>NW_024543069.1:50055000-52595000 GCF_018167655.1 Microtus oregoni
TATGAGTTTCTCTCCATTTAGTTTGATGTTGGCTGTTAGCTTTCTGTATATTGCTTTTATTATGTCTAGGTATGTTCCTTGTATCCATTCTCTCCAAGACCTTTATCATGAAGAGATATTGTATTTTGTGGAAAGAATTTCGGCATCTAATGAGATAACCATCTAATTTTTATATTTCAGGTTTTTTATATGGTGGGTTACATTGATAGATTTTTGTATGTTGAACCATTCCTGCATCTCTTGGATGATGTCAACTTGATCATGGTGGATGATGGTTCTGATTTGTTCTAGAATTCGATTTGTCACTGTTTTATTTAGTATTTTAGCAATTTCTTTCTGTGGGTTGCATATCAGGGTAATTGTAGCCTCATAAAAAGAGTTTGGCAATGTTACTTCTGTTTCTATCTTGTGGAATAATTTAAGGAGTATTGATATTAGCTCTTCTTTGAAAGTCATGTAGAATTCTGAGCTGAAGCCATCTGGTCCTGGGATTTTTTTTTGGGGGGGGTGGGAGACTTTTGATGATTATTTCTATTTCTTCAACAGTTATATGTATGTTTAATTTGCTTATCTGGTCTATATTTAATTTTGGCAAGTGATATTTATCCAGAAAGCTGCCCATTTCCTTTAAGTTTTCCAATTTTGTGGAGTACAGGTTTTGAAATATGACCTGATGATTCTCTGGATTTCCACCATGTCTGTAGTTATATTTCCCTTTTCATTTCTGATTTTATTGATTTGGATATTCTCTCTATGCCTTTTGGTTAGCTTGGATAAAGGTTTGTCTATTTTGTTGATTTTCTCAAAAAAAAAAAACCAACTCTTTGTCTCATTGATTCTTTGTATTGTTTTCTTTTTTCTCTTTTCTTGATTTCAGCCTTCAGTTTGATTATTTCCTGCCATCTAGTTCTCTTGGGTGAGTTTGCTTCTTTTTGTTCTAAAGTTTTCAAATGTTCTGTTAATTCACTATTATGGGATTTTTCTAGCTTTTTTATGTAGGCATTTAGTGCTATGAACTTTCCCCTTAACACTGCTTTAATTGTGTCCCATAATTTTGGGTATGTTTTGTGGTCATTTTCATTGAATTTTAGAAAGTCTTTAATTTCTGCCATTATTTCTTACTTGACCCATTGATGATTTAGGTAAACACCGTTTAATTTCCATATGTTTTTGAGCTTTCTGGAATTAGTATTGCTATTAACTTCTAGTTTTAACCATGGTGATTTGATAAGATACATGGAGTGATTCCTATTTTTTTTTTTGTATTTGTTGAGGTTTGTTTTGTTATTGAGTATGTGGTCAATATTTGAGAAGGTTCCATGAGGAGCTGTGAAGAAGGTATATTCTTTTATTTTTGGATAGAATATTCTATAAATGTCTGTTAAGTCCATTTGAGTCATAACATCTGTTAGTTCCCTTATGTATTTGTTCATTTTTTATCTGGCTGACTGCTCCAGTGGTGAGAGTGTAGTGTTGAAGTGTCCCACTATTAGTGTGTGGGGTTTAATGTGTGATTTAAGATTTAGAAGTGCTTCTTTTACATATGGGGGTCCCCTTGTATTTGGGGCATAGATGTTCAGTATTGAGATTTCCTTTTAATAGTTTTTTTCTGTGACTAATATGAAATGTCCTTTTTTGTCTCTTTTGACTGATTTTAGTTTGAAGTCTATTTTGTTAGATATTAGGATAACTCCACCAGCTTGTTTCTTAGGTCCATTTGATTGGAATATTTTTCCCTAACCCTTTACTCTGAGATAATGTCTAACTTTGAGGTTGAGGTGTTTTTCTTGTATGCAGAAGAAGGATGGATTCTGTTTTCGTAGCCAATCTGTTAGCCTGTGCCCTTTTATAGGTGAGTTAGTCCATTTATATTAAGGGATAATAATGACCAGCAATGGCTATCTCCTGTTAATTTAGATTTCATTGTTGGTGATGTTATGTGCATTTTTCCCTTCTATGGGATTTGCTGCTATGAGACCATCAATTCTCTGTGTTTTTGTTGATATAGCCAACTTCCTTGGGTTGGAGTTTTTCTTTTGAATTTTGTGTAGGTGTCCCATATTTTCTGGATATTTGGGGTTAAGCTTCTGTTAGATTTAATGTTTTTGACTGATAAGTCTCTTTCCTCTATTGTATCTTCATTGCTTGAGATTCTCTCTTCCATCTCTTGTATTCTGCTGTTCTTGCTTGCATTTGTGGTTCCTGATTGTTTTCTCATAATTTCTTTTTCTATAATTCCCTCAGCTTGTGTATTCCTTATTGTCTTTATTTTAGTTTTCAAGTCTTGAATAGTTACTTTCATATGTTTGATTGCTTTTTCTTGGTTTTCTAAGGGATATGCTGATGTATTCCAATTTTTTGTTTGTCTTTTCTTGCATTTCTTTGAGGGAATTTCTTATTTCCTCTTTAAGAGGTTCAAACATTCTCCTGAAGTTATTTTTACGTCATTTTTTTCTGCTTCATCTATATTTGGTTGTTCAAGTCTTGGTGCTATATGGTCTACAGGTTTTTTTGATGTCGTGTTGCTCTTTGTGGTGTTAAGTGTATTCTTACCTTTTCAACTCATCTTTTCCTCTAATAGGTGTGGTTGGGGCTGTTTGTGATTCTGTTGATTAGTCTTCTAGGTGCCAGTGAATCCAGAGCTCAGATCATTGTTCCTCATGGTACATTGAGTGCCATGGTTCTAGTTAGCCTTTTTGTTACTTTCTGTTCCTGGAGGCCATTCAGCACTCCTGGGCTTTGCTCCACTCCCTTGGAGTATGCTGTCCCAGGCTTGCTCTAGCCGAGGTTACTAGTTTTGACCTGGTTCTGTAAATCCTGGTCTGGATCCACTCCTGCAAAGGTCCCTGGCTTGGAGTTGGTCCTGCAAACATCTCTGGCTCCAGTCTACTTCCTCAGAGATCCCAGGCTTGGGTGCACCCAGACCTGCAGAGGGCCTGACTCAGGTTTACTCCCTCAGAGAGGATCCAATCTCAGGCTTGGACCCACAAAAGTTTCTGGTTCCTGCCTATTCCCTTTGATGTCTGAGACCAATGCCCAGACCCACAAAGATCCTGGCTCAGGCCTACTCCCTCTGAGGTCCCAGAGTCATGCCTGGACCAGCAGAGATCTCTGGTTCCTGCCTACTCCATTGGAGGTTCCAGATTTATTCCCAGACCCACAGAGAACCTGGCTCAGGCCTAGTTCCTTGAAGGTCCTAGACTCACACCCAGACCCACAGGGGTCCTGGCTTAGGTCTACTCCCTTAAAGGTCCCAGATTCATGTCTGGACTCTCAGCAGTCTCTGGCTCTGGTTTACTCACTCAGCAGTTGCTTCCCTGTACCTGTTCAGATGAAGTTTGCTGTCTCTGGTCTGCCCTGTCCCAAGTTGCTGGCTCAGTCCTAGTCTGCCAATGTCCCTGGCCTCGATCTGCACTCCAGCCTAGGTATCTGGTTCAGTCCCAGTCCTATAGAATTTGTTTTCTCAGGCCTGCTCCAGCCCAAGGTGGAGTTCATTGCCTCAAGTCTACTATTCCTGTTTACAAATATTCAACAATTACAAATACAAATATGCAACATTGTTTTGTCAGATTGTGTGCATGCATGTTTCTCCCTCTGTTTAAGACATTTTGTATTTTGATACAATTTTAGGATATATTTACCACATTGCACTACACATTTCTATCTCTGAATAAGGTATTTTACATTGTTTACATTTTGAGGTAATTGTCCTCATTTGCTACAGAGTTGTTTAAAGATTATTTAGTATTCTAATATAAAGTCTTAGTCTTTAAGATATATTGGTATTAAGAATTATAGGTTAATAATCATCCATGTTTGTCATACTTATAGTTTGATTAATCTGGCTCTTTAGATGCATAGAGATCGAATTTCACATAGATAGGTAATTGTCAACCACTTCAGAGAACTATAGAATATGGGATTTAAATAACTTAGGGTTCTGTTTAAATGAGACACAATTGTTCCTGGCAGCACTGATCTATTCCTGAGAGAATGTTCAGCCCCAAAGACACTCTACTTGGAGCTTGTTTTCTTCTTGGCAACAGAGAAACTTCCATGCCTTAAACACTGAAAAAATGCATGGTGTCCAGACTAGACAAGCAGGATACCAGAAAAATAAACCACCAAACCTTGCCAAGACAGAGTAAGACAGTTTTATAATTTTTCCTGCCTCTGAAAATGGTCTGTCAGTGGTGTAGGAGGTTGTTTTGTATTTGTGTTGCTTTTGTTGGTTGAATAAAGAAGCTGCCTTGGCCTTTTGATTGGGCAGCCTTTATTTGGGAAGAGGAGACAGAAGAGAATTTTGGGAGGAAGAAGGCAGTGTGGCAGATGCCATGGCTCTCCTCTTCGAGATGGATGCTGGTTAGACTCTTGTCAGTAAGACACAATCAAGTGGCGATACACATTAATGGAGATGGGTTAAATTAATATGTGAGAGTTAGCCAATAAGAGGCTGGAGACAATGGGCCAGGCAGTATTTAAATGAATACAATTTCTGTGTAGTTATTTCAAGGGCTAAGCTAGACAAATGGCCAGGAGCCAGGCAGTGGGACACAGCCCACTCCTCATACTGTAGGGCTAAATCCACTTAAAAACATGAGAGGGCTTTAAAGGTAAAGAGAGTTTAACACAGCTTTTTGCTGTTTTCTAGAGCATGCTGTAGAGAGACTTCCTGATTCAACAATAACAGCCAAAAAAAAGCAGCACCATTTTAAAATGAGGCTTCCTGGGCCCTGCCACTGGTGTAATATCTGGCTATGAAGCATTCATGGGCTCATATGTTTGTGTGCCCACTCAGGGTTGGGACTAAGGTAGCTGATACCATGTCCCTGGCTCAGCTCTTCCTGCCTGGGTTGGCAGCGGGATCAGGTCTACTAGAAAGTGGCAGTTTTAAAATACCAGTTTCTGGGCTGTACTGCCATTGTGATCTCTGTCTGGCTCCTGTGGGAGACAGAGCATTTAAATGGGGTTTTGTGAGTAAAATGCTATGGCTTACTTGATGGCAATGTGGACTCACTGTGTGCCTAAAATTGCATGTGGCTCAGGGACACCAAATGGCTCCACCATACTAGTGGTGCAGTATGCATAGCTCAGAGGCACAAGCCTCTCTGCCATGTTGGACTGGGTAAGAAAAGCATGCAGTACATGTATTTGACTTGGGATTGTCACAGCTTAGATTCTTAAGACTTTAGCATTTTAAAAGCTCTTCATGACAGTAAAAAATTAAAGACAATACATTAGGACAGATTCAGACATAAAAGACCTCAAAATGGGTCACAGTATTACATGGGTATATATAGGCTTGGGAGAGAGAAAAAAATACAAAAAATAAAGTTAATGCCTTAAAAGGGGGGTAAAGTCTTTAAAGAGACAATGTACAATTAGTTATAGATTAAAAAAATAAAAAAATAAGCCACATAAAAATAAAAAATTCACAGAGAGCCTGGTGTTTTCTATAATTTTTTTGACTGTAAAGAAGCTAAATACAGAGAGACATTTCATTGTGTGGTCTGCTAAACTAAACCAACATATATGCTCTAAAGGTATCTTGACTTCAGGATTTGGGTCTAAAAATATGATGTTTTTTTTAAATTACACTTTTTTTTAATTTTTTTTATTGAAAAGAAAAAAATTTCCGCCTCCTCCCAGCCTCCCATTTCCCTCCCCCTCCTCCCGCCCCTCTCCCCCTCCCCCCACTTTTCTCCTCCTCCCTCTCCAGTCCGAAGAGCAGTCAGGGTTCCCTGCCCGTGAAAAATCCAAGGTCCCCCCCTCCATCCAGGTCTAGGAAGGTGAACATCCAACAGAGAAGTCGACCAATGGAATTGTATAGAAGACCTGGATTTTAACCCACAAACCTATGAACACCTCATTTTCGATAAAGGAGCTAAAAGTATACAATGGAAGAAAGAGAGCATCTTCAACAAATGGTGCTGGCACAACTGGACATCAACCTGTAGAAGAATGAAAATAGACACATATCTATCACCATGCACAAAACTCAAGTCCAAGTGGATCAAAGACCTCACTATCAGTCAGAACACACTGAACCTGATAGAAGAGAAAGTGGGAAGTACCCTACAACATATGGGCACAGGAGATCCCTTCCTATGTATAACCCCAGCGGCACAGACATTAAGGGCAACATTGAATAAATGGGACCTACTGAAATTGAGAAATTGAGAAGCTTCTGTAAAATATGATCCTTTTAAAAAGAGGTTCTCTTTTGTTTTCACAAAAGATGAGACCCTGTGGATTGCTTCTATCCCACTATGGTATGATAGACAATGCCCTCCTAAAAGATCACCATAAACACCTTCAAAAAATTACTTCACTCAGCTGCTGACTGAGAACAACATAACAAACCAGATACATAATAACAGACCTGATTAACAGTGCCCCCATTCAACACAAAGCAGTCTTTTAAAAAAAACTACACCCATATTCCCAAATATTATTTATAAATGTTCTTTTACATGTAAAGGGGGATAGGATATAGATATGAATAATTTGCTTTGGTATAGATCTTGATTTATTGATAGAAATTTAAGGTCAGTTTTGTTATATGTATATGTATTTTATATATGTAATAGCTCTTTATTAAGCTATTGTGATTGTGTAGTTCATTTAAAAATGTAATGTATAATTAGGAAATACAGGTTGTTAATGGATAATCATCAATAATAGTCAAGCTTGTAGTCATATTAGTTAGGTTTGCTAGATATACAGAGATATATTTCAGTTAGATAGGCATTCTTCATATCTTTCAAAGGCTACAGAATATGGCATTTAATGTTTTAATAACGTAGGGATTTTCATAACAATGAGACACGTCTGCTCCTGGCAGTACCAATCTACTTCAAAAGGAAGATGGGCATCAAAGAGGCTACATAAGGAGTTGGTTAGCTCTTGCCTGAACTATTGCATAAACTGAACACAAAGAACCCACAGAGAGAGGACTATTGAACTTGCCTAAAGGTGAGATGATCCTTCTGGGTTCCTGATTCATAAAAGAGTCTGTGAGACATTCTGCAGGACACAGAAAAAAAGTGACTGAACTATCTTTAAAATTTCCTGCTTCATGGAAATGTCTGCTGGATACTATGGGCCTGTAGGCCAAACATGGATGCCCCAACAGTACAAAAGAACTCTGGGTAACTGTCCAGACAGCGAGATGTCTCAGCCATTTCTAGAGCTTTGGAAGTTGCTTACAATGTACCTCCTGTTCACTTAGGTAATATTATATCCTTCTAGAGTCTTTGATGGTGTTAAAGAATGGATAGTTATAATTTTCCTTTGTTATGATAAAAGATATAAATATTGTAATTGTAATTCTTGCTTGATAACTGTTTTGTTATATGTAATTTTACTATGTTAAAGTTAAAGCCTTTCCTTTTTATTTAAACAGAAAAAGGGGAAATGGTGTAGGAGGTTGTTCTGTATTTGTGTTGCTTTCATTGGTTGAATAAAGAAGATGCCTTTGCCTTTTGATAGGGTAGCCCTTAGGTGGGCTGAGTAGACAGAATAGAATTCTGGGGGGAAGGAGGTAGTGTGGCAGATGGATGCTGGTTATGTTCATGCCAGTAAGCCTCACTCAAGTGGCAATACACATTAATGGAAATGGGTTAAATTAATATGTGAGAGTTAACCAATAAGGGGCTGGAGACAATGGGTCAGGCAATTAATGAATACAATTTTCGTGTGGTTATTTCGGGAGCTAAGCTAGCCAGGCAGCCAGATGCCAGGTAGCAGGACACAACCCGCTCCTCGTACTACATGTCAGTTACTCTAGGCCTTAGCCACAGTTGGTTGCTCCAACATTGCAAATGAGACTTTGTGTGATTGCTCAGGTAACCAATTGTTTCTGTCATTTACTGCAGATTTTGAAAGATGCTTGATGGAACTTTCTACTCAGCTAATATCTCCCTTCCCAGGCTTTTAATGGTTTTAAAGACTAGATAACTGTAGTTACTTTTCTCTTAAGGCTTAGCAAAGTCATTTCTAATATAAGACTCAGACTCATTAGGATCGATTAATTATTGAAACATTAAGTATTTGTTTCTTGCTTAATATTGTTTATGTTGGTTATAATTTTAATTTTTATACTTGATATCTGTTCTTATTTTATATAGTTTTGTATTGGGTTTGGAACTCTCTTATTTATACAATAAGAGGAGGTGCTGGAGAATCTCCTTCAACCACTGGCCTTTGAGATGCTGGACCAGGTTAGCAGTGACATTAGGTACAAAAACTCATGCACCTGATCTCCCTCTCCTTTCTGGCTGGTTGCTGGATTCTGTTCCTATTGCCCACTCCTACAAAGGACTGTGATCTGTGAGTTCCCACTAAATAAAGAACACTTCATTATACCAAATTCTGAGCTAGTGTGGGACTATTTTATTCACATACTCTTACACTTTCATTGTCCTTTGCATTCACAAAAGCATTATTCAACCCATGCTGGCAACCTTGGAATCTAAATAGTATGGAGAGTGCTGACAACCGTGAAGGGTCATCTGCAAAGAAGTCTAGAACAGGTGTTCTTTTTGGCTTTTGTTGATTCAATAAAACCCTGACTTGGTGGAGGAAAGGATTTATTTTTTCTGACACGTTTCAGTTCATCATCAAGAGAAGTAAAGTGAAGATGAAAAGGCAGGAGCTTGAAACAGAAACCTTCAGAAGAAAGCTGCTTATAAACCTACTCTCTATAGTTGGCAAGACTAGCTTTTGTATATAGCCAGGATTACCACAGAGGTATGACACTGACAACAGTGGGGTCAGCTATCCTACATGACAATAGGATCGACATGACGAAAGAGAGAGAAATGACACCCAAAATAAACTTGTGGGATAGGTTAGTAACCCAGAGTTTCTCCTAAATATTTAAGGCTAAACCAAACATCCTACAATTAAGGCTTTTGATACTTGAGGCCAAAGCACCATGGTCTGACTTCACTCTGGTACATTTTGGAAATGTCTGGATTAGGTCTGAATTATCTCCCAAAGCCATTTTACCAGGAAAACATTTACTTTGGAGAAAGCATTGTGTATTGTATTTATGAATTCCACCTTCATTTTATTCTGTTGCTCATGCTGTTGTGAATCACTTGTTTTCTGTTACCCACTTAGACATGACTTCATTTAGTTCTGCTTTATTTATTCTGATTGTTGGAACTATTTCCAATCAATGTGCTCATGTTTTTGTGGGCCTTCTTCTTTTCTCCAGGAGAGAGGGCAGTGGATGAAGCAGGAAGGAGCAAGTAGCTCAGGGCGAGCCCTGAATGTGTTGAAATTAAAATTAAGTCAAATATGTACCTCTATTCAAGAGAAGAACAGCACAGCAGTGCTTTTGTTGTTCCATTGCTTCCATTCCTTTCAGTACTTGACTTGCTTAGCAAGCTGCTTTTCTGTCTCTTCTGTCTCCCAGAGAAGTGCTCTAGCCTGTTTAGTGGTCCTACAGGATATCCCATCTAATACACAGTGTTGACTTCTACACAGACTCTGTGTAATCATCACCAGATGAATGGCCCAGGCTACAGATGTTTACCTAATTATCTTTTCATCACAAGGAAGTGCGATCCCATTTGTGTCTCTCCAAACCCCCACTCATTATAATAATAATGTCCTGTTCCATTTCCAGGGCAGCTCAATTCCACCAGCCTCCAGAGTGTTCAAGAAAAGGAGGAGTTGATCCCTGTCTCCTGCCATAATAGTTAAGCACTCCTAACTTTAAGTAATCCCATGGGCAGTGAAAACAGTTGCAGAGTAAGAAGTGGGAAGTCTGATCACAGTCTCCCAAGACCACAATGACAATGAGAGTGACTCTTCAGTGGTGAGCTGCTCTAAAACCCAGAATGAGGGACACTGGTTTGCTGCCAATGGCTTCAAAGACACACATTTCTTAGTGTAAGCATGTCCTGTAAGATACAATATTCCTTAATCTCTTGACCTCACAGAGGGATTGCACATAATTAATTCTCTATGGTAATAGGCAAGGAGATGAGACGAATGTGTCACACAGAGAATGATGAGCCAAGTCATGACCCTGGCATGTAACACAGATGGATGGCTTTTTAATCCCTTCTCAATTTCTCCTATTTGTAGCGTAGCCACCTTTCTTCAGTTTTGTTCTACATAACAAAGGAATTATGAAGTTTGAAATTTATGGGACACCCATAACTAACTTTCTTGCTGAGTCTTGGGAACACCATATTCACTTCCCTCCTGCCTTTTCACATCCTGATCCCTCTGTCCTTGCTTCATCTATGAGCTTGTGATCCTTCAAGGCTCACTTTAAATACCACCAGCCTTACAAGCACCTGGTATAGAGTGTTCTTAAAATGCAAAGTCTAAACTAGTGTTTGCCAGCAAGGAGCTTCCTATGCACATAGGGGAAAGATAGATGAGTGGTTTCAATGTGAAATGGCCCACCATAGATGCACGCATTTGAACACTTGTTTCATAGATGGCAGCTCTGTTTCCAAAGACTGAACCTTAAGGGAGATTGGAGCCCACGGAGGAAGTACGTCACTTGAAGTGAGCCTCTAGATGTTAGAGCCCATCAGACTTTCCATCCATTCTCAGTTTCCTGTCTGAGGACAAGGTGACCAGTCACTCACACTCCTGTCTGCACATCTTCCCCATTATGACTGATGATGTCCTCGGAAAAGTCAAGCAACTTACAACTCTTCTTGTCAGAATTCAGTCTTGGTAATAAGAAAATAATGGATATAATCTATAGGGAAGCAACCACTAGGAAATCTGAATTAACTAAATCACCAAGAGGTCAATTCTCTGTCACACTAAAACAAAACAAAACAAAACAAAAAAAACAGAAAAGCATAAGGGAAAAAAGAAAGAAGACAAGAAATACACAGACACATACAAAACCACAAAAATATAAAATTAGAAAACGTAGATAAGCAAAAGACAAGCAGAGTAAAAAATGAGTTTTAAAAGTTGAAACAAAACAATATGAGACAAAGCATTAAAAAAGATGCCATAGAGTTTGTTTGGTGCTGGTCATCTACTGCTGTGCATGGAGCCTCTGTGAAGTGCAGTCTGTACCCCATTGAGACTCCAGAGGAAAAATAATTTTTCCTTAGCTGTTGTCTTTCAGAGATAGCTTCTGGGTTATAGATGGGGCTCGCGGCCTCTTCCTCCTCTAAGCACTGGGGCCCATTCTGGTTTAGACCAGTACAGGCAGGCGCTGTGCATGCTACCAGAGTCTCAGTGAGTTCAAATGTATGTCTATTCTGTTGTGTCTAGAAGCCACTGTATCCTTGATACCCTCCATCCCCACTAAATCCTACACTTATTCTGCCTCCTCTTTCACATAGGTTCATGAATCTTGAGGGAAGGAGCTTGATGAAAATATCCCATTTAGCACTGAGTGTTCCAAGATCTCTCACTCTCTGCACATTGTCCAATTGTGGATCTCTGTTCCTCTACTGAAGAAGGAAGCTTCTCTAATGATGAGTAAACAAGACACTGACCTGTGGGTATAGGAGAATGCTGTTATGAGTCATTTTATTGCTATGTACCTTTAAGAAAATGGCAGTATTCAGTTTTCACCTGAGATCATGGCCTATCTAATCTCAGGTTCTTGGCCACCTGAGCAGTATCAAGGCTGAGCTCCATCTCATACAGTGAGTCTTAAACCATGCAGGTTGTAGTTAGTTATTCTCACATCTTTTGTATACCAGTCTATCATGCAAACCTGTCCCCATTGTAGATCAAAGGGTTTGTAGCTAGGCTGGTGTTTAGCTTTCTCCTCTGGTAGAATGCAAAATATCTTACATTATTAAAAATAACGATTCAGTAGCATGAAGGATTTTGTTAAACACCAGCTCAACTGCTCAATAGTCAGTGTACATACCACATATTCTGAAAAGATGTGGCTGAGCCTCAGACTTCACCACAAAGAAAGCTTTTAGGTCAGTCTTTAAAGCCTCATCTCATAGAATTACAACTGTGTAAATCCTTATCATTTTCTTCCCTGTGGTGATGCAGACTGATGAAAAAGGGACACTGGGAAGGTTTCTGCAATTCTTTCAAAGTTACCACTATAAGACACTGAATGTATACTGATGGAGGAAATATACTGTGTCATTATTTCCTCTGAGTCCATATTTGAGTGGACTTCCCTATTAAAGCATAGTCATCATTATGTGCCTTGTTCAATTTGTAATATCCAATACATAGCATTGTTTGGGAAAATAAAGCATTCCATGATGGCCCACGGGAATCAACCCAACACCTCTGGACTTGTCAAAGAGGGGTCATGTTTCTTACATTAAGTGATGTGAAAAGACTCTTTTTTAGTGGACAGGATCATTTCTTGGGTAGTGAGTCCTAAATTGTATAAAACAGGAAGAGTAAGTCAAGCACTAATAAACATTTCTCCCTATCTGGACTGGAGGTATAGTATGACCAGTTGCCTTAAGCTCCTCCACTGTGATATAACCACCAAAAGGAGAGATACATGTGAACTGTGAACCAGAATAAACTCTCCCTTTCATTTTTTTCAAACAATTTTATCACAGCAACAAGAGAAGAAATGAAGACAAATCTTCAATGTCTATTGGTTGAAATTTAATGAATGAGTAAACTGTCTTCATAGAAAAGAAAATTGATAAAGTATAGAGTTTCTCACATTCTGAGAGTGATTAACACTAGACCTAAACACATAAAGATCCTTAACCAACTGAGAAGACAGACATTACATGCTGACAAGGAGAACTATTATGTTATTCCTATTTAGTCTTCTCAATGTATTTTTAGCATATAGAAAATAGAAAACTCAACATCTATGCTACTTATCATTTGTTTATATTGCACAATAAAGTATGTAAATGTGCCTATATAAATGCTCTCTCAAATATGAATAAGATGATATCTTTAGAGTCTCGGAGATTCATTGGTTTAATAACCATTTTGTAATTTTAAGATGTAATATCCACAACATAAGAATTTGTCATCAGCTCTTCAGATCTCAGGTCTAGAAGATTTGCCATTCAGTCCAACTGACTATATCCAGAGCCCCCTGCTGGTGTAGGAGGGTCTTCTTTCTCTGTGTTACTTTCATTGGTTGAATGAAGAAAACTGCCTTGGCCTTCTGATAGGGCAGCAACTGAGACAGGTGGAGTAGACAGAACAGAATGCTGGGAGAAGGAAGGCAGAGACGGAGAGCTGCCTGCCATGAAGCTGCCAGGTCAGACATGCTGAATCTCTCCCAGTAAGCCACAAGTTCATGGTGACATACAGATTATTACAAATGGGTTGAATCAAGATGTGAGAGTTATCCAATAAGAGGCTAGAACAAATGGGCCAGGCAGTATTTAAATGAATACAATTTGTGTGTTGTTATTTCGGGGTATAAGCTAGTCAGGCAGCCGGGGCCAGGCGGGAAGTGGCCCTTCGCTCCTTTTACAACACACTGCCCATTGCATTTTCCTAATCAGAGAGACAGCACTATATAACACTGTTTTTGTTTTTGTTTTAAAGCAGGGAATGAGTTTCATCTAAATGAAATTATACAACTGAAAACCTACAACCAGGGTCTATCTAAGCAACACAACAAATGAAGGTTCAGGCTGGGAAGAGGAGTCAGCAGCTAAGAGCTTGCTCTTACAGAGAACCCAGGTTGAGTTCACCTGTAGCTGTAGTTCCAAGGAATCTGATCCCCTCACCTCTAAAAAGCTGAATGGATCCTGATGGAGTAAGTCTCCACATGCAGGGCACTCATAAGCACATATGCCCCACACACATACAACACATAATTAAAAGTTAAACATAAATCTTTTAAAAATAAAATTTCATAGTCTATGAAATAATTTTAACCTCATGACTTACTAAATAGCAATTAATTATTATAACATGGTATTTAAGATGATAAATCAAGACCTCCCAGTGACAGGAAGTCTCAGCAGGGCAGACAGTAGTACAGTATGAATTTCAGAGAGGAGTGCTTATTAATGCCTTTGCTTCATACTTATTCTGGCAATTTTTTTTCTGGCAGATTGTGATCTATTTCCACAGCTCTTCCACTTAAAGGCTGCATGTTACACCTAGCTTGTTACTCTTGGGCTTGGCAAAATAAACTTTATTCAATCAAAAGAATATGGACCAAAATGGCAGTGCCTTATTTTAAATCCAAGCTATAAGACGTATACTATGCTTCTTGTTGTTCTTTTTCTATATCTACATTAACATGAGAGCCTACATCTGGTATGGGAGGCCCATCTGTCTATGTATTGCTTTTCTTGGTTAATGAATAAAGAAACTCTTTTGGCCTGTTGATAGGGCAGAACTTAGGTAGGCAGGGAGATGAAACTGAATGTTGGGAAAAAGAAGGACAAAGTCAGAGAGACGCCATGGAGCCACCAGAAACAGATACTGGGAATTTTACCTGGTAAGCTACTGCCACATGGTGACACACAGATTAATAGAAATGGGTTAAATTAATATGAGTTAACCAAGAAGAAGCTAAAGCTAATGGACCAAGCAGTGATTTAATTAATACAGTTTTTGTGTGGTCATTTCGGGGCTAAGCTAGCCGGGCAGTCAGGACGAACAAGTGGGCCCTCTTTCTACATACATTAGCTTCTCTTTTGGACCAGAAGAATAAAAAACACTTGGAACTAATTTTGCCCTTGTCAACAGATAATGTCAAACCCAGCTAACCCAGTCCCTGACCAGGCAAAGCCCAGCCAATCTCCCAATTGCCAGTTGAAGAATTAAATATCAGTTGTGACTTTGATAACTGTTCCTCTCCCAAAATCCTTAATCAACTACTCAAATTTATATTTGATATTATGAAAGTGGCTTCCTTATTCTATTATCTTGCTTTTCTTGTCCATGTTGCAAAAGATCCAAAAGAAGCAATTGCATGAAGGTGATTGTCTTATTCAGTGTTCTACTGCTGTAAAAAGATACCATGGGCTGAGCATCTAATTAGGGCTGGCTTAGAGCTTCAGTGGTTATTATCACCCATTGTCTTCATGGCAGGAGCATGGCAGCACTTAGGCAGACACGTTCCTGGAGAATAGTGAGAATTCCACATGGTAATCAATAGGCAGTAGGAAGACAGGGATACTGGGCCTGACTCCAACTTTTGAAACCTCATAGCCTGCCCCAACTAACAAACCTACTCCAATAATGCCACGCCTCCTAATCCTTCTCAAGTAGTGCCACCCCTTGATGACTAAGCATTTAAACATATGAGGCCATTTTTATTCAACCCAACACATATGGATTTATTCCAATTTATGGTTTCACAATATTCTAGTTATTCTTAGTGGAAGCAGAAGCAGCATCTGGAGCTGTTTGTTTGCATCATATTACACAGGAAGCAAAGTATAATGGGAAGTAGCCAGGGATAATATATCCTTGTTATATTAAAGTCTAGAATACTCTTTATAGCCTCATACTTTGAGAAATTGGTTGCCAGCTACTTTGAAGCATGCTACCTAGCTGGTAGTTGCAAGCTCCAAGATTGAGTTTTTGAACTACTCTAGTTCTATTAGGGCTCCCTGGCTCCTGACTTACCAAGATGTGAAACCCCTCTGCCTCAGACTTGCACTACCATAAAATCTACCACTTGTTCCCCATTATGATCTAGAAAAGCCATGAGTGTAAGCAAATCTTCCTTCCTTAAATTGCTTTTGTCATGTATTTTATCACAACAATGAGAACAGTAACTAAAACAACTCTAAGGGTACTATCCCTGGTGACCTACTTCCTCTAGGTCCCACCTCCTACAGGTCCCACAATGTTCAACAATGCACCACAAGGTGGAGATCAAGTGTGGATGACATTTGACATTCAAATTGTAACATTGTTGGAGTAGTACTACATAAGCTTCTTTGTCAAGCCTCTGTCCTCTTACAGGAAAATGAGTAGAGGAAACCAAGTTAAATAAGAAACACAGAAGCAACTGGAATTAACCTGAGTTGGATACAATTAAATTTTTACTATGAAGTCAAATGATCCTTAACACAGAAATTAACTTCAGTAATAAAAAGATAAGGGAAGATTCAAAAATAATTAAGTGACCTACAAAACCATTAACTTTTATTTGTATATCAGTATCTACTAGCTACAAAGCACAAGGCTAGGTACCTTTGATATATAATACTAACTCAGATACATCCTTAAATAAAGATAGTTTGGACAGATATGTAATTATGTAGCTCTATACTGTCAGGATACTGTGTTCTCTGACATGGTACTATGACTCTCTTTCTTTCTCTTTCTCTCTCTCTGTCTTTATGTCTCTGCCTTTGTCTATCTTTATATATATATATATATATATATATATATATATATATATATGTGTGTGTGTGTGTGTGTGTGTGTGTGTGTGTGTGTGTGTATGCTATTGTCCTTCAAGAAGTATTTCAGTTATCACTTCTTTCAATGGGTCTACTCCTATCTCTCCCAAGTGCCTAGCACAAGGATAGACCCAAGTGTTAAATGACTTATCAACATTGCAGTAAAACTAATGCTTAACCATATGAGATGTGTTTGCCCCTCATAAAAGAACAAAAGAAAAGCAAACACCAAGAATAAGAACTTGTATCTGTCAATAATATTCTTGGGAAAACATTGGAGTGCAGTGTAAGTAAAACAAACAAAAAAAACTGTGAAATATGGGATCTCCAGATGGCTTGGATGTGTCCCTTCCATTGCCCATGTCTAGACCAATATAAATGAAAGATGTAGAAAATCGGTATGAAAGATCCTCTGTCAACACCTTGTACTTCCAAAGTGCTTACCACGAGAAATCTGCACTTCTCTTAGGCCCTGAGTCTAATTGGAGAAGATACTAGGAAATAATGGGCTATTGAACATATACTGTTCTTGCAGAGATTCCTACATCTTCGTGTGCAGGCAATGTGAAGAGGTCTGAGACACTGGATGTAGCCTGAGCATATGTGAGACCTCAAAGCCCACCCCCACAGCGGCACATTTCCTCCTAATAGTGTCCATTATTTTGAGGGCCATTTTCTTTCAAACCACCACACAGCCTAACATGATTCTGTCAACATGAGATGCCTGTGGTCAAGAGCCCTGATCAAGCTAAGGAAAGGAAAACATCTAGTTTATACAACACATTCAGTAAATCTTCCTGGAAGTTTTTCAGAGGTTAAAGGCAAAATTTTTATATTCTGAGTGTTCCTGTGAGAACATAATGAGTGCATAGAAGTCAAATTTGTGTAAACATTAAAGAGATAGTGTGCTAACCTGGCTTCCTCTCAGATGCTGCTATCTATTTGTGGCTTTAGTACTCTGGGAAAAGCATTGGTCTTGGCATTGACTGGATGAGGATGCCCAAACATTAGAAACCAGAGCAAGGAGAAAATTCACCCTGGGCATGACAACACCAAGAAGCGAAATAATGTACAAGTATAGAATCCCAATTACTTCCACATCAGCTTTCATTTGTTGCTTCTTCTCAAATGTACATCTATTAACTAAGACCGCATCATATCCCTGCAGCCAGGGCATTGCTCAGCACATGGACAGGGTACAGCAGCTAGGAAGGGTTGGGTTATGTGCAAAGGTCATAGTGACAGTCTGGAGGGACATGTGGGAATCACTGGATACTGCAGCATTCATAATAATTAATTCTCTAAACTTCTTGGCAACTAACATAAATAGAAAAGTGGTGACAATAAATCAAGAGTCTCAGCTTTATCCCAAGACAAACCAAAAGCAGGGTTGTGAGCAAGTCACTAATTTTCTGAGCCTTTGTTTTCTTGTTGATTTTAGAAAAATTAGTCTGTGATATAGAAAGAAAGAGGAGAAAGGGTCAATGAAAGAAACATAGGTTGCTACATTTTCTCAACACAATGTTGAGTTCTTGATCCCACTAGCTGAGACCAAAACAGGGGCCTGGTAACCTATTCAAACTGGCAAACCATAACTGATATAGTTGAAACTAACCCAAATGGAATTAAAACAGTCACATTGCATCATATTCCTAGTGCATGTTTAGTAGTGATTGCTTTTATCCAGTCTGCATCAATTGCTCTTGCTTTTGCTTTATCTGATTCATCCTTCCTAGCTATTTAGTCCTAAGGACATAAATATTCCAATTTGTATTTAGAGATCTTAGGTCAGTTACATTTTTCTCTGAGAAAAGTCCCAATTCCTCAAAAAGACAATAAAAGTTGTCTTTATTTAAACTCTTGAATGCTTAGGGCACTGTGAGCAGAAGTATTACTGAACCACTTACCAATAACAGTAGTATTCTTTTCTCCAAACAAGCAGCACTAAGAGCTCTGTCATCTTACCTCAGGCTTGAGCACAAACTTGACACAAAGTCCCACTGGATCAGTTTAGAATCAACTTCTTATTTCCAATTCAAGCAAAAACATATATCCTATGACAAAATTCCTTCAAGATAAACATTTTATATAGTTTATTCAATTTACCAAGTAAAAGTTAAAATTATGTTATGTACATAACTATATATTATGTTATATACATACATTATACAAACACATCATATAAGTGCATTTATAATTATTATGCCAGAGACTAAAAAAAAATACTAAGAATAATGAGACTCCCTTCCTTTGTTTAAGGAATTCAAAATTTAAATTGATGAGACACTAGGATCTTTTTTCTAATGAAAATAATGCTAAATACGTATTAGTCACTTTGTGCCAGCTTTTGTATAAACTGTTTTTGCATACAGGTAGCTGATACAATGTAGGCACTGTGATTAAATCTATTTTATAAACATGGAAAAGGAGGTACAGGGATAATAAATCATATAGCTCATAGGAGTCAGAATTAGGGCAGCCTACATTACCTTAAAATAGTACCTCAATATAACACAAGGAAACCGAACAAGCAAAAGCAGAATTAGGATACCAAGTCAACTTACATTAACCTTGACTGTGTATTGCCCCAGTACAACAGAGAAAGCAGAACAAAGAAAAGATCAAGGTCCCCAGTGATTACTTGGCAAATGAGTGGCACAAACAATATTTTTCTTTAGGAAAATCTAATGTCTGTGAAACCTTTCTACAGGGCAGGCTTTGTGCAATTCGGAACCCAGATGCTGAACATGCCTTGTGCTGTAGGTTTTACACCAATAGTTTGATTCCCACCTACTTTATGCAGAGTTTCAATGGCTTCACAAAATGAATCCCATGTGTTCCAATTACCAAGAACCTAAAATTTGGTCATTGCTTATTAATACACTGGAGATTTTACAAAAAAAAAAAATTCTCTGAGAGCCTTCTGGAGCTCACAGGGGAAAGGAATACATTTCACACTATATTTCTTCTAGGCTTTATGTTGAGTTTTCTATGCAAGAGCTCTACCCCACAACAGCAATCAGAGAGGAATCTGAGCCACCCACACCAGCTGACATCCCCCACGAGCCCTCTTTCTGTTGCTCTCAATAACTGTACATTTGACCCGACTGGAGCCTTAACTAAGTGCTGTCTTTATATTATTCTCAGAAAGAAAGCAAGGAATAAAAACAGCCAGCTCTAGCCCTGACAGCCCTCCAGACAAACTTACTGCAAGTACTTAAATATTCCAGCTCTTCAATTTAAACAGCATATAAATGAAATGTTAAGTGGAATTCATTGTAAAAAGCCAAAATAGTGTTGCAGATAAGAACCACAAGTCTGTGTGGTTTCACCAAACTGCCTTATTCTCTGTAGCTCTTGGGTAGATCATCAGATAATTCAGTCAGTAATTAGCTTAGAAAACCTAAAGAAAAACTGGACCCTGCCCAGTTAAACCAATAATCAACCATGAAACTGACACAATTCCTAGGAGCCACTCTCTCCCATCTCCAACAAACTTTGTTGCTTAAGAATACTCACTCATGCTTTTCTCTCATGTCTAAACCTACTTGTCTTAAAGGCTAATTCAAGCCCTGCTTTGCATTCAAAGTTGCCTGTGATGGCAGAAGTAAACCTCCTGCCCTCCACATCAGTACATGTTTTCTTCATCTTCTTACTCAACTTTGTGCATGTCTTCTTGTACTAGCTATGTTTTAATGTGCACATGAGGGCTTTATGTAGTCTGAATGAGATGTGCATGCTTGTCTGCGTGCACAGGTACAGGTGTACACATGTGCACATTCCTGTGGAAGCTAGAAAGAAACAGAGTCACTGTATGCCATTTTATTTTCTGTGCACACAATCTCTCACTGGCCTGGAACTGGCCTAGTAGTCCAGGCCAGGGATCTGCCTACCTCTACCTCTGGCTCCTCTGCCATCATTTGTTGGCAGGGGCTGCTTTTTCATCCCAGCTGCCCAGAACCAAAATAATCACAGAGAAACCATATTATTTAAATCACTGCCTGGCCCACTAGTTCTAGCTTTTTACTGGTTAACTCTTACATATTAATTTAACCCATTTCTATTAATCTGTGTATCACCATGTGACTGTGGCTTACCAGCTAAAGTTCCTGGTGTCTGTCTCTGGTAGGGCTATGTGGCTTTTCCCTGACTCTGCCTCCTTTCTCCCAGCGTGCCATTTAGTTTTCCCTGCCTACCTAAATTCTACCCTATCAAAAGACCAAGGCAGTTTCTTTATTCACTAATGGTATTCACAGCATACAGAGGGGAATCTCATATCAGCCATTTTCTTTTATGTGAGCTCTAGGGCAGTAACTCAGGTTGCAACAGCAATTTCCCAATGGAGTCATCTCCAGCACATTTCATATCCTAATGACACCTAAAATCTCTTGAGATGTGAGCATGAGCTCTGAAGATGCCCAGAGCTGAGTTCAAATATATGTCTGTGGTTGTATCCAGTTCTACATTTGAATGACACCAATATTCTCTTTCACAAGAATGCCATGAAGGATGATTGTAAGAAAAAAAAAACAGATACAAATTAACTTGTGTCTTAAAAGCTAATAAACAGTGTGCCCAGTCTACACACACATCATTAACAGAAGAATATGGCCACCCTAAGCATGACACATTTCTCTGCTACATTCCTGGCATACTTGAGTTTGCCTACGGCAGCAATTTGCACAGTGGGCATTCACAGCTTCATAGAACTTTTAATAAGCAGAATTTAAGGCTCCAGCTTGCTAGTTGATATATATATATATATATATATATATATATATATATATATACAATATTTCAGCAGCATCCTTTGTAGCTGCTAGAACTGCACTTGAGTACCACAGACTGTTCTATAACATTGGTCCTAAGCATCAGCAGGAGAGCAGCACATACTTTACAGAACTCGACACTCCAGAGACAACAAATAGATCTGGACACGAGTATTATGGTGGACTATTTTTTCTTTATTCTTTATTAGATTGCCTTCTTCTCCCACCACTGGATAAAACATATTATATTATCAAAAAATTAAAGAGTCAAAAGATCTGGTAAGGTAAAAGGCTCATTGAGATAATATGTGGCTAAACATGGTTCAGGGGTCTTGTGTTCTTTTTTGTGGTTTTCCTGGTTGTCATCTGTGATGATTAGTCTAGGGTTGTCACAGAGGATGTGACAAAAGTAAATAAATAAAAGCCTACAAAATTGCTGGAAGTCAACAAATAAGACATGATAGAATGGCTAAAGAGGTAGCTCCATCAATACAATAATTGCCTTACAAAAACAAGGACCCAAGTTCAATTCCAAAATCTACATTAATAAAGAGCTTTCTCCTCATGGCGTGGGTATAGAAGATCTGGCAATGCCTCTTGCCTGAGGATGGTGTCCCCAGTGGCCTTGATTGACCAGCTCAGTCACCACCCAGGCACAAATCCAGGGCTTTGGGTTGGTCTTCGCTAACATCTATTTTATCTGCGACATGCTAGAGTGCATGAAAGGATTGGTCATACCCAACAATAGCCACAGTATCTCCATGCTGAGGCCATAGTGGTATATCTGAGAGGAGTTTCAATGAGGGTCCAATATTGAAAATGTACTGGAAGCCAGAGGCCCCAAACCAGACCAACAATTCATTGCAATAAACACTTGCAAGTAAAGCTGAGTAGACAAAAAAAGTATACTTCGTGACACACTGCAGCTCTCAATGCTTATAGATGAGTGAAAGGGTATTGGAGAGGTGGAAAAGACAGGAGAGAGAAGTGGGGTTTTTTTTTTTTTGGTTTGTTTGGTTGGTTGGTTTGGTTGGTTGGTTTTGTTTTTAATTAATATTTTCTTAATTGGGGGAATAGGATGCTATGGGGATGAGAGGCACATGTAGATGGACTGGGAAATGAGTGGAATTGGGGTGCATGATGTGAAATTTCCAAAGAATCAATAAAAAAAAATGTTAAAAAAATGAAAAGAAAATTCCAGACAGAGTCGGGGAGACAGAGATGAGTGGACTTCTGGAACTCACTGGCCAGCCATCCTAACCCACTTGGTGACTTTCAGGCTTGCCATCACCCAAAATGTGGGTACCTGAGGAATGATGCCCAAGATTGTCCTCTGACCTCTGTGTACAATGCACACACGTACACATACATCTGTATATATGTAGGTATGTGCATATGCACAAACATTCATATATATGCAGATTAAAGATAGAAAGGATGGAGAGAGAGGGAGGCAAAGATGATTTTTACAAAAAGGAATGAGAAATCTGAACATCACCACTCACCTCAAATCCCATACTCAGGTTTCCCCCCACACCCCGTTGAAGCACTGTAAGCATGACATCACACAGACTACATGTCTATTTTTTTTTTTTTTTTTGGTTTTTCGAGGCAGGATTTCCATGTGGTTTTTGGAGCCTCTTGTAGACCAGGCTGGTCTCGAACTCACAGAGATCAGCCTGCCTCTGCCTCCCAAGTGCTGGGATTAAAGGCGTGCGCCACCACCGCCCAGCCCATGTCTAATATTCTTTTGTGGGTCAACCCCACATATGCTTTCTGTGGCTACTCTTTCCCAGTTGAAATAAGAGACAAAGAATGTTTCTAAACTTCACCCTCTTCTGTATTGGACAAGAATCATTGCATCCCTGTTCTGTCCAATCAGCTCATTGTGGAGCTATATAAAGGGACCAGCGTTCCAATCTCTTTTAGATGGGCAGAACTCACTTCATGTTTAACAAGAAAGACAAAGCTAAGAGCCAACAAAGTCTGTGCATGTGTAAAGGTCAAGGGAAGACCTGAACATATGATCCAAGTCAGCATTGATAATCACTGTATTCTGCACCCTGACAGAGAATAAGACATCTAAGTAACCTGTACTCTGTTTGCATACTTACAGGATGGACAGTCTGGTGACCTTCATCTTCTCTGATGCTTCAAACTCAAGAACACTGGAGTGCCAGGTCAATTACACTCTTCCCTGAGCAGCTAAAACAGCTTTCAAAACACTGTTGTCACTGTGTCAGATCAAGTGCAGAGGAGCGGAAATATGCCTTGGGAGTCTCAAAAGGCATTAGACGGCAAGTTAGGCAGAAATTAAATTCCATTTGCAGTGATTCCGTAGGACGCCCTGAGAGAGCAAAGGTATTCAATTCTCATTATTAGTGCTGGATTTATGGTTCAAAATGAAGGTGAAATTAAAAAGAAAATATCAGAGTTGATGTTCTAAATAGCTTTTTAAATTCCAGATCTGCAGTAATGTGCTTCAGCATTTGATCTAGCGTCCCCAGCCTCAGGAACTCTTGAACTAATCAGATGAGCTCATTGCTACTGAGCCAACTCATTTAAACACATTTTCACGATGGCAGCGCTGTCTTCAGAAAATCATAGTCCCTCTTTTCTATCCAGCTCTCAGGAAGCTCCAAAGTCTGGACTGATCTGGAACAGCACACCTCCATACTGGCTGCTCCCATGAGCCTTTTCTCCAGTAGTGCCTCCAGGCTGTGCAGCTGCCTCCTGACCCCAGCTTCAGAACTCTGACCACCTGTACCACAAGTATCAAGAGTCTCTCTGAATATCTGTTTGAGAAGCACCTCTTCAGACATCCTTGAAGTCTGGGCAGATGACTCAGCAAAATGCTTACCATAAAATGTGAGGTCCTGAGTTCAGCTCCCTAGAGCTCACATTCTGTGGAAAAGCCACGTACAATGGTGCACATTTGTACTCCAGCCCTGGGGAAATAAAGACTAGTGCATCCTTGGAGATTTCTGACCAGGTCAGCTTGTCAAATTGGTAGGCCAGGCCAGTGAGAGACTCTGTTTATTTTTTTTTTTAAGTTTTGGCTCCGTGATAACAAAAATAATGAAATAATGGTCACACCAAAAAGGGCCATGGCCATGTGCAGGGCTGTCAATTCTTTGCAGGAACTGCACCTAGTCTGTGATCAAGGACAAGCCACTAGGAAGGTTGTCTTTCAGAACATTGTAGAGACCACTGCTGTCAATAACATTTCCAGAGCAAATATCTTCAATGCTTACATGCTTCCCAAGATCTATGTAGAGCTACATTACTGAATGAGCTGTGCCGTCCATAGCAAGGTGGTCAGGAATCAGTAAAAGTATTGCAGACTGGGAGGATTGAACACTTTCAAAATTACACTTATTAGTGCTGCCCACCAAAGCTCGTGTAGAGTGTTAGCCTCAAGTAGACAGAAGAAAAACCACCTGGGAAAAGTAAAATGGAAATTATACCAAAAAGAAAAGAAAAAGAAAGAAAGAAAGAAAGGAAGGAAGGAAGGGAGGAAAGAAGCAAATATGGAAGAAGAGAGGGAGGGAAGGAAAGGAAACAAAGGAAGGAAGGAACAAAGCAAAAAGAGAGGGAGAGAGGGGGAGGGATGGAGGAAGAAGGAGGAGGAGGAGAAAGAAAGAGAGAGAGAGAGAGAGAGAGAGAGAGAGAGAGAGAAGGAAGGAAGAAAGGAAGGAAGGAAGGAAGGAAGACAAGATGATGCAAGATGATGACTTCCTGAGGACCATCAGCTTAGGTTCTCTAGGTTCCACATGGATGTGCACACATGTCAACACACACTGGTACATGCACGTACTACTGTGCACACATGAACACAAACATGCATGCAACAAAACATCTTCTTGACCTCTCCACTCTGCACAAGCGTCACTTTCTGTGAGAATAATTAGGACCTTGTTATGTCTAAAGATAACTCCCACTGGGCTGGAGAGATGACTCGGTTAAGAGAATTGCCTGCTCTTCCAAAGGTTCTGAGTTCAATTCCTGGCAACCACACGGTGGCTCACAACCATCTGTAATGAGGTCTGGTGCCCACTTCTGGCCTGCAGACATACACACAGACAGAATATTGTATACATAAATAAATAAATTAATTAAAAATATATAAAAAGATAACTCCCACAAATTTCACTACAGACTAGGATTTTGGATACAATTTTATTGCCTCTTCAGCAGTAAAACAGTGTGATTGCATAGTTCATCAATAAGGGAAATGAAGCATTACCATAATTTGGTCCCTCTGAGACCAGGGACTCTGCCATTCCTCATCTATCATTTTCTCTCTACTACCAGAGGCTCATATCTAAACACATTTTCTTTCCTTTTTATTTTTTTTCATTTTTGGTTTTGTTTTTTGAGACAGGGTTTTTCTGTAGCTTTGAAGCCTGTCCTGGAACTAGCTCTTATAGACCAGGCTGGCCTATAAGAACTCACAGAGATCCAACTGCCTCTGCCTCCTGAAAGTTGGGATTAAAGACATATGCTACCACTGCCGGAATTTGAGCACATTTTCTTAACTTCCACAGAATTCTTAGTGGAAGAGCTGATAAATGGTCAAACATGGGCCTTTATCTAAACGTTTGTTTGATGTGCATATTCATATTCAGAAATACAATATGTGGGCAAGATTTCACCAGACACCAGCTGGTGGGATGCTGTCATGAACATTGTTTTTATATTCGTTTTATTTATATAGAGGTATGTTTATATGAACATGTGTGTGCAGATTTGCGTATGTTTGTGGAAACTAGAGTCAGAAGATGGTATTAGATCCTTCACAGCTGAAGTTATAGGCATTTGTGGAACACTCTACTCATCATGTGGGCACTGGAATCTGAACTCTAATCCTCATGATAGTGTAGAAATCACTCTCAATCCCTGAGGCATCTCTCCAGTCCCAGTGTTATGATTTGAATAGGAAATGTCTCTCACTCACTCATATACTGTATTGGTTTGCATGTTAGTAGACTTTGGAGAGTTGACTCAGTCCAGATGAGTCTCACCTAGTAAGTGGATCAATCCTTTGATAGATACATGCTATGTGGGCAATATCGAAAGGAGGTAAGAAGTAGTGGCTAGTGACTAGTTGGAGAAAGTGATTGCTGGAAGCACATCCTGGAACTCTGTCTTCACCAGTCCTATATTCTATCTCTATTCACTGTTTTCTGATTCTTTACCACACTCTCTACATCATGATGGACTTGACACCTTGAAACCATGACCAAAACAGACAATTGCTCCCTTAAAGTTGTCATGCCAGATACTGTGGTCACTGCTATGAGGGGTGACCAACATGCTAAGGAGATGCACATCCCCCTTGACAGATGGTGCGAGAGCCAGGAGATCAGCATGAGAAGCTGGGTCATACTGTCCCACCAACATTCTCCCTAAATGCACTCAGGGAAGACTGCTGTGCTGGCTACACAAATGCAGCTTCAGAGCATGTCAGCTGCTGCCACCGTGCAGCACACACCCCTCTGCTTTTCTCAGTAGTTATCACTTCCTAAAGTTAAGTGAATATCAGATAAGCAATATCGATAGACCTATTGTTACCCCTAATGAAATAAAATTCTTCATTACAAGTCTCCCACCCCCCCCAAAATAAAAAGCCTACAGTCAGATAGTTTTAAATCAGAATACTACTGGATTTCAGATAAGACTTAAGGTCCAATTCATCAAATTATTACACAAAATAGAAACAAAAGGAATATTTTTAATTCATTTTAGAAGATATTCTTACTCTGATATTCAAACAACATAAAGACCCAACAAAGAAAAAGCAATACAGACTGATTTCCTTTATGAATATACATGGAAAAATATACAATAAAATACTTACAAACCAAACCTAAGAACATATCAAAAAGATCATCCACCATGGCACCATAGTCAAGTAGGCTTTATCCTAGACATGCAGGGGTGGCTCAACAGACAAAAGTCAATCACGGTAATCCACCATTTAAACAAACAAAATGACAAAATGCACATGATTATCTCATTAGAAGAAAAAAGGACCTTTGACAAAATCCAACACACATTCATGATAAAAGTCCTTTGAGATTAAAAGATCCAAGAGACATTCCTCAACATAATAAAGGCAGTTTTAACAAGCCTATAGCCAATAACATATTAAATGGAGAGAAACTAAAAGAAATTTCAATAAAATCAGAAACAAGACAAAGCTATTGACTCTCTCCATACCTATATAATATAGTACTTATAGATAAAGCAGTAAACTGAAGCAGATCAAGGGAAAAGACGTCAAAGTATCTTCAACTGCAGATTATATGATAGTGTAATATGTGACACAAAAATTTTCACCAGGAAATTCCTTCAGGTGATAAACACATTCAGAAAACTAGCTGTATACAAAATTAACTGACAAAAATCAGTACACCTCCTATATACAAATGACAACCAGACTGAGAAAGAAATCAGGGAAACACCAACTTTCATAAAAGCCTAGAAAATATAAGATATCTTGGAGTAAATCTAACCAAGGAAGTGAAAGACTTGCATGATTAAAAATTCAATTCTTGGAAGAAATCGAAGAAGATATTGAAATATAAAAAGATCTCCCATGCTCCTGGATCAGTGTAGCCCCAACTTTTTGTGGACTGCCAGTTCCCAAATAATGACACAGAGACTTTTAGTAATTATGAACATTTGCCCTTTGCTTAGGCTTGATCCCTGCTAGTCCTTATAACTTAAATAAACCCATTTTATAAATCTATATTTGCCCCATATCTTGTCACCTCTCTACCATGCTGCATGTGTCTGATATCCCCATGTCTTGCTGGCAAATTTCACACCTCAGATTTCTCCCATAGTTTCTATCTTTCTCAGAACTGCCTATCCTTTCCTGCCAAGCTGTTGGCCATTTAATTCCTTTTTAAACCAATCAGAAGGTGCCTAGGAAGAGACACATCTTCACAGTGTACAAAAAGATTATCCCACAATAGATAAGTAGGATTGACATGGTTAAAATGGTCATTCTATCAAAAGCAATCTACAGATTCAATGTAATCCTATCAAAATTTTGATACAATTCTTCACAGATCTTGAAAGGAAAACTCTTAGCTTCTTATGAAACTAAAGAAAAAAGCTAAAACAATCATGATACCTAAAATATTTGTAAGCAATAAAAGAACTGCTGGAGGTCTCACCATTTCCCACATTGTACTGCATAACTATAGTAGTAAAAAAAAAATTGAAACTGCGGTGATTTCTATATCATGCGGGTCTGGGCAGCCAGAAACAAATGAACAGTCTCCATTTATATAATGGCACCCAATGAGGGGCAAGACTTTCCCCATTAAGCTTAAGAAAACTTAAATTTAAAACAAAATCTTGTAAACCCACAAAAATACGAGTCAATTGGAACTTCATGATAGTCTCATTTTTTTCCATAGTTTCACTTTCAGGCAGCAAGCAGGGGCACTATTACTTTAAGAGAAGAATTCCTGACTCAGCATTAACAGCAAAAACTGCATGGCTTCTTCAAGAGTTCGCTTCCTGGTTTGTACTGGCAGCATGAATAGTTCTGGCTCTTTTGGTACTTAAATGTACGTGAGCAGCATGCTAAAAGTTTCTTAATAGCTACATAGACCTACTACATCCCTGGAGCTGGGGCAGTGAACATGTATAGAAGAGAAGGTCAAAATACCTCTATCATGTTGAATAGGGTGGAGCTAAGAGTTAGGGCTGAGGAGTTGATTCTATCCATGCCCACTGAGATTTTTTAAAAAAAGAAAAAAGACAGAAAAAAGGTGGTCCTGCTCAGAAAATGATTACAGATATGCAATAAAGACAGATTCACACAAAAATAAACCTTTGAGTGGGTCACAGTTTGTTTTAAAAATGTATTTATGCTGTGATAGAGAAGAAAAAGAGTGTAGACAAGAGTACGGACAGTCATAGATTAAAAGAAAAGATAATAAAAAAGTAATAGAGTTTAAAATTAGGATGTAAAGATGAAATATACATAGAGAGTGGATTATGTATATCATTGCATTCTCGACTTTTTTGACTGCAGAGAGACATGTGATTCTTGAGACTGCTAAGCTAAGCCAATATATATATATTTATTTTAAAGATTTCCTGACTTCAAAATTTGCTCCAAGGATATATTCCTTTGGAAAAGAGGTTCTACTTTTGTTTCTACACAAGATGAGGATCTGTGGATTCCTTCCAGGCTAATATGGTTTGATATAACAAGAGCCCCAGAAGGGTCTGTGTGAACCCTAAAAATACTTTACCCAACAAACAGTGGGAAGCAATTTGGAGAAAATTATACCCAAATTCATAAAATGATTTTTTATAAATGTTAATTTTCATTATAAAAGAGTTGGTTGTAAATGTGTAATGGTCATAGTCAATTTCCATAAGAAAAAAATGAGGACCATGATATAAAAATGAATACATTAGTATGGATTTTGTTTTATTGATACAAATTTAAGGTCAATTTTGTTATTTGTATATTTTCACTCTTGTTTAAGGTATTAATATTTATTTATCTCATTTAAAAATGTATTGTATGTTTATATAGTCAAACTAGTAGTCATGTTAGGTTTTCTACATATATAGAGATATATTTCAGTTAGATAGATAATCTTCCAACACTTGAAAGACCTACAGAATAAGGCATTTAAAGTGCTTTAAGAACTTGAACTTTTCTTGACAGTGAGACATGCTGGCTTCAGAGAGGTTGATGGCTATTGAAGAACTCATTATGAAATTTGCCTTCAATGTGGCAAAGATAGCCATTTAAGCAAGAAACTGTTCTTGCCTGGACTGCTTGATGGTATGATATATGAACTGGACATACAGGACCCCCCCAAAAAGTGACTGCTAAACTTTCCAAAAGACAGGTTTGTTCTTCAGGGTTGTTCTTCCTCTGCTTCACAGAGAAAACTGTCAGACATTCTGCAGGACACAAAAGAAAGCAACTGATAAACTTTACCATTATATAAGGCAGAACAGATCTACAAATTTCCTACTTCACTGAAAAGTCTGCTAAGATACTATGGGCCTATAGGCACCAAAGTCACAAAAGAACTTTGGGTGACTGTCCAGGAAGCAAGATATGTCTGTCAATTCTAGAGTTTTTGAAAGTTGATTACAATGCACTTCCTGTTTATTTAGGTAATATTATATCCTTCTAAGATCTTTGATGAACTTGAAGACTAGACAATTATAGTTTTCCTTAGTTATGAAAACAGATAAATTAGATATAAAACTTTAGACTTACAAAGAAATATTGTAATTTTAATTCCTGCTTGATACCTGCTCTGTTATATATAATTTTACTAAATTAGAACCTTCCTTTTTATATAGACAGAAAAGGGGGGAGGATATAGGATTTCCCTCTGCATGCTGTGAGTATGTTTTATTATCATTGGTTAATAAAAAAGCTGCTTCAGCCTATGGCAGGACAGAATAGAGCTGGGTGGGAAAACTATACTGAGTACAGGGAGAAAGAAAGCAAAGTCAGAGAGATGATATGCAGCTACCGAAGGAGAAAGATACCTGCTGGAACCTTACTGGTAGGCCACAGTCTTATGGTGATACACAGATTAATGGCATTGTATTTATTTAAGGTATAAGTGCTAGTTAGGAATATGATTAAACTCTTGGCCAAACAGTGTTGTAATTAATATAGTTTCTGTGTAATTATTTGGGTCTGGGTGGCCACGAAGTGAACAAGCAGTCTCCATTTACAAACACCAATAGTGTGGGCACAAAGATCAACAATGAACAAGACCTCATGAGACTGAAAAGCTTCTGTAAAAACAAACACATCATCATTTGGACAAAGGGTAGCCTACAGAATGGGAGAAGATTTTCACCAATTCCACATCTGATAGAGGACTAATACCAAAAATATTTTAAAAAACTCAAGAAAATAGATTCAGAAAATCAAATAATCCAATAAAAACAGGGTTTAAATGCAAGCAAAATTCTCAAGTGAGCAAATTCAAATGGCTAAAAAACACTTAAAGAAATGTTTGATATTCTTAGTCGTCAGGAAAAGGCAAATCAAACCTATACTGATAATCCATCTTATACTTGTAAGAATGGCTAAGATCAAAAAGACAGTGACAGATCATAATGGAAAAATGTGGACTAAGGGAAGCACTCATCTATTGTTGGAAGGAGTGAAAATGTGTACAGTCACTATAAAAATAAAAATGACAGTCAGAAAGTTGGGAACCAATCCACCACATGATCCAGCTATACCACTTTTGAGCATATGCCCAATGAACACTTCCTCCTACCACAGGGACACTTGTTCATCCATGCTCATTGCTGCTTTATACATAATAGCCAGAAACCAAAAAAAAAAAAAAACTAGATGTCCCTCAACAGAAGAATAAAAATAAAGAAAATAAATTTACATAATGGAGTATTACTCAGCTGTTAAAAGATGACACCATGAAGTTTGCAGGAAAATAGATGGAACTATTAAAAAAATCATCCTGAGTGAAGTAACACAGGCACAAAAATAAATATGAAAAGTATTTGGCTATATGCAGATATCAGAAATTAAATAAATAATAATCAACTTACAATTTATAGCCCCAAAAGGGGTATGTATAGAAGGGACTAAGGGGAAACATATGGGTCTCCATAGAAGGGGGAAATAAAATAAATATTTTTGGTGGAATGTAGTTGGGTGGAATTGAGAACAGGGGGTTTAGGTGTGGAGGGGGAGGGAAGAAGGTGTTTAGGAAGGGAGTGGAATGTAGGGAATGTAGGGAATGTAGGGAACAGCTGGAATTGAGAAGCATTTGATTGATAATATGGAAACTTGGTACAGTGGAGACTTCCTAAAATATATAAAGGTGGTCCTAATAAAGTTTCCTAATAATGGAGGTGATGGTGTCCCAACTGACCATCTTTTGTCACAACAAGACTTGCAGTACAAGGACTTGGTTGTTTTCATTTAAGTTCTTGGTCAAGAGTATTCCATGGAAATCCCCCCTCCCCCCTAAAAAAACAGACTATTTCTAAGACAAAGGGTTGTTCTCCTAAAACTGACAGCAAGGCCCAAATGCCAAGGATAATACCCACACATTTCATTCAATATGAAGAAGTTGCCCTGATGACTACATGGAGCCTTCACTCCTACATTCTAGTGTCCTTGGTACAGAAAGGTATTATGTAGGTTATCAAAAAAAAAAGAAATGTAAATACCAACCCAGTCATAAAACCATTTGATCTATAATATGTCCTTCCTCCAAAATGTGCTAGGGCAATGATAGCACAAAGCTTATGGGAATAGCCAACCAATGTCTGATTTGACTTAAGTCCCACTCCATGAGATTAAATACCAACATTGCTTGTGTGACCAAGAACCACATTCTAGATAGCCCAGAGACCTATGGTAAGACCAAATACTACTGGTCTTTTAAAAAGTAATAATAAAATGACTCCTACTGTTTATCCTGCTATTTCATAGATCAGTGCCTTATTCAGTCACCATCAGAGAATCTTATTCCTGCATTAGATGGGAACAGATACAAAGACCTACAGCCAGATATTCAGAGAGAGGTAGTCTTTGGAACACACATATCTAAATGGCTATGTCATCATCAAATCCCTTCACTCAGAGCTCAGGGATCTCCAAAATAAATAAATAAATAAATAAATGCAGTGTAAGAGCAAGAGGGCATGGAGGACACCAGGAAAACAAGGTCCTCTGAATCAACTAAGCAAGGCTCATATGAACTCACAGAGACTGAAGATACAAGCACAGGACCTGCAACGGTTTTCAACAAGCATCTTAGTGTTTCTATAGCTATGAAAAGACACCACTACCACAGCAACTCTTTCTTGTTCTGTTTTTGTTTGTTTGTTTGTTTTTGTTTTGAGTACAGGGTTTCTCTGTAGTTTTGGAGACTCTCCTGGAACTAGTTCTTGAAGAACAGGCTGGGGTCAAACTCACAGAGATCCACCTGCATCTGACTCCCAAAGTGCCAGGATCTAAGTCATGTGCCACCACTGCCTGGAAACCACAGCAACTCTTATAAAGAAAAATATTTAATTGGCACAGGCCTACAGTTTCAGAGGTTTAGTCCATTATCATGCAAAGAAGCATTGTAATGGGCAGGAAGACATAGTGCTGGAGAATGAGCTGATGGTTCTTGATCCACTGGTAGCAGGACACTATGTGCCACACTGGGCATAGCTTGAATATATGAGACTTCAAGGCCTACCACCACAGTGACACACTTCTTCCAGCAATGCCACATCTACTCCATCAAGGCCACACCTCCTAATAATGCCACTACCTATTCATCAAGCATTCAAACACATGAGTTTATGGGGGCTATTCTTATTCACCTATATACACAGACAATCATACCAGGTATCTGTATATATTATGACTTCAGTTTAGTGTTTTTAACCCTGTACTCAAAACAAAAACCAACAAACAAACAAAAACAAAACAAGAAAGATTTGCTGTGGTAGTGGTGTCTCTTCATAGCAATAGAAACACTAAGATGCTTGCTGAAGACCGTTGCAGGTCCTGTGCTTGTATCTTCAGTCTCTGTACAGGATCAAGCAGGTCTCCAATTCTTGTGCATGTTCTTTGGGTTCTTTTCCTTCTGTTGGGTTGTCAATTATATCCTCAATTTGTCTATATTTTTATCTTATTATATTTTATTTTGTTATGTTTTGTTGCATCTCTTGGAATGCTGTTGTTTTCTAATGAGAGATAGAAAGTGAAAGGATTGCAGAGGGTTGGATGGAGGAACTGGGAGAAATAGTGGGATGGGAAACTATAATCAAAATATATTATATGAGAAAATGATCTATTTTAAATAAAAGAGAAAAAGCTATACAAACTGCCTCCTGCATATGGAAAGCAAAAGCAGGAACTCATCTGTGATGAGGGATGATATAAACACATGATATCTCCAAGTCCAAGAGAATCCATTTTGCAGTGTTGTTCACAATGAGCTTGCTACTATTCCTGATAGACACAACACCCGTGAACCTCCAAAGTAGCATCATGGTTCAGCTTCTTTATCTTCAGCTATCAATATGTGTGTGTGTGTGTGTGTGTGTGTGTGTGTGTGTGTGTGTGCGTGTGTGTTTTCTTGCATCCAGATTTATTAAGGGTCTGAAACCAAAATACTTGAGTACAACTCTATGGTCATCAAAAAAAAAGAATTACACTACAGACAGTTTTAAAATCTTACATAATTTACAGCATGCTAGAACACAAAATTTGAGTCTGAGAATTTTCTTTTTTTAATTAATTAATTTATTTATTAAAGATTTCTGCCTCCTCCCTGCCACTGCCTCCCATTTCCCTCCCCCTCCCCCAATCAAGTTCCCCTCCCTCATCAGCCCAAAGAGCAGTGAGGGTTCCCTGCCCTGTGGGAAGTCCAAGGACCTCCCCCCTCCTTGCAGGTCTAGTAAGGTGAGCATCCAAACTGCCCAGGCTCCCACGAAGCCAGTACATGCAGTAGGATCAAAACCCAGTGCTATTGTTCTCGAGTTCTCAGCAATCCTCATTGTCCGCTATGTTCAGCGAGTCCGGTTTTGTCCCATGCTTATTCATCCTCAAGAAGCTAAATAAGAGGGTGAACCCAAAGAAAAACATATCTTCATCCTCCCGGATATTAACCTTCATCAGGCAATGAAAGAAGACAGAGACAGAGACCCACACTGGAGCACCGGACCAAAATCCCAAGGTCCAAATCAGGAGCAGAAGGAGAAAGAGCACGAGCAAGGAACTCAGGACTGCGAAGGATGCACCCACATACTGAGACAATGGGGATGATCTATCGGGAACTCACCAAGGCCAGATAGACTGGGCCTCAATGTGTTTTTAAAAGAAATAAAATGACAATGGAAATTTGGGAATTTCTAGGCCACATGCCCTCTGCATTTCTCCATCTGACAAGTCCCAGTATGAGTTATTTGTTCAGATTTTGGAGGCATCCCATCAATCAGGGAATCCCACTGCCCAATGCAATTCATTAACAATGTCATCTTCTCTGTGACTTAAGCTCCCCAGCTCACAACCTAACCAACAAGCTTCCTGAAGAAGCATAATTGAACTTGTCGTTCCTGGACCTTATTTACTCTTACCACTTTAACCCAGTCCCAGAGGAATATTGAGTCTGAGAAAGAGAATTCACTTATTCCTAATTTATACAAAAATATAAATGAGGGGTTTCAGTCAGGGTCTGATGTGGGAGGTCCTTCTGTCTGTGTGTTGCTTTTATTGGTTAATGAGTAAAGAAACTGCTTTGGACCTATAGCAGGGCAGAACTTAGCTAGGCAGTGAAAACTAAGCTAAATGCTGGGAGGAACAAGGGTGGAATCGGGGGATCCCATGGAGCTGCTGCCAGAGTCAGATATGCTGAAACTTTACTGGTAAACCATTGCCATGTGGTGATACACAGATTAATGGAGATGGGTTAAATCAATAAGTAAGAGTTAGCCAATAGGAAACTAGAACTAATGGGCCAAGCAATGATTTAAATAATACAGTTCCTGTGTGATTATTTTGGGTCTAAGCTAGCCAGGTGGCTAAGAACCAACAAGTGAGCTGCTCACAACAAGGGTCAACTTACTACTGAAAATAAAAATTTCCATTTGTCTAATATCCAGCACAAAAATCTCACAAGCTTTCCAACTTAGTAATAAAACTAAGTAGTAATAAAACTGAAATCTTTTGGAAATCCATGTGCCTTCAGTAGAACAACTTCAATGTTACTAAGGTTACAAGCCCACCTAGAATATGTTGAAATCAAAACAAATGTGACATATACTATTTCAAGTCATTTTCTAATCCTGGTGGATTATCCAAATAAAGAAATACTTTGATCACATCTGCATGAGAACTATAGTTATCTACATCATCTCTCCATGATTCTCTTCGATACAAAACTATTTAATATGTGGTTTTGGTATAACTGTAAATTCTAATCTTTTTATTTAATTTTCATTACTAAAAATTTCTTAGTGTTATTCATTTTCTCTTCTATATGTACAACTTTCAAAACACAATTATTTTTTAGATTTATTTACTTTTAATTTATGTGTACAGGTGTTTTGCTTCCATGTGTGTTTGCATACCATGTGCTTATGGTATCTGTAGAGGCCAGATGAGGCCATCATGTCCCCAAGAACTGGAGTTACAAATCATTGTGAGCTACCATGTGGTGCTGAGTCCTTTGGAATAGTAACCAGTGTTCTTAACTGCTGATTCACCTCTCTTAACTACCTTCACCTTCATGGATGCTGATTTTTTGGCGACACATCTGAGATTGAGTTTTTAAGTTGATACTCCTCCCTGCTGCATTAAACTTTATCTTCATTGTGCATGGCCATTGCCCTCTTGAAATGTCAGCAGTCATAATTGCTAATAGGAGACCTGTACAAGAACAGACCTGTAATCAGAGGCTGCTTGTAAATTTCTCAGCTGCCCTGACCTGAAATAGTCACAAAGAAACTGTATCAATTAGGATACTATTTGGCCAGTAGCTTAAACGTATTGTTAGCTAGCTCTTATGTCATAATTAAACCATTTCCATTATTTTTGTATTTTACCATGAGGCTCATGGCTTACCAGGAAAGTTCCAGGGCGGGTGTCTCTCTCCTTTGACAGCTACATGGCATGTCCTTGACTCTGATTGATAGCAACTTCTTTATTAACCAATGACAATAATACATAGTCACAGCATACAGAGGGGAATCCCACATCACCTCCCCTTTTCTGTTTAATTAGAAAGGAAGGTTTTAACATAGCAAGATTATATATAACAAAACAGGTATCAAGTAAGAATTAAAGTTACAATATTTATATGTACTTTATCATTTATCATAACTAAAGAAATCTATAATTATCTAATCTTCATCAAAAACCCCAGAAAGATATATTATTACCTAAATAAACAGGAAGTGCATTTTAAGCAACTTCCAAAACTCTGGAATTGACATACATCTTGTTGCCTGAACAGTCACCCAAAGTTTTTCTGTACTGTTGCAACATCCATATTCAACCCACAGGCCCATAGTATTTGGCAGACTTTTCCATGAAGAAGAAGACTTGAAGATCTCTTATGCTTTGTACTGGCAAAATTCATCAGTTGCTTTCTTCTGTATCCTGCAAAATGTCTGGCAGTTTATTTATGAAGTGGGAACCCTAAAAAAGTGTCTTACCTTTAGGCAAGCTCAGCAGTCATTTTTCTGTGGATCCTGCATGTCCAGTTCATATAGCATACCATCAAGCAGTCCAGACAAGAGCAATTTCTTGCCCAAATGGTGAACAAACTCCAGAAGAAACCTCTTTGATGCCCACCATCCTCTTGAAGTAGATTGGTGCTGCCAGGAGAAGATGTGTCTCATTGTTATGAAAAGTCTAAGTTCTTAAAATATTTTAAATGCCATATTTTGTAAGTCTTTGAAAGGACTGGAGAATACCTGTCCATCTGAAATATATCTCTGTACATCTAGAAAACCTAATTAACATGATTACAAACTTGACTATTATAAATGACTATCTATTAACCTGCTTTTATTAATTATACATTACATTTTTAAATGAGCTGCTCAAGCACAATAACTTAATTAAGAGCAGAAATATATGTATCACAGAATTGATCTTAAATTTGTACCAGTAAACCAAGATCCATACCAATGTATTCATCTCTACAGCATAACCTGCTTTAAATGTAAGCAAAAATTTACAAACAATATTTGGGACTTTGGGTGTTGTTCTCCAGACTACTTCCTGCTGATTGGGGGTGCTGTTAGTTGAATCTTTCATGGGATATCCTATGTGGTAGGTCCATATTAGTCAGCAATCCTGAAGCTTACATGGATGTTGGACCATCTAGACCAGTGCTTCATAGGGTCTTGTTTGACTTTGAATTCTTGGTTTTAAAAATGAAGATTATTGAAACACAGCCATTTATTACATAATTTCCATTGCTTCTATTACAACTACAATGATGATGGGGGTGGTGAGGAGTTAGGACAAAGACTAGAAAGCCAACAAGACAAAAAAAAAAAAGTTCATTATCCACACCTTCCAAAAATATCCACTGTTGATGAATTTCAAATTAACAATATTGTTTCTGCTCTCTGCATTCTATTTATGAAATAACTTATACTAAGGTCATAAAATTCTCCCCTTTTGCTTTCCATTTTCAAGTTTTTCTTTTTTGGTTTGGTGGTTTTCTCTTTGTTTATGTGCTTCCTAACTTCCCCCAAACAATTCCCATTCTTTCCATCTACCCTCACCAAAAGTCATGAAAGAAAGGGATTGTTGGGTTCTGAGCCTTTTGGGTAACTAGTAAAAGATATAAACAAACAAAAATAATAAAAAACAAAATCATTAGATAATTGGATGTGTGACAGAGACTAGCAATAAGTCTAAAGCAGAGTGGGAGTGGAAACAAGGGAAAAGGAAAAAGAAGAGCAAGAGGTCCATCTATCATTACCCTTTCTACTAAGGGGGCTGGAGAGACAGCTTCAAAGATCAGGAAGGGTGGATCCTGAAAAAGGGAGATAGTGTTTGAGTTTGAAAGTAGAGATAAAGTTAAAGAAAAGGTGCCACCTTTCTTTGTAGACTAGAACACTTACTTCAGGAGCTCCTGCTTCCAGTCATAGATTCATCATCACTATGGGAAATGTATGGCAAGAAGTCTTTATGGTGTTCTTGACTCACTGTGGCACTGGCAGGTAGAATAACATTGTCACCAAACTTAAGGTATATTTGATTAAGAAATGAAATCACTTCTGGATTAAGAAGAAAATTGGCCTCAATGAGGTCAGAAAGGACTAGATGCCTTTTTTGTCCAGTTCTCCCATCCCACTTTGGAGATGTTTACTACTATCACCAGGACCCAGCACAGGTATTTCATTTGTATACCGTCACCCTCAGAGTAGTGTTTCTTGAACCTCTACTGAAATGGACTGTATGTTGCTGTTATTGTTGTTGTTTTATTTCTCTTCCATTTCCTTTTTCTGCCTGGAAGCAGAAAGTATAAGAGCCAATTAAGTTCATTTCTGTCATTTAAGCTATGTGTTTGACATTTCTGGTCTTTAATTTACAGTATAAAAACCTACCACTGAATCCTTTCACATAAGTGGGAAAGTAAGTCAGTCATGGAGGCTTAAATCAATCACCCCAGCATTCATAAGGCACAGGTAGGAGAACTGCTATATATATCCAGCTTAGACTGAATAGTGCACACTGAAATGCAGGCAAACCCAGACTACCGAATGGGACTTCCTTTCAAAGGTGAGAGAAGATAAATACAGGGGAGCAATTTTCAGAAAAGGAAAGGAACTGCTTGAAAGGAACAATGAGATGAACAAGAGACAATGCAGATAGTGATAATCTAAATAAATTACCTATATATGAAGTTGTCATATCACTCATTAATTTATATCATTTGTGTATGGTACATTAATTTGATAAAAGAAAGTATAAGTGTCAAAAAGATTAGAAATAACCACTTCCCTTCTATCATGAGATGGGTATTGTCTGGTTCTGTAGCCCTTGGAGATCTCGGAGGCCAGAATGATGTTGTTCACCCTTCATTTGAAAGGCCTACCTAAGCTGAAAATGGCAAGAAATAGAGGACAAAGGAAAGGAATGGGGCAGATGTGGTGCAAAGCACTGCAATTTTCACAAATGACTGAATTTCACAACTAACTAGTAATCTGTAAGTGTCTATCTTTCTCTTTCCTCTACTTTCTCTGTCTCTTCTTAGCACCCACCCGCACATGGAGGGGAGAGGCAGAGAGAGAAAGAGAGAGAGAGAGAGAGAGAGAGAGAGAGCACAAATAGAGCCTAAACAGAAGTGTGTTCCTTGAAAAGTGACATTGTACCAATCCAAGCACAATTCAGAAGGGAGGAAGTCTGTTTCTATTTTTCCATTTATCAGTGGATGTGTACTCATTGGATGAATGATAATGACATAATGAAAAACAGACAAATACAACTTCAAACACATTCTTTTAAGTTTTACAAGAGGGGGGTTATATGGTCAATTTCATATTCAATAAAGAAATCGGGAAGTTAGTATTTTGTAAACTTTGACTCAGAAAATTTCAGACATGTGAAAAAGAAACATCCTCAAGGAGTTTCTAGTTTAAAACTTTCATTTTGATCAAAAAGCATCCTCTTTGTTACAAAAATATTCACAAGCATTGAGAAACCTAATATTCAGTGGGCTGACTTTTAAATAGTAATCACTTTGGAGAAGTCTTGACCCAAAGCTACCCACTCTTAAACAAGAAACATTTATATATATACCCTCAGTGGAATTTTCTCCTCAAGTGTGTTCTATGAACCTTCCTAGCAACCATTATAGAGAAAACAATGACTCATGATGAGCATGGCTGGAGACTGGCCCAAGGCAACCCACTCTCCCCTCCTGTGAGTAGGCAAAAGTCCATCAAGATAGGAGGCCACTTGGATTCAGATATTAAGCCTGCCAGATTCATATGTGACAGATCATGCTGTCAGGTCATTCTGAAATATAAAGAACTTCAATCTTCAGGGAGAAAGAAGAATGGCGACACAGAGGAAAATAAGCGCAGGCCTGCCTGTAAGGTACAGGAGGCAGACAGTGTACCATGTCTGAAAGCTCACGTCCTATGATTCACCTCCATAAAAGGTAAAGCACAGTGTTGTCTTTTAATCTACAGCTACCCAGAGATAACTCAGAGACCTATGACTCAATTGGCAGCTTCAAACTGGAGAAAGTCATTGCCCCACAGTTGTAAAGATTAGAACTCTGAGATGAGTGTGTGTCATTGGGCTACCACTCTGTGGACAAAGCTATCTGGAAGTTGCAGCACATGAAAGTTTGTTCCCTGTCCCTTAAAACATCTAATAACTGCCAGCTTGTTCTACTTAGAGTCAAGACTCTAAACTTTATGGTACAAATCTCCATCTTACAAGGAGACTGGTTATTGATTTAGAGTCTGCCTTAGTTAGAATTTCTTTTGCTGTAAAGAGACACCAGGAACATGGCAACTCTTATCAAGAAAAAACATTTAATTGGGTAGATCACATTTTCAGAGGTTTAGTCCATTATCATCATGGTAGAACATGGTTGTGTATAGGCATACATGGTGCTGGAGAAGTAGCCAAGAAGGCAAAATAGAAGTGTTCTGTCTCACTGTGTGTGACTAGAGCATATACGAACCCTCAAAGCCCACCCCCACAGTGACATACTTCCTCCAACAAGGCCACACCTCTCATTAGTATCTCTCCATTTCAGGGCCATTTTATTTCAAACCACCACATTCTACTGCCTGGACTCCAAAGGCTTATAGCCATATCATAATACAAAAATTCATTCAGTTCAACTTTAAAAGTCTACATAGTGTTTAACAGTCTTAACCAGTCTCAAACAAATACTGAACCAAAGACCAAAAACCAGCTGGGCAAACTCCAGACCCTGTATCTCCATGTCTGATGTCAAAATCTCCAATTCCTTTCAGCTTTGTTAACTGCAAAATACTTCTCTCTCTTGCATTGTTTCTTTTACCTGTTAGTAGCTTTTCTCAGCAGGTATCCAACAGCTCTGTAATTTACAATATCTTGGGATCTCCAAGGCAATTCAGGCTTCAACTTCACAGCTTCATGAAATGACCTAGGCCTCCATGCAGGGACACCCCTGTCACATGCTGGTCCTCATCAGCTTTCTTATTCACAGAGAAAATTTCCATAGTTTCTTGTTTCTGTCATTGACTCTAAAGACAGAACCACATGGCCAAAGGTGCCAAATTTTGCTGTTTACTGGGGTGGAATGTGGCCCCTTTGTTCAATTACCTCTTTATAAATTTTCTGTTTGCAATGATTTCCTTCACTGCCTAAGTTTGACTGCCCTGGAACATGGTCTGAAGACCATACTGACCTCAAACTCAGAGATCCTCCAGCCTGTGCCTTCTGAGTGCTGAAATTAAAGACATGCACCACCACACCAACTTTAAGCTTTTCTTTAATTCCTTTTGACAAGTTGGAAACTTAGCTGTGTGGGATCTTACCCTGGGGGTCACTACTCCCCTTATTCCATTTTTTAATCTGTTTATCTCCTTGAACACAGAACTTAGCTACATTCCACTCTCTGGTGTTTCTTTTCTCCTCAGCTTGCTCCTTTTCTTTTCTTTTTTTTAGTATTTTTTTATTGTTTTTATTGAACTATATATTTTTCTCCACTCCTTTCACTTCTTCAGCCCTCCCCTTCTACCCTCTCCCATAATCCCTGTGATCCCAATTTACTCAGATCTTGTCTTTTTCTACTTCCCATGTATATAGATACATGTATGTCTCTCTTAGGGTCCTCTTTGTTGTCTAGGCTCTATGGGATTTTGAATTTTATAAAAGCTCCTTTACATTAGAAACCTTTATAAGCATTAACACTAGTAACCTGACAAAAGAGTCTATACTAAGTTCTTTTAAGATTTCTTCTGTCAATGGAATTAATCCAAAGCACTTCACTTTAGCCTCAGGCACTCTTCCGACAAGGCCATCAAAATATCACAAGACCAGTCTCTAGGCCACATACTAATATTCTTCTCCTCAGTTGCCTCTTTATCCAGGCACCCACAGTTCAAATCACACTCACCACCATTGTCTTCCATGTCCCTACTAAGATGTCTCATTATGCAGCACTTGAAATGTTTAACTGCTTTTCTAATTCATAAACTAAGTCAATATTCCTTCAAAAAAAAGTACAGTCAGGCCTATCATAGCAATATCCCAGACCCTGGAAGCAACTTTTATCTTAGTTAGGGTTTCTATTACTGTGAAGAGACACCATGATCACAGAAACTCAAAGGAAAAACATTTAATTGGGGTGGCTTACATTTTCAGAAATTTAATTCATTTTCTTCATCGTCACACAAGGCAGCATGCGGGCAGACATGGTGCTAGAGAAGGACCTGAGAATCCTGTATCTTGACTCGCAGGCAACTGGAAGTTGATTGAGATACTGGGTATGGCTTGAGCATATATGAGAACTCAAAGCACCCCCCACCAGTGACACATTTCCTTCAACAAGGTCACACCTACTCCCAAAATGGCACACCTCCTAATAGTGCCACTCCATTTGGGGGCCATTTTCTTTCAGACCATCACAGAGGCATCAGGATAGTAACAACCCAGCATAACCTCTCTACATGCAGATACTGAGAAAAGAAATCTACGAACACCCTTTCAGTTTTCTAAGGCAACGTCTTCAGGCTCTAGGGATTAGTCCTTGATATTTGAAGAAAATATTGTAAGAACCACACTATATTTGAGAGTAAAATCCAGGTCCAGGTGTGTGTGTGTGTGTGTCCTTGTGTGTGTGTACTTGTGTGTACTTGTGTGTACTTATATGTGTGTTCATGTAGGGACCAGAGGTCAATGTCAAGTGACTTCTTCAATCACTCTCCTCATTTTCTGTACAGTAGAATTCATCAACTCATCAGTGACGATCTGGCTAGTAAGTCCCAAGGATCCTCCTCTCTCTGCCTCAACAACCATGGGATAACAAATATGTACCATCATGCTTCAACTTTTAAATAGATTTGGAGATATGAACTCAGGTCCTCATGCTTGTACACCCAGCACTTTACCAACTGAGCTGTTTCCCCAGCCCTGGGACTCAACTTGTGATAGTTCAGGAATGAAAGACAAAAATGGATATGTGGGCTTTACTGTTTCCAGGTGAACTTTCAGCTCAGGTCCAGAGCAAATCCCTTATCAGCCTTAAATCCTGGTTACAAATCTCCCTGTAGCTACCGTAGCTCACTATACTAATTCACTCCCATTTCTAGAAGAGGGTATCTTGCCAATCTTTTTAATATACTCACAAATAATTTCAGGAAACTAATAAAACATTGCAGGGGGAGGGGACTTAGTAATCAGATAGGATCTGAGAAAGGTACAAGGCAAATTTCTAAAGTCAAGTTTCATTAGCTCATGTGCTTTTAGACCTATGCCCTCATGTGACCACATTTTAACCCTTACCTTTATAAGTCAATTGCATATTTGAATCTCTGTTAAGAAAGCATTCACCAAACACCTGAGGAGCAAGCAAGTAGTAACAGAAATACCTTCTTCACTCTGCGCCAGGTACTATTCTCTCACCATCCAAACAAACGTCATTTCCACTGGATGTCATGTGACACCCATGAAATTCTCTTCAGTGACCTCAGTGTAAGAAAATAAGAAATTTTTCTCTGTCATATCACTTACTCTTGACATAACTCTGTTATCAGAGCCCAAACTCATAAACAAGTACCTTTGGAGATAGCAACGAACAAATATTATTCTCTAGAAAAATGGCAGATATATTTGCACCACAGCAGATGTACTTGTTAGTGCTCTAATTGCTCTCAGAAAATTCATCACGGAGCAGCTTCAAGGAGAGAAGGCTTATTTGGGGTTTACAGTTTAAGAGTACATACATACAAGTAACATTATTCAGACTGAGTAACTAATATAACAATATTTTTTTTTAAAAAAAAAGAGGAATTAGAGACTTATACAAGCTATGCATATGAACTTCTGACTGGGTAACCCGTTACTAATTATAGTCTCAGAAGTTCTGGTAATTCTTTTAATGAACAGATTAGCTGTATTTTTTCCAACAAAGTGAAGCTGAGGGATGGTCGATTGTCTTTCAAATCCCTTTGGGGCAGCAACTGTTAAAATCATTTCTGCAGGATTCTTATTCCTTTCAGTTACTTTTGATTTGATTTTTTTTTATTAAGAAGAAAAAAAACATAAACAAAAAACACGTTTCCACCTCCTCCCAGCCTCCCATTTCCCTCCCCCTCCTCCCACCCTTCTCCCGCTCCTCCCACCCTTCTCCCCCTTCCCCACTCCTCTCCCCCTCCCTCTCCAGTCCACAGAGCAGTCCGGGTTCCCTGCCCTGTGGTAAGTCCTAGGTCCTCCCCCCTCCGTCCATATCTAGGAAGGTGAACATCCAAACTGGCTAGGCTTCCACAAAGCCAGCACATTAAGTAGGATCAAAACCCCGTGCCATTGTCCTTGGCGTCTCATCAGCCCTCATTGTTCGCCATGTTCAGAGAGTCCGGTTTTATCCCATGCTTTTTCGGTCACAGTCCAGCTGGCCTTGGTGAAAGAAGGTCTTTGAAAAGAAGTACTGGGTCTATAAATGTTAATTATTATTTTCTATAGCTACCATTTTATTCATAAATCACGATCCTTCAAATAAATGCCTCTTGAAATTTTTCATTTTCCAAAAAAAAAGAAAGAAAAAAAAAGGGAAAAAGGAGAGATAACAAGAATATTTTAAGTCTCATTTTCTGAGTCCATGAATGTATACCTAGCATATTTGTACAATTAAATAATTATTAAAATTACTATCAATAAAAACATTTTGTATTAAACTACCTCCACGTATTCTGATGTTAATATTTAAATTATCTGTGTTTACATAAACTGATTACATGTTTATATGTTACTTTGAAATCTTCTAAGAAGAGAATAAACAGTTATTGTTTAGTAAAAAAAAAATTAAAAAAAAATAAAAAAAAAAGAGGTCATGAAGTTGAAAATGAGTAAGGGGAAGGCATATGGGAGGCTTTGGAGGTAGGAAAGGGAAAATTATATAATTATACAATAATACCAAAACTAAATGAGAAAAATACAGTCCATCTTTTTAGGAAAAACCATGGGCAGGAAATGTGAAGTGATTGGTCACACTGCACCCAGTCAGGAAACAAAACAGAAGGGAAATGTGGCCAAGCTCAAGTCTGCCCACAGTGGCTCACAGGCTTCACCTCCTCAATGTTCTAGAACCTCCCAAAACAGTACCATCAGCTGATGTTCACATCCTGGCCAACTGTGACGTAATAACCTCTGACACATACTCCTACCACCATGGACAGAGCTGTTTCACCTACCTCCCCCTGCATAATGCACTGAAGTCATCTGAAGCCATAAACCAAAGTATGTACTTCCTTCTTTAGGAAATTTATTTCAGATGCCTTGGTCATAGCATTGTTAGGAGCATGAACCCCTTCTTCCAGGCTCAGTCTCCTTTCTTGCTGTGGTCCTAAACTTGTTTCTGTGCCTAAGTTCCTCATAAACTTTCTCCAATACTGAATTTGCCCACTTCATTTTTCCTTTTATTTAGAAGACTGTTCTTTTTCAATAAGACAGACTAGGAATAAAAAGTCCTAGGTTCAAGTTCCTGTTCACTCACTAGTTAGATGTGAAAGACACAATACTCAATGAGCCAATGAACATCTTATCTATCTCAATCTCCATTTTTTAAAATAATATTACAGGTTGTGGGGAGTGAAGCAAATGACTTAGTTTACGTACACACTCACTAATGAATATCTGGAATTGAGTTTAGTAAATTATGTGCTCAGCTTACAGTGTCAGAACATTTTTACTAATTACCTAAGAAAAAGAAGCAGGAGCCTTATTACACACACTTGAAAGACTATCCCAGTAATAAGTAAACCAGATGGGAGTCTATCGTACCCACTTCAGGGACTAGAAACTTTAGTGTTTTTTTATAATGATAATGACTTCAGCAGGTGGTGAAATAATATTTTTAAATAACATCTCAAAAATTACTTTATTCTATTTAAAAGAAATTCCTCATGGATACCAATGACCCAAGTTACTAAATATATATGGATACATTCCTTTTGGCCCCTGTGGTAGTTTAAATGAGAATGGCCCAGTCTTAAACTCATATATTTGAATATTTGGTTATCAGTTGGTAGAACTGCTTCGGGAGGATTCAGAAGGGTGGCCATGTTGAAGAATGTGGAATAGTAGGGGTAGGCTTTGAGACTGCAAAACCCTACGGTGTTCGCGATAAACTGTCTTCTGGTTATTGTCTTAGCATGTAAACTCTAAGCCACTACTCCAGTGCTTGGCTGCTTCCATGTTCCCTGCCACGATGGGTAAGGACCCACCATTTGAAACTGTAAGCCCCCAATAAACTTTTCTGTAAGTTCTCTGGTCACAGTGTCTCTTCGTCACAACACTGATGACAATCGTTACAATTACATGAAACTACAAGTTATTGGAAAACAAACATCTAATAATCCTCTGCTTTCCCCTAATATTCATGGTGAACAGTTTCGGTCTTCTGGTAGGAGACTCATTTGGGGACAGTGTTTCACAGTGTAGTCCAGGTTAGCATCTAACTCAGAATCTTCTTGCCTCAACCTGCTGAGTGCTGGGACTACACAGATATGACACTGTGACAGGATAGAGTGTTTTCTTTCATGTGTATTCTTTTCATTCATGTGCCACATCTGTTTTAAAATCATAAAATGAAAATAATGGTAGCTAAAGTCATGATTCTTTTGGAATAATTAAACTCATTTGGAAAGTCAAATTTAATATCTGTAGCTGGCTGCAAAGGTATTACTGGGCTAACAGCTATAAGTACATAAATGTCAGCAGGAGAACCCCTGGAAGAGAAAGCATCTTCCTCTCACAGTCAGGCTCTCCAGTAAATGGAACACTGTGCTCTAAATTGAATTACTTCGAGGCTATTTGTGGAACTCAGTTGGAGGCATGCTTTTATATAAACAATGGCTGGAGATAAATTGGCCAAAATCGACAGGGAGATTTGTAATTTTAGTTATAAAACCCTTTCAGATCCAGAACTTGCATCTGTTGTTTTAACTTAGACACAGTGTCTGCACCTTAAACTACTGCTATTTCCATCAGTATTCGCATCTCCACAGCTACCTGTCTTCTCTGGCCAGTCAGGACACAGTCTGGTGGGAATTCTGTTCCTGCAGGTACTGGCTCTGTCATTGCAGCTAAAGGTAGCTTTAACTAAATCTCGAATGTTCTATTTAGAAATAAGAGTCAAAATTCAAAGGCTGGAGTAAAAACCTGTAAGCTCAGAGAAGGTGAGTAGCAACTAGGTAACCCTCTCTCCTTGTGGGCATCTCCAAATGAGAGTGTCCTTCCTCTCCACCAAAGCATGAAAGCCATGCCACTCCAAATGCCTCCTGGCTAACTCCTGTGTATCACTCCAACTTATCCATATGCCCTCTGAAGCTCTAGGATTACTTTTTGTCAACTAGTTGCTTACTCAGTCTCCTGACCCTTGGTTAATTTTATTTAATTAGCACAAATGCAAACCCAGGGTTCACAGTGTAATCAAATATCCCCCAACAGGAATCCAAGAAAAGCATCTTACTTTAGACCCCAATCCTGAATTTTACTTAATACACAATAATTCTTAATAGTTTGTTTACTAATTGCCTCTTGGCAGTACAGAAATTGTGCTCATTTCTCTGACCAATTCCAAGTGTCCAACTTAATTATTGAGCCTTTTGGCAGCTACAGAGTAGAAATGAGCACCTAGGGTACCAGAGTAAGCCACCAAAATTCTTAAATATTAAGAACAACAATGAAGGCACAGAAAAGTCCTCTAGGGATTAAGCTTCAATCACATTTAAAACAGAGGAAAGTACTTTCTAGCTTTTGCACACTTAGGGAAAGGCATCATTCAAGATTTAGGGAGCATCTAAGAATTGGGTAGAGGGTTGGAGATTTGGCTCAGTGGATCAAGCATTTGCTGTGCAAAGACTGAGGACTCTGTAGGCATTCTCAGTACTTCTATGGAGAGAGGAAGTATGATCCCTTGACAGTTAACTTGGTGTACAGTGGCAAACAACACAGGGTCCCTGTCTCAAACAAAGAACTAAAGTTGTTCTCTGTATGCCCCTCATAAACATGCCCCTCATAAACACAGTATGCCCCCACACAAAAGTTAATTAAGTGAAGAAACAACATGAAAAGGCATATAAAGTCTAAATAATTTATTCATTTCCATTTTAGGCATAAAGAAAATCATGGCAAGTGTAGTGGACTAACCGATTTCTCAAAATTGGAAAGGTCTAAAGTACATAACAACCATTCTGCACTCTCTTGATACATTCCTGGAAAAGGAACTCAAAGGCCACCAGAGTGTTCTTGTCAACATCTCCAAGTTCCAAGGCCCAAACCTATCATCTATAAATCAACAAGATTGCAAACCCCTCAGACATGCCAGAAAAGAGAGGAAAAACTTCAGAAACTCACAAAAGAAGAGAGTGTTTCATTCATAGAAATCAAAGGGTAACAACTAAAAAGCAGAAAGTCAAGCTGAATGCAGCTCTCAGGAGAAGGAAATGAGAGGCTTGCCCCAAAGGCAAGCCAAGTGTGGTAGTGCACACTGATTGTCAGCTTGACAGGATCTAGAATCAGATAGGAGACAGGTCTCTGGATAGTCTGGGTGTCTAGGTTGGGTACATTGAGATGAGAAAAAAACATTCTAAATATGGGTGGCATCATTCCATAAACTGGGAATGATCTTTCACCCTGCACAAAAATTAACTCAAAATGGATCAAAGACCTTAATGTAATACATGAAATTCTGAAACTATTAGAGGCAAATATAGGAAGAGCCTTGCAGGATATAAGCATAGGCAAGAACTTTCTGGAAAGAATCTCATTAGATTATAACATAATCCCAAGAACTGACAAAAGGGATTCAAATAAGTTAGAGATTTTTCACAGCAAAGTGTATAGAAAAGCTTACAAAATGAGAGAAAATCTTTGCAACCGTACAGCCAATGTGGGGTTAATATCTAGGAATCTATAACGAATTCCAAAAGCTGGATACAAAATGGCATCAAATACATAGATGAGTGTTCTAGTTTTCTTTCTTTTGCTTTGACAAAAAAAAATACTCTGACCAAAAGAAACTTGGGGAGGGAAGGACTAATTTCATCGCACACTTTCAGGCCACAACCCTGCGACTAATCAGGACAGAAATTTAAGGCAGGAGCCTGAAGCAGAAACTGCAATCAAGAAAAATGGAGGAAAACTCCTTACTGACTTGCTGTCTGGTTTGCTCAGGTCAAAGAAATAATCTTTTTGTTTGTTTGTTTGTTTGTTCTTTTTTATTTATTTATTTATTTATTTAAGATTTCTGTCTCTTCCCCGCCACCACCTCCCATATTCCTCCCCCTCCCGCAATCAACTCCCCCTCTCTCATCAGCCCGAGATTCTGCCTTCCCACAGTCAGAAATACAACTACAGGTGATGGTGAAGACTGGGAATGAGGTCTCCTTATGCTGGTGGATGCATAAACTACTGCAGCTAATATGGAAATCGGCATGAAGGTTCTTCAAGGAAATTAAAAATTCACTGCCATATGATCTAGCTATATGGCTGCTGTATAGCTACATGAAGGAACTTAGAAGAGCATACCACAGAAATCCTTGTTGTATTTATTGCTGTATAATTCATGACATCCTGAAAATGGACCAGCCTAGATGACCTTTGCTAAATGAATGGGTAAAGCAAACAGAGAACATGTACACAGTGCAATTTTATTCAGCTTTAAAAACTGGAATTATAACATTAATAGGAAAATAGATGGAACTGAGACTCTTTATGGTAAGAGAGAGAGAGAGAGAGAGAGAGAGAGAGAGCAAGGCTGAAACAAATATCGCATGCTTTTGCTCAGATGCAGAATCTAGATTGAAATATGTGCGTTTGTGGTTGTGAATGTGGGTGGGTGTGTAAATATGACAATTAAAAGGGAAAAAGTCTTAAGACAGAAAGAAAAGGAACAAGGCCAGGTAATGAAATATGTGTCCTAAAAAAGGGTGGGATATGGGGAGAAGAGCGAGGAGGGGCTGAAGAGTGGGATACAAATACAAGTATTAAGCACATATAGTCACAGGGAATCCCAACTTTTTGCATTTCAGTCAAAAAACTTGATTGAAAAAAAGTCACCATTCTGAACATTAAGTTTATGCAGAATTAAACCTTCTTTCTAACATATGACTTGTGCAGATATATAAAAAATAATACTTGGAAGTTGGACAAAAAGGGACTTTGCTTTAGACAACAAGAGATCTTAAAATTATAGGCAAATTCATTTCCAAAAGCTCATTTATAGGTTTAATGCTTTTGACCTTGACTGCACCTGTGAAGGATATCAGCTTTCTAAGTCATCTCAATCATGAGCTTTATTGAAGTGTAAATATCATAAAATTAACCTGATAAAAAAACTACCATAGTAAGAAACTATAAAATAGAAACAAATAAAACAGGGCAGGGAACCCTGATTGCTCTTTGGGCTGACGAGGGAGGGGGACTTGATTGGGGGAGAGGGAGGGAAATGGGAGGCGGTGGTGGGGAAGAGACAGAAATCTTTAATAAATAAATAAATAAAAATATATAAATTTTTAATTTGCTGTGAATGTTAGATTTTAAAGAGAAAATATAGTTTGAATACATGAATAAAACAAAAATCTTCATTAAGCTTCTCAACAGAACATTAGAAATTATAGTACAGATCCATTTTTATGTCTTATATTAAAAAATCATAACAAGACTAGCAACCAAGACTTGCCACCAACAAGCCTGACAACCTAAGCTCAGTCCCTTCCATCCACAGGGTAGAAGAGAACTGACCCTTGAAATTTTTCTTCTGACCTACACACAGACACACACACAATAAATAAATTAAAATGTAAACAAAAATTGTTTTTAATGGCAATCTTTTTCTAAGAACTGTGCATACCCTGACCATGAGCATCAGTTTTTAGCTCCAACTAGTGGTGTTTGCAAGAACTGTAGTCACAAAAGAGCAAACAGGAAGGTTTCTTCATCTTAGCGGGTGAGGAAAACAGTTGTGTCTGAGATAACTGCTAAGGGTCAGTAGAGACCATCAGGGAAAAGCACTGGTGAATTATCAAAATTCAGAAACCCATCACACAAAGCTTGAGAAGAAACGCACAGAGTGGACTTAGTAAAAAGCTATGGTGTGGGCAGCTTAACAGCAGACAGATCATGAAAGAGAAGAGAGTTTCCTTCCACAGATGGGAAAGAAAACTATGGAACTATTCTCAGTGTCTCAAAGTAGCGTTCATAAGTTATTTAAAGGACAACATGTACCTAAAATAAAATGTTCTAGTGGTTGCTAATTTACATGAGTAATTGAACACAGCATCACCAACAATGGGAAAGTCTTCTACAGCACAGCAAGCAGTCCCCACAGCAACTATGTGACATCTCTGCTCACAGTGCTTCATCCCCATCCACTCAAAGAACACACCAAGAGATGTTTGGCATAGAAAATTCATTGTACCCTTCAAGAGGATTCATCATCATTAAATTAATGAATAAGGAGCTAAGGGTATTTATAAAAGTTGTATGGTTTAGGAGACACTGAAGAAACTACATATAGATAGCAAATACATAACTTTTCGATTCTGAAATTGAAGCATTGAAGCAGCACTAATCATAATATGTCAACATGATACAACGTGGTTAACTATTAAGGTCATTTAAGGCTTTATAGGGTGATTCTGAGTATGAAGACTATAATAGAGAGTATTGGTAAATTTATTTTTTATTTCTCAGATATGGAGAATGCTTTTCTGTAGGAAGCTATATGCCATCCAGGAAAACTTAGAAATCAAATATTATGGTGCCTGCAACCTATAATAACTTGGTAAAGGAAAAATATATGTGAAACAATTTCACTGATAAGACAGATAACTTGAACCAGTCACATGAGCCTGAGTTTTCCATGTATGAAGAGAGATGTGTGGGTACTCACATAGTCTCACAGTTTCTTGAAAGAGATATTGAAAGGACAAGAGACATCTGTGTTCACCCTGTGAACCTGCCCTTCACCTTCCCTGTAGCTCTAATCTTCTTCCAATACAACTCTTAGACTGGCTTGAGTTGTTTCCTGATGAATGCTGTGTAGTTGTATATTACTTGTATACATAAACAGCATTCACATGTGGCTGTGTATATAGAACATTTGAAATTTAACAATTTATATTTAATAAGATTGATTGAGTATAGAAATATGTGGTAAATTAGGAGGATAATTGTATCTAGAGTACTCTTACATATGATTATAACTGAGTCTGAACTACAATGACAGTGTAGTGGTTATTCTCAATAGTCAACATAATGAAATCTAGTTTCATCAGGGGATAGACCATTTAGCTTGTTTGTGGTGGATTATCCTGAATAGGTTAATTAAGATGGAAAGATCCGCTCACTATTGGCTCTGATTTTAGACTATAAAACTTAAAAAGGGAAAAATAACTAAAACATCAGCATTCATTGCTGATCCCTTTTTAATTAAAATTTATCGTTCTCTTTACATCCTGATTTCAGGTTCTCCTCCTTCCTCTTCTCCTGTTCCCTGCCTCCCCACATCCACTCTTCCTTCATCTGCATTTAGAAAGGAACAGGCCTCCCATGTGTGGGAGCAAAGCATGGCACATCAAGATGGGAGAAAACCAACTTCTTCCTCTGAATCAAGGCTAGTCAAGGCAAGTTCCCAAAAGCCAGTTTAGGTGCCAGGAACAGGTCCTGATCCCATTGCTGGGAACTTCACAGGCAGACCCAGTCACACATATGCAGAGGACCTAGGTCAGTCCCATGCAGGTTCCCATTAGCTCAGGGATGCTATCTATGTGGGTTCCCCCCCAATGGCCTTGACCCCCTGTCTCCTCCCTCTTTTCAACAGAACTCCTGGAGCTCAGTTGAGTACTTGGTTCCGTTCCAGCTCTCTAATGACAATTAGGGTAGTTACCAATCTGATTACAGTAGAAAGCCAACTATTGCTAGAAGTCTTAGCTGGGGTCATCCTTGTGCTTCCTGGGAGTTTCCCTGCTACCATATTCCTCCCTAACCCTGAAATGGGCTATCCTATATCAAGACATCTCTCATTACTCTCCCCATCCAACCCACCAATGCTGATTCTTCAATGGGACTGGTTGCCTCGATCTCTTCCTACTATGACTTCCCTATCATAATGAGTATTTTTGAACTGTGGTCCAAAAACAAATCCTTCATCCCCAAGGCTGCTTCTGTCAGATTATTTTAATCACAACAACAGGAAAAGTAGTTGATGTAATATCATGTATTGTTGTTGCCTTTGAGAAGAATAAAAAAGTCTTTGTTTGAGAATTATAAAGTCTTATAGCTAAATAAAAGTTTGTGGATTTGTGACACAAGAAACTTTATTCAAAGAGCTCTCCTTTTTGTGACATACTATGCTAAAATATTTCAAGTGAATTAGAATCAGTAGATTTAAAAAAAGAAAAATCAGTCTAACCCTAGAGAAGCTTTGAAAATTTGGACACATTGTTTCTGTTAAAGTTGTAGTTTCTCCCTCCTTCAACATCTCAAACTCCCCAGCTGGAGGATTAGAGTCCTAGAAACAGGTACACAAAACCTCGACTGTTAGTTGTGATGCCATCACAGCCAGTCTGATGAAACAGGGCAGAGAACCATGAGAGGCTAAAATGCTGTTGGTTGTCTTTGAGGTCCCCATACTGAAAGAGAGGTAAGTAGAAGAGAGAATTCTGAGCTAAAATATTTTCTGATCTGGTCTGTTGTCAGCTCTAAAATATGCCGGTGTGCCCCAGGGGGAGATCATGGGACCCTTCTGAGCACTGGTTTTCATTATAAGATATATGTAAGTGGTGGTGCTTTGTTTCGATTGTCCACTTGACAGAATCACCTGGGAGACTTCTGGGTCTGTGAAGATGCGTCCAGAAAAAATTAACCAAGTGGGTAAAGGCTGCCCCCAGAGTAAGTAACAACTTCCAACTGAATGCAGCTCAGGTATAAATACATCCCAGGGAAAAAGCAGTGAGTGACTGTGTCTGTGTCTCCATCACCACCAACACCCACCGCTATTGTGATGCCACCACCACCATCTTCTACACACATCAGACACTAGTTTCTTTGTTATTTGTACTTTGTTGCATATACTAACCAGAAATTCTCCAGAGATATTCCAAGTCTTCAGTGCCAGATTATGACAGCTGAGACCTCCAGATTCATGGGCTAAGCAGTTACCAAATCTTCTTTTTCTGCATCTCCAGGATGCAAACAGCCATTGATGGGCTATACACCCTCTACCATATAACCCAACTAATAAGAAAGAGAGAGTGTGTATGTGTATGCATGTGTGTGCACGATTGTGTACATGTGTGTGTCTACTATAATATCTCTGAAGGTATTACAAAAAGAAAATAATGTAAATTTTGAAATAATTTCTAATTAATTCATCATTCAGGACATATTAGTTAAAGGACATTGAGATTCTGAGAATAAATCCCCAAACACCAACAATTCCCATGTTACCTATTCTTTTCCCCTGTTTCTACTTTCTTTCATTCAAAGCACAACACATGACTAACATCCAGCAAAGCACTTCACTGAAGAAGGTTCTAGAAGACGCAGTGTGTTGAGGACAAAGGAAGAGCCTAAGGAAATGAGATGACTTTGGCGTCGGGTGGCTTTGCAGACAGTAAGGCTCCCCTCACGTTAGTCACTTGTCACAAAGCGGCTCCTGCGCTAAGGAGGCTTGCTCTCTTAAGTGTGCTGCAAAGAGTACCGTGTTCCAAGTCAACTTACGACTGTGTAGGAGGGCATGAATATTAACAAGAAATGTCACTGTTTAATGAAATCCTAGATCTGAAGAAGATAAATGGATTAAAACTATTTTAGAAATTCAAAGCAGCTGAAAATATCAAAGTTACTAACTTGAGATGAGAAAATTTAAAAACAGACTTTCCTTCTTGGGTGGGGTGGGAAGCAGTCAGTCAGGACTATGAAAGCACAAAGCACATTGAGTCTGTAGTCAATTCTCACAGTCTTACCGAGGCTTGGTCATTTACTCACTAGGCTTGAGACAAGTCATGTGATTGTACCCAGCCCCAGGAAATTAGATGGATGTTAATTCCTTTTCAATTGGAACATTCCATGACTATCATTATTTTAAATTGCTATTATAACCTGAATTTCATGTACAATTCTGCTTTCTCTAAAACTAGAAAATTGTGAGTTTGTCCTACAGTGTAATTATTTGCAATCCATTTGACTGAAATGGATTTTAACCTCAAAATAAAATGCTTTTATTGCCTAACCTCTGACATGGAGTGCAGTAAAATTTCTCTTTGGACTGCCAGTGAACTGAGCAGACACCTAGTCCATCCCCTAAAGACATATTTATCACCGAATCTTAATTTCATCATTCAATAAGAAGTGCCGTGAGCTGAAGTAGGGAGTAAGTGCATTCTGCTGCAGCTGTAGGGTGACCTTCGCTGAGACTCCTGGCAGAGCTGCGTGGCTTCCAGGTTATGACATCACTGTGCTAATATAAATCAATTTATCTCATATATAGCCAGTACATTTCCCTATGAATTTGTCTTAATCATCACAGTGCTTTCTCCTGCTTCAACCAAGAGACACCACATTCATCTCTTCTGCCCCCTTTTCCCTCTCTGGGGAAACCTGACAGGTAAACAAAACAAAAGCGCTGATTTCTCCGTCTACTCCACCTGAGTTCTATTTCCTTCTCACTAAAGAGTGGTCATTAGATCATTAATATCTGTTGTTTGTTTTCAGTTAAATACTTGTCAACCACACTTTTGCCTTTTAATATTTTAGAAAGCTAATTTAAAAATTATATACATTAACTATTTAATTTACCTTTCCCAGAAATTTCTTTTCATATTCTAACAGCAGAATAATGATCCAATGGACAGGGACCTTTGCTAGGTTCAATTATACCAAAAGAATATCAAATATCTACAATGTCATCTAGTTTCAAACAATGGTAAATAAGATAAATGACAGAGTTTGGAACTGTGGGATGGGTTAGTGAGTAACGAACTTGTTGCCAAGCTTTAATGCCTGCATTCAACCTTAAGTCCCATGTGATATAAGGAGAGAACAAACTCCTATAAGTTGTCTTATGACCTCTACATACATGCTGTGGCATATACACATACAAACACACACACACACACATACACTTTAAATAAAATGTAACATAAAGAGCAATTTTAAAATGCAGCTTCTATTTTCATCATATTTCTAGACATAATTTAATTTTATTCATATAGTTAAGAAATAAAGTTTTTCTTCTAAAAATAATATATATATATGTTTGATTTTTTTATTTTTTATAGATCTTACAAAGGTATCTACCAAGTTCTGAGGTAGCACCAAGGAGAGCAGTCACTAATTCTTTTGAGGGTTATTTCAGGAAAGTTTCACAAGGAAGACAGTACCTGAAGACTGAAGAAGACGCCAAGTAAAAAACAAATGGAAGTAACAGAAACAGAATCTGTGAGAGCAAACACAGAGGCCATAAACTACAGAATAGACATATACAGCACAAACAGAGAGAATGACAGGCAGATAAAAGTTAATTTACATGTTTAATGTCAAGGCCAAGGATCTTAGATGACCCTCAACAAAAAAATTATACAAGGAACAAAGTTAACCTACGAGTATCACTTACCAAATTTCTATGTGTTCTGAAAGGCTAATTTTAAATTCTGTTGTTGATAGATTGAAGATAACTAAGTTGGAGATAAACTAAAAAGATATCTTCTTACTGAGAATGGAGTCAAGGAAGAAAGATTCTAGATATAGCTAAAGAGAGGACAGTCCAGGATCAAAAAATGCAGAAGAAAAATGGAAAAACAAAAAGAAGTAAACGTCAAAAGTGCCTTCTGTATATCTTAGGGATAGAAATGGAACAAGGTTCAGGAGAGAACAAGTGTTGAACTCAATGATTCTCTTTTATTTTCTTTCTCCATTTTCATGTCTGTATGAAATCATGTATATATGTGTATATTTGCATATACGTGAGCATAAGTGTACAGAGTGTACATGCATGTCTTTGTACTGACATGTAGGCCCAAGGTTGATGTCAAGAAAGCATCACTCTTCCGATAGTCCATTATTCATTGGCACACAGTCTCTCAGTCAGTCCAAAGAATCCCAATATGGTTAGTCTTGCTAGCCAGCATGTTCTGGGGATCACTGTCTCCACCTTACAGGACAGGAATTACAGGCAGTCTTCCCCCTACTGTGCACTTACATGGGTTCTGAACTGTGGTCCACATGCTTGCACAGCGAGGGCTTTAACCACTAAGTCATCTCCCCACCTGAATTCCAAATGAGAGGTGAATGTTAGGAAGACACGACACAGAATTGAGACAGCCAGTCCCCGAGGAGAGAATAGTAGAGAGATGAGGAGGGCACATGTTATAGAATGAGGGAAGTTTAACAGGTGAAGAAAGAAGATAAAGACAAGATCCTCAGAATTGTAGGTGCAAGAGGGATTGAGGACACCAGGAGAACACAGTCCATGGAATCAACTAAGGGGGTTCACAAGCACAGAAGCAACCAACACAGACCCTGTATGGGTCTGACTTAGGTCCTCTTTCTAGACAATACTTGTGTAGCTTGGTGTTCTCATGGAACTGCTAACAGTGGGAGTTGTGGGGTGTTTCTGATTCTTTTGTCTGCACTTGCAACCCTTTTCCCCCATGGGATGGCCTCATTCAGTTTTGATATGAGGGTTTGTACCTGGTCTTATTGTAATTTTTTGTATAGTGTTAAGTTGACATCCCTGGAAGGCCTGCTCTTTCTTTCCAAAGGGAAACAGAGGAACAGTGGATCTAGGAGCTAGGAGGAGTGGATGGAAGAAAAATTGTTCAAAATGTAATATATGAGAAAAGAATAAAAAATTAAATTAAAAGTTATGGGCTCTGCTACCTTCTCTATGCTGGGATTTTGACTGGTTTGATCCTGTGTAGGCCTCAGCCTTAAAAAGATGAGATCCTGAAAAAGCCTAGACAGGAAGACACTGAAGAAACCTGAGCTCCTGAGACAGAAGAGAATGTAAAAAGGGAAGGAAAAGACAAAGACGTTCAAAAGAATCATCTCATGACAAGAAGCAGTGAGGAAATGTCCATTTATGGTTGACTGTTCCATTTCACCAGACTGGCTCCAGAAACATGCACTGAAGAAAGTAGAGCACTCTAGACACCTTGTGTGTCCATCTAAAGCAAACCACATTTCCTCTATTTTCTTAGCCATATAGAATATGACTAAGAGTGTGATCTAACAATAGCAGGAAGCAGCTCTGAGAGGGAAGCTAGGAATGAGTCCTAGGATATGCTGAGGGGGCTGCCATTGGATGGGGAAATGAAAGTCATCTGCCTGGAAAGAAACACCTAGGAAAACGGGCAATTCTGGGTACAGGAAGATCAAGTATCAAATGAGTGAAGTCTGACATTGAGCCTGAGGAAAGCAAGTTAGAGAGGCTGGGAGCCCAGAAATCGGGTAAGGAAAGCTTAAGTGTTTTTAAGTAAGGACAGTGATGGTATTCAGGTTTTGCAATGATCCATTCAAGTGGTTTTTAGGTAAGTGAAGGAGATTTCTCAACTATCAGGAGTGCTTTCAAAGGTGACTTGTCCACTGGGATGTAGCTCTAAGGTTAAATATATTCAGGCTTCGGTCTCATCAAGGAGAACAGTGTAAAGGATGAGCCTCAGCCTTACTATTTGTCCCAAAATGGTTACTTGCTTAGCAAAAACCAATGCATTGAGATGAAGAGAAAAATGATTTATATTGGAACTACAATTTTATGAAAGACCAGACATCATAACTTCTTTAGAAATAAATACAAACACTTTGGTAACATAAACTAAACTGGAAAGAGCCCCTCATCATACATCCTACCTCCTCCAAACTTCTTCTCACTCCTTCACCTCTATTGTGACTATGGCTGGACTGACCTCCCTGAACTTCTCATGGTCTCTTTCAGTTCTGTGTTCCTGCCCTTGACGGCTACTGAGGAGTGCTGATAATCAGTAGCTTTAAACCAAAACCCTCCTTTCAGGAAATATTTCTGATATCTTCACCATTGAGTTAAGTCTATACCAAATAGGTACTGGTGTCTACATGTAAATAAGATATTGCAATCTGTGAGACTGCCACAGCCACCCTCCAAGTGCCATTCAAACAGTGACTATGAGCAAGATGGAGTAAGTCAAAGAGGAGAAGAGTAAATGACCAGAAGCCAAGGAGGTGTCGGACAAATCAGGGAGTGAAATCTACTTCTCTGTCATCCAGAGAAATGTCAAGGAAGCATTGTGGGAAATAGTCCTTTGAATTTGCAGAGTATTCAGAGGTAAGAATAGTGCCATGGAAGGCTTCCACCAAGCCTCTCCCAAGTTCAACAAAAGAATTTGCTGGAAGCCCTTTTCGTTGTTTCTGACACAAATTGGTGTGCAAAATAGAAATCTAGTTAGAGGACATTGTTTGGAGATTTCCAGTAGTGTGAAATAATTTTTAAAGAATAGTTATTGTTTTCAGAAGTCCAGTGAGGCTTGCATGAGAACAGCAAATACTGAGGTGGCGATAAGTTACTACCCCTGTAGGAGTCACATGAGACTCTTGAAAACAGTGCTTTCTCCCAGCTGTGGGTGTGGACACAATCTTCTGGTGTCACTCATCACCACATTGCCTTTGTTTTCAACCCATATCATTCATACACTCACACAAATTAAAAGCCTTACACTTCCTTCAATAAATTGGAGACAATAGTGGAGGCAGGTTCTACAGCAATTCAGAGAAACAGACTAAAGTGCTTAGCCAGAGAGACAGAAATTGCTGGTAACATTAAAAATTCAGTCCTAGGTCTTTGAGATTTTTACTACATTTCCTAAATTCACTCCCCAATGACTGAAATGTGAAGATCGAGGATTGGCACATATAGTATCATTTTCGCCTTCCTCTGGAAATTAACCAGCTTGGAGCTGATAAAGCCCATAATTTAACACATAGGGCAAATTGCTAAAGCACTTAGCCAGTGAGGTACTAATCTTCCTTTCCCATGAACTTGAACTGACTCCTGACAGCAAAATCAATCGAAGAGATTTACCCCAGGGACAGCTTCTAAAAAGCAGTGTAATCAGGAGATAAGGGAATAGATGTGGAGAGCTGTCACAGCCCTCTGCCAAGCAGCCACTAGCTTCCCACGGTCTGAGCCTGCAGGTGTAAGCATTCCCCCAAAGGTCCTATTGAACCCAAGGTGTTTGGAGGTTAAGAAACCTTTTCCCATACGGACAAAATCTTGTCACCTGAAACACTTGAGGTCGAGCAAATTTACCACCCTGGCTCCCATGGGTGGCAACAGAGTTACTGGAAACAACCTTTGCTTTTCCAGTGTTAACAAAATGCTTTGAGCTCCATCTATCAGATGTCTGATGAGTTTGTAAGTGTCCATGACTTCCTAAAATGAAGTGTCTGCTTTAAACTCACAATGGTCCCAGAAATTCAATATTTTAATCTTAAGAAATTTCCATTGAAAGCAAATAACCATTTGTTGTTTAAACTCATGAAAAATAGGTATAGCTTTTTCACCCCACTGCTGCCTGCTATCTTGGAACATTGCCATCATTATCCACTCCACAGAATGTAGTGAGGTGCAGCAGAAAACACAAATATTTGTCAGTGTGAATCACTGTTGTACAGTTTTACAGGAATATACTCATGGCAGATTTTCAAAATACTGATCTGAAACTTCCTTACTAACTGTCCCTAAAGATTGCTATCAAGATTTAATTGGACAAAATGAAAAATTATCCAACATCAGCTATGGCATAAAAAGCATAAATACCATTTTTCTACGTGACTGTATGCCTCTTTTTTCATTGTTTTCATTTTCCTATGTATATGCATATATGCAGTTTGCATATTTATGTGCACAGTTTTGAATTGTGGTTAAGTACATGAATGTAAATGCATGTGGAACTAAGAGACTGATGTTGGAAATCACCTTCCATCACTCTATACAGGACTTATTGATGCAGGATCTCTCCATCAAACCCATAGCTCACTTCTGTGGCTAGCTCAGCTAGTCAACTTGCTCTGGGATCCCCTTTCCATCTTCACAAGCTAGACCTGTGTCCACCACATCCTCCAGATATTTATGTAGGTGCTAAAGATACAAACTGTTCTCATGATGACAGAGTAAGCTCTTTAACCATTGAGCTGTCTTTAATTTTTCCCTGAATGCTTCTACTCATGAATGTTTGGTGTAGCATGATTGATAAAAACCCAGAGACATAGTTCAACCTGAAGATCAGCAAAGCAAAGCAGCCAAGCCACTAGAGAGCTCTTAATTTTATGAACTCTCTAGACTGAAAGAGAGTTAGATCCTGTTTCATCCTGCCTTACATTCCTCTCTAGTGCAGGGATTAAAGGAGTGAAACAACACTGCCCAACTTCTAAGGCTATCTAGTGTGACTGCTAGGACTAAAGGTGCATGCCACCACTCCCTGGCCTGTATGGCTGACAACTGTAGCTGCTTTGTGTTCTGATCTTCAAGCAAGCTTTATTTATTAAAATACAAATGAAATATCATTACATTTCCCTTTTGTCTAAATTTAAAAGGCTATAACTAATATAATATATAAAAAGTTATATACAATAAGTGCAATAGTTACACACAATATATACAGGCAATAATATATATATATATATATATATTATTATATACATCAACAATTTCCATTTGCATTTAACAAAATCAGAGAAAATACTCTATGTCTACCCTGTCTTGGTAAGCTCAAAGATTTGTGCCTAGTTTACTTTTTATCATAACTTGCTTTTTGAGTAAGGTAAACAAGGAAAACTGTAACTATTTAGTTTTCAACTCCCTCAAAGAACCAAGAAATAATATTAACTGAGTAAGCAGGCAGTGCAAGTAAGCAACTTCCAAAAAATGTGAATAATGACAGAAACAGCTTGCTGCCTGGACAGTCACCCAAAGTTCCTCTGCAATGATGGTGCATCATCTTTGGCCTACAGGTCTAGCATATCTGACAGACTTTTCTGTGCAGCAGGATGTTCTGAAGGGCTGTCCCTTTTTGGGGAAATTGTTGTTAATCTCTCCCAAAATATTACCACAGACCCTTTGCCCAGGTTCACTTTCTTCCCATAATTTGTCCATTTCATCATTATGAAGAGATACTATAATTTCTGCTAGTTCTATTCCTGCTAATTGACAAACTCTCAATTTTCCTTTTATAATTAACTCAGAGATCTTTTCCACATAAATTTTCAATTTTTTACTAAGTTTATATGGTTAAAAAGATCCATTCTAAGATCTGTATTAAATTTCCTCTGTATTAAAATTCCTGTAGGGAATGTTTGGAGGATACTATGATGAGAAAGCAGTTAATATTTGGATGCACATGATCCACATATGCCTTCTGTAATTTCTCTTCAATAAAAGCTAATTATCTCTCAGTTTCAGCTGTTAATTCCCTGGGATTATTTAAATCCTTGCCATCTAAGGTTTTGTTTAAATTAATCTGACCATCAGGACCTATCCCAATAATATGCCAGAGATGGGAAATGTCTCCTAGCAATCTTTGGAAGACATTAAGAGTCTGCAATTGAACTCTTCTAATTTGCACATTTTGTGATCGAACTACTATCCAAGCACTAACATGGTCTTGAGATTCAGTATTTATTGTATTTTGAATCCATTCCTCCAAAGATGCTGATCATACTTCTAACACCCTTATCCTTTAGCATATAGAATTGGCATTTTGAAAAGCTGGAGAATCAATTATTATTTGTCTAGTTTCTGAATTTGGCATCATCTGAAGTTAATCTTTGTAAGAAATCCATTAACACTTCCTTTGGGACCTGTATAAGTTTAGTAAATGACTCATTTTTCTTTCCTATTTCTCCAGTTCTGCCTCAAGCATTCAAAGCTGCTATGTGGCATAAATCCAGGGTGTGGTCATCATATACATCTTGCCTTTCTGTAGTAAGCATAATCCCTTTCTCCAAGAAGTTGATCTTGGAAGATTTCCATACCTATAACTTTACTCCATTGTTCAATAATCTTAGCCTCTTCTCTGAACCAGGTACTCCATTGTAATTGTGGACGAGACTCTAAAACACCTTTAACAAATTCTATCCAGTCATTAGAAAAAATTCATTACAAAGTGACAAAGAGTTTGACTTTTGCTTCACAAAATGTAATTGCATGTCATATAAGACTATTGCTTCCTTGAATCTCCTTATCCAATATTGGCACAGGAGTCCAGTTAGCTGTAACAGAGCCTCTGCCATATGGCAATTCCTGTAATGTTACTGAATATATTAAGATTGGTTGTTTGAAAACCTTAGGCTGTTCCTCTCTATTCTTCTATCACAATGCTGAAATTGGTTTTTTATTGAATTCTTCTATCTGTATTTTAATCTCTCTGTGATTTGTTTTATTAGGTTTTTCTAAGGCTTATATTTTGGCTCTCAGATTAACCCATTTTTTAAATGATAAGGCAAAATAATAAAGCTGATAATGTTTACAATTGGCATTATATAAGTCCCATTTAAATTAGATATCCTCTCATTTAATTATTCTATTTTCAAAATGTCTAGCATATTATTATACAGAGACACAAATCCCTCCATTGTAATGGTTTTCCCCATTTTTTTTTTCATGTGGGAAAACTCTCTTTAAACAATTCCTTCTTTAAGAATTCTGAATTGTCTTACCCAATCCACCGATGATGTTGATGAAGATGTGAGGTTTATTGCTGCTGTGTAGAACAGTAAAAGCCTGACTAGATTTCAAGGCTTTTACAGTTTCGCAGCTGTACACGAAGAGGATTCAGAGATAACCCAAAACACATGGTGGACAGAGAGAAAGAGGGGGGAGCTAAAAATGCGCAGGGGATTGTTCGTGAAAAGTACCTATGGTGGAGGTCTGCAGGAAGGCAGACACAGCCAGTCTAGAAAGGATGGGTAGTGTGCTGTTTGGAGCCCAGGTGCTTCTGGAATTTTGGTGGCAGCTGGAGACTTTCAGAGAGACTACAATAGGAAAATCCTAAACTCACTCAGAGGCTTGGGGAAAAAAACAAAAGGAAGTGAGGTTGGAGCCCCACATGTAGCTCCAGTGGGAGCCCCAGGTGCAGCTCGAGTTTGTGCTAGTAACTAAAAGTCACAGGCAAACAACTTTTTCATGAATTCATAACCAGAATGCTGGATACCAAATGTAGCATGATTAATAAATACCCAGAGACAAATATTAGGGTTCAGCCTGAAGATCAGAAAAGCAAAGCAGCCAAGTCACTAGTGAATTTTTAACTGTGTGAAATCTTCAGAATGAAAGAGAGTGAGTTCCTGTCTCATTCTGCTTTGTATTCCAGTCTAGTGCTGGGATTACAGGCGTGCATCACCACAGCCCTGCCTCTAAGACTGACGCATGTGGCTGCTGGGATTAAAGGTGTGTACCATCACTGTCTAGCCTACATGGCTGATTAATGTGGCTGTTTTACTCTCTGATACTCAGGAAATCTTTATGTATTAAAATAGAGTGAAATATCACTACAGTTTGGTCCACACGTTGAATAAGCATGTCTCTTGTTAGTGTTATTATGACATTAGGAAATCATGCCTGTCTCAGAATATAGTTATAATCATCCTCCCCAGATATGTGTTTAAGCAGTCTACTAAGCACAAACCCTTCCTCAATCTTTGTCTTCTCGTTTTGCTTATCTCTGCTTATGCCCACTACTACTGACTTTATCCTGCCCTCAAGTCAAATGAGTTTCAAAGTTGATTCATTTATAAGAGAAGGACTTTAAGATGTTTGATAGACGTTATGATATCCTAAGTTAAAGTATGACTATACTATAAAATTGACATTTATTGTTGTTGGGTTTTTTATTTTGACTGTGCACATTTATAGAAAGTTTAACTGATGCTCACATGTTCAAACTATGAATTGGAATATTCACTGGGACTCACTGAAAGGGTAACCAAACTTCTGCCAAACAAATGTTCAAAACTTAACAATCACACTAGAACACAAACTTCCAAATCTTTGGACAATCTGGAGATCTGTACTATAAGAACTTTTTGAGTTTGGAGGAGGAAGAACATTTTCAGGGATACTGAAGGCCATCAGAAAATGCCTGGATATGGAACAAAAGAAAGCCAGGATGGGAAGATGTGGAGTGTGCTCCCTGTGAAGGTGTAGCAGTGTTTGGGGACTGAAGCATTATTATCTTTACATTGGATTACTGGAAAAATAACCTTTTTGAAGTCAAAGAAACAAAAAAAAACTTTACAGAATGAGAAAAAAGTAATTTAGATGTTAAAAAAGTTTAAATGTGACCTAGCAGTCCAAGTATCTGCATTAACATCCCAAGAAAGAATGCCTCAATTCTGAACCACTTCTGATGACTTAAAACCTAAATTCCTTGGGCTCCAGTTGAGATGACTCTAGCCACTAGAAAATTCCCATTTCAGACTAGAGGTGATAATCATAATTGAGAATTAAGGCAGTCACCAACACATAAATATCATGTGTCTTCTTTCAGTTGAGTTTCCCAGATTTTATGAAAATATATAAAATGTGTATGTACAGAGAGCATGAAAGTAGAAGGAAGTCCGCCTAAAGTAAAAGTCAGTAACAGGAGGGGAGGTCAAGAGAAAAGAAAAAATAAGGAGCCTGAAGTATATATTTATATGAAATGTTTAAACTTTTTGTTTTTTATTTTATGTTTATTTTTGTGAGGGACACAGCTACAGTAGTGTGTACATGGAGGAATGAAGACAACTTTCAGGAGCCACGTAGTCTCCTGTGTGAGTCCCATGTATTGAACTCAGAGCATCAGGCTTAGCAGCAAGCCCCTGTTTCCACTGAGCCCTCTCAAGAGCCCCTTTATGCATAATTTCATAGATACAATAAAAGTGTGTTCTGTACACAACAAAAAAATTAAATTTATCCATATGTTCAGTCAATTTTATTCCTGAAAATGCTAGTCCTGGTCTTGGTTGAAAGGCTCAAAGCTCAATAGACTGTCTAATTATGTATTTCCAGGGACAAATCTTCAAACTTCAGGAAAGGATTACCAGAGCATAAATGCTTTCTCATTTGAGACTGTGGTAGTTAATCTTATCAACTTGACAAGGAACAAAAACACCTCAGGATATGTGTGAGGACATTTCTAGAGAGGTTTAACTAAAGAGGGAGGGTCCAGCCTAAATGTAGGGAGGGGAGGGACCACGCTAAATGTGTGCATTCATTGCTCTCTACTTCATGTCTACAGATTCCATTTGAGAAGCTTCCCAACCCCTGCACCTATTCCTTGACCACTACTTGAGTGCCTCCCCTTGAGCTATAGTTAAAGTAAGTCCTTTCAGCAAACTGCTCTTGACAGTGTTTTCTTATAGCAATAAGGAAAGAAGCTAATGCACCCTTTTCAATCTAATTCTTTATATGGTATGGCTTATCCCTCTCTTCTTCCTTGACATTTGGATGTACTTAAACCACTTAAAGTAGTTCACTGAAGAAGAGAAAGAAGGGATCATGACCATGGTCTTTCTGAGCACTCCTATCTGTTCATATCTGGTAGCAGAGAATGGTTCACCATGGGCACCACTCTGTTGTGTGTGGAGCGGTGGGCTATGTTCCCGCCTGGATCCCACATGGCTAGCTTACCCCGGAAGTAATTACACAGAAACTGTATTCTTTTGAACACTGCCTGGCCCATTAGTTCCAGCCTCTTATTGGCTAGCTTTTAACATATTGATCTAACCCATTTCTAATAATCTATGTAGCCCACGAGGTGGCTTACCAGGGAAGATCTTAACCTGCGTCTGTCTGGAGTGAAAGAATCATGGTGACTGCCTGACTCGGCTTCTTTCCCCAAGCATTCTGTTCTGTTTACTCTGCCTACCTAATTTTCTGTCCTATCAGGCCAAGCAGTTTTCTTTATTAGTTAACCAATGAAAGCAACAGATAAGATACAAGACCCACCTCCATCATTCATATAACATTGAATTGCAGCACCTTAGTTTTGAAAATCTCATAATACTGTTGATCAGTTGTGGGTTTACCTATGTGCAGTATCTTTTCTCTTATATGAAAGCTTTTAGATCTAAATAATAATGTATGGGGCCATGGAAAGGACTGAGTGAGCCAGGTTCAATCCTCAAAATCCACAGGGTAGGGAAGAGATCTGGTGACAAATATCTCTAATTCTAGCACTTCTCCAACAACGTGGGTCATGGGCAGAATGATTGCTTGGAAGTTCTTGCTTGGAGTGCACAACATGGCAACAGACACAAGGAAGACCCAGATGCAATGCAATAAATGAGGAGAACCAGCTCCTGAGAGTTGTCCTCTGACCTCATACTTGTACACACTCTCACACACACACACACATACATGCAAAAAAGTAAATAATAAAAATCTTAAATGATGACATATTTATTGCTGTTTAACTTTAATATATTGGAATTAATCCCTCCTTCAGCTAGTAAGTATGATTTAGTTAATGATATTGTTACGAACAACTTAGACAAACAGATTTTATATAGCTTCAAGTCATTGATAAAATTTCCAAAAATTAGGTTAAATGTAGAAATTGAGTCTTGAAAAATGGCTCAGTCAATAAAGTACTTCCTTGAAGTCTGAAGACTTGAGTCCAAGCCCCAGTACCCAGACTTTAAATACTATAGTCCCAGTGCCAGAATGGCAGAGACATGCAGACATCTGGGGTTCAATGGCCAGCCCAGTCTAGCCTATTAGCAAACTCCATGTAAAATGTGAAACAATCCCACACCAGTTTGGATTCAAGGGGTTATTTATGTGAGGGGAAAAAAACTTACAGAACACTGTCCTACACAAAAGCCAGGAAAGGAGTCAAGTTGCTGGAGCAAGAGAGAGAATGGAGGGCTGCCGCTTTATTTTAAAGAGGAAGAGACCACGCCCCAATGGGCTGGTATCTCAAAAGTTATTAGCTGAAGGAGCAGAAGGAGCTTCCACAGAACCCCCTTTTGTTTAAGAGAGTTCTAAACCTACGATGAAATTATATACAATAGTAACAAATGTCCTATTCAACTAGCTTAAGTTTTGTATAATAAATAACTTGGCCAAATCATGAGAGGAAAGTAACTACATTTATCTAGTCTTCAAACTCATAGAAGACCTGAGAAGGGAAATAATGTTACCTGAGTAATTAGGAAGTGCAATCAAACAACTTCCAAAACATGCAACAAATCACAGAGACAACTGGCTACCTGGGCAATCACCCAAAGTCACGTTTGCAGCGTTGAAGCAACCAACTTTGGCTAAGGCCTAGAATAACTGACAGATTATTTTTAAAGGCAAGAAATTTTTCAAAACCATCTTACCCTATCTTGGCAAGATTTGACAGTTCTGCTTATCAATTTCCAGATACTAAATATTTTGCAGTAGTTGAGATATGGGCAGTTCCTTGCTCAGAGGCCGGTTTTGCCAAGAAGAAGACAAGCTCAAAGTGGAGTGTCTTTGGTGCTCAACAATCTCTCAAGAATAGATTGGTGTTGCCAGGAGCGATTGTGTCTCACTACCACAGAACTCTGAGTTAGATTAAAGGCCATTTTCTACAGCTCTATGGAGAGTTTGAAGATTATCTATTGATACAGAATATAATCTCTATGTATCTAAAAAACCTGATTAGTCTAACTAGAAATGTGACAAACATAGATGACTATTAATCTATAATTCTTAATAGCTATCTAAGTTAAAGACTAAGAGAATAATCAACTGCAATAAATGAAGACAATGACTTCCAAATGTAAAGAATGTACAAGTATACATTGCAATATGGCATATATATATATACACACATATATATATATATGTTTATATATATATTGTTTATATATATATATAAGTATCTTAATATAAGTATCTTAATCAGAGGTAGAAATGTGCATTGCAATATGGTAAATATATATCAATACTATATATATATATACATAAAAATGTTTTAAACAGAAGTAGAAGCATGCATGCATACAGTATTCAATATAATTTAACTTTATAAATTCATCTACAAGAATCTATGCCAATGTAATTATTAACAATAACTCACAAATACTAATCTATTATCCCATCATCCAATTATCCTTTTTTTCCCAAAAAGATCCCTGAGCTTATAAAATTCCTCCCCCAACCCTCAACCATATATTTATATAATCAACCCCTAAATGATGTCCCTAAACCCGAGGACAAATTTTGCTGGGAGAGGGGACATCATCCTCTAGAATTACTTCCAGCTGCCATGGGGTGATGTTCTTTCTGAGGGATCCTGTGAAAGTAAAATGATTGTTAAATTTCAAGATTAATGTCTGGTAAGATGTCAAATGGTTTCTGAGTATTTTGTGGAGGTCTGGCCAGAATGTTGTAAAAGATGTGCATCATTTCAGCTAACCAAGCTGGAACAATTTGTGTAGCTGGTACACCAAACAGGTCTTGTAGTAATGCTATAGGTATCATGACATCATGTCAACGAGGAGGAGTTGTTGTTATAGGGCCCCATGTTCTTCCTGGAAACGTCAAAGGTTACTGCAAGAAAATGCATTGTTCATTGTGGAAAACTTAAACATTAAGTATATAGACATATACAGATATATATATTCAATGAAAGATATGATAGATATGAAGAAAAGCAAAGATGTTTCTTAAATTCCTTTGTTCCTCCTGTCCCATATCATGGCTCTTGACATGAGACAAAAACTCTGTGTTTTTCTCTTAAGAACAAGCTTGGAATTAGAGAGGGACTGAGCCAGAGTCCAACTCCAAAACCAGCTCTACATACTTATGAATATATAAAAAACAAAAAATATATATAAACATTACTTACAGAACCTATTCGATTTTCTTGGTGATCCATAACAGGTAGTAATTTTTCCATCTGTCAGTATTCAAATATCCAGGGTCCCTTGAATTTTTTGAAAATGAGTGTTTTCCTGAAAAGACAAAAACAGAACCCTGCCCCCATCCTATATGTTTTTCTTATGGCCTGTATGATTATCATCATTGTGGATGAGCTGTAATGTCTCCTTTCCAAGAGGTGTCTCCTCTTCAAAGCAAACCTTTATTAATTAAGATGATATCCACAATTTTTCTTCTCCTGTGGAAACAAGAACAAAACCCCTTCCCCAAAACAACGCATCTCCTGGCTTCCATTGCTAGGTCAGGATATCCTTGAAATAAACCTGTTGATTTAGTTCAGCAGACCTTTCCATTATCCAATGTCTTTCTGCAGCTGTTGTCCCTTTCTCAGTAGCATTAAGAAAATTCAAGGTAACAGGGAGGAGGTGGAAATTTTTTTCAACAACTAAAAAAAAATAAACAAAAATAAATAAAAAAATAAAGAAAGAAAAGAAAATTCAAGATTAATAAGGCATTATGTAATCTATTTCTGGAGGCTTTTTCCACCTCTTTCTGTTTATTTAACATATCCTTTATACTTCAATTTGATCTTTCTATGACTGCTTGACTTTAGGATTGTATGGTATACCTGTAACATGCTTAATATTATAATAAGCAAAAAACCATTTCATTTTCCTAGAGACATAAGCTGGACCATTATCTGTTTTTATTTGTGCAGGTATACCCATGATGGCCATAACTCCTCATAAATGAGTGATTACTGAATTAGCTTTTTCTGAGCTTAAAGCAATTGCCCATTGAAAGCCTGAATAAGTGTCAATGGTGTAATGTACATATTTTAATTTTCCAAATTCTGCAAAGTGGAATAAATCCATCTGCCAGATTTCATTCCTTTGAGTACCCTTCAGGTTAGTTCCTGCAGGTAGCAGTGTTTGGTTATACAAAGAGCAAGTAGGGCATCTCTTTATAATCTCCTTATCTTGTTGTCATGTAATGGAAAATTCTTTCTTTAAACCTTTGCTATTGACGTGATGTTTATTTATGAAATTCTCAGGCCTGCAACACATTTCCAATCAATAATTGATCAACTTCTGCATTACCTTGTGCTCAAGGACCAGGCAGACTCATATGGGATCAGATGTGTGTTGTGTACATTGGACAAAGCCTATTCATGGTTATGTCTTGTACCTGGATAAACAGTGAAGTCAACTCTGTATCATCTGGTATAAATTCAGTGGTATGCACATGTGCCTCCTTTTAATTTTTCCTCAACCGTTGTCAGTTCCTTTTCTGCTTTAGCTGTTAATTCTCTGGGATTATACAAATCTATTGTCACCATTTAAGGTTCTGTTTAAATGAATTATTAGATCAGGTATTATTCCAACAGCCAGTTGTAAACTGGAAATGTCTCCTAACAATCTTTGAAAGTCATTAAGAGTCTGTAACTGGTCTCTCCTAATTTGTGCCTTTTGTGTCCTAATTTCTGTAAATCTATTCTGTAACCTAGGTAATTAACAGAATCTCCTCTTTGAATCTTTTCAGAAGCAATCTGTAATCCCCATTTAGGCAAAACTATCTTTACTTGCTCAAACATTCTTTCTAAAGTATTTATGTTTGAATCAGATAGCAAAATGTCATCTATGTAATGGTAAATTATAGACTTAGGGAATTGTTTACGTATTATTTCTAATGGCTGACTTACAAAGTATTGACACAGGCTGGGGCTATTGAGCATCCCTGTGGTAGGACAGTCCACTGGTATCTCCTAGTGGGCTGAGAATTGTTATAAGTAGGCACTGTAAAGTCAAGTTTTTCTCTATCCTTTTCTTGTAAAGGTATAGTGAAGAAGCAATCCCTCAAATCAATAACTATAAGAGGCCATCCTTTGGGTAACGGAGAAGGCAGAGGGATTCCAGAGGTCCCATAGGTTGAATGACCTTGTTGACAGCCCTTAGATCTATCACCATTCTCCATTTGCCAGATTTCTTTTTTACAACAAACACAGGAGAATTCCAAGGGCTAGTTGACTCCTCAATATGTTGAGAATCTAATTGCTCCTGTACCAATTGTTCTAAAGCCTGCAATTTATCTTCAGCTAGAGATTATTGCTTAACCCATATTGGCTTCTCAGATAGCCATTTTAAAGGTAGGGCCATTGGTTTGTTAGTTGCTTTATGTTCTTGTACAGCCTGAATGGCTGGTAACCTTTGTGCATAGTACCTTATTACATCCTTCCCAGAATTATGTGTTCCTGGGGCTGCAGGAATATTTATCTGGTTATTTAATTGATGTAGCAGGTCATAGCTCCATAAATTTATTGCAATATCAGCTACATATGGCCTTAGCTTTCCTCTTTGACCTTCTGGCCCATTACAGTTAACTCATCTCATGCTTTGTTTAACTCAAAATATGGTTCCAATTCCTAGTAATTGAACATCTGCCTCTTGAAGAGGCCAATTTGGATGCCAAGATTCTGGAGTGATGATACTCACGTCTGCTCCTATGTCTATCAAGCCAACAATCACAATACCACTTATACGCACTCTCAGCTTTGGTCTCTGATCATTTATAGAGGTTTTCCAAAATATATGCTTCTTATTTCCCAATTGAATTTATTGCTTATTCTCCAAATTGAGCCATTATTTAGAACATTATGATCTTACTCAGAAGTTCTAGAATTTTTAATTTTTCTTGTGTGACATGTCCCCCATGGTTACTGGGAATGACTAGGCCACTTGTGGCTTGGGGCCTACGAGAGGCCCCTCAGAGAGTTTCCCCATGGTATCAGGTTGCCTTGTCTGTCTGTTGTTGATCTGCATTCATTGGTACAATGTCACCCTTTACCACACCTCCTACATATACCTGAAGGCTGAGGTTTCCTATTCTTGTCATTCCCAGATGAAGTGTTATTCCTAGAAATTCCTTGACTGCAATCCCTTTTTAGGTGTACTAATTTACCAGTTAAAACATTTGGCAGGTTGATGTCCCCTCATAGCTTTGGAAATCACTTCTCCTACCCAATATTCATCATCGTTATTAAAGGTCTAAAAATTCATTGTATGCTGGATCCATTCATCCATAGGTGCTGATCTAGACCTTAAAGGCCCAATTATCTTTTTGCAATCTAAGTTTGCACTTTCAAAAGCCAATGATTCAAGAATTAGTCATCTAGCTTCTGGGTCTGTTACTTCTATGTTCAGAGCCTTAATCTTTGCAAAAAGTCAGTATAGAGTTCTCCCTGTCCCTGCCTAACCCTGGTATATGACTCTATCTTTCTCCTTCGTTCTGGTATCCTACCCAATGCATTTAAGGCTGCTATGTGTCATGGGGACAATATTTCTTCATCATAAAGAGTTTGTACCTCTGGATCAGCATACACTCCTATGCCAAGAATTTGATCCGGTGAAACCTCCACACCTTTTGCTCTTCCTTGTTGTTCCATGTGTTTGGATTCTCCTCTGAAATAAAGTCCAAACATCAAGGAAGGTCCATCTTCCAACACCACCAATGCTAACTGGGAGAAATTATGGGTTATAGCCCTGGCATTAGAAGCCCAAGTCCTTATCATTTCCTTAACAAATGTAGAGTGCAAGCCGCAAGTAATGACGGTGTGCTTAATTTCCTTCAGATCATTCATTCTTATTGGTATCCATCTACCTTCTTTGGCTCCTTTTGAGCCTTTAGAAGTTGATGCTTTGTCAGAATAAATTACAGGGTATGTCACTAAAACCCTGGGCAAACCAGTTCTGACAGCTTGTGGTGGCATTGTGTCCTGCCCTTGTGTCTTCTCACCCAGTTCATCAGCTCTAATAATTTCCTCAATCATTTCAAATCTTTTCATCATTGTCCCATGTAATTCCTGAATCTCCTGACCTGCAAAGGTTTCTAGTGATTTCCCTATGGTATTAATTTTCTGGTCCCCATTCTGCACCTGTGACTCCAAGGTCTTAATGTTTCCTTTCAAAGATAACATTTCCCCTTGAATTACCCCCTGGATATGGTGTCAGTTGCCATCCTGGAGGTATATTCTGTCTGTTACTCTGTTACCTTATCAAAACTCTGTGATAACTTTTGAAAGTTAAATTCAACAGCCTGGACCCTTTCAGGTAAATTCCTAGTGCCCTTAGATAAGTAGTCAATTTTTGCCTATCATGGTATTAATCCTATCAATTAATGCCTTATACTTCCATAATGATATAATATGAAGAAGGAAACTGAAACCTAATAATCAGTAAATTGAGGTACCTCCATAGGCATATTTGCCTCTTGTGATTTCTTCCACAGTAGCAGCAAAAGCCACAGCTAGAGTCCCATTAAAAATGAAACCTGCCATTTTACCAGTTAACCAGCAGACGGCGATATTTCCGAGTCATGACCAGAATCAATGGAATGGTGTCAGGATAGATCCTGTGGTACTTGAGAAGTTAGATGTTCAAGGGAGCTTCCAGTGGCTGATAAACAGCACAGCTCACCCCGGGCACCTGCTCTGCTCCAACTTGACACAGCTGCTGCGAGAATGGTTGACTGCCTGCCCAGCGTCCCTATGCTGCTCCACTGAGACAAAGGTCAAGGTGCAAATGCTGTGGCAGGTATTTCTGCCAGATTTGGCAATGGCTTGTGCTCTGACTCAAGCTGCCCAAGTGCTGTGCTTAAAACCCACCCAGACTATTCAGGCCTGTGGATCCCTGGAGGATGGAGTTTCCACAGCTGGTGGAGGGCTCATGCCAAGCCGAGCTGGTGGCAAGCAGCCAAGCCAGACACAGGCAGCCGAGCCAGGGGATGGTGGATGGGGGGATGAAGGGTGGTTCTAAAACCAAATGTTGGGTGCCAGATAAACCGTGATAAAATCCCACACCAGTTTGGATTCAAAGGGTTATTTATTTGAGGGGGGAAAACTTACAGAACACCATCCTACATGACAGTCAGGAAAGGAGTCTAGTTAATAATATGATTTCTTGTGACTTTTTCAGATATTCTTAATATTATTTTACCCTCATTCTGTATTTATATATCCTCCTTTACTAATTAGAGCTCCCTTTGAATCACTTGTCCGCTGCTATTTCTCCCTCTAATGCCTTCCCCCAACATTGACTCCTTTTTGATTTTCTACTTTTTCTAGTATATATACTTACATCTGAATATTTGAAACTAGGAATCACAGATAAAAGATAACATGTGACATTTGTCTTTCTGGGTCTGGATTAGCTGATTCAATGTGATTTTTTCTAGTTTTATTCATTTATCTGCAAAGTTCATGACTTCATTTTTCTTTACAGCTGAAAAGTATTTCATACTGGATATACACTACATTTTCATTGTCCATTTATTATCTGAGCAATATGTAGTTTGTTTCCATTTCCTAGCTATTGTGAACAGAGCAGCAGTGAATGTGCCTTAGCTAGGATTTGTGGGGTAGGATACCAAGTTCTTTGGGCATATGCCAATTAGTGGCATGGTTATGTCATATGGTAGATTTACTGTCAGCTTTTTGAGGAGTCCCCAAAGTGATTTCCAGACCAGCTAGAACAGACTGCAACCCTACCAACTGTGAATGAGTTTCCCTTTTACAACACCCGCTCCAAAATTTGTTATTAGTAATATTGTTAATCATTGTCATTCTGATTGGTGTCCGATGAAATCTCAATTTATTTGTTTGTTTCTTTTGCATTTCTCTAATTGCTAGGTACAATGATCATTTCTTAAAAATATTTCTTAGTCTCTCTTTTTTCTTCTGGGTGGGTTTTTTTTTTTTTTTTTGCTTTGTGTCTTGGGGTTCCTATTGCTGTGAATGTACACTATAACAATGGCAACTCTTCTAAAGAAAAACATTTAATTGTAGTGGCCCACACACAGTTCAGAAATTCAGTCCATTATCATCATGGTGATACATGGTAGTGTACAGGCAAACATGGTGCTGGAGAAGTAACTTTGTCCTACATCTTGTGCAGGCAACAGGAAGTGGTCACTGGGCATGGCTTAAGCATGTAGAGGACCTCAAAGTCTCCCTCCACAAGTAACACACTTCCTCCAATGAGGCCACACCTTCTAAAGGTGCCATTCCCTTTGGTGACCATTTACTTTCAAAATACCACAATTTGTTTTTGAGTTCTTTATGTATTCAGGATAGTTATCGCCTGTTGAATATATAGCTTACAAAGATTGTCTCAGATTCTATGGACTTTCCTTTCATGTGGCTTGCTGTTTCTTTAGCTGTGCAGAAGTCTTTTATGAAATCCCACTTGTCAACTGTTAGTCTCAGTTCTTGGGCAAATGGAACTTATTCAGGAAGTCCTTCCCTGCATGTGTACCCTGTAGAGTGCAGTCTGTTTTCTTCTAGCAGCTTCAGTGTTTCTCACTTTGCATTTCAGTCTTTCACCCATTTGGAGGTAGTTTTTAATGCAAGGTGATTTTATTTCATTCTTCTGCATGTGTACAACCAGTTTTCTCAGCACCGTTTGTTGAAGATGATTTCTTTTTCCAGTGTGTGTTTTTGTATTTGTCAACTATTAAATGATAGGAGTTACAGGTACTCATGTTAGCATCTTCAGTTTTGTTCGGTTGATCTACATGTTTGTTTTCGTGCAAGTACCACACTGTTTTTATTACAATGGCTCTGTAATATAGTTTGATATTTGGAATAGAATCCCTCCAACATTGTTCTTTTTGCTCAAAATTGTTTTGAGTATCTGGGCTCTTTCATGTTTCCATATGGATTTAAAGACATTTTGAACTTTTTTTTTCCTTTGGGGTTTTTAGATTTGTTTTTTCTTGTTTTCCTGGGAAAATGAAATGAACATTTTGATTGGAAATGCTTTGAATCTGAAAGTTGCTTTTGAGAAAGTAATCATTTTCACAATTTTAATTCTATCAGTTCATGAAAAGGGAATGTCTTTCCATTTTTTAAGTGTCTTTTTCTACTTTTTTTCTTCAGAGGCCTCAAAATATTTTAAAACACATTCTGGCTCATGTCATTTCTTTAAAAATAAAACCAAAAGTAAGGTGCTTTGTTAGGTAACTTTTCTCATGGCTATGACAAAATCCCTGCAAAAGCAACTTAGGAGTTTGTTAGTTTTGCTCATGGATTAAGAACTGCCATGGTGACAATGGCATGGGGCAGGAGTATAAAACAACTGTTCACATATATGCACACTCAGGAATCTCTGAGAGATATCAATATTGTACTTTGTTTTCTTTTATCCCTTTTTATTCACTCAGAGATCCCACGTCATAGGATGGTGACACTCACATTCATGAAGTCTTCCCTCCTATGGGTTTAAATGCGATGAAGGGACACTATGACCATGGCAGCTCTTATAATTAAAACATTTAATTGGGTTGGCATATGTTTTCAGAGGTTAAGTCCATTATCATCAGGGTGCAACCTGTGGCATGTAGGCAGACATGGTGCTGGAGTAGTAGCTGAGAATCCTACATCTTGCAGGCAACAACAGGAAATCAACCTGAGACACTGGGTTGATGTGGGAGTCCCCTCTGTGTGCTGTGATTATCATTAATGAATAAAGAAACTGCCTTGGCCTGTTAATAGGGCAGAACTTAGTTAGGCAGGAAGGACTGGACTAAATGCTCAGAAAAAAAAAGGGTGGAGTCACGGGAACACCATGGATGCACCCCTAAAGACTGACATGCTGAAACTTTGCTGGAAGGTCATGACCTCATGGTGATACACAAATTAATGGAGATTGGTTAAATTAATATGTAAGAGTTAGCCAATAAGAAGTTAGAGCTAATGGGCCAAGCAGTGATTTAATTAACACAGTTTCTGTGTGATTAGTTTGGGGCTGGGCAGCCGGGTGGTGGGGATAAACAAGCAGCCCTCTCCTTTAACAAATTGGTGCCAATGTGGTGGACTAAATCCACTTAAAAACGTGAGAGAACTTAATTTTAGACACAAATTACAGAGTTTAATACAGCTTCCTGCTGTTTGCTGGCAGTGTGCCACAGTACCTTTAAGAGAGGTTTTCCTGATTCAGCCACAGCAGGAAAAAAAGCCACACCTTTTTAAAAAGGCAACTTTCTGGGCAATGCTGCCAGCTCAAACTCCAGCTATAGAGCATTTGAATGTGATTTATGGGCCTGGGTTTTTGTGCGCCCACTCAGAGTCAGCAGGAAAGTAGCTGGGACCAGCTTAGCACACTCGGCTTGGGCAGGCAATGGGATCAGGGCTGTGAGGCATGCACAAGCAGAAGAGCATGGTGGATTCCTGCCACCATACACAAAGATATTTCCAGGCCACACTGCATGGTGGATTTAACTTTTACTCAGAAAAAAAGAATGTATATCCTGCAGGTTGCTACCCAGAGATTACATGATGAGGATGGCTACTACCCAGCAGTCCTATCAGTGAGGTGAACTACCTCCACCATATTTAAAGCCTGAGAGAGGCAGAGACAGTACCCAGGTCCACTGAGTCCAACATGCTTAGCATTTTAAGAAATGAGTCTGACCACAAAATAATTACAGATATGCAATAAAGACAAATCCAAATGAGTCATAGTGTCGAATAAATATACATAGCCTTGGAAGAAAGAATAAAAATAATGTAAACAATTATAAAAAGAAGTAAATGAAGTAAATGGTTTTTAAACTATAAAACAACGTCTTTAAAGAAACAGAGTACAGAGTCATAGATTAGAAGGAGTACAGAAAAATAAGCCATGTAAACATAGAAAATATACAGAGAGTCTTGATTATGCATATTATTGTGTTATCTATGAAATTTTTTAGTGTAAATGAGCTAAATACAGAGAGATGTTTTATTGTATAGGCTGCAAAGCTAAACCAGCATGTATATTATAAAAGTATCACGACTTACAAATTTGGGTCTAAGGATATGTTGCTTTGGAAAAGAGGTTCTTCTTTTGTTTCAGAGAAGATGAGAACCTGTAGATTGCTTCCAGACCAATATGGTTTGATTGACCACAACCCTCTAAAAAGTTGCCATCAACACCGCCTAAAAATTACTTTGCACAACTGCTGACTCAAATGAACCTAGCACACAGGGTACACCATGGAAAATGAGGAATAGTGCCCTCCAAAACAACATAAAGCAGTATGAACAGAACTAAGCTCATATTCCCAAATATTATTTATAAATGTTTGTTTATATATAAAGGATCATATGTTATAGATAAATAATTTGCATTGGTATGAATCTTGGCTTATTGATACAAATTTAAGGTCAATTTTGTTATATGTATAATTGTGCTCTTGATTAAGATACTGTATTTGTGTGATTCATTTTAAAATATAATATATAATTAAGAAATATAGGTTAATAGATAGTCATCTGTAAGAGTTAAGATTGTAGTCATGTTAGTTAGTTTTTATAGACATATAGAGATATATTTCAGTTAGATATTCTTCAAATCTTTCAGAGATCTTCAAAATATAGCATTTAATAACTTAGGACTTTTCATGACAATGAGACACATCTGCTCCTGGCAGGAACAAGCTACTTAAAGAGGAAGATAGGTAATGTAGGTGGACCTTCTACTTTTATTAGTTAATAAAGAAATTGCCTTGGCCCTTTGATAGGACAGAAAATTAAGTAGGCAGAGTAAACAGAACAGAATGCTGGGAGGAAGTGAGGCAATCGCCATGCCTCTCCTCTCTGGTCAGACGCGATGGAGCAAGCTGCCAGGTCAGACATGCTGAATCTTTTCAGGTAAGCAACCACCTAGTGGTGCTACACACATTATTAGAAATGGGTTAATGAAGATGTGAGAATTAGCCAGTAAGAGGCTAGAGCTAATGGGCCAGGCAGTATTTAAATAAATACAATTTGTGTGGTGTTATTTTGGGTGTAAAGCTAGCTATGCAGAAGCCAGGCAGGATGAAAAGCAGGCCTGCTCGCTGCCTCACTACAAATGGTACCCAGATGTGGATAACTGAATCCACAGAAAGCCTGAGAAAGCTTAGGAAAGAATAGAGGAAAGCATGTTTTCTTGGTAGCAGCAATTTCTCGGGTCTGCTCTGCTTGCTAGAGGCAAGCAAGCACTCTCATCTAAGAAAGGCTTTCTGACTCAGCTTTAGCTGCAAAACTCTGTAGCTCTTTTAAGATGTCCTGCCACGAAACACTTAAATGGTGTTGATGAAAAGCTGAATACACGCTTTTCGGTTTTCAGCTGTAGCAGGAAAAAAGCTTTGCCTTTTTAAAATGACTTCTTTCTGGGCCATCCTGCCAGGGCAAACTCTGACTCTTTCAGGCAGACAGTCCAACTGAGTGTGGTCTGTGAGCAGAATGCTGCAGCTTGCTTGTTGGCAGGGACATCATAGAGTTGTGGCAATAAAAGTGACTACAGCCAGTACCTCCACCATGAGGCTGGAAAGCTAAGGAATGGTCTGGATCCAGCCGTCAAAACCACGGCTTTAACCCTCTCAAAGACTCATGTAGTCAGAAAAAGAGAGATATCCAGTAAAAAGAGATTTAAAAACCCTCTAAATGGTTTAAAGTGTGCTGGTTTGAAAGAAAAAAGTTAAAGTTTTTAAAGGAAAGAAAGAAAGAGAGTAGTTGGGTGTGGTAATACACACCTTTAATCCCAACACTAGGGAAGCTGAAGATTGATACGCTGAAACTTTGCTGGTAGGTCATGACCTTGTGGTGATACACAGATTCATGGAAATGGGTTAAATTAATATGTAAGAGCCAATAAAATGTTAGAGCTAATAGGCTTTGCAGTGATTTAATTAATACTATTTCTGTGTGATTGTTTTGGAGCTGGGCAACCAGGCGGACAGGATGAACAAGCGACCATCTCCTCCAACAATGGTTAGTATCCTGACCAAGAAAATCTCAAATCTCACTCCCACAGTGACAGACTTCCTCCAAAAAGACCATACCCAATGCAACAAAGCTGGATATTGTTATACAAGGAGGGTGCCCTTTGTTTGTCCTGGCCATCTGACTAGCTTACACCCAAAGTAATCACACAGAAACTGTATTAATTAAATTACTGTTTTGCCCATTATCTCTAGCCTCTTATTGACTAACTCTCACATCTTGATTTAATTCATTTCTATTAATCTGTATCACCATGTGGCAGTGGCCTACCAGGAAAGAGTCAACATATCTGTCTCTGGCGGGTCCATGGTGTCTCTGTGACTCTGCTTTCTTCCTCCCAGAATTCAGTTCTGTCTTCTCCACCTACCTAAGTTCTGCCTTATTGGGCCAAACAGTTTCTTTATTAATTAACCAATGAAAGCAACACACAAACAAAGGGACCCCTTATATCAATATCTTAATAATGCCTAATATCTCCTATTAGATTATGGGGATTATAGATTATTAGATTATAGTTACATTCAAACTACCACACCTCCTCAGTCAGACCTCTCTGGAAAGGCTCTCATAGACATTAATGGTGGTGTGTTCCTAGATTATTCTAAACCTAGTCAAGCAGACAAGAATATTAGACATCATAGATGGGTAGCTATCTTATTTATGAATAGTGCTGTAAGCTCCAAATTTCTCCTTCTTGATTGTGCTCATCTTGTCCCAGAATAGAGTGGGAACTAATCAAAGAAAGATGCTTCCTGCTACAATTCCATTTCAAAGCCACTTCAGAAATTAGAGCACCAGCTCAAACACACATCTCTAAGAATGCCTTCAACATGCTCAGACTCTGTGATTAACAAGCAGAAAGAGAGTAGGATGAAGTTCAATATTTTGAATTCTCTGTGCCCTCCAACATAACAGTAGAGTGGCTCCCCTCTGCTACATTTCGGGTAAAATCATACACAATTTCCAAACTGAATCATTAAGTGAGATAGTTGAAAATCCTGCAAATTCATGCTCAGGAACTCCAGAATTTAAGATGATAGTGAGGTCTTCATTTACCTACAGAGCATTTAGGTAGAATCTACTGAGACTACTAGAGACATTGCAATTTGCAAACCTTTCAAGCAGAGAGGGGTTGACTAGAAACTAATGAAATCAAATTAAAGTGTTAAAGATCCACTTTAGTAAATATGTCCTTAAATTCCACATAGACACTGGTATCTTTTTCACATTTTTAATCATATTGCCAAATGCCATCAGAATTAGTTATTCCATTCACTGTAGATACAAAATTTCTCCTATAGGTTCAAAGTAAAGCAATACAGAAAAAGCCTGTTCACCAAAATTCTTCTTCCTCAGAGAAGGGATGATTCAAGAAGAAGCTAGAACTATTTGTTTTATTGCTGTAAACTAAAGTGGTAATAAATTTGAGGTCTCAAGGAATAAATACCTCAGAAGAGAGATGCAGAAACCATAAGGCTTCATTTCACTTGTGTGTCTCATGAGTAAACACATAAAGAATCCTCAGCTCTGCTTTCTGTCTGAGTAGTGCTGCAAAATTAAAGGCACAGACTGCTCAATGTTAATGACAGTCTTTCAAATTCTAAAAGCTAAAAGTTCAAGATGAAGTTGATAACAAGGTGTCCTTCCTCCAAGGCACAGCTCTCTGGTTATAGGTGACTGTCCTTTTATTGTGTCCTCAAAAGCCATTAAGCAGAATCACATTTTCTCTTATTTTCAGGATTCCCATAATACTGGATTGAACACATGTTAATTACTGTATGTATGCATGTATGTGTGTAACATGTGTATATGTATGTGCGTGTGTGCATATGCACACATACACCTGTTGTCTTAGGGTTTCTGTTGCTGTGAAGAGATACCATGAACACAACAACTCTTACAAAGGAAAACATTTAATTAATTAGCTTGTAGTTTCACTTTAGTCCATTAGCTTCATGGTGGTACATGGTAGTGCACAGGCAGACATGGTGCTGGGGAAGAAGCTGAGATTCCCACATCTTAACTTATGAGGAACAGGAAGTAGTCTGTCAGCTTTTCAAGGATGCAAGTAATTAAACAGCAGTAAATGTTGAGTAGCAAGTGATAAGTATTTTCTTAAGAACATTGTAACATGAACGGGGCCTGCTTGTTGGGGTTTCTGTTCCCCCTCCCCCCTTTATCCCACAGCCGGCAAGCTCCAAAGAAAATCACACAGAGATTTCTATAAGTTATAAAGCTGATTATCCCATTAGCTCAGGCTACTTATTAGCTCTTGTAGCTTATATTTACCCATTATTCTGATCTATTTTTGCCATATGACTCGGTACCTATTTTAGCTGGCAGGTCACATCCTGCTTCCTTGGTGGTCTGTGCAGGACTGGAAGGAATAAACTTCCTCCTTCCCAGAATTCTCCTGTTCTCATTGCATCATTTCTGATTCCTATCTGCTTTTCCCACTTATACTTCCTGCCTGGCCAATCATTGTTTATTTAAAACATGATTGACAAAATACAGACAATTCTCCCACACCACTTCTTTGGTTATATGTCACACTCTCAGATCTGTAAAGGCACTTGAGAATTGGGTACCATTAAATATTTAAACTAGACATATAAGTTAAAATTAGAGATGTATTTTAGCAAATTAGTTACAGCTTACCAATGTTAGTAAATGTAAGAAGATTAGAAGGAATATTTTATTAAGTCAAAGCATACATGGTACTCTAACTCAGGACAGTGGTAGGGTCAAAATGGAGATATTTTTCCAGAGCTGTTGTAATTTAAAGTTATAAGCCTTACAGATCTTAAAACATGCACACATACATACAAAGAAATAAAACAAGCATATTGTAAAATAAAACACACATACTCACAGAGACATAAAGCAAGCATACTGTGGCCACATTATTTTAACAGACAGACAAATAAAACTTCTTTAGGAACCTGTGTCAGCTGTCTAACTTAAAACTCCTGATGTAGGCAAGTGGCAGAAGCCAGGGAAGCACAGAGGTGGACCCATCAAGGACCAGATTAGCAGATGCTGCAAGAGGGAACAAAAACAAATAAGGAACACCTATAGAATTTTAGAAGAAAAGGGCCGGGAAGAGGGATCCAGATCCATTGTAGAGAACAAACAGTGAGAGACAAGCAGCTGGAGAAGTAGAGAGGGGAGCAGAAGTAGGGAGAAGTGGGGGCAGGAGCACACATCTAAAAACCATGGATTTTTGGAGCCTTATTTGTTTTTATGTTAGATGTTAGCCCCAACTTAAAAAGGATTTTTGTAAAAAACTGCCCAAGGGCATTTGAGGATCTGGCTTTGAATTACAAGAGTCCATTTAGAAGTCTATGACAAATCTTGGGACTCAAGCCTATCACAATGCATCCACCCGGACAGGGCTCTTCAGTCAAAAACAGGGGGGTGTGGGTCATGAAAAATGAGTGGCAGACTTAGCCACTTAGTCCCACCTCATCGAGGACTGGCTCAACACTTGAGTTAAACATCCAGCATGGTCATAACTCCTGTGGGAAAGCCTGAAATCGACAAAAATAAATGCAAATGGGCCCTAGTGGCATGTACTAAAAAGGGGTATTCACCAAGACGAAGTCAATCTTTGCCTGGTGTAGAGCATGCATGAGAAGGGTGTTTCACAACACGTGCCTCTAGGATGGTGGAAAAAACAGTCGCCTTCCCTCCCACACGTTAATCTCCAAATGTTAAGTATTTTCTTAAGGACACCAAATTTCTCCACAGACACAAATAATCTGAATCAGACCAAATCACATCAAATAAAAGATGTTCATGTTTAATGGAGTGCTCCCAGGTGACCCCCCAAGAAAACATGGAGAGGGAAAGGGAAAGACGATTAGACCACATGAAACACAGAGACTATGTGTTCATTTTCTGGGGGGCAGTTTAAATAGCCTGTGGGAGTGGTCTCAACATTTCCTGGGGAGGGGTTACCATTTGGCAGGCTTTCTTTACCCTTTCTGGGGAGGGGTCACCATTTGGCGGGCTTTCTCAGAGGTCAAGTTTGGACTAAGGCAACTCCCAGGGAAGGGAGCTTATGCCAGGAGCTGGGGTAAAGCCCCCAGCCAAACAGCAAGACTCTGAGATAAACCCATATGGTTCCTTGGATTTTTCTAATATCAGACATGCACTGTCCAGCCCAGAGTAGCTGTGAGGCTTCTACCTAGGTATAAGGAAGTGTATCTATAGAGTATGAAATATTAAGGATATAAAAACCCTCCATTTTATTTCTTATAGAGGATATTAGCCAAAAAGCTATGTCACAAAAAAACCATATACCCTAAATTTTAGTTACTAAGATGTCTAATCTTGGCTGTCAACTTGACACAGTTGGAAGGTGGAAACCACAACTGAAAAACTGCCTCCTTTAGATTGACCTATGTCACAGTTACTATACTATTGCTATGATGAAACACCATGGTACAGAAAACTTATAAAAGAATGAATTTAATTGGTGCGTTGTTTACAGTTTCAGAGTGCTAGTCAATGATCAAAACGTGGGAACATTTCATCAGGCAGCCAGGCATGGTGCTGGAGCTAGAATGACAGCTTACATCTGATCTGATAATTAAAGCTGAAGAGAAAGCCTGGACCTGGCAAGAGTTTCTTAAACCTCCACGCCCACCCAGAGACATACCTCTTCCTACAAGGCCACAACTATTCAAACAAGACAATACTTCTGTCTTTGTCAAGGTTCTGTTGCTGTGAACTGACATCAGGGAGGGCAGGTGTTGGACCTTGATGAGCCATGGCAAATTAGAAAGGAGAATACAGTAGGCTAACCCAACAGACAGAGCCAGGTGATATGGCAATAGAGAAAACAACACTATTTTCTATGTGTAAGGGTCTTCACTTTCCACTTCCTGTGTCTGTCTCAGTGGTTCTCAACCTTCCTAACGCTGTGCCCCTTTAATACAGTTCCTCATGTTGTGGTGACATCACCCACAAAATTATTTTTGTTGCTGCTTCATAACTGCAATTTTTCTACTGTTATCAATCATAGCGTAAATATCTGATATATGTGATATGCAACCCCTGCAAAAGAAAAGTGTTGTTCAACCCTCAAAGCAATTGTGACTTACAGGTTGAGAAGCATTTATCTATCTGCTTCGTTCTGTAAGTGTGGGTGCACTAAAACCACCAAACCAGACCACTCTGTGGGTCAAAAGAAAAGTTTACTTGAGGAATCAAACTACTGGGCTGTCTCTGAGGATAGAGAGCATCAATTTGGCAGGAAAGCGGGTAAATTTTACATGAAAATCAGCAGGCATGGATCTTTAAACTGAAGGAAGCTGTTAGAATAAATAAGGAACTAGATGTCTTCCCACAAGAGAAGAGGTGGTTCTTGATAAACAGAAACCAACCTTAGAAAATCTCTGAGGAATGCTGAGTTCAGTTTTCTGTTTACCAAACAAGAACTCTCTTTATCCAGCCGGAAACCTTCCGGTATCAGGCCCAAGCTTTCATCTTAGGACACTGTCATCAGCACTGCCATTTTAAGGGTTCACTTTGAATTTAACGGGTTCCTAATGCATGGGTATTTTGTATCAAGCTCCCTCCTGCCATATAATTGCATGGATAGAGAGGCAGCATGGAAGAAAATGTGGTATTCCTTTCAAGAAAAACCTGGAACACTCTAAGAAAATGAAGGACTAATTTTTATCAAAGAGTAACACTTTTTTCCTGTCAAAATTTTCCCTTAATTTGAGGAGTCTGTTATTAATGAGGAAAGCTGGATTTATTAACATCTGAATCTATAACCATCCTGGATGAGTTTGAGGTACCTGGACCTGCTTTTCACTAAACTATTTCCCTAGCAAGCAAGAGTATTTTCTATGCACAAAATTAAACCACCATCCAGGCACTTTCTGACAAAAGATCCAAATCAATAAACCATGATGCCAGTGACTGAAAACTCGGAGTGCTAAATGGTTGACTTCTTAATTATATATATATATGAAACTGAGAAAAATGTAGGGGTTTGATGGCTGTTCAAAGACTGAGATGAGGAATCCTGTTGGGGGAGAAGAACAGAAGAGCTCTTCAGAGATCATCACAGCTGAAAGGAAGCTCTCCACCCAGTGCCATTCTCTTCTCAGCAGGTCTGTTACAAACAGGCTTCTTGGGTTAAGTTCAAAGAATCCTTTGATGAGTCTGTGAAGGAGGCACTTCTAGAATGTTGTGCTTGCAGTCAAAGAAAATAGCAAATAGCAACAGGCTCTATAAGCAGTGTGGTTCAGTGTGTTATGAATGGTGCTTAGTAGTAAACCAAAAAGCCAATTAGAATTTCTGGATCCTGCCATACACTGAGATGATACTAAGTTGAAAGAGAACAATGCTGCCCCTGCCCTTGCTGGGATGATAGTCTTCTCAGAACAAAGCAGTTCTGCTTAGTGGGACAGGACTGAGAGTGGTAGTGTCTGCCTTCAGTCCCAGCAATCCAGAGAAAGAGGCAAGTGGATCTGTGTAAGTTCAAGGCCAGCCTGGTCTACATAGTGAGTTCCAGAAAATCCAAGGATACATAGTGAGACCTCATCAACAAAAAGAGGGGAGGATAAGCAAAATTCTGCAATGCAATCATGGGATTGCTAGCCAGAACTCTTTTTAGGATTTCCTAAGAGGCAGCATCTAAATGCTGGTGCTGAACAAGGGAAAATAGGACCCAACAAAATGGATGTTGGGTATTTTTTGTTTGTTTGAAAGGTCCACACATTTATATAAAGACTGTCAATCATTTTTACATCCCGCTACCTCCTCCAGAACCCTTATTCTTACCAAGTCTCTCTCCAATTTTATGTCTGTTTCTCATGAATGATTCACTGCATTTAGAGTTTCTAGCCCCAATATGGATGAGCAGTTATTCACTACAAAATGGGCAACTTATCAGTGGTTATGCCACTAAAGAAAATGACAACCCCTACTCAGAAACGGTCAACTGTCAATAATCTTTCAGGGAGTCGTAAGGATATCATGAGCCCACTCCTGTTTGTGATGAAGGATTGGAAGCCCTAATCTTGTGTAGGTCTTATGCATATAACCACAAATGTGTGCGTTTGTGAGTGCAGCAGCTCGGAAGACATCGTTTGGTACCCACCTCCCCATCCTCTGGTTCCTTCATTCTTTCTGTTCTCTCTTAAATGATGTTCTCTGAGCTTTGGGGTAGGTGATAAAGCTTTTTGTTGATTGAAAAATATATAAGGAATTTCCTGGTAAAATTTTTGGAGTCACTTATATATACTATCATATCATTTGCAAATAGTGAAAGTTTGACTTCTTCCTTTCCAATTTGATCTTCTTTTGTTGTCTTATTGCTCTAGCTACAACTTTGAGTTCTATATTGAATAGATAGATAGAGAGTGGACAGCCTTGTCTTGTTCCTGATTCCCTATGGATGGATACCTTGCTCAACCTCAATACAGGGAAAAAGGGTCCTGTTTGGTCCTGCCTCAGCTTGTTTTGCCAGACTTTGTTGACTCCCCTTGGGAGTTCTTACCCTTTCTGAGGAATGGATGGGAGATTCTGTGGAAGGAAGGTGGAGAGACAGGAGGAGTGGAGAGAGACGGACCTGTGGTTTGCATGTAAAATGAAAAAAATAAATAAATAAAACATTTTTAAAAAATTCTAAAAAAAAAAAAGAAAGAGAGAGAGAGAACCAGACAAAGTGTCTCACATCTGTAATCCCACCAAGAGAGGATGAGGCCAAAGATCTGCCATGAGTTTGAAGCTAGATTGAGCTAGATATAAAAGTATATATTGTCTAAAAATAATAAAAACTAAATAAATGGAAAAATAGTGCATGCTTTCTCTCATACAGAACATGTGTCTGTCTGTCTGTCTCTCTCTCTCTCCCTCTGTGTGTGTGTGTGTGTGTGTGTGTGTGTGTGTGTGTGTTTGTGTGTGTGTGTGAGAGAGAGAGAGAGAGAGAGAGAGAGAGAGAGAGAGAGAGAGAGAGAAATAGAAAAGAACCATGGGAGGGGAGGAAGCAATCTTAGAAAAGGCATAAGAGAGAAGGAGAGGTAATGGGATAGCTGGGACATAAAAGCAGAAGGGCATCAAGGAGTAGAAATGACGTGGAGTGGCAAAGGGGGCTGAGAAAGTCATGGAGAACAAGCCAGGAAGCATCATCCCTCTATGGCATCTGCTTCGCTTCTTGCCTTCGGCATTCTGCCTTGAGTTTCTGCTGTGACTTCTCTCAGCAATGGAGTGACTTGAAAATTGTCTCATAACTCCCAGAAGGAGGCTGTAAGTCTGAAATCAAGATGTTGTGAAGTCTACCTCCTTCAGAGGATTACTCAGAAGAAAAAAAAAAATGTTTCCTTATCTCTTTTCTAGATTCTCCTGGATTTCCAGTGAATTGGTTTATAAGCCCATCACCACATTCTATAAGAATATTAAACTGGATTAGAGGATGCTCTAATAACCACATTTTAATTTAATTGTCTCTGGAAATACCTCACTTCCAAATAAAATCCCACCTGAAGTACTGGGGATCCAGACAGTGCCCCTGGGGAAGAGGCATAATTCATCCTGAGACAATAAATATGCAGAAGTGGTGGAGCCACAGATGGAGGTGGAGCACAGTGATAGTGCCCAGCTTGTGTGAGCTCTAGCACTGCCACATAAAACCAAAAATAGTTTAAGAAAAAAACGAAAAAAAGAAAGGAAAAAAGAGAGAGGGGGAGGGAGGGACAGAGGGAGGAAAAGAGAGAGAAGAAAGAGGTTTAGAAGGAAGGAAGGAAGGAGGGAAGGAAGGAAGGAAGGAAGGAAGCGATGGGAGGCAAGGTGGAGGAAGGGAAAGGGAAATTTTTAGAAGAGTTTAGTGAGAAGTGACTAGGTCACTGGGGAGGCTGCTGTAGAGATTAGTGCAGTTCTCCTGGAGCCTCGGTCAGGTATGTAGACAGTTATAAAGAGGACTTGCCCTCTCCACTCTCACACACTTCTTCATCCTATTCCTTTGCCGTGACTGTCATCGCTAATTCATTCATCTATAAATAAAATATAATCATGACAACTTCAGGAAAATGGTCAAATATAGAAATATTATATTAAACAAAGCAGCTTAGACTCAGAAAGACAAAAATTGCAAGTTCTTTCCCATATGCAGAGATATGGGAGATGATTATTGGTACAGAATGCAAACTTGTGCAACCACTCTGGAAAGCAGTGTTTCGGTTTCTCAGGAAATTCGGGATCAACCTACCCCTGGATCCAGCAATACCACTCTTGGGAATATACCCAAGAGAGGCCCTATCATACAACAAAAGTATATGCTCAACTATGTTCACGGCAGCATTGTTTGTAATAGCCAGAACCTGGAAACAACCTAGATGCCCTTCAACAGAAGAATGGATGAAGAAAGTATGGAATATATACATATTAGAGTATTACTCAGCAGTAAAAAACAAGGACTTCTTGAATTTTGCATACAAATGGATGGAAATAGAAAACACTATCCTGAGTGAGGTAAGACAGACCCAAAAAGAGGAACATGAGATGTACTCACTCATATTTGGTTTCTAGCCATAAATAAAGGACATTGAGCTTATAATTCATGTTCCTAGAGAAGCTAAGTAAGAAGGTGAATCCAAAGACAAACACATAGGCATCCTCATGAATATTAACCTTCATCAGGCGATGAAAGAAGACAGAGACAGAGACCCACATGGGAACACCGGACAGAAATCTCAAGGTCCAAATCAGGAGCAGAAGGAGAGGGAGCATGAGCAAGGAACTCAGAACCACTAGGGGTGCACCCACACACTGAGACAATGGGGATGTTCTATCGGGAACTCACCAAGGCCAGCTGGCCTAGGTCTGAAAAAGCATGGGATAAATCCGGACTAGCTGAACATAGGGGACAATGAGGACTACTGAGAACTCAAGAACAATCGCAGTGGGATTTTGATCCTACTGCACGTACTGGCTTTGTGGGAGCCTAGGCAGTTTGGATGCTCACCTTAGGAGACCTGGATAGAGGTGGGCGGTCCTTGGGCTTCCCACAGGTCAGGGAACACTGATTGCTCTTCGAGCAGATGAGGGAGGGGTACTTGATCGGGGGAGCGGGGGGAATGGGAAGCGGTTGCAGGGAGGAGGCAGAAATCCTGAATAAATAAATAAATTTAAAAAAAAAAGAATATAAAATTTGAAAGGAGACCATGAGAGGGAGGAAAAAGGTTATAACTAAAGTATGCATGTCAGTATATGAGTATATACCTGGCTGTAACTAAAGCATGCACGTGAGTATATGAGTATATACCTGGCTATAACTAAAGCATGTGTGTGAGTATATGCCTGGTTATAACTAAAGTATGCATGTCAGTATATGAGTATATACCTGGCTGTAACTAAAGCATGCACGTGAGTATATGAGTATATACCTGGCTGTAACTAAAGCATGCACATGAGTATATGAGTATATACCTGGCTATAACTAAAGCATGTGTGTGAGTATATGCCTGGTTATAACTAAAGTATGCATGTCAGTATATGAGTATATACCTGGCTGTAACTAAAGCATGCACGTGAGTATATGAGTATATACATGGCTGTAACTAAAGCATGCACATGAGTATATGAGTATATACCTGGCTAAAACTAAAGTATGCACATGAGAATATGGCTGATACATTCGAATATATGGCAGGCTATCACCAGATCAAAGTAAACCTAAGTATACTTCTCCCTCAGGCACCAGGAATGTGTCTGCCTTTTCACAAAGAACTGTGACTTTGAATTCTCCTGTTACCTCATGCAGGTCCCTGAATACCAAATATAGCTGAGCTCCTAATAGCTACAAAAAAAAAACTGATTTATCCTTTAAGCTACAAATGATGGGGCCAACAGAGAGACAGGGTGAGGCCAGGGTCATGAATCAAAAGACTGACTAAGACTAACCAAGTACTGAAAATGCTAGAGGCTAGGAGGCCACAAGCCTCCTTGCATGAACCACAAGCAGAAAAATTAAAGAGCTCATGCATAGTCACTAGGGTAGACAAGAAGCTGGGTAACATGGTACACACACACACACACACACACACACACACACTCAATGAACCAATGTCCAGAACAGACATTTCTCAAAAGACTGAATATCAAGTCTGTGAAGAACTTCCAAACATCACTAACTGACAGGGGAATATAAAGCAAACCCACTTCCTCTCATCCTAGTTAGAATCAGCATGTAAAAAAGATAAAAAATGAACCCCAGAAGCCTGACGGTGCCCACATTTAATCCCAGCGCTCAGGAGGCAGAGGAAGGCGGGTGTCTGTGAGCACAAGGCAGCTGGATCTGAAGAAAAAGTTCCAGGCCAACCAGGGCTACATGGTAGTTCTTCTCTCAAAATAGCAAAAACAATAACAACCAGGGAAAGAAAATGATTTTCAGTTGCTTGGCAATTTAGTCAGTGCTTTAAACCTCATCCTGTAACAAACTCAGGAGCAGGGAATCAAATAAAAAAAAAAAACAAAATGTGTCTGTGTTATAGTAAAATGCCTAGCTTTAACCAATTCTATTTTTTAATCATTACATCAGACTAGGTTATATAAGCATGGCCTTGGTGGGCACAAGTCAGGAAGCTGTTTGCTGAATCACTTGCTTTCAAACTAATGTGGTAAATACATAGATACCAAGTGTTTGCTGTGTGCAGGACATGATGGGGCAGAAACAGCCCTCTTGTCTTTGGGATGCTCCACAGCCAGGCATGGCTTTCACTGCAGTGTCAAAATCAGCAGACCAATATTATGTGTTTTCTTTTATAACTATTATGTGAGCTGAAGGAAGGAAATGAAAGAGAGTATGAATAAAATCAAGAAATGAAAAGTTAAATACTTTCATCCTCCAGGGTAGAAAAATGTTATAAAAATAGGCAAATCCAATATGTAAAATGGTATAAAGAATTCTCAATTGGAAATAAGTAAATCTAAAATGGTGAAGATTTTAGAAAGCGTGATTTTGAAACAAGACCTCATAAAATTCAAGAATAAGTGAAATACAGAGAGACAGACAGATAAACGCCAAAGTGTCCAGGTAGTTTTGCACATTTAGTAAATTGTTTGAAATGTTCTTAAAATGACAAGTGGGGAAAGAGCTCCAGCCTTTGGAAAAATGCCAAGACTTTTTTGTAAACCACAGAACTTTTTAGTATACTCACTTATGCTTTGTCACTAAAAACTACTGGGGCAATATTGGAGGAATTACAGAAGCATCTAGACTCTGATGGATTGTGAATAACACACCTCAGCTGGTAGTGAAGGAAAAAGATCATATTAGACAAACTTCATGAGTCCAAATCCCAGAGTTACAGAATTAACTAACAGAACATAGTAGGTATGATCTTGTGTTGTTGCAACTTATTGAGGGAATGAAAAGTAATTATCTGAGTATCCTGACCTACTCTTTGATTTAATGGACTTATTTCTAGAAGCACCAATGATAAGAACTCAAACATTTGCCTAGACCACTTATGCTTTATTATAGATCATCCATTTTCCTTTTCCATGGGAAATGCAGCAACCTAAGAGCTTTAAACTAAGTTTATATTTTATATAATAAACCGCATTCGTTGTGTTTGAGATTGTTTACAAGAACAAAGTCTATGAAATGCAGAAAACAAAGATGAAGGCTGGGTCTCAGAACACAGTCCACTGATGGCAGCCCAGAATTGCCAGGGACCCGGAGCCTGATGACCAAGGCAGAAGAGGATGTTCTGTATACTATTTACAAAAAGGGCATTTCCCCTCCAGTCACTGCTGTGGAAACCACTTACTCCCATGTTGAGAAAAATAAAACTGTCCCTAGACAGTTCCTTTTTTAAAGATGGAGCAGAATGAAAAGTTGGGTGAACACAAGAATGCAAATGCTTATACCTTCCATGGGAGGGGCTGAGGTCTTGAACTCTTATTTCCTCACCACTACTTGCGTATGGTTATTCTCTATTTAGCCTTCTCAGCTATCAAAATGTACGATTCAAGACAATACATTTAACAAAGTTCTACTTGAACTGACAAGTTTCACTTATTATTTTCTATTTGACTGTTTGAGGTAGAATCTCAAATGGGCTGGCCTCATTGCTGTGTAGCAAGAATGATTATAATTGTCAATAGTCCTACCCCATCTTCTGCTGAGATTACAGGTATGTGCCACCATGCCCAGCTTGTGAATTTGACTTTTTAATCATTTCCAAATGAAAGGGATCTTCAGTTGTCTACTGTCTTCTTAGGACTCAGTTTTGAGAGACCATCTTTATTTTAGCCTTCTCTTGTTTAAGGAGTCTCTTAATATCTCAGGAGAGGTACTTTTTTCTTTTGTTTAAATTTTTTTCATTTTACATACCAATTCTAGTTTCCCATACCTCATCCAACTCCTCTAGGGATGTAGGGCCTCCCTTGAGGAGTCAACAAAGTCTGACAACCAAGTTGAGGCAGGACCAAGGCTGTATCAAGGCTGAGCAAGGTATCCCATGATAGGGAATGGGCTTTAAAAAAAACAGTTCATATTCCTGTGATAGGTCCTGGTCCTGCTTGTAGAGGCCCCTCCAGCAGATGAAGCCACATAACTGTCACTCATACTCAGAGGTCCTTGTTCAGTCTGAGCCAGGTTTCCCAGCTGTCAGTCCAGAGTCAGTGAACTCCCATTAGCTCGGGTCAGCTGTCTCTGTGGTTTACCCAATCATGATCCTGACCTCCCGTTGCTCATATGATCCCTCCTCCCTCTCTTCAACAGAAATCCAGGAGCTCAGCCCAACGCTTGGATGTGGATCACTGCATGTGCTTCTGTCAGTTACTGGATGTTGATTCTATGGTGACAATTAGGGTAGTTATGAATCTGATTACAGGGGAAGGCCACTTCAGGCCCCCTCTCCATTATTACTCGGAGTCTTTGCTGGGGTCATCCTTGTGGATTCCTGGAAATGTCCCTAGCATCAGGTTTCTCCCTAACCCAATAATGGCTCCATCTATCAAGGTATCTCCTTCATTCCTCTCCCTCTCCATCCTTTCCCCAACTCGAACATCTCAATCCCTCATGTCCCCACCCCCGTGCCCTCCATTCCATTCCCCGTCCCAGCTTACCCAGGAGATCTTAGCTATTTCCTCTCCCTGAAGCCTCCACTTGTGTCCCTTTTAGGGTCCTCCTTTTTACCTAGCATTTCTGGGGTTGTGTATTGTAGCCTGGTTATCCCTTGCTTTACAGGGAGAGGCATTTTATTTTTTTTTTTTTTTTTTTCAATAATGTGTAGCCCAGGCTGGCCTCGAACTCGTGATCCTCCTGCCTCTGCCTCATTTTAAAAACTAGTTGTGGAACCAAGATGGGTGGCCATTCTTTCCTGTGGAACAGGACAGTTTTCTGAGCATGAGAGTACTCTTGATTCTTTCTAATTTTCATTCTCACTTTATCTTTTTAGCAGCTTTAATGGGGGCTAAGTGAGACACAGTACGTTTCTTGTATTTACACACAGTTTGACCTATACATACAATTATGACACCATTATTTGATCAAGATAGTCATTGTTCCTGAGAGTCAGCTGATACCTTTCTTCCTGTGATTACTTTAGGAGGCAACTACCAATCCATTTTCTCTCACTCTAGAGGCGCATAGTAATCTAGACTCAGAGAAAACTAGTTGTCAAGCCTATATACCCACCCTCAGCTAGAAACTTGCTTGTATCCATGTACTCGTGTAGACCACATATGTCTCATCAGAATTTGTATGTTGAAACTAATTCCCAAACTGGTAATGTTTGAAGATGGGCATTTATGAGGCAGTTAGGTAGTGGAGGCTTATATCTCATGGGTAGGAATAGTCCTAGAGACTCACCTGCCCTTGCCAATTGTAAGGACACCGACTATGAAGTAGGAAGCTGGCGCTGTCCAGACCGGGTCTTCCATGTCTTGTCCTTGGACTTAGAAGCTTTCAGAGTTAAAAACAATGCTTGTTTATAATCCATGCAGTTATAGTCTCACAGTTCAAATGGACAAAGACATTACACCTTTCTTTTTACATGCACCTTGATTTCTACTGAAAAGGACCATGGGAAATTACCTGGTGCGAGTGAGAAGAAAACACAGAACATGCAACAAACCCACTTGGGAGTTTGTTCGGGGGACTGTACAGGCCTGGTAAAGGTCAGCGTGGAGAGAGAGAGAGAGAGAGAGAGAGAGAGAGAGAGAGATCTTGAAGATGGTGCTTCCAGCTTTTTCTGGGCTCTGTAAAACTGGCTGGCTGGAAGCTTGGACCTCACAAGTTGCTAGAAAGGCAGAAAATTATGTCTGGAAAAAAATTGAGATCCTGGTGATTAAGGGAGGAGAGTCCCAAGATGGTAGATAGATGGGGGGTATGGTGGGGAAGAGGAGTAGAGGAGGGAATTTCCCAGAGATTCCCAAGACCAGGAATGATAAGGGAAGAATTAAATGATAGATAGTTATTCTGGGTGAGCCTGGTCCATTTAGATAGGTTCAATTGGCTCCCTGGAGATTATTCAATAAATGTTTTAAAGAAATAAATTTTAGAGATATTAAAAGCTTATGATTATGATGGTATAGTGTTGAAATGGAAGATGGTGGGGAGAAGGGAAGAAAAGAAGGGGAATTATTAGAAAGGGGAATTATTAGACCCCTCAATGTTTTACCTGAAACAAATCTTAAGGCACTTATTCTCCTTAGCATCATGGTATTACCTTAACACTGCTGCAGTCAGTGATAAGCCTGTTATATTAAAATCTGTTTTGTGAGTTTCTGGAGTCTGGGACTATGAATGTCCCCAAGCTCGTTATTGTTTCTTACCACCTGGGCTCTTGGCAATCCTTGTACCTCCAGTTCTTTGTTTAATGATGATCCCTGCAGTAACAGCTGAGTGGTTAACTGGAAAGTTAAGTATGACATTGGAGATACAGAAAAGTTGGTAAAACATATAGGAGAAAAAGGAAGAGTGAGAGTATATGGAGTTTTTGCACAGGAGGGTTGAATACAGTGATGAAAATTTTATTTTTCTCAGACTGGGGAAAAAGTGGCTGATCTTGGTGTCCTCTGGAACATAAGGGAGCAGGGCCTTATTTGATTTACCATATACGAGAGGCTATTTTGAGTGGGAACAGTAAAAGGTTTAAAGTGAGACAGGTGGATCCAATGAGAGAGTCCCTCAAGCTTGGCAACTGTGGGAGTTACAAGTATTTTAAAGGGGTCTTGCCATTTGGGGGAAAAGAGTAAGGGGCATTGATCTGGGGTAGAAAATAGAACCTGATCTCCTATTTTAATTGGTGGTGGGCATGAATTAGCACATGGTAGAGATAATGAGTAGTCAGTAAAATCCCATAATAGGGAGCCAAGATGGGATAACAGTGGAGTAAGCAGGTGATCAGGAAGGGGAAGGTTTTGGGTGAGAGGCCAGGAGTTAAAACCGGCCACCCATACATGTGTTCAATGAGCAAGATGAAAAAAGAGTGCTTTTGGGGAGAGCCATAAACCTAAGAAGGGGCAGAGTCAAAAGTTTTACCCAGTCAAGGTGAAGCTCCTGTAACATGGTAACAATAATATTTTTTAAAGGAATGGTTAGTTCTTTCTACCTTCCCTGAAGACTGAGGATGGTATGGGATATAAAAATGCCAGGGAATGTTAATGGCTGTAGTAATATGGGCGGCGGGCTGCATCCCCAGCACCCCGGCAGCCTGGCTAGCTTATGCTCCGAAATAACAACACACAAACTGTATTCATTTAAACACTGCTTGGCCCTTTAGCTCTAGCCCTTACAGGGTAATTCTCACATCCCGATCAACCCATCTCTAATAATCTGTGAGCACCGGTCTTACCGGGAAAGGTTCAGCATGTCTAACCTGGCGGCTTGCTTCATCGCATGCTTCTGCCCGGGAGAGCGGAGCATGGCATCTCTCTGAGGCGTCTGCTCCCGAGAGGAGAGCTGTGGAGTCTGAGCTCACTTCCTCTTCCTCCCAGCGTTCTGTTCTGTTTACTCCTCCCACCTATCTCTAACCAATGAGAACCAAGCAGTTTCTTTTTATTTAACCAATGACCTTCCTCCATCAAATGGCCTTAGATAAAGTTTGAGAGATCTAGGAGGTAAACTCTGTGCCATTATCTGACTGAGGAGAGGTTGGGATTCCAAACTGGGAGATAATTTTTCAGAGAAGAACATCAGAAACTGTCTGGGCTCTCCTGTTAGTGGTGGAAAACACTTCAATCCACCCAGATATGGTGTGCACCAAAACCAGGAGATATTTAACTCATCTGACTGTGGGCATATGAGTAAAATTGAGCTGCCAGTCAGTTCCTGGAAGGGAATCCCTGGCCTGGTGAGTGAGAAAAGGTAAGCTACAATACTGGGACTTGCAATCTGACTTTTGACAGACCTTACAAGAGGCAGTGATAGCTTTTAAGAACTCTGAGTCCTCAGGGGTAGGTTGGAGATGAGCCTTGACAAAATGAAATAGAGCTTTGTTATTAGAATGAAAGAGTTGATGTTGGTAGGACAGTATTTACCAGGTGTCAGAGAGCATCTATGAGAATGTAGTTTGTACTGTATGAACCCCCTGAAGTAATTGAGGGAGGTTTGGGCTCTGGAATGCTTGTGTTCTAGCTGTTTGGTCAGCTCGGTCATTTCCCTTGGAAATAATGGAATTGTCAGTCTCATCAGACCCACAGTGAATAATTCCTATAGCCTTGGGGAGATAGGAGGCTTTTAACAAGTTCATAATGAAACCTGAGTTAGTTATGGATCCCCCTTTATTGTAAGAAACCCATGCTCCTTCTAGATAGCTGCATGGGACAGGAGGATATGAAAGGCATATTTGGAGTCTGTGTAAACAATTAAAGATTGTTCCTTTGCTAACTGGAAGGCACAGGTGAGGGCTATTAATTTATCCTGCTGGTTAGTGGTATGGGCAGGGAGTGCCTGTGTCTCCACTACCCCAGTATCTGACACAATGGCATAACCTGCTCTATGGGTCCCCTCGCATAAAAAGGAGATGCCATCTGTGTATCCAGTATAAGTGGCCTGGGGCAATTTTCCTTCCTTTATGTGTGAGGGGTAGGGAAGTAGATCCTCTAAGGTTTCTATGCAGGAATGAGATGGGAAATAAATGGTATTAGGTTGAGGTAAGAGATTTGAGATATTAAGGGGTAGACAAGAGTGGAAAGTGAGAGTAGCATCTTCCACCAGTGCCACCTGAAGGGAAAGAACTTGGGAAAGAGGTAAGGTTTGTAAGCCTTTATAAGTTAAGAGATGGGATAGATTGTGGTCGGAGAAGACAGTGGTAGGTGACCAAAGGTTAGTTTCTTTGACTCATAAATAAGAAGCTCACTGGCCACTAAAGCACATATGCAGGGTGCCCCCCCCCCCGAGTGGTGAGGTCCAGCTTCTTTGACAGGTATGCTACAGGTGCAAAGGGAGGTCCCAGCTGATTCCTAGGACCCCAAGGGCACATCGCTCCTTCTCTGTTACATAGAGGGAGAAAGGAAGAGTTAAATCTGGGAGATGAACAGTTGGGACCTGGATAAGGGCTTTCTGGAGTCTCTGGAAAGGTTTAATAATGGGATGGAGAAACGGCTCATGCAGAGAGCTGAGTGCTGCCTCATATGAGGGGTGGGCAAGGAGAGAAAAAGAGGAGATTCAAGCACACAGAAAACCAGCTATTACCAGGAATGATAAAACCTCCTTCTACAAAGAAGGAACTGCAAGGGACTGAATTAGCTTTTTCTGTCTAGAGTAGTAGTTTTTTGGGGCGTTGGGTAATAGTCAATCCCAAGTAAATGACCTGAGAGGTAGACAGTTATACCTTAGAGATGAGACTCTATAGCCCTATTTGGACAGGAAATTTAAGAAAGCAGAGGTATCAGTTTTGCTGATCTTCAAGAATGGACTGCAAAGTAAAATATAATCTACATACTATATGAGTTTAGACTTATGGAGAGTCAGTGAGAGTAGATCAGAAGCTAAAGCCTGACTGAATAGGTGTGGGCTGTTTTAGAATCTCTAAGGAAGGATGGTCCAGGTGAGCTGTGTGGAGAGGTGAGGGTCAGGGTAGTCCAGGTGAAGGCAAAGATATTTTGAGATTGAGAACTGAGAGGAATAAAGAAAAAAGCATCCTTGATATATATAATGAGAAGTTAGAGTTTCCTAGAAGGATAGTGGAAAGAAGTGTATAAGGTTTAGGCACTACAGGATGAAGAGGAACCACTGCGAAGTTAATGAGCCAGAGGTCTTGAACAGGCAATAGGTCCCATTAGGTTTTTTAACAGCGAGTATAAGGGTGTTAAAGGGAGAAGAGGTAAGACAAGGTAGATTTTTTTCTTAGAAGGTCAGAGAAAATAGGTTTAAGTCCCCTAAGCCTCTGGAGAGAGATGGGGTACTGAGCTTGGGTCATGTACTTAGTGGTGTCTTGTAATTGGATAATGATGGGAGAATGGTACTTAGCAACAGAGGGGTTTTGGGTGTCCCAGTCTTTGGGGTCCACCTGAGAGGCTGGTAGAGGAAAAGACACATTGGAGCTGGGAGGTTGGGAGGCAAGAAGGAGGAGGAGAGGAACTGTTGGTGAGTCTGAGGTAAGGTGAATGGGAGGAACAAATGAAATGAAAGTGCCTACTTTTGCTAAAATTCTCTTCCCATAACAGGTACTGGGCAGTTCAGCATAACTAAGATTGAATAAGTGAGATAAGTATTCCTAAAAACACAGTTAAGTGGTGGGATCTGCTGAGGTCGATAAGGCTGTCCCTACCCCAACAATAGGGAAACTAGAAAGAAAGGTAGGCCCCCAGATTTCCCTCAGTACCGAGTATGTGACTCTGGGGTCCAAGAGAAAGGAGATGGGCCATCTTGATATCGTGATGTTTACCCATGGCTCCCTGTTACAGTTGACAGTTACAAAGGAAGCCGGGCAGCCTCACTCATCCATGGCCAGAAGGTCAACTTGGGAATTTTCTAGGTTTGATGTCTCCATGCCACAATGTCCACAAGGACAATTGACTGTCCAATGTCCTTACCTGTGGCATCTTGGACAAGGTCTTGTGGGACAAAGATGAGGATTATGGCATACTTGGACCCAGTGACCAGCTCTACCATACGTGAAACATGGGCCTGGTGGTTCTCAAATTCTGGTGAGCAAGGGAGAAGCACAGACAACACAAATCAGGCAGTGTGTCACCTCAGCCAGTCGGAAGGCCATGGTGATTGCGGGCTTTGTCAATCCTTGCATGGTACACCTTAAAAGCCAACTCTAAGTCGTCCACCTGTGGGGTCAAGGGACCTTTATCCAAACATCTAAGTTTAGCCTTAACATCAGGGTAGCACTGAGAAAAAAATGAGTCAGGAGTGTCTGCCTTCTGTGGTTTCTTGATCTAAGTTAGTACATTGTATCAGGGCTTTAGTGAGGCATTCCAAAAATACAGAAGGATTTTCTTTCACATCTTGAATGAGCTCTGAAAGCTTATTATAGTTCACTGGCTTGAGAACAGCCTTACAGAGACCTGTCAGGAGGCAAGTCAAAAACCAGTCCCTAGCTAAAATTCCACCTAGGGTGTTATAATCCCAGTTTGGTTCCTGCTCGGAGACTGCCTCTTCCCCAAGAAGGTGAGTTGCATGTGTTTGGTGAATCTTGTCTGCATGTAGCTGGCCTGCTCACAAACTAGCCTGTGCTCTTCAGGAAGTAAGTTATTAGGTAGGATTATATAGATATCATAAAAGGTGAGATTATAAGACTGGGTAATATATTGGAATTGTTTTATGGAAAGGGGTAGAATTAGGCATATAGGATCCCAGTTTTTATTCTATATGGGAGAGTTCTGAGAGGGAGACAGGATCATGTACCCTAACTAAACCAGCTATGCTGGCCACCTCTCACAATGGGAGAACTGCAGCCAGCTTGGCTTGGTCAGGGTTGGGTTCCATAGCAGCATGTGAGCATGTGAGAGGAGGGGTAAAGGTGAGTTCCAGAGCTGAATGGCTGCTGCAGCTAGGAACCAAGAGGAAGAATGATCCAGTGGGGCTGATGGAGTAGTTAGTGGGGGAAGAGAGATATCTTAAGAGGGTAGTGGAGCCTGCATGGTGTAGGTGCAAGCAGAGGGAGGTGGTGAGGTAGCAGGAAGTAAAGGAGCTATCTGTCTGCTGAGGTCAGGAAGGTGAGGATTCCTTAATGGGGTCCAGAGCAACAGCTTAAGGAATGGGTATAGGAGCTGAAGGAACAGGGTAGCTACCCACTGAGGTCAAAAAGGCAGGGGTTTGTTAGCTGGGTCCAGAGTAGAAGTAGAGTATTCTTATGGCTCAAATGGCATAGCCAACAACATGTGAGCAGGTGAACAACTTGCAAGGGCAGAGGACTTAGGCTTAGATCTTAGATAGTAAAAGGCTTGGATGTAAGGAAACTCCTTCCATTTGCCTGTGCACTGAGAGTAGTTAGATAACTCTCATAGAATTTTGGGATCAAAGGTGCTGTTAGGTGGCCACTTTAAATTGTTACCTAAATTGTAACAAGCCCATTTTTTTTAACAAATATGGACAAGTATGGGACTCTGTAAGTAGAACATTAAGGCCTGGGGTTTCAGGACCTCTAAAAGTTATCCCAGGGGGGAGGCTGGGTTGATGGTCTGGGATGGCTTGCTACCCATAGCTGAAACTGTGAAAACCCACAAAAATAATGACACCACAAGGCTTATAGTTGGATGTCTTCCCTCTATAGGTGGGATGTGATGGTGGTGAACACCACAGGGCTTATAGATGGGTGTGTATCCTATATCTACAGGCAGGGTGTTAAAGCCTGGCTGTCTCCAGTCTGGGTGACTGGGAAGCCAGAGTGGCTAGAGACAGAGTGGTATCTAATAGCAAGGACCACTGATGAGTAGTCCAAAAGAAAAGAAAAGAAAAAGTAAAACAAGAGAAAGAAAAATCCAAGGGACGTTGGGCCCCCAGTCACATGAGGACTGACGCTGGGTGGTCCAAACACAATTTCAGCTATTGGAAGCAATCCAAAGATGTATGTCAGTAAAGGGCTCAACCATAGCCATGAAGGCCGTGGTTGAGGGCTGCCTCCCACCCAAATTTCTAGGAAGACCAGAAGATTTCTGGGAGCTCAACGGTCAATTCCTCAGGTTTGGAGAAATGGTTAAACTGACCTAAATGGGGAAACTTACCAACTGAAGCTGGTGGTATGCATAGAAGTCACACTCAGGCATATGGAACACGTGGTTGTTGTGAAAAAAATATCTGGTTCTGGATCCCGACCCCAGGAGAGGAGCTCGGGACAGGAGAGACTCCTGAGTCTTGTAGTGAGGAGCAGCAGGCTACGTTTCTGCCACCCGGCTCCCAGCTGCCTGGCTAGCTTATGCCCTGAAATAATTACACAGAAACTGTACTTTTAAACACTGCCTGGCCCATTAGTTTCAGCCTCTTATTGGCGAATTGTCATATCTTGCTTTAACCCATATTTAGTAATCTGTGTAGCACCATGAGGTGGTTGCTTACCAGGAAAGATCCTAACCTGTCTGTCACAGGTCAGAGAATCATGGTGTCTGCCTCACTGCCTTCTTCCTTTCAGCATTCTGTTCTGTCTTCCCCACCTACTTATGCTCTGACATATCAGGCTAAGCAGTTTTCTTTATTAATCAACCAATGAAACAACAGATAGATAAAGACCATCCTACATCAGAGTCTCATGACACCAATGAAATTACCTGGAACAAGTGAGAAGGAAACATAGAACATGCAACAAACCCACTTAGGAGTTTATTGGGGGGGTGCATGTCTGGTGAAGGTCAGTGTGCAGAGAGAGAGAGCTTGAAGATGGTGCTTCCAGCTTTTAAAGGCTGTCTAGCACATGGGCACAGGAGCATGAGATGGCTGCATCATGTGCAGATGATGGAGCTAACCCATGTGTGCAAGGGCTCATGCAGCTGCATTCATACATAGATGATGCAACCATGATGCACGAGAGTCATGTGGGATCCTTTAAGGTTTCTGGGCCATTAGGCACTTCTGCCTGCCAGCTTGTCTGCACATGTGTGGTCCTGGAACCCAGAAGTATCAGCCATGTTGTGTGGATGAATCCTTGCACCATGAAATCTCTAGCCTTTTGTGCAGCTAAGATTGCTATATACTTAAATCCCTAGCAGTTGCCTGCATCATCATTTCCTTTTTTCTGTTCTCTGCCAAGTAGAAGTATTGTATGAATCTTCTGGGAAGATGCTGAAAGGAAGCAACATAACTGTGAAAGGGTCTTTTTTCCTTTTCTCTTTTTTTCCCTGCTGTGCGGAACCTGTCTGTAATAGCCAAGCTTGGACTACAAGGTTACTTTGAAAATTGAAACTTTCACTAGCTTTATGGAGCAGAGAGACAGATCTGTATCTCTGATATCACTGGGCACATCTGTTCCCACCCTGTCCCATCTGGACCTCTTTTATGTGAGAGTGGCTTAATTTCTTGTTTGCTTAAGCAGTTCTCATTTTCCTTTATTTTTACATGCAGTTGACTATGTTATATCAGGAATATCTGTGCTTCTACTTTTTGCGCTCTTGAAGGAGTCCCGCCAGTGCTCTCTGCTCTCATTTCCATTTGCATTAGCTACCTGCCATAGATCCTCCTTTGCTCATTTATATCTCACTTATCTCTGACAGAGGATCAGGAACTTTGCTGTGGTGAAGCTGATGAAAAAAAAAAAAAAACACAGTGAGCAAGTTAATACAGGTAACCTAATCCTTAACCGTCCATGCTTCAGCATGGAAATTTCTCTGAAGGATTACTTCTTACTTCCTTCTTACTTGAAGGATTTTTGTGAGAAATAGGGCCTTCAACATATTCAAAGTAAGCAGGGATAATCCACCAAATACTTTTTTCCTCCGTGCTAAGAAAAGAAGAAAGTAAAAAACTCTAGACCTCCATGAACAAAGAAGAGTGTAGTGAGAGTAGCAGGAGACCTCCCCAGTTACTGAGATAGCAAGCCCATGTAAAGGTGGATAGAGAGAACCAATGCCACAAAATAATCCTCTGACCTCAATGTGTGTGTGCTGTGGCATATACACTAGAATTCTTCTCCTTCTCTCCACCTTTTAACATCTCCCATTCTCTCTCTCTCTTTCTCAAACACCAACTCCCACACACCTCATATACACACAAGCCCAGCCCTCCATGCTGCTCCACTCTGACTGATCATAATGAGCCTGGGACACTGCAAGAACAGATTCCAGGTTCTGGTGCAATTCTGCAGCAACAGAAAAGTAGAGAGAGATGCATGTTTTCTGCCTCCACCCAGAAATAAACTCCTCCATCCTTGCTGGATTCAGAACTGGCCATCTTTGCTAGGCCACACTCCTAAACAATTCACATTCCTTCTGGATCAGGTCCTCCGTCAGCATAGAAATGCTAGTGGGAAGCACCTTAGAGATCTGAGCACCAGCTGCATTGCATGGCAGTCTAGTACTAGGACACTGAGTGATGTGGGAGTGTCATATATCAATCTGTTGATTTCATTGGTTAAGTAATAAAGAAACTGCTTGGCCCTCATAGGTTAAAACATAGGTGGGTGGAGTAAACAAAACAGAATGCTGGGAGGAAGAGGAAGTGAGCTCCAGACTCGACAGCTCTCCTCTCGGGGGCAGACGCCTCAGAGAGACACCATGCTCCCCTCTCCCAGGCAGATGCATGCAATGAAGCAAGCCGCCAGGTCAGACATGCTGAATCTTTCCTGGTAAGACTGATGCTACACAGATGGTTAGAAATGGGCTAAATTAATATGTGAGAATTAGCCTAGAAGAGGCTAGATAGAAATGGGCCAAGCAGTGTTTAAAAGAATACAGTTTGTGTGTTGTTATTTCAGGGCATAAGCTAGCCAGGCAGCCGGGGTGCTGAGAACACAGCCCCGCCGCTCCTATTACAACAACTGAGAGACCTGGAAACACAGATGTGTTCTTTATGCTATGCTCTAGTTCTAGTGACACCCTTAGGTGCTCTTGGATCCCCTAGCCTCAGGAACAATTACTTTCTCTGAAGTCCTCATTATGGAATACTACAATATATTTTGTTCCCTCAAACCGTCAATGCCTTTGTGGCTACTCCCCACATTTAATCCCCTCTCTTTGAAATACTTTGTATAATGATTTGAAAGACAATGATTCCCCAATGTAAATGCCACTATTAGGAGGTGTGGCCCTTTGTTGGAGTAAATGTGGCCTTATAGGAAAAAGTGTGTCACTGTAGGTGTAGGGCCTTGAGGTCTCCTTTGCTTAAGCTATACTCAGTGTGTCAGACCACTCTTGTTGCTTTGGGGTCAATATGTAGGACTCCAACTCCTTTTCCAGTACCATGTCTGCCTGCATGCCACCATGTCCCATCATGATGATAATGGACTGAACCTTTGAAAATGTAACCCACCCAATTAGATGGTTTTTTTCTTTATAAGAGTTGTCATGGTCACGGTGTCTCTTCACAGCAATAGAAACCCTAAGTAGGACAGAAGTTAGTACCAGGGACTAGGGTATTGACTGATAGGCCTGAATATGTATTTATTTGAAAGAATATGGCCCTTGGGACTGTAGATTAGAAAAACAGTTGAACACTTGAAATGCTACTTAAAGGCCCATACTGATAGGAGCATGACAGACAGTGGTGGTGAGGATGATTTGAACTGTGGGGAGCCAGCTCAAGATATTTCAGAGGAAAAGCTTATTATGTCACCTAGACATCATTCTTGTGATATCTTGGTGATGAATGTGGCTGCTTTCTGTCCCTCTCCAAAAACTGCCTGAGGCTAAAGTGAAGAGATCTGAATTCATCCTTCTGGCAGCAGACATTTCAAAACAGCCTAATATAGACTCTTGTTTGCTTATTAGTGTTAAGTCTAATGAAGATTTATAATGAAAAGAAGCAAGATAAGCAAGTAGAAATATAAGATGTAGAACAATTTGAGAAAAAAAAAGCACCAGGAAGTGGAATGGAGCTAAGTCCCATATTTGAGGAGCTAAAGCAGATTAAGAAAAGGAATAAAGAGAATGGTGATATCAGTGCAAGATCCCACCCAACTTACAGAAAGAAATAAAGAAAAGCTTAAAGCTGTATGTGGTGAGTGAATTCCTTTAATTCCACTTCTCCACAGGCAGAGTCAGGAGGATCTGAATTTGAGCCATCCTGGATTACAGATTCAGTTTCAGGACAACAAAGCTTAGGCAATGAGGATAACTATTGAAAACAGAAAATTGATGAAGATATATTTGAATGAAGAGGCCATGTTCCAGTCCACCAATCCCCAGAACTTGTCAGAACATGTTTCTGGCTTTAGAATCAAGAATAGAAGGGTCTATGGAATTCCCCCCCCCAGATAAGAAAAACTGCCAAGGCCAGGCATATATTAGGGATGTCCCTGAATATAGGCCTAGATAAGCCATTGCATGAAGCTGTAAAATTGGAGCCTGGATTGCCTTGGAGACTTCAAGAGTTGGAGATGACAGAGCCATGGGATGCCTGCTGAGGAGAGCAGCTCTCAGGGAGTAGATCCACCCAATGAGAAAGAAGTGTGTTTTGGTCAAAAAAGTTGAAAGTCCTGAAAAACATTTTGACATCAGATGTGGAGACACAGAGCTTGCAGTTTGCCCAGATGATTTTTGGTCTTGGTTAATCCAGTATTTTCTCACTATGCTCCTTTACCTATATTGTGGAATGGTAATATATATCCTGTGTTGGAATATATGTTGGAAGTATGTGATCTGCTCTTTAATTTGGTTTTGCATGCATGGGATTACAGTTAAGAGATCACGTAGTTCTCAGAAGAGACTTAGAACTTTTAAACAAGTTTGAGACTGTTATAGACAATGTGGACTTTTGAAATTGAACTAAATGCATTTTGCATTATGATGTGGTTACAAGTCTTTGGGGTCCAGGGTATGGACTATGATGGTTTGAAAAAATGGACTCCAAGAGGAGTGGAAAAATTAAGAAGTGTGCCTTTGTTAGAGTAGATATGGCCTTGTTGGAGAAAGTATGTCACTGTGGGGGTGGGCTTTGAAAGTTAATACATCCTCAAGTTATACCCAGTAAGACAGACCACTTGCTGTTGCCTGCAAGCCAAGATGTATGACACTTGGCTGCTTCTGCTTATACACCACCATGTTCCACCAAGATGGTAACGGACTAAACCTCTACAAATGTAATGCACACTAATTAAATAGTTTTTCTTTATAAGAGTTGCCATGTCCATGATTTCTCTTCACAGCAATAGAAACCCTAACTAAGACACTTAGTATGGTTCTCTTTGTCTGGCCATCTTGATAGGGACTAGGTACTTATTCCTAAGAAAATACAGTTTCTCCCTATACTAATAAGCATAGTACTGAAGGACCTACTTTCAACGAGACAAGAATTTATCACCCTGTCCTTGTGTCCTCCTGGAAGTAAAGGGATCTCTCTAAGTGTGATTCCAGCACACCAGTGAACCAAAACATATCTGAATGACACAGTTGAGAACGAGAGATATAGGTCTATCCATATCTAATCTCTGGGTTCCTGAAGATTCAGAAGAGGATGGTCAAGCTCTTTGAACTTGAGCTTAGTAAAATGACAGGAATCAACTAAATGTCCTGTTTCCCTCTAGTTTCTACTATATATGAGTTATAAAAATCTTTTTCATAAAATCTTTACCTTAAAAATCATATAAATAAATGGTAACTCTTTTCTTTAAGGTTATATAAAAGACACAATTTAAAAGACACCACTTACTCTAAGGTTCAAAGAACAATATAATACAGAAGAGGGGGTGGAAGTAATATAAGAGCTGGAGGAGTTTTGTGCAGTGCTCTCTTCTGCAACTCATAGTGGCTAGGATTATCTGCACAAGACCTGTCTAAGATTGAGGCAGGAGAGTCCAAGGAAACCTTTGCTACATATCAAGTTGAAGGGTTGGCTTAAATACATTGCATCCTGTTTTTTTTTAAAAAAAAATGAGCCAGTTATGAGGAATACACATTTAATAGCAGCACTTAGGAAGAGAAGGCAGAAGGATCTTTGTGAGCTCAAGATCAGCCAAGTCTCCATAGTAAATTCCAGGCCAGCCTGAGCTATGTACTGAGATTCTTGTTTCAAAAAAGAAAAAAATCCAGGATGGTAACATTAGAAAAGGTACTACATGTTGCTATCAAAGTACAAGAAGAACCAATCAGACACAGTCTCAAATGTCTCCCTCCCCCTTCTTTCCCTCCCTTCCCTTCCCCTTCCTCTTTTTTTCTCTCCTATTCCTTTCATCATCATCCTAAATTTGCCAGTCCACCTCATAGTAGACCAGCCCTCCTGGCTGATGGCCAGAGCTATTGTTTTCAACAGCCCTACTTGCATCCTTCTGCAGAAGAAAACATATATATATATATATATTTCCCCTCTGGTACGGGAGAATTGTCTGTATTCTCTCAGTCATGTTTTAAATAAATGCTGACTTGCCAGGCAGGAAGTATATGTGGGAAAACCAGACAGGAAGTAGAAATGATGCAATGAGAACAAAAGAATTCTGGGAAAAAGGAAGTTGATTCCCCCAACTCCTGCCCAGACCACCAAAGGAGCAGGATGTGATCTGCCCCACTGAAAAAGGTATTGAGCCACATGGCTAACATAGATCAGAATAATGGGTTAATATAAGCTACAAGAGCTAATAAGTAGCCTGACCTAATGGGCCAATCAGCTTTATAACTTATAGAGACCTCTGTGTGATTTTCTTTGGGGATTTCAGGCTGTGGGGTACCATTCGGGACAGAAAACCCCAATAAGCAGCCCCCCCATTCATGTTACAAATGTGGATAACTGCATCCAGAGAAAACCTGAGAAAGCTTGGGAAAGACTAGAGTAAAGCATTTAGGTTTTCAGCTGTACTGGGAAAAAAGCTGCGCTGTTTTAAAATACCAACTTTCTGGGCCATCCTGCCAGGAAAAACTCTGACTCTTTCAAGCAGGCAGTCATGACTATGGAGCTATGGACACACTGTTGCAGCTTGCTTTCTGGCAAGGACCTTGAAACACCACAGAGTTGTGGGGGGAAAAGCGGCTACAACCAGTACCTCCACCATGAGGGTAGAATTTCATAAAGCTAAAGAACGGGCTGGATCTAGTAGTCAAAGCCACAACTTTAATCTTCTCCATATTCCTTAGCAAATTAAAGACCCATGTTGTCCGAAAAAGAGAGATATACAGTAAAGAGAGATTCAAGGAGGAAGAAAACCTCTAAATGGTTTACATTGTGCTAAAAAATATATACAGGCTAAAGGTTAAAGTTCTCAAAGTAAAAAAAAAAAAAGAAAAGAAAAGAAAGAGAGTAGCCAGTTGTGGTGGCACAGGCAAGTAAGATTTGCCTGGAAGGCAGAGACAGAAGGATCTAAGTGAGTTCAAGGATAGCCTGGTTTACAGAGGGAGTTCCAGGACAAAGATACACAGAGAACCTGTCTCAAAAAGCCAAAGGTTAAAAGTAAAAAATAAAAGAAATAGAGATTAAAATAAAGCCACGTAAAGATGAAAAATACACAGAGAATCTTGATACTGTATGCTATTATGCTCTCTTTAAATTGTTTGAATGCTGTGAAAGGAGCAACAGCTACTAAAAGATATTTGCTTATAAATGCTGCAGAATTAACCCAAGATAGGTATTTCGAAAATACATGACTTCAAAATTGAAGTCAAAAGGTATGTTACTTTGGAGAAGAGATTTTGCTTTTGTTTCCACAGAAAATGAGAGGCTGTGGATTCATTCTGAGATAAGAAAAATCCAGTTTGATCAAGGAAGACCACCTGAGAAATCTCTGGCAGGAATAGATGGCCCAGATGTCTGAGTTCTTCATCCAGAACAGGTTCAAGACTGCTGCCTGAGATAATCAAGATTCATAGGATACTTCAGTCAGGACTTGATCATAACTCTATATTTTCTTTAGGTCCCCATAAGATTATCAGCACTCCCAACCAGCTGGAAGTAGCCTGGAATACTACACCCACATTCCCAAAAAAATGGATTATGGATATTTTCCTTTTTAAAAAAAAATGAGGGGGAAATGGTGCATGAGAATTTTCTGTATTTTGTCAATCATTTTTTAAATAAATGCTGATTTGCCAGGCAGGAAGTATATGTGGGAAAACCAGACAGGAAGTAGAAATGATGCAATGAGAACAAAAGAATTCTGGAAAGGAGGAAGTTGATTCCCCCCACTCCTGCCCAGACAACCGAAGCAGCAGGATGTGAGCTGCCCCACTAAAAAAAGCTACTGAGCCACATGGCTAACATAGAACAGAACAATGGGTTAATATAAGCTACAAGAGCTAATATGTAGCCTGATCTAATGGGCCAATCAGCTTTATAACTTATAGAGATCTCTGTGTGATTATCTTTGGGGCTTGCCAGTTGTGGGGTACTGGGCAGGACAGAAACCCCAACAAACAGGCCCCTTTCATTGTTACACCGCTCACCTCACCCCCATCTGCTCCTCAGAGAAGGTAAGGCTTCCCATAGGCTTCCCCTGGGCATCAATAAATTCTGCCACATCACCACTTTAGGCAGGACCAAGGCCCTACCCCTCGTGTCTAGTCTGAATATAGGAAATGGGCTCCAAAACACCAGATCATTCATTAGAAATTTTCTTTTTCCCACTTGTACATTTTTACATCATCCTTGAATTCACTTCTAAAATGCCCAAAAAAACTGCAACCCAGCACTTCCCCCTGACAGATCTGTTCAAGATGGGTAGTGGTGAAATGCCCATCTTTGAGAAAGCTTTCCCTTGTGAGCACCAGATAATAGCTCTGCCTATTAAATGACACCTCTTCTCTGAAACTTTTATTCTTCCTGTAGATCACATTTTTGGATAAAAGTCTGGCTATTGAAGTAGCTGCCAGGATTTTATGGTTGAAAGTGATTGCAATTTATATTATTTCATAAATTATGACAAGATTGAAAATGCTTGTGACAGATGAGACTCTAAATTGACATCCTGTCTCTTTATGGGCATTACAAAGGATATTCTTATGGAATGCACACTCCACAGATGCATCTTCTTTTGTCAGTCAAAGAAGTACCCACTTTGCACAACACTAGAGACAGACAGACAGAGGAAGATTATGGGTAACAGACAATAACTCTCCCCTATACCTTGTAAAAGGGGAAATTCAAACTGCAGGAGTGTATCCTTGACATATATCAATGCTTTAGAGACTGGATACTACCCAGCACTGGTCAACAGCATGGGCTGAATCTCCTAAGCCCCCACTGAAACCAAAAGCCCCAGGAATTTAAATGAAAAGAGAAAAAAAACTATCCTGTCTGGTGGTTTTGGGTTTTGTTATGTTTTGTTTGAGAGACAGAATCTCACCATGGAGCTTTGGTTGACCTGGAAGTCACTATATAGACCAGTCTGGGAAAGACAAGAAATTTGTAATTTCCTTGGCAGATATCATAAGTAGGGGAGCAAGGATCTCTAAAAAAGAGATCAGTCACCTGCAAACCACAACAATGACCAGGATGGCACAATAACCTTGAGGTTTTTGTGGTACCACCATTACCATGGCAATAGCAAACAGCTCTCTAACTAGACTTAAGATTGGCTCAACAAGAGGGAAACCATGCCTGGTACTAGAAATTAGACAGCCACAGAGCTAGTGGAATCAGGATCGTGGAGCAGAAACTATAACCACCAATTTACTAAACAAGCATAATCCCTAACAAACTTCTACATGTTTGTCCTTATACTTACAGATGAGGGTAGTCCTCACCCTATTATGGAAACTTTTCTTTGCAAAGACAGACACCATACAGAAAAATACAATTAGTGAAAATGCAGAGTTATAGAGTCCAGTTCCAACTGATATATCTACAACACAGCTTCTATTTCTTAGTCTCAGAGACCATTGCAGATGTGTGGCAGAAATATTGCAAGAGCCAGAGGATCAGAGAATTTACAGGGAAACTGTATCTCTAGAAATGACAGAGCTATACCTATAAAGTCTTCCCAACATGACTTCTGCCTAAACATGAACTGAACAAGGACAATAGTAGTAGACACACTAATGTGGAAGGGGAGGCTTCACCCCAATACAAAGAGCTATAGGCAACAAAGGAATGTTGAGTGGGAAAAATAGTATTCCCCAGGCTCTTGCACACTAATTGTTTTGTATTGATTTTCTAATACCAAGTTATCAACCCTGAAAACACACATAAAATAGCATAATGCAGACTGAACAGTTTTGCTTATGTTTTATAGGAATATGTGTGTGTCCCTAATATACATACTTATATTATACACACATATTATACACATACATAAACATTTTTGTGCAACAATTATGGGGAAAGGCTATGAATTTGAAAAAAGAAAAAGAGAGGTATATTAGAGCATTTGGAGGGAGGAAGGAGAAGGAGAAATGATTCAATTATTTTGTAACCTCGAACAAATAAAAATTTAGAAGGAAAGAAAATAACCACTGTAGCAACTCAGTTTTGGTCTCATGTTAAAAAAAAATAATCATCTGAGGTTCCTTTAAAACTACCCCACTTCTCCATGGACCTACCACAGTTGGAGTCTGTATTAATGTCCATGGCCCACGTTGCCACCAAAGACTACATAGATTCTCAGGGTCTGGACCACAGGCTGTGGCTACAAGGTGTGTGCAAGGGCCATACTGGCAAGAGGGCAGTGCTGACCTGGGTGGCCTACACTGTCATCCAGAGCCATAGTGTCACCAGGGTTGGTGCTGATGGTCATGTCTTAGTCCATGGCCCTACAGAGACCAGTCTATATTGATGCCCATGGCTGCTGTTACCATCAAAGGCCATGTGAAAAACTGGGGTCTTATCAACCACCTGAGACCATATCAGCATTTGAGAACCATCCACTGTGAGGGCCATACTGATCTGGGTTGCCTGTGCTGCCACTAGGGGCCACAGATATGCCTGGCTCAGACCACTGCCTAGGACTATGTCTGGGTCTGTATGGCCCTGCAGTGGCTGGGGTCTCGGGTGGCATCTGTGACTCCCATTACCACTGAGGACTCTGTAATTGCCCAGGGTCTGGTCAATCACCTGAGACCAACCATGTTAGTATGTGAGGGCCAGGCTGCCACCAAGACCACACTGATCTGGATGGCCTGTGCTTCCGCTTTGGCCAAGATAACCTCCAGACCAAAGCTGCTGCTGAGGGCTATGTCTTGGTTTGTGATCCTACTGCAGTTGGAGTCTATGATGATGCCTGAGGCCCTTGTTAGCACAAGAGGTCATGGAATCATGCTGTGATGAGCCATCTCTGCCTTTCATTGGCCCTGGTCCTGCCCCTTGATAGGTACTGCAACAGGAGAGCTGGCTCTGCCCTCAGGGGAGAACTGGCCCCCATACTTGGGAAAGATGGTCCTACTCTTCACCTGGACAGCACACTAGAGCTGACCCTGTTGTCACAGACACAGGTGACACAGCCCTGAGCATGTGAAAGGAGACCTTGTCCATTCCCACTATATGCCCCCCACAGCAATTGAGAGAGAAGGCCCTACATCTTGCCTAAGCAAAACAATATAGCTGGCCCTGGTCATGTGAATGTGAATGATCCAAATCTGAGGAACTGAGAATGAGAGAACTGGCCCCACTCCTTGTTACGGGCTGTATTGGTTGAGCTGGAGAGGTCTCCTGGGTAGACAAAGAGGGAAAGCTGGTGGGCTGACCAACCCAGCTACCACCCAGAGCCAGAACTGAGGCTTTGAGGTGGCTGACCCCAACATCTACCTCATCTATGAATTGTTGGAGCATGTGAAGAGGTTGAATCTACATATCCAAAACTACAAGATCCCCATGAGACAGGAAAACAACTGGGTATCTAAGAGAAGTCTCAAGAAGAGCCCATTATCAGTGGCATAGTAGAATGAGCCAGACCAATGACTCATGGCAATGAACTCTTGCAACTAAAGATGGATGACCTAAGGGTACACTGTGAGACTCAATGAACCACACCACCTCTCCATAACAAGGTTCTTCTTTTTTTCTTTTTTCTTTTTTTGGTTGTTTTGATTTTTGTTTTGGGGGTTGTTTTATTTTTTGCTTTTGTTTTGTTTCTTGGTTTTGTTTCAGTTTTGGTTTTTCTTTTAAATTTGGGGGTTTGAGACAAGGGGGGATTGCAAGGGCAGAGGGTAGATGTGAGAGGATGAGGAAATAAGTGGGATCAGAATGCATGATGTGAAATCCACAAAGAATCAATAAAAGTTAAAAAGTTAAAGATTACTTAAAGCCAGACAAGATGGTGCACACTTTTATGGCTAGCATTGTGTCTAAAAGTCTAGGCTATTCAGTTCTAGTGAGGTATCTGTATCTGTCTCAAAAACAAGATAGTAGATGATAGCACTTGAAGTTGTCACACACACACACACACTCCTCCAGACAAATGAATACAGTTGGTTGCAGCAGAGACATGCAGAATCTCTAATGTTCCAATACATTTCCATTTTGTACTTCACTGATCTAAAAAGACAAAGGTAAATGACAGAAATGAAGGCAGCAGGAGGATGTCGGCCCAAGGGTGTACTGAGGATTCATGAGTATAGGTTTGGTAAGGACTATTGCTTCAGAGTGTTGGGAGACCTGAGTAGTCTCAGGTGCCAGATTCAGAGACTACTGCTGCTCAGCTCCAGCCAGTTGTGAAAGGGGTACCAGGCCTAATGTCAATTCACTGATTTGTTAGGAAAACTCAGAAACTTGAACAACCTCAATTTGAGGTTTTCTGATTTTTAATAACATTATGCAAAATATCTAATCAAAATATACCATGGAACTCTGAGATTGCAGCCTCTGTCCTATATACACTGACTCACACACCAGAATTTTCCACAGATAGAGTAAATACTTTCCCACCTCTATCATGAACCCCCAGGAGCAGTGACTCAAGGTCCCAGACAACCTCCTAGAGGAGAGGAGGAACTCAGTCACAGCTGCTCTGAGACTTGCAAAAGCCAGCCACAGACCTGGGAGTGTCACAGTCAAGCTGCAACTTTCGATTTTATATTTTGACATGTGTTTCCTTTGGTGAAGAGGGAGGCCACAGATCTCCTGCTCTGAGGTCACCCATTTGCTGGCCTGTCATTGTGAGGGGCACCTGCCACCCTTCATTTGCTGCTCCATCACTATGAGAGGATGCAGACACTCAGCTACCATTAACCCCAGACCTTCACCTGGCTGCATCTCTCAGAGCTACCTCTTTTATTTGCTTTTTTAGTATTTGCTGACACAAGATTCCAGGCAGCCAGGGAGGACAGGGAAGACAGTCATCAGTCACAACTCCTTCCAGCAAGGAAGAAGTGACTAGCACTAATTACAATACTCAGACCTTTGCCAAAGCAAAGCATTTTCTCTATGAATTAATGCCAAGTGAACTACTTTTTGACCCATTATTTATTATTGTGCAGCCGTTTTATCAATTTGGAGGTTAAAAGTGAGAAATTTTTTAAACAATAAAACTGATTTCATTAAAGATATTGTAGCCACATCACAAAATATAAACTTATTCTTTTCTCTGTGAGGAGACAGCATTTGTGAGCCATTCGGGTAGGGGTTGTGAGAATGAGCTGAAAGCTGATTCAGTGGATTAATAAACAAAAAGGATTATAAATACATTAATATTTGGGCATAAAGCTAAGATAATATAATAAAGTGCATTTTAAATTTTTAAAACTTGCTTATAATACTCTAGAGATGTTTGTGTCAGATAGATGTACAATGTTTATTTCACAAGGCTGAATATATTATCTATTTAAATTTCTCTCATCATTTTTCATGTGAACTGTATCATTTGATTTTACCATATTTTATATATTTCTTTATGAGGCTATGAGATTTTATTTCTTGAAATATTAAGAGAAAGTTTACTTAAAAACTGATAATTTAAAATAAAACCACCCAGCTCACATACATTATTCTCTTGGGAAGCACAAAATTCTAAAGAAATTTTTTAGAGTGGCTCTTTGTAGAGCTCTGGTCATTGAAGCCTGAAGGTCTGCCCACCCAGGGTGCAAAGTAGTGACATATTCTGAGGTATGTTAAAACTAGTTTTATTCAGAATTCGAGGAGATTTCCCTAAGGAAATATAATCACCAAGGGATGTGAGGGATAGTAGTTTTAAGAAAGTAGCAAGAACCAGGAAGCAGGACATGGCTCAAAAAGTGTAGCAGGCCTTTATGGACTTCCACCCTCCAAATCACAGAGACTTGTGAAAGCTTAGCCTTAGTTTGGGCTTGTCTCTAACTAGCTGTTATAACTTAAATTAACCCATTTCTACTAATCTCCATGCCATCATGTGGCTCATGGTTTTTACCTGTCCCCTTGCATGTCCTGCTTCCTCTGTGTCTGGCCAGTGACTCACCTTTCTTCCTCTCCAAGTTCTGTCTATCCCCAGAAGTCCCACCTAACCTCTTCCTGCCTACCTATTCGTGAATTAGTTCTTTATTAAAACAATCACAATGATACATCTTCACATAGTATAAAGGAATATTCCACATTTCTTCCTTTTCTTCTAAATAAAAATGAAAGATTTTAACTCCAACATAATAAAACTATAAACAATAAGAACAATTATCAAGTAAGAATTATATTCACACCTAGTAGTGGTGGTGTACACCTTTAATCCCAGTGCTTGAGAGGCAGAGGCAAGCAGGTCTTTGTGAGTTCAAAGCCAGCCTGGTCTACAGAGTGAGCATCGGGAGCCATAGCTGTTACATAAAGAAACCCCGTCTTGAGACCCACATTGGTGCACTGGACTGAGCTCCTAAGGTCCAAATGAGGAGCAGAAGGAGGGAGAACATGAGCAAGGAAGTCAGGACCGCAAGGGGTGCACCCACCCACTAAGACGTTGGGGCTGATCTAATGGGAGCTCACCAAGGCCAACTGGACTGGGACTGATGGAGCATGTGATCAAACCAGACTCTCTGAACGTAGTGGACAATGAGTGCTGACTGAGAAGCCAAGGACAATGTCACTGGGTTTTGATCCTACTGCATGTACTGGCTTTGTGGGAGCCTAGTCTGTTTAGATGCTCACCTTCCTAGACCTGGATGGAGGGGGTAGGACCTTGGACTTCCCACAGGGCAGGGAACTCTGACTGCTCTTTGGACTGGAGAGGGAGGGGGAGGAGAATTGGTGGGATGGGGGAAGGAAATGGGAGGAGGGGAGGACGTGGAAATTTTTAATAATCATTATAATAAAAAAAGAAACCCTGCCTTCAAAAACAAAGAAGAATTGCATTTACAGTATTTAATTCATTTTTATTTGGAATATTCAGAGAAAATATTATCTATCTTATCTTGATGAGTCCAAGCTTTTTTTAATTTCTTTTCTATCATGACTAAGAGAAGTGGTAACTAAAACTATAGTCTGCAACACCCTCAAAGATCCAAGAAAGATATAATATTACCTGAGTAAACAGGAAGTGCAGAGCAAGCAATTTCCAAAACTATAAGAAATGATAGAAATCAGATGACTACCTACACAGTCACCCCAAGGTTTCTCTGTAATGCTGGGTTGTCTATTCGGACCACAAGCCTTAAATATCAGAGAACTGACTATAAGATTTGTTATCCAGTTTCTGTGCAATGGGAAACCACAATCCATATCTTCAGTCTCACTTAGAATAGTCTGTGAGGCTGGACCATTCTAGCCCGAAGCCTTGAAGCTGTTCTGGACGCATAAATCTGAGGAAACGGCAGCAGAGGCATTGTGAGAGCCTGAACCACCTGGGTCACCCATTTTCATTGGTGTCTGCTCACTTTCTCTGAAAACACACAAACTTTCAAAGGTAGCATCCATATTTGCTTTAATGGAAGTATGTACTGTGTGTTGTACACAAGTCAGCCAAAGATAAGTTTTGTTTTATGTTTAAGCAGGTAAAATATATGTAGCATATTTTGTGTTGTAGAATATCAGTTAAAATGTGTTACATTTGTTTGTGCTGTGGAACATTTGTTTAATGATGCAGAGATGTGTTACATTCTTATCTGCGGCATTTGTTTAACTCTATGAAGCTGTATTACCTAAAATGCCTGATTGATCTAATAAAGAGCTGAATGGCCAACAGTGAAGCAGGAGAAAGGATAGGTGGGGGATGGCAGGCAGAAAGAATAAGAGGAGAAGAAATCTGAGGAGAAAAAGGATAGAGGAATAAGAGAAGAAGGAGAATGCAGTGGCCACCACACAGCCACACAACTACATAGCAAACCACTAAGTAAGAAGTGAAGAAATGATATGCCGAAATAGAAAAAGGTAAAAGCCCAGAGGCAAAATATAAATGAGATGATTTAAATTAAGAAAAGCTGATGAGAAAAAAGTCAAGCTAAAGCCAGACATTCATAAATAAGACTCTACATGATTTATTTGAGACCTAGATAATACAAAGAGACAAAAGAGTAAAGAAGAAAAAGAACAACTACACTCTTGTAGCTTTCCTAGGTTTATTTTTTTTTTTTTTTGCAGAGTCTCTCTCTCTGGGCTCTATCTATATAAATCTGAATCAATCCACAGCCTTTAATTTCCTGTGAAAACAAAATCATACTCTTTCCCAAAGCAAAATGTTTTCTGACTTCCATTTTAAAGTTAAGGAATTCCTAAGGTATCTGTTTTTAATTCATCAGTCCCTCTTACAATGCCATATGTCTCAGCCATTGTTATTTGCTCATCAAAAGCAACAAGACACCATACAGGATCCAGACTCCCTGTGTATTTTCCATCTTAACATGGTTTGACCTTTTTATATTATTTTATTCTCTTTAAAGACGTTATTTCACTATTACGTAATTATTTTTTTCTATGACTGTCTATATCCATTGTCTTTGCTTTCTTAACCCTACACATATTTTGTAAACACACTGTAACCTATTTAGAGGTTTTTTTCTATCTGTATCTATCTTTCCTGAGCCCATGTAACATTTTCTAACCATGTGAGACAAATCTTAAACTGCTAAGCTGTGGCTAGGCCTTTCACTGCTAGCACATGACCTGGGGGCTGGCCCCACCCCCTTCAGATTGTTGGTAGCAGAGCTTCATGCCTGTGGGCCCTGGCCTGAGCCAGTCTACCTACCCCAACTCTAGTAGGCACTTTACCTAGTCTCCCACCAGTTGGTAGTGCACTGCCTGCAGCTTGCAAACCCCACCCAAGTGCTCTTCAGCAGGGCCTTTTAAAAGAGCTGCACTTGTGTTTGCTACAAGTAACCAAACCTACTTGCCCACTTTTCTCTGGCTCTCAACATTCTTAATGCTGTAGAACTCTAATCATAAAATTATTTTTGTTGCTACTTCACAACATTAATTTTACTACTGTTATGAATTGTAACATAAATACTTTTGTAGATAGAGATTTGCAAAAGGGATTGCAAACCATAAATTGAGAACTGTGGTTTTAGTATAAGACTCACAGTCATCCTCTGAAACTGAATTTTTATCCATGTTTTATAGGTAAGTAAATTGGCAATATACATGAAGAAGTTTATCCAATCAATATCATAGAATCAAAAATGTAATCATTTGACTGGAAGTTTGACTCAGGAACCAGTTTTCCCTTCTTTCTACTTTTTAGTCTTAATGCTAGTCATAGAAAATATTTCTACTGAGTCTTATCATCAAGATAAAAATAAATTTCAAAATAAAAGCCTGTGAACATGATCCTCTCACTATATCATGTCCATTCATCACCCTGCCACCCACAGTGATACTCTCCATATATTTTAGCATAATTATCTTAAAAAATAAATTCATCACCTGAACTTGACTGGTTTGGTCTTCACAATGTTTCAAGTCACTCAATCAGAAATACAGTTTAAAAAATAGTTACATAGTTACATATTAAAAATCAGAATTATACTATTCCCAGTAACTTCATAAACTCTAGCATTATGTATAAAGTCTTTCAGTCAAAATCGTAACAAATTACAGACACTGGGCTAGGCTGGCCTGCTCCACATCTAGAAGAATGCAAAAGTCCTAAGAAGAGGCACAAGGTACCATGTACCTTAGAACCACAGCAACCATAAATGATGCATGCCTACAAAAATGCCAACAAAAAGCAAGCAGAATTCAGCTTGGGCATTATAGGCACCAGAGACCCCTCTGTACAATGACATATGTAGAACTGTAACTTTGGTTGCTTCCAGTTGTCTGTTAAATGGGTGGCCTTGTTAAATCCCCCATAGGAATTGGAGTTTGGGGAGATTTCAGTTCTCATGATTGTAAGCTTTCAGGATTTTAGTCATAGGAATTTGAATCTTTCTAGATTTCAGAGTTCTGGGTCATGGAATTGGAAATTGAGTCTTTCAGAATAATCACTAGCCCTGGAAAATACAAAAGCATTGAAGACAGACATTCTATGAACCAAGAGGGAAGGGGAGAGGAGGGTGACAGAAACTTGTGAGACAGGTCTCACATAGTCCAGGGTGGCCTCAAGTTTGTTGTAATAATGAAGATGACCTGTCTCCATCTCCTCAGTATTGGAATGTAGGCAAATGTCAGCACACTTGCTGGTAATCCCTATACTTGGAGGATGAAAGTAGAAGGGTCAGAGATTTAAAGCCAATCTCAGCTACATAGTGAGTTTAAGGCGATCCTGAGTAACAGGAGTTATGCTCTCAAAGACAGAGGAGGAGGTATCTGGGGATGTTACTCGAGTGGTAGAGTATTTGCCTAGAATACACAAAATCCTGGATTCAGTCTCTAACACTGCATAAGCAGAGCACATGTCTGTAAGCCCAGCACTTAGGGGACAGAAGCAATAAGTTCAGAAATTCAAGGTCCCTTTTCAATGTGGTAGGGTTGGCACCACTCTGAGATACATCAAACCATTTAAAAGAAAAAACAACATGATAAAGATCAATGTATCTATATTCAAGTAACATATTAAAGTTGTGCTCATCAAGGGGGAAGTGGGTCCCTTTTTATTATATACCTTGCCCCTTTCTAAGCATCCACAAGATAGGAAATACGTCTTTGTAACCCCAGCAAAGTAGGTGACTGCTAATATACATGAAATGGATGGAGAGAGCAACTCTGGCTTTCTTCTACCTCACTTTTAGGTCCGTTTCTTCTGTATTCTCTGCTTACTGACCTGTGTTTCCTTTGAAACAAGTCATCTCCATGCCCAGGACAGAAAGCCACAGAGATTACTGCAAGAGCATCACCTGTCACTCATTCTCCTCAACAATTCCCTGAGCAATTAGGGAATGTAATTACAAATGTCAAAAAAAATCCTAAATATTTTATTCACAAGACATCTCCTACTGTTAGTAATAAATTCCTTCTATCTCAAACATGTGTGTGTGTTTGAAAGATTGTAAAGAAGAATTAATAGAAAATGAGAGACAAGGTGCTTTTTCTCTTTTATATCAAACATAACTAGCAGATGAAGAATGGGCCTCTGTAACAATTTGCATAATAAATATTTGACAATAAATTGCGTAACAGGTCCCCACTGTTCTAAACCTAGGAATATTATGAGCCATTTCCCAGAGCATGCAATGTAAATAGAAGAGGGAGGGGGCCAAACAAACACTTCTGCCAAGTTTAAATGTAAATAGAAGGCTTAGAGTGTGCAACTGGTTTTTCCTGATACTTAATTCTTCAGCGTGTTGTCTTTAAATAGTAAATATATACCTTTCAAGAAAATAGCTTTACCCAAAGTTTTAAAATAAACTGATAGACAATTATGCTTATTTAAAAAGACTAGTTAGAATTCTTGTCCTGATGGGTTAAGAGTTTTATGTGGAATATTCAGATCAAATGTAATTTATCTACAGAATGCTTAGCTCATACTCCCTTGAAAATTACTGGAAATAAAAAATTCCCACTAGACAACATGAAAGGCTATGAAATTAAGTAGAATTAGTCAAAAATTCCAAGAGCACATTAAACAAACATACCTCCAGCAAGTCTGCCTACCCCCCCTTATGCAAAGGAATATATCTTGTGTTCACAGTAACTTAAGACTCTCGTGTTCAACATTGTAAAACAACCCAACTCACTAGCTTTTTGAACTACAATTCCAGCAGATTTGTTCCTCTCTTACAGCAACATGAGACAGTTCTGTTTCAATAACCAAAGAGGGATTGGCAAGGTACAAGAAATGTTGATGTGAAATAATACCTAGCGATGGATATTACTAACAACATAGCACTCAGAATAGTGATGGAGGAGGGTCATCTATCTATGTGTTACTTTCATTGGTTAATTAATAAAGAAAACTGCTTGGCCTGATAGGGCATAATTTAGATAGGTGGAGTAGACAGAACAGAAGAAGGGAAGTGAGGCAGACACTATAGCTCCCCTCTCCAAAATGGAAGCAGGTTAAGATCCTTCCTGGTAAGCCACCACCTATTATTATTAGAACGGGTTAATCGAGATGTGAGAATTAGCCAATAAGAGGCTAGAGCTAATTGTCCAAGCAGTGTTTAAAAGAATACAATTTCCATGTAATTATTTTGGGTAAAGCTAGCTGGTGGCCAGGAGCTGGAAGGCAGGAAGCGGCCCGTAGCTCCTATCTCTACAGAATAGTTCTTTATGAAAAGCTATTGCATGTATGTGATGGTTCATCATCATTATCAACTTTACTGGATTTATAATGACATGGGAGACAAACCTCTGAAGGGTCTTTGAGGGCAATTTCAATGATATTTAACTGAGGAGAGAAGACTCACCTTGAATGTAGTTGACACCATTCCTTGGCCCTAGATTCAAGAAAAAGGAGAAAGGTGAGTGGAGCCACAGCACTCACCATTCTCTACCTCAGGACTGCACATGCTATGTAAGCAGACACTTCTTGCTCCCACTACTATGTCTTATTCATCATGATGAACTCTACCTTCTAATGTGAGCCCAAAGTAAACCATTCCTTACCTGATTTGCTTCTGGTGACTGGTGTGTCATAGCAACAAGAAGAGTAACTAACTATTCATGATGTTATCCTAGCCATCCTATGATTTTCTAGATTGGTGTGTGTGCATGTGCATGCACGTGTGTGTGTGTGTGTGTGTGTGTGTGTGTGTGTGTGTGTGCATGGGAGGGGCATTGCTGCATTAACATGAGTGTACAGATGCATGGAAAGCCAGAGCAGGGCCTCAAATATCTTCTATCACTATCACTCTTATTGACAGGGTCTCTCACTGACTAGCTTGCTGTGTATGCCTAGCTAGTCTGCCAGTGAATTCTTAGGCTCCTCCTGTTTCCAGTACTAATGACAGTGTCAGGGTTCACAACCCTGCCTGGCATTTTATGTGGGTGGTAGGAATTCAAACTCAGTACCTCATGCTTTCAGCAAATGCTGAAATGAAAAAGGGGTGGTTTGAAAAAAACATGGCCCCCTAAGGGAGTGACACTATTAGGAGGTGTGGCTATGTTGGAGTTGCTGTGGCCTTCTTGGAGGAAGTGTGTCACTATAGAAACAGGCAACTTCCTGTTGCTTCTGATCATTATGAAGTCAGCACCATGTCTGCCTGCATGCTGCCATGCTCCCTGCCACAATGATAACAGACTGTACCTCTGAACTGTAAGCCAGCTCTAATTACAGGTTTTCCTCTATGAACAGAGGAATACAGCAATAGAAACCCTGACTAAGACACACACTAAACCATCTCCTCAATGCGAATTCATTTTTTTAGTAAGCAGAATCCTTCCATTATTCTTTTTTAATTTTAACTACTTTCTTCAACAAACAAAAAACAAGCTTTCTAAACACTTCTGTCTGGCCAGTATGTCTATTCAATATTGTTGCTTTTTTATTTCTGCCTGGATAATTGAAGGTTCATTTCAGAAGTGTTCCCTAACTGGGCTTTGTTGCCCACATTCAAACTTTCCCAACTCCTATACTTGTGCTTTAACCCTGGGTGGGACTCTGAACACACTGCATGTCACATTTGTGATCTGGGCAGAAGCTGAACTGCTGTGCTTTCGTGTGTGGGGCTTTGTTCCCATTCGTGAGCACTCGCTTGGTTTTTCCTCACTCAGTCCCCAGCCACCCAAAGTTGACATTTGACAGATTAGTCTGTTCAAGATGACCAACTGCAGAAACTATTTAAGTTTTAAACAAGAAATTCAGTTTGCTATTGCCTTAAAATTTGAACTGTAATTGCAACAGGTATCAAATACCAAAGTGTAGGAAGCCAATATATACTATGGGAGTTTGTCAGCCAACACTGTGACAATATACTCAAAATAAACTAAAAGACAGGATTGATGTGGGATTTCCCTCTGTATGCAGTGAATACCATTGGTTAATGAAAAAGCTGTTTGGGGCCTGTGATAGGATCGAATAGAGCTAGGCAGGGAAAACTGAATGCTGAGAGAAAGAAGGCTGAGTCAGGGGGAAGCTATGTAGCCCCAATAAGAGACAGAGGCTGGAACTTTACCCAGTAAGCTGCAGCCTCGTGGCAATACATAGATTAATAGAATTGGGTTAAATTAAGATATAAGAGTGAGCAAGGAACAAGCTTAAGCCATTGGCCAAAACGTATTGCAAATAATTTGGTTTCTGCGTGATTATTTCAGGGCTGAGCAGACAGGAACTAACTAGCAGCATCCTACTCCAAGGGACTGATAGAGATATGGCCAAGCAATGAAGAATGCATAATACTGTTTTGGAAGATCAGAGTTGACTGTAAGCACCCACACCAGGCAACCCAAAACTACCTGTATGTTGTCTAAGATTTTTGATCCTGCCCAGTTCCCACAGTTGTTAAGTCCAAAGAAATCACACAGAGGTCTACATTAGTTATAAACTGATTGGCCCATTAGCTCAGGCATCGTATTAACTCTTATAACGTATATTAGCCCATTATTCTTGTCTATGTTAGCCATTTGGCTCAGTACCCTTTTTAGTGAGGCAGTCACATCTTGCTTCTTCTGTGGCTGGTCAGGACTGCAGAGTAATGGGCTTTCCTGTTGCAGGAGGTCCTTCCGCTCCTCCAGCCAATAGCCGCTGAGATACCAGCCCATTGGGGCCTGGTCTGTCTCCCTTTAAAAAAGCGGTCACTTCCCTTCTCACTTTCTCTTACTTCCTGCTCCACTTCCGGCGACTAGACTCCCTTTCTGATTGCTCAGAGGGCTGTTGACTGGGACGGTGATCTGTAAGTTTTCCAAAGCAATGAGGAGACATCAAACTGCCAGTTGTTTTAATTGTGGTAGATGAGGACATTTGCAAAGGGATTGCAGGCAAAGAATTTCTAGGAATAATATCTCTTCTGGGAATTACAAAAATAGGAGACCTCGGCCTTCAGGTATATATAGGAGATGTGGTAAAGGCTGACATTGGTCCAATGAATGCAGGTCAACAACAGACAGACAAGGCAACCCAATCGGGAAACTCCTTGAGGGACCTCTTGCAGGCCCCCAAGCCAACAGTGGCCCAGTCATTTCTAGTCACAGTGGAGAACGTGCCTCACCAAAAAAATTAAAAGCTCCAATTTCTTCTGTAAAAAGTAATACTGGTCTAAATGATGAATTACTTGTGGAGGATGAGTCAAAAAAACCAGTAGGACAGAGTAAACGTGTATTTTGGCAGACTTCTATTAACGATCTGAGACCAAAGCTAAGAGTCTGTATAAATGGCACTTTTATTGAAGGCTTATTAGACACAGGTGTGGATGTAAGTATCATTACTCCAGGATCTTGGCATCCGAATTGGCCTCTTCAAGAGGTTAGATGTTCAGTTCCTGGGAATTGGAACCCTATCTCCTGTAAAACAAAGTACAAGATGGGTTGAATGCATAGGGCCCGTAGGGCAAATAGGAAGACTAAGGCCATATATAGCCAATATTGCAATAAATTTATGGGGCCATGAGCTGCTACAGCAATGGAATGCCCAGATTAACATTTCTGTAGTTCCAGGAATTCATAATTCTGGGAAATATATGATGAGGTATTATGGAAAAAGGTCACCAGCCATTCAGGTTGTACAAGAACATACAGCAAATACCAAACCTCTAGAGGTGCCAACAGCCCTACCTTTAAAATGGTTAACAGATTAGCCAATATGGTTCAAACAGTGGCCTCTAGCTGAAGATAAATTACAGGCATTGGAACAGCTGGTGCAAGAGCAACTAGATACTCACCATATTGAAGAATCAACCAGCCCTTGGAATTCTCCTGTGTTTGTTGTAAAAAAGAAATCTGATAAATGGAGAATGGTGACAGATTTTAAGAGCTGTCAACAAGGTAATTCAACCTATGGGCCCACTACAATCTGGAATTCCTTTGCCTTCTCTATTACCAAAAGGATGGCTTCTTATAGTTATTGATTTTAAAGATTATTTTTTCACTATACCCTGGACCCAGCAATACCACTCTTGGGAAATATACCCAAGAGATGCCCTATCATATGACAAAAGCATTTGTTCAACTATGTTCATAGCAGTATTATTTGTAATAGCCAGAACCTGGAAACAACCTAGATGCCCTTCAATGGAAGAATGGATGAAGAAAGTGTGGAATTAATACACATTAGAGTACTACTCAGCGGTAAAAAACAATGACTTCTCGAATTTTGCATGCAAATGGATGGAAATAGAAAACACTATCCTGAGTGAGGTAACCCAGACCCAAAAAGATGAACATGGGTTGTACTCACTCATAATTGGTTTCTAGCCATAAATAAGGGTCACGAAGTCGACAATTGCTGAACCTAAAGAAGCTAAATAAGAAAGTGAACCCAAGGAAAAACATATAGTTATCCTCTTGCCTATGGGAATTAGACAAAATTGCCGGGGAGAAAATTGGGATCTTGGGGGTGGGATAGGATGGGGGTTAGGGGAGATGGGGAGAGAAAAGTGAGAAGGGGAGGATGGGGGGAACTTAGGGAAACAGGATGATTGGGATAAAGGAAGGTTGGATAGGAGAGCAGGGAAACACAATTCTTAGTTAAGGGAGTCACCTTAGGGTTGGCAAGAGACTTGAACCTAGAGTGGCTCCCAGGAGCCCAAGGCGATGTCCCCAGTTAGCTCCTTGGGCAGCTGAGGATAGGGAACCTGAAATGACACTATCCTATAGCAATACTGACGAATATCTTGCATATCACCAAAGAACCTTCATCTGGTGATGGATGGAGATAGAGACAGAGACCCACACTGGAGCACTGGACTGAGCTCCCAAGGTCCCAATGAGGAGTGGAAGGAGGGAGAAGATGAGCAAGGAAGTCAAGACCACGAGGGGTGCACCCACCCACTGAGGCAGTGGGGCTGATCTACTGGGAGCTCACCAAGGCCAGAAGGACTGTGACTGAAAAAGCATGGGATAAAACTGGACTCTCTGAGCATGGCAAACAACGAGGGCTGATGAGAAGCCAAGGACAATGGCTCGGGGTTTTGATCCTACTACATGTTCTGGCTTTGTGGGAGCCTAGTCAGTTTGGATGTTCACCTTCCTAGACATGGACGGAGGAGGGAGGACCTTGGACAAATAAAGACAAATAATGGTCCAGCATATGTATCTAAGAAAATGAAATGCTTTTTTAATTATTATAATATAAAACACATTAGAGGTATACCAAATAATCCTACAGGTCAGGCTGTTATAGAAAGATCAAATCGTACTGTAAAGGATATGCTGAACAAACAGAAAGGGACCGAAAATACCCCCAGAAATAGATTACATAATGCTTTATTAACCTTGAATTTTCTTAACGCTAATGAGAAAAGAACGACAGCAGCAGAAAGACATTGGATAATGGAAGAGTCTGCTGAACTAAATCAACCTATTTATTTCAAAGATGTGCTGACCTCTCAATGGAAGCCAGGAGATGTGCTACGTTGGGGAAGGGGTTTTACTCTTATTTCCACAGGAGAAGAAAAATTGTGGATACCATCAAAATTAATAAAGGTTTGATTTGAAGAGGAGAAACCTATTGGAAAGGAGAAATGACAACTCATCCACAATGATGATATTCATACAAGTGGTAAGAAAAACATATAGAATAGGGGCAGGGTTCTGTTCTTATCTCCACAGGAAAACACTCATCTTTGAAAAATTCAAGGAACCCTGGATGTTTGGATACTGACAGATGGAAAAATACCTGCCCAATAGGAAATATCAAGAAAACTGAATAGGTTGTGTAAGTAAAATATATTAAACCATATTTCTAAATTTATAGAGCTGGTTTTGAAGTTGGACTCTGCCTCAGTCCCTCTCCAATTCCAAGCCTGTTAGTAAGAGAAAAACCCATAGTTTCTGGAGTTTCTGTCTCATGTCAAGAGCCATGATATGGGACAAAGGGAAATATGAGTTTAGAAAACATCTTTCCTTTTCTTCATATCTATCATACTTTTCATTGAATATATCTATCATGCCTTTTATTGAATATATATATATATATATATATGTCTATATGATTAATGTTTAAATTTTTCACAATGAACAATGAGTTTTTCCTGAAGTGACATTTGAAGTTTCCAGGAAGAAGATGGGGCCCCATAACAACAACTCCACCTGGTTGATATGGCGTCATGATACTGATAGTGCTACTACAAGACCTGTTTTGGGTACCAGCTGCACAAGACAGTTCCAACTTGGTTAGCTGAAATGGTGCACATCTTATACAACATTTAGGCCAGACCTACACAAAATACTCAGAGATTATTTGCAATTTTAAAAGACATTGATCTTGAAATTTACCTATCATTTTACTTTCACAGGATTCCCACAGAAAGAACCTCACCCCCATGACAGCTGGAAGTAATTCTAGAGGATGACATCCTCTCTCCCAGTAAAGTTTGCCCTTGGGTTTAGGGACATCATTTAGGGGTTGACTATAATTAGTATACAGTTGAGGGTTGGGGGAGAAATTTTATAAGCTCAGGGATAATTTTGGGGAAAAAAAAGAGGGATGATGGGATAATAGATTTGAAATTGTGAGTTACTGTTTTTAGACATATATATTGGTATTGATTCTTGTATATTGATACAAAGTTAAATTATATTGACTATTGTATGCATGCATGTTTCCACCTCTGTTTAAAACATCTTTTATGTATTGACATCTATTGTAATGATATATATTGTATATATTTACCATATTGCAGTGTACATTTCTACCTCTGATTAAGATACTTATATATTGTTTATATATTGATATATATTTACCATACTGCAATGTATATTTGTACATTGTTTATATTTGGAGGTCATTGTCCTCATTTGTTTCACAGTTGTTTATTGTCTTAGTCTTTAATTTAGATAGGTATTGAGACTTATATAGATCAATAGTATTCTAAGTTTGCCATTTACAATTAGACTAATCAGGTTCTTTAGATATATAGAGATTATATTCAGTATAGTTAGAAAATCTTCAACCTCTTCAAAGAGCTGTAGAAAATGGCCTTTAATCTAACTCAGAGTTCTGTGGTAGTGAGACACAATTGCTCCTGGCAACACCGCTCTATCCCCAAGAGAATGTTGAGCACCAAAGACACTCCACCTGGAGCCTTTCTTTTTGGCAGAACTGGCCTTGGGCAAAGAAATGCCCATACCCCAACCACTGACAAAGATACAGAGCATGCATCAATGGATAAAACAGGACTGTCATATTCTGCCAAAACAGGGTAAGATAGTTTTGAAAAGTTGCTTGCCTTTGAAAATGGTATGTCAGTTACGTTAGGCCTTAGCCAAAGTTGGTTGCTTCAACGCTGCAAACGTGATTTTGGGTGATTGCCCAGGTAGCTAGTTGTCTCTGTGATTTGTTGCATCTTTTGGAAGTTGTTTGATTGCACTTCCTAATTACTCAGGTAACATTATTTCTCTTCTCAGATCTTCAATGGGGTTGAAGACTATATAAATGTAGTTACTTTCCACTTATGACTTGGCCAAGCTATTTATTATACAAGACCTAAGCTAGTTAGAATAGGATATTTGTACTTATTGTATATAATTTCATAGTAGGTTTAGAACTCTCTTACTTAAACAAAAGGGGAAGCTGTTGCAGGAGGTCCTTCCGCTCCTCCAGCCAATAGCTGCTGAGATACCAGCCCAATGGGGCGTGGTCTCTCTCCCTTTAAAAAAGCGGCCACTTCCCTTCTCGCTCTCTCTTACTTCCTTCTCTGCTTCCAGCGACTAGACTCCCTTCCTGATTGTGCAGAGGGCTCTTGTCTGGGACGGTGATCTGTAAGTTTTTTCCCCTTTAAATAAATAACCATTCTATTAATCATAATTCTAAACTGGTGTGGGATTGTTTTTTACTTACGCCTTCGCCTTCATCTTCCTCTTCCCAGAATTATCCTGTTCTCTTTGCCCCACCTCTACTTCCTTTCTGGTTGTTCTGCCTATACTTCCTGCCTCTCTATTGGCCAATCAGCATTTATTTAAAACATAATTGACAGAATACAGAATTGTCCCATACCACCTGTAGCTCCAGGGAATCTAGATGCCCTCTTCTGGCTACCTCAAGTACCTATACTTAAATGTATGAACCTCATGAAGGTACATACACATAGACAAAATTTAATAAAATTTTAAGAGAAAGAGACTTGTTTGACTCATGGCTTTAAATGCCTTGTTCTAGGTTGTTTGACCTGGTTGCTTGAAGCCTGTGATGGATAGGACAGGAGCATGTGCAAAGGATGTCATGTCATGACAGCTAGAAAGCAAAGATAGAAAGGAAGAGCTCTGCTTCATGGGCACAACCTCAGTCCTTTGACTCTTTTCCATTCTACTTCTTTCCTGTCTCTTAAAGTGTTCACTATCAGCCAATAGTGCAGGCACATGAAAACAAACACCTCACCACATGATCCCAAAATCCCACAGCCTCCCTGCAGGACACAGATGAATGTAACCCCAGCCACCAGAACCTACACACTAGCCACCTGCCCCACAGTTGAAATCACTAGTCCTGCTGTCTGTCTGCCCATCTCTACAGATCATATTAACTCTAGGAAGTCAGAGCTCTGGTGATGAAGAAGGCCAAGAGAAGGATCCACTATATGGGACAGGACCTTTATGTTAAAAAGATTCATAGATCACGAAAACAAAGATTTATAATTAAAAACAAACCAAGCTGCATCTTAGTGGGTGTGGCTAGCACTTTGATGAAACACCATTACCAAAGCAGTTTGGGAAGGAAAGCCGTCATTGGGCTAACGTCACAGTCCGCCACTTAAGAAAGTCAGAAGGTTACGGCCTTGGAAGCACGAGCTCGTGTAGAAGCCGTGGAGCTGCCTTGCTCCCCATGACTTGCTCAGGGACGGCATCACCCATGAATCGTTAGTTGAGAAAATACCTTACAATTGGATCTCATGAAAGCATTTCCTCAACTGTGGCTCCTGCTGCTCAGATTACATTCATTTATGTTGAGTTGAAATAAAACTGTCCAACACAACACAGAAAACTTGTACAATAACTTCTAATTCCTTTGTACCCATCCTTAGCAGTCTCAAAGCTATTAGGAATAGCCTCTAGTTGTGTGAATGAAAGTTTCCCTCTACACTCATGTATCTGAACACTTGGTCCCCAGTAGGTGACACTACTTAGGGAGACTATCGAGTTTGGGAGGTGTAGCCTAACTAAAGGAAATACATCACTAGGAGGCAGGCTTTGAGGGTTTGTAATCTCACTCCACTTCCTGCTTCTGGTGTGCAGGTAGCAATGTGATCAGCCAGCCTCCTGCTCCTGCCCCCATGCTGTGTCTTTCCACCGTTGATGGACTCTGTACCTATGTAACTGGCCACCAAAATAAATTATTTCTTCCTTAAGTTGCTTTTGGTTGGGGTATTTTATCACAGTGACTGAAAACTCAGTAATATGCAGGGCCTCAGTTTAACCAGCTGTATAAGGAGTGCAGCAAGCACCCTGAGCCTTATGACAGCTGAAAGAGACACACATGTTTCTACCCTGGAAGATTTTCAAAACTCCTCCCACTATGTTAAAATTTAAGCTAGTCAATTCTCCCCCATCCATAAAACTTAGAATTCATTCTTGGAGGGAAGACAGTGTTCTCATAAGGACTTTTCTTTTAAGTTTGTGTGTACACGCAGGTATGTACAGGTATTGGGGTGCATGAGCCTGGGTGTGCAACTGTGGAGGTTAAAGGTCAACATTAAGTATCTTCCATTTGTTTCCACGATTTATTTGTTTTTGTTTCTTTTTTGTTTTGCTGTTAGCTTGCTTTGTTTTGTTTTCAACAGGATCTCCCCGAACCTGGAGCTCTAGCTAGACTGTCTGGCCCTTGGATCCTCCTATCTCTGCCTTCAAGAGCTGAGATTATGTGTACATATCACTGCACTAAACGTCTTATGTGAAGGCTGGCAATTTGAACTCAGGTCCCCACATATACTTGGCAAGTATTTTCACCTACTGAGTTTCCTCCTCTGCTCTTTGGAATTTTAATTCTTTCCCAATCACCTGCCATTCTGATACAGTAAGCAGAGTTATTCTGGGTTCTGTCAGGAGTTCTCAATACAACAGATTCTATTCAAGAATCACAGCCCCCAAAACCCACGATAACTCTGGTTACTGTGTCACAAATCAGTCAGGCTGTAAGTGGAGGTGGATAGGCAGATGGGAATGGAAAAAAACACCTCAATGATGATGTTTGTTTCAAAATGCTCTCATAACAAATGAATATTCAGCTTCCCTTGTTTGATATCATTTCTTCATTCAGGGAACTGAAATGACAACGGGATGCAAATCTCTATTCTCCTATCTCCATGAACTGTCATCAATTTTCTAACACTCTGTACTGTGTTTGGAATATTTGTTTAACTAGGCAAAGATATGTTACATTTGCTTATGCTGCATTTAACTATGTAAAGATGTGTTGCATTTGCATTATTAAAATAAAATTAACTTGGGCTCAGAGAGGCAAAGTTTGCAACTAGTTGACAGGAAGTGGCAGGAAGGACCATAGCTGGGTTTCTTAGTTGGGGTGGTGTGGAAGGAAAGAGGCTTCCAGACTCCAGGAAAAAGAAATTTAGTCAGTTGCTACTCTAACTCTCTGAGCCTTCAGATTTTCACCCTAGTCTTTGAATCTTGAGTTTTATCAGTATGATAGAGATTTTTTTAAAAATAACTTCATCAGCAGGAACAGAGCCATTTTTGGGGAAACAGAATTCCCTGTGCTGAGCCTGAGTGGTAGTGGTTTAGCAGCAGTTTAAAGTGCCACTGGGAGAGACAAAAAGCAGCCTCACACCCTCCAGAGGTCCCAGAAGCATGAGGCCTACAACAGCTCTGGTCTGGGAGAAGACAGGCATTAAAGGTGACATTTCAAACATCATTGTTTCAATGTCAGTTCACAAATGTTTTGACAAGAATAAAATGCAAACCTTCACTCATTTCAGAGCAAACATTTGTACAACTAAATGATTTACAAGACACCAGCAAAGGTGAAATCCACATGCTTCGCGACCTTTCCTCCAACTCTAACTTCTGGAATTGAACTACAGAAATCGTAGGTTTCCCATGTCCCATGTGAGCACACAAAAAATGTTTTCAAAATGGCCTTTCAAGTCATAAGACTGGGTGTCTGTATATGAATTACCGCAAAACACATACACACATACACACACACACTAACACACTAACACACATACATATAATACACATATAAAATGAATGACTGAGGCGCAGCGGCGGCGGCGCCAGACGCACAGAGGCGCAGCGGCGGCGGCGCCAGACGCACAGAGGCGCAGCGGCGGCGGCGCCAGACGCACAGAGGCGCAGCGGCGGCGGCGCCAGACGCACAGAGGCGCAGCGGCGGCGGCGCCAGACGCACAGAGGCGCAGCGGCGGCGGCGCCAGACGCACAGAGGCGCAGCGGCGGCGGCGCCAGACGCACAGAGGCGCAGCGGCGGCGGCGCCAGACGCACAGAGGCGCAGCGGCGGCGGCGCCAGACGCACAGAGGCGCAGCGGCGGCGGCGCCAGACGCACAGAGGCGCAGCGGCGGCGGCGCCAGACGCACAGAGGCGCAGCGGCGGCGGCGCCAGACGCACAGAGGCGCAGCGGCGGCGGCGCCAGACGCACAGAGGCGCAGCGGCGGCGGCGCCAGACGCACAGAGGCGCAGCGGCGGCGGCGCCAGACGCACAGAGGCGCAGCGGCGGCGGCGCCAGACGCACAGAGGCGCAGCGGCGGCGGCGCCAGACGCACAGAGGCGCAGCGGCGGCGGCGCCAGACGCACAGAGGCGCAGCGGCGGCGGCGCCAGACGCGGCGCAGCGGCGGCGGCGCCAGACGCGGCGCAGCGGCGGCGGCGCCAGACGCGGCTGAGCGGTGGCCAGACCCAAGCAGCTGGGACAGGCTGCAATAAGGAGAGCAGATCGCCCTACTACAATTGAATCAAAGAGGTAGGCCTTTGGTTGGCCAGGTCACTGGCACAAGGGGAGCCTGGTCCTGTCCTGAAGATCCTTCGGAGGGGTGAGAGGGTTCTTGGCCTGCAGCAGGAACCACAAAAGAGAGTGAGGGCATTTTGTAAGCGGAGCCCTTGGCCAGCAGGGAAACCTGATCCGGTTTCTAAAGGATCCATTGGATAGGATCAATAGGAGGAGATGGGCAGGCGCCAAGGCAAGAACTCACCCAATAATCCGAAAAACAACATGAAAACATCAGAACCCAATGATCTTACAACAGAAGTATTTGAACAACCTAACACAGAAGAAGTGGAAAAAATCGACTTTATGAAGATAATAGAGTCCCTTAAACAACATGTAAAAAATGCCCTTATAGAAATGGATGAGAAGTACAACAAAAAGTTTGAAGAAATGAGTAAATACGTACATGATACCCTGGGAAACCAAGAAAAAACCATCAAACAGGTAATGGAAACAGTTCAAGAATTGAAAACTGAAATGAAGGCAAAGAAGAAAATACAAACTGAGGACCAGCTGGATATGGAAAATCTAGGCCAACGAGCTGAGTCTACAGAAACAAGCATAATCAATAGAATCCAAGAGCTAGAAGAAAGACTCTCAGATGCTGAGGACACCATAGAGAAAATAAACGAACAGATCAAAGAAAACAGCAAAGCCAACAAATTCTCAACACAAAACATTCAGGAACTATGGGACACAATAAAAAAACCAAACCTAAGAATAATAGGAATAGAAGAAGGAGAAGAGTCACAGCTCAAAGGCTCAGAAAATATTTTCAACAAAATTATGGAAGAAAACTTTCCCAACTTAAAGAAAGATATTCATTTAAATATTCAAGAAGCATACAGAACACCAAACAGACTGGATCAAAGAAAAACATCTCCTCGCCATATAATAATCAAAACACAAAATATACAGGTTAAAGAAAGAATATTAAGAGCTGCAAAAGAAAAAGGGCAAGTAACTTATAAAGGTAAACCGATCAGACTTACACCTGACTTCTCGATGGAAACTATGAAAGCCAGAAGGTCCTGGATAGAGGTTCTGCAGAAGCTAAGAGACCATGGATGCAAACCCAAACTACTATACCCAGCCAAGCTATCGTTCACTATCAACGGAGAAAACAAGACATTCCAGGATAAGAACAAATTTAAACAATACGTAGCCACAAATCCAGCCCTACAGAAAGTAATAGAAGGAAAATCGCAACCCAAGGAATCCACCACTGCCAACACTGCCTACAATAACCCAGGCATCTAATGGCCCTTCACGAGCACATCTCAAAGAAAGGAGACACACAATCTCTACTACCAAAAGCAATAAGAATAACCGGAGTAAACAACCACTGGTCATTAATATCACTTAATATTAATGGGCTCAATTCACCTATAAAAAGGCACAGGCTAAAAGATTGGATACGAAAACAGGATCCAACATTCTGCTGTTTGCAAGAAACACATCTCAACCACAAAGACAGGCACCTACTCAGAGTAAAGGGTTGGGAAAAGGTGTTTCAAGCAAATGGTCCTAAGAAAAAAGCAGGTGTGGCCATACTAATTTCTAACAAAACTGACTTCAAACTAAAATCAATCAGAAGAGACCGAGACGGTCACTTTATACTCATAACAGGAACAATTCATCAGGAGGACGTCTCAATCCTGAATATATACGCCCCCAATATAAAAGCACCTACTTATGTAAAAGAAATATTACTAGAACTCAAGGCAGACATCAAACCACACACACTAGTAGTAGGAGACTTCAACACACCTCTCTCTCCAAGGGACAGGTCAATCAGACAGAAACCTAATAGAGAATTAAGAGAATTATTGGAGGTAATGAAGCAAATGGACTTAACAGACATCTATAGAACATTCCACCCAAATAGGAAAGAATATACCTTCTTCTCTGCAGCTCATGGAACCTTCTCAAAAATTGACCACATACTCGGAAACAAAGGAAACCTCCACAGATACAAAAAAATCTCAGTGTCCACCTGTGTCTTATCAGATCATCACGGATTAAAGTTAGAAGGCAACAACCACGCTGCCCCCAAAAAACCGACAAACTCATGGAAACTGAACAGTCAACTACTGAACCACGCCTGGGTCAAGGAAGAAATCAAGAAAGAAATTAAAGTCTTCCTTGAATTTAATGAAAATAAAGGGACAACATACTCAAACCTATGGGACACAATGAAAGCAGTGCTAAGAGGAAAGTTCATAGCACTAAGTGCCCACTTAAAGAAAACGGAGAATGCATACATTGGGGACTTAAAAACACACCTGAAAGCTCTAGAAAAAAAAGAAGCAGACGCGCCCAGGAGAAGTAGAAGACTGGAAATAATAAAACTGAGGGCTGAAATCAACAAAATAGAAACACAGAAAACAGTCCAAAGAATCAATGAAACAAAAAGCTGGTTCTTGGAGAAAATCAACAAGATCGACAAACCCCTATCCAAACTAATTAAACGACAGAGAGAGAACACGCAAATAAATAAGATCAGAAATGAAAAGGGGGACATAACCACAGACACAGAGGAAATTCAGAGAATCATTAGATCTTACTACAAAAGCCTGTATGCCACAAAACTGGAAAATACAAAAGAAATGGACATTTTTTTAAATAAGTACCATATACCAAAGCTAAACCAAGACCAGGTGAATGATCTAAATAGACCGGTTTCTCGCGAAGAATTAGAAATGGTTATCAAAAATCTCCCTTCGAAAAAAAGCCCAGGACCAGATGGTTTCAATGCAGAATTCTACCAGAACTTCCAAGAAGAATTAATACCTATACTCCTTAAGGTATTTCACAATATAGAATCAGAAGAGTCATTGCCAAATTCCTTTTATGAAGCTACAGTTACCCTGATACCAAAACCACAAAAAGACCCAACCAAGAAAGAGAATTACAGACCGATCTCACTCATGAACATCGACGCAAAAATCTTCAATAAAATAATGGCAAACCGAATCCAAGAACACATAAGAAAAATTATCCATTATGATCAAGTAGGCTTCATCCCAGAGATGCAGGGCTGGTTCAACATACGCAAATCTATCAATGTAATCCACCATATAAATAAACTGAAAGAAAAAAACCATATGATCATTTCACTAGATGCGGAAAAAGCATTCGACAAAATTCAACACCCCTTTATGATAAAGGTCTTGGAGAGAATAGGGATACAAGGGTCCTACCTAAATATAATAAAAGCTATTTACAGCAAGCCAACAGCTAACATTAAATTGAACGGAGAAAAACTCAAAGCCATCCCACTAAAATCAGGAACACGACAAGGATGTCCACTCTCGCCATACCTCTTCAATATAGTGCTTGAAATTCTAGCAATAGCAATAAGACAACATAAGGAGATCAAGGGGATTCGTATTGGAAAGGAAGAAGTTAAGCTTTCGTTATTTGCAGATGATATGATAGTGTACATAAGCGACCCCAAAAATTCTACCAAAGAACTCCTACAGCTGATAAACAGCTTTAGTAACGTGGCAGGATACAAGATCAACTCCAAAAAATCAGTTGCCTTCCTATACACCAAGGATAAGGAAGCAGAGAGGGAAATCAGAGAAGCATCACCTTTCACGATAGCCACAAATAGCATAAAATACCTTGGGGTAACCCTGACCAAGGAAGTGAAAGATCTACTTGACAAGAACTATAAGTCTTTGAAGAAAGAAATTGAAGAAGACACCAGAAAATGGAAAGACCTCCCTTGCTCTTGGATTGGGAGGACCAACATAGTAAAAATGGCAATTCTACCAAAAGCAATCTATAGATTCAATGCAATCCCCATCAAAATCCCATCAAAATTCTTCACAGATCTGGAGAAGACAATAATCAACTTTATATGGAAAAACAAAAAACCCAGGATAGCCAAAACAATCTTATACAATAAAGGATTGTCTGGAGGCATTACCATCCCTGACTTCAAACTCTATTACAGAGCTACAGTATTGAAAACAGCTTGGTATTGGCATAAAAACAGAGAAGTCGACCAATGGAATCGAATAGAAGACCCTGACATTAACCCACAAACCTATGAACACCTGATCTTCGATAAAGGAGCTAAAAGTATACAATGGAAAAAAGAGAGCATCTTCAACAAATGGTGCTGGCAAAACTGGATGTCAATCTGTAGAAGAATGAAAATAGATCCATATCTATCACCATGCACAAAACTCAAATCCAAATGGATTAAAGACCTCAATATCAGTCCGAACACACTGAACCTGATAGAAGAGAAAGTGGGAAGTACTCTACAGCACATGGGCACAGGAGACCACTTCCTATGTATAACCCCAGCAGCACAGACACTAAGGGCATCATTGAATAAATGGGACTTCCTGAGGCTGAGAAGCTTCTGTAAAGCAAAGGACACTGTCACTAAGACAAAAAGACAACCCACTGACTGGGAGAAGATCTTCACCAACCCTGCAACTGACAAAGGTTTGATCTCCAAAATATATAAAGAACTCAAGAAACTAGACCGTAAAAGGCTAATCAACCCAATTATAAAATGGGGCACTGATCTGAACAGAGAATTCTCAACAGAAGAACTTCAAATGGCCAAAAGACACTTAAGGTCATGCTCAACTTCCTTAGCGATCAGGGAAATGCAAATCAAGACAACTTTAAGATACCACCTTACACCTGTCAGAATGGCTAAAATCAAAAACACCAATGATAGCCTTTGCTGGAGAGGTTGTGGAGAAAGGGGTACACTCACCCATTGCTGGTGGGAATGCAAACTTGTGCAACCACTCTGGAAAGCAGTGTTTCGGTTTCTCAGGAAATTCGGGATCAACCTACCCCTGGATCCAGCAATACCACTCTTGGGAATATACCCAAGAGAGGCCCTATCATACAACAAAAGTATATGCTCAACTATGTTCATGGCAGCATTGTTTGTAATAGCCAGAACCTGGAAACAACCTAGATGCCCTTCAACGGAAGAATGGATGAAGAAAGTATGGAATATATACATATTAGAGTATTACTCAGCAGTAAAAAACAAGGACTTCTTGAATTTTGCATACAAATGGATGGAAATAGAAAACACTATCCTGAGTGAGGTAAGCCAGACCCAAAAAGAGGAACATGGGATGTACTCACTCATATTTGGTTTCTAGCCATAAATAAAGGACATTGAGCCTATAATTCATGTTCCTAGAGAAGCTAAATAAGGTGAATCCAAAGACAAACACATAGGCATCCTCAGGAATATTAACCTTCATCAGGCGATGAAAGGAGACAGAGACAGAGACCCACACGGGAGCACCGGACAGAAATCTCAAGGTCCAAATCAGGAGCAGAAGGAGACGGAGCACGAGCAAGGAACTCAGGACCACGAGGGGTGCACCCACACACTAAGACAATGGGGATGTTCTATTGGGATCTCACCAAGGCCAGCTGGCCTAGGTCTGAATAAGCATGGGATAAATCCAGACTAGCTGAACATAGCGGACAATGAGGAATACTGAGAACTCAAGAACAATTGCAGTGGGTTTTTGATCCTACTGCACGTACTGGCTTTGTGGGAGCCTAGGCAGTTTGAATGCTCACCTTAGGAGACCTGGATAGAGGTGGGCAGTCCTTGGGCTTCCCACAGGTCAGGGAACCCTGATTGCTCTTCGAGCAGATGAGGGGGGTGGGGACTTGATCGGGGGAGGGGGAGGGAAATGGGAAGCGGTTGTGGGGACGAGGCAGAAATTCTTAATAAATAAATAAATTAAAATAAAAAAAAAAAAAAAAAGAAAGAAAAAAAAAAAAAAAAAAAATAAAATGAATGACTTTAACTGTGAAAATTTGTAAAAATGAACTGCCACACAAATAATGCCTTGAAGGTTCTTCAGTATAAATTGTTAGTAAATGCCAAATGAAGCAAAGATATTTTCATTGTCAACAAAATATTCTGCCTTAGAAAGTTAAAATATGTCATTTCAATTAATGGGAGGGGAAAGGGGGGAGAAGAGGAAAGAAGGAAGAGAAAGGATGCACAAAAGGAGGAAACACACAACTGCCCCCTCAGGTGCTAGCAAGTCAGAGAGAGCTCACTCAAACAGCATGCTGGGCTGTGCTAATGCAACCCTGAGCATGAAAGCAGCTTTCACACTGGCTTTGGGTTGAATTTAAGATCAAAAATACGTGCCTGGTTCTTGTTTGTTTTTGTTTGTTGGTTCATTAAATCAGAATATTTACCATTGCTGAAGGTAGCTCTTGAGTTCAAGACTCAGTTCTACTTCCACAGATGAGGAAGCATCCCTGTTATCTCAAGAGGTTGGACACCAGTACATGTTGTAACTCCAGCAACAGATGTTCACTTTTAAACAGAAAGAGATGTGTTAGATGTCAGCTAATTGCCCAATAAATACAGATTTCCAGTTTACTCTTTAGACATGATCCTTCTAGACATGCTTTTTGGTGAGACCCTTTGTCCTAAATGAAGATTTCTTAAGCAGCTATTTTCTAAACCAGATATTATCTGAGAATAGCTGAGTTCACTGGTGCATGGTGCCATGAACTTCTTGTCAGCTTCTACATACTTAGCTAGAACTTCCAGAAAATTCTTTTTATCAAGCACAAGCTTAAGTAATTTAAGAAAACTACAGTTGTTTATCCCGTACTCTTTAATAAAGAGCTTCAACAAGAAAAGTCCCTACCCCATGGTGCTTCAGTTGGAATACATTTACAAAATTAACTTGAAAAAAATTGGAGTTGATTAGTTCCATTAGCTATTCTGTCAACAAATGCAACTCATCTAATCAGTCATAATTAGCACTGATGTTTGATGAGAGACTCACACAGGGAAGCTGGTCGACATGCTGAACTGGCCCTCCAGGGATCTGGGTGAGAGTGGCTCTTTAGTTTCAAGTTGGAAAGGGAGAGTGTATGTTTGCTTCAGCCAAGTTGGCAAAAGAAGCACATGCCCAGCCACTCACGGGTATAGGATTGTTTTGTGCATATTTAGCAAACTTGGCAACCAGACTTTAGTTTTCTCCTGGAACATGTTCTAAATTCTAGAATCCTGGCACTTCAGCAAAGTCAAAAGCCAACCTAACCTATGCTTCTGATTTAGGCTCCTCAGTCCAAGAACATTAGAAAGCATCATTCATCAAGGGCAGCAATAATTAAATTACTGTGCTTACGTGGCTTAATACAATCCACCAGATGATAGAAAAGAGGCAGAGCTCATCACTGGGTCATGCCAGACATCAGCCAAACTGGCAAGACAGAAGCTTCTGGAACTGTGTGCCACACACAGGCATGAGCCATCAGCATGAAGCATCCTGTGCACCCCACAATTCATTTTTCACCAAGAACAAAAGCCATCTTTTACTTTTTTCAGAATTGTTATTTCAAAAAATAGGCAGTATTTGGATTTTTGTTGTCATTTGTTTGTTTTTGTGTGTATGAGGTGTATGTGTAAGGGTATTTCATGGGTGTGGGAGCACATGTGGACATGAATGTACCTAGTGCATCATGCATATGGGAACCACAGGTTGGCGTTGTGTCTTCCTTAATAGCTACATTTTATATATTGATTCTAGACTTCTCACCTGAGCCCAAAACTTACCAGTTCAACTAGTAGAAAGGGCCAGCTCAATTCTATGTGCTGGGATTATAAACAGGCCACCAGCCTAGCCTAGCATTCATATGGGAAGTAGGGACTCAAACTCTTGTTCTTACATTTGCATAACAAGCTCTTTGACCTATGAGTCACCTCCTCAACCCCTGTTTGTTTTTTAATCACCAAAATAGTCTTTAGTTCTCCTGGAAATAAAAGAACCAGAGATGGTGTCAACACCAAGAATTCCCTAGACCCTGTTCTCCAGATGGAGTTTTCCTCCTTAAAAAAAAAAAAAAAAAAAAAAAAAAAAAAAAAAAAAAAAAGATTTATTTATTTATTTATTATGTATACAATATTCTGCCTGTATGTCTGCCTGCAGAGCAGGAGAGAGTACCAGGTCTTATTATGGATGGTTGTGAAGTACCATATGGTTTCTGGGAACTAAACTCAGGACCCCAAGCAGCCAGTGCTCTAAACCACAAAGCCATCTCTCCAGCCCCTGGAGTTTCGTTCTTATAGATAGATATTTCCATATTTCCTTTTCACTTTGACCTGCAAAAATATAGGTCTTCATTCAAAATCTTCTTCCTCTGCTTCCTTCCTTCATTTCCTTCCTTATTTCTGGTGCCCAATTTGTTTCTTTCTTTTTTGTATGGTTAGGCTATGCTATTTAGATAGCCCTGAATTCCAGGCTAAATTGATCCTTCCACATCAATCTGGAGAGTAGGTGGGTTTAGAAGCCTGTGCCTTCATGCCTGGCTTTCAACAATTTTTATTTTTAATTAGTGATGATTTAATGTGCTTTTTTTGTTGTGAAATAATCCTCTTGTATACTGTAAAGACTTGTCACATGAAATGGTTTATTAAAATGCTGATTGGCCAGTAGCCAAGCAGGAAGTATAGAAGGGATAACCAAACTAAGGATGAGGGGAAGGACAAGGGTGGAATCAGTAATCACCATCCAGACAGAGAGGAAGCAGGATATGAATTTGCCATGCAATAAAGATACCACCATGTGGCAGAGTATAAATAAGGAATATAGGTTAACTTAAAATGCAAGAGCTAGTTAATAGTAAGCCTGAGCTATTAGCTGATCATTTGTAATTAATATAAGCCTCTGTTTGGTAATTTGGGAAGTGGCTGCCAGGTATTTGAGAGCAGGTGGGCAAGGAGATAAACATCAGATTGCATATGGTACCCAAATGTTCAGCAAGAATTTCTACATAAAGTCTGAGAAAGCTTTTAAAAAGTGAGGGGGCATTCTAAACACACAAAAGAACAGAGTCAAGCACAGCTTCTTGGTAGCAGCATTTTTTCAGGTGGGCTCTGCTAGCAGTGATCAGAGGTATGGTTCCTTTAAGAGACAGCTTTCTGGCTCAGTGCTAGTGGCAAAAGTCATCAGCTTGTATCAGAGGTCCTGATACCAAATACTGAAAAGATTGTTATAGGGGTAATGACATACTGCTCAGTGACATCATAGATCTATAAACTTCCCAGAGTTAGGACAGTAAATATGGCTCTCACCATTACCTCTGTGTTGAAACTAGGCTCTTAGCACCAAAGAATGTGGCCAAAGCACCACCAAAGTCATTGCTTTAAACTGCTGCTTAGCAGTTTAAAGACAAATGAGATGAGAAAAAGATAGAGATATGCAATAAAGACAGATTCAGACCAAAGCAGGAGGGGGCCTCTAAACAGGTTACAGTGTGTTTAAAAATATATGTAGGTTTAGAAGAGAAAAGAAAAAAAATAGAGAAAGTCTGTTAAGAAGTAGAATAAATAAAGAGGTAAGCCATGTAAAAATGGGACATGCACAGAGATTCTGTATTATGTATAATATTGTGCTGTCTTTAAATTTTTTGACTGTTAAGAGACCTTAGATTATGTTAAAAGACCTTGGATTATGAAAGATGCTAGATTAAACCAACGTATATATTTTAAAAATATCTTGACTTCAAAATTTAAGTCAGAAGATATGTCACTTTGAAAGAGAGGTTATGATACAGGAAATGAAAGCCTATGGATTAATTCTGGGTTAAGAAAAATCAAATTTAATCACCTTGCACAAAACCCAAGTCCAAATGGGTCAAAGACCTCAACATAAGCCACTCACATTAAACCTCATAGAAGAGAAAGTGGAAAGTACACTTGAATGAATTGGCACAGGAGACTGGTTCCTAAATATAATCCCAGTAGCACAGACACTAAGAGCAACAATTAACAAATGGGACTTTCTGAAACCAAGAAGCTTATGTAAAGAAAAGGACATAGTCAACAAGACAAAACAGCAGCCTACAGAATGGAAAAAGATCTTCATCAATCCTACATTGGACAGAGGGCTGATCTCCAAACTATACAAAGAACTCAAGAAGCTTGACATCAAAAGAACTAATAACCCTATTTAAAAATGAAGTACAGATCTCAACAAAGAACTGTCAATAGACAAATCTCCAATAGCTGAAAGACACCTAAGGAAATGTTCAATATCCTTAGCCATCAGAGTAATGCAAATCAAACTACTCTGAGATACCATTTTGTGCCACCTGTCAGAATGGCCAAAATCACAAACACTGATGACAGCTTATGTTGGAGAGAAGGTGGGTAAGGAGAAAACTCCTTCATTGCTAGTGGGAGTGCAAACTTGTATGGCCACTTTAAAAACCAGTATGTCAATTTTTATGAAAATTATGAAACAATCTACCTCAATACCCAGCAATACCACTTCTGGATATATGCCCAACATAAACTCATTTGTACCACAAGGATAAGCATTCAACTATGTTCATAGTAGCATTATTTGTAATAACCAAAACCTGGAAACAACCTAGATGCCCCTCAACCAAAGAACAGATAAAGAAAATGTAGTACATTTACACAATGGAATACTATTCAGTGGTTAAAAAAATAATAATAATGACATCTTAAAATTTGCATGCAGCTGGATAAATCTAGAAAAAAAACATTTAAGTGAGATATCCAGACCCAGAAAGACAAATATAATTTATTCCTCACTCATAAGTTGCTTTTATACACAAAGAAAAGAAAACCCAGACAACAATCCACAACCCCAGAGAACCTAGATAACAAATTCATCCTCTTCTTCCCCTGAGAACTCATACTATGTAATGTTTCTGGGTGTTCCTAGCAGCCTCTTGGGTTTCTCCTCCTCTGTCTCATAAATATGAATTTGCCCCTCACCCTTTCTGAGGTCCTTCAACTCCTTCCTCACTCTACCTTTATATAATCATTCTACTTCACATGAACTGTTGAAACTAAGTACATGGTGTGGTGTGTACAGTAACATCCAGGTGATCACTGAAACAAAGGCTGATGTGTACATTGCTCCAACCAAGGAATGTAGGCAGTAACATTCAGAAGTATTGATGCTATATAGTGGTAACTAACTTTAAGTCATATTCTTACATTAAACCAAACTAAAACAAATATCAAGTTGCATTCTTATGGATTTTTTAACTGAATGCAAGCTCAGTTGTAAAACAAAGAATGTAAATATTTGTAAGACAAACACATGTGTATGGAAGAATAAATTGTAAAACTGAAATGTATGTTTACAAAAAGCATAAATTTTCCAATGAAATTTACCTTGTTTGGTCTAACTCTCTCTTCTCCAAACAACAGGTTTAGATTTTTATAACTACGCGGACAATTCATTTTGGCTTTCTCCATGAGGCTTAGAATCTATATTGAAAACTGAGTTCAAGTTTCCTCCCAAACCTGCTTCATTCCTAGGGATATGATCTCTTTGACTACTTCCATGCATTCGATAATGGCTCTATCTTAAAAATCTTGTAACCCTGCAATTCTTCTCTCTTTCTCTATTGATGTGTGCAAACAGTTGCTAGGCAGCCTCATTGATGTGGGACAATGGTCTTTTATCCTGTCACTTGTATTATTTTAATAAGACACTGATTGGTCAGTATCCAGGCAGGAAGTATAGGCAGGGTGATCAGGCAGGAAGTATAGGCAGGGTGATCAGGCAGGAAGTAGAGGTGGGATGATGAGGACAGGAGAATTCTGAGAAGAGAAAAAAGTCAGTCTATAGTTGTCACCGAGTCAGAGAGGAAACAAGATGAGAATGCTTCACCGATGAAAGGTACTAAACCACATGTCTAACACAGACAAGAATAATGGGTTAATGTAAGATGTAAAAATTAGTTAATAAGAATCCTGAGCTAATAGGCCAACCAGTTTATAATTAATGTAGGCCTCTGTGTGTTTTTTGGGGACTGAATGGCTGTGGGACTGGGCAAGACAGAAACCTCAGTCAACACCTCGTGTTTACCTTTTCATTCATTTTGTAGTACCCTTCTTATCTTTATCATCCTTCATCTAATTTCTACATCATTATTGTTAAGTTTTTCTAATTACATTTATTTATTTGTTTCGGAGGAGGCTCTCATGCCACGGCATTTGTGCCAAGTCAAAGAACAACTTAGCAACAGGTACCTTTACTCACTGAAACAACTCTTAGTTTCATGATCCTACTTACTTTTATTTACTGTATTTTCATTGCGTCTGAAAGGGTTATTGCTCCCAACTTGGGTGAATTCAAAATCATCTAGGAACTTAAGGAAACAACCCTCTGAATGGATCCATGTAGCTGATGGAGGAGTCCTCTCTAGACATGATTAGATTGAGTACTCTGATATCATCAATGATAATATGGTGACATCAATGATAATATAGTGACATTATCAAGAAATGGTAAAAGGTAGGAGTAGAGTTATAGTTATAGGAAGTGGGTCACTGGGGGCATTTCCTTCTTTATATGGTATGGGAGTTCCCTCTGTGTGTTGCTTGTATTGGTTAATGAATAAAGAAACTGCCTTGGCCTGATAGGGCAAAACTTAGGTAGGTGGAGAAGATAGAACTGAATTCTGAGAGGAAGAAAGCAGAGTAGAGAGACACCATGGATCCACTGGAGACAGACACTGGGAATTTTACCTGTTAAGCCACTGCCACGTGGTGATACACAGATTAATAGAAATGCTCCAAATTAAAATGTAAAAATAAGCCAATAAGAAACTAGAGCTAATGGGCCAAGCAGTGATTTAATTAATACAGTATCTGTGTGATTATTTTGGGAATAAGCTAGCCAAGACAAACAAGCAGCCCCTCCTTGCAACAATCATATTCATTACTTTTCCCTTTGCTGTGACAAAAGATGTGACAGAAGCAATTTGAAGAAGAAAAGATTTATTTTGGCTCCCAGTCTGAGGGTGCAATCATCATGTGGGAAATGCATGCCAGCAGAAGCATCAGTGGATGGTCACATTGTGTCTGCAATCAGGAAACAAAAGACCAGTGCTTGTTCTAGTTTATGCTCTAATGTTATGACAGAACACTCTGATTAAAAGCATCTTGGGAAAGGGGGGTTTATTTGACTTACATGTCCCAAGTACATGCCATCACTGAGTGAAAGTCAAGGCAGGAACTCAAGAAGAGGCCATGAAAAAATGTTGCTACTTGGCTTGCTTTCTTATACCCAGAACCACCTATCCAGGAATGACACTGTTCCGAGTGGGCTCAACCCTCCTACATCAATTACTAATTAAACAAGCACCCATGAAAATGTCCCATAGACATGTCTACAAGGAAATCAGATGGAACCATTGTCCCAATTGAGGTTTCCTCTTTCCTGATGGCCTGAACTTATATTGAGTTGACAAAAATTAACCAGAATGGTGGCAGTTCTCAGTAGTTTCCTCCTTTACCCCTTTTAGTTTACTCTCAGACTTTAGCCCATACATAATAAGACATTGCACATGATTAAGATGCCTCTTCAAACCTCAAGAACATTCTCCAAACACACCTGGATATGTCTCCTAGTTAATACCAAATCTAGCCAAGTTGACAATGATAATTAACCCTTACAATGTTGTAGAGTTTTGTGTACATAACTTTGCTGGTAGAGGCTTCTCAATCATTCCTGGCCACTTAAACCTAAAATAATCACACAGAAATTATGTTATTTGCAAAACTGTTTGGTTAATAGCTTAAGTGTATTTCTATCTAGCTCTTAGATCCTAAACTAACCCTTCTCCATTAATCTGTGTGGTCATGGCCTACCAGCAAAGTTTTGGTGGGCTCTGGCAGAGGCATCTATCTCCTGTGGTGGCTACATGGCTTCGCCTTGACTCCAGCCACTTTCTCCCAACATTCAGTTTAGTTTTCCCACCTAGTTTTATTCTGCCCTGTTACAGGCCAAAACAGCTTCTTTTTCCATTAACCAATAAAACCTGCACCATCTTTACTTTTCATTAACCCACATCATCTTCACTTTTCTGTCTAAATAAAAGGAAGGTTTTTAACTTCAACATAGTAAAATTACATAAAATGAAACATATATCAAGCAATAATTATAGTAATAATATCTACTTTTTATCATAATTAATGAAAACTATAACTATCTATTCTTCAATTCCATCAAAGACTCCAGAAAAATATAGTATCACCTAAGTTAACAGGAAGTGCATTTTAAGCAACTTCCAAAACTCTAGAATAGAAAGAGACAGCTTGCTGCCTAGACAGTCACCCAAAGTTGTTCTGTGTCCTGACCAGTGGGACACAAAACGAGAGCACAGCACAACCTTGAAGGAAAGGAATAAAAGGGATAAGGGATATGAGAAATGGATAGCAAGTCTGTATTCTGATCAAGTTGCCAACTTTATTTTTTCTTAGGAGCATTATATAGCAAAAAGGCAGGGGGAGTGTAGGATGCTGAAATGTCAGGTCTGGAGGCATCCCTGGCTGATAGGAAGAGATAAGGAAATGCTGAGGGTCTGTAAATATTTACAGGGGGAAATGCTAATTACTTCTGGACACCTTCAGGAGACCCAGAGACAGAATGTATGGTCTTCTCCTTGCAGTGCTTTGCCTTGCACCCCTTTCTGGTGCCCATGCCTGTTGTCGACAGACACACATATCTCTGGGTTTTATGTGGCTTCTATAGGAGACTCACTCTCAAGGGGCTCTTCTAGCCCTTGATCATTCAGATCAAGCCAGTGATAGTAGGCTTGAATGGGCTTGGAGTCCAGGGAGTCCATCTGTTGGCAAATAAACCTAGTGAGCCTATTGAAGGCCCATGGTCCAAAAGTCATCAATAATAAAAATCCTAAAAGGGAGGGTAAGAGGGTGGTGACCCAGGGGGAGGTGGAAAACCAGTTTTTAAACCATCCCTCCTCTTGCTCTCTTTGCTTTCTTCTATGCTCTAATCCTTTCATGACGTTAGCCATACTGTCTCTAACTATTCCAGTGTGATTAGTATAGAAACAACATTCCTCTTTCAAAACAGCACAAAGGATCAAAATTTAAAATTCTTAACATATGCATTAAACCCAAATGTTTCCAGGGTATATCAAACTTTTCTCAACATCTATAAGCAGTTACAAATATCATCAGGTCATTAAGGATCAAAATTTAAAATTCTTAATATATGCATTAAACCCAAATGTTTTCAGAATGTATCAAACTTTTCTCCACATCTATAAGCAGTTACAAATATCATCAGGTCAATTTCCTAATTCTTAGCATTGTTGGTCAATACCAACATTTCTGAACATCTTATATGTAATTGCAAATATCAGGTCAATAACATTAAGAGTATAATGACATTGCTGTTATCAAATACCAGTTCCAGTCTCTGAGCAACAGTTAAATTCTTAGTTTACCTCCTTTCTTAACTGAAAAGGGGTTTTAGTCATTTTTTATTTTGAGTCTTTCTTTCCCTGGGGGAAAAGCTTAGATCTTAGTTCTTAGGTTTAATACTTTAATCAAAATCAGTTCTGTGCCCCAAAGATTAAAACAGTCAGATGTTTAGTCTCCACTTCAACACTGGACCCTGAAACTTCTGTAACATTGGGGCATCCATCTTCAGTCTACAAGCCCATAGTATCTGGCAGATTTTTCCATTAAGCAGGAAATTTGAAGACCTGTTCTGCCTATCTGTTTCTTCTGTGTACTTCAGAATATTGGCAGACTCTTCATGAAGCAGGAACCCTGAAAGACAGTCTCATCTTTAGGTAAGTTCAGCAGTCATTTTTCCATGGGTCCTGCATGGCCAGTTCATACAGCATAACATCAAGTAGTCCAGGCAAGAGCAGTATTTGCCCAAGTGGCTAGCAAACTTTATAAGGAGTCTCTTTGAATCCCATCATCCTCTTGAAGTAGATTGATGCTGCTAGGAGCAGATGTGTCTCATTGTCATGAAAAGTCTTAAGTTCTTAAAAAAATTTTAAATGCCATATTCTGTAGGTCTTTGAAAGGTTTCATGATTATCTATTTAATTGAATATATCTCTATATATCTAGAAGATCTAACTAGCATGACCACAAGCTTGACTAATATAGATGACTATCTATTAATCTATATTTCTTAATTATCTACTACATTTATAAATGAGCTGCACAATACCTTAACCAAAAGCAGATATATATATATATATATATATATATATATATATATATATATATTAAAATTAATCTTAAATTTATATTAATAGACCAAAATTTATACCAATTCAAAGTATTGATATCTATAGAATATCCCTTTGTAAATGTAAATAAACACTTATAAACAATATTTGGGAATTTGGGTGTAGTGGTCTAGACTATTTCCTGCTGATTGGAGGTGCCATTAATCAGGTCTGCCATGGGGTATCCTATGTGGTAGTTTCATCTCAACCAGCAGTCCTGGATGTTGAACCATCTGGGCCATTGTTTCAGTGTGTCTTGTTTGATCAAACCATATTAGTCTGGTAGTAATTCACAGGTTCTCATCCTCTGTGGAAACAAAAGTAGAATCTCTTTTTTAAAGCAAGATATCCATATTCCAAAATTTTGAAGTCAAAATGCCTTTAAAATAAATATGTTGGTTTAGATTAGCAGCCCATAAAATGAAATGTCTCTCTGTACTTAACTCATTAAGTGCAGTTTCTTGATAGCCACATTTTTTTCAGATAGACTCTGTTTGCTGATGGCAAGCAGAGGCATGACTCCTTTAGCTGAAGTGGCTTCCTAGTTCATGGAGCCAGCATAATCTCTGGCTCTTTCAGGAAGCCAAGCACTTAAATGGGGTCTGTGAGCAGCATGTTACCAATTGTTTAATGGTGACATATGCCCTCTGCAACTCTTGATTTGTGCCTGGAGAGATGGCTCAGCAGTTAATAGCATTGGCTGCTTTCTCAGAGGTCCTGAGTTCAATTCCCAATATCCACATGGTGGCTCACATCATCTATATTGAGATCTGGTGAACCCTTCTGACCTGCAGACATATAGCAAGCAGAATAAATTTTTTTAAAAATACCCTTTTAAAAAGTGCTCCTTGTCATAAAATTATTACAGGTACACAATAAAGCCAAATTCAGATTTAAAAAGACTTCTGAATTGGTCACAGTGTTGGATAAATGTACATAGACTTGAAAGGGAGAGGAAAAAGAGTAAAGAGAAAGTAAAAGTACAGATTAAAGAAGCAAAGGTAATAAAATAAATATTAAACTTGTCAAAAAAAGTAATAAAGGGAAATAAACCATGTAAAGATGGAATATATACAGAGAGTCTGGATTGTTATATTAATGTGTTTCTTTTGAATTTTCTGAATGAAGTGCTATGGGATAAGGGTCTTGTACCCTGTAAAGATTTGTCACTTGTATTGGTTTAATAAAATGCTGATTGACCAGTAGCCAGGTAGGAAGTATAGATGGGGAAACCAGGCAGGAAATATAGGTGGGGCAACCAGAATAGAAGAATTCTGGGAAGAGGAAAAGCTGAGTCTGTAGTCATCACCCAGACATAGAGGATACAAAATGAGAATGCCTCATTGATAAAAGGTACCAAGTTACGTGGCTAACACAGATAAGAATTATGGATTAATTTAAGATGTAAAAGTTAATGAATAAGAAGCCTCGGCTAATAGAGCAACCAGTTCATAGTTAATGTAGGCCTCTTTGTTTTCTTTCGATTGAACAGCTGCAGGACTAGATGGAAAAGAAACCTCTGTCAACATAACTTTGCATCTTCATCATCTCATAAGTTTCCTCTGACTGCCAACATCTAAAAAAAACAGGATAGAATTCTTCAACCTGGCAAACATAATCTTACTGTTCTCTGTTTCTAACCAGCAACATTCTTTAGGTGCTCACAAAAGCTCTCTTCAGTCTTGTGTCAACATTGCAATTTTCCCATGTGTAAAGGGAAAGGTCCAGGCCATTAACCATGTAAATATCTCAGTGGGTAAAGTTTACTTCTGCAGTCTGCTCTGGTTCTTCTGACAGAAGTTCCTCTCCTCAAGGCTGGCATTTATTATGTGGGATCCATCATCTGCTGAGCTAACTTTGCACCAGCACCCTCTTCCCTTGTACTATGCTGTTGCCAGCTCCCTAGCGCTCCATGAATTTCCATGTATGTGCATGGTTTGCCTTCCTGTGATATTAGCAAGAGCCAATGAACCTAAGATATTAAACTGTAATTTTCTCAGATACTTGCCTTCAGTGTAAGTCTTGAGATGCTACCATGAGCTAGGAAATCTGTGATCTAATTTAGAAGCAATAGACCATGCCGCCTTCTCTCAGGTGCTTTGCTGAGACTGACAGTAGTCTATGACTTTCCATCTCTAAGCAGTGTTTTGTTGTTATTGCTGTTTCCATGTTACCATTGCAAGAATCACTTAGCCAAGGCAGGGAATATGAACTCTACTTTTCAGCTGTCAGTCTGTTGGAATGCCATAGTGCACAGTTACTTAGCCTTAATCTCACTGATTCTTCTCTAGCAAGATGCTTGTACACTCTCTGCCTTTTTACCTGGACTTTGGAAAGGGCTCTGTCCCTGACACTTTGCAGATGAGTGACATGTGCTATACTGAAGTGACTTAAACAGAAATCTTTAAATTGACAGTTTTCATGTTCCAAACTCTCACCCCACTATCCTTACGTTAAAATCCTCAGTGCTGCCATTAAGGAAAACCAAAGATCGATTTTTCATTTTTCACTAGACAATTTTCCCCATTTTAGCTCTTATCTCATGTCAGCTACAGAGAGTGGCTATTGCTAGTTCATTGGCTTTTTTCATTTTCTCCTTTAGCCTCACAGAAAAAGGGAAAAAGTTCTGGGATATAAAAGGCATAGCAGGTAAAAAACTTTAACCACCACATCTTCTTTGTTAACTTGATGCATAGTTATGTTCCATGTGAAGGCATTAGACATAATTCTGTATAACAAGCAATTAGATTAAATCCAGTTAAAGACAGAACCAGGAGCTGCAGACAGACAATGCCCTGAACATTCTAGTAAGGATCTGAAAGATTCCAAACACCATGGGAGTTTGAAATTTTTCTAATACTCTCCTGTCGCCCTTCAAGAAACTGGCAAACAGTTTTAATTTCATAAAGGAAATTTTACCAAATACAATGACCACTTTACTCCTAGTATACATTCACATAGGCACATATTCACAGGCAGAAAGAAAGAAATGTACCCAAAGACCACAGCAGAAGCATAATACAATGCTAAGCAAAGCTAGCAGTTTGTCACTTTCTTGGTTTCTGTTGTCCTTTGAAAAGGAAATGAACCGGGCAAACCCATGTGTTTTAACAATTGGTCCCCAGCCGCTAATGCTGTTTGAAAGACTATGGAACCTTTAGGAGCTCAAGCCTTGTTGTAGGAAGTATGTTATGAGGAAGGGGGCTTTGGGATTTTATGGCCCCACTTCCTATTTTCTCTCTGTTTCCTGACTGCTAATGTAATGTGGCCTCATGGTACTCCTGCCCTGCCTGCCCTGCCTGCCCTGCCTGCCCTGCCTGCTTTGCCTGCCCTGCCTGCCCTCCTATGATGGCTGTGGTGTCCATGATGGCCATAATGGCACTGTACCCCTCTGAAACTGTGAGTCAAATAAACCTTTCTTCCTCAAGTTGCTTTTGCCAGGAGTGTTCTATTAGAGCAATAACAACAGCGGCAACAACAAAAGCAATACAACGCCTTTCTTTCTGGCAACTTCTTGAGGTAACTTCTTCCAAACGACATAAAAATGAAAACCTCGAATGCTCAAGGTTGTGACTTTCAAGCCACTAAGTCATAGCTTGGGTGATTCTCACAAACGCCAGCAGGAGATCTTCTGATTACTAACTGGGAGCTTTTTAACAATGCAATCAGAATTCAGAATGACTTGGGTTCTTAAAATAAGATAGCTGCTGCTGTGTCATTTAGGAGATAGGCCTGACAGAAAGCAAATAAGAGTGTCAGCCAGCATAGCAAGGAGAAGCACCAGCAGCAGAAACCCAAACTACTCAGTGAAAACAGCAACAAATAAATAAACCTCTAAATTCTGTTTACACCGAGGTCTTATGCAAACACAACTCATTAGCTGTGTCCCATAAGCAATGCAGGGGTCTGAGGAGAGGGCTCAGCAGTGAAGCATTTCTCTTGTAAGTAAGGAGCTGAACTCAATCCCTGGAAACCAGGTGCCTTAGTCAGGGTTATTTAGCAAAGCAGCACTGTGAGTGTGTGTGTGTGTTTGTGTGTATCTGTGTGCGTCTGTGTGTGTCTCTCTTTGTGTGTATTAAAAAGAGGTTAATTAGAAGAGCTTACAGGCTGTTATCTGTACTTCAATAATGGCTGTCCTCCACAGGAAAGGTCAAGAACCCAGTAGCTGCTCACAGTGTTGGATATCTTAGCAGTCTTCAGGTCATATTGGTGTTCCAATGAAACAGGTGCTAATTTTAAAGTAGAAATGCCCCAGCAGTAGAATAATAGATTAGCTTGCCAGCAAAAGAAAAAGCAGTCAGGCAAAAACAAACAAAATAAAAGAAAAAAACAAACAGAAAAAAAAATCTCCCAAAACGTTTCCTTTTTTCATGCCCTTAGAGGTTGCCACCAGTTATGGCCTGGATTTAGCATCAGTCATCTGCCTCAAACAACTCAATCATGAAAATCCTTCACAAGCATGCGCATCTGCTTGGACTTTAGTTTATTCTAGATGTAGTCAAACTGACAACCAAGATTAGTCATCACAACTGGTTAAAAAGAAAAAGTAAGCAAACAAAAATAAAAGAGTGAGGCAGAAGGTTGTGATGAGTGGTTCAAGACAGATCAAGCCTTGGGGTGTGCTTCAGCACTTGGCAAATACCAGGCCAGGAATAGACACTGACAAAAGTGGGTTTTACCCTAGAAGTCCACCTGAGGTGTCTTCTCACTTTCCCATTCTTCTGTGCACACACACAAATTTACATTTATTAAAAGCAGTAGTGTGTTGCTGGGCATGATGTCACCCACACCTGTAACCCCGGCATATAGGAGGTAGAGGGAGAAAGATAGTAACTTGAAGATTAGCCTATGCCACACAGTAAGAGCCTGCCAAAAATAACCCAAGTGATCTCAAAGCTGAGTGGCCTGAGAATGCACCTGTAAGCCCTCAATATGGACTGAAAAAAAACAATGAATATAGAGGTAGGGATGTTGCTAAAATCTTTAATCAGAACTCAAAAATACAAACTCTTTATTCCTAAGACCAGAACAGTGTTCTTGTCCCTCTAAAATCGAAGACTCCCTGGAGATCATCAAAATAACTTTTCAAGCCTTATTAAAAGGCATATCAGTTTCCAGGAATGGGGTTTATTTTTCAATCTCATTTCCTTCTATGAAAACCTTTATTAGAATCTCAATTCTGTGTCTGACCATATAATTTAACAGAATGCTGTGCTTTCATAAGACTATTTCCATCACAGTGGATTGTTCATCATGAATATAAATATAATCCATAGGCTCCAACAAGATTTGTTACACTTTGGGGACTATCTTAAAATAAAGTGTATAAATTGGCACTGAAAACTACACTACCACATTACCTGTATCTCGTATTGTACTAAGTCTTTCATGTACTCAACCAATTCGACGGAGATAATTAGATAGCACAGGAAACGCTAGCATTATAAAATCAAAGAATTTCGGACTCATTGTGAGTTGTAACTGCCAATCAGGTTCAGGTAACTGTGGTGCATGACTGCCACCTACTGGAAAGGATTAAAATTGCATTTTCTCACCAACTTTATCCTTGCACCAGGCTTTTCCCTACATCGAAATGCATCACCTAATGTTAGGTAAGCCGCTTGTGGATAGTTTTGTAGGGAAATCAGGCAAGAATGATTTTCCCTTGGTCATTATGTTCTACCTCGTATATGCATTAAATGCAGGGTGTTTTGTAAGTTTCTGGAGCAGCAACTTCTCTTTATTCTCTAATGTATTCATTCCACTGTATTCATTTCCCCTTGAAGAACACCTTGATATTCATGTTAAATAAAGAAGAAATGAGAGCCAGGAATCTGGTTCAGCAGTTAAAAACACACACTGATGTTGCAGAGGACCTGAGTTTAGTTCCAAGCAACCATGTTTGTAACTTCAACTTCAGGAGCTCTGTCTCTGGCCTCTGCAAGCAGCCCACATATGTGCAGGCACACAATAGCACAAGTGCGTGCATGCACACGCACACACACACATGCACACACATCACTCAAAACAATAAAAATCAAGAAGAAATGAGCAGAGCAATATATATCATAGTTTTAAGGCAGTGTAACATGTTGACTGATGACCTACATTTTAAGTCTGAAGAGAAATAAGCTAAAACTTTCTCATACTCTATGTTGGCCCATTTACAAGTTTCTTAATTTTATTTTTCTTTTTGAGACAGGAAAGCCGCGACCTCACTGTGTGTCCAAGGAAAACCTTGAATACTTGATCCTTCTGCCTCCATCTCCCGAGTGCTGGGATTACCACACCTGGTTTGCTTATTAAGTTTTTTAAGACGTGATTTGTTTTCCTCCAAAATGGGAAAACCCCACTGTGACTGGAACAATTAAAAGAAAAAATGTTTATAAAGTACTTGGCACAGAATAAGTACATGGTACCAATGCCATGGTCTTAATCCCACCAAGGAATCTGTTGAGAACTTAATAAAGACATTAGGAGTGTTAAGTGTGCATGCCAAGAGTTCTTCATTCTCTATTTTTCATGTTCTCAATCCCCAATCTGTATCTTACTACAAAATCCTACAGCTCCACTGAAAGCAGGCTCCATGCAGGTATGCACTGAGCATAAGTGTTCACACAGCCATAGATCCCTGGGGTTATTAGAAGCGAGGCTGCAATATTCAAATCACTATTTTAAAAATCCTAACAGCACTCAGAATTACTTGACTAGTTTTGAGCTCTCCCTGGAGTGGTCTGCAGAAGTATTAATTCATATTACAGCAGATATTACATTTTATTGCCTGCCACAGACAGATCTTGTATGCTCAGGGAGCTCTCTGTTCGTGGGCCTATGCTAGAATGTCAGTCAGACAACAGGACTCCAGTTAGCATGAGCTCTGCCTGCTTGTAGAACACAGAGTGCAGAGGAAGAACTGGTGATGTCCCCAAAGTGAGGTAAAAGTACAGAACTCAAGTTCTCTCCTGCACAGGATCTACTGAAGAATATTTTATTCTGAGGCTGTTACCTCTGTGGTCCTAAGACATTTCTAATATAACATAATTGGGTCCCCACGGTATTCTCGTTTGCGTTGATTTGAGAGAGACTAGTTCCCAAGGACTGTGGGGAGAGGAGTTCAGGAGCTATATGTGCAAGAATATGCATGTGTATGTGAAGACCCGAGGACATCCTTGGGTCCTGTATTTTGAGACAAGGCTTCTCACTGCCCTAGAGCTTGCCAAGTAGGCCAGTTTGGCTGGTGATCAGGTCCCAGCAATCCCCCTGTCTCCACTGCCCCAACACAGGAATTCCAAGTCTGACAGCCCACACAGCTCTTTGTGTGCACTCTGGATTCACACATGGCCCTTGTACTTACATGGTAGCTACTTGGTTAAACCACCACCCCAGGTCCTCATGCACCTTATGAGAGGGAGGAGGACACGTCCCATAGGGTTCTAAGAAGCAGTTTCTCTTGACTCTGATTTCAGTGCTAAACATTCCTTACCTGGCAAGCTCCTAAGATTAATCTCTTGTTTAACAACTACAGTTGATCAGAGTCCATCCCCAGGAACAGGTGGAATCACCTTCTTTTGAGTGCCATGGGCTGAAAAGAGGAGGGGAGAAGGCTGCTCTGCTTTGTCCCCAGACATTTCCATGGGAAAGGCTTGATAAGCTGATTGTAATGGGCGGTGCTGGGGACCTTTATTTGGGATTGGGCATGAGGGAGTCCAGGAGGAAGTCTTGGGTCACTGTGGACATACCCTCCAATAGAGATGAGAACTTCAGCTTCTTCAGCTTCTAGCTCAAGATGTGATCATTCACCCTCAGCCATAATGTGCCTCCACTACTATAAGGCTGAATGCAGGGGCGTGTCATCTTCACCCTGAATCTTCACAATCCTGAGCCAAGGTAAACCTGGCTTTAAAGTAACTTGTGTTGGGTGTGTCCTTCCAGTGACAGAGGCTGACTGACACAGGAACACAATTTACGTTCTCTTAAGGGGCAAGAGGAGTCTGGAAGAAAGGCAGGTGGTTAAAATTCCTCCCTCCCAGCACGCAGATTTCACCTTCAGTTTCAGAAAAATCAGTGTCACCTGTTGAGCTGTTTATGATCTTTTAATGACTTTGTTTTTATCCTCTAAAGCCAGGCATAGTGGCACATTATTAGATGCCAAGGTGGGAGGGTCTTCTGAGATCATCTGATACAAGGAGCTTGAGGCCACTATGGGCAACACAGAGAAACCCTTTTTTCTTCACAAGAAAAAAACGATGCCCTAAAACTCGTGGGTGTGTGTTTGTATGTGTGTGAAGGCATAAGTGTGTAAAGGATTTATGTCATGTGGAGGCCAAAGGTCAACTGCAGGTATTGTTCCTCAGGAGCCAGGAACAGGGTTTCTTCATGGGCCTAGAACTCACCAGTCCAGCTAGGATGGCCAGCGAGCCCCAGGAACCCTGCTGTCCCTGCCTCCCAAATACAAGCTTGTGCCACAACACCTGGCCTTTACCTTCGTGTTTATGTGGCAAACAGTTTGGTTTGATGAATTTGATCCATATCCCTAGCCCCTGAAACATGTTTTTAAGAGAATACTTTCTGACAGTCTGCACAGGAAGTATCAATGTGTACTGATTGAAACATCACATATCTGTATTAACACAGCACCTCTGTGAGTGTTCACTATACTGATCTGAAACATTAAAACTCTGAGTGGGTATGTGTGTGTGAGTCTCAGTGTCCCCATCTGTGACGTGTAAGATGACACAGAAGCCGTGTATCCCTTCACAGGGTTTATATTCTGGTCTGTGAACTCACACCCTTCCACATTTGTTGTAATGTGAACGGCGGGGCTGCGTCCCGCCATCCAGCTAGCTTTACCGCAAATAATTACATGGAAACTGTATTCTTTTAAACACTGCCTGGCCCATTAGTTCCAGCCTCTTATTGGCTAGCTCTTACATATTGATCTAACCCATTTCTAATATTCTGTGTAGCCCATGAGGTGGCTTACCAGGGAAGATCTTAACCTGCATCTGTCTGGAGTGGGAGAATCATGGTGACTCCCTGACTCAGCTTCTTTCTCCCAGCATTCTGTTCTGTCTACTCCGCCTACCTAATTTTGTGTCATATCAGGGCCAAGCAGTTTTCTTTATTAATTAATCAATGAAACAACAGATAGAAAGATGACCCACCTCTATCATTTCCCCTTTTTCTGTTTAAACAAAAAAGAAAGCTTTCATTTTAGCATAGTAAAATTACATATAGCAAAACAATTGTCAAGCAAGAATTACAGTTACAATATTTATATCTACTTTATCTTTTATCGTAACAATGGAAAACTATAACTATAACTAACCATTCTTCAAGTTTATCAAAGACTCCAGAAGGGTATAATATTACCTAAGTAAACAAGAAATGCAAAACTCTAGAAATGACAGAGACATCTCGCTGCCTGTACAGTCACCCAAAGTTCCTCCGTACCGTTGGGGCATCCATCTTCAGCCTACAAGCCCATAGTATCCAGCAGACATTTCCATGAAGCAGGAATTTTCAAAGACAGTTCAGTCATTTTCTGCTGTCCTGCAGAATGTCTCACAGACTCTTTCATGAATCAGGAACCCCGAAAGACCATCTCACCTTTAGGCAAGTTCAGCAGTCCTCTCTCTGTGGGTTCTCTGTGTCCAGTTTATGCAACAGTCCAGGCAAGAGCAGTTTCTTGCCCAAATGGCTAACCAACTCCATAAGGATCCTCTTCAATGCCCATCTTTCTCTCAAAGTAGATTGGTGCTGCCAGGAGCAGACATGTATCATTGTCATGAAAACCCTACTTATTAAAACATTAAATGCCATGTTCTGTAGTTTTTGAAAGATATGAAGAATGTCTATCTAATTGAAATATATCTCTATATATCTAAAAAATCTAACTAACAGGACTACAAGCTTGACTATTATTTATGATTATCCATCAACAACCTATATTTCCTAATTATACATTACATTTTAAAAATGAACTACACAATCACAATACCTTAATCAAGAGCAGAAATACATACATATATATATATATATATATCAAAATTGACCTTAAAATCCATACCAATGTAAATAATGTAAATTATTCATACCTATATCATTTCCCCCTTTAAATGTAAAAGAACATTTATAAACAATATTTTGGGAACATGGGCGCAGTTTTTTCTCTCCAAACTGCTCCCTGCTGAATGGGGGCATCGTTAATTAGGTTTTCCATGTATAACCTGTGTGCCAGGGTCATCTCAGTTGGCAGTTGAGTGAAGTAATTTTTTGAGGGTGTTCACAGCAACCTTTCAGGAGGGCGTGGTCTATCATACCATATTGGGATAGAAGAAATCCATAGAGCACATTAGTGTCCTAATTAGTTGTTTTGGTTTTGTTTTTTGTCTACTTGAGATAAACCAGGGTCATCTAGAAAGAAGGAACCTCAATTGAGAAAATATCTCCATTGGATAAGCTTGCAGGCAAGTGTATGAAGCATTTTCTTGATTAATGATTGGCGTGGGAGACCCAGCAACTTGGGGCAGTTCCATACCTGGACAGGCGATCTGGGCTGTGTAAGAGAGCAGGCTGAGCAAGCCTTGTAAAAGAAGTCAGTAAACAGTGTTTATCCATGGCCTCTGCTTCAGTTCCCACCTTGAGTTCCTGCCTTGGCTTCCCTCCAGGATGGCCTGTAGTAGGGACGTGTAGCCAGATCAACCCTTTCCTTCCCAAGCTGGTTCCTAATAAAATGGTCATCACAGAAGGAAGCAGTCATTCAAGGAAGTGTTGGCCTCCTTGCTTCTGAACGACTGTAACAACTGACAGAAAATGCACAGTGGTGACGCCGCTTCCTGCATTCCAGAATGTTCACTGGGAAAACAAGACAGAGAAGAAAAAGAAAGAAAGTAGGACAGCACATGGTTGCTAAGCAACCATGGAATGGAACAGAAGAGGCAGCATCTGGGCAGTGGGAGTTGGTTAGTAAGGGAGAAGGTCAGCTTCAAACTATGTGTAAAAGGACAGCTGTGGCTTCAAAGATAGCTCAGAATGAACAAGGGGTATTAGAAGTGTTATGGCTCAGGGCTTAATATGTTTACAAAACTGACAGATAAAAGTGATGGTGAAGGATAGGCCTTGAGAATAAAAGAGTTATGTGTGAGAATTTGCAAAGGAATCAATACATACAACTGTGTGTCTGTGTGTGCCTGCAAAAATCATAGGATAACCACTGATGCTATTTCTCAGCCACGTGAGCGTGTGTGTGTGTGTGTGTGTGTCACAGAGTCTCTCAAATACTTACAGAATAGTGCACGCTGGCTGGCCAGTGAGTCCGAAGGATGTGCTTGTCTCTTATTCCTGGCCTTAGTCGGAGGTTTCCAAGGGTATGTTGCTGGGGTTCAACCCCAACATAACTTATCTCTCTGGCCCGGTGTGGAGGCACAGGAATAATTGAGACACAGTTCCCACAGCAATATCAGAAGGGAGTCTCAGAGTTCATTCAAATCCTGAAGATCATCTGCATGTATTCTCCAAACAGCTTTCTGTTTCTGGGGTAGCAGGACGAAAGTCAGCTCTGTCACTAGTGTGGATTAATAACATCTCTTCCCAGGTGGTCCCCATAATTACACAGAAGGAGCAGCACAACATCAGCACATCCTGAGCTCAGGAGACAGTCAGTCTGTAAGTGCTCTGTTGCTACTGTGGCTTGAGAGCCTGGCTGCCAACAATGCAGAAATATGTCACCACAGTATGTCACCAAGCCTGATCTTCACACTTGGACATTAGGCCGTTTACTGTCTGAGCCATCTCCCCAGCCACATAGATCATGTTGACACTGTGGTGGCTAGAAATCTGTGGCCCATCCAGCTCCGGCGCTGAGCCTTCGATGCTGAATATAGTTTTCACAACAATGCTAGAAAGATATGCCAGCAGTGGTAGTCCACCTTTTCCCCTCAACTTACTTTTGTCCTAAGTAAAAACGAAATGATCATTCTGGTCAGAGTCTAGTCCTGCCACCTCCAACACCGCAGCACCTTTGACACAGCTGTCTGCTTCCTAGAAGAGACATTCCTCCACGTATCTATGTGCACATGAGAGTCTACTCATCTCCAGTGGCCAGCCTGGAACACCAAAATTGTTTATAACAAACCTGCATCTTCAGTACAAATGGAAAGGGCTTTCTGCTCCCATCAACCAGGCTTTCCTTGGTTAGAGACTAATGTGTGGCTTCACAGCTTAAATCATCTACTTATTAAGTAGAACCATCATAGGATGATGTTGGTGTTCCTTATCAACCCCTGAGCTTGATGGTGGGCATATTAGAGAAAGAATGCAGAGGCAGTTTCACCTTCTAACTTAAATTATATCAAAGGACTTTGTTGGAAAGTAACGTAATCCCTGGACTATATGTAATTCTGTATTTCATTTCACTGAAGAGAAGACAGAAAGGAGGGATGGGGGAGAGATATGGGGGAGAGGGAAGGAGACAGGGGTGAGAGAGGAAATACATGAAAGAACCTGACAAGGTAAAGGTAGACCACTGAAGCACTTAGAAGGCAGATAGGCCTGGCTACCTCCTACCCTTCCCTGGTCACTTATGGACCTCCACTACCTACAAGCCAGCATTTCCTGATAGTTGGCCAACCAGCCTTTCTCTGGAGTTCTTCCTATTATCTCTGGGGCTGAGGTGTGGCTTCCTCAGTGAGACAGAAACGTGAAGGGAGCACGCGCGCATGTGCGCACACGCACACACACACTACCTCAGCTCTTCAGCATTGCTCACTCAGGAACAGAATTGCTGTCACCCATTGCTGATCCCTGAACACTATCCAGAAGCTGCAGACTAGGACCGCTGAACTTCATCACCAGCCACCACTTCCTCCCCTACGAATGGAAAATATGCCTTTTGATCTGTGACCTGCATTTAAAAACTGACATCTGGTGGCTAGGGTGGTAATTAGACATCATTTAAAAGTTATTCTGCCTTGTTAACTGTGTTGCACTGTGATCAAATTAAGGGATAATTTAGAGGAACTAAGGCATATTGATTGTATAATGCATAATGTGTCTAATTAATAGCTACCCCTAAAAGCACTATGTGAGGGATGGGAAGGATTCACATTAGCCAAAAGTCAGGGCCTGGAGGGTACTTTTTCCACAGTGATTTTGTTCACAACACATACAAAGGAAAGCTTTCAGATTTCATGACACAACTTGGCAACATTGTTACATCACTTAAGACCGGCAGAAGGTAGCTAGGTGTCAAGTGATGTCTTAGTTGGTGTCCCTGCCACTGTGACAGAATGCGCTGACATAAGCAATTGAAGGTGCAGTCCATGGTGGTAGGGAGTCAGGCAGCTGGATTGGGACTAACTGGTCATGTGGTATCTGCAGTCTGCAGAAAACATGCTCAACTCACTTTCTCCATTTTATATGATCCAGAATCCCCTACTCAGAGAATGACCCTGCCCACAACTAAAATGGATCTTCTTATGTCCATGACTATAATAAAAAATATCCCCCCAGGCATGTCCAGAGGCCACAAATAGCCCCCACAGGCATGACCAGAGGCACAATTCCCACACTGGCATCCTGGGGTCTATTTCCCAGGTGATTTTAGAGCCTGTCAAAGTGACAAGGCCAATCATCACAAGTGGGAAACTTCTTGCTCTGGGACCCTCAGTGGTTGACTTGATACAGTGTCACTCACCAGTTTTGAGTTACAGAGAGGCTTGATCCAGCCAGTTCGTCTACCTTAAAATGCACTGGAACTGGCAAAATTTATCTTGCAATAAAAAGAAAAAAAAAACGAGAAGTGCCAGGCAGTGGCGCACGGCTTTAATCCCAGCAATGGGGAGGCAGAGGCAGGCGGATCTCTGTGAGTTCAAGGCCAGCCAACAACTCTGTAGTTCAAGGCTACAGAGCGAGTTTATGTAAAGGTGTGCTCCTTTTTTTAATAATGTAAAAGTATGTTGCTGTTCTACCTTGCTGTCTAAGGTCTAACTGGTCTAATAAAAAGCTGAATGGCCAATTGCAAAGTAGAAGGCATACGCAGGACTTCCAGGCAGTGAGAGCAAGTAGGAGGAAGAATTTAGGCTGGGTCAAGAGAGAAAAAGAGTACCAAAACCACAAAAAGACCCAACCAAGAAAGAGAATTACAGACCGATCTCACTCATGAACATCGACGCAAAAATCTTCAATAAAATAATGGCAAACCGAATCCAAGAACACATAAGAAAAATTATCCATTATGATCAAGTAGGCTTCATCCCAGAGATGCAGGGCTGGTTCAACATACGCAAATCTATCAATGTAATCCACCATATAAATAAACTGAAAGAAAAAAACCATATGATCATTTCACTAGATGCGGAAAAAGCATTCGACAAAATTCAACACCCCTTTATGATAAAGGTCTTGGAGAGAATAGGGATACAAGGGTCCTACCTAAATATAATAAAAGCTATTTACAGCAAGCCAACAGCTAACATTAAATTGAACGGAGAAAAACTCAAAGCCATCCCACTAAAATCAGGAACACGACAAGGATGTCCACTCTCGCCATACCTCTTCAATATAGTGCTTGAAATTCTAGCAATAGCAATAAGACAACATAAGGAGATCAAGGGGATTCGTATTGGAAAGGAAGAAGTTAAGCTTTCGTTATTTGCAGATGATATGATAGTGTACATAAGCGACCCCAAAAATTCTACCAAAGAACTCCTACAGCTGATAAACAGCTTTAGTAACGTGGCAGGATACAAGATCAACTCCAAAAAATCAGTTGCCTTCCTATACACCAAGGATAAGGAAGCAGAGAGGGAAATCAGAGAAGCATCACCTTTCACGATAGCCACAAATAGCATAAAATACCTTGGGGTAACCCTGACCAAGGAAGTGAAAGATCTACTTGACAAGAACTATAAGTCTTTGAAGAAAGAAATTGAAGAAGACACCAGAAAATGGAAAGACCTCCCTTGCTCTTGGATTGGGAGGACCAACATAGTAAAAATGGCAATTCTACCAAAAGCAATCTATAGATTCAATGCAATCCCCATCAAAATCCCATCAAAATTCTTCACAGATCTGGAGAAGACAATAATCAACTTTATATGGAAAAACAAAAAACCCAGGATAGCCAAAACAATCTTATACAATAAAGGATTGTCTGGAGGCATTACCATCCCTGACTTCAAACTCTATTACAGAGCTACAGTATTGAAAACAGCTTGGTATTGGCATAAAAACAGAGAAGTCGACCAATGGAATCGAATAGAAGACCCTGACATTAACCCACAAACCTATGAACACCTGATCTTCGATAAAGGAGCTAAAAGTATACAATGGAAAAAAGAGAGCATCTTCAACAAATGGTGCTGGCAAAACTGGATGTCAATCTGTAGAAGAATGAAAATAGATCCATATCTATCACCATGCACAAAACTCAAATCCAAATGGATTAAAGACCTCAATATCAGTCCGAACACTCTGAACCTGATAGAAGAGAAAGTGGGAAGTACTCTACAGCACATGGGCACAGGAGACCACTTCCTATGTATAACCCCAGCAGCACAGACACTAAGGGCATCATTGAATAAATGGGACTTCCTGAGGCTGAGAAGCTTCTGTAAAGCAAAGGACACTGTCACTAAGACAAAAAGACAACCCACTGACTGGGAGAAGATCTTCACCAACCCTGCAACTGACAAAGGTTTGATCTCCAAAATATATAAAGAACTCAAGAAACTAGACCGTAAAAGGCTAATCAACCCAATTATAAAATGGGGCACTGATCTGAACAGAGAATTCTCAACAGAAGAACTTCAAATGGCCAAAAGACACTTAAGGTCATGCTCAACTTCCTTAGCGATCAGGGAAATGCAAATCAAGACAACTTTAAGATACCACCTTACACCTGTCAGAATGGCTAAAATCAAAAACACCAATGATAGCCTTTGCTGGAGAGGTTGTGGAGAAAGGGGTACACTCACCCATTGCTGGTGGGAATGCAAACTTGTGCAACCACTCTGGAAAGCAGTGTTTCGGTTTCTCAGGAAATTCGGGATCAACCTACCCCTGGATCCAGCAATACCACTCTTGGGAATATACCCAAGAGAGGCCCTATCATACAACAAAAGTATATGCTCAACTATGTTCATGGCAGCATTGTTTGTAATAGCCAGAACCTGGAAACAACCTAGATGCCCTTCAACGGAAGAATGGATGAAGAAAGTATGGAATATATACATATTAGAGTATTACTCAGCAGTAAAAAACAAGGACTTCTTGAATTTTGCATACAAATGGATGGAAATAGAAAACACTATCCTGAGTGAGGTAAGCCAGACCCAAAAAGAGGAACATGGGATGTACTCACTCATATTTGGTTTCTAGCCATAAATAAAGGACATTGAGCCTATAATTCATGTTCCTAGAGAAGCTAAATAAGGTGAATCCAAAGACAAACACATAGGCATCCTCAGGAATATTAACCTTCATCAGGCGATGAAAGGAGACAGAGACAGAGACCCACACGGGAGCACCGGACAGAAATCTCAAGGTCCAAATCAGGAGCAGAAGGAGACGGAGCACGAGCAAGGAACTCAGGACCACGAGGGGTGCACCCACACACTAAGACAATGGGGATGTTCTATTGGGATCTCACCAAGGCCAGCTGGCCTAGGTCTGAAAAAGCATGGGATAAATCCAGACTAGCTGAACATAGCGGACAATGAGGAATACTGAGAACTCAAGAACAATTGCAGTGGGTTTTTGATCCTACTGCACGTACTGGCTTTGTGGGAGCCTAGGCAGTTTGAATGCTCACCTTAGGAGACCTGGATAGAGGTGGGCAGTCCTTGGGCTTCCCACAGGTCAGGGAACCCTGATTGCTCTTCGAGCAGATGAGGGGGGGGGGGACTTGATCGGGGGAGGGGGAGGGAAACGGGAAGCGGTTGTGGGGACGAGGCAGAAATTCTTAATAAATAAATAAATTAAAATAAAAAAAAAAAAAAAAAAAAAAAAAGAGAGAAAAAGAGATGCCAGGAAAATGACCGGGATCAGACAGACACACAGAGGAAGCAGAAAAGCAGGACACACAGAATGAAAGGCAAAAGGCCCCTAGGCAAAATATAGAAGAATAGAAACAGGTTAAATTAACTTAAAGAAGCTAGCATGACAAGCCTAAGCTAAGGCCAAACATAAATAATAATAATAAGTGTCTTTATTTGGGAGCTGGTTAGTGGCCCCTACAAAAAATTCCAACTACCCTCCACTGTTTAAAGCCACCCCAGGTCCCTCAAAATATGTGTGCTGACAAACACCAACATGATTTATTATTAATTAGGATTGTTGCCCCAATTCTTTTCTGGTCTCATACCCTATCTCTAGGCTAGACCTTCCCTAATACAAAGCACCTCTTAATCTGGCACTTAAATCAGTAGACAGTCTTACTCTGTGGTATCAGTCTTGCTAATCAGGATTTCAGAGAACCCAATGGTACTAGCACAGAGGGAACTTTAAGAAGTGAAGGAAGCAGAGATCATCATCCAAGAAAATCAGTGAGTCAGAGGAGAAAGTCTTTGCCCATCTGCATACTGGAGGACATGAAACCTGGCTGCATGCTGGGGAAAATGCAGCTTGGCTGTACACAGGGGGGAGTGTAACCTGACTGTATACTGGAGGAAGTGGTGACTAGCTGTACACTGGAGGAAGTGTAGACTAGCTGTATACTGGAGGAAGTGTAGCCTGACTGTATACTGGAGGAAGTGTAGACTAGCTTCATACTGGAGGAAGTGTAGCCTGACTGTATACTTGAAGAGGTGTAGACTAGCTGTACACTGGAGGAAGTGTAGACTAGCTTCATACTGGAGGAAGTGTAGACTAGCTGTACACTGGAGGAAGTGTAGACTAGCTGTACACTGGAGGAAGTGTAGACTAGCTGTATACTGGAGGAAGTGTAGACTAGCTGTATACTGGAGGAAGTGTAGACTAGCTGTACACTGGAGGAAGTGTAGACTAGCTGTACACTGGAGGAAGTGTAGACTAGCTGTACACTGGAGGAAGTGTAGACTAGCTGTATACTGGAGGAAGTGTAGACTAGCTGTACACTGGAGGAAGTGTAGACTAGCTGTATACTGGAGGAAGTGTAGACTAGCTGTATACTGGAGGAAGTGTAGACTAGCTGTATACTGGAGGAAGTGTAGACTAGCTTCTAACTGTATACTGGAGGAAGTATAGCCTGGCTGTATACTTCAGGAAGTGTAGACTAGCTGTATACTGCAGGAAGTGCAGCCTGACTGTGTACTGGAAGAAATGTAGCCTGGCTGTATATTGGAAGAAGTATAGTCTAACTGTATACTGGAGGAATTGTAGCCTGGCTATATACTATAAGAAGCTTAACCTGGCTGGGGTTGGCACAGTCTGCCTGGCAACCTTTCCTTCTTGTCATCCTCTTCCTATACTCACTAACCCATTATGTGCTGGGGTGGAAACACCATCTCAACAGCTTGCACAGCATTTTGCAGTGAGCTTAGTTTGTTTTATAAGATTTGCTTGTATTGTGTTGTGATTTGCCTATGTGAGTGTAACTGCGTATGTATATGGATGTATATGCCTGTGTGGGAACTCACAGAGATCACAAATGAATGTTGGATGAGTTATCCTATCACAGTGTCCAAAGGAAGCCATCACAGATTTCTTACAAAGACTGACTTCAGCAGTAATTAGAATGATACCAAATTCAGATGCTAGAAAAATAACAATTGAAGATCTGGATTTTATGCTTATTCTTAATGCAAATGGATAATTGTGCCTTTAAAGATAAGGTCAGTACCCTTAGAGGAATGGATCCAAGACACAATCAATATTGAATTTCATGACCATGTTGATGCTTTGATAGGAAAAGGTGATTCCGAGATGTTTTAGAAAAAAATTGAAATGTCAAGTAGAACACCCCTCCTTTCTGAAATATGCAGGAGGTGTGGCAAGTGCAGGCATTGTACTAATGATGTAGGTCAACAAGAAATATTCAATGTAAGCCTTTGCCAACAGAAAACTCCTTGAGGGGCCTCTCACAGGTCCTATGCCAAATCCAGTTCAGTCATTTCCTGCCACCATAGAGGAAACTCCTTCCCAGAGCAATTAAAGGGCCAAATGCCTACTATTGTAAGAAACCATACTGCTCTGAAAATATATCAGCTATAGAAGAGAGAACAAAAAACTCAGAAGAAACTGGATACTTCCTTGCATTAGAAGGGAAACACCAATATCCAGAGACCTTGCATTCTATACTGATGAATAAATAAGTAAATCAGAAAAGGCAGGTAAAAATTTAAGTAAAGTTGTTCTAAGCCCTTATGATTCTGTTCAAAAGTCAGAATTACATGCTATTCTCATGGTACTAAGGGATTTTAAAGAACCTGCCTACATAGTTAGTGATTCACAATATGCAGAAAGAGTTGTTTTGCATATTGAAACCACTGAATTTATATCAGATGATACAGAATGGACTTTGTTATTTATTCAGTTAGAAGATATAATCAGAAATAGGAATTATCCCGTATACATAACACATATATGATTCCATACGTGTCTGCCAGATCCTCTAGCACAAGGTAATGCAGGAGTTGATCAATTATTGTTTGGAAATGTGCTGGAGACCTCAGAATTCCATTTCAAAAATCATCATGTCAATAACAAAGGTTTAAAAAGACTTTTTTCCCATTATGTGGGCAACAAGCCAAGGAAATTCAAAGGAAATATCCTACTTGTTCTTTATACAACCAAAAAACACTACTTGCAGGAAGCAACCCAAAGAGTATTCAAAATAATGAAATCTTTTATATTTCATGTGTTTCATCTTGCATAATTTGGAAAACTAAAATATGTACACCACACCCTTGATGCCTATTCATGTTTTCCATGGGCAACTTCTCTGAGTTCAGAAAAGGCTGATTCAGTACTCACACATTTGCTAGAAGTTATGGTCATCATAGGTATACCTGTACAAATAATGACAGACAATGCTCCAGAATTTCTAAAAGAAAAAGAAACCATTTTTATTTATTATAATGTAAAGCATATTACAAGTGTACTACACAATCCTACAGGGCAGGCAGTTAAAGAAAGACCAAATCAAATGTTAAAGGATATGTTAAATAAATAGAAAGGGACTATAAAGACCCCAGAAATAGATTGTATAATGTTTTATTAGCCTTGAATTTTCTAAATGTTAATGAGAAAGGAACAGAGAGATATCAAATAGTAGAAAAACTACAGAATTAAAGCAGCTGGTATACTTTAAGGATGTACTGACCTCAGAATGGAAACCAGGACATGTGTTACATTGGCAATTGGGTTTTGCTTTTGTTTCCATAGGAGAAGAAAAGCTATGGATACCATCAAAATTGATAAAGATTCTATTTGAACAAGACACACCTCTTAACTAGAATAGTTCATCAAGTAGTGTGGCTATTTAATCTAAACTAATGTATAAAAGTAGCAAATACTTTTCATTCAATCAATTATAACTTGCCAAAAGAGAATTTTCACAAAATTAAGTTTGGGGAAGGGTTTTGTTTCTGTTGTTTCAGGAGAAAAGGGTATCTAACTAAGGAATCTGAAGACCACTGGACAAATGAGTCATCTGAAGAAAAAGGGCAAGTCACCCAGAAAAAAAAAAGAAAAGAAAAGAAAAGAAAAGAAAAGAAAAGAAAAATAGTAAATTGGCCTATTTGTATGTCACATTTCCAACAGGATAAAATTTCATAAATCTTCCCAGATGTTTGTTTCTGCTGTTCTCTACAGACAAATAATGCAAGTGGTCTCTTTGTAGTCCCAGTCCAATTAAAGATTCAAGAGTTGTAGTGTGGCTCTCTCCTTCTCTAAACCCAATCATGCTTATTAAAGGAAGATCCAAAATCTCTGTCTTCTGTCAGAGGAGCCAACTGATATGGGATAGAAGAAAAACAAATATTTAAGGACTATTTTATTGCCACTAATATCATAATCTTTGGGTTTTATATTGACTCTTTAACAGCTTCCTTAAGGTATAAATACCTCAAAATTTATAAGATTAATATATATATATGTAACTTTTATCATGATATTAATGAGTACTAAGTAAATCTAGCCAAAGGTTTCATGAATACTAACTAATTCTAGAAAAATGTTTCATCTACCTTCCTGTACATAATTTCATGTTTGAGTTTCTATCAGTGTTCTACAGTGAACCTTGAGCAAGCCTAGCAGCAACATTCAAAGTCTCCAGAATGAGGATGGGGCCCCACAATGACAATTCCTCCATGACTATGATAACACCACTAAGATGAAAAACATCACTTAAAGACTGACTTTGGATTACAAACTGCTCAGTACAATTTTGAGGTGGTTAGCTGAGATGATCCAGCCTAACAGACTACTCTATCCAGTAGAAAAGTCCATCTTCTTGCTGCCCCTACCCTCCCATCTCCATCTAATCTTAAACAAAGTATACAGGCTACTTAGCTGAGAACTATCTTGAATTTATGTTCCTCTCCTGCCCCCACCTCCCAAGTACTGAGAGGACAGGCCTATGCCACTATACCCAGTTTGTTTTGTTTTCCCCCTGGAGTAGACTGGGCTTCAGGAGGCTAAGCAAACACTCTGGCAAGTTACACCCCCAGTACACATTTCATATTACACAGAGACTGGACAACAAATGATACAGCTACTTCTCCCAGGATTTGACAATAAATCAAAATATTTCTTTTTTGGGATTCCCTAAAGATACCACCACCCCCATACAGCAGGAAGTTAATCTAAAAATACAACACTAACATTCCCAAGAGGTGTGATGGGTAGTTTTTGATCATTCAATGGATTATAGATATTTGTCGTTGTTTAGGGGGGGTTGGCTACAAATTGTCATTGGTTACAATCAGGAGGAAAGTTGAACAAAGGTGATTAGATTCAAAGTTCTTGTCTTAAAAAGAAAAAAAGAGGATATAGAAAGTATAGGATAAAAGGATAAATTATTGATTCTACTCTAAAAAGAAAAAAGGAAGAATATAGATATAATAAGATAAAAAGATAAGTTATTGAATCTACTTTTTAAAAGCAACTACTAGTTTTAAACATTTTATATTGGATTGGACTGTTGTATATTGTATACTTATTATGTATATTGATATAAATTTGAGATTAATTTTGTTAAAATGTACTGTATACACATTTCTAATCTTGTTCAAGGTATTGTACCTATACATCTCATTTAACAATGTAATGAAAATTTCTAGTTCTTGAAAGTTATTGTTACCAACTGTTTAGGAAAATAAGGAAATGCAGGTTAATAATTAGTTATCTATTACAATTGAACTTGTATTCATATTAGGTATGTTTTCAAGGTCAAGCAGAGATATATTTTAGATAAGCAAGTCATCTTGAAACACTTCAGAAATCTACAGAATATGGCATTTAAGATGTTTTAATAACTTTTTTATGACAATGAGACATGTCTGCTTCTGGCAACATGAATCTAATCTAGAGAAGATGATGGGCATCAAAAACTCCACATGGATTCTGCTTTCTTTGTGACAAAAGTAAATCACTGGGCAAGAAAATGCCCTTGCCTTGACTGCTAACAGTATGCTGTCCTAACTGGACAAGCAGGACACAAAAGAAAGTGACTGCAAAACATTGTCAAGACAAAAAGGGACAGTCCCTCAAAAATCCTACTTCAGAGAAAAGTCTGTCAAATATTTTAGACCTTTATGATGAATATTGATGTCCTAACATTGCAGAGTAATTTTGTGTTATTCTTTTTAAAAGATATGGTGGTGGGGGACTAGTCCCGTGAGGGGTAGAGAGAGAGAAGCAGCAGCCACGTCTTCAGAAGAGGGACAAAAAGAGAGAGAACACAGACTGAAGAAGATGAAATATTTGCTTGCCTCGGCAAAAAGAGGGGTTGGGAGTGGGAAAGACTGGTCTCTTAAATGGATGGGGTACCCAAGTGACAGGCCAGACCAGCAGGTCATAACATTCCCATCTCTTTCTTATACTAAAAAAGTGGGAAGTTAAGCACAACAGGTTAAAAAAAATGGGATGGCAGATTCTCAAGACTGCTTCCTGCTTATTTGTGGGCATTGTTGGCGGGGGGGGGGGGGGTGGAACCTGAGAAATCTGGGTGCTGGTCACATCCTGGGGTAACTGGTTACTTTACTCCTGTCCAGGGTTTGTGGTATGGAACTGTCCAATGTCTCTTGGACCTGGCAAGTTGTTGACAGAACAGAGGACAAAGTTAAGTTTAGGAAGAAAAAAATTTTTACTACCAGGGAATTAAGACCTGCTTAAGGTAGATCCTTCAATTTGACTCCCTGAAAAATTACAAAAATTTTGAGTTTGTTAAAACGTAAGTTTTAGACATTTATGTCAGAATGACTGTGACAATTTTTACAATTGTTAAGACTATGAAAGGCAGCACGAGAGAGATTTGATAACTTGTTTTTGTCCTCATACCTTTATAACTTGCAGGCACATGCCTTGATAACTTGTATTTGTATCTTACTAAAAGTCATTTGGTGAGGCTGTCCTTTTAAACTGACAAAACCTCTCAACTGTCAAACTGTATCGGAGATGTTGAGAAGAATAAATTTTTACTTGAGTTATTGATTAAATAAGCAACAGAGAACTTACCCAGTTGTCTCCTTAGAGCCCCTCCTCAGGGTCCTCCGTGATCGGTGAGGGTCATATTTTGCTGTAAGATCCTGTATGTTAGAAAATCTGTAGGAAGACAAGTCTACCTTGACCTGAGCAGCTAGGCTGTTGATTCCAGTGATTCTGTCCACGTCTGAAGATCCTCAGTTTATATGAAAGGCAGTTTGTCCAGTGCTCAGCACTTGAGGACTGTTTATCAGGTATAGATAAGTTATAACTACAGCATAGAATCTGCCTGGAGAGCTAGGTCCAAGCTTAACTGTACTGGCTCTCAACTTCACATGTAAGATTTATACTTATAAGAGAAGGAAAAACTGTTTGCAATAGAAACTTAATGGTAGAACTGAAAATAGTGGAGAAGAGTTTAATATACGTTAAAGTAAAAAAGATTTCATATACAGTATTTTTGTAAGTGAGTTAAAAGTACATACCAATTTAAAATATGAGACTTATTGCTTTCTTAGTATGGAATGAGATATAATGAACTCAAAACATGTAACAGTAAATATGCATACATTTACACACAGTTGAATTTAAGTTCCACATAAAGTTAAATGAAAAGTGAATTAAAAGAAGCTGACTAGGGCTTGGGACCTCACGTGGAGAGCCTACTGATGGTGCTCTTTGGCTGGGGTGGAACCTCTGGTTCCTCCCTTTGTTAAGAGCAAAGAAAATGGTGGCATCCATGATTGTCCATGTGGTGTCACTATTTAAATTTATCTGTCCTCTGGTAGAAGTTAGAAATGTAAGCCAGTGTTCCACAGGTGAGGGAGAAAAATATCTGAAGGGCCCCAGGCCCCAAAAATGGATTCACCACTCAGCAAGTGCAGTGCTAGGAGAGAACCCAAGGAAGGGTAGTCATGGGAGAGGCACTAGGCCAAAAGGGAGCAGTATCTGAGGGGCCCTGGACCCCAAAAAAGAATGCACCACACAGTGAGTGCAGTGCTAGGGGAGAACGTGAGAGAGGGCAGTCACACAAGAAGCACTAGACCTGGGTTATCTCACTCAAGATAGTGTTTTCTATTTCCGTCCATTTGCAGGCAAAATTCAAAATGTCATTGTTTTTCACTGCTGAGTAGTACTCTAATGTGTATATATACCACACTTTCTTTATTCATTCTTCCGTTGAGGGGCATCTAGGTTGTTTCCAGGTTCTGGCTATTACAAATAATGCTGCTATGAACAAAGTTGAACAAATGCTTTTGTAGTATGATTGGGCATCTCTTGGGTATATTCCCAAGAGTGGTATTGCTGGATCCTGGGGTAGGTTGATTCCCAGTTTCCTGAAAAACCGCCACATTGATTTCCAAAGTGGTTGCAAAAGTTTGCGTTCCCACCAGCAATGTATGAGTGTTCCCCTTACTCCACATCCTCTCCAGCAAAGGCTATCATTGGTGTTTTCAATTTTAGCCATTCTGACAGGTGTAAGATGGTATCTTAAAGTTGTCTTGATTTGCATTTCCCTGATCTCTAAAGAAGGTGAACATGACCTTAAGTGTCTTTTGGCCATTTGAACTTCTTCTGTTGAGAATTCTCTGTTCAGTTCAGTGCCCCACTTTTTAATTGGGTTGATTAGAATTTTAAAGTCTAGTTTCTTGAGTTCTTTATATATTTTGGAGATCAGACCTTTGTCTGATGTGGGATTGGTGAAGATCTCCCATTCAGTAGGATGCTTTTTTTTCTTAATGACAGTGACCTTTGTTTTACAGAAGCTTCTCAGTTTTAGGAGATCCCATTTATTCAATGTTGCCCTTATTGTCTGTGCTACTGGGGTTATATGTAGGAAGTACTCTCATGTGCCCATGTGTTGCAGTCTACTTCCCACTTTTTCTGCTATCAGGTTCAGTGTGGTCAGATTTATATTGAGGTCTTTAATCCATTTGGACTTGAATTTTGTGCATGGTGATAGATATGGATCTATTTTCATTCTTCTACAGGTTGACATCCAGTTATGCCAGCACCATTTGTTGAAGATGCTTTCTTTCTTACATTGTGTACTTTCAGCTCCTTTGTCAAAAATCAGGTGTTCACAAGTTTGTGGGTTAATATCCCAGTCTTCTGTTTAATTCCATTGGTCGACTTCTCTGTTTTTATGCCAATGCCATGCTGTTTTCATTACTGTAGCTCTGTAATAGAGTTTGAAGTCAGGGATGATAATGCCTCCAGAAGTTCCTTTATTGTATAGGATTGTTTTGGCTATCCTGGGTTTTTTGTTTTTCCATATAAAGCTGATTATTGTTCTCTCAAGGTCTGTGAAGAATTTTGTTGGGATTTTGATGGAGATTGCTTTGAATTTATAGATTGCCTTTGGTAGAATTGGCATTTTTACCATGTTGATCCTACCCATCCAAGAGCACGAGAGATCCTTCCATTTTCTGGTATCCTCTTCAATTTCTTTCTTCAAACCCTTAAAGTTCTTGTCAAATAGAGCTTTCACTTCCTTGGTTAGAGTTACCCCAAGATACTTTATGCTATTTGTGGCTATTGTGAAAGGTGATGGCTTCTCTGATTTCCCTCTTCTGCTTCCTTTGTGTATAGGAGGGCTACAATGGGAGCTGACTGAGAAGCCATTGATAAAGGCACTGGGACTTGTTTTAACGGGATGTTCTGGCTTTTTGGGACTCTAGTCCATATGGAGGCACAGCTCCCTAGGACTGTATGTAGGGGGAGGGCCTTGGACTTCCCACAGGGCAGGGTTTCCTGCCCTCTCTCAAGCAGGGTGGGAGAGGGATGAGGTAGTGTGGGGGAGCAGGAGGTGATTGGGAGGAGGGGAGGAAGTGTAAATATTTGAATGGATAAATAAACATAGATAGATAGATAGATAGATAGATAGATAGATAGATAGATAGATAAATAAAAACTAAATAAATAAATAAAATAAAATAAAAGAAGCACTAGGCCAAAAAGAGAACGGTCTTACCAGTCGTCCCAGTGGACAGACAGAAAGTTGGGGAGTGGGCTGGTAGAAGGTCCAGGTTTAGAATTTTTGCCCACAGTGGTAGAAACAGGGCTCTGTGAATGGAAGGGAGACAGACTCCACTACTGTGATGGGAGGCAGCACGGGAGGGAGGGCACGGTGGGACAGAATGACCATTACTCAGCACCATGAGCTGCCCTGCTGCCCAGTCACCACACCACCAGCCATGGTGGGGAGGGAAGGCTGGAACTGGAAACAGCTGCCTCACAGATCTGACTAATCTTGCTGGTTTCTGTGGAATTCAGACTAATATTTCTGGTTTCAGCGACAGCAGTGGCAGAGATAGAATAAAAGGAATTGGAAAGAGAAAAAGAACATTTACAGGCATGTGGGAAGGGGCTGCCCAGTGAAAGGAAAAACAGATGGGCATGAGATGCTGGCACCAGGACACTAACAGTCCTGTTTGCTGGTAGAAATTACAAAGGAGCAGATAGTTTTTGAAGGTTTGTTTCCCATAGCTGATAACATGAGAACAGCGAAAATGGTGCAAACCCCAGGGCAACTAGCTGTACATCCCGGCTAGTGCGTGGGTTGAAAATAAAGTCAACCTGATTCCCAGCCCATTGAATCAGGAACCAGAGGCTAGGGACTGCTCCGAGTGGCCCAGACAGTGAGGACCACTTTCAAGAGGTTCAAAAGGAAAGAGGAAAAAGTCTGAACAACACGCGGACCAATCCAAGTGGTATGCTCATGGTTTTAGCTATAGGAAGCAATCTAAGTCACAGGGCCAATGCTATTCTTTTTTAAAGATATGGTAGTGGGGGACTGTTCCCATAAAAGGCGGTGGTTCCACGAGGGATAGCCAGTCCCATGAGGGGTCACGGCAGTTCTCTTGAGACTTTGGCGGAACAGCCGCAGGTGGGAGACCACGGTGGGTTAGAGACAGACAGATATGCCATGCAGACAGAGAGTTTGGATATAGAGTTTCTTTAGTGACTTATGGAAAGGAATGGGAAGGGAAGGGAAAGTGGAGAAGGGGGAGAGGGAGAGATAGGGGAGGTTGGGGGAAGAAAGAGAAGAAGCGTCTACCTCTTCAGAAGAGCAATGAAAAGAGATAGAGCACAGGCTGAAGGAGGTGGAATATCCTCTTGCCTCGACAGAAGAGGGGGTTGGGAGTTGGCAGGGCTTATCTCTTAAAGGGACAGGGTACTGACATGGTAGGCCAGACCAATTGATCATTAACACTTTTGGTTATTGTCCAGGTAGCCATCTGTTTCTGTCATTTCTCACATATTTTGGAAGTTGCTTGCTTGCACTTCACTTCCTGATTACTCAGTTAATATTATTTTCTTCTTGGGTCTCTGAGTTAGTTGAAGAGTAGATAGTATAATTTTCCTTGTTTTCAAGACTTAGAAAAGAAATTAACTAAAGAGGTGTAAAGTGTATAAAGTTGAGAAATATCAAAAAGTAGTTTGGGATGGTAATTCAAGTTATAATAAAAAGTAAATTAGGTACAAGACTTTGAACTTATCAAGTAGGATAGATAATGGAGTATTTTCTCTGAATTTGTCAATTGCAAACGGACTAGACATCATTGGTGTACCTATTGCCTGAATATATTACTTATAGTTATGGTTCTTATTGTAAATAATTTTCTTATATTAGTTATAGTCTTTTTATTTTAGAGAAAAGTAGGAAATATTGTGATATTTTATTTATTTTTTAATAAATAAACCTTGTCTGAAGATCAAAATGCAGAGTTAAGCCCCTAGAGGACAAAGAGTGGGCACACACCTTTAATTCCAGGTTCATGGCCACCCTGGACTACACAATATTGACTCTATCTAAAAAGAGAAATGGAACTCACACAAAGATTCTCTCAGCAATTGGGAGTCCCAGGTCTTTAATTTCAGCACTAAGAAGGTGGAGACAAGAGTGATTTGGCTGAATAGAGAGAGGTATATAAGGCAAGAAGAGACAAAAGATCATTTCAGTCTGAAGTTTGATGGACAGCATTTCAGTCTCCGTTCGCTCTGAGAACAGGACTGCCCTTTGTTTGTCTGAGCCTTGGTAGAGGTAAGAGCTCTCCAGTGGCTTGGCTTTTTTGTTTTTCTGATCTTAATCTTGAACCCCAATATCTGTTTCTGGGTTTTTATTAGTAGTGTTAGAGTACCATATTCAATAAGAAAAAAGCATCAGAGACAATGGGGATGTTCTATCAGGAACTCACCAAGGCCAGCTGGCCTGGGTCTGAAAAAGCATGGGATAAAACTGGGCTTGCTGAACATAGTGGACAATGAGGATTACTGAGAACTCAAGAACAATGGCAATGGGTTTTTGATCCTACTGCACGTACTGGCTTTGGGGGAGCCTAGGCAGTTTGGATGCTCACCTTACTAGACCTGGATGGAGGTGGGCGGTCCTTGGACTTCCCACAGGTCAGGGAACCCTGATTGCTCTTCGATCTGATGAGGGAGGGGGACTTGATCTGGGGAGGGGGAGGGAAATGGGAGGCGGTGGCGAGGAGGAGGAAGAAATCCTTAATAAATAAATAAATTTAAAAAAAAAGCATCAGGAAATTACAGGCGAAGTCATCTTCAACAGATGGAGTTAGTAGAGGAAGTAGAAATGATGAAGGCTCTAGGAGGATTGCTCCCTCGGTAAAATTTTTGATGCATAAGCATGAAGACCTAAGTTGGATTCCCAGAATCCACATTTAAAACCCAGGGGTGCTGACAACTGCTTGTAATCCCAGCACTGGAGAGGTAGAGATATGTGAAAACATGGTGCTCACTGGCAAGCCTGGCCAAATTGGTCAACTCTAAGTCCAATAAAAGACCCTGTCTCAGAAAACAAGGAAGACCTGTGGCCTACACAGGCATGTACGCAGACATACATGTACACACACAAACACACACACAAAATAATACACATACATACAATATCTAAAGTATTTGTCCTGACAGCACAAGGACCAGTTTGATCCCCCGAAATCTTCAAATTTAAAAAAAGACTGGCATAATGGCACACACTTAAAACTGAAACACTGGGAGACAGACAAAAGTAGATAGGAAGATCCCTGGACTCACTGGCCAGCCAGCTTACCTAAATCAATAAGTTCCAGACCAGTAGTATGTGTCAACTGAAGAACAACACTTGGGTTGACCTCTGGTCTGTACATTCACATACACATACCACATATACAGCATACACTTATCCACACACAAATAGACATGCACACGTACGTTTGTTTGTTTGTTTGTTTGTTTTGAAAAATGAAACTTGCTAGGGCCAGCAAGATGGCTCAGCAGGAAAATTGCTGCCACCAAGCCTGCTGATGAGTTCCATCCCTGGAGCTGAACAGGGTTCAGGAAAAGAACTGAGTTCTTCAAACTGTCCTCTGACTTCTACATGTGCACCATAGAGAAATGCCCCACAGACACACAAATAAATAAATGCAAAATATAGTGATAATAAAATTAAAATAAATTAAAAGAGATATTACAAACAGTCTCAGCCCAGTTCTGTAAAATCTACCAGATGTGCAGTAAAGGATGAAAATGAACGTCAAGGAACAAAGCAAGGACACAGTTTTCTTCTAACATCTGATGGGGACAGTACCACAAACTCCAGGGTTTGCCTGAAGAGACCCCATAGTCTTTGGAAAGCCCAGACTCAATGCCCTGTGCAACAGAACTTCAAATTGAAAATACAATAAATCTCCTCTCAATTGACAAGGATTTTCAATTTAAAAAAAAATCCTTGGGTTCTCCTAGCCTTATGCAAGGCTAGGAAATCAGTTATGTAATACGTGGATCTCGTTCACACTTAACCAAACTTTATGTCACTTGTAAAGGTCATTTGTTCCAGTGGTGCAGAGGGAGGTTTTCCTCTGGTTCTAGTGCTAGGTGCTTGACATGTCTGGAAGAGTTGACTGACAAGGCTTGAGTTGACTGACCAGCTTGTGTCATACATTAGCTGGTCACGACAGCTGAGAGGTATCTGTCCAGAATGCTATATCAGATAATGCAACAGCAAAAAGACATTAACAATATTAATATTTAGGTCAAAGAGTGTGTGGAGGAGGTGAAGGAAGTAAGGAAGGGAGAGAGAGACCATGAGAACATAAACTAATATAGTTTTGACACTTTTGCTTTTGAGACAGGACTTTGTTTAGTTCAGAATAGCCTTAATATCACTGGGTAACTAAAGATGATCATGACCTTATGATTCTTTTGCCTCCACAACTTAAGTTATGTGCTGATAGACCTGCTTATGCAGTAACAGGAAAAGAACTCAGGGTCTGTACGTGCTAGGCAAGCACTCTACAAACCCAGCTCTACTCCCAGCCCCAAAATAATGTGTTGGTAATTGTTTCTCAGATTGAGAAGCCAACATTGATGCTCAGCACCTTCATCTTCCAGCAGAAGGCAGCCCTGGAAATGGAACAGCATCAGGATAAAGATATGAACTTTTCCCACCAAGGCCTTGAGTGCTTCCAGAAAAACATAGAAACCAATCAAGTGGAACAGGTAATGTAGGTACTTGTGAAGGAACAAGAATTAGTAAAGACGAGTTCAGGTAGCCAGCTCCAAAGCAGTGGTCAGGGCTTGAAAAGGAGCCAACTGTTGGCAGGATGAGAACTCTGTGGGGCTTAATACTGTCAGCTTGATAGGCTCCAGACTCCGTGAAGAGACAGGCCTCTGGACATGCTCGGGTGGGGTCATCTACACTGGGGTAATTGAGATCGGAAAGTTGACCCTAAATACAGGCTTCAGTCACTTTACAAAAGAGCTCACTGAGCACCCGCCTTCATCTGCCTCTTCCTACCTGTGGTTGCAAAGTGACCTGCATGTTCATACTTCTGGAAAGTAACCAATACACAAACAGGGGGACTAGGGAGTCCACTCGAAATCTGTGGGTGGAGAAATAGTCCTCCAGTCAATGTTTCCTCTACAGCACCACCACCAAAACGCACCAGGGAGAAGATGAGGAAGATGGTGGCACAAAAGAAGGGGAAAATTAGGTTGAGTCAGTGTAACTAGTCTGGACAGTGAGGAGCAGCCAAAAACACTAATCCTTCCCATTGTTCCTATAGAATATTTCTCTAAAATAGGGATGGGTGGGGGCATATTATGTGGTATGTATCTGAGGCCTGTCATGGAGAAGAGGGGGGGAGGAGGGCTTGCTGTTTATGTTTAATTTCTGAAAAATAAACTGTATTTGGAAATCCAGCCCTGAGTTTATAGATGACATCAACTCCCCTACTAAAGCTACAATGGGAAGATTAAGATTGACTCTTTTCAGTCTGAAAATGTCACTGCATCCTTTAAGGCAGTTGTCTTGACACATGTCCTAGCAGGAGCTGTATGATGTGGTCAAGGAGCCATCCTCTAAAGCCATGTGTTTCTCCTGCTCCTTAGCTCTGACAGTCTATCTGGGTTGAACCCTTTCAAAAGCATCTGTGTGCCAACTCTAGCCACTGCTTGTTCCTGCTCCTCCCAGTGTCTTCTGGAGTTGGTGATGTTGATCTGAAATGCAGTATACTCTTGGGAGCGAGAGTGCTAGGACAGAACTCTAGCCATACAGTTTTCTAAGGCAGCTCTAATGTCCCGTCCATGAGGAAGACAGAATCAACTCATTGGAACATGTGCATTCATTTATATTTGGATGTCATTTGAATTTTTCCCAAAAAAAGCAAAATTACATCTATAAATTATGTTGATAAAAAAAGAAAATTAGAAAAACCCAAATAGTATTTTAAAAATACAACAGATACATGGGGGATACCAGCAGGAGGAATAAAGGGCCAAATGTGAGCAGATACTCTAATACATATTTGTGAAAATGTTATAATGAAGACCATTTATGTATACTAACTAAAAAACAAATTTAAAAAAATAAACAGAAAAAAATTTCAGATGTATAATAGTAAAATATTGGGTTTATGTGATATCTTATGCACACATAGCATATGCTATTTAAACAGAGATGACTTGAGTCTCTGACCCATCCCTCCCTCCAGAGTACTGTAACTGCAGGTGTCCACCATGTCCAGTTTCATGCAGAGCTGAGGACTGAATCCAGAGCTTCATATATGGCAGGGAAGGGCTCTTCCAATTGTGCTGCATTTTCCACTTATACATGGTATTATATTCCCATTAACAAAAACAATTCCAAAGATGGAATTAGGTTTCTCCTTATTTTAAAAACTAGTAGCTCTACCTAGGTGCCACTGCACAGGTTAAAAGAAGAAAATGCATTCAGTGGAAGGACACTGCAAGGGTTTTGTGAATCCATAGGACTTTGTTGCAATTTCCTACAAAGCATTTAACTTCAACCTTGATGCTTAATAGACTCATATGGTAACCTTGGAATATAAAGCAATATACAGCCTCTATTTAGATGAATTATAGTGGACTCTCTGGGCAGTGTCCATGAATAAGAACACTTATATAGTTCCTTGGTTGTTTTTCAAGCAATACCATGATTTGAGAACAACCCTTCTAGAATGGTAGAGTTAATAGAAATCATTTTTGATCCCTAGGTCCTTGGTTTTTGCTCAAAATTGTAAAATTGCAAGATGAGAGAATGTAAGTGGCATTGTTGAAATTGACAGGTTAGCATTATGTTAAAAATTAGTCAAGAAAGTGGGGCCATTCTGAGTCCAGGGAAGATGAAAGTTCTCAGAGCAGACAGAATTTTAGGGGCCCAGCAGTCACCTAAAAATTGTCACATCACCCATGGCTGGGATGGGAAATGTTTATCCAACACTGCCTTCTTCACTGAGAACTTACACAGATAAAGTGGAAAGACAGAATCCAGATTCTCATAGAGAAACATAGGCTGCCATCAAATCACTTTTAACAGCACAAAGCATCTCAGATGTCCTGGGGTACTTAGAGTGGAGGAGGGAACAGAAGAGATGGGGAGTCCAAAACCTGAGCACCTGCTAAAGCACATAATGATGATGCACAGGACAGGTAAGCAAGATTTGCCTTACTTTGATGCCTCCTTGTTCAGAGCCAGAGATGAAGAATCTGAGTGTGCACAACTTATCTGATGGTGAGGAAGAGCAACAGTAGTGGAGTGGGGACTTCAGAAAAAGAGATAGATAATGAACAGTTTGTTATGAAGCAAACTATGTTGTTCAAAATTGGAGCTTAACTATTCTGTCACAGAAAATGTGGGAGGTTGTAAAGAATTAGACCACTCTGGGGGAGGAGCCACAAAACCAAACACCACCTGCCATTCATCACAGGCAGAAGGTTGCTGTGGCAGAAACAGAAGGCATTAATACCCAGCACTGTAAGCCTACTGGATACCTGAGATGGTGATAGCATTCCCTCCAAAGAAGCAAGGAGACTTGATAGGATAAGCCCCAACAGAATCAACTGTGACAGGGAAGGGCAGAATGAAGAGAGTAGAGAAAGTGGGGGCTGACATGGCAATGCTTATATTTGAAGTCCTTGTCCACAGCAGAGTGCATAAACAGCAAGCTTTTCACAATAGAGTATGCATACCAGCTGTAATTATCAACTGGTGGCTTTCACAGTTGATGCACCATGTTGTGAGCATTTGAAAAAGGATATGGTTTATGGAGTTGCAGTCTCAGGTCCCAATTCAATCACTAACTAGTGCAAAGATCTTTATTTGATAGCTTAACTTCTGCTTAGGTATTCAATAATACCATTCATTACTACCAAGTTGGCCAGACATTGTTGCACACACCTATAATCCCAGCAACTAGGAGCCAAGGCAAAAGGGATCCATGATAAAAAGTTAATGCCATCAATAAAGGGATAGATGGGAAAGAGAGGGGTGAGAGCAGGAGAAGAAAAAGAAGAAGAGAGAAAGAGGAGGATAAAGAAAGGAAGAGAGAGATTAATGGTTAAAGATAGATAAATTGTTAAAAAGATTGAGTAAAAATTGTAAATGGAAGGGCTGCTTCTTTGCCTTGTTTGTTCCATTTTCTCCTCTTCTGTTTCCAGGCCACCTAAAAGCAAATGCTTAGCTGTATTCTTGATCTCAGCAGTTAGCTGGTGAGGACTTATATTCCCCTATACACATGCAAGCTCAGTACAGAGACTGTGAAACTGGATGAGTTCCTAGCATGGAAGCTTTGCTTTGTAAGTAGACTACAGAAGGCACAACTGAAAGATGAGAGATAAGTGCACACATATTCTCAGGCTAAACAGCAGTTTCCATCACACTGGGCTGGACACCTGCTGGTGGACCCTCACTGTTGGTTTTCTAATGGTCCATAGGCTTCCCCGCCCCCCCGTCACGGGGACCCTTCCAGGAGTGTCACAGAAAACCTCCCAGGTGAAGTGGTGAATGGACGCTTAAAAGAAATCCCACACTAGCTCAGAATTGAGAAATAGTTATTTATTTAGGGGTAAACTCACAAATCAGAATCCTCCACTTGACCAGTTGAATCCCATGATCCAAAACAAGCAGCCAGCAGAAAAGAGGAAGGGAAAAAAAGACAGCCGCAGATTTTGCATCCACGTGTATAGTACGAGAGGCCATGCCTCAGTAGGCGGGTACTTACAAGCTGCAGGTCTTCCTACAGCACCTCCCCTTTTGTTTAAATACAGAAGTTCCAAACCCAATACAAAATTATATACAGTAAGAACAAATATCCTATTCTAACTAGCTTAAGTTTTGTATAATAAATAACTTGGCCAAGTCATGAGAGAAAAGTAACTACAGTTATTAGTTACTTTAACCCCATTGAATACCTGAGAAGGGAAATAATATTACTTGAGCAACATCCAAAATGTGCAACAAATGACAGAGACAATTGGCTAACTGGGCAATCACCCAAAATCTCATTTGCAACTTGAAGCAACCAACTTTTGCTAAGGCCTAGAATAACTGACAGACTATTTTAAAAGGCAAGAAATTTTTCAAAATTTTTCAAAACCATCTTACCCTGTCTTGGCAAGATTTGACAGTCCTGCTTATCCATTTCCCCATACTATATATCTTGTCAGTGGTTGAGGCATGGGCATTTCTTTTCCCAAAGGCCAGTTTTTGCCAAGAAGAAAACAAGTTCCAAGTGGAGTGTCTTCGGTGCTGAACATTCTCTCGGGAATAGATTGCTGCTGCCTGGAGAGACTGTGTCTCACTTCAACAGAACTCTAAGTTATTTAAATGTCATTTTCTACACCTTTCCTTTCTCATTACCTATGATGGCCATGACTTCTAATGTATGTGTAATTACTGAATCAGCCTTTTCTGAGCTTAAAGCAGTCGCCCACTAAAAGCCTGAATAAGTGTCAATAGTGTGGTGTACATATTTCAATTTTCCAAATTCTGCAAAATGGAATACATCTATCTGCCAGATTTCATTCCTTTGAGTACACTTTGGGTTAATCCCTGAAGGAAGCGGTGCTTGGTTATAGAAAGAGCAAGTAGGGCATTTCTTTATAATTTCCTTAGCTTGTTGCCATGTAATAGAAAACTCTTTCTTTAAACCCTTGCTATTGATGTGATGTTTTGTATGAAATTCTGAGGCCTGAAACATGCTTCCAATCAATAATTGATCAATTTCTACATTACCTTGTGCTAGAGGAACTGGCAGACCCATATAGGATCGAATGTGTGTTATGTACATAGGACAAAGCCTATTCCTGATTATGTCTTGCAACTAGATAAACAATAAAGTCAATTCTGTATTATCTGGTATAAATTCAGTGGTTTCAATATGGAAGATAACTCTTTCTTCATATTGTGAATCAGTAACTATATTAAGAGGTTTTTTAAAATCCCTTAGCACCATGAGAATGGCATATAATTCTGCCTTCTGGACAGAATTATAAGGGCTTTGTTCGACCTTACTCAATTCTTCTGATTTGTAACCTGCCTTCCCTGATTATTTTTTTTTTTGCATTGGTATAAAATGTATGGGCTTCAATTATTGGAGCATCAAGTACAATTCAGGGAAGAATCCAAGAAGTTGTCTTTATAAGGTTAAGTCTATTGCTTTTGGAATAGTTGCTATGAGTTTCTCCCAAAAAAACTTAGCACAAGCTCTTTGCCATAGTTCATTGCCTTCCCATAACTTTTTATTTCATCAGTAGTGAAAGGCACTATAATTTCTGCTAGATCTATACCTGCTAGTTGACAAAGTCTCAATTTACCTTTTATGATTAATTCAGAGGCTTTTTCCACATATGTTTTTAATATTTTACTTGGTTTATATGGTAAAGAGATCCATTCTAAAATATCTTCCCTCTGCATTAAAATTCCTGTAGGAGAAATTCTGGAAGGCAATATGACTCGAATACAACTAAGATTTAGATTCACCCTATCTGCATGTGCCTCCTGTAATTTTTCCTCAACCATTGTCAATTCCTTTTCTGCTTCAGCTGTTAATTCTTTGGGACTATTCAAGTCTTTATCACCATCTAAGCTTTGGTTTAAATGAATTATTAGATTAGGAGTTATTCCAACAACTGGTCCTAGACTGGAAATATCTCCTAACAATCTTTGAAAGTCATTAAGAGTGGGTAACTGATCTCTCCTAATTTGTGCTTTTGGGGACCTAATTTTCTGCAAACCTATTTTATAATCTAGGAAATTGATAGAATCTCCTTTCTGTATTTTTTCAGGAGCAATCTGCAGTCCCCATTTAGGTAAAACTTTCTTCATTCTTTCTAAAGTATCCATATTTGAATTAGATAGCAAAATGTCATCCATGTAATGATAAATTATAGACTTAGGACATTGCTTATGTATTATTTCTAATGTCTGATTTACAAAGTATTGGCAAAATGTGAGACTATTGAGCATCCACTGTGGGAGTACAGTCCATTGATATCTCCTAGTAAACTGAGAATTATTATAAGTAGGCACTGTGAAGGTGAATTTTTCTCTATCTTTTTCTTGTAAAGGTATAGTGAAGAAACAATCTTTCAAATCAATAACAATAAAAGACCATCCTTTTGGTAATAGGGAAGGCGAAGGGATTCCAGAATGTAGAGGGCCCATAGGTTGAATAACCTTATTGACAGCTCTTAGATCTGTCACCATTCTCCATTTACCAGATTTCTTTTTTAAAACAAATCCAGGAGAATTCCAAGGGCTGGTTGATTCTTCAATATGGTGAGCAACTAGTTGCTCTTGTACCAGCTGTTCCAAAGCCTGCAACTTATCTTCAGCTAGAGGCCACTGCTTAACCCATATTGGCTTCTCAGTTAACCATTTTAAAAGTAGGGCTGCTGGTACCTCTAAAGGTTTGTTATTTGCTGTATGTTTTTGTACAACTTGAATGGCTGGTGACCTTTGTCCATAAAGACTTTATTATATCCTTCCCAGAATTATAAGTTCCTGGGACTGCAGGAATTTTGATCTGGGTATTCCATTGCTGTAGCAGGTCACACCCCCATAAATTTATTGCAATGTCAGCTACATATGGCCTCAGCTTCCCAATTTGGCCCAATACAGTAAACCCATCTCATGCTTTGTTTAACTTGAGATATGGTTCCAATTCCTAGTAATTGAACATCTGCCTCTTGAAGAGGCCAATTTGGATGCCATGTTTCTGGAGTGATGGTATTCACATCCACTCCTATGTCTATTAAGCCAACAATTACAATTCCATTTATACCCATTCTTAGCTTTGGTCTCTGATTATTTATAGAAGTTTGCCATAATATATGTTTCTTATTTCCTATTTGAATTTTTGACTTCTCCAAATTTGTGCCATCTTTTAGAACAGTATGGTCTTGTGCCGAAGGTTCTGGACTTTTTTAATTTTCCTGGTGTGACATGTCCTCCACAGTTATTGGGAACAACTGGGCCACTTTTGGCTTGGGGACCTGTGAGAGACCCCTAAAGGAGTTTCCCGATGGTATCAGTTAGGAAGTTTTTGTTTGAAATTCTTCTTCCTCTACTACAGGTTGGGGCAAATTTTTTCCTCTGAACTAGATGTTGTGTATGTTTATACAAAGTTGAGGAAGCCTTAGAGTGGGGCAAATGATCAGGCATTTAGAGCCGTGGTTCACAACCTGTAAGTCATGACCCCCTTGGGATTACATATCAGATATCCTGCATATCAAATATTTGCATTGTGATTTGTAACAGTAGAAAAATTTTAGTTATGAAGTAGCAACAAAATAATTTTGATTGGGGATCACCACAACTTGAGGAACTGTCTTAAAAGGTCACAGCATTAGGAATGTTGAGAACCATTACTCTAGAGAAATTTCTCCCAATTGTGTTCTGAGTCCTCACTGTTGTTCATTAAAAGCCATCAGCCATGCCACCTCAGGTTGCTCTACTCTGATCTCTCTTGCTTTCGCCAACTTCAGAAAGTAATTCTGTATTATTTTTGTGCTCTCTCTCTCTCTCTCTCTCTCTCTCTCTCTCTCTCTCTCCAGGGTCTCACTAAATAGCTTCAGATGGACTGGCAATATTTTGTATTCAAACCACAACATCACATAAAGGCCTTTTCCTGAGGTGGTAAGGCAATCCCAGGATGTGGTATTCCCAAACCTTCCCCTACTGTCTTCTTATACCTCCCATGTGAAATTCTTGGAGCTGTAGTCTATATGAGAACCTCAATGCATGTCAGGCAATGAGTCATGAGGAAAGGGAGAGGCTTCACGCCCAAATACTGCTGGGTGTGAAGATAACTCAAATGGAAAAGGCTGTCTGTCACCTGCTTCATCACCTGTGTGCAGAGTTCCAGGATTTTGGCTAGCAACTAGTTTACTTTATCATCGTTTTCCATATCCTGGTTGCATGATAAAGGATGTGGAGCCATAGAATAGTTTTCAAAATCTAACCCAACCATGATGCAAAAAGAAATTATCAGGACTCAATCATCGTTTTTATCCTTAGTTTAGACTTCTAGCTATTTGTAGGTATCTTGTGTATGTGTGCACCCTGTTTGGGGATGAATGCAAGCATATGTGTGTATACACCCATGTAGAGACCAGTTAGTTGAGTTCGTTTATTGCTCTTCATCTTACCAATTGAAACGGGATCTCTTACTAAATCCGGAGCTCTCTGGTTTATCTATCTAGGATTACAAGCATGGTTGACAAAATCGGGTTTAAAACAACAGGAGTCCTTAGGGATAAACTCAAGACTTCGTGCTTGTGTAAATATCATGGGGCTAGAAGAAAACCAACCTGGGTCCTTGAATCCAGACTGGCTTAAAGACAGCCACACCCATCTGATGCAGATGCACAAATGGGGCCTAGTCTGTTGAGACCTTCCCAGCAGGTGATCCCAGACTCGTGGGAGGTCAGTCAGGGGTCCAACCAGAACCTGTGGGAGGAGGGACACCATCACGCAACAGGGCTCATATGGAAGAGTTTTATTGCGGGAAGGGAATGGGAAAGGGAGGGTGAAAGGGGGAAGACTGGCCTCTGGAGACAGGAGTGGTAGAGGAGAGGAAGAAAGAGAGAGAGAAGGCAGGCAGGGCCAGCTTTCTATGATTGACATAACACCTGTGTTGTAATGACATAGCAGAAGATGTTGTCAGGAACCAGAGCAGGCAGAGTACCACGTGAAGATCTCCAACGGGCAGGCTAGCATAATGCCTGAATGTTAACATTTCTCCCTTTTGTTTATTATAAAAAAGTGAGTTAATCACATACGTACACACACACACACACACACACACACACATCTTAAACAAGAGTTGAATAAGTTAAAAGAAAAGAAATCTTGTGAGTGCTAAACAAGATGAAGCTGGCTTCTCCATCTCTGACTCTCGTGTTGCAGCAGACCTAGACAGGGCATTTAGAGAAGGAGAGCAGACACACACAACCAGGTTTTGAGGCAAAGGAAAAGAAAAAAGTGGAGAACTCTTTTTCAGTTCCCCACTGCCTGATGCAAAAAAATACTGAGGCCAGCCTCACATCCAGGGAAACGGTCAAAGTTGGGAAGCTCTGCCAAAGAAAGCAGAATTGCTGCAGGTGGAAGATAGCAAATCTGTTGCAGGTGGAGCAGGTGGGCAGGGTCCCTGCATGAAGTGGGTGACTGTGGCAGGTCCCGCCAAGGCATGCCATCAAGAAAATGTGCCACATGCAACAGAGCCAGTGAGTGTAAGAGATTCATTGGGAGGAAGAGAGCTAAGGAGTGAAAGGCCACGTCTGAGTGGGAACTTGAGAGAGGCAGGCAGACAAGAGGAAGAGAAGCAAGAGAAAGTAGAAGGGGAAAAGAGGAAAATAGAGAAGAAAGAAGTAAAATGCAAGAGACATGCAAAGAGAATGAGCTCTGCCTGGTGGACACTTTTAAAGGGTACACATGTTACATGGCCGAGGCTGGAAAGGTACCTGGCAACATGTAACTGTTTTGGCGGCAGAGACATGCTGTTGGGGCAGAAACTAACATTGGATTTCTTTAATAAAAGAAGCAAGCAGAGCCAAAGGTAGAAGACCCCAGTTTTTCTGTACTTGAGAGAGTTCACTTAATGATGCATCTTAGCAGGCTTCATACTTGAGTAGAAGAACAGGAAGAAAGAACAGAGAGAGGACTAGCAATAAACATAAGATAAAGGTTGGAAATAGAGTACCCGCTTCCATCTGTCGCATCACTGGCAGAATGTTGGAACGGTCCCACAAAATACCAGGATATACGGTGCTGGAAAGTGGCCATTTGGATTGCTATAAGGTATATTTGGGCCAAGGCATCACAGAGGAGAGGCTGAGCTTATGCTGCTATGTGCAGTCCCCATGAGGGAGGCAGAAAAAGTGAGAACCAAAGTGTTATCATTTTCATCCCCCAGTGCTTTGGCAAAATATCTAGCCCCCCAAGTGCTGGATTGCTGGCACTTCCGGGTTCCAGGGCCACACATGTACCACCAAGCATTCAGGCAACTAACATAGCCACCCGGGGTCTTCAAGCCCTAGCGATCTAGGTGCAGTGTGGTCATGTGATCTGCATTGCAGCAGTTTTGTAAGCCCCTGTGCATGTGTGCTAGGCAGGCGTTAAATGCTGGACATGCCTGTTCCAGGCTCTAGTCCTGCACCAACTTCCTCAGGCCTGCACACCTGTCTTTCTCTCTGTCTCTCAATAAACTCTTAAAGTGGGTTCATTTGTGTGTTTCATGATCCATTCTTGCTCGCGCCCAGGAATTTCACAAAGGCCTGGAAATTTTTAGCATCCCTCTCCCAAATTTAGGGAGAGTTGATTTTGAGAAAGCACAGGTTGCTCAATGGTTTATCAGACACAGAACAGGGGGTAGGTTTTGAGCCAGAGAGACACGTGGGTTGTCCAGTACTAAAACCAAGGTTTAGAGACGATCGATTAAGGAGGAACAAGCTGTCCAGTCAGTCATCATCCAAAGGTCCAGGAACCACGGGGTGCTGAGCCCCAAGATACACGTGGTTGCTTGCTGTCAGGGCTTGTTTAAGAAGTGAGAAACCATGGTTTAAAGACAAATCTTTACTCATAGGGAATGGCCAGAAAAGGGGGCCCACAAATCATGCTGGTACAGGAGGAAGAGGCCCCAGTGATTCATTAGTTGGAGAAGCGATATTGTTGTATGTGGACCTAGTTCCAGAGTACTGGCAAGTCTCAGGCTGCCAGTGGACAGGAGAAAATTCCAGGAGAGTCTGCTGAGCTTGTGGAAGCAATGTTATAATTTTAAAAATAGCAGGAAAGAGGGGGGCCATCATGCAATAAATAGGGCTCACAAGGTGGGGGGTTATTGGGAAAAGGAAGTGGAGAAGGGGAGCAGGGTAGGGGGAACAGCCTCTGGAAACAGGAGGACAGGAGTGGTAGAGGAGAGGGAGAGAGAGAAAGAGAGAGAGCGGGTGGTGGATAGGAGACAAAGCCTGCCTTTTATGAAGGGTCATAGCACATGTGCGGTAGCAACATAGGAGATGACATTGTCAGGATGCTGCGCAGGCCAGAGTAGTGCCTGAGTGCATCCTGCCAGGTCCCTAAGGTGCAGGTTAGCATAATGCCTGAATGCTAACACATGTGGGCCCCCTCATTTTAACGAAATAAAGGGTGGAGAATTGGGAGATTTAGAGAAGCAGAATGGTTCATACACCGTGGAAAGACACATGAAGGAATAAAGGTAGACGTAGAGGATCGGGCAGATGCTGGAGGCCAGCGTGCCACCTGGGTCCATCGTGGTGGTGATGTGGAATAGACTGAGAAGGGAGGTCTACCCGCACCTGGGACCATGATCAGGTTGCTACCATGGGCTATGTACGCATCTCTGGTCATACAGTAGCCAGGATCTACGCTGATATCCATGACTCATGCTGCCATCAAGTGCCGTGCTGACTCCGATCGCCTGGGCTGCCTCCTGGGCACAGTTCCGGCCCATGATTCATGCTGCCACTGGAGACATACTGATCTGGCTGGCCTTTGCTACCTGGGGTATGGTGACAGCCAGGCCTAGGCTATTTGTGAGGACCATGTCTGTGCCTATAGTCCTACTGCAGCTAAAGTTTATGTTGCTGCCCATGTCCCCATGGTGCTACCAGAGGCCACCTGAAGCCTGGGGTGTGAGCTACATCTTGTGACCTTGTTGGTATCCAGGGACCATGTGAACCATCCTGATCTGAGTTCCTGGAGCTACCACTTGGAACATAGGATGTTGATCAGGCTAAGTTGCTGCCTAAAACCATGTCTAAGTCTGTGGCCCAGCTATAGCTGGGATTTGCATTGAACTCTGTGACCCTGGTTGCCATTTGGGCCCATACAGAGGCCTGGGATCTGGGTAGGAGCCTGAGACTTGGGTAGAGTCGGGGGGGGGGGGGGGGGGCATGACACAGCAGGGGCCATACATATATGAGTAGCCTGCATACCAACTGGGGACAGGGTGCCACCCAGGTCCAGGCTGCTGTCAAGGGTCATGTCTGGATCTGTGACCCTGTAGTGGCCAGTGTCTAGGTTGTGGCTCTGGTTACCACTGTGCGTAGCGAAGAGGCCTGTGTGCAAACCAGTCACTGACATGGGAATTTATGGTTTGTCTCACATGATCAGGGAACATTGCAGGTACTTAGTAAAGCCAGGTCCAGACACAGAAAACCTCAAAAAAGGTACAGTATGTTTAAAAATGTGCTTAGTTACTGAAGAAAAAAAATGGGTATAGACCATCATAGAAAAAATATAATTAGATTTAAAAATGATAGTAAATCCCTTAAAGAAAAAAGTAAAATAATACTTTTAAAAATGAACCACATAAAAATGGGAAATACACAGGATTTCTGGATCCTGTATGATGCTTTGCTGACTTGAAATTTTTTAAATGCTAATACACAGAAAACAATAGTTGCTGAGAGACATTGGATTATGAAAACTGCTACATTAAACCAACCTATATATTTTTAAGAAAACTAGTGAAAATTTAATGAAGAATGTATAGAGGACAATTAGATAATATTGGTGTCACATTATCTTAATCTGGTAACAGTAATGTCGTTTAAAAATATGATATCTTTGTCTTTAGAAAGAGCATATGTGTAAGTCCATATGCTAAAAGAATAAAACATAATGTTTTAATGCATACAAGTCAATTCTCAAGCATCAGGAAAACATTAATTGCTGGTCGAAGTACTTTCCATGGAAGTACAGGGCTTGTGTTAGATGCCCAGAACCCATGTAAACAAACAAACAGCACACAGTGAAACACAATGTCGGGGAGTCAGATAGAAGGCTCCCAAATCCAACATATATATAGAGAGAGAATGTCCTAACTTCAAAATGGAAGTCAAAAAATATGTTGCATTGAGGGAAGAGGTTATAGCTTTGTTTCCACAGGAAACAAAAAGTTATGGTTCTCTTCAAAATTAATAAAACTCAGATTTGATCAGTAGGAACCTCCTGTGGATCTTGGCTGCTGACATGAGGGAAAAAGCCAAGAAAGACTGCAGGACAGGTGATATATATGCTGATCCCTCAACATGGGAACAGCTCTGAAACTGGATGAGACATGATGAATCTTGTTAGTTACAGAATCCTCATGACTTTTTATTACATATCATCCTTTCATATTGCATGGATAGATGTTTGGTTATATAACCCATACAGGCTTACAAAATTAGCAGGTGACTTTTACCTGCTTAAACATAGAACAAAAAAAATTAGCTCATTTGTACATACCACACATTCTATACTTGTGTTAATACAGATTTATATGTTACCTTTAAAAGTTTGTGTGTTATCAGAAAAAGCAAAAAAAATTAGCCACATATCAATAAAGACAAGGCAAATAGTCCAGATGATTCAGCATCTCCAAATGCTTCTGTTGCAATTTCCTCAAAACTCTGCATCTAGAACTTTAAAGCTGCTAACAAAGCTCGTCTAGCCTCACAGGCTATCCAGCCAAGATGTCAGATAAGTTCTATACTTTTCCATCACACAAATACCAAACAAAAAAAATAGTAGAGCTAGCTCTCTCAGGACTGGTCCATTATTCCATTTTTCTCAGGTCCCCTAAGGATTCCATTACTACCAGATAACAGGAAACAGTATAGAAAACAAGAAGTGGGGTGAGTGTTTTTTAAGTCTTTCGGTGGGTTATGGATATTTGTCATCATTGAGAAGGTTTAGTTACAAGTTGTTATTGCCATGGTCAGGAAAGTTGATCAAAGAGAATTAGATTCAGGGATCTCTATTTGAAGATATGGTGAAGAAATGGTAGGATAAAAAGGTAAATTATTGAGTCTACTTTTAAACAACCTTATCTCAAACATTTTACATTGATAACAATTTTTTATGTTGATACCAATTTAAGGTTATTTTTGCTATAGTGTATATATTTTTCTGCTTTTGTTTAAGGTATTGTACCTATGCAGTTTATTTAAAAATTTAATATAAATTTTTAGTCCTGAAAACTTATTTAGAATGATAAAGAAAAACAGGTTAGTAATTAGTCATCTGTAACAATCAAACTTACAGTAATTGCTGTGGAAATTAGCTATATAAAGATATGCTATATTTGTTTATGCTTTATTTGTTCAACAATGTAAGGATTTGTACTTAATTATGTAAAAATGTGTTACATTTGTTTCACCTTGCCAGCCTAAGGCATCTGATTGGTCTAATAAAAACTGAATACCAATAACAAGGCAGAAAAGGGATAGGCAAGGATGGCAAACAGAGTAAATGAAGAAGAAGAAGAAGAAGAAGAAGAAGAAGAAGAAGAAGAAGAAGAAGAAGAGGAGAAAGAGGAAGAGGAGGTGAAAAAGGAATGATGGAGAAAGAGCGAGAAATGCCCAGGGCCAGAAGCCAGGCAGCTGACATACAGAAAGATATGGAATAGAACATACAGAAAGAAAGAAAAGTAAAAAGTCCCAAGGGAAAATGTAGTTGAAGAGAAACAGGTTAAGTTATAAGAGCTAGTGGGACCAGCATAAAATAAGGTGAAGTATACTGGGTGATTTTGTGTGTCAACTTGACACAAGCTATAGAATGATCATAAGAAGGAGCCTCCACTGAGGAAATGGCTTCTTGAGATCCAGCTATAAGGTATTTTCTCATTTAGTGATCAATGGGAGGAGTTTCAACCCATGGTGAGTGGTGCCATCCCTGGGCTGCTGATCCTGGGTTCAATAAGAAATCAGACTGGGCAAACCATGAGGAAGCAAGCCAGTAAGCAACTCTCCTTCATGGCATGTGAATCTGCTCCTGTCCCAGGATCCTTCCCTGTTTGAGTTCCTGTCCTGACTTCCTTCAGTGATGAACAGCAATGCTGAAGTGTAAGCCAAATAAATCCTTTTCTCCCCAGTTTGCTTTTTGGTCATGGAGTTTTATCACAGTAACTAAGACAATTGGTGGCAGTGTAGTGGGGTATTTCTGTAACAGACTTGACCTTGTTTGGGAGAGGATTGTGGAAAGTCTTGGGAACTTTGGGCTGGGAAAACCATTGAGTGTTGAGAACTTAGTGAGGTATTCTGTGTAATGTGGAGCATAAGAATGTTGAGATCAATGCAAAAGATGGAGGCCTGGCTTGTGAAATTTCATACAAAAATTTAAATGTTCTGTTAGAATGCTGAAATAGACAAATAGGACACAAAAGAAGGCAACTGCCAAACTTTCCAAAGACAAGGTAGGACAATCCTTCAAAGTTCTTGCTTCACAAAAGTCTGTCAAAAATTCTAGGACTGTAGGTCAAAGGTGTATGCCTCAAGTAACCATAACTTTCTAGTCTTTAACACCACTAAAGAGCCAAGAAAGATATAATATTACCTGAGTAAACAGGAAGTGTAGACCAAACAACTTCCAAAACTATAGAAATGGCAGAAACAGTGGCTGCCTGGACAGTCTCTGATGGATCCTCTGCAATAAAAATAAATAAATAAAAGTTTATTTAATAAAACTTTATGTATTGTGGGAGTGCTGATACTGAAAGAAAACTTCATATAAACAGTCACTTATCTACAGAACCTGATGAAAAGCGGTCAACTAAGAAACTGAGATAGGACTAAGGCAAGTTACTTAACTGAGAAGTAGGAGGAAATATAAACCACCAGAATGTCTGTTTTGTATACATTTCTTTTGGCCTCAACTTTTCATCTTTGATGTCATGAATGCTATTTTATATGTGAATCTTTCACATAAAAATTTTATCCCTCTTAAAAAATAGAATGCCTTTTATTCAAACTGCCAAAGTGACATATCTTTAACTCCCTTATGTTCATTTTTCTTCAATTCCATGTACAGACACCAATTTTAATTTTTCAAAATTTGTATTTGTTTGAATATCTAAAATTATAATTTCTGTTAAATCAATATCGCTTCTCTATAGCTCCCACTTTATGTGTTTTAATGTATGAATGTGGTTCATTTCAATTTAAAAGCTTTTTAGAAAATGAATTTATATTTTATGTATATGGGTGTTTTGTTTGCATATGTATTTCTGCACCACATAAATTGAGGCCTGTGGAGGGCAGGGGAAAAAATTGGGTCCACTGGGACTAGAATAACAAATGACTGTGAACCACTATGTGATTGATTTCCTGGATCCTCAAGAACAGCCAGTATTCTTAACTACTAGAACTTTTAAATATTCTATTTATCTATCAAAGATATTTCACAATATCCATTATATAAAATATCTAAGTAGAAATTATTTATATTTATTAAGTATTCAGCTACTTTTCACTAGCTCAAGTTTAAGTCAAGGTGATTTGGAAGAAGAAAATGAGTTGGTTTTTATCACCTTATATATAAGAAATAAAATATACAGGAACTTAGGAATCAATCTGAGAAGTCCCTTATCAAATAGGTAAAGAACAATAACATATGTTTATAGCACAGCAGCATGCAGACTTTCTAAAGAGGAATTTTTGTCAGTGAAGATAATGTCTGAGCCTGGAAGACAGTAGTTGTAAGTGAAAGAAACCAGGCATAGAAAGGTAAGCATCAGGGGCTAGAGAGATGGCTCAATGGTAAAGAAGACATCTGCTCTTACAGAGGACCTGAGTTTGGTTCTCTTCACTCATGTCAGGTGCCTCACAACTACCTGTAACTGCAGCATCAATGAATCCAATGCCCTCTTCTTACCTGCATGGATACCACCTCTGTATATACATACACAAAGAGATAATAAACATGAATTTAAAAAATAACAATCCTTGTTTAAAAATAAAGAAATATAAATAAACACTACATGGACTCACTTATATGTGGAATTTAAAACATATAAACTCAGTGACAGAGCTCATGACTGGCATGCCAAAGGCCCTGGACTTGATCTCCATAAATAACAGGCACCTCACAGAAGCAGAGAACAGACTAAAATTACCAGAGGTAGGAGCAAATGGTAGTAATCAGGAATTCCTTCTGTATATGTGTTGCATCTCACTGACTCTGCCTACTCTCTATATACATCTTTTCCAGCCTGGCTATATTGTGTTAAGCCATTGGCCAAATCCAGTCTCTTTATTTATTCATTAACCAATAAAAGCAACACATATACAGAAGGACTTCCCACACCAGGACTTGATGCTATGAAAGATGTGTGAACTGTCACATAGCATGGCTTAATCAAGATTATTATTATTATACCTTACTTTGTGTTATAAGTGTTGTGTTTTCAGAAAACTAGAAGTTTACTGTCTGTGATTTCTCAATATAAATGCATTGCTATTAACTATAGCTACCATAGTGAATGATGGTCTCTTGAGGTTATCCCTCTGTTCTAAACTGAAATGTTATATATCCTGAACAACTTCTTCCTGATTACTACTGTATTGGGCCAAAAGGTCAAAGACGAAAGCTAAGTCCATATGTAGCTGACATTGCAATAAATTTATGGGGCCATGACCTGCTACAACAATGGAATACCCAGATTAACGTTCCTACAGTCCCAAGAACTATAATTCTGGGAAGGATGTAATAAGGTACTACACACAAAGGTTATCAGCCATTCAGGCTGTACAAGAACATAAAGCAACTAACAAACCTTTAGAGGTACCAACAGCCCTACCTTTAAAATGTCTAACTGAGAAGCCAATATGGGTTAAACAATGGCCTTTAGCTAAAGATAAATTACAGGCTTTAGAACAATTGGTACAGGAGCAATTAGATGCTCAACATATTGAGGAGTCAACCAGTTCTTGGAATTCTCCTGTGTTTGTTGTAAAAAAAAAAAATCTGACAAACAGAAAATGGTGACAGATCTAAGGGTTATCAACAAGGTAATTCAACCAATGGTCCCTCTACAGTCTGGAATTCCTCTGCCTTCTCTGTTACCCAATGGCTGACTTACAAAGTATTGACATAGGCTGGGGCTATAGAGCATTCCCTGTGGGACGATAGTCCGCTGGTGTCTCCTAGTAGGCTAAGAATTATTATAAGTAGGCAATGTGAAGGCAAATTTTTTTCTATCCTTTTCTTGTAATGGTATAATGAAGAAGCAATCCTTGAAGTCAATAACTATATGAGGCCATCCTCTCCTGCACCAAAGAACTTAGAACTTTTCAAGACACTGAGACATAGCTGCTGCTGGCAGCACCAATCTACTTCAAAGGACAATGGACATCAAAGAGGATCCTCATAAAGTTTGTTAGCCATTTCAGAAAGACACATGCTCTTGCATGAACTTTTTGACTGGACTTGCAGGACCCACAGAAAAATGACTGCTGAACTTAAAAGAGAGACTCAAACTTTGAATACTAGATACCTTTAAAGTATATCTGCTGGTTTAACTTAACAATGCCCAGAATCAAATGTCTCTCTACAACCAAAAAATTCAAAGAAAACACAATAGTATACATAATCCAGACTCTCTGTTTATATTCCATCTTTACATGGCTTAATCTTTCTTTACTCCTTTTAATCTATGACTGTTCTGTACTCTATCTCTTTAAAGACTACGTTTTCCTTTCATAAACCTTTTACTTCTTTTTTATAACTGCCAATATTCTTCTTATTCTCTCTCCCAAACCTACATACATTTATCCAACACTGTGACCCTTTTAAAGGTTTTTTCCTTCTGAATTTGTTATTATTGTGTATTTATAATTATTTTCTGATCAGGACTGCTTCTTATAATGCTAAGTGCTTCTTAAAAACCTAAGCTATGGCATTGCTTAAGCAAATATGACCTTGCCTGCTTGCTCCACCCAGTCCTACAGAGTGGAAGTCCATTCACCACCTCTGCAAGCTGTGCATATTGCTCCAGTTCCAGGTATACAAGACTATATTGCACCATTAAGCAGGTTGTAGCACTCTGCTCACAAAACCGCATTTAAATGCTCCATATCCAGACCTCCAAAAGGAGTCAGAGCTTGTGCTACCAGCATGGCCGAGAAAGTTGCAGTTTTAAAACAGTGCAGCTTTTTTCTGCTACTGCTAAATCAGGAAAACCTTTTTTAAAGGAGCCATGCCTCTGCTTGCTTCTAACAAACATAGCCCACCCAAGAAAATGCCACTACCAAACCATGCTTAACTCTGTTCTTTTGTGTCTAGAATTCCTTTTCAATCTCTCAGGTTTTATATGGATTTAGTCAACCACATTGGCATGCCAATTTGTAGTAATAGTTGCTTATTTGTTTCCTGGCTCCTCAGACTCTAGAAATAACCACACAGAAACTATATTAATTAAATCACTGCTTTGCCTGTTAGTTCTAGCTTCTTATTGGCTAACTCTTACATATTAATTTAACCTATCTCCACTAATCTGTGTATCACCACATGGCAGTGGCTTACCAGCAAAGTTTCAGAAAATGTCTGTTTCTGGCAGTGGCTCCATGGCTTCTCTTTGACTCTGCCTTCTCTCTCCCAGCATTCAGTTTAGTTTTCCCCAGCTTCCTAAGTTCTACTTTGCTATAGGTACAAAGCAGTTTCTTGATTAATCAGTGGTGGTCACAGCATACAGAGAGGAATCCCACATCAAGTTGTGCCTGTAAGATGACTCAGCAAGTAAATGCCACACAATTCTACCCTCAGAACTCAAGTAAAGACTGAAAGAGAAAACTTAGTCCACAAAGTTGTTCTCTGCCCTTCACACATACACAAAACAGCATATACATGCCCTACACACACACACCACACATACACACACATGGCACACATCTGCATTCTCACACACAGCCATAGCATACACCTGCCCTACACACACGCATACCTTCCACACACCCACCCACTGCACACATCCTCCACATACACACACCATGGCATACATCTGCCCTCCACACACATATCATGCCATATACCTGCATTTTCTCTCACACAAACAATATACACACACATACTCAAGCAGTAATAATAAAGTTTAAGTTTTAACTTTTAAAATATACCAATAAAAGTAGATTTTAAAGAAGTTTGAAAAACATAAGTTGCAGATCTGGCCCTAGTGCTGGAATAAAGAGTGAAAGTTTTAAACTCTTGCCTGCATGATGCAAGATAAGCTCAAGTTTGGACACTGTGGTGTCACACAGCCACCTCTTCTGAAACAGCCCCTTGATGATTCTATTCATAAAACAGTTTACCAGTGTTCTCTCACATTCTCCTCTACACAAATGTAATAACTCTTTTTTCATTGTTTGAAGATGACCTGTGTCACCCCTGTGTCTGTCCAAGGCATATCAAACAAGCTTTATTTCTACATTCCAGGCAAGCTACAGTTTATTGAGTAAATTTAGACAAAAAAGAGGAGATACATTTTCTGATTGCTATGTTATCTCTACTGTTGGAGGAATTATTCTCCTTGTAGTTCTTCCGTTTGTATATTTGATAATAATCCGTTGATTCTTACTGTGCTGAATTACCCTTGAATAGACAGAAGATTGACTTCTTGATATTGACAAGAGAAAATGTTCAGTGTCTTTTGACATATTATTTCTGGCAGTTGGAAAGAATTACAATAACATATATTATAGGATATATTTAGAAAGCAAAGAACATTAATAGAAAGATGAATTTTTAGTATAGTTTTGCCTTTTGCCTGAGATTTCTATTTTCTGTCACACATCCTCTAAAATGAACTGGAGGTACACAATGCAAATTGACTTATCTACACCTTAAGAAATCCCTAAGGTTTAATTGTTTCTGTAGTATTTATGCTTGCTTAAAGAATTCAATGGTAACCTAATCCAGCTTTTATAATTATCTCACACAGAAGCCCAGGGCTCTATCCCAAAGGACTTAATTGCAAATTGATGAAGGTATTAGAGTGCTATGACCAATAAGCCCTAAAAAAAACTTTTAAAGACATAAAAGAAAAAAACTTTCATAACCTTCAAGTCTAAGTTTACAGAAAAAAAAATGTGACTTTTGTAGTTGATTCTTAAAGTTCTATCTTCAATAAAAATTGCTTTATTGACTAGCAATTTCTTAAAATATATATGTCATTGAATATAGTGGTACACACCTGTTATCTCAGCACTTGAGAGGTGGAGGCAAGAACAGCAGGAGTTCAAGGTCTTCCTCAACTACTAGGAGTCTGAGACTAGCCTAGACTACTTGAGATTCTGTCAAAAATGGATAAGACTAGAGAGATATCTCAACCATTAAAAGCTAAGCCTCACAATTAAAACTAAAACTAGATGATGATGATGATAGATAGATAGATAGATAGATAGATAGATAGAAGATAGATAGGTACATAGATAGATACATAGATAGATACATAGATAGATGATAGATAGATAGATAGATAGATAGATACATAGATAGATAGAGGCACTAAATATGTTGTCTTAATATCATTGATGATTCCATAACATACATTCTTAAATTCTGACTTGACTCATGCTTCTCCAGATAGTATGTTCCCTATATTTGCTGGTACAGATAGTAAGCTTACACATAGAGTTTCTTTTGTTTTTAGTATTTTTATGTGCATGAAGGGGTATGTACACATAAATATACACAAAGTCTAGAAGAAGGTATTGAATCCTCTGAAGTTGGAGTTACAGATAGTTATGTGCTGCCTGACTTGGGTGCTGGCAATTAAACTCAGGCCCCCTAGAAGAGCTCTTAACCACTGACTTTTCTCTCAAGCCTGCCAAATAGGGTTTTTGCACACTGCCTTTAGTCGTTATGTATTTAGCATATAATGCACTTAATTGTTCCACTTCTCTATCTAAGCTGCTTCAGTATTTCATCATATAAAAATGGGTTTGATTTGATACACATCCCACTGCTGTGGACTATCTCATAAGTTAGGCTCAGCCAAGGCAGCTGAATGAAGAAATTGGGCTGGTTTTGGGTATCTCCTTTCTCTGAACTCACCATCCTTTACTTCTTCCCAGAGTCAATGCTATATTCCTAAGCATAAGTTTCCTCTAACCCAATGCCTGCAACTTCAACTTACTGAATTTTACCAGGCAAGAATCAACTCTTTCTTCTTCAACCAGGACCTTGCCTCATCCCTGGAGTTCACTTACCTCACCTGTCTCACCCCTGAAGCTATCTTGCCTGCCAGCTCCCAAATTCTGCCACAGAGGCTTACTATTAATTATGAAATCTTGGCATGAGCTTAGATTTGTTCCTAACTAGTTCTTATAACTTAAATTAAGCCATATTTTTTAATCTACATTTTTTACATTGCTCAGTTACCTTTACTCTGTACTGCCCATCCTGCTTCTTCCACATCTGGCTGATGACCCTGACTTTATTTCTCTCTGAGTTCTCTCTATCCACAGAAGTCCCATCTAACCTTTTCCTGCCTAGATAATGACCATTTTGCTCTTTATTAAACCAACCATAGTGACACATCTTCACACAGTGTAAAGGAACGTCCTGCAACATACCCCTAAAAGAAAAACCTCATCTCTTGACAGTTACAACAGGTGAAAGGAGTAACAATGTATAGCTTAATACATGATTCATGTGTTTTGTCCAGCCATTTCTATCCTTAATGGGAGGATGAAGGAATTGGTGCAAATCGAATTTATACACAGAGAGCTGGTCTTGAAAAGGCTATGTTGTTTTCTTCATCTCAACAAGACAAGAACACATAAAGACAGGTTCAAGCCAATCAGTCTGTCCACCATATGAGAAGGGCTTCATTCTGTTCATGGCTCTATAACTAGATCCTAGACCTGCACCTGGCAAATGGCTGGCTCACAATAAAGATTTCTCAGATGAAGACTACTCTGCACTGTATTTCCTCCCTTCAAATACAGACCTGTAGTAATATGTTTTCATCAGGACTGCCAGTTCACAAGTAATGGCACAGAGACTTATAATTTTGAAAATTTGACCTTAGCTTAGGCTTGTCCACTAGCTCTTATAACTTAAGTTAACCCATAGTTTTTATTAATCTATATTCTACCACTTGGTTTTTACCTCTTTCCCATTCCATTTGTCTAACTTGTTCTCTGTCTCCATGGTGCCTCTGCCTTCTTCCCAAAGTCCTCTCTGTGGCTGGAAGTCCCACCTATGCTTCCTGCCTAGCTATTGGCCATTTATTAAGCCTATCAGAAGGTGTCTTAGAAAAGCCACAACCTCACAGTGTACAAAAGATTATTCCACAACACAGAGCATCTCCTCTGACCTTCTTTCCTTTCCACAGTCATCCAGGCAGCCTTCAAATTACTTCAGCCCCTCCCTCCACTGTGAAGCACTCTCTATCCACGCTAACATTATATAACAGCATTTTAGTTGTGCACTAACTTACAGCACCTGGTAATTTATATTTGTCTTGCCTCTTAGTTCCTCTCAATATTCCTTATTTCAATCCAGTCACGTGTTTATGTTAGTCTGTAGGTAGAAACCATTAATGACAAAGACTAGGTAGCTAAGTGGTGCAGGAGAATTGTCTGTATTCTGTCAATCATGTTATAAATAAACGCAGATTGGCCAGGCAGGAAATATAGGCAGGAAAACCAGACAGGAAGTAGAAATGATGTAATGAGAACAGGAGAATTCTGGGAAGGAGGAAGTTGGTTTGTCCCACTCCTGCCCAGATCACTAAAGCAGCAGGATGTGATCTGCCCCACTGAAAAAAGGTACTGAACCACGTGACTAATATAGATCAGAAAAATGGGCTAATCAAGATGTGAGAGTTAGCTAATGAAAGGCTAGAGCTAATGGGCCAATCAGCTTATAATTTATAGAGACCTATGTGTGATTTTCTTTGGGGCTTCACAGTTGTGGGGGACCTGGTGGGAGGGACAGAAAACCCCAACAACAAGCAGGCCGGGCCCCCTCATGTTACAGACTGGTGCCCACGTGGATAACTGCATCCACAGAAAGCCTGAGAAAGTTTGGGAAAGACTAGAGTAAAGCATTTCAGTTTTCAGCCGTAGCAGAAAAAAAAACCTGTGATGTTTTAAAATGCAGGTTTTCTGGGCCATCCTGCCAGGGAAATCTCTGACTCTTTCAAACTGGCTGTACTAATGGATACACTGTTGCAGCTTGCTTCCTGGCAAGGACCTTAAAACTCCATAGACTTGTGGCACAAAACTTCTCCATATTCCTTACCAAATTAAAGACCCATGTGGTCAGAAAAAGAGAGATATACAGTAAAGAGAGATTCAAAGAGTAAGAAAACCTCTAAATGGTTTACAGTGTGTTAAAAATATATACAGGCTAAAGATTAAAGTTCTCAAAACAAAAAAAAAAAGAAGAAAAAGAGAGTAGCCTGGGAGGCAGAGGCAGATGGATCTCTATGAGTTCAAGGATAGTCTGGTTTACAGAGAAAATTCCAGGACAAAGATATAGAGAACCTGTCTCAAAAAGCCAAAAGTTAAAAGTAAAAATAAAAGAAATAAAGGTTAAAATAAAGCCACATAAAGATGGAAAAATACACAGAGAATCTTGATATTGTATGTTATTATGCTCTTTTTAAATTGTTTAAATGCTGAGGAAGGAGCAACAGCTACTAAAAGATACTTGCTTATAAATGCTGCAGAATTGATCCAAGATAGGTATTTTGAAAATGCCTTTGCTTCAAAATTGAAGTCAAAAGGTATGTTACTTTGGAGAAGAGATTTTGCTTTTGTTTCCACAGAAAATGAGAGGCTGTGGATTTATTCAGAGTTAAGAAAAATCCAGTTTGATCAAGAAAGACCACCTGAGAAGTCTCCAGCAGGAATAGATGGCCCAGATGTCTGAGTTCTTCATCCAGAACAGGTTCAAGACTGCTGCCTGAGATGACCAAGACTCACAGGATACTTCAGTCAGAACTTGATCATAACTCTAAATTTTCTTTGGGTCCCCATAAGATTATCAGTGTCCCCAACCAGCTGGAAGTAGCCTGGAATACTACGCCCACATTCCCAAAATATGGACTATGGATATTTTCCTTTTTTTTAAAAAAAAAAAAGAGGGGAAAGTGGTGCGGGAGAATTGTCTGTATTCTGTCAATCATATTTTAAATAAACGCTGATTGGCCAGGCAGGAAATACTGAGCCACATGGCTAACATAGATCAGAAAAAATGGGTTAATCAAGATGTGAGAGTTAGCCAGTAAAAGGCTAGAGCTAATGGGCCAATCAGCTTATAATTTATAGAGACCTATGTGTGATTTTCTTTGGGGCTAAACAGCTGGGGGTACTTGGTGGGAGGACAGAAACACAAACAGGCTCCCATCTCATGTTACAGATAAGCTGCAGAATTTTTGCAAACCAGCACATAGAATCCTCTTAACTTTTGCTATGAATGACATTGGAAAGGAAGAGGATAAAGTAGGAGGTGGTGGTGGGGAAAATATAAAGCCAAGGAAGATTTCCTCTACGTGTCTATTCCTTTTCTAGAAAAATTACAAGAGCCCATGAAGCCACCCAAACTATAGGGCAAGATATAATTCAGTGCCATAAAGTTCAGTACAGTGGATTTCTAGTGAGGAAAGCTGCATCATCTAGAACTGGTGCATAAATAACTCATGCCATCTGCCGGGTGGTTTTCACTGTGTCCTAGCCAGCCAGGAGTCACACCTCTAAATTAATTTTAAATCCAGTGACTTGTGCTACTTGAGCAAATAATGTGAATTCACTCATTTTTCAGTTTTAATTTCATTACAAAGCAGAGACTGTACTCATGTAACAGGGAGAATAAAAGCTAATGGCAGGAGCATTTGTTGTGAAAACATTACCAGTGTGGTTGGACCAGTTCTTCATAAACTAAAGAACCTATAAGAAATCCTCAAGTCAGGCTCATGCCTGTAGTTCCAGCACTTGGAATGCAGAGGCAGAAGAATTGGGGCAAATTTGAGGCCAGCCTAGTGGATTACAGGTCAGCCAGAGCTACATAAAATGCTGTTTTAAAAAAAAAGAAAGACACTCATAACTTAAGTGCCTTTGTTTTCTTTGATCTTTCTTGTTGCTTTCTTGGTTTGCTCATTTTTATGATAGGGCCATGATCATCCTGCTTCAACTTCCCAAAGGCTACAATTTAATGGGCCTGAGCCCAAGACCACGTCTGTCTATTGAGATGCCCCTCCCCAATCCTGACTTAAAGAGCACAAAGATGTTACAGAGATGTTTCCTGGACTCGTTTCTTATGCCCTCCCCACACATATTGTAACTGATTTCTAATAGATTCTATATATGACCTTCTGACATGAATTCTACCTATGCTCCCATCCTGCTAGCATCTTCTGCATGTCTAGGTAATCAAGCAGAAACTCAGGCTTTTTCTAGTGTTAACATTCATCTCCTAAGGTATGATGCAAAAGGCAAATTATCATTATTAACTAGTTAAAAGAAAGTTCATTCAAATCTAAGCTTAAAGATGCATAAGTATTTTGAGAATTAAAAAAAATATATATATATCTCAGTTAAGGGCCAACGAGATGGTTTAGCAAGCAAAGGCACTTGCCACCAAACATGATAATTTAAATGTGATTCCTGAGAATCATGGTAAACAGAGAGAACTGACTCACAAATTTCCCTCTGACCTCCATGTGTGTGTTGTGGCATATATGAACCTACATCCTGTCACACAAACACTAAATTAAATTATCAATAGCTTGTGGTTTCAGTTCCAAGCTTTCAGGTCAGAGGCCACAGGGACTTTAGAGAAGTTCTTATCTGATGGGTATGGAATGAATTCAAACATGTGCTGGTCGAGCCATGCTCTTTTTCCTTCTACTTCTCTAATTCTCTTGTTTTAATTGTCCAGAATTTCTTAGCTTTAATTCTTTGGTTTTTTGTTTGCTTGTCTTTTGTTGTTGTTGTTGTTGTTGATGTTTGGTTTTTTTGGTTTTTCTCAAGACAGGATTTCTTTATAGCTTTGGGGTCTGTCCTGGAACTAGCTCTTGTAAACCAGGCTGGCCCCAAACTCACAGAGATCCTCCTGCCTCTGCCTCCCAAGTGCTGGGATTAAAGGCTGAACCACCTGGCTTCTAATACTCTAATTCCAATTTTGTAGTTATAAATTCTTCTGTAATTCTCTGTTTTAATCTTTTGTTCCAATTCCCTCTACATCTCTGTTCACCTATCTTAAATACATTTATAGGAGACTTGAAGCAATAATAATGTTACAATAGGTACATCACACTAGCCAAAAACACATTCCTTTGGGTGAGCAATAAGAGCAAAGCTCTTTACCATGGCAATACAAAGTTTCAAGGTTTCTGGAGTGAGACTGGGACCAGAGGGAAGGAGTGTAGTGCCCAGTGAGATAAGCTATGAGACATAGCTTTTTTATCAGTTATATTTGGCACGTGAAGAATTACCATGATTTTTTTACTTCTTTGTGTTAATAATCTTGGTTAGAAACCTGCGACTCTAACCTTGTACATAAGTGTAAAGTTTTACACTTATGAACAATTACAAAAAACATGCCAATATGTACCTGGCATTTCAGCTCCTAGGAGACAGAGAAAGGAAGGTGACTGCCAGTTTAAAACCAGATAGAATATAAGGAGTTCAAGGAAAATTTAAACTGTATATACAGTAAAGCCCTGTGTGAAAAACAAAAACAACTGCAGTTAGTTCTTAATTTGGTCACCAGCTTACAAAAACTGACAAGGAGACTTATTAATTATGAAACTTGGCCTATAGCTTAGACTTATTCTCAACTAGTTCTTATACGTTAAATTAACCCATTTATATTAATCTATGCTGTATCGCAAGATGTTACTCTCTTCCATCATGTACCTCCTGTTTCCTCTGTGTCTCCTGTTGTCTCTCTGGCATAATCCACATGCCTAGATTCCTCCTCCTCTTCATCTCCTCAGAAATCTCACCTATACCTCCTGCTAACTACTGTTTCTTCATCTTTTTATAAAACCAATCACAGTAATATATCTTCACACAGTATACAAATATCCTGCAACAAACAACAAAAGAAAAAATAAAAATAAAAAGCAAATACATAATTTTCTTTGTGTGAATGTGTAGGGAGTTATATATGTGATATACATGTGTATGCATGTGTGTTTGCATGTAGGGGGTGGACCTATTGTATGCAGGTGCAATTGTACATGCATATCCTATATGAATGCATGAAGTTGACATGGAATATCTTTGGTTATCTTTCAAAAAAGAATCTCTCAATTTAGCTCATAGCTCAACTATAGACAAACTTAGCTATCCAGCCTACATCTGACATTTTCCTGTCTCTGCCTTTCAACTGCTGAGCATATAGACAAATGCCACATCCTCCTGGCTTTTGTCTGGATGCTAAGGATCTAAATGCTAGTCCTCACACATGTGGCAAGCATCTAACCCACTGAATCAGCTCCAGCCCCTAAATTCATTTCTGAAGCTATGATCTAAAGGTGGTGTTTACTAGGCCTGCCTTCAAATTGTGTGACAATTTTCATGGTTTATTTGAGTTTTTTCTGAAAGGAGTGTAATTGACCTTTATCCAATTTTCAAAGAGATATACTACCAACAACACAGAACTCCTTAGCTTGCAGAGCAGTAGAGATCTGCTGATTTCCTAAGTGTGAAATTTCTGAAAACCACCTTCCTTAGTAAGTTTATATGAATCTTTGCATCCTCTCCTGTCTGAGAGAACAAAGGGAATAATTTTAGAATTTTTTCTTTTCTCTTTCTTTCTTTCTTTCTTCTTTATTTCTCTAAAAATATTTACTTTGTTATTATTTGTTTGTATATGTGTGTGAAGGTACTTGTGGAGGCCAGAGAGATCAGATCTCTAAGATAAGGAGTCATAGGCAATTCTGAGCCTCATAATGTAGCTGTCTGAAAACCAAATTCAGGTCTTCTGCATGGACACCAAGTGCTGTTAACCACCAATTCAGCTCTCTAGGTGGGGCTGGAAGGGTGGTTCATCAGCTGAGAACACTTGTTGCAGAGACCCAGATTCAATTGCCAGTCCCCGTGTGGTTGTTCACAGCATTCATAACTCTGGTTCCAGGGAATCCAAGCCCCCCTTCTGACCTCTGACATGCAAATGAAATACTCATGCACATAAAATAAAATGAATAAATTTTTTTTTAAAGTAGTGTTTAGAAGTCTTGTTGCTGCAGAGGCTCACGAGTTGGTGATCACCTAGCAGGTTGTAACTACACCAAAAGTAAGGGAGTCTATCTGAGACAAGCATCTAGCAAAATCAACTCCTGTCCCCATCAACATACGTGTGTGTGTCTCTATGGAAAGTGTTTGAGTGTCATTCTAGTTACTGTTTTTGGTAGGTGATAAAACACCTACCAAAAGCAACTTTGGGAAGGAAAGTGTTAATTTCATTTTACAACTTACATTCCATCATTAAGGGGAATCAGGGGAGGAAATCAAGCAGAAGCAGAGACAGGAATCATAAAGCAACATTCCTTACTTAGTTTCTGTCTATTATTTGGTGTGGGAAAATGGTCTGTATTCTGTCAACTATATTTTAAATAAATGCTGATTGGCCAGTAGCCAGTCAGGAAGTATAGGTGGGACAACCAGACAGGAAGTAGAGGCAGGTCAAGGAGAACAGGAGATTTCTGGGAAGAGGAGGCAGTCCTGGCCCAGCCACAGAAGAGGCAAGATGTGATTTAGTAGGTTCCATGCCTAATAAGGTACCGAGCCATGTGGCTAAAGCGGTTAAAAATAATGGGCTAATATAAGTTGTAAGAGTTAATAAGAAGCCTGAGATACTGAGACAATCAGTTTATAGTTAATGTAGACCTCTGTGTGATTTCTTTGGGACTTAACAACTGTGGGAACTGGGCAGGACAGAAAACTCAGTCAACAACTCTTTGTTTTCTTATACACCTCAGAACCTTTTGAATATGGGTGGCACCAACCACATCAGTAAGTATAAGAAAATGTCCCACGGATATGCCCACATCTAAGGGAGGCAACTTTTCAATTGAAGTTCCCTCTTTCAGGTGTAGGGTATGAATAAGAATGACCCTTGCAGCCTCATATATTGAATACATAGTAAACAGTGAGTAGAATTATAAGGATTAGGAAGTACTACCTTGTTGGAGGAAGTGTTTGAATGGGGGTGGCTTTTAAGATTTCAACTAGGTTCTTTCTCTCTCTTCTCTCTGTCTCCCTTAACTATATGGATCCTATGGAGCAGTGTGTAGCTTTAAAATAATTTTCTAGCACCTATCTGTATGCTACCATGTTCCCTACCATGTCATTAATGGGCTAAACCTCAAATACTATATGAAATTCACCTGTATTAGTCAGGTTCCTCTAGAGAATGCATATATGTATGTAATAAAAATATATATGGTTTATTAAAATGACTTACAGGCTGTGGTCCAGCTAATCCAATGATTTGAATGGAAAGTCCAAGAATCCAGTAGTTTCTCAGTACACAAGGCTAGATATCTCAAATGGTCTTCAGTATACACTGGAGTCCTGAAGTAGGCTTTAATGCCAGGGAAGAAATGAACTTGCTAAAAAGGTGAGAGCAAGCAGGAAGAGTGAAAAAGCTTCCTTCTTCTCTGTCCTTATATAAGCTTCCAACAGAAGGCATGGCCCAGATTAAATCTGAATTAAAGGTGTTTTTTCAAATTAAGCAAAAATCTCTCACAGGTGTGTCTTTCAGTTTTGGATTTTAGATAATTCCAGATGTAGTCAAGTTGACAACCAAGAATAGCAATCACAATCATAGTGGAAACAAGCTGTTAATAGATATGGCCTTATTAGTATCCCAAATTAAGAAGATAAAAAATGGGTATATTCCTTTATCTTATTTTCTGTTCTACTTCAGTTTAACTGACTTTCATTGAGCACAAATAAATTAGTTTTCAGTATGTTTAAACTCATCAGCATTTGTTTTGACATGTCTTCATCACTCTAACAATATAAATTCACAATCTAAAGCATGGCATGTGCTGAGCAATATGCAGAAGGCTTAGTTAGGTAAGAAGGCAGACACAGGGGAGCCAAGAAACACAGAAGTTGTGTCTGGGAGAAGAGTACTTATAGAATCTTAACCTGTAATTCCAGCCACTATTCTTACAACACCTTAAAGTAGGTAGAAGGTTTGTCCTTAACTGGGAGGGGGGCTTATGGGTGTGGGTTCCCTTAGATCATAATCCACAATGGACTGGGATTTAGTGATGTGGCTGTTTTGTAGACAATAGCACTCCTCTCAGCAACTCCTCACCCATGAGCCTATAAGTAAATTTGATATACTTGATTCACCAAGTTGGACTGGGGTGTATTTCTTACTTTTAGTCTTCTTCTGGTATCCTGTTTGGGGTGAAAATCCATTAGTTCAAGACTTCTCAAGGAGAGTGAACATAATAGTTCCCTTTGGTATTATGTAGTGGTTTTGTTTATCTATTCTGAATAATATCAGCATGAAGTCTATCATGTAAGTAAAGTGCCTCTTGTTTGGTTTTGGTTTCCATTTGCTTGGCACTTTGCCTATTTTTCTTTTATTCAGAATTTGTGTGTGCCTTTCACAGAAAAGTATATTTCTTGGAAGATGATGTAATGTTAAGTATCATTTTTAATATAGTCATTGCTGTGACTTTTATTAGAGAATTAAAATTTACAATTAGGGCTATTATTGAGAGGAGTTTGCTAATCCTAACATTTTGTGTGACATTTTTCTGGTCAATTTTTCTTCTTTTTTCTTTTTTTTTTTCTTTTCTTCTACCATATTTATATTAGGGGTTTGGTGACTTACTTAGCTGGATATGATTGGTTCTTTCCTCATGTATTTACTACTCTCATGAATTTTATTCTTTCCTACATTCATAACTGAGACTCTTTCTCCTATGTAAGACTCTTTTCTGTATTTTCTGCAAAGTGGGCTTGAGTGGTCATGAAATTCTTTAGTTTGTAATGGTCTTGAAATATCTTTAATTCTTTCAATTCTAAAAGATAAATTTTCTGAATCTCTTGTTTAGCAGTTATTTACTTTATGGGACTAAAACATAATATTCTGTGCTCTCCAAATTTTGGAGTTGCTGCTTAATGGCCTGATGCTATTCTGGTCATTTTTCCTTTGTTATCTGGTACTTTTATCTTATAACTTTTAACAATATTTATTTGCTTTGTAGTTTTGAGTTTTTCATTATACTGTGTCAGAAAAAAGTTCTTCTTTGGAAATGTTCTAAATGCCTCTTATTCTGGTGTACCACTATTTTCCCCTACCCATTTGAGGTTTACTGTTATAATTTCTATCCTTTCTTTAGATTGAAGTACTTAGATTTGTTCATTTAACCATGTTCCAGAATTTGTAAATGGAGACTTTGCTTTCAATTTTTGGCCATGAAGAGCCAAATAATCACACAGAAACTATATTAATTATAACACTATTTGGTCAATAGCTCAGGCATATTCCTAGCTAGCTGTTAGATCTTAAATCAACTCATTTCTATTGTTTTATATTTTACCACGAGGATCATGGTTTGTTACCTCATATCTTGCTTCTTTGGCAGCTTCCTGACTCCATCTTCTTAATCCGTACATTCAGTTTAGTTTTCTTACCTAGCTATATTCTGTTCTGTCATAGACCAAAGCAGCTTCTTTATTAACCAATAGTAGTAAAACATACTCATGGCATACAGATGGGAATTCCACATCATCTCCCCTTTTCTGTCTAAATAAAAAGGAAGGTTTGAAATTTAACATAGTAAAATTTTATCTAACCAAACAGGTATCAAGCAAGAATTATAGTTGCAATATTTAGTTTATTTATATCTGGCAAAACTAAAGAAATTATTTTATCATCTATTTTATCTTTGTGAGTTTTACGTCTAATTTTATTATAAGTAAGAAAAGCTAGTCTTCAGCTCCATTAAACACCTCAGAAGGATATAATATTGTCTAAGTAAACAGGAAGTACATCGTAAGCAACTTCCAAAGATCGAAAAATGACAGAGACATCTTGCTGCCTGGATAGTCACCCAAAGTTCTTTTGTAATATTTGGCATCCATGTTCAGCCTATAGGCCCATATTATCTGACAGTTTTTTCAGTGGAGCAGGAAATTTGAAGATCTGTTCTGTCTTATACTGGCAATGTTTGTCAGTTGCTTTCTTATGTGTCTTGCAGAATGTCTGGCAGTTTTTTCTGTGAAGCAGGAACTTTGAAGGAACATCCCATCTTTTGGAAAATTTAGCAGTCCCTTTTCTATGGGTTCCCCATGTCTAGTTCATGCAGCATACAATCAAGTAGTACAGGCAAGAGAAGTTTCTTGCCCAAATGGCTAGCCTTGTCACATTAAAGGTGAGTTCCATAACAAGTTTCTTGAATGCCTATCAACCTCTCTAAAGTAATTGGTGCTGCCAGAAGCAGACATGTCTCACTGTTGAAGAAAGTATAAGTTCTTAAAACCTTTTAAATGCCATATTTTGTAGGTCTTTGAAATGTTGAATATTATTTATCTAACTAAAATATATCTCTGTATATCTAGAAAACCTAACTAAAATTACTAAAAGTTTGATTATTATGGATGACTATCTATTAATCTATATTTCTTAGTCATATACTGCAATTTTAAATTAGCTTCATAAACATAACACCTTAAACAAAAGTAAAAATATATATAGTGTAACACAATGGAACTCAAATTTGTATCAATAGGTCAAACTCCATAGTAATGTAAAGTATTTATCTTTGTATAAATATCTCCCCTTATTTTTAAAAATTGACTGTGACCATTAACCAACCATTTTAAAATGAAAATAAACTTTTATAAACAACCATTTTGGAAATTTGAGCATAGTTATCTCCAAACTGATTCCTGCCTGCTGTTTGTTGGGTGAAGTATTTTTAGGGTTTGCAGAGACCTTTCAGGGGCTCTTTTTCCATCAAACCACATTAGCCTGGAAGAAAATCACAGGTTCGCATCATCTGTGAAGACAAAAGTCAAATCTCTTTTCCAAAGTAACATATCCTTAGACTCAAATTTTGAAGTCAAGGTACCTTTATGTTGATTTAGCTTAGCAACCACCACAACAATCGAATGTCTCTGTGCAGTTAGCTCACTAACAGTCAAAAAATTCAAAGTGAACATAATAATATATATAATTCAGACTCTCTCAATATTTTCCATCTTTACATGGCTGTTTTTATATTACTTTTACTGTGTCTTTAAATATGTTTTATTTTTTAAACTATTTCTTTCTATAACTGCCTATACTCTTTTTCTTTTTTTCTTAAGACTACATACATTTTTTTAAACACATTTTAACCCATTCAGAGGTTTAATTTTGTCTGAATCTGCCTTTATTGCACATCTGTAATCCTTTTTTGTTTTTTTTGTTTTGTTTTGTTTTGTTTTTTTGTTTTGTTTTGTTTTTTTTTTTTTGTTTTGTTTTGTTTTTCGAGACAGGGTTTCTCTGTGGTTTTGGAGCCTGTCCTGGAACTAGCTCTTGTAGACCAGGCTGGTCTCGAACTCACAGAGATCCGCCTGCCTCTGCCTCCCAAGTGCTGGGATTAAAGGCGTGCACCACCACCGCCCGGCTTGTAATCCTTTTTGATCACTATTATAAACTGTTAATCGGACATGGGTGGGACTGTTGATTCCACCCTGCTTGACTGTCTAATATGGAAGAGGTCTGTTTACTGCCCCCTCTGGAAGCCATGTTTACCACCCAAACTCTGAGAAGCAGTTGACCCATGCCACCACCAAGGAACTTGCAACATGCTGCCCACAAATCCCATCCAAGAGCTTTGTAGCAGGATCTCTCAAAAGATTCCTCTGTGCTGCCAGCACAAACTGGGAAGTTGTTTCTTAAAGGAGCTATGCATCTGTTCACCACCAGCAAACAGAGCTTATCTGAAAAAAAAATGAGATTATCAAGAAGCTCCAATTGATTCCTGCTTTTCTCAGTCTAGAAATGTTTTTTTTTTTAAGCTTTCTTGGGCTTTATGTGGTTATACATTGTCCCACATTCAGTGCCATTATGTAAATTGAAACTGTACTTTTGTTTCTTGGCCACCCAGATCTGAATAATAACACAGAAACTATATTAATAACAACACCGTTTGACCAACAGCTCAGGCATATTCCTAGCCAACTCTTACATCTTGAATTAACCCATTTCTATTATTTTATATTTTACCAAGAGGCTCATGATTTGTGGCTTCTTAAGCATCTTCCTGACTCTGCCATCTTTGTCCCTGCATTCAGCTTAGTTTTCCTACCTAGCTATAATTTTCCCTGCCATAGGCCAAGCAGCTGCTTTGATTAACCAATGCTAATAAAACATTCATAGCATAGAGAGGGGAAAATCTTATACCAAGGGTTCTTAAATGCTGTCTGGCCTTTCATTTCATTTCTTTTCTGTTGTCCATATGTATAGTTCTCAAGCTGCTCTTCCATCCCTAATACTTTGTCGTCTGATTATGTGGTCTAATGGTGAAATCTTTCCCTGTGTTTTTTGTTTATTGAGTTTTTAATTTCTAATATTTGTTTCTTTCAAAACCTCTTTATTTGCTGAATTTTTCATCCATGTTTCTTTCTCTTCCATATTATCAACTTTCTTATCTATAACTCAAATTTTGTTACTTTGTTCATCCATTTTTTTCCTAATTAATAACAATAATTATTTTTTAAAGCTGAATTCTGAACCTTTTGCCCATCATTTCTACCATGCAGATGGGTACAGAGTTCTATCATATTTTCTTTGGGTACATGTTGTGGATCTGAACTCAGTTCATGTAGAAGAGAACAAGGTTCTACTGTATTTTCTGTGCATACTAGACTTTTTCTGTTGGGCCATTAACCAGCTTCCAAATCATGATCTGGAGATGTACTTTTAATTTTGAATTCTCAGCCTTAGTTGTTATTTTAATCTATTTCTCTTTACCTACATTTTGCCTTGAGGACTCTTACCTTCCTTTCCTTCTGTATATCTTAATTTCACTGCTTCTCCTGTCTGGCTGACTGATGGCTGCCTGGCTTCTGGAACCTGACTTATCCCGCTCTTTCTTAGTCATTCTCTTCTCTCTTCTTCTTCCTATCTGATTTCACCCATTTATTCTCTTTGCACAGCAGCCCCACCTATCCCTCTGGATATTAGCCATTCAGCTTTTTTTAGGCTAATCACGTGCCTTTAGCAGGCAAGATGAAACAGCAACACATCTTTTCATAATTAAACAAATGCATTATAAACAAATGTAACACATCCTTACATCATTAAATGTAACAGACAAAAATGTAACACAACTTTACATAGTTAAAGTAATATTCCACACCCTACACAAATGTAACACATCTTTATGGTGTTAAATATTCCACAACACCTGTGTGCCTGTTTTGGGAAGATATGGAAGGATTAATTTAGTTTTACTGTTCACATACTCTAAAACCATTAATAAAGTAACAACAATTAATTTAAATGTGTTATTAAACAAATAGAGTACTTGAGGCTGAGATTACAAACAAATAAGAAAGAAGTGGAATGTGTAAATGCCCTTAAGTTGATAGAAGTATTTGTTACAGAATACAAAGTACAGAGGCCAGTACTTTGGGGTAGAGAATTAGGCCTATCTTCTTAATGTGCACTTTAGATTCCTGCAGTTCCTCCTAACTAGAACATAGTTCAAGCTCTCTTTAGCTGAAGAAGGAATTCACCTCTTTTGTTGGTAAGTAAATTATCATTTTGAGGCAACCTAACATTCAGTACACAAACAAAAATCACCTTCTTACAAAGTACACAGTTCCTTGGAACATGTTTATCTTCTTATTGATGTTCATTGTAACAACTCAGTACTTCTAATGAGTTGTGAAACCCAGTTGCCCTGCATACTCAAAACACATAGCAAAACCAAGCAGCTCCCAACACAACACCGCCACTTGCAGAGCAACCAGTGCCCAGTTTTTTAGATGGGTTGATGGGCAAAGTCTAGATATTAAGCTTTTATCCTGGTAAATCAGAGGTGACATAAAACTTGGTTTATAGGTTTTGAATTGACAATTAGCATTTAATTGAACAGCCTGCTCCTTTTTACATACTATCTCATTCAGGAATCACTTGAGATGAAAAGAATATTTGACATCAAAACTCTAGAAAAGTGCAGTTTTGTTTTTGTTTTCTTAAGTTTGTGTCTACTATATAACTAGCTCTCACTACTGGCATACAAGGTCACTATGATAGATAGTAATGGCAGTGAGTTTATTCTTGGAAAGGCACTGTTGATTTCATCAACGATGAAGTCACCACACAGAACAATTCAGATTTTGGTACCTACTGGTTTCTCCATAAGGGCCACTTTATGGTCAGCAGTAAGACAGAACCAATTCATACTGTGGCTCCTTAAACATATCAGCTAGCTGAGTGTGAGGATGCCAGTATGTTGAACCTCAGTGTTTCCTTTGCCTGAGGACTAAATAGTGTGCTTCAGATACAATGTGAAACATGTAGTGACTGCACACTGTTAGGATCCAGGACGCACAACCAGTAGCTATTTTCAGAGGTCTCCATCCTTCCTTCCCCCAATGTTACCACCTACTCATACAGCTAAGTAATGTGTTGTGCCAACCCACATCTCACTTTGTCTTTAAAGCCTCAATACTCATCCTGTAAATGGCCTCATAACATATTAGAGAATCAAGGGCTTTTTTAGGAAGAAGATATAAAATATAAAGAAGCTTTTCCAACAGGTGACTATATTAGAGAGACCAGATGAGCAGACTCCTCTCTCTCTCTCTCTCTCTCTCTCTCTCTCTCTCTCTCTCTCTCTCTTTCTGTCATCGATCCATCTGTCTCCTATCTCTCTCTCTGTCACTCTCTCTCACGCTATCTGTGTCTGTCTCTCTCTCTCTTACATGTATACACACACACACACCCTGGGTAGATATCCACTGATTCTTTTCTCACACTCTTTTTTGGTTTACAAGCCAAAACTACGGTGAACACAGAACAGATGACTAATGCTAGGCCCTCTATCCTCTTTTTGCTATTGTACATGGTTTGCATGACTGTCCAGTGCTTCAGAAGTTGATGTGAAACACAGCTGAGACCTGAAGGACTGAAGCTTTTCTAGGCCATTCAGGTACAAAGATATCCCAGAGCTCCAGAAATGAAGTCAGGACTGTCAGGAATTCAAGGTCATTTCTTCCTTGGCACAGGATGACTTCTACACTGGGTTACAAGAGACCTTGTCTCAAAGACACGAACAAGAACTCCATATTTTTGGGTGAGATCAAGACATTTATATGTTGAATTCAGATATTTATCAAGGATTTATCAAGATATAGAATGGGGTTGTAGGAACAAACATGCTTAAATGTGCTTTTGGGTGACCGTGCTTGTCAATTTCCTTGGAATTCTCTTTTCTTCCTCCCTCCTTCTCTCCTACCTTCTCTCCCATAACTCTCCCCTCTCTCTCCCTATCTTCCCATTCTCTCCCTCTTTCTCTGTTTTCTTACTTTAAACTATTATTTATGGCTCTGAACAAGATTTCTAAAATAGGTGATTGTATGAGATGCTATCAAGACAATGATATTTTGTAAAATATTGGGAAGTATCTAAATAACAGTAACATTTTTGGGGGGAGGGTTGTTCTGTTTTTTTGGTATTGGATTTGTCTCTACTATACAGATAATACCTGCTTTTCTAGATCCTTCAGCTGATGTCTGTTATCAAATTCTCTCAGTCAGAGATCCTAAAATGAAAATGGTTTCTGAGGCTGATGCTAAAAAACTCAAAAGCCTGTGTGGCAAAGGCGATTAGTTGCCAATCAAGTATTCATGCTCCCTTTTGATATTGTCTGCCTTGCCAGCACAGCCCTGAAGTCCAAGAATCGGGGAAAGGTGTCCGGATAGAATGAATGCACAGAGCACAAGGTTGAGGTGGAACAGCTTCTTTATTGTTCTGCTAGGGCTGGCTTTTACACCATGGTGCCAAATGAGGAGGGGGCTGCGAAGGGATTGTAACCTGACCCCAGCAAGGATCAAAGACCGGTCATCTTGCACTCAAAATTCCTTCCCCCACTCCAGAAGCAGAGGGTATTCAAACATGTTTTTCTTTGCAGATAAGCACCTTAAATGGGGGCAGGGTATCATAACTATGGGCTGATGTTCCCACAATTGTCCACTTGTTAATGGAAGCAGTGACTTAACCAAGAAACAAACTTTTTAACCTAGGTTGGTGCCATGAAGATAGAGGCCTCTCCCACTTCTACAGCCACATCAAGGGAGGGAGCAGAAGAAAGGAAGCTGTGAACCTAATTAACAGCCATACCTGAATTTCACAGGTTGTCCTCTGATGGACTTTCACCTATTTTTTCCATACGCGCAGCAGCCAATCAGTCCACCTAAGCTTATTTAAAACAAACAAACAAGCAAACAAAAACCCAAGCATTACATTTTCTCTCCAAACCTCCCAGGTTCTTCATGGTTGATGAGAACTTTCCCTTTAACTCAACAAATACTCATTTGGCTCACTCTTGAGGGTCTGTATTCATCATTCCTCTTGGCCACAAAACAAGAACTTGGTAGAAATGAAAGTATGCATCAATGAGATATGTTCCTAAGGAGACATAATCAAAAAAAAAAAAAAACCCTGCAAGTCTCATCTTGACTGAGACAGTAAAAAGTGACATACATTACTCTCCATGCTCACTCCTTTTGTAAGAGATCTCAGTACAAAATATTAGAAACCATGCTGAATATGGCAAAGCCATAAACTACAGTAAAGAACTGAGGACATTGAGACATTTGGGGAGGCAAGAGGACTGCCTCATCAGAAATATACAAAAGCACTGAACTGCTTAGTGAGACATGCACTCTATCAGCTGCAGAAGCCAGTGTTATCTTAGCAAGTGCCATGCACAAATCTGACACTGAAAAAAATATCCACTGGCACATGGTCATTGTTGCTTGGGAACCAAAAATAAACAAAACTTTCTGGTTCAACCGTGTTTGATGACTGTCAATTGGTCCAACAATTGTCGGAAATACTGGCAAAATTAAACTCAAAATTATGTATTTTGTGACCTAAGCATTTATTCTCACATTAGAACTGAGTTCAGATACAAAACAACTATCTGCTAAAATGAAACACACACAACCCATGCAGTATCACTCGGTCTTAAGAATAATGAAATTTTAGCCAGGTGTGGTGACACACATCTTTAATTGCAGCACTTGGGAAGCAGAAGTAGGTGGATCTTTGAATTTAAGGTCAGCCTGGCCTACAGAATAAGTTCCAGAACAGCTAGGGCTACACAGAGAAACCCTTTCTTGAAGAAAAAAGAAAGAAACAAAGAAACAAACAAAGAAAATTCTGACATGCTATAATATGGCCAATCTTTGAAAGAACCTACAGGCCCCCTCCTCAAAACCCGCAGCTAGCATGCTCCCGGGGGAACGTCCTGTTTGCTTTAAAAAAAAAATTCTCCGGATCAGCAGCCAGCCTGCTCCCGTAAGAACATCCCATGTGCCTGAGAGAGCAGGATATCTATGAGATAGCGATAGGAAGACTGCAAGGCAAGATGTCAATAAGATAGGATGTCAACAAAGCAGGTTAGCTATAAGATAGGAACAGGATGACTGTTGCCAGGCATCCATGCTGAAAGAGGAAACCATTCATGCCCCCGCCTCCTTCCGATAACCACGCTTTTGCTTCTGTAAGCTTGCTTTTTGCTGACACCCATGCTGAGAGAGGAAACCATTCATGCCCCGCCTCATTCCGGTCGACCAATAACCACACTTTTGCTTCTGTAAGCTTGCTTTTGCTCTCCCCTATAAGAAGCCCGCCCTCCAGTTGACAGGTGCGCAAATCTTCCGAGAGATCTTGCTGCCTGAAGGTACCTGTGTGTACTCAATAAACCTCTTGTGATTTGCATCCGTGCGGTCTCGGCCTGTTCCTTGGCGTTGGGGAGGTCTCCTCCCGAAAAGAGGTCCTCATTGAGGGTCTTTCACCTTGAGTATATTATACTAAATAAAATAAGACAATTATATTTAAAAATAAAAATATTATATTGCTTCAATTAACTATGTACTTGCAATAGTCAGATTCATGAGATATAAAGTAAATATTGACTTGGGAATAGCATGGGTTGGGGAATTATTTAATGAGGAAAGAGTTTTGGTTGTGCATGATGAAATAAATATAAAATTAGTTGCACAAAATGTGAGCATATTTTTAAAAATTTTTTGAGTATGTATAACTACTTAGATATATATGTGTGTACCATGTGCATGCCTAATGCCTGCAGAGGACAAAGAGGGCATCAGACTTCTTAGAGTTGGAGGTGGTTTTGAGACAAATGAAGGAACCCAGTTCCTCTGCAAGAGTTGCAGATATTCTTAACTGTTAAGCAATCTCTCCATCTACAAATTGAGTTTAGGTAAGTTTAATTTTAATGGATATTGAGCAATAAGCAACTCATGAATGGACCATTAGTCAAAATCGGGAACTATAGGAAGAGCAGCTACTTCTTATGGTCTGAATATACAGAAAAACAGCTGACTGGGGCATTGTAAATAAGCTCTTGGATTGAACAATTGGTTCCCAGTTGATGGCAGAGAGTTAGCAACCCCCACTGGGCCACACCTAGCCTAGCTCTGGAGTTAGCAGTTCAGTTCAAATCCATCCTTTGTGTTAACAATACCTTTTATTGCCCTATGTGAATCTTGTCTGAGAGTTTTTCATGGACACAAAGTCTATGTAAAAGTTGGTTGTGGGCAAACTGAAAAACTGCAGCGCCTCTTGAATCAGGTACTTGCACTTGACATTGTATTTTTGGAAGCTTCATTCAGGATGTTTTGAGCATATGGAGATCTACTGAGTAAAGTGTAAATATAGAAAAGAATAAAAATGCCATGGACAAAAGGAAAGTACTTCAGTTCATTGAGGCTGGGGACTCCTAAGGCTGCTAAGGCTAAGTTCATTCTCAAGAGTCTCTGAGTCTTCATTTTATGGACCTGCATAAACCCACACACCCATGTTATGACATCTGCGATATTTTGACACTTGAGGCTTGAAGAAGGGCAAAGGATCTGCTGAAGAAAAAAAAAATTTGGCAAGTTTGAGAACTGGAAGGACAAGTGCCCTCAAGCTAAGGGGACTCCAGGATTGACAGGGTCGTAGGAAACTTCTCCTTAGGAGCAACATTACATGTGGTTCTTAAAATGGCTGGTAAAATGAAATAAAAGTGAAGAAGAAACAACCCACAGAGCTTCCAGTGTTAATTAAATGTCATTTATTTAATTAACTCCTCACATTCAATTGAAACTAAAGTTATAGAAGCAAGTTATGAGAGATTTAAGGAGAGCCAATACTGTTAAAAATTGGAACTTTATGTAATTTAATATCAAATGCTCTGAAACCATTACAAAGTGAGGAATCACTTAAAGCTCATCAAAAGTAGAACAGGAAAGTAAAAGAGAAGATATGGTCAGCCAAGAGAAGAGAATGTTCCTTTACAGCTCAATGATGTTTCAAAGGACAGTAAAAGTGAGGAAATACCAGGACACAGGAGATGACTCTCCTCCATCTTCATTAGATAAAACAGATTTAGAAATGAAAAGGGGTGAGAGGTTAACTGAATGTTTAAAATAGAAGAGTTCCTGAGACAGAGGATAAAAAAGGAAAACGAAAATTTCAAGTTGAGAAAAAGTAATGAAAGGAAATAAAAAAGAAAATCTTCCTCTAAAGAAGAGGGAAGAAAAGAAAATTTCTCAAAGGAAAAAGAAATGATTAGTCAAGAAAAAAAAGGGATTTTCCCAATAAAAAAGGAGGAGAATATTAAATCAAGGCCTTGCCTAAAAGTTAAAAGGTCTCTTAAAGGAAAAATAAAGAAAAAAACAAAAAGAAAAAGCCCTTCCCAGTAGATATAAAGAAAACAAAAAAGACTCTTTTCAATATAAGAAATTGAAAATAGTTTAAAATCAGAACTCTCCCTCCCTCTCCCTCTCCTTTCCTCCCTCCCTCTCTCCCTCCCCCCTCTCTGTCTCTCTCTGTCTCTCTCTCTCCCTCTCTCCCTCTCTCGCTCTCTTGCTCTCTCTGCAATCTGTCTGTCAGCACAGAGATCTGGCATCTGAGTTACAAAGAAGCAACAAAGTAGGCAAGTGCCACAGCCCAGACCTTAAAATTTTGTTGTGATTGCTTAATTTTGGTTACAATTTTGTTGTTATTGTTTTTCCTTCACAGTGGAAATTGTTAACACAATATTAAAGGTCCCTTCACGGCAAATGTTTTTATTTTTCACTAATCATGGAAATAACTCATTATCAACGGCCCCTTCATGGAAGAAAGAAGGATTTAAAATGTAGGAGCCAGCCATGACAAGCTCAGTAGAGGCCTGAGTCTCAGGAGTATTCCCTGACACAATACCTGGTTCTGATAAAGAAAGACCACAAACTGAGACAACCCAGACACCACCCAGGAACAAAGGAAATTCTAACATTCCAACCACTGTAGATAGGTTCACCTGCCAGCACACACTCTGCTAATGTAACTTTTTGGTTTTTGCTTTTAAATAATGCCCTGTAGAAGGGCGGAGTACCTCCTCTTGCTGCTGCTGCTGCTGCTGCTGCTGCTGCTGCTGCTGCTGCTGCTGCTGCTGCTGCTGCTGCTGCTGCTGCACTGACCAGGTCCCTGCCGGCTTTGTATTGTGCACAGAATAAACCTTGCTTTTGCATTTCAGTGAGTCAGTGTCCCTGGAGGTTATTTGCGGTCCTCATGACTGGGTATAATATTTTGGGGCTCATCCTGGATGCCCAGAGAACGCATTGAGACCCCCAACCCCAAAGGTTTATTCTGATTGACCGTGGAAAATCAATCTGTGTTTGGAGTCTTGTCTCTCTTCAGTTTTTGTCGGCGCAGATCTTGAAATCTGAATCTGAATCTGAACAGGTCAGTTTGTCCTGGCAGACACACAAGAGGGCTGACCTGGGGAAATCGGGAAATGTCCCCTTTCCTAATCATGATGGGAGTCTCTTAATTAATACCATCCCATCAGAGACCCAGTCAGGCCCCATCTGTAACTCTGAATCTGAAGTCTTTGGGGATCAGGTAACCTTACTGAACAGCTCCCGTCCAATCCGCACGGTTTTTGGTCTGGTTGGGGACCAATCTCCAGGGGCCCTCAATAAACCAGAACATCTGGTACCCACCGGAATCTGTTTTGAGCCCTTTGTCTAACTGTTGTGTTTGTCGGTAGTGTGTGTTCTGTCTTTGTATCTCTGTTGACGACTGACTTGACTAGACAAACCACGGGGACTACTTCTTTCCCCTTGGACCTCACCCTAGCCCTCTGGAAGGATGTAAAGGACACCACTCATAACAACAGTGTTGATGTAAAGAAGGGTAAACAGGTCATTTTCTGTTCTTCCTAATGGCCCTCTTTCAACGTGGGCTGGCCCAAGGGGGGATCTTTTCACCCTGATTTAGTCGATGACCCCCTCCTATGAGTTAAACCTTTCCTTCAACTTAATCTGACTGCACCCCCTTTACCTTACAGGTTTTCCCCCTCAAAACCCTGAGAAGAGGCAGATCAGATGAGTCAGGTATCTTTCCCCCTTCTTTCTACCCTCTTAGACCTGAAGCCCCCCAGGTTCAGGCTCTGCCACAGGCAGATCCACCTGCACCCCCAGAGCCACCCCAAGGACCAGCAGGTCCTCCTGATGGAGATGGGGACCTTTCCACTATTGGTCCTTTGCAACCAGTGATCTTTACAACTGGCACACCTAGAACACCCCCTTTTCTTAAAAAAAAAAAATGCTGCATGCCACCCTGCCTCCTTCCACACTGGTGGATGGGTTCCATCGGCCTGCCCTGCTGGCTGCGGGTGTCTCAACTTTTAACCAAACTTGACCAAGGTTTGGCTCCGAGGACCAAGGGCACTGGCTATAGGTGTTAAGCTGCTTTGGTCATTCAGATCGAATGGGTTATAAATATCTGTCATCGTTTAGAGGGGCTGGATACAAATTACTATTGGTTAGGGTATGGAAAATACTACTGTTAGTCTCAGATGTTCCACGCTGATACAGGATTTGATGCCATATAAACTTAAAGTAATTTTTGTTACAGTATATGAATGTTTCTGTCCTTGTTTAAAATATTGTATGTTGTAAGGAGGGGGGGCCACTCTGTAGTGTGAAGTGGCGGGCCGCTTCCCACCTCCCCAGCTCTCAGCCACCGGCTAGCTTTACCCAAAATAATTACACAGAAATTGTATTCTTTTAAATACTGCTTGGCCCATTAGTTTTAACCTATTACTGCCTAGCCCTTACATATTGATCTAATCCATTTCTAATATTCTGTGTAGCACCACGAGCTGGCTTACCAGGGAAGATCTTAACCTGCATCTGTCTGGAGTGGGAGAATCATGGCGACTGCCTGACTTGGCTTCTTTCTCCCGGCATTCTGTTCTGTCTACTCTGCCTACCTAATTTTCTGTCCTATCAAAGGCCAAGCAGTTTTCTTTATTAATTAACCAATGAAACAATAGATAGAAAGATGACCCTCCTCCATCATTTCCCCTTTTTCTGTTTAAACAAAAAGGAAGGCTTTCATTTGAACATAGTAAAATTACATGTAACAAAACAGTTATCAAGCAAGAATTATAGTTACAATATTCATATCTACTTTATCATTTATCATAACTAAGGAAAACTATAACTATCTATTTATTCTTCAACTCTATCAAAGACTCCAGAAGGACATAGTATTACCTAAGCCAATAAGAAATAATAACTTCCAAACTCTAGAAATGACAGAGACATCTCGCTGCCTGGACAGTCACCCAAAGTTCCTCTGTACCATTGGGGCATCCATCTTCAGCCTTCAGGCCCATAGTATCCAGCAGACATTTCCATGAAGCAGGAAATTTCAAAGACAGTTCAGTCACTATCTGCTGTGTCCTGCAGAATGTCTCGCAGACTCTTTCATGAAGCAGGAACCCCGAAAGACCATCTCACCTTTAGGCAAGTTCAGCAGTCCTCTCTCTGAGGGTTCTTTGTGTCCAGTTCATGCATCAGTCCAGGCAAGAGCAGTTTCTTGCCCAAACGGCTATCAAACTCCATAAGGAGCCTCTTCGATGCCCATCTTCCTCTTGAAGTAGATTGGTACTGCCAGGAGCAGACGTGTCTCATTGTCATGAAAAGCTCTAAGTTATTAAAATATTTTAAATGCCATATTCTGCAGTCTTTGAAAGATATGAATAATGTCTATCTAACTGAAATATATCTCTATATATCTAGAAAATCTAACTAACATGACTACAAGCTTTACTATTATCGATGATTATCCATTAGCAACCTATATTTCCTATTATACATTACATTTTAAATGAACTACACAATCACAATACCTTAATCAATATCAGAAATACATATAACAAAATTGACCTTAAAATCCACACCAATGCAAATTATTCATATCTATATCATATCCCCCTTTAAATGTAAAAGAACATTTATAAACCATATTTGGGAACATGGGTGCAATTTTTTCTCTCCAAACTGCTTCCTGCTGAATGGGGGCACTGTTAATCAGATCTTTCATGGAGTAACCTGTGTGCTAGGTTCATCTCAGTCGGCAGTTTGAGGGTGTTCACAGCAACCTTTGAGGAGGGTATGGTCTATCATACCATACTGGGATAGAAGCAATCCATAGAGCCTCATCCTCTGTGAAAACAAAAGAAGAAACTCCTTTCCAAAGCATCATATCCTTAGACCCAAATTCTGAAATCATGATACCATTATATCCATTCTGGTTTAGCTTGGCAGCCCATGTAATGAAATGTCTTTCTGTACTTAGCTTCTTTACGGTCAAAATATTTAAAGAAAACACAATGTACATAATCCAGACTCTCTGTGAATTTTCCATTGTTACGTGGCTTATTTTTTATTTCTTTTAATCTCTTAACTATCTGTACTCTGTCGCTTTAAAGACTTTACCCTTTTTTTTAAGACATTAACTTTATTCTTTATATTCTTTTTCTTCTCTCTCCCTAGCCTACGTACATTCATCCAACATTGCGACCCAAAGAGGTCTTTTATGTCTGAATCTGTCCTATTGTGAATCTGTAATTTTTTTACTATCCAGGAGCACTTCTTAAAATGCTAAGCATGAAAAAAAAAAAGAAGTGGAGGGGAGCATGTACATGTGTATAAACAAAAAAAAAAAAAGAAAGAAATGCTATGCATGTCTTAAAAACTTAAGTTGCACCATGTTGGGTAATATGGTATCGCCTGTTTACTACCCAGTCTAAACCTTAACTGCGGTGTTATTATGGTAATTACAATAGTTCCCACCTGAGGTCAGCACAGTTTAGCATGGCAGAGCAGAGCTGGAGCCTCTTGTTACTGAATTAGTCATGCCTCTGAGCTGCAGAGCGGTAGGCTGCTCTGAATGTTGGCTCCACCTCTTCCAACTTCAAAATGGAGGACGTACAATTTTCTACTAGCTCTGGGGCCTCCAGGTAGGAGCCGCACTCAGCACTTTAACTCTGAGACTGAGTGTGCGGCACAGAAACTTTATGCATCCAAGTTACAGCCAAATCTGACACCCAGAGCACTGCGCACTCTGAAAACACCTCTCTGTATGGTGGCAGGAATCCACCATGCTCTCCCGCCTGCCTAAGCCTGATCCCAAAGTCTGCCCAGGTGGGGAGCACAGGCATGGTCTCAGAGTACTTTATTCCCAATCCCGAGTGGGAACACAAACACCCAAGCCCACAAACGCACCATAGCCGGAGTTTGCACTGGTGGCAGGGCCCAGGAAGCTACATTTTAAAACCGTGCATGGCGTTTTTTTTTAAGGCTGCCAAGTCAGGAAATTTTCTCTGCGGCACGTCACCCACAAACAACAAAAAGCTGCGTTAAGTTCTCTAAGGTTTTATATGGATCCAGTTTAACACATTGGAGCGCCACTCTGTTGTAGGGAGTAATTGTAACCATACTATATATTATAGTCTACTGAAGAAAACCATAAGAAAGATGTTGGGAACAGTTTTTATGTTGTTTGAGAAGTGAGAAAGACTTTGGCATGTTGTCTAGAAGGTGAGGGAAAAAGCAGGAGACTGACAGAATGAAGAGAGAAAAATGGATTGAAGGTATATAACAAGTTATAGAAGGTCAGAAGAAAGTGTGAACTATGTTTGCTATGGGTTACCATACATGTAAATACTGAATATGCTTCTTTTATTTAAAAGTTTATCTATATAAGTTTTCTTGCAAGCATGGAGCTGAGACAGAAATGGTTTGGATATTTATGCTGTCTCTGCCACCCATCACTGCTGTGGCCACGTTTATGGGCCTGAGTTCAGAATTTATCTCTGAGCTCTGGATTTGGGTTAGCAAAAGTTCAGATGACTTTCTGGTATAAATGATGTTAAAACTGTCTTATACTGTTTTTTAATTGAAAAGCTGGCTCTAGAGTTGGATGATGGCTCTTCCTTTGTTAGACTCGAGTTTATTTAAAAGTTTCCTCTGTCACTCTGTCAGTCTGAGCCCCTGATACAATGACAAGGAGAAGAAAACAAAGCAGAACACTCAAAAACTGGGACTTGGTTTATGTGAACGTTCTGTAGCTATAGATTTATAAGCTTATTTTGTTAGAAATGGTCAAAAACCTGTTAAAATTAAAATAAAACTAGTTAAAAGTTAATTAATAACACTGGAAATTGACAATTTAAAATCTATGCATGCGTCATTTTAAAGAAAACTTAAGGCATAACTCCACTTTGGATTCTGGATTGCCATTTAGCTAGAAAAAAGTGGATGCCACATGATTTCACCGCCATCTTAATTAAAGGTGACCATGTAGAGTGGGCCTAACAGACCTCCAAGATAGTTTGAATTGGGATAGATTTTCGCATGTGGCTCATGTCCCATTCTAAAAACAAAATTTAACATATATATATACATATATATATGTGTGTGTGTGTGTGTGTGTACATATGAAGTATTAAAGCTGCACCTCAATGTTTTTGTACTAAAAAATGTACCTTGCTCTGCCAGCTAGACTTTACAACAATTTGAGTCACCCAAGTGATAATTGGTATAAAGATATAAAGGTATTATAGGAAACCGCAGAGATTTACAAATGTAAGGCAGGACTAGAGTCCCAAAAAATGTGCAGATGCAAGAATGGACCTTAACAGTTTTGAAATGCCAGTGCCAGATGATAGTCACAAGGTACCAGCTACAGTGAAATAGAGTACACTGAGATCTAAAATACAGGATATGTATATGTTGTCAAAATGGAGCGAAAGAGGTACTTTACTTTTGATGTTGCATTAATTTTATTTTATGACTTTGTGTACTCTCTTTTTTTCCTCTCCCAAGCCTATGTACTTTATCTAACACTATGATCCATTTAGAGGTCTTTTATGTCTGAGTCTGTCCTATTGCATTGTCTTTAATTCTCTATTGTCTTGATTAAGGTATTGTGATTGTGTAGTTCATTTAAAAATGTAATGTATAATTAGAAAATATAGGTTGTTAATGGATAATCATTGATAATAGTCAAGCTTGTAGTCATGTTAGTTAGATTTTCTAGATATATAGAGATATAGTTCAGTTAGATAAGCATTCTTCATATCTTTTAAAGACTACAGAATATGGCATTTAAAATGTGTTATAATAGGAGCAGTGGGGGCTGCATCCCCAGCACCCCAGCCGCCCACATGGCTAGCTTATGCCCCGAAATAATTACACAGAAACTGTATTCTTTTAAACATTGCCTGGCCCATTAGTTTTAGCCTCTTAACCCATTTTTAATAATCTATGTAGCACCATGAGGTGCGCTTACCAGGAAAGATCTTAACCTGCATCTGTCTGGAGTGGGAGAACCATGGCAACTCCCTGACTCAGCTTCTTTCTCCCAGCATTCTGTTCTGTTTACTCCGCCTACCTAATTTTATGTCCTATTAAAGAGCCAAGGCATTCTCTTTATTTAACCAATGAAATTAACACAAAACAGAAGACTCTCCCCCATCAAAAATGTTTTAATAACTTAAGGTTTTTCATGACAATGAGACATGTCTGCTCCTGGCAGCACGAGCTACTTCCTGAGGAAGATGGGCATCAGAGAGGCTTATTATGGAGTTGGTTAGCCATTTGGGCAAGAAACTGCTCTTGCCTGGACTGTTTCATAAACTGGACATGAAAACCCTGCAGAGAGAGGACTGCTAAACTGGCCTAAAGGTGAAATGATCCTTCAGGGTTTTTTGCTTCATGAAAGAGTCTGTGAGACATTCTGCAGGATACAAAAGAAAGTGACTGAACTATCTTTAAAATTGCATGCTTCATGGAAAAGTCTGCTGGATACTATGGGCCTGAAGGCCAAGGATAGATGTCCCAGTGGTACGGAAAAACTTTAGGTGATTGTCTAAGCAGTGAGATATCTCTGTCATTTCTAGAGTTTTGGAAGTTGTTTACTTCTTGTTTACTTAGGTAATATTATATCCTTCTAGAGTCTTTGATGGAGTTAAAGAATAGATAGATAGTTATAGTTTTCCATTGTTATGATAAAAATGCAATAGATATAAATATATTGTAACTGTAATTCTTGCTTGATAATGGTTTTGTTATATGTAATTTTACTATGTTAAAGTTAAAACCTTCTTTTTGTTTAAAGAGAAAAAAGGGAAATGGTATAGGAGGTCCTTCTATATTTGTGTTGTTTTCATTGGTTGAATAAAAAAACTGCCTTGGCCTTTTAATAGGGCAGAAACTTAAATAGACAGGAAAGACAGAACAGAATTCTGGAAAGAAGGGCAGTGTGGCAGATGCCATGATTCTCCTGCCTGAGATGGATGCTGGTTAGACTCATGCCAGTAAGCCACAGACATGTGACAATATGCATTAATTGAAATGGGTTAAATCAAGATGCGAGAGTTAACCAATAAGAGGCTAGAGATAATGGGCCAGGCAGTGTTTTAATTAATACAATTTCTGTGTGATTATTTCAGGTGTAATCTAGATGGGCAGGACAAAACAAACGGACCCCACTCCCTACTACAGTGACAGAAAGGAACATATAGCTCCATGCTCCCTGCCCAGAATAGGTTGAAATGCTGGCATGGAGGACAAAATGACTATCTATAATACTCATTGATATACAAGAAAAATAAGTCAAGAGTTGTCAATCAACGAATTTATTAAGTAAAATCGTCCTATCATAAAAAATCCTTTGTTGGTTCTTTATGCAGAACCACAGAACCAAAGAGGACATTCAGGATTATCATTACAATTTGGTTGTACTCAAAAGATCAGAGCTACAGGGCCTGGTAGGCTGGGCACTACTCTGGAAAAAAATCTGTTAGCTAATGGTTCTTGGGTCCCCATACTATCTCCTTATGTTGCAAGGAACCTCTTATTCATGCCAGCCACCCAGAACTAAAATAATCACACAGAAACTGTATTAGTTAACTCACTGCTTGGCCCATTAGCTCTAGCTAACTCTTACATTAATTTAACCCATTTCTATTATTCTGTGTATTGTCACATAGCAGTGGCTTACCAGCAAAGCATGTCTATCTCTGGCAGCAGATCCATAGTTTCCCCCTGACTTGGCCTTCTTCCTCACAGCATTCTGTTTAATTTTCCCTGCCTACCTCAATTCTTCCCTATCAACAGGCCCAACGCATTTTCTTTATTAACCAATGAAAGCAACACAAATGCAGAAGGACCTCCTATACTATCCTTAAACACACTGGAAAGCAGAACTCATGATTGGGTCCTGTCATTGGTACTTGTTAAGGGTGAAAGGTAGGAGCCAGCCATGACAAGCTCAATAGAGGCCTGTGTCTCAGGAGTTTACCCTGAGGCAATACCTGGTTCTGATAAAGACCCCAAGCTGAGACTGCCCAGGCACCACCCAAAAGAAATTCCTAGGTTCCAACTGTTAGAGATAGGATCACCTGCCAGCACACACCCTGCTAACATAACTTTTCTGGTGTTTGCCTTTAAATGATGCCTCTAGAAGGGCTATGTAGCTCCTCCTCCTCCTCCTCCTCCTCCTGCTGCTGCTGCTGCTGCTGCTGCTGCTACTGCTGCTGCTGTGCTGATGAGGTCCCTGCTGGCTTGGGCACACAATAAACCTTGCTTTTGCATTTCAGTGAGTTGGTCTCCCTCATAGTCTTTTCAGGTCTTCACAGACTGTGCATAACAAAAACAAGTCTTCTATTAAAAACAATTGGAGTCAAGGCATAAAAAAATTAAGTCAATGCTGTTTAAGTTTCCAAATGCTGGGCCAAAATTATCTCAGGGCCTGTACCTCAAGTCCTGTAAGACAGAGAAAGCCTGGCTCAAGTTTGAAGGATAATCTCAAAGTTACCAAGTGAGAACAAGATGGCAAAATCTAGGTAACAGCCCCAAGAGCCAGAGGGAGGGCTTGGCTGTCTCTCATTGGCTGTAGGTACCCCACATCACATGATGTCACTTAACCTATATAAGCTAACACTCACAGTAATAAACTGAGCTCCTGCTTTGACTTGACTTCCTATCACTTCTAATTATCCTACATCATGTGACTACAGAATGGGCAGATAGCACACTCACCTTGCCCTAGGGAATAAGGCTAAGGAGGCCTGACATACAAAAATGTTAATAATCCATTATATACAGGATGTTCTCTTTTTATCTAATTAATGTTTAAATGAATGTTAATTTTCATAGTTAACACACTAAAAGAACAAAATTCAGGATTTTAGACTATATTATTGGGTATGATCTTGTCTATCTATCATTACTAAAAATTTGGTTATGTTCTTTAGGTTGCTTTCTAAAAATTCATGGTTAAATACTATAAAAATATAATTCCTGAAACAGATTGAATTATTTGGTTATTAAATAATATAGCTGCTAAGGTAAAAGCTTATAAAAATAATCTTTTACTGATAAAGACATTACAGAATTATTTTCAATTAAATGTAAATTGTATGGGCCATACTGTTAACAATTAGAAACTTGCACTAGCATGTTACTTTGAATCTATGAAAAGGAATTCTATTTTTAAGATTTTCTAAAAATACTCAATGAATAATGACTAAAATTACCTTTAAAATCCTATAGAGATTGTTTTAATGCTTTTTTAGATGGCTTACTTGAAAAAAGATAATGCAAATAAAAGCTGATAATAGAACTGTTCAAATGTTCTTGATCCCATACTTTAAAAGTAAAACAGTTCCAATTATAGAACAATAGCTTTTACAAATCCTGGGAAAAAAGGTATTTTGGCAAACTATTAATAACAATGAAAGGTCAAAGCTAAAATTGAAAGTAAATGGCATTGAGATTTCAGGCATACTAGATGGTAAAGTTGATGTATTGCAATTTTTCAAAATCCTAAAATCCCAATTGGCCTTTGCAAGAGGTCTCTGAAATTATGGGGCACACAAAAGAACGAGTCAGAAAACTCACAACAAAGCCCACTTTAGGAGTTTATTAAGAGATAGAAAGATATGTGTGTGGACCTGAGGAAGTTGGTGCTGGGGAAGAGCATGGAACAGGCTTGTCCAGCTTTTAAAGGCTTCCTAAAACGTGTGCACAGAAACTTACACATGGACACAAGGGCTTACATAGCTGTGTCATGTTTAGGTGACATGACCATGCTACACATAGATCACATAGGGCTTGAGGACCCTGGGTAGCTATGTAAATTGCCTGAGCGCTTATTGGCACACGCATGGCCCTGGAACCTGGAAGCGCCAGCCAGAGTGCTGGGTGATAGAAACCATAACATTCCCACCTTTTGTTTATTATAAAAATTAGGTGGTGTTAGGTGGGAATGGAGTGTTGGGTCTCTCAAGGCTACTTCCTGCTGGCTTGTGGGTGTTGGAGAGTTGGGGTTCTTGACCACATTCTGGAGTAACTGGTTACTTTCGTGATTCCTGAACTCTGTTAAACTCTCTGGCTGGCGGCTTGGACCTGACAAGGCAAAAGATTATGTTTAGAAAAATTTTAGATCCTGGTGTTTCAGAAAAGAGGGTCCCCAGATGGAAGATGGAGGGGTATTTTCCAGGGCTCCTGAGATGGAGGAGGGAGTTTCCCAGAGGTCCTGAGACAAGGAGTGATCTTGGGTGACCAGAGAAGAATTAAATGATACTTATTCTGGGTGAGTTTGGTCCATTGAGGTGGGTTCAGTTTGGGTTCATGGAGTTTATGGGAACGTTTAAATGTATAAAAAGAGATAAATTTAGACATATTAAAAGCTTATGGTTATAAAGTATAGTGTTGGAATAAAAGATTATGAATAGTTGTATGGTGGGAGAGGAGGGAAGGGAAGAACTTTTAATGTTTTACCTGAAGCTGTTTTACATGAAGCAAATCTTAAGGCACTTGGTTTTTTTTTTTTTTTTTTTTAGCACGATGGTATTACCTTAATGTCCAAGAAACCCTGCTGCAGTCAGTATTGAACCTGATATATTAAAATCACCTGGACATCTGACAATCTTTGAACCTCTGGTTCTGTGTTTAATGATAGTCCCTGTAACAACTGAATGGTTAACTGGAAATTGGTAAAGAAGATAGGAGAAAGAGGGGAAAAGGAAGAATCAGAAGGAGAGCATATGGAGTTTCTGGCACAAAAAAAAGTTGAGTACAGTGTTGAGACCTAATTCTTCTGGAACTGGAAAAAAATTAGCTAATCTTGGTGTCCTCTGGAACTTAAGGGAGCAAGGCCCTGTTTGAGCTACCATCTATGAGGAGGGGGGTGTCCTGAGCTGGAAGAAGAAAAAGTTTGAGATGAGATGGGTGAATCCAATGAGGGAAACCCTTGAGCTTGGCAGCTGTGGGAGTTACAAGCATTGCTTTAAAGGGGCCCTGCCACTTAGGGGAGAGGGGGTGTGGGGCATTGGTCTGGGAGAGAAGAAAAGGACCTGGTCCCTGATTTTAATTGGAGATGGGCAGGGGTTGTTGACACATAGGTGAGGTAGTGAGTAGTCAGTAAAATCCCATAAGAGGGAGCAGAGGTTGTGTAGCAATGGGGTGAGCTGGTGAGCAGGGAGGGGTGAGGCTTTAGGTGAGAAGCCAGGAGTTAAACCTGGCAACATATACATGAGTTCAAAGGGCGAGATGGAAAAGGGTGTTTAGGGGAAAACCTGGAGCCTGAAAAGAACCAGGGGCAAAAGTTTTACCCAGTCAAGGTGAAGTTCCTATGACATCTTAACAAGAGTATTTTTAAGGAACGGTTAGTTCATTCTACCTTCCCTGAGGACTGAGGATGGTATGGGATATAAAAATGCCAGGAGATGTTAAGAGTCATAGATAAAGTTTGAGAGATCCAGGAGGTAAACTCTGGGTCATTATCCAACAATAGGGAAACTAGAAGGAGAGGCAGGTACCCAAAACTTCCTTAGAACCGAGTATATGGCTCCAGTGTTCAAGAATAAGATGGACTGTATTGATACTGTGATATTTACCCATGGCTTCCTATTACAGATGATGGTTGTGGTTGAGTCACAGGAGCCCAGGCAGACTCAATCATCCATGGCCAGACCTATAAGTTCAGTTTGGGAATTGTCTGGGGTTTATGTCTCCATGTCACAATGTGCATGAGGATGATAAACTGCCTAGTGCCTCTGACTTTGGACACACACCGTCTCATGGGACCAATATGTGGATTAGGACACAGCCAGACCCAATGTCCAGTTTTACCACATTTGAAATACAGGCCTGTTTGAGGCCCAGGGTCAAGGGAGCACCATAGATAGGACAGTCAGTTTCCTTAGCCAGTCAGGTGGCCATAGCTAGTATTTGACATTTGTGATTAAGGGTTTTATCATTTCTTGCATGATACATCTTAAAAGACAACTATAAGACTTCTACCTGTAGGAACAAGGGGCCTTTCTCCAAACATCTAAATGTGTCTGCTGAGGATGGAAAGGTAGAGGTTTCTTAGCAGAGCCTAGAGCTGAAGTAGAGTGTTCCTTTGGCCTAGATGGCATAGCCAGGAATATGTGAGCAGGTGAACAGCTTCTAAAGACAGGACTGTTGTGGGAGCTGCGGGCTTTTTCCCACAGCCCGGCTTCCAGCAGCCTGCTAGCTTATGTCCCAAAATAACACACAAATTATATTCTTTTAAAAACTGCTTGGCCCATTAACTCTAGCCCTTACAGGCTAATTCTCATATCCCGATCAACCTTTCTCTAATAATCTGTGTAGCATCAGTCTTACCGGGAAAGATTCAGCATGTCTGACCTGGCAGCTTGCTTCATGGTGTCTGGCCCAGAGAGGGGAAGCATAGCGTCTGTCTGAGGCGTCTTACCTCACTTCCTCCCAGCATTCTGTTCTGTTTACTCCTCCCACCTATGTTTTAACCTATGAGGGCCAAGCAGTTTCTTTATTATAATTAACCAATGACCTTCCTCCATCATTTCCCCTTTTTCTGTTTAAACAAAAAAAAAAAAGGAAGGCTTTAACTTAACATAGCAAAATTACATATAACAAAAGTTATCAAGTAAAATTACAATAATCTTTATCATAACTAAAGAAAACTATAACTATAACTAATTATTCTTCAACTCCATCAAAGACTCCAGAAAGATACAATATTACCTAAGCAAACAAGAAATAAGAAACTTACAAAACTCTAGAAATCACAGAGACATCTTGCTGCCTGGACAGTCACCCAAAGTTCCTCTGTACCATTGGGGCATCCATCTTCGGCCTACAGCAGACTTTTTCCATGAAGCAGGAAATTTCAAAGATAGTTCAGTCACTATCTGCTGTGTCCTGCAGAATGTCTCGCAGACTCTTTCATGAATAAGGAACCCCAAAAGACCATCTCACCTTTAGGCAAGTTCAGCAATCCTCTCTCTGCAAGTTCTTTGTGTCCAGTTTATGCAACAGTCTAGGCAAGAGCAGTTTCTTGCCCAGATGGCTATCAAACTCCATAAGGATCCTCTTCGATACCCATCATCCTCTTGAAATAGATTGGTGCTGCCAGGAGCAGAGTGTCTCATTGTCATGAAAAGTCCTCAGTTATTAAAACATTAAATGTCCTATCCTGTAATCTTTGAAAGATATGAAGAATGTCTATCTAAAATTTATCTATGTACATCTAGAAAATCTAACTAACATGACTAAAAACTTGACTATTATGATTATCTATTAACAACCTATATACATTACGTTTTTAAATGTACTACACAATCACAATACCTTAATCAATATCAGAAATTCATATACATATAATAAAATTGACCTTAAATTAATATCAGTAAACCAAGATTCATATCAATGCAAATTATTCACATTTATATCATCTCCCCCTTTAAATGTAAAAGAACATTCATAAACAATATTTGGGAATATGGGCGCAGATTTTTCTCTCCAAACTGCTTCCTGCCTAATGGGGGCATCATTAGTTAGGTCTTTCATGGTATAACCTGTGTGCTAGTTTCATCTTAGTTGGCAGTTGAGCGAAGCAATTTTCTGAAGGTGTTCACAGCAACCCTTCAGGAGGGCATGGTCCATCATACCATATTGGGATAGAGGCAATCCACAGACTCTCACCCTCTGTGAAAACAAAATAAGAAACTCCTTTCCAAATCATCATGTCCTTAGATCCAAATTTCAAAGTCAAGGCATTTTCAAAATATCTATGTTGGATTAGTTCAGCAGCATTTATAAACAAATATCTTTTAGCAGCTGTTGCTCCTTCCTCAGCATTCAAACAATTCAAAGAGAGCATAATAGCATACAGTATCAAAATTCTCTGTTTACTTTCCATCTTTGTACGACTTTATTTTAACTCTTTTGTTTATTTTTACTTTTATTTTATATTCTCTATATATCTTTGTCCTGGAATAACACTGTAGAACAGGCTGTCCATGAACCCTCAGAGATCCGCCTGTCTCTGCCTCCCAGGTATTTGGGATTAAAGGCATGTGCTACCACACCTTGAAGTCACAGAGGTCAATCTCCCTCTGCCTCCCAAGTGTTGGGATTAAAGGTGTGTACTACCACACCCAACAACTCTCTTCCTTTTTTTATGTTTTTTACTTTAAGAACTTCAACTTTTAGTCTGCATATATTTTTAACATACTGTAAATCATTTAAAATTTTTCTTTATTTTTGAATCTCTCTTTACTGTATCTCTCTCTCTTTTTCTGACCACATGAGCCTTTAATTTACCAAGCAATCTCAGTAGGACTAAAGCCGTGGCTTTGACGGCTAGATGTAGCCCATTCCTTAGCTTTCCAGCCTCATGGCTGAGGTACTGGCTGTAGCCCTGTTTACTGCCACAACTCTATGGCATTTCAAGGTCCCTGCCAGCAAGTAAGTTGCAGCATTATGTCCACAGACAACACTCAAGTCCTCTCTCTGTAGTCGGCCCTCCTGCCTTAAACAGTCAGAGTTTGCCCTGGCAGGATGGCCCAGAAAGCCAGCATTTTAAATCAACACAGGTTTTTTCCTGCTACTGCTGAAAACAAACAAGCATTCAGTCGGCTTTTATCAACACCATTTAAGTGTTTCGTGGCAGGACCTCTTAAGAGCTGCAGAGTTTTGCAGCTGAAGCTGGGTCAGGAAGCCTCTCTTAGATGAGAGCGCTTGCTTGCCTCTATCATGCAGAGCAGACCCAAGAAATTGCTGCTACCAAGAAAACATGTTTTACTCTATTCTTTCCCAAGCTTTCTCAGGCTTTTTGTGGATTCAGTTGTCCACACGTCTGGGTGCCATTCTGTAGTGGGGGCTGCGGGGCTGCATTCCGCCACCCAGCTCCCACCACCAGCTAGCTTTACCAGAAATAACAACACACAAACTGTATTCTTTTAAACACTGCTTGGCCCATTACATCTAGCCTCTTCTCGGCTAACTCTCGCACCTGGACTAGCCCATTTCCAATAATGTGTGTAGCACCCTAAGGTGCACTTACTGGGAAGATTCTAGCCTACATCCATCCTGGGTCAGAGTTCATTTTGCATCTGCCCCAGAGAGGGGAGCATGGCCTCTGAGATCACTTCCTCTTCCTCCCAGCATTCTGTTCTGTTACTCCTCCCACCTATGTTTTAACCTATGAGGGCCAAGCAGTTTCTTTATTATAATTAACCAATGACCTTCCTCCATCAGAGGACCTAGAACTTAGATAGAAAACGGCTTGGATATAAAGAAATGCCTTGCATCTGCCTGTGCACTGACAATAGTTAGAAAACTACCGCAGAATAAAGGGAACTAAGATGCCATTAGGCAGCCACTTTAGGTTAAAATCTAAAAGGTACTTAGGCCATTTTTTAAGAACAAAAACTGACAAGCATGGGACTCTGTAAGTGAGGCATTGGGGTTTTAGGGTCTCTAAAAGACATCCCAGAGGGACTTTGCAGTTATAGTTTTTGAAGATTTGTTTCCCATGGTTAAAAATATGAGAAAGGTGAAAATAAAATCAACTAAGCAGGATATCTCCAGAAGAGTGTGTGGGTTGAAGGACCACTCCAAACAATCAGAAACAGTAGCAATAGGACCACTTCCGAGTGGTTTGAAATAAAAAGACAAAAAATCTGAACAGCAGTGATAGGACCACTTCTGAGTGGTTCAAAAGAAAGAAGGAAGGAAGGAAGGAAGGAAGAAAGGAAGGAAGGACAGACGGGAGGAAGGAAGGAATGAAGAAAGGAAGACAAGTCTGAACAGCAATAACAAGACAACTTCTGAGTAGTCTCAACAGTAGCAACAGGACTACTTCCAAGTGGTCTGAACAGCGGCATCACCAAATCTCAGTTTTTAGCCATGGCGAGCAACCAGAGGTTAATGTAAGCAAAGGGCTCAACTGTAACCTTGAAGGCTGTGGTTGGGGGCATTCCACAACCATTTCCAGGAACACCAGAGGGTTACTGGTCAATGGTCAAGTCCTCAGGTTCAGAAAAACAGTTAATCTGACCAGAAAGGAAAATCTCACTGACTGAAGCTATTGGTATGAGTCAGAACCAGCAGCTGGGCAGATGGAATGTGAGTTGTTGTGGAGAAACCCAGCCCAGGAATCCAGCCCCAGAAGAGGAGTAGGAGAGCTGACAGAGTCTCGGCACCAATGAAATTACTGGGCATAAGTGGGAATAGTTCACCAAACACACAAGAAAATGGTTTTAGGAGTTTATTAAGAGAGAGAAAGACACATGTACAGGCCTGAGGAAGCTGGTGCAGGGAGAGAGCATGGAGTGAATGTGTCCTGCTTTTAAAGGCTGCCTAGTGCATGCACACAAGGGCTTGACCATGTAGCACATAGGTCACATAGAGCTTGAGGACCCTGTCTGGCTATGTAAATTGCCTGAGTGCTTGTTGGTGCATGCACAGCCCTGAAACTCAGATGTGCCAGCCAAAGCACTGGGTGATGGAAACCATAACAATCTCCACTCAACTTTTGGACATTAAAACCTTATCTCGGGTAGAGCAAAATTTAAAATGGATTAAATGTGTAAAAACTAAAGGATAGGAAAAAATGCTAAATCCTATATGGATAAAACAATGCCCCTCAACAAAAAAATTTAGGCACCTGAAAAACTAATAAAAGAACAGTTAGGAGCTAAGGACATAAATAACCTACTAACTCTTAAAATTCTCTTGTATTTATAATTTAAAAACTAAGAAATAAAAATTATTCACTAATTAGTAAATGAGATCATTATAACCTAAAATTCCTTTACAAAAACAGGATTTAAAATTTTGTTTTTACAATGCCTACTTATAATAATGCCTAGCCTGTAAAGAAATATCAATAGAAGTATAAGGATCCCCTGAGATAGAATACATAATGCTTTGCTAACTTGTAATTTTACATTTTTAAATGTTAATGAATATGGACTCTACTAAAAGACATTAGATTATAGGGAAAAAAAATGCTAAATTAGGTCAGCCCATGTAAAACCAGGAAAAGTGTAAGGGATGAAATTAGGCTTATATTTCTAAAGGAGATAAAAGATTATAGATCCCATCAAATTTGATAAAAATCCAGCACAGCTAGGAAGGAGTCTCTCCTTTCTGATTCTTTAGCTGCTGAGATGTCTCTGGAAAACAAAAGACCTTGGAGCAGTCAGCAAATCCTCCCACCTAGCATCAGCTTAAGAATTTGTGTAACAAAGGAAAAGCAATGACAAACAAGCCTCGAATTCTACAAGCTTATTTCTTGCCATGCTTTCCATGGTAACAGTGCATGTAAAAAGGATGGAACACAATTATTGGGCCTTTATCCCCAATCCTCCAATTAACATAGCAGTAAGTTGGGAAGATATATTTTTAGAATGGTTAATAAATCTTCAAGCCTACCTGGTCCACATGACAACAGCCAATGGAGGAGGGTAGAGTGGTTGACAATACTGTGGGAGAATAAGAAATTCCTATTTGCATGGGAAATGGAACTCATTATATAAATGCAACTTCTCAATATGATTATCCATAGTCAATACTACCTGAGATTACCTTAACAAGTTTTATATGCTTCAATTGTCTTGTTTTAAAGGGAAGGGGATTAATGCTACTAGTTCCATAAATCTACTGCTCAGTGAGATGTGGATTACTATCAAGGAATCTGATTGGGTGCATTAGCAACAGTGTAAGAGTGAAAAGCCTCACTCTTAATATCTCCCAAGGAGATGTCACAGACTGGAGCTCTTTTGGTTCACCTCAAGGAAAATTCTGTCAGAACTAAGATGAAAATGCTGTAATTTAAATGGAACTACTAGTGAATATATCCAACGGCATGGAGTTGGAATGGCAAGACCACTCCTGCAATTTGGCAATTCAATTCAGACTAGTTTGTGAAAGCTAGTGAAAACTTGTGAAAATAAGCAAGTGCCTTTCATCCTCTTATGGCATGGAAAGAAAAATTAAACATTAAGGGTAACAAATATAATTTGTCTTTTAGACTAAATCAGAGCCATCCTTTTCTGGCATGAGTGTGGGCACCTTACTTACTACCGAAAGGGCCTGTACAATGGCACCCTACCAGTTACAGCAGCACTTGTGAATGCTGCACCCTTCATACCTGTGTGAACTTTAGTATGTTTTGAAATTTGACTTTAAAAGTTTATATATTCTTAGAGCAAGGCCAACAATTTGGATACCAGTGAAGTTGTTGAGGCCATGGCAAGACTCTCTGTGATGATCATGGTGAAGAAGCTTGTTGAGAAAATGTTTTAAAAACCATACCAAATGGTTACACTGGTTGTTGTAGTTATTTTGGGGAATCATTGCATTGACGGCTACAGCAGCAGCTGGAATGGCACTCAATAGAGAAATTCAAACTGCTAAATTCATTAGAGACTGGCATAAACATTCAACAGAACTTTGAACTAAAAAAAATAAAATTGATAATGAAATAATGAATGAATTAGCAGAATTAAGGCAAGCTGTTATAGTGTTAGGGAATCAGTTTAAAAATTTGAAGGAGCAGATAATATTAAATGTGATTGGAATGTTTCTTCTTATTGTATTATACCCTTAAGATTTAATAAAAGCAAGTATGATTTGGATAAGGTTAAGATGCACTTGTAGTAATAAGGGCGGCGGGGCTGTGTCCCCAACACCCCAGCCACCTGCTTATTACTACAAATGGCACCCACGTGGACAACTGCTTCCACATAAAGCCTGAGACAGCTTGGGAAGTAATTCTAGAACAAAATGACAACTTTGTGCATGGTTTCTTGGTAGCAGCACTCTCTTGGGTCTACTCTGCTTGCCACAGGCAAGCAAGCGCCTCATCTAAGAGAGGCTTCCTGACTCAGCTTTAGCTGCAAAGCCTGCAGCTCATTAAGAGGTCCTGCCACGAAACACTTAAACGGTGTTGATGAAAAGATGAACACATGCTTTTCGGTTTTCAGCCGTAGCAGGAAAAAAGCTGTGCCGTTTAAAAATGCCGGCTTTCTGGCCTGTCCTGCCAGGGCAAACTCTGACTCTTTTACATAGGCGGTTCATGCGGTTTGCAAGCACAGGCTGCTGAAGCTCGCTTGCTGGCTACAGCCAGTACCTCAGCCATGAGGCTGGAAAGCTAAGGAATGGGCTGGATCCAGCCGGCAAAGCCACGCCTTTAGTCCTACTGAGATTGCTTGGTAAATTAAAGACTCATGTGGTCAGAAAAAGAGAGATATACAGTAAAGAGAGATTCAAAGACAAAGAAAATTTTGAAATGGTTTACAGTGTGTTAAAAATATATGCAGACTAAAAGTTGAAGTTCTTAAAGTAAAAAACATAAAAAAAGGAAGAGAGTTGTTGTGTGTGGTAGCACACGCCTTTAATCCCAGTGCCAAGAAGGCAGAGACAAACAGATCTCTGTGAGTTCAAGGTGTAGTAGTGTACACCTTTAATCCCGAATGCCTGGGAGGCAGAGACAGGCGGATCTCTGAGAGTTCAAAGACAGCCTGGTTTACAGAGTTACTTCAGGTCAAAGATACAGAGAACCTGTCTCAAAAAGCAAAGAGTTAAAAGTAAAAATAAACAAAATAGAGGTTAAAACAAAGCTGCACAAAGATGGAAAATACACAGAGAATCTTGATACTGTATGCTATTATGCTCTCTTTGAATTGTTTGAATGCTGAGGAAGGAGCAACAGCTGCTAAAAGATATTTATTGATAAATGCTGCTGAACTAATCCGACATAGATATTTTGATGCCTTGACTTTGAAATTTGGATCTAAGGACATGATGCTTTGGAAAGGAGTTTCTTATTTTGTTTTCACAGAGGGTGAGACGCTGTTCATTTCTTCTATTCCGATTTGGTATGATGGACCACGCCCTCCTGAAGGGTTGCATTGAACATCTTCAGAAAATTGCTTCGCTCAACTGCCAACTGAGATGAAACTAGCACACAGGTTATACCATGAAAGACCTAATTAACGACGCCCCCATTCAGCAGGAAGCAGTTTGGAGAGAAATAACTGCGCCCATATTCCCAAAAAATTTTATAAATGTTCTTTTACATTTAAAGGGGGATATGATATAGATATGAATAATTTACATTAGTATAGATTTTGCTTTATGGATAGAGATTTAAGGTCAATTTTGTTATATATATAAGTATTTCTGATTTTGATTAAGGGATTGTGATTGTGTAGTTCATTTAAATATGTACTGTATAATTAAGAAATATAGATTGTTAATAGATAATCATAATAGTCAAGTTTGTAGTCATGTTAGTTAAGATTTTCTAGATGTACATAGATATATTTTAGATAGGCATTCTTCATATCTTTCAAAGATTATAGAATATGGCATTTTAAATGTTTTAATAACTTAGGACTTTTCATGACAATGAGACACTCTGCTCCTGGCAGCACCAATGTACTTCAAGAGGAAGATGGGCATCGAAGAGGTACCTTATAGAGTTTGATAGCCATTTGGGCAAGAAACTGCTCTTGCCTGGACTATTGCATAAACTGGACACAGAGAACCCACAGAGAGAGGACTACTGAACTTGCCTAAGGTGAGATGATCTTTCGGGGTTCCTGATACATGAAAGAGTCTCGACATCTCTCCTCTCGGGAGCAGACGCCTGAGAGAGACGCCATGCCCTGCTCCCGGGATGAAGCTCCGACCCAGGATGGACATAGGCTAGAATCTTCCTGGTAAGCGCACCTTGGGGTGCCATACACAGATGATTAGAAATTGGCTAAATTAATATGTGAGAATTAGCCTAGAAGAGAATGGGCCAAGCAGTGTTTTAAATGAATACAGTTTGTGTGTTGTTATTTCGGGGCATAAGCTAGCCGAGCAGGCGGCCGGGGTGCTGGGGACGCAGCCCCGCTGCCCTTATTACTACATGCACTTGTGGGTCACCCTAATACTTCTCAAATGGTTTATGATTTACAGAAAAAATAAGAAAAACTTTTGTAAAAACGTTGCCTGATATGACAGGAATGGATATTATGAGAAGTCTGGCAGACACCAACCCTTTATAAGTCACTTTAATAAAATTTTTATTGTAGTAGGTGTTGCTCTTGTCCTAGCAACAGTAACCTTCTTAGTTTTAAAATGTGTTTTGGCCTATTTATGTAAGATGGTAAGACAGATAGATTTTTAAAAAGCTGTATACCCTATGAGGCAACATAATCTTCAAAATAATTAAATTTTGTATGAAAAAAGGAAAATTTTTAGCAGAGTTTCCTGCTGGCCTGGAGCCAGAGAGTTAGCAACCCCACTGGGCCACACCTGGCCTAGGTCCAGAGTTAGCACCCAGTCCTAATCCATCCTTGTGTTACAGATATTTTTTGTTACCCTATGTGATTCTTGTCTGAGAGTTTCGCATGAATAAAAAGTCTATGCAAAACTTGGTTGGGGGCAACCTGGAACACCATGGTACTTTCTAAATCAGATATTTACACTTAGCATTATATTTTTTGGAAGCTTCATTCAGGATGTTTTGAGCATATGGAAATCTACTTTGTAAAGTGTAAATATAGGGAAAAATAAAAACACCATGGGTAAGAGGAAAGTGCTTCAGTCCACCTACCCTGGGGACCCCTGTGTCTGCTAAGGCTAAAGTCACTCTCAACTGTCTCTGAGCCTTCGTTTCACAGACCCACATAGCCCAAACTCCTATGCCACGACATCCACAAATGTGGAATCTTTAGGAGGTAATGACTCACCATAGGAAGTGGATTTCTGGGTATGGACCTGAGGCTTTTGAACCCAACTTTGATTCCTCTGTGTTCTCTGCTTCTACATGTAGGTTCAACATGATCAGCCAGCTTCCTGCTCATGGCAATATCTCTTCCCTACCTGCTACCATGTCTTTTCCACCATGACAGATGGAACTGAATCAAAAATAAATCCCTTCAGTTGTGTTTGTCAAGGTATTTCAACACAGTAATGAGAGAATAACTATGACGCTGACCAAAAGGAAGTGTTTGTCTTATTTGGGCATGGTGTTAGCCCATATTTGCTATACTGTTCTAATTTATTGACTGCCTTGAATTGCCTGGAGCCTGACTATTTATAAAGCGTAATTATTTGTTGGCTGAGTGCATGCAGGCATGTACATGAAAACACACACGCACACACAAATCTGATTTTGACTATAATTTGACTATTTTGTTTAACTGGGTTAAATTGCATTCTGATTTCTAGTTCATTTGAAAATGTAATGCATAATTAGGAAATATAGGTTGTTAATGGATAACCATCTATAATAGTCAAGCTTGTAGTCATATTAATTAGATTTTCTAGATATATAGAGATATAGTTCAGTTAGATAGGCATTCTTCATACCTTTCAAAGACTACAGAATATGGCATTTAAAATGTTTTAATATCTTAGGATTTTTCATGATAGTGAGCAACTTCCTGAGGAAAATGGGCATTGAAGAGGCTCCTTATGGAATTTGCTAGCCATTTGGACAAGAAACTGCTCTTGCCTGGACTGCTTCACTGGACATGCAGTACCCACAGAGAGAGGACTACTAAGCTTGCCTACAGGTGAGATGATCCTTCGGGGTTCCTGTTTCATGAAAAAGTCTGTGAGGCATTCTGTTGGACACAGAAGAAAGTGACTGAACTTTCTTTAAAATTTCCTGCTTCATGAAAATGTCTGCTGGATACTATGGGCCAGTAGGCTGAAGATGGATGCCCCAATGATACAGTAGAACTTGGGGTGACTGTACAGGCAGCAAGGTGTCTCTGTAAATTCTAGAGATATGGAAGTTTCTTACAATGCACTTCCTGTTTACTTAGGTAATATTATATCCTTCTGGAGTCTTTGATAAAGTTGAAGAATGGATAGTTATAGTTTTTCCTTGTTATGATAAAAGATAAAATAGATATAAATATTGTAACTGTAATTCTTGCTTGATAACTGCTTTGTTATATGTAATTTTACTATGTTAAAGTTAATGCCTCTCTTTTTTATTTAAGCAGAAAGGGGGAAATGGTGTAGGAGGTCCTTTTGTCTATGTGTTGCTTTCATTGGTTGAATAAAGAAACTGCCTTGGCCATTTGATAGGGCAGATCTTAGATAGTCAGAGAAGACAGAACTGAAGTCTGGGAGGAAGAAGGCAGAGAGAGAGAGCCACCATGGAGATGCCAGGTCAGACATGCTAAATCTTTCCTGGTAAGACATGACCTTGTGGTGAACACAGATTTAATATAAATGGGTTAAATCAAGATGTGAGAGTTAGACAATAGGAGGCTAGAGCTAAGGGGCCAAGCAGTGTTTTAATGAATACAGTTTCTGTGTGACTATTTTGGGTGTAAGCTAGCAGAATGGCTGGGACAAAAGGGGCCCTCTCCTCTCCCTATAAAGGGACCTGCTCCCATTAACACCCATGGATTTAAGAAGATATTATTGGAACCTAAGAACTGATGGGGAACCTCCTTCAACCAATGGCCTTTGATAAGTTGGACCAGGCTAGGGGCACAATAAACTGTATGGGTCTGCTCATTTATTCTCTCTCTACCCACTCATCACACCTGGATATTGGATTCTGTACCTGTTCCCCAGTTGTGATCTGTGAGTCCCCCTTTAATAAAGAACCCCTCATTATACCCTATTTGGACCTAGTGTGGGGAATCTTTATTCACATTTACCTCATCTGGTATATTTGTCTTCATATGGCACCCATGTGGGAATGAGTCTATGCTTACTGGGACTCCTCCCAGGGATCTCACAAAAAATTAAATGGGATAATAGGTAGATTAGTGTAAGCTTACTCACAGTAATAATAATAATAGTGAGTAACAAAGTAAATACTTGTGAGCTATTATTTATAGATAATTTACATTGGTACAAATGCTTGTAGTGATACAAATTCAAATTGTATTTGTTATATTGAATATGATCCTATCTGTTTACAATATTTGTACACCTATGCAAAGTTATTTTTCCAGATTGTATGTATACATGTTTCTACCTCTGTTTAAAACATTTTGTGTATTGTTACAATTTTAGAATATATTTATCACATTGCATTATACATTTCAACCTCTGATCAAGATACTTATTCATTGTTTGCATTTTGAGGTCATTGTCCTCATTTGCTGCACAGTTGTTTAAAGATTGTTTAATATTCTGATATAAAGTCTTAGTCTTTAAGTTATATAGGTATTAAGTATTAGGGGTCAATAGTCAACTATGTTTCTCATACTTATAGTTAGACTAATCAGGCTTTTTAGATGCATAGAGATTGTATTCTGCATAAATAGGTAACCTTCAACCACTTAAAAAACTGTAGAATATGGCACTTAAATAACTTAGGGTTCTGTTGACATGAGACATGATTGCCCCTTGCCGCACCAATCTAGTCCTGGGAGAATGTTGAGCACTGAAGACACTCTACTTCTAGCTTGTTTACTTCTTGGCAAAACTGACCTTTGGGCAAGGAACTGCCCATGCATCAGCCACTGACAAAATGTGTGGTGTCCAGACTGGACAAGCAGGATATAAGAAAAAAATACTGCCAGATCTTGTCAAGACAGGTAAGACATTTTTGAAAACTTCCCTGCCTCTGAAAATGGTCTATTAGTTACTATAGGCCCTGCAACAATACAGAAAAACTTTGGGTGACTGTCCAGGCAGCAAGATGGCTCTGTCATTTCTAGAGTTTTGGAAGTTGCTTACAATGTACTTCCTGTTAACTTAGGTAATATTATATCCTTCTGGGGTCTTTGATGAAGTTGAAGAATAGATCTAGATAGTTATATTTATAGTTTTCCTTGGTTATGATCAAAGATTATATATATAGTAATTCTTGCTTGATATGTTTTTGCTATGTGTAAATTTACTATGTTAAAGTTAAAATCTTCCATTTTATTTAGACAGAAAAGGAGAAGTGATGTAAGATTCTCCTCTGTATGATGTGAATATCACTAGTTAATAACGAAGCTGTTTTGGCCTGCACAGGGCAGAATAGAGCTAGGCGGGGAAAACTAAACTGAATTCTGGGAGAAAGAAGGCAGAGTAAGAGCAAAGTCATGTAGCCCCACCAGAGAAAGATGCTGGATGGAACTTTACTGGTAAGCCACAGCCACATGGTGATACACAGATTAGTAGAAATGGGTTAATAGTAAGCCTGAAATATGCTTAAGCTATTAGTAAAGCAATATTGCAAATAATATAGCTTCTGTGTGATTATTTGGTGGTCTGGGCAGCCAGGAATGAACAGCCTGGTAGTTTTTATCCTAGAGGAATAAGGCTGAGGTGCCCACCCACACTGCTATAGCTACCAGGGAAGAGAGCAAGACAACTGTTTCCCCTATAGCCTGTTTTGCCATGGCAGGAACAAAGAATAAGGTCAGTTCCATTTGGGCCTCTGTATATTTTATGTTGGGGAACAATTGGACCATCACACAAAAACCTGTCCTGTGTTAAGGATCGTCCCATGTATGCAAGGAGAGAGCCCTGAATTACAAGTCCACCATCCAGCAGATACCAAATAGAAGGTGTTACTTGGTATGGTGATGGTCTGGTTACATAGACTTGCTGCAGCTTGCCTTTCAAGGGCTACTCCACAGGTTCCTGCTGTAGCAAAATTTTTCCTTATTTTTCTCAATGGCAGGATTTTGTGAAGACTGAGGTGTAATTACCAGCTATTTCAATGCTAACATAGATAGGGGGTTGTGCATTCAGACAAAGCCAGCATTCTTTAGTCAAATTGGGGTTAGGGGTATTCAAAACCTGGAAGGTTTTAGAAACCAAGTCCCATAAATGGTGTTAACTAAATGAAGAATTGATGGAGGAGGGTCATTGTAGTGGGAGATGTGGGCTGCATTCCTGCCACCCGGCTCCTGGCAGCCTGGCTAGCTTATGCCCCAAAATAACAACACACAAACTGTATTTTAACTGCTTGGCCCATTAGCTCTAGCCCTTACTGGCTAATTCTCATATCCCGATCAATCTATCTCTAATAATCTGTGTAGCACCAGTCTTACTGGAAAAGATTCAGCATGTCTGACCTGGCGGCTTGTTTCATTGCGTCTGCCCTGGAGAGCAGAAGCATGGCATCTTACCTCACTTCCTCTTCCTCCCAGCATTCTGTTCTGTTTACTCTACCCACCTATGTTCTAACCTATGAGGCCAAGCAGTTTCCTTATTAATTAACCAATGACCTTCCTCCATCAGATCATCTGTCTATCTGTTGCTTTCATTGGTTAATTAATAAAGAAATTGCTTGACCTGATATGGCAGAATTTAGATAGGCGGAGTAGACCGAACAGAATGCTGGGAAGAAAAAAGTGAGGCAGATGCTATAGCTCTCCTCTCCAAGATGGATGCAGGTTAAGATCTTTCCTGGTAAGCTACCATCTCGTGGTGCTACACAGATTATTAGAAATGGGTTAATCAAGATGTGAGAATTAGCCAATAAGAGGCTGGAACTAATGGGCCAGGCAGTGTTTAAAAGAATACAGTTTCCATGTAATTATTTGGGTAAAACTAGCCGGTGGCCAGGAGCTGGGGTGGCAGGATGCAGCCCTGCTGCTCCTTCTACAAAGAATCTTGGCCCTTGAGGGGTGGTTCCCAAGTGGACTACTGGCTTCTGGCCCCCTCCTGAGGGTCTGGTGACTGGAGCCTCTTGAGGTACCAAGACTGGATTATGTCCTACTGTCATTGGGGGATTTGTCTGAATCTCTAATCTAATAGTGAAGAGGGCCCCTGGGACCAGCCCAAGACAAGGCACAGGGCCATCATAGATTTGGATACCCCAGATTTTACCAGTAGTCTGTTCCTTAGCCAGAGTCCTTGATCAGTAAATTATATCCTGAGAGGGTTACATTTCTGTCTTCCATAGGACCCTCATCATATATACCTCATTGGACAGTGATCAGATTTTCTCTTACCAGTGGTGTCCACGAAATAGATCCAGTACTCACGCATTTCCAAGATGCACAGAAGATTTGGCTTCCCCACATTGCCGGTGCTCATGTACTGGGCAGACATAAAACCTGTTCTCTCTCTCTCTCTCTCTCTCTCTCTCTCTCTCTCTCTCTCTCTGTGTGTGTGTCTCTCTCTCTCTCTCTCTCTCTGTGTGTGTCTCTCTCTCTCTCTCTCAGCTGATGCCTGTCTCAATTGGCTAGAAATAAATCCTTCACCTCAAATTCTAGAGGAGGTTACCCAGGTCCCAGAAGAAGCCATAGCTAATTCTTGCTTGAGAATTTCTTCAGAGGATGTGAGTTCTGCAGGTTGGTGGACTAGCAGGAAATGTAGGCTGGCAAAGGAGGAATAGTGCCAGCAGGTATAGGACTTTCATGATGGAAGTTGATGGCTAAGTTTGAGCTTGCGTGGGTTATCTTGACATTTGACTCTCCAGTTTGAGGGGCCTTTTTTTCTGAGATGAATCTGTGGGGTCCTGTATCTCTAGGTCTGCCAGCCTGGCATGGGTGTGATGAATCCAGGTGGTAGTGCCATCTACCTTTAGGGCCATTGGAGTTGTCAGGATCATGGTATATGATGCTTTCCAATGCAACTCAACGGTCTCCCTCTAATGTCTCTACAAAGACCCAATCTCCTGGCCAAAACTGGTGTGGTAAGGGTGGCAGAGCTGTCTCATAAAAGGCCCTCAGTTGAAACCATATGTCCTTATGCATGAGAGCCACAGCCTTGAAATGATGTCCTCAAGTAGCCTTTTGGTGATCATCTGAGCAGTTTTATGTCTAATTGGAAAAGCCTCTGACCATCCAGAGAATGAATCTATAAATACTAATAGATATTTGTAACTGTATTTGCCAGGTTTTACCTCAGTGAAGTCTATCTCCCAGTGGGAACCAGGTTTTCTGCCTCTTAGTCTGGTTCCAGGATTTGTAGGTTGATTGTCTGCATTGGTGAGTTGGAAGGCCAGACATTTTTCAGCTATTTATTCAATCTTGTGAAGAAGGTCAAAGATTTTTAAATCTTCCTGATTATGTCTTTTGTTTTTCGGGTACCAATATGGGTAGAACGGTGAATGTGATGACAGAGAGCTTCTGCCAGCTTCCCTGGAAAGATGAGTCTTCCATTTCCAGTAATCCACCAATTTGCTGGCTTTAGGGGTTACCATGTTCTCAGCAAGCTCTGTATCATTCATAAGTTGGCAGGAGTATAGGCTGGATCCTCCAGGAGGTTAGGTGGACCTGGGTCTGGTAGCATCAGGGCCAGGACAGTCATCTGCTCTGTGGCTTCCTTTGCCATCCAATTTGCCCTCTGGTTCCCTCTAGCTGTTGGGGTATCAGCTCTTTTATGAGCAGGATGGTGGATAACAGCCAATTTGGTTGGCAGCCATAATATTGCCAACAGGTCTAAAATCTCCTGTTTGTTTATAATAGTCTTTCCTTCAGCAGAAAAGAGCCCACACTCCTGATAGATGCCTCCATGGATGTGGGCTATTGTACACATTCAACCTCTTTCCTTTTGCATCTTCAGTGCTTTAGTCAAGGCCATCAGTTCAGATGCCCAGATGCGAGGGCTGTTGCCCACACAGTGTCCTCTTGTGTCACCACAGCCCCGACCCTGTGTATCTTTTGCCATCACATGTAAAGCTGCCTCCAGCTGTGTACCAGGTAATCTCAACATCCAGGAAGGGCTGATCTTGTTGAACTCTGGAGTCCAATTACCTAGGAGGAATCACCCCAAGAGACCATTCTCACACCACAATTGGTGTAAAAGCATGAGGATTTTAATTAATTCTGTCATAACAGGGTCTTTCAGCATTCAAGAAGCCAAAAACAATCTGAATAGCTGGAACAGGCTACTTTTAAAGCAAAAAGCCACATAAACAAGGGGGGGAAAGCTCGGGAGTTGTTCTTCAACTATTATGATTGGCTTATTCAAAAGACTACTGGCAATGATTGGTCTGAGCCAGGGCAGGAGAGTGGTTGCCAGATCAGGCAGGGTAAGAGGGAACATCTGTGGATTACTTTGACCCCTTCCCTGGGACTGAGTCAAAACATCAGGAACTGAGCCATCACCTAAGGATTATCTTACCCCTATTCCAATAACTGAGTTCTATTTGGAGAACATACACAAAGACTCAGGGAGATGGAAAGTTCTCAACATTTCAGTACGTGCATGTATAGTTGTTAGGTCCTTGGTTTCCAGGGGAGGGTAGAGCACTGCTGCCGAGAGGCCTCGGAGTTGTCAGAAATGGCTTCAGAGTTATTTTAGAGTTTTACAGTCGTGTACGTCTTCTCTCAGTCCATGTACCTGGCTCAGGATTTCTGCACAGTCATGTAGAGTGGGACATCCAGTTCCAGATCAGAGAGCGGGAATGCAGGATTTAAGGTCATACTCACAAAAAAGCATATGTGAGGTGGGTTAAGGAAGAGATTTTGATAGTGAGTCATGTATTACTCAGCCATCGGTCAGGCAGCTGTTTGAGCAACCCCCTCAACAGCATGAGGAATGGTGATAAGGAGCTCTTGACCTGAAGTCAACTCATCAGTATCTTTAACTAATAGGGCAGTGGCTACAATGATCCTTAGGCATGGGGGGCACCCTGCTGCCACCAAATTGAGATTGTTTGACAGTTTGACCACTGGCCTATTCCAAGGTCCTAGATTTTGAGTGAGAACCCCTTGCTATGCCTCTATTTCATCCACATACAGATGAAAGGATTTGGTGATATCTGGCAATCACAGTGTGGGCACTGAGAGAAGGGCCTTTTTATTTTATTGAAGTCCTTGTCTTCAGCCTCTGATCATTTAAAAGGCTGGCTCTCCTTTGTTGCCTCATACAGTGGCTTACTTGGCCAGATCAGTGAAGATCAGAATCCAGAGACGACAGAAGCCAGCTCACCCAAGGAATTCTCTAACCTCCGTCCTGGAAGTAGGGTTGGGTGTTCTAAACACAGTCACTTTATGGGCTTCAGAGAGCCAATGTTGTCCTCCCTTGACTTCATATCCCAGACAAGTCACTTTAGTTTGGCAGATTTGGGCCTTTCTAGCTGATGCCCAGTACACCAGCATTCCCAAGGCAGTAAGCAAATCACTAGTGGTTACCTTGCAATCTTCTTCAGTGTCAACTGCTATCAAGAGGTCATTCCCATACTGCAGGAGAGTGACATGTAGGTGTGTCCTCCAGAATTCCCTGAGGTCCTCATGCAAGGCTTTGCCAAAGATAGTTGGGGAGTTTTTGAACTCTTGGCGGAGCCTGGTCAAAGTCAGTTGTACATTGTATCATTATATTCAAAGACAAACAAGGACTGGCTCTTTGGGGCTAAGGGCAGGCTGAAAAAAGCATCTTTAAGATCTAATATTGTATACCAGGCCTGCATGGGAGGGAAGTGGGCTCAAAAGAGTGTATGAATTTGGCATCCATAACCCTGAGATTGACCTCTTTAAAGTACTATATGGGATGATAATCATTTGAATTTTCCTTTTTAACAGGGAGCAACAGGGTATTCCAGGTTGGCCTGCCAGGGACCAGAATTCCTAGTTTCATGAGGCACCCGATGTGAGGGGTGATTCCCACCTTTGTCTCCTAGGACATGGGGTATTGTTGGGCCTGGATAAGGGTAGCGTCAGGCTTGAGCTCAACAAGCACTGAGGCCTGATGTTTCACCAAGCTCATTCCTCCAATCTCTGCAAATGCCTCTGGGAATTGGGCTAGCCATGTGGCCATGTCCTGAGGGACAGGTGGCAGCTCGTGGTATAGTTTATATTCATCCTCAAGCTGGAGGGTGAGGATTTGGATTAGTTGTCCTATCTTTATTAAATGTGATCTTAGCTCCAACCTTAGTGAGTAAGTCTCTTCCTAATAAAGGGTAGGGGCAGTTAGGTATGACCAGGAATGAGTGGGATACCCAGCCTGAACCAAGATAAACTGTTCATTGGGTAGTCCATGATATTGGCTCATACCTGTGGCTTCCTGCATCCAAGTTGTGTTTTGTTTTGTTTTGTTTTGTTTTGTTTTTGAGAGAGGTCCCTTGGGGTTTGGTCAATACTAAATCTTGAGTTCCAGAATCTACCACAAAATCTGTGAGTTTCCCCTCCACGTTGAGTGTATCCCTGGGCTCGGGGAGGAGGCCCAAACCTGTGTCCCCTAGTCATTGTGGTTGCCAAATTCTGCAACAAACACATGGCAGGAGTTGCATCCCAAGTCATAGCCTTTATGTTTGGACTTCTGGGGGCAATTTTTAGGCCAGTGTCCCATTTCCTTGTGATAAGCACATTGATCTTCCTGCAGCCTGGAGCACTCCCTCGCATGGGGGTCCTTACCTTGGCCTCTGGTTGGGAGTTTCATTGGCACTTCTTTTCATCTGGATCTCCTGTGGTTGCTATTAAGAAAATTCTTGCCGTATTTTGAGTCTGCTTTGCATTCTCTTCAGCAATGACCCCCATCCATTTATCCTCTGATATTTCTCAGTTGTTGTACATACCCTGAACTACTGTTAACAGCTCCTGGACACTCTTATCTGCAATCCCATCTATCTTCTGTAACTTGTGCCTAATGTCGAGCATCACCTGATTATTAAAGGCCATGACCACAGCTGACCTATTCTCCTTGGTCTCAGGATCTATAGGGTAATATGCCCTAAAGGCCTCCATAATACAGTCTAAGAAGGCCAATGGACACTGTCTTTTCTCATAATACATTACTGACTTTGGCCAAATTGGTGGACTGATGAGCAGCCACACAGAGAACTCTCATCAGAACCTGGTGGTAGACGTGGATCTTCTCCTTACTGATGTGGGAGGATCTTCTGTTTTGTGTTGATTTCATTGGTTAATCAAGCAACTGCCTTTGCCCTTTGATAGGACAGAAAATTAGGTAGGCGGAGTAAACAGAACAGAATGCTGGGAAGAAGTGAGACAATCACCATGCCTCTCCTCTCTGGGTCACACGCAATGGAGCCAGCCACCAGGTCAGACATGTTGAATTTTTCCTGGTAAGCCACCACCTCGTGGTGCTACACAGATTATTAGAAATGGGTTAATCAAGATGTGAGAATTAGCCGATAAGAGGCTAGCACTAACTTCTGTCAAGTTGAAATTCCAGTTAGGACAGGTCAGGGGGAAGACTTGGTCTGTTAGAAAAGGGATGACAGTTGGGTTTCCATCAGGTCCTGGGACCAACTTTCAGGCCTCTGTCAGAATTCTCTCTCTTCCATGGTAAATAGCACCTGTAACAACTGACTGTAATCTTCCCAGGGGTTGCTGGGTTGATGGGTGAGTATATCAGAATCTAAAAGGTTAATAAGGGTCTTCAGATTGTCTGAGAAACTAGGGTTTTGGTTTTTCCAGTTAGGGAGATGACTAGTGGCAAAGGGCCTACACTGTGTCTGTTTATTGCCCTCATCATCCTGGGGGAAGAGCAGCAGAGTCGGCCAACTGGGGTAATTCTTGTTGTGCCCACTGTCTGGTAAAAGGTGGGCTTCTCAAATTACCTGAGCCCCTTTGGGCCCCCTTCCTGGCCACTTGTTCATTTTGGGGAGGTGTTCGGTAAGGGAAGGTGAAGAAAGGAATTCATCCTCTGTACCCCTTGCAGCACAGGAGGCTTAGGGTCCTCTCACCTTTTATATTCCCATAAAGCAAAGATGATATTGTTTATCAGCCCTGTGGAGATAAAGGGTTTAACTAAGGTGGTTGCTACAAGGTCCTCCCAATCAATTATGTAAGGAATCTGGTATGGACATCCAGGTTTGCCAAAAAATCAGGTCTTTTGTCCTAGAAATGATATATGAGTCAAAGGTTCCCTCTATTGCACAACTAGTTCCACATGCTAGCCATTTAGTCTTGTATTGTAATATGAGCGGCAGGGCTGCTTCCCACCACCTGGCTAATAATTACACGGAAACTGTATTCTTTTAAACACTGCCTGGCCTATTAGTTCCAGCCTCTTATTGGCTAGCTCTTACATATTGATCTAACCCATTTCTAATAATCTGCCTAGGTCCATTTGATAGGCCAACCCTTAGGTAGGCGGAGAAAACAGAACAGAATGCTGGGAGAAAGAAGCTGAGTCAGAGAGTCGCCATGATTCTTCCACTCCAGACAGACGCAGGTTAAGATCTTCCCTGGTAGGCTACCTCGTGGGCTACACAGATTATTTCAAAATGGAGGATGTACCATTTTGTGCTAGCTCTGGGGCTGCCAGGTAGGAGCAGCACTCAGCACTCTAATTCTGAGACTGAGCGTGCAGCACAGAAATTATTTTCATCCAAGTTACAGCCAAATCTGATATGCAGCTGCACAGTCTGAAAACACGTCTCTGTATGGCGGCAGGAATCCGCCATGCTCTTCTGCCTGCCTAAGCCTGATTCTGCAGTCTGCCCAGGTGCAGGCGGGGAGCGCTGAGCCATCAGCACGGTCTCAGAGCACTCTCCTTCCGATCCCAAGTGGGAACACAAACATCCAGTCCCATAAACACCATTGAAATGCTTTAAAGCCAGAGTTCACGCTGGCAGCACAGCCCCAAGAAGCTGCGCTTTAAAATGACACAGCGTTTTTTCTGCTGCTGTTGCCGAATCAGGAAATCTCTCTACAGCACGCCACCAACAAACAGCAAAAATATGTGTTAAACTCTCTCTCCCTTATTTTTAAGCCTTCTCAGGTTTTTAAGTGGATTTAGTCCATCACGTCTGGGCGCCACTCTGTTGTAATGGTTTACCCTATTTAGTTTCCAAATTTTTCTTTCTTTGCCCTATTTGTAAAGTCCTGAAAATGGTCCAGAATCAAAGTTAGGGGAGTAAAAGCATTCTTAGTCTTTTCCACATCTTCAGTGTCAGTCTCAGTCAGGACAAAAACACAGCACACACAGGACAATGAACAGATAAATAGTTCTCCTGGTGCCCTGCAGATTCTGGGAGCACAACCTGCATGTCTAGCTATCAAACTGAGCCTGAGACACTGGGAACATCCCACACGTCTATCTACAGAAAGCAGGAAGATACACTCTGATACAGAAGAGCCCTGGGGATGTCTCCCCAGGTACCTACCTGTGATCACCACCTGTGATCTTCACACACGTCCACATAGACTTTGATTTTCTGGGCCTACTTACAGAAAGAAATGACACAGAAAGACATAAGACACGAAATAAAACAGGAAATTTACAGGCTGGTTGAAGGGTATGTGGGTGGTAGTCCCGGTGGGCTTGAGGGATCCAGAACAAGCCCCCAAATGTTATGTCCAGGTCCTCAAAGTCCCCCAGAAACCAATAAGGAGATGGAGTCCCATATGTAAAAGAAAAGAGACTTTATTCTTACACAAGTTTGAAAATTCAGACTCCCGATTTGTCCAATGTCTTGGAATGATCTAAGCTCAGTTAGGGTTGGGTTTTTATAGTAGCAAAGGTGGGGTGAGGGATTTCTAAGTTTCAGGACTCCTTATTGGCTAACATTTGTCTAGGGGTATCCTGCTAAAAAGTGCTGGGTGTGTGCTGGCATGTGATCCTATCTACAATTGTTGGAACATTAGGAATTTACATTGGATGGTCTGTTCCTGTGTGGTGCCTGTGTAGTCTGTTTGCAGTCTTTCTTGGAATCAGGAATTTCAAACTACTGAGACTCAGGCCTCTATTGAGCTTGTCATGGCTGGGTCCTACAATTACCACTTTATTTAAATTAAAAACTTTTTCTTGGGAGGCTGAATAAGGAAGATTGCTACAAATTCAAAGCTAGCCTGGGCTACAAATTGAAGCCCTTTCTCAAAAAAAAGTCTTTATGATATAAATCAATGTCAAAATAACATGTTTCCAACCACAGTCTATAGATATGTTTCTGTATAATTTTGATAAGGCAAAACCTCACAGACTGTAAGGTAAGAGAAGTCAGAAGTTGCTTACTTGCTTGTAGGTGGTGTAGGAGGTCCTTCTGTTTATGTGTTGCTTTCATGGGTTAATAAATGAAGGAACTGCCTTGGCCTTTTGATAGGGCAGAACTTAGATAGGCTGGGAAAACAAAACTGAATGCTGAGAGAAAGAAAGAGTCAGAGAAGCCATGGATCCTCTGCCTGGGATGGAATCCAGTTAGAATCTCCAGTAAGCCACTGCCACATGGCGATACACAGATTAATGGAGATGGGTTAAACTAATATGTGGAGTTAGCCAATAAGAAGTTAGAGATAATGGCCAAGCAGTGTTTTAATTATTACAGTTTCTGTGTGGTTATTTCGAGTTTAAGCTAGTCAGGTGGCCAGGACAAACAAGCAGGCCCTCTTTCTACAACAATAGTTGTACTCTTAAGTAGCCAAGACAATGAAATATAGAACTTATATATGGCAGAGTCAGGATACCATAGAATTTCTTAATATTGAACAAACAGGCACTTTATACAAATAACTTACTTCCTTATCAAATTACCATTTAACAAGAAGCAGCCACAGTAATCTGTTTAACAATTAACATGCCACGGCAATTTCACACTCAGCAGTGCCTTGTGTTCATAATTTCAATGTTAGATCTGATTGAATATGATTAAATGCAGCCTGTGTTTTCCAAGGGGGGTTGTGATAGATTTTGATGAACTCATTAGAGGCTAAAACTGCACAGATCTTTCCAAATGCTGGTATTTAGCTGCCTTTGGCTCATTAATTGATTTAAAGTTTATGAAATTATTAGAGCTTTTGATTCAAGGACACCCACTACTTTTATTATTGGATAATGTATACTTGCATGAGAGCATAAAAATTGTGCCATCTAAAGAGATTTAGCATAATATAAAACTATAGTGATTAAATATCTGGAAAGAAAAAAATGGGAGGGGGATGGGAATTCTTTTAATACATAAGGAGCTAAACCTTTCCAAACACTTGTTACCAAGATGAATGAAGAAAAAAAATGTAGGCAAGAAGCCAAAAGTCAAGAGGACATTCTTAAAATGGTAAACTAAACATAGGCAGAAGATGCAAGGGGAACCTGGTGATATTCAGAAATAGCCACATTCTGAATATTTAAGGAGAATTCAAATTGATAGGAATTTTCCAAGGTCTGTCCTTCTTTGAAAATCTGCTCCTTGGAGTCTTCTTTTTAAAACCTTATGACCGGAAATGAAAACACAGACACTGAGATCTTATCACTTTCAACTTTACAGGAGCTGTAATCATCTCAATGACAAACCTATGAACATACTATAAGAGTGTTGATGGAGAGGTTTAACCAAATGCATGCTAAATGTGGGTTGCACCATCCATTGGCTGGAGTAAGTGATCTGGGATCCAGCAATAATGTCTCTCTGCTTCCTGGCTGCAGTGCAGTATGAGCAGCTCTCATTCTCCTGTCACACTTTCATCACACTCCAGTGTGAGCCAAAATAAGCGAAAACACCATAACCATGGCAACTCTTATAAAGGAAAATATTTAAATGGGGTGGTTTATCCTTTCAGAGGTTCAGTCTATTATCATCATGGCAGAACATGGTGGCATGCAGGCAGACATGGTGCTGAAGGAGCTACATCTTGATCCCACAAGAAACAGGAAGTAAACTGAGACACTATGTTGCATAATTTTTTATTTTTTGCACTGTGACACTTTGAGACTGTTAAATAAAATTTACTTTGAATCAGGGGGCAGAGCCAGTGAATAGCCAATCAGAATTGACCATTAAGAAGCCAACAATTTGGATAGAGAAGACATACAGGAAAGTTGGGTGTTTCCTTTTGGGTTTTTGGATTAGTGAAGAGACAAGGCTCAGGAAACAAGCTCCACCGGGAGGAGAAGCCAGGAGCAAATCCAGTCCCAGAAGCCAACCCAGTTCCAGGACACTGGCGGTCCAGGATTGAGCCAGTGACCTGACCCAGAATCAGCAATCTCCATTGGAACTGGAGTGAGACAGAATCAGCTACCTAGAACAGAGAGCGAACAAGCTCCACTGGGAGCAGAAGCCAGCAGCAAATCCAGTCCCCGAAGCCAACTGTCAGATCAGGATTGAGCCAGTGACCAAATCCAGACTGTGATCTCCACCGGAACAGGTACAGGAGAGTAACTTCTGAGCAAGTGAGCCAGAGCTAGAGACTGCTGAGGGCCCTGATGTGAATCTGGGACCTTCAAGGGAGTAGACCTAAGCCAGAACCCTGGTGGGTCTGGGTGAAAACCTAGGACCTCACAGGAAATAGGCCTGAGCCAGGACTTCTGCCAGTTTGGGTATGAGTAAACCTGGGACCTCCAAGGGAATAGGCAGGAACGAGAGATCTCAGCAGGGCCAGGCATGAGTCTGGGTCCTCCAAGGGAGTAGGCCTGAGCCAGGACCTCTGTGGGTATGGTCATTGGTCTGAGACATCAAAGGAAATAGGCAGGAACCAAGTTTGAGTCTGGGACCTCAGAGGGAGTAAGCAGGTCCTCTGTGGGTCCAGGCACACCCAAGCCCAGGACATCTGAGGCAGTAGATGGGAGCCAAAAACCTTTCCAGGTCCAACTCCTACCCAGGAACTTCTGCAGGAGGGGTTCCAGACCAGAATTTACGAATACAGTTCAAATTTGTCCTGAGGCAAGAAATTCCACAGAAGTGGCTCTAAATGAGCTTCCTAGGACAGAGAGGGCCTGAGGAAACAAGCTCCACCCAGAGCAGAAGCCAGAAACAAATCCAGTCCCAGAAGCCAACCCAGTTCTGGGACACTGAGCCAGAGACCTGACTCAGAGTCAGCTATCTCCACTGGAACTGGAGTGAGACAGAACCAGCTACTTAGGACAGAGAGCACACAAGATACACCCAGAGAAGAAGCCAGGAGCAAATCCAATCCCAGGAGCCAACCCAGTCCAGGACACTGACAGATCAGGATTGAGCCAGTAACCAGATCCAGAGTCAGTAGAACAGGTAAAGGGGAGTAACCGCTGAGTGAGTGAGTCAGAGCCAGAGACCGCTTAGGGCAAAGCCAGCAATCTAGGCCAAAGTAGAACTGAGACAGCAAATTCCAAGGGAACAGAGCAAAGCACAGGAGCACTAAGCTATCTCCAGGAACACGAAATAAACTACATAGTAACAAGAACTGTGACACTGACTGCACCACGAGGAACAACCATCTCAGCTTTGGATTTACTGGCACCTAGAAGATTATTCAACAGAATCTCAGACAGCACCAACCACACCTATTAGAGGAAAAGATGAGTAGAAAAGGTAAGAACACATGCAACATCACGAAGAGCAACATGACACCAGTAAAACCTAAAGACCCTACAATATGGATGAACAAGACCTGAATAACCAAATATGGATGAAGCAGAAGAAAATGACCTAAAAAGTAACTTCAAGAGAATGTTTGAAACTCTAAAAGAGAAAATGAGAAATTCCTTCAAAGAAATGGAAGAAAAGATAAGAAATTGGAAGACAGCAGCAAATTACTTAAAGAAAACCAAGAAAAAGAAAACAAACATATGAAAAAAACTATTCAGGACTTGAAAACTGAAATAGAGGCAATAAAGAAAACACAAACCGAAGGAATTATAGAAACAGGAATTATGAGAAAATGATCAGGAACCCCAAATGCAAGCATGAACAGCAGAATATAAGAGATGGAAGAGAGAATATCAAGTGCAGAAGATACTATAGAGGAAATAGACTCATCAGTTAAAGAAAAGATTAAACCTAACAAGAGTTTAACCCAAAATTTCCAGGAAATATGGGACACCATGAAAAGGCCAAATATAAGAATAATAGGTATAGAAGAAGAAGCTTAACTCAAAAGCATAGAAAATATATTTAACAAAATCATAGAAGAAAACATTCCCAACCAAAGGAAAGATATGCCTATGAAGATATAAGAAGCTTATAAACACGAAATAGACTGGATCCAAATAAAAAGTCCTCTCACCACATTATAATCAAAACACTAAACATACAGAGTAAAGAAAGAATATTAAGAGCTGCAAAGGAAGAAGGCCAAGTAACATATAAAGGTAGACCTATCAGAATTACACCTGACTTCTCAACGGAGACAATGAAAGCCAGAAGGTCATGGTCAAGCATTATGCAGACATTAAAAGACCATGGATGCCAGCAAAACTGTCAATCACCATAGAGGGACAAAACAAGATATTCCATTACAAATCTAAATTTCACCAATACCTAGTCACAAACCCAGCCCTACAAAAAATAATATAAGGAAAACGCCAACCCAAAAAAGTTGGCTACACCAACAAAAACACAGAAAATTGATAATCTCATGGAAGCAAATCCCAAAGAAGAGAAAAATGCACAAATTAACATCAGAAACAATGAAAACTAAATTAACAGGAGATAGCAATCACTGGTCATTAATATCCCTTAATGTAAATGGACTCAACTCACCTATAAAAAGGCACAGGCTAGCAAATTGGCTATGAAGACAGAATCCATCCTTCTTCTGCATACAAGAAACACATCTCAACCTCAAAGACAGACCTTTTCTCAGAGTAAAGTGTTGGAGAAAAAATATACCAATCAAATGGACATAAGAAACAAGCTAGCAGAGCTATCATAATATCAAACAAAATAGACTTCAAACTAAAATCAATCAAAAGAGACAAAGAAGGTCATTGCATATTAGTCACAGGAAATAAACATCAAGAGGAAATTTTAATACTGAACATATATGCCCCAAATACAAGGGCACTCTCATATGTGAAAGAAACACTTCTAAAGCTTAAATCACACATTAAACCACACACACTAATAGTGGAAGACGTCAACACTCCCCTCTCATCACTGGACAGGTCAGTAAGACAAAACTGAACAGAGAAATAAGAGAACTAATAGATGATATGACTCAAATGGACTTAACAGTCATCTATAAAATATTCCATCCAAACAGAAAAGAATATACCTTCTACTCAGCATCTCATGGAACCTTCTTAAAAATTGACCACATAGTTGGTAATAAAACAAACCTCAACAAATACAAAATAATTGGAATAACCCAATGTACCTTATCAGGTCACCATGGTATAAAACTAGAAGTCAACAGCAATACTAATTCTAGAAAACCCACAAACACATGAAATTAAACAATGCTTACCTAAATCATCAATGGGTCAAGGAAGAAATAAAGGGAGAAATTAAAAACATCTTAAAATTCAATGAAAATGACCACACAACATACCCAAATTTATGGGACACAATGAAAGCAGTGTTAAGATGAAAGTTCATAGCACTAAACTCCTACATAAAGATGCTGGAAAAATCCCAGACTAGTGAATTAACAGAACATTTGAAAACTTTAGAACATAAAGAAGCAAACTCACCTAAGAGAAATAGATAGCAGGAAATAATCAGATTGAGAGCTGAAATCAACAAAATAGAAACAAAGAAAATAATAAAAAGATTCAATGAGACAAAGAGTTGGTTCTTCAAGAAAATCAGCAAAATAGACAAACCCTTATCCAAACTAATCATAAGGCAGAGAGAGAATATTCAAATTAACAAAATCAGAAATTAAAAGGTAGACATAACAACAGACACGGAGGAAATACAGAGAATCATCAGGTCATATTTCGAAAACCTGCACTTAACAAAATTAGAAAACTTAAAGGAAATGGACAACTTTCTGGATAAATATCAGTTACCAAAATTAAATCAAGATCAGATAAGCAAATTAAGCAAACCTATAACTGCTGAAGAAAATGAAACAGTCATCAAAAGTTTCCCAACCAAAAAAAGCCCAGGACCAGATAGTTTCAGCTCAGTATTCTACAAGACTTTCAATGAAGAACTAATACCAATACTCCTTAAATTATTCCACAAAATAGAAACAGAGGTAACATTGCCAAACTCTTTTTATGAGGCTACAATTGCCCTGATACTCAAACCAAAGAAAGACATTACTAAGAAGGAGAACTACAGACCAATCTCACTCATGAACATTGATGCAAAAATACTCAATAAAATATTGGGAAATTGAATCCAAGAACACATCAGAACCATCATCCACTATGATCAAGTCGGCTTTATCCCAGAGATGCACGGATGGTTCAACATACGATAATCTGTCAATGTAATCTACCATATAAACAAGCTGAAAAATAAAAACTACATGATTTAGATGCGGAAAATGCTTTTGATGAAATACAACATCCCTTCATGATAAAGGTCCTGGGGAGAGCATGGATACAATGAACATACCTAAACATAATAAAGGCAATATACAGCAAGCCAACAGCCAATATCAACCCATTGGAGAGAAATTCCGAGCAATTCCACTGAAATCATGAACAAGACAAGGTTGTCCACTCTCTCCATATCTATTCAATATAGTTCTTGAGGTCCTAGCTAGAGCAAAAATACACTAAAGGGATGCAAAGGGGATACAAATTGGAAAAGAAGTCAAACTCTCACTTGTTTGCTGATAATATGATAGTTTACATAATTGATCCCAAAAATTCTACCAAGGAACTTCTACAACTAATAAACCCTTTCAGCAATGTAGCAGGATACAAGATTAACTCAACAACAACAAAAAATTAGTAGCCCTCCAGTACACAGATGATAAAAAGGCTGGGGAAGAAATCAAAGAACCACCATCTTTCACGATAGCCACAAATAGCATAAAATATCTGAGTAACTCTAACCAAACAAGTGGAAGACTTGTATGAAAAGAATTTTAAATCTTTGAAGAAAGAAATTGAAGAAGACACCAGAAAGTGGAAAGATCTCCCATGCTTTTGGGTAGGCAGAATTAACATAGTAAAAATGGCAGTCTTACCAAGAGCAATCTACGGACAACGCAATGCCCATCAAAATCCCAGCAAAATTCTTCAAAGACCTCGAAAGAATGGTACTGAACTTCATTTGGAAAAGCAAAATACCCAGGATAGCCAAAATAATCCTGTACAAGAAAAGAACTTCTGGAGGCATCACAATCCCTGACTTCAAACTCTACTACAGAGCTACAGTACTGAAAACAGCCTGGTATTGGCATAAGAACAGACAGGAGGACCAATGGAACCAAATACAAGACCCAGATATCAATCCACACATCTTCAAACACATGATTTTTGACAAAGAAGTAAAAAATATCAAATGGAAAAAAGAAAGCATATTTAACAAGTGGTACTGGCATAACTGGATATCAACATATAGAAAAATGAAAATAGACCCATATCTATCACCATGCACAAAACTCAAACCTAAATGGATCAAAGACCTCAACATAAAGCCAGCCACACTGAATCTTATAGAAGAGAAAGTGGGAAATACACTTGAATGCATTGGTACAAAAGACCACTTTCTAAATATAACCCCAGCAACACAAATACTGAGAGAAACAATTAATAAATGGGACCTTCTAAAACTGAAAAGCTTCTGTAAAGCAAAGGGCATGGTCAACAAGACAAAATGACAGCCTACAAAATGGAAAAAGATATTCACTAACCCCACATCAGACAGAGGACTGATCTCCAAAATATACAAAAAAAAAAAAAAAAAAAAAAAAAAAACTCAAGAAAAGATCACATAATCCAATTAAAAAATGGAGTACAGACCTAAACAGAGAACTCTCAACAGAGGAATCTAAAATGGCTGAAAGACACTTAAGGAAGTGTTCAACATCCTTAGTCATAAGAGAAATGCAAATCAAAACAACTCTGAGATGGAAATCTTACACCTGTAAGGATGGCCAAGATCAAAAACACTGATGACAAATATGCTGGCGAGATTCTGGGGAAAAGGGAACACTTCTGCCTTGCTGGTGGGAATGCAAGCTGGTACAACTCTTTGGATGTCAGTGTGGAGATTTCTCAGAAAATTAGGAGACAACCTCTTCAAGACCCAGTAATACCACTTTTGGGTATATATACAAAGGATGCTCAATCGTGCCACAAGGACATGTGCTCAACTATCTTCACAGCAGCTTTGTTTGTCATAGGCAAAACCCAGAAACAACTTAAATGCATCTTGACCAAAGAATGAATAAGAAAAATGTGGTACATTTACAGAATGGAGTACTACACAGAAGAAAAAAATAATGGCATCTTGAATTTTGCAGGAAAATGGATGGAGCTAGAAATTATTAATTTGAGTGAGGTAACCCAGCCACAGAAAGACAAAAATATACTCATACTTTAAACATAAAGCAAAGAAAACCAATCTATACACCACAATCCCAGAGAACTTAGACAACAATGAGGTCACTAATAGAGACTTAGATAGATCTAATCTACATGGGAAGTAGAAAAAGAAAAGATCTCCTGAGTAAATTGGGAGCATGGGGACTTTGAAGAAGGGTTGAAGGAGGGAGGGGAGAGGCAGGGAGAAGAGCAGAGAAAAATGTAGAGCTCAATAAAAATCAATTTTAAAAAAAGGAAAAAATAAAATACAAATAACACAAGTTATATACGTGTGTGTGTGTGTGTGTGTGTGTGTGTGTGTGTGTGTGTGTGTATGGAAAACCAAAAAATATAGTAATCCTAATTCAGCAAATATATTTTCACAAAGTTATCATGCTTTAATCCTCTTTTCTCATCACTAACCTGGACAAGTACATGGTCATCATTTTGATATATGGTTTTAAATATATGGTTTTTTTGAGATTATAATACCAAAAAAGTGACAAGGCTCTTGCTAGATCTCCAGCCAAAGAGCAAGGTCAGCTAGCTGATCCTCAGCTTCTCTGATCTGGCAGGTTTTCAACCAGGGTCTGACTTCAATCTTTTTAAAAGTAAAGAGAATGATAGAGACTTAGTTTATACCTACATATGGCAGCAGTGGCAGAGTTGGGGCAAAGGGACTGGAAGCCCTTCTAGGCCATGGCCTGAGTATTTAGCAGGATATTGACCGCAGAGTCCATGGGGCCACAGATGACAATTAAAATATCAGTAGATTCATGTGCAGTCACTAAGTCAGTGGGAAATAATCAACACTGGGCCAGGCTTGAACACATATGAGACCTCAAAGCCTGCCTCCATAGTGACACACTTCCTCCAACAAGGTTACACCTACTCCAACAAGGCCACATCTCCTAATATTACTATGCTCTTTGGTGACCCTTGTTGTGGAACACTATTTGAATATGTGTTACATTTGTCTATGCTGTGAAATATTTGTTTGAATGCAAAGATGTGTTGCATTCTTTTATGTTGCATTTGTTTAACTCTGTGAAACTATGTTATATTGCCCATCAAAAACACCCAATTGGTCTGATGAAGAGCTGAATGATAAATAGCAAGGCATAAGAAAGGATAGGTAGGGCTGGCAGACAGAGAGAATAAATAGGAAGAAAAATCTGGGAAGGGAGATCTAGGAGCTAGGAGAACCAAGAAAAGAAGGAGCCAGTTACCCAGCCACATAGCCAGCCACAGAATTAGAAGAAAAAAAAAGATATACAGAAGAAAAGGGAAAATCTCAGTGGCAAAAGGTAGAAAAGATAAGGGAAAGCTGGCTAGAAATAAGCCAAGCTAAGGCTGGACATTTATAAGAAAGAATAAGACCCCATGTGTGTACTTGAGAGATGTGTGGTGGACCCCTCAAATAGCCAAAACAGTAAAACAAACAAACAAAAAAACCAAACATACCAACAACAGGCCATTTTCTTTCAAACCACCACATTCCATTCCTTGCCCCCAAAGACTTGTAGCCATATCATAATGCAAAAATACATTCAGTTCAACTTTAAAACTCTTCATAGTTTATCCCGGTCTCAAACTTAATAGAAAGACTAAAGTTCAAAGTCTCTTCTGAGAATCATGTGACCTCTTAACTGTAATTCCTGTAAAATCAAAAGAACAGATTACATACTTCCAACATATAATGGCATGGGATATATATTACCATTCCAAAATGTAAGAAAGAGAGCATAGTGAAGAAACAGTGAGCCAAAGCAAGAGCAAAAACCAGCTAAGCAAATTCCATACTCTGCATCTCCATGGCTGATGTCAAAACTATCTTCATATCTCTATATCCTTTCAGCTTTGTTGACAACCACATAGCCAAAACTGCCAAGTTCTGTTGTTTGCCTGGGTCTGGAACATGGCCCCATCATTTAATTATATTTTCACCAGCTTTCTGTTTCCATGGTTTCCTTCATTGCCTATGCTTGACTGTCCTGGAACTTGCTCTGTAAACTAGACTGGCCTCAAACTCAGAGCTCTACCAGCATCTATCTTCCAAGTGCTGGCTGTGGGAGCTCCTTCCACTCCTTCAGCCAATAACCTTTAAGATACTAACCCACTTTGGCATGGTCTCTTTGACTAGAAAAAGCAGTGGTAGCTGTGTGCTCCCTCTTGTGCTTCGGACTCCACTTCCAGCTACCAGACTATTTTCCTGGTCAAGAGGGCTGTTGTCTAGGATGGTGATCTGTAAGTTTTCCCCTTTAAATAAATAACCCTTTTATTAATCATAATTCCAAACTGGTATGGGATTATTTTGTGACTTACTCCTTTAGTGCTGGGATTGAAGGTATGTACCACCACACCTGACTCTGAGATTTTTTTATATTAATTTTTACAAATTAGAAATTTAGCTGGGTGGGATCTTGCCCTAAGGTCACAACTGTAATGATCTGACCTGTCTCTTTAAGAGACAAGCCCCGCCCATCCCCCCAGTCCCATCTGCTGAGCCAGGCAGATAGTCCTTCCTGCTTGCAGCCTGAGGCTCTTCCTTTTCCATCTCCCTCTCAAAGAGGCAGCTTCCATCTCTCCCTTCTCGGTCTCTGTCTCTGTGTCTCTCTCTGCCTCTCTGCTCTTCTCCCCTTCTCCCATTCCCCTCCATAACCCACTAAATAAATATCCAACCTTACTCTACATGGCATGCCTATCTATGTCTCTGTCTTTCACCTGCCACATGGCTCCCTGCCGGGGATCAGCTGCCTTTGGAGACATGCAGCATGGTCTCGTGGTGTGCCCGTCTGTCTGTGTCTCCTCAAGACTGGCTTCCCCACCGAGGTCTCCCACCCACCATGTGTCTCCCTACATCAGATTCATGGCCCACTGCAGCCACTCAGGGAACTGCACTGTCCCTGCCTGGGACTGGCTGCTCACATGTCCAGCTGCCCACCGCCGTCACTTAAGCATTTCTGCCACTGCAGCTGCTTGGGGATCAGTAGCATTTTTAATCCATTACAACCACTCCCTTTATTCTATTTCTTAATCTGTCTGTCTCCTTAAACACAGGATTCATCTCCATTCCACATCCAAGTGCTCTTTTCTCAAACTGTACGTTTTGTATTTTTTCTTGCTCACCTTGCTTCTCCTCATTATAAATCTTCCTTAGAGCTAACCCAGAGCAAGAGAGAACTGATTCCTACAAGTTGTCCTCTCACCTTCACAGGCTCAGCATAGTGGGGCAATCCAGCACTCAGGAATAATATATTTTAATCCTAAAGAAAGTTTCAATTCTTGTCTTGGCTCTCTGGTGTCTATGGTGAAAGGGAGCATAAACTCCAATATTCTGATTCCAGTTAAGTGTACAATACGTGGAAAGAAGCTCTTCTTTATTTTTGCTGTTGTTCATTTGAGACATGGTTTCTCTGTGTAGCCCTGGCTGTCCTGAAACTGAAAGATTCACGGCCTCTGCCTCCCAAGTGCTGGGGTGTGATTCTTCATTTTTAATTAAGAGGCTACTTAGATGAAGGTGAAGGCGTAAGTCAAAAACAATCCCACACCAGTTTAGAATTATGATTAATAGAATGGTTATTTATTTAAAGGGGAAAAAACTTACAGATCACCATCCCAGACAACAGCCCTCTGCTCAATCAGGAAGGGAGTCTAGTTGCGGGAAGCAGAGCAGGAAGTAAGAGACAGCGAGAAGGGAAGTGGCCGCTTTTTTAAAGGGAGAGAGACCACGCCCCAATGGGCTGGTATCTCAGTGGCTATTGGCTGGAGGAGTGGAAGGACCTCCCACAACACCTCCCCCTTTGGTTTAAGTAAGAGAGTTCTAAACCTACTACAAAATTATATACAATAATTACAAATTTCCTATTCTAACTAGCTTAGGTCTTGTATAATAAATAGCTTGGCCAAGTCATAAGTAGAAAGTAACTACATTTATATAGTCTTCAACCCCATCGAAGATCTGAGAAGGGAAATAATGTTACCTGAGTAATTAGGAAGTGCAATCAAACAACTTCCAAAATATGCAACAAATCATAGAGACAACTAGCTTCCTGGGCAATCACCCAAAGTCACGTTTGCAGCATTGAAGCAACCAACTTTGACTAAGGCCTAACATAACTGACATACCATTTTCAAAGGCAAGCAATTTTTCAAAACTATCTTACGCTGTTTTGGCAGAATATGACAGTCCTGTTTTATCCATTGATGCATGCTCTGTATCTCTGTCAGTGGTTGAGGTATGGGCATTTCTTTGCCCAAAGGCCAGTTCTGCCAAAAAGAAAGGCTCCAGGTGGAGTGTCTTTGGTGCTCAACATTCTCTCAGGAATAGAGCAGTGTTGCCAGGAGCAATTGTGCCTCACTACCACAAAACTCTGAGTTAGATTAAAGGCCATTTTCTACAGCTCTTTGAAGAGGTTGAAGATTTTCTATCTATACTGAATATAATCTCTATGTATCTAAAGAACCTGATTAGTCTAATAATAAATGACAAACTTAGAATACTATTGATCTATATAATTCTCAATACCTATCTAACTTAAAGACTAAGACAATAAACAACTGTGAAACAAATGAGGACAATGACCTCCAAATATAAACAATGTACAAATATACATTGAAGTATGGTAAATATATATCAATATATAAACAATATATAAGTATCTTAATCAGACATAGAAATGTACAATGCAATATGGTAAATATATAATATATATCAATACATAAAAATGTTTCAAACAGAGGTAGAAACATGCATGCATACAATAGTCAATATAATTTAACTTTGTATCAATATACAAGAATGGATACCAATATATTTGTCTAAAAACAGTAACTCACAATTACAAATCTATTATCCCATCATCTCTCTTTTTTTTTTCCAAAATGATCCCTGAGCTTATAAAATTCCTCCCCCAACCCTCAACTGTATACTAATTATAATCAACACCTAAATGATGTCCCTAACCCAAGGGCAAACTTTAATGGGAGAGAGGGTGTCGTCCTCTAGAATTACTTCCAGGTGTCATGGGGGTGACGTTCTTTCTGGGGGATCCTGTGAAAGTAAAATGATTATTAAATTTCAAGATCAAAGTCTTTTAAAATTGCAAATAGTCTCTGAGTATTTTGTGCTGGTCTGGCCAAAATGTTGTATAAGATGTGCACCATTTCAGCTAACCAAGTTGGAATTGTCTTGTGCAGATGGTATCCAAAACAGGTCTTGTAGTAGCACTATCAGTATCATGACATCATATCAACAAGGTCGAATTGTTGTTATAGGGCCTTATCTTCTTCCTGAAAACTTCAAATGTCACTTCAGGAAAAACTCATTGTTCATTGTTAAAAACTTAAACATTAATCATATAGACATATATATATATATTCAATAAAAGGCATGATAGATATATTCACTGAAAAGTATGATACATATGAAGAAAAGCAAAGATGTTTTCTAAACTCATATTTCTTTCTGTCCCATATCATGGCTCTTGACGGGAGACAGAAACTCCAGAAACTCTGGGTTTTTCTCTTACTATCAGGCTTGGAATTGGAGAGGGACTGAGCCAGAGTCCAACTTCAAAACCAGCTCTATAAATTTAGAAATATGGTTTAATATATTTTACTTACACAACCTATTCAGTTTTCTTGATATATCCTATTGGGCAGGTATTTTTCCATCTGTCAGTATCCAAACATCCAGGGTCCCTTGAATTTTTCAAAGATGAGTGTTTTCCTGTGGAGATAAGAACAGAATTCTGCCCCCATTCTATATGTTTTTCTTACCACATGTATGAATATCATCATTGTGGATGAGTTGTCATTTCTCCTTTCCAAGAGGTTTCTCCTCTTCAAATCGAAACTTTATTAATTTTGATGGTATCCACAATTTTTCTTCTCCTGTGGAAACAAGAGCAAAACCCCTTCCCCAACGTAGCACATCTCCTGGCTTCCACTGAGAGGTCAGCACATCTTTGAAATAAATCGGTTGATTTAGTTCAGCAGACTTTTCCATTATCCAATGTCTTTCTGCTTCTGTCGTTCCTTTCTCATTAGCGTTAAGTAAATTCAAGGTTAATAAAACATTATGTAATCTATTTCTGGGGGTATTTTTGGTCCCTTTCTGTTTGTTCAGCATATCCATTATAGTACGATTTGATCTTTCTATAACTGCCTGACCTGTAGGATTATTTGGTATACCTGTAATGCGTTTTATATTATAATAATTAAAAAAGCATTTCATTTTCTTAGATACATATGCTGGACCATTATCTGTCTTTATTTGTGCAGGTATACCCATGATGGCCATAACTTCCAATAAATGTGTGATTACTAAATCAGCCTTTTCTAAGCTTGGGCAGTAGCCCATTGAAAACCTGAATATGTGTCCATGGTGTGGTGTACATATTTTAATTTACCAAATTCCATAAAGTGGAACACATCTATCTGCCAGATTTCATTTCTCTTAGTACCCTTTGTGTTACTCCCTGCAAGCAATGGTGTTTGATTATAGAAAGAACAAGTAGGACATCTCTTTATAATGTCCTTAGCTTGTTGCCATGTAATGGAAAATTCTTTCTTTAGGCCTTTACTATTGACATGATGCTTCTTATGAAATTCTGAGGCCTGCAACACTCTTCCAATCAATAATCGATCAATCTTAGCGTTGCCTTGTGCTAGAGGACCAGGCAGACCTGTATGGGACCGGATGTGTGTTATGTCCATCGGACAAAGCCTGTTCCTGATTATGTCTTGTACCTGGATAAACAATGAAGTCAACTCTGTGTCATCTGGTATAAATTCAGCGGTTTCAATATGCAAGATAACTCTTTCTGCATATTGTGAACCTGCAACTATATTTAGAGGTTCCTTAAAATCCCTTAGCACCATGAGAATGGAATATAATTCTGCCTTCTGGACCGAATTATAAGGGCTTTTTTCCACCTTACTCAATTCATCTGACTTGTAACCTGCTTTCCCTGATTTATTTGCATCAGTATAGAACATACGGGCTCCAGTTATTGGAGCATCACATACAATTCTAGGAAGAATCCAAGAAGTTCTCTTTATGAGGTTAAGTCTACCACTTTAGGGATAGTTGCTATTAATTTCTCCCAAAAAATTAGCACAAGCTCTTTGCCATGGTTCTTTGTCTTCCCATAACTTTTTTATTTCTTCAGTAGTAAAAGGCACTATAATTTCTGCTGGGTCTATACCTGCTAGTTGACAAAGTCTCAGCTTACCTTTTATAATTAATTTAGAGACTTTTTCCACATAAGTTTTTAATTTTTTACTTGATTTATTAGGCATAAATATTCACTCTAAAATATTGTCTTCCCTCTACATTAGAATCCCCATAGGAGAAATTCTGGAAGGCAATATGACTAGGATGCAGCTAAGATTTGGGTTCACCCTATCCACATGTGCCTCCTGTAATTTTTCCTCAATTATTGTCAGTTCCTTTTCTGGTTCAGCTGTCAGTTTTCTTGGACTATTCAAATCTTTATCACCATCTAAGGTTTTGTTTAAATGAACTATTAGATCAGGTGTTATCCCAACAGCTGGTTGTAGACTGGAAATATCTCCTAACAATCTTTGTAAGTCATTAAGAGTCTTTAACCGGTCTCTCCTAATTTGTGCCTTTTGCGTTTTAATTTTCTCTAACCCTATTCTGTAACCTAGGTAATTAATAGAGTTTCCTCTTTGAATCTTTTCAGGGGCAATTTGTAATCCCCACCTAGGCAAGACTTTCTTTACTTCTTCAAACATCCTTTCTAACGTATCTTTATTTGAATCAGATAACAAGATGTCATCCATGTAATGATAAATTATGGACGTGGGGAATTGTTTACGAATTATTTTCAATGGTTTACTTCCAAAATTTGGCACAATGTAGGACTATTGAGCATACCCTGTGGGAGGATAGTCCATTGATATCTCCTATTAGGCTGAGAATTATTATAAGTAGGCACTGTGAAGGCAAATTTTTCTCTATCTTTTTCTTGTAACGGTATAGTGAAAAAACAATCTTTCAAATCAATAACTATAAGAGGCCATCCCTTTTAGTAATAGGGAAGGCAAAGAAATTCCAGATTGTAGTGGGCCCATAGGTTGAATTACCTTGTTGACAGCTCTTAAATCTGTCACCATTCTCCATTTACCAGATTTCTTTTTTACAACAAACACAGGAGAATTCCAAGGGCTGGTTGATTCTTCAATATGGTGAACATCTAGTTGCTCTTGCACCAGCTGTTCCAATGCCTGTAATTTATCTTCAGCTAGAGGCCACTGCTTAACCCATATTGGCTTCTCAGTTAACCATTTTAAAAGTAGGGCTGCTGGTACTTCTAAAGGTTTGGTATTTGCTGTATGTTCTTGTACAGCCTGAATGGCTGGTGACCTTTTTCCATAATACCTAATCATATCTTTCCCAGAATTATGAATTCCTGGAACTACAGAAATGTTAATCTGGGTATTCCATTGCTGTAGCAGATCACAGCCCCATAAATTTATTGCAATATTGGCTATATATGGCCTTAGTCTTCCTATTTGCCCTTCGGGCCCTATGCATTCAACCCATCTTGTGCTTTGTTTTACACGAGATAGGGTTCCAATTCCCAGAAACTGAACATCTACCTTTTGAAGAGGCCAATTCAGATGCCAAGATTCTGGAGTAATGATACTTACATCCACACCTGTGTCTAATAAGCCTTCAATAAAAGTGCCATTTATACAGACTCTTAGCTTTGGTCTTTGATCGTTAATAGAAGTCTGCCAAAATATATGTTTACTCTGTCCTACTAAGTTTTTTGACTCATCCTCCATGCATAATTCATCATTTAGACCAGTATTACTTTTTACAGCAGAAATTGGAGTTTTTAATTTTCTTGGTGAGGCACGTTCTCCACTGTGACTGGGAATGACTGGGCCACTGTTGGCTTGGGGGCCTGCAAGAGGCCCCTCAAGGAGTTTCCCGATGGTATCAGGTTGCCTTGTCTGTGTTGTTGACCTGCATTCGTTGGACCAATGTCGGCCTTTACCGCATCTCCTACATATACCTGAAGACCAAGGTCTCCTATTTTTGTCAGCCCCAGAAGAGATATTATTCCTAGAATTTTTTTGCCTGCAATCCCTTTGCAAATGTCCTAATTTACCACAATTAAAGCACCTGGCAGTTTGATGTCTCCTCATTGCTTTGGAAATCGCTTCTCCTACCCAAGATTCATCATTATAGTTAAACGTCTCAACGTTCATCGTATGCTGAATCCATTCACCCATAGGTGCTGATCTACACTTTAAAGGCCCAATTATCTTTTTGCATTCTATGTTTGCATTCTCAAAAGCTAGAGATTCAAGAAGTATTCATCTAGCTTCTTGGTCTGTTACCCCTATGTCCAGAGCGTTAATTAATCTTTGCAAAAAGTCAATAAAGGGTTTTCTCTGTCCCTGCCTAATTTTGGTATATGATTCAACCCTTTTTGCTGGATCTTGTATCCTATTCCAAGCATTTAAAGCTGCTGGTGACATAGACACAGTTCTTCATCGTCATAAAGAGCTTGGACCTGTGGATCAGCATATTCTCCTGCACCAAGAATTTGATCTTGGGAAACCTCAACACCTTTTGCTCTTCCTTGTTGTTCCATATGCTTGGATTCTTCTCTGAAATAGATTCCAAACATCAAGGAAGGTCCATTATCTAAAACTGCAGACACTAACTGATGGAAATCATGGGGGGTAGCTTTAGCATTAGAAGCCCAAGTCCTTATCATTTCCTTTACATATGCAGAGTGCAAGCCAAAATTAACAATAGCTTGCTTAATTTCTTTTAGATCATTCATTGCTATTGGCATCCATCTAGCTTCTCTGACTCCCTTTGAGCCTTTAGAAGTTGATGCTTTGTCCGAATAAATTACAGGGTGTGTCGCTAAAACCCTGGGTAAGCCAGTTCTAATATCTGGTGGTGGCATTGTATACTGTCCTTGTGCCTTATTACTCTGCTCACCAGCTCCAATAATTTCTTCAATCATTTCAATTCTTTTTATTATTGTCTTTTTTGAATCCTGAATCTCCTGACCTGCATGAGTTTCTAGTAAAGATTGTATGGTTCTTAGGAGTGCCATATTCTTCCTAAATGATAGAATATTCAAAAGAATACTGAAACCTAGTAACCAGTAAATTAAGTTATCCCCATAGTCATATAAACCTTGCATGATATGACCCATTGTATTAATAAACAAAACAGTAAAATTTGTGTTGGAAACGAAAACTGCCATATTACCTATTACCCAGCAGGTGGCGCTGTTGCCAAGTCACAACGAAAACGGAGTCCTGTTTCAGTGTCCCCACCTAGTATTTGTTAAAAACTGGGAAATGTAAGTTGCTCAACAAAGTAAATGTAATTGAATCAATTCCGTATATGGAACCATAAACCCAGAATCCAGGGGTAGATAAGAGTAACCCGGGAGCTGTGTATGCCTCCATGAGACAGAGTCACCCCGAGGGGTTGCAACTTTTGGCAACCGGCAATCACATGCTCTGGTTTGCTCCGCTTAAGAGCTGCGCTTGCAAGGGAGATTTGAAAATGACTCAGAAAAGAGCAAACCATGCAGGCAGAGACTATGCGGGCCTGTGAAGTTTAAATCCACGTGGGGAGGCAAACGATAGGGTATGTGGGGACTTGAAATCAATCTGAGGTGTCTAAAGGGAAAATATAAAGAACTTCAGCAAGAAAAGCCACTGCGTGATAATTTATATTAAACTGCTGGCTCCACGCACAAGGCACAGGCTGCAAGGCACAGGTCGCGACTGAGGGAGCGAGGGCTCACGCCAAGCCGAACTGGCAGCAGGCAGCCGAGCGGGGGAAGAAGGGGTCCTAAAACCAAGGCGTAAGTCAAAAACAATCCCACACCAGTTTAGAATTATGATTAATAGAATGGTTATTTATTTAAAGGGGAAAAAACTTACAGATCACCATCCCAGACAACAGCCCTCTGCACAATCAGGAAGGGAGTCTAGTCCCCAGAAGTGGAGCAGGAAGTAAGAGAGAGCGAGAAGGGAAGTGGCCGCTTTTTTTAAAAGGGAGAGAGACTACGCCCCCAATGGGCTGGTATCTCAGCGGCTATTGGCTGGAGGAGCGGAAGGACCTCCCGCAACACTTAGATACAAAGAAAACCAGGGCCTCAAATTCCTGATTTATCAGGCAGGACACAGGGTGAAAAGCCATAGCCTTGGCCACAGTCACTCTGGTCCATCAACTTCTTCCCCATATTGACTTCACATTGACTTGGTGCTTTACTCTGCCACTCCTAGGGGCCCAGATAATTCAATATGAAGCTCTGTACAGTTTGTCTGCTCACAAGGCTTGCCTTTGTGGCAGTGAAGCCTGGTGCTGCCTCTTTCCTCAGATCTGAAGCTGCCCTCATTGCTTCGTTCCTAAGCCACTGTTCATTTGGAGCCTGGCTATGTAATAAGTTCACATCCTTCCTTCTCCATGACCTGAATTCAGATCTCTCCTCTGGCTTTTGCTTAGAAGCATATTTGTCATCAATATACTTTGTTTCCCCTAAATATGAGCTTTACTGTGGCAATTATCCAGGCCCATAATCAGCATAAGTGGTAACAAAGTGTTGTAGTTAAAACAGAATTAATATGCACATCAACACCAATCGAGTCAAGATGCACCGCCTTTGTTAGCTATCAGAGCAAACCTGCACCAACAACAAAGTACATAAAAAAATAAGACTTCTATATGATGCAATCTCAAACTTGACAATTAAAAGTGGCAAAATATATACTTTAAAAAGAAATAAAATCTTTTAAAGGCACAGTAGTATTTATTGCTGTTTATTTTTTTCCTTTCTGAAAACAGTAAAGTAATAATATCAAAAAAAGAAATAAAACATGTCATTTTTCTTAATTACAGATAGCAGTATTTGTGCGGTGACCTAGAGGGAAGACATTCCTTCATAGAGCAGGAAACCACCCTCTTATGTGTTAGAAATAAAAAAAAGAATTTTGATTTATTTCTCAATGTATTTCCTATTATTTAATACAATTTGTGTTGGGCCAAAATTATCTCAAGGCCTGTTCCCTGAGGCCTGTAGGACAGAGAAAAGCCTGGCTTGAGTTAAAGGGAATCTCAAAGCTACTGAGTATGAGAGAGCAAAATCTAGGTAGACACCCCTCTAGTCAGAGGGAGGGCTTGGCTGTCTCTCATTGGCTGGAGGTACCCCCACATCACATGATGTCACTTAACCTATATAAGCTGATGCTCACAGTAATAAACTAAGTTCCTGCTTTGACTTGACTCCCTATTGTATTTGATTGTCTTGTGTCATGGGGCTGCAGAATGGGCAGATAGCACACTCACCATTCCCTGGGGAATAAGGAGGCTAAGGAGGCCTAGAAAATTTGGATAACTAATTTGTCCCAGAACTTAAATTGAGTGTGGTTATCCTCAGCTACACAACTAGTTGAGGCCAGTTACATGGGGCCTTGACAAAGGAGGAAGAGGAAGAGGAAGAAGAAGATAATGAATTAAGCAACAACAGAACAGATGAAAACTAGATGCCAGCATATGACCACTGATATGGTTTATCATATAGTCTGTGGTACGGCTGAGTAAAAATGTGCTTTATTTCATTACTTAAAATCTTTTCTATTTCATAGGGAAGGGCAGAGATGTGGCTGGGTAGTATGTTGGAGTATTAAAGGGCTTTTAGTTTTTTCCTTATTGTGTTTTCCTCCATTTAACTTTCAAATAGGCAGTTGGTTGTGTTCACATTGCCTTGGGGAGAGAATTCTTTCTTTTCCAAAAGGTAACTTTCAGTTAGCCCAATCTAGAAACCCCCTCACACAGACCCGTCCAGATATCTGTTTCCTAAGTGACTCTAGATTCTGTCCCGTTCACAATTACTATTAATCGTCACAATGTTTCATCCTTCCCTCTGGCTGGACCTGATGAGTGGCCTGGAGTCACTCACTACCCGTCAGCCATGGCAAGGTCACTTTACTTGCTAGGGTCTCTACTTTACTCCTGAGAGGACAGTGACACCACTGCTAATACACTGTTCATGAAGAAGGGAAGGAAGACCCTGACAGCTTGCTATCATACATACCCAGAAAACTGCCTGGGATTCTGAAAGCTAGGCCCGTCCCACTTTCACACACACAGCCAGCAGGACTCCAGTCAGTCCAGAAAGAGGAAAAACTCTGAAACCCATGGGAACTGCAATGTTGTTACCATGGTTCTGTAGAAATAGCTGGAGTCACCATCTTTCTCAACAGCAGGATATATATGATTACTTTCATCTGTGTGGAAACAAACATTTACCAAGCTACTCTAGGGAGCAATAAACACTTCATATACTCAGTTATGCCACTGAGACCTTACAACCAGCCTGGAGGGTATACATTAATTTCCCAAATTTATAAATGGGAGGAAACAGCTTTAGGAAGTTGAGTGACTTGTGAAGGTGTGCAGCTAAGATCCATTTGTGTTTCAAAACCAGGTATGTACAATTTCAGAAACACTCCGTTCATTGAAGCACACACAATCTCTGTGGGCCAGAACTTGAGCTCTTGATTCTGCATGGTAACGACAGCAGTCTTCAGAGACAATGCAGCCTTCCCCTCAACTGTGTCAGGCAGAAGAATCCCTGCCTACAATGCTCATGTCACTGGTTATTGTGATGCCCCACCACAGTTTCTCTGATGCCTTCAGGAGAATCACACAAGAGCTTCTCCAGAGAGCCACTCCAATACAACAGAAAAAGAAAGATTCTAAATCCAGTGCTGTTAAAACTGTCTAACTCTGGGCTTAGAAGGCTGATTAGGAGTGAGGAATGCTTACAGCTTTTGCAGAGGACTCAGGGTCGCTTTCTATCACTGACTTGGCAACTTCCAACCAACCACCATAACCCCAGCTTCAAGAGTTCTAATGACTCCTTCTGACTTCTGACTTCCTGCATGCACATGGCACATATACATACACATTAAATATATTTTTAAAATGTAAATCAGTATGTTTCTTTCTGTTGATGTTTTGTTTTTAGATAGTTTTGCCATGTAAACCAGGCATATCTTGAATCCATGATCCTTCTGCCTCGTGAGTGTTAGAATTATAGACATAGCCAATGAAGAGGCCAGTTCGAGTCACCTGAGACCCCGCTTCAAAATACAAAAAATAAAACCAGTAAAATGGCTCGTCAGGTACAGGTGCTTGTTCTGAAAGCTCAGGAAGTGAGTTAAAGCCCTGGGACCCACATAAATGAGGATGAAGAGAACCGAGACCATAAAGTTGTTTCCTGACCTCACCTGTCTGTCTCCAGACACACACAGAAAAGAGTAGAAACACAAAGGCCACAAGACTGGTCTAAGGTTGTACAAGTTGCCCCTTTCAGAGGCATTTCTCTGTTGTGGCACATACTTTCAGCAGGTATTTGGAGAGTCCTTGAACCAGGACCAAATGTTCATATGTGTGTCTTTTTTTCCCAGAAAGTTTTCATGTAATGAAGTAGCAGACACACACCACAGATCAAGCTGTGACAATTATCAGATATTAAATGCTTATTTACTTTAGTTGCCAAGCTTTAGAGTGGGTCACTCACATTTCCAGCGTCTATGGTCTCATGTATTGATACAGTGGTTCAGTGAAGCTGAAGTCAGCCCACCGCCATTTCCAATTCAATCATCCCTGCGCTAAGATCATAACATAACTTGTCATTGTAACTTTCTCATAAGAGACACTTCAAATTTGTTGATATTCACTCTCCTTAGGTTTCTTAAGTTCACAATTTTGATGTTTCACTGAGGTCCATCTAATATTTTTACAAAATGTATTTTTAATTCATCTTTACTGTAATGCCATTATTTTGTAATTTATCATTCTCAATGAGCAACGCAGCTACTAATAGGAGATAGCTTCAAGTCCTGTGAGCAGTTAGGTTAACTTGATGATAATTTTGATCCCTTTTTTCCATTATCATAATTTTTAGATACTGACTTAATCATTCTGTGTAACAGAGAACCATGGGCCATAATGAAATTCTAATGATGACAAAGTTTGGATTTATGGGAATACATAGATCTTCTTTATTTGTATAACAGTAGCCCTTAATAAAAACATAACCTAGTAAATCAACTTACTTGTAACAAATTCAAGATCTTTTCCAAGAACTACTCTTACAGATTTTCACACATTTTCTTTTGAAAGGGGAACACTTTCATAATCTCAGAATTTTGTCTTGCTTCACAGTATTTGACATCTGCCACGTGTGTACCACTCTGTGCAGGATGTCCTACCGTGAAGGAATCTGGGAAATTTTTGAGGAGACCCTTCAGCTCTGTAGCAGTCATACCACAAAATGGGGATGCTCCTGACAGGCCAGGGGAGGTACACAGTCACTCTGACCCAAGCCAAACAGTCTTTCCTTTTGGCTCCTTTTCCTTAGATAGAAACAATTACCCAGCTGAAACCCCAAACTTGTGCAGGTGAAAGCTTCTGTATGTTTTGGCATCAGCAAGTTTCTTCCTCTACAAGTCAGCCCTCACTGACTGGGCTGTCATGTGTATCAGTCACTAGTCTTCTGGCTCTGACAGAATAGGTTTCAATGCTGTTTAAAAAGTGGGGATGTATTTTGGCTCACAAACTTTCCACACACTAAATCAGCAAATAACATACAAACATGGATGGTAGGCAGAAGAGAGGTGATGGGGAGAAAGAAGAGAGAGGGAAGGAGAGTGAGAGGGCTACACATGGGGAGTGTTCACAGAAATGAAATGATTGCATGAAAAGCAATGTTTTTTGATCCTGAAGATGGAGATACCTATGAACCAAGAAAGAAGAGCAGCATCTAAGCCAGTGGTTCTCAACCTGTGGATTGAGACTCCTTAAATATCATATCTCAGATGTCCTGCATATCAGATATTTACAATTCATAACAGCATGAAAATTATAGTTCTGAAGAAACAATGAAACAATTTTATGGTTGGTGGGGGTCACTGTATTAAATGGTTGTAGAATAAAGAATGTTGAGAAGCACTGCTCTAAGCAAAAGGGGCTGAGTAGAAAAGGCAGCCCTGCCAACTTTTAGGATAGCCTTGGATTCACAACTGTAGAATGTTATTAGAGTTCAAGGAAAATGATATTTTTTGGAATTGGTTGATTTTGACACACTTTGGTGGACTGTAACATCCGTTCTGGTCTTGATTTTTATCTACCTGGATGTATGCTAGCTCTCTAGCAGTATCTCACATACCTGGATGACATAGGTTGATATCAAAAGGTCAAAAACAAAACAAGGCATCACAGAAAACACAAATGGCTTCTTAAAAAATTACAGGACAGCAGACCTTATGAAAATGGAATAAAACCTTAGCAAAGTAAGGCAAAAACTATTCTAGGAATGTAAAGTTAGTTCAACTTTTAAAACCCAGTCTGTGTAGTTAAAAACATCAATAGACTAAAGAGAGGAAAACATAGTATCTGATGCACAGAGAAAAGCATTTGTAACTCAATATTGTAGGGTTAAGCCAGCCCCTTTAGGAGGCGGGTTTGCCTCGGGCGAATGCATACGGATAAATTGGGCATGCGGGAGGCGGCTCGTCCCTTTTTCCTGCCACCTGTGAAACAGCTGTACGGGGACCTCGGTTCTGTAAGTTTATTTAAACATTAAAGCTGTATATATTCTTTAATATCAGCCTTGAATTTATTTACGCCGATACATTTGGCACCCAATGTGGGGCTTTGAGGGTACCCGCCCCAAACTGGAGGCTCCTGGGGGCGACCACTCCCAGTGGCACCTCCCCCTGGAGGTCTCCCTGGGCGCGCCTTGCTGGTCCGACTACGGCTGCAGACGCAGCTGAGATTCTGAGCCACTCGATCTTTCCTGGTGCCTGCTAAAAAGTTAAACGGGACATGAGTATTAGCACTCCCCGGCCCTGCCATGCCTGACAGTGGCACAAGCGCCTCTGTAACAGCGTGATCAGTCTCTGTTCCCTCCCACTTCCGCCGGTGCTTGGGTCATGTGACAGCGGCCCTGCGAGCCGGCTCAAACATGCCGGCATCCCTTTGATTTGTTCACTTTGGTGGCTTTTCTCTCTGTTCCCTTTCTGGCCCAATTGCTACTTATCAGCCTGGTGTCTGCTCCAATTTTTGTGTTTGAGTCATTTATTTCAGACTTAGGCCAAGTGGACTCAAGTGGACTCTTTCACCACTGGCAGGAACCGGTCATTGCAGATAAAAGAATTTTTTCTTTTATAAATAAAATGTCTGAGAATGTGACTGTTTTAGATTTTCACAGCTTTTTTGAGGGTACCATGTGGGAGATTTTACAAGAGGTGTCTATCACCCCACATCTATGGATATTTCTGGGATTCGTAATTTTCCTTAGCACTATATGGTTTGATAATAGGAAAATGATAAAGTCTCTTAAAGCAGAGGTTAAACATTTAAAAACTATTGAGAATGACAACAATCTTCTCAAGAATCAATTTGAAGTTCTCCAGGAATAAAACAGATCTTTGTTTAACATGACTTGGTTAACTGAGCAAAATTTAGAAAAGGTACAGGCTGATGTTAAGGAGAAATTCATTACTATGGAAGAAGGAACAGCTGAATTGGATTGTAAGTTCCAGCAGTCCCTTTCTGTAGGAACTGAAACATTAACTGAGAGAATCAAAACTGCTGAATGTGACAATCAAATTTTGTCTAAAGCTTATGACAGATTGGCGGAAAGATTGTCAATACAAGAAGGCACGGTTTATGCCATATAAATTATGTCCAAAGATGACAAGTTATCTCTAATGGACAAATTTCATACTTTAGAATCCTCAATAAAAGCTTTGGAACATAATTCTGGACAGGAGATTCAGACATTGCAAAAAGCAATGATAAATAGAATTTAAAAGATTGAGGAATTTCTAAATTCTGATGAAGAAGAGCAAAGGGTAGAAAGGCAAATTTTAACTACATCTGTGGATAAATCCCTCAGGGACAATTTCCACAAAGTTCTACCTACAGCTCTACATGCCTTTCCAGTAATAACAACAGAAAAGGTGATTGGTTCCAGAAACCCTAGGGTCATCAAGGATGATACATGGGAGCCTGTCCATATGAATTATCACAAAGAAATTAAACAGGCTGTCATGACTTTTGGGATGCACGCCTCTTTTGTTAAAGAGATGCTAAAATCTTGGGCCACAACAAGCAGAGCAAGCCCTTCAGACTGGCTCCAGCTGACCTCTGCGGTCCTTGAGAGCGGACCGCAATTGAAATGGAAATGCTTATTCAGGCAAGAGGCTAGACTTTTAGAACAGCAGGAAAAGGCAAAGGGAAGTGACATTTCCCTAGATAAAATTCTAGGTGAAGGGCTCTTTTCTGACCCTCAGGAACAAGCTAATTTGGATGAAAACACACTCTCCATGTGTACTACAGCAGCCTTAAGGGCTTGGGACAGGGTACAAGACCCAGGACAGAGAATGGAATCATTTGTCAGAGTTAAACAGGGTCAGAGAGAACCCTTTACTGACTTTTTACAAAGACTAACTAGGGCTGTACAAATAGGGATATCTGACCCAGAAGCAAGACGTATAATGATTGAGTGTTTGGCTTATGAAAATGGAAATGTGGAATGCAAAAAGATCTTGGGGCCTTTAAAGTTCAGATCAGCGCCCTTGGAAGAATGGGTCTTGCATACACTGAATGTTGATGCATTTGACTGAAGCATGGGTAGAAGAAGCAATTTCCAATGGTAAAAGGAGACACCAGAATACCAAATGTTTTAATTGTGGCAAAATGGGTCATATTAAAAGGAATTGTAAACAATGGGTTTTCAGAAATAATAATAATGCATCTTCTAGAAATAACAGAAATAAAAGGACTCAGCCTTCAGGTTTATATAGAAGATGTGGAAAAGGCAGACATTGGACGAATGAATGCAGGTCTACAAGAGATAGACAAGGCAACCTGATACAGACGGGAAACATGAGAGGGGGGGCCTCACAGGTTCCCATGGCAAACATGGTTCAGTCATTTCCAGTTTATGCAGAGAACATGCCTCGTCAAGACAATTAGGATGCCACATGCCTACTGTTACAAGCAATAGTGATCAGAAAGATGAGTTACGTGTGTTTTGGCAAACTTCTATAAATGATCAAAGACCTAAGCTGAGAGTGTGTGTAAATGGCATTTTTATTACTGGCCTGCTGGACACAGGTGCTGATGTAAATATCATTACCCCAGAATCTTGGCATCCATATTGGCCTCTTCAGAATGTAAATGTTCAGCTCCTGGGAATTGGAACCCTATCTTGAGTAAGGCAGAGCACGAGATGGGTTGAATGTATAGGGCCAGAGGGACAAATAGGAAAACTAAGGCCATATGTAGCCAATATTACAATGAATTTATGGGGTCGTGACCTATTACAACAATGGAATACCCAAATTAACATTCCTGCTACTTCTAGAGCCTATATTTCTGAGAATAATATTAAAAGATATTACAAACGGAGAAAACCGGCCATTCAGGCTGTGCAAGAACAAGCAATTGATGTCCCTTCATAGATACCAACAGCCTTGCCTCTAAAATGGTTGACTAAGAAACCAATATGGACAAAGCAATGGCCTTTAGCTGAGGAAAAGTTACAGGCTTTAGAACAGCTGATACAAGAACAACTAGATGCTGGACATATAGAGGAATCTACCAGCCCTTGGAATTCTCCTGTATTTGTGGTTAAGAAAAAATCAAGTAAATGGAGAATGGTGACAGATCTCAAGGCCATCAACAAGGTTATTCAACCTATGGGCCCTCTGAAATCTGGAATTCCTTTGCCCTCTTTATTACCAAAAGGATGACCTCTCATAGTTATTGATTTAAAGGATTGTTTTTTTCACTATACCTTTGCAAAAAGAAGATAGAGAAAAATTTGCCTTCACAGTGCCTACTTATAACAATTCTCAACCTTCGAGGAGGTACCATTGGGCTGTCCTCCCCCAGGGTATGTTAAATAGCCCCTCCCTGTGCCAATATTTTGTGAACCAACCTTTACAAAAAATGCGCAAGAAATTTCCCAAATCTATAGTATACTATTACATGGACGACATTTTGTTATCCGATTCAAGCATGGATAGCTTGCACTTGATAATGGTATGTTAGTTATGTTAGGCCTTAGCCAAAGTTGGTTGACTCAACACTGCAAACAAGACTTTGGGTGATTGCCCAGGTAGTCAGTTGTCTCTGTCATTTGTTACACATTTTGGATATCTCTCATTTGTTAAGTAATATTTATTCCCTTCTCAGATCTTTGATGGAATTGAAGATTATTTAATTGTAGTTACTCTCTACATTATTTAGACTCCTTGAGATAGAATGTCTAGCAAAACTTTTGTTCTCAATATTGTTTGTTATATTTATCATTTGTTATTATTGTTTATAGTTATATTTGGTTTAGTTCTGTCTTATTTAGACAAAAGGGGGAGATGTAGGGTTAAGCCAGCCCCTTTAGGGGGCAGGTTTGCCTCGGGCGAATGCATACGTATAAATTGGGCGCGCGGGAGGCGGCTCGTCCCTTTTTCCTGCCTCCTGTGAAACGGCTGTATGGGAACCTCGGTTCTGTAAGTTTATTTAAACATTAAAGCTGTATATATTCTTTAATATCAGCCTTGCATTTATTTACGCTGATACATTATATTTATTCACAAAGAAATTTTCAACCAACTAGGAAGACTCTAGTGATTTTCAGTTACATAAAAAGCACCTGAAAAAAGTTTGTGGATATCAAACATTTTGGGAAAAGAATGAATGTTGATCCCTCTATAGTCAGATTTTTAAAAAAGGTCAGCTCAGACCTCTCCTATTCAACACTATATTAGAAGTCTTAAGTTAGAGCAGTAAGTGTATATATAATATAAAATGTTTGCATATATATGTAAACAGACCCTCTGCCATGTACAACACAATGCCACCATAAACAGGGACTCTGTATCATTAAATTGTTAGGGAAAGGCAAGCTGAAACCACCCTTTACACCTAACACACCATACACACACCATACACCCAACAACACCTTCTATGGAGAAAAGAAACTTTAGAAATTATAAATGCTGATGAAGATGTGGAGTGATAATGATTCTCCATTGAATTTGATGAGAATTACATTTTATAAAGTGGTACAGCTATTTTGCCAGTCAACTTTTGTTTCTTATATAGTTAGTCTTCTTTATACCACACCCACTCCTGTGCACTGACCTGTGATCTTCAAATTTCTGACACAAAAACTTGTGCATGAATGCTGATACAAGATTGGTTCAAAATTTCCAAATACAGGAAAAAAGCAAAATGTCCAATAGCAGACAAAGAAAGTCAAGCTGTGGATGAAATAAAGCACCAACTGACCGAGCATGGGTGGTGAGCCATAGCTTCTCTTTAAAAACTGGACGAGACAGTACATGTAAACAGCTCTACTCCCCATGCTCTCGTGTGTGTATAAAATGTTTCAGTTATGTGACACCTGGAAACTGAAAACTGTGTTGAAAACACATCATCAATAGAGGATTGAAAGAAGAGCAGAATTAACGCCAATGTCTGCACATAGGAATTTTCTCAATAGTTTGCATTTCTCTATGGTGTTTTGGTGGTTGATACATAAATGATTCTGTCAAGAGCCATAGAGTTGAGCAACCTTGGAGTGGTATTTATGACATGCATGCTTAGAAGTGATTCTATATTGATGTCTGGACACAGGCAGACTTATTGGAGACTCCAGTGCACATTCACAGACTAATGTACTGTGAATACTATGCTAACTTTGAAATTTTTCCAACGATGTTCTAGGAGATAATCATACACTATGTTTCTAAGAGTTTTAATTATCAGCCATCCTTCTGGTGACCTTCTCTTCCTATCAATGCCTCTCATTCATCACCCAATCATCTATTTTCCAGGCCCAGAGGTAGGATCCAGGGAACCAGAGAGAAGTAGAAGGTCTTTGTACTCTAGTGGCTTGGTGACAAGTATTTCTCATCTTAGGAATGAGGAACCATTCTATAAACAGCTAAGGAAGGAAACCGAAGGCACCTAATTCATAATAAAGACAGAGAAGTAAGCAATGAGCAGGTAGGTGACTAGTCATAGCCTAAAGTTTGACTTTATCTGACAACATATTGTTATATATTCAGCTACATGCACACACACGCGCACACACACACACACACACACACACACACACACCACACACACAGCACAGCACAAAAAGACATCAAAGCAGGACAGGGTTTTGCTAGGATGAAGGGGTCATCAGGAATGATCGGGAAGAGAGAATGATGGAGCAAATATGATCAGAATACATCCTATACCCATGTATGAAATTGACAAAATAAGGCAGAAGGGACTGGGCCGGGTTTTTTGTTTGCTTAAGATTATCTATGTGTATGTATTTGTTACTTGCTTATCTTTGTGTACATGTGGATCTTCTGGATTGCCCCAGTCCCTGGGGGATGGAGTTAACTCACCTAGCATGTGCCTGATTTAGACAAGAGGTTAGGAAGGGGAGGGGAGAATTTGCATGCAAATGAGGGGAAGGCAGAAGCAACTTTAGGAATAAAGGGAAAGGTAAACTATCCAGGAAGTTAGTGGTTTGCTAAGAATAGCTAAACTGAAAGTTACCAGCAGGCCACCCCCAGTCCCTGTCATGTAGCCTCCACCCCAGCTCAGCACACAACTCTCCCTATTGCTTTCTAAAGGGGCCCTCTTTGTGTTAGCCTGGTTTCTGATTTGCTCCAGAACCTCCTACTTCATATACTGGTGCCCTTGCTCCATCAGGCAGGCCACAGATGGTTCCCCCAGAGACAGAGGAGTCTTCACAGACAGCAGCAACAGCTCACAAGTATGAGCCACACCTGTGCCAGGTATATTCTAACTAGAAGCCCCCATTCCCTATATGTGGAATATTGTCATGTAAAATGTGACTGCTGAACTCTCCACACCCAGGGGCTGTGCTGGTCTGCATCACTACTGAGTCAAACACTTTCCCAAGTGTGGAGAGCACTACAGAAGAAAAAAATAAAAACCTTAAGTGGTGCAAAATAGTGCCATTAAAAACTGATAGTGACTCATTGTGGCTAGACCTGTGGCAAGAATCATGAAAAGGGACTCAATTACATGCTTCACTTTTATCATTATTTTTAGATAAAAGGAAATCAGACTGGGAACTGGACAGGATTTAGTATGGTCTGGGAAAGATTTGTAGGTGATCATTTACTTTAAAAAAATTACCAAATTTCAATGCCACAGGATCTTCTGGAGTCTAGATACTAAATATCAATCTATTGAGAGTAAAGGCTACACTGGCCTCACACATCATCATGGAACATGGGCTTCACTGGCCTCACACATCAATGTGGAAGATGAGCATGAGTCTTTAGTGAGCTCCTATAAGAATTCTGCAGATTTAACAATCTCAGCACACCTGGAGAACAGATGTGAGATAAGACTATTGCTCACTCTGCATCCATCCCACTGGTGTAGGCATAAGAAGGAATGAATACCACTTCTCACATTGGGACTCCTGGACTTACACAGATAAGTGAAGTCTAAGAGAAGAAAATGTGACCTGAATAGGATATATAGTATCAAGTTATATATCACATAAGTTATCTATAACATAAGACTCAGACAGACCACTGGGCAAGGAACAGAATTTGCCATCCCAAAATAAACATGAATTCCATGGGACAGATGCAAAAGTAGAGTTTAGGAATAAAGCCAATTTCCAAATAAGCAATGAACTCAGCATATTTGGACAAACTGTATATGAGCTGTCATTAAGAATACAGGGGACGACTTGATTCTCAGCACAAGGGGGTAAGACTCTCATATGCCAACCTAGCATCTTCCACCAACATGGCTTTCCTACATACTGAACACTGTTTTAAAATACATAGTCCTTACAATCAGATGCAGTAGTCACTCCCAGACAACAGAATAACGCAAGCAGAAACAGTATGTTGATCAGACAATCCAGTTCATCTGAGCTTATCTTTCATGACAACCCTTTGAAACAGTTTATCCACTGAATGCTCTCATTAGTTAGCTGTGACAAGATTCTTTTGGGGAACCTTTTCCTTTTTCCTTGTACCCCATCAGTGGTCTCAAGAATTGCCACTATTCTTTAGGTATTTAGGATAGGCATGGATAGGGACATCTCTATTTTGATTTGTGTCTTTAAAGTATTCCTATGTGCACAGTTTACATGGGAGATATTTTATCGTAACAGATTTATTAGGTTCTTGTTTGTCAGATACTAGGATATCATAGTCAAGTTGCTAGTTTCAAAGTAGCCTTCTGAGAGCTGAACTGAGTAGCAAAAGGCACAAAGGCAGCTGAGATGATCTGAAACATACAGTTTATTTCTTTGGAAATCAGGGATTATGAGGAACATGAGATTGATAGGCAAAGGATCCCAAAAACCCCCAAGTTCTTGCTCTCAGCAGTTAACTGCTCCATTCAGCTCACCTTTGTGAGAATTGGGATAAACACTTGATTCCTTTGCCATTTGTAGTTAAGAAAGCCAGGAGAACTGTTTAATAGAAATGCTGAAAAGTGTAAGTGTACTGTGGGTCAGTGTCTGTGGTGAGAAAGACTGCCTCCACCCATAGACCCAGTGTTTAAACATTTGCTGCCCGGATGGTCCAACTGTTTGGGAACAATTAGGAGGTGTGGCCTGGAAGTGTGTCACTGGAAGTGGACTTTGAGATGTTAAAAGTCTACATCATTCTGGTGTCCACACACATGGATCAGACACAAGTTCTCAGCTACTGTTCCAGTGCCCTGCCTGACTGCAGCCACGCTCCCCACCATGATCCATCACATGATTTCTTTTATAAGTTGCCTTCATTATGGCATCTTTTCACAGCAATAGAAAAGTAGCCAAGACAGCAACCCAAGACAGGCTCACGCCACTCTTCAGTCCAAGGACTCAGACCCTCAGTCTCTTTGGGATCATTTTCTTTTGCACAGAACCACAAATCAGGCTGCATTATTTGAATCTGCCACCAGTCGGCTCAGTTTTCATTAACAGAAATTTTAGGTAGGTAGTTTTAATTCTTTCCTCTTATATGACATGGCAAACTATCACCCCTGAAGTCTCACTTCAAAAGAACACAGTCTTTTTTTTGACTGGATCATGACTGCATTTTCAGTGCCAACAGGAAATGATGAAGAAAGGAAGACCACTTACTGGGGGAGGGGAAAATGAGTTCAAAATTCCTTTAAAAAGAATTTTCACAGAAAATAATCTTAAATGTTTGCTAGAACAGCATATGAACCAGGAGCCTGACTTCCAAAAGATCTGCAAAGGTGTCCAGAGTCGAGGCAAAGGCCAAAAATTTAGGACATGGAAATAGAATTATAAGACTGAGCCCAACTTGGACTATATAGTAAGATTCCATCCCCAAAAGGAAACATCATGGAACTTAGATTTTACACACATACACACACACACACACACACACACACACACACACACACACCATATACTTTCAACAAAATCTTAATTGTATTTTTAGCATTCAATGATGAAATGACTTAATAAAAGACCAGGTATTTGGACTGTCATCCTGGCCTCTCACTCTCCAGTGTCTGCATGGACTGGATGGAAATACCTGTCCCAGGGGTTCCTCTTCTACAAATTTATAAACAGTTCCCTTTGAAAATGAAGTACAGTAATTGACCTTCATGGACTCTCTGAAGTGACTCAAAGCCAACCTATGCACCAAATCAAACTGATAAATCTATTCTGAGTTTTGATCCTACTGCATGTGCTGGCTTTGTGGGAGCCTAGCCGGTTTGGATGCTCACCTTCCTAGACCTGGATGGAGGGGGGGAGGACCTTGGACTGCCCACAGGGCAGGGAACCCTGACTGCTCTTTGGACTGGAGAAGGAGGAGGAGGGGAGTGGGGTGTGGGGAGTGCAGGGGGGAGGGAGGCAGGGAGGAGGCAGAAATTTTTAATAAAAAAATTTTTAATAAAAAAAATCTATTCTAACCATGGGTTCTCTCTGTATGTGTACCAGTTTGTAAGTAAAGTTAATAAAGGAGGTTTCTAGGCGGTGGCTGAGTTTCTATGTGTAGAAACATGGCTAGAGAAAGTCAGAGGGGCAGGTTGTGGACCAGGGAGGTGACTCAGCATGTAAAACTGCAGGCTGCACATGGCAGCACCTACAAACAGTGGCTGTGTCTGTACTCCCAGCTCTCCTATGAGGAAATAGGAGACAGATATGATGAGAAAAGGCTGAAGCTCAGGGTCCAGCTAGCTTTGTGTGTGTAGGACAGTGACAGAAACAATGGAGACAACCCATCTCAAAACAAAAACAACAAAAAACCAAGGTGGAGGAAAATCAACTTGCCCTTTGACCTTCACACACATATTCAAGCACTTGTACTCATATATAAAATAAATGAACTTATTTTAAAATGCCTTCATGGTGTGCTGTACACAAACAAGTACTGTTCTCTAAGTACAGACAACAAGATTAATCTTCATGGTCAATCTATGAAACAACTAACTACCTCTAGCACGGTTTCATCGGGGAGGAAACATGTCCAACAGCCATGAAGGTCAAGCTGAGCAGATACTAAGTCATACTACATCTACAGGCTGGAGAAACAACACTAACATCCCCAAGCATGTAAGCATGCAGTGATGCTTTGAAGAACACATCTAACTGCTAACAACTCATTAGTGAGAAACTGATTACAACTTAGGTGCACATCAGTTGTTATACTTTTTGTTGATTTTCTTCACATATATGAGCTACAATCAACTCCATGTCAATGAGAACCTCACTCCCGTTACCTCCTGCACAAACACGTTCACAAAAGCACACTTACTGTTACACCATACTTTATTATGTCAGTGGTGAGCCAAGCACTTTCTTTTTTATAAGAATTCTAATGCACATTCCAGGAATACTCTATTCTTTATTGATTTTATGGAGTGATATATTTTTCTCCACTCCCCTCCCAATTTCTTTCCTCTCCTTTTTCCCTTTCCCATGGTCCACATGCTTCCAATTTACTCATGAGATCTTATTTTTTTCTACTTCTCATGTAGATTAGATGCATGTATGTCTCCCTTAGGATCCTCTTTGTTGTCTGTGTCCTCTGGGATTGTGAATTGTATGATGGTTTTTATTTGTTTTATGTCTAAAAGTCATTTATGAGTGAGTACATATGATATTTGCCTTTCTGGGTATGGGTTACCTCACTCAATATGTTTTCTAAATTCATCCATTTGCCCACAAATTTCAAGATATCATTATTATTTTCTGCTGTGTAGTACTCCATTGTGTATATGTACCATATTTTCCTTATCCATTCTTCAGTACAGGGGCATTTAGGTTGTTTCTAGCTTCCGGCTATGACAATGTTGCTATGAACATAGTTGAGCATATGTCCTTGTGGTATTGTAAGACTTTAAGACAATCCTGAAGCCATTTTTGACAATTCTGAATCCTCTCAGCCTCTGTGCCATAGTGCTTCCCCTCCTCCCCTGGGAACCAAGGAACTAACAGCCTCACATGCACATACTCAGTTCCTGAACAATTACCCATATACGTATGTTTTGATTCAGTCCCCTGGGAAATGGGGTCAAAATGACCTCTTACCTCATCTGATCTGACAACAGCTCTCCAGTCAATTTTTGGTAATAGCCCTTTCAAATAAGCCAATCAGAATAGTCAAAGAACAACCCCCCTTGCTTCTGTGGCCCCTTTAAAAGTAGATTATACCAGCTATTCGAGGTCTCTTGGCTTCCCGAATGCTGAGGGACCCTGTCATGAAAGAATTAATAAAATCCTCATGCTTTTGCATCGGCTGTGGTATATGAGATGGTCTCTGGGGGTGACTCCTCCTCAGTGTTTGGACACTAGAGTCCAACATTTGGTTCCCTGACCGAGAAACAAGTCGCTCCCAGACACACTCTAAACCCAGTTGGAGGTATAAAGAAACGAGCTCATTTATATATCTGTCTGTTTGTGTATTATGTTTCTGTTTCTGTGTAATTGTAGATCAGTAATTTGAGAATTGTACTTGTGCAGGGTCTGTATTGAAACGGGGCTAAGGGAGAAGGCAGACGTGTCCTGAGATCCCTTGCCCTAGCCCTGAAAGATGCTTCATGGGCATTTATGGGAGGGAGGGGTGACCAGGTCACCCTAATCTCCAGGGGAGATATGATCCTCCATCTGCATTTTTGGATCTACTGCGGCTTCTGATTTTGAGTCTATGTCTGTCTTTTTGTTCTTGTGTATTTTCAGTTCTACATCAGAATGGTGATGAGAGCACAAGCTTCTGGTTTTGAGTTTATATCTGTCTCTTTGTATTTTTGTTTTTGTATGTCAGTTTGTCTTTGTTAAAATCCACCTGCAGGAATTCAGAATCTGGCACCGGCCCTCTGGCCATCATCAGTTCCCCTGATTCTGAAAGCAGCCCCGCTGCTGGAAGAGGTGATGGCTGCCCATTCCCAAGCCTTTTGTCTTCTCTCTTTCCTGTACAGGAATGAAAGAAACCCAGAATCCAGGCACCTCTGGTTCTTCCTGATATCCAGCCGAGCATGGCATACTTCTCCCTCCTCCACCCCCGGAGGAAGCACTTCGTTCCAGAGGAGCCCTGCTGGTCGGGCCCTAGCCCTGAAAACTTCAGTACTCAGCATCTACGCTGGAACAGGGGAAGGATGAGAGTAACTTCCCAAACATTTCCCCTAGCCCTGTTCTGTGTACGAAACACCCCGTCTCAGCTTGGACTATGTCCCAGGAGCTGACAGCAGGCCAACCCAATCACCGAATGAGATAGAGGATGGGACACCTTTCCTTTGACTTGACCTGAATGGGACTTCAATACTCCAGCTGGTAGGGAGCAGCTCCGTCTTTATTGCCAATTGGTGTGTCTAAAAAAGGGGGGGGGGGCTGCAAAGCACCCCACTAATTTGCTAATTTGGCTAAGGTAAGAGCAATAGTACAAAGGTCTGATAGTCCTCCTACAGGATTTTTAGAAAGACTATTGGAGGGGTACAGGATGTAAACCCCTTTTGATCCCACAGCAGCAGATCGCCAAGCCAATGTAATGATGTCTTTTATAGGCCAGTCAGCATCAGACAACAAGTGACAGAGAATGGAGGGACTGCAGAGATGCTCCCTCCAAGACTTAGTAAAGGAAAAAAAATTAGACAGATAGGGAGGCAACAGAAGATGACAGCTGCAGAGACTGCACACATCAGACAGAGCAGCCCCTGAGTGGCCAAATGCGGACTTCAGTGAGGAGGAGTGGCCCTATAGGACTTTGGGCTCGAGACACTTCCCAAAGCAGCTGCTGAGCAGAAGCGGGTCGGAGAACGGCGCTGAGTACAGCCGGCTACTGAAGTGGCACTCTGCCCACCTGAGAGGCCTACGCAGCAACCACAGTGACAGTACTGAAATTCCCCCCCCCCCTTGCTTACGCTGTGCACCCAGGTGTCCGATTCTGGGGTGTACAGGGAAAAGGGGGAGGGATTCCCCCTTGCTATGTCTAAAGCATTTGACTGTGGACACAAGGACTGCTGATTATTCCTGAGTGTCCCATACTTTTATTACAAAAAGACCTGTTGGAGACTTTGACTTCCCCTACTGTTCTCTAGGGCTGTAAAGAATAGCAGGCTACTCTCTGCCTTCGCCATGTCCACCTTGCTGAGAAAGGCTTTGCAGCCACTACCAGCTGAATCCTCCTTCCTGCTGCCTTGGTCACAGCCCAAGCCTGGGAACTCTGCTTACAGCCGCCTGTCCTGGGAGGTAGCGACTGACTGAAGCGAGGAAGGGCTGGGAGATGCCGGAGCCCAATTCCAAACAGCCTTCCAGAGCTGCTTGCAAGTTTCACAGAGAACAACTGCCCCCAGCTCCCAGACCACAGCTATGGGAAGCTTGGGGTTCAGCAATGCAAAGGAGAGCCAGTTTTGGTGGCGCATGCTGGTAAGAAGGCAGGGCAGCAATGATGAATGACCTGAGCAGCTTACTTAAAGGGACATCGGCCGGATGGCAGAAAAGCTTTCTTTTACCAGGACTAAGAAGATCAAAGAAAAAAATCTTCTTGAGGTTTGGCCTGCCCAAGGTAATAGAGGTTAATGGTGAAACTGCCTTATTGCCCAGAAAAGTCAGGGCATAGGTAAGACTAGGGAAAATTACATTGTGCATACAGACCCCAGAGTTCAGGACAGGTAAAAAGAATAAATAAAGACCATTACCAAATTAGCCTTTAAAATCTGGCACTAGAGACTGGGTACAGCTCCTTCCCCTAGTCCTGTTCTGTGTGTGAAACACCCAGTCTCAGCTTGGACTAACCCCCTATAAGATCCAATATGGGGGACCCCCTCTTAGTTTCCTAAGGCCCCTCATGACCCATTTGCCCACAAACCCGATCTGCAGGCGCAGTTGAAGGTTCTCCAGATCTCTGAGCCCAGGCATAGAGACCCCTGGCCACCCTGACACCCGAAAATCTCACATTCGTTCCAAAATTGACACCTGGGGTATATCCGGAGGGACATGAGAAAAGCTACAGCACCCCACAGCAAGAACAGCAGCTGCCTGCTCATACCTGCAATCCACACCTCCTCAAGCCCTTGCTTTGATACCCCTGCCCTCACCCTTGATGCCTGTCAACTAGTAGCAGGGTTAGCCTCCTGGGATATCCAAGATACATATCCCCCACAGCTGCCCCTGGAGGCTGACAAAAGAATAGATATGGAGAAACTGGACAACCATGCCTTGTTTCTGACTTCAGTGGGATCACTTTGAGTTTCTCTCAATTTAGTTTGATGTTAGCTTGACGCACGTTGCCTTTATTATGTTCAGATATGTTCCTTGTAACCCTGTTCTGTCCAAGACCTTTATCATGAAGGGATGTTGTATTTTTTCGAAGGCTTTTTCAGCATCTAGTAAGATAATCATGTTTGTTTTCTTTTTTTTTTTTACAGTTTGTTTATATGGTAGAGTATATCGATAGATTTTTGTATGTTGAACCATCACTCCATCTCTGGTATGAAGCCAACTTGATCACAGTGGATGATTTTTCTGATGGGTTCTTGGATTTGGTTTGCCAATATTTTATTGAGTCTTTTTGCATCAATGTTCATGAGTGAGATAGGTTTGTAATTCTTTCTTAGTAATGTCTTTGTGTAGTCTGGATATCAGGGTAATTGTAGCTTTGTAAAACGATTTTGGCAATATTCCTTCTGTTTCTATTTTGTGGAACAATTTGAGGTGTATTGCTAATTAGTTCTTCTTTGAAAATCTTGTAGAATTCTGTGCTGAAACCAAGTGGATCTGGGCTCTATTTTTGGTTAGGAGACTTGATGACTGTTTCTACTTCTTTAGCAATTTTAGATCTATTTGTTTGTCTGGTCTTGATTCAATTTTGGCAAGTGATATTTATCCAGAAATTTGTCCATGTCTTTTAATTTTTCTAATTTTGTGGAGTACAGGTTTTTGAAGTATGACCTCTCTCTGATTCTCTGTATTTTCTTTGTGTCTGATGTTATGTCTCACTTTTCATTTCTGATTTTGTTAAAATGGATATTCTCTCTCTGCCTTTTGGTTAGTTTGGATAAAGCCTTGTATAATTTGTTGATTTTCTCATAGAAACAACTCTTTTATTGATTCTTTGAATTATTTGTATTTTGTTGATTTTAGTTCTCAATTTGATTATTTCCTGCCATCTAGTCTTCCTGAGTGAGTTTGCTTCTCTTTGTTCTAGAGTGTTCAGGTATTTTGTTAACTTACTAGTCTGGGATTTTCCCAGCTTCTTTATGTAGGCATTTAGTGCTATGAAATTACCTCTTCACACTGTTTAAATGTGCCCCATACATTTGGGTAAGTTGTGTAGTCATTTTCATTGAATTTTAGAGTCTTTAATTTTCTTTCTTTATATTTTCCATAATCCATTGAAAATTCAGGTAAGCATTGTTTAATTTCCATCTATTTGTGCATTTTCTGAAATTAGTGTTGCTGTTAAATTCTAATTATAAGCCATGGTGATTCGATAAGATACTTGGGGTTATCCCATTTTTTATTAATATTTATTGAGTTCTACATTTTTCTCTGCTCCCCTCCCTGTCTCTCCCCTTTCCCCTTCAACCCTCCCCCAAGGTCCCCATGCTCCCAATTTACCCAGGAGATCTTGTCTTTTCTACTTCCTACTTCCCATGTAGATTAGATCTATGTAAGTCTCTCTTAGTGTCCACATTGTTGTCTAAGTTCTCTGGTATTATGGTTTGTAAGCTGGCTTTCTTTGCTTTATGTTTAAAAACCACCTACATGAGTACATGTGATAATTGTCTTTCTGTGTCTGAGTTATCTCACTCAAAATAATGTTTTCTAGCTCTATCCATTTTCCTGCAAAATTCAAGATGTCATTATTATTTTCTACTGTGTAGTACTCCATTGTGCAAATGTACCACATTTTTCTTATCCATTCTTTGATCAAGGGGCATTTAGGTTGTTTTCAGGTTCTGGCTATGACAAACAAAGCTACTATGAACATAGTTGAGCACATGTCCTTGCAGCACGATTGAACATCCTTTGGATATACCCATAGGTGGTATTACTGGGTCTTGAAGAAGGTTGTCTCCTAATTTTCTGAGAAATCACCACATGACATCTAAAGGGGTTGTACCAGCTTGCATTCCCACCAGCAAGGCAGAAGTGTTTCCTTTTCCCCACAACCTCTCTGGCATAAATTGTCATCAGTGTTTTTGATTTTGGCCATTCTTACATTTGTAAGATGGAATCTCAGAGTTATGTTGATTTGCATTTCTCTGATGACTAAGGATGTTGAACATTTCCTTAAGTGCCTTTCAGCCATTTTAGATTCCTCTGTTGAGAGTCTTCTGTTTAGGTCTATACTCCATTTTTTATTGGATTATGTGATCTTTTGGTGACCAATTTCTTGGTTTTTTTTGTATATTTTGGAGATCAGACCTCTGTCTGATGTGGGGTAAGTAATAGAAAACACTATCCTGAGCGAGGTAACCCAGACCCAAAAAGATGAATATGAACCTTCATCTGGCATTGGATGGAGATAGAGACAAGAGACCCACATTGGAGCACCGGACTGAGCTCCCAAGGTCCAAATGAGAAGCAGAAGGAGGGAGAACATGAGCAAGGAAGTCAGGACCGCAAGGGGTGCACCCACCCACTGAGACGGCAGGGCTGATCTATTGGGAGCTCACCAAGGCCAGCTGGACTGGGACTGATGAAGCATGTGATCAAACTGGACTCACTGAACATGGCTGACAATGAGGGCTGATTGAGAAGCCAAGGACAATGGCACTGGGTTTTGATCCTACTGCATGTACTGGCTTTGTGGGTGCCTAGTCTATTTGGATGCTCACCTTCCTAGACCTGGATAGTGGGGGAGGACCTCGGACTTCCCACAGGGCAAGGAACCCTGACTGCTCTTTGGACTGGAGAGAGAGAAGGAGGGGGAGGAGGGAGAGGGAGGGAATAGGAAGAGGTGGAAATTTTTAATATAAAAAAAAAGACCTTAACTGAGGAAAAAAAAATCTTTTCCCATTTTGTAGGCTGACGTTTTGTCTTGTAGACCATGCCCTTTGCTTTACAGAAGCTTTTCAGTTTTAGAAGGTCCCATTTATTGTTTCTCTCAATGTCTGTACAGCTGGTGTTATATTTAGGAAGTGGTTCTCTGTGCCAATGCATTCAACTGTACTTCCCACTTTCTGTTCTAAAAGGTTCAGTGTGGCTGGCTTTATGTTGAGGTCTTTGATCCATTTGGATTTGAATTTTGTGCATGGTGATAGATATGGGTCCATTTTCATTCTTATACATGTTGATATCCAGATATGCCAGCACCACTTGTTAAATATGCTTTCTTTTTTCCATTTGATATTTTTGCTTTTTTATCAAAGATCAGGTTTTTAAAGATGTGTGGATTGATATCTGGGTCTTGTATTTGGTTCCATAGGTCCTCCTGTCTGTTCTTATGCCGATACCAGACTGTTTTCAGTACTGTAGTAGAGTTTTCAGTTCTGTAGTAGAGTTTGAAGTCAGGGACTGTGATGCCTCCAGAAGTTATTTTATTGCACAGGATTGTTTTGGCTATCCTGGGATTTTTGCTTTTCCAAATGGAGTACCATGGTTTCTATGTCTTTGAAGAATTTTGCTGGGATTTTGATGGGCATTGTGTTGAATCTGTAGATTGTTCTTGGTAAGATTGCCATTTTTACTATGTTCATTCTGCCTACCCTAGAGCATGAGAGATCTTTCCACTTTCTGGTGTCTTCTTCAATTTCTTTCTTCACTTATTTGGTCAGAGTTACTCAAAAGATATTTTATGCTATTTGTGGCTATTGTGAAGGGTGTTGATTCTCTGATTTCTTCCCCAGCCCTTTTATCATCTGTGTACTGGAGGGCTACTGATCTTTTTTGAGTTAATCTTGTATCCTGCTACATTGCTGAAAGTGTTTATTAGTTGTAGAAGTTCCTTGGTAGAATTTTTGGGATCAATTATGTAAACTATCATATCATTAGCAAACAAGTGAGTTTGACTTCTTTTTCAATTTGTATCCCCTTCATATCCCTTTGGTGTATTATTGCTCTAGCTAGGACCTCAAGAACTATATTGAATAGATATGGAGAGAGTGGACAACCTTGTCTTGTTTATGATTTCAGTGGAATCGCTGGGAGTTTCTCTCCATTTAGTTTGATGTTGGCTTGCTGCATATTGCCTTATGTTTAGGTACGTTCCTTGTATTCTTGCTCTAAGCCCTTTATCATGAAGGTATGTTGTATTTTGTCAAATGCTCTTTTGGCATCTAATGATATGATCATGTGGTTTTTATTTTTCAGCTTGTTTATATGGTGTATTACGTTGACAGATTTTTGTATGTTGACCCATCCCTGCATCGTACAAATGTGTCAACGAAATCCACCATTTTTTTTTTTTTTTTTGGTGAGGTTAGCTTTGTTGTCTAGTACACGTTCCATTTTTGAGAAGTTACCATGAGGTGCTGAGAAGGTATGTTCTTTTGTTTGGATAGGATGTTCTATAGATATCTGTTAAGTGGTTTGAGCAATATCATGTTAGTTCCCTTATTTCTCTGTTAATTTTCTATCTGACAGACCTGTCCAGTGGTAAGAATGAGGTGTTGAAATCTCCCACTATTAGTTTGTGGGGTTTAACATATGATTTAAGTTTTAGTAGTGTTTCTTTTACACATGAGGGTGCCCTTGTATTTGGGGCATAAATGTTGGGTATTGGGATTTCCTCTTGATGGATTTTTCCTGTGACTAATATGAAATATCCATGTCTCTATTGATTGAATTTAGTTTGAAGTCTATTTTGTTAAGAGATTAAGATAGCTACAGCAGCTTGTTTCTTAGGTCCATTTGCTTAAAAAATTCCCAACCCTCTACTCTGAGGCAATGTCTATCTTTGAGGTTGAAGTGAGTTTAGTGTATGCAGCAGAAGGATGGATTCTGTTTTCGTATCCAATCTGTTAGCCTGTGTCTTTTTATTGGTGAGTTGAGTCCATTTATATTCAGGGATAATATAACCAGTGATTGGTGGTTCCTGTCATTTTAGTTTTTGTTGATGATATTTTGTGTGTTTCTCCCTTCTTTGGGATTTGCTGTTGTGTGATCCTCTATTGTCTATGCTTTTATGGATGTAGCTAACCTTCTTGGGTTGGAATTTTTCTTCTGGTACTTTGTGCAAGACTGAGTTTGTGGCTAGGTATTGGTTAAATCGAGTTCTGTCACGGAATACCTTGTTTTGTTCATCTATTGTGACTCAAAGTTTTGCTGGGTATAGAAGTCTGGGCTGGCATCCGTGGTCTCTTAATGTCTGCATAACGTTTGACCAGGACCTTTTGGCTTTGTTTCCATTGAGAAGTTAGATGTAATTCTGATAGATCTGCCTTTATATGTTATTTAGCCCTTTTTCTTTGCACCTCATAATATTCATTCTGTACACTTAAATGTTTTGATTATTATGTGGTAAATGGACTCCTCCTTTTATCCAGTCTATTTGGTATTCTGTATCTTCATATGCATATTGTTCTTTATGTTGGAAAAGTTTTCTTCCAATTTTGTTGTATATATTTTCTGTGCTTTTGGAGTTGGACTTCTTCTATACCTATTATTCTTAAGTTTTGTCTTTTCATGCTGTCCCATATTTCCTGGATATTGTGTTAAGCTTTTGTTAATATTTTCATTGACCACTGAGTCTATTTCCTCTATTGTATCTTCAGAACTTGAGATTCTCTCTTCCATCTCTTATACTCTGCTGTTTATACTTGCATTTGTGGTTCCTGATCATTTTCTTATAATTTCCTTTTCCAGAATTCCGTTTTATTGTCTCTACTTTGGCTTTCGAGTCTTCAATCATTTCCTTCATCTGTTTGCTTTTTCTTGTTTTTTTTTTTTTTTAAAGTGATTCATTGATTCCTCCAATTTTTTGTCTTTTCCTTCATTTCTTTGAGGAATTTTTTTCATCTCCTCTTTAAGGGCCTCAAACATTCTCCTAAAGCTAATTAGGTAATTTTCTGTCTTCATCTATACTTGGGTGTTTAAGTCTTGCTGTTGTAGGGCCACTAGTTTTTGTTGGTGTCATGTTGCTTTGAGTGGTGTTGAGTATTTTCTTACCTTATCTACCCATCTTTTCCTCTGACTGGTGTTTTTTTGGGGCTTTGTCTCTGGTGATCAATCTTCCAGGTGCAAGTGGATCCAAGGGTCAGATGGTTGCTCCTCATGGTATAGTCAGGGCCATGGTCCCAATTAACATGAAGGTCACTCTGTTCCTGCAGGTCGCTCAGTGCTCCTGGGGGGTCTTTTGGGCCTGCTCCTGCAGAGGTCCTGTTTCAGGTTACTCCCTTAAAGTTGCTGCCAGGTGCCTGCCTGCTCCAGTGAAGATGGGAGGTCACTGATTTATGCCCAGTCCTGCAGAGGTCTCTAGCTCAGACTTGCTACTTCAGCAGTGGCTCCCATGTACCTGTTCCTTGGAGGTCATTGCCTTTGGTCTGTCCCATTGGAGGCCACTAGCTCAAGCCTGCTTCTATGGAGGTTGCTGCCCTGGGCCTGCTCTGGTGAAGGTCTCTGGCTTGGGTCTGCTCACTCAGCAGTCACTCCTTTGTACCTGCTCCTGCATTGGGCCTTCTCCGGCAAATGTTGCTGGCTCAGGCCTGCTGTTTTGGACCTGCTGGCCTGGATTTCTCCTGAACATTTTGCAACTAAGCAGGAAGGATTTCAGAATGTATGGGCCGAGCTTAATAACAGTGCATAGATGTAATCCCGATACTTGCTTCAAGGTCCAGGCCAGCTAAGGAGGCCAAGAGAGGTCCTATCTGGATGATGATGACAGGCTTCACCTCTTCCGTTCTTTGATCCAAAAAGCCCAGGTATACTATTTTCTTAGGTTAAAATTAATTACCTGTTACTATTCACTCTTCATGCATGTTACTCCACATTGAAATATTTCTGCCAACACAGTCAGAAATATCAAGACTAATACTACACAGTATTTTTCTTTCTTTGGGATGGAGGGGAATCTCATGTAGGCTAGGCTGGCCTCAAACTGGGCATGCGACCTTGAACCCGAACTTCTTGACCCCACCTCCCACATGCTAGGATGACAGATATGTAGGTACTTAGCTCATAGGCATGATCAGGTAAACTACATTGGCTCTGATAATCTTGGGGTTTCGCTGTATCATCCCCACTTATCATGCAGGGGCTTGTGCTTTCTTCCTCCCCCTGTAAGTCTCCTAAAATGACCAAGGTTGTATGTAAAATAGGTGATGCAAAAGTCAAGTTTCTGGCAATGCACAGGTGTTTTACTTTCCTGAATTATGTAGACTGTCAAGCTGGTGTCTCCAGGTCTGGGATCCCAGAGCAGTGCCACCCAAACTGTGCTTGTCCTGGCCAGCAGAGTGGCATCTTGTAGGGTAGTCCAATCTGACACTGTATCAGTATGTTATTTTAAAGTAAATAATTGTTTTCCAGTGCTAATTCCAACCCATTGGTCCTAGTTTTTAAAAGAATTTCCCTTCCCTCTGGCTCATATAAACCCAACAACCAAGAAACATTAGTAATTGTCAGCTGGACTTTACTAAACACTTTGTGTTTAATATATTTTAAATTATAAAGAAATTACAAGGAACTCCTAAAAAATTTAATACAAAAATATTACAAGTTAGGACAATTAAGCATTGGTAGATGACATTTAAAGAAGCATGCAGGAAAAGGTAGCATAGGATAAACATTTTCACTGTTAACAGAGCCTGCGTGCAGCAGAGAAAAGCACCACAAAACCAAGTGTCCATAATGGCTTTTCTTCTACTGTAGTTTTCAAGTGAATATATAGGAAAAAATAAAACCCAGTAAACTTTAACCTAGTCAGCTACATATTATAGTAGGTAAGAAACCTAATTCATGATAAAGTATGAGAACTAGGAAATAAAAAGCAACCCCCCCCCCCCTTGCAATGCTGGGCTCAATGAATTTCTGCTTAACTTCAGGCTCATACAGACTCTAATCCTTGGCAGCCCAATGCTTTCTGGAAAAGTATAAAAACAGAATGCTATTAACAACCTATGCCATGCAATATAAGTTAACTGCTTGAAAACTAAAGGTTGTTAGCTCTAGTAACTGCAGTGACAGCAAGACAAGGCTGTATCTGCCTGTTCCTATCGAGGAGCTAAAGAAAGGTGGAGGGCATGGAGAAGGCAACTTGACTAAAAAAATGAAGAACATGTCCGATGGTTCTATTCTGAAAAAGTCTCTGGTAACTACAAAAGTGTTGAGAGTAACGGAGGCTGGAAAGGGTGCCTTGAGACTTTCATCATAGATTATGTTTGCAGTAATATAAGCAATTAGCTAACCACTGCAGTGCGCTTTGTTTATGTGGAGGGAGGAGCTCCTGCCCTGAAAGCCTTCAGTGGCACATGTGGTGTGTCTTGTGTCACTGCATATGAAGCTAACAGTGAACCCGAGTCTTCATTCATGAGAGAAATCCTTTAAATAAAGTATCACATTTTCAAAATCACTTAGGAGTCATCATGATCTTTTAGTTATTACATGCTATTATTTAACAAATATAGAAAATAATCCCTCCATTTTAAAAAATCTTATCCCCTGCAAGAAGTAATAAAATAGCAAAAACTTTAATTTCATCTATGGGCTTCTTTAAAGTATACATCTTGGAAACAATGTTTATGAAAACAGTGATTCCCATGGCAGTTATACTCACTGGAGACAGTGAGAGCTAGGACTGAGAGGTTGTAATAGGGAAGACTCTTGGAGCAAAATCATTTACTCTACACTGATTAGTGGGAGATAAAAGCAATTGAAATGTAAACAGGAAATTGTAAACAAACACCATCCCTCTCTTTACTTGACTAAATAGTCTTTACAAACCACATGGGGATCAAAGGTTTTATATATGTACACAGCCAACATAATATCAAAATATATTTTATTCTGGACCTCTTTCAGATCTGATTCAAATTACAGTTGTCAAAGCAATACAACGCAAAGGAGAAAACTGCAACAACAACACACACACAAAAAATGTGCCTGGAAAGGGTCAAAGGGTCATTAGGGACAAATCACTGTGATGTGGAACCAAAATACATCGTAAGTGTCATTGACATGGTCCAGGAGAGACAGGCGTCTGCATCAGTCTTCCTTGCACAATCATCATGAAAACTGAACAATAAAGTTCTTTAACATATACAAAAACTGTCCCGAGCTGGTTTATACTTTTACAACAGCTTTACAGTTAACTGGGGAACTAAAGAAAGGATGCAGACATCACCACCCAGTGCTATGGTATGCTCACAGAATTAGACCCAATGGATTTGCCAAACCCAAATGAAAACATTATACATAACAATAATGTCCAAGTCAGGAGAGAAATCACTTCTGTATTTAAGGATGGCAGAGATACACAAAGAAGTCTGCCTGCTTGTAATGAGATGAAAAAGTACACCAGATATGACATGCACAGCATTTCCTCCAACTTACCCAGAAATTCCAAAGAAAACATGAAATAGCCTGCTAGGTTTTTTTTTTTTAAACAAACAAACAAACAAAAGCCTGGTTCTTCAGCCTGCTTCAACACTGTCACAGAAGGGCAGAAATAAAGAATGCTATGGACACCTCAAAACTCATATAGAAGACACAAAATTCGAAATAAGTGGATTAAAAAAATGTGAGCACTCCACTCCTTTTTTTTCCCTCTCTTCTACATTCAACTAGAATCATGTATTAAAAACTGATATTAAACATGACAGACACTTCAGAGCTATTACTAGAAGGAGGAGCTCAACATTCCCTCCTTGCTGGTATCAGAGAAAAGGAGGGAACCAAAATCAAACGAAAAATCACTCCCAGGGTCTCTGCAGGCTGGCTGCTAGCCCCCAAATGCTGGCTTTTGCTGGTGTGCCACAATGTTGGTCCACGCAGGCAGAATTTCTACAGCAACTATGCAAGTACCACTCTTAGCTCAAGGGAATGAAGCTTTGGGGAAATATGCAACGTGCTCACAAAAACATAAATGGTCTTTAAAAGAGCAAGACAGCACTGTCTGAGATGGTTTTCCTATGCATCTGGTAAAACCTGTCATGTCTGCTAGCAGAAGCCTGGTCATTTGCGACTCCTTTCAACACTACAATGCCCAATCCTCTGTGGGCCTCTGATCCTCATTCATATTTTACAGTACTCTTTTTAACAAAAATCATTCTACATTAACAGATAGCTCCTTAAAAATAGTACTCTCTCATTAAATCTGATTTGACAGAAAGAATCCTAAGGAAAAAAAGGAGTGCTTTATAAGTGAAAAGTACAAATCTTTGGCCTGTCTCTTGACATTTTTATGTCAAAAAGCAAAAAACCTTCATGTGATTCAATCTATTGATTACTTTTTGCACCATAATTTGTTTTTTTATACCACAAAAGGAGGCACTTTCAGTACTGCAAAAGGTGTTTAATCCTAAAAACATACTCACCTAGAGAATAATTCATGAAAACAGAATTTGCTACACTCTAAGACCTATTCCAGTTACCACTCCTAAAGTCATCTGAAAGTCAATACTACCTGATCATGGAAAAAGGAAATGGGGCAAATCTACATCTCCAGCATGGAGAGCAGAGATTCCTTCATGCCTTCTAAGGGTGGCAGCTGCTCCCTCTATTCGATGGTAATCAAAGAGTATTCATTTAAGTCTCCTTGCTCTCTTTTCCTTATGATTAAGTTCCTTACCGTAGAACAAAAAACAGTGATTTAAATGAACACCATAGAAAGAATACTGGACTCTGGGGATCTTCAGAAAAAGACAGGAGGGAAAGTAAGAACCCCAAGACAGAACTTCACATGCTGTGAAACATGGTCTCCCATGATCATCTGGAGAGACATGGTGCAGCATCTGTGGAGCAGCATTGTGGCACGCCAGCAGCCTACAGAGACAGCAGCAGCAAAGCACACGGTCCTATGCTCACCAAGTACCACCAGCCTAAAGATGGACATACCTTCAGACAAGTCTGTCCGGAAAGATCCAAGACCCAAGACTTGGAGACAGAAAGCTCTGCACTGATGCTCTGTTAGACATCCTGTCATAGTTAGGTGCTGAAGTAAAATAGCCAAAGAAGGAGGAAAAGAAACCAAACCAACAAACACCCAACAGGAAGCAAGACAACATCATAAAATTCAGCTCTCATTCTGGCAGCTGTATTGCAGGAATTTGTGACTGTCTTTGAATCAGCTGGGAAGAATGTCAATGACTGTATGCAAATGAATAAAATGTCATATCAAAATACAAAGCACTATCAGCAACCACCTCTGACTTCCGCTTAGATTCAGTGCAACTGAGAAATGCACCGCTGAAGGAAACACAGCGCAGGCATGCTCAAACGTTTGTATCTATTCCTGGGAGCACATTTAAAAATTATTGCACACATTTTTTTATTTTTATTATTTTTTTAAACAACAACAGAGGCCAACAGATGTGACCCTCTCAGTATAAGCAGAATCACAAGTGCCAGATACTCAGCATTGTAGATTTTCTACAGAGCCCCAGAGCAGTGAGCTCTACATATCTCAGTGGATCCAACCCTGGCACAAACCATAAATGACTGCCTCTCTGGGTGTAAATTTTAAAAATATTACTACAGTATCCTAGACCCCACTAAGAACAATGGGGAGATATAACAATGTATAGTAAAATTTAAGTGTATTCACCCTCTTTACCAAAAGCAAATGCCACCCTACCTTAGTGAAGACAAGACTTGCGTCAATCAATGCTGTTTTGCAAAGAACACATATACTGAGCATCGAGGCTGCAGGGCCGGGTTCGAGACGCTTACCAAAACACAGGGTGGGACTCAGCAGTCAAAGGCCTCAAAAGAACTAGTGACGCAAATAGTGTTATAAATTTTCTAAGCAATTTTTTAATAAAAAATTTAAAGATATAAATTTGACAACTGTTCTCTTCAGAAGCGACACACCTGGGATTCTCCTGTTAATAAGCACCTTCGCAAACATGGCCTCTAGTGAGTATTTGTAGGTATATTGTACTTTCAGCTGAGCATAAGAAGAGATCTGATTGGATGCCTATATCTTTAAAAAATACTTGATATGAACAGAGTAGAAGACATGATATAGTAGTGATTACTGGAAAACAGCAGCTTAGATCTACGTTGCTTGACAAAGTGCAGCCTTGAAGCCACAGATGCAGGCAGAGTGGCATGGCAGCCACAGTCCTCCCTGAACTCTCAGTCACCGCTACTCAGAAACCTGTAAGCAAGCCTTTAAAAGTTGTTCTTAAAACTAAGGTAGCAAACATTTTGCCAAGTGATGGCAGTGTTATATGCCATAATCTTGCTTTGTAAAAAAGAAAAATAACATGAGAGATTTTTAATACTGGAATCTGGTTACATTACATATTTAAGCTTCTATACAGAATGATGGACACTTTGAGAAGCTAATCCTTATCCAGAAATATTTTAAGAAATAAGTAAAACAGACAAATGGTTAAAAAAAGAAAAAAAAGGAAAAAAAGCCCCATCCTAGGTTGCTCGTTCTCATAATAGTGCACATTCTGACCATAATTTAGTTATGGCTGCAAAACATCAGAAGATTATTATTTTTTTTTTAAAAAAGTGTCTCTTCTTTATGGTATTTAAAAAAAAATTGTGCCCTTCTAGTCTTTAATTGGCAGAAATACGTCCCCAAGAAAAAACTATTTTACTTAAGCTATTATTTCTCTCTCACACACATACACACGCACACACATAAAACAAAAACAAAACCCCAAAAGAAAGATAACATAATACCTTTTGCTGATGTGTCTTAGAGAGTAACATGACAGGCGTCGTGTGGTTTCCTTTAATTCCAACTCCTTCACAATATGCATCAACTGAATATATGCTCTGGGAGCCATAAAATGTACCAAACATCTACCTTTCCAAAGAATGCAGTAAAATATTTTTAAGATTTTTTTTTGTTTTTTAAAAGGTAAGGAAAAATAAAAGCAAGAAAATGATTCACTCCCTTACTTCATGCATCCATAATCTAAACCAAAACAAACTTGAAAGGAAGAACGAACTACCGCCGCGAGTTTTTAAGTCCTTGTTCTCTGTACATAAAAACTGCACTACTGAAAGGAAAAGAATAGAATCCATGGTGTCAGCTGATTTAAGAGAGAAACAAGGCTGTTATTAATATCCAAAACTGGTACATGTGTGGTTTGCTCTTATAACGCATATTCCATCTCTTCTGCTTTTCATATCCAAACTTCTAAATGCTACTTAGGGGCACAGCAGGTTAGATCCCAGCACTTGGTGAGCAGAATTCACAAGCTGGGAAGAGACTCATCTTCAGGGTACAGCTGTGTTCATATATACTGCATGTATATATTTCTCTTAGATTTGGCTGTAGTGGACTGGCCATGGTTCAAGTGGGACTATAGCAGGATGTAGGTCAGGGATAGTCTTGTGGCTATGTACACATTCATAGTCGGTCCATGGCTTCCAACTAGTAACGCTATTTCCGAAGGTCTAAGACACAAACCTGTAAGAGATTACAACAGTCAGCCAGAAGTTTGCCTTACATTTCAAGCTTAACTTGTATATGGATCACAGTGTAATTTATAATGTTTCTAAGCTTAATATTCATAAAGTAAAAACAACAAATCACAGAAAAAGACTTAAGTGAAGGGCCCAAGATCACTAAGCTGAGCAATGAATCCCCACAAGCTACAGCAACTGAAGAAATGCTGTCATAATTTTTAGAAGTTAATCTTTATAGTTAGTAAAAAGGAGATGGGAGACATACAAAGTACTGATCCTAACTCTCAAATCTTAATAAAGGGCATCAACATTAAGAAAGCCATCTTATTGATAGCCCTGGAACTCTGTAGCTTGTTTTACAACAGCAGAGGCTGCACTACCGTTTTTTCAAAAAACAACCTACTAGGAGCATCCTAAAGGTCTCAGTGTCAAATATGTCCATGAAGAAATCAGTTTCAACTCCACAACCTTAACACTTCCTCTACTGACAAAGTCACCTTAAGTTTTACTTTATTCAAAGGTAATAGATACATCCAGCACATGTCCAGCACAGGGAGTGGTGGTGGGATGATGCCAATACCTTCATTAACATTTTTTATTTTGCTAAGACTGTGTATTCAACATGCCCTCTGCTCTCTAAGAATGTATGAGTATACTCACTGAACCATCTGATGCACTGGCTCCAACTTTGTCTCCTGCTGCATTCCAGCAAACTTCAAAAATCCCACCAGTTCCCCTGTAACTGTGAACTAGAGCACCTGTCTGAAAATACGAAAAACAGAACACTAAGAATCATCATAGAAATGAAAATAGGGAGGTGAGATTATAATGCGTGAGAGGGAATCATGAGACTCTACCCCCTACACACACACACACACACACACACACCCCGATGGTTGCTGAGGGAAGAAGACCCATTTTCTTTAGTGGTGTAGCTGTTGCCAGTGCTCCTACAAGTAACTCCATTTAGATTCACAGTCTTCTCCAATCCCCAAATGCCACTAGAGGAGGAAGATTAACTAGGCAAAAGACAGGGGCTCTGATAAAAATATTATATGATGTGCAGTATACATAATGGAACCTATTGTGTATAACTACCATATAATAATTTTAAAAAGGAAAAGAGGGAAAAGAGAAAAACAAAGAGTGGGGAGCAGGGGAAGAGAAACCCATTTAGGAGGCTAGTATCGTAGAATTATTATTGTAATTCATATAAACCTAGATAAAGTAATTTAAAAAGCAGTATATGGGCTCAAGATAAACTGTCAAGGAAAATAGAACTTGTGAATAGTTGGGGTCTGAGAATGAGTCAAAAATATAAAAATATATTATGATGCATTATTTTTAACAATCAAGAGGCAGGACTTCATTTCAAATAAAAATATAGACAGGTTCTGAAACTCCAGAAATGTGCTATGGTAATCCCTTCACAGATGTGGTCAGACTATCCTCAAGTGATTGATGGTGACCATTCCCCTCTAGGATCTTGAGCCTCTTTGAACAGCTACAGGTGGGACAGTCAATGCAGGGTATAAAGAGTGCCTGCTACTGAGAGACATATGCATTTTGTCAATAACAAAACAACATCGCAAAGGTCAAGTTTAAAAAAAAAAACAAGAGGCCGGGCGGTGGTGGCGCACGCCTTTAATCCCAGCACTTGGGAGGCAGAGGCAGGCGGATCTCTGTGAGTTCGAGACCAGCCTGGTCTACAAGAGCTAGTTCCAGGACAGGCTCCAAAACCACAGAGAAACCCTGTCTCGAAAAACCAAAAAAAAAAAAAAAAAAAAAAAAAAAAAATAAAGAAAAAAAAAAAAACAAGAAAGACACTGTGTTCATGCTGTTATGGCATGCTCTTTGAGTAGTGTGAGTGTGTCAGGGATAGTCCAAGGTAGGTAAAGGAAGAAAAGATGCACATATCCTTCTTGAAGGATGCTATAGAAGTTCCTTAAGTGTGTCCAGGAATGTTAACAATCCCATTCTCTTAGCTGAATTCTAAGAATAGCTATTTTATTCCTTTAATGAAAACAAAAGTTCAGTTGCTACTTAATACCTAAAATCAGACCAGAACTGTACTTTCCTGTGAAGCCGCAGTTCAGAGGGCAGAGGCTGTACAGTGCAGCTAAAAACTACCAAGGTCTGACAGAGCACGAGTGACTCCTGAGGGTTTTCTTCACAACAAAACCCTCACACACCTTGCCCACCACTATCCTGGCACACAGGCCTCAACACCTTGGTCTTGACTTCCTCTCCAAATTTAGCTCAACATCATATACAAACCACAAATGTTATGACTGAACTTTCAGAAATTTCTCTTTCCTAAAGTTTTCATAGTTCAAGACCAATGACAAATGAGTACAGCAGCCTTAAGTATCTGTGCTTACTGAGAAAACAAAGAGGACGGAGGCAGGATGGACACTGACTAAGTGTAAGAGCAGACCCTGCAGACCACAGACCTATGGCATATGGATAAATGCGGGGCTAAAAGAAATGGCCGCCCACCTGCCCAAGCTACCTATATTAAGAACATCTACCAATCTATCTTTAAGTTGAGGCAGGACGGTAATAAGTCCAAACACGACCAAAGGCAGATCTGTGATGGTGAGGATTAGTGGGTCACATTTATCTTATCTGTATGCTGGAACAAGACGCTCACGGGACAAACTATAACCAACAGCAGAGTCTGCACCCACCACCAGATGTCATCTGTCATTTCACACTCAGGTTTAAAAAGGTAAACAGTGAACTGCACAAAAGCAGACAGCTGGTCAGATAACCTTAAATAAGTTACATTTCACTGAAATTATTTTGGCACAATGGATTACAACTGGAAAAATCTTCCAAACATTAAGCAAACACCAAAAAGAAAACGTATTTAAAAAAACAGCATTCATACAAATGTAAAAATCACAAAGCACATCAGAGCAATCATAAAAATTTAGAAACCCTGTCTCGAAAAACCAAAAAAAAAAAAAATTTTTTTTTTACTGAAGAAATAAGCCAGAAAAATGGATATAACGCATTCATGTGTAATGAATTCAAAGTAATACATAGACTTAATGTAGTTAAACAAATTCAGAAATACATCTAATTTAGGAAATGCTGAAGACTAAAGTGCCAAGAACAGAGACACTGCCATAGAGAGTAGTTAGGCCTGCACTGTGGATTCAGCTATTTACAAGGACACAAAAGAGAATTGGGGGCTAGAGGTGCAGCTCACTGTAAAGGGTGCTCACCTGGGACCCTAGGGACCTAGCTCAGTCTTCTGGACTATGAGGCAAGGAGCAAGCAGCCAACCATGTTCATGGTTGACAGATTTGGTATACATAGTAAAAACAGGAAACAATGAATGAGTCCAAGACAACTGCCTATCCACATGAAAAGATGACTTTCTTTCTGGACCTCACACCATACAGACTACAACAGGGACCACTAACAAAATCAAGCTTAAACATTGTAGGGAAAAAAAAGAGACCCCAGTAACATACACACACACACACACACACACACACACACACACACACACACACATCTGAACACTCATTTGAAAGAGCGATACAGCAAGTTCTCCATGAAGTAGGGGGAAAGGAAGACTACCACAATGATACCCAGGATGGAAGAGACCCAGAACATACAAGGACCAAGTAGCCAACAATCAAAAAATGATGTAGGCGGGTCTGCATCTAAATGTTGTTTCATTGGTTAATTAATAAAGAAAACTGCTTGGCCTGATAGGTCAGAACATATGTAGGCAGGGAAGACAGAAAAGAATGCTGGGAGGAAGAAGGCAGTGAGACACAGGTGCTATAGCTCTCTTCTCCAAGATGGACACAGATTTAAGATCCTTCCTGGTAAGACACCACCTCGTGGTGCTACACTCATTAATAGAAATGGGTTAATCAATATGTGAGAGTTAACCCATAAGAGGCTAGAGTTAATGGGCCAGGCAGTGTTTAAAAGAATACAATTTGTGTGTTGTTATTTTGGTGTAAAGCTAGCCGTGCGGGAGCTGGGCAGGAGTGCAGCTCCTTGCACTCCTCACTACAAAAAAAGAACAGCAGAGCTGTATTGTTTCTACTCTAAACAGAACATGAAACTGAATGTTTAAATAAATATGATTACATTTACCAAATCACAAAAATGTTTAGTGAACTGAGAATTCAGGATACAGAAGATACGAAGTACAAAATGGTATGAATTCTTCATGAACCCAGAGTTTCCTTTCTGAGTATACAAAATCAAACATGCACACACATAGATATGCAAAAATACTTTAACATATTGCCCACATACGCATTAGAAAAAGTTTGATTCATTTGCATGTCAATAACAAAATGAACCAAACCACTGTTTTAGACCTCAATGAACTCCTATAATCATAAACCAAAAACTGTTAGTGCAAATCACAAGTTTTAAAAGATATGTAGTATATCATACGATTTATGTACAGTTTTACCACACAGAATATACATTTACTATGGTATTGGCTGACAACTCTTCATGACTGGTGCTGACAGGCATTAAATACTTTAGCTGTGTCAATAAAACAATTTGGTTGAAATCCTTTTGAGAACTAAAAGAAAGATATATACAACAAACACAGCAAAATATCCTTATAAAGTAAATCTGGAGATTTATGTTAATCATATTCATATTTATGTTCACTCCCAGGCATGCATCATTGTTCAGTTTTTAGAAGTTGAACTGTATTCACCAGTACTCTCTTAGGAACACAAAAGTAAAATTTGGAAATGGTGGTTTTAAACAGGTATTTCATAATAACAAAATTTGTTTGGTATATATTTATAAAGAAACATAAAAGAATCGAGATAAGACATTATATATGTGTGTGTGTATGCATAATGTATTTATGAATATATAGAGCTGACTTTGGAGTTGGCCACTGGCTCTGTCCTTCTCTAAATCCAAGCATGTTGTTAAAATAAAAATTCAGAGTTTCTGTCTTATGTCAGGAGCATGATGAGAAAGAAAAAGTAATTTAGAAAAAAATTTACTTTTCTTCCTACCTATTTTTGTCTCTATCGTACCTTTCATTGAATATATACATCTGTATAGGTCTATATAAATAATGTTTAAATTTTCCACAATGAAAAATAAATTTTCCTGCACAACAACTCCACCTGGTTGATAAGATGTCATGATGCTGATAATGCTTCTACAAGACCTGTTTTGAGTACCAGCTGCTCAAGATAGTTCCTTCCAACTTGGTTACCTGAAACGGTGCATTTTTTCTTTTTACAACGTTCTGGCCAGACCTCCAAATAGGAAGAGCAGAAAAACCCTACCAAATATTCAGAGACTATTTGCAATTATACCAGACAGTATCTTGAAACTTAACCATCATTTTACTTTCACAGGATCCCATAGAAAGAACATTGTCCCCATGACAGCTGGAAGTAATTCTAGAAGACAACGTCCCCTCTCCCAACAAACCTCTCCCAACAAAGTTTGTCCTCAGGGTCAGGGACATCATTTAGGTGTTGATTATAATTGGTATAGGGTTGGGGGTTGGGAAAAAAATTATGTCAGCTCAAGGATTTCTTTGGGAAAAAAAGGAGGAGATTATTGGGATAATAGATTAGTATGAGCTTACTCACACTAATAATAATAATAGTAGTAGTAAGTAATAGAGTGAATACTTGTGAGTTATTATTTATAGGCAATTACATTGGTATAGATTCTTGTATACTGATACAAAGTTAAATTACACTGAATACTGTATGCATGCATGCTTCTACCTCTGCTTAAAACATTTTTATATACTGATATATATTTATCATATTGCAATGTACATTTCTACCTCTGATCAAGGATACTTATACATTGTTTGCAGTCTGAGGTCATTGTCCTCACTTGTTGCATATTTGTTTATTGTATAATATCCTAATATGAAGTCTTAGTCTTTAAGTTATATAGGTATTAAGAATTATAGACCAAAAGTCATCTTTGTTTGTCATATTTAAATTAAACTAATCAGGTTCTTTAAATAGAGATTATACTCTGCATATATAGGTAATCTTCAACCACTTCAAAGAGCTGTAGGATATGGCATTTAAATAACTTAGGGCTCGGTTGAAGTGAGACAGGATAGGTCCTGGCAGCATTTCCTGCTTACTCAAGTAATATTATTTCCCTTCTCAGATCTTCGATGGGGTTGAAGACTAGATAATTGTAGTTACTTTCCTCTTATGACTTGGCCAAGTTATTTATTTATACAAGACTTAAACTATAGTTAGGATAGGATAATTATTGAATATATTTGTTCTTATTGTATATAATTTTGTATTAGGCTTAGAACGCTCTTATTTAAACAAAAGGGGGAGGTGCTGTAGGAAGTCTTACAGCCAGCAGTGGTTATCCTCCCACTGGGGCGTGGCCTCTTATGATGTATAAGCCAATGGAGAACATGCATCGACTCTCTTTCCAGTTGCTGGATTCAGTTTCTGTTCTCGGTTCAAGCAGAGGATTCTGATTTGTGAGTTTACCCCTAAATAAATAACCATCTATTTCTCAATTCTGAGCTAGTGTGGGATTTCTTTTAAGCGTCCTTCCACAACATTATCTAGTAAGATATTAAGATATGATACATTTTTCTTTGTTTTTTGATTTTATGGTTTGTTTGAGACAGGTTTTCTCTTTTTAAAAGCCCTGGCTGCCCTGGAACTAGCTCTTGTAGACCAGGCTGGCCTCAAACTCACAGAGATCCACCCACAACTGCCTCCCGAGTACTGGTATTAAAAGTGTATGCCACCACCATCTGGCAAGATAGAATATTTTTATTTTAAATCCAGGAACATGCTTCTAATCCCAGCACTTGGAAGGGGAGGCAAGATAAGTTCAAGACCAGGCTGACTACAAAGTGAGACCTCTCAAAAAACAAAAACCACCAATGATCCAGTTGAAAAAGGAAAGAGCATGATCTAAAAGAAACCTCCCCTACAGGGGAATTAACTCCAAGCACTGATAGAGGAGATTACTTGAAATAATTCTGTACAGCAAAACAAATATTCAGCAGAGTAGAGACAGAAAATTGAAACGGGAAAAAATTTGTGCCAACTATACTTCAGTTAGAAAAATATAGAAGAAAATATTTTAAAGTGAAACACTGAATAAGCGACTCATCCTGTCGGCGAACTGACACGGCCAACAAATGTTCCCTAAGTTTTCAACATCCTTGCATCAGAGAAAGGTACGTTGAAACCACTTTAAACTCCCAGCTTCCCTAGTCAGAAAGGCTGTCATGAAGCAGACAAGGGTCAAAGTGCTGGCAGGTGTGCAAACCAGTCCAGTACCTACAGAAACCAGAGCACAAAGACAGAACCACATGCAGGTGTAGCATAAGTACACACCTGTAGGAATTCCTCAACACACCAGAGACACATGCACAGCCATGTTTACTGCTGTACTATTCAAGATGAGCAAGAAATGAAACCAGCCTAGGTGTTTATCAACAGAGAAAAGGAATGCATATTTATGAATGAAATTTTATGTAGACTTAAAGAAAAAATAAAACCATGATATTTTACGGGAAAACAGTCAAAATGGCAATTATTGCTAAGCAAAATATGCCAGACTCAGAAAGATAAATATAACATGTTTCCTTTCAAGGGGATCCTAGATTTTAGTTTTTACTTATGTGGGTGGAGTACTCATTATCATCTAGTGACATCATAAACAGGGGATTATGAGAAGGGATCAAAGAGGTCTTAATGTGAATGGGAGGGGTCAGGTAATAAAACCCATGTGATGTGAAGATGGAATGGGAGGCTGTGGGGTGGGTGGAGGATCAGAGAAGGGACTGGGAAACAGTTCAACAAGGACAAAGTATATAGAAAGTGCCATAATAAAGTCCTTAGTTCCAATGCTAGTTTTCAAAGTAAAATTAAAAAGAATTTTTAAAAATGCTCAGAGAAGTCAGCCTACACCCTCAGGTGTGTACGGAGACACTCAGCCCTATTCCCCCACTGAAATGCCATGCTCTGTCTGGAAGTCGGACCTCTGCTGAGTATGACCCAGAAATCTCATGGTGCTTTGTGCAATGAGCAACTCAGTAAGGATGAAAGAAGCTGCTAAGAACAGTTACTTTAGGGCATGAGGGCAGAGATGGCCAGAGCTCCTCAGTGTAGACCTTCCTAAGCCACAGGATGTAGAACTTAATGAAAACTACTCAAATGTGATGGTTTGTAGTACGTAATTTGTGACGTTAACTATGGTGGAAATCTATCAAAAGAGTCGCCAATAATATATTAGTATGCCAGACACCAACAAAGACCTGGGAAACACAGAAGACACAGTGTATGGGGCACAAAAGCTCACTCACTGGCTTCTATTTGAAAGGAGGCTCTTTACAGTACCATCCCTGAAAAGGCAGCAGGGTGTTAAATCTGGTTCAGTCATGCAATCTTGTCTTTTAACCTCAACAAATGTCAACTACAACGCTTCTTATTTCATATCCACTATGTTGCTCAAAAATAAAATAACAAGAGATCTAATTCTAAATTCTGATTTGACAAAAAAAAATGCAGTCTTCAATCACTGTTGATTGAAGAAGTACACTGTTGATTTTAAAAAGGCTTTTAAAACTAAGCAGTAAATTGATGTCAAATGAGGAATAACCAAAATATAAGTAAGTAGGTAAATGCTTCTAACTCATAAGTGTGGTTGACAGTACTGGGACGTACCTGTGTGTTCCAGATGTGTACACATTTGTCAAAAGAACCACTTGCCAGATACCTGCCATCAGGGCTGAAAGCCACACTGTACACAGGCTCTTGGTGTTTTGTCAAAGTATGGATACAAATGCCTCGGTCTACGTCCCATAACCTAACTGTAGAATCAAAGGATGCACTGAAAGTGAAAGGGAAAATAATTTTATAAGTAACTAAATATTCTCTTAGCCTTGTCCCCAGCTTCCCACATTCTGCCCATCAGATTATACTGTTAAAATCCAAGTATTGTAGAAACTGGAAAACAAACAAGAAAAAGCTGAAGGCCCAGCTCCTGCCCAATCACTGTATTCCCAACAGTCCTAGTTATTGGTCCTTGGTTCTGAATATCAAATGACTGTATTTTGGGATTCATCTCTCTCTTGAATTAAAAAAAAAAAAGCTACCGACACAACAATTTTATTATTATCCTATGCCCCAATGATCTGTATGTCTCAATATAGAGCCCAAGTTGATTACTATGCTAGGCATATTGGCCTAAGTGTTGGATTACAAGGATAAGACAAGCCTACTTATGGGGTTTTATTTAAGAGATTTAAAAAAGAAAGAAAAATGGCATTAAGGCCTGAAATACTAATAATGCTAAAAATCCCACGTTTAAAGGTTTCCATTGAAATATATTCCTCTCAAGATATACTCCGTGTTTTCTGCCATATTTTCCCAAAATTTTTATTCTTGAGCGACTCAATAGGAAAAGTGAAACAGACACATTACCTTGCTAACATTAGATTGGCATTTGGATTATTTGTCCCTGGTCCTGTTGGACTCCATTTAATAGTATAAATTTCTTTATTATGTGCTTGCAAATCATGGACACAGTTATCTTGCTTCATACTCCAAATCTACCAAGAGAAAAAAATTGGTAATTTTTCCATATAACAGATACATTGAAAAGTATTACCTTTCCAGTACAAAATGAGTCATCAAGGGAATGATTACAAACAAACTTAAAAGTAGTTGAAATGTATTTAACATTACTCCATAAGTTGTATTAAATTCTTCACAAATACTCCTTATTGTAAAACTTTGAAGGCTGAATTAATTAACTGCAGTTTTTCTAAGATTGTTTTGAATAGCCATAAGATGCACAAATCTTAACATTTAAGAAAGTCCTCGGACGAGGGTTATAGTAACTCTGGTGGAGCACTTGTGTGAGTAGTTAAGTACTGTGTGAGGCCCTGGGTTCAGTCCCAAAACCACATACATACACACAACCAAAAACAACTGGAATTCACATTCTGGAAATGCAGTAAACAGCTAGAGAATACCACAGTGCTTTGTAGCTTAGATAAACAGTCATAGGGAAGCAATCAGATCTCACAGTTCTACAGTTCTCTTTGGTCTTTTCAACAGCACTGGCAAGGCTGACATACCCCTTACAACCCTATTTACATTTCCTATCTACTTTGGCCATTGTCTTGATCTAGATTCTGTTCTTGAGGTTTACCACCCTATCACCTACTCCTCCGTTACACACCACCCATTCTATTTCTGCTCTGGAATCCGCTGTGGCCCAAATGTTTTTGTAAGGTTAAGAAAAGATCCAATCTAGAACTTGAGGTATCTAATTACAGGCTTTTTAACTTGCAGCTCAATTCATGGCTTGAGCTTCTCTGGATATTGGCTTTCCTTCATAGTAGAAGTTCTAATGCATGAGCATGAGAAGAAAACTTGGAGACAGACAATTAAGCTATTGTGGTGGTATAGGCTCATACCCAGTGCTTGGTAAGATGTAAGACTCTCGAATTCAAGACCAGTATGGGCTACATACTGAGAGTCTGACTCAAAATAAAGATCAGCCCAGTGCTGCGATGCTTTCTTAGTACACCCAAGTCCTCCATTTGATCCTCAAGATGAAGGGAGGGAAAAAAACACTTAGCTTGTACACAGTAAAAGAAGTGATTTTCTCTGCATGACTATCCTATTTTTAATGGTTGTCACTATAGTCAATGATACTCTAAGGCTAAAAATAAAATGTTTCAGGAGATCTGTGTGGCATGAGGAGGCACCAACATTCACTCTGGAGATTAGCACTAAGCTAGTCTTTACCTCACAATTATGTTTTCACGACCTGCGGTACAAAAGGTATTAAGTTTCGCTTTTAGTCACATCACACTGTGTTCTCTGATGGTTAATGCTCTGTCTCAACTTGATTGGGTCATGGAGAAATCAGGTATTTGGCTAAGTATTATTTGCCCAGTTGGTGAGACTATTTGGGAAGGATTAGGAAGTGTGACCCTGTTGGATGATGTGTATCACTAGGGGTGGGCTATTTAATTTAAAAAATGCACACCATTCCCATTTAGTTCTGGGTGTAATGGTTGTTGATATAAGCCACTGCCATGCCTAACTGCCTGCTCCATGCTCCATGCCATAACAGTCAAGGACTCACCATCTGAAACTGTAAAGCCCAACAAACTCTTCTATAAGTTGCTTTCTTCATGGTGTCTTAGCACAGCAATAGAAAGTAACTAAGACATTGGCTTTCCTCCGTATCCAGTTTGAAGACAGCAGTGAATACAAAGTCCCAGCCGCCATGATATATAGTTTTCATAAGTCTCTGATAGATTAATGTATGTCCCTATTACCTTCTTACCAATGAGAACAGGAACAAACACAGCAGCATGGTGCACCTATACAGTCATTCTTTCAATAGAATTTACTATATTCAAGTATATAACTATTTCAGGGGGAAAATTAGCAATTAAAAAGCTTTGATTTAGGTTTTACATATCAAAATGACATTTTCAAAAGTCTTAAGCCAGATATGGTAGTATTCAGGAGGCAGACTCTTGAGTTTAAGATACGCTTAGTCTATATAACTGAGTTCCAGGACAACCAGAGCTACACAGTGAGACCTTGACTCAAAAAAAAAAAAAAAAAAAAAAAACGAAACAAACAAACAAAAAAAATCCAAAAACTCCTTAAAATGCCCAGCCACATATCATGAAACACCTTCACCCTAAAGTACCCACTACCTGAATTACCTTCAAGGTCATGTCATCTGAACACGAGGCCAGGAGATTGCCAGTTGGGTCCCATTTGATAGCGTTTACTTCATTCTAAAAACAGTAGTAAATATTTATATTTTCATTTTATAGAACAGGTTGTTATTTGATATTTAATATGCATACTCAAGAATGATTCTGAAATATTATTTGCTAAAAATAACCATTTTACACGAGGGAACAGACTTCTTACCGTGTGTCCCTGGAATGTTTTGACAGGTCTGTCTTGTCCCAATTTGCAGACATGAATGCACATATCTGTGCTACAAGACGCGAAGGTGTTGTTGCTCTGCCAGTCGACATCCAGTGCTGGGGCTGAAAAGGGGCAGAGGTTAGGCTTGCATTGTGCACATGACTGTCATGTAGGAGGAGAGCTCTGAATCATGGCTAGACATTAAGAGTTCTAGGCAGTAAATATTTTTTTACACTTTTTTATATATTTATTTTTTTTCATTTTTAATGTATACTGGTGTTTTGCCTGCATGCATGTTTGTGTGAAGATGTTGGATACCCTAGAAGCAGAGTTATAAATGATTGTGAACTGTCATATTTGGGAATTGAACACAGGTCTTCTGGAAGATCAGCCAATGCTCTTAACTGCTGTGCAATCTCTTAGTCCCTACTTCACATTTTTTATGATACAAAGAAAAAATTTAAAAAGATAAAGCTATCTAAGTATCAAAAATACCAGTAACTTTCAGGAATATGATCATGGTGCCCAATAATTCACACTGTGCACTGGAGCACTAAGTCTTGGCTTCTCATTTGTATAACAATAAGTCAAGCCTGTGCACGTGCAATGGACGGAAGCTTTGTTTCTACCACTATTGTTACCCTGGGGTAACACCCACTTCTAAATGTCACTTAGTATTTGGAGATGGTGCCAGGACCAAGAAGACGCTGCTTTTTGGAAGAATGCTATAGATTATATAGCTCAGAGAAACGATGCACCAGAGCCATTCCCACTGTTAACTGTTCTACCCAAGCAAGGACACAGCAGATAATTAGCAAATATGTTTTCTTTTAAAAAAATTCTTGCAAAATTCCCTTCTAAGAAAAATCAAGTGAATCTTAAAACTGTTAAATTTAAAATCACTAAGTTCCAAAATTGACTAGGATTTAGTATGCAGCCTAATTTCAGCTCAGAAACGATTACAGATTTCTTTTCTTTCCCCTATAGCAAGCAGCAATAGCTCTGTTATTAGTTTCACAGATCAAGGCAAGTGTAGCAGTAACTGGTTTAATTGTGAACACACAGGAACACTGTCTTCACACACTAGGCGGCTGTGCTGAAGGAGTTTTCACAGGGGAAATAACAGGACATTTAGACTTAGCCTCAGTTATGATACAATTCCTATGGTCTGCCAAACTAGAATAAAATACTTTCTGAACCTTGCTAGTCTGTCAACCCCACTTAGAGACAAGAAGAAACAGAAAGGTGAAGGATATTTCTCCATTTTCATTTCACAGAAATTTCCTAATCCCATCTCTTACTTCATTTTCACACTTGGCTAAATGTGACTTCCAGGGGCTGAAACCTGCACCATCCAGCGACTGTGGCCACCCTGGTCAGCAGCATGTGATTGCTGGCATGCCAGCAGTCCTGTTCTCTTCAGTCTGCCCTCAGGTTCACTCTCACAAGTTACCCTCCAGTTCCTGTGCTCCCTAGTGCTGCAAGTGTTTCACAGAGAAGAAGAGGGGGTCAGGAGCCCAAGGCTAGTAGGAGACACACTGCTGTTGCTCCTTGCTCAGCCTGGGTTTCTCATGGCCCCTGCCTGCTGTTACTGGGTAGCCTCTTCTCAGTGGTTCAGATTCCCACTGGACTGGTAGCACCTTCCACCACTGCTCTGCAGTCTCTTTCCTGCAGTTGCTCCTCTCTGGGTGACCTCACTGTTCCTAATGGTCTCTCTTTCCGATACTGCTACAATGACTTCCTTCTGCTGCAGTTCCTGTCTTGGATCCAAGTATAGACTATCTTCCTGCCAAAAGCTTGATTCAGCAAATACTTCAATATTAACTTGAAATATTATTCTGTAAAAAGCTATTTAAATTTACTTCTTTTATAAAAAATAATTCTAAGATTAAGAAGTAGGAAATAATGTAGGAAGAAGAGGCTGGAATTTTTAATGACTTTTAGAAAATAGATAATTATACAAAAAAAAGTACAAAGAAGGGTAAATATCTGACACGACCTATGAGAGCCTGAGTGGGCTTCAGACATGAGAGAAGGCCAACAAATATTAATCTGCACTAAGACAGACATACTTTGGTTCAGGGAAAAAAACAAACTGTATTGTAGCACGATTAATAAAAACCCAGAGATAGAAATTGGAGCTCAACCTGAAGGTCAAAAAAGCAAAACAGCCAGCCACTGGCTCTTCTACCTCAGTCTGAAATGGGGATGCTATTGTAGTAATATTTCATTTGTGTTTTAATAAATAAAGCTTGCCTGAAGTTCTGAGAATAAAATAGCCACACTGATCAGTTTTACAGATAAAGCAGTGGTGAACACCTTTAATCCCAGTAGTCACACTAGTTGCCATAGAAACTGGGCAGTAGTGGTGAACACCTTTAATCCCAGCACTAGAGAGGAATATAAGACGGGAGGAGACAGCTCTCACACATAATCATTCTGAGATTCCTGGAGGCAGAATGGCCATTTTGGACTGAGGGGCTGGTTGCTTTGATTTTTTTGACCTTTAGGTTAAACTCCAATTTCTGTCTCTGGGTTTTTATTAATCATGCTACACTAATAACTAAGAAATTCAGCTAGGAATGTTAAATTGAGTGCTGTGATGCAAGTGCCTGCATGTGCCTAGCTCTGAAACCCCCCAGACCCAGACTACCCGGAGACACTAGGGAATAGGCATTCCTAAAATGGGCCAAGAAAGAGTAAGTTCCTAATCCAAAACAAACCCATGGGAAAGTCTATTATTATGGCCATATTTTATAGAATGTAGAGGAAGCTAAGAAAAGTTAAGTAATTTTCCTGGAATACTTTTATTCTACAGTTTTACAAGTTTTTTTTTTTTTTTTTTTTGGTTTTTCGAGACAGGGTTTCTCTGTGGTTTTGGAGCCTGTCCTGGAACTAGCTCTGTAGACCAGGCTGGTCTCGAACTCACAGAGATCCACCTGCCTCTCCCTCCCAAGTGCTGGGATTAAAGGAGTGCGCCACCACCGCCCGGCCAGTTTTACAAGTTTTAAAGTTAAAACGAAACATTCTCTCTTCAATTTTAATTAATTTTTGTTAATCCAAATGATTGCAAAATTTTTGTAAAGAATAAACCTATGGAAAAAAAGGCACATTTATTTTTTACTAGTATTTTTAAAATTCGTTCTTTGACAACTCACTGGCATTTTTATTGGCCTTACTAAGATATAATTCACTTATTTTGAATATATCAGGCAATGGTGCTCAGAGTTTTTCAATATTTTTAAAATTTATGACCAAATGTGATTGCTGAAGAATGACATCACAGAGGCAGGAGAAAAGCCTGATGCTAATGAATATACCTATATCTTCAGTGTAATGATTTCCATAGTGTTTACATTTGTAAAAATTGCAAGGCAAATACTTCCAGTTCATTATATGTCAGCTATTTCTCACCAGAACTTTGTTAACGTATAAACTTTATATTTTGAAAACCTTCAGTTCCTCCATCATCCCTCTTCATCCCGGCCCTTCTCAGGTTCCTGCTCCCTTATGTTTTGATTCCTGTCTAAAGGGCATTATATAGCCCAGGATCTCATTACTCCCATGTGCACATGCATACACGAGGCAGAAACAAATGGACAGAGGCTTAATTCTACCCCTTAAGTTAGCTTAGGTTGGGAGTCTGAGAGGATATACTGGGGAACACCTCAAATGGGTAGAATTCATTACACTGTGGCTAAGCATGCACACTCCCCGACCCCAACTTTGTATCACTCCCAGGAAGTACGAGAAAATGAGACTCCCCAGAGAAGAGGGGAAGGACTAGAACCCAGGTGAAACAGAAGCAGAATAGGTAAACAGGGGGTGTTGTATAAACATATATTTGTGTGGTAAGCTGATGGAATGTTTGGTGCTTAACACCATGTCTGCAAACCACTCTACTCAGATCATACTGAAGTCATTTTGCTTCCAGTTGGTTTGTTTGGTCACAGCTGCAATTTTAGCTCTTTGTAAGAGCAGCCACCTGCTCAGCTTCCAGTGTAGAACCTCAGAGCACAAATCTCCAAGCAGCAACTGTTATCAGGTAATGGTGAACTCCTGCTCTGACTGGCCTCATGCAATCTTGCTGAAGTCAACACTACTCAGCTACTGAAATCAAGAAATTCACTAAGAATCGAAACAAATAGGTACACACCTATAACCCAGAACTCTGGAGGCCGAAGAAAGAAGAGTATTTGAAGCCAGCCTGGAATATACAGCAAAATTCTGTTCCTCCCTCACTTCTCAAATAACAAACTAGTCAGTGAGAACAGGCACAGGGGTTCCAAGATGAAGGAACTGATGGCAGTGAGCTGCCTGCTCAGACTGCACCATGCAGGAAGAAGCCTGCAAAAGTCACTGAGAAAGCCTATGTTTCAGTGCACAAACACAGAACATGTGCCCTAGACAGAGCTGAATTTATCGCCACATAAGCCGTTTTTCCTATCCTCACAATAAACAACTATCAAGAACCCTCATTTACGGGCAGTGGTGGCACATGCCTTTAATCTGAGCACTCAGGAGGCAGAGAGAGGCAGGCGGATCTCTGGGAGCTTGAGGCTACCCTGGTCTACAGAGCTAGTTTCAGAGCAGGCTCCAAAGCTACAGAGAAACCCTGCCTAGAAAAATCAATCAATAATCAATAAGTAAATAGACATAAAAAGAACCCTCATTTATATACAGTGAAAATGAGGCTCATAAGGTGAAGTGACTGAGAGCTGATCAAGTGAGGAATGTACACTCTCAACTCTACAGCACTCGGGACTCCTGAGGACTGGTACCAAGAGTGCTGGCTGACACGCAGTCCTGAATGGATTCCATTGAGGCCAACACTTCAGCTTCCTTCCCCGTGTACTGTCAAGATTTACCTGAATGGAAAGGGAACTGCTGCTTGGCTTCACCAGTGTGTGCATCCCAAATAATGGTAGTCTGAGAATAAAGGGGGAAAAAAAAACCTTAGTTTCTCTGATGTTAAAGAGTGCAAATGCAAGAACAGATACCCAGCTCTATTAAAGCAGAAGGTAACTTTAGAGTGAACTTCACTTCAATATTTTTATTCCTCACAGCACACGGCGATCTGCACCCAGGTCAGGGGAAATGATCATGATGCGGTTTAACTTTCTGTGATTTTTCATCAACTTACTGCCAATAACAATTATTGTTTATCAACAAACTATCTGATACTATGCTAGGCTGCTTAATAGATTTACAGCTTTGAACTTATTACAAACTTATTAGGTTACAGTGAAACGACCTAGTTCGAAATACTGCAACATTTCTCCTTCTTCAAAGCTCACATGTACAAAAAAGAAAAAAATGGCTGCTTACATTTTTGATACCACTTAAGGAAGGTCCTGAAGCTGCCAGTGAGAGAGACAAGTACTGGCTCTTCTTCTCCCTCCCCTAATTCCTTTGTTAAAATCACTCACTAGAACTGAGTCTCAGGCAGTTTATGTCCCCACCCACAACACCATCCAATTGATAATAACTGAATCAAAAAAAAATCTTAAACCTTGGCTTATTGAGGGAAGTGTGGTAGAGAGGGACTGAAAAAGAGAGAAGCCAGTGCCAACCAGTCTCTGTCACTTCCTGGAGCCAGGGAGGAAGTGTTTCAATAAGCACAGGAGGACACAGATGGTCCACTGAGTCTCCCCAAATCTATGGTCACCACTGAGATAAACTGGAAAAGTACAAAGAGCTTAATGATGACATTTCATTAGGTTCAAATCCCAGCAAAAATGAAGAGTGATCATTATCAACAAACGATATCGTGAATAGATTTAAGAAAACAAGCAGATGAGAAATTATTTCTATTACTGCCATAAATTCATACTGGAAAAAACAGAAGTCTATTTAAGTGATCATCAAGAAAGAAAGAAAAATTACTTTCAAATAGTGTCCTTACAGAGCTTAGCTAAATGTTCATTTACCTTATCTACACCAGCACTTAGGATGAAATTTCCTTTCTTATTCCATTTTAATGCAAATATAGGGCCTTTATGCTGCCCCAAGGTGCTGGCAAGATTACCTAAAGTTTAAAAAAAAAAAAAAAACCTTTAAAATTACTTCAAACTTTGTAACTTAGAACATCAATACATTTAGAAAAATACGTACCATCTTTAGTCCATATTCTGGCAAATCCATCGTATGACCCAGTTGCTAGAAGTGTACCTTCACTCTGTCATAGGATACATGTTGTTCATTACACAATTAAGGCCAATTAATTACTACGAACATGTCCCAGGCACACTAGACCCTTATTTATGTGTAAGTGCCAACATAGGCCAGCAAAACACCCTTCCCTGATGAAGCCAGTGTTCATCTGGTAGTAACTGCTGTGGAGCAGGACTGACAAGATCCCACTACAGAACACTTCACAGACCGTGAATGAGAATGGTGGCGGGTAGTAGACTAGAAGGACAGCAAAATGATACCGCAAAAATGCTTTTTTAAGAAGTAACAAGTAAAATCTTCCAAAATATCTTTAATTGTGATTAGGACTTTGGGAACACGGAGACAAGTTGACCATATACTATCAAATCATCAGATGCCGTCATTCACAGGCTATTTAGGCAAGCAGAGAGCACTCACATTCCAATCTAGAGAAGTGACATCCTTGTTGCTAGGAACATCCTGTCCTCCTTCCCGGATGCAATGTCGAAGGACCAGCTGTGTGGGACCACTCGTGCTGTTTTCACTGAGATTCCATATTCTTGCTGTGGAGTCTCCAGACCTTCAAAGTCCAAAAATATGTTTAAGGTCTCATGATAATCTCATGCATTCCAGAATTCAAGCCACACATTTATCATCTGAATAAGAAGCAGACTACCAGGCATAAGCATTTCTAATATTTTATTTTATTCTATCAAGTAATCCTATCAAGTAATCCTAAACTTACTTCACAAAGAAATACTACTTTCTAAGGCAACATGACCATAAGCAAGCAACAAGTGTCTGGAAAGTGCAGTCCATTCAGTAACATAGCCTTAAATGGTAGTGTAGAGCTGGGTATGGTGAAGCAGGCCTATTAATCCCAGGACTCGAGGGTCAACAGTTCAAAGCTATTCTAAAACCAAACAAAACACCCAACATCTAGAAGCTCTTTTGAAAAACTTACCCTGATGCCAGGAGATCACTAACAGGGTTCCAGGCACAGATGAAAACTTCAGATTCATGGCCCCGTAGCACAACTGCTTTATTGGGAGGGATTTCAACATCCCCATCTACCTCCATCATATCAGTATGATTATCTGCATCATGAGAAGCAAAGTCTGTCAGAGGGAATCACATTTCTGCGAAGTATGAGTGTGCTAGTTTTAACCAAGGCAGTGTCTATGTACACAGAAGTGGATATGGAGGTGGCCAGGGCGAAGGAGTGAAAGGGGAGCGAGCCTTGGCAAGGCTGAAATGATAATGTGGCTGAATTAAAGTCTATCACAATACTATTCTGAGTTTCTGCCAGCAGGGGTTGCTGATATCGTTCATATAACATGAGAGTCATCTTTACTCCTCAATGTCAGAATCTTACTGTATGTTTAACAGAGAATATTACAGACTTTATTTAGAATAAGATGCAGATTCAAAATTCATTTAAGAGTAAAAGGGGTTCAGAAACATCTAAAAAGGAAATTACAGTGAATTTAGCCTTTTGAATCCTCAGGTATAAAATCTGAGCTGTTTTGTGTGACGTAAGTTGGGGATAGAAGTAAACACCAGATATCACTTCAGCTCTAAGGATGGGACATTCTTGTATGGCACAGTATTTTCTGAGAGTGTCTAAACATTCTTAGCTCACTTGTGATGGTGTGTGCTCCATTCTCCTCCCCATTTGCTGTATTCTCTCCATTTTTTGCAGATCCTTGTTGGTTAGTGGCTGCGGCAGCAGCTGCAGCAGCGGCTGCATGTTGTTGTGCAAGTTTGTCTCTATAGGCTTGTTGTCTTGTTTGGACAACATCGGGCATGACAGCATCGATCAGGGACAGAGACTCTATAGGTCGACCATCAAATAAGGTGCCATCCTGAGGGTGGAAAACCAAGAAAGAAAAATAAGATGTAGCTTTGAGAGTGACATGCACTCCACTAACAGGGCTTCATTCTGAGGAAAACCTGGTAATTTTCTCAACTTAAACAGCAAGGGAAGGAAGAAGAATGATACTGCCAAGAGGCAGACACAAACAGCCATCTACTCTTCATTCAGGTCCTGCTAAACTTCACACAAAGATAACTGTAATACAAGAAGCCATTCGTAAAAGCTTAACCAAATGATGAAATGCAAATACATAAAATTCAGGTAAAGAAGGCTGCTAGTAAAAAACATCAACCAGTAAGACTAGGTCATACAACCGAGCAACATCTCCATCAGTACTCTGAATTCACGCCATGGCATAAGTAAGTGCACCTATACTGAACCGAGACAGATCTTTTTCTTGCTCGTTTTCTTTAAACATTACAGGGTAACAATCACATCACATGATCTAGATGTGTGTGATATACAAACTTGCCATTTGGTATGTCTATAGCACCTGCGGCAAAGTGGGAGGTACTATCCTTGAGGGTACCAACAGGCACTGGGGTTGTTAACAGCTAAACTCCTTCCACTTACTTTGGGGTTTAGGGTGGTGGGGGAAGGACGTTTTCAGCTCTCAAGTAAAAAATAAGGGGAATTCTTTAACATGTTCTAAGTCCTGAACGTTAAACTTTCTAGCTAGAGCAAAATTCTGTAGACTTCCAGGGAAGAACAGGCAGTGTGTCCTTTGAAGACTGTAAGATCCCTGTCACAGAACCTCATGTTCCCAGCATCCAAACACAGTCCAAAGTGAATGAGTTTGGCTGTGTCATACAAAGCTGATTTACAGAATCAGGAAGCAGATAAGATTATCTTAGGCACCAGTAGCATGCCAACACCTGAAAGAAACACACTACTTACACATGACCTCAGACATACAGTTATGAGCATCAAGAGTTGGCATCAATTACAAGTAATTGGCTTCCATGAGGGTATATAAAACTAAAAACGTTTTTTCAACTAGCTGACACCAATTTGTTCCCAGTACTATACAGTAAAATTCCTTATGTGTTAAAAATTATTTCTTCGTGCTTAAAGCACTCGTGTGCACGCTTGCGCACACACACAGCTCCCATCACTGCCCCCCTTCACAAAAGGAATAATCTAGAGACCTTGGCCACTGGGTAGAAGCCCACAAATACAGCTGCAGCAACATAATGGGTACATTGAGAGTACCTCAATCTGTCTGAAGCCATTAACATCAAGGTTAGATACTGAATAAACAAACACATTTAAGAATCAGAATCAGTGTATGAAATGAAACTCATCTGTCTTACCTCATTTATGCTAACTTCTGCCTCTACATACTGTAGGCCTTTCTGGATGATAGAGATCAATGCGGCAGGTGGGACAAGGGCACCATTTATATTGGACTGACTTATATGGCTCTCTATACCAAAGGTAAATGCGGAATGAGAAAATCCTAAAAGCAAAAGAAAAGATGTGAGAATTTGCTTTTCTAGTAACTTCATATTAAATTACAAATGTAACAAACTCTGTAAACTTTCATAATCACATATCATCACTTGAAACTAAATGGACAGCCAAAGTAAAATATATGATTTTAAACAAAACTCAATGTACTGTTAAGTTAATGAAATCTACTGGCTTACATGGCTTTAGTTTTTCTAAACAAAAGGAATACAGCTTTCCTCAAGAAAATGCAACACATGCAAACACCGAAAACCCTTGATAAACAACACACCTCAACTGCCTTTATAAGACAAACTGAAATCAAGATATATGTAGCAGGTCTTCTGTGGTTATATTTGAAATTTTAGAGACAAACTGTCAAAAACCGTCAATGTTTTGTGGCTTTTAAAAAAGACTTAGCTAATAAAAATATAAGCTATAAAACAATAAAAACAAAGCGAAATTATAAGAGACTTGGGCTGAAGATGTGGTTCAGTTAGCAATGCTCGCACAGTATGCTTCACATCAAGTCCTGGGCTCCAACCAACTGTGCAGTGGTGCACACTTGAACTGCCAGCAGGCACAAGACAGAGGCAGGGAGATCAGAGTTCAAGGTCATCTTTGGCTACATAATGAGCTAGAGACAAACCTGGGCTATATGGGACAGTTTCCAAAAGAAATAAAAAGTCAAACACTTAAATTTTTATTTTATTTTAAAACACCATTATTTTTATATATCTACTGACTGTTTTAAAAAAAATACTAATTTACCATTTAGTAACAACTCATCAAAACCAGTGCTTTTAAGAAAAGAGCTACGAAATGAAAATTCAGTCTAAGTCTCCTTTAACAATTAGTCCCAGCACCCAGGAAACATAGACAGAGGTACATTACAGAACATATTCCAGGATACCCAGGGGCTCGCTGCACTAAAAGGCCATTCAAAACATTAAATAATTTAAAAAAATACTTAAAACATGAAACTGACACAGCCAATATCTTTATATTAGTCTCATATTTTGGTGAAAATCTAGTACAGTGAGCAAAGTGAAATTCCAGTAATGCAGAGTGGTTGTTCTCTGTGAAATCCCATTGCAGCTTACCAAGTCTTAATGCTGTGCACTTCCTAACAGCAAAGCTCTCACTCCTGCCAGGCATTCCTATCCTATGGTCCACACTGGGGGAGGGGCATGGTTTTAACCTCATCTGAGGTCATGAAGATGGCTGAGGCAAACGTGGCTGTGAGATAAGGGAGGAAGACACTTTTCTCAAGTATGCTTCAAGAATCCCAAGTTCCTAAATCAGGTAAGTAGGTTCCAGATCACTAGCAGAAGAGGGCAAGACTAAGTCCAGGAGGTATTAGGAGAGATGCCTGGAGATGAGGCAATGAAGTTGGAGACTGGAGATTTCTGTGTATATAACATGGCAGTCCCCAAATAAGTTCTTCAACAAACCAAAAATGGGGTGGGGACAGCCACCTGGGAAGACTTTGAAATAGAAGATGCCATTATGGAAAGTACATTAGATCTTTATTACATTATATTATGAACTCAGGCTGGGAAACAGTCACAGGACACAGTAAAGAATCAAATCCATTCTGCATCCTAATTCTTTTGAAAAGTCAAAATATGTCATCAAGATTACACTTGAGAGAGTCCTCATCACTGCTCAGCTGTTCCTCGGGGGCTGAGTAAAGGGACAGCACATTATGAAACACCAGGGCACCTTACTAGTTTTACTGCCAGAACTGCAAGGTGGTTATATGCATTTGAGATCATAAACTGAGTAAAACTTGTTTTCTCTACATCCTCGTTGAATACAACATTACTGAGAACTACCAGATTCTAGGCCCTATCCAACTTCCTTCCAGTAGCAGACACAACTGTGGTTTTTTTTATAGGTTGTATCATTTTTATATTATAAGTAAGAAGATCAAGACAGTATACATAAAAACTCAATGGTAAAGTTAAATTTACAGCTGACTTCCTATCCTGGATTGCAGATTTTAGTACACAATATTTAAGTGGAGTATGAATAGCATTTGTTTCTCCAGTTCTGGAGAAAGGCTCATGGACATCTCCAGCCACCGCAAATGTGCTCCAAATGATCTCAAGAAGGGGACAACTCAGAGCAAGTATTGGGTGGCTCTCTTCTCCACCCTGCTACTCCCAGGGAAGGCCCATGGGTGCACATCTGATTAGACATTCATTGGAATGGCGTCTCTAGTTCTACTCATTTCCTAGCACCACGAGGTCAGTACACTAAAAACTCCCACTTCTCCTTCAGCTTTTCATGTTCAACCATCAAATCAAACTATCCTTCCTGTACATTCTTGAGACTCTTTCTGCACCTGTCCTAGGACCTCACCCTCTTCTTGGGCTGCCCCTGCCCTAAACCTGCTCTTCTCTCCTTCCTCCAACTAGCTAAATAATCATCTTCAAACTGTCAGCATCACTTCATAACCCCTCTTAGTAATCTCCTTGGCCATCACAATAAAGACTTGCATAGCACAGACAACTATTTCTCCGCAGCTCCATCTCCCCTATGCCACTGAGAAGCCCCACTCACAGTGCACACATTAAGTCTACAAAACAACATCCAACATCCCCACCATGCTCCATTACCCCTGATGGTCTTCTTCTCCTTTATCTATTAGTTTCTCCTGCGCTTTACAAATTATACAAACCAAACCGCCTACACAGACTACTCCATGTAGACACTGAGAAAAGTTTAAACACAGTAATCCTTTAAATCTGGGAACTAGTAAGTTACCTATTTAATCAACTGTTAAATCAGAATGCTACTCCACCATTTTGGCATATGTAAAAATCTGTCATTCCAGAAAAGCCATAGTCTTTGTTAAAAGACAACTAAAGCTTGAACCAGGTTTATGCTCCCCTTAAATTCCTACTCATTTGATGAAAATGTTCTTTTTCAGGGACAACCTTAGATTTATGCAGGAGCAAATGAATTTGCTTAAATCTGCAAACTGGTGAAATCTGGCTTATTAAAATCAGCAGCCTTTCTTTTTACAGGCAAAAGTGAGTCTGACAGAAGCAGCACCCCATGATGTATGCTAAGGTAACAAAAAGTAGGAGGCAGAGGAGCTTCTCAAGAGGGCTGAGGTAGAAACCAAGAAGTCAAATGTCAAAGTTTGTCATAGGAACAAACAGTGGCAGGGTGTGTATGTGTGTACCTCAATTACATAGGCAATCATACAGCTACTGTTTTTCTACACTGCTTGGCTAAGCAAGTGCCTTCTAGGGACAAGTTGGGCTTTAAGAGGGGACTGAGCTCTCCAGAGCCTGGCAACTCTACTTTGCAAGTATAAAAGATGAGTTTTTGAAAAAAGGGAAAAAATGGTTCTTGAATATATTTATGGTATAGTGCACATGGATAAGCAAGCAAACTACCTTTTCCCCTTTTAAGGCAAAGCTTAAATGAACACAGCAGTGTCCTAGGAGGGAGGTGAAGCTGATTCTGACTACTCAAGGTCCTATTTAAACTCTATGCCAGTACTGCTCAGAAATTGTATCCTGTTCATATTACCCATACCCCTTTAGCTGTGCCTTCTAGACCCACCTTTTGGAAAGGACAGTGTCGCGGTTTCAACAGAGAATGTTCAACTCTGCATAGCTACAGAGATCACTCACGCACAAGATGGGCAGTTTTGTGCCCTAAATTTTGCTTTTAAAAATTAAGTTCAGGGCTGAGAAGCTTGATGCTAGAACGTTTTTACAGAAGGGCCTAGCTTGTGTAAGACCACGCCCTTAAATAGACAAAACAAGCCCACTAACTAGTTTAGAGTTTATAAGACTATATTAGAGTCTCTGAACTATTTAGCCAGGACCACAACATTGAATCTGGGAGTCATTCATGCCTCAGCCCGACACCTTGCTTTTCATAATGCTCACTCTTGTAAAGACTCTTGGATGTCTGTATACATGACGTTGGCCATGTGTGGTTTTTTTCCCTTCAAAAGATACACATGTGTACATGTGTGTGCATGTTGAGAGAGGGGGAGAGGGAGAGAAAGAAAAAGAGGGGGGAGGGAAGGAGAGAGGAGGGAGGAGGGAGGGAAGAAGGGAGGGAGAGAATTTTTAAAGTATGTCCTTATGACCATCACACAAATATTTTCCAAAGAACTATGCAAAGACATAAAGCCACAAATGATACATGCTTCTTTATACTTGTGTCACACTGTGTCAAAAGTAACAATAAAACACAAAGAAGAAGAAAAATGGTAAGATTAAGAATGAGCAAGTACTCTGGCAACTTTTCCATATAAAATGGTCATTTCACTTATAAAATAAGAAAAACTGATTTGAAAGTATAAAAGTCCTTTAATTAGGTTAACGCTAATTTTTATTTTATTATACGCTTTATTATAAAGAAACACAAATGCTAACCTACACTTCTGTAGCTAGTCATCTTCTCATTAAAAAAAAAAAGACAAAAAAAAAAAAAAACACGGGGAAAACTGAGGCTGGACACAGCCTGGGTTTCCTGTCCTATTCTCAAACACAGAGGTGAATTATTGATTGCCAGTTTAACCTGAGAAGTGAGGTTTGATTGGGGTAATGAAGGTTCATATCTAGTCACCTGTACATGAGTCAAAGGAAACTGCACTGTCGCTTGGTTTCTGACATTTGGTTAACAGAAAACTACCCGAGAAGAGAAATGAGTGACTTGTGACTAGGGTACACTCAATGCTAAACACCTTCTCCCTGTACTGTGCTTGAGTTAACACAGGGTTTGGAGAGCTGATCTTGTAACTGAAACACAGGCCCAGGACTTCAAGTCTGAAATGGCCACATGTGCTACTGACTGCGGATTCTGGGACATCTGCATTCCTGTAATGAGACTGTCTCTTGGGGATGAGATCCACACTTAAACAAATTCACTTATGGTATACAGCACCTGTTTCAGAAAATCTAGAGGTATTCTTTGTAATATTATAGCTGGTGTGGCCTGTATTTTAACTGAGACCTATTAACATGAGGTCAGATGAGGAATTTTCTACTTGCCCTAAAATAGTTATTACTTGATAGTGGATTTTGAAGCACTCTGGATTTCAGATTTTTGGATTACAGGGGCCCACTTTCTATATCACTTGGATAAGCACTGTATCACAAAGTGCTATGGCCCATACCTAGGAGGTGACAAAAGTGAGAGGTGAAGTACAAGAGTGGTGGCACAGAGACTCTCAGTTCTATGACTTTCCAACATCATAACCTAGTGACTTAATAGCTTTAGTAGTAGTAAGTGCATTTTGATTTTTGCAGTTTCTACTTAGTCAATCCTAAGATTCATCCATTTCACGCTTTTAAGTGCTAAGTTCACTATGTTGCAGAGCTCCTGAATATGTCAAATCTGTGGAGTTCTCCAATCAGACATGCAAAGAGAACAAAATGAAATTTTATCTTGCCCCTCCCCCCAATCCATGACAGTATTTCTCTGCGTAGCCCTGGCTGTCCTAGAACTCACTCTGAAGACCAGGTTGGCTTCAAACTCCTGAGTGCTGGGTTTAACGGTGTGTGCTATCACTACCCAGCTGAAATTTTATCTTCTTAGACAAAGTAGATAGAAGAACAAATACCAGAAAGGTCACAAGAAATTACCAGGGAAAATATTTAACATTCCCACCCAACAAATAAAACTGAATGTAGGTGGAGTGGTAGGAAATATCCAAACCAGGTTAGCTTTAGTCAACATTGTGCCTGGCTTAAACGCCATGACTTGTCATGGACCACTGGGTGGCTAATGCATAGGGCGGTCAGGGAAGTCAACAGGGTAAACAAATCCACACCCGAGGCAAACACTAACTAGAGGAGGAACACTGATTCAAGTCAACCCTTACTTAAATGTAACAAATACTTCACATTTTTAAAGTTATCTCAAAAGGAAGAAGAAATTACTTCCTAATAGGTATATGCTGTACTGGTTTAGCATCCTAAAAACGCTGAATGGTGGGGACCCCAGCAACTTTCTTATCACAAACTTAACTGAGACAAAATTGAGAAGTATGAAGTAAAAATACTTAATAAAAGTCCAATGATAAAAAACACTTTTGTCTTCATCTTGACAAGTCAGGGACAGCCAATTTGAAACGGCAGGCCCAACTGAATATTTAAAGCTATCACAATGCCATTTCTTTCAACAAGCAACCCACCTCTGAATTTAGTCATCTGGAAGCAAATCATGTTTTCTAGTGTTAATAGTATAAAACATTTTAAGACTAAAAATAGCTTCATTTCTTCTAGATATGAATGTCACAGTCTAGTTAACATTAAAAACGGTATTCGGGGGAACAGATGTTACAAGTTCTTACTGAAAAATGTCACTACTTGTTGTGGGACAATGGTCTGTACCGTCACTTGTATTTTAATAAAACGCTGATTGGCCTGTAGCCAGGCAGGAAGTATAGGTGGGGCAACGAGAACAGGAGAATTCTGGAAAGAGGAAAGAGTCTGCAGTCGTCACCTAGATGCAGGGTCGCAGATGCCTCGCTGATGAAGGTACCACGCCATGTGGCTAATGCAGACAAGAATAATGAGGTAATTTAAGATGTAAGAATTAATTAATAAGAAGCCTGAGCTACTAAGCCAACCAGTTTATAATTAATGTAGACATCTGGGTATTTCTTTGGGACTGAACGGCTGCGGGACCAGGCGGGACAGAAACCCCTGTCAATAACTTCTAAGCCAATTATTTATCAAAACAGAAGCATAGCTTCCTAAGGCTTTTCTTGCCTGAGAGCCAGAACGAGACACTTTAGTCCAGTCATTTCACACACGAGTTCTCTAAGATTATCTGTCATGGTCTCCTTTCTCTCCATCTCCTGGGCTTACTTACTTCATAGGGGATACAATAAGGAGTAAGAAGGCTTTTTGTTGTGTGTATTATTAGATATTTCAAGAGAAAAAGTTATGACTCAAACAACATATCATATTGTTTAAATATTTGACTGACTGCTATGAGCACCCCTAAAGTCAATGGTGCAATACAACTGAATGACCACAATCATATAATGCTAGATGGCAGAACCAAGGTTGAACTCTCTAGACAAAAGTTAAGTGCCCAGTTTTACAGTCAATGAAGTTTGTTGTGGCTGGGATTCTAGGTTCCAATGGTTTGACCTAAACAGTTGCCTTTCCAATACACCAAATGAGACTTTTATAACAAATCCCCATTCATCAGTCCCTCACACTGTTTTCTGTCTGCTTATCCAAAGGTTTCAAAACTTTGGCTTGACAGACAGTCATATTCAAGAGTAGAAACCCTTCCCATGGCATAGTGTTATATAACTAGCAAACATTTTTCACAGCCTTCGCTTCAAACAGTCATGAGGGCCAATATTTTGTCACTTGATTCATCATCTTAAACAGTCTCTGGAAATCTCCTTCTCAGTTTAAACAAATCCCAAGCTTCTTAATAGGTTATTCTCTATGGGGTGGTTACTCTGAGCTCTTTCCCTCCCTGCTCTTTTTCATCAGACATCATATTCTCAGCTACTCAGAAAGGAAGAGTGGTAATTTCTTTACCTACTCCAGCAACATTTTCACTCATAGTTTTGATTCTACCTTATGATTAGATATCTTTATGTAGAGAACTTGGATCATTTCAACATTAATTATAAACCACATTCAATGATCTATATTAATAACTATACCAATACATCAATCAGAATTCAGGTCAAAATATATTTAATAAATTGAGATTAATACTTAAGAAAATATTCTAAAAATATTAATTTAGCTTAAGATTCTAACAATAAGTAGGAAAATTAACTGTGCATATGCAATATATATTACCAAGCAGATGGTATCTGAGTTTTTCTAAACATATGCCATGCCACTTCATAACACCTTAGTTATTAAAAATGATCTCTGAACATCAAAAAGCAAACTGCTAGTTATATTTGCCTGAGATGATCCCAACATATTTGAAAGAGTCAGAGAGTTAAACCATGCAGCAAACACAGCTTTAAACGGGAAGTCCAGACATCAAGAAGCAAACAAAGCTCAACAATTTGGACTGGTACAAATTTCAAATGCATAAAAAAAGTTATTTTGAGAATAGTAAAAGAATTTGAGGCCTATTACTTTACAGAAGTACTCACCTGACTCTTGCAAGTACCTATATACCAAGAAGTTGACCTCATCACTGCTTATACTCATCTTTATTCCCACTTAAACCATGAGGTCACAACACAGGATATAACCCTAAAAATAAAACAAAGTTAATTATTTTCTCAGTAAAGTTTTATTAAAACAAAATGTAAACATTTAATTTTATTAAACGATGTTAAACAAGGTTCTTCATTGCCTTGCAATATTAACATAGTTATTTCCACTGACAGTAAAAGGATTTACACAATCAAAGCGTAACTAGTGTTATTTCTATAAGATAACATCCTGTCAAGAAAAAAAAGATTCACAAAGGCCTACAACATTACATGTAATATAAAATTTACTCTTTTTAAGTCTCCTTAACTAGAAAAAAAAAAGAAAAGAAAGAAAGATTTAAGATTCAAGATAATCAGGCACTGAACACAGGCACAGTTTTATAGCAGTCAGCAAGGAGGCGCTTGGCTGTTTCCTCTGACTCTGTCATGTCTACACATCTAGCAGACTTGCTCTCTACACCCCAGAACCTCTTAACATGATACTCGAGTCTTAAGATCTGGGTATGTGTAAAAGCAGGAAACTGGAACACAGTTCTTCTTAGAATACCACATTCTCTTACTAGGTAGGGTTGAGTAGGGCAAGAAGGACACTATGACATGACTTAAGTATATATAATCATAAATCTATTCTCACAATTTAAGAAGTGGTCAGAAAACTTCTCATAAGAGCCAATCAATAAGCAGTTGAGGTTCTGTCAGCCATACAGTCTGTCACAACTACTTGGTGTTACCATGCGGTGCAAAAACAGTAAATACAAATGAACAAAGCTGTGTTCCAATAAAACTTTATTTGTGGATACTGAAGCTTATATTTTACAATAACTGTGTTAAATTATATTAGTCTTCTTCCCCACCCCCAAGAACACTTTTAAAAGTGAAAGCAAAACAAAAAGAACAAAACAAAACCTCTCTTTGAGAGAGGTGGTTGGATAGATTTGACCCATTGTGTACTAATCTGATTCAAAAATCTATACTGGCACTTACACAGAATAAAGACACATCAAACACGTGGGCTTGTGCTAACTGTCCTGTTACATTGTGGCTCTTGTGTATACATGGCCCTTGCCTATCACACTGGGTAGATGTGGATGCGGGAAGGGACCTTCTTACAGATATGTTCCAGAATCAACTGCACCATGACCATCCTGATTCATAGAGAGAAGTGCCAATGTTCTCCTTGGTTGAGGAGAACTAAATTTCCACTTCCTTGTGGTACTGTGTGTGGATTAGATGTGCTAACAAAAGCAATACTGAAAAGGCTGAGGCACTCACGTAGAAGTGAACTTGCTGAAGGCTACCTGAACTACAAGCAAGCCTCGGAGCTCTGACAAACACAACAAGGTTATGGCCACACCCTACAACTTTCCTGGTTTGTGGGAGAAAAATCACTTTTTTTTTTTTTTTTTGCGATCACTCATTGCAACTTGGATAACACTAAGTGCACACAAATTAAGCAGCGTGCCTAAGGAAGTAAAGGATGTGAAATACGGGTGCTTCACAGGAGCCATGGATGGCACAGTGTGGAAGATCTAGTTCTTGAATTCCACTCTTGAGTACAGCTAATTACCTTTGTGACCATGGCATACATACTTCTTCCCATTAGTTTGGAATAGTAAGAAAAATGAAAGGGGGGGGGGATTTCCATTTACAGAGGACTTGCTAGACAATAGGTAAAGAACCTGGTTAAATACACATTGATTTTCCTTTTCAGTATTATCTTCCTCACTTCAATGTGGCAAGATTCACATATAAGAGAACTATTCCTATGGACAAGGCAATGTACTCAAAACACTTAAATACTATTTTCTTTTTTTTTTTTTTTTTTTTTTTTTTGGTTTTTTGAGACAGGGTTTCTCTGTAGCTTTGGTGCCTGTCCTGGAACTAGCTCTTGTAGACCAGGCTGGCCTCGAACTCACAGAGATCCGCCTGCCTCTGCCTCCCGAGTGCTAGGATTAAAGGTGTGCGCCACCACCGCCCGGCTTTAAATACTAATTTCTGATGACTACTAGAAGTGCAAGACACAGTGAGACCAGTGGGAGAAGCTTAGCACTAGGTCTCTCTGCTAAATCCAAGTCTTTACCCATGTCACCAACCTATACGAACAGTGGAAGCTGTCACAGTTTACACACAACACTATCTTAACAAATGGCATCATATCCTCAAAGGCAACCAGAACATGTCATACACAGGCAATAAAATCCCTCCTGAACAAGACCTCAGAAATACACAACAGCATCTTCTACTAGCACAATCCTGACTGGGGAGTGAACTCTCAAAGGCATCATTCATCTGTGGCCATGTTGCTCACTAGGGCCACATAAAGTGCTCTGTCAAGCTGACTTTGTGAAACCAAGATATGCTGTGATAACAGCACCTCTTTAACATGGTGGAGTCATTATACCTTTCAACTCCAAACACCAAATAGTGTAACTAGGAACAATAGTCTGTGTACAAGCACACAGGAAGTGATCCACCTTGGATGTAACTCTAATGGAGACATGGTCTTTTAAGGTCTCTAAGTTCACATAAAGATATGTGGGTCTTACTTGGCTGGTTCCCTTCTAAGAGACACACTAGGGATACATGGGCAAAGAAGAGCCTCAGAAGATACTGACTATAATGGTGCCTTGGCCTTAGATTACCCAGAATCCCGAGAAAAGGTTTCTTTTGGCGATTCAGTTAGTGGTATTAGCTCCAGCTAATGTAAAATTACTATTTGGTTTTGTTGTCTAGGGGGGAAGGCTTAGTTGTGGTACCCTCACTGGTAACCATCTCATGAGCTCAAGTGAACTTGTATGTCAAGTCATTGGCACTACAGGGATGCGCCACCACATGTGGCTTTACACTGCAAAGTCTGAAACTTTGCGCAATCATTCTTTGATACCTATAGATTTAATATAGGAATAAACAGAGCTTACATCTGCCCTTCAGAACGAGACTCCATCTTTGAACATACCATGTCCTTTAGGATCACTCAAGAGGAACAGATAAACTCAGTACATTAGCACCTAGTATCTCCTGCCAACCAATACCCAACTCCCCCCTCAATAAAACAACAATGAACACTGGAACAGCACTGAAAGTCCTCTACTCTCAATTTCCCACTTCATTAAAAATAATGAAAACCTCACCAATAGTTAAAGTAATGCCAATTTGTGGACATAAAGTACTTGGAAGGAAGGAAAGCTTTAAGACAATTTGTACATCTTCTAAAACATACTTTCAAAGACAAGTAATTTCTAGTGTTTTAAGACTAAATAATATCCTGCTTATGAAAGCCCATTTGTAAACTGTAAATCAAATAAAACATGAAGATCTTAATGGGATTAGACAATCTCAGAAAAAAAAAAAGCCCTGAATGAAATGTATGCTTCGGTTGTTTGATAACTAATCAAAAATAAATTTAAACCCCAGTCTAACAAAATCAAATCAATTCTTTTTCCGCCTTTTTTTTTTTTGACACAGAGTCTATGTGGCCCTGGATGGCCTGAAACTAACTCACTCAGAGATTCTCCTGCCTCTGCCTCCCAAATCCTGGGATTAAAGGTGTGACCCATCATGCTTGGCCAAATCAGTTAACTTCTTAAAGCATCACTAGCTAATAGTACATTTCCCTTTTCATGTGTATCAACACTGACTTGTGCCGGCAGTCTACCTAATCAAAACAACTCCCCAAGTTGGGAAGACAGCTCAGTAGTCAAAAGTACTTGCCACAGAAGCAGGAGGAGCACAGCCCAGATCCCCAGAGCCCATGTGAAAAGCTGGATACTGTAGCGTGAGTTCCTAAGCCAGCATTCACAGTGTGAGATGTAAAGCAGAGACAGGAGCATCTCAGGCGCTGGCAGCAAACAGCAACATCGGTGGGGAGGATTCATCTTCCACATGCACACTATGGCACACTGTGCCTAATACACACAAGAGCATGTAAGAGCCATCTGGGGTATTTTAAGAAAAGAAGAAACCTGACCCCTAAATTAAGGATAAATGCTATTTAAACTGTATTTTCAATTGTAAAACTCCTCCTATGAAATACACAGTAAAATGAAAAAAAAAATCATTAAAAGAAAAGTCACTGGATCTACATCTCGTATTTTTCACAAGGCATATTTAATACTTTAAATATAATGCCCCAGTACAGATAAAGTACACTTGGCAAGATGTTCACTTAAACAAAAGGGTACTTTCTTTTTGTATTTATACTTAAATTTGTGGGTTTTTTTTTTAAACAAGATAGTCACCACTGTTTGATACTAGAGAACACTACACTGAACTCCCAAATTAGCCATTTCAAAGGGTTTTAGGAATGTATCTAGAAAAACTTACAACCAGAATTTACAAGCCAACTGCATCAATTAACAATAACTATTCTCCTATTGAGAAGGCCTGTGGTAAACTACTTCAAAGTTCAGATGTCGTAACTTCCAAAACATAAAGAAAGACTCTTTACAGAAGTATCTAAAATCTCTTTGAAACAAAGAATATACAGGAACACATTAACTAGGTGCTGAATAGCAGAGTAAACTCTAGTTCAGACACATACATGGGGAGCACTGAAGGGTGAGATCCAGTAGACAGTGAGCAGGTCACAAAATACAACTACAGGATTCAAAGTAAACAAACCACTTTTTTGCTGAGAAAGAATGCGAGAAACTCCAGTAGGGGAAGCAAACTAGGATTAGCATAGAAAGCTCATGGGCACAGAAAAATAGTACAACCACCACAAATGAAACCAATCCAATATATTGCTGCAGCTTCAGTCCTGTAAGAAAGACTGAACACAGGCCACACTCTCTAAAGACTGATCAATCAGCAGAAGAGCTGAGCACTGTGTTCTTAACTCACAAACTTCAGGAAGAGTAGAGAAAACCATGCTTTGGCCAAACCAAGATTATGATGATGTTTTTGAATCCATTTCCAGAATAAGGAGGTTAGCAAGCAAAACTAAGACTAATGAACCTTCAGTAAGTTGAGAAAAGTGTTCACACACTGTTGTCCTTAGAATCTGTGGAAGAGAAAGAGTGAAGATCTGTGCCTACCTGGTTAGCAAACAGTGGTAGATGGGGACTAAGTGTCCAGTGAAGTGCAAAGAGAAGACTAGTATAAAGAAGGAACCAGCATCAGCCCTAACAGACAATGGGAGCCTGTTCAGGTCAAATGAAGAGTGCTTCAGCTACATTTGGTGTTTAGTAAGAGATATACAGATCTTGGAAAGTGGGGAAAAGCAATAAAGGTGACCACACTTCCTCCAAGGTTTTCTGCTCTGAAAACAAGCAGGCAAACACACAAAACAAAAATCTACTCCATAATCCCCAGAAGTCATTTACTGTAGAATCCTGTCAGGGATGTTATACAATCTCTACCTGCAACGAGAGGCAAGTATCCTGTTGGAAGATGTGCCCTCCCCACTTCACAGCAAATGTTTCAATGTTACAGCTATTCGAGGTACTGACAGCGTCAAGTAAGGCATAATAAATACACAGAGTATACATGGCAAAATGGGATCAACTTCTAAAATTCAGTGCAGTATTGAATCTTAGGATGAGGTCTACAGAATTTTACAGCACCCCGAGGGCAAACTTCCTTTCAGACAATGCTACCTTTTCTCACAGAGTTCACATCTGCACAGACATTCCCTCGCAATGATGACCTTCCCATCTCACAGGTAGAAACACATGTTATGAATTTTCTATCATTATGCATGACAACAAAACCAAACAAAAAGATCTCCCTGGAGAATTAATTGCATTCATATTTTACCAATAGTGTGATCTATACCAAGTTCATGTAAGCCTCTGCTTCCGGGGCTGACCTGGCCGCACCCTTATTAGTTAGTTCACACTTAAAAACACAGAAGAATGGCTTTACAATGGGCATCTCACAGGTGTCTTTACAGATGAATAAGGTAAACTCATGCTTTCAAGAAAATACTAAATTTATTTTTTATTTAAATAGAAAAATGGAAAATGGCGTAAGAAGGTCAAAGCCTTTCTTTTTTGTTTAAACAGAAAAGGGGGAAATGGTGTTGGAGGGTCTTCTTTTTATCTGTTGCTTTCATTGGTTGAATAAAGAAAACTGCCTTGGACTTTTGATAGGGCAGCCTTAGATGGGTGGGGTAGACAGAACAGAATGCTGGAAAGAAGGGAAATGTGACAGACACCATGATTCTCTTGCCAGAGACTCTTGCCGGTAAGCCACAATCGTGTGGAGATACACAGATTTAATAGAAATGGGTTAATCAAGATGTAAGAGTTAGCCAAGAAGAAGCTAGATATAATGGGCCAGGCCGTAATCCAATACATTTTCCATGTGGTTATTTCGGGATAAAGCTAACTGGGCAGCGGGACGCAGCCCCTCCTCATTAGTACAGAGTGGCACTCCACGTAAACCTGAGAGGGCTTACAAAGGAATTCTAGACACAGTAAAAACATAGTTTAACACAGCTATTTGCTGTTTGCTAGCGTTTTTTCCAGACTCAGCAGCTGTACCAAAAAAAAAAAAAAAAAAAAAAAGCCACGCCATTTTAAAGCGAGGATTCCGGGGCCCTGGCGCCGGTGCAAACTCCGGCTATGGAGCATTTCTGGGCCCACTTGGGGTTGGGAACAAAGTAGCTGAGATCATGCCCATGGCTCTGCTCTTCCTGCCTGGGTAGGCGGTGGGATCAGGTCTACTAGAAAGTGGCAGTTTTGAAATACCAGTTTCTGGGCTGTGCCACCATCGTGACCTCTGGCTCCTGCGGGAGACAGAGCTTTTGAATGGGGTTTGTGATTAAAGTGATATGGCTTGCTTGATGGCAATGTGGACTGCTGTGTGCCTGGAACTGTGCACGGCTCAGGGGCACCAAATGGCTCTGAGGCAGGAGCGGCTCCACCATGCTTAACTGTGCTGATCTCTGGCAGGAACTATCATAATTATCATAATAACAGCGCAGTTAAGGTTTAGACTGGGCAGTAAACAGGCAGTACCCTATTATCTCTACACGAAGCAACTTAAGTTTTTAAGAAGTGCTTAGCATTTTAAGAAGTGCTCCTGGATAGTAAATTACAGATTCACAATAGGCCAGGCTGCGCAGTGCTCTGCATGGCACATTTGGCTGTAACTCAGATAAAAAGAGTTTATGTGCTGCATGCTCAGTCTCAGAGTTAAAGTGCTGAGTGCGGCTCCTACCTGGTGGCCCCAGAGCTAGCAGAAATGGTACGTCCACCATTTCGAAATTGGAGAGAGGTTGAGTCAACATCCAGAGCAGCTGCAAACTAGCTGCTTAGCATTTTAAAAGCTCTTCAAGACAGCAGAGAATTGAAGACAATGCAATAGGACAGATTCAGGCATAAAAGACCTCTAAATGGGTCATAGTGTTAGAGAGACACACGTAGGCTTGGGAGAGAGAAGAAAAAGAATATAGAGAATAAAGTTAATGCTTAAAAAAAGGGTAAAGTCTTTAAAGAGAGAGAATATAGATAACTAATGGGTTAAAAGAAATAAAGGAAAATAAGTCATGTAAAAATGGACAATTCACAGAGAGCCTGGATTCTGTGCATTATTGTGTTTTGTTTGAATTTTTTGACTGCGAAGGAGCTGAATACAGAGAGACATTTCATTGTGTGCTCTGCTAAGCTGATCCAACATGTATATTATAAAGCTATCTTGACTTCAGAATTTGGTCTAAGGATATGATGCTTTGGAAAGAGGTTCTTTTGTTTTCACAGAGGATGAGACCCTATGGATTGCTTCTACCCCAATATGGTATTATAGACCACACCCTCCTAAAAGGTTGCCATAAACACCCTTTAAAAATTACTTTGCTCAACTGTTGACTCAGAGAAACCTAGCAAACAGGATGCACCATGAAAGACCTGATTAACAGCACCCCCATTCAGCACGAAACAGTTTGGAGAGAAATAACTGTGCCCATATTTCCAAATATTGTTTATAAATGTTCTTTTACATTTAAAGGGGGATATGATATAGATATGAATAATTTGCATTGATATGGATTTTGCTTTAGTGATATAAATTTAAGGTCAATCTTGTTATATGTGTATATATATATGTATATATATACATATATATATTTACATATATATATGAAATATATATATATACACATATATATATATTTCTGATCTTGATTAAGGTATTCTGATTTTGTAGTTCATTTTAAAAATGTAATGTATAATTAGGAAATATAGGTTGTTAATGGATAATCATCAATAATAATCAAGCTTGTAGTCATGTTAGTTAGATTTTCTAGATATGTAGAGATATATTTCAGTTAGATAGGCATTCTTCATATCTTTCAAAGACTACAGAATACGGCCTTTAAAATGTTTTAAAAACTTAGGGCTTTTCATGACAATGAGACACATCTGTTCCTAGCAGCACCAATCTACTTGAAGAGGAAGATAGGCATCGAAGAGGCTACGCATGGAGTTGGTTAGCCATTTGGGCAAGAAACTGCTCTTGCCTGGACTGTTGCATTAATTGGACACAAAGAAAGCACAGAGAGAGGACTGCTGAACTTGACTAAAGGTGAGATGGTCTTTCGGGGTTCCTGACCAAGAGTCTGCGAGACATTCTGCAGGATACAGAAGAAAGTGACTGAACTATCTTTGAAATTACCTGTTTCATGGAAAAGTCTGCTGGATACTATGGGCCTGTAGGCCAAAGATGGATGCCCCAACGGTATAGAAAAACTCTGGGTGACTGTCCAGGCAGCGAGATGTCTCTGTCATTTCTAGAGTTTTGGAAGTTGCTTACTTCTTGTTTACTTAGGTAATATTATATCCTTCTGGAGTCTTTGATGGAGTTAAAGAATAGATAGCTATTGTTATAAAAGATTAAATAGATCTAAATATTGTAACTGTAATTCTTGCTTAATAACTGTTTTGTTATATGTAATTTTACTATGTTAAAGTGAAAGCCTTTCTTGTTTGTTAAAAAAACAGAAAAGGGGGAAATGGTGTAGGAGGTCTTTCTTTCTACGTGTTGCTTTCATTGTTTGAATAAAGAAAACCACCTTGGCCTTTTTGATAGGGCAGGCCTTAGGTGGGTGGAGAAGACAGAACAGAATGCTAGGAGAAAGAAGGCAGGCAGAGATAGCCGTCATGGAGCCAGCCGCCAGGTCAGACATGCTGAATCTTTCCCAGTAAGTCATGACCTCGTGGTGACATACAGATTATTAGAAATGAGTTGAATCAAGATGTGAGAGTTAGCCAATGAGAGGCTAGACATAATGGGCCAGGCAGTGTTTAAATTAATATAATTTGTGTGTTGTTATTTCGGGGTATAAGCTAGCCGGGCGGCGGGACACAGCCTGTCGCTCCTCCATACTACATGCTGGCAAAGATTAAACTTAAGCTTAAAATTAAAAGTTTTGAAATTTTGTTAACACTGTCCTAAGTTCGCTAATACCCCAACGCCTAATCTTAGTGAAGACCGTAGTAAATTAATGGCTCTGATATTTTGATACCATATCACAGGCTTGTGAAAGGTTTTCCCAACTTAATCAAATGACCAGTATAAAATTTACAAAATTATGAGAAATAGAGGTATGTTAAAAAGTTTGAGAAAGAGCCAGGTGTGGTGGTATACATGATCAATCCAGCACTGAAAAGCAGAGGCAGTGGATCTGTGAATATGAGGCTATCCTGGTCTAGACCGCTCTAGGGAGGCCAAGGCTGCATAGTGAGACCCTGTCTTGGGGTGGAGAGTGTGGAGGCTTGAGAAAAGCTGATATATTTTAACATGAAAGGGGGCAGAACACAGCCATTCAGAGCACTCTTCCAGAGAACCCAGCCTTAGACAGCGGAGGAGCTCCAGAGGATCAGATATGCTGGCCTCTTCAGGAACTACTCCCTCTCAACATACACGAATAATTAAAAATAACAAAAAAATCAGAACATATACATTTCCCTGATATAATTTCAGAGCCAGTGTCACAGTGAACCCTGACAAAGAACTGTTCATCTGCTGAGACTGAATTTAGTAATAAAGAAGAAGATCAAGTTGATTCTAAAAATAAATTCTGGTTTCAATTTGGAAACTTTCCAGCTCTCTGCACAGCCAGGGCTCCCCATGTTTCAACTGCAGCAGTAATTCTTCACACCCAAATCCAGAGCAGATGTGAATGCGCAGCTGTGCATCAAGCCAGAGATTAAAGGATTTGCAAAAACATAAAACAATTGCCGATCTAAATACTTTTCTTGGAAAACACTTTTATTTCACAAAACACATGATTTGTGTTACTATGTTACACATGGAGTTTTATTAAAATGAGAATTATATTTTTACACTTTTAGCATCTGATATAGTAAATACCAATACAACATATAACCCACATCAAATAAAAAATAAAAATCAGGAGTCCTCTGAGGTTACTAAATTAAGGCTATAACAGAACTGTGGACGCCTGAGGACTGCTGGTATAAAACTCCACTCCTTCCTAGCAATAGCAGTTATCATCTCTTTGTCAAAGTCAGTTTTCTGGGGAGAAGGGAAACTACCTCACTATCTCACATTAAGTCACAAGAATTATTCAGATTTTAACCTGACCTAAATCTTTCATTTATGCTCATGTGAGAATACGCATTAGCTATCCCCCCAAATGTATTTAATAAAACAGATACTAACTTAAAAACCATAAATCAGTAAGCAAAAGATCTTGTTTTAATTAAATATATGGCATTTAATCAGAAGTAAAAATAATTTTTTCTGAGGCCACACCTCTCTCTGTGTATGGAGCCCCCTACAGATATAACAATTGTTACATTGAAAATACTGAAAATGAGTGTTTAAAGTCATTATGCATTCCACAAATTTTACTGAGTTCCACATTATATACTTGTCATTGTCCTATACTAATACAGAGACTCATTACCATTAAAAATAAATCGGGAGGTGAGAGAGACGGCTCAGCAATCAAAAGCACTTGTTACTCTTATAGGGAATCAGGATTCAATTTCAAGTAACCATTTGGCAACTTACAAACATCTATAATGGCAGTCCAAGGAGATCTGGCAACCTCCTCAGGGATCAGACAAGCACATGGTGCACTACAAGCACTCATGCAAAACACTCATACATGTAAAATAAAAATAAATAAATCTGAGGTCAGTTGTCCTGGCACACGCCTTGAATCCCAGCAATCAGCTAGCAGAGAGAGGCCAACTCTATGAGTTCAAGAGCAGCTTGGTCTACATAGTGAGTTCCAGGACAGCCAGGGCTATGTAGAGACCCTGTCGCCAAATAAATAGATTAGGTACACAGACAGACAGACAGACAGACAATTAAAAAAAATAGTAACAGAGAAAACAACGATGAAAATATGAACAAATCACAATGACATGTTCATGATAATGCCACTATTATCCTATGTGCTATCTAAAAAGAATCAGTCAAAGGAAGGGCATACATTAGAAAACAGAAGAGATAGACCTTGGAACCACATTCTAGACTGCATTGCCCATTCTGTGACAGCTCCTACTCTGACAGTGGGCTGGGTGGGGAAGCACAGCTTCTCTGCTGCAGGGGTTCAGTTACCCAGACCCATTAGGAACCTCTTTCTCAACTTAAAGTTGAACTCTCTCTCATATGCTTTTCTTCCCAAAGGGATGATAGTCAAGGCTAAAGTACTGTAGCCTTGCATGCGCGCGCGCGCACACACACACACACACACACATTTTATCCATACACATGCAGGTGGAAGGAGGGAAGCAGAACAAGACCTGGGCACTGCAGATTCACATGTACCACACACACCTGATAGTGGCACAGAAATAAACGGAAAGGTACCAGCTGAGCAACAATTTTTAAATTCTTTTCAGCCAGTTTCACAAATTACTGGTGATACAACCTCTATATGTATCATTATATACTATTAAAAACATCGACAGAGGTCAAGATAACAGAGGCATAGGTGTCTAACAAGGTCTAAAACAGAGAGTAGCTCTTAAAACTTAAGTTAACCCATTTATATTAATCTAATTTCTGCCACATGGCTCGTTACCTCTCTTCCGTACAATATACACAACTTCAACTCTGGCTGGCAAATTCCCCATGCCTCAGATCACTCCCTGAGTTCCTATGCCTGCCCAGAAGTCCTGCCTATCCTATTCTGCTTAATTACTGGCTACTCAGCTCTTTATTAAGCAAATCAGAAGGAGCCTTAATTGTGTGAGGTAAAGGACTGACATATCTTCACACAGTGTGATTAAACGTCCTCCAACATTATTTACCTTAAAAATTGCTCAGTCTCTATTTCACTGGAAACATGTCTCAGAACTAGGAAAGTAAAAAGTTAATAGACACAGAGGTGATGGAATTAATGGGGAACAAATCTCATTAATTGAAAACCGTATTTTAATAGCAATATTTTATAATAATGGTAGTTTTTGAACTTTGCCAAATTTTTTCATCTTTATAGAAAATAGTAATATTTGCTCTTTCATTCTCAGTCTCACACAAATATATGTGTGTATGTGCATGTATTATGTATGTATGTATATGCTTATATGTGTGTATGTGCATGCATTATGTATGTATGTATGTTTATATGTGTATGTGCATGCATTATGTATGCATGTATATGCTTATATGTATGTGCATGCATTATGTATGTATGTATATGCTTATATATGTGTATGTGATTGCATTATGTATGTATGTATATGTTTATATGTGTATGTGATTGCATTATGTATGTATGTATATGCTTATATATGTGTATTGCATGCATTATGTATGTATATGCTTATATGTGTGTATTGCATGCATTATGTATGTACGTATATGCTTATATGTGTGTATGTGCATGCATTATGTATGTATGTATGTGCTTATATATGTGTATGTGCATGCTTTATGTATGTATGTATATGCTTATATATATGTGTATGTGCATGCATTATGTATGTATGTATGTATGTATGTATGTATATGTTTCTACCATGGTAGCTTTCCTAAGAGTGAGACTAAGACTGGACATCACAGCAATGTTATTTTTGTAGCACTGTGCCTATCAGTCACAGCTGTATAAAGGAACCACACAAATCCAAACTAGTTATTTGCATTAATGCACTTGAACTTCTATCTAAAATGCAGACTGTGTGTAACACACGGACATGGACATGTTCATGTATGTGTACACATGTATGTGGGCATGCAAGCAGCAGTCAAAGGTTAAAGGCTGGAGTCTTCTTTAATTGTTTTCCAGCTTTTTAAGGTATAGTTTCTCACTAGGCCTGAAAGCTCAACAATTTAGCTGGAATGGTTGGCCAGTGAGACCCAGGATCTTGCCAGTCTCACCTCATACTGAGTCACAGATGTGTACCTGTGATCAGCTTTAGGAGCCTTCGGGAACTCAAGCCCATGCCCTCACGCTGGTACAGCAGACACTCTACTGACTCTCTGCTGGCTCTCTAAAATGTAGCCTATATTTAAGTAAAGTCTTGTTATCTCTACTTTGATAATAATTTCAGCATAAAATTCTTAAACTATTTAAAAGTGGTAATTTGTCAAGTGAGACACTAAGCAGAAAATGAAAAGCACTTTAAAAAGCTGCTCGTGCTTTCTAACCTCGGTGGAACCTAAGCACGTGGTTGCCCATCCACTCCAAACGTGTGTTTCAGACAAGGCTTTAGACTTTCTACTGTCACTCTGAAGTACAGCAAGTGGCACCCCCACCTGCCAAGGAGTCTACAATTGCTAGTTGACTGAAAGAGTAAATGACAGCACAGCATGCACACACTTGATTTCTGTCTCATATAGTAGTCTAGTTTATAAGGAAAGCAAGGTAAAGATTAAAAACGTCAACACAGCACTGCGCAGAGCAACAGCTGAGTTCATGGGCATCATACACAGTCTGGACACGAGAGCAAAGACATCTCATTATCATGGTAGGTAAGACAATCCAAGATTTCAAATAACCCAAAGCTTACAAAATTTTCATTTCTACAATCTTCCACTTAATATTCTCAGACTGTAAGTGACCAACTTCAGTTACTTCTCGATAAAACAAAGCCAGATAAAAGGGAATAACTAAACACTTAGGCAAGTATATTCTGTCTTCTCTGTTCTACTGCTATTTACAGTTCTGTATTTTTCTATATCCCAAGTAGTTCAGAGCTAAGAGCATGACAGAAGAATGTTACCAATGAATCATCTGAGCTATTAGTAAATTGATCCCAATTGTGATGTCTGAATAAAACCATCACTAACAAAGGAATCTGACTTATACACCTCCCGCTACCAGATTTCAGTTTTTATAACATTCTATAAAAATTTCACATAAGCAAAAAAAAAAAAATTCACAAAGTTACTGATTAGACTAACATTTCCTTGTATTTATTACCAAAAACATGATAGCCATGTGCAAGCCTACACTCAAAATGAAGCTTTAAGGTGAATTCTGTGGCTCAACTGACAGGTATTCACGGTGTTCATGTTCTCATGGTTGTCCAGAAACTGCAGGTGCCTGCACTTACGAGAGGTTTTCTGCGAAGGAGCACTATTCACTTTCCCTAATGGAAACCTTCTACAACTATCAAACATACTGTGATTCCACAAATGACATACCTTTATATTTTCTATCCTTAGTATTTTGACTTAGTTACTCTCAATTTTAAAAGTCAAGACACAGGGACTGCTGGCACACATCCACAGCTCCAATACCTACAAGGCTGAGGAAGGAGGATTACTACAAATCTTGAGCCCAGCCTAGGCTAGAGATGAGTTCCACCTCAGTCTAGCCTGAACGACATAGCAAAACTCCACCTCAAAGTTATTTCTTGCTCAGGTCAAAGATAAAAAATAGAGGCCAAACTAAATCAGTAAATACTGTCAATAGAAACTGGAAAATATGAGAAAATTCCTAGACCTGATAGTTGCAGATATGGTTCCTGTAACTTTGTATAAACCTACAAAAATTCACCCAAAGATGTGCACATGAACACTAAACAACAATCAAGACAGAGAGGGCCTTTTAGAATCCTGAGGACCAATGTAACTGGAGGTTTCTCTCCAGAACGCCATTTCTGAAATAACCACTCTGAGGCTTAATATTAATTACAAATTGTCTGGCCTATTAGCTCAGGCTTACTATTAACTAGCCCTTATAAACTTAACCCATTTGTATTATTCTATATTTGACCACGAGGCTCGTGGCTTGTTATCTCATATCTTGCTTTCCACGTGGCTGCTGACATCTCCTCCAACTCTGCCTTCTTTATTCTGTATCTTTGCTTGGATTTCTTGCTTGGCTCTATTCTGCATGTTATTGGTCAAATCAGCTTCTTTATTAACCAAAAGGTAACATTATTGGTCAAATCAGCTTCTTTATTAACCAAAAGGTAATAAAACACATGCACAGCATACAGAGATACATCCCACATCAGACCAACATAGCCAGGAGGCTCCAAAGACTGGTGGACACACTCACTGACAGCAGCTAGGACTGGTCCTAGATTCTAAGCTTAAGCATCTTTATCACCTATTGTAATTTTTGAAATTAAAAACAAAATTTAAATTAATACTGTCCAGAGATGATGGGACTCCAATAACAGATGCTAAGGCTGAGAAGAGGCCATGAGGATTTTGTCAGAGAACTAGGCAGAAAGGAGTCAGTCTCAAAGGCATGAATAGCAGAGAGCAAATGGAAATTTCCAGACTGAAAAAAGAAAAAAAAATCATAGACAATATAATGTGCAGAAAAAGAACAACAAGAATAACAAATTTTTCTAGTAAGAAATTACAACAGAGTAAGAAAAATGTATTAAAGAACATTTAAAAAGTAAAAAAAGTAAGTTACATTAAAAAAGTAAGAAAACAGTTTTAAAAGAGACGTTTTCTAAAATAACATTCTTTTAACTCTTGGTAACAGTGGGTCAGATTCAGAGACCTCTTTGTGTATACTGTCACCTCTGGCTTGCCCTCCCCCGATCCCGCAGCTCCACTCCATGATCACCAGGAACTCTGCAAACTTTGTGACTAACCTCCAAAAATTTTTCTGGGAGAGAACGAGGGAGCCCCACCCTCCTTCCCAGAGGCAGTTAATAGCTGCTAAGAGATGGAGCTCGGGGAAGGAGGCATTTTATTTGTAGACACCGGTAAAGTTATCCATGCTTCTGTAAAAAAGTTCCTGACCCATGGACCTATAAAAATCCTAATTAAACATATGTGGCACTACCTCACTGGAGGGGGAGGGGAGGGAAGGAGGGAGCATGAAAATACAGGGGATCAGAGGAAAGATGAGAGGTCTGGGAGAAGGTAATGGAAATCAAAATACATTACAGAGATGAAAATGCCTTACTGAAACCTATGTATAATTAATAATGTATAATTATTACCTAATGTATAATTAATGCAATTAAAATGAAGACTGAAGACAATTTAATAAGCAGTAAACACCACGTCTGCTCTGTCCCTCTCTTCAGGCCAGCACTAGAGCAGGCTCTTTGGTGCTCTTTATGGTTTCACGGTTGGAAGGGAGTTGCTAGACCATGTTTATGTGGCTCTCTCTGCCTGAGAAGACTTGGAACACCACCACTCCAAAAAATAGATAAGACAGGATGAAACCACTTGCATAAGTTCAATGTTTTCTTAAAGCCACATGAAAAATTTTAAGAGCAGAATCTGTTCTAACATCACGTCCTTGGCGTCATTATTGTTACACAGAAGACCATCACCCCACTCGTATTCTCCTTAGCCACACTTCTTTTACAAATCACAGCCATCAACGACTGAAAACAGCTAGTGGGAGTTTTAAATTGTTTTCATTATATTATAGCTATGGTTGTTCTGGTTTCATTATTACTGTCATTAGTCAAGATCCTGTTGAGCATAATTCATAAATTAAATTTTATTATGGGTGTGTACATGCAGAAAAACTTAATATACACAGGGCATGTGCAACCCATGCTCAGAAGTCCATGAAAGAACACACCCCATTTCCAGGTTTTTAAGTTACTTAACATTTTTAAAGTAAATAATTTCCTTTAAAAAACAAAAATAAGGTTATCTGCCACTTTACTGAACCGCATAATCCCTAACAACAAATGTGTTCTTATAACGGCTGTTAAGTGTAGTCTCAACCCTCCTGAAGGAAACTTCTTTGTAACAAATGGAGATCATGACAGAAAATCACAACCAATCAAAATGAAGAACTGTAGAAGTCCATTCCCTGGCACCTCAGGAGCACAGCTGGACCTAAGGCTCAAGGACTACCGAGGAAGACAGAGCCAGAGGAATGAACACGGTTTGCGGACACAGAGTTTACTTAGTAATGTCAGCATTTACACCCATGAAGTCTCGCCAGCATGACTGCCTGAACATGAGCTGAAAAAGGACAATAGAAATGGGCAGGCCAATGTGGTCAGGGGCAAGTATAGGAGGCCTCAGGCACACACACACACACCCTAAGGAATGCTCAGTAGAAGAAACAGTCCATGAGAAAGCATACCAACTGGTTATCTAATACCAAATGGCCAGCACTGAAAACATACATACAGTAATAAATAAAAAGACCAAGCAGGTTGTATTTATGCATTTAGGAAAACACACATGTGAGCACACGTGTGCGCACGCACACACACACACACACACATTTTTGCAACAACAAATAATAATAAAAGAGGCCATGAATGTGAAAGACAGCAAAGAGTATATGTTATGGCTTGAAGGGAGGAAAGGAAGGGAAGAAATAATGTAATTATAAACTCTAAATAAAAAAATAATTAAAAATAAAATAAATAAGGTTGTCAACACAGTGTGCATTTTTTCTCTCCAGCATACACAGTGACTATCCATTATCAAGTGTGCAACTGCTGCAGACCCCACAGCCCAATCCGAGCAGGCCTACAGTGGAAGAGGGCGTCAACAAGCTTCAGTGAGCTTCTGCCTAACTCTATGATGGTAGCAGTAACATTGGTATATGTACTGTCACACGACTGAACACGAATAAAACAAAAACCTAGTTTTGAAATAACCTCTATCCCTAAGAAGTGACTAGAGCTCAGCTTTTTCAATAGTTGATAAATACCACGTGTATTGCTGTAAAACAGATGTGCAAACAAGTACTAGCTGAATCCATCACCCAGGAGGAAGAGGTCAGGTAGGATGACACAGTGAGACTCTGTCTTAAACATCATCAACAATAAAAAAAAAAAAAAACAGAAAAAAAACCCACGCATATTTCTTTCTAGAACACTTGGGAAGGCAGAGGCAGAAGGATCAGGAATCTAAGGCTACATAGTGAGCTTGAGAGTAAAGTTGGATAACATGAAACCCTGTCTCCAAAAACTTAAAACTAAAGCATGACTTCAACTAACCAAAAATCAAACTGACCAGCTGAATTAATTAAAGTCAACCTTCTTTTCTCTAAGAAACATGCCACATAGCTAAAGACACTCACAGACTGAGAGCTAATGAATGGGAACAATCGATCAAAAGAACAAACCTGAAAACCGGCTGCAGAGCTCTTCCCACAACTGAAAAAGTTGGTTTGTCCAAAATTAGCCAGAGAGAAGGAAGGCTACTCATGCTTAATAAAGGGAACATTTCCTCAAGATGTAGCTCTAAATGCACATCCACCAAACATTATGGCTCCTAATCTCATCATAAAAACACCACCGAACAGAAAAGGTCAGACAGGTCCTGATATAAGATGGGGGATTTCATTTCCCAAATTCATCTTAGATGGGAGAAATCAAACTGAAAACCAGCAAAGAAAACAAGTAGCTAAACTATAGTACAAAGTGGGCCCAACTACCACTTACAGCATAGCGCATCCAACAGAAACAAAACACACATTCTCCTCGCCAGCCAAGGAAAACTTGTAAAAGTGACCACATTCCAGATCACAAAAAGAATTACCAAATGCAAAAGAATCAAAATAACCTCTCTTATCCACCAGATCAACATACAATAAAATTAGAAATCAACTGAAAGTTGAAGCTACTACAGGAATACATAGCACCTGAAAAATATGCTCTTAGATGACCAATGAAAACCTCAGAAAAGAAAAAAGTTCCTAGAACATCATAATCTGAGATATCTGGTGTACAGATACGGCAGTTCTAAGAGGAAAGCGTATAGCTCTGAGTGCATACATTAAAAACATACAAACAAAAACCCCAAAAGATCACAAATAATCTAATAATGCACCCCAATATCCTGGAAAAACAAGAGTAATCCAAATGCAAAAGCAGCAGATGGTAAAAGTTTAAGGAAGGAATTAGTAAAACTGAGACTAAAAAACCAATCAGTCTAAGTCAGAATATCAAACCAATAATAAACAAACCTACCTGGCTAGGAGAAGACTCAAATTAATAAAATTAGTGTGAAAGGGGAGGTTGCTACAGACTTCCAGTTTAATTAAGTCAGTCATTAGGAATTATAAATAAAAATTGATACCCTAAAAAAAATCTACACAGAATCAATATATTCCTAGGCCATGCATGACCTACCAGAATTCAGAAGATAAAAACAGTTTGATAATGCCATTGAAGTAGTAATTTAAGTTTCTCAACAAAGAATAGTCCACATTCAGATGGATTAACTGGCAAATTCTACCAGGATTTAACTTTTTTATACTTATTTTCTTAGGGGAAGAAGAGGTTGTCACATCTCACATATGAAAGTCAGACACTTGGAGTACTTTTCTCCTTCCTACCATGTAGGCTCCTCAAACTCATTCTACTACAATATTACATTAATATCCACACTGGATAAGGACACAAAGAGAGCAAGCTAAAGACAATTTAACTGATGAACACACATGTAAAAACTCATGAGTCTCTTACAAATCAAATTGAAGAATATATTAAGATCACACCCATGACCAAATTGATTTTATCACAGAGATGCAAGGTTGATTCAACCTACAGAACTGTAAGTGTAACTCAGCACGTAAGGAGATTTAAGGACAGTGCCCTTCATAATAAAAAGCCCAGAAGCGGAAGGAACATACCTCAGCAAAACAAAGGTTAGATGCGACAAACCTATGGTCAACTAACTATGGAGAAAAGGCTGTTTCCTCTAAAATTTGGACTGAGACACAGGACCCTATTCTCTCGATTCTTATTCGCCATGGTGCTGGAGTCTTACCTAGAGAACTAAGGCAAGAAAAAGAAACAAAGAGACACAGACACAAACTACTTGAGATTTTACCTAGACTGTTTTTTTAGGATGATCAAGTCCTGGTGGACAGTACCTGGACACATCATCCAACTTTTCTGAGCAGCTGGGCAATTCAGCACAAAGCATGGTGGTGTGGTGACAGGGGCAGGGGTCTTCTTTGCCACAGCTCTGTCAGGAAATGCTGAGCAGAACTGGCCTGCCTTCCTCACAGTCTACCTGCACATCAACAAAGGATGGCTGATACGTCTCCCTCCCTAATGCTACTCTTCAAAAGATACCCAGAGTTTTCTTTCTTTGGTAGCCTATCTACCTGCCCAACAGAACTTTCTGGATATATTTGAAAACAAAAGGCTTTGATTAAAGGCTATAATTCTATTCCTATATTTAAGCCTAATAGAACCACCTTCATGGTTCTGCTTATAGGCATCTTAACAAGAAGCACAGTGACAGTCTCATTTGATTAAAAGATGCATTCCAAAACGTCCACTGTGTACACACACACACACACACACACACACACACACACACACACGTATACCTATGTAAAAGTTTACTTACTTATGTATATGGGTGGTCTGAATGCCAAAAGTGTGCCCAGAATCCAAGGAGGCCAGAAGAGGTTTGAGATCTGCTGGGACTGCTATGAGTCACCTTGTGGATACTGGGAACTGAACCCAGGTCCTCTGGAAGAGTAGCAAGGGCTCTTAATTGCTTAACTACCTACCTCTCTCGCCCCTATAGCTACATTTTTAAAACTAGACAGATAATATGTATACTTTATGTTGTCTGTTTTCTTTTCTAAGCACTTATAGGAAAAGATAAAGGCAAGACTATAACATACCATGCTTAATTAAAAAAAAAGAATCAAAATTTTAAATTCTATATACTAGAAGCAAAGCAAATGTACCCTACCAAATGCCAAGTCAGGGCATGGCACTCACACAAGGATTTCCCGAATAATTTAACAAAGTGTGGGTGTCACATCTGTCATCCAGGACTTAGAACCCAGGAAGATCCTCATCAGTGTCAGGTCAAGGCCACCAACAAAAGCCTCCGAATAAGATAATCACCCCCTCACATACAAACAATTTTAAAACATAACACTAAACATAATGGTAAACCAGTGGGGCATAGGGAAGAGAAAAATAAACAAAGCACTCAACTGTTTCCAGATCACAGAGGAGCACTGTGCATACGAAGGACCAGGAGAGCCAGTGTGGCACACTGTAACCTCAGCATTTAGAAGCCTAAGAAAGGAAAACTGAATTGAAGGTCAGCCTGGGCTACATACATATATACAGAGACTGTATCAAAGAACCCAATTCTATTTTTAATATTTAATTACATCATTTTATTATATAACTATTTTATTATTCACTATTAAATAAAATTAAAATGATGAATAAAATATGGTTGTCAACAATTATGTTATATAGTTATATTTATTAATAAGTAACAAATATGGCAATTATATAGTGAACATTAGCTATAATTAATATGATAACTAATATATAACATTGGTGACTTTTTCCCTTATGGTGTGTTTATTTTTAAATATCTTGTAATTTATTAATATATTATATGTATAAGTACAAAAAAATCAGGTTTATCTAAACAGATTTTTCCATCATGAAAATACCAGCAATGGATTTGTATTTTAGAAATAAAATGCTAAATTTGTACCAGAAATACCATATCTTGCTTCCCATAGCCAGAATCAGCCTGCATCATGAGACAAATACTGTGGTCTGAGTGGACTTTTGTCCTTCAAACAATCAGGATTTCCTAGAAACCGTGGTGACTTGAGAAGCAGGAACAGAGCATGGACTCAATCCATGCCTACTACAGTCATTTTCAAAGACTGGACAGTCAACTTGAAAAGGCGCCTTTCTCCAAGAAAATCTCACATCAATAACCTACTACAGTCACTTTCAAAGACTGGACAGTCAACTTGAAAAGGTGCCTTTCTCCAAGAAAATCTCACATCAATAAGAATAAAACCACAAAGCAATAAATATGTCAAATGTTCAAATCCACAAGCTCACAATAACACTTAAACAAATCCTACCTTCTAGGAACATGGAAAGCAAGTCAGTATTTGAAAACCAGTGAGGAAAAGAAAGAATCCAAGCCTATTTGCTTCTTTCCTGTATAAGCCTAGGACACTGAGTGTTTGCTTTAAGGAAACACTATGAGCTGGAACATAATGCTTGTGCACACCAATGGAATAACGAATTTTGAGTCTAGACCATGGTCACCAATGATTAGCCTCAACTATTGGATGCTTCTTTGGGGATGTACTAATAAAGTTTATAGATAATTCTGCTTCCCTAACCTTCCAGATAATAAGAGCTGGCAGCAAAATTAGATTACTATCCATAAACCTAGCTGTTGATTTATATAAAATATAAGGAAAAAAATTTCCCTAAAGAGATACAATTAAAAAACCACAGGGTCAGGGAAACTTTACAGACAGATAGGAAATGATAATTAAGTAAACTGTACACTTGTAGTAAACTAGGCATCTTTTTGCTCTTCTATGAAAACATACTTAAGAGAAGCTGAAGGAATTCAAATGCTATTAAAAATTGTAACATCTCACATCTATTAGATAACTAACACCTGGAGCACAGTATGAAATTCTCAAAAAAGTAAAACTAAAATACCTGATCCAAAGGCCTGTTCTAAAATTCCAAAAAGAACTTAAAAGTCTGAAATCAGGATCTCATAAAACTCTAGCAAGGAAAGAACCAAAGGAGAAGCAATCCAACTGTCCATAAAGCAAAGCAAATAAGCAGAGAAAGAAAATAGATTATGTGCATAAAATGGTGTGCAAATTGGCCGCTGAATTGGTAATGCATGCCTTTAATACCAGCACTCAGGAGGCAGCGGAAGGTTGGTGGATCTCAGTGAGTTCAAGGACAGCCTGGTTTGCACAGTTTGCACCCCTACACACACACACACACACACACACACACACACACACACACGGAGGGAGGCAGACAGACAAGGAAATAGTGTCATCAGCTACAATTTGGAGACCAGAAAAGGACAATCAGAAAGAGACAAGTATTGCCAGGATGCTGCTTCCAAAAGGACCCTAAAGTATTCAAATCCAGAGAAAAGAGAAATAAAAGAGCTATAGGTTTGATGAACTGTTAGGAACAATCAGTCATTGCTGATACTTGCATCAACAATAGTGAAGACAGCAACTGTTTTGTGGTTTCAAGTATAAATAGAAAGTATAGTTATATTACTTCTCACACCAAAAGACAATAATTAGGGGGCAGGGCACAGCAGGGAACAATTGGTCAGAGGGAAAATCTCATAGGCCATGGCTATGAGAGGGAACTATGAGCTTTCTAACTCATGTTTGAAACTCTTTTTTAAAAGTGAAAATAAGCATATAACCTGATAGCCAATGAGTCCTAATAATTTGATGAGAATTCCACAAAGAAAATAAAACAACATGCACAGGAAAACACTGTTGGCCCTGGTCCATTTTAAGAAGCTAGGCAACTTAAACTCAATGTATGCACAAGGAAGGCAGCAAAGGGATCTATCTACCAATCCCCACAAGGCTTCTAGCAATCAGCAGTGCATAAGTGGTGGAAGATAGGAATTAACAGTCTCTTCCTTACATGGTTTGCACACATCTTTTATACAACGAACCTTTCCTACAGCTTGTGCTATGCAGCCACAAAGTTTAAGTGAGTTCCTCCAGCCAGTAGAAGGCCTTAGCCCTCCTTTTTGGGTATTAAGTAAAAAATAAAAATAAAAAAAATAAAAAAACAAGCAAAAAATTACTTGTACACATGCATCCTGATGGCGAAATGACAAATGGTCAGGAAAGACTGTGGATCACTGGACAGAGGTGTAGATGTCAGATTATACAGGCTATATTCCTACATTGTATGGCAGTCAAAATCCTGGGCAACCTGGCGCAGTGGTCGCCTAGCCTTTTGATAGTGAGACAAACTGATGCCATCCAAAGCAAGTGGTCAGGATATGCTAATGTCGTTCTGCTCCTTCTACTGTAATTTAGGAGGTCACCTGGGGAAGAGGTGTTTTTCAGTCTACATGACAAAATGGGCATAGATAGGAAGATGTGACCAAAGTCATCCCCCTTTCACCTAGGAAACAGAATGCTAATGAACTTCCCCTTCAGTTTACATTTTGATATAAAAGCTGTTTGGAGAATAAACATTGGTGGTTTTTCAGAATATGAATTCAGGATTTCATGACGGCTCCCTGAAAACTCCTTCCCAATACAGTCACGTGAGTTGTGTTTTCATTTCCACACCTCCACTCTGGTACCAGAAATGGTGCTTGTCGGGGCTGTTCCCCTACAAGGAGAGAGGGATGAAGGGAGGCTCCATAGAACAGGACAATCAAGCTTAACTATTATTCAGAGCAGTGCTGAAAATTCAGTGAAAGTTTATGTTGTGGTTTGAAAGAGATTGGCACTATTAGGAGGTATGGCCTTGTTGGAGGAAGTGTGTCACTGTGGGGGTGGGCTTTGAGGTCTCCTTTGCTCAAGCTTCCTTTAATTGACTTCCTATTGCCTGCAAGATATAGGACTTTCAGCTATTCCTCCAGCACCACATCTGCCTGCATGCCACCATGCTCCCCACCATGACGATAATGTACTGAACCTCTGAAACTGTAAGATCTCTCAACTAAATATTTTTCTTAAAAGAGCTGCTGCAGTCATGGTATCTCTTCATAGCAATAAAATGCTAACTAAGACAAAAGTTGGACAGGGGTATTGCTGTGATAGGCCTGACATTGTTCTCCTTTGGAGTAATATGGACTTTGGTTCTTTGGATTAGGAAAGCAACTGTGATTTGATGAATTGTAGGGGACTCTTTAAAGAGGTTTCAGAGAAGAGTTTTAGTATGTGGCCGAGAGATCATTCTTGTGATGCTTTGGTGAGGAAAGTGGCTGCCTTCGTCCTTGTCCAAAGAGTCTGCCTGAGGCTACAGAGAAGAGTTCTGATTAATTCTGTTGGTAGAAGTAAAGACTATGTCGTGTGGCTTTTAGGGTAACTCTAATGAAGATTTATAATGAAAAGGAGCAAGTTGAGCAGGGCAAATTACAAAATGTAAACTTTAAGGAGAAAATGAGCATCAGGAAGTGGAACAGAGTTAAATCCTGCCTTCAACAATATAAATAGATTAAGAAGTGGAATAAAGAGAGTGGTAACTTCATGGCAAGATCCCACCCAGCTAAATTTCCAACTTGTGAAAATGAATTAAAGAAAACTTTAGAGCTGGTGTGTGGTGGTGCATGTCTTTAATTCCAGCACTGTAAGGCAGAGGCTGGGGATCTGGGTCTGGTGCTAGCCTGAGCTGCAGAGCAAGGTTCAGGACAGCCAAGACTGAAAGGTGTTGAAGGTGTCCATGTTCCAGTCCCAGTAAGCAGCAGAACTTGGCAGCTTTGGCCACATGGTTTTGGAGTCAGGAATAAAGCTGCTGAGGCCAGGCATGTGTTAGGGGAGTTCCTGACTGGAGGTCACTGCATGCAGCTATGAAGTTGAAGCCTGGATTGTCTTGGAGAACCCAAGAGGTTAGATATGCTAGAGTTTGTGGGATACCTGCTGAGGGGAGCTGCTAACAGGAAGTGGAACCAGTCCAGAGAAAGAAGTGAGTTACAGTCAACATAGCTGAACAGAGCCGGCGATCTGAAGAGCATTTTGACATGAAACATGGAGGTGTGGAGTTTGAAATTTGCCCAGCACTTTCCAATTTTGCTTTGGTTCAGTATTTCCTCAATATGTTCCTTCCCTATGCTTTCAAATGTGCTATTAAATGTTGGAAGCATGTGATCTGCTTTTTGACTTTGATTTTTTTACAGGAGGATTACAGTTAAGAGATCACCATGTGTCTGAGAAGAGACTTTGTTCTTTGAAACAAGTTTGAAACTGTTTTAGACTATGCACATTCTTGTTCTTGGACTGAATGCATTTTTTGCATTATGATAGTGCTTATAAGACTTTGGGGGTAGGGAGAAAAACCTAACTAAGACAGTTTATTTCTCGAATTTTGTATTTACTATAAAAATAACTATTTATCATGGTTGATGTAGGTAAAAAAAAAAAAACCAGCAAGTCATAATGTGAGTAGGATAAACTACTGTGCTCCATGACATGGTCAGCATAATAACTACAGCGTTTGAGGAAACCACATTCTGAACCATCTCTAAACACATGACACACTTGATGCACGTACATGGCTTCAGAGCCCTGAGAGACTCCATGTCCTCTGTAACCCTGGATCTCTAGCACTAAGGTACACAAACAACTAACCGCAAGTTTATAGTTTGCAATGACATAAAAAATAATCATTTTGGAGGTTTTCAGCAAAATTAGCAAACGTTTGAAATGATCCAATTTAACATAGCCTATGAACTGTTTCAAGCATAAAAGCAGTGATATGGTATGCATGTTGGCGCAGGGGAGGAGGGCCTTTTTAAGTTAAGATGCCAAAAACCAGAAAACTAGTCTTGAATGAGAACTTCAAATAAAACAAACAGGTCTCTTCAAAGCAAAAGCTAGCACTCCAGAGAGCAGAGGGGACAGAGGGAGGGCAGGAAGGAAAGGGTCAGATTCTTCCAAATCTAGAAGGATGATGAAGTAACCTGGAAGGTAAGGGCACTTGCCATACTTCAGGATACCACACAGAAAACTGGTTCTCTGGTCACTGTGTAGAGGAAAATGTTTAGAAGGTGCTAGTAACTGACGGTAAATGACGGCTGGTGGGGGTCAGGGGGCACCTTTCTCTTCAGAAATGGAGCTCCTGGTAAGCTGTCCCTGTTCCAACAAATAACCCTACACCCATTCACCAAGATTAACCATGATTAAACCCATGCTTAATATGGTACCACACGTCTTCAATCCCAGAACTCAGGAGGCAGAAGTAGAGACAGGCCGAGCATTAATTAAGTCTAAGGTATCGATTATCGAATTTTTATCTACCATCAAATTTTCACAAGTCACCAAACTCTGCTAAAAGTCAGAGAGCCCTGGTACAGGTACATTCACAGTGTAGTTGTGTCGTCATTATTACATGACAGCCGAGATTTATAATCCAAAATGAAAGACTTCTAAACTTTTCTAAAGAGGTAAAAATGTTTCTCCCTAAAGTTATCAACTAAATAAACATGTAAAATCTTATATATTTAACTGCATACTTAGTAATATCAGGATAAGCAAAATGACCTAAAACTCACCAAAATGATGGACACAAATAAAAGAACTGTTACCAGCAATATCAAACTTTTAGCCCCCCCCCCCCCAAAAAAGCTAGTCACAAAATGTAGGTAATTTCATAAAAGATCATATTCATGTCACCTTTTCATACTGATGTGGTGGTACATCATAATAAATGATGAGAATGTTCCTCAAGAGCTCATACATTTAGTTGCTGAAACAGTTGAGAAGGACTAGAAGGTGTGGCCCTGTTGTATCACTGGGAGTGGACTATGAGGTTTCAAAAGCCCACATCATAACCAGTTAGCTCTCTCTGCCTTGCGGTTATTGATTCAACATATAAGCTCTTGGCCACTGTCCCATGCTTGCCTGCCTGTTGCTGTGCTCCCTGCCTTGATAGTCATGAACTCTAAACCTGTGAAACTATAAGACCCCATAAATGCCTTCTTTTTGATAATTTGTCTTGGTCATAGTATCTCAAGACAGCAATAAAAAGGTAACACACTTGATAACCATCAAAATTATAGAAAAATTATAATCTTCAAAGTAGGGGTACCTTTTGCTAAAATGCTAAACTCTTCTGAGATTCTTGAGAAATTTTTATTTCTCAAAAGTCTCTTCAAAACAGCTACAAATCTCTGACCTGGGAGAGAAGGAAAGGGGGAAGCATCTTACCATTGGCAGTGCATTGATGTGGGAATGTACAACTGGATATCTGACCACCAAACACAAGTTGCTGAGGCTAAGAAAAAGGAAAACAAATTCAATTTAAGATTCCCCACAGCAAATTTTGCATGTTCAAAATCCTCACTTACAGGCTTTTGCATCCCAGCAGTGAGACTCTCCCCAGGGTAGCTGTGTCACAAATCCGAGCTGCCTACGTTCCTGGGAGGCTAGTGCAGTTAGCATCCATGGAAGGTCGTGCATAACCCTATTCAGCTCAATCCCAGAGTGTACAACTGAATTAGGGTGCTACGGTGTGTTCATCAATCATGACCCTGAGCCATGAAAATCATGTGAATTTGCATTCTATATATTTTCATTCATGGAAAACATATTTAACTGGTTATCACAATGTGGCAGGCATTAATCTCAGACTTCACACAAAAGGGCTCTACCTCTCTACTTTTCTCAATGAGTGAAGCACAGGACATCATACCGACAGAACTTCTGCAACATGCAAGTTATGTTTCATATGCCACATCTAAGAAGTGACACTCAGAAAGGACATGGATCAGTGCAAAGTGGATTAGCAGGCTGATGCCACCAGGAGGAGGGGTAGCTACAGTGGCATGCTTACATTCCTATAGCAGAAATTCTAATTTAAGCATGTCAATAATTAAGATCACCAATATCCTGAATAACCATAAAATTCAAGTCCCTTTAGAATTGTTCCTCTGGTTTTACTTCTCACTGAGCACCTAGGTATCCTGGCACATGACCACACTTAGTAGAGACCCAGAAATTCAAGTTAACATTAGACATCACATATGTATAGAAGGTCATGTCAACATACATCACTCCACTGGCCTCCAGTTCTTTAAGTAATGCTATGAAAACAAACCTAGGATTTTTCTCTCATTTTTTTAATTATTATTTTTAAAAACAATCTTATTTTACGTACCAATCCCAGTTCCCCTTACTACCCTTCCTCACACTCCCCCACCTCCTCTCCACTCCTCTCTCCATCTATTCCTCAGAGAGAGCAAGGTCTCCCATAAGGTGACAACAAAGTCTGTCACATCACTTGAGGCAGGACCAAGGCACTGCCCACTATATCTAGACTGAGCAAATAGTCAGTTCATGCACTAGGGATAAATACTAGTTCCACTGCTATGGCCCCACAAACTACCCAAGCTGCACAACTGTCACCCACATTCAGAGGGCCGCTTTTGGTCTTACACAGGTTCCCCAGCTATCAGGCCAGAGTCAGTGAGCTCCCATCTACTCATCAGTTGTTTCTGTGTGTTGATAATATCACTCCTCCCTCTCTATGACTGGACTCCAGTTTAGTCCAGTGTTTTAGTGAGAGATACCGGTTTCGGGTATGAGGAGCTAGGACACATTGTGAAACACTCTATAAACAGAACTACTGAATCCCAACAAAACCTAGATACCATCAAACTCTTAGGGTTTCTCAAAATGGACATCATTTTCTTTATAGTAAGTATAAAAATTTTTAAAGGATCTTTAAAAAAATTTTTTTTTATGTATGTGACCATCTATGTGTGCGTGCTATGTATTTGTGTAAGTGCCTGCAGGGACCAGAAGAGGGCACTGGATTCCCTGGAGCTAAAGTTCCAGGCAGTGTGGGTGATGGGAAGGGAAAGGCTCTTAGCTGCTGAGCTAAGTCACTTGCCCAGCTTTTATTAATTCTGAGCTATCTATTAGCACATTTTCCCCCAACCCTTTACTCTGAGGCAATGTCTGTCTTTGAGGTTGAGGTTTCTTTTTTTTTTTTTAACTATTGATTTTTATTGAGCTCTACATTTTTCTCTGCTCCCCTCCCTGTCTCTCCCCTCCCCTTCAACCCTCCCCCCAAATCCCCATGTTCCCAATTTATTCAGGAGATCTTGTCTTTTTATACTTCCCATGTAGATTAGATCCATGTATGTCTCTCTTAGAGTCCTTATTGTTGTCTAGGTTCTCTGGGATTGTAGTTTGTAGGCTGGTTTTCTTTGCTTTATGTTTAAAGACCACCTATGAGTAAGTACATGTGATAATTGTCTTTCTGTGTCTGGTTACCTCACTCAAAATGATGTTTTCTAGCTCCGTCCATTTGCCTGCAAAATTCAAGCTGTTATTTTTTTCTGCTGTGTAGTACTCCATTGTGTAAATGTACCACATTTTCCTTATCCATTCTTCAGTTGAGGGGCATTTAGGTTGTTTCCAGGTTCTGGCTATGACAAACACAGCTGCTATGAACATAGTTGAGCACATGTCTTTGTGGCACGGTTGAGCATCTTTTGGATATATACACAAAAGTAGTATTGCTGGGTCTTGAGGAAGTTTGTTTCCTAATTTTCTGAGAAATTGTCACACTGACATCGAAAAAGGCTGCACCAGAATGTACTCCAACTAGCAATGCAGAAGTGTTCCCTTTTCCCCACCTCTCCAGTATAAGTTGTCACAGTGTTTTTGATCTTGGCCATTCTTACAGGTGTAACGGAATCTCAGAGTTGTTTTGATTTTCATTTCTCCAGTGACTAAGGATGTTGAACATGTCCCTAAGTGTCTTTCAGCCATTTTAGAGTCCTCTGTTGAGAGTTTTCTGTTTAGGTCTGTACTTGATTTTTTTTATTGGATTATTTGCTCGTCTGATGACCAATCTCTTGAGTTCTTTGCTATAGGAGGGTCTTCTGTCTATGTGTTACTTTCACTGGTTAAATAAAGAAGTTGCCTTGGCCTTTTGATAGGTCAGCCCTTAGATGGGTGGAGTAGACAGAACAGAATGCTGGGAGAAAGAAAGCAGAGTCAGGCAGAGGCCATGAAGCTCCGGCCTGAGATGGACATAGGTTAGAATCTTCCTGGTAAGCCACAACCTCGTGGTGATACACAGATTACTAAATATGGGTTAATCAAGATGTGAGAGTTAGCCAAAAGAAGCTAGAACTAATGGGCCTGGCAGTGTTTAAAAGAATACAGTTTCTGTGTTATTATTTCCTGGGCTAAGCTAGCTGTGCTCAGGGAGCTGGGCGGGATGAAAAGCAGGCCTGCTTGCCTCACCACTACATTTTGCACATTTTGGAGAACAGACCTCTGTCTGTTGTGGAATTGGTGAAGATCTTTTCCCATTCTGTAGGTTGCCATTATGTCTTGTTGACTGTGTCCTTTGCTTTACAGAAACTTTTCAGTTTCAGGAGGTCCCATTTATTAATAGTTTCTCTCAGTGCCTGTAGCACAATGTTCTTATCAGGGGGGAAAAAACAGCTTTGCTTTGCCATACATGCTTTCTATTTATTTATATACAATTAATATATAACATTTTACTAAATTATGTATATTTCAAAATACACAGAAGTAAAAGAGATAAGGTAAGCTGCAAACAAATTTTCTGTTGCTTTAACATTGTGACCTTTTTATATGCCTTTTTAAACAATGGCCTTTTTTGTCATCATTAAGAAATATTTAAGTCAGGCATTGGTGAGTACATGCCTAGAATCTTAGCACTCAGGAAGCAGATGTAGGCGGAATCTCTGTGAGTTTGTGGCCAGCGTGGTCTTCAGAATGAGTTCTAGGACAGCCAGAGTTATGTGATGTGACCCTGTTTCAATTTAAAAAACAAAACAACTTAAGGTAAAGCTTTCTCTAAGACTAAGAGTAGTACCAAAAGGAATGAGTCTGTATCAAGCCTTCCTTGAATATCTTTAATTTCAAACAACTAAACTGATTAGATCTAGCAAGTGGGTGTTCACCTTAGTTTCTATCAGTTTTCTACCACCCTGCCCTGTTCTTGTTTTAATAAGCAATTTCTTTGTAAAAATGTTCTTGTAAAAGTGAGCTAAAAAGTAGATACTATAATCCAAACAAATGAAGTCACAGTAATCCTGAAATCCATGGGGATTCTGGAAAATGGAATGATGAATAGGAGAGTCATGTATTCTCCCCCCTCACACACACCCCAGTCAGTACAGTCGTCTATATTATAGAAGACTCTTCCAGTAGACCAGAGCCCTTCATCAAGTATCAGAAACAAATGTCTTGTCACCTAAAATGAGCATCAATAAACTACAACAATTTCCACCCACAGACACCTCATAATTCATGTACCTAGCCACACATATGAACCTGGGGAAATACTGAATCAGCTCATCCCAGTTAGTTTCCATTGCAGGGCTCTTTTCCTTTCTTCAAGTCAGGGTAAATTTTCCTCACTATCCCCCATAGACGTATTTAATAGAAGTTCTACTAATTATCTCTCCTCAATACCCTTTACTTTTGTATTTAACTTGCCCTCATACTATAGCTCTTTCAGGTATATCACTTAAATGGTTAAGTAAATATCTGGTTCTACAGCATCAAGGATGAGTGAGTACACAGTAGGGTGAGCGACATGGCTATGAGTAGACAATCTGAAATAAACGCAGGAATTTTAGAAACACGCGGAGGCCCACACTACTTTCCAGTTCAACTGTTTTCTGAGAAGTCAATACATTTACCTGTAGCTTTCTAGTTGCTATGCAGCACATTTGAAAAGCACATTACAGGAAAGGAAAATCTAACTTTTTAAGACACAGACACATACAAACTTGCAGGAAAATTACAAACACTGTTGGTGTACTTAAATCAAAGGACAATGAAATTAAACCAAGACAAATCAAGTTGTAAAGAAACTGTGTCCTGTGTCCTGTGTCCTGTACACCTGCCTTTTCATTTCTGTCTGTTTTCTGAAGAACGGTTTTACTCTGCAGCACAGGACGGCCTCTAATGGCCAGGTCTGTGCACTATGGCCTGTTTTACAACTGTGATTCTGATGTCAGCTTCTCCTCCTGCTTAGCCATCAGTCCTCGCAGTCTGTAACCGACAGGACACTGACATTCTAGTACTGGAATGTCCTCTGCAAAGATTCAGCCCACATCAGGCTGGGGGAGGGGGAGCTCTCTGAGCACATCTTTCCACCGCTGTCCATCTAGCAGGCACCACATAGCGTCCCAGCAGTTCCTGCAGACCAGGGCCTATTTGCTCAGCTTGCTGTTCCTCTAAAAAACGAAGACTAGCACCTGGAAAATTTGTAGTTCTTGGAACCAAATGTTCAGATAGTACCTAATGGGTGCCCCTGAATAAGAGAACTGAAACAGACTGACCACAGGAAGAGGAGAGGAAGTAGCTGGCTGCTATTCTGTTGAAAAGAGCCTTTTCACACCACTTCCAGGAGGTGGCAGGGATAGACTGACCTGCCACTAACAAAAAACTAAAGTGTACCTCATGAATATTATCACAAAGCTAACTTTTGTGGACTGCTAAATTTAAGTTCATTCAGTCTCCAAACAAAATATTTTGCTTTTTAAACAATTGACAACATTTTGCCTAAACTGAATAGAGCATCAATCTTAGAAAAGGCCCTTTAACACATAATTATGCTTTTTACATGTTAAAAAAAAATCTGCAAAATGACTGGTTTCTGACAAAAATTCACTGGACATCATGGACCCCTTTGAAAAGCAGTGGAAAATATTGCTTCTTCCCCAGGAAAAGTGCAAACACAACAAACATTTACTTTAAAGTGAGTAACACAACCTAAAGTCCAGTCTCCTGTGACAACTGCAAGAAAATGTATCTGTGTACTTAAAGAAACAAAGAACAATGAATTTCCATTTTGTGTGGATAATTTGGAAGTAACATTTACAATCGAGGAAAAATAAAATCTCATCAGAGCTGACTATATTAATTAAGATTTCTATTAAATGGGTGTAGCTAGCATACACAGCTGGGGTTCAATTCCAAACCATAAAAGAAAAGGGGAAGATTTTATTAAATGAATTCACAGAGGAAGGTGTCACAGATATCCCAGTGAAGTCCTTAGTGTATGATTTGCAGAATGATAAATGGACTAACTCCAAACTGGGTGACTTTTAAATGCAGCTATGTATGTAAATCACAGTTTCAATTGGCCTCTCTTCATTTCTTGATTTTACAAAAAGAAAAAAAAAATGATCCTTTTCCTTCCTCAGCATGACAACCCTACAGTGTGCAGAAGAAAGTCTTTGAAACACTGTACTCTGCGCCTAAATCAATAGTCATGCACCTGTGCTTGCCAGACACCAGAGGATGAGGTGGGGTAGCTCCCCCTGCAGGGAGTCTTGATGAAGCAGCCTGGGCTTAGCTGCAGTAAGGAGGATCTCCAGGAGCACCTGCTTGCCTTCCCCTTCTCATTGTTTTTCAATTTACTTGGGAAAACTGAAGTCAAAGAGTTGTATATCATGACCTTAAATTTTCTAAAACTAGACAATCTCCAGACCATATATCCACATTAAGACACCTAACTCCCCAGTTACTACTTTCTCACGCGTGCATAATGCAGTTGAACCTTATGTTAAACATAAAAATAAACCACTTAAGTTCGCTTAAACTACAGCAAAGTTCCTAAATTAAAGTGTAGTCTACTCTGAGTCAAATTTGCTATAAACCACATCCTAGCTTTTGGAAGGTAGAGAAGCAGGAGGAGTCCAAGGCTGGCCTGAGTTACATGAGACCCTGTCAGAAACAAACAAAATTAACAAGGCCAAACTCTTTTCATGTTTAGGTTTTGTAAGTTTTAGGTTTCAGCCAGGAATGCTAGCACATACCCATTACCCCAACATTTAGTTTAAGGCCATCCTCAGCTACATAACGGAGTTTGAGACCAGCCTGAACTACTCAGATCACATCTAAAAAAAAAAAAAAAAAACAGAAAAAGTTCACTAACTGTCAATAATGGAGAATTTCAACAAACTTTTAGCTGTTACTAAAAAAAGGTCATGAAAATTCATGAAAAAATGTCCATTACTTTTTAAAATGTGTGAGCACATCATTACTGTTCAGTACAACAAATTGTTCCTCTCCTCTCAAATTAGAGATACAGTTCACAATGCCTAAGAAATTCTACAGATCTGATACAGTTTTCTTGGTGACACAAAGTTAGTATGGACTGTGCCTTACAAACAGACAGTAGTTTATGGGATGAAGAGCCAGAAGGGAAAGCTACAGAAACTGCAAAGGTACCTAAAGGTTGACAGGAACAAAGATAACTCTGATGCCTAAAATCCTACTGGTACACTGGCTTGGGAAGCAGAAGAGCTGACAACTTCCCTAGGTCCTACTAGATCACACTCTTTGCAATTGTTGGATAGCTGAATCATGCATAGCATTCATCATGACTCTAAAAAGATAGATAGACTACAATAGCACAACACAGGTGAGCAACTTAGAGGAGAAAAGACAGGAGCGCATCCACGGATGCTCTGCGACTGATAGTTACTATGGAAACACCTCTCCAGAGAGTAAAGCTATACCACCCTGGGTCCTCCCTAGGTAATGTCTCTAGGGTAGCAGTTCTCAGCCTGTGAGTTGCGACTCCTTTGGGAGCTGAATATCACAGGAGCTAAAATAGTTATGACTTAGCAACAAAACAATTTTATGGTTGGTGTCACCAGGACATGAGGAACTGCATCAAAGCACTGCAGCTTGAGGAATGTTAAAAACCACTGCTCCAGAGTAAGACATGCACATCACTTGAGCTTCAAACTGCAGGAGTGGTGAACTACTGGCTGGAGCAGTTTCTTGTTATTCTAATTATTATACTGCTGGAGGTGGAGCAGAGGGATAGTCTTTAAGTATTACAGTGCTGAGAACCTTGGGCTGGTGTTAACTCCAGCTGCACACTGAAAAATCACACCAGGAATGTTAATGTTCACAAAATGGGTTATTTCTGTTTCAAGCACTCTAATTTCTTTCTCTGAAATATCTGTTGAAATGTTCCATTTCCTACACATTATAAAGCTGCAATTCCTAAGAGAGACATTATAACATAAAGACCTATCTTGCTAGCACTATATTATGGAGAATATCACAGATGTTATCAAATGCTAATAAGAAACACAAATCAGAGCATTTTCTCAAATTGTTCAAAATACATTCAATTTTAAATTTTATTATTGTGTATATGTGTATGTTCAAGGGCACATGCCCTTGTACGTATGTAGAGGTAATTTTAAAAAATAACTCTTAGGTGTAGGTTCTCTCTCTTGCAGTGTGAGCTCCCAGGACTCAACTTAGTTCGTCAGGAATCCCATTTACTACCTGAGTCATTTACATAGTACTTAAAGAGTTCCAATTATTTTCCCAAGACATGTGATACCAGAAAATGTTCATTCCAAAAAACAAACGTGCAACTGCATAAGCCCTAATACAGTTTAGACAGTAAAGTTTTTAAACAGCTACAGATTTTGCAGCAATTACAGACAGACAATTATACCTGTCATCGCTATTTTAAAAATATTTCACTGGCAAAATTAAAACTGTAAGCAAGCCCCCTCGATTAAATGTTTTCTTTTATAAGGGTTGCCGCAGTAGTGAAATCTCTTCCCAGCAACAGAAACCCTAACTAAGACAGGCACCCTGGTTCTTCTTCCACTCTGGCTCTAGAACGCCAGCATCTGATGCTGCAGCTAGGTTCCATGTACTGACTCACCTACAGACATCACACAGAGAGCCACTGAAAGCTTCCCAAAAGGAAAGCATGCACAAGAGGGGCTCACAGAAGCCACATCTCCTCCATTCTGCCACACTGCCCAGAATGTTTTTTAATTAACAAGAAATGTTAGGTGGAGGACGAAAATGACTCATCTAGTGAAGGAACCTGCTGCCAAGGCTGACAATCTCAATTTGGTCCCTAGACCCACTGCAAATGGAAGGAGAACTGGCTCCTGCGAGTTGCCCCCTCAACACACACAGACACCTAAAAATTCAACAACAAAAAAACTCTATAAATAGCACAGAAAAATTATTTCAATGAGAAAATGGAAGAAAATTTAGCATAGTCTTTTTAGCTCAATACTATTTGTTTTATGCATTTAAGGACTAATGCAAAAAGACTGTTGTTCTTCCAAGGGTGACAAAAGGAGTACTCTAAACTGCGGGGTTTTTTTTTTTCCATTTAAATTCCAGGCAATTATTACAATATCTCTGCATCAGGTAAAGAACCAAGGTCACTGAAGCTGAGCGAAGTTCCCAGATCAAGATTACACAGTTGGTAGGCAGCAGGAGGTTTGATCTTCCACTCCAACCCACCCTCCCCTAGATCTGTCTTAGGGTTCTTTTCACAGGCTTGGTTCCCCAAAAGATTTAAAGTATCACTTTACTGAGGGAAGAAGAGGTGTGTTCTTATTGTCCCCAAGTGGAGTTGAAGAAGAAGAAGCCATGGGACTGACTCACATACAAGCACCACATTCAGCCTTTCACCATCCAACCTGCCCAGCCTTCCGAATGGTTCTGAGCTTCTATTTTATACAGCACTTCATTCTGAAATACTGCTGCCTTAATTTAAATATCATTGCCTTAATTTTGTTTAAAAACAAAAACAAAAGAACTGACAACATAGAAATCAGGGACTTCATATCAAAGTTTGGTTTAATTTGCACAATCTGAATTTCTAAAGAAATTAGAATTTTAAAACACATAATCCTTTCAAGTTTACCAGTAAGATTTGAAAAGCACTATTCATATTCAACTATGTGGCTACTTACTGCCTAGTATACCATCCAATTTAATGTCTACCAATATATTTGAAAGGTGCCTTGAATTATAACTGTCTTTGCTGTTACTATACAGACTTCTGTTACCACATTGGAACATGGTATTTGGGGTAATGTCCATCTTTGTTCTGGGGGGTCACATTCTGTTGTAATATGAGTGGTGGGGCTGCGTCCCCAGCACCCCGGCTGTCTGGCTAGCTTATACCCCGAAATAACAACACACAAATTGTATTTATTTAAACACTGCTTGGCCCATTATATCTATCCTCTTCTCGGCTAACTCTTGCACCTGGACTAGCCCATTTCTAATAATCTGTGTAGCATCAGTCTTACCGGGAAAGATTCTAGCCTACGTCCATCCTGGGTCGGAGCTTCATCGCGTGTGCCTGCCCGGGAGCGGGGAACATGGCGTCTCTCTGAGTTCACTTCCTCTTCTTCCCAGCATTCTGTTCTGTTTACTCCTCCCACCTATGTTTTAACCTATCAGGGCCAAGCAGTTTCTTTATTGCTTAACCAATGAAATCAACAGATTGATATATGACACTCCCATATCACACATTAACTCATATTTGTCCCCTAGAGTAGTCAATTCCCAACCAACACAACCACACTAAGGATCAAAAACTGAAGACTGCTTCTCAACTTGCTTCAAAGTGTCATTACTTGTAGCAAATGGGCTATCTTTCCCCTCAGTTATTTCCCACAGCATCTCACACTCACCCCAGACTCACCCCAGCTGTAAAGAGAGCTTTCCTTCCCCTGCCTCCGACAGCTAAGCAAGCCCCAGTCACCTTGCTACTACTTCAGGTGCTTCTTGTGTCTCCATCTGAACATGTTGCCATCCCTTGTCTCCTCCACTCAAGGTGTAACCTGACAGATGCTACTTCAGAACCTGAGAGAACATACTCTCCTGAATCCTCCCATGAAGGAAGGGTTAGCAGTTTACACAGTGTCATCTCCTCGGAGGGAGGGAGGGAGGGAGGGAGGGAGGGAGGGAGGGAGGGAGGGAGGGAATGGTGATAACTTTTTAACTCACAAGAAACATCAGAAGATTAAGATAAACGCTACAAATGCAAACAGTATCTGAAACTTAGAAAGCTACAATTGTGTTTTTGTTGTAAAGGTAAGGAATGATGAGATACTATATCACCTGAACTTACACTATCATAACAGGCCTCCATATCTTAAAAGCACCATATTGTACAAGGTTCATGCTACAAACATACATATAACCATTATTCTTCAAAGGCATTTCCCCTGTTTTGCTCTTGTGGTTCTAGTAATTGTTACTTCAGGTCAGAGTAGAAGATTGTTAAGCCACTGCAGAGCTCAAAGGAGTAACAACCACAGCCTCAGGACACTGCAGGCAAGGCCCCGCTGCTCCCCTGGAGCTCTGTTAATTTATTTTTAGAGCCAGGCTCTCTAACCAACTGAGTTTCACTGCTGCTCATTTTTGTTTTTTTAAAAGTTGGGGGAGGGTACTAAATATGAGGTCAGAGGACGACTTACAGCAGTTTGGGCGTTCTACTGTGTGGGTTCTAGGGACCCGTCTGAGCCATTGTGCCAGGGCATCTTGAGGGCATGAGCAATCTGTGCAGGTCCCCAAGATCAGAGAGCTGAACTCCCTGTCAGTCATTATAAGCTGCTCAATTTGGGTGCCAAGAGCAGCAAGTATTCTTAAAGACTGAGCCATCTCTCCAGCCCCTCTGTTCCCCATAGTTAAAGTGAATGGCCAGAAAGGTCACTTCAGGAAATCAGGCAGCTGGGGGAGGAGGGGGTGTCTTCCTTCGCCATGAACTACTGGTCCCAAAGTCCCAGAAAGACAGACTAGAGAGACAGACATTCTTGCTAGACAAAATGATGCAGCTCAGGGGCTTACTGTCTGTCAGATTCCCTGGTGGCCATCGTGACACGCAGTCCACACGAAGACATAACATCCCTGGCCCACTTCCTGCTCCTCTTCTGTGTATGTCTGGGTAGCTCAACTTTTTCTATCTTTGTGTCAATGCCAGGCTGTTTCACCTGTAAAGCTCTTAAGATACCAAGTTAAAAACAAGTGCCCCTTACAATGATAATAAACCAGCATTCCTTTTCAGACTCTTCTAGTCACTTTTTAAACTTTAGTTTCAACTTGTTTGTGCGCACATAGACATGGATGGGGTGGGGGTTTGCTCCTTCCACCCTGGGCTGTGGTACAGAACTCAAGTCATTAGGCTCACATAAGAAGCCTGAGTACTTGTTGAACCACATCACTAGACAAGTCAGTCATTTCCCACTAATTACTAGGAAATCAACAGAAAAATCTGTTTTTCTCTCACAAGGCAGAACGAACTTCAAAGCTCTCTATGATAAAACAGGCTTGCAGTCCGCTCCACCTGGTCTGTGTAAATGTAAAGACTGGTGTATTACCTACTTTCAGAGATGTGCTTAACACATGGACACCATGTCCTCATTCTAGACTCTGAATGTGATGAAAAATTGGTTGAACCTCCCTTTCTAGAACCACTAAAATGATGGTAACACACCAACCCCACACACTAATGTGAATGTATATGTTATTAAAAACAAAAGAGGACTTCGTTCATAAACACAGGTATAAGCATTCTGAAAATCTCAATATAAAAAGAAAGATGGGTCACTCCCATGGCCCCAAAATTAAATCTTACAGCTTAAAGTTAGCCAAACAACACATGGAGACTTCTTTTAAAAAATAAACAATGAGCCTTTTAAGAAATGGTTATTGGGCTGGGCAGTGGTGGCGCACGCCTTTAATCCCAGGACTCAGGAGGCAGAGGCAGGCGATCTCTGTGAGTTCAAGACCAGCATGGTCTACAAGAACTAGTTCCTAGACAGGCTGAGCAATCACCAGAAGTCTCATTTGCAATGGTGAAACAACCAACCTTAGCTAAGGCTAGTGTAACAGACCATTTTCATATTTTTCAAAACTATCCTACCTTGTCTTGGCAAGATTTGACAGTCTTTTCCCTTGTGTCCTGTTTATCCATTCCAGATAATATGTACTTTGTCAGTGGTTGAGGCATGGGCAGTTCCTTGCCCAAAGGCCAATTGTGCCAAGAAGAAAAACTCCGAGTGGAGTGGTTTTGGTGCTCAACATTCTCTGGGAAATAGATCAGTGCTGCCAGGAGCAACCATATCTCATATCAACAGAACCCTAAGTTATTTAACTGTCATGTTCTACAGACCCTTGAAGTGGTTGATGATCACCTATCTAGACAGAATACAATCTCTATGAATCTAAAGAACCTAGCTAATCTGACAGTATATATAACAAACATGAACAACTATTGACCTATAGTATTGAATACCTCTATAATACCTGTATAACTTAAAGACGAATATTTCATATCAGAATATTAAATAATATGTAAACAAATGTGCAGCAAATGAGGACATGAGAACAATGACCTCAAAATGTAAACAATGTAGAAGTATCTTGAACAAAGGTAAGAATATATAATGCAATATGAAAATATATCTTAAAGGTTGTATCAATATACAAAATGTCCTAAACAAAGGTAGAAACATGCATGTATATAATCTGACAGAATAACTTTGCATAGGTGTACAAATATTGTAAACAGAAACAAAAAATAGGCTCGCAGAATTAGAAAGGTTGAGAAACACTGCTCTAGAGAACTTTGACGAACACATTTACAAATGCATGGGTAGGATAAATGGTTAGCAAAGGGAGTGCAGTGACCCAGCAGCTTCAAGTCCTATAGAAGTGATACTGGTACCCTATATTTGTTTCTTAATCACTATAGGACAGATTATTCAGACTACTCTGAACTGCCAAGGGTACTTGCTGTGCTATGCTGTGCCATTGGTTTAAATATGGTTAGGCAACAACACAGGCTACCCACTGTGCAGCTCATTTAATACTCATCTCCAAGGCCGCTTCCCATTGCTCCAGAACCAATATCATACTTAGGTATCTGAGTCTTTGGGTACTAAAAACCAACCACAGGGCACAGAAACAACATGAGCAAAGACTTTAGCATCTGGACTGCATCTAAAATTCAGCCTGAGTCATTTTCTTCAAAGGTCATTTACTAGTGCTGCCATTATCATTACCTCTTCCTTTCACAAGCTTTAGGATCTGTTATAACAAATATCTCAAATAAGAGAACAAGGATGCAGCTTCTCAAACAGAAAGCCCCTTGGAACTCCTAAGTCAACAGTTTACAAACCATCTCCCCACAACAGTATACACATGATCAATATAGGGCCAGAGACATCTCGTCAACCTTTATGAAATGCCTAACGGGCTAGTTCCCATTTCACCAACCCTAAGTTCCATGCATCATCATCATCATCATCATCATAATAATAATAATATCCCTGTGCATAGCACAGAACAGACAGCCTCAATGTGTTGTTACCTGTTGCAGAACAGAATGTTTGTTTAACTATGTAAAGACGTGTAGCTATTTTACGTTGCTTGTCTAAGGCACCTGAATGGTCTAATATAAAGCTGAACAATAGGCAGGGCTGGCAGGCAGAGAGAAAACTGGAGCCAATCACAAAGCAAGCAAAAAAGCAGGATGGACAGGATGTAAATGAAGTAAGGAAGCCTCTGGGCAGAGATTTCAAAGTGGGGTTAAGTTACTCTAACTTCAAAAAAAAAAAAAAAACCATCTAACTAGAAACAAGCCTAAGCTAAGGCCGAGCATTCATAATTAAATCTCCACATCAGGATCTGGGGTCTGGCAGTCCCTAAGAAAGCCTAATACATTGGGTGTCCAATATTGGGCATGTATTTCTACATAGAGCCTGAGAAAACTGGAGGAGGGAGGGAGGGAGGGAGGGAGGAAAAACCAACAAGGCTTCCTAGTATCTTGATGCTCATTTCATAGAGTACTGCCACAAAGTAAGCATTTGAGCATCCGGCATGTTAAATAGAAAAAACAAGCTAAGAAAAAACGCCTGCCACAATGCAGGCACTAACTCCTAGACCCAGGGCATAGGGCAGTTACTATAGCTCCAGGTTGGCAGTTCTTGGCCAGCCCCACAGTGTATGTATAAAGCTCAGCTCTCAGAAACCAGAGGAGGACAGAGCCAGCAGCCAGTGCAAAGCCCTACAGAGAGTTCAAAGTTTGGCTCACTCAGTCAGAGGACGCAACAGGTGCATAGTAAAAAAGGTTGACTGGAAACGAAGGGTGGGGGTTGGAGGTGGACCGCCGACACCACACCAACCTCTAAACGGGTTATTTTCAAAAGTATGTAGGTGCATAAGAAAATGGGTATACAGAATCATAGAAAAATAGTTTAAAAATAATAAAATCTTCAAAGAAAGAGAAAGGTATTAAAAAGGGAAAAGCCATGTAAAAACAGGAAATACACACGGAGTCTGTACCCTCTAAGTTGCTGTGATGACTGAAGTTTTTGAATGCTTATGAGTGAATGTCAGCTGCTAAGAGATAATGGATTATAAATTCAAAAGGTGCTGAATTAAAGCCTATATACTTTAGTGATACCTTAACTTTAAAATGGAATTCAGAAAATGTATCGTATTAGGGGAGAGGTTATGCTTTCGCTTCCACAAGAAACAAAAGGTTGTGGAATCCTTCATGGTTAACAGAGATGAGGTCTGATCAGGAGAGAACCCTTGAAAATCCTGGCTGTAGACATAAAGAAATAAACAAAGAAAAATTACAAGACAATTTACATACACACTGATACCTCTGAACGGGAAGAGTTCTGAGACTGGACAACAAATACTACAACTGTTTTCCCGAGATTTGATCATTATCTCAATTTTCTCAGAATCCTCTAAAGATACTTTCATCTCCAAACAACAGGAAGCAGTCTAGAGAACACTATGTCTGCATTCTCAAGAGGTTGGGTGAATGGTTTCTGATCATTTGTTGGGTTATGGATGTTTGTCAGCCTTTAGCGGGGGATAAAGAAATATAGGATAAAAAGAAAACTATTGACATCAAGTATTTTGTATTGATAGAATTTTTGAAAAGTTACTTGTTATATGTGTGTTTCTAATCTTGTTTGTGGTGCTGTGTTTATGCAGCTCATTTAAAATTATAATGTATAGGGGCTGTTCTAACACCCACCCCCACCAATCAGACGCTGTAAGTCCTACTCCATCCCCAAACCCATCCATTTCCCATGAATGACCTCAAAGGAACTCTGATGCACAGACTTCAACTGCACAGAGCAGACCAAGAGATGGGTGATCAGCCACCCAGCTGAACACCCAAGTCTCTAGGCCCTGGGTACCCAGGCAAAACCACAGGTCCCTACCCTACCAGCCTCAGCTGCACTAGCCAGCTAGCAGGCAACCCTCCTGCAGGAAGGCTACTCCAACAAACCCCCTATCAATCAGTCCCACTCTACCCTCACACTCACCCATCCCTGGAGATTTCAGTGGCTCCAGGAGACACAGACAACAACTGCAACAAATGGCCCAAAAGAGGATCCCTGAGACAAAGACACCGGCTTTAAGAATTGAACCAAGAGGCAGACACTGCCGGCACCAATTGCAAGAAGAGATGGGTATGTGCCAATGCAAGAATTTATTCCACAACATAAAAAGTAACACGGTTAACACAAGAACCCAGTGGTCAAACAACAGGAAGACCTAATCATCCTAACCCAGAAGCAGCAGAAAAAAAGAAAAACAACCTTAAATATAACTTTATGAAGAATGATAGAGACCCTTAAAGGGAAATGAAAAAAATCCCTTTAAAAAAAGAGAAGACAAACAAAAAATTGGAAGAAATCAATAAATCTCTTAAAGAAAACCAAGAAAAAACAATCGAACAGGTAAAACAAAGTTCAAACAGTATAAGACTTGAAAACTGAAATAGAGGCAATAAAGAAAACACAAAACTAAGAAATTCTGGAAATGGAAAATCTAGGTAAACAAAGAGGAACTATAGATGGAATCATAACCAACAAAATACAAGAGATGGAAAACAGAATCTCAGTCATTGAGGATACAATAGAAGAAATAGATTTATAGGTCAAAGAAAATATTAAATCCAACAAATTCTTAGCACAAAATCTCCAAAAATCTGCGACACCATGAAAACACCAAACCTAGGAATAATAGGGGATAAAAGAACTAGCTCAAAAGCACATAAAACATATTCAACAAAATTATAGAAGAAAACTTTCCCAACCCAAAGGATATGCCTATGAAGGTATACGAAACCTACAGAACACCAAATAGACTGAACAACAACAAAAAATTCCCTCGCCATAATAAAAACACTAAACATACAGAATATATAAAGAATATTAAGAGCTGCAAAGGAAAAACGTCAAGTAACATATAAAGACAAACCTATCAGAGTTACACCCAACTTCTTAATGGAAACCCTGAAAGCCAGAAGATCCTAGACAGATGTGCTACAGACACTACGAGACCACGGAACCAAGCCCAGACTACTATATCCAGCAAAGCTTTCAATCACCATCAATGGAGAAAACAAGATATTCCATAGCAAAATCAGATTTAAACAATACCTATCTACAAACCTAGTCTTACAGGAAGTACTAGAAGAAAAAACTACAGCCAAAGGAAGTTAGCTGCACCCACGAAAACACAGGCAACAGATAACCTTATACCAACAAACCCTAAGAAGGGAAACACACAAACATTACCACCGAAAAATAACAGAAATTAACAATCACTGGTCATTAATATCTCTTAATATCAATGGACTCCATTCAACTATAAGAATATATAGGCACACTTTCTATTACTTATATCCATATATGCGTTCATAAGAAGTATGTAGGGTCACATGTGCTGAGTTCAAATCACTTGTGGGAGTTAGTTCTTCCTTCTAACATGTGTGTCTCAGTTGTCAGGCCAGGGGTTCAGAGGCTTTCCCCCACTAAGCCATGTTGCCAGGCACAGAAATTATATGTATGTATGTATGTATGTATGTATAATCACATACATAATACGTGAGCTTATTAACTAAATACCTATCACATAAAATGACAATGCACGACAATAACTTGTGTGCTTGCATTTCTTCCATACCTAAGCAGAGTTGTGACCTCATTTGAGCATGGTAGCTATCAAAAAGAGTAACTTGAAATCTCTAATGTAAACCTGTACCATTACGAAAAAGACAAGGTGGACGACAGTCTTTAACATGAGCACTCCAACCTTGGAGAACAGATTCTTCTGTTTTCCCAAAGAATTTTTGGTTTGTTCTTTTGTTTGTTTAGTTGCTTTTGGTTTTGGTTTTTCAGGACAGGGTTTCTCTGTGTACTTTTGGAGCCTGTCCTGGAACTAGCTCTTGTAGACCAGGCTTGCCTTGAACTCACAGAGATCTGCCTGCCTCTGCCTCTCTAGTGCTGGGGTTAAAGGTGTGCCACCACTGCCTGGCTACCAGCAGAGAGTTTCTAAAGTGGTCTTTTATTGGCTTGCTCCAAACAAGCATTGCTTACCTTCGGAATTAGGAATGCATGCTGAATATTACAATCATGTTTTCAAAAACAACTTTTGTTGGTGATACAGTCTAGTGCTCTTGATAGGGTTCGCTTCCTCTGCTAGTTAAAGGACTAAAAGACAAGAAAAATCTGAAGCTCAACAGGCACCAGCAGAGATGTCTCTAGCACCACAGACAGAAGCTGCAGTTGAGTTTCTTCCCTTCCAATTATTCTCCAGAACTCAGTCCAAAATTTAAATTCATGCATCCTTCAAATACTGGCTCCATTAAGAAGTGTACTTACTACTTTAGCAAGATACACACATTAATGAGGGAAATGATCTGTATTATCTGGTAATTAACATAAACTACATGGCCCAGAAAATCAAGTAGCACCTTTCATCCATGGCTCTGAATCTGGCACTCTTTAGCACCTGAAAAACAAAACTCTCCCAACTGGTGTGTGAGAACTGCAGGGAAAGCAGGGCTGTTGTAATCAAATGTCTTAATTTGGGTTTTTACTGCTGTAAAGAAACAACTACTATGACCACAGCAACTTGTAAAAACATCTAATTGGGGCTGGCTTACAGCTCAGATATTGAGTACACTGTTGTCATTGTGGGAAGCAAGGTAACAGGCAGACTGCTGGAGAAGGAGCTGAGAGCTCTCCATCCAGATGGGCAGGTAGCAAGAAGAGAGAGACACTGGGCCTGGCTAGAGCATCTGAAATCTTAAAGCCCATTCCCAGTGATACACTTCCTCCAACAAGGCAACACCTACTACTTCAACGATGCTACACCTCCAAATAGTGCCGCTACCTATAAGACTAAGGGGGCCATTTTCATTCAAACCACCACATCCATCGATCTTTATATCTGATGCATCTTTTGATTTTATAAGTGGTTTACAGTGTTTGTACTGAAACTGCAAAATCCATAAAAACAGGAGCTAACAAAGAGGCATCCATATTCAGAGACCTAAAATCACAAGTCCCAGAGATATGGAGCTTGAAGGTAAGAAAATGAAGAAAAATCCTCAGCCCCCATGCTAAAAGATGCAGAAATGGAGGATAATCCAATTTTTCAATTGATGTGAAGTTAAAATCATGGAGTGTTTAGAAAGCTAGCATGCTAATAAGAAAACATACTAAAAGTCTGCCTGTACTTAGATCAGCATACCAAAATGCACCACAGCCAGAGTTGCTCAGTGCTATGAACATGTTCATTAAGGGTACAGCCAGGTACAGCCAACAGGGCTACAAAGACTAAAATATACACTTGTGATGGTGTAAGATTAAAATAAACACTAAGCCTATCTCAAGACATCTAGGAATACAGATAAAAATTTCACTACTGGCTGAAATAACAGGAGGTGATTCTCCTGAGCTAAGAAGATTCAAAGTCAGCAAAGAAGCATTCAAACACCCAAATGTCATGACAGTGGCCTTCCAACCCTAGTCAAGTTCAGTCATGTACTTGCCTTAACTCTGGTATACCTGAACAAAATCTCTGATTTAAAATACTGATAACTATCAGTGTGCCCATACTGAAGCCACGGGTTGAAATCCAACATCTCTCAAGTAGGTTTTCAGGTATGAATAAACAGTTATTTGATCAATGGCTCCCAGCATCAAGGGTTTAATGAGGAAGCTGCAAAGGGCAAGCCATTCTTTTCAACAGTGGTCACAGCTGAAAACCCAAGAGCAGATCACCCATCACAAGTACGCAGAAAGGCTTAGTCAATTGTTAATCTCCCCAGTCTCATTACTGAGGTCAAGCAATTAACACCAACAACTAAACCTTCCAAAGCCAATAGCATTTTAAAATAAAAACAGCTTATTCCTCTTGGAAGGTGGGTATTCTTTAACACAAATTCAATTAACAAGACTGCAAAACATTGTGAGAGGGAAGCCACAGAGCAGAAGCATATGCAACACCTACTATGTATGGCTTAGTCTGTAAATGGCGGCACTGGGGGAGCGAAGTTCTGACTAACTCCAGCTACAATCCAGAGGAAAAATATCTAAAGAGCACAATCTATAAATGGGTCTTTGAGGTGGTTTGAATGACAACGGCCCCCTTAGGCTCATAGGGAGTGGCACTATTTGGAGGTGTAGCATCGTTGAAGTAGGAAGTGTGTCACTGGGAATGGGCTTTTAGGTTTCAGATGCTCAATCCAGGCAGTTGTCTCATTCTCTCCTCCTGCTGCCTTCTGATCAAAATGCAGAACTCTCGGCTCCTTCTCCAGCACCATGTCTGTCTGCTTGCTACCATGTTTCCGGAACTGTAAACCTGCCACAATTATTTTTTTTCCCTTTATGTAAGAGCTGCCATGGTCCTGGTGTCTCTTGACAACAATAGACATCTTTCAAAACACAATCTTTCAAAAACAAAACAAAGGAAAATCTTAATTAGTATAACTTAACAAATTAAATGTTAATTTATTTAACATTTATCACGAAAAATAACATTTTACTTTTTTATGCCCTTGGACAGAAGCTAAGACCTCCAACATGCTGGGCCACTGATATAATTCTGTCTATCTCTCACTTTCATTCTGAGACAGGGCCCCACGAAGTTACCGAGGATGGCCTCGGGAACTCTGTGTAGTTCAGGATGCACTTGAACTTGTGATTCTCCTACATCAGTCTATAAGCAGCATGAATTACAGGCTGCAACATGAGGTCTGACTATTTTTTTACCTTCTTAATCACAAGTACATTATTGTTTTAATTGAAGTCTTTAAAAGTGCACAGGTTCTCCACTGCACATACCCACAACAATGCAAAATAAAAGTTTTCTGTTTAAGAAATTCCAGACTTTGCTCAAAATGAGAATCTAGAATAATCTATGACAAAGGAAAATACCTAAAACTCAACAAAAATAAAAAAAAAAAGATTTTAACCAATCAAAGACTGCTACACAAAGCTTTTCCTGTGCGGCTCAACAGCAGAATGAGGGCCAAACTGTGGAAAGCCTTGAGTTCAATCTCCAGCAAAGCCAAAACCAAACAAGAACAAAGGAGGAGGAAAGAGACTATTCAAAACCTATCACTTCGAGTTAATGTGTGTGTGTGTGCACGTGCGCACACACATTCATAATCCACACACACATGATCCCAAGCTTATTTTGAAAAATACAGTACCCTGAAGTTGAAGCCTTACTACTAAAATTCAGATTTTCTAACTACTAAGCCTGAAAGCTGGGCATCTGCACTCAGCCCACTCAACCAGTATCATCAAAAGAACAATAGGGCTGCAGAGATGGCTCAGGATGGAAAGTACTTGCCATGCAAGCATCATCAGAACCTGTGCTTATTTGGATTTCATAGAAACCCTGTTTTTTTTTTTTTTTAAAAAAAAGTGGGTTTTGGTGGTGCATGCCTACAGTCCCAGAAAAGGTAGAAGGTAGATCCCAGGGACTGCTGGCCAGCAAGGTCCCCATGGTCCTTTGTAGTAGCTGGGAAACAAGATTACTCTGCTCAGGGAGGAGGAACAGGCTCTGACATGAACCTTCAAGATGACACACAACAAAGCTAATCAAACGCTGTGTCCTCCCACAGTTCAGTCACTTGAAGCAAAATGTCTCACTTTCCTTGCTCTCATTTCACTATGTGGCACAGTTTATGAGAGGAGGAGCCTTGCGGGGGAAAGCTCAACAAATGTGGGTGTCACCTAGAAGGGAAATGGAAACCCTAACATAAAGCCTAGAGAGTAAGCCAGCGAGCAATCCAGGGCTCAGTCTACGGGCTAGTACACAATCCTCTAGCTGACTGCAAGTTACTAGACAGCTATAATCAGCTATCTCTTCTCTGGGAATCACCTATTAACTTCTAATTGGAGGCTCAGGAGCTACTCAAACAAGCTTACCTCTCCTGAAACTCCAGGAAAGCCTGTCTTTCTTTCAGTCTCTCAGCCCTAAATGTAAATATGTTAGCCTCGGTTTTGAAGTTTCAATATAACAACTACAGAAACCTACTTTCTGAAAGAATAAAACTTCAGACCCCAATGTGTTTCAGTCTGTTTCCTTTTCAACTAACTGCTACGAAGCAACAGGTCCTTATTTACAGCAGGTTTTCCTCAAAGTTTACTGCGGGCAATGAGATGAAGGAAAGCTCAAGATCCTTTAAGTGTGGTTAAGTTATGTAAGGTACCAGAAAAATTGTGAAAACGAGCTAGAGGCAGTGAGAAGGTGCTAGCTGGTGCCTGTACCCCAGTCCTGGGGAATCTGAGGTATGAATAAGCAGCACTTCAAGCCAGCCTGAGCTGAAAATCAAGATATGGTCTCAAAGGACAACTATGTCCATGAGAGCCTGTGGTAAACAACACTGTGGCACAAGCCAACTTCATATGCATAAAGAATCTTGCATAAAAAACATCACAATCTGAGCTGGAGGTAAAAAAAAATGAATAAACAACAAACAAACAAATAAAGATCAGCAGGGCATGTCTTTATGACCTGGAATGAGTAAGCGTTTTCTTAAATAGGGTTAAACCCAACAACAAATGGGAAAAAACTGGCATCCCAAGTTCTCAACTCTCTAGTTTAATAAGCATGAGAAGGCAACCCAGGAAGAAGACAGCAGTGAATCCCTCCATAGGGATTTTGTGTCTATAATATATGAAGAAGTTCTACAACTTATTAAGAAAGAAGCAACTTTAAAACACAAGCAGGTTCTCCACAGTGCACACAGAGGATCAGCACGCACAGAAAGGAATGCTCAGTGCCACTTACCAGAGACTCTATGACCCCAAATGCCCAGCAGCAGAAACACTGAAGAACATGAAGGAGTATGGGCGATCGAAACCCAGCTCCATGCAGCTGGTGGCTGTGGATCCCAGCACGCCAGTAGTGGACCCCATGCTGGCAGCTCATCCTTACAATATTGACTGTGTAACAGACAGATGTCATGCTTTTGCAAAAATGAAAATACGCACCAAGATATGTGTCCTGTACATACACAATATCTATTACTACAAGAACTTATTTTAAATTCTAGGTGAGGTCATGAATGAATGATATTACCCATCTTTACTCCCAGTATTCGGGAGACAGAGGCCAAGAGGATGTCTGTGAGTCAGTCTGGTATACACATAGAATAATAGACCAGACAATAAGACCAAGGCTACACAGTGAGACTGTATCTCAAAAATAAATAAAATTTAAAAAAAATAAATAAATTCTAAGTGTGAAGGAAAAAGTATACATCATGTGCGAGAGAGAAATGCTGGCAATTTTGTCTTCATGATAATTAAAATAGCTTCTTAAAGTAATCCAATTCTTAGACTTTCAAGTTTAAAAGTGAAGAACTTATCCTTCAGGGTGGTGAGACAGCTCAGCAGGTGCTCACATCTAGACTGATGACCTGGTTCTGACCCCTGGAGCCCATATGGTAGAAAAGGAGAACCCACTTCCTTGAGTTAACCCTCATTGGAGCAATGCTGCAGCATTCATGTGTACATAACATATAATATACACACAGAGTATACAAACAATATACACATATACAGTATACACACACATACATACAGTATACAGACACATATACACACCAAAAATAGTTTTAAATTTTTTAATGATCTTTTTCAAAATTATTCTTCAGAGTGACAAGATTTTATACTTGCATAATGAGCTTGAAAAGAATGATTTTAACAAGAGTATGAAGCAGCTGACAGTTATACTGGCCTGATGAAACTGGTAAACCAGAAAGCATATTTTAAAAGACTATCTGGGCTGGGAATGCCTGCTCCTCTAAAGAGGCCGAAGACCTGCTGAAGCACAGCTGGTTCCTACCAACAGCATTTCCAACACATTACCAGGACCACCCTCAGGGCTGCCCACTAACACATGAGAAATTGCTGCTTTATTCACAGTAATGTCCTGATCCCAGGAAGGTGCAAGATCAGCTCTTTGCAGTATTTTTGTGTTAGCAGAAAGCTCTTTATTTCTTTAAACGTCTCTTCTAAGAAACATGTCAACCTTTTGTAATACAATAGAAATTTAATCAAAAACAGAGGCAATTATTTGTTTCTAACACCAGAGGCTTATACTGTTTTTCTCAATGCTGTCTTCTTCACCTGACTTGTTACTATTGACACACCCAAGAGATGCCTTGGATCCGTCCTCCATGATTCCCACAGCTAGAAATAACGCTGCTACTCCTATGAGCTTCACAAAACTTCCCACCTTTAAGCACTTTAAGATCTTGAGAACAATCTCCTTTATACGCTTTGGAATTCCACCTCACCTACTGAACGGAATCTATGCAAACCAGTACTTTAAGAACCTCACGACACTAAAAACTAGGCATAGCATACAATTACAGTAATGTATCCTTGATTGCATCCCAGAAGGACAGCAACAAAAAAATGATGACAGTACTTGGCTGAGAAATAAACTAAATAAAACCCTTTTCATATGACTGCACTTAACACTGTATTATAATAACACCAGAATGGGTGGTTCAAAAATCTCAATTTAATGCACACAACAATTTTTTTCAGTGGGACAATTAACCTACAGTTCTCTTAAAAACATGAATTTGTGTAAAATAGCAGGGCATTTGCTTTTAAGGTTAATGTGTCATTGACAAGACGTGATGCAATAAATGTCTCTGGGAGGAGCTTGTTAACTTTAATCTGATCACTCAGGAACTAAAGATAGGTAGGTAGATCTATGTAAAATTAAGAATTAAGACCTGTATGTCCGTCTCTGTCTCTGTCTCTCTGTCTCTGTCTCTCTCTCTCTCTCTCTCTCTCACACACACACACACACACACACACACCCCTATCATTTAATTAAAACAAATAAACACCTTGAGAACAAGGCATTACAGCACATGTCTTTAATGCCAGCAATGAGAAGAGTCAGGAGATCAAGGCCAGACTGAGCTACACAGTGATCTCTTAGGCCAGTCAGGATACAGCCCTGTCTCAAAACAGACAACACCTCTTTGTTGTTGCCTGTGTCTCAACAAGCTGCTGCTTGAGTAGTACAGAGGATCAATTTGAATGACCAGATCCCACAAATTCCCTTCAGAACAAGAATCATTCTTTCATGGTATAGCCAATATCACAGCAAGCACAAAAGGTTCAGGAGCCCTAAATGTTTAAAAATTATCCCATTTGCAGTATCATGCATTACAACACTCCATGACATCTCTGGATAATGGCTTAATATCTTACCTGCCTGTCTGCCCACTGTAGACTATGACAGAACATAAGCAAAGGGTCTATTATTTACAGTTTTTAAAATACTTTTACATTTTTATTATTGTATATATGTCTATTATTTATAGTTTTTTTTGTTTTTTGTTTTTTTTGTTTGTTTTTTCGAGACAGGGTTTCTCTGTGGTTTTTTTGTTTTGTTTTGTTTTTTTGTTTTTTTTGTAGTTTTTAAGACTTTTTTTTACATTTTTAGTGTGTGTGTACGTGTGTGTATGTCAGCATGGAGGTCAGAGGACAACCAGAGTTAGTTCTCTCCTTCCACTATGGAGCTTCCAGGGATCAAACTCAGAACATCAGACTTAGCTAGCAAGCACCTTTCCCTGCTCAGTCATCCCTCCAGACCTTCTTACCTTTTTAATGCTCCAATTCCAACAATGAAGAAATGGCTGTGCAAAACTCAGTTTAAACTGACTCCTTAAAAATCAACTGAAGGAGCTCAAAAGGTATGATTTAGTGATATTTCAGGTAGTAGTATAAGGCTGCAAAAATGATCAAGATTAAAAATCTAGCCAATCATTCTTTTCTTTTCTTTGGTTTTTCGAGACAGGGTTTCTCTGTAGCTTTGGAGCCTGACCTGGAACTCCCTCTTGTAGCCCAGGCTGGCCTTGAACTCACAGAGATCCACAGGCCTCCCAGGTCGGTCTTAAGTGCTGGGATTAAAAGCGTGAGCCCCCACCACCCGGCGCAAGCCAATCATTCTTAATTAGTGGCAACTATTCATGACATCTATAAAAAAAACAAAACACCGAAAGTTGTTACAAATATGAAAATAAAAATTGTGAAATTAACATTCATTTAGTAATACTTAAAATGGGCAATTGTAAATTAGTCTGTAATTCAATTGGTTTTTTTTATAAATTCAATCAAGTACTTTGAAAAGCATGAGTCCATGATGCAGATTTATTATCTAGTTCTTTCTGCATCATGCGCCATCATGTTCCAGCCTTGTGCTTTAACATAAAAAGTTCCAGGCCAACCAAAGGTACGTAGTGAGATCCTATCTTTTTTTTTTTTTTCATTTTAAAAGGGGAGAGGCTGGGTGACTAAACGAAGAAAATCATTACAACTCATACCTTATTTACATAAAGCGAGTGCCATAAGAAAAAACAATCCTATTTTCCACAAATGCAGAAAATAAAGCATTTTCAGAACATAAAAATAGTAAAAGTTAAAATATAATGGTATTTATTCTTCCTGGTAAAAGGAAGCAAATTAAGATTTCACTAAGGTATAACTCAGGTGGCAATGCTTACCTGGTGTGTACTGAATTTGGTCTTAAGGATCACATAGACACAGCTTGCCAATAACCCCAACTCAGGATGTGGGGGTGGGAGAACCAAAAATTCACTGCCTTTCTTGGCTGTCTAAGGTATTCCAGACAAGCAAGTCCAAGCCAGCAACCACATTTTAAAAAGGAGAGGGGGAGGAACAGATTTCACTAAGAACTTTTGATGTAATTTCATGATTCTTGGGTGTATAGCTGAGCAGAATTAAACACAGGTAAGTATTTGAGCGTCGGGGTCTTTGAAAGTAAGAAACAAAGCAAAAGATGTGAGCCAGACGCCAGAGTCGTGACTGGATCATCAGTTACATGGGTCTTTTCAACTGTATGACACCTGTCTTTGTGTGTGGCCCAAGCTTCATCTTCCAGATTGGTAAATATCAGGGTCACATATATGCACCACTTGCACGTGGAGGCCAATGACGGCACCTCCAGGGAGAAAGCATTTCAAAGTCACACTGAAAAGCACATATATTTTTATTTGGACTAAAATTTCACCAAGTTTATCCTCCAAAATGTGCTCGCACTCACTAAAATACCTTATTCCCAATATTATTCATGGCAACATTATCAAAATGAACAAAGTAACTTATACAATAATAATGGGCCTGGTAAAAAAATAAAATAAAAATACATCTTTCAGTTATACGGATGGGCCTGATCCTAAAACACTTAACAGTGTTAACAGCGAAAGGCTGATGGGAAAAAGTGTCCATGATAAAATAATTTTTAAGAGTACAAGTCATAAAAGAGGATATAAAGATAATTGTCTTTCTAGCTTTAGCCCTGGCACAATTTTTTGTTTCTGTTGTGGACAAGAACAAAAAAATATCTCTGATAGTAAAAATGTGAAATCCAATGTAAAGTTCCACAGTTTCAAAACCGCTGTTCTAACTGCAGAAACTCATTCAGATAGACAGACTCTGGCTAATCTCTTACTGCATGTTTTGCTTTGTTTTGTTTTTCAAGTTCCTTACAATGAAGTTTTAACTGAAAAAAAAAATAATAAGCTGAAGGAGCGCTCTACATTCTTGTATATGGTAGCACCACCTCCGAAAGGCCTCAAGAACAGCACTGCTTGCGCAGGTAGAAAACCGAAGTCCCTGAAAACTGGTATGGAAGCCTCATTTACTGCATATATTTTTTATATTTTTATTTTGCACTAGAAAAAGTCAAATGTTCTAAAAGACTAAGCTTAATACTCATGACCTACTAGAGAAGCAAGAGCAAAGATGCCTAAAGAGATGGTCAGAGCCTCAACTTATCAGAAGGGTGTCTAGAAACCCTCTGAAGCAAAGGCTTCAGAAAACATGCGGAGAACACTTCAGCTCATGAAGGGCACCCATGACAAGGAATCTTAAGACTACTTGATATGAATCCCATAAAGACATGGCAGAGGGGGAAAAGCATGGGTATATAAGCAAGCAAAGAACAGACATGCACAGTGTTTTGTTCATCTAGAATTAGCAAGTATAAAGGGAAGACTGTATTTCCATAACTGCTGACACCCTCTCTTTTAAAAGGTACAAGAGTGCAAAAACAATTTACATGGGAAGCCAAGATCTGCCTTTGCCAATATTCACTACCCACGGCCTTAAGCACAGTACTTCCCGCACACAGTAGTTCACAGGCACAACATTTCCCAGCCTCACACAGCATTTATGTAAAGCAAGGATATTACTATCAGTCCTGGTGCTGGGGTTGGATGTGGAGCACAAACATCAGCAGGCACAGTCCACTTGTTTAGTGTGGGAAAGGGGCACTCAATAAGTAGCTGCTACTTTTAATCTGGTACCCAACCTGATGATAAATACTAAAACAGAATTTTTTTGGTGGTATTTTGGTTTCATTTCCCGGGTTTTGTTTTGTTTTGGCTTTGTTTTGTTTGTTTGTTTTTTTAAATGGGGATTGGTGGGCTCTAACTTACTATATGCAACATAGGTTGTTTTCAACCTGGCATTCAGCCTCCTTGGTGCTAAGAGGACAGGAAGGCACAAAACACATTCTTTCCACAGCAGCCACTTTGAAGAGTACTTTGCATTTATAACTGCTCCTCCAAGACACCTAGCAGCACACATGAATGAAGCCACATTTGTCTAAACACAAAAGACCCTGAAGGGAGAATCAAATCAAATAAAGACTAAGCCACCATGAGAAGACAGATCTTCACCACCACCAGCAAGACACTCCTCACTGGTGCTGCACCTGACTGTGTGGAGTGTCAGATACTGAGGTAGCATAACTAAAACCTACAGCCCGAAATGATGAAGATACTTTCAGTTCTTTTGAATAGCTGCCATCTGATTTTAAGATATTTGGATACAATTCCTGGTATCTTCCAATACAGGCAAGATTGCTTGTCTACTAGGATGCATAGTCTAGTAGAATAGGAAATAACATATACAGAAAAGTATTCAAGGATTTAACTCCACAAAGACAGCACTGATAATCCAAGAACAGAAGAGCTTCCAAGCAGAAGCCAGTGGGCTCTGAGTGATTTGCAGGCCAGTGCTGTTTACTATGAACATACTAGATTTTGGTAAGACACAAACACACACACATAGAGGCAGGGGCTATCTGCCACTGGGCTTGATTACATAGCTCCATGGACATGAAAGGCCCTACTGAACTACACTGTGAGCTCTCTGAGGCTGAAGGTCCCTGTGAACTCAGCAGTGGTTCAAGCCAGAAACAGGTGGCTGCTGAGAGACAAGGTATGCCATACTTCAACCAAACCACACAGTATCACAGCATCCTTTCTCATCAATTCCCCTTGGTTGAAGGGCTGTCATTTAGGCAATGACATGGTTTTAGCAGCTACTCTGCCTAACTTTCTTTAATGAAACAGAAAAATCAAAACAAAACTGGAAGAACTTAATTGTAACTTAAAGTAATAATAAAATACAATCTAATACTTTTTAGTAAAAATCCAGAGCCACTGGGAATAGAGAATGTAACCAAAAATGAGGAGGAAGCATGAGCTTAGGGCCAAATCCAAGCAGTGATAACCGGAGTACAACAGTCTAGGCAGATGACCACAGCAAAGACACAGGCTCCAAGATGAGAAAACAAAGATGTCACAAGAGTGGCACACAAGGGACAAATGCAGGGAATTAAACAAGCCAGATAGGTTAAGTGTATCATAGACATGTATAAGGATTTCAACTAAGACCATATATTTATTTCAGCTCCTGTTGCCTCTACGTTCACACTTGTTCCCTCCTTCCAGCAATTAGAACCTACAGTCAGTGTCTGAGGGAATAAGTCACATAATCTCAGTTTAAAATAGCATGAATCCAAAATTGTTGCATCTACATTCCTTTGCTTGCTACCATTCATGCACAGTGAAATACAGGATACATCATATCTCGACTCTAGTTTCACAGCTTCCAAAGCTCTCTTCTCCTTCCACACCCTATATGAGGGCAGCAGAAACACCCACATTCCATGTGATCTCGGCAAACACGCCCCAATAGATAATGGGTGGGATGAGATAGCTCTCTGGAGTGCAAAATTTAAATAATAATGTAGTACTCGAGATCTGTGTTTTCCAGACCTCTGATTTTACACTGAAGGAACTATATATATATAGCTTCTACTGCAGTCTTGGAATTAGATAATACTGTCCCTCACTCTTCTGACAAAAACATAAAACTGACTGTCAAGATAAATAACTAAAGATGATCCCTGAGACCAGCCAGGACGCAAGCAGCCACTGACCTACAATCTGGTCTCTCTCCCTTAGGTTTTCTTTAACTCAATGAACTACTGTGTCCTTCCTCTTTCTTCAATTAACTAGACTTTGTTGTTTGCCAACCAAAAAACTGAGAATCTAAAACACTAAAAGTGATAGAAGCCAGGGGAAGTCACAGCACAGTACAGCACAAAGCACAGAGCATGAGAGCATGCTTGCCTACTGGAGACAAAGAACAAAGCTGCAGTGGGAAAAGGGTAGGCTTGAAGTGCTAACACTGCTGCTGAGAACACAGAATTCAGACTCTAAGAAGATTGTGCTCTAAAGCACATGATAATTATCCATGAAGCCACGATGGGAATACATCAGCACACATCTCCCAATTGTGATGGCACTCCCTTTTTCCTCAGCTACCCATGGACCTGTGAGCGGGAGGCAACTGGAGAGAAACCACACCTTCAATTCCCACCCTGACTTCCTTCTATTTCTGCTGTGGAAAATGCTCTTGTATACTGTAAAGATTTGTCATGTGTATTGGTTTAATAAAATGCTGATTGGCCAGTAGCTGAGCAGGAAGTACAAGCAGGGCGACCATACTAAGAGAATTCTGGGAAGAGGAAAGGCAGAGATGCAGTCATCATCCAGAAGCAGAGGAAGCAAGATGAAAATGCCTTACTGAGAAAAGGTACCAAGCCACGTGGCTAAACATAGATAAGAATTATGGGTTAATTTATCTAAGAACTAATTTAGTAACAATCCTGAGTAATAGGCCAAACAGTTTATAATTAATATAAGCCTTTGTGTGTTTATTTGGGACTGAAAGGCTGTGGGACTGAGCGGGACAGAAACTTTCATCTACATATCTCTAATACAGGAACACCCTTCTCACCCTGCACAAAGGTTTATTATCTGTATACTTCTATAGGAAAAAGGTTACATCCCAAAAGAAAAAGACATTTAAATGGCAGTATCTACTAGCTGGAGTATAATAAAATAAATAATAACAGACAAGCTTTAATTATTAAATACATCATTCCTAATACTATGTTGTGTGTATGTGTGTGTAAATATATTATTTTCAATTAATGGTGCAAAGAGAGACAAGAAAACGACTTGAGCCCTTTAATCTAGAACCTAACATTCTCTTGTCTCCAATTTATTCCTACCTTCCCATTACTCCAAGGCTCATTCTGTTTTTCAAACTGTATCACTCAACCAATTTGCAGACATCATGAAATAAACTTAAAGTCTTCCTGTACAGCTCAGGCTGGTCTAGACCTTACAATCTTCCTGCATCCGCTTCTCAAATCCTAGGACTATAGGCTTGAAGCACTATACCCAGTCAAGTCAGATTCTTTTTTCAACAAAATAGAAAGTATGACTGTATCACATAAAGGCAGTTCAGCAGCCTCTGCCCACCAACTCCAAGCTTTCTGTACCTAAAATAGTTCTTTGTTGTCCATTACTCCAGTAAAGTCAGTCCCTAAGCTGAATCCCTAAATTGCGCAGGTCACAGCATACAAAGCAAGCCACACATTTATCACACAGCTACAATGGAAGGACAAAACTGAGATCTGAAGTGAGCTATCAGGAATGATTAGAATCATTCCCAAGCCCAGCAGAGTAAAGTGCATGGCTCTGCCTCCAATCCCAGCACTTGGGAGACATACCAAGACTTAATTCAAAAAACAAGATTCTGTAATCCAATGTACCCAGAAGTTAAGGCAGGAAGACCCTAAGTTTAAGGTTAGCTGGGCTGAGTGATCACTGTGTGACAAAATACAGAGTACCAAAAGAGGCTGGAAATATAGCAGTTTCTCTCCTAGCATGGTGTAAGCCCTGTATGATCCCAGTACACTAGTAGAGGAGCAGCAATAAAATTATCTATTATTCTATTACTAGACTAAAATAAAAATTATTCTATTTTATCATAGTGAAATCTGAAAGCAGAAAACAAGTCTCTTGATTCCACAGAGACAGGTGAACACTATCTGAGACTGGACTCCTCCAGCCTAGAGTTCGCCCTTGTGCATTCCAAGTTAAGTTCCCACTGAGCCACTCAAGTACCATTATCTTCCAGCAAAGACTTGAAACTAGTTGGAGAGTGTTGCTTTTCTAAGTGAAATTTGACATGCAGATATTTTCAGACTTTCAAAAACTTAAACATTAGTCATTTGAAAAAAACTTAAAAAAAGCAGAACAAAACTACGAACAAAAGGAAGAAACAGCAGGCAAAAAACAAGACACTCCTGGGTAAGATGGCAGAGCAGACCAAGGCAAGTAACTTAAGACAGACAGAAAAACGAGCTTTGAAAATTCATCAAAACACCAGGCGGTTGTAGCACATGCCTTTAATCCCAGCACTCGGGAGGCAGAGACAGATGGAACTCTGTAAATTCAAGACCAGCCTGGTCTAACAGAGTGAGTTCCAGGACAGGCTCCAAAACTACAGCAATATCCTGTCTTGGGGGGGGGGGGGGGGTGACAAGAAGAAAACAATTCACCAAGGCAGTGACAGAACAGATGAAGAGCCAAACACATCTCCCATGGGGGTTCCTGGTACAGGAAGGAAGAGAGAAGTCTCCAATAGGAGGGCTGATGCCTCAAGCATAGGCTAATGAGGGAGAAGACCCCAAATAAAACTGCAAAAAACATATTGAAAACAGATGCAAAAATCTCAATGCAGAAACAAGAAAAGCAAGGCAACCTGACTTCTCCGAAAGAATATAAATCAACTTACATATGCAAACAGGAAAGCCTCCAAAAGCTTAGTAGTGAAAATGAAAAAATAACCTCAAAAGGACAAAAATAAACATAAACCCAATCAAAACCTGGAAAGAACAGTCACCCATAAACATGCAGAGGTCAGCAGAATAGGGGACAAAATGAGTACTATGAATAAGAAAGTCAGGAAGGAACATGGAAAATTCTGCAAGAAAAATGACATTTTTGAGGGGAAATTTTAGAAACATGAACTATATTAACAAGGTATGCATCAAGTATTGAAGTACAAGATACAGACAATACTATACCCAAAAGTCAAAAAAGAAACAAGTGAATACAACAAGAAGTTCCAAGTACTATGATACAATCAAGAGACCAAACATTCACAATACAGGAGCTGAAATTCAAAATAAAGGGACAGAAAACCTATTCAATGAAATTATACCAGAAAATATATCCAGATTTGTGGAAACAATTTTTAAAAATTAAATTAAAGCTCAAAAGCCAAATCATGCTGGTAATCTCATACAGGAGAATTCAAGCCATAATTAGAAGAAATAAAAAAGACCACAACACATTAAAAAGGGAACAATTTATCAATAACATGAAGCACTTTTAAATAATAAACACAAATAAAGAAAAAAGGTTACACAGATCCTGATACTAAAGAATTAGATGATATTAATAATTGCTTCCATCTTTAAACAGATCATCTGTTGCTGGATAAAGCTATTGTAACTTGTAAAGATTTGTCACTTGTATTGGTTTAATAAAATGTTGATTGTTCAATAGCCAGGCAGAAAGTATAGGTGGATAAAGAGACAAGGAGAATTCTGGGAAGAGGAAAGACTCAGTCTGCAGTCACCACAAACAGAGGAAGCAAGATGAGAGTGCCTCACTGAGTAAGGTACCAAGCCACGTGGCTAAACATAGACAAGAATTATGGGTTAATTTAAGTTGTAAGGGCTAGTTAGTAATAAGCTTGAGCTAATAGGCCAACCAGTTTATAATTAATATAAGCCTTTGTATGTTTTGTTGGGACTGAATAACTGAGGGACTGGGCAAGACAGAAACTTTCATCTACAATCATCTAAGCTAAAAATCAATACAGACAGTGAACAGGAGACAGCTCAGCAGCTACAGCACTTAAGCATGGGCATGAGTCTGGATACTAAGAATTTACCCATGTAAAGTGTGATGATAGCACAATGGAAGATAACAAGCTCCAGGATCAGTGTGTTTGCACATTGGCAAGAGCCACCAGTTTGTCCTCTGACCTACACATGGACACTGTAGCATATGCACACACCTATGTGCCAAAAAACAACGTTTTTTTTCTTAAATTGGAAAGATAACAAATTAAAAACTGAGTGATTACCTCCAGGTCTCAGTAAAACAAGAACAAACCAGATTTAAAAAGCAATAAGTAGAAGAAAATAATAAAGACCAAAGTAGAAAATTTTTAAATTAAGACCAAAATAACAATACTTATAAAGCATGCTATCAAAAAGTTGGTTATTTTTGAAAAAAACAAAACTAAAAAGCCTCTATCCCAAAACACCAAACAAGGAGGTAGAGGACACCAGCTAGTAAAAACAGTCAGAAAATGCTAGGGACACTTGGTGAACTATGGAAGCTTAAGAGACCACTTTAAAAACTTTTATTTCAAAAATCGGGGAAATTTGCAAGAATTAGAAAATTCTAACCAAATATGAAATATCAAAAAATAAAGATATAAACTATTTAAGCTGATGTGTGACAAATGAGAATGCAGTACCAATCAATCTGCAATGGCTATACTTGGTTGTCAACTTGACTATAAGGGCACAGGGCATACCTGCGAGTGATTTTTTGGGGCTGGGGGAGGGCTTGGCTTAGAGTGGGGAGGATCCACATCTAGACCACTGAGGTGGTAAAGACACACCTATTTAAGGACATGAAAAAAGGGCAGCTTTTGCTTCTTGCCTGCATCAAGTCCATTCCTCCAGTGGCACCTACTTTGAGAGTCCAGCTTATACTGAAGATAGAGTGAGACATGCGGCATCATGTACTGAAAAAGTACTGGATTCTTAAACTTTTCAATTCACACCCAGCCCCTGCTGGATTAGCTAGACTGCAGCCTGTAAATTATTCTAATAAATACCCTTTCTTCAGGTTCTCTGGCTTCTTCTCATAACCCTTGCTGCATCCAATTCAATCTTCCTCCTCATGTTTAACACCCCCACTTTTATCATAAGGATGATGGCCCTAAGGGAACTGCACGTATGTATCATGGTCTCAGAATTATATAGTCTGATTCAAAAGACAAAAAAAAAAAAAGGAAAAAAAAAAACAAGGGGTGAGAGTCTTACATTAGGGATTTTTTAAATCTACCTCAATGCTACAATATAGAACACAGACAGACTAGAATTTCAAGTGCAAAAAAAGAGTAAGTCACTGTGTTTCAGGGGCAACTAATGGTTCTTGTTCCTCAGATTTTCCATGCCCATCAAGCAATACAACAGTAAATGGAAACAGTAATAGTTTAACACCTGGACTTGATATAGTGAATTCCATTAATGCAATAGAAATAACATCATAATGGGTTTTTGTTAATGCAATGCCCATTAACATTAAAAATATTCTTATAAGAAAAATAAATAAATAAATACCCTTTCTCTATATAAAGAGATTTAAGTTGTTACTCTAGAGAACATAAACTAATACACTCTCGAGTATGGAAAAGCCCCCAAATAATGAAATTTAAAATCAGTATTTCTCAGACTGTTACAAACAGGAGAGATAAATACTACTGAACTTACTCTAAAACAAAACCAGATGACAAGACAAAAAAGAAAATTATAAACCTATTTCTCTGATGAACACAGATTATAAAATCCTCAATTACCTACCTGAAAATCAAATTTAAGAACACAAAGAATATACACAACAATTAATTATATTTCTTTTGTGGACACAAGGTTGGCTCAACATATATAAGTCAAAAGATGTATTACAAACACATAAACAGACTTAAGGACGAAGCCATATGGCCCTCTCAATGTACAAATATGTATGACAAAATTCAAAATCCCTTCCTGATAAAAGCTCCCAAGAAAGCAACAAAGAAAAAACAGCACACAACAGAGCCAAGGCTAAACATGGCAAACATATTAGCCAACACCAGACATGGGGAGGGAGCGGGGAGACATTTCTTCAAAGTCTGCAACAGGACAAGGGTGTCACTTTCATCATTTTTATTAAGATAGTACTTTAAGTCTTACCTAAAACAGTAAGAGAAAGAAATAACAGTTCTAAATAGAAAAATTATCCATATTTGCAGATTAAACCTCCTATACTGAAAAGACTCAACCAGAAATCTCTTAGGCCTGATCCTTTCAGCAATACTGCAGGATGCAAATACAGCAGCTTTCCTATAAATCAGTTAACAAACTTTCCAAAAAGGAAATCAAGAGAAAAATCCTGTCTATGATAGTTTAAAATCAAATAAAATATCAAGGCATAAACTTAAGCAAGAAGGTGGAAGGCCTCTAAAATGTAAACTCTAAGATCTGAAGGCCTTCCATGCTCACAGACTGGCCTAACTAGTACTGTAGAGAGATACTATACCAAAATAGGGACTCCAGATCCAACGCCAGTCCCATCAAAACTGTAATGACTTTTCACAGAACTCAAGAAAAAAACATATGAAAATACAAAATATTCCAAAGAACCAAAGCAACCTCAACACAAATAACGCTATTGGAAAACCAGGAATGATGCACTGGTATCCAGCACTTGGGTCGATGAGGCAGAAGCATCACCAATTAGTTTGAGAGCAGCCTGGGCTACATAGTAAACATCAGGTCAAACTGATTAAAAAGTAAAACCACCCCTGTCAAAACAATCAACCAGGGGCTGGAGAGATAATTTACCAGGTAAGAGTACTGGCTGCTCTTCCAGAGGACTTGGTTCATTTCCCAGCACAGACATGACACCTCACAACCATAACTCCAGTTCCAGTTAAACCTATGTGCTCTTCTGCCCCCATGGGCACTGCACACATAGTACACAGACATAAATGTAGACAAAACACCCATACACATAAAGAAATTTTAAAAGAAAGAAGAAACCAACCAACAGTAGCCAAAAAAGTATAATACCTAACCTCAAATTATTCTATAGTACCATAGAAACATGGTCCCAGAACAAAAACAGGTAAGTACAATGTACTAAAAAACAGAACCAAAAATATACCCCATACCTACCACCACCAAATTTATTACAAGAGTTTAAAAAATACATGGAAAAATCCTCCTAAAATAATGGTACTGAGAAATTTACATGCAGAAATAATTAGATCCCTATCTCTCACCTTGCAAAAAAATAAAAAACAGCTCATAGTGGATCACAGAATTTAATATAAGATCTGAAGCACTGAAATGTTGAAGCGTAGGGAAAATACTTCCAAACAGGAGGAAGGGATGACTTTCTGGAAATGACCTCAACAGCACAAGGAAAAAAACTTAAAATCTGTCCAGTGGGAAAACATGAAATTAAAAAGCTTCTGCACAGCAAAGGGACTAAGAGACAAGGCAAAGGACGGGGTAGGTGGGAAATCACTGCCAACTATACATTACACACAGCCTTCCAATTAATACTCAAAAGACATTCTCAGAACAGTGGAACCAGAGAGATGATGGTTCAGCAGTTCTTCCTGAGGACCCAGGTTTAGTACCCAACCCACCTGGCAACTCTCAAGGGATCCATCATCCTCTCTGGTCCCCAGAAGCACTTCATGCACACAGTGTAGACAAACACGCAAGCGGAACCCAAACACATAAAATAATAATAATGATATATACAATATTTTAAAGACATACATATTTGAAAATAAAATGTTTCACAACCTTAGACATTGGAGAAAGAATACAATAATGCTAAGACGACTAACACAGAGAGAACAGGAACAAAAGCATGCTGACACGTGGGGGAGGGTACCCCTCCAATGCTGGCAGAAAAATAAGCAAGTATAGCCACTATGGAAATCAGTGTTCAGGTTTCTCAAAATACTAAAAAAACTGAACTGTTACCTGACCTAGAGATAACGTTTCTGGGCATACAGTGGAAAGGAAGACTTATAGAGAGAGATTATACAGTAGACTTACATATCACAGAGTTGTTTACCCAAGAGATAGAACTAGCCTAGATGCCTCAAAAACTGATTAACACATAAAGAAAATGTGATTTGCGTACACAATGGAATTTTATTCAGTCTCAGAAAACAGAAATCCTAACATTTACAGGAAAACAGATGGATTCCACAATAGTTTTAAACAATTTAACTCAGACTCAGGAAGTCTTGATCCTAGAATTTAATCTTTTTACACACATATGAAGGGGGGATTTGCTACAAAGGGGTCCATCAAAGACAAAAAGATATCTTGAGGAGGAGGAAGGTTCATGAGTGCAAGTCCCAAAAGAAGAAAGAGGCCAGCTGAAAGGGCAGGAAGAGACCAGGAAGAACAAAGTATGTGTGAGATACACAACGGAACTACTGCTCTGTGTACTAACTTTAAAACCCAAATGACAGACACGTCAGCAACAAAGTTGTTGCCTGACCCCTACACATGGGCCATGATGCATGCATACATATAAAATTAAAGAATAAGTATAATAAAATGTAATAAAGATTTAAACTAAATAAAAAATGATGGTGTCTTAACAGGGTTATCACTGCTATGAAGAAACACCACGATAAGGCAACTCAGGGAAAAAAGGGTGTCCTTTTTGGCTTACATTTCCACATCACTGTTCATCTTTGAAGGAAGTCAGGACAGGAAGGATTCAGGCAGGAGTATGGAGGCAGGAGCTGACACAGAGGCCATGGAGGGTGCTATTTGCTCATTATGGCCGGCTAAGTCTGCTTCCTCATAGAACCCAGGACCACCAGGCCAGAGGTGGCCTTACCTACAATGGACTGGCCCTCCCCCATTAATCACTAATTAAGAAAATTCCTACAGTTCTATCTGCAGCCCACTGTTAAAGACACATTTTCTCAGTTGAACTTCCTTCCTCTCTGACACTTGTTGGTCAGGCTGCCATAAAACTAGCCAATAGAGAGGGAGAAATGACTTTGAGATCTACAAAGGTAAAATAATAACTATTAGGACTGTAGTTTAAGAAATGTTCTAGTAAGACAGAATATGATACCGGATGAATCCATTTGCCTATGCAGTGGAAAGAGGCATGAAGGAAATGGTAGCTGTAACTAATACACTAAGACAGGGTAACCCACTCCTAAGCATCATTTCAGGGTGGGTAGTATACTCAACGGCTATGCCATAGAGACTAGCTTAACAATCGAAAGCAGTAAGGAGGAAGAATTTTCTATTAATCCAAAGAAGAGACTGAAACTCACTGAATAAGACTACTCCACATACATCATACATCAACCAGACCTCATACATAATCAAAACACTGAAACAGAATCTAAGGAAAACACACGGACCATGCCACCTCTACTCAAGAGAAAGCTGAAATGACTATAGAAATATCAGATAAGTCAGACTGTCAAAGCACAGAATATGAGCAAGGTAAAAAAAGGTAATAATGAAGGGTCAATACAACACGGAAACAAAATACTACACATTCACAAACCTAGTCACACTACTTCAAAATAAATAAAGCAAATACAAAGTTTCACAAAGAAAGAGAATCTGTGTTCCCAATGGCTGTGCAACTTGAGTATATGATTCATGGTAGTTACTAAAGGGGGACAGAAAAATCAAGACAGGCTAAGTGAAAGATTTGAATATTATCAAACAAATCAGCCTAACAGACATGAGAAAAGTGAAATTAAGTAGGCAACAGCAGCTGACAGAGCTCAGGAAACTAAAATAATCAGAAACTGAATAAAGAACCCCTAAAAGTCATTTATAACCCCAGGGACACAGGGACAGAGGTGTATGGTAAGACCCTGTCTCAAAGTGGGGGTGGGGATCAGTTGGTAGAGTGCTTGCTTGGCAGCTACAAAACCGTTCCATCCCCAGCATTTTGTAAACTAGGAGTAGTACATTCCTGTAATCTCAATACTGTAAAAGTAGAAGCAAAAAAATCAGACTATCTGTTACACAATAAATTCAAGGCCAGCCTTGGCTACATGTCTTTAAAAAAAAAAAACAAGATGATGTCATTCGCCTATAGCAAGAAATACTCATATTTAGAAAAGTCTCAAACACTGAACTCAGTCCTTCCTTTCAAAACATTAAAGCAAATTATACTGATAGTGAACACCTGGGACACAAAAGAATGCATTTCAAATTTTATAGAATTAATTAAGAATGCCCAGGACATGAGGGCATAGTGGGTAAAAGAAAAGTAACTACCACATTGGCCTCAAGATTGAGTTCAATTTCCAGAACCCAGTAAAGGGGAGATGCAGTGGTGAGAGTCTACGAGCCCAGCGTTCCTATGATAACAAGAATGGCAGGACAGGACAGGTGCCCCGAGTATGCAGTCCACAATACAGAAGACATGGAGTCCATACATGTACTGTGGCATGCATGTACCCACAATCACATGCATCAAGAGAGACAAAATGAACATTTACAAACTAGAAAAAGAAAATGTCCAGTTGATTAGAATGGTCCAAGCTGGGAAAGAAGGGAAGAAAATATTTGTAAATAATACAATCCATCAATCAGAGGCAACTCCTCCTCATCTCCAAGCAGAACCTGTCACAAAGGCAAACAGCGACCTGATAAGCAGGATGGGAATTCTCAGACCTTCCCGCCTTAAATTCTGTGACATTAACCTAAGCTACCTGTCAAGGCACCCACTGTTTATCATCTTCTTTAAAATAGAGAAACATTTTAGCTTCTAAACAACCCATCCATACACAAAGTCAGCCCAAGTGTCTCATACACCATGCATATGAGAGCTTGCTATTATAACTGTTTTAAAGAGCCATGGCTCCAGACGTGACCAGGTCTTCAAAACCTATTCTCATTACTAGCCAGAGTAAACTGCTGTTCTCAATGAGGAACTGGAATGAATATAACTGGTCTCCTTTTCCATAGAAAATGGAAGTTTAGAGCCGGCAGCGGATATCCATGTCTGTGGTCTCAGCATCTTAAGGTGGTGGGTCTGAGGCGAGCCTCAGTGTCATAGAGAGATGCTCCCTCACAAAGGCTTCAAATGACTAGCTGGCTCATGACAGCAGGTGCGATCACTTTGCAATGTTCTACAATTGCTTAACTAATACAAGGGACAGCTACTCAAAGTCTCACCACCCTTGAAGGCAGGCACCGGCAAACTGTGACCATGGGCCACATCCAAGTTGTTTTTCTATGTTCTCTGAGCTGAGAATGATTTTACATTTTTAAGTGGCAAGGGAACAAATGAATATGAAAATAGTATGTGATGTGGGAGTGTCATATATCAATCTGTTGATTTCATTGGCTAAGTAATAAACAAACTGCTTGGGCTTATAGCTTCGAACATAGGTGGGTGGAGTAAACAGAACAGAATGCTGGGAGGAAGAGGAAGTGAGCTCAGATACGCCATCCTCTCCTCTCCTGGGCAGACACACGCGATGAAGCTCTGACCCAGGATGGACGTAGGCTAGAATCTTCCCGGTAAGCGCACCTTGGGGTGCTACACACAGATGATTAGAAATGGGCTAAATTAATACGTGAGAATTAGCCTAGAAGAGAATGGGCCAAGCAGTGTTTAAATGAATACAGTTTGTGTGTTGTTATTTCGGGGCATAAGCTAGCCATGCAGGCGGCCGGGGTGCTGGAACGCAGCCCCGCCGCTCCTATTTCAACAAGTATGAACTTCAATTTTAGTGTCTATCATGAATAGAATTCTTGGAGCAGAGCCACATCTGTTCATTTAAAGACTTTTTATGGATGTTTCCCAATATATCAGTGACTTAAGTAACTATCACAAATATCTGCTACGTGACTGGCCCTTACTTAACCCAATGTGCTGCCTCTGGTCTGTAATTACTCTAGGAAAATAAATTCTGAAGCAGTCATCTATGGAACTATAGTCACCCAGGGTATTTTTTGAGAACACGACATGTAAACCAGGCTATGCGATTCAGTGACTAAAGTAAGGCACAATTGCTTTTCTCATCTGTTCAACAGCAAAAGCAGACAGAGCAAACTAGAAGTGTTAAGTGTCTAGTTCGCGCATAGTATTAAAATTAAGTCACTAGGATTTTTAGGTTTTCTTTCATTTAATTAAAATGTACTTACATCATTTCTCCCTCTCTCCTACCTTCCCATGTCTGTCCCACGCTATTCATGGCCTCCTCTTTTTTAACCACTGTTGATCATATACATACAATATTACTTTGCTCTCTCCTGCTGTGATAAACACCATAACCAAAAGGATGTAGGAAAGGAAAACATTCTTACAGTTGTGGTTCATCATGAAAGGAAGTCAGGGCAGAAATATGGATGCAGGAACTGATACAGAAACTTGCTAACTTGCTCCCCATGGTTTATTCTACTTGCTTTCTTATACAAGCCAAGACCACTAGCCCAAGATTGGCACTGACCATAATGGGTTGGGCCCTCCCACGTCAATCATTAATAACAAAATGCTCCAGACTTGCCTACATGCCAATATGATGAGAGATACTTTTTCAATTGAGATTCCTTCTTCCCAGATGATCCTAGCATGTGTCAAACTGACAAAAACAAAACAAACAAACAACAACAACAAAAAAAAAAACTAGCCAGCACATATAAATGACTAAACACACAAAAACAACTCAGTGAGTCTGTGCAGTGCTTGTAGGGATCAGAATAGGCCCTGAGTGAAGCTCTGAGTGAATGTGCGTTGCCAGCATACACCGGCCATGTCAAGGACATAGCCTCTGACCCATAATGGCACGTGAAGACTTCATATGGCCTATGTAGATGTTGATAGCATGTACAGAAAATGTGCACCATAGCGCTCTCTCCCCACAGCCTGTAGACTGCTCCCTCACAGAGACTGCTTCTACCTAGATTGGCTAAAATTGTCTACTTGTTCCAACTCTCTACCACAAATCTTTCCTCCCTATTGATCTGTGATTACCCGCTCCTGTTCAACTGTATGCAATAACTCACCCCCCTCTACATGCAGGCAACACCTGCCTCATCTAGCATGGCTCCAGAATCATGGCTGGACCTAAGTGGGGCAGCAAAGGAATGAAAAAGACAAACAGAAGGATACAAGGACAAAAAGCTGGGATCAGGAGGCCATGCTCTCTGCTTAAGAAAGTGAAGCACCTAAGATGCTCACTGCATTAACAGGGAGGAGGGTGGACATTTTCTGGAGCTATAGACAACTCTGGCTGAGCACCATACTCTACAGAACAGTAGACAGTCACTGACAATCCTGAAAACATACAAACCTGGGCGGCACTCTCAACTTCCCAGTCCAGCTCCTGCTGTAATAACACTTTGACACAAAGCAGTTTAGGCAAAGAAATGGTACATTGGGATTATACTTCCAGGTCATATTAAATTATTACTGAAGGACGTCAGGGAAGGAAATCAAAACAGAAACCATGAAGAAATGCTGCTTGTTGGCTCACTCACATATTCATGCTTAGCTTTCTTATATAATCCATGACAACATGCCTAGGGCAGGTAGGCTAACTAGGATGCATCCTGAAAGTAGTTCTGTGCAAGGAAGAATTCTTCTATAAACAAATAAATACAAAACAAGAATAGGCACAACCATCTAAATGACTAATACCTCTAAGGGACGTCTTCCCACCTCCAAACTGAAACTATAGAAAAGACAATGTTCTCTGAAGTCACTAGAATTCAAGAGGGGGGTTTCATTAGTGAAGTACACCCAAAGAAAAGTGAAGAATCCAAACATCACAAGTTAGAGGCAAGCATGGGCTATGAGTCCCTGTCTTTAAAAACAAAACAAACCACACAAACAAAAATATCCTCAGTGAGGCACTGGCTCACGGTTGTAAGTCCATGTCAAAGGCCACTGTGCACCCTGGGGAACCATAAATTCCAGATCATACTGAGTCGCAGGATGAGGCAAAACACCAAAGAGATTCTGCTCTCAAATTCGAATCAATGCATTTGGTTTTTGGTTTTTCAGACAGATTTTTCATTCTGTAGCCCAGGCTGGCCTTGAAGCAATCTTCCTGCATCAGCAAAGAAAACAGCCTATTTCCCAACCTAAGTAAGCAAACAAGCCCCTTGAAATTACAGAAATGGTAATACGCACTTCAGTGAAATTGCAGTACATTTTATAAAGAGCCCTCAACTTAAAATAAGAGCACATCTAACACTCATTTACAATGGCTGCATGATTTTTAAAAAATGCTAAGAAAACGTTAAGTATTGTAATATATCATGGCTAAGTCTGGTTACAGTAAGTAGCTGCTACTTGACAACACCAGGGCAAAACTCCATCCCACTCACAGCAGCACCATCTCCATTTTCTACTTTCTCATAAAGTATAAACAGCATTCCTTGTCAAGAGTAGAGACACAAGTCCCGAGCAATGAGGAGAATGAAGAATGATGCCAACAAATCCTCAGCGCCATCACTAAGCATGAGAGCCACAAGCTCCAGAAAGGTTGGGCTCATTGCTCTACCAGCCATAAAGTGCTGCTCCCAAGCAAGCACAGAGGAACAGCAAGACAGTGTCTACTTAGGTTTGGGAAACAATCTAGTTGGACCCCATGTTTCAAGACAGTAATCATGCACCTGCTAGTTCCAGAAACGTCAGTATATTTACCTGTTTAAAAGTTGCGAAAGCTTGACCAATAGTTTGAGTTCACAATATATTAATGTTTCAGCCTCACAGATCAAACATAACTTGAAACATGGAAGATTTGCATGTGACACTGCATGCGATACTTAACGTGAAAGAGGGAGAAAAGGAAAGGCAGGAGAAATGAGAGTGAATGCTTCCTCTTGATGACCTCTAGCCACAAGGCAGCTGGAAACTGGCTTTGCTGCTTTGGGCCCTGCTAAGTACTATTCCAAGACTTTGGAGAGGACTCAAGTCCAGAACCACCTCCTCTAGGTCCCTTCCTCTTTCCCCTTCCATTTCCAACTTCAGGACGTGTCCCAGCACTCAAGGTTTCAGGGATGCATTTCCATACATCTCCTTTTTCATCAAGCTCTCATTAGACATCTCTAAAGACCTAAGAGATTTTCTAGAATACAAATAAAGTATATCGTGAGCACTAACCAAGTCAACACAAGATTTACATACATACACCAGCAATATTTCCTCACATTTCTATCAACACCAAGGGTTTTTCTTTCCTTTGGAATTTTAGGACAGGGTCTTCTATTTCCACTGCTCAGTAACTGATCTTGCCTTCACCTACTACATGCTAAGATTATAGACATATGACACCATGCCAGCTGGCTAACTCCATTTCTCAATTAATAAAATGCACGGAGAAGATTCTTAACTCAACAGTAGCCAAGGAAAACCCCACAAAGGAAAATCTGGTAAAGAAAAACACCAGCATCATCTCCCAGAGCAGCACGGAGCAGGGCTGTGGATATTTAGAAGGCAGTAAACAATTTAGCTACATGTATGAATGGAGTTTATTTGTAGTTTGGCCTTCTCTATATGACATGCAAAGTACAGTAATTAACAAGATATTCTGATTTTTTTAAGTTTAGGACAATACACTGTAAGGAAATTAATCTGGGGGAAAATGCCTTATTTTGATTTCATAACATTCTTTAACTGAAGAAATTTATAATTATTGTTGAGTGACCAGTGTCAGAATGTGCAAACAACAGTCAGACGTGACCTGAACCAACAGTGGGCCTTTCAAAGTCACAGACACAGACATTGAAGGGAAGAATTCAGGGACTACAGGATCTGAAACATTTGCCAAGATTCCCAAGTCTAGAATGGAAAAACACAGCCCCACACAGACTAGCTCTTCAACTGCAGAGTCACCTTAAGAGGCTTGCATCCGCGGGATTTTCTCTCTCCAGATCCATTTAAGAAGCATTCCGAACTAGCATGCTACACTTCATGAAGCAAAGTAGACAAAGACCCTGGTAGTTCCAAAGTGGATACTTCTATCATTCATTCATGTTTTCTCTCTCACATATATACAAGAGTAGCACGCAATACAAAATGCTAAATTAAGCCTGGCACAGTGGCACATACTTGTGTCCCCAGTAGTTGGCAGCTAGTTGAGGCTAGTCTGAGCTACTTGGAGATACCTAGCCTTAAAGATAATAAAACAGCAAAATAAATAAATAAATAAGAAAAACAGAATAAGCTAAATTTAAGGTATTAAGATCCTATTTAAACGATATAAAAATGGTGTTAAACCAATATAGCAACTTTCTTCTTGTTTTATAAAGCTTCTTAAAATAACCAACTGTCTGACTCAGCACTAGGTTCAATATAATCATCTCAAACTAGGGGATTTTCAAATGGATGCTGCACAACTCAGAAAAGGCAAGACAGAATCCCTAACTGCGACCAAAGTTTCTGTTTTAAGCTAATGTGATTTTGGACAAACAAGCTTTAAAGAGACTATCACATATCATAATGAGCTAACTTAATTTCTGTGATCAAAAAATTTAAAAAAAAAACTTTAAATTATGCAAGTTCCATCCTCAATTAAGAATCTGAACACCATGGCCAATGAGACGGCCATGAGATCTTTATCCACCCGTGATAAAAAGATCTCAGACTTCCACAAATACAGTGGGATGCAGATCCCTTAATGAGTACGTAAGTACACACACTAAAAATATAATCCCTTATAACAACGAACCCTGGGCACTGGAGATGTGGCTCAATAGTTAAGCGCACAGGCTGCTTTTCCGGGGGACCTGGGTTCGATTCTCAGCACCCATGTAGCAACTCACAACCATGTGTAACTCATCTCAGAGGATGGGACATCCCTCTTCTGGCCTCTGAGGGTACCAGACAAACACTTGGTGCACTGACACAGATGCAGACAAAACATCCATTCATATTAAAAAAATAACAGTGACCACACATTCATCACAGCAATGGAGCAGATCAATACCTAAATGTGAAACAGAGAACTATTTAAATTTCTCAGAGTGATGTGACAGGACACATAAAGGAGACAGCTGACAAGCTGGATTTCATCAAATTTACATTTTCTGTTCTGTAAAAAAACAATGTCTGCAGAATGAGAAGAGGCCAAAAAACACAGAGAAATGTTTGCAAAACATATCTGATAAAAGATTGTTAACCATCTATATAAAAAAACATATTTTTTTCCTGGTAGCTGTGGTTCCAAAAACAGGGTCTTGCATATAGCAAGAACTACTAAAACTCATCAGTAAGAAAATAGCTGGGTCTGGGAAAATGGCTCAGTCATCAAGGTGCTTGTGGTACCAAGCATAAGGGCTTAATCTTGGACTACCAATACCCAGTGTACAAGCTAGGTACAGTGACACGAGCTTGTAACCTCTACTGGAGTAAGACTGCTGCTCAGCCAGGCTCGCTTCAGCGGTGAGTTCCAGGTTCAGTGAGATGCTCTGCCTCAAAAAGTGAGGAAGGTATGTGACATCTGCTCTCTACACTGACATGAATACACATGTGCACACACAAAATAAATAAATGTAAAAGAAAGTACAAAAATGAAAATTAAAAAGTCACATGTACTAACCAGGAAAATAAAAATTAAAATGCAGGACAGCCAAAATCGAGACACAGACACTATCAAACATGGGAGGATCCTGTGGACAAGACACTCCTGCTGCTGCTAGGAACACAACAGAGACTATGGAAGGCCACTTGGTTGCTGCTTATAAAACAATACAGCCTTAACACACATCCCAACAATTGTGCTACTTGGTGTCTGAGTAACTCACATGCACAGACCCACATGTGGATGTTTCTGCCAGTTGTATTCATAACTAGCCAAATTTAGAGCTAACCAAGATATCTACAAGATCAACAGGAAGCCAGATTCAGGCAGACAATCCTGTGCTCTTCACTAGAAAGCAGTAAGAGAAGATAGGAGGGAAATCTGAAATTACTCTAATAAATGACTGTGAAGAGGCCACATACTGTATGAATCATCATATCTGTATTCATAGCCTGAAAAAGGCCAAACAATGAAAACTTGACAAAGATCATGGATTGGGTTGGGGCGATCGGGAGAGGGTAGGGGATACTTTGCACAATATTGTATGTAGAGTGAGCAGCAGCTTGATATGGAATCTGGGTGATACTGGCCAGTCTAAACTACAAATATTCTGGTAAAGAATTCAATCATTGGAGACAAAAACCAAACAGGGACTCCTCTGTTCCTTCCTTTCAACTTTAATGTGAACCTAAAACAGACCTAAATAAGCAAATTCTTTAAAAAAAAAAAAATTGTTACAGAGCAAAATCTCATAATTACTACCCTTGAGTTTCAGGAAGAAATTAACAACTTCCAGTGCTTTTCTAAATCTGATAAGAAATAGAAATATATAAATATGATGGCAGTCTGGCATGTTATAAACCAAATGTCTCACAGGTAAATAAGTCAGCAATCATTTGTCAGTCTGTCTTTGTCTTTTTTTTCAGGTCTCATATATAGTGGGCAGTTGTTCTGTCTGAGTATGGTATTCCCCCATCCCACTCATTAATCCTCTTTTTTAAATTAAAATTTTAAAATTAGATGCATTCATAATATCAAGCAAACAGCTGGAATACTTTTGTTATTTTTTTTTTTTTTTGCAGAATGGTATTCAGTTAGAGGGCAATTCTTACACAGCAGGTGCATCAGAGACAACTAAGACCTAAAATCTAATCCGTGTGTAACTAGTTTGCTCTATGCATCAGCAAAAAAAAAGTCTTAATTTCCATGAGAATCACAGCCCAATCTTGTGTCATGCCAGGTTACTGACTATAGACAAGGTTATCTAAGACACACTTAGTAGTGTGCTAACTACACCAAAACAAGACATCATATTGGTTTAAAAACCAACTTTGCCACCTTTCATTTCAATGTTTCTCCCTTTTTGAGGCATGAGTGGTACAAAGGGGTGGTAAATACTTTACAGCCAAGACAGAAACTGTGCTAGAGCCTATTTCCTCTTCGTCCTCCTCCTCTTCCTCCTCATCTCTCACCACGAATTCCTTACATCTGCAGAGCATTCTCCTCCAACTTACTTGCCCTTTAGACAACACTCAAAAAATAACTAGGAGACATCTGGGCCCTGGGGTCCTTCTCATCCACCTTCCCCTTCAGGAAGCAAGATGGGGGTTTTCAGTTCTCTTTCCTTACAAGCCTTGTCCACATACACCACAGCTTCCAGTTCTCCTCTGTGGCAGGTATGGTCGGTCCTCGCCCTCGGGCATTCTCTTGACTCTGAGAGTCACATGGCACCCAGTGCCGCGGCTCCTGTTCCAGGGGTTTGCAGAGAACACATATGTGGGGGAGGGAAGCAGGGAAGAAGTAGGATAGAGAGGAGAGAGGAAAAAATTTAGCTGTATTTTAATTAAATTAAAAAGAACACATGGCAGCCCTTTTGGTTCTGATAAGGATCTCTCTCCTTTGTTTTCCCTCAATGAGGCACAGAGCCCATGAATCCCTTTCTATAAGATATAAACATAACTATTCACATGACTCACAAAATTATAAGAATATGCTTCAAATAAAAATTAAAAGAAATTAAATAATTTTCTAAATGTTCCAAAACACAGCTCAGTAAATGATCAGTTTCCCTAACTCCTGGCATCCCTGCACACAGGCACCCACCATGCCCCTTAATACAGTATCAATGCACTTTTTAAGAGGATCTAAACGTATAAAATAAAATCCCAACTACTTGAGAATGTATCTATTAAATCTAAAACTTCTATTATTTTATTTAGAATTTAAATATTCATGCAATAGTAATGTTTCGTTACTTTGGTGCCTGCAGTAGACAAGAGCTGAGTAACGTTCAGCAATGTCGCATCCGGCACTGTGGCTGCTTGGCCCACCCTGACAAGCAAGCCACTCAAAGCAAGCAATAGGCTTTTCTATTCTATTTCCAATCTACAGAATTTATCATTTATTATTTGAGGATTCCTTAATTCCTAAAATCTGACTACGTGTTTATATATACATTATATGCATCCTTTCAAAACGAAAACCCCATTTCAGTTGATTAGGAGTTACTACATTTTGTTAGTTTCTTGGATAAAACTGTTTATTAATACTAAATAGAGATTTCACCACTTCATATGCTCATATCAGTAAGGACCAAAACTGTGAATACTAGCCTCTTTAAAGATTTTAAATTTAAAATCTATACCTTACATAACTTTTAGAAGAAAAATTATAATGACTTTGTATTCACACACCAAAAAAAAAAATCCAGATCTTTTACAATTACTTGTATTTTGCAAAAATATGAATTATATTTAGATTCCGAATAAAACAAACCATTAAATCATGTTTCAGTTACTGTAACGGGCAATGGAGAAGAAAAGATTAGGAGTAAAACTAGGGGATAGAAAGATGGCTCGGAGGGTAAAGCGCCACACAAATGAAGAAGGAATACAGGTCTCTGGAGCGCTCAGAAGGCAGTGAGAGGGGTTCCCAGAGCCAGGTAGCTAACTAGAATAGCTCATCAGCGAGAGTTCCTGCCTCAGTGAATAAACACACATGACTGAAGACACCCAATGTCTGCCTTGGACCATCACACACACGTGTGTGTGTGTGTGTGTGTGTGTGTGTGTGTGTGTGTGTGTACTCCATTCAGAGGAAACAAAAAATTAAAAATTCTTTTTAAAAAATGTTAAATAGCCCTAAGTTTCACAAGCTGTCAGTATTGGCTTAAAATATTAGTTTCATTTAACTTTGTTTCCTGCATTAGGTACTTGGAGAAACAGCTGAACTAGTGGCTGTGGAATAGGAAACACAAGAGGAGCCTGGGGTGCTGCTGTATCAGAAACAAAGTGCTGTATGAAAGCCAAAGCTACATAAGCCACAGCGGCAGCAGGTGGCACACATCTTTAATCCCAGCACTCAGGAGGAGAGGTAGGTGCATCTCTGTGAGTTTCAGGACAGCCTGGTCTATATCTAAGCTCCAGGACAGACGAGATCTACACAGTGAAGAGACCCTCCCTATCCCCCCAAAAAAACAGGAGCCCTAAGAACAGGCTAACACTAGGACAACTCTGGGGAATAAGCGCAACAATAGTATTAAATTACAGCCCAAAGAACAAAGTAATCTACACAGGACCACAGGCATGACTGAGTGGGTGACATACTAAAACATACATAAATAAATAAAAACAATCTCTTATAAAGGAAACAACATCCAACTATTGCATTAAGGAATGAAGGGCAAACCACCATGAGCACTGCCCCAAAAGGACCTGCTGACAGGTGCTGGAGCTATGGAGAGCAAAGGCCATCATCTGTATCTCCCCCAAGACATTTATGTTCTTTCTTTAAGTTGGAGGCTGACTGAAGGCTCTCCCATGAGCTAAGCCACCATAGTGGAACACACACAAAAATCCTTTCCTAGTGACAACACCTGAACATGGGGCCAGAATCAAGTGATCAGCCTTAGCATCATCAAGACATCCAAAGAGACCTCACACTCTCAATGAGACAAAATGCGACAGGCACATTTGAGACCTCCCCCAAGTACCCACAGCCTCCATCCAATCAAAGAAAATGCAGAAAATGAATACTTTTCACAACTGTCAAGACGGTGAAAACAAAGAGGGAGAAATCCCACAAGAGGAGGAGTCTAAGGAGACAGAAGATACAGCACAGGATCCTGGAGCATCAGGCAGACACCAGGGGGTGAAACAGGAAATGCAAGTAACAGCTAAGGAAGGGGGATTAAATGTACCAGAAAAGTCACCCTACCTCTACAACTGTTCTTTTTTGTTGTTGTTTGTTAGGAATTTTTTGTTTTTAGTTTTTATTGAGCTATACATTTTTCTCTGCTCCCCTCTCCTTCTACCCTCTTCTATCCCTTCTACCATGCTCCCAATATACTCAGGAGATCTTGTCTTTTTCTACTTCCCATGTAGATTAGATTCATATATGTCTCTCTTAGGGTCCTCTTTGTTGTCTAGGTTCTCTGGAATTGTGATTTGTAGACTGGTTTTTCTTTGTTTTGTATCTAAAAGTCACTTATGAGTGAGTACATATTATATTTGTCTTTCTGGGTCTGGGTTACCTTGCTCAATATGATGTTTTCTAGATCCATCCATTTACCTGCAAATTTCAAGATGTCGTTATTTTCTTCCATTGAGTAGTACCCCATTGTGAAAATGTACCACATTCTCCTTATCCAGTCTTAGGTCCAGGGGCATTTGGGTTATTTCTAGGTCCCGGCTATGACAAACAATGCTGTGCTACAACTGTTCTTACTCCAAACCTAAAACTCTCACAAAATAAAATAAATTCACAATACCACACTTGCAGGACAAAGGTGCATAATTATAATAAAGTATAAAAGATTATCTGGGGAAAAAAAATAAGATCCTTAGGAAAGGGCTACATCTGTAGCGCTGAGACAGAACATCTGCCTCATGGGCACACTCCAAAGAGAAAAACAAACTTTTAAACTAGGTATGGTAGCAGCCTGTAATCCTAGCACTTGGGAGGTGAAGGTAGAAAGACCACTAAAGTCATCCTCAAAGGCATCCTCAGCTACACATCAATCAAGTTCAAGGCCATCATGAAACACACCATCTTAAAAAAAAAATAAAAAAAAATTCTTTTAAAATGACTAACCTAGACTTCAGTAACAATAAGCAGTCTAGAATCATTTCCTAGCTCTCTAAGGCTAATCTCAAATTAATGCTGTTTACGGACCCTTAGTTAAGGCATTTGAATGCAAGGAGTTCTCACTGTCCAGCACTCTCAATCTTTCTTTTCCTGCTCCCCAAAAATGGAAGCGCAATGCAATCCAGAAAGCACAGTCAACAATGAGTTCTTTCTCCACCATTTTCTGAATTCCCCATTGCTTATAATTGTTTACAATTTCATAAATGTATATACTATATTCCAACTACTCTAACCCTTAGCTACCTGTCCCCACTAGCTTCTTCCCTACAGTGCCTTTCCCACATTCTTGTCTTGTTTTATTTTGTGACCCACTGAGTTTAATGAGGGGCTTGGATGCAGAAGTACCCGATGGAGGCTAGTAGGTTCCCAATGCATTCTACACACATGGGAACACAGGTTACATGACAGTCAGGATGTGTCCTCATTCACACCTACCACACACTGTACCAAATCAACTTCCTTACTCTGCACAATCAGTGTCCCTTCCCTACCTCATACTACACACAAAGCTGAAACCACGTGCCTCCTGCTCCTTCCTCCTTCCCCTCACAAACTTGTGCTAGACATAAACCAAACCATGTGCCAGAAAAGACCAAGCTGGCACATTTATGCCAATGCCCTCTTTTCCTCCTCATTACTCCTCACACATCACTCATACTTGGTGACTACAGAATACTTTAGCACGTGCAGACCACCAATTTAAAGGCCAGTTCCTGAAACTTTCAGTATTTAAAAGATTACACACCTACAATAAAGTGATTTTTTTAAAAAAAATTACAATTACAGAAAATTTTCTCAAATTATATAATATATTCTAAACATTATACACAGAGCAAGGTAAAACCTTAATGCTAAAAAACTGGTTAGGGGGAGGTGATTAAAAAAAAAACTGGTTTGATTTTCAAAACCATTCTGCCAACATGCATTAGAGGAAAAAAAATCATTCTCAACCATTAATTTGTCTGGTTAGTATGTCTTTTAGTAGTCTCTACAGTTTAAGAGGATATGACTAATGTCTCTAAACTCCTCATGATATGAACTAGTACAAGTTTCTTTTCAGCTAGCTATGTATTTTTTTTTGGCTAATTCTAACTAATGTGTCCAAGAAATACATTAATACTGCACATCATCCATGTAATCATCAACATGCTTAGTCATATATGTAATGAAAGGGCTGAGCATAATGAGATGGAGAGACAGCTCACAGTCCAGGGTGTTAAAAATGAAGCAAATGGGATTGGAAAGAGGCGGCTAGATGCGGTGGCCCCCCGAAAGTTTCTAGCAGGAAGGTGAAGGTGGGAAAGAGATCACCTCAAGTCTGAGGTTAGCCTGGGCTACAGAGTGAGGTACAGGTCACTATGGACGACAAAGTGAAACCCCAACTGAAAAATACAAAAGAACAACCAACCAGCAAGTGGTGGAGCACACCTTTAAATCCTACCCTCGGGAAGCAGAGGCAGGCAGATCTCTGAGTTTGAGGCCACTCTTGTCTACACAGTGAGTTCCAGGACAGCCAAAGCTGCACAGGAAAACCCTGTCTCTAAAAAGTAACAAAAAAGGGAAAGAAAATCTAAGTCTGGTGCTCAGCACCCATGTCAGGTGGCTGAACTCCTCCAGAAGAGGCTCCAAGGCCTTTTGTCTCCAAATGAACACAGGCACTCACATGGGCAAACCCACACACAAAAATAAATACATACACACACATAGTACAAAATAGAATAAATCAGATTTACTTACTCAGAAATTACAATGTCACCACCATTTGTAAAAAGAGCTCACTGCCCACCCCTAGGTGCCTTCATTAGCACTATATCCTTATGGTGGAGCTCATTCCGAGGCATTCCGAGGCTGAAGAAAACTACAACTACTATCAAAAATTTTTCAAAAACTTATCCAAAAAATTACAACTAGTCCCTTGGCTTGCATTTTAGAAACAGGTTCATTTGAAAACGCTGGTGGCAGAGGTCAAGAGTCACGTGCCATTTGCAGGGATTTTGCAGTAAAATAAAAAGTCATATTCAAATAAGTACTGCCACGCTTCCCAGTGTGCGAAGGGCCAGGAAGCACAGAAGGAGGAAAAGCAGCGAGACTGCTTTAGTTCAGACATTCTTGGTGCTCAGACAGGCCTGGTTTGACATGTGACGCCCAGCTGGTCCAGTGTTCCTCCCACAGGGGAGTGATGTAGCAAGACTTCTGGATTCCACATCCCAATGAGGCTTCTTTTTGAATCAAACCAAAAGCTTGTTTTGGGCCTCTACAGCACAACTCTTCTGAGTTCTTTCTGACTCAGAGCTAGCCGTCACCACAGCACAGGTAAACGTAGCTAAGAGTAAAGGACAAAATCTCCTCAGCTCACGTCACTCTAACTGGTGCTATCTAGCCTACCCTTCCTATTACTGAGGAAAATGAAACGTACCTTATTAAATTCTAATATCTTGGCACAAATATTTTGGTATCAGTTCATCAACTATCCCTACTAAACGAAACACTTACAGGTCCTGTTCCAGGTACTGGGAAGAGTCACAAGGAACACAGAACCCATCTCTATTCTCAGGAGGTTTAAATTATGCAGAAAGGGGGCGGAGAAACCAACGGAGGAAGAATTCTGAGGTAAAATGGTCATACAGAAATGAGTGATATACTGCACGTACTGGCTTTGTGGGAGCCTAGGCAGTTTGGATGCTCACCTTACGAGACCTGGATAGAGGTGGGCAGTCCTTGGGCTTCCCACAGGTCAGGGAACCCTGATTGCTCTTCGAGCAGATGAGGGAGGGGGACTTGATCGGGGGAGGGGGAGGGAAATGGGAAGCGGTTGCGGGGACGAGGCAGAAATCCTTAATAAATAAATAAATTTAAATAAAAAAAAGAAAGAAATCTTCTATTGACAAAAGAAATAAATGCCCAAAGTGGGATGAGCTGCAAAAAAAAAAAAAGAAAAAAAAAATGAGTGATATAAAATGGTCATACAGAGATGAGTGATGATATAAAATGGTCATACAGAGATGAATGATGATATAAAATGGTCATACAGAAATGAGTGATGATATAAAATGGTCATACAGAGATGAGGCACTCATGCACATGTCATCTCATGGCACAGCATGGATGGAGAACAAAGAGGTCACGATGAGGAGAAAGCAAGCCTGTCCTTGGGTATGAACTGCAGGGCTGGCCAAGCAGTACCAGAAGGGAAGGCACTGTGAAGTAAGATATACTCAGGGAGAGGAAGGTGTACTCACTAAATAATAACTGTCCCCACTTTGGTTTAATTTATTAACATTGTGTTTTTTGTTTCGAGCCATAGTTTAATGTGGCCCAGGCTGACTTGAATTTGCTCTGTAGCCAAGACTAGCCTCCTGCTTCTACCTCCAAAGCATTAGGATTACAGGTGTGGACCACCACTTTCAGCCTTTTTGTTTGTTGGCTCGCTTTTGGGAACTAAATTTCACTACATAGCCGCAGCTACCCAGGACTCACTATGTAGAGCAGGCTATCCAGGCTAGCTACTAGTTGCTTTCCTGCTGCTGCCTGCCTTGGTGAGATTACAGATGCAGTCCTTTGAGGAAACAGAAAGGGAAGGTGACTGACCTCACTGGACAACTCCAAGGTGCCAGTAAATAGACATAAAGGTGGTTTCTGCTATAAATTACAAAAACAATACAGATTAGTGGAAAACTTCAATTTATGCAAAGTCCAAGGCTGAAGACAACAGAGGTTTTATAAGGGAAAAACAGGACATCCAAAATCCATACAAACTTTATAACAAAATATTACCAAAATCAGCAATCCAAATTAAAACGTTAATAAAAATTATAGTGGCTAATTTCTCATAAGAAAAATATTCAACTTCAGGTAGAAAAACAAATACCTAAAAGAATTAAAGAATATCTGCTGCTAAATAAGACTTGAGCACAAAACAACCCCAGGGCCACCAATGCAGTAAGACAGCCTGGAGCCTGTGGGGTGATCTCAGCACCGGGAGGACTACAGTGTGGGACTTCCTCTCAAAAAAGAAATGGGGGCGGGGGTGGACACTGAAAAGATGACCAGCCAAACTCCTCCAAAAGGAAAAACTCAGAAACCTCCAAGTTCAGGAGTAGGGAGGACGCAGGCGGCAGAGCAACAGGTCTCTGGCGTGACTCCCCTGTTCCCACACCCTAGACCACTCTTTCGAGCTTGTCCTCCATTGCCCACTCTACTCAAACCCATGAGAAATATGAAGTATTTTCCAAATAAAGAAAAGGAAATCAGTAAATTAAATTTTTCCCAACTGTTCTTTATTGCAAACTCACTCAGCAGCTTTCTTCACGCTACCCAAAGCACAGTCATTAAGTTATACCATGGACACGCGCACTTTTGTTACACTATTCATTTGTGTATATATGTGGAATCACATACGCATGTGGGCACAAAAGTGCCACAGTGCACACCTGCAGGTCAGAGGACAATGCTGTGGAGTCATTTCTCTCACTGAACCCAGGTTTTGGTGGAAAGCACTAAGTCACGTCACTGGCCCACATCATGTTTGTCCAAAGATAATAAACTATTGTCCCAGGATGGAGGAGAGCACTTTTCAACTTGTAGAGATGATTTATTGCCTCTTTGTCAGACCAGTGGAGTCATCCAGGAAAAACACACAAGAAAGTCAAAGGAGGCATCAAAGAGGACAGCCAGCTCTGCACAGGAGCTGATGGAATGGAGACAAAGACACAGACTGAGAAGCAATGAGCTCAAAAGCACATCTTTAAATAAACAAGCAGAGTCTAGCTACTAAGGCTCAAATTCCCCACCTGAGGTGGACAGGAGACGACAGACAGAAGGGCCTGCAGGACCAACCCCTCCTGATTGCCACACCAAACCACAGTGGAGCAAGAGACAGCACGGATTTCTCACTGCAATACCCATGATGATTTAAAATTTACTGGTGAGCTTTTCAATTCTTTGCAAATATCAATTACATATTATTTATGGTAATCACTTTAGTTCATCTGTAAACTAGAAGCCCTGTCTTCTCAAATGCAAATGCAGATCCAATGCTGAAATGAACAACAAGCTCCCTTCTGACAACAGAATTCCTGGAGGCTTAATTCTTATCCCGCCCCCTACTTTCCAGTATCCAAGGTTACGAGATTACCTGTCAATAGATAAGGATGTGGCCAGGTCACCACCTGGGAGTTACTTCTGTTTCTCCCAATGCTGACCCCCTCTGAGGCTAGTTGTTCATGATCATGAAGTGAATATGAAGCACTACCATCAGTGAACATCCAACAACAGACATGAATATATGGAGCACTACCATCAGTGAACATCCAACAACAGACATGAATATATGGAGCACTACCATCAGTGAACATCCAACAGCAGACGCAGGGAGAATGCAGCTCCTTATCTGACACAGGAAACAACTGACCAGTCAGCAGGAGACGGAAATATCTGTGCAATGCACAGCCTCGAACCCTGCATGCATGCCACAGTGAAAGCATGGGCCACAAGAGTATGTATGGTGGACCAAGAGCTCACATAAAGATGCAGAAAGCAATGCTATAGCACCATCAAGTAAGGATGTAAATGGAGAAGGGAACTAAAGGAACCAGATTACAAAGAACAGGAGAGTCAGGAACCAGTACAGAAGATCAGAACATGAAAACTAGTTGTAACTGGTAATCTTGGGTCCAGGTCTTCGTTTCTTTTACCCTAGTTTGGGACTATTCCTTGCTCTCACAGTTTACCTTAAGTTGTTAAACTGTTAAGCCAAAAGAGAAGATTCTACAGGCGGCCCAACCTGCAGAGCAGTTCTAAGTTGTTCATTCCTGCTGCCCAGAACCGAAATAATCACACAGAAACTGTATTAATTAACTGTATTAATTAAATAACTGTTTGTCCTATTAGCTCTAGCTTCTTATTGGCTAACTCTTATATTAATTTAACCCATTTCTATTAATCTGCATATTGTCACATGGCTGTGGCTTACCAGCTAAAGTTTTGGCGACTGTCTCTGGCAGGGCTATATATGTTCTCTCTGACTCTGCCCTTTTTTCTCCCAGCATTCAGTTTAGTTTTCCCTGCCTACCTCTATTCTTTTGTCCTATCAGGCCAAGTTCTTTATTAATTAACCAATTGTATTCACAGCATACAAAAGGTAATCCCACATCACCTCTCCTTTTCTGTTTAAATAAAAAAGGAAGGTTTTAACTTTAACATAGTAAAATTACATATAACAAGACAGGTATTAAGCAAGAATTACAATTATGGTATTTATATCTACTTTATCTTTTATCATATCTAAGGAAAACTACAACCATAACTGTCTATTCTGGAGGATATACTATTACCTAAGTAAACAATAAGTTCATTTCCAAAATTCTAGAATTGACAGACTTCTCACTGCCTGGACAGTCACCCAAAGTTCTTTGGTCCCATTGGGGCATCTATAAAAGTATCTCGCAGACGTTTCCATAAAGCAGAAAATTTGAAAGACAGTTTTGCCTCTACTGGTAGTTTGTCAGTCATTTTTTGCATGTCCTACAGAATGTCTAGCAGACTCTTTCATGAAGCAGGAACCCCAAAGGATCATCTCACCTTTAGGCAAGTTTAGCAGTCATTACTCTACAGGTCCTGCATGTTCAGTTCATCAAGCAGTCCCAAATGGCTAACCAACTCCATAAGGAGCCTCTTCAATGCCCACCTTCCTCTTGAAGTAGTTGGTGCTGCCAGGAGCAGACATGTCTCTGTTATGAAAAGTCCTAACTTCTTAAAACATTTAAATGCCATATTCTGTAGTCTTTGAAAGGTTTGAAAAATACCTATCTGAAATACATCTCTGTACATCTAGAAAATCTAACATGACTACAAGCTTGACTATTATAGATGATTATTTATTAACCTGTATTTTTAATTATACATTACATTTTTAAATGAGCTGCACAAACCCAATACCTTAATCAAGAGCAGAAATATACATATAACAAAATTGACCTTAACTTTATATCAATAACCAAGATCCACACCAATACAAATCTCTATAGCATATCCCCTTTTAAATGTAACAGAACATCTATAGACAATATTTACGAATATGGGCATAGTTCCCACATTAGAGAAGGACATCCAAGCAGAGCCTAATGACCTTATACTCTGAACACCATGCATCCAAGGAGCAAGGAACTAATAACTTAGCTAGATCAATCTCTTTACTGTGCCTATATGACTTTCAAAGAGACAAGGTTCTGCAGGGACCGGGAAACCTTCAAATTACTTGGAAAAACCTCCCTAATTCAATCCGAGCAGAGTCTGCAGTTTGTCTGTTCTTCAGCAGAGGCTGCAGATAAAACATGGGTAAAATAAGTGTCCTCAGGAAGGCATCACCTAGCTAAAAGTAAACAACCACACCAACGACACGTCTACAGATATTTGTTCTAGAAACAAGTGACTACTCACAGATGCCAAAATAGGACCTTCAGAGAAAGCCAGGCATAGTGGCTCACCTATGACGCCAGCACTCAGGAGGTTGAGGCAGGAAGATCAGGAGCTCAGGGCTAGCCTATGCTGCATAAAAAAGTCAAGATGATTTGTCTATGTTCTATCATGCATAATGTCAACTTTCTTCCCATTCTGATTATAAACTCATAAATAAAAATTTATAATTCCATATCACTTTAAATCCAAGTTCCCAAGTTTGGTGAATTAATAATAAAATAATTATTAAATACTATAATCAATAGGTTTTAAAGAATGGTCACAGGACATTGGAGAAATGAAGCTGGTATGATGGGAAGGCTTTCTCCCTGCTTGCTCACTTTCATGGTGCTGCAAGTTGCTAATGAAGGCTGGAGAAGAAAAGCCATCAGTCTTGTGAACTCTGTGAGCTATAGGAATAACTAGACTGGTTAAGATAGGCCATGGGTCCAACAGTGACATTTTATGTTATGGGGGTAGTAAATAGCTTTTTTCCTCCTATTTTCTTTTTCTCCCCCCCCCCCCTATTTTTTTTAAATTGGATTCAAGGCCAGTTCCACAGAAAGAAACTTTTGCCTGCCACTCTAAGTTTGGCCAAGAACTCATGACTTCAGAGTTTAAACCTCAGGGGTGATATGGCCACTGTTATGTTGCTAAATGGACAGACTATCAAACCACCTCTAGATACACATATCAGTGCAGCTCCCAATCCTCAGACAAGCTGCTCTGCAGTCGATGAGTTGTGTGCAGCGCTCAACCATACAGTTCCCAAGTTCAGGGAACATCAAGGAAGAGTGGGGAGGGAAAGACTAAGAACCAATGGTGCAGGAGGATTAAGCTAAACATAACAGGACTGATACCCTCAGACTCTCAGCAGCCCTGGTTGCTTGTGGAAGGGCAGCCATTATCATCACCAGTTGGCATTCCAGCATTCCAGTGTAGGAGGGAGAGAGGCTCATTAGGCCCCACCCCCACCTAAGATGATAATGACAGTTGATGGCTTCTGGGAGAGAAAAAAAGTTCTATTTATGGGTAAGTTAACCATTTTCCAGTGGATGACACCACAATAATGTGTATACAGGAAGCAGAAATTGGACTGGGTGTATACAGGAAGCTGAAATTGGACTGGGTAGGGTTAGAAAAGAGAGAGAGAATATGAAGTTAAGAGGGGCATAAAGGGGCTAGATCCAAAAGGAGGTGGAGAAATGGGGGAAAATGCAATCAAAGCACAATATAAAATCTTATGATGAAATAAACTTCAAAGCGGGGAAAGGGGAAATAAAAGGTTTGTGTATGCACAGGCGAGCTCAATACTGGGCAGGCATCTTCCTTGGTTGCTCACCATCCACCCCATTTTCAAAGACAGAGTAGGGTCTTCTTTCTCACTAAACAAGGACCTGAGGGACAAGCCCAGACTGGCTTGACCAGTAGGCTCCAGGGATCCTGCTTGGGTTTCAAGTGCACGTCACTATACCCAGCTGTTTACATAAATGCGAGCAATCCAAACTCAAACCACTCATTTTTGCATGGCAAACGTTTTCCTGACTACATCACCTTCCAAGTCCGTTTAAACAAGACATAATAGTGTACACCTGTAATCCCAGCACCTGAGACTCAAGCAGGAGGATCAGGAGTCTGAGGTCATAGCCTGGGCTACAGAGTAAGACCCTGTCTCAGACAAACAATTTTTTAAAGACAAACAAGGGCTGGCAAGATAGTAGGTGAGGATGCTTGCCAGGTACCTAACTCCATCCATGAAAATCATGTAAAACTAAGGAACCAACTCCACAAAGTTATCTTCTGACTGTAAAATGTGTTCTCTTTGTGCGTAACATGTACATGTACATGCACATGCACGCACACACACACCAGAGAGAGACAGAGAAAGGAGGAAAATGTTTTCTTAAAAGAAACAGGAAGAAAAAGAAAATGACTGCAGCACCTGTCCAGCCCCTTCGTGCTAACTCCTTTCCAGTACTTCTGCATACACAGACGGGGTTGTTATCAATTACACCTGTTTTTATGAAGTTACCATGTACCCTGGAAATGACCAGAGAAAGCAGTGCAACTTACCTCCTAAGATTAGCAACCTTCTTAAAACATCAGCGTTACCAAACTCATTATAAAGCAACATATTTGGGGCACCACAACCTATAATCCAGAACTTGGGAAGGACTATCAAGTGTTCAAGGTCAGCTTTCGCCACAGGACAATATACAGGCCAACATGAGATCCTAGCTTTAAAAAAGTAAAATAAATCAACAAAAAAGGCCTACATCTTTGAAACACAACAAAACTCTGCATTAGCCAATCTTATTCGAAAGTGAGCGATAAACAAAAATGAACAATCCCCAAATGCCTTCCTTCTACCAAAGGTCAGCAGGCTGGAGAGATGGTTTGCTGGGGCCCAGAGTTCAACTTTCTGCATCGACATTAGGTGGCTCACAACAACACGTGACTACAGCGCCACCATTCCCTGACCTCAAGAGGACACTCAGTACACAAACACATAATTTTTTAAAAAAAAAAAAAATGTACTTCCTGAAGGCCAGGAGGCAGTCACTAGAGTAACTGAGGAACCCTCTTTGCCAAGCCCCATACTAACCACTTTACCTTCCTGAAGGCCAGGAGGCAGTCACTAGAGTAACTGAGGAATCCTCTTTGCCAAGCCCCATACTAACCACTTTACCTTCCTGAAGGCCAGGAGGCAGTCACTAGAGTAACTGAGGAACCCTCTTTGCCAAGCCCCATACTAACCACTTTACCTTCCTGAAGGCCAGGAGGCAGTCACTAGAGTAACTGAGGAACCCTCTTTGCCAAGCCCCATACTAACCACTTTACCACGCATCCTCATTTCAGTCCTCAGAACTAACAGACGAACAAAGAATTACCCTCTATTTCCACTTCCAGAGTGGAAACCAACTATAATAGTCACATGATCTCACAAAACCATCCACAGATAAATACGAGTGACAGGAATCAAGTCAGGACTGCCTGGAGCCAGTTCTTCAAACAGTAGCATGCTCAAGAAAAAGCCTGCTGCCAGTTCAGACAGACCCTAGCCAGGCTCCAGTTACTGTAGGCGACGGCACTGACTCAGGAAGGCTGACATCTCTTCACTGCATCAGACTTCAGCAGGAAAACAAGGCATTCAGCTTGCCCAGCTGAAGCTGAAAATGAGGTACACAAATAACTGGAAGGCAAGAGCCTGCATCAGTAATCTAAACTGCCACAGAAAAGTACAAGAGCCACAATTGTAAGTGATCAACTGCAACCAGAACCAGAAAAGAATTTGATGTTTCCACTGAGTCAATACAATTCCCATGTCACAGTACCATCCATGCAGAATCCACACAGCAATATAAATGCTACCAAATCAGAGGCTATCATCATCAACTCCCAGCCCAGGAGAACCTGCCTTCACCTGATTCCCAAACCCCTGACAAAATGTACCTTTGAAATAAGATTGCTTACGTGTTTCTGAACAACTAGAACTTTTGACTTTTTTTTTCTTTCTTTCTTTCTTTCTTTTTTTTTTTTTGTTGTTGTTGTTGTTTGTTTTTCAAGACAGGGTTTATCTGTCTAGCTTTGGAGCCTGTCCTGGAACTCGCTCTGTAAACCAGGCTGGCCTGGAACTCACAGAGACTGGCCTGCCTCTGCCTCCCGAGTGCTGGGATTAGAAGTGTGCGCCACCATTTCCAGATGAACTTTTTATTTCAAATTATCAACTTTAAACAGGACTCAAAAATCATAGTTTCATCAATGGCCTGATGACCTAGCTAAAATAAATACCAAAATGTGGTATGGTAGTAGAGGCCTTTAATCTCAGCATCTATGAAGCAGAGACAATTCCATTTCTGTGCATTCAAGGCCAGCCTAGTCAACAAATTCCAGGCTAGCAAGAGCTGTATATAGCAAGACTGACTCAAAAGCAAGAAAACAAAACAAAACAAAACCCAACAACAAAAAAAACCAACGTTTGATCATATGACAATTTTGTTACCGAATCTGAAGGTAAATATAAAGTGCTATCAGAAATAATGGATCTAGATCTTTCAGAAGGGAGAAAATAGCAGATCCATCTCCTCAAAAGGAAGCCTGTTTTGAGGTAAGGACTCACCGTACACTCTAGGAATGCCCTGAACTGGTAATCCTTCTGCCTAAGCCTCCTGAATTTGGGAACTGCAGGCATGAGGTGTCATGCCTACCTATTCCCTCCTCTAATTATCCAAATTAAAAGATTAAAACTTTTTTCTTCTTTTTAATTTCTGAAACAAAGTCTCACTGGCTTTGTAGAACTTAAGAGATCCACATGCCTCTGCCTCTCTCACCGGAATTAAAGGTGTGCCACCACACCCAGCACGTACAGTACCAGGCCTCAAGGTCTGAATTCTATCCCCAGGACCCAAGTGGAAGGAGAACTGATTGTCCCAAGTTGTCCTCTGACCTCCACACAATGTGCAGCATGGTATGTGTTCCACCCCCAGTAACTACATATATATTAGACAAAGTATAATTTTACAAAAGTCTGAGCTGGGCATGGTGATACATGCCTAAAATCCCTGTACTTAGGAAGGCAGAAGAACCCAACACTTCAAGATCATCCTCAGCTATATAACAAGACTGGCTGGGCTGACATAAGACTTTGTCTCAAAAAGTAAAAAATAAAATAAGTAACAGACTCGGAGCTGGCCAATGGCTGTCTGATGCCTAGAATCCACACTGTAGAAGGACCACACTGACAAGCTGTCTGTCCTCCGACCTCCAATCCCGCCCACACTCACCAGGATCACACAAAAGAAACAGAATAAACACTTAGTATTTTAACTGACTTCACATTTCAACACAGAAGTAATAAACTGAATTGAATGAGTGAGAAAAATCTTAGGTAGTAGTAGATCATTACCTTGATATAAATTTACTGAAGCTAAATGTTTTTCCCTCTATAACCACAGGTTTTTGGTTTTGTTTTTTCGATTTTCTTTGGGGGGTCGGGGGAGAGAATCATCTGTTGAGTTCAATCCCAGCACGGAGGAAACATAAAAAGGCTAGCAAGATACCTCATAGGCAAATAGGCACCTGCCACCAAGCCTGAATGCCTGAATACAACACCCAGAAGCACCAGGGCGGAAGGAGACAACTGACTCCACTGACTCCCAGGAAGTTGAACTCCACAGGGAAGCAATAACTGTGGGAGTGCACTCATCATAAATGTAAAAAACAATAATGGTTCTAATTAAAAATCAAAATAAACTTGTTGGCTTAGCACTGGATCCATGTTAAATTGCTGCCACTGTTCAAGCAAACACACAGTAATAACAAAAGCACAAACCTCTGTAAACCTTCCCCGTCACTGATCACCTCTTCCTAACACTCTACTTTCTAGACCACAAAGGAAAAATAAAACCACTAACACCCTTGACCCAGAGCTAATGTAGCAAGCGTGAGGCCCTGGGGTCCATCCCAGCGCTGCACAGATGGAGCATCTGGAGCCCTGGGGTCCATCCCAGCGCTGCACAGATGGAGCTGGAGTCCTGGGGTCCATCCCAGCCCTGCACAGATGGAGCAGCTGGAGCCCTGGGGTCCATCGCAGCACTGCACAGATGGAGCATCTGGTGTCCTGGGGTCTATCCCAGCACTGCACAGATGGAGCAGCTGGAGCCCTGGGGTACATCCCAGCGCTGCACAGATGGAGCAGCTGGAGCCCTGGGGTCCATCCCAGCACTGCACAGATGGAGCATCTGGTGTCCTGGGGTCCATCCCAGCGCTGCACAGATGGAGCATCTGGTGCCCTGGGGTCCATCCGAGCACTGCACAGATGGATCTGGTGTCCTGGGGTCCATCCCAGCGCTGCACAGATGGAGCATCTGGAGCCCTGGGGTCCATCCCAGTGCTGCACAGATGGAGCAGCTGGTGCCCTGGGGTCTATCCCAGCACTGCACAGATGGAGCATCTGAGTCCTGGGGTCCATCCCAGCACTGCACAGATGGATCTGGTGCCCTGGGGTCCATCCCAGCGCTGCACAGATGGATCTGGTGCCCTGGGGTCCATCCCAGGGCTGCACAGATGGATCTGGTGCCTCCTGTAATTCCTGCACTCAAGATCATCCTCAACTAGACATCCAGATGGAGGTCATCCTGGGACTGCAGGGAACTCTGAGTCAAAAAAAAAAAAAAAAGTCGAGCTTCTTTACTTAAAATACAGAGAAAGAGCCAGGCGTGGTGTCACATTATTTGGGAAACAGACAGGAGAATCAGAGTTCAAAGTCAGTCTGGGTCACATGAGCCCCTGGGGCATATGTGGGAGGAGGGCAAGTCTGAACACCTAGAGCACAATTTCACATAATTACTGGAGTCAGACCTGGTGGGTGAATCTGCAACCCAAGTAGCTAGGGCGAGGCTTGGAGGGTCAGGAGTTGAAGGTCAAACTGCACCAGAGACTTACCAAGTCTCTAAACCACAGGAGAAAATAAAAGACATACTCTATTAGGATGCTGAAACGATCATCTCTGATCATTTCACCAAGTTCTCCCTGGTTTTTAAATTCTGCCTCCTTTAGGAAACCCCAGAAGGCAAAGGCTTCACAGTGGAGGAAGAAGACTAGACACCACACCTCAACTGGCTGGTGCCCATTCCGCCAATCCTCCTCCTGTACTCAAGCTTGGTCCCTGCATTTTTTTCCTTACCTGAGCATATGGGCTCCAGGCAGGCCTTGTGTTCACTCTGTGCTACAGTCTCTAAGCAGCAGTCAATTCATTTTGTTCAACTCAAAAATCATGCTGGAAAGCACACATCTTTGAACTCTAAACTAAACATTTTGAAAGGACATAACATCAAATTAGTTGCCTTAAGAGTCAATTACCCTGGTGGGTTGGCATAAAAACCTTCGGAGGGAGATGGCTAAGAGGATGTTCTTCTGGTAGGTTAAACCCACTCACACTGAATACACAGACCTACACTGAATGCTAATGTGTTAATGGCTCAAATCAAGCTCCAGTGTTCATCAAAATGTTATAACCACAGAAAGGCCAAAATAACAATTTTATTTAGGTATACTACTGAGGAAAGCCTGAGTTAAAAGACCAGGAGAAAACTATTAGGTTCAGTGGAGTGTGGGAATGGCATTCAGGAAGCAGAGACAGAATTGCTGCAAGCTCCTGGCCTCACTAGGCTGCATGACTAGTGCGACCCTTTCCAAAAACAAACAAAACCAGAAGGTGACAGCACACCCCAGTAATCCCAGCACTCACAGGCAATCGGCTGTCTGTGAGTTCAAGGCCAGCCTGGTCCACTGAGCAGCCAGGGATACACAGAGAAACCCTGCCTAGAGAGACCAAAAAAAAAAAAAAAAAATAGCCAGAAGGAACCATCTAGAAAGCAAAGTCCTTGGCACTGTTAAGGAACCCACAACTGGACTAGCATACTGTGAGCAGCAACACTGTAGAAGTGGAAAAAGTCTAAGACCAGCCTTAGTTACACTCAGGTCAAAGGAAGTCTGGAAGTCTGGACTACCTGAGATCCTGTCTCAACACACACCAATTCCAAAATCTTAAGCATCATACCTGGCAAACACACAACACGGCTTGAACATCCCTGGTCAGAAAACCCACAATCTGAAGTGCTGCAAAAATCCAAAACTTCAACCAGACCTCAGATAACAAAGACATCGACCAGCAAAAGTGTTAACACTAAATATGAAATCACTTTAGGCTATGATACAAGGTGCGCATGAAACAAACCTGACCTTCAGATTCAGACTATGATCCTAGTAGCCCCAAGATCCCACGGTAAAATCTGAAGGAAAAATCCACAACACCTCTGTGTCCCAGGCATTTCAGATAAGAAACAGTCAATGTGCACACCTGGATGAAGTGGCGACGGTAACACAATTCTAAACTGGAGTCTAGTATTCCAGTTCAAAGGACAAACCTACCCACTTTCACTAAGAATGGACCAAGTTTTTCTCCCTGGCCCACTCCAGCAACATTAAAATTACAGCAACATCTCCATGTCTGTAATACTATTAGAAGCCCAAGTCAGAAAGCAGACTCTAGCCCATCAATGAACAGACAGGATGGGCACGGCTCATTTTAACACGGGCGCTCTATAAACAACCCATTCTCCATGATTCTCCAAAGAAGACAGATCTTCCCCCTCAGAGGCAGAGCACCTCACAAAGGCACAACAGGGCCTATCCCCACAAACAAAGCAAAAGAGGGGAAGGGGATTGCCACAGGCATTAAATGCAGTGGACCCAGAGAAGAACATGTCAGGACTGCAAAAGAGACTTCTTGAAGTGTGGGGCTGAAACTACAGAGAAAAAGCCAAAGGGAAGGGACGGCACACGCAGAACTACAGCACTAACAGACACAGCAGCTCCAGGATCTGGGGGCCAGCGAGGGGCCAGCGAGGGGCCAGCTGGAAGAGAGGGCATGGAAAGTGGAACACGTGAAAAAGAGTCCTAAATGTCCGGCTGAATGAAGCCCATGAACTCAGTCTAGTTGGCAAGAGGCAACCATTTTGGATTTTTGTTTTTGGGGGGGGGGGAGACTAAGTGATGAAAGCCAGTAGAAATGACACTGTCGATAGTTACATTAGGTAAGAGAAATCTGTTCAGAAAACCAGGAACGTTAATTAATGCAAAACTCCCAGATTCATGGACTTCCTGTGAACTTGCTGCCAGAAGACAGGAGCCTCAGAGACACACATACTGTCCCCAAGCCCCTGCCCCTGCCCCTGCCCCTCACTACCTGAGCCTCTGTTCCTCAGTTAAATTTAGGGTACCAGCTGCTCAAATTGTCAAAAGGACTTGTCAAAGCACCAGTCTTGTCCTGACAGACAGACACGTGACCCACAGCACTAACGCTGCTGAGAGAGGTAAAAAGAAGAACGTATGGGAGGGAGACCTGAGCGAGTGTCCTAAGGAAGACTCACGACAGCTGAGACAGGGAGTGCGGACTCACACACGGTTAGGGCTTGAGGACAGACCACAAGTTCTGTCAGACATCAAAACTTAAAAACTTGAAAATGTTTCCAGTGAAACGCAGATTTGAAGCCTAAGACCAGAAACTAAGACATGGGAAAGCCCACACCAAACAAGTCCTCGTGAGCAAGCCTCGAGCACAACGTTGAGAATAAATAAATTATGCTAAGTTTATTTCAGGAATTCTGCCCACAGATTCAGGAAACAGACCTGCCGAGGGCTTTACATGCTATTATGCCCCATAACAGTAACACACACAAAAAACCTACCTCATGACAAAAGGCCTGGCTTGACATTCAGGCGATGTTTGGCAAGTCAAACACTGCTCTCAACACCACACATACAACAACTGCACTGCCTCAACTATGATACAATGGGGAATCTTAACTAACAGCACTAGTCTACCCTGAGGAAGGAGAACCAAAGACCTTACTCAAAGCACTGCACGACATCACATGTAGGACCTTCTACACGTTTTCAGAAATGCACACTCCTGAGCACAGCTGGCCACACTCTTTTTTGCTTTCCATTCCTAACTTTCTGTTTCTGTCACAGTATTTGGAAAGGCTATCTTTACTAGTAGGAAAAACAGCAAGTGACAGGACACTCCATCTCAGCAGACAGCTAGAGGGCTCTGCACGTTGGCAGAGCTCCTGGACCATCCATCCATCCACCACAACAGCACCTAGAACATCCATCCATCCATCCACCACAACAGCACCTGACAGAGATACCTCAGACTACAGTCCCAATTAGAAACACAAGCACTGTCAGGAAATCGGAAATCCAGGCTTGGCAAAGCCACAGGGAAATGTGTCATCTAGAAAGAGCACGGAGGAAGGGTCAGAAAGACTAGGTGGAGCACTTCTTCAAGGTCTACAAGAATTATCTTTTTTTTTTTTTTTTTTTTTTTTGATTTTCGAGACAGGGTTTCTCCATAGCTTTTGGTTCCTGTCCCGGAACTAGCTCTTGTAGACCAGGCTGGCCTCAAACTCACAAGAGATCCGCCTGCCTCTGCCTCCCGAGAGCTGGGATTAAAGGAGTGTGCCACCACCGCCCGGCAAGAATTATCTTCTGAGCACTTCTCCACCTCATCACCCACAGAGAAAGCCAACACTACAGACTGACCACAAGCTGCACCTCACACCTCCTGGAGGCTCAGGGCCCCTTTCCTCTGGCTCTCAGGCGAAGGGCAATTACTGTACTGTTATGACACCAGAGGCAGTAAGCAGTGAAACCCCTGAACATCGGCTCACTACAGTTTTGCTGGCCGTCTGGCGGGCAAAGTGAATGGTTCCCAGCTACACAGGCACAGGGGAAGGAAGAGCTGAGGACAAAGTATAAACGCCTGCTGCTCACTGCCTTCACCTTCCAACTTTAGGAATGTACACTGTAAATGTTATTTCTGAAAAGGAGGAAATTTTTACTTTACCAGAAAAAAAAAAAAACAGTCCTAACCAGTGGCAGTGTTTCTGCCATCATGTCTCCCCTGAGTTCCAATTTCTCTGTTCGTTTTTCTATAAGTAACAAATCTTACAAATGTTTCAACTAACTCCATGGAAAGGGCTCAGTGCCTCTCCACACTATGGGTAGACTCATGTGTCCACTCCGAGCACACTGAGTTAGACTTCACCACATGTGAACTGCACACTCACTCAACAGGCCGAAGGCCCCAAAGGTCCACTTGACACACCCGTTTTTATCAGAAGCCCCACATTTATAAAGCAGTGGTTACCCTTCCTGCTCACTGACTTGAATGCTTCCCAGTGCACAACAAGTATTTATTTCTTGTTTTCTTGGCAGACAGGTATTAAAATAACCAATCTTATAAAACCTTCATTAGATTGATTCCAAGTACCAAACGGGTCTTGGGCACATGTAAAAAGTTTAAGTGTTTAACGGTTCTTCAACAAAAGTCAAGACAAAATTTAATCTCAAGGCTGTATGTAGCTCAGTGGTAGAGCACTTGCCTAGCTTGAGTAAGCCCTAGCATCAATTCCCAATACTGTGCAAGAAACACATCCAAATTGAGAAACTACTCAGTTTAGCACCAGCGTCTCCTATGTAAACAACAAGTACAGGTTAGGCATGTGCTTCAAACATAGGGCGAAGGTCCAAGAATTCTGAAGTAACTAACAAGTCAATTAAGTGGCTTAACTTTTGACACACACTGTTTCCTTCCCCCACAGCTTAGTGTTTGTCCTAAATACTAGAGATGTGCCTCTACATAAATGACAGCAAAGAGGGAAAGGGATTTGATTGTTTAAGGTTGTGATTACAGACTTCATGCCTTGCAGGCCACCAAAACTAAGAGAAAATCCCAACGCAGCAGAAAAGCCTCAACTTAGAAGCTAACTGCACACAGGGCCTGCCTACCTCCTTTTAGGCACGTTTTTTTTTTTTGTCTGGCCACCCCTCCCCCATAGGTAAATGCCAACTGTTTCTAGAACTCTTAATGATAATTTGGGAAGCTTGCCATTAACTCCCACGACACAATCCAACTGATACACAATGTTTCTTTGCAGACAAAGATGCCCTACTTCCCCAGACTATAAACTTATTAAGGTGGTGAGACCGCACAGTTCCAGGAAGTGAGGATTACTGAAGTACTCCAATAAGCATGGTTCTTATTTAACAAAAATGAACATGAATTACATAGGGAAACCCCAAACTCACTACCTCCAATGGGCCACCAAGATGCTTACTGCAAGTCATTTTAGTTAAATCAGTAATGATAGGGCCTTGTACTATCCCAAGAGACTTGGGGAGAGGAGGAAAAAGACATTACTTTACATTGGTGGGGCATTTAGTCTCAAGATTCAAACTAAAACTAACACATCATTTCACCCACCATATTTTATTAACATGTTTAGACCAGCCAAAGGTTCCTATATGGGAAACAAGAAAGTCAACAGTAAACTTGCCTAATTAACTGTAAATGACATAGGTAGGAAAATCCTTCACCCTGGGTCCTGTGGAGTGCAAGGTCTTAAGAAAACTCCAGACTGAGGAAATGTCATGTTTAGCGACGTTCCAACACTTCTGTGTGATCACCAAATTATTTTCAATGTTTGGTAACCCAACAAAAAGAGCGTTTCTTAAAATAAAAGGTACTCAACTCACGTTACACGGAATAGACCATTTTCACAACTTAAATTTAATCCAAATTGAGAACTTCCAAAATTACCTAACACTCTTAATACATGCATGGCTCGCCTCGAGTTGCCTTTCAACATGGAATATTACACTTAAATGAAAGTCAGCCCCTGTTCCAAGAAAAAAAAAGACATCGGTTGCAAAGAGGAAGTCACCCAGCAAACACTCACAACCTGGCCTCTACACTGTCAGAAGATAATGTGACTTGTGTGCCACCCCGAAACTTACCAGGAAGCTGACAATAAGTTTGCCAACTGTATACACTTCTGACCCAACTTTACCGAGGCTGTGGCCAGGGCCTCCTTCTGGGGAGGCCACAGACACAAGGTGCCCACACGCGCGTCCCGAGCGAGCGAGGCCGGGCCGCGCCCCTCCCCCGCCCGCGCCCCAACAGCCGCCCGCAGACCCGCCGCCACCCGGGGTCTCCGCGCGGCGCGGCCCGGAGGGGAGCGCGACCGGGTGACTGCAGCCCGCGCGCCCGAGCGCGGACGGGCGCCCATCCCGAGCCCAGCCCGCTCCCCCGCTACGCGAGCCTCGGGCGGCTGCGGCCCCGCACCCAGCCTGCGCCCCCACGCCCGCTCGCCGAGGCCGAGCGCCTCCCGCAGCCGGCCACCCCGACCCGGGAGGGGGGGCAGCACGTGAGCGCGGCCGCCCCTCCCCCGCGCCCAGGCCAAGTTCGCAGCGCCCGCCGCCCCGGGCCCGCGCTCACCTGCTTGGAGACGCTGTCCCCTCCCGGACGTGCGGCGCTCCCCTCCTGGCCGCCGTCGGCACCCCGAGGCGCCCTGGGGTGCGGGCGCTGACAGCCGGGCGGCGGGTCGGGCGGGGGAGGGGCGCGGGGGCAGGGCGCAGCACCGAGGCAGGAGGGGAGCTGTTACTAAGGGAGAGAGCCAAGCGCGCGAGCGGCCAACGGCTCCGGCTCGGCACCGGGGAGCGCGGGGACCAGCCAGGCACAAATGAGCTCCGGGCCCGCGGCGGCGGCCGCGCAGCAAAACAAACCCGAGCGGCCTGCGCCGGGCGCGCGGGGAGGGCGGAGGGAGCGAGGAGGGGGAGGGGGCGGGGAGGGGGAGGGGAGGAGGTCCCGCGGAGGGGGAGGGGACGGGCACCGGGAGGGGGAGGGGAGGAAGTGTGGAGACCCCCGGGAGGGGGCAGGGAGCCTGGAGGAGGCTGGGAGGGGGAGGAGAGCCTGAGGAGGCAGGGAGGGGGAGGGGAGCCTGGAGGAGGGGTGGGGAAAGAGAACGTGGAGGGGGAAGGGAGCCTGGAGGAGGAGAGGCGTGGGGGCAGGGAGCCGGAGCCTCGGAGGGGGAGGGGAACCACGTGGGGGGAGGGAAGGGGAGGAGCGCGGGGTGGAGGAGGGGAGCTCCGGAGGGGCGGGCCCCAGTGGAGGCAGCGCGGCGATGGGGGTGGCGAGCGGCTCTAGTCTCCGCTTCCTCACTCGCTCAGCGCTCCAACCACCCTCCCTCCCTCGCCGGCGGCGCTGGGGGCTGGGCTCGCAGCGCATTCTTTCCAGAGCCCGCAGCCCGGGCTGTCCCGCGGCCTGGGTGGCGCTCGGGTCCGCTCGCCCCGGGCAGCTTTGCGAGCCGCGGCCGCCCAATCCCCGGAGGCAGCGGGCAGGTTCGGGAGCGCGGCGCGGGCTCCGGACGGACCTCGCGTGCTAAGCGCCGCACACTCCGCTGCGTGTAAATCGCCTGCTCCGAAGCGTACCTAGAAAGGGGCTTCAGCTGCCGAGCGAGTTACAGAATGGGATCCGAGCACCGCGCATGAGGGAGGCGCGCACACGGCGAGAGGGGTTTGGTGCTAAGGCAAAGCTGTTATTGAAGTATGTGTGCCCAAATGTGCGACTTATCGTCTTCTGGGTCTGTTGGGAAGGTTTGAGAGATCAGTTCACATTGCGCGAAAATAAACTCATAGACTGAATGAATGTTCACTAAGTATGCACCGTGGTGTGGCATCCGCGGGAGTTGATCTCCTACTTTGTGCATGCATGTGGCACGTGAAGGCGGTTTCTTAAGTACAGTTCGGCTGACCAACAATGTCGCAATGTGATTTGGAGTGAGGTGCAGAGGGCTTGTGTTTTGTTTTTTTAAGAGAAACATTTTTAAACACTGCGTTAACTTTCCTGAGCTTCTCAGAAACCTGGATCGTAAGAAGCAGCCTTCCTTTTCATTCTAACATACGACTTGAAACTTTATCTTTACAAATAATATTTTGTTACCTTCTTAGGTGAAAGTTTCTGGTTTCAAGTTGTCAAATTATTTAGATACATGCGTGTGTGTCCTGTCAAGCACTGGTCTTCCTTTAGTGCCACAAACAAATTTTTAAACAAAGTATCTTTTGAAGTAACTTTCACCTACCTAATAAACTCAGTGACTAGACTAGTTTGTTTTTCTTTTTCAGTCAAGGTCAATGTATCTATCTTCCCTATGGGCCCCCTCCTTGCCTGCAGCAGTCTGTTACGACGGAGATTGCTGGAAGAGAGGGGAAAGGACCCCAAAAAGAAAGTGTGTGGAGTTGGAAATGCCCTACCTACCAGAAAATTCAAAGCCTGTGCCTGGCTGTCCTTGAAGTTGTAGTCCTGGTGAAAGGGAGATTGTTAAACAACGTCACCTGATGGCGATGTTGATAACAGCTTCCAAAACACTGAGGAGTTTTCAGAGGGAGCTGGCTTTGCCTTTCAGTGGCCTGCCAAAGCTCAGGCCTGGCTCAGTCCCTCAGCTGACCAGAGGATGTAGTCTCTTTCCTTTGGCAAAGTTGTTTAAGAACTGTCCAGTGGTCGGTCTCTCTCTCTCTCTCTCTCTCTCTCTTTCTCTCTCTCTCTCTCTCTCTCTCTCTCTCTCTCTGGTGTTTCGAGACAGGGTTTCTCTGTAGCTTTGGAGCCTGTACTAGAACTAGCTCTTGTAGACCAGGCTGGCCTCGAACTCACAAAGATCCACCTGCCTCTGCCTCCTGAGTGCTGGAATTAAAGGCATGCGCCACCACCACCCGGCCCATAAACCTCTCTTAAGTAAAGTAACCAAGGTTCTTTGTCTGAACCACTCAGTGAACCTCTAAACTATGTTCGGTAGTGGAGTGGGGTAGGCAAGCTGAGATTCCTGCCCTTGACCTAGACAATAGCTACAAGAAAATGAAAGCACACTTTGAGTGGATAAAGAAGTCCTTCAGTCCTTCCACTCAGCTCCAAGCAGGTGATTCTTAATGCTCCTGTGAAAGATCTCTTCTAAAGACAGTCCTCCTTTCCCCCAGTTCTTAGCTCTCTGCCAAGCTGCATCCTGCAGTGATTGCCTGTGCACTGGCAGTTGAGAGTGGTGAGAATCCATGAATTTGTTAGGCAAAATATCTTAGGATGGAAATTGCTTTATTTAAGTGCCATGACAGAAAAGTGCTTTTCAAGCTTGTTTTGGGGAGGGGATTTTTTTTCTGTTTTGTTTGTTGGTGGAAGTTTGGGGGGGGGGTTGTTTTTATGGTTTGCTTGGTTTTTGTGGTTGCTTCTGAGAAGGATTTTCCTCTGTACCTCAGCCTGGTCTCAAATGCTTGGCAATCTTCCTGCCTACCCTCCTAAAGCCAAGAGGATACCTTACCATTATTAAACATTACCTGGGCCTTTGATATTGCTCAGCAGCTTGATATTTCACCTGATGACCTACGTTCACTTCAGTTCCTATGTTCCAATGACAAAATGGGAGGCCGCTCAGCAGAACTGAGACCCTTGAGGGTTCACACCTTAATCCCCACACTTGAGATGCAGAGGCAGGTAGATGTCTGGGTTTGAGGCCAACCTGGTCTACATGGTAAGCTGTAAGCCAGCCAGTGCTACACAGTGAGACCCTAACACCAAAATAAGAAAGGTAAGAACTTAGTCCAGAGGTTGTGGTCCTCTCGCTGTGGCATGTTTGCACCTGCACTCACACACACAGTCAACAGCATCCTTACATCATTTTAGATGCTCTACTTTTCCCTAAATGTGGGAAATACATGAGCTTGAGTCTACCTGCTAAAGAGAGTTGGCTATTCTGGTTTCTAGATACAGGAGCCCATCTGAAAGCTCAGTGTGGCTTTAGCATTCTTTATTTTTTTATTGATTTAATATTTTGATCCCTGTGTGTGGTGCATGACAAAACTTTTCCTTGGGAGAAGAAACATGCTCATCTACTCACCCCAGATAGGGAACCCACGACAGAACAAAGTACTGATACCACCAAAGTCCAACTTGGTGAGCCAGTTGGGGTTGCTTACAGAAGCAGAAATGACTCAAAGACAGCTGTATCACCAAAACCCACTCCGACATGGGTGACAGCTCAGAAAACTGGGCACCTAGAGCACATTGCAAGCCTGAAAGCAACATATAGGGTGCAGAGTGCCCTTTCCAGGTGCCTCAGTTGCCCTGACCTCTTCCAGGCAGCTCTGCAGTGTCTCTCTTTCTTCCAGACAACTGGTCTCAGGTGAACTTCACAGCCTTTCTCCTCCCAGTGTCTTCTTTGTAGCCCACCTTCTCTTCTCTGGGAGGGCCTCTCAGCTCTTGTTGTTTACTCTAGCAGGGGAAGCCCAGTGAATCTGGTCAGTTTCAGGAAATTCTTGAAACTAGTTTTGTATTGTTCACCTGCCTGCTTAGGGGCTTTGTGTTGGGCCTATTGGAATGTTTTAATCTCAAGGAAACTGTTACACAGCAGTGTGTATGTGTGACAGCAGTGTGTGTGTGCCTGTGTATGTGTGTGTTTAAGCTACCAATCCAACCAAGCGTGGGTCCTCTGCAAGAGCAGCAAGCCCTGTTACCCTGAGCTTTTTCTCCAGCATCAGCATCTTAAAGACTTAGATAAATGGGCACTGTGTGACGATAGAATGAACCTCGCCCTTTAGCCATTCCAACATTCCTAGCACTCAAAGTCAAAGGCTGCACTGAAGTTCAAGCAGTAATCAGACCTGGGCAACTTGATAAGAATTGTTACTAATTTTCAATGATTGACTGCCTACTTCCCAGGAACCATCTCCAGCACTGCCTAAACCAGACCTGGTCTTGCACACTTGTAACCCAAGATCTGAGGAGGTGGATAGAGGGTGATCAGAAGTAATCATTATTATCATTTATAAACAGGTGATGGGGGACCCACGAGTGGAGTCCCTCAGCAGGTTCCCTTGCGGGTGGAAGACCATGGCAGGTCAGAGACAGACAGACAGATACATCTTGCAGAAAGAGTGTTTGGGTATAGAGTTTATTTAGTGGGTTGTAGAGGGGGAAGGGAAGAGGAGAAAGGGGTGGGGGAGAAGGGAGAGTGGCAGAAGCTGCCTCTCCAGAAGGGCAGAGGGAGAATGTGCTTGCCTCAGTGGAAGTGGGGAGGTTTGGGTGGCAGGGCTTGTCTCTTAAAGAGACAGGGTACCAAGGTGACAGACCAGGCCAGCAGATTATAACAGTCCTATCTTTTTCTTATAATAAAAAGGTGGGAAGCTAGGCACAGCAGGTTGAGGGAATTGGGACAGCAGTTTTTTTGTGTTTTTTTTTTTTTTGCTTCCTGCTTATTTGTGGGTGTTGTCTGGGGGAGGGTCCTGAGAAATCTGGGTGCTGGTCACATCCTGGGGTAGCTGGTCACTTTACTCCTGTCCAGGGTTTGTGGTGTGGAACTATCCAGTGTCTCTTGGACCTGGCAAGTTGTTGGCAGAGCAGAGGACAAAGTTAAGTTTAGGAAGAAAAATTTTAGGGCCAGGGAATTGTATCTGACCTGTTTAAGGTGAATCGTTCAATTTGGCCCCCTGGAGCTCACAAGAATTTTTGAGTTTGAAAACATAAGTTTTAGACATATATGTTGTATAAATGGCAACATATTTATGTCATAATGACTGTGACAGATATTTTTGCACAATGAAAAGTATTTTTAAGACTATGAAAGGGAGCATGAGAGATAAATTCGATAACTTGTATCTGTCCTCATACCTTTATAACTTGAAAGCACACACCTTAATAATTTGCATTTATATATCTTAAAACACCTTTTATTTAGAACATATTAAGAAGTTATATTGAAATTTGTTTGGTGAGTTTGTCCTTTTAACTGATAAAACCTCTCAGCTATCAAACTGCATCTTTGAGAAGGATAAAATTTTACGTGAGTTATTGATTAAAAAATGGCAGAGAACTTACTTGGTTGGTCACCTAGAGCCACTCCTCAGGGTCCTCCATGATCATTGAGGGCAGGGGCATCAGGACGACAAGTCTACCTTGACCTAAGGAGCTAGGCTCCAGTGATTCTGTCCACTGTCTGGAGATCTTCAGTTTAGATGAAAGGCAGTTTCACCCAGTGGTTAGTGCTTTCACTTGATGAAGCGAATTGTGGATGGGCATTGTTCTGTGCCCACCTGTCTTCTGTCTTCTTTGGAGGAAATAGAGTGCTGCTGCTAGGAGCCAACCTGTCTCTCTGTTATGAAAAGTCTTTTAATAATTAAAAATATAAATTCCCCAGATCTCTGAGCAGTTGAAGGCTGTTTATCGCGTATAGATAAGTTATAACTACAGTATAGAATCTGCCTGGAGAGCTGGGTCCAAGCTTGACTGTTTTTGACTTAGCAGGTGAGATTTATACTTGTAAAAGACAAAAAAGGAAAAAAATGCTTGCAATAGAAGCTTAACAGTAGAATTGACAATAGTGGAGCACGGCTTAATATATTAAAGCAGGATTGGATTACATATACAGCACTTTTGTAAGAGGCTTAAAAGTACCAATTTAACATATGAGACCGATTGCTTTCTTAGTCTGGAATGAGATATAATGAATTTACAACACTTAACAGTAAGTATACATGTATTTACACATAGTTGAATTTAAGTTCCACATAAAATTAAATCAAAAATGAGCAAGAGGAAGCTGGTTAGTGGTTGGGACCTCACGTGGAGAGCCTACTGCCAGTGCTCTTTGCCTGGGGTGGAACCTCTGGCTCCTCCCTTTGTTAAGGTCAGAGAAAATGGCGGCAGCCATGGTTGTCCACGTGGTGTGACAATTTAAATTTAGCCATCAGCTGATGGAAGTTAGAAATGTCAGCCTGTTTCCCACAGATGAGGCAGAAAAATAAACAACATGCTGAAGCCCTTGTCCATTCAGCCACAAGATAACAGGGGCTAAGAAAGGGCAGTCCCACAAGGGGCAGCAGGTCTGCCTGGCGGATGGGAGACAGACAGATACATCATGCTGAGAGTTTGGGCATAGAGTTTATTTAGTGGATTATGGAGTGGAAAGGGAAGGGGGGGAGGGAGAGAGGCAGAAGTTGCCTCTCCAGAAGAAGGAGAGGGAGAGAGAGACTGCTTGTCTCAGTGGAAGGGTGGAGGTTGGGAGTGGGCAGGGCTTGTCTCTTAAGGGGACAGTGTACCCAGGTGACAGACCAGGCCATCAGATTATAACAATCATTCCCTGCTATGTAAGGAATTCTAGAACAGTATGGACTAGTCTCAAAAAAATAAGAAACTATATAAATGAATAAGTTAAAAAACAAGTTTTAGGTAGATATGGTGGCACATGTCCTTAACCCCAGCACTTGGGATGCAGACCCAGAAGGATCTCTGAATCTGAGGCCAACTTTGTTTACATAGTGAGTTCCAGGACATCCAGAGCTGCTTAGAGAGACCCTGTCTCAAAAAATAACTTTTAGATCCTGGGAGTTTGTTCATTCAGTAAAAGCAATTATTACAAAGCTGGAAAAAAGCAATCACTGTTCACACACACACACACACCTCTGGCTAAACAAATCCTGACTCATCTTACTTTACCCAAGGGGTGTTATCTAGCAAAATTTTAAACCACTATGATGCTTTAAAATGTTTATGTAGCCCATAAATTTAAAGTACTCAAAACAAACTTAATAGTATGTGGAAGATGTTTGGTGCCCCAAGTAGTCAGCTATACCTCGTGTCTTTCATTCTCGGCACTCAGTAGAAGCTCATGTTTGCTGAGCTTCCATGAGCATTCTTCTGGTGCACTGGGATGGGTTCCTTCTGTCTTGTGCAGTTCTGTGGTTCTTGGGCTCCCAGGCTGTGCTGTCAGGACTGCTGAGCAGTTTGGCAAGAGTCTGGATCTCAGCACGTCTGTACAAAGTGAACTCCTGTGACCTTTCTCCATCGGCATGACCTTGTCACAGGCTGCTTGACCTGTGCTCAGATTCTGTAAGTGTTGGTCCCAATATAGTCCCTCAGACTCACAGGTTACATGACAAAAAGCCTGATACTGCATCTCTTTTGTTCACTTTCCTGGCCAATCTGAGATAGGCGCCTCTTCCAAGGGAGGGACACCCCTCTTTCTTTGCTTTTCCCATGCTAGAGTCCTTAAGGCAGCTGTGTGTCAGTCAGCCATTGCTGTCTTTGTTTAACCCAGCGGCACCGTGCTTATACTTTGGGGGTAAATAAATCTCCTTTGTACTGAGAATCTGGTGTTGTATGCTGATTCCAAGTTCCTTTCAATAAGCTCAATGGGCTTTACTTGAGAGTTTTCATTTCAATAAAAATAATAAAATTATATTGAAGGAGATATTTAAAAAAAATAAATGACAAACAAGCTAACACCCAGGAGACTGAGGCAGGAGAATTGGCATAATTTCAATAGCCAGGCTATTTAGCCAAGATCCTATATCAAAAAAGGCCCTCCAAAAAAAGGGGGGAAAAAGGGCCCTCTTTAATCCTAGCACTTGGGAGGCAGAGGCAAGCAGATTTCTGAGGCCAGCCTGGTCTACAGAATGAGTGCCAGGCCAGCCAGGGCTATAGAGAAGCCCTGTCTCAAAAAACCAAAAAAAGAAAAGGGGTCAGGGAAGATGACTTAGCAGTCCTGTGACTCACAATCACCTATAACTTCAGGTCCAGGGTTCTTAATGCTCTGTTTGGCCTCCACAACTGAACATATCCACATGCAGACACATACATACATGAATAATTTTTTATTTCTTTTTGTTTTTATTTCTTTTTGTGCAAGTTTCCCTGTAGCTTTGGAAGCTGTCCTGGAGTTCTCTCTGTAGACCAGGCTGGCCTCAAACTCACAGAGACATCCGCCTGTCTCTGCTTCCAAGTGCTGTAATTAAAGGCGTGAGCCACCACCATCTGGCAACATATAATTTTTAAAATAATAATCTTGAAAAAAATTACACCTACTATTCATATCTCTCAGAATCTGGAAATAGCAGGTAGGATCCTGTGTGTGATTCGGTCAGAACAGAAAGCCAACCACACACACAACACATTGTCTCACCAATCACCTTTAATTGACAGCCTTGTACTGCCCTGGCAGCATGAAAAGCTTCATATTGTGTTGACAATTTTGCTATCATTCAACAAACATTTATTTATGCTTAGTGAAGAAGGCATTCAGAAGCTGTTTACAGTGAACCAAACAGCACCTACACTTTCTGGAGTTTACATCTCAGTCTCGTACTAAGTAGGGGTTAAGAATATAAAGAAACTTTCAAAAAATATATTCAAGTTGCATAATTGAGGCTTTGTAGGCTCAGTTGGGAGAGGCTTTCCTAGCATGCATGAAGCCAGGGCTTCTTCAGCACTACATAAAGAGGATAAGGGAGGATAAGATGTCCAAAGCCCTCCTAACTTCACACAAAATTTATGGTCATCCTGTGCTAAGTGAGACTAAAAATAAATAAAAGAATAAACTAAGTTGCATTATGGTTTAACTTTTATCATAAAGACAGTATAAAATGGCTTGGGTAGGTTTGTCCTCTTTTGCTGCTCCTGTTCAAGTGGAGCGTTTGAATAAGCTGTCAAAGAACTAGCTTGCAAGCATGAAGCCCTGCGTTTGACTCTCACCCACCCACACAAATGCTGGGCATGAGCCAAAGAGATGACTCGTCAAGTAAAAGTGCTTTTTCTACAAGCCTGATGATTTCGGTCCAGAACCCATGTAAAGGCAGGAAGAAAGATGTCCTCCTGTGCACATGTACTCCCACGCTTATTACGTACATATGCACACCCATACACTCATGTACCAAAGGGTCAGACTGTTGTGTAGTACAGCAGCTCCTGCTGTCCTAGGCAAGTCCAGTCACTGGTGGTTACACTCCTCACTTGATAACCACACTCAAAAGTTAAATCTTAACAAAGCTAAGCAAAATAAGGTGGGGCGTGAGCATGGTGCATTGTTTCAGATAGAGAGAGAACCCATTGTTCTGAGTTATACTGACACCTGAACAGAACGTTAATGGCAAAGAAGTGAGTATCCACCATCAGGAAAGGAGCATCCAGGTAGATGAAAACAGGTACATGAAAACAGAGGTAAAAGGAGCATCAGGTACATGAAAACAGAGGTAAAAGCACACCTGCTGTATCCTGGGAATGAAAACAGTTGTCAGCTAGCTGGTTGGCAGGAAGCAGAGAAAGGTGAAAGGCCTTTCCCTTCTCAGACATGGAAAGACATAGGAAAGCCTTGGTCCATACACAGAGGACCAACTGGGAGAGGGTGCTGCTGGCTGAGGACTCAGAGATACTAAACAAGATGGTGTTAGAAAAATTAGATAATGTACAGACAGGATATTACTCTGTTGCCAGGATAGCCCATAATTCAGTGCTTGGCAGCTGGCCTTGAGCGCCCGCGCTCTTCCCACGTCAGCACAGAGCACTACTAGGACAGCTCTAAGTCCCAGTGCCTGACTCAGCTACCTACTTGCCAAGAGAAAAAATGGAATAGTTTTTGGTATGTTGTTGAAAAGGAGAATGCAAAGATGATTGCAGAAGAGGGAAGTTGCCATTTGCAGAGGTGGGGGAGGGGCAGTTTTTAAAGTGCTTGTTTTTGTACTTTGATGAATATGGCACGTCCTCAGGAAAGTGTGTGCCAGGCAGACAGATGTGCACATCTGGTGCTCATAGGAGGCGGGAAGGGGAGACACGACTTTATGGCTCACTAAGAACTTTGCCCTTCTGGATTCAGTCTCAGGGATCACATAGAAAAGCAAGAGGACAAAAGTTGTGCTACCTTTGCTCAGGTGCTGCTGTGTGCTCACACATGTGCGAGTGATAGGTGTAAACAAAGAAGTCCTCAGTTATCCTGTCCTCTGCTCCTGCTGCTTTTTTTGTCTTGTTTTGCCTTTGTTTTTCTCAGACAGGATTATATGTAGCCCAGGTTGATCTCGGACCCACTATATAGCTGAGGATTACCTTGTACTGATCCTTCCAGCTCCACCTGCAGAGTACTGTAGTGTGGACATACACCACCAAGCCTGGCTTAAATGTTTTATTTATTCACTTATTTATTTATTTTTGGGACAGTCAGGCAAGCCTTGAACTCACAAAAACAGATAAACCTGCCTCTGTCCCACAAGTGCTGGGATTAAATGTGTATGCCACCATGCCCAGATAAATGTTTCCTTTATTAGGAGTATCCTGATAGGGCTTTAAGTTGCCCACCCCAAAATCTCCCCATCTAGGAACTGCTGGAGCACGTGAAAGTGCCAGCCCTGTGCATCCATAACTGCAGGATCCCACATGACTGAGGGCCCCGTATTGACAGGGTAACAGAAGCCAGAGACCTTGAACTAGCCCAACTACTCACTGCAATGAACAATCACAAGTAAAGTTGTTTGGGCTGGGCTGATTTAGCATGATACTGCGGGATGCACTGCAAACTCCATTGTCACTACAATAAATGGCAATGTTGTGGACATGCCACTCACAAAACTCACTGCGGTTGATAGAAAAACAGGTCGCTGTCTAGAGGGATTGACGACATTTTTGTTGCTGTTCTTGTTTCACTTTCTTTTCTTTTCTCGTTTTTATTTTTTACTAACTTTTTGTGGGGGCAGTTACAACGGTAGAGGGTGGATATGGAAGGGCTGGGAAATTAGCAGAATTGGGGTACATGGTGTGAAATACCCAAAGATTCAATAAAAAAAAATGTTATTTTAAAAAAAAAGTCTCCTGCTAAATTTATGTAATCCCAGGTCAGCGTGCAGTGACTTTGTACATGTATGTATACTGGCTGTAGTGTCAGTTGCTCTCATTCATAAAGCATGGTGCAAGCACTTTCAAGACATTGTGTGTACTGTTTCTAATTTTCTCAACAACTGAAAAGGCATTGTCTTCCTTAGACAGGATGGCATGAAAGTCAAACACGTTCCTCACAGTGTGTGGGCTAGGAGGCCTGGGATCGAGGTATCAGCCTGGTCAAGTTCTGGCGACCTTTCTCCCTGTCCCCTCACAGCAGAGAAAGGAAGCAAGGTCTGTGTCTCCTCATAGGGCGCTGGGCCCACAGTGGATTCTCAGTCTAATGCATGGCATAATGAAATCAAATAATGGATCGCAGGCCTTGCTGCAGGCAAGCCGAGAACATGGACTTAAGGCTTCTGAAGGCACAATCTGCATTTCCATGAAAGGAGACAGTGCAGGTCCAGACTAGAAAGGGCAAGGACTGCTAAAAATTACTCTGATGTTTGGGCTCTGGGTGTTGCTCAATTTGTAGAGTGACTGCCTAACATTCAGGAAGCCCTGGGTTCCACAGAGCAGAGGCACACATCTAAAATCCCAGAATAAAGAGGTGGAGGTGAAGCAGGAGATCAAACGATCAAGGTTATCCTTGGCTACATACAGTGAACTTTGAGGCCAACGTGGGCCTCAAAATAAAAAAAAAAAAAAAAAATGGGCTGGAGAGATGGCTCAGTGGATAAGAGCACTGACTGCTCTTCCAGAGGGCCCAGGTTTAATTCCCAGCACCCACATGGCAGCTCATAACTGCCTATAACTGCAGTTTCAGAGGATCTGACCTTCAACAGACATATATACAGCCAAAACCCCATGGTATACTAAATAAATAATCTTTAAAAAAAAAAAAAACTTTTTTTTTTTTTTTTTTTTTTGTACAGAGAGGAGAAAAGAGCCAAGTGGGCAGAGCTCCTTAATGAAGAGGAACCCATTATAATAGAATTCATGTCACAGGGTTCCTTCATGAGCATCTAAAACTTCACTGAATACAGATAGGGCTTAATCAGGTGTGTGTCCTCTGCTTGCAGTGTTCATAGTGTTAGAGTGTGTACTGGCTAGGGAAAGAAAGTGAGCCTACCCTCTCCTGGCCTCCTTCTCTTCTGCCACCATAAAAGAAAATAAAAAGAAAGAAAGAAAAAAAAACCTGGTTACAGAATATGCCATTCTATAGTAATCTTATTAGTTATGCATATAAAACCCTGACTATTCTTTTAGCCTTCAGAATTTGAGTTATCAAGCTTCATGTGGTCACACTCACCTGTAATCCCATGACTCTGGCAGCTGAGGCAGGAGGATTGCCACAAATTCAAGGCCTGCTTAAGCTACTATTGAGACCTGGGTCAAAATGGCGAGAAAAATAAAAGTCTAACTTTAAAAAACCCACCTGTTCCCTTTTAAAAGCATCTTGTAGTTTGGTTAATGAAATTCCCATGTATTAAACTGCATGTATATGTTTAAGAAGCCCAATTTCCTTTTAAAAGCTGTTTAAATTGCATCCAGGAGGTGGTTCACACACTTTTAGTCCCAGCACTTGGGGAAGCAGAGACAGGTGTATCTCCAAGTTCGAGGCCAACCTGGTCTACAGAGTGAGGCCAGGACAGCCACGGCTACAGAAAGAAACACTGTCTTGAAACAAACAAACGAAAAGCTTAAGTTGCTGGGAAAGTAAAATCAAAATCAGTTGTCTAATGTTCATAAATATGACTGTTTATAAAATATGTGTCCTAAGTTCTCTTGAACATTACAGAAATGTTTATAGACTTAATAAAACTCATATTGAGCTGTGTAGAAGCTTGAGACCAGCCTGAGCTACAGAAGATTCTGCCTTAAAACAAATGAAAGCAAAGAAAGTATAAAAAAGAAGGAGGAGGAGGAGCCAGGCAGTGGTGGCGCATGTCTTTAAACCGTTAATCCCAGCACTCGGGAGGCAGAGGCAGGAGGAGCTCTGTGAGTTTGAGGTCAGCCTGGTCTACAAGAGCTAGTTCCAGGACAGGCTCCAAAAGCTAAAGAGAAACGCTATCTTGAAAAACCAATAAATAAATCTCATATCTTCTAAATCAACTATAGTTCTAATTTACATGTTTTACATTGGCTTTCTAAGAGAATTTGCTACTCTTTTAAAGAAAAAAACATTGTGTTCTTTTATTGTACGGGATGTGCACAAATGCCACAGTGCACATTTGGTAAGCGCGTCTACCATGTGGGTCCCAGGAATCCAACTCAAGTCATCAGGTCTGGCAGCATGCCCCCTTAGCTTATGAGCCATCTCCATGTCCCTGTTAGTTATTTTAAAATGTTAGATTATCTTGAAATCTAACCAAACACGGTCTGATCCACAGGAGGATCAGAGTTCAATTACAGGCCAGCCTACACTACTTGAGATACTGTTACAAGAACGAAAAAAAAAAAAGAAAGAAAGAAAGAAAGAAAGGAAGAAAAAGAAAGAGAGAGAGAAAGGAAAAAAAGAAAAAAATCTCACAAAGTTAAAATACCAAATACAAATATGAACAAGTACTTCCAAATAAATATAAATACCAATACTGTGGTCATCTGAATAGGAACGATCACCATAGACTCTTATGTTTGAATGCCAGGCCCATAAGAAGTGACTTTATTAGGAAGTGTGTCAAGGTAGAGGCTGACGTTGACGTCTATGCTCAAACCATCCAGGTGTGGCACATTTTGTGCTGCTTGCATGCTGCTGTCTCTTTGACCATGACAATAATGGACTAAACCTCTGAACTGTAAGCCAGCCCCAGTTAAATGTTTTCCTTTATAAGAGTTGTGGTCATGGTGTTTCTTCACAGCAATAAAAACTCAACCTAAGACAAGTACTATAGTTTCAATTTGTGTATTAGTTTCTTCACCTTTGTGTTGTTCTGAGTCTAAAAGAAACGTTTTTTCCTTAAAATAGACAATTCTTTTAGTTCAAGAGATGGATCAGTTGTTGAGAGCATTTGCCTATCTTCCAAAGGTCTACAGTTGAGTTCCCAGCACCCACATTGAACAGTTCACAAGAGTCTGTATCTTTAGTTCCAGGGAACCGGATGCCCTCTGTGACCTCCCTGGGTAATTCACACATGTTACACACTCGCATAAGTAAATAACACAGAGAGATTTTTGTAAATAAAAGTAATAAAGAGTTCTGACTCGAGTAAGCTAAAATACTATCTTGGTTTAGATTGTTACTTCAAATTACATAAACTGGGTAGCTTCTAGACAACAGAAATTGTCCTCTATTCTGGAAGCTTGAAATGCCAAGATATTGGTTCTGACAGATCTGGTGTCGAGTGAAAAGCCCACATCTAAACTCATCTAACACCTTCTTGATGTCTTCTTCAAGGGTGCAGAGGACAAACTAGCTCACGACTCTTTAAGAAGGCTAGCACACCCCTTAGTGAGGTCTAGCAGAAGCAGCTCCTCATCTTATGCCACCTTTGGCATTGGATGCCAATATATGAATTTGGGATGGGGGAGCACAAATATTCAGATGACAGGAAATGCCTTTCCTGTTCATGGAGTGGCTGACTGTGCGGGCATATGCTGGCTGGAGACAGACACAGGACAGAATTTCTCAGTCTAGTTAAAAGATGCTGGACCTTGCTTGACCCCAAACAGTGGAAATTCCTGCCCTTTCAAAAGACGATCTGGAAGCAATTCCTGTCGGTAGTTCTGATGGCACTGCTTCTTCCCAGTGGTTCGGCTTCAGACTCTACCTATGAGACTCATGATATAATCTTGGACATGTCATGGGTTCATGCAAGTGGCTAGTCCCACTATTGACACACAGTCCCAGACACGCCAGTCTTACAGGCACTAGAATCGAAGCCCACTGTACTTTCTGAGAAGAATGCCCAGTTTTTTTGGTGATTTAACAGTATTTTACAAGCACAGTCGAAGCCCACTGTACTTTCTGAGAAGAATGCCCAGTTTTTTTGGTGATTTAACAGTATTTTACAAGCACAGTCGAAGCCCACTGTACTTTCTGAGAAGAATGCCCAGTTTTTTTTTGGTGATTTAACAGTATTTTACAAGCACAGTCATTCCTTATGTTGGTGTTTCTCCAACTGTGTTGCACTCACTATGGCATTTAATCCATGTTTCTGACAGTAAAGGATTAAGTCAGTCAAAGGCAAATGAAAGGTAAAGTGCTGGTCCCACATTCTATAAGCCTAGTGTGGGCATGTGTGTAATCCCAGGTCTCTACCAGCTTAAGTGAAGACAGGAGAACCAGAAGTTCTCATGCTTATGACATAGTGAGTTTGAGGCTAAGCTGGGCTACATGAGACCCTGTCTCAGAAAAATAAAGAAGTTCTGAACTACCACATTGAACTTGTCTTCTAGAAATGTGTGCTGTTCATTAGCATGGTGAAAAGGCTGAGAAAACCTTATGTAAATGCCAGAGCTAAGAATTTATAAAAATTAACTTTCTTTTTATTTATTTTTTTGTGTCTTAATATCATGCATCTTTGATCCCACCCATTTTTCCCATCCAGCACTAACTCTTGTTTGGCAAGCAGAAGGTTTGGCATTTTTATGCCATGCACAGCTGCACACATGAGCAACTGGGCAAGAATCCTGTTTCATGCTACATTTTGTTTGGGAACTACTGCCCACAACAATCCTGCAGAGCCAGGAACCTCAGCAGGATTGAGCTGTAGGGGAAGTGGATTTAAACTCTTCCATGCTCAGGACCCCCAAATGGAATATGTCCACATCTTTGAGAAGCTTTCCCTAGCACGAAGGTGCTAATCACCCTAACTCTGCTGCATCTCATGTGAAGAGTTCAGCTTCATAGTAAGGAGCCAGAGTGGTAAAGACCAAACAGGGTTTTGGTTTTTTTTTTTTTTTTTTTTTTTTAGTAGGATAGCTGTCCAATCATCTGCCTAAGACTATCTTCCAAAGCCCTGAATGTGAACTGCTAGGAGCGAAATCTTTTTCAGCATTTTACATATTTTGTTTTTGAGACAGTGTGTTCTGTGGTTACAAACATGTATCACCATACCCACTTTTGTGAAATGCTAGGGATTGAACCCAAGACCTTGATCCTGCTAAGCAAGTCCTCTAGCTATACCCTAACCCCAGTGAAATGTATTATCAAACATCACAAAGGCATAATTTTGAGGTCTGGGGAGCAGGAAGAGGGGAAATAATTTATTTTTATTTTTTTAATTTTAAAAAATTCTCCAAAATATATTTATATAACAATGGTACACTTTATAATTATAACATACAATGCTAAAAACAAATGCACTTCTCAGTGTTTTCAAATTTCTGACAAAACTCCAGAGAACTCCATACCCTACTATAGAGATAGTGTTTCTCCATTTTATTGTGTCTTATTCACTGTAGCAAGGAAATGGACCCAATCTGGTTGTCAAATACAGATGATGGCTATACAGTGATGGATGTTTTGGTAGTCTGAATAAGAATGGCCCCCATAGGCTCATACATATGGTTGCTTCCAGTTGATGGAGTATTTTAAGAAGGATCAGGAAATATGGGCTTGTTAGAGGAGTATGTCACTGTTGGGGGTTTTGGAGTTTCAAAAGTCATGCTCTCTCTACCTGAGGGGAAGGATATAAGTTTTTAGCTACTGCTCAAGCACCATGCCTGTTTTCCAGACTGCAGGCATACTCCCTGCTGTGATGACATTCTGAAACTGAAAGCAAACACCCTTTAAATGATTTCTTTTCTATGGAACCTTTGTCATGGTGTCACTTTAGAGCAATAATATGGGAACTAAGACAAAAATGGAATATCATTCAGCTCTACAAAATGAAATCACAAATTTACAGAAAAATGGATGAACTTAGAGTGGATAATATTAATAAAGGTATTCTGGCTAGTTTTTGTCAGCTTGACACAAGTCAGGGTCATCTGGGAAGAAAGAATTTCAGTTGAGAAAATGCCTCCGTCAGATTGGGCATTTTTTTGAACTGGTGTGGGAGGGCCCAGTCTACAGGAGATTGATAAACTAGCCTGCATCCATCTTAGGCTTAAAAATCACCTTACAGTAAAGACAGACTAGGTTGATTTCTGTTTATGATTAAATTTCTATTTTTCAAGGATTGGGCTGTACCTCACCTATAACCTTAATTACAAATTGTTCTGTACTGACTTTCCCAGGAAGCAGCCACCATATCTTTGTTTCAAAGCCATCTTGTTATGACCAGCTCGCAATCCTATCTTTGTTTCAGGAGGTTGTTATGACTAACTTGTTATGACCACCTCGCAATCCTATCTTTGTTTCAGGAGGTTGTTATGACTAACTTGTTATGCTTATGTTCTGCTTCTGTAACCCCACTTATTTTGTCCACAAAATCCCCCCACCCCATTTTTGAAACCCCTACCACTGAGCTATAGAACCTTGTCTTCCCCACATCCAATGCTGACAACTCAAACCCTGCCTTAGGAGGAGGCATTCTGTACACTTTCTTTAATTAATTGCTTGCTTTAACTAATTTGGTCACGATGATTTGGATTTTGATCAAAATCTTTCAGATTAACAGGGTGAAATTATTCCTGGATAGGTGGGTCTGAGTTATATAAGAAAGCAAACTGAGCAAGCAAAGTGGTGCACGTCAGAGAGCAACACTCCTCTAGTGCTGTGGGACAATGGTCTTTTATCCTGTCACTTGTATTATTTTAATAAAACGCTGACTGGCCAGGCAGGAAGTAGAGGCGGGGCAATGAGAACAGGAGAATTCTGGAAAGAGGAAAGAGTCAGTCTGCAGTGTCACCCAGATGCAGAGAAAGCAAGATGAGAATGCCTCACTGATAAAGGTACCAAGCCACATGGCTAACACAAACAGGAATTATGGACTAATTTAAGATTTCAGAAAGAGTTAATAAGAAGCCTGAGTTACTAGGCCAACCAGTTTGTAATTAATGTAGACCTCTGAGTATTTCTTTGGGGCTGAACAGTTGCAAGACTGGGCAGGACAGAATCCTCAGTCAACACTCTATAGCCTCTGCATCAGTTTCTGCCTCCAGGTTCCTACCTTGAGTTCCTCCCCTAACTTCCCTGAATGATGAGTAAGTTGAAATAAATTCTTTTTTCTTCCACTTGCTTTTGTCCATGGTATTTTATAACAGCAGAAGAAACCTTAAAGTACAAGGCATCTTGTCTCAGAGGGGAAATCCTTGCATTTCCTCTCTCTCATGCAGATCCTCGTGTACATGTGTGTCAGTGAACAAATGTGTGTGGGTATGGCACAGCATTTAGAAAAAACAACAAAGTAATAAAAGATATTATGCATACTGAGGAGTTCTCGTGCCTGGAGTACTTTTGTATGGTTTTTGTGCTCTCAAGGTATAACACACTCTCAATGCAAAGTACGGCAGTGTTCACAATGTGATTCCATGAGGGGCATTACTGTACCAAGACCTGAGGTTTACATTGTCTTTCAATGAATATTCCTGTAGGCTACAATGCATTGTAAATATTGCTGAACTTAATGTATTTTAATCTCTAAGCAAGAACTCTTGCTATTCAAATTATAGAGAATGGAGGCTGTTAAAATGTGTTTAATATCAAAATTTTGAAAACGGAAAATACCAGAAAGTACTGATTTGAATATTAAAAAAGTTTACTTTAAACAAACAAAACACATTTTTACATCAGAATTGTCAGGCAGACATATTTTCCAAATAATTGTAAGAGCTTTGCATGTATTTAACTTAATCAAACATGCCAGAGCCCTTATCAGGTTTTGGTATGTGGGTAAGGATAGAAGAGATTTTGTCTCATTTTGTTTTATTTTTTTTTCAATTCATTACCTTTTTTATTTAAATGTTTTTCATACAATGTATTTTGCTCATCTTTTCCCCTTCCCCAACACCAAGGAAACAGTGTCTTCCAGACTTACCAGGACTGATGAACTCAGAGTCTGAGACAGCACACAAGCAAGACCTGCACAGGTTCAATCCAGACAAAGTCCCAGCAAGGTGAAAGGGAAGTGGCCACAAGATTCTACCCCTATCCAGGGTAGTATTTGCAGTTGATACACTGCTAGCAAAGGAAAAACAGCTTTCTCCATGGAGTCTCACTGAGTGTATCAACTACACTGCAGGGCAAGCCCCGTGCCCTGGAGTAGTTGGCCAACACAAAATAAAATAGTTCCAAAATAACTTATTTATGTTCATACCTGGGCGGGGGGTTGGGGGATGTATTTTTTGCTTTATTTGTTTTCTGTTTATTTGATTTTCACTTTTGTATTTTTGTGAATTTTTTCTCTTTTATTCTTTTTTAAGCTGAGAAGAGGAACATAAAGTTGGGTGAGGAGGGAAGGCACCGAGAGTCTGGAAGGAGTTGGGGGAAAGAACCATGATCAATATATTCTGTATGAAAAAATATAAATAAAAATTTAACTTAAAAAGTAATATAAAATAAAATGAGCAAAAGGAAGGAAAAATAAAATAAATTAGGGTTGCTTACAAAAATTTGGGGGAGGGTTTATTTATTTACCTGGGCATGGGAAACTTTTTACCAACCACACCACTAGGGGAAATGCCTCTTCCCCTGCCCTGCTGGTACAACCATGGACTGCCCTTACGTCCTCAGGCATTCAGGTGGTTAGGTCTCATCTGGAGAACCCTTTGTTTATAAATACCACCTTCTCGCAGATGCTAAAGCCAATTAGACAGTGAAATGAATTATGGAATGAGGTTAGTATTCACACTCGCTGGAGGGCTGTAAAAGCAGGATTGACTCTTACCTGTCTGGAGTATGTGGGATACTCCTGACAGACAAGAGGATAGGCTGGTTGATCATCCATGGCTAAAATTTATGAACCTCCTGGGGATTCATAATTCTGTTATGGATCTCATAGATATAAAGAAATCCTTTGAAAAACACCCACCATGAATATGCGGAAGGATATATGGGAGAGGTTGGAGAAAGAAAAGGGAAGATGAAATGATGTAATTATATTATAATCTCAAATGATGATAAAAAAAAGTGGTTCCCTACTCTTTCAGGACATATGAGTAATGTTTTATTGTAAATTTTCTGTGTTTGAGCCGGGCGGTGGTGGCGCACGCCTTTAATCCCAGCACTCGGGAGGCAGAGGCAGGCAGATCTCTGTGAGTTCGAGACCAGCCTGGTCTACAAGAGCTAGTTCCAGGACAGGCTCCTAAGCCACAGAGAAACCCTGTCTTGAAAAAAAAAAAAAAAAAAAAAAAAAACAAAAAAAAAATTCTGTGTTTGGAAACTGAGAAATGCAATATTTCTGCCCCTTGCTTTGGGAAAAAGTTCTATATATCCCAGAAGGGCCTTGACTTTGCTATGTAGGAAAGGATGACTTTGAACTTTGAAACCTCCTGACTCTATTTCCCAGTGTTGGGAGATTACAAATTTGTGCCACTACAGCTAGTTTATGCAGTGTTAAGAGATGCCAGCGCTTCAAAACATGCTCTCTACTAGCTGAGCTGCCTCTCCAGCCCATCAACAATCACATTTTTTAGCTCATATTTCACAGGAGTTTGTGAATAATTTATAAGATGCATGGACACTGGAAAACTTAAAGTGGGGCAGAAAATATACAGTGGCCTCAGTTCTACCATACAAACAACAAGAAGCTACTGGGTTTGGTCTCAAATGATTCTACACTTGGGATACTTTGGAATTCTGGTATAGGTGTAATTAGGGCAGGGAGGCAAAAGGCTGTGAGGAAGTGGGAAGAAAGCAAATGATAGAACATTTTCTTTGTCAGAGCCATAGCAGTATAATAACCAGGAGTCTGTCCGAGGTGGTCTTTCCATTATTGTCCAGTGATTTCTCCACTTAATTGTCATGAGGTTCTGTTCCTAGAGACTTGCCTACTCCCTGCAGGCCTGCTGCCTGAGAATGTGTATGTCACAGTCATACTAAGATGCTGGGCCTCCTCTGTCCTGTACAGCCCTCATGACCAGTGTTCCGTCACTCACATCTGCACTGTCCAGAGTGAGCAGCATGATGTTGCACATTCATAAGACTTTCAAAAATGGGTCAGGAGATGGCTCAACAACCATGACTACCTGAGATGCTTAGTTTATGTCTGTCAAGTTTAGTTTATTGGAAATTTGTCCAGTAAAAACCAACCTCAGACTCCCTGGAACCCATTGTAAAAGAAGAGAACTAACTTGGAATGTCTCTACAGAGTTATTTTTTAAATTGTTTTTATTGAGCTATATTTTTCCCCGTTCCTCTCCCTTCCTCTCCCCTCCCTTTCTAACCTCTTCATGGCCCGCATGCTCCCAATTTACTCAGGAGATCTTGTCTTTTTCTACTTCCCATGTAGATTAGATCCATGTATGTCTCTCTCAGAGACCTCTTTGTTGTCCAGGTTCTCTGCGATTGTGACTTGTAGGCTGGTTTTTCTTTATGTATAAAAGCCACTTATGAGTGACTACATGTTTGTCTTTCTGGGTCTGGGTTACTTCATTGAATATGATGTTTTCTAGATCCATCCATTTGTCCGCCAATGATGTCATTACTTTTTTCTGCTGTGTAGTACTCCATTATGTAAATGTACCATATTTTCCTTATCCATTCTTTGGTTGACAGTCATTTAGGTTGTTTTCAGGTTCTGTCTATAACCGATAATGCTGTTGTGAACATAGTAGAGCACATGTCCTTTTGATATGATTGAGCTTCCTTTGGGTATGTACCCAAAAGTGGTTTTGCTGGGTCTTGAGGTTGGTTGTTTCCTGCTTTTCTGAGAAATCACCATACTGCTATCCAAAGCAGCTATACCAGTTTGCACACCTACCAGCAATGGAGAAGTGTTGCCTCTACCCCACATCCTCTCCAGCACAAGCTATCATCATTGAAAGTTTTGCTGGGTATAGTAGTCTGGACTGGCATCCATGGTCTCTTAATGTTTGCATAATGCTTGACCAGGACTCTCTGGCTTTCATTGTTTCCATTGAGAAGTCAGGAGTAATTCTGATAGGTCTGCCTTTATATGTTACTTGAACTTTTTCATTTGTAGCTCTTAATATTCTTTCTTTATTCTGTATGTTTAGTCTTTTGATTATTATGTGGCGAGTGAACTTTTTTTCAATCCATCTACTTGGTGTTCTTTAAGTTTTTTGTATATTCATATGCATATCTTTTGTTAGGTTGGAAAAGTTTTCTTCTATGATTTTGTTGAATATATTTTCTGTGTTTTTGAGTTGGACTTCTTTTTCTATCCCTATTATTCTTAGGTTTGGCCTTTTCATGGTGTCTCATATTTCTTGGATATTTTGTATTAAGCTTTTGTTAGATTTAATGTTTTCTTTGACCAATGAGTCTTGTTTCCTCTATTGTATCTCCAGCACTTGAGAGTCTTTCTTGCATCTCTTGCATTTTGCTGTTTATGCTTGCATTTGTGGTTCCTCTTGGTTTTCTCATAATTTCTATTTTCAGAATTCCCTCATTTTGTGTTTTCTTTATTGTCTCTATTTTGGTTTTTAAGTCTTGAATCATTTCTTTTATCTGTTTGATTACTTTTTCTTGGTTTTCTTTAAGGAATTTGTTGTTTTCTTCCAATTTTTTTTTTGTTTGTCTTTTCCTCCATTTCTTTGAGGGAATTTTTCATTTCCTCTTTAAGGGTCTCAAACATTCTCCTAATGTTATTTTTTTTAGGTTATCGTCTTTTGCTTCATCTATAGTGGAGTATTCAGGTCTTGCTATTGTACAGCCACAAGTTTTGTTGGTGTCGTGTTTTTGCTTTTTTTTTTTTTTTGTGGTGTTGAGTGTGTGCTTATCTTGTTTAGCCATCTTTTTCTCTGGTTGGTGTAGTTGGGTCTATGTCTCTTCTGATCAATCCTCCAGGTGCCAGTGGATCCAAGGTTCAGATGGTTGCCTCCTGTGGTGTCTGGGTCACAATTCTTGTCATCCCGGAGGTCCCTCAGTGTTCCCGGAGGTCGCTTGGCACTCCTGGGGTTTACTCAGCAATCCCAGAAGTTGTTTGGGCCTGCTCTCACAGAGATCCCTGGCTCAGCCCGTTTTTGCTGAGGTCCCTGGTTTTGGCCCAGTCCCACAGAAGCGGTTGCTCCCCTGTACCTGCTCCTGCAGAGGTCACTTTCAAGGGCCTCCCCTGGCAGAGGCCGTTGGCTCAGACCTGTTTCCTCAAAGATTGCTGACGTGGGCCTACTCTGGCAGAAGTTGCTGGCTCATGTCTTCTCCACTGGAGGTCACGAGCTTGGACCTGCTCCCGCAGAGGTCTCTGACTCACACCAGGCCCCATAGAGGTCTCTGGCTCAGACCTGCCCCTTCAGTGGCTGCTCCCTTGTCTTCTACAGGCTTAAATGTATGCATACAAATACATGTCAAAACAATCAGTAATGCAACTGATCGAAACTTCCATCTTTTTTGCCAGACATTTAAATCTGTTATGTAATTGGTTAAATATTCCTATTTAAACTCTTTTTAAAGATTTTATTTATTTATTTTCAATTGTGTAAATAAATGTGTGTCTGTATATAGGTGTGAGAATATGAATACAGTGCCATGGAATTCCGGAGCTATAGTTACAGACAGTTGTTAACTGCCCAATCTTGGGGCTGGGAATTTAACTTGGGTCCCTTGCAAGAACAGCAAATGCTTATAATTACCGAGCCATTTTCACAGCCAGAAAATAAAATTCTTAGGTTATTATTTAATCTGTTCAGCATTCTAAACTTTCAAACACCTTGCACACCCAGATTTTCAATACATGAGAATTTATCTATGTTTTAAATTGTTATTTTTAAAAGCTTTCATACACGTATATATGTTGAACATACTCCTTTATCTCATCCCTTCCCAGTCTCTTAGACCCCTTTGTCTTCTAGACAGCTTTGCTTCTCTACTTTAATGTCATATATGAATCCAGGATTTTATAAATCTATACAAAATTTGAGAACTACAAATGATAGGAAACATGATGTTTATCTATCTGTGATAGGCCTAATTTGCTTTATTTGTTCATGTCCAGCTGAGACTATTTTTATTCAAAACATAACTTTGTTCTTTATGGCTGAGACAATTCCATTGTGTAATATATATATATATATATATATATATATATGTATGTATGCATATGTGTGTGCATATGTGTATATATATCAAATGTAATGCATATATATTACATTTCTCTGATATGTATATCCTTTCTTTAAATAAACAACCTCTCTTAGAATGATAAGTTATAATTTTACACACATCATTCACTTAACATCTGTTTTTTAAATGAAAGTTTCTATCAGGCTAAGGGGAATTTAAGTATAGGAGAATAGATAATAGCAAGACTCTATTTTCATCGACTCTCCTGCCAGGAGATCATCCCAAAGCCAGAGATGAGCTAATTTTCTTCCTTTGTAGTCATTAAAAAGACTTATTTTTTGATGGGGGAGAGTCTTCTGTTTTGTGTTAATTTCATTGGTTAAATAAAGAGACTGCCTTGGCCCTTTAATAGGACATAAAATTAGGTAGGTGGAGTAAACAGAACAGAATGCTGGGAGAAAGAAGCTGAGTCAAGGAGTCGCCATGGTTCTCCCACTCCAGACAGATGCAGGTTAAGATCTTTCCTGGTAAGCGCACCTCATGGTGCTACATAGATTATTAGAAATGGGTTAAGAGGCTAAAACTAATGGGCCAGGCAGTGTTTAAAAGAATACAGTTTCTGTGTAATTATTTTGGGTAAAGCTAGCCGTGCGGGCGGCCGGGTGGCAGGAAGCGGCCCACCGCTCCTATTATTTCAACAATTTTTTGTAAATCTATCCTTTCCAACTTTGACCCTAATGTTGACCTCAGCCTTGACTTCTTTTTTCCCTTCTGACCTCCAATTTCCAATGTCAGCCTTCTCTCAATTCTTACATTATAGCATCCTTGACTAGGCTTCTGTAAATGCAACCATTCTGACCTCACTCAATGTTGCAGACAGATTCTGCAGCTCCTGTGGTTTTGTGCGGCCACATTTTTGCAATACTTTTTAGTAGCAGGAGTGTTAATGCTGTATGCATGGGTAGAACAAGGAGACATGAGGCAGTCAGACACAGAAGCAGATATTTATTGTGAAGTGAGACAAAGTGTAAAGAAAATTTTCTATGAAAGTTAGGGAGTAGGAGAAGATGAAGGAAGTCATGAAAGGCTCTACGGATGTGTCTCAGGGTAGAGTGCCTGCCTAGCAAAACAAAACCACATGTTTCAGACTCAACACTGCATAAACCAGGTAACAACACTTAATAATCCTTGAACTCTGGAGTGGAAAGGAAGCAGGAGGATCAGAGAAGTTCAAGATCAAAGAAAGAAAGAGGAAAGCAGGGCAGTCTACCACCCCCTGTCCTCTGACTTTCTCATTTAGATTGTCATTTCATTCTTGTTTACCTCTCCCCTCTGAAAGGCACGCATTCTAGTTCTTACTGGTGTTACTGACTTCTAATCTCCAGAAAGGCCCTATAGAGAGTTGCATGATGAGTGTGTATGTCCTGAAGGGCCAGTGCACGGGGAATATAGGAGATCAGAAGATGGACCTCAAAAACACAGCTTCCCTGGAGGTGGAGTAGAAGATGGAATTCATTATTTAAACAAACAAACAGACAACAAACTTTTTATCGGTTTTGCTTTGATTTTGTTGGCGTCACAGGTTTATCACCACACCTGATTTATTATACAGTTTTAGAAATTAGGTCCAGGGCTTTGGACATGCAGAGCAACAGAGCTGCATCCCTGCAAGATACTAGAATTTTGCTAGATTAGTTTTCTTTTTCTTTTTTTTTTTTTTTTCAAGACACAGTTTTCCTGTGTATTCTGGCTATCTTGGAACTTGCTCTGTATGCCAGGCTTACCTGGAACTCAGAGATTCTCCTGCCTCTATCTCCTGAGGGCTGAAATGAAAGGTGACCTGACAGTAAGATCAAAATGCTTCTAGTCCAGAGAGCACATTTCCCATAAAGGCCTTTAGTCAAGTTTTCTTCTGACTGGTACTATAATCAGTAGGTTCATAATGTCACTGGGGAATTGTTAAAGTTCTCTTCTAACAGGCTTCCCTACTTGCAGTTTCTATCTTTCTGTTTTGTCTCCACATAGTCTGGAAGTCCTAAAGGACTGCTTTAAATGATGTAGCCTTTCTATTAAAGAGCCATAATGGACTTCAAGTAAATACCTGTTTCATCTATTTTGTCTTTAGGCCTTGCTTCCTCTCCCTTTGCTTTTCCCATTCTTCAGCCAGTAATCTACCTTCTCTGTACATATTTAATGCTTCTATTCTAGTCCAACAGGGAGACTTGCGTGGACTGGGTAATGCACAAGGGAGACTGTAGGTCTTTGTAATTCTTCTTCACCCTGCATCTCCCCGTCCCACAGCTGGGAACCTTGGAGCATCTTTACCCATCCTCTTTTGCCAGGAGGATTTTAGATTCACCTCAGCTCTTCCAAGAAAATGGATTGGTGAGAGATATGGAAGGTGTAGTGGTCTGAATGAGACCCCATAGGCCAGTACATTTGAATACTTGATCCTCAGTTGGTGGAATTGTTTGGGAAGAATTAGGAGGAGGTGTGCCACTGGGGTGGGTTTTGAGGTTTCAAAGGCTGGCACTGCCATTCCCAGGTAGTTCATTTTTCTTTGCCTCCTGCTTATGAATCAGTTAGTTGTGAGCTCTCAGCACCATGACTACCACCTGCTGCCACACTCCCCACAGTGGTCATGGACTCACACTGGGGAATTGTAAGCCCCAATAAACTGCTTCTTCTATAAGTTGCCTTGGCCATAGAGTCTCTTTAAGCACTAGAAAAGTAACTAAGACAGAAGTAACTAAGTAACAAAAGTAACTAAGTCACCATCTGGGCCTTTTCCTGTCAGTGGTTATGGGCAGCCCATGAAGTAGACAGGATTTCCATGGGCTTCTGGAATCTCTGAGGCTTTTTTGTAGGAATGTGCCAGGTACCTTCCCACTCAACCTGAAGAGACAGAACAAACATCATATAAGAAATGATCTCGTTGGTGTTTTTGATTTTAGCCATTCTGACAGGTGTAAGATGATATCTCAAAGTTGTTTTGATTTGCATTTTCCTGATTGCTAAGGAGGTTGAACTGACCTTAAGTGTCTTTTGGCCATTTGAACTTCTTCTGTTGAGAATTCTCTGTTCAGTTCAGTGCCCCATTTTTTTAATTGGGTTAATTAGCATTTTAAAGTCTAGTTTCTTGAGTTCCCTATATATTTTGGAGATCAGACCTTTGTCTGTTGCGGGGTTGGTGAAGATCTTCTCCCAGTCAGTAGGTTGCCTTTTTGTCTTAGTGACAGTGTCCTTTGCTTTACAGAAGCTTCTCTAAAACCGGACTCTCTGAACATGGCAAACAATGAGGGCTGATGAGAAGCCAAGGACAATGGCACGGGGTTTTGATCCTACTTCATGTTCTGGCTTTGTGGGAGCCTAGCCAGTTTGGATGTTCACCTTCCTAGACATGGACGGAGGCGGGAGGACCTTGGACTTTCCACAGGGCAGGGAACCCTGACTGTTCTTTGGACTGGAGAGGGAGGGGGAGAGGAGTGGGGGAGAGGGGGAGAAGGGTGTGAGGAGGGGGAGGGAAATGGGAGGCTGGGAGGAGGCGGAAACTTTTTTTTCCTTTTCTCAATAAAAATAAAAATAATTAAAAAAAAAAAAAGAAATGATCTCTTAGGAATATATTTGCCTTAACTTTCTCTGTCATCATGACCACCACCACCAATACCATGCGGGGGTTAAAAACAAAGACCTCCTGCATGCCATGCAAGCATACTATCACTGAGCTTATCCTTATATTACTTAATGGGAATTGGAAAGAATTCACCACAAGAATTTGGAGGAAACCAAGGTGTTTTTCTGTTTGTTTGTTTTTTGGGTTTTTTTTTTGTTTTGTTTTTGTTTTTGTTTTTCGAGACAGGGTTTCTCTGTAGCTTTTGGAGCCTGTCCTAGAACTAGCTCTTGTAGACCAGACTGGCCTACGAACTCACAGAGATCCACCTGCCTCTGCCTCCCGAGTGCTGGGATTAAAGGCGTGCGCCACCACCTCCCTCCCTGAAACCAAGGTGTTTAAAACAGCATGGAGGTTAACAATCTGGCTTGATAGAGCAGAACTGTGATCCTCACATTTAGGAGGCAGAGGCTAGAAGGTCTCTGCAAGTTCATGACCAGATTGGACTACAGAGTAAGACTCAGATCACAGTGAGACTTTGTTAAAGCAGGAGGATGAGGAGGATTAAACAAAGGGAAAGTTCACTGGCAGCGTTTCCTGTCTCGAAAGCTGAGGATCCCAGCACACAGTTCCTCCCTTGGCAATCCTTGTCCTGGTGCCATTTTACTACAGTGCTATATTCGCATCTTCTTTACCTCAATCCAAGGACATGCAGTTGATTCTAAAGGAGGAAGAGTGCAAAATAGCACATGTAGCCAGGCAGCGTGGTGCATGCCTGTAATCCAGCACCTAAGAGGCAGAGGCAGGCAGATCTCTCTGAGTTCAAGACCAGTGTGGTCTACAAAGCAAGTTCCAGAAGAGGAGGAGTGTTACACAGAGAAATCCTGTCTTGAAAAACCAACGAAAAAGACAAAACAAAACCCACCATGTGCTTGAGTTCACTTGTGAACAGTCCTGGCTGCAGAGACAAACAACAGGATGTTATCAATGCCACAACATAGAAAATACTTTCTAATCAATAAATTTTCCTGTTCTACTCTCCAAGTTGTTCAAAATCAAGCTACATTTTTAAATATTATAGCTACACACACACACCACTTTTGAGAGAAGGGCTTCTGTATGCAAGGCTGACCTCAAAACCCCTTAGTTAGCTAAAGATGACTTTGAACTTCAGATATTCTAACCTCCAACTTTTATGTGCTCAGATTACAAGCATAACCACTTTAAGGTTTAATTTTTAATGATACAAGAAATCTGACTTAAGGCATTTTTCCATGGCCTGCAAATGTCTAGTGTATGAAATGATGTAAAACACACGAACATTGTATATTGACCTTTTACATGAATATCGCATGTGTACATATACTCAGACCCTTAAATCATATGACTCTACACATATTTCAATGGAGCAGTGTTTAAAGAATGTGCTAGAGTTGTGGTAAACCCTGAACTTTATATTTAAACCCTGTTATGCAATATCTCAGAACGAGTCAGTAACAGAACTCATAACATGATCTTTCCATTTCAGTTCTTGCTCCTAGAAGAAATAAACACCTTTGACTGAGTAACACTCTAGGCATCTTGGGAAAGGTAGCAATCTACTGCATGTACACACAGCTTTCCTGCTGGACAGAGAACCTTATCTGCTGCAGAGGTTCAGTAGGTTTTCTTCTGTAAATATAAACTACTTCTGTATACCACAATAGTTAAAGTATTTATAAACACATCAGGGAGAAGAGGTCAGTGGTAAAGGCTCACTCTTGTCTCCTAGAAAAAAAACTGCTACACATTTTTATTTTTATAACCTCTTCCAATACACTCCCCTAAATGACTGATCAAAACTCTAAATCCTTGATTCTCAATCTTCCTAATGCTGCAACTTGTTAATGTAAATATTTTTGGAGATAGATGTCTTCCAAAGGTCACAACCCACAGGCTGAGAACCGCTGCCCTACAGGAAAGAGGAACTAACATTTACCGTGAAACTCTCCATTATTCTTAGGAAGGGTCTCCACATATGCATAGACCATAAATAAACACACAATTAATTAGAAAATACACACTATCTGTATTTTTAGATTTAAAGACCACATACCTGAAATAGTCCACTAAAAAAGTGCACTGAGAACACACGTAGTAATTTGAATGTAATTGAACCCCACAATCTCATAGGGAGTGGCCTCATGGTAAAATATAAAATAATGGAAATGGATGAATTCTAGATGTAAGAGCTAGCTAGCAATATGCTTAAGCTATTGGCCAAACAGTATTGAAATAATACTGGATTCCTTCCTTCGTTCCTTCGTTCCTTCCTTCCTTCTTTTTAATGTGGATTCTGGGAACTGAACTGAGTTAAGTCATTGTGCTTGCAGGGAAACCCTTTACTAACAAAGTTCTCTCTCCAAGTCCAATGTCCATATTTTGATGTGAAGAATTCACACACACACACACACACACACACACACACACACACACACACACAGAGAGAGAGAGAGAGAGAGAGACAGAGAGAGACAGAGAGAGAGACAGAGAGAGAGACAGAGAGAGACAGAGAGAGAGAGACAGAGAGAGAGAGAGACAGAGACAGAGAAAGACAGAGAGAGACAGAGAGAGACAGAGAGGAGAGAAGCATATATAAAGGAACCATAGAAGTGTAAGGGGCATAGGGAGTGGGGTTAAAAGATATGGAGGGGGAAACGGTTATACTCTTTGTACAAAATATACATGTAAAACATTCAAAAATATAATTTTTATTTCTTATTTAAATTGCCTATTGCTCAATTAATTAAACTGTTGATTTGTTTTTTTGTGTTTTAATTAATTTTTTGTTTGTATTTTTTGTGTTTTGAAACAGGGCTTCTCTGTAGCTTTGGAGCCTGCCCTGGAACTAGCTCTTATAGACCAGGCTGGCCTCAAACTCACAGAGATCTTCCTGCATCTGCCTCCTGAGTGCTGGGGTTAAAGGTGTGTGCACCAGCGCCTAGCCTTTTGTGTTTTAATTTTAAGAGAGGGTCTCATTGTGTAACCATAGTTGAACTGACCCAGTCGGTGTCCTGAAACTTGAGAGCCTCCTGCTTCAAGTCCTAAGTGCTAGCATTACAGGCATGTATTAAAATTGCGTTTTGTTGTTTCTCAAGCCTGGTTGGGAAAGTTCCATGTGAGGAATGGCAAGCAGGCAGTTCAGATTATAATCAGCATCCAGTCTCTTGCAGTTTCTGATGTCTATGGTTTTTTGTCAGATATTCTCCCAGGTGCTACAAAAATACACACACAGCTGACAGGCCCAAGTCTCTATCTCTATGGGAAACATGATAATATAAAATATTTATGGAAATGGGGCTCTTCCTGCAAGAATGAAACAGAAGAGACTGATTCACAGTGATATAGTCAGCCAAAGGAAAATAATTTAGCAAATAGAGCTAGCGCACACCTTCTGTTTTCAGAGGATCTGATCAGTGGGGCACGAGAGGAGGCTCAGGAAGCAGATGGACTGTTTTCATTTTTTTTTTTTTAAAAAAAGGAGAAAATACTTATAACTTCTTTTGTTTCTCAGTATTTACATCTTCTTTGTCTTGAAATGCATAGTGATTCAGAGTCAAGATCTAGAGTCAGTTTTATTTTTAAAGTAAATAGTAAGGAACCTTGGATACATGGATGCTATAAGGACAAAAGAGCACATAAAACATCAAAACCTAAAATTATTATCTTAAGCCAGTGGTTCTTAACCTTCCTACTGTTGTGACCCTTCATGTTGTGATGACCCCTAACCATAAAGTTACCTGGTTTATACTTCATAACTGTAATTTTGTTACTGTTATGAGTCATAATCTAAATATCTCTGTTTACTCATGGTCTCAGGTTACCCCTGTGAAAGGGTTATTCAGCTTCCTAAGCGGTCAGGACTATAGGTTGAGAAATGCTGTCTTAAGCAGGAGAAAGATCTACTTATAAATTTATCAAGACCTGTAAGAGCCAGGCAGGTTGCCACTTGCCTTCTTTGGAGAGTGCCCTTTTTGGGTGCCTCAGTTGGCTTAAACCTCTTCCAGGTAGCAGGTCTGGTCCCTGTCTTCTTTGCAGCGCAGCTTATCTGAATCTTCTTGGCAGCTCTGCTCTTTTTGAGAGTCTACTTTGCAGCTTGGCTCTGCTTACTCTGGAAAGGAGGGGCCGAGTAAATCTGGTCATTTACAGGGACTTCCTGAAACTATTTGAGTTGTTTCCCTGCCATCCTGACACCGAGTCTTCCAGTCTAGAAATGCCCTCACAGATATACCCAGAGGTGTGTCTCCAAGGTGACCCTAAATCATGTCAAGTTGACAATCTATAGTAACCATCACAGCTGGAACTGGAGAAAGGAGGAAAACCTGAAGATTCAGGCCAAGCATGTCTCTCTAGAAACCGGGTGTTTCAGAAGGCATGTTAAGGGAGGTGGCAGTTTGGAAGAAGATATGAAGGAAGACAGATAGAGCTGGCATGCAGAAAGCCAGATGTGAACAGGGCAGCAGAAATGGCAGAGACTCCCCAGATGGCTCATAAATCACAGAAAGAATTTTGGTGTTCATCACAAGAGCAATGGAATGTAATAAAGGATTTGAAGAGGACCAGACACAGTCCCGTATTCATTTTAGTAAGATCACTAAGACAGACCAATTCCATGGGTATAGAGTGAAAATACAAACAATCAGGAGACTACTGCCAAGGTTCCTATGTTTATTTATTTGCCCAGTTAGTTTTTGAGATGGGGCCTTCTGTATCCCAGATTTGCCTTCCTTGAACTTTCTATGTAGCCAAGGATGACCTTGAACTGGATCCTGACCTTCTGTCTGTACCTCCTGCAGGTGTGCATCATCACGCATGGCCACTTCCACGACAAACGCCACCAGCTGTGTGAAAGGTTCTTTTTGTTAATTGATGTGGGAGTGTCATATATCAATCTGTTGATTTCATTGGTTAAGCAATAAAGAAACTGCTTGGCCCTCATAGGTTAAAACATAGGTGGGAGGAGTAAACAGAACGGAAGGCTGGGAGAAAGAAGCTGAGTCAAGGAGTCGCCATGATTCTCTCACTCCAGGCAGACGCAGGTTAAGATCATTCCTGGTAAGCCAGCTTGTGGGCTACACAGATTATAAGAAATGGGCTAGTCCAGGTGCGAGAGTTAGCCTAGAAGAGGCTAGATAGAAATGGACCAAGCAGTATTTAAATGAATACAGTTTGTGTGTAATTATTTCGGGCATAAGATAGCAGTGCAGGCGGCCGGGTGCTGGGGACGCAGTCCCGCCGCTCCTACTACAACAGTTAATATCTCTGGGAACCCGATATGCACTTTGACCTTTCGACATTGAGTTGAATTTTGCCATCTCGGCATGGCTATTCCATCTCTCCTACAGGCAGGAACTTGTTTAGATTCCAAATATAACCCATAAGAAGCATTTGCACTTAAATTTCCTTTGCCTGTTATAATGTAAGATTGAAGTCATGAGGGAGTGGGTCTAATAGAGGGCATCCAGATAACTAGATAATAAAAAATTGAACATAATAAATATTTATGGGACCCATGAGAGAAAGGGAAAAATATGAGGAACCGTAAGTGAAGACTTCTCTGAAGTACTTCCTATGGGGCAGGGAAAGTAATTTTCAGGAAGGAGTCTGTACTTTAGCGATCAAATCAATCTTTTTGCTTGTTTGGTTTTGTTTTTCTATTTGCCCCTGGCTGCTCTGGAATTTTGTAGACCATATTGAGTCTTGAACTCAGAGATCTGCCTGTCTCTGCCTTCCAAGTGCTGGAATTAAAGGCATGTGTCACCACCTGGAAGCAATGGACTCTTTCAACCTGTTTCTCTGTCTCTGTCATTCTCATATTTCAGTAATAGTTCAAGAATTGGAAGTGTAGTTCAGTGGTAGAGCACTTGTTTAGCATATGCAAAACCCAGGGTTCAAATCTAAGCACCACAAAATAAATAACTGGCCCAAGAACAGCGCAATGTAAGACTGTTGTGGGGTTGTCCTTAGTATCCCTGCTCTGTTGCTGTTGCTGACAATATGTGAGGTACTGGCCTTAGTTGGGGTTTATGAAGGTTCCCAGCTGATAGAAGAGGACACGGAAGTGAAGGCCAAAAGTGTTCCCTTTAAAAGCAGAGCCAAAGTATCACTTACCAAAATTAAATCAAGACCAGATAAGCAAATTAAATAGACCTATAATTGCTATAAAAAAATAGAGTCATCAAAAGTCTCCCAACCAAAAAAAAAAAAAAAAATCCCAGGACCAGATGGTTTCAGTACAGAATTTTATACAAGATTTTTATACAAGAACCAATACCCACATTACTAAGAAAGAGAATTACAGACCAATCTCACTCATGAACATTGATGCAAAAATACTCAATAAAATACAGGCAAACCGAATCCAAGAACACATCAGAAAAATCATACTCAATGATCATGTAGATTTCATCTCAGAGATGCAGGGATTGTTCAACATATGAAAAATATGTCAATGTAATCCATTGTATAAACCATATAAATAAACTGAAAAAAAAAAAAGAAAGCTCGTGACTTCTCATTAGACGCTGAAAAAGCCTTCAACAAAATACAACATCCCTCAATGATAAAGGTCTTGGAGAGAGCAGGGTTAAAAGGAACATACCCAAATATAATTAAGGCATTATACAGCAAGTCAACAGCCATCATCAAACTAAATGGAGAGAAACTCAAAGTGATCCCACTGAAATCAGAAATCCCACTCTCTCCATAGATATTCAATATAGTACTTGATGTTCTAGCTAGAGCAATAAGAGTTGTCTTATTGGAGATCAAGGGGATACAAATCAGGAAAGAAGAAGGCAAAATCTCACTATTTGCTGATGATATGGATAGTTTACAGAAGTGAACTAAATAATTCTCTCCAGGAATTTCTACAACTCATAAGAACTTTCAGTAATGTAGCAGAATACAAGATTAACTCAAAAAATCAGTAGGCCCCTTGTACACAGATGAAACAGGCTGAGAAAGAAATCAGAGGAACATCACCTTCACAATAGCCAAAAATAACATAAAATATTTTGTATAAACTCTAATTAAACAAGTGGAAGACCTGTATGATTAGAACTTTAAATCTTACCAGAACGAAATTGAAGAAGACACTAGATTTGGAAAGATTTCCCTTGCTCTTGGGTAGGTAAAATTAACATAGTAAAAATGGCAATCTTAACAAAAGCAATCTACAGATTCAATGCAATGCCCATCAAAACCCCAGCAAAATTCTTCACAGACCTGGAAAGAACAATTCTCAACTTCATATAGAAAATCAGAAGACCCAGGATTGTCAAAACAATCCTGTACAATAAAGGATCTTTTGGAGACATCACAATTCCTGACTTCAAACTCTACTACAGAGCTACAGTACTGAAAACAGCCTGGTTTGGGCATAATAACAGACAGGAAAACCAGTTGAAATGAATCAAAGACCCGGATATCAATCCACACACCTACAAATACCTATTTTTTGACAAAAAAGCAAAAAATATAAAATGGAAAAAAGAAATTATATTCAACAAATCATGCTGGCATTACTGGATATCAACATCTAGAAGAGTGAAAATAGATCCATATTTATTGCCATGCAGAAACCTCAAGTCCAATTGGATCAAAGACCTCAACATAAAATCAACCATACTGAACCTCATAGAACTGAACGTGGGACATACACTTGAATGCATTGGCACAGGAAACTACTTCTTAAATATAACCCCAGTAGCACAGACACTGAGAGAAACAGTTAATAAATGGAACCCCCTGAAACTGAGAAGCTTCTGTAAAGCAAGGGACATGGTCAACAAGGCAAAATAGCAGCCTACAGAATGGAAAAAGATCTTCACCAAACCTACATGAGACAGAAAGCTGATCTCCAAAATATACGAGGAACTCAAGAAATTGGACATCAAAGGTCATAAAAAAATGGGGTATAGAGCTAAACAGAGAACTCTCAACAGAGGAATCTAAAATGGTTGAAAGATACTTCAGGAAATGTTCAACAACCTTAGCTATCCAAGTAATGCGAATCAAAAATATCTTACACTTGTAAGAATGGCCAAAATCAAAAACACTGATGACAGCTTGTGCTGGAGAGGATGTGGGGTAAAGGCAACACTTCTCCATTGCTGGTAGGTGTGAAAATTGGTATAGCTGTTTTGGATAGCAGTATGATGATTTCTTAGAAAAGCAGGAAACAACCAACCTCAAGACCCAACAAAACCACTTTTGGGTACATACCCAAAGGATGCTCAATCATATCACAAAGCCATGTTCTCCACTATGTTCACAACAGCTTTGTCATAGGCAGAACCTGGAAACAACCTAAATGACCCTCAACCAAAGAATGAATAAGGAAAATATGGTACATTTACACAATGGAGTACTACACAGCAGAAAAAAATAATGCCATCATTGGTGAGCAAATGGATGGATCTAGAAGACATCATATTCAATGAGGTAACCCAGACCCAGAAAGACAAATATAATATGTCCTCATTCATAAGTGGCTTTTATACATAAAGCAAAAAAAAAAAGAAAACAACCAAAACCAAAACAAACCAAAACAAACTATAATTCACAATCACAGAGAACCCGGACAACAAAGAGGACTCTAAGAGAGATATACATGGATCTTATCTACAAGGGAAGTAGAAAAAGACAAGATCTCCTGAGTAAATTGGGAGCATGGGGATCATGGCAGAGGGTAGAGTGGGATGGGAGGAGAAAGGAGGGGAGTGAAGAAAAATATATAGCTCAATAAAAGCAATTAAAGAGAAGGATGTATTTTCTTAATGTCATTATTTCTTAGTGTTGTAAAAGTGTTCTGTTTTTCTTCCCATTAAAACAAATTTTAATTTGTTTAATTTGGTTCAAATTAAGGTTTAATTTGGTTCAAATCTATAGACTGCAGATGATTCCTCCCCCAGTATACTAAAGTCATTTGTTAATTCTTTTTAAAAATAATATTTTTAATATTTTAGTCACATTCATCCACTTTGTGTATGTGTGCATGCACATATTTATACTTGCATTTGTGAATGAAGGTTACTCCTGTGCCACAACATCCATATAGAGGTTAGGGGTCAACTTGACAGAACAACTAACTCTCTCCTTCCACACGTGAGTCCACGGGTTGAATCCAGGTTGTCAGACATAGTGACAGGTGTTTTACTCACTGAACAAGCTCAACAAATCCTGCTAATTATTTTCTAAAATCAATGCACCCTGTGTAAACCTATAATCCAGTTAGTTATCATTCCTTTGCAGACTTTTTCATGCCTGTACATTTTTGACATTTTATTTCTTCTTTTCCTGAGATTATTGAACTTCACCAACTTTGTTGGTTTAAAAGTTCCATTTCCATTCGTCTTGCTCTGCCCGTATCCAGCCACAGTTGGACCATGAAGATTCCTGAAGTTTGGGCCTTCAACTTCATATTTTTGCTCTTAAATACAGTTCCCCATTTAGGGTAAAAGGTCCGGGCCCATTTCTGGGTTTGAAAACATACCAAAAATCCATCAATCTCTGAGCTCCAAAACCTACCAATTTCTGACCTCCAAATTTCACCAGTCCCTATGTTTGAACTCCCACAAATCCCTGGACTTGACTGGAAATCCCACCTGTTCCACCCTGGAACCCTGGAAAGCCCTACCCTCAGGAAACCCTGTATAAACCTTCCACCTGCTCCATCCTCTGCTGCTTCTTTCCAACAGAGGCAGCGATCCTCCTGTGTATCTCCCAATGAATCTCTTATGTGAAGTTTGTTGTTTTGTGTGATTTTGTGTTATTCTTTGGTTCCCAACTGCAGGGATCTTTTTCCTTTTAGAGCTGTTACACCACCATTAGGGAAACTTTTCCCTCAGACCTATGATACTCATCCCATTCTCTTGCTTCTTCTTTCTAGAATTCATTTAAATGACTATTGGAAATGTTCCTTGTTTTGTTTTTGTCTCTGTATGTGTATACAAGGTGTGGTAGATATGCATGTACACATGTTTGCATGTGTATCAGTATATGTGTGAGTAAGTGGATGAGTATTTGAGTGTGTAACCCATCAGTACCTGTGGTCTGTGATCACTCTTTACCATGTATATTGAGACTGTCTGGTTGGTCGAGCTTCCCTCACAGATTCCCTGTCTCCCTCCCACTGGGGTTATAGATGAACCGCCTCACTTCCCTGGCATTATGTGGTGCTAGGGATTCAAATACTAGTCCTAATGCTATCATGGCTTTTTGTCAAGAGCTTTACCTCCTGGAACTAGCTCTTGTAGAATAGGCTAGGCTTTATTTCACAGTGCCTGCTTACCTCTGCCTCACGAGTGCTGGGATTAATGGTGTGCACCACCACTGCCTGCTAGAACTTTTTAATTGCTGGAAATATCTATTTTATAATGTTTGATACTGGTGTGTGTGTGTGTGTGTGTGTGTGTGTGTGTACTGGCTATGTGTTCAAATGGATGCCTGTGTGTTGTGTAGGAAGGGAAGGCCTACCAGGCTAAAAGGAGCCGACATGGAGTCTACCTGGAGCTGTCAAAGGTCCTGCCTGTGCCTAGCCAATAAGACATAACCAAGTAGTGTTTCCCGAGTGCCTAGCAACAGGCACTGTCAGAGGTCCTGCCTGTGCCTAGCAATAAGGTGTGACCAAGTAGTGTTTCCCGAGTGCCTACCAACAGGCACTGTCAGAGGTACTGGTCGTGCCTAGCCAAAGAGAGAAGAGCATGAGATGTCAGCTATCAGTTGTCACCCAGCCTGGGCACTGGGAGGGTATGTAAGTTTTCCCTTGCTGTTAAATAAATGAGTGTGATGTAAAACTTCTACCTGACTCCTGGCATCTGTGGTCGTTGACATCACACCTTTGCACCCCCTCTCTCGAGGAAGAACTTAGGACCCAACAATATCTGGCCCCTGGAACACAGACTTCTAACAGGTTTTGAGCTCTCCTGGTCAGAGTACTTTTTGTGTGTGTGGCTGTAACTTTTGTGTTTTGCCTGGCACAGGTTCTAGCCAACTTCTCCTCACTTTTGGTGCCTCACAGGACCCCCAAATGGTGTAGTTTTGGTGAAAGGCCCCTCGTTTCCTTTGGTGGGTAATCGTTGACACCCCTATCCTTTCCTTCCTTTGGAAGGCCCCTTGGTCCCTGCATAGGGTAAGCCTTGGTACCACCAACCTTTCATCTGTGTTGTCTCTCATTGGTGTAGAAGGTCCTTCTGTCTATGTGTTGCTTTTATTGATTACTAAAGGAACTGTTTGGGCCTATAGCAGAGCTATAGGGGAACAGAGCTAGGTGGGGAAAACTAAACGGAATGCTGGGAAGAAGAGGCAGAGAGAGATGCCATGGATCTGCCATTGGAGTCAGACATGCTGAAATTTTGCTGGTAGGCCATGACCTTGTGGTGATATACAGATAAATAGAAATGGGTTAAATTAAAATCTAAGAGTTAGCCGATAAGAAGCTAGAGCTAATGGGCTAAGCAATGATTTAATTAATACAGTTTCTGTGTGATTATTTTGGTTCTGGGCAGGCGAGATGAATGAGGGCTTCTCCTGCAAACTGGTGTTCCCTGCAACATGTTTGTCTGCCCCTTCAGTTAGGAAGGCACTTCTTTTGTTGTTGTTGTTTCAGTTCACCTGCATCTCCATATAAGGGCTGACACCCAAGGAGGTGGAACCACGTCTCTGCTTCCAAACTCCATCCCTCTTCTGGAGACACAGTGTGAATATGCGGCTGTGGCCTAAAGAACCACAGAAGTTCCCCACTAATCGCTAGACATAAGGGTCCAATAGCATTCCTTACCCCTGTTGACTGCTGACTGCCAGCTGGCCCTCTCAGAAGGTGCTGACAGGCGGGGTGGAGTGAACTGTCATTTGTGGGATGCCATGTTCGCTTCAGCAGGGAGAAATGAGCTGCATGAAGGCACTGAAGATGAGGGCCCGGAGGCCGATGCTGACCAGGCCCGAGGTGTGTGAGCTGTGACTCCTGTGAGCTTCCTGCTTGACTGAGGTCTCAGGATGCTGTCAGAGCACTGGGACTTCAGTGGGTGGTACCTATCACATATTAGATCTCACTACCTAAACACCTATATCTCTTTAATTATCAGAAAAGTTGTACTCCCATTTCAATTAAAAATCAAAGCTGGCTTTGGAGTTGGAGTGTGGCTCTCTCCTTCTCTAAATACAAGCACATTGTTAGAAGAAAATTTCAGAGTTTCTGTCTCATATCAGAAGAGCCACTGGTGTGGGACAGAAGAAAACCAAAAATCTAAGAATTATTGCTGTCAAAACTCTGTTATTTCCCCAAAATTCTATTTCTCCCCTTACTTATTTTTTTTTCAATCTTTAGTACCTTTTTTGGCTAAGTAACTTAAGTATATTTTGACAATATGATAGGAAAAATAAATAGATTGATAGAAAGATAGCTATATGGATGATAGATAAAGATAGATAAATAGATGATTGATAGATAATAGAAGATAGATAGATAAATAGATGATAGATAGGTAGATAGATAAATATAGATAGATGATATAAAATTAGATGTATTAATAAATAGATGCATAGATAGATAGATGATAATAGATATGACATATATCCAGTAGAATAATATTACATTTTAACATATTTGTCTTAGACTAAATTATTTTTAAGTGTATGTATGTCTGTGTGTCTGCATGTAAAGTTCTGCCTATTCCTCTCAAGAATTCAATGACTTTCTGAACTTTTGGAAGATTTCCCATACCACTGGCATACACTACAGTCCACAGGGAAAGGGACTTTGGAGAGGACCAACAGAGCTCTTAAGGAGCTGTTGGCCATGACTGTCTCACCAGAAGCTGCCCTTAACAGAGGTTCTTTTCCATATGAACTTCCTCAGTTTTGATGACAAAGGGCTCAGCCCAGTTTACAAACACTGGGCATTCCTGCCAAGGAATTCACCCCTGCTCCTGGTGAGATGGAGAGATCATATCTCTCTCCAATGGCTGCCGCCTTTCCCCCTACTGACCCAGGGGAGAGGTTATGCTTGTGTTTTTCCTCAGACTGCCACAGCAATATGGGTATCAGTAAGGGATGCATGTCCAGTCATGGATCAGCCTGCTTCCACCAAGGAGGAAATAACCAAGGATGGGTAATGAATATACTCCCCTTTCTTGCTTTCATTGCTACCCCACAACAAACTGATTTATTAAGGGCAGAGGTTATGGCCTTTGACTGCTTATTTTTTAAAAAAAAAAGAAGTTTGGCATAATATAAAAAAGGTACTGAATCCCTCCTGGATGCTCACATATGCATTAATTGGTGGGGTGGTTTTGTTAACCCTTGTTCTCCTTAAATGTCTCATGCAACAAATCCTACATGAGTAGACAGCAACTAAGGCAACTCTTCAGGTATTAATGGCTCTCAGGAATCCTTCTCACAGTCTTCCACAAAACGTTATGAATGTCTGCTTATGTAATTTAAAAGGCTACTACCTAGTACCCCCCCCACCCTGGCAACACTCCAGGAATGAATGCTCTTTGAAGGCTCATAGTTAAAAATGGGTAGCAGCTTGTTTGGCAGGCCAACCTAAGACAGGCACAGTCTATGTGCTGAGCCCTCCCGAGGCCGAATCAACAAGGCCTGAGCAAAGAACTCTGGCTTCTGCTGAGTGCCCTATGTAACAATTTAAAAAGGGTGGATATGTAGGAAGCTAAGATTACCAGGCTAAAAGGAGCCAACCTGAAGTCTGCCTGGAGCTGTCAAAGGTCCTATCTATGCCTAGCAATAAGGTGTGACCAAGCAGTGTTTCCCGAGTGCCTAGCAACAGGCACTGTCAGAGGTCATGATCATGCATAGCCAAAGAGAGAAGAGCATGAGATTATTACCCAGCAATTGTCACCCAGCCTGGGCGCTGGAAGGGTATATAAATTTTCCCTTGCTGTTAAATAAATGAGTGTGATGTAAAACTTCTACCGGACTCCTGGCATGTGTGGTCATTGACATCGCGCCTTTGCACCCCTCCCCCAAGGTAGGATTCAGCTATACCAGTGCATATTCATGCAGAGTCCACAGGCAAGCCTGGTTATCAATTTTCAGGCACAATCTACCCTTTAAGGGGGTGGATAAGGTGTCTCTCGCTGACCTGAAGTTCACTAAGCAGGCAAGGAGGCCTGACTGGTATTCAAGCCACAGGGATCCATGTGTTTCTACTTACCCTGTGTTGGGATTGCAAACTCATGCAGGCCTGTCTTTTTTTGTTTGGGTTCTGAGAGTTGAACTCTGTTACCACTAACTGATCTATCTCTACAGCTCCTGCTGGCTCCTTTTAAGCCAAGAAATGTTATGTGTTCCTCTAGCTCATGAATTTGAATTTTGGTTTTGGTCCTTACTTATTCTGTCTGGTGAATTTCAGAAACACAAACATTGATTTGTGAGTTTTACTTTCTTAAATTACTTGATTAAAAGAATGAAGTTTGTTCTCTGATGACTTCAAAAGTGGATACAATACATTTGATTACTTACACCATTCTTACTTATTACCCTCCCATCAGGTATAATATGCATGTAATACAAGAGTCATATTTACGGGATTGAACATGTCACTCAAAATTCCTCTGTTCAGTGTGAGAATATGGCAGATGATAGACTTTCAAGTGAGGACTTCCTTGGAAGGAAGAGCTCCTTATAACCCCTGAGCCCTGTCAGTTATTGTAAAAGTTTCTTTTTAATTTAGGGTTTTAAAGATTTACTTTTGTTATGTGTCTGTGTGACTGTATAGCCTTATATGCACATGAGTGCAGGGCCTTCAGAAGCCATAAAAGGGTGTTGTGATTATAGATGGTTGTGCACTGTCCAACATCGGTGCTAGGAACCAAACTCAGATCCTCTGAAAGAGTTTCCTTAGCTTCATAACCAATTCCTCCAGTTCATTGAGTTATTTCAAGTGTCAGTTACTATAAGAGAGAGACAGGACCCTGCATGACCTCTGGCTTCTCTCTCCTTCTGCAGACTTTCTTCTTTGTTTTTTTTCTTTTGTTAACGTGTGCATGTGGTCTAGGCTGGCCTAAGACTCACTATATAGTCAAGGATAACCTTGAATTTCTGCTTCTCCTGCCTCTACCTTTCGAGGGCTGCTTTGAATGGTTCATGTGATGCTGGAGATTTACCCCACTGCTTAGGTTTGCTAAGTAAACAATCTACAAGCCACATCCCTGGAGCCTGCACAGTGCCATTTGGACTCTCAGCATCAAAACTGTGAGTTAAATAACATAAACCTCATGTTTAAAAGAAAGTTTCCTGCCTCCAGTACTTTTCTTTGTTGCCTTGCTTTTGAAACATGGTCTCATTTAGCCCAGGGTAGTTTTACATTCATTATGTATCTGAGTTCTGATCCTCCTGCCTGCACTGCCCAAGTGCTGACTTTTCAAGTATGTTCCACCAAACCTGTCCACCAGTGTTGGGGGGGGGGGAGTCCCCTTGTTCATCCTGGCCACCTGGCTAGCCTATCCCCAAAATAACCACACAGAAACTATATTAATTAAATCACTGCTTGGCCCATTAGCTCTAACTTCTTACTCGCTAATTCTTACATCCTAGTTTAATCTGTTTCTATTAATCTGTGTATTGCCACATGGCAGTGGCTTACCAGGTAAAATTCCCAGCATCTGTCTCTGGTGGATCATGACATTTCTCTGACTCTGCCTTTCTTTCTCCCAGCATTCAGTTCCATCTTCCCCGCCTACTAAGCTCTGCCCAAGGCAGTTTCTTTATTCATTAATGGTAATTACAGCACATAGAGGGGACTCCTACATCACACCAACCTACTTTTAATCCATCTGCTTGATGTATTGGAATATTTTCCTAATGTTATTATTGATAAAACAGTTTTTATGGAAAGAATGCCAAATTTCTCATTTTCAATTTAATACCAGTATTCATATTTTATTACATATCATTGGCAGAGGCCGCTCATTCATTTTCTGGCTGCTCAGACTCCCAAAATATTCACACATAAATCTGTATTAATTGCAATACTGTTTGGCCAATACCTTAAGCCTATTTTTGGCTAACTCTTATATATTAAATTAAACCATTTCTGTTAATCTGTGTATCACCACATGGCTGTGACTTACTGGCAACTTTCTAGTGTGTCTGTCTCCTGTGGCCAGCTGCATGGCTTCCCTTGACTCTGCCTATGTAGTAGGAGGCTGCTTGTTTGTTTCCCAATGGCCCAGCAGCTCAGACCCAAAATAATCACACAGAAACTGTATTAACTAAATCACTGCTTGGTCCATTAGATCTAGCTTCTTATTGCCTAACTTTTACATCTTAATTTAACCCATTTCTATTAATCTGTGTATTGCCACATAGCTGTAGCTAACCGGGTAAAGTTCCATCTAGCGTCTGTCTCTGGTGGGGCTACATGGCTTCTCCTACCTCTGCCTCCTTTCTTCCAGCATTCAGTTTAGTTTTCCCTGCCTAGTTTCACTTTATGCTATCACAGGCTTAAGACAGTTTCTTTATTAACCAATGGTATTCACAGCACACAGAGAGCAATCCCACATCACCTCCTCTTTTTGTTTAAATAAGGAAGGTTTTAAATTTAACATAGAAACATTACATACAACAAAACAGATATCAAGCAAGAATTACAGTTACAATATTCATATCTACTTTATCTTTTATCATATCTAAGAATAATTATAACTATAACTATACATCTTCAACTCCATCAAAGACTCTAGAATGATATAATATTACCTAAGTAAACAGAAAGTACATTGTAAGCAACTTCTAAAACTCTAGAATTGAGAGAGACATCTTGCTACCTGGACAGTCACCCAAAGTTCTGTATCATTGTAGCATCCATCTACAGCCTACAGGCCCCATAGTATCTGGTAGACTTTTCCATGAAGCAGGAAATTTTAAAGACAGTTCTGCTTATATTGGCAGTTTGTCAGTCACTTTATTTTGTGTCCTGCAGACTCTTTCATGAAGCAGGAACCCCAAAGGACCATATCACCTTTAGGCAAGTTTAGTAGTCATTTCTCTGTGGGTCCTGAATGTCCAGTTCACACAACATAGCATCAAGCAGTCCAGGCTAGAGCAGTTTCTTACCCAAATGCCTAAAAATGCCATGAAGAGCCTCTTCAATGCCCATTGTCCTCTTGAAATAGATTGGTGCTGCCAGGAGCAGATGTGTCTCATTGTCATGAAAAGTCCTAACTTCTTAAAACTTTTTAAATTTCATATTCTGTAGTCTTTGAAAGGTTTGAAGAATTTCCTTCTGAAATACATCTCAATACATCTAGAAAATCTAACTAACATGACAACAAGCTTGACTATTATAGATGATTAACCTATATTTCTTAATTACATATTACATTTTTAAATGAGCTGGACAAATACAATACCTTAATCAAGAGCAGAAATCTCTATCTATCTATCTATCTATCTATCTATCTATCTATCTATCTATCTACAGTATAACAAAATTGACATTAAACTTGTATCAATAGATCAAGATTCATACCAATTTAAATCTCTATAGCATATCCCTCTTTAAATGTAAGGAAACACTTATAAACAATATTTGGAGAATTTGGGCGTAGTTCTCTCCAAACTGCTTAATGTTGTTTACTGTGAGGGGTAACTTTTGTGGGTATTCACAGCAACCTTTCAGCTGGTATTTGTCCATTAAAGTATATTAGTCTAGAAAGATTCCACAGGTTCTTATCCTCTGTGGAAAAAAAAGAAGAACCTCTTTTCCAAAGCAACATATATCCTTAGACCTAAATTTTGAGGACAAAATGTATATATATATATATATATATATATATATATATATATATGTTACTTAGCTCCTTCACAGTCAAAAAAATTCAAAGAAAACACAATAATATACACAATTCAGATTTTCTTTGAATTTTCCATCTTTATGTGGCTTATTTTTCTTTACTCCTTTTAATCTATGACTGTCTGTACTGTCTCTTTAAAGACTGTTTTATTTTTTATGAACTATTTACTTCCTCCTATATCTCTCTATACTTTTTCTTTCCCCCCCCAAGCCTACATACATTTATCTAACACTGTGACCCATTTAGAGGTCTTTTCCACCTGAATTTGTCTTTATTATGTGTCTGTAATTATTTTCTGTCCAGAAGTACTTCTTAAAATGCTAAACACTTCTTAAGAACCTAAGCTTTGGCATTGCTAGGGGAAATATGGTGGTATCTGCTTGCTCTGTCCAGTCTGATATGGAGGAAGTCCATTTACTGCCTCTGAGAGCCATGCACATTGCCCCATTTTCAGGTATACAGAGTGTCAATGTTGTCATTAAGCAGGTTGTAGCACTCTGCTTACAAACCCCATTTAAATGCTCCATAGCCAAACCTCCTCAGAGTTTGTACTTGCAGCATGGCCCAGGAAGCCATTTTAAAATCACATGGCTTTTTTTCTGCTACCAATGCATCAGGAACTCCTCTCTTAAAGGAGCCACGATGATAAAGCATGCTAAACTCTGTTTTTTTTTTTTCTACAATTCCTTCCTTAACTCTCTCAGGTTTTAAGTGGATTTTAGTTGGCTGCGTTGTTGCCAATTTCTAGCAAGAGGCTGCTTCTTTGTTTCCCAACTGCCCAGCAGCTCAGACCCAAAATAACCACACAGAAACTGTATTAACTAAATCACTGCTTGGCCCGTTAGATCTAGCTTCTTATTGCCTAACTTTTACATCTTAATTTAACCCATTTCTATTAATCTGTGTATTGCCACATGGCTGTGGCTTACCAGGTAAACTTCCATCCAGTGTCTGTCTTTGGCAAGGCTACATGGCTTCTCTCTGCCTCTTCCTCTTTTCTTCCAGTATTTAGTTTAGTTATCCCTGCCTAGCTCTACTCTACCCTATCACAGGCCTGAGACAGTTTCTTTATTAGCCAATGGTATTCACAGCATACAGAGGGGAATCCCACATTATGCCTACACTCTCTATATATCTCTTTCAGCCTGGCTGATAAGCTGTTGGCCGAAAGCAGCTTCTTTATTAAGCAATGGCAATAAGACATATTCATAGACTACATCACCTCCCACATCAATGTATCATTCTTTTGAGACAGATCCTTACCTGCCCCAGGCTGGCCTAGAACTGGGCATGAAGTTGGAAGAGGGTGACCCTAGTTCTCAGGCACCCACATTCTGAGTATGGGGATTGTAGTCATGCTTTGACATGATTGTCATATTCAATGCTGAGGGTCACTCCTGGGGCTTAGAGCATGCTAGGCAAGCCCTCTATAGAGTGACATTCTCAACCTCTACATCACTAAATTTTAGTTCCTTTTTCTTGTCTTTTTGTGAACTGAGGAGCTTGTTTTGAGTTTTCCACTTATCCAGGTTTGACTTTTGTCTTTTATTTTAATTTTTACAAGATTTCCTCTAAAGTGCACCCATACATCTTTAATGTTTAGCTCTAAATCACATTATCATCCTCCTTAATCTGTAATGATTTTGTAATATGTGAACATGGCTGTATTATTTCCAGAATTCTCTTCTCTTTGTTTTTTTGCTGTGGTGGACTGTAAGAAATACTTGGAGTAAGATTTTGAAGGCAGAAACTAACCCTTAAGTAGTGGCAAAAATTTGCTCTTTTGGAGCTTAGGAGGCCTCTGCCAGAGTTCAAGGTCATTCTTGTATATATGGCAAGTTCCAGGACAGCAAGCCTGCTTGAAACCATATCTCCTCCATACCCCTAAGGTGATGAAGCTAAGCAGCAGGCACATTGCTATATTTTATTTCATGAAGTAATGTGAAGACAGCAGGAGAAGTGGTAGCTTGTATGTGCTGTCCTTATCTTTTGGCTGCCTTTCTGATCTGGGCACAGTCAACAGTGTGCCCAGATCCACTCCCACTCCCCATCTGGCTGCTCTGACTCTTGCTTCCCTATGTGTTTAACTCTATAAGAGGGATGCCAGCTTTCTTATGGAATACCCTTCTTTAATTTTAGAGGCACGAGAAGATGAAGCAATGTCTGGTTCATCCAGATTAAATGCCTATTTGCTGTTACATTGTGGTATTTCTGGTACTTTTTTCTCTAACTGCCTTCAAAATAAGTTATACATTCCATTTGGAGACCTCAAAACAGAAACCTTACCAGGCTTATTAGCTATCCACCATATTAGCAAATTAATTCCCTACAATAATTTTAGAGTTAGAAATCTAACAGCTGGTTAACAAATTATGCCAAATTATGCCTACAGACACTTACATATATTAAAACTGGGAGTGGTGGCTCAAGTCTGTTATAATGGCCCTTAGGAGCTAGAGGTCAGAAGACAGGACACTCAAGGTCATGCTGCCCTACATAGCAAGTTTGAGGCTAGCTTGTGCTACATGAGACCATTGTGTCTATACGGCACCATTACCACTGCCACCAACAGTAACAGAAGAAGAAGAAGAAGAAGAAGAAGAAGAAGAAGAAGAAGAAGAAGAAGAAGAGGAGGAGGAGGAAGAGGAGGAGGAGGAAGAGGAGGAGGAGGAGGAAGAGGAGGAGGAGGAGGAAGAGGAGGAGGAGGAGGAGGAGGAGGAGGAGGAAGAGGAGGAGGAGGAAGAGGAGGAGGAGGAGGAAGAGGAGGAGGAGGAGGAGGAGGAGAAGAAGAAGAAGAAGAAGAAGAAGAAGAAGAAGAAGAAGAAAGATAGATAGATAGATAGAAAAATGGATACTGAAAAAATAATCCCTCTTATTTTTTTATGGGTCAGAAAATATCCAGTTGCTTCACTGAGCATTTACACTGCAGCTTACTGTGAGGTGCTGTCTAGATGTTATCTGTAGTCTCTGGAGGAAAGGCTAAGGGGGCATCTTACTCATATAGTTGGGAGGATGGAATCTGTCAATGGGAGAGAGGTTGACCTCTTCCCCAGAGGGCTCACTCTACACAATCAGCTGAATAGCTTCATACCCACGTGTAGTACACCTATATATACTCACAGGCAAAACACTTATGTACATAAAATTTAAAATAAACAAAAGTCCATTATCAGGTTAGTTCTCTCTTTCTACCAGGTGAGTCCTGTGCATGGAACTTATGTCACTGGGCTTGACTGCAAGTACATTTTCCTACTGAGATATTGTGCTGTTCCATTCTTAATTTTTTTATAATTAATCATACAGTTCAGAATCATTTGTCAGTTTTGGAGGTCAATAAGCCTGCTGGTATTTGATGGGAATTTCAATTGGGAGGGGATTAAATTATCACAATATCAGATATTGCTAAATGAGATAAAAAAAACACATTGTGTCTTATTGTATCTTCATTTACCTTCAGAAGTGTTTCATAGTTTTGCTCTGAGGTTCCCAATCTTCTGAGATTTTTAGTGAATTTATCATCTAGAATGTTTTGTACTCTGGCTCTGGGAGTGTGTGGTTCTTTACAGTGGAAACTTCTGTCTTTGCTACACTCACATTTCCTTCAGGTCCATGGCAGTACTTATAATGGCTGCCAGGTAGCAGGCACTTTCTCATTTATAACGACCTCTCTTTTTATTCAATAGTTTTTTACTTCTTGCATGTTTTGACATTGTTCATGTAAACCACATATGGTGGCTCACATCTTGAATCCCCCAGCACGTGGGGGATTACAAATGGAGGACTGTGGCAAGCTTGAGACCAACCTTATCTACGTCGAAAGTGCAGGTGAGTCGCGGCTACATAGTAAGACTGTCACAAATACATATATATTTTATATTGTGATTATGTTTCTAAATACATTTCTGAAATCTATTTTCTTTCATTTTGTTTGCTTTAAACAGTGTTGTGGTTCTTTTTATGAGTGGCTATGTACATAACTGTATATTAGCATGCTCTGTTTGATGCTTACTCCTGTATTTTGCTTTTTGATTTTTTGAGACACATAGCTCAGGTTAATTAAATTTACTATATAGTCAAGGATGACCTTCAGTTTCTTACTCTCCTTCCTATACCCACAAGTGCTGGGACTATGGGCATGGGCCCATGCCTGGCCTTTTTGCTTTTACATTTTTTCCTATGTCATATCTAAACAGGACTTAATGGCTAGACGTGCTTCACAAGGCTGTAATTGCAATGCATGGAAAGGTGAGGCAAGAGGATTCCTTCAGTGAAAGGCGAGCCTGGTCTGCCTCAGAAGTTTAATTCCTAAGCAGTCTGAGTTACAAAGTGAAACTTTGTCTCAAACAAAATGAAATAATTTTAATACATTTAAAATAGCCTTATTTTAGTAACATTTTTATTTTTAGTTTGTTTTTTATTATCTTTTACCTTTTTATCAGGTTTCTTCAGGACTGTTAGCATTTGGAATCTCATTCTTTAAATTTATTTTTAACAACATGCATGTGAGTGCAGGTGCCCATGGAAACCAGAGGCATTGGATTTCCTAGAGCTGGACTTGCAGATGGTTGTGAGACAACTGATGTGGGTATTGGCAATCAAACATAGGTCCTCCCCAAGAGAAGCAGCACTTGGTAATAGCGAAGTCATCTTTCTAGGCCCATGAGAAGTTTTTTTTTTTTTTTTTTTTTTTTTTTGCATTTGCTATATATGTGTGCACTTTTGTGCATGCTTGTGTGCTCATTTGCTGGTTTGTAGAGGCCAGAGGCTGCCATTGGGTGTCTTCCTTGATGGCTTGCCACTTATTAAAGCAAGGTCTCCTGTTGAACCAGCACTCACCCATTCAGCTGGTCTTTCTAGATTTCCTGTCTGTCCTACCAAATGCCAGGATTGCAGGCAGGTGCTGACTTTTATGTGAGTTATGACTTGAACTCAGCTGAGGTGTCTGCCCAGTCTCTATGGTGAGACTTTTAGCCTGAAAAGTTCCTGCAGGCAGAAGGCTAGTTAATATGGAAGTAGCCTTACTTGCTTCTCTTTTCTGGGAGATTGCAATCTTCCTGCATCTTTGTGAAGCAGGTCTTTATCTGACCCCTCATGTGTTTGTTTTTGGTGTTAAATTTCCCCATGACCAGAAGTGGAAGTGTCTATTAACCATGTGGCTCTCAGGTGCCTCTGGTAATAAAAGCGCTTGCCACACTGAATGCAACCATCATGAATTGGGAGACCTTCATCTGAACTCCTGGCTTCAAAGTGTAAGGCAGGCAGTACAGCAGATGTTTAACCAACAACCAGTTTCCAGCTTTCAGCTCCAACACTGAGGAAAATCAATTGCATTTAATACTTTAAAAGACATTCCTGACAACACTTTAAAAGTAGTTCTTATTTCTTTTTTTGGTCTTATTATTTTAAACAGTCTTGAGGCTTCATAAAGATGGTTGTATTGTTTGGGAGACAAAGTTTCCAGGGGATAAAAAAACACCTTGATAAAAAAAAAAAAAAAAAAAAAAAAAAAAACACCTTGAGTGGTAGAACAGCTGCTACACACAGGGAGCTGATGAGACCAAAGGGAGGGAGGCTTGGCCTCCTGCTCACTGAGGTGTCTTCTGTTGAGTGTGCTTGGTGCACCTTCAGACTTTTTAATCACTTTGTTCTGAGACTTTGATGATGTTTTTAACTTTCTCCAGATGTATGCTCACTCATCACACACACACACACACACACACACACACACACACACACACACACACAGAGAGAGAGAGAGAGAGAGAGAGAGAGAGAGAGAGAGAGAGAGAGAGAGAGCGCTTTCCTGAATGCTTGCATTCCTAGGTAGCAATTGCCCATGGCTGTTTTTCCAGGTGAACTGAACTGGCCCTCTACCAGCCCTAAGCTTCTGGGAGCTCACCCCAGAGCAGTAGAGCACAACACACTACACTTTAGATGCAGAAGGTATATAGTGACAATGACTTCCCCTTCAGTGGGAATTTCCTACTTTAAACTGAATCTGCTTATCTAATACGTCCAAACTGAAGTGATCATCTGTTTTCTAAGGTAAGTGGGTTTTGTTTTTGTGTGTCGGCTAATTCCCTTTAGTTTTCTATCACTCTATTTCTTAAATTTTTAGTCAGGTGATAGTGTGAAGGGTTTAAAAAATATATGTATTAAATAAATATAAATATATACCACAATTTCCTTTAAATATAGGTGAGAAAACAGATCAGCAAGTAAAAGAGTTAGAAGTGTAAGTCTGACAGTGGAATTCAATTCCTGGAGCCCAAGTAAAACAACAAAAACAAAACTCTGGGCATGTGACCTGCATGTGGAATTCCAGCTGTCCACTGAGGGATAAGTGGTGGTAGAGCTCCCTGTTCTCCTCCCTGGTATCACTGTCTTCTCTCATGGTGGTGCTTCCTGCTCTTTTGCATGCTTAACTACCTCCAGAAAAGACACTCCACACCCAACTACTATGGAAGCATGTTCGGGTCTCAACTGCAATGTCACTTCTACAAAGGTCTCCGCAGACTCCCAAGGTCCCATGGCACATAGCACTTTCTTCAACACACCTAACACCATCTGTAGTTGTATTTCCTGCTATTATAATCAATTAGTTTATTTCCTTTCTGAGAATATTAGGTTCATCTTTGCACCCCAAGATCAAATATGTTTCGCTCATTGTTTCTTAGCTGAGCAGAGTATACATGAGAAAAGTAATGTTGCTCGAACATAGATATAAGAATGACAAAAAAAGATTGGGGTTGGGATTCTTCTTGTACTATATGACAAATGTTTACATTTATAGCCTAGAACACAGGAGTTTGTACATACACAGCTATAGATCTCTCTTCTAGAATATTTATACCTGTCAGAGATATCATTTTTAATAGATGCCAAATTATTGATTTTTCTACTTATATATTTTTCCTGGTAATATTTTATTTAACACACTTCAACTTACCTGCATTTCAATAAATCACTGTTTACAAAAACATTATAATGAGCTACTATGTTTCCATTTCTCAGCCTCATTAACAACTTAGAACATCAGGGTGAGTAATATTCTTTAGGCAGCAAACATATGGCTACATTAAGAGGACCAATATTGATATAACAGATTCTATAAATATGTTAATGTTTATTTGCTTATATATATACATAATAGAATAAGTTACCCTATGTTATAGATACATTTATAGTGCACAGGGTCTATTTAGGTTGTTAAATGTATATGCATGCATACACACACATACACATATATCTATATATAGTTTTCAAAAAGCTTACACAAAGCAAACTATTAACAGAAAATAATTTGAGAAGTCCTGTTCACAGACGGTGACCACAAAACTCCCCTTACTTCAAATGCTGTCAGAGGGGATGTCCCATCTGCCTAACCTTTACCGCTGAGAAAGAAGAGCTCTGAGGGCTGACTGGGCTCCAGCTTCAGGAGTCTTGTGCTGGGGAATATCACTTTCAGGTGTGTTACTTCTGTTTCTGCTGCCTTTGGTTAACTGTGAAGCTGTGATTCTTTGCCTGTCTAAAATAACTAAAGGTCCTAATAAAGAGTTGAATGGTTAATAGTGAGGCAGGAACAAGAATAGTCAGGGCTAGCAGGCAGAGAGTATAAACAGAAGGAGAACGAGGAAAGAGGAACAAGGGAGAAAAAGGAGAGTAGAATATCAGGGGCCAGCCACAGAGTAATAAGAAAAGTAAGATATACAGAGTAAGAAAGATAAAAGCCTAGAGAAAAAAGGTAGTCCAGATAAATTAAGAAAAGCTGGCAAGAAACAAGCCAAGACTGGGCATTCACAATTAAGAATAAGCCTCTGCGGGTGATTTATTTGGGAGCTGGGTGGTGTCCCCCTCACCAAGAGTGCAAAGATCTTAACATCATACAATAGTCTTGGTCCTGTTTCTTCCTGTTGCCCAGAGTTGATATGCAGGGAAGTAATGCTCATGATCTTAACATCATACGACAGTCTTGGTCCTGTTTCTTCCTATTGCCCAGAGTTGGTATGCAATGCAGTAATGCCCAGTTCCTTGCATATCTGGGTCACATCCTAGGAAGCAAACATGACTGCATATGGAGAGGACTCAACTATGCCAGTCCTTACCTTTATTTCACCAGTTACTTGGTAGATGGGTTCTTTGCCAGAAAGATTGGTAACATGGACAAAGGTATCATTGAAGGAAGCAAAGACTACATTCTCTCTTTCCTCTCCCTGAGGTCCATGGACTTATTTTCTTTTCTTTCTCCTTTCAAGGGGTCATTTCTGAACATCATCTCCAGACTCCTCCACCACAAAGAGTATATATCACTTTTTTGAGACCCGGTTTCATATATAAGGCTTACTTTCAATTACTGATCCCTCTGTCTTCGCCTTCCAAGTGTTGGGATTACAAACCAGTCTTAGATTATTATATAATTTTATCATCCCAAAATCCCATGGAATTGGGCTAGAGTTCTTAATTAAAAACAAACGAAGTCACACCACTGGGTCACCAGGCCTCCAGCTGAGTAGAGCCCTGGCTTACCCTTCAATCATTTAGTAGCAACCTTTTCACTTGTAAAGGTATTTTTTTTTGTAAAATATTTGTTAAACTATGCAAAGATGTGTTGTATTTGTTTAATTTTATAAAGATGTGTTGCTGTTTTATGTTGTCTACCTGAGGCACCTGATTGGTTTAATAGAGCACACTGAGAATGGCCAATAGTAAGGGAGGAGGTATAGGCAGGACTTCTGGGTGGGGAGAATAAGTAAGAGGAAGATTTCGGCTTGGGGAAGAAAGGAAAAAGATGCTAGTGGCCAGTTAGACAGACAGACATGGAGGAAGCAGGGAAGCAGGACATACAAAATGAAAGAACTAAAAAAACCCAGAGGCAAAATGTAAATGAATAGAAACAGGTTAAATTAAGTTAAAAGAACTAGCGGAACAAGCCTAACCTAAGGCCAAACCTGTATAATCAATAACAAATCTCTGTGTCTTTATTTCGGAGCTGGTTGACAGTTCGAAGAGAAATCCAGCTACAAGTATTATAGTTCAAAAGATAAACATAGCTGTCCTTACACAGGCTCAGAATTCAAGAAACATATATAGCCAGAGATGACCTTAAACTCCTAATTATTCTTTCTCCACCTCCTGAAAGCTAGAATTATAGGTGTGTACAACCACTCTTAGTTTATGCTGTGCTGGGGATTGAACCCAAGGCTTTGGGTGGCTAGGCAAATATTACCAATTGAGTTCAATACATCCCCAGCCCAACTTGCTCTATATTTAAGAGTTATAAAGTTACTATCTTAAGATTCCACCTAAAGAAAACAATACAAAGAAATAATCAAAAGCAAGATGAGTCTTTAAAATACTTTGAAAAAGCACAAAAGACTTATTGTTAGTGTATACATGCATCCATTTCCTAAACTTAATAGGGAATAAGAATACAGGCTGGTGGCTCAGTTATTCCCTTCCCAAGAACCAATGTAATAAAGCAGGAGAAGCAGCATGATTTGTATTCTTAGTGCTGGAGAAAATAGATAGGAGGTGCCCCTGGGGTCCCTGGCTGGCCAACCATAATCTAAGCAGTGAGCCCCAGATCCCAGGAAGAGACTCTATTTTAGAAAGGGTGAGGATGCAAAATGGCTCAGTGGGTAAAGGTGCTTGTCACAGGACTGAGAACCTGAGTTTGATTCCTGGAACCCACATTGTCCCAGTTGGTTTTGTGTCAACTTGACACAAGCTAGAGTCATTTATTTGGAAGAGGAAATCTCAATCAAGAAAACATCCCAACTACATTAGCATATGGGCAAAACTGTGGTGCCTTTTCTTGATTGATGATTGATGGGAAGGCCCAGCTCACTGTGGGTGGTGCCATCCCTGGAGTGGTTCTGAGAGCTATAAGAAAGCAGGTTGAGCAACCCATGGGTAGAAAGTCAGTTATCGGCACTCTTCCATAGACTCTCTGCTTCAATTCCCACCTCTAGTTTCCTGCTCTGCTTGAGTTCCTGCCCTGACTTCCAGCAGTAATGGAGTGTATCCAAACAGTTGTAAACTGAAATAAACCCTTTCCGAGCTGTTGGGTCTTCATGTTCTATCACAGCAATAGAAACTTCAACTAAGGTACACATGGTGGAAAGAGAAAAATCAAATCCCACAAATTGTCTTCTAGTATCTAAGCACATTCTGTAGCATGTATGCTCCCATCCACTAAATAAATAATAAAATTAAATCTCAAATTAAAAAAATGTAATAGCACATGAGGAATAGCCCCAAAGCTTGTCTGCTGGCTCTCCCACACGCCTGCACACACATCTACCTGCACATTCACATATGTGCTGCTGTATTCCTCCCTTAAATAAGATCTACTTTCATAATGAGGTGATTTCACCTTCTCACCAAGCAAGTAGATTCAAAACAGTTTCCAGGTCTCCAGTGGAGAGTAACGCACACTTTCATATTTTAGGAGCTGATTCTGTACTAGAAATGCTTGTGTGTGGGAGCTTTAGTCTATAAACCATGTTCAGGAGGAACATGACAGTCAAGCAAGAGGGAGAAGGCTCAGGAGCATCAAGAGAAACACACAGAAGGAACCAATGGCAGAAGAAGGCTGTAAAGTCTTTGAATCAATGGCTTCATTACCAAAATAATGGGGCAAAAGGAAAAAGAAACAACCAACACCCCCCAAGCTCACACTCTCTAAGTGTTGGAGAAGGCAGCTCTATGTATAAGCTACGAAGTGTCAGGATTTGGTGACTTTGGAACCTTAGATCTACCCCAGCTCTCCTATTCCCATCCTCCTCATGTTTTGTCTTTCTGATAGAAATCTGTAACCTGGAAATCTCAGCAGGTGCCCTCTCTACCCTGATCCACATTTATAATAGTAATACCACAGTACCTTGATGCTGTGGAACAATGGTTTTGTACCCTGTCACTTGTATTTTAAATAAACACTGATTGCCCCTTTGGTTTGAACGCTGGTAGAGGTAAAAGGTCTCTCTAGTGGTTGGCCACTCTGCTACTCTGATTCTTCAACTTTCCCTCCTGATAACTGACTTCAGCTTATTCTTAGTAAGAAGAATAAGAAGCCAGGTGGTAGTGATGCACATCTTTAGTACCAGCACTCGGGAATCAGAAGTTCGAGGCCAACCTGGTCTACAAGAGCTAGTTCCAGGAGAGGCTCTGAAAGCTAGAGAGAGCTGGGCGGTGGTGGTGCAGGCCTTTAATCCCAAGAGGGGGGGAGGAGAAGGAGGGGAGAAGAGGAGGAGGGGAGAATTTTTTTATAGATGTGAGTCACCATACCTGCCTCACTTTTCCTTCTCTTATTTTAATTACCAATTTAAAAAATATTTTCATTACATTTTAGTTATTTATTGTATATAAAGGGCTCTATCAGGCCTGAGCATGGCAAACATAGTGCTGATTGGTTTTGCCTTTTGCCCTTCTCCCCCCCCCCCCCCATCCCTTCTACCTCGCTAAAAACCGTTCCTAAAGCTAACAAGGCCAACAAGGTCCATTCCCTTATTTGGCTACTTCCTCCTTCCCCTTCTCTATCTCTGGTTTTCATTTCTTATTCCCCACCCTGTGTACCTCTGGGAAAATAAATCTCCTTTGTGCTGAGAAGTTGGTCTTGGGGTGTTTGTGCTTACTCTGATTCTTTCAATGTGTGTGTGTGCGTGAGCACACGCATGCGAGGGAATGAAATGTAAAAGTCAACCTGAGGGAGTTGGCTCTTTTCCCTCCATCATCCAGGTCCTGGGACTTGAACTCAGGTTATCAGTTTCATCAGCAAGCTCTTTTACCTCCTGACCCATCTCATTAGACAGGCTTGTTATTATTATTATTATTATTTATTTTGTTGATTTGTGTATTTGTCAGCTTTCCATTACTGTTCCAAAATATCTGAGAAAATCAGCAAGAAAGAAATATTTTGTCTCATGGTTTCAGCATTTCAGTCCCTGGTCAATTGTCTCCTTTGTTTCAGAGATCAAGAAGAGATAAACCAGGACACTCACCAGGGTCCTGCTTCCTCAACTATACCCGCCTCCTTGTTATCTCCCTGAGCTCACTACCTCACAGAAGTTTGAGGAAATAAGATACAGAATAGGTCAAAGTGCTCAGGAGCCTGTGAACACCCAAAGCCCCACCTCTGAATTCCACTGAGTGTGAACCACCCCTTAACTGTAAGTCTTTGGAGAAAATTCACAGACTTTAGTCAGGATGGCAAGACAAATCATTGAAGGCTGAAGAACTTTAGTTCTCCTGTAAAGAACAGGGGAAGAGGCCATTGCCAAACTTGGCTGTTGCCTGGAACTCAAGACAGATCAGAATGGCCTCACCAGACAGATCAAGAAAGGCTGCTTGGGTCTGGGAAAGCCAGAGGGACTTGGGAGTTTGAGCATGAGTCACCAGACTTCTTAGTATCCCATCTAATCATTGACTAGGAGAGTCTTAGAAAAATTAGGAGGTGTTCAAACTCAGGGTTGTTGTAACTCAACAACCCATAAGATAAGAATATGTCATAATTTCAGTCTCTGTAGCCATACAACACAAGGCATTCTTTTTAGAGGGCAGGTGGTTCTCTAAGCCAATCCTGTTTGGATTAGTCAGAGTTCTGTTTTTTTGAGGATTTGGAAAAAGATTTCAAAGGAATTGGCTCTTGCCTTTATAGGGGCTGCCAGTCTGAATCTATCTGTAGGAAAGACAGTAGGATGGAGACTCAGGAGAGAGCCCTGTTTGACTCTGAAGATAGCTGTTTTTTTTTTTTCTCTTAGGTTTTTCAACTGTTTGTGTGAAGTCCACCTTTGTTAGCGACTCAAAGTCGATCAGCGTAATATCACTTTAAAAAAATGTCTCTAGGAGGGCAAAGGGCGAAGTTTAATTGGTAGAATTCTTGTCTATGAAACCCTGGATTCTACCCATAAATCCATAAATCTGGCCTGGTGATGCACAACTTTAACCACAGTGCTCTGGAGTGGGAGGCAAGGGATCAGGAGTTCAAAAGTCATTTTATTCTACATAGGGAGTTGGAAGTCAGCCGGATTCAGGAACGTCTGTCTCCTAGAACAGACAATACCCTGGGTCACGGAGGTACTTCAGCTGGCAAATAGCTTGTTCCAAAAGTTCACAGCCTTGATTTGATCCTCAGAACCCAGGCAACGAAATCTGGTTGCGGGCACTGGAAAGATGGTTCAGTGGTTAGGATTTGAGGCCCTGAGCTCCGCTCCCACACTCACAAGATGGTTCACAGTCATCCATAACATTTTCAGATACCAGACATGCATGATATGTACATACATACAGACAGACAAAACACTAATGCACAATAAATAAATAAATAAATAAATAAACAAAAAAAGCAAAACCTTTAAAAAAATCTGATTGTGCTGGTGCACATTTATAATCTTAGTTGTGGAAAGATGGAGATAGCAGATCCTTGGAGTTCATGGGAGGCGCTCCTACCTGACTAGATAAATACTAGATAAATACTCTCTCAGCACCCCCTGAAACAAACAAACAAACAAACAAAAAAGTAAAAATGGTTTCCAGAGCCGGAAGAAGGCTGCCCAAGGCTGTCTTCTGGTTTCCACGTGTATATATGTGCACCCTTCCCCATGCATACATCCATACAAATATAGAAAGAAAGAAATAAACAAGTGAATAATAAATAACTTCATAACTACACCCTGGCCCCCATTGGACCAAATATGTACGTACGATTGATCTAGGTAAGCTGGCATATAAAATTAACTATCATACTGTCTTTGTTTCTGTAATAGCATCCAGGCTAGTCTGGATTTTTTTCTCTCACACAATTTCCTCCTTTTAATAATTAGGAACTTGCTCTTCCTTGCATGTGGCCACAGCTCGCTAGAGCAGCCCTTCCTACCGCTGCAATGGCTTGACTCCCACAGTAGCTTTAATCTGACCCCATCAGAGAAACAGTTCTTGAGGGCTATATTGCTGTCATTATCATACTGGTCAAGGTTCCTATCTGCAAATACTATAGTTCACCCGGACTAGTTTTAGTTGAAATGGGCTTAATAAAGGTTATCATGTGGCTCATGGGACCATAAGGGAATTGAGACAAATGCTGTTGCCATTAAGTCACACTGAAGAAAGAGCCTCAGGAGGAAGTTGTCCTGTGGCTGCCAGCATTCAGAGTTAAGGAGGAAGCGCCTAAACCCCAAATCCATGCATGGAGGTCTGAGGGTTTATTATTTCTGGGGGGGAATTGGAAGATTTGTTCATCTCTTTTCACTCTAGTCTGAGGAAAACGTGATGAGCAATCTTCACTGTCAACTCAATGCCAGGTCCAAAAGCAACCGAGGACAAATCTCACTCAGTACCAGTGGCTCCTGCTTCCCCTTCCCGAATTTCTTTTTCCTATAGAAAACTGGCTATTTTGGCCTTGGAGCAGTCATAGACAAATTTAGTATCGACAGCTCACCCAACTCTGCTAAGTGTCCAGGGCCTTGGCCTTGGGTTTGTAATGCTTCTTCTTAGGGATATTAAAAGAAATGGTCCAAAGCCAAACCCATTTCTGTGTAAACCTTTGTGCTGCTCTTGGCTCCCGGTGCTCTCTCTTGCCCCTCTCTCTTCTCTCCTTCCAACCTCTGCCCCAACGCCCACCCCAGTTCTGTTTACTCTCGTTGCCCAGTTTCAGTCTGGACTCTTACAGACGCCTCTGAATGTTCTCTCACAGCTACAATAAAACCTTATCCTCAGCCACACCTAGGAGTGGCCAGGCCCTCGCTGGTCCTATAGACTGTTTAAGAGTGCCTCTGGGTGTGTCTGTGAGGGATCCAGAGAGAGGAAAATCCACCCTGAATATGGTCACTTTCCAGGCGGAATGAAAGAAGAGAAGGAAATGAGCTGAACTGACTCGGCTTCCCAGCCTGCCACACAGGAGCTGTTCTGGCCAGCTCTTCCTTCTCCCTGCAGGATAGACTGAACTTTGTGAAAACATGAACCCAAAGACATCTTTCCTCCCACAAGCTACAGCAACAATAAAATTAACTAATAGAAGTGTTGTCATTCTGACATGTAGAATACCTGGTTTCAGGATGGTAGTGACCATGTAGTGCTAGCAATGACATTGCTGGATAATTTTTAAGAATAAGGGCATTTCTTTCCTATGCAGAACTGTGACCTAAACGTATCCATTACAACTGTCTTTTTAACCTGATTATGCCCAGATCACGGAATTCCCCCAAAACCAACTAGGAGACTAAGTCCTGTATATAAAAGCAAAGACCTTTATTTAAGCTTAAACTTGGACTCTTATTTGTCCAACACAGCAGTTGAGGGCAGAGAGTCCCAAGCCCAGGCGGGGTTAGATTTTATCATAGTAGACGTGGGGTGAAGGGATTTCTAGGTTTCAGGACCCTTATTGGTTGACATTTCTCTAGGGAGGTCTGGTGATCTTATTTTATCTTATCTAATGAATGGAATGTCAGGTACTTCCTCCCTGGGTGGAGTCAGCTTTGGATTTTCCTGGAACCTGGTGCTGCCTGCTGTGGCAGCTGTGCAACCTGAGCCCCGTGTGAGACCAGGTTGTCCTGGGCCCCACTTGGCCCTGGGCCCCCAACACCATTGTGAGAATTGAACCCAGGGACTTGAGTGTTCAAGGCTGAACCATATCCCCAGACCCTTTACCTACTTTTCAGATAGGTCAGGTATGTCAGACCACAGACTTTTTGTTGTTTGTTTTTGAGACAGGATCTCACTGTACAGACCTTGCTTTCCTAGAACTCACGTGGTAGACCAGGCTGGCCTTGAACTCACAGAGACCCACCTGCCTCTGCTTCCCAAGTGCTGGGATTAAAGGCCCTAGATCATTAACTGTGTTTTCAAATGACAGAATGCTCTAGAATCAACATTCTAGAAGCATTCTGATGGGCTTGACATTGTGGCGTGCCTGACATTAGAGAGAGCTGGGAAGAAAGCCTGACCCTGAGAGCATCTGGCTTGTGTCATGCCCTGACTTCAACCTTGTGAGGTCTTGAGCACATGTGTTCCCCGTAAGTACTTTCAGAGATGATAATTGGGTGTTTATTGTTTCAGCCACTGAAGTTGATGGTAATTTCTTATACACAATAGAATCTGATTACAGACCTGATTGGAATTCATCAATGAGATACTTGTTAGTGGCGTAAAGATGCCTCTTCAAATCTCTTTATTTTTTTGAAATAGAAAATTAAGATCTTTAAAATGTGTTTATTTTTATTTTATGTATGTGAATGCAGTTTATATGCATGTATGTATGTATGTATGTATGTATAACATGTGTGCCAGGTGACCATCAAGGCTAGAAGAAGAAATTGGATCCCCATGAATTGGAATTGCAGATAGTTGTGACCTTTCATGGGGGTACTCAGAACTGAATTCAGGTCCTTTGCAAGAGTAGCAAGTGCTCTTAGCTACTTAGACATCACTCCTGTTCCTAGAGACATTTTTTTTTTAAAATGTGGGGACAAGAGCAGAATTAATTCAGTAATATACCCATAAGCCCACTGAATGTTTTCATTCTTTAAGTGTGGGATTCTTGTGCTCTGATCAGTGATTGAAAGATATAACCAAAGGCCAGATTTTAGAGTCAGTGGAGGGCCTGTCTCTAGTTCCTGCTAACTGCTACAGAGCTGGGATGCTGAGGATACACTTTCAATAGTAGCTGTTATCCAATATATGTAACCTTTTTGTGTTAATGGAAATTGAGCTCTGGGTCTTGGGATGCCAGGCAAATGCTTTAATATTGATCTATATCCTCACTCCTTCTTTTCCTTTGTAAAATTTGAGACTGGGTCCTAAGTTTCCCAGACTGCCTTAAACTCACTGTGTAACAAAGGCAGGGCTTGAGTTTGTCATCCTGTTTCAGTTTTCTGAGTAGTTAAGATCAGAGGCTTGGGCCGTCAGACTTGGCGAGAAGTCTCATTCTTATTGGAATTTTTTATAGTTATTTTTTGTCTTATTTTGAGTTTTCTTCTTTTCCCTGCTTTTAAAAGCTTATATTGACTATGTACAGTTGTGTATTTCTTTTTTTTAAGAAGAGATGAATTTTAATTCAAAAGCACAGAAAATATATTTAACAAAATCATAGGAGAAAACTTTTCCAACCTAAAGATATAACTATGAAGATACAAGAATTTTTTTTCAAATTTTTTTTATTGAAAAAAATTTCTGCCTCCTCCCAGCCTCCCATTTCCCTCCCCCTCTCCCACTTCTCTCCACCTCCCTCTCCAGTCCAAAGAGCAGTTTCTTGCCAACCCTAAGATGGCTCCCTTAATTAAGATATATACTTCCCTGCTCCCATATCCACCCTTTCTTTATCCCAAACATCCCATTCCCCCAAGTTCCCACCATCCTCCCCTTCTCACTTTTCTCTCCCCATCTCCCCTTACCCCCATCCCACCCCACCCCCAAGATCCCAATTTTTGCCTAGCAATCTTGTCTCCATCTAAAATCCAGGAGGATAACTACATGTTTTTCTTTGGGTTCACCTTCTTATTTAGCTTTTCTAGGCTCACAAATTATAGGCTCAATGTCCTTTATTTATGGCTAGAAACCAATTATGAGTGAGTACATCCCATGTTCATCTTTTTGGGACTGGGTTACCTCACTCATGATAGTGTTTTCTATTTCCATCTATTTGCATGCAAAATTCAAGATGTCATTGTTTTTTACCGCTGAGTAGTACTCTAATATGTATATATTCCACACTTTCTTCATCCATTCTTCCATTGAAGGGCATCTAGGTTGTTTCCAGGTTCTGGCTATTACAAATAATGCTGCTATGAACATAGTTGAACAAATGCTTTTGTCATATGATAGGGCATCTCTTGGGTATAGTCCCAAGAGTGGTATTGCTGGATCCTGGGGTAGGTTGATCCCGAATTTCCTGAGAAACCACATTTATACATATAGATTACTGTTGCTGTAGCTTTGGTTCAAGAAGCTTCTTTTCGCAACGGGCTGTAGTTAACATAGACATTCATAATTAGTCAAAGTGATGAGAACAAGAGACTCTTGAATATGCAGCCGTAAACAGAACATTAATATCAATCTTTCACAGCTCAGAACTGAAGGCGTAAGTCACAAACAATGCCACACCAGTTTGGAATTATGATTAATAATAGGGTTGTATTTATTTAAAGGGGAAAAAACTTACAGATCACCATCCCAGACAACAGCCCTCTGCGCAACCAGGAAGGGAGTCTAGTCGCCTGCGGAGCAGGAAGTGAAGAGAGAGAGGAGAGGGAAGTGGCTGCTTTTTTAAAGGGAGAGAGACCACGCCCCAATGGGCTGGTATGTCAGCGGCTATAGGCTGGAGGAGCGGGAGGACCTCCTGCAACACAGAACTTTGCAGACAAGAGGACAGAAAGAGTGTAAGAACTAGAAGAAGGACTGGTGGTGTGGGATGCTTTTTATGTGCAAATTAATTTTAATGGAGTAAGTGGAGAATGGTCTTTTAAGATAACTGAATCATATTTTTGCATGATTGATCTGATTCACCAACAGCTCATCTGATTTCACATGCTGTTTGGAAACACCTAGTGGCTGGATGACAGAATGTTTAACCATGCCTTGTAGACCTATCCCAGCTTTGAAGCTTCAATATGTTGAAAACCTTTCTATCTTCTGCTGCTGTTTATCTGATCATGTAGAAACTAGAAATTTTGAAATCAGAAAAAGAGATGTTAAGTTCTTTACATGGAACTGGCTTTAGAGCCCCATTCTTTGTGTTCACTCAGTGGAGCCCACCCTAACAGAACCCTTCTGATGTCACTTCTCCCGTGAAGGAAAGGAGAAGAAAAAGGGAATAGGATCTGTTAGCTGAGTTCTCTCTCTTTAAGCTGGTTTTCCAGAAGGCTCACTCAGTGACATCATTTACATCTGGTAGATCAGAGCATGTGACTATTTTTATCTGCCTGGGAGCTTCCTTGGGAATCCAGCAACGTCTTTGCTTTTTGATAAATATTTTATTTATTTTTCATGTGTGCGGATGGGGAAGCATGCCCCAGTGCATGTGTGGACCTCAGTGGAGTTGATTTTCTACTACCACCTCCCGGTGGGTTACCATGATGGAACCCTTGTTAGGCTTGTGTGGCCAGTGCCCTCACCCATAGAGCCATTTCACGGACCTGTTAACCCCTTTACCAAACGGAATGAAAATGAGAACAGAAGAAGTTATAGATCTTTACCTCACAGAGCACTGGAAAAAGTATTATTTAAAGGAGAGCTATGCGAACTCTCCAAGTTTGCACTGGAGAGGGGGAGGGTTTCAAAGTATCAGTGCTATAGAGCGTGACAGCACAGTGCAATCGGATGTCTTGACAGTGAACAGTTAAATTTCAGTAGAAGAGTTCTCTCTCTCTCTCTCTCTCTCTCTCTCTCTCTCTGTCTTCTCCCCTCCCCCAATGCACAAAGTCTGGGGGAATCTTTTGTGGAATCATTAACAAAAACACAAAACCAAGGAGTTTGAAAGGTAGGAATTTAAATTCTAATTTTTCAGAATTTAAGTAATATAGAACTGTAGTTCTCATTGACAATTATGAAACAATAAACAACCCACTGGTGGAGGTCCTGGGAAATACACATGAAGAGGTGAGCAACACGACGACCTTCAACTCTTCCTAGCCAGCAACCCCACTTCCGCTAGCTAGGCACAGTCTGATTTAAGTACAGACTCAGCTTAGTGGGTTAACTTACCTACTGAAGAAGTGACTTAAAATAGTTCCAGGTGAAAATGTGAGTACTCACACTTCCTCAACGGTTGCTACTCAGCATGCTAACAAAAACCAGGTGTCATTTTTCATCCTTCCAAAATAAACTTATTTACTAACAAACACGTAGAATGTATTTGTGCTGTGTTTTCTCTTGTCTGTAAAATGAAAAAAATAATGATAATCTCCCTCATGGAGTTGTAATAATAGGAAGGATTAGCATATGAAAAATTCATCTGTAGAAACACTGTTAAGTGTTTGCTGCAGCTATCTAAGCACATGAGAAAATAAGGTTAATCCCCTTGTCCTTTGGATGGACCAGTATGAGGTTGCCTAAAGGTGATTTTCTCCACCTGGTGATGGTGAGAAAACCAGGGTTTAAAGTAGAGTTTTACCTCCTGCTGTCTTTACTGGGTTGGCAATAAACACATTATTTTCCCCACCCTCTCCTATGGGCCTCAACCGGATGAAGGGAAAAGCTACATTTAGAGTGTTAGCAATTAGCACTTGGTGTGGGACCCTCTGTTTCTTCTTTTCACTTCTAAAGTCTTCTTGCTCTTCTTGGTCCACAGTTTTCTGTTTTAAATTTCAAGACTGAAAATGAACTGACAAATTATTAAAAAGAAAATTACCTTTCCTTCCCAAAGTGCTCCTGGACCAAGCTGATACGTCTATGAATTTGGCAGGCCTGGGAACTACACTTTCCTTAATAGAGGAATCACGACTAGCTGTTCTGAACGGGGGTCTACCTCAGGATTGGAACAAAATGCAGGATCTCAAAGTGGGATCTCTTTGTTGAAGAATAACATTAAGAACAAAGACATCTGAGCCTCAACTCTATTTCTCAGTGACTGAATCTCCTGCACGGAGCTGGATATCCATTGAGGATGGTGACATTATTGTATTTGACAGTGACTCACAAAAGCTTCTGTAACAAACAGTATCCAAAGAACATTGTCTTAACAGAAAATTGGTGCCCTTTCTTCTCTTGCAGAAGTCTGCAGCTTTTTCCTATACATTTCACTGTCAGCAGAGAGGAAGTGTCCCGCACTTCATGTTTTTGAATGAAAGGCTGAGAAAAATGATGCATGTCTCTTTCTCACATCCCATGGGCTGGAACTCAGTTGACTGTGCATTCTCTTCCTGCTGTCACAGGGATCTTCACCTTGATAGCTATCTGGCCAGTTGAAGTTCTATTCCCATGCTGGAGAATGGATGTTGAAATGTAACTAGCAAGATGCCTTGCCAGTTCTGTTCAACTTATGGTATTTGGAAAAGAACAAAGACTCATAACTCAGAAGAAAAAGCACAGGGCCCACTGTAATCTTAGTTTTATGGTGTTGCTAACATGCTAAGTGAGCAAATCACATGCTGGTTGCAGTGGGTATAAAGGCACAAATATTTTACATCCCTGCGGACATGCATGCTCTTCCCTTAGGGTTGGGAATGTTCCCAACCCAGATTGCTTGAGGAAAAAGCATCTTTCTAAGGATTGTGTATATGTTTGCATGTGTATGTTATTTAAAAGTCATGATGGGAGTTGGAATGTGGCTTGGTAAAGCTATTAAAGTGCTTGTCTAATATGTCTGGGTTTGATCCCTGGAACAAAATAAAGTGGGCAAGGCAGTGCATGTCTATAATCCTAGCACTCCAGCAGGTGGAGGCAGGAGGATCAGAAATTCAGCCTTGGCTACACAGTCAGTTTGAGGCCAGCCTGGATTAGTGAAATTCTATCTCAAATATAAGTAAGCAAATACTCAAGTATTTAAACAAATAAATAGTTGAAAAGAACACAGAAACCCAAAGGATAGCAAAAGTAAGCTCTTTCAATTCTTTCCCTAGTCATTTTACATTCTGGACCACTCATAAAGTTTTGTCTCTGTTGAATTATCTCTGAGACCATTGTGCTCTGCAGGACCTTTTCACACTCATCCTTGCTTCTTTTTTGAGTACAATGCATCTGCTTTAATTGGCTTTGCTCACTGGGCTTCTTCCATGTTAGCTAGACTATTCATCTCCTTTTTTATAATTTGAAAAGCATTGCATCAAATGATCTTGAAGTCTACAGCTCTAGGATTCTAGGTGTGTCCACAGCAGCCTTAATCCAGAATGGAACACACAGACCACACTCAGATCCTTGCATTTCTACTATGGACTGACCACTGCTGGGATAGTCGTTTGGTTTTCTTGTCATGGGCTGATGTTCAGGCAGAGAAGAAATGATTGTGGAATCTCTGTGAATACAGCAAGGATAAAAAGAAGCAAAAATGAACCCTGAGGATTATTCATTAACTCTTTTGATATCACTTAGCCACAGTCAAGCATAAACTTTGCTCAGTGACCTGGCATAAGACTGACTGTGTGTACAAAATCAGGGTAGTAACCTGGAGAGAGCATGTCATGTTATGAGTTCAGTAATGTCACTTGCCACATGTTTGGATGTTGTACACAGCAACATTTTCAGAAACAAGAATCTGTACAAATGAGCAGAACCTTTTTCTTCCTCCTCAGTGTTCAGTTTGTGCATGTGTCAAGTCCCAGGTTTGAGTCCAGCTCTGTGCTGTGTGCACTTTGGACGCAGCAGCTATCTTATCTTACACAGGGGTAACAATATCCATGGAAGGGTTAGACCAGATAACTGTGGTGAAAGCATTCTGTAACTAGCACAAAGTCCTCCGAATGTAAAAGTGCATTTGCCATAATGAATAATGACAACATGTTCAAGCAAACAGACCAGAACAAATGCAACTATACAGATGCGTTTGCATATAATCAGACAGTACGTTTATTCCCATATCCATTTATTCACTCATCCACTCCTTACCTCCCACCTTTAGAGCATTAGTTCCTGGGGTACGGAGGAAGTACATGAAAAGACACTGGCTAGATTAAACTAGATCAAGGGAGCTGGCAGGAAGTAAAGATGCTTGCTACTGAGTCTGGTGACCTGGATTTGATTCCTTGGGTCCTCATGGCAGGAGATAACAGACTTCCACAAATCCTCAGACCTACCCACATACCATGACCCATGTATTCACACACACACACACACACACACACACACACACACACACACGTGCAAGTAGGGTGGGGGCTTTGGATATTTGATTTGAGTGAGTGCTCTGATGCTAGGATCTGGTTTCTCTGTGGGCAAATGCAGAACAGGAAGATGACGCCTTCTTCAGTGGAGAGACTCATGGTCACACAGGGGAGGATGGGGTTTAACTATGACCCCGTCACTGTCAGGGCATCCAGAGCTGCTACCCTACTTGGGAAACAGAAACTGATTAAATGCGGATTTCTTCTCCCAGGTTTACCTTCTAGAATGTTCACTGATTTGTTTTCTGTTTGACAGCTCTAAAAGCATCTTTTGCTAAGGCTTCATATCTCCCAAATGTTCTGAATAAATTCCAAAGCACCCAGGATTGAGCCCATCCAAAATCAGATGCGTAGACTAGTACAGTGGTGGTCCTGGGAGCCTGTCCAATATAACACAGGAGGGAGAATGACGTCCCTCCCTCCTTACCTCCCTCCCTCTCGCCCTTCTTTCCTCCCTTTCTTCCTTGCTTCACTTCCTTTCTTTTGTTTCTTTCTGGACAGAGTCTCATATAGCCCAGGCTGATCTTCAACTTCTGATTCTCCCTGCTTCTGTCTCCCTAGTGTTAAGATTACACTCATGTGCCACCATGTCCAGTTCGCCCACTGCTGGGGGAATCTGAACATATAAGCTAAGAAGGCATTCTACTAACTGATTTACGTTCTCAGCCCCTTCCCCAGATGACAAAATAAAATAAAACTGTTGTGTCACCCCTGAACACTGTCTTTTAAAATTATAGTAGAAACGTGTAGTAGGAGGCCTCTTGTTATTTCCCAGCCACCCAGACTTCTGAAATAACCACCCCAAAACTGTATTAATTAAATTACTGCTTGGTCTATTAGCTCTAACTTCTTACTGGTTAGCTCTTCCATCTTAATTTAACCCCTTTCTATTAATGTGTGTATTGCCATGAGGTTGTTGCTTACCGTGTAATGTTCTGGCGTCTGTCTTTGGCTGGGCTACAAGGCTATTCTCTACCTCCGCCTTCTTTCTCCCAGCTTTCAGTTTAGTTTTCCCCACCTCCCTAAGCTCTGCCCTGCTCTGCTACAGTCTCAAAGCAGGTTCTTTATTAACCAATGGTATTCGTAGCATCCAGATGGGAATCCCACATCAGAAATGGAAAGTGACTTAGCGTGGCTATGTGCAAATCGGATGAGATGATACACAAAGTACTTTCTCAGGCAGCCATGTGGTCTGTTTTCCCGGGGCAGTCTTATCTGGGCCACCACGCCTTTTGGGTCAGCCATTTCATATCATGTGTGATAGGCAATGGTTTCCCACTTAGATTAAGTGTTCAAGGCTTAATCTAACCTGCTTTTAAGGAACACAAAATAAAATCAGTGTAAATTTGCTCATAAGTGTTCAAGGCTTAATCTAACCTGCTTTTAAGGAACACAAAATAAAATCAGTGTAAATTTGCTCATACTTTGAATGACAGGGTAGAGATTACAATTTTTCATCAGTCAAGTCTTGTCCTTTGATCTCTCTCACTTGTCTCAGAAAACAGTGACAAGGAACAGAAATTTCTTCCTATTGAGTATCTCTACCCAGCCTTTTCCTCTTCTGGGAGCTCTTAGGTCAGAGGAGAAAGAGCTGCAGGGATTTTGTAATCCAGAGAGACATGGCAAGGATAAAGTTCAGGGTTCCTGCTTGTAGAAGCTTGTGCCAGAGGCCTTCTCTCTGAGCCTCAGGAAGTCCCTGCTTGGCCTGCTCTGGACTTCTCTGTGACTGTGATTTGTTTCAAGAACTCTTGTTCGACAAGTCACCTAGTGTGTCTTTTCTTTCTTTTTATGGTAGAAAATCTTTCAAACTTATGTGACATTCACGTGTATACCTTACAGTCTGATACAAAGAGACCTCTCTAGGGACAGTTTTGTCCCTCTCCATGGTGTTGCAGGAGGCAACTCGGCTTCCCTCTTGACAAAATTTGGCCAAGGTCTAGGTCCTGTGCCTTGACCACTCTAGGCTTTGTAACCTGCACTTATTCATTGTCTAGTTGATAACTCTTTTTCTCATGATAGTTTTTCTCCCTTTTTGGATTTCTTGAGACAGGATCTCTTGTTGTCCAGAATGACCTAGAGCTTGTTCTTTAGCAAAGAATGACCTTGAACGATTTTTTGGTGTCCACCCCCCAGGGTATTGGAGCTGTAAGCATGCAACACCACAATCGGGCTGGGTGTCTGGCCCAAGACTCTATGCAGGCACTCTCCTTGCTGAGTTACAACTTTTAAAAAACTACTTTCTTTAAAATTCTGTATTTTTGTTTGTTTTGTTTTTTTTTTCAAGACAGGGTTTCTATGTAGCATTGGGGCCTGTCCTAAACTAGCTCTTGTAGATCAGTCTGGTCTCGAACTTACAGAGATCTGCCTGTCTCTCCTCCCAAGTGCTGAGATTTAAGGCATGCATTGTAGTGCAATGCCTCCTCTACGTGCTACATGCTATGTATGGTATGGTTTGCAAGTTGTGCAAGGGCCTGGAGATTGAAACACACACACATACAAACACATGTTACAAGGAGAGAGGCCACTTGTTTGTCCCGGCCGCCCAGCTACCTTACACGCGAAATAACCACATAGAAACTACATCCATTAAAACATTGTTTAGCCCATTAGCTCTAGTTTCTTATTGGCTAATTTTTACATCTTAATTTAACCCATTTCTATTAATCTGTGTATCTCCACGTGACTGTGGCTTACCAGCAAGATTTTAACCAGCGTTCGTCTCAGGCAGAAGATCCATGGCGTCTCTTACTTTGCCCTTCTTTCTCCCAGCATTCAGTTCTGTTTTCTCTGCCTCTTTAAGTTCCTGTCAACTAGGCCAAGGCAGTTTCTTTATTCATTAACCAATGAAAGCAACACATGAACAAAAGAACCTCCTTACACCACACACACACACACACACACACACACACACACAGTTAACGCCAAGAATGTCCCCTTTATTGTGATCCAGGGCCGTTTATATAGGGTCTCCTTGACTAATGGTCATACCCTCTCAGCTGCAAACCCACCAGAAACCACTCCCCTGCCATGAGAAACTCCTGAGGGTCTTGTGCTCAGAGCAGTTGCAAAACAAGTTGTTTGCTCAGAGCAGCTGCAAGCACAGGAAAACAAGTTGTTTACTCCATCAGGAAGGAGGGTTCCAGGAAATTTAGGGTTTGGGGGTCCACAGTCCCCAACAGTGCACCACCAACACCTGGCTTAAAATTCTGTAAGTAGAGTCACAGATGTACAGTCACTTACAGGGTTTTCCAAAATTTTGAACCTTTTTACGGCATTCATTTCTCACAAATGAATACTATGATAAATTAGTGATTTCACACTAAATTTCATAATCCCAAGACTGAGGTTATCCTGAAAACACCTCTAACACAATAACAATGATAATCAGAAGGTGGTTAAGTCTCAAAGTTTAAAAAGTATTTTTCCAGGCAGAGTTAGGAGTCAGGAGTTAAGGGCTATCCTTTACTATATAGTAAAATCTAGGTCAGTTTAGGCTTGTAAGCTTCTGTCTCAAAAAAATCCAAAAACAACGGAATACTATTTTTTTCCCCTTGAGATAGGTTTCTCTGTGTAGTCCTGGATATCCCGGGACTTGTGGTGTTAAACTCAGAGAACTACCAGTCTTGGCCTCCCTGATACTGGGATTAAATTCATGTGCCGCCGCCACCACCAGGCCAAAGGAACTGTCTTATAAATTACTAATTTGTTCTTCACAATGCTGTCATGTAACAGGTAGTGAACCAAGGTGCTCAGAGGACAAAAAATGTAGTTGCAGACTCTAATCCAGGAATTGAAGTCATAGGGCTTGTTCAACTCGCTTTTCTCTGTGAGTCACAGGATCTGGCTAAGACTTGGAGGCCATGACTATATAGGAATGGACACGGAGGGTGGGTGATAAGGTCACTTAGCTGTCCATGTGATTTTGAGACTTTTAGTTCATTTAGTATCCCCAAGCTCTTCCTTTTTGGGAGAACATACTTGCACAGTGCTAGAGATGTCAGATAAGGTCTCTGCTCAGGTATGCCAAAGGCCTGATTTCCGGAGTTGGAGGCTGACATTTGCCCCAGCAACCATTCTGAACTGTTGTTTTTGGAAATTCAAAGTTGGTCTACAAATAGCACCTTAGTTCTTATGTTGCAAAAATGAACTCAAAAAATATTTTTAGGGAAAGAATCCACTGAGCAGAACCAACCAGAAGATGTTGAAAGCTAGTTATGTAACCTTTACCCTTCATCATTTGGAACAGAAAGGGATTAAAGCTGGAGAGGCTGAGCCTAGATGCAAAATGGAGTCTGAGATCTCAGAGCATTGTCACTGTGCTGTTAAGGCTCCTTATGGTGGAGGGGGAAGGGAGAAACACTTCAGGACAGTCTCTTGAGACCTTGATATAGGTCCCTGAAGTTGGAGGACAGCTAATTAAGAAGTTCAGAACTTAGCACTCAGACATAAGCTGCTTACATGCAGTGCAGAACTGTGCTCCAGTAAGCGGCTGCCTGGGTTGCCTATAGCAGAGAGGCATGCTTCCAGCCCAGTCTATCCTAGGAGGGGAAGAAAAGCTGGTTCTGTTGGGTTTGACCTCTGACTAGCTAAAATATTAAAAAAGGCTTCTGGAGAAAAAGGCTGGAAGTCAACTTTTATAAAGGTCTTTATCATCTGTTTGAACATACTAATTTACAAACTTCCTCAGAATGGTAGACGGAACTCCACAGAAGTGAGGGGTCTTGCAGGAACCCAATTGTAGACCTCAAGAGAGAAAGGGTAAATCAGTCACAGCAGGGTCATTGATACCTGTTGGTAAGAATTTTCCTGTCTTATTGGGCAGTGGTTGTGGACACCTTTAATCTCAGAACTCAGGAGGCAGAGGTAGACATATCTCTGTGAGTTCAAGAACAACCTGGTCTACAGAGCAAGTTCCAGGAAAGCCAAGGTTACACCGAGAAACCCTGCCTAGAAAAACCAAACCAACCAACCAAACAAACAAAAGAATGTTCCTGTCTCTTTTCTCTTCTTTCTGGAGGTGTCTTTACTTCACAAACTGAGTGGGGAAAGGCAGAAGTGGAAAGCAAAGAACTAGATTAGCCTGGACAGATGGCCCAGCAGGTGAAGTTCTCACAAGGACCCAAGTGGTTCATGCCTATAATCCCATGATAAGGGTGGGGTGGGGCAGAGATTAGTGGATTCTTGGGGCTCACTTGTCAGTCTAGGCAAAATGTCAGGCTTCAGGTTCAGTGACAGACTATCTCAAAAACAAACAAACAAACAAACCAGAAACCCAACAAAGTGGAGAGTCAAACGAAGAAGGCATATTAATGTCCAACTGTGGCCTCTGTGGCCTCAATGCGTCTACACATACAGGTGCACATGGCGGGGATGGGGCTACTCTAGAAACTAGATGTGCTGGCTCATGACTGTAATGCCAGCATTCCAGACTAAGATAGGAGGATTGTCAAGAGTTGCAGGCCATTCTGGGTTCCATAGTGAGTACCAGCTTAGCCTGTGCTTCCTAGCTAGATGCGGTCAGACCAAAGCCCTTTCTCCTTGGGGTCATGCTGACAGCACTTTAGAGGGAATTTTGAGTTTTCTTAAACCAGGGTTTATCAGATTAACACGATGGCAGAGCTGCTTGGAGGCACAATGCCAGCACAGAGCTTGTCTTTCTCTTTAGGCGGGAAGGGGGAACCTCAGTCTCAAAGAACAGGCACAGAATGAAAGAAGTGGTTTAGGGTCTGTTTTGTGGGTCTTATGTCTATGCATAATTTTTTTTTGTCCCTAATGAGTTGATTTGAAAAGGTGTTCCTTAACTGCTAGAGCACAAAGTCATCACAGTTCTGTGGTATCAGTGTTCTCTTCAGACACCAGTATCCAGGCCAGTTATTAGAATGGTGGGCAAAAAAAAAAAAAAAAAAAAAAAAAAAACAAAAAAACAGAAAAATGGATGTTCTTTTCCTTACATTACTTCTGTGTCTGCAGCCACTTAGACCTTAAGGCATGAAATTTAAAGAAACAAAACTCTTTCCTCTTTCAATAAAGCTATGGCAATCTTGGACCCAGCAATCCCCAGCTGATAATGCTCACATTTAAATTATGAGCAGAGAAGAGGAAATAAAGAAAGCTGGTGGAGGAGGTGGCAAAAGAGAGGTTAAGGAACAGAAAATGAAAGAGGAAGTGGGGGAAAGGTTACTGTGGGCACAGAACAGCCTTCATGATCAGCAGGGAAGAATTCAGAGTGATGGCCTCTGCATTGGCAGTTCTTACAGACAGGAGGACCAAATACCCATCTCTGTGGCTTACTGCCCAGCACGGTACCAGGCTCACATGTAGCTCGAGTGTGACTTGGGTGGGACATCTTCTTACTGTAGGATTCCTTTTCTATCAAGGCATTATTCTCTCTCTCTCTCTCTTTCTCTTTCTCTCTCTCTCTCTCTCTCTCTCTCTCTCTCTCTCCCTCTCACTGGTATATATAGGTGTGTGTTTGTAAGCCAAAACTTGTGGGCCTCTTTCTCATTTTTCACCTTATTTTTGAGACTGTCTTTCACTAAATCTGGATTCACCAATCAGCCTAGACTAGCTGGCCAGCAATCCCCAGTGATCTTCCTGTCTGAAATCTCCAGCACTGGGGTTACAGTTGCATTGCCACTGAGCACTGTAGGTGCTGGGGTTCAAACTCAAGTTCCTTTGCTTGTCCTGCAAACATTACCCACCAAGCCACCTCTCTATCCCCCAACAGTCTCTTTGTTGTGTGTGTGTGTTCTGAGACAGGGTATAATGAATTGTTAAAAGCTTGAAACAATCAGGCTGGAAACGTACCTTGGTCAAGTGTTTGTCTAGTAGGCATGCCACACTTGCTTCAGTTCCAGCCTTGTAGAAAGTGGTGTAGTGTGCCTGCAATTCCAATACTTGTAAGGCAGAAGCAGGAAGAGCATGAGTTTAAGGTTATGCTTGGCTGCAAAGTCTAGTTTGAGACCAACCTGTGCTTCATGAGACTCAGTCTTGGAATATTTTCTTTAAGTAAGGCAATGATAACACGTGGCAAACCTGTTAGTCTTTACGGAGACATTTTTATTTTCAGTTAAAGACACTAGGTAAATCATATCTATGAACTCTATTTTATAAACAACAAAGAAGTTCTATACTAATAATACTATTTAATTCTCTGCACACAATCTGAACATTGAAGAGTCATATTACATGATTTCTGGATTTGCCTCCCTCCTCCTCCCTTCTTTTCTCAGGTGTCAGAAACCCACTATTAACCAACCTATGTAAAAATGGCATTTATTGGTCAGATATTCCGAACCGAATGCTTTGTTTTGTTTCGTAGACTTCCAGGAAGCACTGGCTAGTGAGAGAGATCCAGGAAGAACTGAGATGCCACTGGATCGCAAATGCTGACAACAGAGAATGGGAGAGACGGTTGCTTACACTCTTATCTACCTCCTCCTCCTGTGCTGGCTGAGTCCCTCATGGTTTGGACTAAGTAGTGGAAGACATGCTTACCAGAAACGCTTGAGTGTACATGATAGTGCTTAGCCTACTGAAAGCATATTTCAGTTCAGTCTTTCTGCCAACACTGTGAACCATCAAGAAGAGGTATGGCAAAGTTTAATTCAATCCAGAGATAGTCTGTGGCTATCTCCATAGGAGCCATGGGTCAGGGCCCTTACATGTGGATGGGCAGCCTGCTCCTGTAGTAAAGGTGGGAGCTGGGAGAATAAGGAGAGAAAGAATAAACTGGAAATGTGTTAGGCAGATACTTTTGCTGATGTGGACTTCACATACTGCCTCAGAATCTACCTGGTCTGTGCCTACTGTATCAGTCTGTCAGAAGAGCCCCTAAGCCCACATGAATGACTTTGTACCCATCCGTATCAAGACAAGGATCACTTTTAGTGGAAACCCCAAGTCTTTGTCTTCAAGGTGGCCAAATTTTCTCCAGCTCATCCTAACAAAACATACACCTTGGTATGTTCAGACCTGAGGTACAGATGCATGGCAGACATGTCCTCCTCACCACCCATGTTAAATGAGACTGCTGAGTGAAGAATTATGAGGAAATAACTCATGACCAGAGAAAGGCATCAGCCGAGACTGTTTCCTTATATAACAATGGATAATGAGATAAAGGCTTAGGATTTGGGTTAGATTTTCCAACTGCCTAAGCTTTTACCTCACAACCATCCTCCATGGAGGAAAGGGGAATGGAGAAAATGTGGGGAAGAAAAGCCCCAGTTTTAGGAACGGGAAAGAGTCATTGCCTCTAGGCAAGTATGTAGGGCAGAGAAGACCTCAATGATAGCATACTATATTCATTAGGGGCCTGGTGACTTGTGATGTTTGAATTTTCTCATTTCTCATTACTTTCCATACTATTATTCAAAGGCATATTTCAACTATGTTATGGGAACTTTGCCTGTACCCGTCTCCTCAAGCCGTCTGCTTTCACAGAAAGCCAAAATTCGTTTCTGGTGTAATGAATCTAGACTAACAACAAGATGTGTAAGAGAAAGAGAAAATCCCCCCTTTGTGGCTAATGGGGTTAGAGACTTGGCTGGGCTATGGTGCTAGATATTCAATCAAACATTATTTTAGATGTTTCTGTAACAGCATCTTTGGGTGAGAGTAACATAGAAACTAGTGGATTTGGAATACAACAAGATTACTTTCTATGGTGTAATGACCATCTAGTCAGTCGAAGGTGTTGATGAAGACTGATGCTGACAATGCCTCCATAATTGCATGCAATAATTCCTTAGAATATATTTTTCCAACTCCGTCTCTAGAAGGCTCTGTTGACTAATATGGAAACTCTTTCTACACTCAACCATAATGTAGAGTTTCAGAACTCCATCAAGAGTTCTGAAATCATAGAGATCATTGCTATGCAGAGTTGTATGCACAAAAAAATACAACAACAAACATCAAATGCCCAAATATCAATAGCTATTTTTTATTCAATTGCCCATACCCTTTAAAACAAGGTTTCAAGTCATCTAGGTTGCCTTTGAAGTTTCTATATATCTTAGGATGACCTTGAACTTCATATCTTCTTGCTTCTACCTCCCAAGTGCTGGAATGGCAGATATGTGCCACTACACCACATTTGTGCAGTACTGGGGATTGAGCCTGGGTCTTTGTGAGCATTAGACAAGCGCTTTACCAATGGAGATACATCTCTCTGCCCTCACCACCAGCTTTTGACACAGAATTTTTGGCAGGGCACCTTATGGCTTGGTACAGAGTGTGTCAGTCCCTTCCATCAGCGTCTTCTTAAAATGACAGAAAAAATAAACCCAGCGGAGGTGGAGACAGTCAACCTGGCACCCACAGATCTATTTTCCGCCTGTAACATCAATTCCTAGGCAGAGACTATTTGCCTCTGTGCTAACACAGGACCAGTCTTCCTCCCTAGAGAATATCCCGAGCCTCTGATGACTCTGAGGTGAACTCTGCAACCATACAGACTGAACTTGGCCCTATTGCAGAACCTGGTGTTTTCTCAGTTGCCAATCTTTGCAAAGCTGCTTGCTGTTCACTCTCCTACAGCAGGTAAGCCTAAGGCATTTAAAGAAATAATCCTCTTTGAATAACTGTGTGTCCTACAAGTCCCTCCCTTGGGGGAGGATGAGGAGTGTGCTCAGTTCTGAGATCTGGCCAGATAACTTTGTGCAGTCTGATGAGGCCAGTCGTCAGTACCTTCAAGGACCCAAGTTCAGCAGCGGTTGAGTGGGCTTTTATACTGGTCGTTCATTTGCCAGAGAAAGCTGGACACTATCTTGCTCACCTGGTTCTGGGAAATCAAACAACCTCATTGCTCTTTACAGCTTGGTAAAGGATATACTCCAGTGTGAAGGCTGGAGTTAGGTTTAAAGATTAAATTACTGTGCTTAAGAGATATATAAAACAAAAATGCCTCTAGCCTATAAGCCCCACTTGCTCAAGGGCCAATAGCTTCCTGAAATGCTGGGGTTATTGTTCATGTAAGATAACAAGCCATGTGTTTACATGCTTATGAACGAGGCTGGTTGCCCCAACTGCACAGGATGTGATTGATTATAGGTACAGTGTAAGGAACGTATGTCAGAATGTATGCTTGCCCCGAATGGGACAGAAGCAGAAAGTATGTGGCCCCATATGTAGCTTTATAAGCACTGGGCTAACATGATTTGCTGTCATTCTCTGGGAATCCAGGATATGGACCTGGCCAGTGTTACCTTATTTTGTACATGTGACACCTTATCTCAATAAACTTAAACCAAACACCAACAACAACAAAAACCAGTTTAGATGCTTAAAATTGGGAAAAGCAGACTTTGGAGAGATTTCTAGAATATTCTCCAATTTGATTTCATTTCATTCCAACTAATAAAAACTATTTTATGTTGGCAGCTTAAGGAGGTTGAATTTAGTTTTTTTTTTTTTTTTTTTTTTTTGCTTTAAGATTGCTGGGTTTTGATATTCTTCCTGGGGGACTTTACTCACAGTGGGCAGTGGCACCTTGCTTAGCTCATGGTCAGCCTGTCACAAAGGTGAACAATCAACATTCCTCAGCATGGTTGCTTAGCTTAGCTGGTTTGTTCAGTAGGTGATGGATATTAAGTGATATTTTCATCTTGTGATGGACTTACCAGGATTGTGATTGCATTGTTATTGAGTAATGTCTGTAATTGTTTTAAAAAATGCAATTAACTATGGATTCCTAAAGACTTAATCTGTGCCAACTTTTATATATATATATATATATCCTATTTAAATGTTAATATGTGTCACATTCAGTGATCTTATTCCTTGAGAATCAGCAAAAAGCAGAGGTCTCTCTCTGTTTTTCTCTCTCTCATGTGTGGTGTGTGTGTATGTGTTTTACATACATGTGAAAGCGTGGGTATATGCACTGTTACACTTGTAGAGGCCAGAGCAGAGTGTTCAGTGTCTTCCACTATTGGTTTCAGTTGCTTTGAGAAAGTGTCTCTCACTGAACCAGAAGTTTGCCATTTACATGACATCTGCTGATCAATGAACTCGCAGAATCTGCCTGCCTCTGCCCCGCAAAGGTGAGGTTATAGCCAGGAGGAGCCATACCCAGGTTTCACTAGGATTCTGGGGGTTTGAACTCAGGTTTTCATGCATGCACAGCCCCTCAGAAGGACCTGCTGTCACTGTCCACATGCGGGAACTCTGCCTTCTGGATGACAGTGTCTGTGTCATTTACCCTGGTTCACTGTGGAGGTAAAATCATGGAAAGTGGCAGTGGGTGAAGGGTCCCCTTTTCTTCCTTGCAAAGATTCTGCAGTTCTGTGAGGAAATTGAGAGTTTGGGGAATAGAATGACTGAATTTTGTGTCATCTTTGGTAAGTATTGTGTCAAATTTTAAATGGCATGAAGCTAGCTAGGGAAGAGATTGCTATATTTAGAATTTGAAATGTATTTTAACCAAACAAGAAAAGAGCATGTGTTACATTTCCCCCGCGGCTGGTATCTTTCAGACGAACTTCTAGTGTATTCTAAGATGGAGACTGCTTGAGGAAACTCACAATGGTGTAACTAAAGAAGACCACAAAGGAAAAAAAGAAAACTGCTACTTCCATTTAAAATCTGCCTAGCTATTTTGTTTTGTTTCACATTTATTTATTTATCATATGTGTATGGGTTCCTTTGTCTGCAACACCTGAGCAAAGATAGAGGACATTTTACAGAAGTCACTGTGTCCCTCCACCATTACCACCTGGATTGGTATAGATGGGTCCAGCTAGCAGGTAGCATTGTTCTCCAATGAACCATCTTGTCAGCCCTCCTCTGATGTTTTAAAAAGCAGCTCAAACTCTTAGTCAAGTAAAAATGTGAAAATAAGTTTGATTTATTATTTATTTAGAATGGCATCACAAGAAGTTGCTGAAGTTAAAGCTAAATGGACTTCTGTCTTTCCAAGCAGACATTTAAGTAGACTGAGTGTATAAAAAAATGGCATCATGTCGCATTAACAGAGTACTTGCCTAACATTCACCAAGCTCTGGGTCTGATCTTCAACACTGCAGAGAAGGCACGAGGTGGTGCACATAATCCTAGCCTCTGAAGGTAGAGGCAGGAAGATCAAAAGTTCAAGACCATTGTTAGGGCTTTATCAAACCCTATCTCAAAAGGGGGGGAAAATAACAACATAACAACAACAATAACAAAACCATTGAATTTAAAGAAGAAAAATCGGATGAAATGCAAGTAAAGGAAATAAACTTCAAAAACTTTTTATCTCTTGATTCATGGATATTCTAATTACACTGACTTGATCATTAGCAACTATATATGTCAAAATATCTGACCACCCATATATATGTACAGATACCATGAAAAGCTACAGCAATTTCTCCATTAATAGCACTTTCTTTTCATTTTTTAAATTTTTTTAATGATTATTTATTTTTGTTTTTTTTTCAATGTCTATTGGGTGTTTTGCTTGCATATACATCTGTATGAGGGTGTCAGATCCCCTGGAACTGGAGTTACAGACAGTTGTGAGCTGCCGTGTGGGTGCTGGGAGTTAAACCCAGGTCCTTTGTAAGAGAAACCAGTGCTCTAACAAGTGAGCCATCTCTCCAGCCCCCAGAAGCACTTTCTACAGCAGTTTCTCCAAGGTTATATAAGAGACTGTGACAAATGTCTTAGCGGTATCCCCTTAGGACAGAATGAGGACACTGGCAAGTTCCCTTATCCTCTCTCATTTGTCCTGAGTTACGTTCTTGCTTTAGCTTCAACTTGCTGTGACCAATGTCTGGGATCAGGTTTATTTTGAATCATGCTTTTGGAGGCTGTCCCATGTGATCAGGCTGCCACAATGCTTTAGGCTTTTGGGGCAGTCACCTCAAGAACCAGAAGCAAAAGCAGAAGGAGGAAGGTGTTGGAGTTCCAGACTCTTTTACCAGGGATGACGACATGACCAGGAGACCTCCACTGAGGTTCCGCTTTTAAATGTGCCACCCTTTCCAGTAGAACTAAGAAGAGGACCCAGCCTTAGCAAATAGAACTCTGGGGCCATTTAAGATCCAAACTAGTGCTCCCTTCCCCGATGCTTTCTCTTCTTCTGAATCAGGGTTTCATGTACCCAGATTTGTCTTAAGCTCTCGAGGCTGACCTTGGCCATTTTATTCACCTGCCTTTCCTCCCAGTGTTGGAATCTCAGGTGAGTACTACTGTTCTTGGTTTAGGAAACACTGGATATTGATCTAACTTATCTAGAATTCCACCAGCTGAGCTATGGCATTATTCTGTTCAAATTGCCCTTATTTGTGTGTTTACTTCCTATAATTGTATTTTTTGCCATGTTAGTGTCATCTCCTTGTGCTCACAGGCCTCCTGATGGCCTCTGTGCACAGCTTCTTCCATCCTTGATGGAGGAAGGTCATTGGTTAAAAAAATAAAGAAACTGCTTGGCTGGCCCTCATAGGTTAGAACATAGGTGAGTGGAGTAAGCAGAACAGAATGCTGGGAGGAAGAGGAAGTGAGCTCAGACTCGACAGCTCTGCTCTCTGGAGCAGAGAGACGACATGCCCCGCTCCCGGGCAGACACACGCAATGAAGCTCCTACCCAGGATGGACGTAGGCTAGAATTTTTCCGGTAAGCGCACCTTGGGGTGCAACACAGATGATTAGAAATGGGCTAAATTAATATGTGAGAATTAGCCTAGAAGAGGCTAGATAGAAATGGGCCAAGCAGTGTTTAAAAGAATACAATTTCCGTGTAATTATTTCGGGCATAAGCTAGCCAGGCGGCTGGGGTGCTGGGGATGCAGCCCCGCCGCTCTTATCACTACACATCCTAACTCGCTTTCTCTCTTGTTTGCTTAGGAATCACTGCCTGTTTTCCCCAGAGGATGACATTGCCACTGTTAACTGGTTCCTTTATTTTAGAAAGATCCATGGTTCTCACCATACTAGAATGATGCTCCCGAGTCACGGTTTCTTTTCATTAAAATGTTGTGGATGCTTCTTCAGGGTTCAGCCACTGTATGCTAGTTGCTTATGGAGACCTATGAGGTCAGTTTGATTATTTTTCTTTACCTTTTTACCTTTTTAAGGATTTTAGATGTATGAATCAGGATTCTCCAGGGAAGTGGAACCAATAGTGTGTGTGTGTGTGTGTGTGTGTGTGTGTGTGTGTGTGTGTGTGTATGTGTGTGATGTACTCGTATGAATGTGTAATTTGTATGGCTGCAAGAACTGACTCCTACAAGTTGTCTTCTGACCTCTATGCAACAGCAACATAAATAAATAAAATGTTTTTTTTTAAGGTTTAAAAACCACACTATTTGAAAAAAGAGAATATGCACAAGCAAATTCATGCTACGGTATTCTAGTTTCTTTTCTTGAACAACTGAGCTCAGGTTGTCAGGCTTGGCATCAAGTGTCTTTACCCTCTGAGCCATTTTGTTGGCCCTGTTTTGCTCCTTTAAAAAGTTAGCTCAGTTGGCGTGTGTGATTCTGGAGTGGGAGTTTCCACCATCTGCACATGGTAAAGTGCAGACCCTCAAGAGCCAAGATGTTGCCGTACCGCCTGGGTCTGAAGCACCAAGAGCCAGAGACCGATGATGATGGCCTTGTGACAAGGCAGCCAGGCTTGAGAACTGTCTTAGTTACTTGTTTTGGCAGTGCTGGGCATTGAACCCAGGATCGTGTGTTGTTAGGCAAGTAGTCTACCAACTGAATTACATCCCCCTGCTTTGATTCACTTTTCTGAGAGAAGCCAGCTAGCTAAGGGAGGAAAGCTTATTCTGGCTCTTAGGCACGGAAAGAAGGTGGTGTCAGTGGCAGGATGGCTGGGCTTCTCCTATATGGTGGACCATGAAACAGAGAACAAGATCTGGACAGCAGCTGGACTCTAACCTTCAACTGTTAACTGTTTCTGCAGTCAAGCCTCAGCTCTTATAAGTTCCCACAGCCTCCCAACAACACCATCAGTTGGGGAAGAAGCACACAAACACGAGCCTGTGGAGACATTTCAGAGTCAAACTGTGATACGGCTCAGTGAGAAGAGGTACTCCGTTTGTCAGTTTGTCTTTGAGGCCTGCAAAAGAACAAAGCTCAAGGCCCTATAACACCCTTGGTCTCAGCTCTTTTCTCTTTCCTCTCCTTTGCGCCTTCCTTGACCCAGGGTTTCATGTAACCTCTGTTTTACAGGCAGAGAGGATGTTCCACTGCTCCCGGCTGTTGTGCAGTTGGTTGTAGCCAGCACCGTGGTAGGTTATGGAGATTCAGGTCAGGGTTGTGTGCGCTAGACAAGCACTCCGTCAACTGAGCCACGTCTCCAATCCACGGCGAAATTTGTCCTCTGGACTCCACACACACACACACACACACACACACACACACACACACACACACACTGCTGTGTGTCCTGCCTCCTCCCAGTACTTTTGAATAAGTACGTACTTGTTCAAAAATGCAGTTTCCGTTCCTGTAGTGCCAACTCTTCTTTCCTCGTCGGTCCAGAGACTGGTTCTGTGCTGGTGGAGATGGAGACTAACCCGCCTTCCTCTCTCATGCCACATCAAGTTCACACGTGCACTGATTTATGTTGTACTAAACAAGCTCAAATAATTTTCTTCTGGGCTTCAAGTTGATTGTTCTCTTAAATCTCTTCTTTCCTCCCTCCATTTTTCTTTCTATCCTCTCTTCTTCGCTCTTTCTCTCTCTTCCCTGCCCCCCTTCGTTATTTTTTCCTCTCTAAAACCTCTACCCCTGTCTTCTCTCTGCACACTTCCTTCTTCTTCCCTCTTCTCTCCTTTTCAGTCCGTCTTGCTCCTCTCCCCCCCTTCACAGAGCAGACATCAAGTGCTCTTAACTTTATGTAATTTCTGAACAAGCCGGATTCTCAGAATTTTTTTCTACTTTTTATTTCCCGAAGCATCTATGGCTTCAGGGTCTTGAGCTTACTGTTAAAGTTGAATGAAGCCAGCTTGCTTTTGTTGGGATTTTCTTTCTTTCCCGATGGCCAGCTTTTTAAATAGAATGTTAGCATTCATTCTCTCCTTGTACCTTTGTGTTGGGTGAAGCAATGCCTAAGCACACTCTTAAATCGATGTTCTGTTCAATTGTTATATGCTTGAGGAAATTCTTTATTTCCTCTCCTTTCATGTTTTCAGAAGTTGTGAGCCAGCCATCAGTGACAAGAGAGGAAACTAAAGGAATGTACTCATGTGAGCCTCTTTTTCAGTCAAGAAGTGCCATCTTGTTACATTACAAGTAGACTGTGTTTTATAAGAGAAAGAAGCCTGGGCTCCAGGGGGTCCTGTAACCTCCAGGCCGAGGGTTCACTATCTACTCCTGCAAATGGGAAGGCCATGAACTCCCTTGATCTTCATTTTCTGAAGCTGTGGGGTGGGATGGAAGCATCTGCCGAGAGTACCTGCCTCTTTCATCTGTTCAAGGCTCAAATGAGAGAAAGGGAAAGGGTTGATCTGGGTGTGGTGGTACTAGCCTGTGATCTCAGCACCGGGAGGCTGAGGCAAGAAGAGGGGCAAGTTCATAGCCCAGCCTGGGCTACAAAGTGAGACCCTTTGTCTCTATGATTCAAAATATCAAATCAAATGAATGAATGAACTAATTGCAGGAATCTGTACTTAGCACAATGACAAGGAGAGATAGTGCCCACATTGGCGGATGTCCTTAGGTCATTTCTGTTGGAATTGCCAGGGTTAAACATTTAGACAATCAAGGAGACGCTCTGGGCTGTCCACACTGGGACACTCCTCTGGCAGCTTTCACACTGAGGGGTGGTTAACAGCCTTTGTGACTTAATTTTTTTTATCATTGTTTCTTAATTTTAAAGAGATGGGTACTGTTGCTTTTACCTGGATAAAGGTTTTCAAAACATAGGTATAAAAACTATGTTCTTGAAAGAGAGTTACCGAAGTCTGACCAGGGGCTAAGCAACAACAGCCTTGTTTATTGTACAGTTCAGCCTGGAGCATTCAGACAAGATGGGTTCATTATAGTTTTATTCTGAAAAGTAAAATTTTATTTCTTCATTCTACAGCCATTACTAAACTTTTACATTTTTTTTCTTTTCAAGTGTACATATTTCCAATAGCAATCATTACACTAGGCGGAATTTCAGTTTCATAGATGGTGGAAGGTAAAGATCATTTTGTACCCCTCATCACTCATGCTCCCAACTTGTCCCTAGCCTGAGTAGAACCAATGTTTAGTTAAAGAGTTTTAAGACAATCATTATACTGTTCTTCTCCTTCCCCCCTCTCTTTCCCTCCCTCCCTACTTCTCTTCTTTCTTTCCTTCCTTCTTTCTTGTTTTTTTCTCATCTCATGTAGCCCAGGGTGAGCTTGAACTCTTCATGTAACCAAGTTGACCGACTCTACTCTCTCTACTTCCCAAGTTCCATGATTATGTGCATGTGCCACAATGCTGAAGATCAAACCCAGGGCTCCATGCCTTCTAAGCAAGCACTTATCAACAGAGTTACGTCCCTAGTGCTAGTATGTGTGTGTGTGTGATGTATGGGTGTATGTGTTTGTGTCAATGCACCTGTGCGTGTGAGTAAAAGGCCAGAATAAGATATCTGGTTCCTGCTTTATCAGTCTCTACTTTGTTCCCTGAAATGGTCTCCTATTGAAGTTGGCACTCACTGGTGGCCAGAAAGCTCCAGGAAACCTCTTGTCTCTATCTCCAACAGCATTTATCAGCTATTTATTTATGTGGATTATGGGATACAAATGCAGATCTTCAGGCTTATATAGCAAGTTTCCTTACCCACTGAACCATCTCTCTAACCTTGTGTTTATAATTTTTAACTATAGCTCAGTGAGATATTAATTCTTTTGTATTTACTTAGTTTACTTCAATCACAGTTCTAAGATATGATGCTTGTTAGGGAACTGTGGATCTCAATCATCATGTTTGTAAATATCAGCTTGAGGTGGAGTATTGTCACAGTCTGAGACTGTGAACACACTCAGATAGTAGAGGAAATAGAAGACCAAATGTGGGCAGGCTCGGCTCGGCACCTGTGTTAGTGAATGGTCCTTTCAACTCACTGTCAATAACTTACATTTCTAAGCTACTCCTGGGAGCCATACTCTGAAATTTGTAGCCAAACTGTGTTTGTTTTTAGAATTTGTGTTATTTGGAGATAAATGCATCCTACTCCTCAGAAATATGTTTGGTATAGGCCTGATTTCTTTAATCTTTATCCACACGATCATTTCAAATTGGAGGCAGAGACTGAAAATGGAGCCTTAAACTGTAACATAAAATTTATTCCATTGTTTTCTCCACTGTTAGGATGAAAGGAAACCAGGGGAAAGAAGTCTCCTTAGAAGAGTTACAAAGAGGGTTGCCTTTTTGTCTTAGAGACAGTGTCCTTTGCTTTACAGAAGCTTCTCAGCCTCAGGAGGTCCCATTTATTCAATGATGCCCTTAGTGTCTGTGCTGCTGGGGTTATACGTAGGAAGTGGTCTCCTGTGCCCATGTGCTGTAGAGTACTTCCCACTTTCTCTTCTATCAGGTTCAGTGTGTTCGAACTGATATTGAGGTCTTTAATCCATTTGGACTTGAGTTTTGTGCATGGTGATAGATATGGATCTATTTTCATTCTTCTACAGATTGACATCCAGTTTTGCCAGCATAATTTGTTGAAGATGCTCTCTTTTTTCCATTGTATACTTTTAGCTCCTTTGATCCTACTTTTGATCCTACTGCACATACTGGCTTTGGGGGAGCCTAGGCAGTTTGGATGCTCACCTTAGGAGACCTGGATAGAGGTGGGCGGTCCTTGGGCTTCCCACAGGTCAGGGAACCCTGATTGCTCTTCGAGCAGATGAGGGAGGGGGACTTGATCGGGGGAGGGGAGGGAAATGGGAAGCGGTTGCGGGGAGGAGGCAGAAATCCTTAATAAATAAATAAATTAAAAAAAAAAGAAAAAAAAAGAAGAGTTACAAAGATCCTTTAGTTGATTTGGCTGGATGAGGGATGCAGGGTTTTTGTTCCTGCTCACTGAGAAAGGGTGTTTATTTCATACTGAGCATCACTTTCTAGGTCATCTTCATGTGTCAGGAACACAAAAGTAGCCAGTGCATATTAAGGAAGACCAACTAAACATTCCATGTTTGCCTTTACCTTATGGTAAAGAAAGAAAGAAAGAAAACAGATTTGTGGTTAGGTTTGTTTAGATGTACATATTGTTCTCCAACATTTCCTCCTACTCCTCTACAGGGCCTTGTATAACTTACAGCCACCCGACATTTACACAGGGTCTGGGTATCCAAACTCTGGTTTGATGTAGGATTTCCATCTGTGTGCTGTGATTACCATTGGTTAATAAAGGAACTGCTTTGGGCCTATAACAGAGCTTAGGGGAACAGAGCTAGGCTGGGAAAACTAAATAGATTGCTAGGAGAAAAGAAGGAAGAGTGAGAGAGAAGCCATGTAGCCTGCTGGAAACAGATGCCAGAATTTTAGCTGATAAGCCACAGCCATGTGGCAATATACAGATCAATAAAAATGGGTTAAATTAATATGTATGAGTTAGCCAGTAAGAAGCTAGAGCTAATGGGCCAAGCAGTGATTTAATTAATATAGTTTCTGTGTGATTATTTTGATTCTGGGTGGTTGGGATAAACAAGCAGTTTCCCCATGCAACAGATTAGTGCCCACATGGCCAACTAAAATCTACTTAAAACCTGAGAGGGCTTGCAAAGGAATTCTAGACACTAGAAAACAATGTTTAGCTGCATTTTTTCCCTGAATGGGCTTTGCTCTCTGGCAGCACATGTTGCTGCTCCTTTAAGAGAGGTTTTCCTGATTCAGTGGTAGCAAAACAAAAAAAAAAGCCACACCGTTTTAAAATGCCAGCTTTCTGGGTTGTACTGCCAGCACAACCTCTGGCTCTTTCAGGAGACTGAGCATTTGAATGGGGTTTGTGAGTAACATGCTATGGCTTATTTGGTGGCAACATGGACCGGCTGTATGCCTAAAGATGGGGCACTGTGCATGGCTCTCAGAGGCAGCAAAAAGCTTGGCCATGTTGAACTGGATGGGGCAAACAGCAACTACTGTATTTCCCCTAGCAATGGTGCAGCCTAAGTTTTTAAGAAGCTCTCCTGAACAGTAAACAATTACAGATTCACAATAGGACAGATTCAGACATAAAAGACCTCTAAATGGGTCACAGTATTAGATAAATGTACATAGGCTTGGGAGAGAGAAGAAAAAGAGTATAGAGAGTTATAAAAGGAAGTAAATGGTTTATAAAAATTAAAACAAAGTCTTTAAAGAGATAGAGTACAGAAAAAGTAACAGAGTGAAAATAAATAAGCCACATAAAGATGGAGAATTCACAGAGAGTCTGAATTATGTATACTATTTTGTTTTCTTTTAATTTTTTAACTGTGAGTTACAGTTAACTGTTAGTACAGAGAGACATTTCATTATATGGGCTGCTAAGCTAAACCAACATGTATATTACAAAGGTATCTTGATTTCAGAATTTGGGTCTAAGGATATGTTGCTTTGGAAAAGAGTTTCTTCTTTAGTTTCCACAGAGGATGAGAACCTGTGGACTTCTTCCAGACTTCTGGGATTAGATGAACCAAGAGCCACTGAAAGGTCACCTTGAACACCCCTCAAAAAATTACTTTACCCAATAAACAGCAGGAAGCAGTTTGGAGAGTACTATGCTCAAATTCCCAAATATTGTTTATAAATGTTTGTTTACATTTAAAGGGGGAATATGGTATAGAGATTTTCATTGGTATGTATCTTGGTTTATTGATACAAACTTAATGTCAATTTTGTTATATGTATATTTCTGCTCTTGATTAAGGTATTGTGTTTGTGTGGCTCATTTAAAAATGTAATGTATAATTAAGAAATGCAGGTAATAGGTAATTATAATAGTCAAGCTTGTAGTCATGTTAGTTAGATTTTCTAGATGTACAGAGATATATTTCAGAGGTATTCTTCAAACCTTTCAAAGACTACAGAATATGGCATTTAAAATGTTTAAGAAATTAGGACTTTTTATGACATGAGACACATGTGCTCCGGGCAGCACCAATTACTTCAAGAGGAAGATGGGCATTGAAGAGGCGCCTTATGGAGCTGGTTAGCCATTTGGGTAAGAAACTGCTCTTGCCTTGGACTGCTTGATGAACTGGACATGCAAGACCTGCAGAGAAATGAGTGCTGAACTTGCCTAAAGGTGAGATGATCCTTTAAGTTTCACTCGTTATGAAAGAGTCTGTTAGACATTCTGCAGGACACAGAAGAAAGTGACTGACAAACTGCCAATAGAGGCAAAACAGTCTTTTACATTTCCTGCTTCAAGGAAAAGCCTGCTGGATACTATGTGCCTGTAGGCTGAAGATGGATACCCCAATGTTACAAAAGAACTTTGGGTGACTGTCCCAGTAGCAAGAAGTGTCTGTCAATTCTAGAGTTTTGAAAGTTGCTTACAATGAACTTATTGTTTACTTAGGTAATATTATATCCTTCTGAAGTCTTTGGAGGAGTTGATGAGTATATATTAATAATATAGTTTTTCTTAGTTATGATAAAAGATAAAGTAGATATAAATATTTTAACTGTAATTCTTGCTTGATACCTGTTTTGTTATATGCAATTTTACTATACTGAAGATAAAGCCTTCCTTTTCAGTTAAACAGGAGATGTGGGATTTCCCTCTGTATGCTGTGATTACCATTGGCTAATAAAGGAACTCCTTTGGGCCTATAACAGAGCTATAGAGGAACAGAGCTAGACAGGGAAAACTAAACAAAATGCTGGGAGAAAGCTTGCAGAGTCAGAGAGAAGCCATGTAGCCCTGCTGGAGACAGAACTTTAGCCAGTAAGCCACAGCCATGTGGTGATACACAAACTAACAGAAATGGATTAAATTAATATGTAAGAGTTAGCCAATAAGAAGCTAGGGCTAATGGGTCAGTAATGATTTAATTAGTACAGTTAATATGTGATTATTTCAGTGCTAAGCTGCCAGGAACCAACAAGTGGCCTCCTTCTAAACTGGTTCTTCTAACAGCCCTGGTTGTCCTGGAACTCCCTCTGTGACCAGGCTGGCCTTAAACTCGCAGAATTCTGCCCACCTCTGCCTGCTGAATGCTGGGATTAAAGGCATGCACCAACACTGTCTGGCCAGTTGACTCTTTTGTTTCTCGCTATTGATTTGTGCAAGCTTCTCTGACTCATGAACATGAATAATTCCTTTATCCATCATTTCTTCCTTCCTCCCAGCACATCCTGTAGATCCCGTGTGGAGGTGTGATGCATCTTCTTCTACATTTGTGCATCTGTCACTGCTAATCTTTCCAAGATTATTTCAGTTTCTGATTTTGTTACTAGAGACACTATTGGATTTTGCAAATTGATTTTACAACCTGAAATCTTCTCAAACTCATTTATAATTGCTTGCACTGTTTGTGCAGTTTCTGTTCTATTTTCTACATAGACCTCTTAATAAAGAAAGATGCTGATTAACCTTACTTGTTAGATGCCTTTGTTTTCTATCTGGCTTTAGGTAACTTTCTCACATGCTTGAGGGAGTAAGTTTTTCAGCTGAGCTACAGGGCTGCCCTCTGAAGACCTTTAAAGTCACAGCACTTTGCTTTCTGCTCCTTTGCCCTAGGTGCCCCAAATCTTATTAAAAAATAGTTTAAAAGTTATTCTGTGTGTGGACTTTTGGAGAGGGGGTCATTATATGCATGCCACAGTGAGCATGTGGAGGCCAGAGGACGGCTTGTGGGTGTGAGCTCTCCTTTCACCAAGTGAGTTCCAACAAACAGATTTGGGTCATCAGCCTTGGCAGAATTGCCTGTACCAGCTGAGCAGTTTCCCCAGCCATTTATTGGATATTTTTCTCCAGGAGATAGGGTATGTTCAGCTATTATTACTTTATCTTGTCTAAAGTTAGAACTCTGTTCAGGGTATTTAAAATATTATTCTTGAGAGTAACTTATAATATAATAGGCACATAAATCTGAAGGATTTCTCCCAGGCTCCTCAGGACTTGATGATTAATTAAGCTTGGGCCATAGGAGGAGAAATATTACCCCTGTGACCTGTGGCTCCAGAAAGGGAGTGTCACACAGGTGTCCTCAGAGCAGAGGGAGCCTGGGAAGTTATTCTTCCCTTTGCACTTGGCTTCCAGGTCCTCCAGGTCTTGCTAAGAGGCTTTACTGTCCTTGTCGCTGTTACAAAGCACCTGACAAGAAATGGTTTGTGGGAGTAAAGCTGATCTTGGCTCTCAGTTTGAGGATACAGCACATCATGGTGGACAGCTTAGATACAGGAGTGTAGGTAGCTGACCACATGGTGTCTTTAGTCAGGACTCAGAGAGCAGTGAATGTCAGTCTTCAGCTTCTTCCTCTTGTTCTCCTTTTATTAAGTCTCTCAGGGCCCTAACGTATTAAATGGAGCTGCTTACATTCAGGGTGGGTTTTCCTTCCTTAGGAAATAATGCCACACACATATCCTAAAGTATGTCTCCTAGGTGATTCTATATCCAGGCAAGTCGACATTGAAAATTGTCCTGGTTAGCTTTTATTGCCTTCTTAATACAGTCTACATTCATGACAGGAAACCCTCAACTGGGAACTACCCAAGTCTGTCTGGTTTATCTTAATTGATGTAGGAGGTCCCAGCTTGCTATGGGGAGCACCATTTTGTGGTCCTGAGCTGTATGAGAAAATTAATTAAGTGTGAGCCTGAAAGAGAGTGAGCCAGAGAGCCCAAGGAACAGGCCAACAAGCAGCATTCCTTCATGGTTTCTGCTTTCTAGTCCTTGCTTAATTTCCTGCCCTGGCTTCCCTCAAGGATGGGTAATAACTTGTAAGAGTAAGCTAAATAAACCCTTTCCTCCCCTGAGTTTCTTTTGTCTAGAGTGTTTTATCACAGTAACAGAATGACCGCAGAAAAACAATTAGCCATGACAAGAGGTAGGTAGAAACAGATCTGTGCATGCAAGTGGGCATGGTTGGAATGATAACTTCTGGAAAATCCTCCTAGAAAGGACTGTGCAAGACAGAAATGCCTGTTCGCCTCTTTTTTAAAGAACATCACACATGAGTAACTCCATAATAGAGAAGATCATTCCATAAACAAGTATCTTTTATGCTCATTTGTGTGTTTGTGTACAAGCATGCAATTTGAAGGCCAGAAGACAACCTTGAACGTTGTCCTTAGGAACAACATCTACTGTCTTTGAAATAAGTCTCTCATTAGCCTGAAACTTACCAATACAGCTAGACTGAAATGAGCCACAAGAATCCTCCTGTCTCCACCTCCTCAATACTGGGATTACAAACAATTCCTACTAAACCTGGCATTTTTACAGGCATTCTGTGGATTCAATTCAGTTCTCTGTGTTGCAAGGAAAGCACTTTCCTGATGGGACCACTTTTCCAAGCCCTGTGAGAATCTACTGATGTTACTACTGGAACTCGTTACTACAGAACTACAGAGTCACTCTGCGTGACCATTTATTTCCTCTAATAAACCATATTGACATAAAACAAAAATCCAAAGACTTTAATCCTAAAGACTACTGCCTTATAATATCCACAATAATCATGCTGTAGTCTTGTATCCCTAACGCTGTCTTAGAATTCATTTATAATAAAAATAAAGGGGGTAATGCTTTGTGCCTCTCCAAGTTCCTAAATTACATTTTCACCCCAATTATAATTTACCTTAACCATTTTAAAAGAGCACTAAAAAAGTGGCAGTTTGTAAAATTCTTTGATACCTCATATAGCTCTTGAACTCAATGGAATTAAATGAATAAATGATACTTTTATTAATATGAGTCTTCTGGTATTAGTCAAAACTTAGTTCAAGTTGAAACTCTTTGTACAATAAATTCGTACTTTCATTATTATGTATTTCTCCAGTCAGTGGTTTGGAACTTGTGTCAAGAAGATGAGAAAGCATAGGAAATAACTTACTCATTTAAAATAACGTTCAACCATTTATGTAGTGACTAGAGCTACTTCATTTAGACTTCATGAAGAGCTCAGATGAGTACACTGTACTATTGAAAGACAAAGGCGGCAGGGGCTAGGGAATGGCTCAGGTGGTAGAGCACTTGTTAGCATGAAGGAGGCTCAAGGTTCCACTCCCGTGTCATCCCAGCACTGGTAAGGTGGAGAAAGGAGAGTCAGAAGTTCAAAGTCATCTTTGGCTACGTACTGAGTTTTAGGCCAGCCTGGACTACTTGAAAAACCTGTCTCACTGCAAAAACAAACAAATGAAAAACCAAAAAAAAAAAAAAAAAAAAGTCAATGACTGAGGAACATAATTTATGGCCGCCAGGCTACACTGACCCAGCTGGCTCGCCTGATCTACCTGATCTACACGATCGTAGCTGGTTCACATAGTTTACCCTGATCACATGGCATCTTTAAGACTGTTTTGTTTTTTTTCAGATATGTAGAAAGGCATAGAACGCTAACTAATATCCCTTACAATGAAGTCTAATTGACTTTTATCAGGCCAGCCTTCCCCTGAAGTCACAGTGCATGCCTGCAAAGGGGGCTTTAATTTTTGAATGAAGGTGGGAGCTTGCAGCTTTATTTCAAGAATTTCTTAGTTTTAAAGGTTAATCGTGAAACTAACTTTTCTTAGCTAATGTCCTTTGGTCAATAAGCTGACATCTATCATGTCATTTAGTAATTAGGCTAGAAATAAATCAGATTCTTCCCGAGGGGAAGCTTCAGGTCTTTTGTCTTTTTTCCTCTTGTTTTGTTTTCATTTTTCATCCAATAGATCCCAGAGAGTGAACCTTGGAAATTTCATCCAGATGCTGACTCTGGGGTTTCACCGGTTAAAACCTTATAACCAGGCATCGAATATACATGTTACTCACAGTTCATCAAATGGGAGCATTACAGTCTTTCATGCTACTATCTCTTCAGACTAGACAGCATAAGAGAAATGATACAGTCCTTAGCAAAGACGGGAAGGTATCGCCAACAGTTCTTTTACATAGGGTAGAAAAAAAACTTAGGTTAGTAACTTGCAGAGTACAGGGTCATCATTTAGAAGTCTGGGTTTGGGTGTGGAGACAATGGGAAAATATGAAATAATTAATAGAACATGAATCTATGTAGTGGATAATGGCTAAAGAGGCATAGAAGAAACTTTAAAAAGTATGTAGATATAAGCACTGGATTGCTATTTAAAAAGTACAACATGGATTGGGGAGATGGCTCAGTGTGTAGTGTGCTTACCTTGTAAGCATGAAGACCTAAGTTGATACCTAACACCCATGTGAAACCTGGGTGTGCAGATATGCACATGTAATCCCAGTTCTAAAGAGGTTGGAACAGGAGGACTCCAGTCTGATCTCAGTCTGTCTAAATTGGTAAGCTCCAGTTTTAGTGAGACTCTGTCTCAGAAAAAAGGTGGAAACCGATAGAGGAAGATACTGGACTGTTACCACTGACTCCACATGTAGACATGCTTATGTAAGCGTGTACGTGTGTTTGTGTGTGTGTGCACGTGCGTGCATGTGCCCAGAGCATATTAAACAAGACCACATTATGCAACTTATTTTTTGCTCATTATAAAATACTGTTATACATTTTAAGGATTATAGGATAAGTAGATGAATCAACAAATGGAAATGAGATTGCAGAGAAGGTACAAGTTACTTCCTAGACTCTTCAGCTCTCAAAATAGATCAGTAAAGCAGTGTGCTAAAGCCTAGTCTTGTTTTACAGAGAAGGAAAGCAAAGCTTTAAGAAGCACACACAGGAACCTGCCTGAGCTCTCACTGTTGGTCAGTAACAGCTTCAGCTCCAACCTTGGTTGATATTTTTAGTACTTTTAGGGCAGGCTCATGTCTGCAGAATTGAGATACTGATTTATATTTTCTGCTTTTTTCATATGTGCTAATTTTTCCTTTCATAAGTCCCAGTCCCACACTGTGCTTAGGAAGGTGGCAGAAGCAGACAGACGGGAGAAGACCTACTGAGCCTGGGAAAAGAATGGTGGTCTCCAACCTCTCTTCCAAGTCATGGAGACCTATCCTGCTTTGCTTACAACCTCCAGGAAACTGGGAAGTGAGTGGCTGCAGTGTTCTTAGGGAGGGTGGATATTAGACTCTGGAGATTGCTGCTTCAGCAGAGAAACGTGTCTGAGCCAAGGCTGGCAGTAATAAGCAGATCTATCTAAACTCCCAGTTCGAACGTCAGGCTGGTATGGAGAAATCGTCGTGAATACAAGAGGATCCAGTCTGAGGGGTATGTTCTGGGTAAGTTCACGGAGGGTGTACAACACTGTGAGGTCCAAGGGCTAAGGACTTAAATTGAAATCTATTTTGCCTTTTGGATGAAATGAAATATTGTGACATTTTTTATAAATCCCTGTTGATAGTGTAAAAGTCACACCTTCAACCTTTGTGTTTGTTTGAGCCATAGAAGGGAAGTGCAGGGCAGCTGTAATGTTGGGAATATGAACTTAAGGCCTTCCCTCAAGTCAGAAGACGTGCACAGAGCAGAACAGCCTTTTGTGTTCTTACTACTACTATCAAGTCAGCATGGTTTTAGGTCACCGTGGGATGTGCTGGACTGCTGAATAGCTTAGCTGTTGGGAAGAGTGCCAGGGGCCCAAGGTCAGGGTTCTCATTTCCATACAGTCAGATGCACTTAGTCAGAGCTCTTCAGCTCCAGACCCACAGAGAGAATCTGTAACCCACACAAACTCAGTCAGTGGAGCGAGATGAGAGGCTGGGAATGAGTCAGGGCATAGCCTGACTGCTGGGCAGAAAATCAGAGTGGCCGTGCTTGATATCCCGAGTATGAAGTGCTTACAGAGAAAGCACATGCCAGGCACAGCAGCCAACATCAAACCAGTTAACTCCCGGCAGTCTGATAGCCTCTGCTGTTCGTTAGTCAAGTAACTCATCTATAGTGAAGATATCACCTACAATTTCATCATATTATAGCATCATTTATTAAACAAATCAGAGGTTTATTTGGCTTGTTTTGAAGTGCCCAGAGTTAGAACCAGGGGCTGAGTCAGTGCTTTGTCACTGAGATAATCATTCTGTCCCCCAATAATATAAATTTTTAAGAAGCATGTTAGAAAATCTGGAAAGATAGGGCTGGAGAGTTGGCTACTGGTTAGAAATCCAGTACTGTCTTCCTGAGAACATGAGTTCCGTTTCTAGCATGGGACTTCAAATCCCCAGGACCCACATAAAAGAAAAACCAAAAAAAAAAAAAAAAAAAAAGTCAGGTGTGGTGGTGTGTATATGTAACCTTTGTGCTGGGCAGGGGTGGGACGTTTAAGGGGGAAGTGGGTGAAGAGGCAGCCCCGGAGCTCACTGGTTATCCACTCTAGTCAACTGGTGATGTAGCAGGGATTCCAACTGGGCTTAATAGTAAAAGCCCAGAGTCAGATATTAAGAGGTAAAAGCTGAAAGATCAGAGAAGCAGAGCAGACAGTCTCTTGTTCTCACCTTGATGAAACCCTCAGACCGAATGGGGTATGTTGTCTCTACACGTCCTCAGACTGAATGCTCTATAGGAAGCCGCAGCCTGAATCCTGAGCTCCTGTCTCCTCCTGCCTTATATTCCTCTCTACACCCAGTCATATCACTTCCTGTCTCCACCTCCCTAGTGCTGGGATTAAAGTGTGTGCCACCACTGCTTTGCCTCTGTGGCTAACTAGTGGCTAGCTCCGCACTCTGACCTCCAGGCAAGCTTTATTTGTTAAAGCACAAATAAAATATCACCACATCCAGACTAGTCAAACGGTAAGCAACAGGTTCAAAGGGAGAAAGAGAGAGAGAGAGAGAGAGAGAGAGCCTGTATCAAAATATAAGGTGGAGAGCAGTAGAAGAGGACACGCAATGTAGATCTCTAGTTTACACACACCCACACGCATGCACAATACGTACACAGACATACACACCACACACACACAAACACATACATACACCACACACCCATGACACACCCACACCACATGCATATATACATATATACACACATATACACACACATACCACATACATACAGGCATACCCCCCCACACACACACACAAGGGGAGGATTGTGGAGGGTGATTCGAATCAAATAAACTGGTCTGGTAGAAGGATGTAGGCTACATATAGAACCACGGAGACGGCATGTATCTTCTTACCTGGTCATATTGTTCCAAGGACAGTTTCTCTGCCTAACTGGGTTACTATGGTTTCCTCCCTCACTTCCTAGGCTGGACAAACAGTGGCCATGTCCTGGGAATATCTTATCTCCAGCACAGCCTGTGCCTAGCTATCAGAAGGGAGTCATTTGCTCTGCCTAGATTTGTTGAAGGAAGTTACATGAAGGAAGTTCAAGATGAGTCTTAGGCAAAGGCCTGGCTCATGGTAATTACCTCACACAGGGAATAATTTGGCCTATGGCATGTTTGGGGGCACAAATATATTTTTTTCCTTGAAAACATCCCCCTTCGATATTACTGAATACTGTCACAATTTTGAATTCCTCACAGCAATTTCATTTTTAATTAGCTTTTAAAAGCCCTTGCTTCATGCATATCTACACAAAATGGTCCAGAGGTAAGACTCTTTCCCTCAAAAGATTATGTTCCTGACATTTCTTTGAACAATGATTTCATTACATGCTTGAAACACGAAAAGAGGCTATGACAAAAACAAGACAATCACGTAACATTTCACCCAAGGCTTTTATCGTGAGTGGAAGAAATAAAGGGGTTATTGTTGTTAGGATTGTCAGTCGTTCCAGGTAGAATGAACCAGTTTTCAAATGATAAAAAAATTAAGTAGTTTTCTCTCATGACTGATTATCAGACCCAACCAATTTCATATCTTGGAGATTAGTCAGTCTTCTGCTTTGAGGAGAATTTAATAAGAGAAGTAGACTCTCTTTACTGAACATTTATTGTGGAAGTAAAAAAATTTAGATAAGGATTTGGGGAGAGTATTTTGGGGTCGTCTTCTTACTTGCAGACGCTGAGAAGATTGCACAGGTAACTGGTTTCATTGACTGTTGGAGGTCATTTTTTGCTAGGTGGGACACAAAGTGACTCTGGGTAGTATAAATTCTCTGATGTAAATCACAACTTTGAAGGATAGGCCAGTTCTTGGCAAAGCATTGCAGGAGGAGCAGAGGAAAAACTGTGGCTCCCACTGATTTTGGAGAGGATGGTCATGGCTCCTGTTTGATGTTTTCCTCTTCCCTTCTTCGCTTCAGCACATTCCACTTGTAGCTGTGATCTGGAAGGCTAATATTTGTGAATCAGAATAAAACTTCCCTTCTGTGTCTTTAATACTATTGCAAATATTTTAAAAAGCACCAGTTAAGTTTTCCAAAGCAATGTTAAGATGATTTGATCACTCCAAGAGCATAGTCATGAAATCTGCAGTAAATTCTCAATTGCGTACGTCCCAATGGAGAAGACTCACAGATCCTTTAGTGCACACGTGACAGAGTATTTTCACTCGGAACCATGTCCTCATGCTTTGTAAATGTACCTGCTACAAAATAGTTTACATCTGATCTTCGGATACATTGTATAGGTTTAGTGTGTGTGTGTGTGTGTGTGTGTGTGTGTGTGTGTGTGTCTCTGTGTGTGCAAGTGTGAGTATGTATCGAAAGTGTCTGTGTGTATGTGTAAAGTATATGTAACATAGGAGAGCAGGGTATCACATATTATATGTGCAGGTCCATATGCCTGTGAGCATATGGAAGACAAAAGTATTCTGCTCTCACTGTCCACTTGATTGCTTTGAGACAGGCTCTGTCACTGAACCTGGAGCTAAGCGAGTTGCCAGCAAGCCCCAGAAGCCTCTGCCTCTCACAGGACTGGTGTTATAGGTCTGTGTGGACAAGCTGGGCTTCCCCATGCAGCTGGAGATTCCACGTCAGTCCTCGTCCTTGCACAGCATGTACTTTACCTGCTGCGTTGCCTTCCCAGTGTACAGTCTTTAAACAAAATCATGTGAATATTTGCTTTCGTAATCATGGCTTTTAAAAATGAAAATTGCTGAGTGGTGGTGGCACATGCCTTTAATTCCAGCACTCAGGAGGCAGAGGCAGGTGGATCTCTGTGAGTTTGAGGCCAACCTGATCTACAAGAGCTAGTTCCAGGATAGGCTCCAAACCTACAGAGAAACCCTGCCTTGAAAAACCAAATAAATAAAATAAAAATGAAAATTGCAATTAATTAAACTTCTTTTTATAGATGCTGATTGCAAGAGGGGAAAATAAATAAAACCATGTGTCAATGAGAAGTGGTCCAAACATGTTTTCTTCCTTGTCTACGCTCTGTAAACTAAAGTCAATGTGAAGCTACATTTATTTCAGTGGTTTGGAGATGAGAGAGCTCTTCTAAATCATCCATATGGCCAGGTCACTGGGAAGAGAGCAGCCAGGACAACGCTGAGACAAATGTCCTTTTGGGGAAGGCTAATGACAATTTTTCTTTCTTTCTTTCTTTCTTTCTTTCTTTCTTTCTTTCTTTGTAGGGATAAGTCCCGCCCCTTAGGGGCGTGTTCGCCTCGGGCTAATGTCTGCCTATAAATTTGGCGAGCGAGCTCCCAGCTGTGTCGCTTCTGATTTCCTGGTCTCCACAGAACGGTGGTTCTGTAAGTCTATTTCTACATTAAAGCTATAGATATATATATTTTTACAATCTGTCTGCATTTGTTTACGCCGTTACATTTTGGCATCCAACGTGGGCTATTTTGCCCCTGACTCAAGCGGGTAGCCCGCTAGCTAACACAGCACCCTCCTGGGTGCTGTTTTTTAGTTCGTGACTCTGGCCCCAGTGCCGAGTCCGAGACATACTCGGCCACACAGGCCCATTCTGCCTGCCTTGGCTAAGTTTGCAGCGGAACCCCACTGCCTGAATTAGCAGAAGCTCAGGTACCTGCGGTTTTGCAACAAAAGCTGCCACAGCGGCAGATTTGGTCTGATACAAAGTGACTTGGCCGGGCAGTGGTGGCGCAAGCCTTTGATACCAGCACTTGGGAGGCAAAGGCAGGCGGATCTCTGTGAGTTTGAGGCCGGCCAGGCGGTGGTAGCGCACGCCTTTAATCCCAGCACTTGGGAGGCAGAGGCAGGCGGATCTCTGTGAGTTCGAGGCCAGCCTGGTCTACAAGAGCTAGTTCTAGGACAGGCTCCAAAAACACAGAGACCACCACTGGCAGGAACTGATCATTGCAGGTAAAAAATTTTTCTTTTATAAATAAAATGTCTGAACACATTAGTATTCAAGAATTTAACAGTTTTTTTAATTGTACCATGTGGGAGATTTTACAAGAGGTGTCTATCACCCCACATCTATGGATCCTTCTGGGATTTGTAGTTTTCATTGGCACCAAATGGTTTGATAATAGAAATATGATAAAGTCGTTACGAGATGAATCCAGGATTCTTTTTTTTTTTTTTTTTTTTGTTTGTTTGTTTTTTGTTTTTCGAGACAGGGTTTCTCTGTGGTTTTGGAGCCTGTCCTGGAACTAGCTCTTGTAGACCAGGCTGGTCTCGAACTCACAGAGATCCGCCTGACTCTGCCTCCCGAGTGCTGGGATTAAAGGCGTGCACCACCACTGCCCGGCTGAATCCAGGATTCTTAAGGCAGAGATTGAACGCTTAAAAACAATTGAGAATGACAACAATCTTCTCAAGAATCAGTTTGAAATTCTCCAGGCTGATAACAATCTTCTCAAGAATCAGTTTGAAGTTTTCCAGGCTGATGTTAAGGAGAAATTCATTACTATGGAAGAGGGAACAGCTGATTTGGACCATAAGATTCAGTCCCTTTCTGTAGGAAATGAAACATTAACTGAGAGAATCAAAACTGCTGAATGTGACAATCAGATTTTGTCTAAAGCTTATGACAGATTGGAGGAAAGATTGTCATACAAGAAGGCACGGTTTATGCCATAAAAATTATGTCCAAAGATGAGATGTTATCTCTAACGGACAAACTTCATACTTTAGAATCCTCAATGAAGGTTTTGGAACATAATTCTGGACAAGAGATTCAGACATTGCAGAAGGCAATGGTGAATAGAATTGAAAAGATTGAGGAATTTCTAAATTCTGATGAAGAAGAGCAAAGGGTAGAAAGGCAAATTTTAACTACATCTGTGGGTAAATCTCTCCGGGACAATTTCCACAAAGCTCTACCTACAGCTCTACATGCCTTTCCAGTAATAACAACAGAGACGGTGATTGGTTCCAGAAACCCTACGGTCATCAAGGAGGATACATGGGAGCCTGTCCATATGAATGACCTCAAGGAAATAAAACAGGCTGTCATGACTTTTGGGATGCAAGCCTCTTTTGTTAAAGAGATGCTAAGATCTTGGGCCACGACAATCAGCGCAACCCCCTCGGACTGGCTCCAGCTGAGCTCTGCGGTACTTGAGAGTGGACCGCAATTGAAATGGAAATGCTTATTCAAGCAAGAGGCTAGACTCTTAGAACAGCAGGAAAAAGCGAAGGGAATTGACATTTCCCTAGATCAAATTCGAGGTGAAGGGCTCTTTTCCGACCCTCAGGAACAAGCTAATTTGGATGAAAACACACTCTCCATGTGTACTACAGCAGCCTTAAGGGCTTGGGACAGGGTACAAGACCCAGGACAGAGAATGGAATCATTTGTCAGAGTTAAACAGGGTCAGAGAGAAACCTTTAGTGACTTTTTACAAAGATTAACTAAGGCTGTACAAATAGGGATATCTGACCCAGAAGCAAGACGTATAATGATTGAGTGTTTGGCTTATGAAAATGCAAATGTGGAATGCAAAAGGATTTTGGGTCCTTTAAAGCTCAGATCAGCGCCCTTGGAAGAATGGGTCTTGCATACACTCAATGTTGATACATTTGATTATGGCACTGAAGCATGGGTAGAAGAAGCAATTTCCAATGGTAAAAGGAGACACCAGAATACCAAATGTTTTAATTGTGGCAAAATGGGTCATATGAAAAGGAATTGTAGACAACGGATTTTCAGAAATAATAATAATAATGCATCTTTCAGAAATAATAATAATAATAATAATAATAATGCATCTTCTAGAAATTACAGAAATAGGAGGACTCAGCCTTCAGGTTTATGTAGAAGATGTGGAAAGGGCAGACATTGGACAAATGAATGCAGGTCTACAAGAGATAGACAAGGCAACCTGATTCAGTCGGGAAACATGAGGGGGGGGGCTCACAGGCCCCCATGGCAAACATGGTTCAGTCATTTCCAGTTTCTGCAGAGAACATGCCTCGTCAGGACAATTAGGAAGCCCCATGCCTACTGTTACAAGCAATAATGATCAGAAAGATGAGTTACGTGTGTTTTGGCAAACTTCTATAAATGATCAAAGACCTAAACTGAGAGTGTGTGTAAATGGCATTTTTAATACTGGCCTCTTGGACACAGGTGCTGATGTAAGTATCATTACCCCAGAATCTTGGCATCCATATTGGCCTCTTCAGAATGTAAATGTTCAGCTCCTGGGAATTGGAACCCTATCTCGAGTAAGGCAGAGCATGAGATGGGTTGAATGTATAGGGCTAGAGGGACAAATAGGAAAATTAAGGCCATATGTACCCAATATCACAATGAATTTATGGGGTCGTGACCTATTACAACAATAGAATACCGAAATTAACATTCCTGCTACTTCTAGAGCCTATATTTCTGAGAATAATATTAAAAGATATTACAAACGGAGAAAATCGGCCATTCGGGCTGTGCAAGAACAAGCAATTGATGTCCCTTCATAGATACCAACAGCCTTGCCTCTAAAATGGCTGACTGAGAAACCAATATGGACAAAGCAATGGCCTTTAGCTGAGGAAAAGTTACAGGCTTTAGAACAGCTGGTACAAGAACAATTAGATGTTGGACATATAGAAGAATCTACCAGCCCTTGGAATTCTCCTGTATTTGTGGTTAAGAAAAAATCAGGTAAATGGAGAATGGTGACAGATCTCAGGGCCATCAACAAGGTTATTCAACCTATGGGCCCTCTGCAATCTGGAATTCCTTTGCCCTCTTTATTACCAAAAGGATGGCCTCTCATAGTTATTGATTTAAAGGATTGTTTTTTCACTATACCTTTGCAAAAAGAAGATAGAGAAAAATTTGACTTCACAGTGCCTACTTATAACAATTCTCAACCTTCGAGGAGGTACCACTGGACCGTCCTCCCCCAGGGTATGTTAAATAGCCCCTCCCTGTGCCAATATTTTGTGAACCAACCATTGCAAATAATACGCAAGAAATTTCCCAAATCTATAGTATGCCATTACATGGACGACATTTTGTTATCCGATTCAAACATGGATACCTTGAACAGACTGTTTGAAGAAATAAAGATACTTTTACCTAAATGGGGATTGCAAACTGCTCCTGAAAAGATTCAGAAGGGAGATTCTGTTAATTATTTAGGTTATAGAATAGGTTTGCAAAAAATTAAGACATGAAAAGCACAAATTAGGAGAGATCGCCTATGGACTCTTAATGACTTCCAAAGACTGTTAGGAGACATTTCCAGTATACGACCAGCTATTGGAATAACACCTGATCTAATAATTCATTTGAACAAAACCTTGGATGGGTGATAAAGATTTAAACAGTCCCAGAGAATTAACAGCTGAAGCAGAAAAGGAACTGACAATGATTGAGGAAAAATTACAACAGGCACATGTGGACAGGGTGAATCCAGAGCTCGATTGTATTCTCGTCGTACTACCATCAAAAATTTCTCCTACAGGAATTTTAATGCAGAGAGATGATATTATTTTGGAATGGATCTTTTTTACCACATAAACCAAGTAAGAAACTGAAAACTTATGTGAAAAAAGTCTCTGAGTTAATTATAAAAGGTAAGCTGAGACTTCGTCAACTAGCAGGCATAGACCCAGCAGAAATTATAGTGCCTTTCACTGCTGATGAACTAAAGAAATTATGGGAAGATAATGAACCATGGCAAAGAGTTTGTGCTAATTTTTTGGGAGACATTAATAACAACTATCCAAAAAGCAAGAGTCTTAACTTCATAAAGAGAACCTCTTGGATTCTTCCTCGAATCGTCCGTGATGCTCCAATAACTGGAGCCCGTACATTCTATACTGATGCCAATAAATCAGGGAAGGCAGGTTACAAATCAGAAGACTTGGGTAAGGTGGAACAAAGTCCGTATAATTCTGTCCAGAAGGCGGAATTATATGCCATTCTTATGGTGCTAAGGGATTTTAAAGAACCTATTAATATAGTCACTGATTCACAATACGCAGAAAGAGTTATTTTACATATTGAAACTGCTGAATTTATACCTGATGATACAGAACTAGCCTCATTGTTTCTCCAGGTTCAAGATTTGATCAGGAACAGGCTTTGCCCTATGTACATAACACACATCTGATCCCATACGGGTCTGTCAGGTCCTCTAGCACAAGGTAATGCAGAAATTGATCAATTATTGATTGGCAGTGTGCTACAAGCCTCTGAATTTCATAAAAAACATCATGTTAACAGGAAAGGTTTGAAGAAAGAATTTTCAATTACATGGCAACAAGCTAAGGAGATTGTAAAGAAATGCCCTACTTGCTCTTTCTATAACCAAACGCCACTGCCTGCAGGGGCTAATCCAAAGGGCACCCAAAGGAATGAAATCTGGCAGATGGATGTGTTCCACTTTTCAGAATTTGGCAAATTAAAATATGTTCACCACACCATTGACACTTATTCAGGCTTTCAGTGGGCAACTGCTTTAAGTTCAGAAACAGCTGATTCAGTAATCACTCATTTATTAGAAGTCATGGCTATCATGGGTATACCTACACAAATAAAGACAGATAATGGTCCTGCTTATGTCTCTAGGAAAATGAAGCGGTTTTTTGATTATTACAATATCAAGCATGTTACAGGTATACCATACAATCCTACAGGTCAAGCAGTCATAGGAAGATCAAATCGAACTATAAAGGATATGTTGAACAAACAGAAAGGGGTGGAAAACACCCCCAGAAATAGGTTACATAATGCTTTGTTAACCTTGAATTTTCTCAACGCTAATGAGAAGGGAACAATGGCTGCAGAAAGACATTGGATAATGGAAATGTCTACTGAACTAAATCAACCAGTTTATTTCAAGGATGTGCTGACCTCACAATGGAAGCCAGGAGATGTGCTACGTTGGGGAAGGGGTTTTGCTCTTATCTCCACAGGTGAGGAAAAATTATGGATACCATCAAAATTAATAAAGGTTCGGTTTGAAGAAGAGAAGCCACTTGGAAAAGTTAAATAACAATTCTTTCATAAGGATGGCGAACATACTGATGGTAAGAAATACAGATAGGTTGGAGGCAGGGTTCTTTTCTTATCTCCACAGGAAAATACTCATCTTCAAAGAAATTGAGGGACCCTGAATATTTAATTACTGATGGATGGACACATTTTGTAAGTATTAATATATATATATATATATGTCTTATTAAACATTTCTTTATAAATATATAGAGCTGGTTTTGTAGTTGGACTCTGGCTCAGTCCCTCTCCAACTCCAAGCCTGTTAATAAGAGAAAAACCCTGAGTTTCTGGAGTTTCTGTCTCATGTCAAGAGCCATGATATGGGACAGAAAGAAATATGAGTTTAGAAAACATCTTTGCTTTTCTCCATATCTTTCATACTTTTCATTGAATATATCTATTATGCCTTTCATTGAATATATATATGTATGTCTATATGATTAATGTTTATGTTTTTAACAATGAACAATGAGTTTTTCCTGAAGTGACATTTGAAGTTTCCAGTAAGAAGATGGGGCCCCACAACCACAACTCTACCTGGTTGATATGACGTCATGATACTGATAGCTCTACTACAAGACCTGTTTTGGATACCAGCTGCACAAGACGATACCAACTTGGTTAGCTGAAATGGTGCACATCTTGTACAATATTCTGGCCAGACCTCCACAAAATACTCAGAGGCTATTTGCAATTTTAAAAGATATTGATCTTGAAATTTAACCATCATTTTATTTTCACAGGATCCCCCAGAAAGAACGTCGCCCCATGATAGCTGGAAGTAATTCTAGAGGACGACGTTCCCTCTCCCAGTAAAGTTTACCCCTGGGTTTAGGGACATCATTTAGGGGTTGGGAGGTTGGGGGAGGAATTTTATAAGCTCATGGATCATTTTGGAAAAAAAAAAAGAGGGAATGATGGGATAATAGATTTATAATTGTGAGTTACTGCTTTTAGACAAATATATTGGTATCGATTCTTGTATATTGATACAAAGTTACATTATGTTGACTATTGTATGCATGCATGTTTCTATGTCTGTTTAAAACATTTTTATGTATTGACATATACTGTATTGATATATATATATTGTATATATTTACCATATTGCAGTGTACATTTCTACCTCTGATTAAGATACTTATATAATGTTTGTGTATTGATATATATTTACCATATTGCAATGTATATTTGTACAGTGTTTATATTTGGAGGTCATTATCCTCATTTGTTACACAGTTGTTTATTGTCTTAGTCTTTAAGGTAGATAGATATTGAGAATTATATAGATTAATAGTCATCTAAGTTTGTCATTTATAATTAGACTAATCAGGTTCCCTAGATATATAGAGATTATACTCAGTATAGATAGATAATCTTCGACCTCTTCAAAGAGCTGTAGAAAATGGCCTTTAATCTAACTCAGAGTTCTGTGGTAGTGAGACACAATTGCTCCTGGCAACACTGCTCTATTCCTGAGGGAATGTTGAGCACCAAAGACACTCCACCTGGAGCCTTTCTTTTTGGCAGAACTGGCCTTTGGGCAAAGAAATGCCCATACCTCAACCACTGACAGAGATACAGAGCATGCATCAATGGATAAAACAGGACTGTCATATCCTGCCAAGACAGGGTAAGATAGTTTTGAAAAGTTCCTTGCCTTTAATAATGGTATGTCAGTTATGTTAGGCCTTAGCCAAAATTGGTTGACTCAACATTGCAAATGAGACTTTGGGTGATTGCCCAGGTAGTCAGTTGTCTCTGTCAATTGTTGCACATTTTGGATATATCTCGTTTGTTGAGTAGTGTTTATTCCCTTCTCAGATCTTTGACGGAGTTGAAGATTATACAATTGTAGTTACTCTCTACATTATTTGGACTCCTTGAGATAGAATGTTTAGCAAAGATTTTGTTCTCAATATTGTTTGTTATATTTATTATTTGTTGTTATTGTATATAGTTGTATTTGGTTTGGTTCTGTCTTATTTAGACAAAAAGGGGAGATGTAGGGATAAGTCCCACCCCTTGGGGGGCGTGTTCGCCTCGGGCTAATGTCTGCCTATAAATTTGGCGAGCGAGCTCCCAGCTGTCGCTTCTGCTTTCCTGGTCTCCGTGGGAACGGTGGTTCTGTAAGTCTATTTCTACATTAAAGCTATAGATATATATATTTTTACAATCTGTCTGCATTTGTTTATGCCGTTACCTTTCTTTCTTTCTTTCTTTCTTTCTTTCTTTCTTTCTTTCTTTCTTTCTTTTTTGAGGCACAGTTTGTCTGTGTAGCTGGAACTTGCTCTGTAGGCCAGGCTGGTCTTGAACTCATAGAGATCTACCTGCCTCTCCCTACTGAGTCCTGGGATTAGAGGCATGCACCACCACTGGCCAGTGACAATGTTATTTACAAAAACATACATACACTTATACACACACACAGATGGAGCACAGAATTCAGTGACCTCATCTTTAATGTCTACTCTTTTGGGTTAGGTCTTACCTCCCCACCCCCCCCCCCCATATCTGGATAAGATGTTGCAGGATGCCCCTCCCAGATTCTACCTCTTTCAATTGCTTTTTCTCTGGGAAGTTCTACTCTCCCTAGAGGTTGAGACTGTGGTCATCTTATTTCTTACCTCATTCTCGGAGGCTAGCAGGTGCCTGGTTTGTAATTATCTTTTATTAGTTGGTAACCTCAGTGAAACAGATCATTATCGACACCAAACAGAATGAAGGAGGTGGCGTTCCTACCCTAGGACAGCGTCCTGCTCTCCCGCTCTGTTCTCTCAGCCTCCCGTGTTTAACATGTCCTGGCCAATGCATTTCCCTGTCTGTTAACCAAGGACCAGAGTAGGTGATTTCAGTTGCCAAGATGCTGGTTTTCACAGACCACACACATGTGGCATTTGGGAAGCATCAATTTTGAGGAAGTGACACTTTGATTTAGACTAAAAAAATAAACCCTTAAATGTTCAGTCCCAACACCAATCACCCTCAGAGGTAGCTGAGCACAGTGGGCCCTTCCATGACCTCCAGATACTGACACAGGTGTACATTGGAAGACAGATCAGGCCAGTCTTCTCTACCCTCAAAATCCATGACCCACCCTGAAAGGTGAGGCAAAAAGGATGAACCTGCCCAAGTGTGGCCTGAGCTGACTAAGAATGCTCTCCCAACCCCTGACAGATCCATCTCACTTGTCAGTTTCTTTGAAAAGCCAGAAACACGTTCCCTTGTGTTGAGGCAGGTTGTGAAGAGCGCCGTTGTCAGTGTATGGTAGCTACCTTTTGTTGACATCACTGGGATTTGATGGCACTGAGCTAAGATATGCCAAAGACAGGTCAGCAGTTGGGGAGGGCAGCTTAGTGACTGTTCTAGAGGGAAGTCTGGTAAGAATTCCTCTGGCAAGGAAAGAACTTGGACATGGGGCTTCTGGATGTACTGAGGAGAGCAGGAGGTTGCTGTCTGGAATATTCTCCTTTAGATGTCAGTTCCTCCTCCATATGGGGCTTCTTGTCCTGCCCTCTTCAGAACTTAATGAAAGCTTGCAATTAAATTTCTGTTTGCAGGTTGTTTATCCAACTCTCATTACACAAAGACCATGCATTTTCTTACCTCATTTGTACAAAGTTTGAGAAGGAATAAACATGCATTTCTTGTTTTTAATAATCTGTAACTCTTAATTTTTTTAAGTGATGTACATATTTCTTGAATGAGTAAATAACTGAAAAATTGAATTACTCTGAGCTCCCTGCAGACATCTCTGCAGGGGATGAGCTGGCAGGGCCTTGTTGTTGGAAAGAAAGGCAAGAGCAGAACCATCAAGTCAGGATGGGCTGGGATAAGACAGTAGGCCTCAGAGTAGCGGGCCAAAGTGCTTTGTAACTTCTGTTTCCTGGAGCAGCAGGTTTAGGACTGCATAGAGCTGTTAAGGAAACAGATGGCATGGGTGGGCCTTGGGTCTGCGCTTTCTGTGGGTAACACTAGGCTGACTCAGTGTGTTGCAATACGTCTAGCTCGCTTCATTCCCTTTATTGCTCAGACAGCCATCATATCTCTTTTTTTGGAGTTAGCATTTAAACATTTTTTCCCCTTATATGTTGCATTTTGTTCTTTGCTCACTCACAAATCCATTTAGAGCCAAGGTACTTGGAGTCAGATTGAATGCAGTTCTTTTTTTTTTTTTAATTTTTAGTTCTTTTTCTAAATTCTTTGGTCCAGCACTGATTATGACATCTGAGGTAGGAATACCAGCCATAATCTTATCAGTTGCTTGACAACCTGAGTTTGATTCTCCGGCCCCACATGATAGAAGAGAACTCCTGCAAGTTGTGCTGGGACCTCTATTCTTCTGTACATGCACAAAGTAAGGACTTTCAGTTCATGCACTGGCCCAGCAGCACAACTGGAAAGCAAGGCTACAACCTCTTCTTCCATTGTTTCTTAGACCTCTTTTTTTTAAATAAAATTATTGATTGTTAAAATATTTAATGCATTTTAAAATAAAATATAATTATATTACAAGTTCTTGAAGGACTTCTATCTCCACGTAGGAAGCAGTAACGTGGCTCAATAGGGTTCTTTTGCTATTCCCCTGCAGACCAGAGAGAATCAGACCCCTGCAGCCAAAGCAGCAGGATGTTCAAGGATGCAGCGGCTCTGCTGCAGTGACCGTCCATCCCTGAAGTGTGGCTGAGGCATGTTCCTGGTACGCACTGTCTCTCATTTACCAGCAGGTCAGTTCCAGCCACCTCCTCTCTCCAATAAACCATGCTGCTTCAGGCTAACCCTTCGCCATAAAACTGGCAGTTCTAATAATAGCCACTACAAATCCTGCCTGCCAGGCCTTCATTTTAACCTCTAAGCTGTTTGTACCAAGGACAAGTGTTTCCAGGAAAATAAGAAGATACCACACTGGTCACTGTGACACAACTATTCCTCTTGTCAGAACTTCCAGGCAAAGCACTGGGAGTCAGGGGTCAGTTCTACCCTTTGGTCACTACACATGTAGTTTCAACTCTGCACTAATTTTTTAACCAACCTGAGCCACAGAAGGGAGTGCAAGGCAAAAAGGAGAAACAACGTAACCAAGGTTACAGTGTTCCTAATGAAGACAGTTTGTCCGTTTGTCTTTTGTGTTTCTCAGTAAGCATCACAAGTGGAAAGCTGTCTGCATGAGTGAAGTCTGTAATTAAGTGACAGGAATTGATGATGGCAACTCTTCTGAGAACCCTGAGTCAAAGCGCTCCTTGCTACTCAGGTGGGCTCACAGGGACTGACCCTGTCCCCAAAGCCTCTGAAATAGGTTAGCTGAGAAGTCAGTTTTTTCACAGCCTGTTGTGAGGCTGAGGGTGAGAATCCTGGGGAATGCTGTGTAAACAGTATGCATATCCACATCTGAGGAATACAGTGTTATCCCTGGACACGGATCTATTTATTGTTCTTGATTTCATGCGCACATAATTCAAATTCTCCAGTAACTCAGGCCCTCATTTCCAGCTGTGTGGTACATAGAGTCTAAACATTTTCGCTGAAATCTTGCCTCCTAATCTTTGGCCTCAGAGTCTATCTAAGCTCAGGCACTCAGATTAACTGTTCCCTGCCGGGACAGCTGTGACTCTGGAATTTGATCTCTGTTTTAAGCAGGCCAATATTTCGGTGTTTTATCAGGAACACAAGTCTAACAGGAACTGTAAGAAAGATGGGCTTTGGTTTAACAAATGAGATCTTGTAAACAGGACTCAGGAAACTGTGGTTTTAACTTTCTCTGTTTTGAAATGCTGTTTGCTTTGTTGTGTGAATTGTATGTGGACTAACTATGCACATAAAGATTTCTTAGCTAGTACCCATGAAACAGTTTAGTACTCCTGTTTGGCATTGCTTCGGACTTTTCATCAACAAAGAAAAGTAAGGAGACATAACCTTGTGCTGTTGGGGGTGGGGCGAGTCTTCTTTTAGCTCTAGCATCGCAGTGTTTAGTCTTTCCTAGTTAAATGTATGACAATGAATTCACTAGTAAAAAGATGAAGAGAGAGGTCAGGCAGGTCAGCAGCTTATCATGGACAAACTCATCCATGGATCCCTTTATATCAGAGATATTAGAGCTTTGCTTAAGCAATAGAAAATGCAGGTCCAGAAGTGAGGGGGATGGCTCTGTCAGGCCAGAGCACCTGAGTTTGGCCCCCAGAACCCATATAAAAGCATATACCGGAGAGGAAAGACAGGATGATGTCAACAAAGGAGCACACATGGAGCGTGAGCAAGATGGCGAGGCAACTTCTCCTACATTGGGTGTGTCAGAACTAGACAAGGCTAGCAAACACACACGGCCAAGGTGACCTCCGACTTCTATTTCTAATGCAGGTGGTGACTGTCTCAGTCCAGTAGTGCAAGCTTGATTGCACAATATGACTCAATTGGCTCCTGGACACAAAAGGAAAGGGGGACGCTGAAAGAATATAGACCTTTGCCTGGAAATAAACCGTGTCTCACAGTAAGACTCATCAGCTGCATCAGAGAGTTTGACACTCACTGGAGACCCTGTGTCAAAGCATAACATGGGTGGTGACTGAGGAAACATACGAGCACGGCAAACACATGCTACATACAACAAAAAGTAAAAAACACAGCTGGAGGCCGGTAGATCACACGTAAGAGCTGTCACGATTCCAGACTCTCCCTTTACTGGAGTAGTTACCAGTCAAATTTTCCTCAGTGCTTGCCCAGAGGCTACCAAGTGCTGGGTATGTGCTTTTCCCATGGTCTGCAGTGAAAATAAAACGAGAAGAGAAAGAAGGCAGTATGAGGTGTGAAGTGGAACATGGCAGTTGGGAAATTCCCAGGCCTTTACCCTAAAAAGAAAAACCAAACCAAACAAAAACTAAAATGATCTTGTAAAGGAAGTGCAAAAGGAATTTAACGGCGTTCACTATGAGTTAAGAAAAACGGCTAGTATTTCTTCACGTACATGGAGCACATGGAGCTTCCGTCATAGTGCTTGAAGCCCAGGGAGGAGGCTGCTCTCTGTCAGTCAGCACCTGTTCGTCTAGTCATGGATGTCTGTGTCCTTCCTGCCTCAGCGCCCAGTTGCTAGGCAGAATTGAGCAGGGTTTTTGTTTGTTTGTTTTGTTTTGTCTCTGGAGCATCCGTACATTTTTCAAACAAAATAAGACCAGTTACTCAATGTAAAAAAATAAAAACAAAAACAAAAAAGTCTTTCCTTCCAGGAATAACAAAATTTCCCAAGAGAATTAAAACATTTTCTAGTTTTTTTCTTTTTCTAAGCACATTTAATTTGGAAGCAGGAACTAAGAAACAGTAGACTATGGTGGCCTGGCTGTAACTTGCCTCAGATGATGACTTGTGTGGCTAATGAAAGTCAGGATGGGGAAAAGGAGAAGGACAACTGGAGGCCATGGGGAACTCTCTGTTGCCTCAGGTTTCACAATGTACACAGGAAACCTTTGAGGATGCCTTTCCGTTAACCTGGCAGTTTAGCTAATCTCCTGTTTCACCATAAAATATATTTTTAGTTCTAGTTTATGAATTATAAGCACAGCCTCTATGTGGCAGGCTCAGTGCCACCCTGGCAGGGGTTGGAAGGTCATGTTGACTTAGTTAATTAGGGTCCCAGCCAGGCTGACACAGCTTCTCAGTTCCTCACTGGTACTGTACACAGCCCACTCCCAACTCCAGCCTGCTCTGGAAAACCCGCTGCAGTGTTCTTACAGATTCCTGAAGGCAAGAGGTGCACTAACTGTCCATGTACCCCAGGCGAATTCCAACTATACAAATTCCCAACTTTATGTAGTGAGAATGACCTGCTTTTCAACGTGGAGAGACCAGCAGCTTCCTTTGATTACAGACCCTCCCGAGCACCTTCAGTGCTCCCCTGGCTGCTTTGGGTCACCTTCTAGCTTTTCACTAGACACAATTCTTTATTCCTAAAACCTCTGGAGAAGGCCTGAGGCTATAGCTCAGATGGTAGAGTGCTTGCTTGTCTAGTATGAAGGTTGCTCCAGGTTTGATCTCCAGCACTGTATAAATGTGGTGTGGTACAAATTCCTATAATCCTAGGCTTTAGATGGTAGAGAAAGGAGGATCAGAAGCTCATGTTTATCCTTGGCTATATTTTAATTCCAAGGCTAGCCTGAGGTACAGAATAGCTTATAACATACTAGTTTTAGTTATATCTGCGACACTCAGCATTTTCACCTCTAAGATATTGTGACAGAGTCATCAGGAATACCATGGATCTGAGAGGGGCAGATGTTCACACAGCTTCCTGGGCAGAGGGCAGTGAGACAGCCGGTGAGTCTTCATCACATCTATCTCTGTAATAACCCCTGTAACTGAGGGGGAATTCAGTGTCTACCTCCAAACCCCACATCTTATCTGATTACCAGCTAATCCTGCAGGCACGTGGGATTAGTATGTTTTCTCCTCTTAAACCACAATGGTCTTAGAGTTCCCTCTTTAAAAATGTAAAAACTATAAAAGAAAGAATAGAAACAGCATAAAAGGAACATCGTTTCTGATAGGAAAATAGTGAAAACAAGGATATAATTATTAATCCTCAAGTTAATAAGTACTATAAACACCCTGCTTGTGTCTGGAGCACTGTGACGCTGAGACTTCTAGTGGCGTAAGTCACGTGGGAGATCCTTCAAGAGTCTAGACTGTAAAAGAGTTTCAAAAAAGAAAATCCATCTCAAGAGAAGCTTGGTTCTTAGACTAAGACCCGAGAGAAAGTTCTCCTCTGGTGCTATTATTTTCGACTGTCCACACGACAGGTTCTAGAGACACCTAAAAGTCAAAACCTCTGGCCATGTCTCTGAAGGGTTTCTAGATTAGGTTGTCTGAGAAGAAAAGACCCAACCTGTGGAATGTGAGTGGTACCATAAACACCAGCATCCGTGCTTCCTGACTGAGGATGAATGTGATCAGCTTCCTCAAGCTCCCATCACTGATGCTTTCCTTGTCCCAATGGACTGAGCCCTTGGACTGTACAGAATAAACCTCCCCTTCTGTAAGCTGCCTTTGTTGGCATTTGAGGACAGCAGCAAGAAAAGTGATGTGCTTTGCCTCGGTAGATGTTGAGATGGAGTGATGGGTCATAGAGCTTTGCCTCATTAAGTGTCTTAGCACTCCACTGAAGCTTGCACTGTCTAAAAATAGCAGGAGATCTTCAGAACCTCAACCATTCTAAAAAAATAATTATTGGGTATCAGATAAATAAGGAATTCAATTAAAAGCCCAATGAAGATATTGGTCCCTGAAGTAAGGCTGTCATCAATTCCTAGGTTTTAGGTACTCTGTTCCAATTGAGGTCACAGATAGTTGACAGGTATGTGCCTGGCCTGTCAAAACACCCTCTTCTTAGCTCAGGATCCCAGGAATCTTTGAGATGGTCCCTCTTATAATCTGGCACTCCATGGTCTGTGCAGAGCAGTGTGCAAGTGATCTACAGTTAGCCATGACACAAATGATGAACAATCTTGACTTCCTTGAGTTTCAGAACTAGTTTGAGCAGCTTACATTGTGTTAAGCAACATTATCTGACTTTTCCAACTGTTCACCAATGGCTGCTTAGACTTCTCCCTCCTGCACTGAGAGACTTGCACAGCTTCCAGCAGGCTGCTAGTGCGGCAATCATACTCCCTGGGCCTTGACTCTGCCATCGTGTGCCCTGGGTCCATTTCTTCTCTTGCTATCACATTATATGATGTAGAATTTCCCTCCACACAAACTCTCTGATCTCATCTACAGCCACAGAGATTGAAAATAGATAATTAACCCACACCAGAACCTCAGAGATTTTTCCACAGACCAGCTTACCTGGCAGTCCTGCAGGACACCTCGAGGACTCTGGTCAGGGCTGTTCCAGATTAGATGGGCTGCTTAAGAGTTCTGCAATGTTCTTGTTCTTTCTGCAACCCGGTTTCCATACGTGTAAATTCAGTTTCTTTTTCTCCAGATTTCCCTTCAAACTTCACATTCTACCTTCACCATGAATTCAGCCTAACTTTTGACAATATTTTTTATTCAGGAGTTAAGATAGAGAAGTACTACAGAGAAAACTCCTGTGGTCTTTCACAATTTGAACCCAGGAAATTTGTACTGGGAGACCTGGCACATATATCTTGGCTGTTTTCCCCCCATTCTCTCATTTATCTGCCCATCCATCCATCCATCCATCCATCCTTCATCCATCCATCCATCTATCTGTGAGACATTCATCATCCACCCACCCATGATCCACCCACAATCCACCACTCATCCACCCATCTATCCCTCTACAACTGATCTGCCATCTCTCTCCCATTCATCCATCCATCATCCATCCATCCATCTATCCATCTATCCATCCCTCTCTCTCCCATCCATCCATCCATCCATCCATCATCCATGCACTTATGCATCCATTCATTCACCATCTTTTTACCCATCCTTCCACCGATCCTCCTGTTTTCACACTGAAATCCCAAGCACTAACAAAACCTTTCCTGAGAATGTCTATGAGAATCTGACTCAGTGCGTATGAATCTAGTGCCTGATTTCGAACTCCTACTAGTTCATTGAGTCTCTAGTGAAAAGTTCCTGCACCCCAATAAGCCTCTCTGCTGACATAATAATCCAAATCAGACCAAATCAAACTGAATTAGAAAAAGCCCAGGTTTAATGGATATAAACACTCCCAGATGACGTTTCAGTCCCCTGGAGAGGAGAAGGAAGACGGGAAAACCATGTGTTTGATCTGTGGTGCAGTTTAAATACCCTGTGGGTGTGGCCTTAAGTATCTTTGGAAAGGGGTCATTGTTAAGTTTTTCCAGACTGCCAAACCTCTCTGCTGACGCAATAATTCCTATCAAACCAAATCAGCCCAAATTAGAAGAAGCCCAGGTTAATGGATGCCAGAGCTCCTGGGTAACCCCACAGAAAAACACGGACAGGGAAAAGGGGAGACCATGTGTTCGTTCTCTGTGGGGCAGTTCCAACCAAACATTCCAGACTTTTTGGATAAAGGGGTGTAGGCTCAAGTCTGGCTACTTTTTTTGGGCATGGGGCGATGTTGAAGAGGGGAGAGATGTGAGTTGGTGGGCTCACACTCAGAGAGATGTGTGGCTGGAGTGGCATCTGGACCGGACAGGAGTGGCCTGTAAAATATGCTTGAAAATGAGTGGGGTTAAAATAGGCTCTAGAGACTGTTAGTTTTTACCAGACCTGATTTTTTATAAAGCAGCAGAACTTTTCCCAGGAACCTGCAGGTATTTGTAAGACAACTGAAACTACAACATTTTGGAAGACAATTAAAGGAAATTGGGAACTCTGGATCTCTGAAGATACACCCGAAACCTGTTAGTCCTGGACGATGAAGCCTGTGAAAGAGGCACACTTGCCTATATTTTTAGCAGAAAACTTAACAAGTGAAGTATGCACTACCAGTACCTTAAGTCATCAAATACCATTAGACAGATCCAAGAGCGATAAATGAGCAGAAACGAGACATCTTTTTTTTTTTTTTTTTTTTTTTAAGCTATGAAGGCAATCCCAATTCTCTCCATAGTCTTTGGAGAACACCAGCCTTAGAAGCAGTGCTTGCCATTAGCTGTTGAGTCCAAGAGGCCTGAAGATTTTCCTGCCGGGAGAGGATTTAGTCTGCTTGTCTTGGCAGGATGAGACGATTGATCCCCCAGTGTAACATCAAGGAAGCTGATGAGGTGGAAGGCAGCTTTTTCTGTGTGGGTGGCTTTGCCATAACCAAAGCCAAGCCTCCAGGTGAAAGGTCTTTTACAACCATGCATCTTTTTGGAGGAGCTATAGGATGCTGCAGGAGCTGGTATGTCTCTGTATTGGAAGGATGGTCTTTTGTTAAATGCCATACTCTCAGATCTGTAAAGACACTTGAGAATTGGGTACCATTACCTGTTAGTTATATTTAAATTAGACATATAAGTTAAATTTAGACATGTATTTTACCCAATTAGTTACAGCTTACCAATGCTAGTAAATGTAAGAATATTAAGAGGAATATTTTAGTAAGTTAAAGAATTTTGGAGGTGGAATGTCTCCTTGATAGGTCTTACACACATGGGTACTCTTACCAAAGATGGTGGTGAGGTCAAAATGGTTACTATACTACCCACATGTTTTCCAGAGCTGTTGTTATCTGAAGTTATAAGTTTTACACATCTTAAAACACACACACATACACACAGAGAAATAAGACACACATACTGTGGAAACAAACACACATATACAGATAGACATAAAAGCATAGTGTAGCCACATTATTTTAACAGACAGTCAAATAAAACTCTTTTGGGAACCAGTGTCAGCTGACCAACTTAAATATCCTGGTGTAGGCAACTGGCAGAAGTTAGGGAAGCACACAGAAGCCAGGGAAGCCCACAGATTGGCAGACACTGCAAGAGGGAACAAGAAACTTAAGGACAAAACACCTCTACAGTTTTACAGTGGAAGAACAGGGGAATAAACTATCTATTGTAAAAAGTCCCAGTGTGAGACAAACAGCAAAGAGCTAGAGAAACAAGGAGAGGAATGGGAGCAGGATCCAGCATCCAGAAACCATGGGCGTGTGGGGCCTTATTTGTCTTTTTTATTAGGTGTTAGATAGCCCCAATTTAAAAGGATTTTTATTTTATTTTTTTTTTATTTTTTTTGGTTTTTTTCGAGACAGGGTTTCTCTGTAGCTTTGGAGCCTGTCCTGGAACTAGCTCTTGTAGACCAGGCTGGTCTCGAACTCACAGAGATCCACCTGCCTCTGCCTCCCGAGTGCTGGGATTAAAGGCGTGCGCCACCACCGCCCGGCTAAAAGGATTTTTAGTAAAAGGCAGCCCAAGGGCATTTGAGGATCTGGCTTCGAATACAAGTGTCCATTTTTACAGCCCCCCCCCCAAAAAAAAGCATGGAGAGGGAAAAGGGGAGTTACATGTTCATTTTCTGGGGAGGGGGGGCAGTTTAAATAGCCTGTGGGCATGGTTGGCCCTCCCTGGGGAGGGGTCACCATTTGCTGGGCTTTCTCAGAGGTGGAGTTTGGACTGAGGCAACTCCCAGGCGAGGGAGCTTTAAAGTGGAACTTTCCACCCAACATTCCCTAATAGATGCCAAAGTGCTGGGGTGAAGCCCCCAACCAAATATTCCAGACTCTCTGGATAAAGGGGTGCCAGGGAGCTGAGGTGATGCTTCCAACCAAACAGTCATTGTTTGCTGGGCTTCCTTGTTGGTTGAGTCTGGATTGAGGCAGCTCCAGGGGAGAGTGCTTGGGCTGCAGCCCCCCAACCTGAACATTCCAGACTCTTCAGGTATATGGATGCCAGGGGCAATCTGGGGACTTTTATGGTGATAGAACACCCACATTCACTGGCATTTGCATTTCATAGACCTGATTTGGGGGGTATGTGGAACTCCAATACAAAAAGAAAAAATTCAACGTTATGTAGACATCAGGGTGGACCTTCCACTTCCTGAGCTTCCACCCAAACATCTAGAGTATCACTCTTTTGGTGTGGGGCTAATGAGCTAACTCCATGGATAGAAGCATTTATCACGAAAGTCTGATGATCTGAATATCATCTTGGAGATCCATGGTGGAAGGAGAGAACAGATTCTAGAAAATGGTGTTCTGACTTCTTCACATGCACCATGTCATGGGTACAACCTCTCTCATATATACATGATACTTACACATATGCATGCATAATGCATATACATACACACAATAACTTTTTTTTTTTTTTTTAAGAAAAAGAATCTCTATTTGACTTTGCCTAAGAGGTAGAACTGATTGATGCAGGAATAGTTACCCTATGGACTGAGGCAATAGAGAACAGTTTCAGTGAACTGCTGATATCCTTAAAAGTGCAAGATGTTGACACAAAAAAGAATGTAAATTTTAGAAATAATGGGGTACTTTATAAAATTGCATTCGAATATTTTTCTTAATTTTCTGAGAATTTTACACAGTGCTCTTTATCATATTCCTGTCTCTTCCTTCCAGCTCCTCCTAGATCAACCTCCATTTCTCTACCCACCCAACTTCGTGTTCTCTCTCTTTCCCTACACACACACACACACACACACACACACACACACACTACCCCATCAAGTAAGTTATATATATATATATATATTTTTTTTTTTTCTTAAAGAAAACGAGACTTTACCCAGGAAAGTGGAAGGGTGGAATTGTTTCCTGTTTGAGGCTGGTTGAACAGAGAAATGTGTGTGCTGTTTGAGAGTCTGATTCATAATGGCAGGGGGCCTAGAACATCCTGCCTGGCCTTAGGGTGTAGGAAACTCCAAGAGCCATCACACCAGCTCTGTGGGAAGCCCAGCAGTGTGTTCTCAGTCAGTGTGAATCCCGAAGCCTCACAGCGAGTTTTCAGTAAAAGTAGTTTTATTCTTTTTAGAGACTAGAAAGTTAACCAACAGCCTAAAGCTATGTCATTGACATTTCCCCAATTAGTGTGGTATGAACCGGCATGCTTGTGTCTGAGCTCCCTTCAGTGTGGTGTGGGGAGAAGAAGAGGCTTGCTTGGTGTGCCGAGGAAGAAAGAGAATGGCAAGGCTGCCATTCAAAAGCTGTTCCTGTGCTCTAGGTTTTTGAGCTGCTGCTCTCTGATGTCCTTCCGGCCTGCTATTGGCGGTGACTGATTTTTTTTTTTTTTTTGAGGTCTTTGTCAGTTCTTCAGTCTGGTGCTCTGCCTGGTGACCTAGTCTTTCCTGTTCGCATGCTGATCATACTTGGAAATTATGAGTCATTGAAATGCAGCCATGAACACTGGGGGTGGGGAGATTAGTAGGGAAAGTGCAGCCAGGACTTCCTGTCTCAACTCAGCGTCATATCTAGGGGCAATCTGGGGACTTCTATGGTGATAGAATACCCACATTCATGGGCATTTGCATTTCATAGACCTGATTTGGGGGGGTATGTGGAGCTCCAATACAAAAAGAAACAATTCAACCTTTTGTAGACCTCAGGGTGGACCTTCCACTTCTTGTTAGCTGGTGAGATTTCACTGTTCACATTTGCCTGCCCCTTCCAATGCCCAGCAGCTGCAGCCCTGTTGAGAAAATAGCTGGGTATGCTCGGTAGCATTACTGATCTAATAGGAATTAGAAGGCTTACATTCAGAGAGTGCAGGTAATTGACACCAACAGCATTTTTCTTGTAATTCATGAACTATGATCGATTCATTCTCCAGCTAGGATTCCAAGAATGACCACAGCACAAGCAGTTATCGGATTACCTTGCAGAAGGTTTAAACAAGTCCTGCTCTGCTATCCATGCTAGTGTTGGCAGGAAGTTGCTTAGTGATTGGTGTGCAGAATGCTGACCTAAAGGAGTTCAGCCTTAGAACACTTCTTCATAAGTGACAATTGTGAAGTCAACATAAAGAGGGTTTGTTACTGACAACAAGGACATCACAGGTGCAGCATTTACTGATGATTTTGGGGGTATATTTAAAGTGTGTGTGTGTATGTGTATCTGTGAGTGTGTGTATGAGGTTGTCTGTGAGTGTGTGTATGTGTGTCTGTGAGTATGAGTGAGTGTGTGTGTGTGTGTATGTGTGTCTGTGAGTATGTGTGAGTGTGAGTGTATGAGCATGTGAGTGTGTGTGTATGTGTATCTGTGAGTGTGTGTATGAGGTTGTCTGTGAGTGTGTGTATGTGTGTCTGTGAGTATGTGTGAGTATGAGTGTGTGTGTGTATGCGTGTCTGTGAGTGTGTGTGAGTGTGAGTGTGTGAGCATGTGAGTGTGTGTGTGTATGCGAGTGAAGGTCAGAGGTACAGACTCAGTGTCTTGAGCCAGGTGTGCCACCTTTAATCCAAATACTCAGGAGACAGAAGCAGACAGATCTCTGAGTTTCAGGCCAGCCTGGTTTGCACAACGACCTCCAGGACAGCCAGGGTACAAGGAAAGGAAGAAACAGAAGGGCTGCGCTGCTTGTCTTCTCTAATCATTCCTACACCTTCCAGGACAGAACCCAAGTAAGGGTGGTGAGGCCATGAAGAAAAAATAAATAGACACAATAATATCCACTTGGGTAGCCTTAGCTCTCTGATGAGATGAGAAACCTCATCATTTGTTGAAAAGTTGAACAGAGAGGTGGGATTATTGCACACAGTTGAGCAAAGAGGCAGGTTTATCCAATCTTAGTAGGAACCATTGCTGTAGGAGAATAATCTTCAAGTCATAAATATGTGGGATAGGAAAGCTATGGTGGGCATTTTCTGCACACCTTGTCAACATCCACACATTGACAAGAGGAACACTTCTAGACTGGCTGGCTAGTGAGCCCTAAGGTCCCTCTTGTCTCTGCCTTCCCAGTGCTGAAGTTACAAATCAAGATTTTGGCTGGATTTAACATGGGTTCTAGGGATCTGAATTCAGGTTTGCATGCTTGCTAGGAACTTACACTGTAGGTAGATAAGTATCCTCTGAAATCCCCTAAGCCACTGCAGACATTTCCTTGGGTGGGATGTGAATCATGATGCATCGCCACACTTCATGCCAACGTTGCACTCCAATTAACAATGCTGAACACAAGATGCTTGATAACTGAGGATCAGATGTGTTATTAGATCCATGGATTCCACTCTCAAAATCCGAGGGAAGGATGGGAAAGAAGAGGTTGCCAGTACAGTGTTGAGATAAATCATGATTATGTTTGCCTGTTTATTTATGACAGACAATTCTGGGACTGAGCAATTTCTCCAACTTCCTATTCCTTCACTTGACTTTAACTCAACCATTTGAAATAATGCAGAGGCCTTACCTTGCTGTCCTGCTGATTGACACCCCTGGGCTTTTGTCTAGTTCTCTCTGCCTTAGAGGACCCACCTTGTTCTTCCTTGGGAACAAGAGCTCTAATTCTTCAAGTCTTCTGGAATGGGGTGGCGTCTCTGATACAGTACTTCCATACTTGGAAGGCAGGCAGGCAGGCAGACTCATCTTGGAGCAGGCTATGTGATTTTAGGGTCAGCCCACCTCTAAAGTCTAGAGAAGTGTTCTCCAAACTCCACACACTGAAATACAACATTACAAGCATTACAACAGATAAAGAATAGCATAAGACCAAACAGGAAGAAATAGCTGAGGGCACTGTGCCTATGAAGGGTTAGCATTGTTTAAGCAGCTATTTTGTGATGTGGGCATGGACTTTGGTACGTCCATTCCAAGTCACAATGTGACATGTATTCCTAGCTGTGGGTTTCAGTCCCAAATGTGAAAATGTCTGGCCTCCAGCCTAATTCCAGCCCTCTGAATAACTTTACTCTTTTCTGTTTTGACTTCCTGGAGGAGGAATTTTGTTGTTTGTTTCTAACATGTTTTGATGCCTGTAGGCCTCATAAAGTTCTATTGATTTCCCTTTACTAAGTTGTGAGTTGTGTGTGTGTGGGGGGGGGGGGGGATGAGGAAGAGTATGGCTTACTTGGCAGTGTATGTGCCTAGCACACAATTCCTTGGGTTCCAACCTTAGCACTACCCTAAGAACTGGGCATGGTGGAACATGTCTGTCAACCCATTACTTAGAAACTGGAGGCAGGAGGACCAGGAGGCCAAGGCCATCCTTGGCTATGTACTAAGTTCAATGCCAGAATAGGCTTTGTGTGTGTCACTATGTGTATGTAGAGGCAAAGACAAGAGAATCGCCTAGAAGCTCATAGTCCAGTTAACCAGCTCAACAGAAACATCAAGAGATACAGTGATATTTTATCTATGTTTTAATAAATAAAACTTTCCTAAAGACCAGAAGGGCAAAGTTAAGGCCACTATGTCAGGCAGTGATGACACACACCTTTAATCCCAGGCTTGAGAGACAGAGTCAGGTGGATCTCTGTGAGTTCAAGGCCACCCCTGAGCTACACAAGAACAATGCTTAAACAAATCCAGGTGGTGGTGACTCAAACTTTAATAACTAGGGAGTCATGCCTTTGATCCCAGCATTAGAGAGAATATAAAATGGGAGAAGAGAGCCACTTTTACCACTGATCCCACAGAAACTTATTTATGAACCAGCTGTTTTCAATTTCAGCCTTTGCTCCCCACTTGGGCTTGTAGCATGGTGGCTTGGCAACAGGGCAGATCACACCTGTAGGTCTCTCTTCCATACAACATTCAACCGCTGCCATTTTGACTGAGGCCAGGTGACTTTACCACCATCTTAACTGAGGTCAGGTAACTTAACTGCCATCTTAAGTGAGAGCTAGGTCAGGTGACCAAGTTCTGCCATCTTTACTGAGGTATTCCCTCCCTGGTTCTCTGGTGTTGACTCTGTTATGTGTTTTGTGCAGTGGAATGCCTTTGGTAGGACCCACAAAGAGCATCCACTTTGCCCAATTCCTGTTTACTCTTTGTGTGTGTGTATGTGTGTGAATAATATAACTTAAATACACCTATGTTTATTGTTAAATGTTATAATTGTCTGTTCATTGTATCTCATTGCAGACTATAGTGTGCATAAATGTAACTTAAATACCCCTATGTTTACTGTTAAATGTTATAATTGTCTGTCCATTATATCTCATTCCAGATTACAAAGCAATTAAGTTTCATGCTTTAAATTGGTATATACTTTTAAGTCTCTTACAAAAAATACTATATATGTAATCTAACCTGATTTAACATTTATTAAGCTGTTTTCTACTATTGTCAGTTGTTGTTCAGTTTTTTCTTCTTTCTGTCTTTTTGTGAGTGTAAATATCACCTGTTAAGTTGAGAGCTAGTACAGTCAAGCTTGAACCCGCCCTCCAGGCAGATTCAATGCTGTAGTTATACCTGATAAACAACCCTCAACTGTTCAGAGATCTGGGGAATATGACATTTAAATATTTAATTATTAAAAACTTTTCATAACAAAAAGAGACATGTTGGCTCCTAGCAGCAGCACTCTATTTCCTCCAAAGAAAATGGAAGGCAAATGGGCACAGAACAACATTCATCTAAAATTTGCTTTAACTGCCAAGCTCTGACCACTGGAAAAAACTGCCTTTCATCCAAACTGAAGATCTCCAGACATGGACAGAATCATTGGAATTGACAGCCTAGCTGCTCAGGTCAAGGTAGGCTTGTCTTCCTACAGATTTCTTGGCCCACAGAATCTTCTGGAGCCTGGCAGGCCCTGCACTGAAGAGCAAAAGAAAAATATGACCCTCAGCGACAATGGAGGACCCTGAGGAGTAGCACTAGATGCCAACCAAGTAAATTCTCTGTCATTGTTTAATCAATAACTTAAGTAAAATTTTATTCTTCTCAAAGATCTCTGATGCAGTTTGACAGCTAAGAGGTTATGTCAGTTTAAAAGGACAACGTCACCAAACAAATTTTAGCAAAATACAAATACAAGTTATTAAGATGTGAGGACAAATATAAGTTAATCAAATTTCTCTCTCATGCTGCCATCTATAGTCTTAAAAATACGTTTCATTGTGCAAAAACATCTGTTACAGTCATTTTGACACAAATTTGCTATTGTTTATACAATGCATATGTCTAAAACTTCTGTTTTCATAAACCCAAAGAATTCTTGAGAGTTCCAGGGAGCTGAATTGAAGGATTCACCTTAAACAGGTCAGATACACCTCTTTCAATTCTCTGGTCCTAAATATATTTTTCCTAAACTTAACTTTGTCCTCTGTTATGCCAATACCTTAAACTGGTGTAAGAGACACCAGATATTTCCAGACCACAAATATTGGACAGGACCAGCTACCACAGGATGTGACCAGCACCCATCGTTCTCAGGTTCCCCCCACCAAGTCAACACCCACAAATAAGCAGGTTTTGAGAATCTGCCACCCCAATTCCTTTAACCTGTTGTGCTTAACCTCCTGCCTTTTTTATTATAAAAAAGGAGATGGGAATGTAATGATCTGTCCTGTTCCTTTAAGAGACAAGCTCTGCTCGCTTTCTCCCTCCCTTCCCCCCTCCACTGCAGAGGTAGGCACATCTTCCTTCCACTTTCATCCTGAGTCCTCTCTTTTCTGTCTCTGTCTCAAAGAGGTAGCTGCTGTCTTGGCTCCTCTCCCTTTCTCTGTTTCTCTTTCTCTCTTTCTTTCTGCCTCTCTCTGCTCTTCCCCCTTCTCTCCTTTCCCTTTCCTTCCATAGACCACTAAATAAATACCCACTTTCTCTGTATGGCATGTCTATCCATCTCAGTCTCTCACCCACCATGCAGCTCCCTGCCTAGGACCCGCTGGCCCTCATGGCCTGCAGGCCACTTGGGGACTCCCTGCCTGGGACTGGCTGACTTTGTGGCCCACTGTGGTCTTGGGACCTGCTGCCCACTGCCACCACTTGGGGAACAGCACAATTTTATTTAAACCATTACAGTAGGGACCAGTTTTTGAAAGTTGTCTTCTCACCTCCAAATACACATCATGGTAATACATAACTCCTTCCCCTGCCAAACACATACATGTGCACACACTCCTCCTCCACACTGAATAAAAAAGAATATTTTGATATACATAGAGACTAGACCTTGTGTTACTATGCAGTTGAGAGAAAAAAACAACAACAAGGCAATGGAGTTTAAAACAGAGCTCCAGAGAGGTGAGAGGTGCAACTCAGGATGTAATGCATGTGAAGGGAGGCAAGGTATCCTGGAAATGGGCCAAAAGGTGTGTTTTGAGCTTCTTTGCTCACAAATAATGGATAATATTGAAGATGATGACTAAGATAATTTGCTTGAATCTAGGTATCTTTTCACTAAGCAAGTGTTAAGGCATCATGTCACACACCTTAAATAGAGAGAGCCCCATGGTGAGCATCTGTTCTAAACAGCAACTGAAATTAGTAGCCAGCTCCCCAGGGGATGGTGAGTGACAGACAAGCCTTTCCCTGTATTCTCCCAGGGAGATTGCCTGTCCCATCACTGTGTTTGATCTGACCATGTATCTATTGCTGAGGTCTAGCTATTCATACTGGAGACACTTCTCCTGCTCAGCATCTCCTCTAGCTCCTCAATCTGACCCTGTTTACTTAGAAATCTCACTTAGGGTCTACAGTGACCCCAGTAAAATGAGTAGTTGTTGATACCCTGTTTCATACTATTTTTCAGCTCACTTCACATCCACACAGGACCCTACATACAGCAGACGCTCAGCAAGTGCTGTCAACTGGCTGGGGGTGTTTTCTTAAACTCCTGTGAAACTCAGCTACTGGGGATGCTGAGAGAGCAGCAGGCCTGTGTTCTCTTCCTCTAATCTCCCCCTTCAGAAATTGGGATTTCTTAAAGGAAATTTGAGGGAGCTTCAGGCTGACACTGCTTAGTTCTGTCAAGAGTTAATTATGTGTGTAGTCTGAGGGGACTTCCCTGTGTGGCTTATAAGAGGAATAACAAGGGGGCATTAGAGACACAGCTGGGTAATGGAAAGACACTCTGAGCTAACTTTAAAGACATGTGGCTCTTTCATTTGCTTTAGGGGGAGTTTTTTTTTTATCCCACACATTTTAGTTTTGCTTATTAAAAAGGAGAAAAATCTTTTGGCTGATTATCTTATTGCATTATCAGGCTGAAGGGAAAAAAGCAAATTCATAATATTACCTGGACTGTAGTTCTCAGGAGGTATAGATCTTGACATTATGCTAATCTTCATGTGACTGATGTGACTCAAAGACGAGGTGAGAGTGTTTCACAGCAGCATAGTTTTGCAAATATTGACTAATATTAAAATGTTTTATATATCAGCATCTACTAATTATATATAATAATGGGTTTATGTGCATGATGTATTTTGATCATATTCACATATGAATGAAGATTCATGTTACCCTCTTTTTTTTTAAAATGTTGTTTTTATTGCATTTTCTTATTTGTGTGTGTGTAGAGGGAGGGCAAGTGTCACAGCACACATGTGGATATTTGTGTGTGTGTGTGTGTAGAGGGAGGTCTTGTGCCACAGCACACATGGGGAATTCAAAGACTAGCTTATAGGAGGGATTAGTTCTCTACCATCTGGATTCTGGGTATTGAGCTCAGGTTGTCATGGCTGATGGCAAGTGTTTTTACCTTCTGGACCATTTCTCTGGCCCAGCTACCCTCTGTTGTTACTCCTAATAAAACTTAATCCCTTCCTCTTCCTCTTCAATGCCTCCCCATCTGTTTTCATGTCTTTTTTTTTCTTTAATGACTGTAGGGTTGTTTATAGGAACCTGGACTGTTTACCTTCAGATACCACCCAAAAAAAGTTCTCTCCTCCTCCACAAACTGTTAACCCCATAGCCCATTTCCTTCCAGATATTGATAGGCCCAATTTTGCACAGGTGATCACAACTTGTGTGAGTTCCAGACTGCAATAGCCTATGGTGCCCAGAAGTCAGCATCCCACAGCACCCCCATGCCTTATCCTCTGGCTCTGCCAGTCTGCCTTCTCCATCTTCTCTGTGTTCTCTGCAGCTTGGATGGGAAGATATAAATACCACATTCAGGCTGAACACTCGTTATTATCAATATTATGAGTTTCTGTAGTTACTGCTAACCACTGCAAAAAGAAGCTGACAACAGCATTGTTCTACGAGCATAAATCTAATTATTTAGTGCATGATTTGACAGTCACATTGTATCAGTTTATCTGAGCAACAGCATTGGCTTCCCCACTAGAACCTATGTCCCTCCTAGCTGGCTTTTGACCAGGCTTGTAGTATAAGATGTGAACTCTCAAATCTAATCAGAAAGAGGTTGGTTACTCCCCTGATAGACTTGCCACTATTGGAAGATTGGGCTCATCTTGCCTTTTTGTCCACAGTTGAGTACTACTACTGATGACGATTCTGCTCCAGCAGCCTCTGTACCATCTTCTGTCACCATGAAAACTACCCAGCAGGGACAAAGCTTCTAGCTTAGTTCCTGGTTTATTTCTCTATGTCCTATGGCTGAAGGGTATACTGTCTTCAACAATAGGTTCTTACTATCTAGCTCTGGTGGCCAAGGAAATGGGGAATTTTTTAAATTTTACATGAGGAATGGCTATAAACAGAGGGATGAGTAGTAAAAAGGTCATTGTCTAGCTTGTAGAGTCACCTAAAAGACAACTTTCTCAGCTTCAGCATTTATCCAGGTTGTCCTGTCATTGTTCAATAGTGAATCTGTCATATTTCCGAAGCTCCTTTTCTGGGGTCAAGAATAGTTCAGTTGGTAGAGAATTCCCTGACAAGTGCAAAGACCTTTGCACTTTGATTGTCATAGTGGATATAAAATCCCTGGTGAATCCTCACAGTGGACATAAAATTCCCTTGCAGCACTGAGGAGGTGGAGAGGAGAATCCTCAAAACTCAGTGGACAGCCAGTTGAGATGATCTGCTGAGCCCAAGATTAATGAGAATCTTCCTCAAAGGAAGTGAATAGCATTCCTAAAGACAGCACTTGAGATTGTCCTCCAGCGTCTGTGTGCACAGGTACACCCTCTCACACATTAACATGTATACACACATGCAAAGAGTGATATTTAGAGGAAAAAGTGAAAATTTAGGCGTGGTGGAGCATGCCTGCAATGACAATGTTCAGGAAGAAAGAGTCAGGAAGACAGAAATTCAAAGCCATGCTGAGTTACACAGAGTGTTCTGGCAAGCCTGGGCTATATAATATGCCACCTGAAAAACAAACACAACAAAATGCATTCATACAAACCAAAATCTAAGCCAAGGTAACAAAAACAGAACCCTGTTTTACATTCACACCTCATTGTTAAGAGCATGAGTGCACAGGTGTGTGTACAGGTGTGTGCACAGGTGCATGTGTGACCATGTAGAGGTCAGTGAACAAGTGCAGATGTGCTCCTCATGATCTAGACAGGGAATCTTACTTGCCCAGAGCACACCTGAGTTGGGCAGGCTAGCTGGCCCTTGTGCTCCAGAAATTCATTGGTCTCTACCTTCCCAGTGTCTGGCTTAAAAACACATACAACCATGCCTTGCTTTCTGTCTGCATTCTGGGGACTAGAGTCAGGTCTTCATGCTCACACAGGAAGCACCATCTCCACAGTCCCTATGCCCCTTTTCTTAATTGATATTGTCTTAGCTTCATTACGTGCTTCCTTCATCACTGGCACCAGATAACTTCTGGATGCTTCCTCAAAATCAAATCAAACAATGAACATTTGCCACCATTTAAGCTCTTTTAGAAAAGCAGGAGCTATAGGCCCTGAAGGCAATTTAACCATTAGAGCCACAGTGGAGTTTTGAGAGGTGCAAGAGTGTAGTATCCTGGGGTAGCTATTTTATTTGGTTAAAATACTCATTTTGGTTTGCAAGAGTTTGTATGTTTTTGAAATCCAGTTTCTTAATATGTCATTCCTACGTCATATTAAGTCACTTTGAATTGAGTCTTGAAATGATCTTAGTAAATGAAGTCTTTGGGTGACTTTTTTTTTTTTTAATTTTGGGGAAACTTATATCCTATCAAACTGAAAAAGGTGCAGCAGAGAAAACACTCTTTAGAAATCCTGGTTGGTGAGACTATTAGAACTAATAGACAAATTCCCATACTTGCTGTGACTCAACACTATTAGGATTCCATTTCTGGAGTTGGGAATAGTTCAACAAGCAAATGCTTGCTCTTCAAATACAAACACTTAACTTCATCCCAAGAGCCATGGAAGAAAGCTGGAATGGTTGTTTGCATCCCAGTACTGGTTAGGCAGAGTCGGAAGCTCCACTACTTGGTGAATTACAGGCCTGTGGCAGGCATGCAGACACAGACTCATAGGCATGCGTGCGCGTGTGTACACACACACACACACACACGCACACACACACACAAACACACACACGCACACAAATGGTGTAGGAGGTTATTCTGTTCATGTGTTGCTTTCATTGGTTAATGAATAAAGAAACTTCTTTGGGCCTGATAGGGCAGAACTTAGGTAGGTGGAGAAAACAGAACTAAATGCTGGGAGGAAGGACAGAGTGAGAGACACCATGGATCCTCTGCCTGAGACGGACACTGGTTAGAATCTCCTGTAAGCCACTGGCACATGAAGATACACAGATTTAATGGAAATGGGTTAAACTAATATGTAGGAGTTAGCCAATAAGAAGTTAAAGCTAATGGCCAAGCAGTGTTTTAATTAACACTGTTTCTGTGTGGTTATTTTGGATGTAAGCTAGTGGGGTGGCCAGGACAAACAAGGGGCCCCCACTCCTTGTAACACATACACACACACACACACACACACACACACAGAGAGAGAGAGAGAGAGAGAGAGAGAGAGAGAGAGAGAGAGATTCTACTTCCTGTCTATGCCTGGTAATCTGTTGTTGGAGCATTGGTGAATTTACTGAACTCAGTCTGGCAAGTATTAGACTATCGGGCACTCGGAAGTGTCATATTCCTTGGAGAACAAAACATACATTTGTAGAAAAAGTCTCTCTGGAATGGAAATGTTCCAAGTTGTAGCCCTGTTAATCAGCATGTAACCTTAACTAAGACCTTCAGACTTTCTGTGGCCCTCTGTTCATGTCATAGCTCTAAAATTAAAGGTTTATGCCTCAGCTTGGTCCACCAACACTCTGATATTTGGCCAGATATGATGAAGACTGCTTTGGAGAAGACATTTTTGATAAAATTAACGTTAAATAGATGGATTGTTTTCTTTCAATGCTGTTATGGAACATGAGGCCTCACATATTCTAGTAACACAACGTATCACTGATCTACACACCCTAAATATGTGAATTCTGACTCAAACAATATTATTCCCCATGAAGTAGGTAGGCCTTTGCCCTATCAGCAGAATGCCTTGACTTCTCTCAGAACAGGAATTCAATAGCAGACAATTTCTGCACTTGGGTTGCAGTCCCACTTTTTGGTACTGCCCACCAGCACAGCATGGGCCCATTAGCCTCATAACTATATTGGCAATTTTCTTTTAAACTTTTATGCATTTATTTGCTTATTTATTTACTTATTGTGTTTATGTAAGTAGGCGTATATCTGGCACTTATGTGTAGATAAAACAACAATTTATTTGCTGGATTTGTGTTAGGAATAATCCTAAAATGAGCCTCTCTGCCGATGCAAATAATCCCAATTAGACCAAACTAGACCGAATCAATGTGTATGTTTACTGCAGTGTGCCCAGGTAGCCAAGAAAATATGGCAGGGAAAGAGAGGGAGACAGAGGCAGGGGCACACAAAACCCAAAGTTCTTTTTCTTTGTGGCAGCCTAAATAGCCTGTGGGAGTGGTCCTGACCCTTCCTGGGGAGGGGTCAGTGCTTTGCAGGCTTTTCTGAATGTGGAATCTGGACCAAGGCAACTCCCAGGGGGTGAGAGCTTGAGATGGAGCTTTCTGCTCCATTGGTGCCCCAAGGATGAATGCCAGGGCTGGAGTGATGCTTTCAATCAATCAATTTGGTTCTCTCCTCCTACTGTGTAAGTCTTGGGGACTGAACTCAGGTCATCAGACTTGGCAGCAGTATTTTTCCCCATTGATCCATCCTCATAGAGTTGACAATTCCTTAAAATAATTGTCTTCATCTGTCTTAGTGAGGATTTCTACTGCTTTAAAGAGACAGCATGACCACAACAACTCTTATAAAGAAAAACACTTAATTGGGGTATCTCAATTACTGTTCAGAGGTCCAGTCCATTATCATCACGGCAGGAAGCATGGTAGAATGCATGCAAACATGGTGCTGGCTACATCTTGATCAGATGGCAACAGGAAGTGTACTGAGACACTGGGCAGTATTTTGAGAATAGAAAGCCCATCCCCCTGGTGACACACTTCCTCCAACAAGGCCATGGCTATGCCATCAAAGCCACATCTCCTAATAGTGCTACTCCCTATGTACTTACAGAAGCCAATTATGTTCAAACTATCACACCATTCATATACATTCTGTTTCTATGGGGAACCTTGGGGAGCATTTACCCCAGAGGCTTCTGACCCCAGGAATGGTCGAGGGTGGAAGGAACACTGCTTGCCCTGTCCTGGGCCATGAAAGACAGCTTCTCTTGGGGACACACTTCCTTTTCCCTCTCTTTCTTTGCTGGACTTCATTTTTCCCATACATAAAATGAAGAGGTTGGAGGCAGAAGTTAACTTCCAATGCCATGTCTAGCAGCAGTGGCCTCTGCGTGGATAGGAAGAGCCATGCTTGAGCTGTGACATTCTATTGGGTTCGTGCCAAGGGAAGGAGGCATGTGAGATGTGCGAGGATGTTTGTGTGGAAATAAACCTTTTCTGGGGTATTCAAAGTTTAGGGGCATCAATGGGGAACTCCTGCTCACCCTATAAATATCCTTTCAAGCCTGAGCAGTTGAGGAAAGCAGGGTACAGTCTCCAACTCTGTCAGAAGTTACCGGGGAAAGTCCCTGTTCTCCCTGTGCTTTCATGTGTGTATCTGGGGATGTGTGAGTGACAAAAGGTGGAGAGGCAGTCATTTGATGGGTTCAAAAGAACCCTTAGGACTAGGGGACCATTACTACTCATCTCGCATCTCCAGAAGGTTAAGGTCCCTGTGACTTTTGTTAGGTGAGACTGGCAGGGCCTCTGCTGAGTGTGGAAGCACAGGCTTTGAACCCATGTAGTCAGGCGGATGCAAGAAGACTGCCTATGATTTTGAGACCAACCGTGGCTACCTAGTGCTAAGAAGAACCAGAGTTCCACACTGTATCTTAACTATGTTTTTAAGCAGTTCACTGGAAAAGTTGCCTGCTGTTATTTCAGGATCTGTGTTGTTTCTTCACCAGTGAAGAGGCCAGACACCTAAGCTAACCTGCTTTGTGTCTTTGAGCCTTTGAGGGAAGTAATTGGGTAAGCCTTTGTAAGCTATGCAAGGGAAGTAATTGTCAAGGTTACAGCACACACTCACGTGACTGAGCTGAAGAAAGGCCACCTGAGTCTTCTTCCTTACGTGTCAGTTTTCTGTTTTCTTTCTGGCATTCACTGTAAGCCCATAATAGACAACAGCTCAAACCAATGGACAGGGATAGCAACTGCTTACACAGCTGGACTCGAGGGGCTGGACTTGAGTTTCCCAGTTAATAGACTTCTGCCTGTGGACGTCAGCTGGGTTCTGGCCCACTGGACTGTAGCTTACTCCATCCCTGTAAGTGTCAGAGCCGCTTTAGACACATTCACTTTCCTGGCAGTCCATTGGCTGAAGGGGCGAGTCAGGCTTTGGATTTGGCTCTGCAGGTTAGAGCACTTGTTATGCAAGAGGACCTGGGTTTGGAGCCACAGCAGTCACATAAAAGCCTGGGTGGTCTCTTTTGCTGACATTCTCAGCACTGTGGGGTGGGGGCAGAGGCAGGAGGATAGATGGGACTTTCTGGTGGCTAGCCTAGCCCCAAGATTAGCAAGAAACCTGTCTCAAGGCAGAGAGAGAGAGAGAGAGAGAGAGAGAGAGAGAAGAGCAGAAGGGTTTTGCTTCCATTTCCTGTAGAAAAAAAGTTCGTAGCATACAAGGCTTTAGAAAAAGATGTTTTTCTCTTTTTCTCAAGCACCGTCTCAGCAGTGATGACTATCCAGTTTTCCACAACAAAATCTGAGTTCGCACAATAAACTTTCACTGTGAAAACAGTTGTTAACTCTGGCCTCTGCTTGTACACCTCTGTACACACACCCATCAGAACATGTAAATCACAACAGTTAATGAATTTCAAGCATGTTTCTTGGGGCAGGGAAGACATTGGTGAATGGACTCTACATTTTATGAAGACACAAATGGACAGTATTGTTTAGCTGTCCATTAGAAATTTTAGAAATTAATGCAAACAATTGAAAAAGTCCGAGTGAAGTCGAGAGCCTCAGAAGGTCTGGGAATGGGAAATTGGCAGCATTTCCTGTAACCAGGCCTCTTTGAGAGGGTAAAGGCATGTGTCGGTTTGTCAACATTATTATGACAACATCTATCAGGTACTGGGAGCAAGCCAGGCCTGTGTCCTAGAGAATAGCTTTCCAAGCAGAGGCAGTGGCTGCCACGAAGACATGAAGTTCATGAAGCACACTGATGAAAGCTAAAAGTAGAAGTGTCTGGGAGATTGTGGACAGTGGGGGCAGATCTGGTAGGGTCCTAAAGGCCACCACCATGGCTCCAGTGTTGATTAACTGAGTTAGAAAAAGCTAGAAGGCCTTGTTCAACAGGGAGACATGTCTTGGCTTATATTTTCAAAGGACACTGTGACTGCTATCTTGTGAACAGACTGAGGTGTAAAAGTGAGATCACCTGGGAAGCCACTGCTGTCCTCAGGAGAGAGGATACGGCTCAGATCAGGGTGGCAGCAATGTGGGTGTGGGAGACAGCTAGACGAAGCTTCAGGACGTCAGTGTGGTGTTTCAATATGCAAAGGATAGAAGATGGGGCCAGCCAAGCAATCACAAGACAGAATCAAGCATGGTGACTCATGTATGTAACCCCAGCATCTGTCAGGTGGTGATTCATGTATGTAACCCCAGCATGTATCAGGTGGAGACTGGAAGTTCGGGTGTCTTCCTGGAGTATGTAAATATTTGAGGCCAGCCTGGGTTACATGAGACAGAGTTCCAACCAACCAGCCAGCCAGCCAGCTAGCCAACTAACTAACAACCAACCAAAATATTGGCAAAACAGTTTTTGGGATGGTATAGACAGGAAATGAGGGCCCAGGATGTAGCTCAGTAGAGCGTTTGTGTAACATGCACAAAGATCTGGGTTCTATTCCTAGCACTTTTAAAACCTGGCTATGGTGGCACATATCTCTGCTCCCAGGATGTGGGAGGTGGAGGCAGAAGGATTAGGAATTCGAGGTTATAACCAACTGCCTAGAGGGTACAATAAGGTCAGCCCAAGTTACTGTGTGACAGCCTGTTTCAACAACAAACAAACACACAAAGAAAATGGGGTAGAGAGCAGTGCACCAGATCCTTGTTTATCTTTGATGCTGATGATAAATCATTTAGGAGAAGTATAATTCCATCCTTGGATTCCCCTTAGGTGGAAGTCCTTGGTAATCTTTAAAGTTCCCATCGAGTGCTTGAAGGCAAATACCTGATGAGTTATAAAGAGGAGAAAAGGGGAGACAGGAAAGAAGACAGGGTGTCTAGACAATTTGTTTTCTTAATATCTCCGAAATCTCTGATGTATCTGCCTTTCTGAGGCAACATATTCCAAAGACATGAGGAACTAACTTACGAATGCCCTTAGTCCAAGCTTGTTTCGCTGGCTGCACAAGTCTTTGCAGAGAGCTTATCGTGTGCCTATTATGGAACAGAAAGTAGTCTGTGAACTCTTCAATGAGGCGTGAGCAAGCCTGACAAGATTGCTGCCTCCCTGCAGGTCACATTTCCGAGGGAGATAAAAGGCAGGGCAAGACAGAGAAACCCTGTAACTATCACTGCTTGCAGTGAGAAGTATGGTGTGGGCCACCTTTTTGTAGGGTATGGAAGAAAGTAAGCAGAGACGTGGAGCAGTGGATGCCCGCTACTGCCCTTGAGAGGTAGATGGGAGCAGTGGATGCCCGCTACTGCCCTTGAGAGGTAGATGGGAGCAGTGGATGCCTGCTACTGCCCTTGAGAGGTAGACTGGAGCTGCCACCTGAAGTGTATTTTGTAGGTGAGTGTGACCCCTCTCCATTTGCCCACTGAAACCCCAGTGCAATGGCACTCGACAGTGGAGACTTTGAGGGGTAATTAGGACATGAGGAATAGGCTTGGTCCTTTATAAGAAAAGACACCAGGAAGATAATTTCCTGTACTCAAGAATGCAACAAGACTCCATCCACCTACAAACCAGGAAGACGGTCTTAGCAGAAACCAAATCAATAGGTCCTTTCCAAACTCCAGAATGGAAAGACATGTTTAACCCTCCCAGGTGCCATTTCAAAAGCCCAAGCCAGGCCCAGTGTGTGTGTCTCTGTGTGTGTGTGTGTGTACACACCCACCACAATGTGTGTGCAAGCCCGAGGTTAGAAAACCTAAGAACTCAGTTCTCTCTCTCTCTCTCTCTCTCTCTCTCTCTCTCTACTGCATGTGTCCCAGGAATAGAGCTCAAAGCAGCAGACTTAGCAGCAGGCACCTTTACTGAGGATCTGTCTTGCTCTGTTATTTAGTTTTGAGTCAGGGCTTTACATTGTAGCCTAGGCTGGCCTCACAACCATTCGAGTCCTGGGATTACTGGCCTGCATAGCCATGTTGGGCTTCTTTTTCTCTGCTTAGTGGCTGGAGGCTTGAATTCCTTTTGAATTCACCTTTATTTCCTTGGCTCAGCAGGGGCAGTTTATGAAAATAGAGGAGGGTGGGTAGATAGATAGCCATTCCTGATTGAGGATATCACTCAGGAGGGAAACCTGCTTTTGATGGGTTTAGACGCGATGCTGGATGCCAGAGAGGTGAGTTTGCAAGCCTGTTCCAGCAAGCAGCCATGTGTAACAGCTTCCACTCGGTGCCTGGTGACTGCAGACTGCCCTGTCTTTTTAGGGCTAGAAGGGAGTCCATGATAAGGCAGGGTGGAAACCTGACTCACTGGCATACAGTTACAGGCTTTTGTCTCTGATTCTGACTTGGAAGTGACTCATGGGTTGGAAAAAAACCTTTTGGAAGCGAATGTGAGGGAGTGAAAGGCAGTCTGCCTTGACTGGATTTTATCCTAAGATAGTGTGGGCCTGCTCGTCCATGAACTCTGGGAAACTTAAGCTGCTTCAGCCTTCCTCCTACCTCAGCATGGGAGTCACTCATTTGCTTCAAGATTTTCATGGAATGCAATTTAGAGGAAGATATAATCTTTCTTTTTCTACATATCCACTAGCGCAGGACAGATGTGCTTCTAGAAGCCAGAAGCAAATGTCACGTTCTTCTTTTATGTTAACAAAGTCTTTGGTTCCAACAACCATCAGGCCGTTTCCTTGCTTTTCAGACTTGGCCCCTGCTATCTGCAGTGGATTTACTGAGCATCTGCTGATGAGGACAGAGTCTGGGACACCAACACCAGGGAACACAAGGCAGAGCAGTGGGGCTCAGATGAGGTCTGGAGAGCTAGTTCTGAATTCCTCTAGAGATGCAGTTTGGCTTTAGAGGCTGGAGGTGGAAAGAATACAGAATAAATGAAGCTAAACAATAAGAAGAATTTTTTTTGTAAAAAGAAAAAAATACTAGGCCGTCCCAAGGAATATGAGGCAGGCAGGGCTGTACCAGAGGTCCTGCTAGCTTCTCTTTGTTCTTGTTTCATTCTCTGCCCATTTCTGTCTTCATATTTTTCGTTTTTTCTGCACTAGGCAAGGAAATGGGGTCACATAGAACTTTATAATTTTTTTCAGTTTATCCCTGAGGAGAAATAGTCTTGTACACTTTCAGTTTCAAGTTCCCAAGAAGGCTTGTGATTGGATTAAAATGTGTCACTACTAGGATCCTGCACTAATTCTCTGGGGCAAGGTAGGAGAGTCGGGTGAGTTGGGGTGCAGTGTGGTCAGCACCTCGTGAACTAAGTGGTTCTTCCGGGAACCTTGTGGGTGTGGGGAGACAAGAAGGGATTGCAGCTTCAACTGGGACTTAAGAAACCGAGGGTCTGTAGGCTGTTTTCAGAACCAGCGACAAGAGGTTTGACTGGAGAAAAGCAATGATCCCAAAAGAGTTGCCCATTTGGGGGCAAAAAGCCTTTTGGAAAATTTAGATGCCCCAATTGCTGTGAGGACAGAGGCTGTCCCCATAACGCTAATGTGGCCACAAACAGGTTGAGCACTCAGTCCAAGTTCAGAAGACTGAGTAGTTAGTACCTGTGTCTCCAGAGACACAGTTTTCTTTCACTTCTGTTCAGGCCTGGCCTGAGCTAAGCTAGGCTTCTGGTAGCATTTGCCCAGGCCTGGGGCAGGGGAAGGGCTATGGGGTGCTCCTCCCCCCTGGTGCCACTAGCCAAGCTGGGTAGGCTGGATGTTTGAGAGTGCCAAAAGAAAGCCAGGGCTGTACGAGGAGATGCCAGCTAGGTGGCACAGGCCCCGCCCTAGTTTGGAGCACAGGGCTGGGGTCTAGATCTTTCAATGCAAATCCTGTTAAGGGTAACCAAGCCGACTGTGCACCTAGTCTTGAAGATGACTCAGTGCCCGGTGGTCAGTTTGTAGAGTGAGCCTACACTGAGCACCTGTAAGGAAACAAGCAAACCATGACCCACAAAATGTCACCAGAGCTGAGGTGCAGTTTCCTAGAGGCTCTTTACAGAGAGGAAGCCACCGGGGAAAGGGACACTGGGCTTTGCAGTCGATGAGGATTGAATCCTGTGTGTGAGTATGTGTGTTGGGGTGGGGGGAGGGGCTGGAGGCAGGGAGCAAGGCCTTCCCAACCCCCACTCCCCTTGGTGACTGCTGCTGGCTTTATAACCTGCTCTGCCACGTTGTAGGCACTTGGAGGTGGGTGTTGGCACCAGTTATATTAGCCAGAGGAATTTTTGGTTGAACATAAGTCTTCCCCACTCCCCTCGGTCCCGTCTTCACCCCCCATTTTTCTCCCCCTCCCCGCCAGCCCAGGCCCCTCTTGACTGGGTGGCAGCGACCCTGATGCGGCTGAAATCCAGCCTGGCCCGGCAGCCGCCGCGGCTCCCCTCCCCCGCCGGCCTGCGAGCCCATTTTCGCTTGGCCGGTCCCCGCGGCGCCGGATGGATGGCGCCCCACCCCCCGCTCCTCTGCTCAGTCATTCAGACTTGGAAAGTCAATAACACGCTGACATCATCAGGAGTTTGTGTATTATTACAGGGCTACTTTCCAGAATACCTGGCATTATCTAAGAGAGGAGCACTCAATTGCACCAGCAAGGCCCAGAGCTGAGCTCGAAGCCTAGGGGAGGCGCGGCTGCTGCGGCCAGGCCCTTTTCTCCACCGGGAGTACCTCCAGGGCACCAATTAGGAACAGATGGTGGCTTCTGCTCTAAAAGCAGCCGCACTTTATATATCGATGCAGATTCTTTTTGGCTTGGGGTGTACTCATAAGTCACCCTCATGTGACCTCCATTTCTTCCGAATACATACATGCCCTGACTTTTGCTCTTTAAAGAGCATTTTCAGTGATTCTCACAAAGGCAAAAAAGAAAAGCACTTGTTCTAACCAGAAGCCAAAGCGGGCCTCCTTTGAGGCTTGGTTGTTATGTAATCGCCATCGCTGGTAATTAGGACTTTGCTTTACCTCCAAGGCTGAACTGGCTGTTTTGGTGCCTGAGTTTCTCTTCAAGCTTCCTGCCAGGCAAGCACAGAAAAACATGGCCCAGATTTATGGTGCAAACTGCTTTCCAAGCAAATTGTCTTAGTATTCTCTTTCGATTCTGGAAGAGGGGAAGTAGGTGAATTTGGTGTTAATTAACCTCACTTTATCTTACTGCTCTGGAGTTTCCTTTAGCTAGAATGAGTTTTTAAAAATTATTTTATGCATTTTAGCAGTCTCTTCCCTCCCCCTTGCTGTTAACGGTACAGGAAGTAGCTTTGATACTAATTAATTGTATAGATTGCTACCATTTTGCTCTGAGGACACATTCATATGTTAAAGACAATCCACCTAATAACTCTCACAACATGGTGCCTTTTCTGCTTGGCCAAACAGGTCATTTATTTACAGACACGGGACAGGTCTCCTTTAAATTCTATCCAGTATTTTTAATTAGAAGAAATGGCAGCCAGTACTAATTTGGAGAAGCACGGGGAAGGGCCTCTTTGGCCTCATCTTACCCCTCTTGCTCTGGCAGGGAGCTGCCTGACTTAAAAGTCCTTAAGTACTCCCCTGGAGGAAGCAGAGCAGACAGCCTCTCAAGGAGAAATGTTTTCACTCCCTGCAGTCAGTCATTTCAGTAGGTTAAGGGAAACTTTCCTCTAGATGGTGTGACAGAGAAAGACTCTGTCTGAAGATGTTGGTCCCTGAAGATCCAGCCCCAGCTGGGTTGTGTACATTCAGGCAGAGCTAGAACCTCCAAGATGGCGCCCTGGCTGCCCCAGAAGTGTCTGAAGTGGTGAAAAGTGCAAAAAAAAGGAAATTATAGGGTCAGAAAGGTTTGAAACCTCTAGCCAGCTGAAAAGCAAGGTCTGTTTTCCCATTAAAATCTGCTTTGAATGCTGTGGCTGCTATAGGTACAATCCTGTGTGTATGCGTGCAGATCCAATTAGAGGAGCTCAACCGTTGTTCCTTAGGTGACTTCCACTTTTCGTTTGAGGTGGGGTTTTTCTCATCTCCCCTCCCCCCTTAATATTTTTTTTTTTTTCCGAGACAGGGTTTCTCTGTGGTTTTGGAGCCTGTCCTGGAACTAGCTCTTGTAGACCAGGCTGGTCTCGAACTCACAGAGATCCGCCTGCCTCTGCCTCCCGAGTGCTGGGATTACCCCCTTAATATTTGTTTATGTGTATGGGCATTTCTCTGTTTGAATGTATGCAGGGGCCTATTATGGTGCAAGACGCCGCTGATCCCCTGGAGCTGGAGTTTCCCTGGATGCGAGCACTCAGACATAGGTACTCAGGACTGATTTCTGGTACTCTGCAAAAGCTGCAAGGTCTGTTAAGTCCTAGCTGCTGCCCCGTGGCCTGCTTCTTGAAGTAGTCTAGGTTAACTGCCAGAGTTCCAGTCATCAGCCTGCTTTTACCTCCCATTTTGCCATCTTGCAGATTCTGTGGTCATGCTTGGCCTTCTATGTAGGTTCTAGGCAATCAAACGCAGGTCCTCACACCTGTGAAGCAAGTGCTATGGTGCCTGAGCCATCCACTCAATCCCAGAGATCCCTTCACCTAGAAATACTTTATGTTAAATTAGCAATGAACTATGCTTAAGCTTTATTTCTCTCGAGAATATGATTCGGAAATTTAACGATGACAAACAAGATTGTTAAAGTCAGTGAGACAGCTCAGGGGTACAGGTGCTGGTTGGCTAAGTCCGGATATCTGAGTTTTGTTCCCATGTGGAAGGAGAGACCTGACTCCCTGGAGTTGTTCTTACCTATACATGTGCACCCTGGCCTATGAGCCCATATGCACACATCGTGTAATTAAATGATAATAAAACACTTTTAAAAATTGTTGATCTTTATTTTTATGTGCATTGGTGTTTTGCCTGTATGAGGGTGTTAGGTCCCCTAGAACTGAAGTTTCAGACAGTTGCAAGCTGACATGTGGGTCCTGGGAGTTGAACTCGGGTCCTCTGAAGAGCAGTCAGTGCTCTTAAACACTGAGCCATCTCTCCAGCCCCCAATAATATATTTTTTAAGTAAAAAAGATTTTAATTTTGTTTGCAGTAGAGATATCATGCCTTCTTGAATCCCTTAACCAGCGACTTTCCTTATCATAAGCTGCCCGGGGACTATCCTGAATCTCATCTAGGTTTCTTAGCAATCCTTTAAAAATAAATTTTTAAAAATTAGTCTTTGGAATATATCTGTATATGTGTATGCATATCCACCTGTACACATATATGTCTATGTGTATGTATATATACATATACATACACACATATACATATGCAAGCTCTGTTGTTCTGTTGTGCCCTGTCCCTTAAGTGCCTGTCTTCTCTGTTGTTAAAAAATTTCTAACTTCACTTCATACTGGCTCCTCTTGAAATATTTTTCTGCATCAAAGCCAAGGGTCTAGTGTTACCTGAGTCTAGGTCCCTAAAAGAGTAAACTACTAGAGTCTACTGTAGCTGCTGCCAGTGAGACGGGTGCATGCACTCACCTTCACCCAACCTTGGGCTAGTTATTTAGGGCTTCCTGTAGCTTAACAGAGAGCAATGCTTACTTTGGTGCCAAGCCTCTTTGGTTTCCAAGGTGAAGAGTCTCTTAAACCTCTACCAGGTGTGTCCAAACGTGTGCCATTACCATAGGCTGTTGTCATCTACAAAGTCTACACTCAAGAACACAGACTCAAATTATAAATCAATCAATAAATCCATCGATCAAAGTAAGTTTATGGTTTGTGTTGGGCTGCCTTCTCTGCTATGCTTGGCTACATGTGGCCCCTTGAAGTGGGTTGGTCGCCTCTAATAGCATGACTGCTTGCTAGCTCAGCTGATCCACTTCTGTCTAAAACTGGCTGATAAAAGACTTATTGCTGAACAAGGATATACTGCATCCATCTTGTTCCAAGTGCTGATCTTCTGTACCTTGTAATCACCTTCTCATCCTGGATTTTTGCCTATGCAGAGGGACACAAGCTAGAAACTGCGTTGTGTAGAACCTAATGGAGGAGGCCACTCCTCCCATTGCTCTGCTCAGAGCATCCATGGTCAGGAGTGAAACTCTGGTGCTTCTCTATTTCTTTTGGAATACAGAGGTTGTCCTCTGAGCCTTTCCTGACAAATATTTGCCAGTTGGTTAGAACTGGGTGTACTTTGATTCACAGAATTCTTCTCTTTTAGATGGGCCAGGTGCAGAGTCCTCTTATCTTGGCTTTGAAAGAAATAGCATTGAAATCCACCCTTAGCTTTGAGAAAGACCAGGGCAATCCTGATTCTTCACCCATATTTGAGATAGGGTCTCACTGTGTTGTTTCGGCTGGTCTTGAACATTTTGGTTCAAGCACTCCCCACAGTGTAGTTTCCCCATTAGATGAGACTGCAGATGTGTACCTCCATACCCAGTTGAGATACCAGGATATCCACAGACATTGCCACTGTATCCACAAGAGTCAGGAAAGGTGTCTGTCAACTGATTTATGGATAATGAAAAGGTGTGTAAGCCAGGCTTGGAAAGACAAAGCCTGCATCTTCTCTCTCTAATGCAGAGCCTGGCTTTTAGCTTTTATATATGTATATGCAGGCAAGTGTGAGTAGAGACCAGGAAACAGTAAACGGGCCCACAAGCTGGAGGAAGAAAGAAGATCCAAGGACGGGGGGAAGGAGGGCACAGAACACATGTGAGGTGGGAGTGGAAGGGGACTACAGGAGTACAAGCCGTGGTGGGGGTCAGGAACAAAACCAATTCAAGCTAATTAAGTCTGAAAGCGCCATAAGGAAACTTGTTATTTTGTGTGCTAAGTTAATACATAAATTACCGAATGCATAAACTGTGGGCAAGAGTTTCAATCAATTGCTCATTGATATTTTTAGTTAAAAATTAGAGAAACAAATTAGAAAAATAGAAATAGAATGTGTTGGTGCTTAACAATAAGCCCAACAGGCAGGAGGCAGAAACAAGTGGATATTGAGTTAGAGGTCTTTATGTAGGAAGCCCCATCCATAAATAAATAATCAAATATTAGAAAACAGCTCTAGTGGGACTTTTAGTAGACTTCAAAAATCAGATTCAGAAAATTTCTGTGTTGAGCTGTTACTATTTCAAAATCTTCTTGGTTGCTATGCACGCATCTAGCTGTGGAATGCAGCAAATAGTTTTTGAATGCAGGATTTTAGCTTTGAATAGAAGTTGTGGAGACATGACAAACTAGAGGGTCAAGGGAATGAATTTAGCTCTTCCTGGTATTTAGGGGTCTGCCTGATCAATTTTGTTTTGCTTTACAAAACAAGCAACAATAACAACAGAATCCAAACTAGAATCCAGAGTTTTCATTTCTTAGTAAAGAAAAAAAAAGAACATATTTTTCTATAACAGAAAAAGTTTCAGTCAATGTAAACCATGGTGACCACTGGGTTGAACTGAGAAGATATGCCCCTTTCAAAGTCAGTGCCAGCCTCTGAGGCCTCAGGTGAAGCCTTTCCCTCTTAAGCAGGCTCATTCTTTTCCGTCTCTGATGATGGCAAGCTCTCAAATCTGTGCACGCTTTCCTGTGAGCCCTTGGAGATGAGAGCTTCCTTGGCATTTTTCTTCTTTTCACAAGGAAACGCAGTTCTGTGTAGGCCGGAGAAACCTTCCCATGTCAGCATACGTCTAGGACCACAGGCTTTCAGGGCGCCCTGAATACTAATGTGACAAATGAATCTGACATTTTAGCTCCGTAAGTGTTAACATCTCTAGCTGCATGTAGTATGCTAATGGCTGGATTTTGAAATCCATGTCTTGGTTTGGATGTAGCTTAGTTGGTACAGTGCTTGCCTAACTGTGTGCAATGCCCTGGGTTTGATCTGCAGCACCTCATAAAACTGGATGGAAAGGAAGAGTCATGCCTGTCATCTAAGTGCTAGGGAGATGGAGACAAAAGGTATGAGGCCCAAAGATGTGAGCCCATTCCACCTTTTCTGAAGGTCAGAGAGTTTGAGTTTGATCAAAGTTGTTGACAACAACTGTGGCTACACACCCTGACCTAGGGTGTGGTTACCTGGTGTTTTGGACATCAAGATGGCTCATAGAAGTAGATTCGCTCCACTCTGACCAAAGATCAGAGAATTCAAGCGTACTTCTGCTCCTTCATTTGAATTAGGAGGTTTGACCTAGGGAGTGGCTGCCTTCTGAATACTTGGTCTAGGATAGACTCATTGCCTAAACAACAGAATTCTTTTATCATGAATTAATGGCTTGACATTCCAAATAATTGAAGCAAGGAACTGTTCCAGTTGTCCTTTGTATCATGTTAAAGCAGTGTTTTGCCTTCCTCCTCCCTTTGTATTGAGTATAAAAGTATATGGAAAATTAAACACGGACGAACTCAGAACTTAGCATTCAGTATTTGCTGAGTTGTCCTCCTGATGCTATCCTATGTCTCTGTGATTCCTTTTCATTTCTGTTCCTCCTACTTAACTTTTCTAATCCTTATGACTAGGAGCCCGGCAGAAGTCACCCCATAAAGGTGGCTCCTGACATATGGCAGCCCAACGTGACGTGGCTTATGACAAAAAGGAACAGAACTTAAGATGGTCCTCAACTATGTAGTGATGAGACTCTCAAAAAACAGAAAAAAAAAAAAACATTTATCACCACTCCCTAGCCCTGAGACAGAGTTTTTCTGTGTAGCCCTGGCTGTCATAACTCATACTATCTAGACCAGGATGGCCTCAAACTCAGAGATCCGCCTCTGCTTCCCAAATACTGGGATTAAAGACGTGTACCACCGTGCCCAGCCTTCATTTACTTTCTTATGAAAAGAATAATAGCTGTCATCTTCCATCTATCTGGTGTCTACATCCTGCAGAACAGTAGTTCTTACCCTGTGGGTTGTGACCCCTTTGACAAACTTTTATCTCCAGAAAATATTTACATTACAATTCAAAACAATAGCAAAATTACAGTTGTGAAGTAGCAAAGAAAATAATGTTATGATTAGGGTCACCACAACATGAGGAACTGTATTAAAGGGTTGCAGAGTTAGGAAGTTTTACATGTATCCTTAGCTCTTTGTAGAATGAAAGCTATGTTGTTGAGGTATAGCTCAGTGGTAGAGCAGTAACCTAGCATACACAAGTTTGATCCCCAGTAAGAGAAAAGAACAGTTACTTCTTGACATACCAAACAGAAGTTGTCTCATAGGATAGTACAAAATTACAGTGTATTACAAAAACCAACATCATAGAATAAAATTGTTCTATCATGTTTTAAAAAGTATCTACGAAGACTGAAAAAGTATAGCACTCTAGTGCCAATCCCTATTCACTCGAAATTTCAAGAAGAAATGCGTCTCTAACATCACTCCTCTCCATGTTCATAAATCATTGAGAAAATAGGCATGGAATTTAATTTAATTTAAAAACCATGTATGATTTATGTGTTTCTAAGTTTTATTATAAATAAAAATGTATATATCCTCATCTGTGTATATTGTGTGTGTATGTGTGTGTGAGAACCTGTGCCAGGGCGTACCTGTGGAAGTCAGATGGCACTGGTTCTCTTGTACACGTGAGTTCTAGGCATCAGACTTGGAGGTAGGTGTGTGCCCTTCACTGAACCCGAAGCTCGGCAGTCCTGGTGTTGCAGGTGTGTGTCACTGTGTTCCGCTCTTATGTGGGTGCTGGGATCTGAACCCAGGTCCTTATGCTTGTGCAGCAGGTACCTTACTGACTGAGCTATCTCCTGACAATGTGTATCTTAGTGAGGGGAGGTGACTTTTAACTTCTCTGGCCGTGGATGGCTGTACTGCCTGCACTTGGACGAGCGGGCTTGGCATCAATCCTAGTTATGATTTCTTCCCACGTGTGCACTTAAGAGTGCACACACATACACATCTGAGAAACAGTGATGGAAATAGTATTTTTAATAGCAATATTTTCTCGAGATTCTTCAAATGCCTTTTGAATTGTTTGCCAAAAAACCTCAGGGCTTGTTAAAAATCAGCTGTGGTTAGCTCCTACTTCATTCACTTTTGTGGAGAGCAGAGAAATAAGAAACACCTGCTCAGAAAATGTATTTATTTTAAATCGTATGTATTCTTTGCTTCCTCAACACCTATGATCTAATTTGACCTTTACTGGTGCTTTGTCATTGTTCAGAATTGGGCCACTAGAATGGGTGTGAGGGTTTGATTTCTTCAGTATAGTAGGGGACAAGAGATATAGAGATTACCTTGACACACGGCACTCATAGGGTTTGAGCAAACTGATTTCCTTAAAATGACTGTGTGCCCCTTAGAAAGCCTCCGTGTATACACAGGGTGTGTGCGTTCCCCAGTTTGAAGGTGGCTGCCCTGGAAAGAGGAAAGAGGTCTCGTTTCCTGCAGCAGAAGGAAAATAACTGCATATTGTGGGACATTGTCCTCTGGCAGAATAGCTATAATGGTCTTAATCAGAGCAGCTTCCATTATTACAAAACCTCTCTCAAGATCAAACGTTGACCTTCCCTCATTTAGAAGGAGGAGATTAGCCACCAAGGGTCATTATCGATTCCAGTCTCCCTCTAATACATCCCTTCCAGACGGATGTCATCCTGCTCATCTGCACAAGGTTTGGGGAGGTACTGGAGAGTGGAAAGTTAGCTGGGGGTGGGTGGGACTCCATCCATGCAACTATGGGAACATTGTTATCAGTGCTGGGGCCTTCACCATGCTCTGGTGTTGAAATAGGAGCTGCTGGCTACGTTCCGGCACCCGGCCGCCGGCATGGCTAGCTTTACCCGAAATAATTACATGGAAACTGTATTCTTTTAAACACTGCTTGGCCCATTTCTATCTAGCCTCTTCTAGACTAATTCTCACATATTAATTTAGCCCATTTCTAATCATCTTCATAGCACTGCTAGGTGCGCTTACCAGGAAGATTCTAGCCTACGTCCATCCTGGGTTGGAGCTTCATCGCGTGTGTCTGCCCAGGCGCAGGGAGCCTGGTGTCTCTGAGCTTACTTCCTCTTCCTCCCAGCTTTCTGTTCTGTTTACTCTTCCCACCTATGTTTTAACCTATGAGGGCCAGCCAAACAGTTTCTTTATTGCTTAACCAATGAAATCAACAGATTGATATATGACACTCCCACATCACTCTGGTTAGTAACCCTCCATGTATGTGATATGTATGTGTGAGCCTCCTGTAGGTAACCCTTCACCATGCTCTGGTAAGTAATCCTCCATCTTTATGTGATATATATGTGTGAGTAATCCTCCATGTGGATGTGATAGATATGTGTGAGATGTTTGAGTGTGTGATATATGTGTGTGAGATGTTTGCATGTATGAAATATGTGTGTGAGATATTTGCGTGTGTGATATATGTGTGTGAGATATTTGCATGTATAAAATATGTGCGTGAGATGTTTGCATGTGTGATATATGTGTGTGAGATGTTTGCATGTATGAACTATGTGTGTGACATGTTTGCATGTGTGTGCATTTGAAAGCTGAAACAAGATGTTAGGTGACTTCTCTCCAGATCTCTTTCCTGCCCCATAACTCTAGAGTTATAGACACATGTGAGTTCCACTATTGCATGGGTATTGGGATATAATTCAGTTCTTTATAGTTGTACACACTAAGCCATCTTTCTATCTCGCTCCCCACATTTTTTTTAAAGATAGCCCCTTTAAAGCAGTTTTTAAACATTTGGTTTATCAATTTACTTATTGTGTGTGTGTGTGTGTGTGTGTGTGTGTGTGTGTGTATGTGTGTGTGTGTGTGCGCCCATGCACACATGTGCCAAGGTGCTTATGTGGAGGTCAGAGGAAATCTTTTGGGCAGTGATTCGCAACCTTTTTAATGCTGCAACTCATTAATAAAGTTCCTCATGTTATGGTGATCCCCAACCATAAAATTATTTTTATTACTACTTCGTAACTGTAATTTTGCCACTGTTATGAATTGTAATGTAAATATCTTAATGCAGAATACCTGCTATGGAATCCCCAAAGGGGTCATGACAATAACCACTGCTTTTTGGAGTCAGTTCACTCTTTTCATCATGTCTTGGAGATAAAATTCAGGTTGCCAGGGTTGGGTAAATATCTGTTTTATCAATTGACCCATTTTGTCAGCACCTAAATAAAACAGACAAATTTTAATAACCTAGCGTGTGTGAAGTCTTTTACAAGCATTGTTTCTATAAATCTCTGCAATGCTCATGTACAGTAGATATTTATTACACTTGCGTGCTTGTGTCTCTTCTCCCCCAGCTCATATGGTGAACCCTGATGAACCCCATACACAATGTGATTGAAAGGTAGGGTCTTCAGGAGATGGCTAAAGGTCATGAGGTCAGCATCCTGACTGTGGGATTAATGATCTTACTGTTTGGAGGTGGGGCACGTGCCGTGGTGAGTGTGTGGTGGGCAGATGGTAACTGTACAGTCAGGTCCCTCCTTCCAGCTCCTCAGGCTTGCAAGGCAAGCTCATTACCTGCTCAACTATCTCACTGCCCCACACCAAGGGAACTTTTTGACCCCTTCTGTCTTGTAGAAAGTTACCTCCTATGAAGAGTGGACTTCTCGATCTTGAACTTTGCAGAACTGTGAACAATGCATTTTTATTATTTGCAAATCATCAAATTCAAGTTTGTTTGGCTTTGTTTCTGCTTTTCTAAGGCGGGATTACCATCCCACTTTTCAAACAAAGAAAGCCTCAGAGGGCAGGGGAGCTGAATGCTGCTAACATCTTTCACCTGTGCAGGCCAACTGACTATTGCAACACTTGTGACTCTGTCCTGGTTTTTTTAGGAGCAAGGATTGTAAGTTGGTGTACACAGATCTGCTTTAACAGTTTTAATGCAAATACATGTAAAAAGCTTTGTTTTTTTCTATGTAACCTTAAGGTTTCATGATGACTGTCTAGTTATCAGTCACACTCATCTGGATTTTCTAGCTGTTCTTTAGCAAACAGATGCAGACTAATAGTTGTCCAAACTATTGATGTTAATATTTTTTAATACATTTAGGTTTGCTCTGTGTCTTCCAAAGCATTTAAGGAGATTTTATTTTATCACGGTTGACTTTCAACATTATAGGACCTACAGGATGAGAGTATGAGTCTGATTGAGTAGTCGGTGAAGTGGCAGAAAATGAAGTACACAAAACTCTTAAGATATTAGGAGGGGCTTAAAATATTGTAAGGGACCTGGACGGTGGTGGCGCAAGCTTTTAATCCCGGTATTCGGGAGGTAGAGGCAGGCAAATCTCTGTGAGTTTGAGGCCAGCTTGGTCTACAAGAGCTAGTTCAAGGACAGGCTTCAAAGGTATAGAGAAACCCTGTCTCAAAAAACCACTAATAATAATTAAATAATAATAACAACAACAACAATAATAATAATATTGAAAGTGGCTGACTGTAGCACATACCTATACACAGCCTAGCACTAGAATGGCTGCGTCAGGAGAATCACAACTCAAGGTCAGCCTTAGCTACATTAAAACAAACAAACAAACAAATAAATAAATAAATAAATAAATTCTTTGCCCACTCTGGCAGAAAAGTATAGGTGGATGGTAATGTTATTCAATAAGGCCAGCAAACGTGAAAGAAAAGACAAGCTTTGGTGAATGTCTCACAGTGCTTCAGGGACAGCCACAAGTGATGGATCCTGATGTAGACCCAAGTTCTGAAACCTGAAGGAAAAATTGGCCTGTGACAGTATGTCATGGAGTCAAGCCCTGCGACCACATGGGTCTCTAACTCCAGCACTGGGACCAGAAATAGGTAGGCTCAAAGAGCTCACTGGTGAGTCAGTATGAAGTTTCTGGATCAATGAGAGACCCTGTCTCAAAGGCAATAAGGCAGGAATTGGCAGGTGAAGACATTTGATGTTTGGCTCTGGGCTCTGTATGCCTCCACATGGTTTTGTACACCACACGGTACTCTAGTGACTTCCCGAAAGTGTGGGTAGCACATTTTCCTGGCTTGGATGGTGTGTTCTGCTCTATGCCTGCCAGACAGCATTGCCTCATAGCATTAGAACTGGTCTTTCTTCCATGCTTTATGCTCCTCCCACCTTGTGCCATCATACTTAGGTGTTTGGGACCATTATTTGGCAAAATAAGAATTACTTGAAAACAAGTATTGTAAAACCTAACAGTTGATCTACTAACTACAAAGGGAGTCATATGTTTGTAGGTAACATATACAGGGGAGACATGCTGCACAAAGGTTGATTCACATCCTGGATGGGGGGTGGGGATGGGAGGGTGTCAGGTCTCACCATATTATTTAGAATGATTGTCAATTTAAAACATATGAACTAGTTATTTCTGGAATTTTTGTTGTAATAATTTTAGATCACAAACCGTGGAAAGAAAGCAAAACCTTGGTTAAGGAAGGATTATTATCTGGGTCTGGAGGAGATTAGGACAAGGGTCGGGGATAGAAGCCTAACAAGGAACAGATTTGAAGTGAATTCAACTCAGGGTTAGACAAACATAGAAACGGCACTAGAGCTTGAGATAAAAAACACTATTCAGGGATGGAACTCAGTTGGTAGAATTCTTGCCCAACATGCACCAGGCCCTGAGTTTGAACCCCATCACTATATAAGCCAGGCATAGTGGTGCATCCCTGAAATTCCAGAACTTGGGAACACTTAAAGGTGAAGGCAGAAAAATTGGAGTTCAAGGTCATCCTAACTACACAGCAGGTCTGAGGTCAGCCTAGGCTACAGAAAAGTATGTCAAAAGCAAACATTAAAAAAAAAGTATCATCTACTCACCTTTCACAGCCTTAGATTTTTTGAGATAAGTTCTTTTAACTACATCTCTTTTCTGGCATTTATCGTAAATTTGCTATTATTACTATTCTTTTAAAAATTATGAGTCAATTAATCCCAGCACTTGATGTGGGAGTCCCCTCTGTGTGTTGCTTGTATTGGTTAATGAATAAAGAAACTGCCTTGGTCTGATTGGACAGAACTTAGGTAGGCAGAGAAGACAGAACTGAATTCTGGGAGGAGGAAAGCAGAGTGAGGAGAAGCCATGGACCCACTGCTGGAGATAGACGTGCTGAGACTTTGCTGGTACGCCACGACCTCGTAGTGATACACAGATTAATAGAAATGGGTTAAATTAATATGTAAGAGTTAGCCAATAAGACGTTAGAGCTAGTGGGCCAAGCAGTGATTTAATGAATACAATTTCTGTGTGGTTACTTGGGGCTAAGCTAGCTGGATGGCCAGGATGAACAAGTAGCCCACTCTCCTTGCCACAAGCACTCAGCAGACAGAGGCAGGTGGATCTCTGAGTTCCAGGCCAGCCTGGTCTACAAAGTGAGATCCAGGACAGCCAGGGTGACACAGAGAAACTTTATCTTGAAAATCAAAAGAAAAGAAAAGAAAAGAAAACAGAACCCAACCAACCAAACAAACAAAAACAGAGATGAATCAAGTCAAAGTTGAAGCTATTAGTGCTTTGCAAAAGCAGACAAGGGTATTATTTTCTGCTGTCTTCTCTCAAGGTTTGGTCGTGATGTCTGTTGCTTTTAGTTCCAGTGCTGAGTAACTCAAACCAGTGTAAATTGGAAGCCCTGCCCTAACTGAATCTTTTCCTTACTTAATCAGTGAAGAACATCTCTAGAGGGCTGGTTTTGTTCTTCCCTGGCATGCACAAGATTCATGGTCCTGCTTCCACCAGCACCCCCTTCGCCCCACACCTGATGAAGAACTCTCCATTCTTCAAAGTCCACATCAGTTCCTTCTTTATCCATAGATCTCAGCTGCTCCAGTGTCCTTTGGTATCTCTCTTCCAGGCTCCTTGATTCTGCATCCCACAACTTAGCACTTAATTATGAAGTTTACTGTTTGTTCTCAAGTCTAATCCCTTCCCTGGAGCTGATCATGGTACCTCTTGCATGGCTAGTTTTAGCAAATGTTTATTGAGCTGGATCAGTCTTCTCTGTAGTTGTCTGGGATTTGCTTTTCTGCCTCACTAAATTATAAACTTTACATGGTCTTGTGTTTTCTCAGAATGTAGAGCACAGTGGGAATTCAATAGTAAATCAGTACTGGTTAATTCTTCTTCTACTCTGTACACATTACCTGGTAAAATTTTTCCTGCACTTACAGGGAGATAGAAGAGGCGGGTGGAAATGTGCTATTTAAATCAACTCCAGGTTATGTAATATGTATATTTTCATCCCATTTTTGTGAGTGGGACTCCTTCTCCCACTCATTGCCTAAGCTCCCAAGGATATTGGGAGACATGGCTTCAGTTACTAGGAAGTTTTTGTGTGCAGAAAAGATTACACAATTTTCAAAAATAAATAATCAATCAATTAATTAAGAAATCTACAGATGTAGTTCTTTTTAAAAGCAAATTCTGTTTACAAATCTTGTTTTCATTTTGTAAAACCAGCAAATTTAACATTTTAAAGGAGATATTGACCAATCCAATTTTTGCTCTCTCTCTTTTTTTTTTTTTTAACAAAAATAACTACTCTGGTACATTTAAAATTCCTTTTCTCTCTCTCTCTCTCTGTCTCTCTCTCTGTCTCTCTCTCTCTGTCTCTCTTTCTCTCTCTCTCTCTCTCGTATTTTTTTGAGATAGAATTTCACACCAAAAAAATAACTACACTGGAACATTTAAAATTCTTATTCTCTCTGTCTCTATTTTGAGATAGACTCTCACACCACAGTCTTGGCTCACCTAGAACTTACCATTTAGCCAGGCTGACCTAGAATTTGCACCAATATGCTTGCTTCAACTTCTCAAGTGCTAGTTTTACAAGTGTATACAATCACACCTAGTTTAAAATTTTATTCATGATTTTGTAAGAAAATATTTATATTATCTTTAATATCTGTCATTCTGCATGTAGGTGTGTTCAGATGCTTGTGGATGCCCGCGGGGTACTAGGGATTCACATCTCATGGAAGTGGTGTCTCAGGCTGTTGTAAGCCACTCAGCACGGATGCTAGGAACTGAACTCAGGTTCCCTAGAAGATTAATGGATGCTTTTAACTGCTGAACCATCTCTTCAGCCCTATGTCTTTAAGATTTAGGACATGATAGCTTCAAATTTTCCATGTTTTCAATTGTCAGTTGCTAACGGACTAGATATTATTGATGTATTTACTGCATGTATATATTGTATGTAGTTATTGTACTTACTGTATATAGTTTTTCATATATTATAACCTTCTTTTTTAATTTTAGACAAGAAGGGAGGAATGTGGTAATATATTGTTTGTGCTCTAACAAATAAAGCTTGCCTGAAGATCAGAGGATAAAGCTAGTCACTAGTTAACCATTGAGGTCTGGAGATCTGTACAGACAGACAGGAAATGCTATGGCTGGGCGGAGAGAGGAATATAGGCAAGAGGAGAGAAAGTTCAGCCCCTTTTTTGGCTAAAGAGTTAGCAAGGTAAGAGCTGGTTGTGATTTACTCCTTTGCCTCTCTGATCTTTCAGCATTTACCCCTATACCTGGCTCTAGGTTTTATTATTAAGACCAATTAGAACTTGTGCCACAGTGGTCTTGAACTCTTATTCTGAAAACTACCTTCACAGTGTCAGGATTACTGATTTGTGCCTTTGTGTTGACATGGTTCTGGGGATCGATGCAAGTGTTGCAGGCTGGAGTCTACCAGCCCTCATTTATGATTTAAATACTATTGACTTTCCTTTTATAGGCTATAATGCTTTATTTTTGGCTAACAAAACCTTTCCTAAGTACTTAGATACCTATTGTAAATCCAACAAACCATATTTATAGATCAAAAACATTTCCTGTATGAATGAAAATGTCATAATAAAGCCCATTATTAAAACTAATACATATTAATTGATAAATAAACATGAAACCTGTGATATCTTACCTCAAGAGATATGTTCAATGTGCCACTTAGACTATTCATACCTGAAGCTGGCTTCCTTGTTACAGTTCAGCTTCTTAATCCAACTGAAAATATATAATTGAGTGACTCAGAGTCATGATCTATAGTATATAGCATTGGAGTATATAACATATTTTTCATATATAACATATCCCACAGTAGGGTGCCATGCCAACCTAAGGGAAGGGCTTACACAGCAACAGAGCTTGACTGACTTATTGATTTGACTTCTGAGATAAATCAATTTTTCTTCCTTTCTTTTTGCTTCTCCTTTCTCTTTTTCTCTCAAAATCTCAAGATATAGGAATATTAAGACCTTAAATCCAATGTATTTGCACATAAACACCCTTTGAATGCGAGAGAAATATTCTTCTTGGACATTTCTTTCTTTTTCTTAAAAAAGAAGCCATTTGTCACGACCTCCAGGCTTCACCTTAAAAACAAAACAAATCATATATTTATTGTGCATGTTTGGTGTATGCCAAGGCTAACGGGTGGTAGTTAAAGCACATCTTGTAGGCGTTAATTCTCTCTTATTATACGAGTCTTAAGCATCAAATTCAGGCCATCAGGCTTAGCAGCAAGCTCCTTTTCCGACTGCTCAGTCTTGCAGCCCCTCCCTCTGCCACGCCCTTCTTATCTGAAGACCCTCCCACACTATTTTTAGACATTTCAGACTATCTAGGCAAGTTATCGGTGCACCTCTTAGCTGCAACTGTTACTGTGGCCACAACGCAGCCTATGCTTGAGGTGAGTTGGCTATAGGTTGTGAAATGAAATCCAGAAGCAGGCACTCTGTACAAATTCCTGTCTTCTACCCTGCTAGAGCTGCAGTGTTAGATAAGAGAGCAGAGCACTGGCCACCATTATCAGCACTTAGCTGCAGCTGCCTTTGGTGACTATGTGCATGGACACAGCCTTGCTTATTTCAAAGTCTGGCCACAGGTCAGGAAGGAGCTGGTGTTCATTGTATGGAGTTCATGCCTGCCTTGCTTATGGGAGCTACTTCAGAGCCTAATACAATGCACTGTAGGTCATTTATAAATATAAATGGAAATAACATAAATTTAAATGGGTTGATGGATGGACAACCAACTTCTCTAGGTCAGCCCTATCTTGTGCATTTGAGGGACATGTGTAAGATCTGATCCCATAGCTGCTGTTACATGTGGAGCTGGATATCCATGAAACCCAAAATTCATTGAGACAGCAACAGAAGCTGACTCACCTATCAAAGTCTTATTAAACACTCTACAGTGATAACAATGAAACCCTGGGACCTTGCTTCCATGAGCAGAGAGATATTTTCTGATGTCTTTGGTGTGATGAGTATGATGTGGGAATTTTGATCATTGTCTGGTGTTTTCTTAAGGAATAGATAGCCAACAACAGTGAAGAAAGCTTCCTGCCAGTGGAAACAGGCAGGCACACTGTACGGTCCTTCCTTGAAGCCACTGAGATAGCAAGGGTTGAGTTTCATATTTTCTTAAATGCCACACCAAGTGCTACTGATGCCAGACTTTCTGAGGAGATAAATGGTCTCCAATAGTTGGGCAGATATCTCCTTCTTAATTATGGTGTCTCTCACTGTGTAGCAATGGTAGAGGAAATTGACCAACAAGATGCAAATATATGATAAAAGCCCCTTTTAATCCACTGTGAAGATGGACGTTTACTCTGTGAGGTCTCAAGAACTGTGTGATGATACCCAAGTGAGAAAGGTAGTTTACAAATTCAGGAGGACAGGGTTTTAGGAGCGTCTGAGATCTTAATCAGGAAGATGACACTGTAGTGGTAGGGTTGGGCATGAGAAGGCTGTGGGAGGACTCATTGATAGGAAAGTTGTCACAGAAGGTACAGAGGGGGTCTGAGAGTAAGGGGACTTACTTTTTCAAAGAAGAATTAGACATTAATGTTGAGGACATTTACAAAACTTGGATTGTAAATCATAAAAGATCAAATCAATAACTTTTTTTTTGAGGTAGGGTCTTAGGTCTTAGGCAACCCAGGTTAGCCTGGAACTTGATATATAGATGAGGATGCCCCTAACTTTCTGATTTGATCCTTCTGGTCTTATTGCTCAAGTGTGGATTATAGGAATAGTCACCACACCTGCTTACTGGGTGCCGGGATGAAAGACAGAGCTTTGAAAAGTTAGGCATATTCTCTCTACCAACTATGCCATATCCTCAGCCCAACTCTCCCTAAGTTTATTTGTTTGGCTTTTTATTTTTCACATACCCTTTTTTTTTGTAGGACAGTGGGACACCTGTATTTCTTTTTTATAATGTTTTTGAAGTGCTGAGGATAGAACCCAGGTCCTTGTTCCACCTGGCGGGAGTCGGCCACTGAAGCTCATCCCCAGCCTCCAGAGTTTTCTGTTCATAGTCTTGTCTCTTCTAGATGGACATGATGAGAAAAGAAGGAGACTATGTGTCTACAAGGTCGTCTTTCCTGATAGCACAGACTGGGAAAGGCAGGAGCAGCCTTGGGTGTTCACTCCTCATCAGACACCTTTCAGTCTAACCCTGAAAACCAAGTCCTAGACTGCAGGAACTGTGACACTCCACAGCTTTCCACAGCACAGAGATTTCTTGAATTGGGATCTTTCTTACTATGCAACTCCAAAACAGTGAGATCATGAAGTAGACAACAAGAGAAAACAGGATTTGTTTTAGAAGGATGCAATGGGGAGACGACTATCCCATCACCCACCCTGAGCTTTAAATGCATCAATCAAAACATGAAGGGGTGATGCTGCATCACAAACAAGCCCACAATTTACTGCTTAATTAAATCATTTTAATTTAATGAATATAAGTGGCAAGATAAATGGGCTTAGCAATGAGTCAGGAGCCATCAGATCCCAGTGGCTGCAGAGCCAGTTCCGCCATGCCAGGACAAGCAAACCTTTCCTCTGATCTTCAAGTGACGCCCTGTGCGCACTCTGGCCTCTGTTGAGGTTTGAGTAGGCGACTTTCCCTGGCAGTCTCCCGAGGGAGTTCGACCTCCTACGCACCTTCACCTTTTGCCTGATGAAAGCCAGATCCCAGAAACCTGAGAGGGCCAGGGAACAGAGCCCAGGGTTCGCTGTGTTCTCCAGGACATTCCCCTGCTGATCTGGGTTTTGTCGGTAGCAGATTATTGAAGAAGGTGGGTCCCAGGTTCTTTGATCTTGGTAGACATAGAAGAGAAAAGTTCACAGTGCTCCTCTGTGTTGTTGTAACATGAGAGCAAAGGTAAGTTGTGGGTTGGAGAGATGGTTTAGTCATTAAAGTGCTTTTGGCACAAACATGAGAACCTGAGTGTATCTATCTCCCTGCCCCCACCTAAAAAATGCTATACTTGTAATTCCAACGTTCAAGAAATGGAGACCAGGAGGCTCCCTAGAGCCTGATATCCATTCAGCCTAGCTGAACTGTCAAGCCCAGGTGTCAATGAGAGAAACTGTCTCATAAAATCCAAGTGAGGCAGTAATGGGGCTCAGAGATGTTAAAGACACTAGCTGCAGGCCTGACCACCTAACTTTAAACCCTGGGACCTGTATAAAGGTGGAAAGAGAGCATCTACTCTGCCCTTTGTCTTCTGATTTCCATAGGCACTATGACACACACGTGCCCCTCCATACACAAGCAATATAATAAAAATAAGTTAAGACACACACAAGGTAGATGGCTCCCGAGGAACAACACAGTCTGACTTCTGACTGATACATGCACAATCAGTTCCTGCACATCTGCCCTGACAGAATGAGTATCTCCTATGAGAAGTTAAAAGTGGTGGGAGTCAAGATTAGTTTCTTCAATATGGAAGGATTTGCTTGACTTCTTAGATGCCTCTGTGGCAGGGGATTCCCATCTGTCACAGAGCAGGAAAGTCCCTTCTCACTGTGTGACTTTCAGAGTGTGAGAATATTTCTCTCCTCACTCTTGTGGTGGCGGGGGTTGGGGGATTCATTTTAGACCCCCTTAGTACAAATGGAATAATAGCAGGGACATTGCTTTGGAGCAATGTTGCTAAGAGAGTGTTTATACTGGGGTGGATTTTGTCCTGGCCATGGATACCGAGCTATGCAGGTGTAAGCTCTGGCTTACTTCAAAGCAAGTTTCACTGCAGGTTGACCCCAACACATCTTCTGCCTCCTGTCCATTCCACCCAGAAATCTTCTCCTCCTTTTTTGGTGTGCAGGTGTGCAGGTGTACAGGTGTATTTAAGTGTATATCTGTATGGAGGCCAAAGGACAACCAGGGGTATCATCCCCTCAAGCATCAGCCACCGTGTGTGTGTGTGTGTGTGTGTGTGTGTGTGTGTGTATGCATGTGTATGAGTGTACATCTTTGTGCGAATGTGTACATGCCCATGCAGAGGGCAGAGATTGATGAAGGTGTATTCTTCAATCATTAACCACATTATTTTTGATGTAGTATTTCTCATTTATCCTGGAGCTCACAGAATGGGTAGATAAACTGGAAAGCAAGCCCGTGTCTCTACCTCCCCAGCCTTAGAATTACAGGCACATGCCATGAGTTCAGTTCTTCCCATGGGTGCTGCAGATCCAATCTCAGGTCTTCATGATTGCAGGCCAGGCATTTTGCTGACTAATCCATCTCCCCATCTTTTCCCTCCCCCCATTTTTTGAGATAGGGTCTTTCACGGACAAGCAGCTCTCCAACTAGGATATGTTGGTAACCAGAGTATTCCAAGGATTTGCCTGTTTCTGCCTCCCCAGAGCTGGAACTACCCATAAAACCAACAGCAGCAGCATTGTGATGACATCTTGCTCCTCTACCTCTGCTGCGCTTATGTAGATACAGCCCTTGAGTGTTCCTGCAGGGTACTGTCACTCATGTGAAAACAGTTATGTTGCTAACTAACGCAGATTCAAGAAAGTGCTTCAAGTTTCATGTGCAACCTAGAGGACAGTCAGAACCCCAACTCATATAAAGTTTGCTGCTGGGAGACAAGAAACAGGACTGTGGGAACAAGCATTAGGCCACGAGGAGGGGCCTTGTGCCTTTGATTTAGCATAGGGCTCCCAAGACATAATGATGCCATTGGTATGTTAGATAATTGGATCCAAGGGCATTCATAATATCCTCTAGAGAAAGTAGAGAGTAATGGCTCTCAACTTTGATGGAAGAGAAGAAACTTTGGGGAAACATCGAAACATGATGCCCAGGACCTCTACCTCTTTAGATTTTAATTTTAAAAAGCTTCCAATGAAAGTCAGCTAAGGTTCTACCCAGCTGTGAATCCTGTGAACTACAGTACAAAGATGACAGGCAAGATATGCATTGGAAACATGGTGCTTAAGATAGCAGGTCCACTGCACCAGTGGAACTCATCTGGCAATGCAAACCTGGTCAAGCACTGTGGCTGTGTAGGTCATAGGCCTGATGCAGGCGTACTGCTACTGTTTGCTAAGTGAATGTGATGTCACCTGCCCTCTAAATATTTCTGTTTGTACCCATACATCACTGCTGTTATCTTTGATCAGGGAAATTTCTCTTTGCAGTGGGTAGCAGTTAATACGGAGATTAGCAACTAGTCAATGTACTATGAACAAGTGACTGTTGAGTGCTCAGCCCTAAATGGGACGTATATGTCACCCCCACAAGACTCAGGGAACATTAGAGAAGAGAGAGCAGAAACAGCACAAGAGCTGGCGGACAGGAAGAAGTGCTATGAAAGCTATTCTGGACACGACATGGCTGTTGCACCCGTGAACTCACTGCAGCAGGGGCACTCTGCACAAGACTGCATAGCAACACACGATCATAGATGAGGGAGGGCCTCATAAGTCTCCGCCCCTTCCAGAAGAGCCTTAGGCTGTAAAGATTGTAGGGGAACACTAGTAGGTTGTCCCACTTATGTAAATACCACCAGTGTCCTGTAGATTACCTTAATTAAACACACACACACACTCACGCACACACACATTCACACAACATGATCACATAGACACACCTCTCAGGAAAGTAGGAAGGGGACTTGGAAAGAAGAAGGAATTGGGAAGGGGAAGTGGAATAGGTAGGGGGAATTTGATCAAAGAACACTGAAAGCATGTATGCAATTGCCAATAGTAAGATAGGACTCTCTTTTCCTTCCTATTTTCTTCACTTTGCTTTTCTTCTTTCCTTCCTTTTTTTCTTTTTCTTTTTTTTTCTTTTTTGGTATGGGATCTCATGTATCTTAGTCTGGTGTTAAATTGGCATATTGCTTGAATTCTTTATCCTCCTGCCTCTACTTCTCAAAGACTGAAATGGCAGGCATGTGTCACAACACCTGGAATAGTCTTCTTTTGCTAGAATTTTGTTGAATTTTATCATGTCTTTTAGTGGTTGCAGCTATTGAACTGGTCATAATATTTCCTTTTTAGATCTGTTATTGCGGTGATTTATGATGCATTTTCCTACTATTATCTCTGCATTATCTCTGCGTTCCTCTAACAGCTACATCTCCATCACAGAATATTTAATTTTGCTAGAATTTATTGGTCTACTATTAATTTATTTATTTTGCAGCAGAGTCCACTATGGCCTAGGCTGTCATGGAATTCATAATCCTCCTTCCTAGGTGTCCTGGGTGCTGGAGTTAGACCTGTGCACCACCATTTGACTTTGTTTCCGATTTTAGCTTCTTTCTTCATCACCAAAGATGGCCTGCAGATTGTCCTCTGGAGCCTTCACTATGTTGTCTGTGTAAAACCATGTAAGGAATCTAGTTCTCCTCCTCCTCTTCCCTTTCCTCTTTATCCCCACCCTCTTCATTTTTCTCCTCCTGGGGTTTTTTTCTTAGCAAATTGTGATAATTTTTTGTGATAAATTTTTAATTGAAAACAGATTCTTCTCTCATACAATACATCCCAACCACACTTTCCCCTCCCTTTGTTCTTCCCAGATCTCCCCACCGCTCCTCTCCCCCAGAGCCACTCTCACTCCTTTTTCATTAAGAAATGAGCAACAACCTCCCAGAGACAACAACCAAACAGAACAAAACAAGATATAATAAGACAAGGCAAAAATGTTACATCCAGGCTTTGAACAAGGCAACCCTACAGGTGGAAAAGAGTCCCAAAAGCAGGCAAAAGAGTCAGGGACACACCTGCTCCCACTGTTAGGGTCCCACAAAAACACCAAGCTAACAGCTATAACATATATACAAAACACCTGTGTAGCACAAATAATAAAAACCCAGAGACAGATATTGGGGTTCAACCTGAAGACCAGAAAAGCAAAGCAGCCAGCCACTGACTCTTAATTCTACTTCAGTTCAAAAATGGCGATCCTGTTTCCAGTAATCCACAGAATGAGAATTAGACCAAAACCTGTCTCCTGTTTTTTATTCCTCTCTAGTGCTGAGATTAAAGTCGTGCACCACCACTGCCCGGTTTCTATGGCAAGCTAGTGTGGCTACTGGGATCAAAGGTGTATACTGCCACTGCTTGGTTTGTATGAGTGATTGTTGTGGCTGTTTTACTCTCTGATCTTCAGGTAAGATTTATTTATTAAAATACACATGAAATATCACTACACACCTGGTGAAGACCCATGCAGGTCCCATGCTTGCTGCGTTAGTCTCTGTGAGCCCATGTGAGCTCTGCTCAGTTGATTCAGTGGACCAGATTCTCCTAGTGTCTTCCATCCCGTCTGACTCTTACAATCTTTCTTCTCCCTCTTCCTTGGGGTTTGTCAAGCTCCAAGGGGAGGATCTGATGGAGACCTCCAATTTAGACTTTTTCTGAATAATGCCTGGCTGAGGGTCTTTGCACTTGCTCCAGTTTGCTGCTGGAGGAAGCTTCTCAGATGATGACTGGACAAGGCACTGATATGAGTAGAGTAGAACATTAGGAATTATTTAATCAATTATTTTTATTTTTTATCAGTCATGTTTGGTTCTACCCTAGTTAGCAGGACTATCCAGTCTCTGGTTCTTGGTCATTCCAAGCAGCGTTGAGCATGGGCTTTCTTTTGTGGCATGGGTCTCAAGTTAAACCAGATATTGGCTATTCACTTCTACAAGTTCTGCACCATCATTGCCTGGATACATCTTGCTGACAATACAGATTGTAGGTGGAGGATTTTGTGGCTGGGTTAATGTTCAGATTTCTTTTTCCATAGCCTGCAGAGTATCTTCCTAAGCCAAAGAGACTAGAACACAGGGGTGTAGTCTCCATGCAAGTACCAGCTCGACTTCTCTACATTCAATGAGCTGTGTGGATGTTGTTCTTGGCAATGGGACACCAATGGTCAGTTTCTGGAGACCAACTGACTGTCCAAGCATCAGCTTTGGTTGTTTGGGGATCTCTAGAGAATCTTCTTTGCAAACAACTAAACTAAATGCACCCAAGCCCACAACTGGAAGCCTTGCCTGACTACAAAAGATGGTCAGTTCAGACTCTATAGTCTCTCTTACTAGGAGTCATTACTGGGGTCACCCTTAAAGATTCCAGGAAGTTTCCACTGTTCTAGGTTTCCATCCATCTCCCATTACACCCTCTCCTTCCATCTCATCTCCCCCAAGCCTGATCCCTCTCACTCCCATCACCAAAGCACACAAAATCTATTCTATCCTGAGGAGTTCTACTGTTTTCTCTTAGGGACCTCCTCTTTACCTAACCTCTCTGGGTCTCTAGATTGTAGGTTGATTATCACTTAACATCTAACATCTAATAACCACTTATAAGTGAGTACATATCATATTTGTCTTTCTGGGTCTGGATTACATCACTCAGGACAATTTTTTTCTAGTTCCATCAATTTGCCTGCAAATTTTATAATGGCATTTTTAATAGCTGAGTAATACTCCATTGTGTAAATGTACTAATTTTTTTATCCATTCTTTTGTTGTGGAACATCAAGGTTATTTCCAATTTCTAGTTATTGTGAATAAAGCCATAATGAACATGGTTGTGCAAGTGTCCTTATAGTAGGATGGGTTGTCCTTTGGGTATATGCCAAAGAGTAGTGTAACTGGGTCTTGAGGTAGGTTGTTTCCCAATTTTTTGAAGAACTATCATGTTGTGGAAGATGTGTCACTATGATTGGTTTAATAAGGAGATGAATGGCCAATAGTTAGGCAGGAAGAAGGTAGGTGGTACTTCTCGGGGGAGAGAGGGAAGAAGAAAGGTGGAGTTAGACATGTAGAAGAAGAGGTCAGGGGAAGGAAGACATGCAGAAGGAGAGGTAACAGCCATGAGTCATGTGGGAGCATATGGACTAACAGAAATGGGTTAATTTAAGTTATAAGGACTAGTTACAAACAAGCCTAAAATAAGACCAAACTTTCATAATTAATAAGCAGAGAATAGCCTTGAATGCCTGAGAATAGGATACAAGATTCTGAACAGAACACTGAGAACACTGATAAAAAGTCCTGAAGAGATGAGTGATACAAGGGACATACCTAAACATAATGAAAGAAATTTACAGCAAGTCTATAGCCAGCATCAAATTGTTCACTTTTCTGACATCTGTTCAATATAGCACTTGAAGTTCTAGCTGAAACAATAAGACAACTGAAAAATCAAAGGGATACAAATTGGAAAGGAAGAAGTCAAGGAACTATTATTTTTAGATGATATGATAGTATATGTAAGTGATCCAAAAAGATTCCACCAGGAAATGCCTACAGCCGATAAACACTTTAAGTGTAGTGCCTGGATACAAGATCAACTAAAAAAAAAATCAGTAGTTCTCTTATATACATATGACAAATGAACTGAGAAAGAAACCATGAAAACAGTACCCTTCACAATAGCCTCAAATAATATAAAATATCTTGGAGTAACTCTAACCAAACAAGTGAGGAACCTGTTGATAAATACTTCAACTTTTTGAAGAAGGACAGTGAAGAAGACATCAATCTTATCTTATTCTTGGTTTTTGTAGAATTGTTTTGAGTTCTTATGCTGGCATTTGGGCATCTGCATTTGGGGAGAGTATAGTTCTATGTGCTGATTTCTGGGTTTGCCTTTATTGTGTAGGTATTTTGCTTCTTGGTTTCTGTTTCCTCTCTAGAGAGTCATATTTTTCAGAGTGTGTGTTTGTGGAATAGTATTTTTGTATACTGTGAAGATGTGTCTTTGCAAAGGCACTTTCTGATTGGTTTATTAAAGAGCTAAATGGCCAATAGCTAGGCAGAAGGTATAAGTAGGACTTCCAGGCACAGAGAGGATTCTGGGAAGAAGAGAGGCAGAGTTGCCAGCCAGATACAGAAAAAGCAAAACATCCAGAAGGAGAGGTAACAGCCACGAGCCATGTGGCAAGACATAGACTAATAGAAATGGATTAATTTAAGTTATAAGACCTAGTTAGAAACAAGCCTAAGATATAGACCAAGATTTTGTATATAATAAGAAGTCTCCACATGGTTATTTGGGAGCTGGCAGGTGGGACAGAAAAATTTGCTGACATGTGTTGGCTGTGTGTTACCTGTTTTCCTAGTTTTCTAACCTGGTGTATTCATGGGGAGTACTTCTGAAGTTGGAAGCTGGGGAAGAGGAAGCCAGTGGTGGGTGGTCCGTGGAATCTTCAGGAAGCCTAGACAGGGAAATGAGGAAGCTGCCGCTGGTGTGCCATTACAGCACTAAGGACAGCCCTGAGAACTGGGAAACAAAGAGACAGGAAAAGGTCCAAGGGCAGCTTACCTGTTCTTCTGGAAGGGCGTGGTCTATTGTTGAGTAGGGGGTGTCACTTGAGTTGGGAGATGGGAAACCAGGAGAATTTTTCAATAAAACCATTTAAGTCTGGTTTTTATTGTAGAAATGTTAAATGTTTCAAAATAGTGATTTAAATTCGATAATAGTTATAACATTATTCAGGGTTTGTATATTTGTTGAAAACAGTTTTAGAGAGTCATATTTTTCTAGTTTCCAACTTGTTACTTCTTTATTAATTTCAGATGTTTTCCAGTCAAATTTGTCTTCCTCTCTCCCTCCCTCCCTTCCCTCTGTTCCTTTCTCTATCCATCTGTCTCTGTCTTTTTCTTAGACAGGTTCTTATGTAGTTCAGGCTGGCCTCAGACTTTCAGTGCAGGCAAGGTCATCTTGATCTTTGGATCTTGCTGCCTATACCGTCCAAGTACTGGGATTATATGGGCCACAGTAACCAGCATCTCCACTTTGTCCACTTCTTTCTCTGGGCACATTGCAACCAACTTCCCCTTTCATTGAAGTTGCTTTGACAAGTTACTAACGGATCCCTAGGGTGCTAGCTCAAAAGAGTTGCACTTTTTTTCTTAACTTTCTGGAACTTCGTGCTTTATTGTGACCATTTTACTAGGTCCTCCACCCTGAGAATCCTTCTGTGATCATATACCATATTCTCACTATAAACCTCACCTCTGCTCTTCTTTCTCTGTAGTCAGAAGTATTTCTGTACTGACTACCCACTCCTCCATCCTGACAACTGCTTCCAAATTACCACACAGAGACATAATAATATTTATAAATGCTTGGCCAATAGCTCAGAATTTTACTAGTGAATTCTTACATTTAAATTGATCCATATTTCTATTTAAGATTGGCCATGTAGCTCATGGCTTGTGACCTCATTTTCTACATGTCCTGCTTGCTGACTGGCATCTCTCTGAGTCTGCCCTTCTTCTTCCCATCATTCTCCCAGTTTGGTTGTCCTGCCTATAATTTCTGCCTGCCTACTGGCCGATCAGCATTTTATTAAACCAATTCAAGTGACAAATCTTTGCAGTGTACAAGAAGATTATTCCACATCATTTCTCTTTCTCTCTGGTGGTGTGAGTGTAGGCAGACATTTGCAAGTTTTCTCTCTATTCTTTTGTTCTTTTCTTCTATGTGGTTTCCTCATATAATCTCATCTATTCTTAGAATTTCAACTTTGAGACTGGAGAAATGGCTCAATAGGTAAAAGAGTATGCTATCCAAACATAAGCACTTTAATTTGAATCCCTAGAATCTATGTAAAAACCCAGGTGAGGCCACAAGTGTCTGTACTCCAAGAGATATTGGGGACCAGATACAGGAAAATCACTGGAGCTTGTTGGTTTCCAGCTTCTCTAGGTTCAGGGAGATATCCTGTCTCAAGGGAATAATATGAGGAATGATACCTGAAGTCATCCTTTGGGCTACACACACACACACACACACACACACACACACACACACACTCGTGTGCACACACACGCACACACACACTCTCACACACACTCACACGCATACACACTCACACACATACATACACACACACAAACACATGCATATACACGAGCACAGACAGCCACATATATACAAATATGTCTTCAACACCACACATGTTTTCACTGTGTCTCTGTCACTTTCTCCCACACAGATTCAAACTTAACTTAGAGGAAGATTGGGTTTATTGTGTCCAAAGTGTATATAATCTTGCAGTTTCTCTCTTTAAAGACAAGTGTTCAAAATTCTACATAGAGTCTCGACTTGGACATAAAAGGTCTGGAATGCAAAGTTCACTAAAATTACAGTAAATGGGCCTTTGTTGGTTTATCTCTCATAAAAAGTTCTTTTCTAGACTTAAGATTTTTAAGTTAGATTTACAGATTGAATTTTTCTGGCTCACAGTGGGATTTTCCATGTCTTGTAATATGGAAGCTTTAAAACTTTGCACATGTGTACTCCAGTACTCTTAGGAGTACACAATGGAAGGTGGAAATCTCCATATCAGCCTGTGCCCATAGAAAGCTCTAGGCCAGTCTGGGCTAAAACTAAATTAAACCAAACCAAATAATAGTGAACAAACAAAACATGGCCACAATTATTTGACATTTCTCCTTCTGAGAGGCATCAACCGTAACCCTGTTTCTGAATCTGAGCTTTATGACTGCTTGCATGATGGTATCTCCCAGAAGTACTAGGGTATTGTAAATGGAGGAGCGGGCTGTGTCCCGCCGCCCGAGAGGGGCATGGGCACTTTGTTCTGTCCCACTGGCTAGCTTACACCCGAAATAATTACACAGAAACTGTATTCATTTAAACACAGCACAGAGTTACCCATGACCCTGTACTTAGTTCAGATTAGCTAACTATGGTTCCTATTTTCAAACCTTGAGTTTGAGGGCTATTTCTTATACAGCACTCAATAGGTAGAACACACAGACACCTTGTCTTGTCTTTTCTCCTGAAGTTAATGTAATTTGTGTGATGCCAGTATTGTTGTTACCCACACAGAGGTAAGACATTCTATTGTGTGATGCCAGTGTTGTTGTTACCCACACACAGGTAAGACATTCTAATTTTCCCTCATTCTTTTTATCCTCTTTATCTTTCAAGATAGGGCATCAAGTAGCCCATGATAGCCTCAAATCTACTATATTTAGTCAAGTATGACTTTGAAATTCTGGTCTTCTTGTCTCTGCCTCCCAAGAGCTGGGATTACGGGTGTTGCACCATTCTTGACTTTCCTATTCCAATCCATCTGCTAAATCAACAGGTTATGTAATTCCATATTTCATCTCTGTGGTACTACTATCTTCTGCTTCCTCTTCTCCAGTCCTCTCAGACCTCTCTATCTCAGTGTTTTCCTGGAGCCTCTTAATGTACTTTCCATATCTATCCTCGTTTAACTCAGGAAGGCTCCATGTGATGCCATATGATTCTCACAAATCCTAGACTTGCTCCTTCTCTGTGGAAATCTCTTTAGTCAAGACTTAAACAATAGTTCCTTACTTATACATTTAAAGATATCACAGAGTTAATGTGTTTCTCAACAGAAGATTTTGTAGATTTAAAAATGGAAACACGGCTAAGGATGTAGCTCAGCTAGTAGAATGTTTGTGTGGCTTTCAGGAAGCCTTGGGTTCCCTTTCAGCAGACATGATAATGACCATCAGTGATACTAATTCTTGAGAAGTAGAGGCAGGAGGATCAGAAGTTCAGGATCATCTTGGTGATACAGGGGATTTGAGCCCATCTTGGCTTACCTGAGACCCTGCCTAATAACAAACAAACTAATACAATTTTCAATAGACATGAAGGTATAGTCTCAAGTATTTTCCTTCAGGTGTCCTAATTCCAAGGCTGCCCTATTTCACTTTATTAAACAATCACACCAGGAATATTTTCCCTAGCAATTGTTAAATAACAAATATTTTTTGCTTTCTAATAAGCTAGTGATTTCATAGTGGAAAAATGCAACAAAACAAAGAGACAAAAACCAAAACAATGAGGGACCAATATCTTTGAGATCATAGGGAATACAGTTAGCAAAACTTTCAGTACCTAGTTAAGTTGTTACTGTCAGTGAAATAGACATATAAGACCCAAGGGAGGAAGATAAGTTACATACATGTGCTCTGAGAAATGAAAAGATTCTGTGTGTTAAGTAATTCTATCTGTTCTATGTGTAGTAAAACATTCTATACCCAGTTGTTTATTATTTTTAATTTATCTGTATATTGTTGTGGGAGGGTATTCTATCTATTGGTTTCATTGGTTAATTAATAAAGAAAACTGCTTGGCCTGATAGGTCAGAACATAGATAGGCGGAGTAGACAGAACAGAATTCTGGGAAGAAGGGAAGTGAGGGAGACCGCCATGGAGCCAGCCGCCAGGTCAGACATGCTGAATCTTTCCTAGTAAGCCACCACTTTGTGGTGCTACACAGATTATTAAAAATGGGTTAATAAAGATATGAGAGTTAACCAAGAAGAGGCTAGATATAATGGGCCAGGCAGTGTTTAAAAGAATATAGTTTGTGTGTTGTTATTTCGGGTGTAAAGCTAACCATGTGGGAGCTGGGCAGGACTAAAAGCAGGCCTGCCCGCAGCTCCATCTACAGTATATGTGTGTATTTGTGAATATATGTCACCTATGTATGGGTTCCTGCAGAGTACCCATTGAATCCCAGGGAGCTGAAGTTGTGAGCTGCTTAGTCTGGTTGAAGGGAACTGAGCAGTGAGGGCTCTTCATGGCTGAGCCATCTCTCTAACATACCTGTGCCCATTTCTATCATGAGACTGGATAACTTGTAATAGATACTCTAGTATATTACAATAGCAAATGCAGTAGCTTAGGGGATACTTTTCAAAATTCTAGCAGTTAAGCAACATTATAAAATAACCTAACCTTTGAAGGCCAGTTGAAGGGAATGTCCACTTAAAGATCTGATTTCAATGACAGAATTCATTTTCAACTTTCACACATCTAATTTAACAAAAAATTTATGGCACAATGTGAACATATCTATAGTAATTTGTTTTTCTGTCATATGAATGAAGTTTGAAGCTTGAATGTGAATTTTTCACACCCACTATTCAGATTCTTGGTATTTAAAAACACACATACCTGACAGGACTACACAGATTTTGTTTTCTGAAAAAAAAAAAAAAGCATGGCTATTATTCTTACTGCTTTTTCAGGTCTGCACAACTATAATACATAAGTAAATAGAATTAAAAATAGAAAATCACACAATTAATATATCAGCATTTAATAGCAAACTTAATTTGGAGTGGAGAATAATGGACAACAGCAACTTTTCTGTATTCCCGTTTTAATTGCAGAAACGTCTGGGCATTGCACAGTTAATGCTCTCAGGTAATGTTGCTGTTCAGCAATGACTGAAGCGAAGCACATGCCTGCTCTCTTCACACGAGCTCATTCCACAGCAGTGCTCACCTGCAAGTGCACACACATGCTGTGGGTGACCGGATTCTAACCTGAATTCCACACCCATGTGTGTTGTTTTAATTCAGAAGAAGCTGTATCAGGTAACATGGCAGCAGTTGAAGAGCCCAGAGCAGATGGTGGGTGACTTCCCCACAGAAAGCAGTGTCCTTTTACCTTAATATTTTAAAATTCTCTTATTCATAATTCTGCGAGGAAGAGGAGAAAGGGTTCATGATTCCCTTGAGAGAAACATGGGGTCAGGAGAGAGATCACATATTTTTCAAAGGACTTAAGCTATGAGACTTGGGAAGGTTTGGTTTTGGTAGAGCTGTCCTTCAAGCTGATGAGAAGGAGAGCAGGCCTTCTGCTCTGTAAAAGGATCCTATCGTGGTCTAGGGATATAGTTTATTTGGTAGAATACTTGTTTAGTGTAACCTAAAGTTACCCCTGAAACCCAGAGTCCAGTCCCCTGCCCTTCATAAAACTGGATGGGATGCTGTAACCCTAGCATTGCAGAGATGGAGGCAGGAGGTAAGTCCACATCTGTAATCCTAGCATTGCAGAGGTGGAGGCAGGAGGTAGTCCACATCTGTAATCCTAGCATTGCAGAGGTGGAGGCAGGAGGTAGTCCACATCTGTAATCCTAGCATGCAGAGGTGGAGGCAGGAGGACCTCACGTTTATGCTTAACTACCTGGGGAGTTTAAGGTTAGCTTGGAATACATGAGATCCTGTCTCAAAAAACTAAACCAAACAAACAAAAGTCTCCTCCTAAAGGATCTTACTGTCAGTGGGTTGGGTTGAGAGTGCGAAGAATCAGTAAATGCAGCCCTGAGTTCAGTATTGATCTATTTCCCTCACACTCCTAGATGCAGTGGATGGGACATGGGAGGCAGAGCAGGTCAGGTGACCGCTTAGTCTGCTTTTAACATTACCTCTATTAAACCATGAAAGATGGATGCATCCTGAGCTTTCTCATGCAAGTAACTTGTTGATGCCTAGTTCTCTGGGACATAGGGGGAAACCCCAAAATTTTAGGACTAATTTGGTGATTCCTCTCATCTCTCTTTTAGGATATGACTAAGTGAAATTCGAATGCAGAGCAGTCTCCCCGGCTTGTCAGCTCTGGTCTACTGGCCGTTATTACTTGTCTCTATTTAGATTGTCTACCATCTAATTACACAGTATGACTTACACTTGGGTTACTTGAACAGGGTGAGGCTTCCTCAATTTCATCTGGTGATTTCAACAGTCTACCTCACTGTTAATTCAGTCTAGGGTTGCTAACTCCTCTGCCAAAGATTAATTTTAAGGTTAATCTATTATCATCTTGAGCTTTTGGCCAAAATTACAGCCTTGTAAAGATTTATTTTTGCAGGTTTCTTGGATCCAAATAGTGTGAGTAACTTATGAGGTGGTCCCAGAAGGCTTTTTAACTATGATGTGTTCTTCCAAAAACACTCAGTGGAGATAGCTCTCTTGATAAAAGTGCTTACTTTCAGAACACAGAGAGCTGAGTTTGTTTTCCAGAGCCCACGTGAAAAAACTGGGTATGCTGGCTTGACGTCTGTAAATCCAGGCAAGCAGATCCCTATCCAGGCAGCCTAGCCGATTTGGTGATTCCAGCCTCGTGAAAGGCCTTGTCTCAAAAACAGGTGAACAGTGCCTTAAGGTTGACATTTGAGGTTGTACTCTGGCCTCCAGACACATGTGCATACATGTACACCCCACATACATGCACCCCATATATGAACATATGCACATATTCATATAAATACACACAACTTATAACATGAAGCTTCTGCTGCAGACATTTTGATGGGAGAGCATTTGTAGTCCCCCAGGGCACACAGAGAAAGGGCCCTGGCAGGAAGAGCCTGAATCTTGATTGTGAAAAGTTTGTCTAAGATGACTGAGAAACAAATTATATAATTAATTGGGAATGTGAGGTAGATATATTTCCTGCCCTAGCATATACAGAACTAGACACAAACACAGACTTTAGGGGTATAAAATGCTCTAGTTTTTTGCCTATTCACTATTGTTTTCTAATGAGATAGAGCAAGAAAGGATGTGGATTTGGGTCAGTGGGAAGATGGGTAGGATACAGGAAGACTTGAAAGAGGGGAAACTATAACTAGAATACATTATTTGAAAAAATCTATTTTAATAAAAATTGTAGACAAATGTCCAGCACACATTTTTCTTTCTTTTGTTACCTGGTACAGGTGGGGAGCTTATTAACATTCATCATGGGTTATCTGTCATATGCATAGCCTTTTGCTAAAATGGAGTTGCTGTTACCCAGTCATAACAAGTAATGTAAAGTTTTCTTGCCATCTGTTTGGGGGAGTCTCCCTTACACAGGCTTGAAGAATCAGCTTGTGAATTGGTGCCTCTTGGAAACCCTTCCTGAAAGTACCATTATTCATCTGCTTCTGGAAATTTCTGTCTATAAAGCATCCATTACAGACATCTCATTGAATATGTTGACTTGTTAATATACCAGTTGCCTTCTGTGAGACAGAGGCTGTGAACCTCAGGCCACAGGACCTGGCTCCCCTCCCATCTAATTTCCCAGTGGCCATGCCAGCCTGGCTCTTAGTAGCAGCTCAATACAGTTTGCTCAGTGTGTGAATTACTCTATACACCAGTGTTCCAGATAAAGCAGGGCTTTTCTTCTAGGCCGTTTGTACGTTTAACAGACACAATTAGCTGAGTATCTGCTTCACATGTATAATTTAACCTCTCTGCAAGCCCGTGAGAGTAATTTCATGGCTCATTCATTAATAAAACTGCTCAGAGATGTTAGATTGGAAAGTGAGTATCCCTGAGCTAGTGACTAACATGCAGCAGGCACTGGAGTCTAGTCTACTCCACTCTGCCGTTCTGTGTATTCACCAAGTTCACTGAGTCCTATGTATCAGGAGGACCTGTATCTTACATAGTCATTATCGGTTAGTTTCTTTATATTTTTTCAGCAGCAATATATACTAAGGCCTTGTAGCACCCCCAACTCCCAGTTGCCACCTTATATGTACAGAGAGCAACTTTTACATATCTGGGTGCATACAACCTCTTAGCGTTCAGTTGAAGAGTAAACTTGTATGTGCTGTGGTTTGTCTGTGAAATGTTCTGCACAGGCTCATGTGCTCAAACATTTGTTCCTTGGCTATGGTTTGGGAACATTTAGGAAGTGAAGATTTTCTTGAGGAAATGAAGAGAGGATGGGAAGGGGGCCTTGAAATTGTATACATTGGACCCACTTCCTGTCCTCTCTCTGCTTTCTGACTATAGAGTCTATGTGACCTGCCACTTCCTACTTCTCTGTCACAACGAACTGTATCCACTCTCAACTGTAAGTCTAAACAAACCCTTGCATCCTTACACTGATTTTGTCTGCTATTGTACCATGGCAATGAGACAAGTGACTAAGACAAAATGTTTCCAGGACACTTAGCACCCAGAATACTGTTAAGCACTCTCCAGAGGAGAGCACACCCACAGCCTCTGAAATGACATTGGACTTTGAGACTTGAAGGCTGGGATAGTCCAGGAACAGTCCATGAGCCTGGTTTTTGAGATAGGCAGGTAGACCTGCATATGTTTATTCTGACAAATGGTGAATCATCTGTAATAAGGCCTCAGTTTCTTAGTATTTACAGACCCATGGCACACAGCATGACCCACACAGTCAAGAGCACCTGCATACAAGCTTGCCCATGGGGAGGGACAGTAGCCTAGGGAGGTCACCAGCTCCACTCAAGCTGAGTGTTCTTCAGGCTAGAGAGGCCAACGTTCTTTGCTATTTGACTACTTTATATAGAGATCATAACACTAGCTTGGTGTTTGTTGAAGAAGCAGCATCCATGGTCATTCAAACCAGCAAAAACTCTATGCCAAGAAAATAGATATTGCCATGGAAATATAGATCACTCTAGATATAAAAATAAGTTACATTTTGCCCACCAAGTTTGATGGAGAGGTCAGCCTTGGGAATACAAAATCTGCATAAGCATCTGGACATCCTAGGCTAGAGTAGTAGCGTAGTCAGTGAAGTGCTTGCTATGTAAGTATGAGAACCTGAATTTGATCCATAGAACCCATATAATAGAGCCATACTATAGGAAGATAAGACCTACAATGTCAAGAGATGAGCCAACCTGGAGTCTGCCCGAGGGCCTAGCACAGGTGCTGTCAGAAGTCCTGATCATGCCAAGTCAATGAGGGGTGGCCATACGATCTTAACACAGCCTGGGTGCTGGGAGGTGGTTATATAAGGCTCTCTCCATTGCTAAATAAATGAGTTTTCTGTTTGCCTTTTACCTGACCCAGCACCTTCTCACCTCCTCCCCCAAGAAAGACATTAGGACCCGGCAACACCAGACCTGATGAAGTGGCTCACAACTGTAGTTCCAGTACTGGGAGGTGGACTTAGGTATATCTGTGGGGATTGCTGGCTAGCCTAGTCTCTTTAGCAAGCTCCAGGCCCATGACAGATCCCGACTCAAGGCAACAGCAATAGCAACAACAAAATCTCTTGATGGATGGTAGCTGAGGAATGACACTAAGGTTGACGTTTGGTCTCCACACACAAGTATGCTCACTTCATGTACATGCACATGCAGACCAAGCCTAGTCCCCCTTTGCAGAGACTCTAGTGGTGTGGCTTTATTAACAGTTAGTGAGATGGCACAGAACTCTCCTGCAGAAGAGTTCCATGTGGCGTCTTCTATTACTGCCCCTCTTCTAGTAGCTTAGCTGATAGCCTCACAGGGAAAAGCTGCCACACCCTGCAAAATGAACTTCTCCAGCACACACAGCCACTTGATTGCAGTTTTCTCTTCCTAGAATAGGGAAATTCCACCTGTGTAATCACACACACATACACACACACACACACACACACACACACACACACACGTCCTTCTGTTAGAATTGGGTCTGGTGTCTCAAGAAAATGATGGCACAATCCTAAAATCTCAGTAAGGAAAAAAAGTTTTACTTGTTCCATAGGGTGCTTAGCCATGCACACTAAGCAAGGAAGCATGCCCAGTGGATTCTCACAGGGTTTTTATTCCTAATGCAAAGGGGTCCCTTGCCTCATTTTGGATGGTCAGAGCGTGGCCTCACATTCTTTCATGACTGGCAGATTTAAAGCAATGCAATTAATAAGTAGAATACAAGTTTGAGCATCAAGTATAAGCTTGAACACAGATTTTGATTTCAAGGATTGAATTGCTGAACCTGAAGGAATTTGAATTTCCGCCAAGCAGTTTCTTTAGAGTTGTTTTTATTGTTTTTTTTTTTAAATGAAGTTTTGTCTTACTTAACCGTTTGGTAGAAAGGACAATACATTTCTTTTACATTCCCTACACTGTGTGTGAGGTTCAGCTTGAAGGCTGGAATTCCACAATGTCTTAAAGGGAACCAGAAACTTGTCTAAAGATAGGAGAGGAAATAAGGAAGCATTGATTTCCCTTAAACCAGACATAAAATGTCATTTTCTTTATCAAACCCATTAATCCATTTATCTCAAGCAATTCCAGGTATCTTGACAACTGGAGGAAAGGGCCAGTGTGCTTTCCTAGAAATGTTGAAGCCATGGTTGCTGTATGATATCCCTAGTAAGATGCTATTTGGGTTTCGAGCAAGTAATTATAGAAATAATATGGAAATAAAGACAAGAGGTTTTTCAGAACTATTGATAGTGTCATGTCCTAAAGAAGAATTAATCAGGTGAGGTGCTTCAGGTACGTGTCACAGCACCCAGGAAGTTAAACGGGAAAGTCAGAAGTTCAAGGGCATTCTCAGCTACCTTGTGAGTTTGAGGTAAGCATGGGCTACATGAGGCCATCTCAAAGGAAGGAAAGAATGAAAGAAAGATAAACAAAGAAAGAAAGATAAAGAAAAACAACTAAAGAACAAAATAAAGAGAGGAAGGAGAAAAAGAAGATAAAGAATTTTCTAAAACATTTTTTCTTTATTATTGCTGTGCATGTATGTCTACTTGTAGGTTTGCGCAGATCAAAGGCCTGTTTCCTGGAGCAGCATTAGGGGAGGTGGTGAGCCACCCAGTTTTCAATGGATCCTGGGATTGAACTTGAGTTCTCTAGGAGAGCAGCACATCCTCTCCACCACCAAGCAATCTCTCCAGGACCCCAAAAGAATTCTTAATATTTTGGTGACTACATTTATGGATCAGTAAAAATAAGCTCATGTTATGAATATTGTTTAAAAGCATTTGCTCATTTATAAATATATTGGCCACAATTCTGTTGTGTGATATTTTGATTGTGTTCTGCCAAATAAAGCTTGCTTGTAGTCAGAGGGTAGAGCTGACCATAGAGGTTTGGAAGGCAGTAGACAGAGGGGAGACAGGAAGTAATAAGGCGGGCTGAGAGTGAATCCTGACTCTTTTGGATCAAGGAACAATAGAGGTAGGGAGCAACTCTGGTGGCTCCCTGTTCTCAGATCTTTCAGGTTCCTACCCAATATCTGATTCCCAATTTTTTATTGATAAGATTAATTAGAATAATGCTTCATAATTCTTCCTATTATGTAAGATTATATGTATGTTTGTATATATGTATGTGTCTGTGCTCATGAGTGTACAATAGTTTGTATGTGGAGAACAGAGGGTAACTGTTGCATAAATAAGAAAAAGCTAGAGACATATTGGGTTTCAACCTGAAGATCAGAAAAGCAAAGCAACCAAGCCCTGTGAGAACTCTTACCTTTAAGAAATTCTCAGACTGAAAGAGAATGAGTTCCTGTTTCATTCCAGTTTATATTCCTCTATAGTGCTAGGATTAAAGGTGTAGGCCACCACCACCTGGATCTGTTTCTTCATTGATCTTCTGTGGCCTTGTACTCATAGAGATCCATCTACCTCTGTCTCCCACATCCTGGGGTTAGAAGTGTGCAACAGCACTGCCTGGCCTACAGTTGTCTTCAGGCGAGCTTTATTTCTAAAACATAAATAAAATATCACTATAGGTGACTTCTGGGAGTGAGTTCTCACCTTCCACGCAGTGAGTCCTGGGGATGGAAGTCAGCATCAAGCTTGGTCACAAGTGTTTTTACCTGATGAGTCATTTCACCAGCCTAAATTGTTCTATTTATTTCATTAGCATAGTGCCATAATTGGGAAGGCACCATTGTATCAAAGCACAATTTAAGATAATTTAAAATGTCTATGGTATTTCATTCTTTGGGGATATAATAAGTTATTCAACCCATGCTTGGTCTTTAGAAATATAAGATTTCCCTCCTTTAAATATCAGTGAACACATATTGCTTCATATGCCCCTAACTTACATCATTAGGATTAGTAACTAAAATTTTTAATGCTTTTTATATAAGATGGACTCTAAAAATATATTCATTTTTACTGCAATGGTTGCATTTTTAATTGACAAATTTTTGTATAATGTAATAATTAATACATCTTTAAATTATCTCACGTAGAAAACTTTTGACTTTTGTTATTTGCTTTTGAAACATGTGTGCATGCATATATGCACACAGATGTTCTTATTCATAGAGTCTCCATTTACAGTTGGCTACTCACTAGAATTTTTTGTAACTCCATAATCAATTTTTTTAGAACAGAATCTTTTATAGGCTATCCTTGAATTTAATATGTAGCCAAGAATTGATGTGGGAAGTTCTTCTGGATATGTGTTGCTTTTATTGGTTAATGAATAAAGAAAATGTTTTGGCCTGTGATAGAACAGAGTAGAGCTAGGTGGGAAAACTAAACTGAATGTTGGGAGAAAGAAGGCAGAATCAGGCATGTAGTCCTACAGGAGTCAGACGCTAGACTAAACTTTACCCAGTAAACCACAACCACATGGCAATCAGATTAATAGAAGTGGGTAAATTTAAGATGTAAGAGCTAGCCAAAAAGAAGTTGGAGCTAATAGACCATACAGGATTTAAATAATGCAATTTCTGAGCGATTCTTTCATGGTCTGGGTAGCTGGGAACGAATAAACAGGCTCCCAACTACAAAGGATAACCTTGAACTCCTCATTCTCCTGCCTCCATTTCCTGAGTGCTAGGATTATAAGCCTTGTGTCACCATGTCTGGCTTATGTAGTCTTGAGGTTGGCCCTCAGGGCTTCATGCATCTCTCTATGAACTGAACTACATCCTCAGATTTTCCAGCCTACACTTGTTGATTATTTGGAGGTATGTGCAGAACTGCAAAAGATTTAAGTCATTTGGTGTGCATGTTTCCAGGTGAGATAGACCACACAGACTTTACCTTCTCGTTTTATCTCTCAGAATAAACAGAGGACATCTCCTTATAGGATATTTTGCGCCACAGTCTTTCATTTTTTTCTTTTCTTTTTTGTCTTTTTAAAACGTAATTCTTTATTCTTTGGGAATTTCACATCATTACCCTAATCCCATAACCTCCCAGTCCCTTCAGGTCTGCCCCTCACCCCTGCAGCATGCTCCCCCCAAATTAATTAAAAACAAAACAAACCCCATTTCACTCCTGTCTTACCAACACATCTCCATTTTGGTGACATTGGGAGATTTGGTGTGTCACGCATTATACCCTTTTGTTCAATCAAAGAGTGTCACTGGTGTGGTTCAAGGCCTCTGGCACTCCATCATCACTGGACCCTTTCTGAAACTCCTTTCAGATACCCTCTGTTGCTCTGACTCAGGGAGATCCTGTGGTTTCTATTCTGTAGGACAAGTCCCTTTATGCACTCCAGTAGGTCATAAATGATGTAGATGTTGGGGTGGGTCAACCAAGGAATATGATGTGGGTCTGGGTGGTAGCTGAGCTGGTTGGTTCTGGTCACGCAGGGACAGAAACAACCCTCTAAGCCCTTTGTCCTGGGGCCAGCTCTCCCACAGGGCTGGGGTGGGTCCAGGTTGCCTACTTGGGTGAGGCCACCTCAGCATGACCCTTGGATTTTAATATGCATGGTTCTTATTACATGGGCCCGAGACATTACCATGTACCCCCAGCTGCAGCAAGAACCCAGACCCAGGCATGCTCTGGTCAGCAGTTTGACCCAGATGTCACTATAGCCCCTGTTGGCAGCACAAAACACCCGGATCCGTATAGCCCAGGTGGCAGCAAGGCTCTTGGACACCAAAATGGTCTTAGGTGGCTGTTTAGACCCTGGGCATCACGATGATCCACCAGGGGCAATAGGAATCATGGACATCAACCCAGACCCTGGCTGCTGCTAGGTCACAGATGCAGATATGTCCCATTGCAGCTGCCTGGGCCCAGACGTGAGCATAGCACCATGTGACTGTGTAGGCCATGCAGATTATCATGATCCAGGTTGCAATAATAGCCTCAGACATGAACAAGGACTCAGATGTCTGACCAGACCCTGTCATCCACCCACCTTCAGTGGTTACTGAAGCCATGGACATCAGCACAGACCCCGGCTGTGGCAGGATACACATTCTTACATTTTTGAGGCTTTGTTGCTGACTTCGTTGATGAAGATAGTTCCTGAATATAGCAAAGAAGTGCTGTCTGGTGACTCATCTTATGGAGAAAGCCCAGGTTAGAAAGCCTTTGATAAACCTTGAGTTACAGTTGAAACACATTAAATAAGGTATCAATAAGCAGAGACAAGGAGAAGAAGAACATATATTGATTAGTTGACAAAATGTTGGAATCAAGGGCTTGTGGGACCCAAGCCCTCTCTCCTATCCGGAGTTCTAGTTAGGATTGGCTGATCCCCCGACTGTACAAATGTGAGGGGGAACTGAGGAGCAGCATGCCGTCTGTCTCCTGACTAAGATGTAATGAGAGCAACAGCTTCCTGTTCTTATGCTATGACTTGCTCAACATGATGGGCTGTGTCCCCTGCAACTCTGAGCCAAGACAAACCCTTCCTTGCTTAAACTGCACCTTGTCAGGTATTTGGTCACAGCCACAACAAAGTAACCATTACAACCTTAAAAAGTCCCTTTTGGGATTGTGAGATCGTACAGCTAGTAAAGGCTCTTGCCACCAAAGCTGACGAATAGTTTGATCCCCAGGACCGGCATGAGAGGAAAAAACTGACCCCCACAAATTGTTCTCTGACCTTGGCAAGCACAATGTGTTGTAGGGGAGTGTGAATAAAGAAATCCCACATAGTTCAGAATTGAGTATAAAAGGGGTGTTTTTATTTAGAGGGGACTCACAGATCACAGTCCTCTGCACAAACAGGGAACAGGAACTGAATCTAGCATCCAGGCGAGAGAGAAAAGGAGAGAGAGAGCGGGCATGTGAGCATACACTATTTTGGTACCCAAGGCCTTGCCCAACCTGGTCCAGCTTCTCAAAGGCCATTGGCTAAAGGAGGTTCCCCAGCAATGTGACATTCTTCCCCAACCTCATACAAAAAAAGAAATAAATGTTAACAATAAAAATAAAAAGTTCCTTTCCATATTAACAAATGATGTAAAAATTCATGGATGGTTTCTATTGGTTCTTCATTTGCTCTTCTCTGCTTATCAATATGGGGCAACAATGATACCCTGAATAAATCCCTCTATTTCTAAACAGGATGTTGCATGCAGGCCCTCTCTGCTTTCAGGCGTCTGACAGAATAACAGTTTCCAGGATTCCTAGTGGCTTTGTTCTCTGGTCATACAGGAACCTAGCTCTGCATTCTCCTGGGAGCAGAGGTTCAACACTGACTAATTCAGTATTCACCCCTGAGTTGAAGAATGAAAAGCAGTGACAACTCACCCTGACTTGTTAGCAGACAGGATTTCTAATCTTGACTCTAGAACTGGCTTGATACTTAACTTGATTTCACACGACCACAGTCCCATGTTTCCTGTTGCTTCTTTTTCTTGCATATGCCTCCTTTAGATAGCAATGCTTGGTTCTGACGGCAGTTAACATGAAGTAAGTGTGCACTAGGCGCTGCACTGCAGATAGGCTTCCTCGGGCGCTACCTCCAGTTCTATGCGCTGGGGTACAGACTAAACCCTGGGTCGCTCAGATTCCCCTGGCCTTGGAGAGTCCATGGTCTCTTATTCTCTAACCCCACTAAAGTCTATTAAGGAACTTGTGGTTATAGGACAGTGAAGGGCTTGGGAGCCCAACTGGGAATGTGCTCATTTTGTCACACAATATCTGAGGGCCTAACTTTGGATTCTCAATAATTGTGTAAAAAATCAGGTACAGCAGTGTTAGATTGTAATCCCAGGACTGGGGAGGCAGAGATAGGCTGATTCCTGGAGCTAACTGGCCAGTCAGTCTGGCTGAACTGGTGAGCTCCAGGTTTAGATTCAAACCCTGTCCTAAAAAGTAAGGTGGAGAGCAACTGAATGAGATACTGCCTGCCATTGGCTTCTGTAAGCATGTGTGCACACATGGATGTATCATACACACACACTTCCCCACAGAGAACATAATTAATAAGATTTCTATTTACTATTTCATTATCTTTAATTCTCGGAGTGCGTGTGTGCATTCTTGTGTGTCCACTTTGGAACATGTGTGAAGTCAGAGGACAATCTCAGAGGTCAGTGCTCAGTTTCCACTGAGACAGTCTTTTTCTTTCTTTCTTTCTTTCTTTCTTTCTTTCTTTCTTTCTTTCTTTTTTTTTTCTGACATGCCTAGTTGAACTTCGACCTTCTGGAGTCTTCCTGTATTTCTCTTTTCTTCATAGATGCTCTGGAATTGCAGATGCCCTGCTACTGCGTTAGGCTTTTTACATCAGTTCTGGAGTTCAAACTTAGGCCCCCATTCCTGTGGGTCAAGTGCTTCTGTAGGAGGACAGAATGTTACCATAGGAAGAGTCTTAGACTTAGAAGTGGCTTGAAAGTATTCTTTCCCTCTCTGAACAGTCCTCTACTTTAGTCCCTCCATGCATAAAATAGTCGTCATAATAAATATCCTCTGAGAAAGTGAAACAACATTTATAACCTTCGAGACGAGGGAGGGTGATGTCTGTTGGGCTAAACATGCTCTCTTTTCTCTTTCCCTGGCTTCTGCACTCAGCAAGATTTTGTGCATAAGCTCTTACATGTTCATATTAAACATGTTCAAATCATTCTCCCTATATCATTTAGTAGATGATTCTGTTTCATTCTGGGAAGTATCAGTACATCAGAACCACACCCATGAGACCATGCTTTTTTGGGGGTTCTGTTAAATACTGTGTTCCTAACGTCCTGGTCACAGAAGGTGTGTGACCTCACGCTCCTGGATCTCTGTAACTTTGTTCTAGGCTCTCATTTGGCCTGGATCACCCTTTCTACTTCTTGACCCAAGCCCTGCACTTGGGAAGCAGCCTTCAGGGTTCTGCTTGAGTAGTGTCTTTGGGGAACTGCCCTTCCTTCCTCCTCTCAGATTTGCTAGCTCCGTCTACCCCTGTGCTCTGTCAGTGAGTCTCACGTGGAACCCAGTCAGTGCTCTGTGAGTCTGCACTTACTACCGTGTTTCCCTTCCATGCTGCAAAAGCAGAGGAGCACTTGGCATTTAGCAGGTGTATAATAAATGACCACTGAAGGCATGAGTGACAGGTTAATGAGTGGTGAAAGACGGGGTGGTCATGGGAGAGGGCGTTTCCATAGGAACCGGCCCACACAGTGACCTCAGTGTGGCACAGGGCTCTTACACAGAGCATTTACTCAGGGTGTGAGCACCTGTCTCCTAGGAATTCAGTAATCATTTGGATGACCAACTTTGAAGATTGCTTAGGATCTTTGTTAAAGAACTAAGTGTTTCAGCCAGAGTATCAAGTAGTTGCTTGTTTTCATCAATTTTGGGTGATCTACATTCGGCAGGGTAGATGGGTGGGTGTGAGCTCATGTGCACGCTTTTCATGTGACAGATTTTCCACAATTATTAACTATTAATGATCACAATTAGAGACAACAATATTGCTTTGAAAATTAAGACTCTCTGTGTGTGTCAAGGCCATGAAAAACCAGAGTTGTCTCAGACAGATATGGGGGACTACGGGAGTTGAAGCCCAAAGCAACATCACATAGTATGGACCCTGGAACAGAAAGAGAACAGCATGGTGAATGAAAATTGAGCGGAGCTCAAACCAATTCTGGAGTTCAATTACCAGTAACCAAGTGATGCCAATTTTCTAATTTTGACAGTTGGACCATGTCAATAAGTTTCAAAAGGAGGAGGAAAATGAGGAATGTTTGTGAACTTCCTGATTTACCATTTTGACTTTTCTATAAATCTACAATTACTCTAAATGCTTTATCTCTTTAAAAGTATTTTTATTATTTGAAAACTTCATACATTTATACTTGTTTTTTTTGTTTGTTTTTTTCTTTTTTTTTAAATTTATTTATTTATTAAAGATTTCTGTCTCTTCCCCGCCACCGCCTCCCATTTCCCTCCCCCTCTCCCAATTAAGTCCCCCCCCCCTCAGCCCGAAAAGCAATCAGGGTTCCCTGTCCTGTGGGAAGTCCAAGGAACCCCCACCTCCATCCAGGTCTAGTAAGGTAAGCATCCAAACTGCCTAGGCTCCCACAAAGCCAGTGCGTGCAGTAGGATCAGAAACCCATTGCCATTGTTCTTGAGTATTTTGGTCAAATCCATCTACCACTGCCTCCCTCCAAGTAATTTCTTCCACATTTCCCTACTATCTTTATGTCCTCTTTCTTTATTGTTATTAATAAGCCCCCTGAGTTCACTTAACCCTTGTGTGCATAGATAGGTGTGGGGCCATCCACAGGAGCATGAGCAAACTATTGTTGGTCATGTTCCACTTCATTTCTTCTAAATCTGTCGTTAAGTGATGGAGAAAGCTTCAGAGGTAGACAGGGAAGAGGAGCCTCTGTGGATGCTTTGTACTGGGAACTCTGGTGCCTTATAACTTCAGCCAACCATAACAAAAGCTATCTAAGGGAAAAGTTAGGAACAGACAAACAAATAAGACCAAAATAGAAAGAAGCTGGGTCACTTGTTATCCTGCTTGTAATTCCCGTTAGGAAGTGGAAGTGGGAGGATCAGGAGTCCAGGATCATACTTGTCTACATTTGAGTTCTAGGCCAGCCTAGGCTACATAATAATCTGGTTTGGTTTTTTTTTTTAAGTTGCTGATGTTGGGGGCACATGCTTTTAGTCCCAGCACTTAGGGAGACACAAACAAGTGGATCTCTAAGTTCAGGGCCATCCTGGTCCACAGAGTGAGTTCTGTATTTACTTTGCAGGTTACATAATCTTTACTGGCAGTTTTTTAAGATAAAGGCAAATTCCTTCCTTCCTTCCTTCCTTCTTTCCTTCCTTCCTTCCTTCCTTCCTTCCTTCCCTCCCTCCCTCCCTCCCTCCTTCCTTCCTTCCTTCCCTCCCTCCTTCCTTCCTTCCTTCCCTCCCTCCCTCCTTCCTTCCTTCCCTCCTTCCTTCCTTCCTTCCTTTCCTCCTTCCTTCCTTCCCTCCTTTCTTTCTTAATAGTAAAATTCAATAACTCAAAGACTGGTAAAGACTCTGTCTCAAAAGAGAAGAAAAGAAAAGAACAGAGCAGAAGAGAAGAAGGAGACGAAGAGAAAGAAGAAGAAGAAGAAGAAGAAGAAGAAGAAGAAGGAAGAGGAAGAGGAAGAAGAAAGAGGAAGAAGAGAAAGAAGAGGAAGAAGAAGAAAGAGGAAGAGTAGTTAGTGCTCTCCCACCTTTAAAGCTCTTCCACAGTTGTCTGGCTTTGGTTATTTCTGTGAGCAATTTAACCGTTAAGGCTTTGGTGGTCTGAAAGAATGCCTTTTCTCCCTTTCTGTGTATGTGCAGGTGTGTAATGCGCATCTGTGTGATGTGAAATGCATATGTTTGTGTGCATTCTCGAGAAGGCCTGAGGTCAACCTCAGGTTTCATTCTTCTGAGGCTGTGCATCATGTTTTCTTGAAGACAGAATCTCTAACTGGCTAGGTTAGCTGGGTGGTGAATCCCAGGTACCCACCTGTCTTTGCCTCCCCAGTGTTGAGCTATGTGTACTGGCACACTAGGTTTTTTTGTTTTTTTCACGGGTGGTAGGATTAAACTCAGGTTCAGATGCTTGCACAGGATGCACTTCACTGACTGGGCAGTCTCAATAGTCCAACCCCAAGACAATTTCTTATTTAAACCCTTTAGTCATCAGAAATTTTAATACACTTTTTCTGAAAACATTAACTTATATTCTTATATTCAATGTGTGTTGCAGCAGAAAGCAATCTATCAAGGCTTGCAGAAACTGGCAAATTTTCTTGTGTATGGATTGAGTCCTCTGAGCCCATATCACCATTCCTGAAGTATGATTCGGCAGAGAATGAAACTTTACACTATTTACCTCTTCTGACTTTTTCCTTTGCAGTCCAGCTTTAGCTGATCGGGTACAGATCAGTTTTCATCCTTGAATGTGCGTGAAACCAACCCAGGGTTCTCTGGAGCTCTTAATTGCTATGTGATTTGATATCAGTGCAGTGAAGCTAGGCGAGCTAATTGTTTTCCCGACTGAATTTTCGCCCCTCCCCCATCCTGCCTGGAGGCGGCTATAAAGTAAAAGCCAAAGCAGGGAACGTCTCTGGTATGCACATCTTTCCTTTTCAGAAGCATGTCTGTGCAGAGTAGAGCCTCTGCATCACACAGGCGGTCATGATGAGGGATAATTATAACCCTTAAGTGCTTTCAGCTTCGGGTTGTTAACTGACGCAAAATGAGGAGGGGTGGGTGTGTGAAAGAAAATATGGTTTACTCAGCTCTAATGTTCTCTTGGAGCATTGCAGAGCTAGAAGAAAGATTTCTCTGTGTCTCGTGCTAGGCAGCTGAATTATAGTCCACAGATACACTGTGTGATAATGAAACACAGTTACTGGGCTAAAATTTATGGAAACAAGTTAAATATTTGATTAATCACTTTAAATATTGATCCATTTGTATGGTTTCCTGTACATTGCCTTTTTCATAGCAATCAATAGCTTGGGCGATGTATAAACAGTAGTCTTCTGCAATAAATAATTGCATTATGTAATGCTGGCTAAATTTAGAAACTGCTGCTTTATTTCATTTCTTCCTCATAAAATGTAGTGCCAAATAGTAATTGAGATTGAGTTAGAGTTTATAATGCTTTACTTCAGACCTAATCCAGGAAAAGGATCCCTGGAGCAAGGGTGGGTAACAGGGAAGCCCGCAGTGAGAAGGCAGGGGTGGGGGCAGTCGAGATGTGATTGGCGGGGAGGAAAGGCGGGGCAGAGAAACTCAGAAACCTGGTGTGGCAGATTTAGAAGGCAGTAAGCCATTGTGATGGAAATAGACAGCAGGCGAGGCCGAGCTCAGTTGGAAGCCCAGGACCCCAGGAGGGCAAACTGTCTCTGACCGTAAGACGGGAGATTTATTATAAAGAAACAAAATGCTGTTTCCACCTCCCCAGTGTTCTAAACCTCTTAGCCTGATGGGATAGCCGGGGCTCCAGCTAGCGCTAATCACTTCGGCAGCGTCCCCAGTTGCTTTGAGACTAAATGTCTGTTGGCCGAGAATCAATTATCTCCCTCCCCTACCCCAAGGATAAACTGTTTTCATCTTTACTTAGATAACTCAATCATCTCCAAGAAAAATGTAGGCTTCCTAAGCAGCTAGAAGCAGAATGGGGGCTGGAGCATTAGGACACCTGGGTACCAAAGGAGCCGGTGATGACCGGATTCCCTGCAGCACAGTGATCTAGGGGATTCCCATTGAAAAATATGCAGTAACTGTATTTAAGGCATTGTTTATAAATCCCAATACGTTTTCAAAATTATAGCACATATTTGGGAAGAAGGGGGCAACGAAAAAAGGGGAACAGAAGAGGATAATGGAGGGTGCTGTGACCTAAGTACATAATGTTCACCAACATTTTGTTGATTAATAGACTGATGAATAAAAGCTCTAACGTAGGGCTGGTGGAGTGACTCAGCAGTTAAAGAAGCCAGCCTGACAGGCAGTGTTGGATCCCCAGAGTCCGTGTGAAGCTCAAAGAGAGAACTGACTTCACAGTTGTCCTGTGGTCTCTGCAATGTGCCCTGGTGTTTTTAAAAGTCATATTTGACTATGTTGAGTTCTAGGCCATCCTGGGATACATTAGTTAAAAAATTTGTAAAATATTAATTTGGAAAAAAACCCCAATATTTTAGCAAAAAAATGTAACTCAAGAATTAAGACCAGTGGAAAGGGTTAAGAATCAAATGGAGACAGCTGCTAGGCAGGAATCGCTCTGCAAATGCTTTTGCACTGGGGTTCAGGGAGCGCCATTATTTCCTGCAGTGACTGAGGACAAGTCTCTTCAAGCAGCTGGACTGATGTGAGCGCTCCAGCATCAATCAGTTCTAAGCCCAGATAGCTGTGTCTATAATTTACCTTCTCTTGTCTGCAGGCTGTAGTAAGTTTTCTTATTCTTGGCTCATCATTCAATTCACCTCCTCTACCAGCTCAGCTCAGAATCTTTCCACCTTAATGAAACCTGTTTCTCAGGTGTTTTCTTCCTTCCTTGATATTTCATTGTAAATGCCAAGTGCTGGGATTATAAAGATGACTTATTTTGTTTTTCGTAAGTAACTGTCTTTTCTTTTTTAAAAGACAATTTTGTTTAGTTATCTTTTTAGTGAAACATTGAGTTTAATTGGAGTCCCTTACAGAAGCATGGGCAGGTTATATTTTATAGGAGCATGGGCAACTTATTAGTGGCTACACCACTAAGGAAAGTGTCAATTTTGTTTCTCAGCAACCATTAACTGCCTATAAATCCCCAAAGAGGGGTGGGGCCAGGTAAGTCCCTCTCCACGCCAAGAAGGGGTTTTGATGGGCTCAATTTGTACAGGTCATGTGTAGGTAGTCCCAACAGCTGAGAGTTCAAGAATATAATGGCCACACCATGCCCAGAAGACAGGACATTCTACCCCCTCCTCAGCTCCTCCATTCCTTCCACTCCTTATTCCACAATGGTGTCTGAGCCTCTGCAGATGTGATGGAGTATTCAAACATTTCTTACTTGCAGCATGCTGACCATTTGTGAGTCTCTGAAATAATTCTTGCACACTGCAAACAGTATATTGTGTTTTGAAAGGAGAGTGAGTTCTCTGAGCAAGGCAGTCACATCCAGTGGTTTCACTCACATGCTGATCTCTGGTAAACATCAGACAGTGGCTATTGAATATTTGGTTGGTTGGGTAAGTGGTGTGAGACAAATGCCTATATTCCTGTCAATTATATTTTAAATAAAGGATTATTGGTCAGTAGCCAGGCAGGAAGTATAGGCGGGACAACCAGACAGGAAGTAGAGGCGGGTCAAGGAGAACAGGAGTACTCTGGGATGAAGGAAGCTCTTTCTACAGTCCTGATCCATCCATAGAAGACACAAGATGTGACTACCCCGCTGAAAAAGGTACTGAACCATGTGGCTAACATATACTAGAATAATGGGCTAATATAAGTTATAAGAGTTAATAGAAAGCCTGAGCTAATGGACCAATCAGTTTATAACTAATGTAGACCTCTGTGTGATTTCTTTGGGACTTAACAATTGCTGGAACAGAAAACCCTGACAATAGGTAAGTGATTCAGAGACATGAAGATCTGCCTCTCCTGATACTTTTTCAACCTGCCATTTCTGTTGGCAGTTGTGACTACTGCATAGGAAAAACATTATAATAATCACATGTCATTAAGATGGAAACCTCTGTCTGGGCTTGTGGTAAAATTCTCGTTAGTCTGTTGATAAGGATATAATCAGGGGACTTGCTTGCTAGTCAACTATAATTCCTCTCATTTGCTTCCTCTTCAGTCAAATTTCTCTTCTTGAGCACCTCTTTCTTCTGTTAAACACTTAGAATGAATGTTAGTCAACAGGGTCTTGCCAGCTCTAAGTTACTGACTCAGCAGCTAAAGAGGTGAGTGACTTAAGCAGGGTAGTTTTTAGAGGCCCTGTAAAGCAAAATCATTTAATATGTGTAGGCTTGGAGTAAACTGGGTACCCAAAATAATGGATGGTTTGGAATTAGTCATAAAACAGTGAGGAGAGCAGATGCAGAACAGAGCTCAGTCAGTCATGCATGCAAATGCTGCTGACTGAAATGAAACAGGGCAGATTCATACATGTTTGAGTCTATGATTTACAGGACAAAATGTGGGCTCGTGCATGTTTGGACCCATGACTGATAGGATACAGGGTAGATTCAAGCATATTTGTGTTTACAGATTCATGTATGTTTGCATCTATGATGATAGGACATAAGGTGAGCCCATTTTGCCTTGTGACAACATGGTGGATACTGCCTTCAACAACATCTCTGTGTTAGATGCCATTTGTATTTCAGTGTTAAGGGTTAATTTTCTGCAGTTCAACATTCATTCTTGCTTGATCTAAGACTGAAATTTCAGTTGTCTGTGAGAAATGACAAACTGTATATCCTTCAGACACCTTTCTGTCAATATTATTTTAGACATGCTCTTTTACCTATCTGAAGTTGAAGAGGCCATGTGGCAAATGGTGAAATATGCAGGCTTTGGGCTCAGACTGCCCAAGACTCAAACTACCTGGGACTCAGACTGCCTGGGACTCAGACTGCTTGGTGGGTTCAAACCTCAGACTCATTGCCATGATGTTCAATTTCTTTTTTTCCATTCATTCTTTTTTTTTTTAAGATGATTTTTATTTATTTGGTGTGTGAGTATGTGCTATGGTGTATCTATTGTAGGTACCAGAGAATAACCTGCAACAGGTGGTTCTTTCCTTCTAACAGAGTTCTAGTCTTGGGACCCCATGATAGGAAGTGAGAACAGACTCCCACTAGTTGTCCTCTGACTTCACACATGCACCACACACACTTGTTTATGCACACACACACACAGACACACACACAGACACACACAGACACACACACACAGACACACACACACACAGACACACACAGACACAGACACATACACAGACACACACAGACACACAGACACACACACAGACACACACACATAGACACACACACAGACACACACACAGACACACAGACACACACAGACACACACACAGACACACACACAGACACACACATAGACACACACAGACACAGACACACAGACACACACAGACACAGACACAGACACAGACACACACACAGACACACAGACACACACAGACACAGACACACACACAGACACACACACAGACACACAGACACACACAGACACAGACACATACACAGACACACACACAGACACACACACACAGACACACACAGACACACACACAGACACATACACAGACACACACAGACACAGACAGACACACAGACACACACACAGACACACACACAGACACACACACAGACACACACAGACACACACACACAGACACACACAGACACACACACAGACACACACAGACACACACACACAGACACACACAGACACACACACAGACACACACACAGACACACACACAGACACACACACACAGACACACACACAGATACACACACACAGACACACACACAGACACAGACACACACACACACACACAGAGTAAACAAAGTGTAAAAATGTTAGGTGAACTTGACAAAATATTTTCCCACTGCAGGTAATCCCGTACACGTAACAGTTTGAATGAGAAATGTCTCCTTTAGTCTCATGTGTCTCAGTACTTTGTTCCCAAGTGGCAGCTCTTATTGGGAAGGTTGTAGAACCTTTAGAAGGTGGGGTTTCATCAGAGGGAGTGAGTCACTGGGGGTGGGCCTTGAGATTTTATAGCTTGGCCCCCTCTTGTCCATTCTTTGTTTCCTCAGACTTGCTGCCTTGCTACCTGCCATGATAGACTGTACCCTCAAACAGGGAGCGGAAATAAACCATTTCTCAGGTTGCTTCTTGTCACTGGAATTTGGTCACAGCAGAGAGAAATGAAATTACACACAGGGATAGTGTTATACCTAGTCTGTGAGGACCCCAAAAGACACCAAGGAGATTGACTTACCAAAATTCAAAAGTAAGGTTTATTGTGTGCACAATACAAGCCAGCAGAGACCTCATCAAAGCAACTGGCACAGCAGCGGCAAGAGGTAGGTCCCCTGCCCTTCTAGAGGGCAAAGTCCAGAAACATTGCATTAGCATGGTGACAGGTTCAATCCTGATTGGCTCATGTCTAGGGACATTTCAGAAATTTTATTTTCGGACCTCGCCTGTTGCTTGTCTAGTTTTACTATTGGCTGATCTTCGGGTAAGAACATTCTATGGTTATCTGTACTTTCCAGATGGCTACCCTGTTACTTTTGCCCCTAACCATTTCTGAAGACTGAAATATTTTATAGGAAACAGCTTACATAAGACAAAAGATGGAGGTGGAGGACAAAATGGAGGAACTTTGGTTCTTCATTCCCCCCTGTTCTTGTAACTATAATGAACCCAATCATGGGTTCCTGACAGTTAACTCATAAGTATCTTCAGTCCTGAGGGGTCTGTAGATTTGTGACTCTGGACACAAATTTATGAGCTATATCGTAACAGAACCAGCAGGTTTTGGTCAAATTGGGTTGGGAAGCATTCAGTACCAGGTACAATCTACCCAACAGATAAATTAAGGGGTGCTTGTGTCCCACCAACAGGTTGATGTTGATGTGATGTTCATGAATTTTACTAGCTAGTTAAGACTGCAAGGCCCAAAAGTCAGTAACAAAAGCAGAATTACCAGGGGTCCCGTAGAGTAGAGATGAAAGTGGTCAGCCAAGGGAGCTATTAAACCAGGTTTCAAACCAACCCTGGCTAGCCTCGCATTCTCTTTTCTGCTTTGCCAGTCCTTCTCTAACTTTAGCCATGTTGTCTTTGATTCTTCCTGAATGATCAGTGAAGGAACAACATTCTTCACCTAACACTGCACAGAGCCCATCCTGCTGTAAGAAGAGAAGCTCTAATCCCCTCCTGTTCTGCAAGGCTACCTCCTCTAGGTGGGAGATAGATTTTTCTATGTGCTCTACATCCACATCTATGGCAACACATAGGCTGTAGTAATATTGATTCTGGGTTATTAGTGATGAGATTCTGGTACCCAATCCCCCCAGCCTAGTGCCTAAAAGTAGGCTAAAGGTGAGGGCTGTCATAGGCTCTCTCTTATGTCTGCATAGCCATGAGGGTTGCCTCCATCCTTGCTGCACGAGGTCTAGGGACTTCTGATCAGTGTGATAGGTGTTCTTGGAATGAGCCTGACTAGTACACAGTATACCCTGGTCTGGTTTAGGACTTCGATATGCACACAGGGTAAGCCCCATGGAGCAGGCCCACCAAGTGTCATTGTGTGGGAGCAAGTGCTGATCCTGTGTGAGACTGTGGGTAGACAGTGAAGAATTACAGATGGAAGCTTTATCTGGGGGAACCCATTCTATATATAGTCCCTGCCCAGTCACTTGTAAGGTGTTTTCTGCTCTGTTGCCACCGGCAGAGATTGATGTCAGCTGTCATGGAAATAGTGGCACCAACTGCTAGGCCCTTATAGTAAGGAGGAGCTATATCATAACAGAGCCAGCAAGCTTTGGTCAAATTGGGTTGGGAAGCATTCAGTACCAGGTTCGATCTACCCAACAGATCTGTTAAAAGATGCTTGTGTCCCATCAACGGGTTGATATTAATGTGATCATTCACCTGAATTGGTTGTGGGGTTGTGGGTTGTGGATGGAACTTGGGGTGATGGGTTGGGGGCCTGAGGGGAATAATGACCCAATTGGGTCCTATCTAAACCTTCATGGCAGGTGACTGGGCTTTGCAGATGGTGAATGTCAGTACTGGGTCATAGCTAGTATGGTAGAGCCATAGGCCCTAGGTTTTACCAGTTGTTCAATCAGCCAGCGCCCGTCCTTGGTGACTTTGATGACAAGCTGGTTGCAGCACTCTCTAGCAGTTGACCAGGGGTAGTTGGGGTACCACTCCTTATTGTAGAAGGGTCCTCAGTCAACTTGTTGCCTATGGAGCAAGTTTCTATCCTTATTGGACAGTATTTAAGTCTCCAGTGACAGGGGGTAGCCAGTTAATCCACCCAGTGGACTCACATCCCCATTTGGTGCAGTAGGCATCCCCCACACCCCACAGGTACCTTGTCACTCCTTGTAGTGAGAGTGGCCCGGACATACATAGAATCCCAAGGATTGAGTTGATCCCCGCCATCCAGGGGTTTTCTATCCATACCCAGGGAATGGTTCCTGGTCTGAGGGATCCCACCACTTTTCTCCTGCCAGACCACAAAGATCTACTTAGAGGTCAGGGAACCAAGTGTCCTTGGGGTTCTGAGCAGAAGAGGTGTTATTAGCTATGGTACTGTTCTTGCTAACAATCATCCAGGTTTGGTTCCATGGGGAATGGGGACTATGTAAGGAGGAGGAAGAGGAGACATTGGCAGCTAGCAGTAGAAACCAAATCAATGGAGCTTGACTGGATCGCCATGGTGAAGACACAGTTTTAGAGATTGGAGGGATGTTTGGATGCCTTCCATGTCCGTGTATCTTCTTTGTAGTCCTCGGAGATGGTAAACAGATTGACTGAATGGGTGTGGGAGTAGTGTACCCAGGTGGTTATGCTGTCCACTATGAGGGCCATGGTGTGGTTATTAGAACAATGAATGGACCCTTCTGTCTCAGATCCAAGGTTTTGTGCTGATGTCTGCAAACGAGGACCTAGTTGTCTGGCCAGACCTGTGGGATTCAGGGGGAGTGGCTCCTTCATAATTGGGACCAGACCTGCTGGTGGGTTAACTGCAGCCTGTGGGGGGAGTTCAGCATATTCTGGTCATCCACGGTGGAGACCAGGTCAGTCTGGAGGCTTGTTATCATGGGAGGAAATATCCCATACATAATCTTTAAGGGAGTGAGGCCCCTCTGATAAGGAGAGTTCCTTACCCTAAACAGAGCAAAGGGGAAGAGAGTCACCCAGTCCATGCATCCATGTCTCCAGAACTAATTTAGTTAAGGTCTCTTTTAGGGTTTTATTCATCTTTTCTACCTGCCCTGATCTTTGGGGTCTATAAGCACAATGGAGTTTCCAATCAGTCCCCACTGCAGTGGCTATTCCCTGGCTTATCTGGGATGTAAAGGCTGGGCCATTGTCAGATCCAATTATTCCTGGGAAGCCATACCTGGGCAGGATTTCTTCAACTAATTTCTTTGCTACCATGTTGACCATCTCATGTTTGGTTGGATATATCTCAGTCCATCCACAGAAGGTATCTATGAATACTAACAAATACTTATATCCAATTTTTTCAGGTTTGATTTCAGTAAAATCCACTCCACAATAATACCTGGTCTAGTCCCCCTCTGTCTAGCACCAGGATTGAAAGGGGGTGATATGGCATTGGTCAGTTGGCAGGCACAACACTAGAACACAATTTGTTCAATTGCTTGACTGCCATTCTGAATTTTAACTTTGGCCCAATGCAGTAGGTCCTGCATTTTATGCATCCCCAAATGCTAGAACTGGTGAATCTTTTTGAGTATGTCATGTCCTGGTATAGGAGTTCCTTCTGTTTGTGTGTTGCTTTCATTGGTTAAATAATAAAGAAACTGCCTTGACTTAGTTGATAGGACAGAACTTAGGTAGGTGGGGGGAACAGAACTGAATTCTGGGAGGAAAAAAGCAGAGTTAAGAGAAGCCATGGATCCTCTGCTGGAGATATATTCCAGTTAGAATCTCTGGTAAGCCACTGCCATGTGGAGATACAAAGATTAATGGAGATGGGTTAAACTAAGATATAAGAGTTAGCCAATAAGAAGTTAGAGCTAATGGCCAAGCAGTGTTTTAATTAATACAGTTTCTGTGTGGTTATTTTGGGTGTAAGCTAGCCAGGAGGCCGGGACAAACAAGTGGCGCCCTCCTTCCTCCCTCCAACAATATCCTACCTTCTTTGGCAGGATTACCTGCCCACCAGCTGTTTTCCACTAAGGGTTGAGTCGTAGATCTGCAGGTGTGTAGTTAGGAATCTGCGGTAAGTTCGTTGCTCCCGGCCGGGTCTATTAAGACTGGTGTAACTCTGGGGGCCATCGCTATCAGCCATTGGCAGGCCTATCAGCCAGGTCATTCCCTTCTGTATAGGTCCTGAGCCTCTCTGATGTCCAGGGCAGTGAATAATAGCCAACTTCAAGGGGTTCCCAAAGGATCCTGTAGGAAATCCAGGCTCTGTTGTTTATTCTTGGTTACCTTTCGATGGAAGAGGGTCTTCTGTCTATATGTTAATTTCATTGGTTAGTAAAGAAACTGCCTTGGCCTTTGATAGGACAGCAGCTTAGATAGGTGGAGTAGCCAGTACAGAGTCCTGGGAAGAAGGGAAGTGAGGTAGTCGCCATGATTCTTCGAACTGAGATGGATGTAGGCTAGAATTTTTCCCGGTATGCCACCACCTCATGGTGTTACACAGATTAATAGAAATGGGTTAATCAAGATGTGAGAATTATGCCGGGTGGTGGTGGCGCACACCTTTAATCTCAGCACTCGGGAGGCAGAGGCAGGCGGATCTCTGTGAGTTCGAGGCCAGCCTGTTCTACAAGAGCTAGTTCCAGGACAGGAACCAAAAAAGCTACGGAGAAACCCTGTCTCAAAAAAAAAAAAAAAAGATGTGAGAATTATCCAGTAAGAGGATAGAGATAATGGGCCAAGCAGTGTTTAAAAGAATACAATTTATGTGTTGTTATTTCAGGGTATAAGCTAGCCAGGCGGCCAGTAGCCAGGTGGCAGGAATGCAGTCCACAGCTCCTTCTACAACCTTTTCTTCAGCTATTAGGAGGCCTCTCTCCTTATAGATTGCCTCATGAATATGAGCAGTGGCAAAGGCATACCTGCTGTCTGTGTAGATGTTTAGCCTCTTTTATTTTCTCAGTGTTAGGGCTCTAGTGAGAACTATCAACTCTGCCCTTTGTGCAGATATTCCCATTGGTAGGGGTTCTGCCCCTACAACTTCCATAGTCATTGTGACTGCTGCCCCCTAGTACCTTTGTCCATTTAGCATGGAACTGATACATCTGTGAACCATATATCTTCAAAATCTGGCAGGGGAGTATCTTTCAAGTCCAGTCTGATGCAATGTACTTGTGCCCATATCCCTGAACAATCATGCAATGGAGCCTTAAGGTCAGGGTCAGGTAGCAGTGTGGCTGGTTGAGAGTTGTTGGGTCTTGGAATGTAATCTGGGCTGGACTAAGGGATAAAACCTGATAGTGGGTCATTCAGGCATTGCTTAGTCAGTCTGGTGGCTGCTTAAGAATCCTCTCTAACTTGTCAGGGGTGGCACTAGTCAGATTTTGTCCCAAAGTTAGCTTGTTTGCATCTTTTACCAGCAGGGCTACAGATGCTATCATGCAGACACAAGGAGGCCAGGATGCTGCCACAGGTCTAACTTTTTGGACAGGTAGGCCACTAGGTGCTCTCACGGTCCCACTGCCTGAATGAGCACCCCTTTTGCTATTCCTGTGTGCTCATCCATGGACAGGTAGAAGGGCTTATTTACATCTGGGAGGCTGAGTGCTGGAACATCCAGGAGTTTCTGTTTCAGAGTGTCAAATGCCTTCTGAATTTCCTCAGTCCAGGTGAAGTCACCCTTGGTGGCTTCATACAGAGATTTAGCTATTTCAGTGAACTCAGGGATCCAGAGGCCACAGAAGCTGGACCCTCATACATCACCTGGGGACTGTCAGCTTCTAGTGGCCTGTGCTGGTCCTTGAGGTGGCTTCAGGGGTGTAGGTGGGTCTGCCTGTGGTGGGACCTGAGCCTGGGAGCCTTCAGGTCTAAGGAGGAAGGAAGATATCTGACTCATCTTGTCCCTGGAGGCCTCGTCTTGGAGTTTTAACGGAAAAACCTGCAAAGTTGAAGGGGTGCAGTCAGATTAGGCAGAAGGAAAGACATAACCCATGGGAGGGGGTTATCGACTCAGTAGATGAGACCCCACCAGGTCATGATGTAAGAAATCTGGTCCAAATGTTTTGTGCAAGGTTGGAAAACAATGTCCTCAACCTTTGGGTATGGGGTGACAGGTTCAGTCCTGATTGTCTCACCTCTAGGGACTTTTCAGAAATTTAATTTCAAAACTTGCCTGTTGTTTGTCAAGTTTTCTTATCGACTGACTTTTGGGTGGGGACATTCTATGGTTATCTGTATTTTCCTGGTGTAGGAGGTTCTTCTGTCTATGTGTTGCTTTCATTGGTTGAATAAAGAAACTGCCTTGGCCTTTTGATAGGGAAGAGCTTAGGTAGGCATGGAAAAGAGAACTGAATGCTGGGAAGGACAGACAGGCTTATGCCATGGTTCTGCTGCCTGAGACAGACTCTGGTTAGACTCATGCAGGTAAGCCACAGTCAAGTGGCAATACACATTAATGGAAATGGGTTAAACTTAAATGTGAGAGTTATCCAATAAGAGGCTAGAGATAATGGGCCAGCTAGTCTTTAAATGAATACAGTTTTTGCGTGGTTATTTCAGGTGTAAGTTAGCAGGGCAACCAGGACGAAATGCAGGCTCCTCTCCCTCAACACTTTCCAGATGGCTACCCTGTTACTTTTGCTCCTAGCCATTTCCGAGGAATGGAATGTTTTATGGGAAATAGCTTACACAAGATACAAGATGGAGGCAGAGGACAAAATGGAGGAACTTTGGATCTTCAAAAGCTTATCCTTCCCACTGCAGGGCAGATAAACAGCAACAAAAACCAGTCTTTAGTAGTATGTCTGCAGCAGGGAGCAGCTGATGAAGAAGCTGGCTGGGAGGGAATGAGGCACATGCTAAGAGATGAGGAAAAGATGACCACCTCCAGGTGTTTAGCCACAGACAGACTTCTGAGGATGCCAAGGCCTGGAAGCAGGAGTCAAGCATTGAACACAGTTCAAACCAAGGGGATATACTGACCTGTAGCGGAAGGTGTGCCCTGCAGTTCAGAGCATCCTGCCAGAGGGCACTTGTTTCTGCACTGATCTACTCTGGTCACCCTCACCCTTTGTATAAGTACCGCGCGCTAACCGATTTGCGCCACTGGAGCATCCCACCCTCACCCTTTGTGCCCATATTTGGGGAGTAAACCTCAGGCCTTGTACATGCTAAGTAAATGCTTTACCACTGGGCTATATTCCCAGCCTGTTTTTCTTTTTTCTTTTTTTTTTCTTTTGAGCCAGAGTTACTCAGGCATAGCCCGGCAAATGGAAGGTCTTCAACAAACATTTGCTAGCTGAATAACAGCACAGGAATGATGGCAGAACAGTTGTCTTTCTGAGTTATTTGTCCGTCAGCACGGGGACCCCAGCATTTAATGTTAATGTGGCCACTCCAGCTCAGCACAGTGAGAAGCCTCTCAGACTGACCCCTCCACAGCAAGGCTTCAGTTGAAAGTCAAAAATAAAATAGTTTCATTGCTCCATTTTTTTTGCTGTAGATTATTTCTTTAGAGCATTAAGTGTGAGAGAAGTTCAGGAATTTATCATATCCCAATCTTTGCTTTGTATTTTGACATTTTCCCACAAGAATGGAGCATTTGTTACAATTGATGAACCTACATTTACATATAATGATTGCTCCAAGAACATGACTCACATTAGAGTTCACTCTGGTGCAATCTCTGGCTTTAGACAAAAAGCCCGTGGCTATGCCATGTGGATCCAGCTGGATAGAACCACACAAACTAATCTTGTCACCTCAAAACTCCTGTGCTCATGAATTCCTTTCTTCTCCCAGACTAAGCCCTGGTATCTGCTGACCTTTCCACCCCCAGAATGTCGCATAGTTTGAGTTGGACAGTATAGACTAGTTCACTTAGTATCATACTCCAAAGTTTCTTGTGTGCGTTTTCTGTGGCTTGATAACTTCCTTTCCTTTTAATGCTGAATAATTTCCAAGCTATACCACAGTGTATTCATTCACCTACCAAGGACAATTAGTTGCTTTCAAGTTGGGACAATTAGGAATAAAGTTTCTGTAAGCATTGGTATGCTGACTTTTGCATAACTATAAGCTTGTACTCTTTTGGATAAATACTAAATATTATGATTGTTGGATTATGCTATTAATACTACATTAAACCTGGCTTGTTGATCATACCTGTAATCCCAATACTCAGGAGGGTGAGTCAGGAAGTTTTCAAATTCTAGCATATTTTGGGTTATACAATAATTTTCAGGACAACATGGACTCTACAGAAAGACTGTGTCAAAACCAAAATAATGAGAATGGAAATTGGGGAGATTGATCAGTAAATGCCGGGCTTGCTAAGCAAGCATAAAGACTTGAGTTGGTTTGCTAGAATCCATGTATAAAAGTCAAGTGTGATGTCACATGCTTGTAATCCCAGTACTGGGAAAGCAAAGATTGGAGGGCCTCTGGAGCTCACTGGCTAGTCTACCTAGCCCAGGAAGAGAGCCCAGGTTCCAGTGAGTGATCCCGTCCCAAAAACCAAGGTAGGACGTTCCTAAACAGTGACACCTGAGGTTGTCTTCTGCTCTCCACACCTAGGAACTGTGCACATTCAGGGACACCCCTCCCCCATGAAAGAAAAAGAGTTTTGTGAGAAACTGCTCAGGTATCTTCCAAACTGGCTGTGTCGTTTTCTGACACCACTGATGAACAGATAAGTGAGAGTGGGTACTGCCCCACATCCTCGCCAGCATTTGGTATTATTAGTGTTTGGATGTTGGATATTCTGAGAGGCGTTTGGCAGTATCTTGTTTTAATCTGTGATTTCCTAATGACGTGTAATGCTTATGTCTTCATTGTGTATTTGCTGTCTGCATGATTCTTATGATTGTTGATGGAGGGAGGGCCTGCTTTTCGTCCAGGCTGCCCGGCTATCTTACACCCGAAATAATCACACAGAAATTGTATTCATTTAAACACTGCCTGACCCATTGTCTCTAGTCTCTTATTGGCTAACTCTCACATCTTGATTTAACCCATTTCTGTTAATCTGTATTTCACTATGAGGTGGTGACTTACTGGGAAAGATTCAGCATGTCTGACCTGGCAGCTCTATGGCAGCTCTCTGAATCTGCTTTCTTCCTCCCAGAATTCAGTTCTGTCTTCTCTGCCTACCTAAGTTCTGTAACATGATTGGGGCCAGGCCTGCTTCTTTGGGTTTCTGTCCTGCCCAGTACCCCACAACTGTTTAGTCCCAAAGAAAATCACACATAGGTCTCCATAAATTATAAGCTGATTAGCCCATTAGCTTTAGCCTCTCACTGGCTAACTCTCACATCTTGATTAACCCATTTTTTTTTTTTATCTAAGTTAGCCATGTGGCTCAGTACCTTTTCTTAGTGGGGCAGCTCACATCCTGCTGCTTCGGTGGTCTGGACAGGAGTGGGAGGAATCAACTTCCTCCTTCCCAGAATTCTCCTGTTTTCATTACATCATTTCTACTTCCTGTCTGGTATTTGCACCTATATTTCCTGCCTGGATAATCAGCGTTTATTTATAACATGATTGACAGAATACAGACAATTTTCCAGCACCAAAGTTCTGCCCTATGAGGCCAAACAGTTTCTTTATTGATTAACCAATGAAAGCAATACATAAACAGAAGACCCTCCTACACCATTTCTCCTTTTCTGTTTATAAAGGAAAAGAAGGCTTTAACTTTAACATAGTAAAATTACATATAACAAAACAGTTATCAAACAAGAATTACAGTTACAATATTTATATCTATTTTATCTTATATCATAACAAAGAAAAACTATATCTATTCTTCAACTCCATCAAAGACTCTAGAAGGATATAATATTACCTAAGTAAACAAGAAGTAAGCAACTTCCAAAACTCTAGAAATGACAGAGACATCTCCCTGCCTGGATAGTCACACAAAGTTTTTCTGTACCATTGGATCATCCATCTTCAGCCCACAGGCCCATAGTATCCAGCAGATATTTTCACGAAGCAGGAAATTTTAAAGACAGTTCAGTCACTTTCTTCTGTGTCCTACAGAATTTCTCACAGACTCTTTTATGAATCAGGAACCCCGAAGGAACATCTCACCTTTTGTCAAGATCAGCAGTCATCTCTCTGCGGGTTCTTCATATCCAGTTTATGCAACAGTCCAGGCAAGAGCAGTTTCTTGCCCAAATGACTAAGGAGCCTCTTTGATGCCCATCTTCCTCTTGAAGTAGCTTGGTGCTTCCAGGAGCAGATGTGTCTTATTGTCATAAAAAGTCCTAATTAATTAAAACATTTTAAATGCCATATTCTGTAATCTTTGAAAGATATGAAGAATACCTATCTGAAACATATCTATGCACATCTAGAAAATCTAACATGACTACAAACTTGACTATTATATTTGATATCTATTAACCTATATTTTTAAATGAGCTACACAATCACAATACCTTAAGATCAGAAATATACATATAACAAGATTGACCCTAAATTTATATCAATAAAGCAAGATTCATACCAATGCAAAATATTCATATCTATATCATATCCCCTTTAAATGTAAACAAACATTTACAAACAATATTTGGGAATATGGGCACAGTTTTTTCTCTCCAAACTGCTTTGTGCTTGCTGTATGGGGTGCTGCTAATCAGGTCTTTTATGGTATATCCTGTGTATTAGGTTCATCTTAGCAGTTGAGTGAAGTAATTTTCTGAGGGTGTTCAGGGCAACCTTTCAGGAGGGTGTGGTCCATAATACACCACACCCTCTAGTAGTAATCCACTACTAGACTACTTGGTCTAGTAGTAATCCACAGGGTCTCATCCTCTGTGAAGACAAAAGAAGAACCTCTTTTCAAAAGCACCATATCCATGGACCCAAATTTTGAAGTCAAGATACCTTTATAATATAGATGCTAGATTAGCTTAGCAGCCCACACAATGAATTGTCTCTCTGTACTTAGTTTCCTCACAGTCAAAAAATTTAAGGAAAACACAATAATATACAGAATCCAGACTCTCTGTGAATTTTCCATTTTTACGTGGCCTTTTTTTTACTTTCTTTAATCTATAATTATCTGTGCTCTGCCTCTTTAAAGATTTTACCCCCTTTTTTAAGCATTAACTTTATTTTATGACTCTATATATTCTTTATCTTTTCTCTTCCAAGCTTATGTACATTTACTTATCAGTGTGACTCATTTAGAGGACTTTTATGTCTGAATCTGTCCTATTGTGAATCTGTAATTCTTTACTAAACAAGAGCACTTCTTAAAATGCTAAGCAATTTTTTTTAGTTTTTTTTATTGAAAGAAAAAAAAAGGAAATTCCTGCCTCCTCCCAGCCTCCCATTTCCCTCCCACTTCTCCCACTCTTTTCCTCCTCCCCCCACTCCTCTCCCCCTCCCTCTCCAGTCCAAAGAGCAGTCAGGGTTCCCTGCCCTGTGGAAAGTCCAAGGCCCTCCCCCTTCCATCCAGGTCTAGGAAGGTGAATATCCATACTGGCTAGGCTCCCACAAAGCCAGAACATGAAGTAGGATCAAAACCCCGAGCCATTGTCCTTGGTTTCTCATCAGCCCTCATTGTCCACCATGTTCAAAGAGTCTGGTTTTATCCCATGCTTTTTCAGTCACCGTCCAGCTGGCCTTGGTGAGCTCCCAATAGATCAGCTCCACTGTCTCAGAGGGTGGGTGCACCCCACGTGGTCCTGACTTCCTTGCTCATGTTCTCCCTCCTTCTGCTCTTCATTGGGACCTTGGGAGCTCAGTCTGATGCTAAAGTGTGGGTGTCTGTCTCTATCTCCATCCATCGCCAGATGAAGGTTCTATGGTGATATGCAAGATATTCATCAGTATGGCTATAGGATAGGGGCATTTCAGGTTCCCTATCCTCAGCTGCCCAAGGAGCTAACTGGGGACATCACCCTGGGCATCTGGGAGCCCCTCTAGGTTCAAGTCTCTTGCCAACCCTAAGATGGCTCCCTTAATTAAGTTATGTGATTCCCTGCTCCTCTATGCAACCTTCCTTTCTCCCAATCATCCCGTTTCCCCAAGTTCCCCCCATTCTCCCCTTCTTACTTTTCTCTCCCCATCTCCCCTTAGCCCTGTCCCACCCTACCCCCAAGTTCCCAATTTTTTGCCCGGCAATCTTGTCTACTTCCCATACCCAGGATAACAACTGTATGGTTTTCTTTGGGTTCACCTTCTTATTTAGCTTCTTTAGGATCACAGATTATAGACTCAATGACCATTATTTGTGGCTAGAAACCAATTATGAGTGAGTACATCCCATGATCCTCTTTTTGGGTCTGGGATACCTGGCTCAGGATAGTGTTTTCTATTTCCATCCATTTGCATGCAAAATTCGAGAAGTCATTGTTTTTACCGCTGAGTAGTACTCTAATGTGTATATATTCCTCACTTTCTTCATCCATTCTTCTATTGAAGGACATCTAGGTTGTTTCCAGGTTCTGGCTATAACAAATAATGCTGCTATGAACATAGTTGAACAAATGCTTTTGTCATATGATAGGATATCTCTTGGGTATATTCTCAAGAGTGGTATTGCTGGGTCCAGGGGTAGGTTGATCCTGAATTTCCTGAGAGACCGCCACACTGATTTCCAAAGTGGTTGCACAAGTTTGCATTCCCACCAGCAATGGATGAGGGTGCCCCTTCCTCCACAACCTCTCCAGCAAAGGCTATCATTGGTGTTTTTGATTATAGCCATTCTGACAGGTGTAAGATGATATCTCAAAGTTGTTTTGATTTGCATTTCCCTGATTGCTAAGGAGGTAGAGCATGATCTTAAGTGTCTTTTGGCCATTTGAACTACTTCTGTTGAGAATTCTCTGTTCAGTTTAGTGCCCCATTTTTTAATTGGGTTAATTAGCATTTCAAAGTCTAGTTTCTTGAGTTCTTTATATATTTTGGAGATTAGACCTTTGTCTGTTGCAGGGTTGGTGACGATCTTCTCTCAGTCAGTAGGTTGCCTTTTTGTCTTAGTGACAGTGTCCTTTGCTATACAGAAGCTTCTCAGTTTCAGGAGGTCCCATTTATTCAATGTTGCCCCTAATGTCTGTGCTGCTGGGGTTATACAGAGGAAGCGATCTCCTGTGCCCATCTGTTGTAGTGTACTTCCCACTTTCTCTTCTATCAGGTTCAGTGTGTTCAGATTGATATTGAGGTCTTTAATCCATTTGGGCTTGAGTTTTGTGCATGGTGATAGATATGGATCTATTTTCATTCTTCTACAGGTTGACATCCAGTTGTGCCAGCACCATTTGCTGAAGATGCTTTCTTTATTCCATTGTATGATTTTAGCTCCTTTATGAGGTGTTCATAGGTTTGTGTGTTAAAATCCAGGTCTTCTATACGATTCCATTGGTTGACTTCTCCATTTTTATGCCAATACCACACTGTTTTCATTACTGTAGCTCTGTAATAGAGTTTGAAATCAGGGATGGTAATGCCTCCAGAAGTTCTTTAATTGTATAGGACTGTTTTGGCTATCCTGGGTTTTTTGTTTTTCCATATAAAGTTGATTATTGTCCTCTCAAGATCTGTGAAGAATTTTGATGGGACCTTGATGGGGATTGAATTGAATTACTTTTGGTAGAATTGCCATTTTTATTATGTTGATCCTCCCAATCCAAGAGTAAGGGAGATCCTTCCATTTTCTGGTATTCTCTTCAATTTCTTTCTTCAATGCCTTAAAGTTCTTGTCAAATAGATCTTTCACCTCCTTGGTTAGAGTTACCCCAAGATATTTTATGCTGTTTGTGGCTATCGTGAAAGGTGATGCTTCTCTGATTTCCCTCTCTGCTTCCATATCCTTTGTGTATATGAGGGCGACTGATTTTTTGGAGTTGATCTTGTATCCTGCCACATTACTAAAGGTGTTTATCAGCTGTAAAGGTTCTTTGGTGGAGTTTTGGGGGTCGCTTATGTACACTATCAATTCATCTGCAAATAATGAAAGTTTAACTTCTTTCTTTCCAATTCGAATCCCCTTAGGTTGTCTCATTGCTATTGCTAAAACTTCAAGCACTATATTGAAGAGGTATGGAGAGAGTTGACAGTCCTGTCGTGTTCCTAATTTTAGTGGGATGGCTTTGATTTTCTCTACATTTAATTTGATGTTAGCTGTCGGCTTGCTGTAAATAGCTTTTATTATATTTAGGTATGACCCTTGTATATCCCTAATCTCTCCAAGACTTTTATCATAAAGGGATGTTGAATTTTGTCGAATGCTTTTTCAGCATCTAATAAAATGATCATATGGTTTTTTTCTTTCAGTTTATTTATATGATGGATTACATTGATAGATTTTCGTATGTTGAACCAGCCCTGCATTTCTGGGATGAAGCCTACTTGATCATAATGGATAATTTTCCTAATGTGTTCTTGGATTCGGTTTGCCAGTATTTTGTTGAGGATTTTTGTGTCGATATTCGTGAGTGAGTTTGGCCTGTAATTCTCTTTCTTGGTTGAGTCTTTGTGTGGTTTTGGTATCAGAGTAACTGTAGCTTCATAAAAGGAATTTGGCAATGACTCTTCTGTTTCTATATTGTGAAATACATTAAGGAGTATAGGTATTAGGTCTTCTTGGAAGCTCTGATAAATTCGGCATTGAAACCATCTGGTCCTGGACTTTTTTTGATAACAGTTTCTAATTCTTCATGACTAACAGGTCAATTTAGATTGTTCACCTGTTCCTGGTTTAACTTTGGTATATGGTGTTTATCTAAAAAAATGTCCATTTCTTTTACATTTTCCAGTTTTGTGGCATACAGGCTTTTGTAGTAGGATCTAATGATTCTCTGAATTTCCTCTGTGTCTGTGGTTATGTCCCCCTTTTCATTTCTGATCTTATTAATTTGCATATTCTCTCTGCCGTTTCATTAGTTTAGATAGGGGTTTATCAATCTTGTTGATTTTCTCCAGGAACCAGCTTTTTGTTTCATTGATTCTTTGGATTGTTTTCTGTGTTTCTATTTTATTGATTTCAGCCCTCAGTTTGATTATTTCCAGTCTTCTACTTCTCCTAGGTGAGTCTGCTTCTTTTTTTTCTAGAGCTTTCAGGTGGACTGTTAAGTCTCCAATGTGTGTTTTCTCCATTTTCTTTAAGTGGGCACTTAGTGCTATGAGCTTTCCTCTTAGTACTGCTTTCATAGTGTCCCATAGGTTTGAGTATGTTGTTTCTTTATTTTCATTGAATTCAAGGAAGACTTTAATTTCTTTCTTTATTTCTTCTTTGATCCAGGTGTGGTTAAGTAGTTGACTGTTCAGTTTCCATGAGTTTGTAGGCTTTCTCGGGGTAGCATTGTTGTTGAATTCTAACTTTAATCCATGGTGATCTGATAAGACACAGGTGGTTACTAATATTTTTTTGTAACTGTGGAGGTTTGCTTTGTTACCAAGTATGTGGTCAATTTTCGAGAAGGTTCCATGAGCTGCAGAGAAGAAGGTATATTCTTTCCTATTTGGGTGGAATGTTCTATAGATGTCTGTTAAGTCCATTTGATTCATTACCTCCATTAATTTTCTTATTTCTCCATTAGGTTTCTGTCAGATTGACCTGTCCATTGGTGAGAGAGGAGTGTTGAAGTCTCCTACTATTAGTGTGTGCGGTTTGATGGCTGCCTTAATTTTTAGTAATGTTTCTTTTACGTACGTGGTTGCTTTTATATTAGGGGCATAGATATTCAGGATTGAGACTTCATCCTGATGGATTGTTCCTGTTATGAGTATAAAACGTCCCTCTCCATCTCTTCTGATTGATTTAAGTTTGAAGTCAACTTTGTTAGAAATTAGTATGGCCACACCTGCTTGTTTCTTAGGTCCATTTGCTTGATAAGCTTTTCCCCAGTCCCTTACTCTGAGTAGGTACCTGTCTTTGTGGTTGAGGTGTGTTTCTTGTAAACAGAAGAATGTTGGATCCTGTTTTCTTATCCAATCTCTTAGCCTGTGCCTTTTTATAGGTGAGTTGAGTCCATTGACATTAAGTGATATTAATGACCAGTGGTTGTTAACTCCGGTCACTTTTTTAGTAGTAGAGTTTGTGTGTTTCCCTTCTTTGAGTTGCGCTGGTGAAGGGTCTCTAGATGTCCGAGTTATTTTGGTCATTGTTGGACTCCTTGGTTAGTGATTTTCCTTCTATTACTTTCTGTAAGGCTGGATTTGTGGCTACATATTGTTTAAATTTGTTTTTATCCTGGAAAATTTTGTTTTCTCCATTTATAGTGAACGAAAGCTTGGATGGATATAGTAGTCTGGGCTTGCATCCATGGTCTCTTAATTTCTGCAGAACTTCTATCCAGGACCTTCTGGCTTTCATGGTTTTCATAGAGAAGTCAGGTGTAAGTCTGATAGGTTTACCTTTATAAGTAACTTGGCCCTTTTCCTTTTTTCAGCTCTTAATATTCTTTCTTTATTCTTTATGATTTGTGTTTTGATTATTATATGCCGAGGGGTTTTTTTTTTTTTTTTGATCCAGCCTATTTGGTGTTCTGTATGCTTCTTGAACCTTCATAGGTACATCTTTCTTTAGTTTTGGAAAGTTTTCTTCTATAATTTTATTAAATATATTTTCTGTACCGTTGAGCTGCACTTCTTCTCCTTCTTCTACTCCAATTATTTTTAAGTTTGGTCTTTTTATTATGTCCCATATTTCCTGAATGTTTTGTGATGAGAGTTTGTTGGACTTGCTGTTTTCTTTGAACAGTGCGTTTATTTTCTCTATGTTATCTTCAGAATCTGAGATTCTTTCTTCTATCTCTTGTATTCTCCTGGTTATACTTGTTTCTGTAGTCTCTATGCATTTACCTAGATTTTCCATGTCCAGTCGGCCCTCTGTTTGTGTTTTCTTCCTTGTCTCCAATTCAGTTTTTAAGTCTTGAACTGTTTCCATTATCTGTTTGATTGTTTTTCCTTGGTTTCCTAGGGTATCATTCACTGCTTTATTCAATTCTTCAAACTTTCTGTTATACTTCTCATCCATTTCTATAAGGTCATTTTTTACATGCTGTTTAAGGATGTCAATCACTTTCATAAAGTCCATTTTTTCTTCTTCTTCTTGATTAAGGTGTTCATGTCGTCCTGTTGTGAGGTTGCTGGGTTTCATGTTGTTTTTCAGATTGTTGGGTGAATTCTTGCATTGGCGCCTGCCCATCTCTTCCTCCCAATGGGTCTTCTTTTAAAGAATCAGGTCTCCTTGCCCACTGATGTACCTTTCCAGTGATGGCACTCCCCAGTGATGGCTCTCCTGGTGCCCCAGTGATTGCTCTACTGGTGCCAAGATCAGATCTCCATGCTGGTTGGGTAGCTCATAAACAAAGTGCCTACCTTGCTTGGTGCAGGCAGGCTATTGAAACAAAGGAATACCCGCCCGCCCAGCTGCCCTCCGGATTTGGTCCCAGTGCCCAGACAGGCTGAGCTGGGTGATGTTATGTGCCCAAAGATGGCAGGGAGGCAGAAGTGGGGAGGGTTCTGGATGCACGCTGAGTGAGATAGGAAGAGAGAGGCAGTATGCAGGAGTATAGGGCCTGCCGGAAGTAGTTCCTTGTCCTGGGCTGCTGCTGCAGTCAGAAACTCACTCACCCCAGAGTTGGTTCTCCTGGTGCCAAGATCAGATCTCTGTGCTGGTTGGGTAGCTCATAAACAAAGCACTTACCTTGCTAGCTGCAGGCAGGTTATTGAAACAAAGGAATTCCTGCCCACCTGGCTGCCCTCCAGATTCGATCCCAGTGCCAATGCTAAGCACTTTTTAAAAACTTAAGTTGCTCCATATAGGGGTAATATGGCACTGCCTGTTTCCTGCCCAATCTAAACCTTAACTGCACTGTTATTATGATAAATATGATAGTTCCTGCCCAAGACCAACACAGTTCAGCATGGCGGAGCAGAGCCTCTCCTGCCTCAGAGCCATTTGGTGCCCCTGAGCCATGCACAGTTCCAGGCACACAGCAAGTCCACATTGCCATCAAGCAAGCTGTAGCACTTTACTCACAAACCCCATCCAAATGCTCTGTCTCCTGCAGGAGCCAGAGATTGTACTGGCAGCATAGGCCAGAAAGCTGGCATTTTAAAACCGTGCTGATTTTTTTTTGGTACAGCTGAATCAGGAAAATCTCTCTTAAAGCAGCTGTGGCAAGCCACCAGCAAACAGCAAGAAGCTGTGTTAAACTCTGTATTGTTTTTTAAGTTTTTCAGATTTTATGTGGATTTAGTAGACCACGTTGAAGTGCCACTCTGTAACAGGAGGGGTTCCCTTTGTTTTGTTCTGGTCACCCGGCTATCTTACACGTGAAATAATCACACAGATATTGTATTCAATTGTATTCTCTCTTTTGGTCTTTTGCCTATCGTATTAATTTGCCTTAAATGTTCTTTGTATAGGAACAGCAAGATGCCTTAGTGAGCAAAGGCCCTTGATGCTAATCCCCAACAAATTGAGTTCAATTTCTGGGGCTCCCATGGAAGGAGAGAACTGATTCCCTCAAGTTGCTTTCTGTCTACCACATGACCACTATGGCATTAGTATGGTATCTATGCACAAATAAATAAATATTAAGAATTTTAAGTATATTCTGAATGTCAGCCTTCTATCATATAGTGTTTAACAAATATGTTCTCCCCATTCTGTGGCTTGTCTGCTCTTTCTGAACATAAACAATGTAGTGAACTCGACTTTATCACTCTTCTTCCATGCTCATTCCTTTGACTTGGCATGTGAACCACCATCATGTGAATCCTGCAGACTTTCTCCTTTCCCATCTTCTAGGCATGCTGTAGTTTTGGGAGTTATATTTAGATTTCAGACACACTTTGATTTGCTTTTGTGAAGGTTTATCTCTAGATATATTTTGACATACAGATGTCCAATTGTCCATCTTCCTTGACACTTCCTTACGACAACTACAAGCACTCTACACATTAAAATTTGAAATCCCATGGTGCTTCTGCACCCTTGTGCTCAGGGTTTGATGATAATTTTCTTCTTCTCATTCAACGATCCTCAGTGAAGAGCTGCTGGTTTGTTAATGATACAACCTTTGTAAGGCCTGCCCACACTTGAACAGCAACTAATTTCCCTTCTGCTGGTCTCTATATCCTGAATGAGGAGGTAGGTTTGGGAAGTGGAACACCTGACTATTCCATTTTGTCCAAAAGAATCCTGAAACTTGTTTGGGATATAGTTCTAGTACCTGAAAACATTTATTCAGTTTTTCAGGAAAAGGAATGATGACTGCACCAACCCATTCATGGCAGGCCATCCCAAAGCTGCTCATTTCCTCTTTATTCTCCATCTCTATGTGTGAGTGTGTGTTCATGTATATGTATTCATACATATGTTTCGGCACAGGTGTGTGGTGTGTGTGAGTGTATTCATGTGTACGTGTGTGTAGTAATATGAGCGGCGGGGCTGCGTTCCCCAGCACCCTGGCCGCCTGCTAGCTTATGCCCCAAAATACTTACATGGACACTGTATTCTTTTAAACACTGCTTAGCCCATTATATCTAGCCTCTTCTCGGCTAACTCTCCCACCTGGACTAGCCCATTTCTAATAATGTATGTAGCACCCCAAGGTGCACTTACCAGGAAGATTCTAGCCTACGTCCATCCTGGGTCAGAGCTTTGCGTCTGCCCCAGAGAGCAGAGCTATCGCATCTGCCCGGGAGAGGGTAGCATGGCCTCTGAGCTCACTTCTTCTTCCTCCCAGCATTCTGTTCTGTTTACTCCTCCCACCTATGTTTTAACCTATGAGGGCCAGCCAAGCAGTTTCTTTATTTTTTTAACCAATGACCTTCCTCCATCACGTGTGCATGTGTGCATTCATGTGGAGGCACAAGGTTCAAGCTAAGAATCATCCTCTATTGCCCTTCCACCTTTATTCGTTACATCAGGGTCGCTCAAGCTCAGATTTCTCAGATATGCAAGCCCAGTCCGCATGGCAGTTACATAGATTCTGGGGATCTGAACTCTGGTTTTTAAGCACACATTGCAAGAACTCTAACCCCTGGGTTTTCTCCCTAGCTCCTCCACCCATAGAAGCAGTTTAATTCTCCTGCACAGAAGAGTCTCAGACTATGGGATTTTGACCCTTCTATAGCCTCTGCTGTTAGAGATGAGTGTTCAGCTTATAGAGATAGTGGGTCCACTACAGGGTCTTAGCATGGTTTCTTGTGGCTGGTGGGTCACAGGCAGAGCTGGGCAAGTAGGGACATTTCTTTTATTGAGACAGAGTCTCCTATAGCCCATGCTGTCTTCAAATGCTACAAGTAGGAGAGGATGACTTTTAACTTCTGATTCTTTTGCTTCTATCTCCCAAGTGTTTGAATTATGTGGTTTATTTATGTGATGCTGGGGATGGAACCCAGAGCTTTGCACATTCAAAGTAAATACTCAGCTAACAGCCAGACCCCTAGCATGGAACCAACTTTACTGCATAATTATATTTGGGCTGTGCATCATCACAGTTTCCTTCTAGGCTCCCATTCTGAACAGGAAAACTCAAGGCCAATTTTGGCATTTGGATGAGCATAGCCAGTGATCTTTGCTAGGAAATGTTTACTCTTGGGTCCGTGGTATTGTATCAATAAGCCTACTATTCAGGGACACAGAGAACAGCAATGAGCTGCAAAAGTATCTTCTGATTGCGTAGAATGACATCATAAGCTTCAGCCCCTCATCGTCAAGTTCTACTTATACTGTGATTGTTTTTATCCAATTTTCAGGAGTTTCTGTGGTAATTGATTTTGTTTTAATAAAGATATTTATAATTTGAAGATAATGGCACACATCACTAAATGGAAAAACCTGTCTTGTTTGTGTTAGGTCCTGAAGGCCTCAAAGGAACAGGATGGTACTACAGGATAAATCACCATCACATTCTCACGAGGTGGGTGGTGTGCTGATTGGCTTCCTCTCTAAAGATCTCTGAACAGGATTGGCTTCCTCTCTAAAGATCTCTGAACAGGATACTCATCAGGAACAGAGTGTGCAGGGAAGACTCGGCTGGGCTCCTAAAGGAGCTCCACGTTTAGCACAGCAGTTCTAGCATGGGAGGAATGACTGTTAATGAGGAAGGTAGCCACAAAGGCTAACAATACCAGTGTAAATAATAGAGGAAAAACTCTCTGTTGAGATACTCTAAGGTGCACCATGGGAGAAGTGGGTTTGGAAGTATGGATAGGAATGGTAGGAAGGGTAATCCTTGGTCAAAATGCAAAAGGCAAGGAAATGTGCATTTTGCTGGGATATGTAGTACTTCACAGAGTCAGAGGGAGAGAGAGCAGGGGACATAGGGACCAAGAGAGAAAGAGACAGGAGACAGAGACAGAAAAGGAGTTGAGAAGGAGAAAGGACAGTGGGAAAGGAAGAGAGACACCTAGGGACATGAACCCAGTTAATTAGGTCACCTTAGAGCCTATCTTTGTTCTCCAAAGGCCTAGATTAGAATCCTGATAACAGCCATGGCACTGACAGAAGGTGGTGGAACCTTCATACAGCCTACCAGAAAGAAGTTAGGTAACTGAGAGGGGTATTGAGACCTGGCTGCTTCTTGTCTCTTTCTTGCTTCCTGTCATTGTGTAGTGAGTGTTTTCCTCCATCACATGTTCTTTACCAAAGACAGACTCATGGCCAAGAGACCAAACCTATCATGGCTGATAGACTTTGCTGAGAGAAAATAGGCATTGCTCCTCTTAAGTTGATTGTCTCAGCTTAACATTTGTAACAGTGAGAGGAATCTGAGTCCATCTGTATTTTTGTCATTTTGTTTGTTTTGATTTTAAAGTTTGGATCTCATGTAGCCCAGGCTAGCTAGCCTCAAACTCCCTATATATCTAAGGATGACCTTGAACTTCTTATCTTCTTGCCTTTCCCTCCCTAGTGGTAAGACAACAGAAGTGTACCCCAAGCTGAGGATTAGAACCAGGGCTTCTGATAACCTTGGCAAGCTCCCTACCAGATGAACTGTAACACCAGTCAATACCACACAATTTATGTCTTCTCAGGAGACAAATATCTGTCTTAATTAGGGTTTTATTGCTGTGAAGAGACACCATGACCATGGAAACTCTTATAAAGGAAAACATTTAATTGAGGTGCAGCTTAAAGTTCAGAGGTCCAATCCATTATCATCATGGCAGGGAGCATGGTGTCATACAGGTAGACATGGTGCTGGTTAAGTCTAGTTTGATTGGTACAGGTGTTATGAATACATTTTATTTTAAAAGGGTAAAAGCAAAAAAAATATGCCTTTTTGGGATATTTAGACAACAAGGACATGGGTCTTTATTGCTGTTGACTCACAGATATAACATGCAAAATGATTCTTGAAATTAAAGAATGAAGTTTAAATGATGGAGTATGGACAATTAAAGAGAGAGGTGAACCTTGATCTTTGTGCTTTCTCTGGCTTGAACTGAAAATTAAGGGGCCTTCTTTTCTGGTGTTTGTTTTACTATAATCTTTAATCTAACAAGTTGCTCAACAAATATTTTATGTTCAAATTTAAGAACGATTTAGGCCTGTCATATTTTCTGCCTGGCCCCTCTTGGGACCCCTCCAGTAATGCTGGTATCTAGGCCAAGTATTAGGTTTGTTCAGTCTTGTGCTACATTTAAATATTTAATTTTGAGATAATTTATACTCAAAACTTGCACAAGTAGTGCAGTTTCTAAATTGTTTTTATTCATCTTCTCTTAATATTATTATCTATGTGTTTGTATATGTATGATCTATGTGCATGTTTAGGAGTGTATTGATGCATATATGGGTGTCTGTGTATTATTTGCATGTAGTGTTCAGAGGACAACCTTAGGTACTAGTCTACAGTATGTTTGCATTTCACCTTTGAATTGAGACATGGTGTTTCATTGGCCTGGAGCATCACATACAGGCAAAGCTAGAAGGGCTGTCAGTTTCCAGGATCCATGTGTCTCTGCTTTTTATCTTCCCATTGCTGGAACTATAAGCACATATCACTCTCTGGCTTTTTAATGTAGGTTCTGGTAATCTGACCACAGCTTTTCTCCTTGAGAGGCAAGTGCTATACAAATTGAACCTTCTACCCAGCTGCTGCAGAATTTTGTACATGGTATGAAGATGTGTTGCTGTGATTGGTGTAACAAAAAGTTGAATGGCCAATAGCTAGGCAGGAGAGTATAGGTGGGACTTCTGGGCAGAGAAATAACTCTGGGTGGATTCACCAGTGAGACAGGGTTGGCAGGATGTGTAATACAGAGATGAGGTAACGAGCCTCTATAGAAGAAAAAGATGAGTTAATTAAGTTATAAGAGTTAGTTGGAAACAAGCCTAAGCTGAAGTACATGCTTTCATAATTTATAATAAGTTTCTGTGTCATGATTTGCAGGCTGGTGATCCATCAAGAAAGTATAACCATATGTGGCATCCAGTGTGGAGACCTGAGTATCCAAGCATAGGACCTGAGAAAGCTAGAAAAGTTCTGGAGAAGGGGCTGACTGTGGCTTCTTAGCTTTACAGTCTCTCAGGCAGGCCAGTGCTGATGGCATACAGAGGCACGCCTCCCAGTTGTTGTCTGCAGAAGTGAGGCGTGGCGCTCACAGACCAGAGTGTGCAGAGCCAGTCACCAGAACCACTCTGTGGTCGTAGTCTAGCCGTTTTAGGTTTGGCTTACATTGTCAGAACACTTCAGACACTCAGTAAAGCAAGATTCATATATACAAAAAAAACAAAACATAACAAAGCCCTCTAAAAAGTAGAGTATGCTTTAAAAAGTGCTTAGGTGCTGAAGAAAAAGAAAATGGACATAGACAGTCATAGAAAATACAGTTTAAAAATAATAGTGGTTTTTAAAGAGTAAGTAGTATAAAAAGAATAAGCCCCACAAACATGGGAAATACGCAGGGAGTCTGGATCCCTTTGTGCTTTGTTAACTTTGAAATTCTTAAACACTGTGGAGCGAACGTCAGTTATTGGAAGACATTGGAATGTGAAAGGAACTCCTGAATTAAACCAACTTATATACTTTGAAGATGTCTTAGTTTCAGAATGGAAGTCAGAAAATATGTTCTACTGGGGGAGATGATGTGCTTTTGTTTCCACAGGAATGACAAGCTATGGATTCTTTCAAAGTTAATTGAGATCACACTTGACCAAGGGAGACCTCCTAAGGATCATGGCTATAGACATGAAGGAAGAAACTGGAAAGATTACAGATCTCTCAATATTTTAGTTTTCTCCCTTTGTAACCTGTAGTGATTGATCCCTTTAAAAGATAGCCCAGGGCCTCCTCATAGTTGCAAACTACCTCCTGCATAGCTACAAACTAACTGAAAAGTTTTGCTACATATTTTCAAAGAATGTCTGTGTACCTGAGAATTTTCCTTGTGTGTGTGTGTGTGTGTGTGTGTGTGTGTTTGTGTGTGTGTGTGTGTGTGTGTGTGTGTGTGTGTATCTTCTTTCAGTTTGTTTGGTGACTGACTGTTCATGATATAAAATTAAAGTTCTGCAACCAACATCAAACTAAATGGAGAAAAACTCAAAGTGATCCCATTGAAATCAGGAACAAGACAAGATTGTCCTTCCATAGCTATTCAATCTATTACTTGAGGTTCTAGCTAGAGTAATAGGACAACAAATGGAGATCAAGGGGATACAAATCAGAAAAGAAGAAGGCAAACTTTCCCTATTTACTGATGATATGATAGTTTCCATAAGTGACCCCAAAAATTCTACTAAGGAATTCTGCAACTCATAAACACCTTCAATAATGTAGCAGGATATAAGATTAACTAAAAAAAATTCAGTAATTCTCTTTTATACAGATGATAAATGGGCTGAGAAAGAAATCAGAGGGACATCACCCTTTATAACAGCCATAAATAACATAAAATATCTTGGAGTAACTCTAGCCAAACAAGTGGAAGACCTATGTGAAAAGAACTTTAAATCTTTGCAGAAAGAAATTGAAGAAGGCACCAGAAAATGGAAAGATCTCCCATGCTCTTTGGCAGAGAGAATTAACATAGTAAAAATGGCAATCTTAACAAAAAGCAATCTACAGGCTCAATGCAATGCCCATTAAAATCCCAGCAAAATTCTTCATAGACCTCAATACAGCAATTCTCAACTTCATATGGAAAAGCAAAAAACCCAGGATAGCCAAAATAATCCTGTACAATAAAGAAACTTCTGAAGGCATCACAATCCCTGACTTCAAACTCTACTACAGAGCTACAGTAATGAAAACAGCCTGGTACTGGCATAAAAACAGACAGGAGGACCAATGGAGCCCAGTTAAAGATGAGACTATTAATCCACACACCTATGAACATCTGATTTTTGACAAAGAATCAAAAAATATAAAATGAAAAAAAAGCATATTGAAGAAATGGTGCTGGCATAACTGGATATCAGCATGCAGAAAAATGAAAATAGATCCATATCTACTGCCATGCACAAAACAAACCTAGGTTCAAATGGATCAAAGACTTCAACATAAAACCAACCACTCTGAACCTCATAGAAGAGAAAGTAGGAAGTAGCCTTAAGTGCATTGGCACAGGAGACCACTTCCTAAATATAAGCCCCAGTAGCACAGGAACTGAGAGAAACAATTAATAAATGGGACCTCCTGAAACTGAGAAGCTTCTGTAAAGCAAAAGACAAAACGGCAGCCTACATAATGGGAAAAGATCTTCACTAACCCCACATTGGACAGAGGGCTGATGTCCAAAATATACAAAGAACTCAGAAAATTGGTCATAAAAAGAACAAACAATCCAATAAAAAATGGGGTACAGGCCTAAACAGAGAACTCTCAACAGATAAATCTAAAATGACTGAAAGATACTTAAGGAAATGCTCAATATCCTTAGCCATCAGAGAATTGTAAATCAAAACAACTCTGAAATTCCATCTTGCACCTGAATGGCAAAGATCAAAAACATTGATGATAGCTTATGTTGGAGAGGATGTGGGGTAAAGGGAACACTCCTCCTTTGCTAGTGGGAATGCAAAATGCTATAGCCCTTTTGGATATCAGTATGGTGATTTCTCAGAAAATTAGGAAACAACCTACCTCAAGACCCAACAATACCACTTTTGGGTATATACCCAAAGGATTCTCAATCATACCAGAAGGACATGTCTTCAACTATGTTCATAACAGCATTGTTTGTCATAGCCAGAACCTGGAAACAACCTAAATGCCCCTTGACCAAAGAATGGATAAAAAAAATGTGGTGCATTACACAATGGAGTACTACACATACTGTAAAAAAAAATGACATCTTGAAATTTGTGGATAAATGAATGGACCTAGGAAACATCATATTGAATGAGGTAACCCAGACCCAGAAAGACAAATATAATATGTATTCACTCATAAGTGGCTTTTATACATAAAGCAAAGACAAATCTGCCTACAATTCATAATCCCAGAGAACCTGGACAACAAAGAGGACCCTAAGAGAGACATACATGGATCTAGTCTATATGGAAGTAGAAAACAGCAAGATCCCCTGAGTAAACTGGGAGCATGGGGATCGGGGAAGAGGGCATAAGGGAAGTGGGGAGAAAAGGAGGGGAGCAGAGAAAAATATATAGCACAATAAAAGCAATAAAAAGTGAAACAATAGAAATAAAAGTTCTGCTCATTCAGCTTGAACACTGAAGAGTGACACTTGGGTCTTTCACTGGGCATCAGGTTCTTCATGGGTCAACATGTCTCAGTGCTGGTGATGCTCTGTGGAGTCTAGCGTCTAGATCATTGCAGAGTTAGTGAGTAGAGGGATGGGTTGGTATCTGGTCTCTGCTGCTTTGCTGGGAAGGTCTCTCAAGGCATGCCTGGGCCCCTCCCTGAGTGCAATGAGAAGAGGATCCTGGTCCCTTTTGGAGAAAAGAATAAACACAACCCCAGGCATGGCTTTGATTTCTTGATCCTAATGAGAAGGCAAAACCACATTTTTTTTGTGTAGCAAATGCAATTGTTACTCAGCAGAAAGTATAGAATTTAATCATTTTCAGGTAAATTTAACTCAGTGCAGAATATTCTCTGCAATTTCATATTTATAATGCATTTATATTCACATTGAAATCACCACTCCTTCCATCTTTCTCTTCTTTGCCCCTCTCCTTTCAGAGAATGGTGGAGGCAGATATTCTTGTTGACTATCCTTGCTCAGCTACCTCCTTGCTCACAGAGAGTGCTTCTCTTTCTTTATTTCCTTTGGACTTCCAATACTCTAGACATGCCCTCTGATGGCCTTCTGGAATTGGGGAGACCTAGGCTGTTCCAGGCAACAGATCATGGAGCCTCCTGACTTCTCCTGAGTGTTCTTCATCTGAGCCTTCTAGAACACAAGGTGGCCCTTCCTTATACACTCACAAATCAAGAAACAAAAAGAACTTTCTACAATTATATATTCTCATATTGATTCTCCCAGAGTCCAATTTATCAATACTTGAATTATTGGAGAGATTGTTGAGATATCATTTCAAAAATACAATCAATAGATTTTTCCCCCATTGACACAGAAATGTATCTGTACACTTACACCTCTTGCCTGGATCATGTCCATACACACATTTACTGGGTTGTATGACATACTCTTGACTTTCACAGATTTGACATTTTCAGGTTCAAGTATTGGCTTATGACTTTGAAGTTATAATTTATTCTTTTGCTAAAGGAGATTTGAGTTCCGTACTGCCCAAGAATCATGTAGCTGGTATGTGTGCTTCCTGGGCACCCTCCCTGAATCATATTCATGCTTCAGCATATCTGCTTTATGAGGTGCTGGGGACAGAACTCAGGGATTCATGCGTTGGGCAAACTCCGTATCAACTGAGTTATAGCCCCAGTCTAGCAACACCATTTTAAACAAAACAAACTTTCTTGTGCGTCTGGCTTTCAGGATCACGAGCCACATATTGGGTTTTCTCAAATGGAAAAAGTGTCTTTGGCTACTGTCGGCACAGATCCTGGCATGCCTGGCTGGAGTGGTGAATGGGTGGAGCATGGGAAGATGAGATGAGGTGGGCTGGATTCTGCAGGTCTGCCTGCCCCTTGCCATTCCTGCTGGAGACATATAGTGGTGGCCATTCCCAGATCCAGCTCCTCCAGCATTCCTCAAGCATTTCTACAAGTATAAAGACATCCTCATTTCTTGGGTGTGAGGGAGTGATGTTTTGAATTCAGACCCTCTACCCAAGGAGCACATGAAATTACCTATTAAAAGCCTTTTTCTGTGAGTTCTGCCATAGCATACTGTAGAAATTCTCTTGTTAAATGCAGCAAAATGAACCAAACTGCTATAATCTGATTCCCTCTCTAAAGACCTCTAAAGAAGCCCAAGAGCCACCCTCCCCACAGCTTCAGACTCAGGTCCTGCTGCTGAATGTGGCTGTGCTGTCCAAAGGAATCACTAGTGTTTCCCTCATCTTCAAATCTTCCAACTCTGTACTCTGGGATACCTCATAGATTTTTCTCTTAGTGGGTGAAGAAGAGTACAAAGACCCAAGTTACCAAAGAGTTTAGCATTCATTCTTCGGATAAAGAAATGCAAACATTGATTAACTTCTTTTGTGATTGAACTCTTTTAAAATGTTTTTGATTATTATTATTATTACTATCACCACTATTGTGATTATTATTGGTGGTGGTGGTGGTGGTGTGTGTGCATGTGCCATGGAGCACATGTGGAAATCAGAGGACAACTGGCAGGAGTCAGTTCTCTCTTTCTACCTTTTGGTTCTGGGGACAGTACCCAGATTGTCCAGTTTTAAACAGCAAGTGCTTTTGTCCACGGAACCATCTTGCCTGTTCATGTTTCTTTGGCTATTGAGACTGGATCTCAAGCAGCCTGGTTGGCCTTGAATTTACTATGAAGCTGAAGACGATCTTGAACATCTCATCCTCTTTTCTACACCAAGCCCTGCTTCCTTCCCCTAGATTGGTCCTTGTAAGGAAACTCCCTAATTGCCTTTTGGTTGCCACGACTGATTAGGTGTTTCCCACCCTTTGGTATTGTGACATTTTACTGCTGCCACCTCTAAAGTGCTCAGGTTACAGCCCACTGTCATGTCACCCTGTCTGGCTCTGTATTCCCCTCATCTCCCCAAATACACCATGTCAGTACAATATTAAAACCACACCCTCAAGTTGTCAATACTACAAACCACATTTCTAGACAGCATGGCACTGCCATTGCCTTTTGCAGCATCCTGTCATTGAGTTACAAGCAGCATACATTAAATTTCATATGCCCTTTAATTTTTTATCTCTTCATTTACATGCATCTCCTTTATAATCATTCATTCTGGTAATAAAACCTGCAGAGTTTTAAATTGAGCTGAAGTCCCAAATGCTTTGGTAGAATTTATGTTGCATAATTTTACTGGTTTCCCTAAAAACAAACAGTAACGCAGCCCTTAAGTATTCTACCCAGGGGAGTCAAAGTCATTCTCACAATCCTGGAGGTTTTGGGTAGAGGGCTTAACACCCAAGTGTGAGGACTGGAATCCAGAGCCCCAGATATGAAATATAAAAGCAGGGCAGGCATTGGTAACCTCCCTGTAATCTGTAGTTCTCATGAGGTGGACAGGCTATTCCCCAGGGCAAGCTGTATTGACACTTAGTGAATCAGTGAGGCATCTGGGACCTCCATAAATAAAGTGGAGAGCAGCTGAGGTAGACACTGCCTGCATACACAGGTGCCCCCACACGTAAGTACACACATACATATGAAAGAATTTCTCCGGGAACTGGCGAGATGTCTCAGCAAATAAAGGATCTCTTTTGCAAGCCTGATGATCAAAATTTGATGTTGGGAAGGAACAAAGCAGCCTTTGCCAAGTGTCTTCTCACCTCTGCAGGCAGGCCCCTCCACCCATATGAATAATAAGAAAAGTTATCTGGTGTTTGCTATTGACCAATTGTGAGGGAACAATTCAGAAAACAAAGGGAATATAAAAATAATAGAACAAACGATGCAGACATTGGTAGTTTTCTGCAGATTTTACCAAAGTATTTGTGAAGTAGTTTCATGGCACACACCTGGAGGAGCAACTGACCAGGGCTGAACTGTGAGGTCATAGGAGAAAAAAGAAAATTTGTCTGGCTTTCACAGGATCATCAGGATTATGTTTAAGTTTTGGGTTCTGAGTTTGTTATTCATGATTATGTAACATGTGGTATGCAACTTTAGTAAATATATGTAGTAGGTACTTTTCCGTTGATATGCAAAAACACTCTGGCCAGAAGCAGCCTGTAGAAGAGTTTATTTTGGCTTATGATTCCAGAGGGATGAGTCCATCATGGCAAGAAGGCATGGCTGCAAGTGGCAGGCTCAGCACTCAGAGCAGGGAGCTGAGAGCTCATGCTGGTCAATGTAACACTGGAACTCAAACCAAGGATCCCATAAGCTGAGCCTTTCAGCCTCCCAGCCTCCCCACCACTGGTTTTGGGGATCTGAGAGGTGGGCCAGACTAGCTCGGATCTCAATAATGCAGGGCATGAGGATGGGTGAGGACAGGTGGGTTCTGGATAAGGAGGATTGAGACCTGAGTAATTTTTTTTTTTTTCTGGAAAACTCACACACAGATTGGCATGATGCTTTAGAGAGAAAGAAAGGGAGTTGCTAACTAGCTGTAGTTATAGCGCTGTAAAGTTAGGAAAAGGGTTTAGTTCAAAACAAAAAAAATAAAAAGGAAAGTGCATTTCTTCAGAGCACACACAGATTTTAGTTCATGTTTTTAGTTATCTCAGACAAGGAGCAGTTTCCTCTCCTTCAAACACACAGAGGACAGGTGGTGGTGGGTGACCAAGGGTCCAGGGTCTGACTGAGGCTGGAGTGAGACATCAAAGCTTTGGGCCTCTCTGAGGAGTCAGCCTTTCTCTGTAAACACTTTCTCATGCTCGCCTTGACCAGCTTCTCTGTGTGCTCCTCGCTTATGAGGCTTAGCCAGCCCCCGCTTCCCATCACATCCTCTGAGGCCCAGGCTGCCCTAAGGGAGCGACTGAGGATCTCCAAGCTGATAGCTTGGAAGCTTTCTGGAAGGGACTTGGAGGCAGTTACATTATATACCAGTACATGATTTCTTTTTTTAAAAAATATTTTTATGTTTTATTACTTATAACATTTTAACTTTAAATATATTTTGATCATATTCTTCTCTTTCTTCAAGTTTTTCCACATCTTTCCTACCTCCCTACCCACCCAAGTTCAAGTTCTTTCTCAAAAAAATGCAGAAACAAAAAAAATCAATACAAAAAACCATTAAACTAAGAAAACAAAGTAAAATACAACCTACACACACACACACACACACACACACACACACACACACACACACAAACTGTGGACTCCATTATATGTGTGCCAGCTGCTCCTGGACATGAGGCTTGTCCTGGAGTGGTTGATACACCCAGTATTACACCACTGGAGAAAATTAATTTTTCTTCTCCTAGCATATACAAGTGATAGTTCAGTTGTTAACCTTTACCATAGCGGCTAAGTTTTTACCCATTCATTCATTTATTCATTCATTAAAAAACATAACTAAATAAAATATAATAAGATAAAATAAAAACTGAAGTTGGACAAGACAAACCAACAGAAGGATAAAAGTCCAAGAGAGGGCACAAAAGTCAGAGACCCATGGTTCACAAACTCAGGAATCCTGTAGAAACACTAAACTAGAAGCCTTAACATATACACAGAGAAGCTGAAGCAGACCCCTGCAGGCCCTGTTTACGTTGCTTCGGTCTCTGTGAGTTCATATGCACTTTGGTCATGTTGCCTTAGAGGGACGTGTTTTCTTGACGTCCTCCATCCCTTCTGGCCCTTCCACTCTTTCTGCTTCTTCTTATGTGATATTCCCCAAACTCTGATGGGAGCAATTTGATGGCGATGTCCCCATTGACAGATGCTTGTTTCAAAGTCTCTTGCTCTCTGCATAGTGTTTGTTCCCATCTACTGCAGGAGGGAGCTTCTCTGATGATGGCTGAACAAAGCACTTGTAGAAAGAACTCTGACGGACAGAGACCCACATGGGAGCACAGGACAGAAATCTCAAGGTCCAAATCAGGAGCAGAAGGAGACAGAGCATGAGCAAGGAACTCAGGACCGCGAGGGGTGCACCCACACACTGAGACAATGGGGATGTTCTATCGGGAACTCACCAAGGCCAGCTGGCCTAGGTCTGAAAAAGCATGGGATAAATCCGGACTAGCTGAACATAGCAGACAATGAGGAATACTGAGAACTCAAGAACAATCGCAGTTGGTTTTTGATCCTACTCCACATACTGGCTTTGGGGGAGCCTAGGCAGTTTGGATGCTCACCTTAGGAGACCTGGATAGAGGTGGGCGGTCCTTGGGCTTCCCACAGGTCAGGGAACCCTGATTGCTCTTCGAGCAGATGAGGGAGGGGGACTTGATCGGGGGAGGGGGAGGGAAATGGGAAGCGGTTGCGGGGAGGAGGCAGAAATCCTTAATAAATAAATAAATTTAAAAAAAAAGAAAGAACTCTGACGGAGACAGGCAATTAAATTATACATGGTTTCTTACAATAAGTAGTGAGTGAGTGTGTGGACAGTCATTATCTGCTTACCTCCTTGCATGTAGGAAGAAAATGGTGAGAGACTGTCACAGATTCTTTTATGTTTCTATGATAATGCTCTGACTAAATTAACTTTAGAAATAAAGGGTTTATTTTGGCTCACAGTCCATCATGGTGGGAAGTTCTCATGGCAGGAGTTCTAGGCAGGTGGTTACACTGTGTGGAAGAAGCAGTCAGGCTGGTGTGAGAGAGAGCAGGGAATACTGATGCCCAGCACACTCCTTTCCACAAAACTAGAGGACAATCCCATTCACTATTAAATTGGGCTTTTCTATCTCAATGAATTTGATCAAGATAAATTGTGGAAGGCATGCGCAGAGGCTAACTTAATCTAAATTCCTCACAAGGGTACCTGGAGGAGTATCACACCAGATCATGTCATCCTGATGGTTGACACAGGCTATCACAGTAACTGACTAAACTGTGAAACTGCATTTCTAGGAGGAAGCAGTGCTTGGGAAGCTCACCCGAAGTCACGGGATGCTCACCTGAAGTCACGGGACGCTCACCAGAAGTCACGGGACTCTCACCGGAAGTCACGGAAGTCACGGGATGCTCACCGGAAGTCACACATATTCTTTGAGTTCCAGGTTTTGTGAGTTCGCAGAGTAGAATAATAGAGGGGGGGAAAGGGTCTGACTTGGTATGGACTTTATAGTTTGTGGAGCAAAACTTCTTCAGATGTTCAATAGTAACTACCTTTTTTCAGCATCTCAAAGGAAAAAGAAATATTTCTAAAGAAATGCAAAATGCAAGACTGGGGGTACAGCTCAGTTGGTAGAGTGCTTGCCTGAGATGCAGAGCTTTGAATTTGATTCAAGTTTTGCATAAAACAGGTGTGGTTGTGTGTGCCTGTGAGCAGAGCACTCAGTAGAGGGAGGAAGGAGGATCAAGAACTGACAGTCGTTCTTGAATGCATTGTAAATTCAATGTTAGGCTGGGATATGTGAGCCTCTATCTCAATTTTAAAAAGTAAAGGAAAAGTTTGATATAAAGTACGTGACACATACTATGTAACAAAAAATTGTTTCTTAAATGGCATAAACTCAGCTTCATGGAGAATCTATTCTATTGGCCTTACTCCTCTCACTCCAAACCAACTCTTGAAGATTTCAACACAGACAACTCTAGCTTACAGGTTGGTGTTCACTGGCTGATTTGTGCTTGGGAAAGGTTGTTGTAGTTTAAAGATTTACTTTATTTTTAGTTGTGTACATGTGTGTGTAGGTTTGTATATATCTTATTGTAGGGTCCCTGGAGGCTAGATGAAGGCATTGGAGCCTTTGATCTGGAGTATAGGTGGCTATAAGTTGCCTGACATGGGTGCTGGAAACCGAACTGGGGTCCTCTGCAACAGCAGTAAGAGCTCTTTAGTGTGGAGACATCTCTCCAGCCCCTTGTCAGTACAGTTTAAAAGGAGTGACATTACAGGTCACATCTAGTGCAGCAGAGAAAAATAAGGCTTTTGTAACCATTAATTAGTCATTCTTTGAACAAATATTTGTTTGGTATCATTACAAATTTCACAAAAATTAAATAACTCACCCCAAGTTTCTAATTCATTTTAATTAATTAATTGCTGAATTGTGCCAAAAAAAATCAATGATCTTTCCATTTTTGCATTTTAAATTGTACATGTTTCAGGAGATTTAATCTAATTACTAAATATACTAAAATAAGCATTTTCTTGTAGGATCATGTCCAGATGAAAGCTGCAGAGAGAAGACTATGATTGAATTATCCATTGCTATTCAAATTTAAAGAATTATATTTGCTCATATAATTTATGAAAGTATAAGAACCCAGATCATTGGGCTGAGGAGTTGGCTCAGTGAGTAGGATGCTTCTTATACAAACATGAGGATCTGAGTTCAAGTACCTATCACGTATGTAAAACCAAGGTGTGGCAGAATACATTTGTAATCCCAGTGATGAGAAAGTAGAGACAGGAGGATACCTGGGGCTTTCTGGTCCATCAATCTACTTAATTGATAAGTCATTGTCTCAAAAATTAAGGTGGACTGAGGAGAACACCTATCTATTGTCAATCTGCCCTCTAGATGTATGCATATAATAATCAAACATATGTACTTTTCCTACCAGGAACATATATACACAGGTCTGAATGTATACACACACACACACATACACACCTTACACATGTACACAAGCATGTGTACCTTTCCTACCAGGAGCATATATACACAGGTTTGACTGTATGCACACACACACACACACACACACACACACGTACGTACACACGTGTGTGCACACACGCATCTACCTTTTGGTCATTTTGGTTAAACACTGTCTTTGCATTTTCTCCTCCTTGATCAACATCATTTTCATAAGTACACATAGGTGGAAGAATTACTTACACAGTGCCAACTTGACTACAAGCTCCTCCGACTTTCTTAGTCTTTGTCTTTAGTATATGAATATCTGGAAACTGCCAGTTCTTTTCTGATCATGACTATACTTCATTCGGGTGCTGCTCCACTTGAAGCAAACAAAATTTATCTGTTCTCCAGAGAGAAAAGTGAGGGTGTAGATGTTTGGTTCTCTTTGTTTCCATTAACTTTCAGAGGAAGGATGCCCTGGTGAAGATATTCCTGTTGTGGGGAGACTGGAATGTTGAGTGAAAGATGCCCTTGCTCAAAATCTGAATAGCCTTGGCTCCTGGATCCAAAGGCACCCATTCCATGGGATCACTCTGTGATGCTTCCCTGCACTAAGGTACAGGGCAATCAATTTGCGCTTTAATGGAGTTGCATTGTGAACTTCATCCCCATGTCATTTCCATGGCCCCTCAATGTCCTCCTTCTTAATGGGTTTCTGGGTCATTTTCCCCTCCAAAATTCATTTATAGGACTGAAGACTTTATATGAAATTATGTTTGTCTTTAAATTATTAAAAATTTAACAAATGTAGGCAATTATAACTACAAGTAATCCAATTTTGCAATGAAATTTTCAGTATACATTTTGGTTTATGATCTCAAGGGTCTCTTCCTTCATCCCCCAGGGCTCCTTAGACTAGCAATGACTGCAGAGGATGCATATTCTAGAGCATTCATCGGGCCCCGAATTCTCAGTCTACCCAGCAAAACACAGACAAGCCGTGCACTAGTCAACTTTCTATTGCTGTTATAAAGCATAATGACCAAGGCAACTTAGGGAAGGAGGGTTTATTTGGGATAATGGTCCAGAGGGATGAGAAGCTATCCTGGAGGGAGAACAGTTGATATATCTTGAACTACAAGCACAAAACAGAGTGAGTGAACTGGGAATGACAGGAAGTTTTTGAAACCTCAAAGTCCACCTCCAGAATCACCTCCGGAGACACACTTCCTTTAGCAAAGCCACACCTTCCAGTCTACCCAAACAGCACCATCCACAGGGGACCAAGTATTCAAATGCCCGAGACCATGGGTGACATTTTATTGAAATTACCATAAATCCCATAGAGGAAAAAAAAATCAGTTTCAAGTCCATGTATACCTCCCAGTCTTAGACCACAAAAAGTTTGCAAGAAGGGAAAGTTGGGGTTGAGACTATGGCTCAATTGATAGAGTGTTTGCCTATCACTCTCAAAATCTTGAGTTGGATTCCTACCACCTCATGAACCACACATGACTGCATACTGCTGTAATTTTTGTTTTTGGTAGGTGTAGAGTGGAGGATCAGAAGCTGAAGGTCAACTTCTGCTACATAGTAAGTTTGAGGCCAGCACAGGATCCAGTATTGCAAAGGAAAAAAAAAGACTTGTGGAGACAGCATAGTTGATAAAATGTTCCCTTTGCAACCCCGATGCCCTGAGATAGATCTCCCAGAGCAATGTAAAAAAGCTAGTCGCAGCGGCCTGGGCTTGTAATTCTAATACTGGGGAGGCAGAGGCAGGTACATCCCTGGAGCTTCTTGGCCAGTCTACTTCTTGGTGAGTTTCAAGCTTTTGAGAGAGCCCTTTCCCAAAAACAGGTTGGTGAGCAGTCGAGGAAAGAAACCTGGCATTGAACTCTTGTCTTCACATGCAAACAAATGTGTACATTCATATAAGCACATGTGTGTATCCATACAAGCACATGTGTGCATCAATACAAACATATGTGAACATCAATACAATCACATGTGTGCATCAATACAAGCACATTTACACAGTGGGGAGAGAGGAGGGGCATGAGGGGAGGGAGAATACTAGCCCTCCATCCTGGAACAAAGAAAATAAACAATGTAATCTTCTCAACCGGTGGCTGACAGAATTTAGGAAGATACAACATGTCAGGCAACTGCCTTTGTTTACTTCCAGCTGATAGCCCTCTCCAGCCATAGTGTGTTTCTATTTTAGGGCTTCACAGATTGAGGTCATGTATTTTTCCTTGTGATCAGGAACCCAAAAGAAAAAAGGTTATTTACTGAGCTATGGCACAATTAAGATTTTACATTGTCACGTCTCTGGTTTGTTGTGTTTTGTCAAAGATGTGTCTGATGTCTATTGTTCTTATTGTTTTCAGCCATCCTTGATTTTAACTCAGCTTTCAAAGAAGAACTATCTCAGCCGGTGATTATTATCCTTTCCCCCTTAAATCCTTTCACCTATAATTTAAAAAGATGTCCAAAGAAATTACTATTTTGACATTTACTTGTAGCATATTTGTGACCTTACTGCAGAAGGGCACCTGTGTTACTAATGCTGTTTATCTTGCTACTTGTGCCCAAAAGATAGGAAGTAGGCTCAGCTTTACAAAATCTTTCACCTCCCGCCCCCCACCCCCCATAAGTTCATTGTTAAAGAAAAATGCATAGTAAGACGAATACACTTCTAAAAAAGAAATCTAAACTAATACATGGTGTATACTGGGTAGTTTTATGTCCACTTGAGACAAGTTAGAGTTATCTGAGAGGCAGGAGCCTCAACTAAGAAAATAGGTCTATTAAGACTGGCTTGTACAAAAGTCAGAAGGCATATTCCTAAGTAGTGATTGATGGAGGAAGGCCCAGGCCATTGTGGGTCCTGTCATCCCTGGGCTTGTGATCCTGGGTTCTAGAAGAAATTAGGCTAAGTCATATGGAGCAAGCCAGTAGGCAACACCCCTCCATGGCCCTTGCTTCTGCTTTCAGGTTCCTGTCCTGCTTGAGTTCCTGTGCTGACTTCCTTCAATACTAAACAGTGCTGTGGAAGTGTAAGCCAAATAGACCCTTTCCTCCTCAAGGCTTTGATCATGGTGTTTTATTACAGCATAGAAACTTTAACTAAGACACCATGCTTGCTTAAACTTTTAAAATGGTTGAGAAGGAAGTAGAGTGACTCTAGAGGTCAAGTGGAGGAAAAGGTCAACACTAGCTCCATGGGCGCAATCGCCAGTTTCTTGTTTATCTTTGGGAAGTAAAACAATTACCATCTCATTATTAAATAACAGCATGGTTAATTCCATTCTGTTTTGCTAAACAGACATGTTATCAAAATGCCTTCTGAATATTTATATCTGTCCTCGTAGACTAGCACTACCTCCACACTGGCTGGATGAACATTTCTCTGCAGTGGGCAGCAGTTAAAGAAGAGACTTCTAACTGGTCACAGTGCTGAGAATGAGTGAAGGGTGCTCAGCTCTAAATGAGACATTTCTATCACCTCCACCCAAGGCTCAGGGAGCACTGCCAAGTGTGGGAAAGTGGAGGACAAGGAGGACAGGGAGGACAGGGAGGGCAGGGAGGACAGGGAGGACAGGGAGGACAGGGAGGACAGGGAGGGCAGGGAGGGCAGGGAGGACAGGGAGGACAGGGAGGGCAGGGAGGGCAGGGAGGACAGGGAGGACAGGGAGGACAGGGAGGGCAGGGAGGGCAGGGAGGACAGGGAGGACAGGGAGGACAGGGAGGACAGGGAGGACAGGGAGGAGAACTATGAAATACTGTCATTTGGACACGGCCTGACTATTGCATCCACAAAGTCACTGCAGCTAGGGATTCTGGCACAAGGTCTAAGCAGGGCCAAGCCAACAAGATAGCTCAATATTCCAGCACAAATCAGGCTTAGTCAATCATAGAGAAAGAAGAAAAGAGAGCTATGAAGGCGGAAAAATGAAATGTTGGGTGAGAGTTGGGGGTGACAGTGAAATTGGTCATGGCTATGACCAAGATACATCATATAATACATGAAACTGTCAAAAATTAAATAGAAGATATTAAAAAATTAATAACTCAGAATCTGTTCTAAAAGTTCCCTTGTGAGACATGGCGCTGTGTTCATAGGTGCTTGTGCCTGTCCCCACAAGCCTTCTCTCATCGAAACCTGGACGGCCCTAACCAATTTAGAGCCACTACCTTATTCTTTGACAAATGTATTCGGAGCCCCTTTCCTGACTGGCGTGGTGACACTGACTTGTCTGGGCCACCATCTTCTCTCACTCCTAGAACTTTTAAAACTGATTGCACAATAGGAAGTGATTCACAATGAGGAGACACGAGATTACTACCTTGACAGTAAGGCTTCCAGGAAGGCTTTTATGTATTCAAACACTTCACACTACAGTTAACAGTATACACACTGCCACAATAAGTAATAAAACTCACTTAAATGTTCAGTAGCAGAGCCTCTTAAAAGAACCAGACCCGTTTTTGCCATTGGCATGAGCCAGAGAGCCATCTCTTAAAGGAGTTGTGCCTCTGCTTGCCCCCACAGATAGAGCCTATCCGAGAAAAGGTGGTTACCAAGAATCCAAGTTTGACTCTGATTTTGTGTTTGGAACCTCCCCACCCCTTTTAAAAGACTTTATCAGGTTTTATGTGTCTCTAAGTTGGCAGACATTTGGGTGCTATTTGTAGGTAGTTTTTTTTTTTTTTTTTTTTTTTTTTTTTTTTTTTTTTTTTTGCGGGGGGACTATGGTCAGCTCTATTTCTGCCAGCAACTTACTAATAAACAGAGACATCACTAATTATAGACACTTGACCCAAAAGCTTAGGCTTGTTACTAGCTAACTCTTACATTTTAAATTAATTCATATTTCTTATCTACTCTGTGCCACGTGGTTCGGTACCTTTTCTCAGTGTGGCAGGCCCATCTTGCTTCTCTCTGTGTATGCTCATGACTCCCAGACTCCACCCTTCTCCCCAGAGTTCTCTGTTTGCCTCTCCTACCTAATATCTGCCTGCCCAGTAATTGACCAGTAAGCTTCTTTATTAAACCAATCACAGTGGTATATTCAAACAGTGTAAAGGAATAGTCAACATCCCATGCCATTGCCAGCAGGAGGCTGTCAGGCACAAGAAAGGGCCCTCACTTGTACACATATCTGCACCTCCGATGCCATAGCCAGCTGGGCACTGTTCCACCACAAGTGAGGGTTCAAGCCAACCATTTCGCCTGTTCTCTGTGCTCCCCTATGCCAAGAAAGGCTCCACTGTGACTCCTGGAACTGTCCCAGGACCAACATCTCATGCCAGCCTGCCCCCTCAGGAAATGCCCTGCTAACAGCCAGAGGAAGGCTCCTTTGTGGGAGAATCTGGGCCTTTCCTACATCACCCAAACAAGCAACTCAAAACTCATTCCTTGGCTGTGCTTTCTTTCCCAGAGGAAAGAACATCACCAGCATCATCCCTGAGAATTGGCAGGAGTGTCTGCAATAAGCCTGGATAAAGATATGGTCTGATCTTGAACTTCTGTAGCATTGCTGAAACAATTTTTGCTATGTCTATAGAGCTATTTAGAAAACTCAGATGATAGTGGTACCATGACCTTTCCTTGAGGCTGTTGAAGCGTATGCACATACTAATGCTATGGCAGCTTTCACAACAGAAGAAAGAAGATCGGGGTGATTTGATTCTTACCTGGGACAGTTTTATGCCTCTGACTTTTCACTCTTCTGTGCCAACTTGCTTCTGGCTCCTCTGCCTGTTGGTTCCTGAGGGAGTACTTCCCTCACCTGCTACAGCATGTGTTTGTGACACGAGCTGGGACTTATGATGCACTTGTGTCTTTGTGGCAAAGAAGCCAAGAGAGGTTCCAGAATTATGTGACTTTCTTCTGAATCTTGGCTCTGCATTGATCTTATTTTGTGTCATTGTACAGTTACTTTTCTCTGTCTTACTTTCACACTTGATAAAATTAAAAAAAATCCCCCCCAAAACAAATAATCAAAAATACCCTAACAAAAAATAAATATCATGGATATAAAGATTCACATAGATCCAGGCAATTGACTAATTCAATAAAAACTCCTTGTACCAAAGTGAATTTTGAGCTTCTTAGGAGTAGGCTTTGAGGTTGTCTTTCCCCTGTTTCTGCAGACCTTAAAGTCCACTAATGGTTTAATGATTAATTAAATGCTGGCCAAGATAAATGTCTGATTCCCTGAATTTCCAGAAGTTAGAGAATCAAATCTGCTGTGTGACTCTCAAGAGAAGCTGTCCAGAGCTGTATGTAGAGTGATATGTCACAAGAGTTCACCATGAAGACTCCACCTTGTGAAACTGCAGATACACATGGAAGGAGAGAGCCTAAATTAAGATGACTGAAAAAGGAGCTCTCTGCTAACTAGCAGCCATACAGGGAAGTGTTTTTTTGGGTGAGCAGACAAAGGTCAGTGATGGAGCTGTGGTCTAAGGGCAACAGGCTCCATCCCAAGCTGTCGGTAAAACTTGGCAACCTTGTTTCCTTAGTAGTGGTTCTGCAGGTATGAAAGAAACAAAATTGAGGGGGCCCACGGATCTTGCACCACCCTTCTGGATGGATACTGAGGTCAGGCAATTGTGTGGCATGATTGGAATCTCTGCAAGGAGCTAAAGCCTAAGGTGCAAATCTCAGAATGTATGAGATGTCAGAATCATGGGATATAGGATGCCCATTGAGGAAAACTCTAGGCAAAGAGAGAGGCTGTGTGTGTGTTGCAGGTAGCAAAGCTTGGGAAATTAGACTACACATATCCTTTGAAGCCCATATGATTCTGTCACAAGCCCCAGATACTACACTTGGAGCTACAGGATTTGGTGTTTTCCCTACTGGGTTCTTTTCTACCTTGCTTTGTCCTGATCTTTCCTTGCCTTCTCCAATTCCTACACTTTGGAATGGGCATGTTGATTCTGTGCCAGGATATGCTGAAATATTTTAATTCAGGTTTTACTTTATAGGCTCAAACAGTTAAAAGTTTATGTTGAGTCTCAGAAGAAACTTCTAAACAGTATTGAAACTCTTCAAGAGTACAGGGACTTTTGAAGTTGGACTGAACACATTTTGCAATATGAGATGGCCATGAGCTTGTGGTGGCAAGAGGTAGAGGTGTTTTGTGGTGTTAAGTTGACAAAGTGTGGACTTATAGAATTAAATACTGATTGTCCACTTGACAGAATCTAGAATCACTTATAAGACAAACTCTTGGACATGTCTATGAGGAATTTTCTAGTTTGGATTAGTTGAGTTGGGAAGATTCTTCTTAAATGTGGGCAGCACCATCCCATGGGAGGGGGCTCATACTGCATGAAGAGTGGAACACAAGCTGAACACCAGCATCCATTACTCTACGCTTCCTGACCATAAACACAGCGTGACCCTGCTCTCTGCTCTGGCTGAGGTAACTTTTTGTCCATGATGGACTGGACCTCAAGCTCTGAGCCAAAGCAAACCCTTTCCCTCTTAAGTTGCTTTTGTCAGAATTATATGCAGCAAGAGAGCTAATACAGGCTGAAAACATACTTAGTATTAGTGTTGGCTTTCCACTGTCTTGTTTAGATTGGGGGTATAACTCAGTAGAACACTTGCACAAGAGACACAAGAGAAGCCCTGAGTTTAGTCACTAGTACTGGGGGTGAGAAGTAACCAAAAGGGGGGGCACTTTACTCCTTTATTTTTTCTCATGAATGCCTCTTTTGTATCTGTAAAGATAACTCTTGTTGTGTTCCCCTGCAAATCTTTCTTGTCACCTCCTAGAGGCCGACTGATATATATATAAAGAGAATAGTTTCAAAGTCCACATCATGCATCAGAGCATGGGGTAAAAGTGTTTTTAAGAAGACCCTGGGGCAAAACTAACATTGGTAGGTCCTTGTTAACTAAAGTCCATGGTTCACATTAGGGTTTTACCCTTGCTTTGTGGATTTTGACAAGCATGTATTAACATGTGTTTACCACAATAGTATTATATAGATTACTTTAAAATTTCTGGTTTCATGAGGTTTCTTCTCTGTCTTTCTTTTCTTTTGAGACAAGGAATCACTATGTATTTCAGTCCCATTTCAAATTTGCAATCCTCCTGCCTCAGAATTCTGAATGTTAGTGTTACAATCATGTGCTACTGAACCCAGCTCATCTAGTGGTTTTAAAATGTGATTGAATATTACCTCATGACATCTTTAGTGAAGATACCAAATACTGTTCCTTTGTTTAGACGCTCAGATCCTATGGCTTCTTGGTCAGGAGAACTTAAAGTTAGAACGATGTGCTTCTACCAGTGTCTCTGCCTTTGTGTCCCTACCTATTTCCCTATGACTACGGGTGCCATTATGAGTCCTTAGGCTGTAGGTTCAAATGCTGGAGCTGTCTGTTCATGTCACAGAGAGCAGCAGTACTTTACTGATTCTTAAATTTTGGTGTTTCTTTTTGTGGGTATGTGTGTTATGTGTATGTTGTATATGTGTGCCTGCATAGACTTGTGCTAATGAACTTTGATCATGTGAATTCACGTTGAGGTTGACATTGGGTGTCTTTTTTATTGTTATCTACCTTATTTATTTTATATTTTTACATTTATTTATTTATTTTGTGTGTGTGTGTGTGTGTGTGTGTGTGTGTGTGTGTGTGTGTTTAGCATGTGCTTGTCAGGGTGCTTCCATGGGGGTCAAAGGACCTTTTTCTAAGTTGTGGGTCCTGGAGCCCAAATACAGGTGTTGAGTCTTGGCAGCAAGTACCTTGAACTGTTGAGTTATTTATTGTTTCTACACGATCTGTGGACACGTCAGGCTAGGAGCACTGAGAACACAGTGTTTTCTTGCCCAGTCCTTCCCTTCTCTTCTTCCTCACACTTCCATGGAGACTCTTCCTAGAATAGTTTAACAGGGATTCCTTCAGCATCACGTACCTAGAATGCCAGAACTTCAGAGCATGCTCAGATCACCGGCACTGACAAAGAATTTTGCATTTCTAAAAAATGCTTTTACCACAAGCCATACAGTTTGTCTTTTAAAGGATGTGGATGTATAGCTATGTGACGGCTCAAGTTTGTACTGGGTTTCACTTTCTTTTTCTGTTCACACTAATGTTTTCACTCGTGTTTAACACATTGCCTTGCTCTTCTCACACATCCCTGTCTCTGTGGGCATTTACTTCCTGGACTTTGGAAGTGGACCCTGTTACTGTCCGACCTGCTTGAGTTCCTTTTCTGTTCTTCTCACATTTGTTTGTTGTTAATAGACTTCCATCTTTCTAAACAAATCACTTTTTTGTTTTCCATTTCTTGACTCATTACTCTCAGGAAGTAGTCAGAGCTCATCGCGGGCAGAGCTCTTGAGTCCAATATACCATCTGCCTCCTTCTCGTATTTTAGTTATCCTATGTTTTATAGAGCCATGGCCTCAACCCTTTAGAGTTGAATGGGACCTTTGGGAGCAGGCCAACTCCATCATTTCACAGATGAGAAAATTGAGCCTTAGGAAGGGATGGATTGTAATTTGCCTAACTTCCTATAGCTAGTGAGTTAGGGGCTTGGATCAGACTGTTGTACTCTTAATTGAGCCCTCCTGCCAATATGCCCACCCCATCTACACTGGCACTAATCAACTTTTTCATTTTCCTTAACATATTCTATGTATGTGTTCCCCTGGAAAGCATACACATTTCCACAAACACTCAGACTGCCTGGCTCTCTGGCTTTTTTCCTCTTGTATGGGGGAATCTATTAAGATTGTGTTTTGGGCCTGAATTGGGTCCTCGGATCCTGATAGTTTGGGAAGGTGAGGCTAAAATTTAGACAGGAAATGATGGAAATGAATTGTATAGTGTTCTGCTTGGATGGTCAGCATCGATAACTCAAGCTCTACACCAGACAGAAATCCAACCTGGAGCCTTTCTGAAAGGAAATTCTGATTTTCCGCATGTGAGTTATTCTCTCTAGGATCACTTGCTATATGGAGGAAAAGGTAGCCACACTGTTACTGCTCTTAAACAGACATGGGTTCAAAGTGTCATCATTTCTTTATCAGCTGGCCGTCTTCCAGATGAAGCACACTTACAAATAGAATGAACGGGAAGAAATTGATTCTGAGATTCACAACCCATCCTCTAGTGGTCTCCTCAGACAGAGTGCTCTAGTGAAAAGGACAGGTTGCAGTTTTGGGAAATGATGCATCTTAGCCTCCATCCTGGTGTGTTATCCTCTCCTGAGGTCAAATGTCAGCTGATTCAGAACGAGAGGGTCATCCTCAGTAAGTTCATACACTACACCATGTATTCTGTTTATTAATTAAAGTGGCCACTATGTCACTTCAACAAATACTTACCTGGGCTGTGATAGTGTTCTGTGGGTAAAGGGCTGTGGACCTGTTCAGAACCCATGCAAAGACCGACACAGCAGCACGTGTGTGTGATGTCAGAGCTTCAAGAGTGAGATGGAAGTGGAGACAGGAGACTCCCTGGGAGCTGGTGGGAAGCTAGCCTGGTCACAGAATGGTGAAAAAGAGGCCCTGTGGAATCTGGGGACTGACACCAGAGGTGATCTTCTGATCTCCACATGTGCTGTGGCATGTGTGCCCCACCTCCACATACCACAGCATACATGGACAAACATAGACTCAAAATAAACAACAAAATAAAACAAAACAACAGAACCAACCCTCTGAATATGAAGGGAGAATTTTGCATTGGAAGCATAAGATACAGTAAAAGCCAAAAATTGTTAATTCTACATAAGTAGCCACTTTCAGAAATCCTCTAAATTTCACTAATCTTTTGCTATGCAAAGTGTGACATTATTTTTAAAGGCCTTTGCTCTCAGAGACACTTGCCAATATTGTGGGTCTGTTCTTACAGGCTAATTAAAGACATTTGGCCCTTGGATCACAACACATCTTAGCGACAGCAAAACAAATAGAGAATCTGTTGCCTTATATACTGTGTCTGGTGCCACAGGGAGAAATCTCCAACTTTCTTTTAATCCAATTGACATATGCAATATTTTTATGGAGCAGCAAAATTCCTTACTTCATCAATACACTGAGAAATTGAATGATTTCTTTTTCAGTTGGATAACTGGTTTATAATAATGGAATTCTAGGTCAGATGTGAAGCAACCAGTTGTCTTTCTTTTTATCCCTGCAGTTGGTACAGCAAACAGGGCTTCTGAATTAGTTGAGGGCAGACTGGAAAGAGCTTGACTTCTGAATTATTTCCAGCAATGGGCTAGTGACTCACTGGAAATTATATAGCCTTTAAAAAACTGCCTTTGTCAGATTGTCTGTGTTCTGCTGGCTAAGATTGAAGGCCGAACCAAGTTAAGCCAGCTCTGTGGAGGTGGCTCTGTTGCTTTTGTCCTGCAATTTTAACATTTTCTCTAGTATTGAAGTACCCTGTCCCTAACAAGCTGCAGATGTTGTCCCGGGATAGGCAAGTTGAAACTGGCTGCGCATTTCAATGGGACTGTTATGCCTTTGGGATCTCCATAAGTAGAGTTGTATTGAAAACACTGGACAACTGTAAGTTACCAGTGATCAGAGGACTTGGCTCCAGGCTTGATGCTTTCCCTACAGGCTGAACGTGAGCACTCCCAGAAGATCTGTTGAGGAGTTGTGGAACTCACCGGTGAGCTGGGGCATTCCAGGTCTTCATTTCTTTATCCACTCACCTTGTGAGGATGTTTTACTGAATCAGCATCTAAGGACTTCCTATCACTCACTGTATGTTCAATCCCCCACCCTTTTGGGTGGCAGTGGGTACTGAACCTGGGACCTGATGCATGCGTGGCAAGTACTGTGCCATTGAGTTCCATCCAGTCTCCAACTCATTTAGTTTTATGTTACGGCATGAAGGCTAGTTTTACCAGGTTATGAAAAACTAGAGTCACCTGGGAAGAGGAAACATCAAGTGAGAAATTCCTCCACCAAACAGGCCTAGAGGCATATCTGTGGGAATTTTTTTTAATTGTTACTTGATTCAGGAGGGCACCAGCTCACTGTGGGTGGTGACTCTCCTAGGCAGATGGGCCTTGGCTGTACAAAAAGTTTAGCTGGGAAAGCTAGGGGTAGCAGGTAATTAAGCAACATGTTTCTATGGTCTCTGTGTAGTTTCTGACTTGATTTCCCCAATATGAATTTCCTTGATATGGATATAAGCCAAATAAGCCCTTTCATTCCTCACGTTGCTTTTGATCATGGTGATTATTACATCAACAGAAAGCAAATGGGTTTGTAAAAGACTATATATCATGCTAGACGTTGTACCACACACCTGTAATCCTAGCACCCAGGAAATGAAGCCAAGACAGCTTGGGATATATAGCAACACACAGTCAATGTGCAACACACAGACACACAATACACACACACACACACACACACACACAATGAAATCTATAAATATTTTTGAGGTGATAATCAAGATTAACCATTATATTGACCCCCTCTAAAAAGGTCTGTATTCACATCTCAGTTCTGCTACTTACCATCTATAAGGCTGTGGAAAAGGACTTTGTGAAAATCCCTTCTGCTCTGCAGTTCATTTAGATCAACACCACACCTGCTTCTAGGTAACCTAGGACACCTCCTCCCAACATTCTTCACAGGAATCACACAGCCCCTTCCAGCTGTAATCGGTGATGCGACCCCAAGAGGGTGGCTTGCTCCTGCTTTTGAAAAAGCCATGTTTAGATGGCTGAGTGCTGTTAGCAAAAATATTTGCCCAGTACTTATTTTTCTGTGTTGTTGTCTTCCATACCATGTCGCATGCAATTGGGCTTATCATCAATAGGAAGTGTTGCACGAGTGGTGTTTTAGTTTCTCTTCCTGCTGTGGTAAATACTTTGAGAAAAGCATCAAAGACTTTATTTTACCTCACAGTTCATGGTACAGTCCATCATAGCAGGGAAGTGAAGGCAGCAGGAGCTTGGAGCTGGCGGTCACATCGCATCTACAGCCAGGAAACAGGAAGAAGAATCTGTGCGGGAGTTCAGACTCCTCTGTTTACACAGCTGGGATCTCATGCCTCAGGAATGTTTCCACTCACAAATAAGGTGGGTATTCACATGCTTGTCATAATCAGGCGAATCCCCCACAAGCATGCCCAGAGACCCATCTCCCAGGTGACTCTTCATCCTGTTATGTTGACGATTAACACTAAACAGTAACAAATGACTGTAGAAAGATCTTGAAGGAGAAATATCACATGGCAGAAGGTTTTGAAGCAATCAAGCATTGTTTGTCTTCCTGTGCTGAAGAATTTGAAAGAGTGAATAGACTGATTACATCACTCTTCTTGGGACACTTAAAAATCATAAGGCACAAGAGGCGGGGCCTGGATGTGGCTATTGTTGTAGGTAATGGCAAAGAGAGATGTCTGACAATGTTTCAGCTCTGACTATCCAGATGGCCACCTGTACCAACCAACCTCACTAGTTCTTGCCCCTGCTAAAAACATCCTCTTGGAAATTCTTGGGCCAGTTGACTTGGGGTTTACAGTGATGAACAAGAGACCCTGTCTCAGACAAGGTGGATGTGAAGACTGACACCCGAGGTTGTCCTCTGACTTCTACACATCCTCATACATACACACATTCTCTCTCTCTCTCTCTCTCTCTCTCTCTCTCTCTCTCTCTCTCCACACACACACACACACACACACACACACACACACAGCCCACATACAAGTGGGAAGATCACTGCCTAACAGTTTCTGTGAAGGAGGAACACAATACTGGGCCTCTCTTCCTCCTCATGTGTGGGTAGATGGACAGAGTCTTGCTTGCCAAATCTCAGTCTTTGTGTAGGGTAAATTACTACTTCTGGTGATCACAAAATTAGCATCTGACATTTCCTGCAAATGCCCCACTTCTTAATACAGAATTAGCCTACCCAAAAACATTGTGTTTAGAATATAAATGTTTGGATCAAAAGCCAAAATTGTGTATGGTTGGGAGTGCTAGTCTTCCTCCATATTTTATAAAATTCAATAAACATTAATGAGGTTAATAATAAATAATTAAGAAGGAACATATTAAGGGGGAGTGTAAAGAGTCAGGGATGGTGGATTATAGCAGTTCTGAAAGTTATCTGGAGGACAAATAGGAAGTTACTCTGTAGGGTTTGCCCACGCCACTGTAGACATTTTCTGGTTTTTGAAGCCAGGGCCATGCTTCATTCTGAAGAGGGCAGGAGAGTGGGAATTACTGGGCTACAAGATGGTTTCCTAGGTAAAGGTGTTTGCTGCCAAGTCTGATAACCCAAGTTCAATCCCCATTCTTCCTTAAGTTCCTTTATTGGGTATTTTGTCCCAGCAACAAAATGTTACATAAATATTACATATAATATTAAACTTTAAAATTAAAAAAGAATATGGTAACAACTAATGCAGGGTGTTGGCAGAAAGTCACCCAGAAGGCATGGAGATATCTGCTCTGCCTCTCTTTCTGTCTCCCTCTCTATCTTCTTTTCTTGAACTCAAGCCCAGAGCCTCACCTCTACCACTGAACTACAACCCTACCCCATTGTTGGTGGCATTTTCCTGTGTTGGCAGTCACTCTCAAATAACCACTCAGAGTCTTAATATTAATTATAAATACTCATCAATAGCTCAGGCTTATTACTAGCTAACCCTTTAAATTAATCCATATTTCTTATCTATGTTTTGTCACATGACTTAGTAATTTTTCTCAGTATGGCATGCCCAACTTGGTTCTCTCTGTCTCTGCTTGCAACTCCTCTGACTCCACCTTCTTTTTCCCATGATTCTTAGTTTGGCTTTTCCACCTAACTTTATCATGTTCAGCTACTTGCCACTCAGCTTCTTTATTAAACCAATCACAACGACAAATCTTGACAATGTACAAAGGATTATTCCACAGCATCCCAGTTTGGTTTTTGTTTTGTGTCAAGGTTTCTTTGAGTTGCCTAGAATGACTGTGAATGTATTGTTCTTGCCTCAGCTTCCTAGTGGTATCTCAGGTGTGCAGCACCAAAAGTCTGGTGCAATTGTGTTTGGTCCAGAAACAGGCTCTAATACCAGAATACTGTCTTTGGAGTCAAACAGACACAGTCTTGACTTCAGACTCATAGTTTTTGCTGGTCTCTCTGAGGTCATGGAGGCTTCCACATCTAAGGACTTTTAACTAGTACTGGAGAAGACTGTGCATATGCTTGCACGCAATAAATTCCCAACACTTGTTATTAGGGAGGTGATAAGAGCTAGAGTCTCCCTGCTCCCTTCAACGACAGATGTCCTGGGTATTCCTAGAGGCACAGGACACAGGGACCTGTGCATTCTGTCGTCTCTTTGCTCCTACACAAGGATACCTACATCTTTTTCAGACCACACAGCCCTTTTTCTGAGACAGTCTCTACTTCAAATATTCTGACCTGTGGTCTCCACAACGAACTGAGATAGCTGAGGACCCTCATACCTGAGGAATAGCCCTGAACAACCTATGTCAGCAGTGTAGTACAAACACAAACTTGAAAAATCAAATTCCAAGCTGAAAACTCCATGATGAAGGAAGACACAGGCTGCTAACAGCCACATTCAGTTCAGCAGTGTAACTGTAAAACTGGAGATTATCTCACCCATAAAACTGGGACAGGCGGGCAGTATGAAGGAGGCAGGCTGCCGTGCTCCATGAGAAACTGCATCTCTAGTCATTTAAAACAAGGTTGAAATTATTTCAGAAGGTCAGGATCAATTCCTTATTTTTTCCATTTTAACAACATAATAAATGCAAAAGGATATCTTTTATTAGAAAACTTTTACCAGAAAAATATTTTTATGAAATCATAAAACTATATGAAATTTAAGTTGAAAATGTCTGAAGTTTTAATTTATTAAATAATAATTTATAATAATTTATTATAATAATAAATTAATAATAAAGTTATTATGGTTAACATTTTGTTGCTGGGACAAAATATTCAATATTTGCCCACCATGGCAGGGAGGACATGGCAGTAGGCAATGGTTGGTCATGTTGCACCCATACCCAGGAAGCAGAGAGATATAAATGGCAGTACTCAACTCACTTTCTCCTTTTTATTCTCTTCAGAACCCTAGTCCATGGAATGGTACTGTCTGTTTATTACGGTAAGGCAAGGGGTATCCCAGGTGAGCAGTGCCACCCTCATCCGAAGGTCTGGTTGGGGAAGGTCCAAAAACAAGTTCTAATCCCAGAACACTGTGTTTGGAGTCTGGAGTCAAACAGAGGCTTGATTGCAGAACCTTACTGTTCCAGGTCTCTAAAATAATGGAGATATCTGCCTCTAAGAACTTCCCACCTCAATTAAATTAATCAGAAAAAACTCTATTCCAGGCATGCAGGAGGTTTGTCTCCTAAATGGTTCTAGATTCTGTCAAGTTGACAACTAGTAGCAGTATTGTGGTATTACTTTAACTTTTACTAGGTAAAGATGTGTTACATTTGTTTATGCTGGGGAATATTACTTTAACTGTGTAAAAGAGCTGGGCAGAGGTGGTGTACACCTTTAATCCCAGTACTCAGGAGGCAGAGGCAGGCAGATCTTTGTGAGTTCGAGGCCATCCTGGTCTACAAGAGCTAGGTCTAGGACAGGCTCCAAACTTACAGAGAAACCCTGTCTCGGATAAAAAAAAGAGTTACATTTGTTTCTGTTGCCTTTGCTCACAATGTAAAGATGTGTTACTTTTGTTTATGCTGCATTTGTTTAATTATGGAAATAGATGTTGCATTTGTTTCACCTTGCCTGCCTAAGGCACCTGGTTGTTCTAATAAAAAACTGAGTGGCCAATAGCTAGGCTGTAGAGGGATATGCAGGGCAGGCAGAGAGAATAAGTAGGAGAGAGTGAGGGATAAAATTTGCAAAAGATGAGGACTTTTAGAATTGAGATGTGAAAAGCCCTATGAATCCCAGTCTCATGAGTTTGAATATTTGGTCCACAGATCATGGTATTGTGTTGGAAATTTGTGGGCAATTCTTTGGGAGTCAAGTTCTGACTGGCAGAGGTGTGTGATTAAGGTGGGGCTTTGAGGTTACAGGGTAGCTTACTTCTGGCCCCGTTTTCTCCTTCCTGGCCCCAGGCAACAATGTGTGAATGAGCCTCTGCCATACTCTCCTGCCATCTCAGGGCTGTCCTCTCATGGCTGCCCACCACGATGAACTGATATTTCTTTGAAACCATGAACCAAATAAATATCTCTTCCTTAAGTTGTTTCCGTCAAACATCTTGTCTTAATTATGAGAAAAGTAGTCAGCACAGGGATGAGCCATCTGCAGTAGTGATAAAGGTACTAGATGCTCTCTCTCAATGATGGGGGAGAGTCTTCTGTTTTGTGTTAATTTCATTGGTTAAATAAAGAGACTGACTTGGCCCTTTAATAGGACATAAAATTAGGTAGGCGGAGTAAACAGAACAGAATGCTGGGAGAAAGAAGCTAAATTAAGGAGTCGCCATGATTCTCCTACCGGACAGACGCAGGTTAAGATCTTCCTTGGTAAGACACCTCGTGATGTTACAGGGATATTAGAAATGGGTTAGATCGATATGTAAGAGCTAGCCAATAAGTGGCTGGAACTAATGGGCCAGGCAGTGTTTAAAAGAATACAGTTTCCGTGTAATTATTTCGGGGCATAAGCTAGCCATGTGGGCAGCCAGGTGCCAGGAATGTAGCCCGCAGCTCACATTACAACATCTCTCTCTCTCTCTGTCTCTCTCTGTCTCTCTCTCTCTCTGTCTCTCTCTTTCTCTCTGTGTCTGTCTCTGTATGTCTCTGTCTCTTTCTGTCTCTCTCTGTCTCTGTCTCTGTCTGTCTCTGTCTCTTTCTCTTTCTTTGGGTATCTCGTGTTGCTTAGGCTGGCTTAAAATTTGCTACATAGCTCAGGATGAGCTCTAGGGTCCTAGGAATATAGGGGTGTGTCGTGACACCTGGTTTATACAGTACTGGGGATCAAAATCAAGACTTCATGCATGCAGGCAGACCCTCTACCAAATGAGCTTGACTTTCAGGCAGGATCCATTTACTACTCCCCCCTGCTTCTCCAATTGTAGGAGCAAGAACTTGATGACAGTTGCCCAACTTACTTGTCACTATAGTGGGCTACTGTTTTGAGTGATGCAGGAGGCACAAAAAGCAATGTTGGACATAGAGTGCCTGGGGACAAAAGGAGCCTGGCAGGTGGACATGTAGCATCAGAGCTGGACAAAAGGTTTCAGGGTCTTGGAAATGGCCAAGTGTCTGTACGGAGGGAACACTTTATCAAATGGATGCCCCTTCATTGCAGAAATGCCTGTTTTTTTTAATAACTGCCACTGAAATTGATTTTTTATCCTGCTACTACAGACTCCACCCAATAACCCTTTCTCCACGAATGTTTTCTGAAGGTGTTGAGGAAGGTGACACTTCCTTGGAGACTGAAAGCATTGCTATGTCATCGTGTATACTACCAGGAAACAGTAATGTTTATTGAGGGCAAAATCCATGAAGTATCTGCACGTTTGTACTTCTGTTTTTAGAAGGTATGACCCTGATCCCCTCACACCAAAAACAAAACAAAACACAGCAAACCTTTATAAACCAAATCAAAATATAAACAAATTCTCTTTGCCATGTGGGAAAGTAGGAGATGAAATTAAGCCATAATTGTGAAAAACAGACACACTTCTATTTACTTAGTACTATGCTATAATTACTGTAATGTAGGCCACAGGTTTTACTTAAATTAAAACCTCAGAAAATATAAGTGTAACTGTGAGACTAAGTCTTCAATTTGCTAATTAAGCTTCTAAGTGATGGAGTGAGGCTTATCACTGTGTGGGTGGTATTTTATTGTGTTATTTTATTAACATCAGAATAGGCTATAAAATGGGACAATATTTCCACTTAATACACATTTTTTAAAAGCCAGAAGTGAGTAATTATGAATAAAATTGAAAATAATTGCATATCAGTTGTAAAAAATAATATATAAACTTAATTATATCTTCTGGATAACTGCAGCTAATTCCGTTCTGTACTATTTATGGTTAGAGAAATGATATACATATCAAAAAGGGACATTCGTAAAGCAGAGATATGAACAGAGTTACATACCTGAAGAGCTGGGATATGAGATTTCAACTGTAACATAGTTTCACTGTCGTCATTGTTCTTTGCATAAGGCCACAAGGGTCACACAAGAAGTAGTGACTCAGCCTAGGCAAAGGCAGCTTGATTCATACCCAGAATAGCTGTTATCTAGTGGAAGAAAGAATGTAGACTATGCTGTAGAGCAGAGTGGGGCCTTTCATGGCTCGGATGTTGCTCAGGCTGCAGAGTACTTGCAGAGCATGAACGAAGCCCCTGGGTTAAATACCCCTCCTCCACATGAACCAGGCTTGGTGTAGCACACCTGTAACTCCAGTATCCAAAAGGCAGAGGCAGGAGAATCAGGAGTTCAAGGTCATCCTTAAATATATACAGAAAGGGCAGTCTAGACTCCTTGAGACCCTGACTCAAAGGAAAGAGAAGAGGGCTTTCCAATGTCAATCAAGAGATCAAAAGCAAAATTAGTCTTTCCTAATGGTGTAACAGAAAGGGAGTGTTGATTTATTAGGTTTATACTTGACGTAGAAGAGATTTGTGGGCGTGTCTATAATGGGTATCTCGATCCTGTGTGATAAATGTGATAACGTTGCATGGGCTAGGGTCCTGGAGACACGGAGCTAATACCACATTCATCACTCTACTTCCTGCCTGTAGCTACAGTGTGCTAAGCCACCTCCTGCCCCTGTTGCCACAACTTCCCGCCCCCGAAGGACTGTCTTCCCTGCAATGAAAATAAACCCTTTCTTCCTTAAGTTGATTTTTAAAAATGTATTTTGGTTTTAGTGTGTGTGGGAGTATGACAGTGTGTGTTATTTAGGGACTCATGAGGCTTTCCTATCCACCAGATGCCAGCAGTGCCTACCAGCCTCAGGAGTGAGTGGTGACTGGATGGCTGACCTCAGAACTGCTGGGCTGCAAGCAGCAGCAGGCTCCTAGCTACTGTAGTCAGTGCACAGCTTTGGGGAGGAAGAAAATCTCTGGATAAAAGAAATTCCTGATGGTGAACTTGGACTTGTAGGTTTTGAGACATGTGAGTCACTTCTGAAATTCAGAATTTTGCTGAAAGCCTGGCAGTGGGATAGCATTAATATTATCAAAATACACTGATTTTCACTGAGAATTCTAGTCTCACTTGTAGGCAGAGGCCACTTGTTCATTCCAGGCTGCCCAGACCTGAAATAACCACACAGAAACTATATTATTTGTAATACTGTTTGGCCAATAGAGTAAGCGTATTTCTGCCTAACTCATATTTTAAATCAACTCATTTTTTTTTTATTAATCTGTGCATTGCCACATGGCTGTGGCTTACTGGCAAGGTCTGTCCCTGATGGGGCTACATGGCTTCTCACTGACTCTGCCTACGTTCTCCCAGCATTCAGTTTTCCCACCTAGCTTCATTCTGCCCAATTTTGTGAAGTACAGGTTTTCAAAATATGACCTGATGATTCTCTGTATTTCCTCCATGTCTGTTGTTATGTTCCCCTTTTCATTTCTGATTTTGTTAATATGGATAGTCTCTATCTGCTTTTTGGTTAGTTTGGATAAAGGTTGATTTTCTCCAAGAACCAACTCTTTGTCTAACTGATTCTCTGTATTGTTTTCTTTTTTTCTATTTTGTTGATTTCAGCTCTCACTTTGATTATTTCCTATTGTCTAGTTCTCTTAGGTGAGTTTGCTTCTATCAAATGTTCTGTTATTTCACTAGTGAGGGAATTTTCCAGCTTTTTTATGCAGGCATCTAGTGCTATTAACATTCATCTTAACACTGCTTTCATTGTGTCCCATACATTTGGGTATGTTGTGTGGTCATTTTCATTGAATTTTAGGAAGTATTTAATTTCTCCCTTTATTTTTTTCCTTGACCCATTAGTAATTAAGATGAGCATGGTTTAATTTCCATGTGTTTATGTGCTTTCTGGAATTAGTATTGCTATTGACTTCTAGTTTTAAACCATGGTGATCTGATAAGATACATGGGGCTATTCCAAATTTTTTTTTTTTATTCGTTGAGGTTTGTTTTGTTACCGAGTATGTGGTCAATTTTTGAGAAGGTTCCATGAGGTGCTGAGAAGAGGGTATGTTCTTTGTGTTTGGATGGAATATTCTATATATGTCTGTTAAGGGTATTTGAGTCATAACATTGTTAGTTCCCCTATTTCTCAGTTAAGTTTATGTCTGAGTGACATGTCCAGTGGTGAGAGTGGAGTGTTGAAATCTCCAAATATTAGTGTGTGGGTTTTTTGTTTGTTTGTTTGATTTAAGCTTTAGAAGTTTCTTTTACATATGAGGGTGCCCTTGTATTTGGGGCATAGATATTGATATTTCCTCTTGATGGATTTTTCCTGTGACTAATATGAAATGTCCTTCTTTGTCTCTTTTGATTGATTTCAGTTTGAAGTCTATTTTGTAAGATATTAGGATAGCTACACCACTTGTTTCTTAGGTCCATTTGATTGGAATATTTTTCCCAACCTTTACTCTGAGACAATGTCTGTCTTTCACGTTGAAATGTGTTTGCTGTATGCAGAGGAAGATGGATTCTGCTTTCATATCGAATCTATTAGCCTGTATCTTTTTATAGGTGAGTTGAGTCCATTTATATTAAGGGATATTAATGACCAGTAATTGCTATCTCCTGTTAATTTAGTTTTCATTGTTGGTGATGTTAATTTGTGCGTTTTTTACCTTCTTTGGGATTTGCTGCTATGAGACCATCAATTGTCTGTGCTTTTGTTTGTAATGGGAGCTGTGGGCTGCGTTCCTGCCCTAGGCTCCCGGCTGCCTGGCTAGCTTATGCCCCAAAATAATTACACACAAACTGTATTCACCTAAACACTGCTTGGCCCATTTCTATGAATGTGTGTAGCACCACGAGGTGGTGACTTACCTTGCCTAACCCATATTTAGTAATCTGTGTAGCACCAGTCTTGCCTGGAAAGATTTAGCATGTCTGACCTGGCGGCTTGCTTCATCACGTCTGCCCCCGAGAGCAGAGGCATGGCGTCTTACCTCACTTCCTCTTCCTCCCAGCATTCTGTTCTGTTTACTCCACCCACCTATGTTCTAACCTATGAGGCCAAGCAGTTTCTTTATTAATTAACCAATGACCTTCCCACATCATTTGTCGGCATAGCCAACTTCCTTGGGTTGGAGTTTTCCTTCTAGTATTTTGTATAAGGCTGTGTTTGTGGCTAGGTATTGGTGAAATTTGGTTTTGTCGTTGAATATCTTGTTTTTTCCTTCTATGGTGATTGAGAGTTTTGCTGGGTATAGTATGTTTGGGCTGGCATCCATGGTCTATTAATGTCTGCATAACGCTTGACCATGACCTTATGGCTTTCGTTGTCTCCAATGAAAAATCATGTGTAATTCTGATAGGTCTATTTTTATATGTTACTTGGCTTTTTTCCCCTTTTCAGCTCTTAATATTCTTTCTTTACTCTATATGTTTAGTTTTTTGTTTATTATATGATGAAGGGACTTCTTTTTTGATCCAGTCCATTTGGCATTCTGTAAGCTTTTTGTATCTTCATAGGCATATCTTTCTTTAGGTTGGGAAAGTTTTCTTCTATGATTTTGTTAAATACATTTTCTGTGCTTTTGAATTGAACTTCTTCTCTTTCTTCTATACCTATTATTCTTAGGTTTGGCCTTTTCATGAATATTTCCCAAATTTCCTGGATATTTTGGTTTAAGCTTTTTTAGATTTAATGTATTCTTTGACTGATGATTCTATTTCCTCTATTGTATCTTTAGCACTTGAGATTCTCTCTTCCATCTCTTGTATTCTGCTGTTCATGCTTGCGTTTGTGGTTCCTGATTGTTTTCTCATGATTTCTGTTTCTATAATTGCCTCAACTTGTGTTTTCTTTATTGTCACTGTTTCAGTTTTCAAGTCTTGAATAGTTTTTTCATATGTTTGATTTCCATTTTTTGGTTTTCTTTAAGGTATTTGCTGATGTCTTCCATTTTTTGTTTGTCTTTTTCTCCATTTCTTTGAGGGAATTTCTCATTTCCTCTTTAAGAGTTTTAAACATTCTCCTGAACTTATATTTTAGGTCATTTTCTTCTGCTTCATCTATATTTGGTTGTTCAAGTCTTGTTGTTGTAGGGTCTTTAGGTTTTACTGGTGTCATGTTGCACTTTGTGGTGTAGCTTGTGTTCTTGCCTTTTCTACTCATCGTTTCCTCTAATAGGTGTGGTTGGGGCTGTCTGTGATTCTGTTGATTAATCTTCTAGGTGCCAGTGAATCCAAATCTCAGATGGTTGTTCCTTATTATATAGTCAATGGTACAGTTCTAGTTACCCTGCTGGTTACTCCATGTTCCTGGAGATTGCTCAGGGCTCCCGGGCTTTGCTTCACTCCTTTGGAGTTTCATGTCTCAGGCCTACTTTGGCCTAGGTTACCAGCTTTGACTTGTTTCTTCAAATCCTGGTCTGGATCCCCTTCTGAAGGGGTCCCTGGCTTGTATTTAGTCCTGCAAAGGTTTCTGGCTCCAGTCTACTCCCTCAGAGTTCCCAGGCTTGGGTGTGCCCAGACCCACAGAGGATGTGGCTCAGGCTTACTCCCTCAGAGGTCCCAGACTCACACTTGGACCTGCAGAGGTTTCAGGTCCCTGCCTATTTCCTGTCATGTCTCAAACCAATGCCCAGACATACAGAGGTCCTGGCTCAGGTCTACTCCCTCTGAGGTCTCAGACTCATGCCTGGCCTGTAGAGTTCTCTGGTTCCTGCCTACTCCCTCTGAGGTCCCAGATTTACACCCAGACTGGCAGATGCCCTGGCTCAGGCCTAGTTCCTCAGAGGTCCCTAAACTCATGCTCAGACCCACAGGAATTCTGGCTTAGGTTTACTCCCTTGAAGGTCCCAGATTTACTACCAGAACCTCAGTAGTTTCTGGCTATGGTTCACTCACTCCGTGGCCACTCCCCTTTACCTGTTCCAGCGGAGCTCGCTTTCTCAGGTCTGCTCTGGACCATGTTGCTGGCACAATCCTGGTCTGTCAATGTCCCAGGACTCGTACAGTACATTTTAAATGAGGTATGCAAACACAATACATTAATCATGAGCAGAAATATACATATAACAAAACTGACCTAAAATTTGTATCAATAAACCAAGATCCATACCAATGCAAAGCATTCATCTCTATAGCATATTCCCTTAAATGTAAACAAACATTTATAAGCAATATTTGGGATTTTGGGCATAGTTCTCTCCAAGCTACTTCCTGTTGTTAATTGGGCAAAGTAACTTTCGGGGTGTTTAGGGAGGCCTTTTGGGTGGTCTTGGTCCATAAAACTACATTAGTATGGAAGAAATTCACAGGTTCTCATCTTCTGTGGAAACAAAAGCAGAACCTCCATCCCAAAGCAACAAATCCTTAGACCCAAATTTTATAGTCAAGATACCTTTACAATATATATGTTGGTCTAGCTCAGCAGCCCATACAATGAAATCTCTCTCTGTACTTAGCTCCTTCACAGTCAAAAAATTCAAAGAAAACACAATAATTCAGACTCTCTGTGTATATCCATCTATACGTGACTTACATATCTTACTATATTACTTTTTCTATAAGTTTAATATTTATTTTATTATCTTTACTTCTTTAAGCTATGACTGTCTGCACTCCTTTATACTATATCTGTCTATACTCTTTTTCCTCTCTCTCTTAAGCCTATGTACATTTATCCAACACTGTGACCCATTTAGGGGTCTTTTCCATCTAAATTTGTTTTTATTGCATATCTGTAATTATCTTTTTACCAGGAGTGCTTTTTGAAAAAAATGCTAAGTGGGCATGGCTAAGACTAATGCTACCTTGCCTTTTGGCTCTGCCCAGTACAACATGGCAGAGGCATATTCACTGCCTCTGTGAGCCGTGCACAACTGCCCCAGTTGTACAATACAGTGGATCTATGTTGTGCCATTAAGTAGTTTGTAGCATGCTGCTCACAAATCTCATTTAAATGCTCTGTCTTCTGAAAGATTCAGAGTTCATTCTGGCAGCATGGCCTAGGAAGCCTTAAAGGAGCTGCAAAGTTTTTGCTGCTACTGCTGAGTCAGGAAGCCTTCTCTTAAAAGGATCGTGCCTCTGCTTGCTTCTAGCAAACAGAACCTATCCGAGAAAATGCTGTTACCAAAAAAACATGCTTAACTCTGTTCTTTTGTGTTTAGAATTCCTTTTTTAGCTTTCTTGGGTTTTATGTAGATATAGTCAACCACATCGGCATGCCAGTTTGTAACAGAGGAGGCTTGTTTGTTTCCCAGCCATTTAGCCCTAATATACAGAAATTGTATTAACTAAATCACTTCTTGACTTTTTAGCTCTAGTTTCTTATTGTCTTGCTCTTACATCTTAAATTAACCCATTTCTATTAATCTGTGTATCTCCACGTGGCTGTGGCTTACTGGGTAAAATTCCAGCAAAATCTGTCTCTGATGTAGGCTAAATGGCTTCTCACTGACTGATACCTCTTTTGTTATATGTAATTTTACTATGTAAAAGTTAAAACCTTCCTTTTTATTTAAACAGAAGAGGGTAAATGGTGTGGGAAGTCCTTCTGTATATGTGTTGCTTTTATTGGTTAATGAATACAGAAGCTGCTTTCAGCCAATGGCTTAACATAATATAGCCAGTCTGGAGGATATATATATATATACATATATATATATATATATATAGAGAGAGAGAGAGAGAGAGAGAGAGTAGGTGGAGTTAGTGAGAAGCCATGTAGCCTCTGCCAGAGACAGACGTGCAAGTATTTTACCCTATAAGCAACAATCACATGGTGATACACAGATTAATAGAAATGGGTTAATTCAAGATGTAACAGCTAGCCTATAAGAATCTAGAGTTAACAGACCAAGCAGTGATTTAATTAATACAGTTTCTGTGTGATTATTGTGGGGCTAAGCAGCTGAGAAATGAACAAGCGGCCTCTACCTACACCCACTCACAGAGTAGAGTTGGAACTATGTCTGACTGGCATGCAACGTGGGCATGGCTCTGATGACTGAAACACTGTGGGAAAATGTCCTAAAAACAGCAAAGATGAACCCACTACACGTCATCAGGAAACGCAAACCCACAGCTTTCACTTGCCTTATTTTCCCTTATTTACTTTTATGGGAACTGTTGATTATCAAGTTCACAGGATCTAGAGTATCCAAGGAAACAAATCTCTGAGCATGTATATCAGGATTTTTCTCGAGCGGATTAGTTAGTCAGTGAAGACTGACGCTAAATGGGGGCAACTCTTTCTATAAGCCAGGTTCTTGGGCTCACAGAGAGCTGGTGTTCATCGCTCTGCCTCCTGACTGTAGAAGCTGTGTGACCAGTCACCTCACACCTCTGCTGCCATGATGGATTACATTCTCAAACTGAGTCCAAACTACCCCTTCCTTTCCTTCTTACATTGCTTTTGTAAAGCATTTTGTTACAGCAGTGATAGAAGGAACAAGAAGTCAGCAGCAGCTACTCAGGATCCACCAGACTCCTCAAAGGCAGATACATGTCAAGAATAGTGTGGCAATGGTGTTCTTAAAGACTTGTCAGAGATGACCCACTACTGCCAGTGACTAGGTGAGGCCCTGAGAACCTAAACCAGAAGCTACAGGTTACAGAGCTCACCTATATCTAAGTCTCTGTTTGCTGAGAAAAAAATCATCTTTCTCTTTCCATAATAGTTTATGTTTTGAAATTTTCATAGAAGCATTTAATGCATTTTAATCTTATCCACTCCACACCACCTCCCTCCAATACCCTTGGGGCCCATCAACATATCTCCCACTTGAGTTCATGGTCTTTAAAAAGAATATTATTAATAGTTCCTGAGTCTAATTAGTGCTGTTTGGAAATGGGTGTGGGAACATCCACTGGGGTATGGGCAGTCTCCTACAGCCTCAACCCCAAGAAAAGTGACTTTTTCCTCAGCAGCTATGAACTTCCAGTAGTTCTCCCAGCAAGGCTGGGCCTGGAAAGCACTTTCCTGTCCATGAGAATTTTTACTGACTGAGTTTTAGGCAGGCAACCACAGCTACTTTCTGTGGCTTAGTATGCAAAAGGCAGTATTTCACAGCTCTCCTCCTTGTCAACATTCTTTCAACCCCTCTGCCCTGGTGTCTTTGGACCCTTGAATTGAGGTGTGGACTTGATGCAGATGACTCATGGCTGATTCTCAAATACCGTTTTTACACACAAACCCAGTAGAAAGCAGGATCTTTCTGTATTATCTTTCTATACAATGAATGCTGTTTGAAATAGGGTCTCACTGTGTTACCTGGCTTGGGGAGAACCATCAGTTTTGAAATGGAGTGAGCAAGTGTCTTCCTGGACGTTGCATCACCTGCTCAGTTGGTGGCAGGGAAATTAATTGACCTTGAGAAGTGACATTAAATCCAGTCCTCATGCTGAGTTTAAAAGAACCAGGCAGCAACCTTTAGCTATCTGGATGAATGTACTGTTACTTTGCAATGAAATGTTTATGTGCGTGTTAATATCAGAAATGTGCTTAATTATTTGATGCCTTTTAGACTATTTGATGATGCAGGTCTTAGACTGGTTAAGACTAATTATATCCAGGTTATAGCACTGGGACTTAATTAATTTGTACACTCCATATGAAATTTGGAGAAGAAAATCCTTCAAGTTAATGGGCTAGTTTTATGTTTAGTCAGTGCTGGGAAACATGTCACATTCTATACCTTCCTGCGACAGATCACTGGAGGAGAGGTTATGAGGGATGTAACTAGGGTTTACATTCTATTTCAAGTGTGCTTTTAATGAACCTGGTCTTCTTAGACGGAATGATGCTGAGGGCCCAGAAAGGGCGGCAGTGAAGGTAAGGGCATCTTCTCTCAAAGAAAGTGCCTGTAGCTATCCTGGCAGCTACTATGCTTTCTAGACAGACACCCATGTCTCTCCCTTTGTCTGTCAGACCACTCAAGAAATGATTCCCCACAAATTGGAATTTTCCCAAAAATCTCATGCTGAGGAAAAGAAAAGGTATGAAGTCTTGTGCCAGTCAGAGGAGGAACTGGTGTTCCAGAAAGGAATTTCATGCATTTCTGACAACTTATTAGACCACCTTGCAGGGAAGACTGGCACTGAGACCATGGTGTGTTAGTGAAGGTTATGGCACACCCTGACTTGGATGCCTTATGCACACCCTTGGCCTTTTATTTACATCTCAGCTCGATTACAAAATGCTGAAGATGGACTTAGGGTGGGATGAGAGCAGGGCCTGGAAAAAGTGGTTTGGGGTGTCTTTGTTCTCATCCCAGTATGACCACATTGAAAAATTAGTCTCTCTCTCTCTTTCCCTCTCCCTCCCTCCTACTCTTTCTTCTTCCTTCTTCTCTCTCTTTTCCTTCCTCCCTCTATCCTCTTTTCCCTTCTCCCCTCCCTTCCTTTTTCTCTCTTTCTCTTGCCCTCCCTCCCTCCCTCCCTCCCTGGTTCCCTCCTTCTCTTCTCTGTTTCCCCCCCTCCCTCCTTCCCTGCAACCCCCCTCTCTCCATCCTGCCATTCACTATTACCTGCCTGTTTAATGGCCCTTAAAGAAGTATTTTTTTCTCTCTCACATAATTTAGGGTCTCTGTCAAAAACAGACAGATCCTAAACCATGGGTAAAAATAAAACCTGGACACTCATAGGGTGAAGATGACCAGTTGAGCTGAGACCAGTCCTTTTCCAAATCTCTGAAAACATTATTTTGGATGACAGATTTGATCAGAAATGCAACTCTTCTCTGACAGTGGTGATAATTTTATAGTTAAGCTGTAAGCTGGCTTCTGTAGACTTTCTTCGGCTCCTTGGTGTACTGTGACAGTCTTCTTGAGAGTAGACTTCTGTGCCCAGATACTGATTAATTCCTATTTTGAGTCAAACTCTAAGTACTTTGAAAAATGAAACTGGAACATAAAATTCAGAGTTTCATTTCTGAGGCTATGACAAACAGCCTGACCAATTTTTTAAAAAAACCTAGCAGCTTAGGGAAGAAAGGGTTTATTTTTATTTTAGCTCAGTTTCAGGTTTTCATCCATTTGGAGGGAGTAGAGGTGGTGGGGACTTGAGACAAGAACGGAGATGTATGAAAGCAAGCATGTAGTGTAATGTCTTTGCTTGCTCCCTTTTGGCTCTTTACTCTTTTAAGGCCTGCCCCCTAGATCCCAAATAAATCACCCACATTCTTAGTTATGAATACCTGGGCTTTTCTAACCTAAATTATCCCATCTACCGTTTGTGTCTGGGCTTTTTCCTATTCTTACTTCTGTATATTTTACTTTCATTCTTACTCCATGGCTGATGGGGTGGCTGGTCCCTGATGTCTTCCTCCCCTTGTTCTCTGATTGTATTGACATTTCATTTGTATTTTAATAAATAACACTTGCCTGAAGTTCAGAGAGTAAAATAGTCACACTTTTCAGCCTTACAGACCAGGAAGTGGTGACACACAGCTTTAATCCCACTAGCCACACTGGTTTGCCATAGAAACCTGATGGTAGTGGTATGTGCTTTTAATCCAAGTACTAGAGAAAAATTTAAGACAGGAGGAGACAGTTCTCAGTCTCATTCTGAGATTCCTGGATGCAGGATCGCCATTTTGGACTGAGGTAGAGGTAAGAGCCAGTGGCTGGCTGTTTTGCTTTTCTGACCTTCAGGTTGAACCCCAATTTCTGTCTCTGGGTTTTTATTAATCGTGCTACATCTCATTGCTTCTTTTTCTCTTTGTTTGTCCTTCTTTTATGTTCTCTGTCTGCCAACCCCACCTATCCTTGCTCCTACTTCTCTATTGGTCATTCAGCTCTTTATTAGGGCTATCAGGTGTTTTTAGATAGACAAAGAATTACAGCTTCACAGAATAAACAAATGCAGTATAAACAAAAGTCACACACCTTAAAATAATATTCCCCAGCACAGTCATGCTTAGCTTCCTCTCTTCTCATGGGTCCAGGACCCCAAACCAGGAATGTGCTGCCATCTTTGGGCAGTGTCTTTCCTCATCAACTACAGTAACGGAGACAACCCCACAGACATGCCCTCACCGACCTGACCCAGATCATCCTGCACCGAGACCTTCCTCCCAGATGATTCCTGGCTGACAATCGGAGGAGATGAATGATGATTACACCAGAAAGAGACAAAGAGATAAAGGGGAAAGTGTATGAGCACGATCCCTGTACTCATAGCATATAAGTATTCTGGGTTTGAATGTGGCTTTGAGCTCAATCAGATTCTGCTTTTTTCTGTTGAACACCTCACCATTCATTTCAGTTTATCTGACTTCATTGCTTCATGCATGAAGGCTTGCTAAAAGACATCATGGAGAGTTCCAGAAAAAAGTAGCATCACTTTAAAACAAGGAAACTGAGAAAGGCTTCAGGGCTGGGAAACTAAATTCCCAGGATGAATTCCTATAGAGATTCAGTATGCGGAAAACAAGGCCAGATTTGCAGGACAAAGGCAAGGAGTCAAGACTTGCCCACCCATGCAAAAGTGTTGGGGATTGAGGGCATGCCTTGCTCATGATTGGTTCAAGTCCCACTCATGCCCCACTCACGCCCGCTCCCCCTCACATCCGGCCCATGCCCTGCTCATGCCCCACACCCTGCTCACATCCCGCCCTGCGCACGCCCTGCTCTGCGCACGCCCCGCCCCGCCCCGCACACGCCCCGCACACGCCCCGCTCATGCTCCACTCACATTCTGTCTCTCCATGTGATGGTTGTGGGTGACCAGACCCATAGGAGACTCCTGTTGTATTTATGCAAGAAATGTGAGCTCAGAACCGTGCAGCACTGTCCACTGTAAGAGGCTCTCCTGCTATGAACCCTGTGTCTGGGAAGAGAAAAGATGGGTGGAGATGTTGCAGTTTGGCTCTAATATGCCTTCAAATACATGGAAGTATTTTCTTATACTTTCAAGTATAATGTTATCCACCAAAAATAAATGTTTTTCTTGTAATTAATAAAAAGCAGTCAGCATCTGTTAAATGGTTGTTTTGAGTCAGGGCTGTTGCTAACGGCTTTTTATGTGCATTCTCATTTACATTTCCTAGTAACCCTTGGAATGAAATGATACGAAGCCTCCCATTTTTACCTGTAGATAAAATTGGAGTGAGGTTCCCAGAGCAGCAATAGTGGAACCCACTTTCAGATGCGTTTACAGCTCAGAGCCTGAGCTGGTAAGCTCTTCCTCATGGTGTCCAACATGACGTTCAACAAGACACATGCTAAATAAATGTTAACAATCGGAGAGATGACTCAGATGGTAGAGCCCCTGCACAAGTGAGGACCAGAGTTCGGGTCCTCAGAATCCACGTTAAAAACACCAGCAAGGTGTGGCAGCCATCTGTAATCATACAAAAGAGATCCCCAAAGCAAGCTAGGCAGTTAGAGTGGCCAAAAGTGTAAAGTCCTGGGTTCAGAGAGATTCCCTGCCACAGAATATAACATGGAAAACAGGGGAGGACGACATTCGACCTTTACAGACACACAAACAAGCATATGTGTACCCACAAACATGAAACATTCAAAAGCACAAACACATGCAAAAATAATAATAAAACATGGAAACAGTTGTTGCAGGAAGTTTTACCTCTTGAAAATGGCAAACTTGAAGACTATGTGAGGAATGAGACACATTCCTCAGTGAAGTGGAAATGGAATGCTATCTCTTCTCTGCTGGGTTTTTCTAAAATGATGTATGTATGCTCACATGGAAACATTCTCCACATAGCAGGATTGCAATCGATGACTTCGTTCTGGTTCGCTTAATATTCCATTAATGCTGTCTGTAATAAAAACATTTACTAAATTGCAAAATACTGAGGGAAATGCTCATCATTAATGTTCTGAGAAGAATTTGGGTTTCTAATAGGTCATGTTTTGGGAAGGGCAGAGTACAAGGGATTGCCTGGGACAGACTCTCAGTGTTGCAGGCACCGTGCCCCATATAAGCTGATGCCTGTGTTCCCATAGACACTGCATGCTGTGCCTGTGTGTCTGAGACAAGGGATGCCACGGGTCAGGGTCACTTTGCCTCAGTTCCTCCTCAGGAGTACAGCATGAATTTTTCTGAATATCTTTTTGATTTCAATTGGAGATGCTTGCCGCAGGCGTCTCTTAGCAGATTGCTTTGTGATTTATGCAGCGCTCAAGGAGACCAAGAGTCATTTGCCTTCAAACCAGGACAGAGATGAAAGGTCTCCGGTAGTAAAATTTCCTGTGGAGTCAGGCGAGACCATCAAAGGGGAAAAAATATCATTGTTTCATGAAAAACTAGGAAACGTGAGTCAGTTTCCAATGTCACAGGGATTTCCCTGTGAAGAGTTCAAATTTTTGAAAAACTCCACTAAGGATAAAATCAAGTGAAGCTGTGAGTCAGGGCCCACAGCATTGCCTTTTTCAGAAGGTTAATAGAAGACAAAGAAGGCAGTCACAGACCTGCGTTCACTTTAGCCAGCTGTAAATATTTTTCCACAATGAAATCTAATTTTATGCCCTTGTTTAAATATTTGAGTAACATATTTTAAGAGGAAAACATTGCTGTCAAAATGGAGGCTTCCTTTCTGTGGATATAAGCTTTGTTCTTTTTCTGCATCGCTCACCCCTCCTGGCTTTGTGTTCATTGACAGCTTCGACAAATGGCGCTACCCTACTGCTTGATGGGCTGTGCTAATTTGTATCATGGTTATTGTATTTAGTATGTTGTAAGAGTCTCGTTCATTTTAAATGTGGTCCACAGATTCCAAGATGCTTCAAACACTGTGCTGCCTGCAGGAAAGAAAAAAAAAAAAAGATTTCTGCACTCAGGCCCTTCGTCATGGTGCAGAGGGGTATGAGACTCCCAGCAGACAGAACGGACATTATGGGTTTCTCTTTGGCTACCGTACATGCCATAAGCAAAACAATGGTGCATGAAGTTGATCTGACTGCCAAAAATAGATCAATAAGAAAAATATCTCCCCAGAGAGTTGGCAATGATCTGAGGCTTTCTATTTTACTAGGAGACTTTGAACAGGAATATATCTTTTCTCTTTCCTTTCCCTGCTTCCCCTCCTACCTTTACCACTCCATTTGAAGGTACAGGCAACAGCTGCTAGCAGAGAGGGTCTCACTCAGGGTTTCTGGTTTTAAATGCTAAGAACTGTATTCTGCAAGAAGCTACAATTCAGTGTTTGTAGAAATAAACATGTGCTGTAGCTGTCAGACACAGACTGAAGAAGACAAATCCAGCCTAACCCGATTTGCAGTTGAGGAACTGAGGATGAAAGAAATATTTTTCATTAGTTGGCCAGAGAAAATAACATGGATTGCTCTGGCCTTTCAGGGAAGGTCGTGTGTGTGTGTGTGTGTGTGTGTGTGTGTGTGTGTGTGTGTGCACGCATGTGCAGTGTGCTAGTCTGTTGTGTGTATTATATATACGTGATTTATGTGTGTTTTATGTGTACATGGTATGTGTATGATGTGTATGTTGTATGTTGAATATACTGTGTTATGCTCTGTATGTGTGATATGCATATCCTTTGTGTATTATATTTGTGATGTAGTGTGTTGTGTATGACACACATGTGTGGTACAGATATGGTATTTGGTACATGTTTGTGGTGTTTGCTACACATGTGTGGTGTGTTGTTTGGTCTGTATATGGTGTAAGTAAGATGTGTGTGTATATGGTATGTATGGTGTGTATGTGGTTTGTGTGTGTGTGTAGTGTTTATGATGTGTGGGCTGTTTGTATGGTATATGTATATGCAATATGTATTGAATATGTGTGGTCTATGTATATATATGGTATTTGTATATGTGTTATGTGTGTTTCTCTGGTTGTCAGCCTCTTTTGGGTCTGTTCAACCTCAGAAGTACACATCCATGCTGCACTCTCTACCTTGTAGGAAAGTCAGCATCTAAAGACTGAAGAAAGTCATAGCCTGGCTGCATGGCCCAGTGCAGCATAATCTAATGGATGCAGTCAGTTTCCCTGTCTTCCAGACCCTGGGAAACCCTTTCCAGGCCTGTGCTCCAGCAAGCAGTCTGCCCCCTTCCCTTCAAGAGTGCCAATCCTGAGCTCTTTGCATCCTCATTGTTGTCTTATTGTCCGCCTCCAAGGAATATAGCTGTGGTGGTCAACATGATGACACTGTGTTTAGCATTTCTGAAGGATGAATCTTGCTTTAACATAATATGCATGAATGAGATAGTCCTCATATCGCTATCTGTAAAACCTTAGAGAAGATTGGATCATAAAAATAAATGAAAAGGAAATATTCAATTCTAGCTTTGTTCTGTTTTCATCTAACGCCCTGAACTATTTTCCTCCCAGTTAAAAAAAGACAGTAAGTGTAAGCTATGTTGGTGTTGTTATCTTGATGTAATCCAAGGACTTGGAAAGAATTCAAAGGGGAAGCCTTCTCATGGTGCCACTGACTGCTACCTGAGAATTCCCGATTCACACATCTTTGCCATAAAATTCTGGAGCCAGGAAGAATGATTGGTCACTGGGGGTTTGGCACCAGAGACAGGTCTTACAAAACTCAAAGTAAAATGCATATGATAACTTTTTTCTTAGACCAAATTTCCCTGTATGTCGCTTCCCCCAGTTCTCATACAAGGAACCTAGACTTCCTTGTCTGAAGAGGATTCCAATCTTGTTTTTCCCATGGAGACCGTCTCCTCATTGCAGACAAAGGGCAAGTAGAGATGGTGGCCTGTCTTCCACCTCCCTCCCTCCCTCCCTTCCTGTTTCCTTTGATTGATACACTTTCCTCTGCCTGCCAAAGGTGTTGAGTACAGAGCTGAGGCAAAGTATGTTCAGAACACTACTATCTAGATAATAATCTACCCAGATGTGAGCTGGGAAAGAAAGGGTTGGGAGTTTGTGGGGAATATCAAGTTCAATGGTGGCATACTTTGAAGCCTGGGACCCCAAAAACAAAGAAAACAAAATATTCTGAAGTTTCAGGTAGGAAAGTAATTCTAAATTAAAAGCTAAAGAGAGCAAAGTCAGTGAAATAGTTAACAAAATGAGGGAACCCTGTGTTGTAGACCCCCAATTTTTTTTTTTTAACAATGATGCAGCATAGGTATGATAGGTTCATGTAAATGTTGGAAAATTTTGGAAAGAGGCACCAGGGAAGAAATGAATTGTTGTGTAAAAGCTGACTATAAATAACACCCTGACTGTCCCAGCCCTCAGAACACAGGAAGGAATCCCACAGATATAGTTAATCCAGACACCAATGCAGAAGCAGATATGTTTCCAAAGTTCATGGTTTTTGGTTATGAATTATTTTCTTTCAAGAAAGATATAACTGGTCATTTGTCTACAGAATGACCTAGTCAATAATAGCTGCTTTTCTTATAGCCCTGACAAAAACCAGTCAAGTAAGTAAGGAGTTATTTCAATTCAAAGATCAAGAAGGCACAGTCCATATGGAAGGAAGGCAGAAGAGTGAGATGGCCAGCTACATGGTATCCCTAGTCAGGAAGTAGAGAGATGGGTATTGGTCACTTTCTCTTGTTTATTCTGTCTAGAATCCCAGTGTAAGTAGTGGGACTGCCTTAACCTGGAATCTCTTTCAGAGACAGTCTGAGAGATTTGAGTTCTAGGTGACTTTAGGTCCTGTCAACTTGACAACTACTGGGAACTCTGTATTTTGACTCTGTATTTCAGGTGTGCTCTTGACTTGTACCCAACACTAGAACATTCTTTGTAGTCATCACTTAGGTACAACTATCAGGAGCTTTCTATAGTAGACAGCTCAAAGGGATCTTACGTGTAGACTCCCACAATGCTAGGGTGCTGGATGAGAGCAAAGAGGCTGGAACACAGGTCACGTATACGAAAAGGCAGTCTGCAATACTTCAAACACCATTACTGAAAAGCAGGGCCACCATCTGCTAGGAAGCAGAGGTGAGTGTGCCTGTGATCCTCTGGCTTCCAGCCTGAAGTTTCCAAGAACGGATGACTGAAGGAAGACGGGGTCTCAGCAGAGCCTGGGAGCTATTTTGAGCCATGAAATGGAAGTGGGAGGCTGAGAGATGGAATTTTAAGGGTTGGTAAGCTAGAGAGAAGAGTACCAGGAACCAGTCAAGGACTCCCTGGAGCCTGCAGCTTAGTGCTGACCCATGATACATCTCAAAATAAACCTTCAGTCTGGGGAAAGATCTACCTGAAGGGGAGAAATGAATAGCCTGTTTCAGGCTGTATTATCTCCATTTCTACTGGGGATCTCAAAAGCTCAGGACACATGGGATGGCCTGTATAGCACACGGAGGGATTTGCCTTGGGGATGAGACAAAGTTAGCTTAAGATGAAATGTACCAGAAATTGTAAGATGTGGACAAATGTGAGATTCTCCCTTCCTTATTTTAGAATCTATAAAAAACAAAACAAAAGAAAACAAAACAGTTAGTGACTAGGGATGCAACTCTGTGGTAGAACATTTGCCTAGCATATGCACGGCTCCATCCTCTGCACAGCACACTCACAAAAGATAATTGGGTGCTTACAGTAGTGCTACTAACACACAGTATTGTAAAATTCAGAACAAATATCTGACCTTAAAATAGGGGAAAGCCTGGGAACAAAATATTGGACTATATTGTCATCAAGTTGTTGTACTACATGTGAAGTAGAATAATATTACTTGAGCTCAGAACTGATTCCTTGCCAATGAGTGTACACATGTATGGAGTGATGTTTGAAGAGGCACAACTGTATAAGGTGGATTTACAAAAGCTAGTAAGAAAGAGGAACTTTTTCCTAGTGAGAGAACACTAGGGAGAAGGAGAAAAAGGGCACAAATAGTCTCTCTAGGTTGCAATCCAGGAAAGGTTGGAGGCTAAGAAGGTAAGAATCACCGAAGTGTGGAAGCCTTCTCTGTGTCCGGCTTTATGGAAGGACCAGAGACATCAGAAATCATCCTCATGAATGAATACAGTGAGCTAAGTAGACAGATGTTGGAAGTGAAGTCTCCCAGGAGAGTGCGGTAAAAGTCAGCGTTGATATGAGATAGGAAGTTGAGAAAAGTGCAGGGCCAGAAGGAAGGAAGATGGAAAGATGCTTGTGTGGTATAGTTTGGACAGCTGGTGGTGTTTCATACAGAAACAGGGACAGAGAAGGACGCACTGGACTTGTATTTGAAGTTAGTTCTCAGCTTGTCAGTGGTCTTGTCTAGAGTAGAGCTGGCTGGCACATGGGAGTGGAAGTTAAGAGATAAGAGCAGGGTGAAGGGAACGTGCTAGGGAAGCATAAAATTGGTTAGTGCTGAAGATGAGAAGTGAATAGCTTGCCAAAAAGGCTGAAGTGTGAGGAGAGAGGGAGCATACATCAGGGCAAGCTGTCATTCATAGGCAGCAAGGAACAAGCGAACAGCCAGAGGGAGAGTGATGGCTGATGCAGATTGTATACTTTGCAGGATCTAGAGTCGTCTAAATGGCAAACTTCTGGGCACATCTGTGAGGGTGTTTCTGGATTTCATCAACTGTGGTGGAAGACCACCATTGCACAGCATGATCCTGGACTGAATGAAAGGGAGAAAGTGAGCAGAATGCCAGTGCTCATCACTCTCTGCTGAGTGTGAACACCATGTGCGCTTGCTGCTCTCTGAGTGTGAACACCATTTGAGCTTGCTGCTATCTGAGTGTAGATACTATGTGAGCTTGCTGCTGAGTGAACACCATGTGAGCTTGCTGCTATCTGAGTGTGAACACCATGTGAGCTTGGTGCTATCTGAGTGTGAACACCATGTGAGCTTGGTGCTATCTGAGTGTGAACACCATGTGAACGGCTGCTATATGAGTGTAGATACCATGTGCACTTGCTGCTATCTGAGTGTGGATACCATGTGAGCTTGCTGCTTTCTGAGTGTGAACACCATGTGAGTGGCTATCTGAGTGTGAACACCATGTGAGTGGCTATCTGAGTGTGAAAACCATGTGCACTTGCTGCTATCTGAGTGTGAACACCATATGCTCTCTCTGCTGAGTGTGAACATCATGTGCACTTGCTGCTATCTGAGTGTGAACACCATGTGAATGACTGCTGAGTGTGGATACCATGTGAGCTTGCTGCTATCTAGTGTGAACACCACGTGAGCAGTTGCACCCTGTGCCTGCCGCTATGGCTCCCCACCATGCTGGACTATACCATTGAGCGATGTGCTCAAACTTCCTACCTCAGTTGCCTTTATTAGATATTTTGTCAGAGCACAGAGGTAAGTGATTAATAAAGGAGGTATGAATGATGGAGGGGTTTTATTTCTTTTGTTTTTGCAGAATGTCTTGAAGAGATTTTAACAAATCCTTGGGAGATAATTTCTTTGGATAGCTGTGTGCCTCACTTATATGATGCAGGCATGCACTTGACAAAGAAGGCAATGATGTTACGGGACCTAGATATCAGAAGGCCCAGTATTTAATGTGGGAAGGAAAAGACACACTAAATGCAGACATAAAAACCAGAAAGGATACAAGGGTTAGCCACAGCAATACAAGAAGCCGCTGTTGTTAGAACAGAGCTAACTGGAAGGTTTGCTGATGTGAGCAAGGGCCGCTTTCCTGGTGATTTACATCTGGAGCTGTTTTCTGCACTCAGCCTCATCTCAGCATCACTAAAACGCCGTTGTGGCTTGGATGAGAAATGCCGCGCATAAAGTCATGAATTTGAACACTTAGTCTCCAGTTGTTGGCTGAACTGTTTGGGGGAGGTTATGAAACCTTTATTAGGTAGAGCCTTGCTGGAGGAAGTTTGTCACTGGAGGCCGGCTTTGAAGGTTTACAGCCTGGTTTCACTTCTTTTCTCTCTTCCTACCTTTGAATGCCATTGAGATGTGGTGTCTTAGCTTCCTGTGCCTTCTCCACTATGACAAACTTTTTATTGCTCTGGAATTCACTCTTCCTTATGTTGTTGTTGGTCACAGTGTCTTTAATCATAGCAACAGAATACAAACAGAGCTTGTCATAAAGTGACAAATTTCTGCCTGTTTAATTAGATGCTAGGTAATGTCCTGTGGTACTTTCAGTGTGACAGAAGGAGAAGGTAAGTTTGTTTGGGTTCTTGCAGAGGCTCCAGAGGAGATGGAAACACATTTATTTTCCCTGTGGACTGACTGCTCATTTTGCTGTTGCAGAGTCTGGTGGGAATAAAATAAAACCCATTTTCATCAAATGATATCTAGAACACTTACAGGTCAGTTCAAGTTCAACAGAACACATTAGCCACAGAACACATTGGTTCATCACTGATATCCACTTGGGTCAAGGAGTTTTAACTTTTATAATTGAGTTTAGAAGACATGGTCTATGGTGAGACATGAAGATCATAAAACTTTTGAAAGTTTAGGGAAAGTGTGAAGCTAATTATAAATGAGCACCCATCTTTTCAGTATTACATCACAAAGGCGGCAACTGGAGAGGCAGATGAACAGAGAGCCACACCAGCTGCACAAACATGACTCACTAGCTTTAAACTAAGGCACGCCTGCTAATTGTTCAAACTGAAGAACTGGTTCCCAGACTATAGGAAATTCCACCCTGTGACACAGTGTTAAGAGGCAGTGTTAGTACTATTCTGTGTTCAGGCGTGTGTGTGTGTGTGTGTGTGTGTGTGTGTGTGTACACATGCATCTGTTTGCACATGTGCATATGTGCGTATGTATAAAGGACAGAGATCAATGCCAAGGGTCTTCTAGCACTCTCTGTTTATTTATTGTTTGATTGAATTGACTGATTGCATGTGTGTGCTCACACATGTGTGTGTTGTAGTGCCTCTGGAGGTCAGAAGATAATTTGTGGGAGTTGGTTCTCACCATATCAGGGTTCCAGGCTTGGTGGCCCACACCTTTACTTGCTGAACCACTGTGCTGGCCTTATTTTCTGAGACACTATTTTTCACTGAAACTGAACGTCGCTGACTTGATCTGGATGCCCTTCTATATGCTGTGAATATGCTTTATTACCGTTGGTTAATAAAGAAGCTAATTTGGTCAATAGGCAGAATAGAGCCAGGAGTGAAAACCAAGTAAAGATAAAGGGGAAAAAAAAGCAGAGTCTGGGAGATTCCAGCAGCCGACTTGGGAAGCAAGATGTGAAGTAACGAGCCAGAGCCTCAAGGTAAGGTATAGACTAATAGAAATGGATTAATTTAAGTTGTAGGAGCTAGTTAATTATAATCCTGAGCTAATAGGCTAAGCAGTTTGTAATTAATATTAAGCCCTGGAAAGGTTATTTGGGAACTGGTGAGTAGGGGAGAAACCTCTAGTAACACTGTCTCAGTTGGACTGACTGACCAGCAAAGTCCAAGAATCTTGCCTGTTTAGCCCTACTCAGCCCTGGAGGTTCAGACAAGTGGCTTTCGGGTATCTGAACTCAGGTCTGCACAGGTATGCATCAAGTACTGTACAGCTGAGCCTTGCACTCAGACCCCTCCCTTCTTTCAAACCCACTGAAACCAACTGCCGGAGATGAAGTCTGACAGTGTTGCTTTTGTTTATGATAGATTTCATCTTTTAGATAGGTATTTCCAAATATAGAGTTATATGAAGTTAGTCAGTACTTTTCAAAGCAACATCTATGGTGGGGGCCAACTAGTCAGGTAGAAAAAAATGCTGCTCTACCCAGCACAGAGAGTCATTTCCTGGCCATGTGACCTTGAGCAGCTGTGTTACTTCTCCAAGCTCACTTTCCTGTTTTGCAATGGGAGGAGTTTGTGTGTGTGTGTCCACATGTATTGGAGTGTGTGTGTGTGTGTATGTGTATTAGACAGCCTGTGTGCATGTGCACTGTGTGTGTACACATGCATTGGAGTGTGTGTGTGTGCATGCGTGCGTGTGCATTGGAGTGTGTGTGTGCATGTGCATTGGAGGGTGTGTGCGTGCATTGGAGGGTGTGTGTGTGTGTCCACGTGTATTGGAGTGTGTGTGTATGTGTATTAGACAGCCTGTGTGCATGTGCACTGTGTGTGTACACATGCATTGGAGTGTGTGTGTGTGTGGGTGTGCATTGGATTTTTAGTACACATGCATTGGAGTGTGTGCATGCGTGCGTGTGCATTGGAGGGTGTGTGTGTGTGTGTGTCCACGTGTATTGGAGTGTGTGTGTGTATGTGTATTAGACAGCCTGTGTGCATGTGCACTGTGTGTGTACACATGCATTGGAGTGTGTGTATGTGCGTGTGTGTGTGTGCATGTGCATTGGAGGGTGTGTGCGTGCATTGGAGGGTATGTGTATGTGTATTAGAGGGCTTGTGTGCATGTGCATTGTGTGTGTACACATGCATTGGAGTATGTGCATGTGCACTGGAGGGTGTGTGGGGGCATGTGCATGCCAGTGTATGTAAGGAGATCAAAGCACATTCACCCTCTACCTCATTTGAGATGAGGTCGATTGTAGATGAGTCTACCGTCTGTTTTCTTAAAGTGTTTACCAGGCTAGCTGGTCTATGAGTTTCCAGGGATTCTCCTGTCTCTGGCTCCCTCTCCCCTTCACAGTGCTGGGACTAAAAGTTCATGAGTTGCCATATCTAGCTTTCCCTAAGTTCTGGAGGATTCTAACTGAGCTCTTCACATTTATGTGTTTTTATTTTGAGATGGTGTCATGAGTTTCCCAGGCAGACCTTGTACTAACTTATTCAGTATCTCAGGTGGGCTAACCACCTGAGGAGTTGAGATTTTGGGCTTGTGCTTTGAAGTGTGCATATGGCTAACATTTTGATGTATATTCTTTCAACCTAGATTGATGACTCTAAACTGTGTCAAGTTGTCAATTAAAGCTAACCAGGACAGTTGGTAAAGACCAATGTAAATAGCGGGGGCTATTTCTGCATTCAGATGATGATTTCCTTTGCTGGGGAGAAACTTCAAAATTTCATGTAAACTTATTTGCTAAGTCTTGGGACTGTTTCCTCTGCACCTGGAGTACTTTACAGAAAATCCTTGCCTCATAATGTATTAAATTATGGTTTGCTCATCTGCCAACCCCAGAAAATGTTGGCCTTCTCCAGAACAGAAGCCAGGCCTTATCTGCCTGTACTTCCCTTTAGTGGTCTCTGTTGCTCCTCAGACACACCCTGAACTATGCCCAGCACTATCTGGTGAGCTGATCTCAGTGGGAGAGAGGTGTGACCAGTCAAGCAGGGATGACTAGACACAATTCATGTTTCAAGGGGATGGGTATGGCCGCAAGATGTGTTATTTGAGATCTTTAGATATTGGAATAATTTCAAGAATATTAATGTATCCATGTAGCTTTGGGGAAATAAATGGAACTAACAGGACAGGAACTCTTCTGGTGTATTTTCAGAGGTCATTAATACTAATTCCATTAAATTGGCTTCCAAAAGTGTCCTAGGATGCTGCCTTGCTGACTAAACCAGGGAGTGTGGTTTCTTTGAACTTAATAAGACATAGACTAAGATCCCATCTTTCTTCTAATTACTATTCTAACCTTTGTAGCAGTACATTCATTCCTTTAAGTCTGACTTGCATTTGACATTAAATCATCCTTTAAGGACTGAAGGAATGAAATAGCCTTGTCCTATCAGACTCCTGTTTGGATCCTTTAAAGCTGGGTGGCTGTTGCTTGGCCATCCCCATGTATCCTGCCAGCTGCTGCCTTGGCACGCTCTTGGGCTATGCTCATTCTTACATGAAGACACAAAGGCAGGTACCAGAGGGAAAGCCGAGGGTCAGGGTTGCTTGAGCAGAAAGCCCCAGTGCTTGAAGACACATTTCAGAAGAATCTAGTAAAAGGGAGGTCGTTAGGAAATGGGGAGGCTAGAGTTATTTATAGCCATTTAAAACCTGGGAAAGAGAACATCTGTTGATCAGTATGTCCTGAGGGACACCAAACCACGGAAATAATTTGGGAAATTTCTAGAACTTAGTAAGTTCGTGTGATGACACACAGAAAGGAAACCTTATATAAGGATATGAGAAATTAACTTTCACTCAGGCAGGAATGTGGCATGTACATATACTTGGTTTAACAGAAATTTATATAAGTTGGGGTAAGGGATTTTTAATGCTTTGTAGCTAGCTGGGTATTGCTACCAAATGTAGACAGATAAAAACAAACTTAAAGACTGTGATCTCAATTTGAAGTTTCATTAATCCGAATATTATTTACTTATAATGAAGAAACATTTTATCTGGTTCCTCCAACTTTTACCAGGTGCTATTATCTTTCAGGTTTCTTCAGGTGGTTATTGCTATTTCTTTTCTTATTACCTTCCTCCTTCTCCCCTCCCTTCCTCCCTCCTTTCTTACTTTCTTCGTTTTTTTGTTTTTTGAGACAGGATTTCTCTAGATAGCTGTCTTGGAACTCATTCTGTAGGCCAGGTTGGCCTCGAACTCAGAGATCTGCCTTTCTCTACCATCCAAGTGCTGGGATTAAAGGCGTGCACCACTATTCCTGTTCTGATTGTGACTATTTTGATCCCAGGAGATACAACTTTATTTTGATTTTTAATTTATGTGTGTGTATGTGCTAATATGGTTTATGTGTGTGCATGTATGTGTTATGTGTGTTGTGAGTGTGTGCTTATGTGGTTTATGTATGTGTGTGTATGTGTTGAAATGTGTTCCGTGTGTGCTGATGTGTGTGCACATGCATGTGAGGTCAGAGTACAATCTTTTGAGTTATTTTTTGGAATGTTGTTCATCTTCTGGTGTTCCTTAGTTAGGCTAGGCTGGATAATCAGTGAACTTTAAGGATCCCCGTCTCCTCTTTACCAGTGTTGGGATTACAAATATGTAATTATGGCCAACAGATTTATATGGGTACAGGAGATTCCAACAGTTAAACAGGATTCAAATCTATTTCACTTGTCTAGTCTGTTTTAATCCATGACTTGTTGAACTTTGAGTTGTTAGCTTTTCATTTTTCCTATTCACGTGTGTTGTATTGGAGTTAAATGAAATTTATCCATGCACAAGAGTATAATGAATGCTGAACTCATAATTGTTTCACATATTATTTGGCTACACAAATTTTTTTTTAAATTTATTTATTTATTAAGGATTTCTGCCTCGTCCCCACAACCGCTTCCCATTTCCCTCCCCCTCCCCCGATCAAGTCCCCCCCCCTCATCTGCTCGAAGAGCAATCAGGGTTCCCTGACCTGTGGGAAGCCCAAGGACTGCCCACCTCTATCCAGGTCTCGTAAGGTGAGCATTCAAACTGCCTAGGCTCCCACAAAGCCAGTACGTGCTACACAAATTTTTGCAGTAGTATCCTGTTGCTTTGTTGAAAGGACCAGGAACCTGTCAGTCACCAGTAAGTGACTGACAGTGCAGAAACTCATCCATCACCTTTTACCTGCTATCAGGACTGGAAAGCTGAGAATCATGACAATACCCCTTCAGTCCCTTCTCCACCCTGGGCTAGTTGTGTTCTGGGCCAACCTGCGACTCTGGTGAGGAAGCTCAGCTCTGGCTGGGTATCCTGTACTTGTTCTTGCTTTTGCAGTTGATGGTAAAAGTCAGTGTGAGTTAACTGAGTGTGGGCTGGAAACCATGAACAAAACTCCCAACTCTCAAGGTTGCCGAGGCAGCTTTGACAGCATTGCCCACACACCAGGGATAGTAATTTGCTGGGGGAGGAAGGCTACCCATTCCTCAGTATTCCTGATGTCTTTCTCATAGGAGAGGGAAGACTAAAGAAACAAACCCACTTTCCTCCCCTTCTACACACAATAAATCGTTAGCATTTGAGGACACATGGATGAATAGTATGTCACCAGGTGCTGTGGCAAGTGTTTGTCCCATGTCCCATATCCACAACATTCTAAGGAAGCCCACATTTCCCGAAGGGAAACAGATTGTGGAGCTGTGAGGTTTTATGCTGCCTAAATACAAAATAGTCCCTCTCACAAAGAGAAGGGCATTCCATAGTATAATACCTCATAGGACCTGACTCTGTCCTTAGTGGGTCAAGTGTCTGTGATGGAGGAAGCATTAGTACCTCTCTGAATTAGTACCTCTCTGAAGGGACTGGGTCCACCTTAGGGACTATGGCTCCTGTGATACATGGAGCTGATCACATGACTTCAGTATAGTGTCCATAGCTGTGAAAGTACTGTCCCTCCTCTGTTGCAACTGGTGTGGCTGTGGGTGGAGTACAAGTGTTACAGCTGATTGGGATTGACTGCTCGGAGTATGTGTCATTGGTCAATTTATGTGGCTGTGTGCAAGAGCCTTGGTCCTTCTTGGAAGCCAGCCTACAGCAAGTGAGCACAGATGAAGTAGCTTCTGCTATATACAGAACCCTTAAAACATCAACTGGACATTCATGTTAAAGTCCATACAGAAACCCAACTGTTTCTGCTTGGGTTAGTAGTTAGATAATAAATGCACTGTCTTTCCACTTGTAGTGGATAGTTTATATCAACTTGACAAAAGCTAAAGTCATCTGAGAGGAGGAAGCCTCAAGACAATGCCTTCAGAAGGTCAGGCTGTAAGCAAACTTGCAAGGAATTTTCTTAGTTAGTAATCACTGGGGAAGGGCTAAGCCCACTGTGGGTGGTGCCATCCCTAGATAGTTGGTCCTCGGTTGTATAAGTGAGCAGGTTGAGCAGCCTCAGGAGCAAGCCAGTAAGCAGCACCCCTCCATGGCCTCTGATTCAGGTCATGCCTCCAGGTTCCTGCCCCGCTTGAGTTCCTGCCCTGACTTCTTTTGATGATGAACAGTGATATGGACGTATAAGCAAAATAAACCCTTTCTTCCTCAAGTTGCTTTGGTCATGCTGTTTTGTCACAGCAATAGGAATCTGACCTAAAACACCACCTTTAAACAAAAATTTGTGGGAATTTACTTGCGGTCCTGGTTTTGTTCATGTGTCCTGGATCTTGGTGGGTGTTATAGAATATTAGTTAAAGATGTGTTACATTTGTTTATACTGTGGAACATTTGTTTAATGAAGCAAAGCTGTGTTGCATTCTTTTATGTTGCATTTAATTCTGTGAAGTTGTGTTACTTTGTATGTCTAAAATACCTGATTGGTCTAATAAAGAGCTGAATGGCCAATAGCAATGCAAGAGAAAGGATAGGTGCGGTTGGCAGTCAGAGGGGATAAATAGGAGGAGAAATCTGGGAAGAAAAGATTAAGGAGCAAGAGAAGGAGGAGGACTACAGGGGCCTGTCACCCAGCTATACAGCCAGACACTAAATAAGAAGGAAAGAAAAGATATACTGGAATAGAGAAAGGTAAAAGTCTAGAGGCAAAATGTAGATGGGATAATTTAAGTTAAGAAAGCTGTCTAGAAATAAGCCAAGCTAAGACTGGGCATTCGTTAGAAAGAATAAGCTTCCGTGTGATTATTTGGGAGTTGGGTGGTGGGCCCCCAAAGAGTGAAGGAGTTAAGAGTAAAAAGCAACCAACTACAGGTGACTGCATGGTCTGACGTGAATCCATACTAACGTAGATAAAAATGGACACAAGCTGTATTAGTTTATTTCTCTTTCTTATAAGCAAATATCCAACAAGAAGCAATTTAAGGGAGGAGGGGCTTATTCTGACTATGGTTCATCTTGGTGGGAATGTAGCATGATTAATAGAAACCTGAAAACCAGAAAAACAAAGCAGCCAGCCATGGGCTCTTACATCAACCTCAGTCTGAAAGTGATGATCCTGCCTCAAGGAAACCGCAGAATGAGACTGTGAGTGTGAGCTGTCTCCTCCCATTTTATAACCCTCTCTAGGGCTGGGATTAAAGGCATGCACCACTCGGTTTCTTTGGCAAAGTAGTGTGGCTTCTGGAATTAAAGGTGTGTGTTATCAATGCCTGGTCTGTAAAGCTGACCAGTGGGGCTATTTACTCTCTTCACAAATTTATGAAATTAAAGATTGTGACTTTAAGTTTTATTTATTAAAATACAAATAAAATATCACTACAGTGGGCAGGAGCGTGAAGCAGATGATCATATTGCATCAGCAGTAAGAAAATGGTGAGCAGACAGGGAGCAGAGCTGGTTCTAAAACCCAGCTACACACACTGACAACTTCCTCCAATGAGACTCTGCCTTCAAAATGTTCCACAACGTTTCCAAACAGTACCATCATCTGTGGATAAGGGTTCAAGCATCGGAGCCTATGGAAATATATTTTATATTTAAACCCTGGAAATTATTTGGTGGCAGAAAGTTTTATTTAGAGCGGCTTTCAAAAGTATGTCTGATTCTCTTGCATCAAATGGGAGACATTTATACAATCTGTTTTTAGTGGTACCATGAAAGATTCTAGACTGTCCATTTGTGCTCTATTTTCTTCTGCCTCCTGCTAAGGTTTTGCATAGTTTGGCCCCGTTGCTTGCAGAATTGCCTTTGGGCCTCCAAGCATCATGTCTGCATCTCATCTGATCTTATGCAGTATGTGAACCACTTTACTCAAGAGCAAAACTCTTCCAGAAGCTTAGTGATGTTTGTTTTTGTCTCACTGGCCAGAACACATGACCTTTTCAACTGGAAAGAAACTAGGAAATTGAAGGCTTGGTTTTTCAGTGTTCACAGCTGAAAGAGGCATGCATAGGTGACATGAATTGAACCTTAGAGTACCTGCCAGAAGAGGTGCTGTGTTTCTCATATCAAGTAACAAAGCAGCTCAGAAGATGAAGTTAAATACTGCCAAATTCCAGAGGCAGATTCCTGTTGACTCACTCTGACCCCAAAGCCAACATAGGTGTCACTATCTCATACTGTCACTTTCTGAAATTCTCAAAGTTCAGTTCAATTAAACCTCTGTTCAGTAATCATCTGCTACAGTTAAGGCACCATATTGTGCTCACAAACTTATTTGCAGATGAACAAAACATTATTTCTGCTCTAGAACAATGAATCACCCTGTTACAGATGCCCGTGCAAAGAGGTCTCCAATGTGAGATAAGCTAATGGGTATCACCACTGTGGAATGAAGATCAAGTGATGAGTGTTTGGTGTGGGATGGAGGTGGTAGAGCGATGAGGGAGTTGAGAGCAAAGTTTCCTGGAGAAGGACAGGTTTAACTGGGTAACCTTTGTAAATAGTGTGGTGTTTTATTTTTTATTAAGCTCAAGTTAAGTTTCTCCTGTGATGTTGTGGGTCATCTCAGGCACAGTTCATGTCTGAAGTCAATGTAGAAGTGTAATCTTTCAAACTAGATCAACTAATAATATTTTCTTAATTTAATAATTTCATAAGGTCACAGTCTCAATTTTTTAATTCAAAACCATATCTAATCTATAAAATTAAAACTTATCACTTAAGGCTGCTTGCTGTTCTTGCATAGGAATCTAGCTGCAGTTCCCAGGACCCATTTGATAGCTCACAGTTATCTGTAACTCCAGTTCTAGGGAATCTAATGCTCTCTTCTGATCTCTGAGGGTATCAGTCACATATGTGGTGCATATACATACATACAGGCAGCACTGAGACACATAAAAATATTTTTTTAAAAAAAGGAAACTAAGAGTATGGCATGGTTGTGTTAGGCTGTTAACAGAGGTCCTTTGAATGCTGAATGATCTGGGCATCTTCTCCTATCAGAGATTTCTCAGTGGGTTTTTCTTGATCAAACCTGATTTTTCTTAACCCAGAATGAACCCACAGCTTCTTATTTCCTGCAGAAACAAAAGCAAAACTTCTTCTCCAAAGTAACATATCTTTTTATTTAAATTTTGAAGTCAAGGCATTTTCGAAATACATATATTGGATTAATTAAAAAGCATTTATAATCAAATGTCTTTTAGCAGCTGTTTCTTCTTCCTCAACAGTCATGCAATTCATAGACAACACAATAACATACAGTATTCAGACTCTCAGTGTATTTTCCATCTTTATGTGGCTTTTTCTGAACACATGAGTTTTTAATTTGCTAAGCAATATGGGTAGGGTTAAAGCTGTGGCTTTGACGGCAGGATCTAGCCCATTCTTTAGCGTTCTGAGAGTCTAGCCTCATGGCAGAGGTACTGGCCAGAGCCATGTTTATTGCCACAACTTTGTGGTGTTTCATGACCCCTGCTATCACCAAAAGGCATTAAACACTATTTAAGTGTTTTGTGGCAGAGCCTCTTAAAAGGGTTATAAGGTATTTGTGACTAAAGCGGAGTCAGGAAGCCTCTCTTAAATGAGACACCCTTGCTCCTTGCAAACAGAGCCTATCTGAGAAAACGCTGCTATCAAGAAGTAGCGCTTAACTGTGTTCTTTTGTGTCTAAAATTACTTCCCAAGCTCTCTCAGGTTTTTTATGGGTACAGTTGTCCATGTTGGCACTATTTGTTGACAGACCTTTCCATCCCACCTGGTCCTGCAGCCATTCAGTCCCAAAGAAACACACAGAGGTCTATATTAATCATAAACTCATCGGCCTATTATCTCATGCTTCTTATTAACACACCTTAAATAGTCCATAATTCTTGTCTGTGTTAGCCACGTAGCTTGTTACCTTTTATCAGTGAGTTATTCTCATCTTGCTTCCTTTGTGTCTGACTTTCTCTGTGATGACTGCAGACTGACACTTTCCTCTTCCCAGAATTCTCCTGTTCTTGTCTCCCCACCTATACATTCTGCCTGACTACTGGTCAATCAGAGTTTTATTAAAACAATACAAGTGACAGTGTACAAGACCATTGTCCTACAGCGTATGGCAGTAATCTTAACATCCTTGTGATAGAAACAAGAAGGCCAGGAGTTGAAAGTCATCCTCCAATACTTAGCAAGTTTGAAGCCAGTTTGAGCTACATAGGACCATGCCACAAAAATCCTCAAACAAAAAAATAACCCTGTAGGTTGCCTGTACTCTGGGAGATTCCTCACAACTATGTGCAAAAGGTAGCATTCATTAGATTCAGTTGGTTATGAAGAAGAGGATGAAGGATTAGTAAGGTTCAAGGGGTCCAAGGGGTTGGATAGAATCAAGACTCATTGAGTACATGTCTGAAATTGTCATAAGATAAACTAAATTTTTTTAACAAGAATAGAAAATGTATATAATTTAATTCAGTAATTACATATTTAAAAACATTCCTAAGGAATTATTTTGAAATGTGGGCCAATTCATATCCTAAAATATTTATTATACCCAAAATAACAAGAATATTTAAATGTAAACACATAGTAAAAAGACATTTGACACATTCTGGTGTGTCTTTGATGCCATTATATAGTTGTAACAGATAGTCATGACCTCAGTGATTGTGTAGGGCAGCACTCACACTGTGGTCATGGAGATAGCAAAGTACATTTTCCAAAAATATTTCATAGAGAAGTTTAGAAGGAAATGTCAAAATGCTAACAGTGTGTGTTGAGTTGTAGTATTTGCGAATGTTAAGTTTTTTAAATATAATTTTATCCATCCAAATTTTCTGTGTCAGGTACATATGATGTTTGTGGTAAGAAAGCAGAATGATCATAAATATGGTGCTAAATCTGCTAGATAAAAGTATTAGTCATTTTATCAGTTTTGAAGCTAAGCCTTGTGGATGGAAGACAATCCTCCACTTCATTGTTCTTATTAAAACAAATGTTTTCTTGGAAGCCGAAGCAGTATCCTGACTAATTCCAGAGCAGCTATAGGAAGCTGTTTTTGAGAGAGTTTTAGCTGGGGTGGGGGTGAGGCAGCAAGTTCATAACTGATAAATTGACCTCCTCTCTCCAGCTAGCATTTGATCAGGTGCAGGGTCTGGCATCTACTAAGTTCTCTTGGTATGTGTGATTTATTCTCATTTGTTGCCTCTAATCAGACAGTTTGAACCACAGCTAGTTAATACTTTGTGAGGTCCTTCATATCATTCAGTTAAACTCTTCCATGCTTTTTGAAGTTGCTATCACTATCCTCATTCATAGATAACAGACCACAGTAAAATCTTACCCCATTGTAGCAGAGCAGGTCCAGGACCCAAACTGAAGTTCTTGTGCCTGGAACCAGTCTACTGAAGTTTCCCAAAGATCAGTTGCTTTAAAGTCAATCTTTAGAGTTACACACCACCTGTATTCTATCTGGTCAACATATTTCTGTATGTCAGTTGTGTTTCTTTTTCTACTTAAATTAGCCTGAATCCTAATCAGCAATAGTCAGGAAATCATGTTAATGTGCTTGCTGTGTTTCTTCTAAAGTGTATATTTAAAACATCTACACATTAAAAAGGAAGTGAATTTGGTCCCTGTATATTCGAAAACATTGCCATATTGGAGGGCATGAGTCATAGCTCGGGAAGTGCATAATGTTTTCTTTTTTGGAATGGCCCAAAGGGGTTTCTGACCCTGCTGTCTCTTGGTGAAAATTCCCACATAGCCTTTAAAGATAACAAAAGCATCAACCATCAACTGTTCCTGTATCCTACCTCTGTTCTGATTCTATGGCCTCCTGTGGTCTCCACAGACAACAGAGATTGGGGGTTTAAGATTCCTGGAGATTCTTACCATTTGTGTTTAATAACTTACATAAAATTCCATGTATTTTCATTTTTTCTGCAGCATCTCCTCTGTCCTGGGGATAGCAGACAGTCACATTCTGCCTCTCCTAGACATAGACTGCCTTTCTCACTTTTTGACATGTTTCCATAGGCAATGGCTGCTGGCAGCAGCACCAACTTCCACCATTATCCTTTAATTCTAAACTAGGCTGTCACTTGCATCCTGGGACCAGCAGGGCTATGTGCACTCCCAGCTTGTTGATCAAGGCCAATGGGCTTGTAGTGACAATGGTGGTAGGCTCTTTATAAGCAGTGCTCAGAATTTCCATGATAATGACTGAGGTTTCTTTTCTATCAGGTCCCACAGCCATTTAGCCTCAAAGAAACATACAGAGGTCTACATTAATTATAAATTGATCGGCCCATTAGCTTAGGCTTCTTATTAACTCATAACTTATATTAGCCCATAATTCTTGCCTGTGTTAGCCTTGTGGCTTAGTACATTTTTTGGAGACGTAGTCACATCTTGCTTGCTCTGTGTCTGGGTGACAACTGCAGACTGAAACTTCCCTCTTCCCAGAATTCTTGTTGCCCTGCCTCTACTTCCTGCATGGTTGCCCTGCCTCTACTTCCTGCATGGTTGCCCTGCCTCTACTTCCTGCAAGGTTGCTCTGTCTCTACTTCCTGCCTAGCTACTGGCCAATCAACTTTTATTTAAAATACAAATGACAGGGTGCAGGCGTCTCACAGCATCATGATGTCGCTTACATGATGAAGGTTGTGCAGGATGCCCAGGAAGCTTTTAGGACCTCCTCATTTGCTTTTCCAGTGTGAGAATTGGTCAGAATACCGAATGCTGTCAGTCATGCTTTTGGTCTTGAAACATTTACCAGTACAGAGTCTCTCAGTGAGGAGTTACTATTGCTTTCTTCTGAGCAGGAAAGGATGATGTGGCACCATTTTATGCAGTTGGAGAGAACTCTGGAAAGCAGCAGACTCACATCATGAATAAACATGGGATTAGGAATGAGGAAGCTTTCCCTTACCTCCTGGCTGTGTGACTTCAGGAAGGCCCATGCTTTCTGGGCCTCTGTGTACTGCCTGTCATGGCCTCCTTAAAGGCTCTCAGTCTACATTTTCAGGGTATAAAAGGGCTGATGTGATGGCTGTTGGTAAGGTGCTTGCCATGACAACATGAGTACCTGAACAGATATCCCCAGAACCATGTAAAATGTCAGTGTCAGCAACATCACACATCTGTGATCTCAACACTTGGAAAGACAGAGAAGAGAAAAATCATCCTCTGACATTTGCTGGTCAGTCAGCATAGTCTGTTCCATGAAGTCTAGATTCAGTGAGAGATCTAGTCTCAAGAGAATAAGACAGAGGGCAATAGAGAAAGATACTTGGTCCCTGGTTTGCACAAGCACACACACACACACACACACACACACACACACACACACACACTTTCTCTTGTGATAGTTACTACAATGCATTTGGATTTAGTATAAGCAGACCTGAAAAATGTATTTGTGTCTTTAAAATAGTTATTACGTTTTATTTATTTTATTTTGTCTGTGTGCATGTGTGTAAACAGTGAGGGTGGGAACATGTCTCAAGCACCACAGCACCAGTGTGATAATCAGAGAACAACTTGTGGAATCCCTTTCTCTCCTTCTACTGTGTGGGTCTCAGGGATCAAATTCAGGTCCTTCAAATTTAGTGCCAGGCACCTAGCTGAGCCAACATGCTGGCATGAATTTGGGGCTTCCCCCACCATCAGGGATACATGACTCTAGCAAGTGGAAGAAGAAAGACAGAGGGATCCAAGCAATCAAGTGAGTTAGTCTGCTTGGCTGAGCCAATAAATTACATTGACATAGAAGCAGTCTGTTTTTATTAAGCTGTAGAAACTTGTTTGTAAGCTTTGGATTTGGTATACAGACTGCATCAGAAATGAAGGAAGGGGAAAAAAAGGTTTAAAATTGCCCCCACCACCCCCCAAAAATTGACAGGAATCAGTGTGGCACAGAAGGTATCAGAGGTAACTACTAAATATTTTGCTTGTTATTCTTCCAAGAAAACCTCAAAATGAGTCGGAAAATGGAGTGGTTTGAACCAGCTGCAGTGTTTCAATGGGAGGACAAAATGGTATTATTTAATCTTTGTGTTTGTCATCCTTTACCGAGTGCTTGGACTCTGATATCATGTTAAGCCCAATCAGCTCCCGTATTTAGGAGAGGATTCTTATCATAGTTACTATGTTTTATCTAGTAGGAACTATATGAAACACATTTTAATATGCAAGTTTTTTTCTTCGAATCCTCATCCCTATGCTGTGGGGCAGATGGCATCTTTCCATGGTTTTGGTGGTACAGAGATCCTCGCCCAGGACCTCCTCTGTTCAGCCACACTGCCCTGCCACCGTGCTGTGAGGAAACCAGAGCACTGACTGGACAGAAGGAGGGCATTCTGGTCCGACTTTAAAAATTAGTGCCTTTGGAATGGTATTTAATTGTGACTAAGTAATTCTTTTTAGAGGGGGCAAATTAAAGTTGCTGAGGTTTAAAAACCTGACTTTTATTGACTTAATTGCCAAACCATAATGGACTATTAAGAGAAACATGGAAAAAATTGTCACTGAGTTGGAAGTCTGAAGTTTATTACATTAGTTATCATTCAAGTCATTATGATTATTAGTCAGTTGTATCTATGGATACAACTCCATCTTATTACTCAATATAGACACTCATTTATGTGGTTATTTGTGGAATCTTAGGCAGCAGTATTACATTGTTCTGATACAGGCCATGGTTTTTTTTTTTTTTTTTGTCGGCCATTTATTGGTTAACTGAGTCTAAAGTTGTAAATACAACTGTTCCTTGGTTATACCCATGAGGAATATATACCATGAGAAGTTCTAGGAGCTCCTGCCTTTCCAAAATCTGTGGAGGCTCAAGTACTCATAAAAATGTCAATGTTTACTTAGAGACACAAAATCCTTCAGTGTGCTATAAAGATTCATTTTATTTATTATGTCTTAATGCATTTTTATTATTATATTGTGTAAGTGTGTGTGTGTGTGTGTGTGTGTGTGTGTGTGTGTGTGTGTGGCAGAAATCAGATCACTCTGTGAGTGGCCTGATAATGGGTGTTGGAAACTGGATCAGATTTCATGTAAAAACAACAAACATTCTTTACTTCTAGGTCTTCTTTCCAACCTCCTCCCTTGTGCTTTAAATAAAGCTTTAGATCATCCATGTATAATATAATATGCTATGTAAATGATTACGAGACCATATTTTAGAAAACAACAATAAATAAAATCTTATATTATTGGTGTGGCTATAGTTTTTATTATGATAGTGTGTGTGTTTGCATTTGTGGTCCAGGTTGGCTAAGGCCACAGAGCACATGGATAGGGAGAGCCAATTGTGTTCATGATGAACTTCTTTGGGCACTGAGCTGCAGTGTCCTAGACACAGAGCCGTGGTTCTAAACTCTTTGACATCTGACACCGCCTGACGGAAGTTGTCCACACAGAAGAAACCAGGCATTTTCAGGCTTACTCGGGGTCTTCAATGGACAATTACGGTTATAAGTCACTGGAGCTTAGCATGAACAGACACAAGAGAATGATGATCAGAGTTCTCTCTCATTGTAGGTGGGCTGAAATGTGAAACAGTGGTTCTCAAAAGGAGACTCTACCCTAGGCCCACGTGGGAGCAATGAGAGCTTTAAAACTGAGACTCAATCTCAACGGCTCACTTTCAGCTTTCATTAAGCAGCCCTGGATTGGAGCTTCAAAGTTTTCTTTCAGAGGCCCTGCCTCACTCTGACAGGAACTCAGGTTTTGAAGCACTGAGTCCCACCACACCAACACAGAGACATCGGCATGGTGGTGCCTGCTGTGATCTTTCAGAGGTGGAGATATGGATCTCTGAGGGTTATTGCTGGCCAGCCTAGCTTACTTGGCAAATTGCAGGTGAGCTAAAGACCCTGTATCAATATAAATAAATAAAATTAAAATTAGAGTAAATAAATAAAATAAAGAACAGTGGACAGCACCTGATAATAGTATCCGAGGTCATCCTTTGGCCTACCTATGCATTGGCAAACATATACTGAAACAGGAATTCTAACACTCAAATTAACAAATCAAAGGCTGTGTGACATATCAGAACACTGAAAATACTAAAGATACTTTATAGTAGGAAGGAGCCCTGCTTGAATTAATTATTTAACTGTGAGCAAATAGCCATATTTTTAATTTCTTCCTAATGTTTTGGCCAGCAGTTGGTTGTTTTCTGCTGTTCCTGTGGATAGCCTGCCTGCTCTTTCCCTCTTCAAATATCATTCCTGCTGAGTTTGCAGAGCCTCCTCCATCATCATGGAAAAAAGTTTCTAGTAATCCAGAATTTCCAAAATGAAACCAAAAATGCTTATGGTATACTTTATGCATCTTGATCACAAAGCAAGTACATAACTCAGGTCAAGATTGTCTTTGCAAGTGGCAATCAGTTTTGGTGGCTGCTTTCTGCTTTTTGGGCAGTCTGGTTCATAGGATGTAGAAATGCTTTGGCTTTATTCCTTCCTTACATTGTTGATAATCATCATGGGTTCTTGTAGACCTGCAAAGATAGTTCATGGACCTGAGTAGCAATAAGGAATGGGTCTACTTTTAAATTTTGCCAACATTCCTGTGGCATTAGCTGACACAGATTCAAGGCTCATGAAAGACTTTATTTTGTTGTACCTTACCACAGGAGAGTACACACACACAGGGGCAGGGTAAGCAAGTGTGGCTTGTTTCAAGCTTTGTTCTTTCTGTAGCTTTGTGGGGAGCAATCTGTGTGCCCCCTCATGCTCAGATGTGTATCTCCCACTTGTAACTTTCTGAATTTGAAACGAAGCAACTATTTTACATAAATACACTTCCAAAGTCTAGAATGACACCAGCTTAATGTGGTCCTGAAAGACCCAGATAAATCCAGACCCCTCTAGCAGAAATAATAGAGTCAAAAATCTAAGCAGGGAGAGAAGAATCAAAAATCTAGATTACCGGGTTCAGTGACTCTTTCAGGAACTAGCTGAAGATAAAGTTAGATTATAATCTTGAGAATTATCTTGAGAAACAGGGAGTTATCCTCTTGTGATTATCAATGGTATTTTCAGAATTTTCCAATGATGCCCTCCCTATCCCCTTTGGATTATTGGGTTATGGTTTCTTCCCTTAAATACCCCTTCTCCCAGCTACTCGGGGTCGAACTTTCTACCCCTGCGTATGAAATGAGTTTCTGCCCCAGTGCACTGGTTTCTGTCCTGTCAAAAAACCTTGTGTAATTGCAGCAAGGACGGTCTCTTGTGAGTTCCTGGGCGGTCGTGTTATCCCGAGACTTGAGTGAGAGTCTTGCCGCTCCGAAGGTCTTTTAGTCCTCATCCTGAAATACCTTCGGGATTCCCAAACAGACAGAATTTCCATTTGTTCAACCTAAAATTTTTTTTCCAGGATCAGATGGTGTTAAAGAATTGACAGAAAGCGACTGTACCGTAGCAGGACACCTTTGGAAATGACCTTGAGAGTGTGAAGGGTAGCTGGAAGCCGGGAAACTGTTTAATGACATCTTTAGTGTGCTTCTTCAACAAACACCCTTTAAAGGTGTGTATTATTTGTGTTTTAATAAATACATCTTGCCTGAAGACCAGAGGCAAAGCTAAAGCCACTAGAGGTCAGGTAATGGTGACACACACTTTTAATCCCAGGATTTGGGAGACAGAGGCAGATGGATCTCTGATAGTTCGAGGCTCCCTGGGCTACAGTAGATCAGTGCAAAAACAGATCCAGGTGGTGGTGGCCTACACTTTTAATCCCAGTACTAGGGAGTCACTCCTTTAATTCCTGTACTAGAGGGAATATAAAATGGGAGGGCAGAAAGGCTTAATCTGCTTAGTTTGTGGTTGCCTAGCCTTGGTAGAGGTAAGATTTCTCTTGTGCCTTGGTTGCCTTGCTTTTCTAGTTTTTGGGTTGAACCACAATTCCTGTCTCTGGGTTTTTATTGTTTGTGCTACAACTCTTGACTTCTAAAACTCTTTTTGGGGGGAGTAGAGTGTCTCGTCTCATATAACCCAGGCTATCCTCAAATTTGTTACATATTCAAGAATGACCTTGAATTTCTGACCTGTTGGGGGCCAGCTTGTTTGTCCTGGCCACCCAGCTAGGTTAGCCTCAAAATAATCACATAGAAATTATATTCATTAAAATACTGCTTAGCCATTAGGTCTAACTTCTCATTGGATAACTCTTACATTACATAAAATTTCACCCATCTCCATTAATCTGTGTATCACCAAGTGCCATTGACTTACTGGAGATTCTATATGGCGTCCGTCTCAGGCAGAGGATCCATGGCTTCTCTGACTCTGCCCTTCTTCCTCCCAGCCTTCAGTTCTCCCCTACCCCAACGCTTACCTACCTAAGTTCTGCCTTATCAAAAGGCCAAGGCAGTTTCTTTATTCATTAACCAATGAAAGCAACACATAAACAGAAGGAACTCCTACACCACTGACCCTCCTGCTTTTACCTCCTGTGTGTTGAGATTGCAGCTGTGTACCAATATGCCCAGTTTATTTAATATTGGAGATTGAACCCAGGACTTTATGTATGCTAGGCAATTACTCAACTCCTAAAATTCTCAATTTTTATAAACAGATCTGCTGTACCATTGTTGAATGTTCCCAGGGAAATGGCTCTGATTAGTGTGAAAATATTTTTGCAGACAACCTAAGGACTAGAGCTGGTTTAGTTTTTCCCAGGAGTCTCTCTTCGACCAAAGATAGTGTCAGGTCTAAAGAGGAACACCTGTTTTACTAGAACCTACTGAAGACTTCTAATTCCTCTGACATAAGTCACAGGACAGCTGTTAGATAAGATATGGTAACAAGTTTAGACACTTGAGAACCATGGCATTGAATTAGTGAGCTGGAGGTCCTCCGGCCCTGTTAACCCTCCCTTGGGCCACCTGTCACGGCAGAATTCACAGTCATTAAGGGAAAGAGCATTGCCCTATTGTTTGAGAACAGGCCACCATGTGCTTGGCATTAGGAATATTTCTTCCTGCTTGAGCCGCACTTATTTCTGATTAGTTTTGCACTTATCCCTATCCTATCAAGTAATGTTACTATTTCCAAGTCTAAAATCATCCTTTCCCCTTTCTTTACAAAGCCTGGCTGATCTATTTCTGTTGTCTGTTATGACTTCTTCTTTCCCTCTCATCTACTGCCATCACTTTAATCCAGGTTTCCATAACCACACCAGCATCCTCTTGAGGTAGCTGAGATATTTTTGGACCACTTCTCAAGCACGCTCTTTTCTATAGTCAGGTTCTTCCACGGCTCCTCAGCCATGCTCCGATGCCTCATCATGCTGTTTCCTAATACAGCTCTGGCTGGATCTGTCCCTCAATGCATCAGAACACTACCAGCTTTTATTTTCTCCACTGCAGCTCTGTGGACTCCTTTTCTTTACTAGCAGAGTTCCTGAAGTTTCTTCTGCCTGCTGCCTCCTGCTTCCCTTCCTTGAGTCACCATCATTTGTTCTTCAACAATTATACACCACTGTTGGATGGTCTTTTCTGCCTAAGAGAGATGGGACACCCCTTACTTTTACCCGTTAACACATAGTCTTTCTTGTCCTATTTACTCATGGGCTCACTCATTCCACAAATGAAGTGTACTTATTTGGTTTCCTCTGACCTCCCTGGGGATGAGAACTGCATCTTCTTCATCATTTTCCCCAGGATCTTCCACACTTTATCTAATGGTATGTGCTCAATGTTCTAATGGTTCCAGGATTAGAGATCATTGGATGCCCACTGTAGAACGTGGAGAGCTTCCAGCTCAGTCCCAAATCTGATGTACCACTGTGCATCACAGGGATTGATCTATGTGCTTGACTTCTTGTGAGTTTAAAATGCTGAGGAAATAAACCTGAAAGTGGGGAGCTATTTTCCTTCTGAAGTATCTGCGAAGGCTGGTTCCCTCACTGACTCCATTCTTCTGGTCTCTCACCTGCTGTCTATCTCCCAGGATTGTCTCCAGCTCTTCAGAGCCCACCTCATCACACCTTCTCCCACAGAATCTTATATAGCATTTTGTTAGAACTGTTCTGACCTTTTTTTTTTATAATTATTTAACTTAGCAAATTTTTCATACTTAATTCAACTGAGAAGGACTGAGTCAGGCTGACTGTTTTCCATAAAGGCATTTATATCTCCTCTTATACCTAGCTCTGTCAAACCATATATCTGTAAGAAGTTTTAAAAATTTCCTAGACCTAAAGTGAGGAAAATAGTTGTGTCTATTTACACAAGAGAAAAAATGCAATGGAATCTCATGTTGCCTGACATGTAAGTCTTGGGGTGTCATACAATAATATGAGCAGTTGCTTTACTCACAGCTGGGGAGCAAATGTTAGCGATGCCTGACACTCTGAGGTCTTTGTCACAGTGAAGGGTAATTGTAAGGATCGGTTGGCTTGTTTTCTGGAACCATTCTTTCCCTCTGAACAAGAGAGGCAAAACCAGGGTAAGTGCTGCAACCATGTTCACTCAGGGATGTTTTAGGCTTGAGTTAACCACTAGAAGTTATAAACTACCCTAAAACATACAATTAAAGAGTGATTAGTGTTCCAGGACCATCGTACCCAGATTAGAAGATCATTGAAATAAACCCAAGGTATTTCCCATGAATCTGTTAAAGGCTCTTAATTCTTTGCCAGGAGAAAAAGAAACCCATCTCAGTGCAATAGCTATGAGATATTTGCTTCTAAGTCATTGCAGTTTGTTTTAATATCTCATTGCAGAACATTCTAGTTAGCGTGACAACAGACAATTGTGTGAGTTCAGAAACAATGTAATTCTTCTAAGTCTCTGCAGACTTTGCTTTTTGGGCAAGAAGCCTAGTGAATTTGGACATAACTGTCCTCTGAACTTAGGTTGCCAGTTAGCATTTTCATGTCTAAGCTTTTATTTGGCTTATTTGCTTCAGAAAGTTCTCTGTTTTCTGATTAAATATTCCACTGTGCTGTACCCACAGATCCATACTCATTTCAGTGGCTGAGTTGCCAAGACTGAGATTTAAAGAAACAGTTACTATTAAAAACACTTGCATATTTTCACACTGAATCTAGGTCTGCCCTATATACAATCTCAATGCAGTTTGAACTTTGTCCTTGGTCCTTTTCAGTCTCTTTTCACCTTAGAGGGTTTCTCCAACACAATTTCTGCAAAGTTGGTCTGGTACTCCTTTCTAACTTTGATAGCTGTACCCTAATTTTTTCTAAGATGTTGGCAGCCCACAGAGCTAAATAAATAAAGCCAAAATTTGGAAATGTTTGAGACTCCGAGTAATAAAATACTAATGGGAGATGACTTGAATGGATCCAGAATTACTGCAATAGCAATTTTTACTACTTATAATAATAATAAAAAATAGAGTGATGAACTTTACTCCTAATTCCTTAACTTGTATTGTCTTCTGGAGATGTAGAGGTAGTACAGGCTTCTGTTGATATGTGTCTTTTTTTTGTAATAGTGTTTCAAGCCCTTTATTTTTATTTATATATTCACAGATGTTCAGTGTTTATTTACTTATTTTATTTTAAAAAAAACTATCTTTTTTTTTCATTACACATACCAATCTAAGTTCCCACTTTCTCCCCTCCTCCCATTCCCTTATACCCCTACCCCACCCACCATCCACTCCTCAGAGAAGGTAAGGCACATTGCGTGGGGAAGGTCCAAGGCCCTCCCTACTATATCTAGGCTGAGCAAGATATTCATCCAAAGAGAATGGGCTCCCAAAAAGCCCGTACATGCAGTAGGGATAAATCCTGGGGCCACTGCCGGCCCCTCAGTCTGCCCTCAGCCATGCAACTGTCAACCACATTCAGAGTGACTAGTTTGGTTCTATGCTTGTTTCTTCCCTGTCCAACTGGAGTTGGTGAGCTCCCATTATCTCAAGTAGATTGCTTCAGTGGGTGCACCTCTCATGGTCTTGTCCTCTTTGCTCATATTTTCATTCCTCTCACTTTTCAACTGGGAGGTCAGTCCAGTGCTCTCATGCGGGTCTCTGCCTCTGTTTCCATTAGTTGCTGGATGATGGTTCTATAGTGATATTTAAGATATTCATCAGTCTAACTACAGGGCAAGGCCAGTTTAAGCACTCTCTCTACTCTTGCTTAGGGTCTTAGCTGGGGTCATCCTTATGGTCTACTGGGAATTTCTCTAGAGCCAGATTTCTTGGTAACCCCATAATGGCTCCATCAATCAAGATATCTCTTTACTTGCTCTCATCTCTGTCCTTTCTCCATCTCAGCTGTCCCATTACCTCAAGTTCTCCTCTTTTCCCCCTTCTCCCCTTCTTTTCCCCTTCCATTCTCCCTTCTTCCCTGACCCCATGTTCCCAATTTTATCAGGTGATCTTGACTATTTTCCTTTTCCATGTGGATCTATATATATTTTTCTTAGGGTTCACCTTGTTACTTAGCTTCTTTAGGATCATGAACTACAGGCTCAGCATCCTTTGTTTATAGCTAGTATCCACTTATGAGTGAGTACATACCATATTCATCTTTTTGGGTCTGGGTTACCCCGTACAGTTCACTCATGATGGTGTTTTCTATTTCTATCCATTTGCTTGCAAAATTTAAGATGTCATTGTTTTTTTTTTTTTTAACCACTGAGTAGTACTCTAATATGTAAATGTGCCACATTTTCTTTATCCATTCTTCAGTTGAGGGGCATCTAGGTTGTTTCCGGGTTCTGGCTATTACAACAATGCTGTTATAACACATAGTTGAACATATGTCCCTGTAGTATAATTAAGCATCCTTTGGGTATATGCCCAAGAGTGGCATTGCTGGATCCTGAGGTACATTAATTCCCAATTTTCTGAGAAACTGCCATACTGATTTCCAAAATGGTTTTATAAGTTTGCATTCCCACCAGCAACGGATGAGTGTTCCCCTTACTCCACATCCTCTCCAGCATAAACTATCATTGGTGTTTTTGATCTTAGCCATTCTGACAGGTATAAGATGGTATCCCAGAGTTGTTTTGATTTGCATGTTCCTGATGGCTAAGGAGGTTGAACGTTTCCTTAATTGCCTTTTGGCTATTTGAGATTCTTCTGTTGAGAGTTCTTTGTTTAGTTCTGAGAATGTCTCAGAGTCAGCACTCAGAACTGCTATTTAAGACAGGGACATGCAGGAGAGAAGAGACTGGGTGGGATAATGCTTTGTACTGTGCTCACACAGGCTCACTGCTGGGCTCAGGTTTGGGGACTCAAGAGCTGACAGGAGCATAAGGCTGCTGAGCGTCATGGTAGCCCAGATATCTCAGTATAGAAACAGTTATCACTTCTATTTCTTTTCCTGGGAATGTTACATCTTTTACATCTCTCTTCTTTTCTTTATTGCCTCACTTTTAATAGCTGTAAGATTTGGTGTACAAGACAGATGTATCTCACCTCTACATGATTATTTATTGAACATGGGGACAGTACAATCAAAATGGGACTCTACAGAGCAGGGAGAAGGCCTGCAAAGGGCATCACACAACAGGATGCTGTGCCAACAACTATCGAAGAAGCTAGTTCAAGCCAGGACCCAGCGGAAGGAAGGGCGGCCTGAGAGCTCTGCTGTGACATGCAACTGCCTTAGCGAGACCCCCATTCTTAGATCATGCCACCGCCCATATCTCCATCCAAATCAAGATCCAGCCAATAGCAGAGCTCTGTTTATCTGGGACAGACCTCTCTCTACAGTCACAGAGATCTCCATTCTTTGCTATCCGTGGTGACTGGAGCATGTTCTAGGATGCACAAACATAAGAAACATACCTGCCTGGTATGTATATTCCAACCTTTGGTGTAAACTGGTGTGACTGTCCTTGAGAAACCTTGCAAAGACAAGGAACATAGAGGACATGACATTTAGTATGTCACAACACACTAAGGAGATGAAGAAGACACTTGAATTATCTTGTACCACTTAGCAATATGGCTGCAATCACTGTGTTTTCCTGTTTTTATCTGGTGAGAGAGCCAGACAGCATTCTGTCCTGTGTTTCTAGTGTACTTGTGCAGTGAGTGTAACCTCCAGATGAATGTAAGCCCTTTCAGAGGCAGCTGGCCTTCAGGTCTCACTGTGTTGTATGGGAAATACATCTAATCTGTATAGAGACTCTCAGAAGAGGGATGAAGTTCATGACAGCAACGTCTGAGCCCTCCTGGGAGCTCCTAGATTGATCTTGTGATTATTTTGGGTTTCCTCACATGATTTGACACTCCTTGCAGAGAAGAGGTGTATATCCATTTCTTCATTCTTTCTGAAATCCATGTTTTCAACCCTCTGGAAGTGCAGCACACACACTGTAAGATACTGATTTAACTCACACTGCATGTAGATGCCCCAAGAAATACAACTTCTCTACTCTTCTCTGGCTGATCTACGCTTCCCCTGGCCTTTGCTCTGTTGTAAATGAGAAATACATTAGGCAGAATTTGGTGCTAACAAATTTCTGTACTTATCAGCCTAAATCATTTATCATCTTATTGTTTTTGTAGGTCAGAAATCTGGCTTCCCTCAGTTCTTTGGCTCACTTGGGGTTTTTACAAGGCCACATTCAGGGTGCTTTTGGGATGGGCGTGTTGTGACAATGATCAGAGATTGCTCCAGACTGAGGCATGTCCTGACATGTGGGTGTCCTGCTGAAAAAGAAAAGGTGATGAGGATGCTGGCATGAATTATTTATCTTGCCTGGACTGTATATGAATCCTAAACTGACTCCCTTAAAGGCATCCACACCATGATGCAGGATTCAGTTATTTTTGACTTGTTGGGCTTCAGGTAGTGTCATCTATCCTTGGGCCATCTCAGTATGTTTTCTATATTTTGTTTATGTTTATGTTAGTAGATACAGCATACTCAAGTGCAGTAGATTGTAGGAGGGCAAGAACCTCAGGACAGAAGACCACTGAGAGCCAGCTTTAGAGTTTCTAGCCACTGAGAAATGAAACAAAGTATATTCTAGTTTAGCAAATGTGAACTGCAGAGTCTGGATGACCATCATAACTTCATTTGTACGTGGGACTATATCCTTTTACGCAGCTTAACTCATAGGAGCAGAGACAAAAATAGTGGTAGGGGAGGAAGGGCAGGAGAGGCGGGGGAAGTGACAGCTAAAGGGCAGTGTTTTTGTTCTGTGGTGTCAGTCGGTCACAGAGATCTCTTAGAAGGCAGCATCATGCCTACAGCTGACGACAGTGCTGCATAACCTGGTGAAGAAGGCAGAGTTATTTTTATCACATACAGCAGCAGAGCGAGGGGTAGGAAATGCTGGGAGACAACAGATATACTTAGGGCTTTGAGGGTGATGATGGATTCAAGAGCATATACTCATATTCAAATTCCTTGAACTGTCAACATCAAGTATGAACAGATTTTATAGTGCTCCAATTTAAACAACAACAATGAATTTTATATATCCTTTTCCTTTTCTGAGATGGTTCTTCCTTATATGGCAGACGAAAGCTCCACTGGCCTTATGACAGTGTGATAGGTACCTGTGTTGACTGGGGTCCTCTTTTCTCTGCCATTGGAACTGCTGTCCGCTCAGAAACTGAAGCTGGAATAGCAAACCTGTGTTCTGTACCCTCTTGCTCCGGGGCCTTGGCTATCTTCTCTGCTGAATGGATCTGTTGTGGGACTTTTCCTGGGGTGATGTCAACAATCATCAATACTCTAGTTAGGCCACAGATGACAGACCAAAGAAGCCATTTAATCTAAATTCAGTTTGGTGAACCATGAGTTCGTCTGAAGTTACCTACAGGCACATGGATGATTCAAAGATAGCTCTATCACCCACAAACCCTTCCCCGCATGGATTATAAAACTCAAAAATGCTGCCTCCTTGAAAACTCCTTGCCCATCTTTCAGGCAGCTCCATTGCAGGACCTACTCCTCAACAATTGCTTACTATTTTAATGACCTTGAGGAGGGGCCTTGAGATGCTTCTAAGGCTCTGAGTTTCCAGAACTCACCTTTCTTAATATGGAGGGTAACCTACTTTAGTACTGAAAAATGAAATGATTCCAGAGCCTTGCCAGCTTTTCAAGCTTCCTGAGTCTCAGGAGACTTTCTTCACTACCCAGGAGGGAAAGCTGCTATTAGGATGTAACAGCCACACAACCAGGATCTCCTCTGCTGTTGGGGAAAAACAATTTTTTTCTAAATGTTCTTTTATTCTGGCAAGTTCCATAGAGAAGCATGGGAAGTTCTCTACCTGGACTATCAGATAAAGCTTGTCTCCTTCCTAAGAGCATGAGGCAACCTCTAGGTGTTTCTGATTCTTGAGGGTCACAGGCTCTCTGGGGGCAGAATTTGTTTTTGTTTTTTTTTTTTTTTTTTATCTGTACAGATACGTGGTGACTTCACATTCAGTGCCCCATGGCAGTTTGCTGAGTCTCTGGAATGAGGTGAATGCTGCTCTCTATCTCTATTCTCTGTGCTGGTCTTTCCTTAACCCACAAAGCTCTTCTCTATACTTCGGGCCTCTGGCATTTTGTTTCCTGTTCACATTGCTTCCAATAATGCAGCACACTGACTATCTCCTCTTCTGACTTCTTGCCCAAGATACATGTCTGTGTGACCGCTAGACTGTGTGGTCTCTAGGCCTGCTCATAGGGCATTGATCAGTTAGTGAAACCTGGATTGATCTCCTCTTTCTACCAAGGCTTGATTTTCAAAACTGTCTTTTCTTTTTTTAATGCAGAACTTGCAAAAATCAAATTTATGACTCAAAGTTGATCAATGACCTTTTATTCCTTGTGTAATAAGTCTTTTGGCCAAGCTGGGATGTTGAAGTTATGAATGGACATGATTTAGGGATGAAGTGAAGACATATTTATTTCAAGTGTCAGCAATGGCATCCTTATTAATCTTCGTTTTTAGAGTAGCAATTCTATGCCTTAGTTTAAAGTTTGCAGAATTAATTCTTCTGGGATGAAGATGGGCTAGAAATAGAAAAATTTGAACTTATTTTATTTTATATTAAACCAGTTGTTTACTGGGTTTATGGAGCATCAATTACAGGAATGTGGGTGACCCATAAACAACTACATCCCTGCAAAGTTCCAGTCTAAGATGGCTGATGACCTCAGCAAGGTTTCATTATGGAGTCCTTTGGAATGGGAAGACTTTCAAAAACAATTTTCTGGTTTAATTATTAAAAATTACTGTTTTCCTGCTGGATGAACAGTATTTTTCAGGACTTAAGTAGGCTAGCCTCCATGTTAAGAAAGGCGAAAAAACGTCTGTAATATGGAGTCAAAGAGGGATGTTTAAGGGGACCCAGAGCTGGGAAAACGTCTGTGTTATGGAGTCAGAGAGTGAGTTTAAGGGGACGCAGAGTTGGTAGGCACTGAAGTGAAGAGAGAGTGTACCGAGTGGTAACCAAGGGCTTAGCTAACTTTTTGGGTCCTTTCCAGCAGTGGCACAGAGGGGTGGGCTGGGGAAGACGTTTGTCATGGCAACACAGGAAGCATCAGGTTAGGGCAACAAGGAAGCCTCTTTTATAAAGCTACAGTACAAGTAGTTGTTTTTACACTAAAAACCCTGGGGCTATACAACAAACACTTCTGTGTGCCATGGCACAGAAAACAGGCTATTTACGGCAGCAAGCTGGCAGGGGTAACAGCTTACAGAACTTATTTGAAGGAAGCAGTCTCCTAATAAATGGAACTGATGCATAATTAGAATTAAAAGTGAACGTGATATTTCCAGAGAGAAAAACAACGTCAAATAATTGGCCTTAAAAGACTTGACACAGTTGTGTGGCTCCTTCAGTGAGAGCAACTGAGTGGAGGGGAAGGGCAGATTCAGGTCTGAGAGACCAAGGAAGGAACTGCACACTGAAGACTCCTTCCAGCTGGCAGGACCTCCATATTGGTCTGCAAACTGTGCATGGCTTTTTTTTTTAAAATCTAGGGTTGTGATTCATTTGCTGAGTGTTTATTTATTTATTATTTATTTATTCTTATATTCCTATGAAGCATGCTGTGAAAGGCTCCTCCTAACACTTTGACAAATATTTGTTTCCATTGGGGAGATGTAAATAGTGAGGCTGGGAAGCAAAGACTGAGAGACCCGACAGAAAGCATAACTGAGTGATGACTACAAAAGCCAGGGAAAGGGGAAAGGGACCTAAGTGCAGGAAAAAGGGGGAGGGCAATGGTTTAGCAGTAACAGGACTTTGTTGTTGTTGTTGTAAGTTTGATGACTGAATTCAATCCTCAGAGCCCGTGTAAAAATCAGATGCACGGATTCCTAGCATCTGTAATCCCAGCACCTCTACAGAGAGATGGGAGACACATAGGAAGGATGACAGTCTGTAGTTTACCAGGCCAGGTAGCTTGAAATACGCAGTGTGGCAGAAACAGCAAGAGAGAACCTTGTTGACACAGAGAGACCTCCCCAAGGTGGAAGGCGAACACTGGCATCTAGGAAGTCATCGTCTGGTACATGCACTATGGAGCTCAGACACATACATAATGATGGTGATGGTGGTCATGAGGATGATTAGGCAATGAGGAAATGCAGGCTAATGGACTTGAGGAAGGCAGGAAGGCTCTTAGTAGTTTTGGGGGTATACACAATGCTACCGATTTGAGAAGAAAGGACTCACATTAGATATATGTTGAATCTATATCAGGGGTGAAGAAAATAAAGAAAATTTGAGTGGGGAGAAGAGATGTCTAAGACAAACTTAGAAAACACCAAAGTATGCCTGTTAGCACTTAGCTTCAAGATCAGGGTACAAGTCTTTTGCCAGCAAAAGCAGAACAGACCTTTTCTGTGTGACTCAAGCAGAAGGGGAGGAGTATTCCTGTGCTAACATTGTGCCTCTCTGCTGTCCTGAGGGATGGATAGTTTCAGTAGGAGACAGTCCATAAATAATTAATAGAAATAAGAGGAAATACTTTTCTGATCTATAGTCATATGCACTTTCTGTTCAGTTCTATGCACATATCATTGCCCCCATTTCACTGATTAGGAAAATGAAGTTAAGAAAATGCTACTCCATTGACACAAGAGGTGCTGCAGACAGGATCTAGATCTGGGTCTTCTCTTCTAGAATTTGTTCCCATTCCCGTCATGCTGTTTGAGATCCCTGTGCTCTCACTTCCAATGCCGTCTTGGAAGCCCATAAGGTAAAGGAAATTTTGGAAGGGAAGGCAAATATTAAGCCATGTACCAAACTTTAACTGACACTATAAATCTGTTACCATCTAGGTATATCAACTAGACGGGTGAGCTTAGCCCTGTCCAGAAAATAGTGGCTCAAAGCAGAAACTGAGTACAGAAATTCTGCGTCTAAGCAAAATTCAGCTGTGTCTTTGTTTATTAAGTGAGGCTTGTACATTCAACTGTGATAGAAATTTTCCTAATGCGAGCTCTCTGCAGACGCAAAAATCCCAATCAAGCCAAATCACAACAAGCCAAATTAAAAATATCCAGGTTTAATGGGATTCTTGTACTCTCGGGTGGCCCTGAGGGGAAACTGGGAAATCCAGGCTTGGCAGGCACAGGGATGGGGCCTCCAAAGGTGGAGGCCAGAGACTGGGACTTGGGACTTACAAACCATTCAGGCCTTAAGTTTGGTAAGGGTGGATCCTTGGCTCACCAATGTCAGGTGGTCCTTGGCCAACTTACTTTACTTGTTTGGTATTTATTTTTTATCTATAAAATCAGTGGTTCTCAACTTTCTAATACTATGGCCCATTAATACAGTTCCTCATGTTGTGGTGATTCCCTAACCATAAATCTATTCTTGTTGCTACTTCATAACTGTAATTCTGCTACCATTATGAACCATAATGTAAATATCTGATATTCAGGATACCTGATATGAGACCTCTGTTAAAGTGTTGTTCAATATTCCTACCCCTGTCAAAAGTGTTGAAATCACAAGTTGAGAGCCACTGTATAAGATGAAAAGAATATAAACATCTTCTCTTGGTGTTATTTTGAGAATTCAACACTAATACACTCTGGGTATGTTTCTCAAAGATGACCACTACACCAATAACAGATTTCAGAGTAACCCACTTTCATTTTTCTTTCCTTTTCTTCCTTCCTTTCTTCATTCATTCCTTATCTCTTCTTAGCTTCCTGATGGAGGAAGGTCATTGGCTAATAAAGGCACTGCCCTGGCCCATTTTATTGGTTAGAGGATAGGTGGGAGGGGTAAACAGAACAGAACGCTGGGAGGAACAGGAAGTGAGGTCAGAGACTCCACAGCTCTCGGGAGCAGACGCCTCTGCAGAGAGACGCCATGCCCCGCTCCCAGGCAGACACACGCGATGAAGCTCCGACCCAGGATGGACTAGGCTAGAATCTCCCCAGTAAGCGCACCTTGGGGTGCTACACACAGATGATTAGAAATGGGCTAAATTAATATGTGAGAATTAGCCTAGAAGAGAATGGGCCAAGCAGTGATTAAAAGGATACAGTGTCCTTGTAATTATTTCGGGGAATAGGCTAGCCAAGCAGGCGCCTGGGGTGCTGGGAACGCAGCCTCGCCGCCTTTATTACTACAGCTTCCTTTCCTTTCTTCTCCCCTTTCCTTCCTTTCTCCCTCCATTCCTCTGTCCCTCCCTCCTTCCTTTCCTCCTTCCCTCCCTCCTTCTTCTTTCCTCCTCCTCCTCCACCTTGTCCTCTTACTCTTCTTTGAGGAGGATTGTACCAAGTAGCCTTGGCTTATTTAGAACTTACTATGTAGACCACGCTGGCCTGGAACTCACAGAGATCTTCCTACCTCTGCCTCCTAAGGCTGGGATTACAGGCATGCATGACCATTCTTAGTTCTACATGTAGACATGAATGAACACATGGGTGCTATCCTTTTTTCTTATCGTACTGGTAATATGAGGTCTGTATGTCCTCAGTTTAGGTCTGAGCAGAGACTTGTGTCTTCTCTGACAAATAGATATGGTAGAAATGGTGTTATATCTGACTTCTAAGGCTAGGTCACAAAAAGATGCAATTGGGTGTGATGCCTCATGCTTGTAATCCCAGCACTCAGGAGCCGGAGGCATGAGAATCTCTGGGAGTCCAAGATTGCTTAGTCTACACAATGGATTCCATGACAGCCAGGGCTATATAGTGACAGATAGATAGAGAGATGGTAGATAGATAGATAGATAGATAGATAGATAGATAGACAGAACTTACATTTCATCCCTTATTCAGCTACTATCCTGTATTTAAGCTAACTACCATGGAGAGGCCAATGTGGAGTGTACCTGATGGATACTAGCTAATACTAGGTATGAATGAAGAAACTTTCAGATGAGGCAAGGCTCAGCATTTGAATTTTCCATGACAGTCCCCAGACACTGTGGCTCAGAGACAAACTATGTCCTCATGTCCAGTCCAAACTACAGACTCAGTGAATGTGGCAGGACTGGGTGTGTTTTGGTTTGTGTCCATTTTAAATGAAATTATATAAAAAAGAACAAGCTGGCCAGGGGTTTTTAGAATTTATCTATTTTTGTTCATTAATTTAATGTACATATCTAGGGCAAGTCCTTAACCAAGAGTCACTACCACATCTACTAACTTAGTAACTCGATTGTCAGGAACATACAAGCAAACTTGAGAAGGACAATAATGCTTATGTTGGCAGACCAAACACAATCCCTGATCCCTTTCAGCTTCTGACAATGGAAATACTTTGTTTACTAGTCTCTTACAAATATTTAAGTCAAGTGCTCACTGATATATTTGCTAACTTTCTTTTGTATAGAAGTGAGGAAACTCTAGTAGATATCCTAGAGGTGGCCAATGCTAATTCCTGTGTTACAGGAGTCTATGGGAACAAAAGCCATGGGTTTTCCATATTCTGACTATCAGCTGAAGTGTTCCAACACATTTGTAAGGCTTACCACAGGCATATTTTAGCCACTGGGTATAATCATCAGATGTGTGCTTCCTTTCACTTCCAGCTGTTGAAATATGTGATATCACGTTTGCATCCCGAAGAGAAAGTGTACAAGTCGAAAGAAGAGGACACAAAGAAACTGCTGACATATTTTGCCATCTGTGTGAGTGTTTGAAGAAACAAATCTTAGCACAGAATCCTAAGAGGATTCGGTAAATGAGTGCATGCCCAGATACTGTATCACTGCCTGGCAACTGGCTCTATTCTTCAGAGGAAATGGATGAACACCATGGGAGGTTTGGGCAGGCATACAAGGACATTATATAAGCACTGAGGGTTGTGAAGGTCTAAGACTTTATCCTATTTGCAATATGACGTGTGGTCCTTCTATAGTGTCAGGGTGAGAGACTAGAGACTCCAGACCAGAGATAAAATGTAAAATACTGTCCCAGTAACAACAGTACCCAGAAAACTGGTGTTTGTATGTTGTGCCCCAAGACCCAGTTCCTACTTCATGATAAGAAAAGGAACCTGATGACACCTACTCATCAAGAAGTTTTTCTTCAGAAGAATCCTGAACTGAGGGAACCTGAATCATGTAGAATATGCAATAAGCACCTTTGACCTTGGCTTCAGATACATGGGTAGAGAAAGGAAGGTGTTCCTTTCTTTTTTATTATGCTGGATCAGAAGCTTGCCTGCCCTTTGCTCAGAAAGAGACACAATATCTATATTTCAAGGCTGTTTGCTATATAAATATCCTCACAAAGACAGTTTGGAGCAGAGGGTAGCCAGTAGCTCTGCTTGCACAATGTGCCGAACTATTGAGGGATGAATGGAAAATTGTCTGCTAGCAATAAGGCCCAGAATCACAGGAGTCAAAGAAATTGCAAACAAGGATTTTAGTTTGGCCAGTGATCACGAGTCAGTGACATTGGTACCCGTCGGGAAAGCAATGAATGTGTACCATATCTTAGACATTTCCCCATTACTGTGATTCAGAGTGAAACCATTCCTGGCATAGGAAAGACAGCTTTTAAAATGTTCAGTATTCCTGCAGTTCAAATCTGTGTGCCTTTACTCACCACCTAGTTAGGAACCTGGTGGCTACTGTTGAGTTTGCTAGTGTCATTCATGATAACCCTGAGGTAAGCCCAATATTTCTTCATTATAGTTGGTAAAAAAGAAAAATTGACTTGAGGCATAGGTAGATTGGTAGTGGCAAATGCAGAAGATAATAGGAAAATCTGATTTTCTGAGACCTGTGTAGAAGAAAAAGGAGGATTCATTTTGTAGTGTTGGCTGTGTGCCCAGTTTCTCCTCTAACGTTTCTCTGGGTTGCACTCTTCTGCTCCACGAAGTAGCTTCTGCTGCAAAAGAGAAACTAGAGGAAATAGTTCCTGGGGAGATGGAAGGATGGCTTCACATAAACTCTCGCTAGAAAACAAACCCAAAATGTCATTGTGATAAGTTGATATCTAACTATGAAGCATGTATGGTACTGAATTCCAATTATACCATCTTTGTGGTTCAGGAATTATACTACTAAAACATTTACATATAAATTGACCTCTGCCTAGTGAGTTACCAGTGGCCTCTGGAGAAGCAAATTCAGCTCCAAAGAGCCACATTCACAAGTCAGGTTTCAAAGGATTCTGTGAGATTTTCACTGAGCACAACTGAAAATTAGAGAATATGCAAGTAGGGATTTCTCTATGAGGAAGAACAACAGAGTGTTGTAATGGAGACAACAAAACTTTTCCAACCTAACAGTAACGAGTAAAGTAAAGGACACAGTAAATCTTTCTAGGTGAAAAATGCACAGGGGAATTTGAAAATACAACCAAGTATTTTGTTTAAGCTACTGGCCAATCTAGCCTTCTTTAAGATATAATTAACAATTTGGAGAAAATACAGACAGCAGTTCCTGCATTCATTGAAAATTCGGTCAAAGTAGAGAGACTGGGAGAAAAAGTGCAAATCAAACCAAATTCACTTAAAAGTAAAACCCTGACCTTCCTTCTGGGAGCCCTTTGCCTGCTCTTAGGTTCTACCTCACTTACAGACTGTAGCTGATGCCATGGTGCAGACAGCCTGTCTCAAAGATAGCATACTTTTTGCTTATGGGTTACACAAAGGGTGAAACACGGAAATGCATAGGGCATTCCAGAAGAGTGACAGTTATAGCCTCGGTAGTCCACAGACTCATCTGCTATGTGCCTGCAGAGGTCAGAGCTGAAGCAGTGTACCAAAGCCACTGAACACCAAGCTAATGACATGGGAACCCCTGCTGAGGAGAGCTGAACCCTTGCTGGTGAGTTCTGGGGAGTGCTGCCACCACTGCCTGTGAGTGTCCCTCAGGAGACATGCACAGTACACAGTGCAACAGCTAAATGCAAGCCACTGGGTGGAGGGGACCATGTTTATCCAGAAAAACGCTTCTGACTGCCCAAGGTGATCCAGAATTGGGAGTTTTCAAAGAATTTCAATTGAGAATTCCCATTGTGTTTTATATGAAAATAAAACATTTGGAAAGAATGCAAGAATAGGAATTCTATGCAAAAAAGAGGAAAATAAAAAGAAGTAGTAGAAATATAAAGGAAAAATTCAATTATTAGTAACAGAAATTTTCTCTGGAAGGGCTCAATAGCAGAATGCCTATTTGTCCTGACAAATGTTCATTAGCTGGGCGGTGGTGGTGCACACCTTTAATCCCAGCACTCGGGAGGCAGAGGCAGGCGGATCTCTCTCACAGACCAGCCTGGTCTACAAGAGCTAGTTCCAGGACAGGCTCCAAAGCTACAGAGAAATCCTGTCTCAGTACTGCACGTACTGGCTTTGTGGGAGCCTAGGCAGTTTGGATGCTCACATTAGGAGACCTGGATAGAGGTGGGCAGTCCTTGGGCTTCCCATAGGTCAGGGAACCCTGATTGCTCTTTGAGCAGATGAGGGAGGGGGACTTGCTCGGGGGAGGGGGAGGGAAATGGGAAGCGGGTGCGGGGAGGAGACAGAAATCCTAAATAAATAAATAAATAAAAAGGAGAAAATGTGACAACAGTTCAATTAATAACTATACAATTTAAACAATAGGAAAATATAAATAAGCAAATAAACCAACCTTCTGGGTGCTGGGGACAAGTGAAACATGTATACCACTCTTGCTGCTTGAGGTCTAGAAGGAGAGGGAAAAAGGAGAATGTCTTTGTGATGTTAATAATAGTACTCCCTAAACTTAGTGAAAGAAAAAATTGTACAGCTTCAAGAAACTCATCAGGTCTGAAGAGATGGCTTAGTGGTTAAAAGCTTCCAGCTGCATTTCCCAAAGTCCCAGGTTGGGTTCCCAGCACTCACGTGGTAACCATCTGTAGCTCTAGTTCTGGAGGATCCAATACCCTCCTTAGGTACTACATGCATGTGGTGTACTCATGCACACACACATATACATAAAATAAATATACATTTTACCCCCTCAAAGTTCATTAAAATACAGCAATGAGGGGCTTGGGAGATGGCTCAGCAGTTAAGAGCACTGGTTGCTCTTCTAGAGGACCCGGGGTTCAATTCTCATCACCTACATGGCAGCTTCCAACTGTCTGTAACTCCAGTTCCAGGGAATATATACACAAAAATAATAAAAAATATTTAAAAATATAACAGTAAAATAAAAACAGAGTTGGGATATGCCATAGTCAGATGGGATGAAACCAAGACCTTTGAAGTGTCCAGGAAAATAAAAATGACAACATTGCATATAGAGGCACAATTTGAGTCAAACAAGATTTCTCTACTGAGACTACTGCAGTCAGACAGTAGAAATACATGTTTAAAGTACAACTAAAATATGTCAATATTTAGGAAGGAAGCTAAATAACAAGATATACCATTGCCGACCTGCTCAAGGGGGTTATTTGGGTTAAAAGAAAATGATCCTTTTTCCAGGACTGAAGGAAGAACAAAAATGGCAAACATTTAGGTAAGTACAAAAGGTTTTTTCCTTATAATGTCCTTAAAAATCTATGATATGGTAGGGAAATGAGAACTTTGATAGGTTCAGTATGTGTAGAAGTAAATATGGCAAGTGTAGCTTAGAGGAAAAAGGCACCTGTGTGGGTGAAAGAACTCTCTATTTTTCTTGTACTGGTAATATATTAGATCTTTGTATACCATAAAAATAGAAGCATTTTATTGTTTCCAGAGCAATCATGAAAAATTGCATATAAGTATAAGCCCAACTCTGACAAATAAGCTTAGAGTACTTCAAAATAATTTACAACAACAAGCTACTATAGTGTTGCAAAATACAACTATTGAAATGGAAGCTGGGTTAGCTTCATTAGCTAAGCTAAAGGAAAAGAATCTGGGGAAATGAACACTGTAAACAAGTATCCAGACACAGACAAAGCAAGCAGCTGTGTGGATACGGAAAATGAAGTGTCTTTTAAAAGACTTCAGTGTTATCTGAAGTAATTGCTATCATTCATCAGTTCCATTCAGTTTCATATAGGTTAATTTACTATTTGCACTTTTAAGAAGTTGTAAAGTAGCCAGGTATGGTGGCACATGCCTTTAATCCCAGCATTGGGGAGGCAGAGACAGGTGTATCTCTGTGAGTTCAAGGCCAGCCTCGTCTACAGAGGGAGTTCCTGGACAGCCAGGGCTATACAAGAAAACCCTGTCTTGAGAGGCGCAGCGGCGGCGGCGCCAGACGCACAGAGGCGCAGCGGCGGCGGCGCCAGACGCACAGAGGCGCAGCGGCGGCGGCGCCAGACGCACAGAGGCGCAGCGGCGGCGGCGCCAGACGCACAGAGGCGCAGCGGCGGCGGCGCCAGACGCACAGAGGCGCAGCGGCGGCGGCGCCAGACGCACAGAGGCGCAGCGGCGGCGGCGCCAGACGCACAGAGGCGCAGCGGCGGCGGCGCCAGACGCACAGAGGCGCAGCGGCGGCGGCGCCAGACGCACAGAGGCGCAGCGGCGGCGGCGCCAGACGCACAGAGGCGCAGCGGCGGCGGCGCCAGACGCACAGAGGCGCAGCGGCGGCGGCAGCACGGCGGCGGCGCCAGACGCGGCTGAGCGGTGGCCAGACCCAAGCAGCTGGGACAGGCTGCAATAAGGAGAGCAGATCGCCCTACTACGATTGAATCAAAGAGGTAGGCCTTTGGTTGGCCAGGTCACTGGCACAAGGGGAGCCTGGTCCTGTCCTGAAGATCCTTCGGAGGGGTGAGAGGGTTCTTGGCCTGCAGCAGGAACCACAAAAGAGAGTGAGGGCATTTTGTAAGCGGAGCCCTTGGCCAGCAGGGAAACCTGATCCGGTTTCTAAAGGATCCATTGGATAGGATCAATAGGAGGAGATGGGCAGGCGCCAAGGCAAGAACTCACCCAATAATCCGAAAAACAACATGAAAACATCAGAACCCAATGATCTTACAACAGAAGTATTTGAACAACCTAACACAGAAGAAGTGGAAAAAATCGACTTTATGAAGATAATAGAGTCCCTTAAACAACATGTAAAAAATGCCCTTATAGAAATGGATGAGAAGTACAACAAAAAGTTTGAAGAAATGAGTAAATACGTACATGATACCCTGGGAAACCAAGAAAAAACCATCAAACAGGTAATGGAAACAGTTCAAGAATTGAAAACTGAAATGAAGGCAAAGAAGAAAATACAAACTGAAGACCAGCTGGATATGGAAAATCTAGGCCAACGAGCTGAGTCTACAGAAACAAGCATAATCAATAGAATCCAAGAGCTAGAAGAAAGACTCTCAGATGCTGAGGACACCATAGAGAAAATAAACGAACAGATCAAAGAAAACAGCAAAGCCAACAAATTCTCAACACAAAACATTCAGGAACTATGGGACACAATAAAAAAACCAAACCTAAGAATAATAGGAATAGAAGAAGGAGAAGAGTCACAGCTCAAAGGCTCAGAAAATATTTTCAACAAAATTATGGAAGAAAACTTTCCCAACTTAAAGAAAGATATTCATTTAAATATTCAAGAAGCATACAGAACACCAAACAGACTGGATCAAAGAAAAACATCTCCTCGCCATATAATAATCAAAACACAAAATATACAGGTTAAAGAAAGAATATTAAGAGCTGCAAAAGAAAAAGGGCAAGTAACTTATAAAGGTAAACCGATCAGACTTACACCTGACTTCTCGATGGAAACTATGAAAGCCAGAAGGTCCTGGATAGAGGTTCTGCAGAAGCTAAGAGACCATGGATGCAAACCCAAACTACTATACCCAGCCAAGCTATCGTTCACTATCAACGGAGAAAACAAGACATTCCAGGATAAGAACAAATTTAAACAATACGTAGCCACAAATCCAGCCCTACAGAAAGTAATAGAAGGAAAATCGCAACCCAAGGAATCCACCACTGCCAACACTGCCTACAATAACCCAGGCATCTAATGGCCCTTCACGAGCACATCTCAAAGAAAGGAGACACACAATCTCTACTACCAAAAACAATAAGAATAACCGGAGTAAACAACCACTGGTCATTAATATCACTTAATATTAATGGGCTCAATTCACCTATAAAAAGGCACAGGCTAAAAGATTGGATACGAAAACAGGATCCAACATTCTGCTGTTTGCAAGAAACACATCTCAACCACAAAGACAGGCACCTACTCAGAGTAAAGGGTTGGGAAAAGGTGTTTCAAGCAAATGGTCCTAAGAAAAAAGCAGGTGTGGCCATACTAATTTCTAACAAAACTGACTTCAAACTAAAATCAATCAGAAGAGACCGAGACGGTCACTTTATACTCATAACAGGAACAATTCATCAGGAGGACGTCTCAATCCTGAATATATACGCCCCCAATATAAAAGCACCTACTTATGTAAAAGAAATATTACTAGAACTCAAGGCAGACATCAAACCACACACACTAGTAGTAGGAGACTTCAACACACCTCTCTCTCCAAGGGACAGGTCAATCAGACAGAAACCTAATAGAGAATTAAGAGAATTATTGGAGGTAATGAAGCAAATGGACTTAACAGACATCTATAGAACATTCCACCCAAATAGGAAAGAATATACCTTCTTCTCTGCAGCTCATGGAACCTTCTCAAAAATTGACCACATACTCGGAAACAAAGGAATCCTCCACAGATACAAAAAAATCTCAGTGTCCACCTGTGTCTTATCAGATCATCACGGATTAAAGTTAGAAGGCAACAACCACGCTGCCCCCAAAAAACCGACAAACTCATGGAAACTGAACAGTCAACTACTGAACCACGCCTGGGTCAAGGAAGAAATCAAGAAAGAAATTAAAGTCTTCCTTGAATTTAATGAAAATAAAGGGACAACATACTCAAACCTATGGGACACAATGAAAGCAGTGCTAAGAGGAAAGTTCATAGCACTAAGTGCCCACTTAAAGAAAACGGAGAAGGCATACATTGGGGACTTAAAAACACACCTGAAAGCTCTAGAAAAAAAAGAAGCAGACGCGCCCAGGAGAAGTAGAAGACTGGAAATAATAAAACTGAGGGCTGAAATCAACAAAATAGAAACACAGAAAACAGTCCAAAGAATCAATGAAACAAAAAGTTGGTTCTTGGAGAAAATCAACAAGATCGACAAACCCCTATCCAAACTAATTAAACGACAGAGAGAGAACACGCAAATAAATAAGATCAGAAATGAAAAGGGGGACATAACCACAGACACAGAGGAAATTCAGAGAATCATTAGATCTTACTACAAAAGCCTGTATGCCACAAAACTGGAAAATACAAAAGAAATGGACATTTTTTTAAATAAGTATCATATACCAAAGCTAAACCAAGACCAGGTGAATGATCTAAATAGACCGGTTTCTCGCGAAGAATTAGAAATGGTTATCAAAAATCTCCCTTCGAAAAAAAGCCCAGGACCAGATGGTTTCAATGCAGAATTCTACCAGAACTTCCAAGAAGAATTAATACCTATACTCCTTAAGGTATTTCACAATATAGAATCAGAAGAGTCATTGCCAAATTCCTTTTATGAAGCTACAGTTACCCTGATACCAAAACCACAAAAAGACCCAACCAAGAAAGAGAATTACAGACCGATCTCACTCATGAACATCGACGCAAAAATCTTCAATAAAATAATGGCAAACCGAATCCAAGAACACATAAGAAAAATTATCCATTATGATCAAGTAGGCTTCATCCCAGAGATGCAGGGCTGGTTCAACATACGCAAATCTATCAATGTAATCCACCATATAAATAAACTGAAAGAAAAAAACCATATGATCATTTCACTAGATGCGGAAAAAGCATTCGACAAAATTCAACACCCCTTTATGATAAAGGTCTTGGAGAGAATAGGGATACAAGGGTCCTACCTAAATATAATAAAAGCTATTTACAGCAAGCCAACAGCTAACATTAAATTGAACGGAGAAAAACTCAAAGCCATCCCACTAAAATCAGGAACACGACAAGGATGTCCACTCTCGCCATACCTCTTCAATATAGTGCTTGAAATTCTAGCAATAGCAATAAGACAACATAAGGAGATCAAGGGGATTCGTATTGGAAAGGAAGAAGTTAAGCTTTCGTTATTTGCAGATGATATGATAGTGTACATAAGCGACCCCAAAAATTCTACCAAAGAACTCCTACAGCTGATAAACAGCTTTAGTAACGTGGCAGGATACAAGATCAACTCCAAAAAATCAGTTGCCTTCCTATACACCAAGGATAAGGAAGCAGAGAGGGAAATCAGAGAAGCATCACCTTTCACGATAGCCACAAATAGCATAAAATACCTTGGGGTAACCCTGACCAAGGAAGTGAAAGATCTACTTGACAAGAACTATAAGTCTTTGAAGAAAGAAATTGAAGAAGACACCAGAAAATGGAAAGACCTCCCTTGCTCTTGGATTGGGAGGACCAACATAGTAAAAATGGCAATTCTACCAAAAGCAATCTATAGATTCAATGCAATCCCCATCAAAATCCCATCAAAATTCTTCACAGATCTGGAGAAGACAATAATCAACTTTATATGGAAAAACAAAAAACCCAGGATAGCCAAAACAATCTTATACAATAAAGGATTGTCTGGAGGCATTACCATCCCTGACTTCAAACTCTATTACAGAGCTACAGTATTGAAAACAGCTTGGTATTGGCATAAAAACAGAGAAGTCGACCAATGGAATCGAATAGAAGACCCTGACATTAACCCACAAACCTATGAACACCTGATCTTCGATAAAGGAGCTAAAAGTATACAATGGAAAAAAGAGAGCATCTTCAACAAATGGTGCTGGCAAAACTGGATGTCAATCTGTAGAAGAATGAAAATAGATCCATATCTATCACCATGCACAAAACTCAAATCCAAATGGATTAAAGACCTCAATATCAGTCCGAACACACTGAACCTGATAGAAGAGAAAGTGGGAAGTACTCTACAGCACATGGGCACAGGAGACCACTTCCTATGTATAACCCCAGCAGCACAGACACTAAGGGCATCATTGAATAAATGGGACTTCCTGAGGCTGAGAAGCTTCTGTAAAGCAAAGGACACTGTCACTAAGACAAAAAGACAACCCACTGACTGGGAGAAGATCTTCACCAACCCTGCAACTGACAAAGGTTTGATCTCCAAAATATATAAAGAACTCAAGAAACTAGACCGTAAAAGGCTAATCAACCCAATTATAAAATGGGGCACTGATCTGAACAGAGAATTCTCAACAGATGAACTTCAAATGGCCAAAAGACACTTAAGGTCATGCTCAACTTCCTTAGCGATCAGGGAAATGCAAATCAAGACAACTTTAAGATACCACCTTACACCTGTCAGAATGGCTAAAATCAAAAACACCAATGATAGCCTTTGCTGGAGAGGTTGTGGAGAAAGGGGTACACTCACCCATTGCTGGTGGGAATGCAAACTTGTGCAACCACTCTGGAAAGCAGTGTTTCGGTTTCTCAGGAAATTCGGGATCAACCTACCCCTGGATCCAGCAATACCACTCTTGGGAATATACCCAAGAGAGGCCCTATCATACAACAAAAGTATATGCTCAACTATGTTCATGGCAGCATTGTTTGTAATAGCCAGAACCTGGAAACAACCTAGATGCCCTTCAACGGAAGAATGGATGAAGAAAGTATGGAATATATACATATTAGAGTATTACTCAGCAGTAAAAAACAAGGACTTCTTGAATTTTGCATACAAATGGATGGAAATAGAAAACACTATCCTGAGTGAGGTAAGCCAGACCCAAAAAGAGGAACATGGGATGTACTCACTCATATTTGGTTTCTAGCCATAAATAAAGGTCATTGAGCCTATAATTCATGTTCCTAGAGAAGCTAAATAAGGTGAATCCAAAGACAAACACATAGGCATCCTCAGGAATATTAACCTTCATCAGGCGATGAAAGGAGACAGAGACAGAGACCCACACGGGAGCACCGGACAGAAATCTCAAGGTCCAAATCAGGAGCAGAAGGAGACGGAGCACGAGCAAGGAACTCAGGACCACGAGGGGTGCACCCACACACTAAGACAATGGGGATGTTCTATTGGGATCTCACCAAGGCCAGCTGGCCTAGGTCTGAAAAAGCATGGGATAAATCCAGACTAGCTGAACATAGCGGACAATGAGGAATACTGAGAACTCAAGAACAATTGCAGTGGGTTTTTGATCCTACTGCACGTACTGGCTTTGTGGGAGCCTAGGCAGTTTGAATGCTCACCTTAGGAGACCTGGATAGAGGTGGGCAGTCCTTGGGCTTCCCACAGGTCAGGGAACCCTGATTGCTCTTCGAGCAGATGAGGGGGGGGGGGACTTGATCGGGGGAGGGGGAGGGAAATGGGAAGCGGTTGTGGGGACGAGGCAGAAATTCTTAATAAATAAATAAATTAAAAAAAAAAAAAAAAAAGAAAACCCTGTCTTAAAAAACAAAAACAAAAACAAAAACATAACAAACAAACAAAAGAGGTTGCAAAAGTTATACTCTCTCCAAGATATAGGTGGGGGCTGCCATTTTTCCTACGTTGGTATGATAATTAGTTTCACTTGTTGACTTGATAGACTCTAGACTCACCTGAGAAGTCTCCATGAGGAATTGTCTGGATCTGGTTAGTCTTTGAGCATATTTGTGGAAGATTGATTGTCTTGATTGCATTAATCGATGTGGGAGGACCCAGTCCACTGTTGGGGGGCAGGATTCCTTAGGCTGAGGTTCCTGGATATGAGTAGAGAGCGAGCTGAGCATGCTTTTGAGTGTGGATGTGACCAGCTGCTTCAAGTGCCTGCTTTGACTTTGACAACGACAGACTGTAACCTGGAACTGTAGGCTGAATAAGCCCTCTTTCCCTTAAAAATGGTTTTTGTGAGGGCATTTTGTAGCAGCAACAGAAATGGAAGTAGGACAATTTTGTATATTCATAAGAATTTGAAATGTATAGGCAACGTTCCTTTGAGAATCTTTTAACCACATTTTGGGGTGTGTCTTCTTTTTGAACTTCTTTCGCTTATTCCTCCTCTTTAAATCTTAATTTGAAAATTAAATTCAACTCTACTTCACTAAGGAAAAAATGATAAATGACATTGGTATTTTGGGAAATATGAAGAACATTTGGTCAGCACACTCTTCCAAAGTGCCCCCATTCATGTGGACATAAACAGCCATTGTTCTCAATTCCGAGAATGCAGTTCTGTAATTTATGCAGCCACCTGCTGAGGACTACAGAATTCCTTGGCAACACTTTAGATTTCTCATCAATTGAAAGGACAGGATCACCAGGATGCAATAGAGCCCAACTAAATCCTGTGGTTGGTTGCAGGAGCGAGAACCCCCTTGTCCCTTACCTTCTCAAGACAGTAACCGACTGAGAGAGTGCAGAAGATCCTCTGGTAAGACAATTTCCTGTGGATTTGGGGAGGACAGCTGCTCTCTGAATACCACCAAAAATAGAACCTGGCAACATGGGGCCTTGATGACTGGCTCTTTAGAGAGGGATGGAGATTGTGCAATATTAGCAGATTACATGATAGTGTAATACTCACTGACTTGAAACAAATACATTCCAAGGCTCAGAATATAATGGCTCAAAATATACTGTGTTTGCTAAGCACCTGTAAAGTGGTATGTGTGCCTGTAATGCAAGTACTGGGACAGTGGAACAGGAGGCTCTCTGGGACTTCACCCTGGCCAGAATAACAAAACTGGTGAGTTCCAGGTTCAGTAAAATGAAGAGAACAAATGAGTAAAAGCCTTTGACTTCCATACACATGTGCACACATGCCACACACATCCAAACACAAATATGCACTCCTGTTTCACACTCACAAGACGTCACCAGAGTTACAGGAGTACAGGGCACTGCAGCCAGGGAGAAGTGGGGCCTGGACCACGGCAACTTGACTCTGGCATCCCAGGCGGCATGTTAATTCCCTGTGGAAGGAGGGAGGACAGCTAAACAGTCTGGATAGGATTGAGGAGGAGGCACAGAAGGTGACTCAGGAAGGACACAGAGAGCAAACACATGGAAAGTCACTTTACCTGTTGGAGATAGGGTGACCACAAATTTCTGTCTTAATCGGAGTGCTTTAAAAAAAGGGTTATCATTTCACCCTTCCCTTTGCTCCCTCCAAACTCTCTTGCAAATCCCTGGCTTTTTCTTTATTATTGTAGGTGTGTGTGTGTGTGTGTGTGTGTGTGTGTGTGTGTGTGTGTATGTGGTTTGTGTGTGAATGTGTATGTGCATGTTTATTAATGTATTTAAAAATATATTATTTTGGACTGTATATTACTAAATACACAATAATGACCTACTCCTGACTGGAATACTTTTGAGAGTAAAAGGAAGGTCTAGAAGTAATTGACATTTGTTTTGAATATTTAGTAGCCATCCAGTCAATTCTTTAAAAATTTTTGAAAAGATTTTTTTCTTAAAATACACATACATTTTAATCATTTAATAAAATGTTTAAGTCCTCCTAATTATGTGAACCATATGAGTAAAGGTATTAAACATTGTTCTTGATATTTTGTGCTTGTGCCTATCTCTAATGCTATGCAACTAGTATCTTCCTAAGAAAGTCATATTTCACGCCTATCTTGATTTCTATTTATTATAACTGAACAATAGCTGAAGGAGTATTTTACAGTAAATATGGAATACTATCTAATAATGCCAATGACTTCTGCTTTTCCTCATTGAGAAAATACATTCCCCACAGGCTTAGAAATAAATTCAGAACAGATTCTGCTAACTGCGGGGCATCTCAGTGTAATATTTTCATACGGGTATGTGCAAACATCTCAGGTTATTTTCCCCCATTTACTCAGTTTGCATTTCTTCAATAAATATTTTGACAAGACCAAACTAATCAAATAAGCCATTTCTTTGTGAGGATTGTGAATTTTTCCTGAATATAGCTGTCATGGACTTCCTTTATTTGATTACAGAATTGGCGATCTTTCTGATTAAGCGTAGTAACTTTATAAAATGGTTCTCTTTATTAGTTATTCATCCTACAAGACACTTCCAGAATCATAGGATGGAAACTTGTGTTTCATTAAGGTCCTGTTTCTAATGCAATGCATCCTCTTCTTCTTGAGCTTATAGAGGGATGGATTTCCAGAAAATGTGTTTTTTGTTGTGAAACTTACTTTTAGTAAGCAATATTTATTTCTGAGTAAAGAGTATTATTACTCCTTTTTAAAAACGTTGTAGTGACTTACATTTGTTGTTTTTTCAGGTTGTCACACAAAGCAACAAGTCTCCTCGTGGTGTCTTCACAGGTTCGTCATTATCCTTTCTTCTCACCTCTTTTCTTCCCTCCATTGCCCCCCCCCACGCCATCCCCACACTGACTGTTCCTCTTCCCTATCTGTTTATTTTGATAAACAAGATAAAAATTTGAACAAACTTATTCTAAATTTAAGATTAGTTTATTTTTAAAAATGTGACTTTGTGGTAAGACACTAAGGTTACACTAGAAAATTCTTAAAAGGATCAAACATTTCTTGTAACAAACTGACTATAAGAAACAAGGTGATAAAAGAAAAAGAAACAAGGTGAAAAAATATGTATTATCATACTGAATAATTTCTTGCTTTCAACTGAAGCACCACAGATTTTAAAAAGCTAAGTTTTTTTTTTTAATTAAAGAGTTAAGTCATTTTATGGATAGTTACACGTTTATATGGAAAACCACAGTATTTTGCAGTGGAATATCATCGCCTGGCTTTTGTTGTTGTTGTTCATTTGTTTTTACAGTTGTTATTGTTTACTTTTTGAGATAATTTTTTTTTCTGTGTAGCTCAGGATGCCCCTAAAATCCTGATTCTCCTGCTCTGTCTCCTAAATACTAGGACTTAAGGTGTATGCCACAATGCCAAGTTTATGTGGTTCTGGGATGAAACCTCGGACTGCGTACATGTCTGCCAAGCTATCGTCCCTGGAAAGCTCCCTCCTAGTTTCTTTCCTACGAGAAAGAAATGACATTCTGCCTTAAACTACTATTGCTGGGGTTTGTCTTTTAGTTAGCTACTCTTTATTTGAATAGATTCATGCATCAACACGTTTACTTATGAAGCAACCAGCCAAAATTTTACTATACAATCTCTGGAAACCTTTCCTAGAAACCCAGGGCAGGAGACGAAATTGAGGGTCACCTGTGGTCACTGTAGAATTTTCTTAAAATTAAAATTCCATAGTCATGGAAGGAGACAGAGACAGAGACCCACATTGGAGCACCGGACTGAAATCTCAAGGTCCAAATCAGGAGCAGAAGGAGAGAGAGCACGAGGAAGGAACTCAGGACCGCGAGGGGTGCACCCACACACTGAGAGAATGGGGATGTTCTATCGGGAACCCACTAAGGCCAGCTGGCCTGGGTCTGAAAAAGCCTGGGATAAAACCGGACCTGCTGAACATAGCGGACAATGAGGACTACTGAGAACTCAAGAACAATGGCAATGGGTTTTTGATCCTACTGCACGTACTGACTTTGTGGGAGCCTAGGCAGTTTGGATGCTCACCTTACTAGACCTGGATGGAGGTGGGTGGTCCTTGGACTTCCCACAGGTCAGGGAACCCTGATTGCTCTTCGGGCTGATGAGGGAGGGGGACTTGATCGGGGGAGGGGGAGGGAAATGGTGGGAAATCGGTGGCGGGGAGGAGGCAGAAATCCTTAATAAATAAATAAATTAATTAATTAAAAAAAATTCCATAGTCAGAGCCAGGGCCAAAGTGTTTTTAGGGGCCTTTGCTCTGGGTTCAGCAGCCATCCTAAATGTGGAGTTCACAGTCACAGTGCTAACAAGTGAAAGGGTGAAGGAAAATCTGAGGGATGAGTCTTACTCATGATTGGCATTCAGGAAAGAGGTGTGGCTTATTGACTAATCTCTTCAAAATACTGCTGAATACTAATTGCTTGGTTGGTACGATCAAGGTTAATTTCAGTGTTCTGAGTTCCCAATCTTATTGCGCATATTCTGGATATTCTGACATGATATGTCATATGTAATATCTGACACATGCATGGCAGGGAATGTCCTGAGCTTACTAGGTACCCAAGAGCAGTATTTAAAGTTTCTGAGGATGATAATCTTTGAGTATCATGGAAATTTTTATTTTCAGGTGATCTCCTACACACACAATAAATGCACCTTAAAAGGGAAAAGGCGTTGCTGGCAAGATGACTCAGCTGGTAAAGTGTATTCTGTGAAATCCAACTCTTACAAGTTGTGCCCTGACCTCCACACACATGCTGGGTCAGTCACTCTGTCTTTCTCTTACACACACATACACACACACACACACACACACACACACACACAGTAAACAAGCAAATCAATAAATGTTGTAAAGTAGAAGTCAAATTAAATTTTTGCCTTGAGATTAAGGGTGAATGAAGGGTATCTAGGTTATTTCTAGGTTCTGGCAATTGCAAATAATGCTGCTATGAACATAACTGAGCTCAGGTTCTTGTAGTATGATTGAGTATCCTTTGGGTATATACCCAAAAGTTCTATTGCTAGGTTTTGAGGTAGATTGTTTATTATTTCCTAGTTACCATACTTATTTCCAATGCGGCTGTACAAGTTTGCACTTATACCAGCAATGGAGGAGTTTCCCCCTTACCCCACATTCTCTCCATCATAAGCTGTCATCAGTGTTTTTGACATTGGCTATTCTGACAGGTGTAAGATGGAATCTCAGAGTTGTTTTGGTTTGCATTTCTCTGATGGCTAAGGATTTTGAGCATTTCCATGAGTATCTTTCAGACAACCTAAATGCCTCTCAACCAAAGAAGAGATAAAGAAATGTGATATATTTACACAATGGAGTACTACTCAGCAGTAAAAAAATAATGACATCTTGAAATTTGCAGTCAAAGGATAGATCTAGAGAAAACCATATTGAGAGAGGTAACTCAAACTCAGAAAGACAAATATAATGTACTCACACATAAGTGGCGTTTAGACATAAAACAAAGAAAAACCAGCCTCTAGTCCAAAACCTCAGAGAACCTAGACAACAAAGAGGACCCTAAGAGAGACATACATCGATCTACATAGGAAGGAGAAAAAGACAAGATCTCCTGAGTCAATTGGGAGCATGGGGTCATGGAAGGGGGTGGAAGAGGAGAAGGGAGGAAGTGAAGGGAGCAGAGGAAAATGTACAGCACAATAAAAATAATAGAAAAGAGAATGGGTGAAGAGATGAGAATCAACTTCCTAAATGGGGGGATAGCTCAGTGTGTAAGTGTGATAATGAGGACCAGAGGTCGACTCCAGGTCCCTGGGTGGAAAGTCAGACACTACTACAGGGGGAAAACTGGTCAGCCAACCCCTCGGAAACTGTGTGTTTTCCAAAAGGTTGAGTTGTTATTTGTAATAATGTCCAACATCAGTGACTATAGTATCCATAAATCTGGAAATAGGCTGGGGGATATAAAATATACTATTTTTAAAGGAAGTTTTAGCTACTTATTTTTGCAGACTCCAGTAACCTAAAATTATGTTCTGGTTTATCTTTGTTGATAATTAATAAAGTCACAATTTGATTGAGTTATGGAGTTAATTGTTTCTGACAATAATTGCATTCAAGGCATTTATTTTCATTAGCAGGAAATCTTATTTTCGTCAGCAGGAAATCTTATTTTGAAGAGTTTGCAAGTTCAAACTCAAGAGTTTGTTTGAAGGCACAGTTTTTGTGAACTCAAAGATAATTACATGTTTTTAACATTCTGGATGGCAAAGTCTGGGAAAAAAAAGAAGACACAATATGAATGATCTTAGTGTTTCATGGACAGGGTTTCTTCAAGGTTTCAACATGCACTTTCCAAACAGACAACTGTGATGTCAGCATTCAGTGGACCAGAAAACACTCATTTTGCGCTGATTCTGGTCGCTAGCTTGTAAGTTGAGTTTCTAGTTCTGCCAGTGTCTGACCATACCAGGAAACCTGTAAAGAAAAGGAGAGATGAAAGTAAATAAAAAATTTCTAATCTTATAAAAACCATTATTATGTGGCACACGCCTTTAATCCCAGCAGTTGGGAGGCAGAGGTAGGTGGATCTCTGTGAGTTCGAGGCCAAACTGTTCTACGAGAGCTAGTTCCAGGACAGGCTTCAAAAGCTACAGAGAAACCCTGTCTTGAAAAACAACAACAAGAAAAGAAAGAAAGAAAAGGGCGATAAAAGTAAATAAAAATTTCTAATCTTATAAAAAGAATTATTATGTATGTTTATTGCAATTTAAAAATACTTGATTATTTTTTGAGAATGACATGCATGTATACAATGTATCTTTTGAGAATGACATGCATACAATGTGTTTTTTGTGAATGACATACATGTACATACATGTATACAATGTGTTTTTGAGAATGACATACATGTATACAATGTATTTTGATTATAGTCACTCAGCCCTCCCCTACTCCTTCCAGACTGACCCTTGTACTGGCAACTAAAGTCCTGAGTAAATGTATGTTGTTGACATGGGCATGGGCATGGGCATGCCAAGAGCTCCTGCCCCAGCCTTAGGTGGGGGGTGGCAAAGTCTTCCCTAGTCGAGGCTCAGAGATGTGGCATAGTTCTCCTCAGGACTCTGTGTTGATGTTGACAGTGTTCAAACATTTTCCCCTTGGATACTTATGGACTGAAGCCTGCTTTCCCATAGAGACTGCTCTTTCTGAGATTAGTTAAACCATTTCATTGTTCCAAAGTGTAGAGTAACCCACCTCCTCGTTTGTCTGTATGTAACCCAGCTTCTTGGTCAGCTATATGCAACAACCCTGCCTCCTTGTTCAAATGTATATAATAAGCAAGCTGAGTTTCCAGGGCACTGAAGCTTTTCCATCTGAGGGCTCAGTCTACCTAACTCCAGCCTTTCTTCCATGTGTCAGTCATTTTTTTCTTTTTACTACTCCATTTATATTTTTGAGATTATATTATATTATTTTCCCCTTCACTTTCCTTCTTCCAAACCCTTCCACCTACCCCTTTGCTCTTTCAAATTCACGGCCTCTTTTTTCGTTAATTGTCCTTGCATGCATATATGTACACACACACACACACACACACACACACACACACACACAGAGAGAGAGAGAGAGAGAGAGAGAGAGAGAGAGAGAGAGAAAGAGAGAGAGAGAGCTCTGCCTCCACTGCGCTTCAATTAAAAGTCCACAACATAACATCCAACTGATTTAGGTGAGTTCTGAGGGATCTAACTCAAGTCCTCATACTTCCAAGGCAAGCACTTTGCCACTGACCGATCACTACAGCTCTGCTCAGTAATTCTAAAAGTGTTAATATCTCCTTTGGAGCAGTTGCTAGTTAATTATTATCAAGCTCTCCTTTTACAGAGAAGGAAAACCACTCATCATGTACTTTTCTGGATCAAAAGGCTGTTAGTGAACGTTGATGGTATCGATGGACGGTACAATCCTGGGACTTCCAATGTCATCATGCATTTTCTTTTTTAAATGTTCTGTGAGCTTCATTGTCTGTTATTCTCTGCAACACAAGAGAATGCAGAGTCGCTCGCACAGCCTCACTCCTGGTTCCTTGATGTTGCTAACAACCCTGAGAACATATTTCTCTGGTCTCAGGATCCACGTCCACCTACCCAGCTCTTTGCCAACATACAGCAATAATAGTAGTGCATGCCAATGGGTGGAAACGGGTTGTTTTCGGATCCTAGAGGAAAAGCTCAGATGATCCCAAGAACTTAGAATGCTCATATAAGATGTTTGAGGAAATTAATGCCCAGAAGAGAAGTGCTCTGATCTTATTGCAGTGTTGAGGGTTGGTTACTTTTAAACTCTCTCTCTCTCTCTCTCTCTCTCTCTTTTTTTTTTCTGGTCCTTGGCATTTGATGAGCACATGCTTCTCTCCAAAAGAAGCTACATGCACAGCGGCTGTGGCTTTCATCTGGTCGTGCTCAGCGAGGGCTGTGTACAGTTGGGTGTGGCAACAGAATGACTCAAGTGGCCAGGGTAAGATTACTCTCAGAACTCACTGTAAAATTTACATGGTGGCTCCTGGTACTCTCCGGAGGGAGAATGGCACTTCTGAGGAGTTCTGGCAAGGGAGAGGAGCCCCGAGTTTGCAGCTGATGGGAAGTGACATATTCAGTTCTTTGATTTTCCACTGAAAAGATAAATAGATGCGTGTTCAAATGCACAGTTGCACTATAAACTTTAAGGCTTCTAATCGAGGGCATTTCCCTTGCAAACTTCTGTGATCCCATTCATTACCAAATAAAGAAAACCAGTGCATAATTGCAGGCTGTTGAAAATGGATGGTGGTTATCAGAATGTTGAGTCTTCTCTGAGGCAGAGCTGAAAAGGGCAGAGAATTAGTGGTAGCCCAAGCTGTTATGAGCTCTGCTGAGACTAAACAGGCTGCCTTGGCAGGCTGAATATTGCCATTGAATCCCAGGAGCTAAAGCAGCAAAGAAGGGGCTGAGGCTAAGATTCGCGGAGTTGTGATGATTGAAAGAAGCAGGCCCTTAGGAGTGGGCTTTGAGATTCGATTGCCTCATCCTGTTTTCTTCTGCTTCAAGCCTACACTTGAAGATGCTAGTTCTTAGCTGCCTGCTGCTGATGCCGTGCCTAGTTACAAGCCTCCCTATCATGACGGACCCTTCTCCTTCTGGAGCTGTTAGCCCAAATAAAGTCCTTCCCATAAGTTGCTTTTGGCCGTAATGTGTTATCAGAGTAAGAGAAAAGTAACTATTGCACACTTTAGAATAGTTTTAAATTTTATTTATAATGTAATGGGTTCATCATTGAATTGTTAGAGAATTTGAAGTAAAAAGAAGAGAAGAAAATCTCTTATTACTTCATTTCTGGGTGATCCCTGAAAACAGGGTGATATGTGCTCTACCAAACGTTCCCCAGGAATGTTACTAGAGACTTTTAAAAGAGAGAAAGATGACAGATGCTATCTTATGTGCTACTTTAAAGATGTCATGATGTTCTGAAGATTTTCCTATGTCGTACACCTTCTCCATGATGTTGCTTTTCATGATTATGAAATGTGTCATGATTTATGTCACTGCTCTTTTATTTTGAACATTTACATTGTTTCTAATATTTGTGTCTGCATAAACTGCCAACAGTCCGCATCCTACGTGCATCCCAGATGACATCCTTGAAATAGATTCCTGCTATACAACTGTGGCAAAAGGCTTTATGCCTTTTGGGTCTTCAAACAGCATTACAGAGTTGTAATAATTTATATTCTCATCAGAGCTCATGACAATTCCTATTTCTTTGAATGCTTGCTGTGAATAGGTAGTACATGCTGCCAAAATTTATCAATTTATAAGTCTAAAAAGCCACATAAAAATCAAGATAAAATGTTATGCCATCAAAGTTACTCAGGAAGGCTGAATCTAGGTATTATTAAAGAAAGATTTCCCACCCTAGGCCATGTACTGAAGTTTGGAAGTTTAGGGGGCTTTGGGGACAGGAGACACCCTAGGAAGTCTAGAGCATGAGTGAGGTTATGATGACGGTGGTGGCGGTAGGGAAAGAAGTGTGTTCAGTCCGTGCAGAGAACAGTACTGAGAAAAAATAGGCCTTGCTGGCTGCCAGGAGGCAGTTCTCAGGCAGTCCCAGCTCAGGAGTCTAGGACTGTTATTTCTTAGAGAGTGAGAAGGGGGATGGGGCTATTTATCACAAAACCATAGTTTCAGACAGTATTTAGATTTTTATACCAGGAGTGTTACTCTGGATGGCCAGTCATGACTCTGAAGTCCACTCATAAGTGGAAATAAAGCCAGTGCTTTGACATGCAGAGCAGTATCTGGCTTTGACTGACTTGGATGAACACTGGCTACACAATCAGCAGCAAATGCTTCTCTGTACCCCAGATGTCTGTCAAGTATGGCCTCTAATGTGAATTCCATGAATGTGAGGGATACTTCCTCAAGCATTCTCATTTCTCTGTAGGGCTTGTCACTAATGAGAACTTTGGATGAATTGGAGGGGACTAGGAGCCTACAGAACGTCAGAGACAGAAATCCCCACAAATGCAAAGCCATAAATTGTTTAATTGGGACTGATACTTTTCTGTTTAACTTTCCCAGAACTGGAAGTACGGATGTGTACCATTGGAAAGTCAAAAAATAAATATCCATTCTTCAAATATCTGGTCTGCATCATTTATTTTTAATACTAAATGTGACATTGTGCAATGTTTTATAGATTAAATTAAATTGCATGCACGAGATAGAGAGATGTTCAATTGAGTTCTTTCATGAAAAATGAGTTTCATATGGCAGTCTTCCTGGCAGCCGGCTCACATCCTGACAGATATTGGCTGACTTCATTTAAACAGCTGGGTTCTTGCAGCCTTTATGCTGTGTCTGAACAAGGGTGCCCCTGTTCAGGAGGGTAAAGAGAAGCCAAGGACAATGGCACGGGGTTTTGACCCTACTTCATGTTTTGGCTTTGTGGGAGCCTAGCCAGTTTGGTTGTTCACCTTCCTAGACATGGACGGAGAGGGGCAGACCTTGGACTTTCCATAGGGCAGGGAACCCAGACTGCTCTATGGACTGGAGAGGGAGGGGGAGAGGAGTTTGGGGGAGGGGGAGAAGGGTGGGAGGAGGGGGAGGGAAATGGGAGGCTGGGAGGAGGCGGATACTTTTTTTTCCTTTTCTCAATAAAAAAAAATTATATGAAGCTTGAAAAAAAAAGAAGGAAGGGAAGGATTTTCTTGTGAGTAAGGAGTTTCACAAATGATTTCTTACCTCCACAATTGACAGAGAGTTAAGTCGCGGCTTGCTGTGTAGCAGTAATAGAGGTGCCCAAGAGGCGCTTTTTATTCAATTCAACATTTTTCCCCCAAAATGAGAGATGCTATGTATGTTGCTCTCTGTATTGAAAGGCATTAGTGTGATTGGGTTTGGTGTGTTCCAAATGCCAGGTGGGAGGGAAGTCCTGGAAAATGTCGAGGTCTTAAGCCAGACCCACCTGCTATACAGGGAACTCAAATTCAGTTCTCAGCACCTTCATTGGTCACAACCACCTGTGCCTCCACCTCCAGGGCTGACACTTCTGATCTCTGCAGGATTCTGCTTTCATGTGAACATGCTCCATGCAGAAATGCATACATGCCCATAATTAAAAAAAAATCTTAGAAAGTACTAAACTAGTGGTTGTTCATCCTTGAGATCCCAGCATTCAGAAAGCTGAGGCAAAAGGATCCCAAGTTCACAGTGACATAGCAAGACCTTGTCAAAAACATGCAAGCAAATAAAAATCCAGATACCAAGGGGACTTTTTCAGCTGGACAGCAGCAATCTGAAGAGGAGCAGCACCCTCTTTATTACATAATCACATCTGTCTCTTGCCTCTGTAGAAAAGAACTCCTGTGTTGTATGAGACGTATAATATTGTGCAGGATGAGACTCTCTCCAGTGACTTTCATCCAGAGATTCTTCCTAATTAGTTACTCCAGGTTATATGAATTACTTATATTTGGAATGTGGTCATTCCTAGCAAATAGAGATGTTGAGAGAAATATGACAGCTGAGCTAATAGAGGCAGGTGGCTGGCTGCATGGAAACAGAAGACCGTAGCTTGGGAGGTCACTGACATCATAGCTGACCAGCAAGATCACAGATCACTATTGGGAAACCAAGGCTTGAGAACCATTTTTTTTTTTTTCTGAGAGAGGGTTTCTCTGTAGCTTTGGTGCCTGTCCTAGAACTAGCTCTTGTAGACCAGGCTGTTGAGAATCATTTTTGAAGGACTGAGGGACACATGAAGCAACAGCAACCCAGAGGAGAGGTTACCAGCCACCACAGAAATTGATCTTAGAGAAATTCAGAAGCAAAGTCAGTAATTGTGGGACCCATCTATCAAAAGATTACCTGAGGCAAAGGGATCTCCATCTTTAAGAAATTTGTGCAGAAGGCATTCCACAGCACTCTCTTCTAAAGTCAGCAGCTTTCTAAGATCCAAGTATGTGCTCAAGGCTGCATTCTGTGCTCAAGAGTACCTCCTGTTCTCAACACTCGCACTATGCTTGTCAACTGCAGAGCTTTCAGCTAGCCACTCAAATAAAAATCTGAGGCTGAGCTCTGACCACTGAAAGCAAGGCACAGAACCCCCGTGTTAGGAATAGCAGACCCAACTGGACCCTGCTTGCTTGCTCAGTTAATTACAGCTGTTCAACCTTCCTCAGAAGTAAAATGTTTTGTTTGCTGAAAAATCTTGGATTGCGTGATCTTCTAATAATGGTATATACCCTTAAATCCCAACATTCACGAGGCTGAGACAGGAGGAATACCACAAGTTCAAGGCAAGCCTGAGCTGCCGAATAAAACTTTATTTTAAAATAAATCAATCGATTAATAGAAAAAAAAAACAAGCAAGAAGTAAATAACACAGACTCCATTGGCACGGCAGAAAATGCTGGGAGCAGATCATGCGTAGATGAATAATAAAATATTATGAATACACTGAGAAGGAGAAGGAAACAGAGGGTGGGAGTGCTAGTGTACAGCTTTAGTCTCGGCTCTCAGGAGGAAGAGGAGGGAGGGTGTAGAGACTGTCATCCTTATTTGTGTAATTAGTTCAAGGCCAGACTGGAATATGTGAGATCCTGTTTCAAACTCAGAAAATATGGATTTAATTACTTTCATGACAGTGGCAGAGAGAGGGACTTTAATGAAAACATGCTCCAGAGAGTGAGGTGTGGTCAGTTTGTGGAAAATGCCACGTGTGTAAGATGGTGTGTACCTTAAATGCACTATGGCTATCATGTTTTTCTATGCAGATTCATGTTGGAAGCAGGAGTGAGCCTGTGGCTGGGAGAGGACAGAAGAAGGTGAGAGAGCTGAACCTGGACAGTGCCCACACCCTGCTTTGCCTGAGTGTTTGTTACTGCGCTTACAACCAAAAAGTGGTGGGGAGAAACCATGAAGAAGCTAGGAGAGACACTGGAAACTGTGTTTCCAGTCAAGCAGAGGAAGAGAGAAACTCAGCAACCTCCTAATGTAAACTGTTCACTGGGCCTGGACAACACTCACTGCTACTGGGAGAACTAAATTAAGACTTTTTAGGGAGAAAGTTCAGCTAATAAAAGCAAAAACGCTTGCCACATAAACCAGAAGACATAAATTTTATCTATCTGTCTGTCTGTCTGTCTATCCACCCACCACGCATCCATCATATATCTATCATCTGTCTGTCTGTCTGTCTGTCTGTCTCTCTTTCTCTCTCTCTCTCTCTCTCTCTCTCTCTCTCTTTCTCTCTCTCCTATCTATCTATTTTTGACTCAGGGTTTCTTTTAGCTCAGACTGGTCTTAAACTTTCTATATATCAAGTGGCCTTAAATTTTCGGTCCTTCTGACTCCGTCTTCCCAGCATCTTCTTTTGCTTGGAGTTCAGGTAAAAACCAGAGGCTGCAACCTCAGCACTAGCCTGAAGAATTTAGCACAGTAGCAAACAAGAGAGACCCTGCCTCAAACAAGTGGAAGGGAAAGTCCTGACATCTGAGGTTGTCCTCTAACCTGAACATGAATATCGTGAGAAGAGTGTTCCCCTCCCCCAATAACATACATGAAAAAACCTGCTTGGAGGAAGGGGCTGAAGCTGTCACTTCAGTTGGTGGAGCTTGTGCACAGCATGTAGAGCACTGGAAAGGTGGAGTCGGGAGGGCAGGAAAGTCAAGGCTGCTTGGATACACAGGAAATTTGAGGGCAGCTTGGGTGACAACACAATCTGTGTCAAAAAAAAAAAAAAAAAAACAAACCAGAGAGAAATCTTTAATAGAAACTATTATTTGAGCCAGGTGATGGTAACACACACCTTTAATCCTAGTACTTGGGAGGCAGAGGCAGGCAGATCTTTGTGAGTTCAAGTCCAGGTTGGTCTACAGAGAGAGTTCCAGGACTGGCTCCATAGCTACTGGAAAAGTCTGTCTCAAAAAACAAACAAACAAAACCAAAACCAACCAAACAAACAAAATACCCAACCCCCCAAAAAAACAAAAACAAAAAATAAACTACTAGATTTGAGCATGATATAAGGTATCTTCCTCCTTTTTTATTTTATTTTATTCCTATTTATTTTTATTATAGCCTTGTGCGGAGGGCCAAAGCCGTAGGTCCCCTGACCAAGCGTCGGTGGGTCTGACCAGTGTATCTCTCCTCGAGATACACTGGTCCAAGCAGAGTCCAGCCTTCACTAAGAGGATACATCACAGTAGATCAACAGCCAACGCTGTGGCCGCTCCATTTTCCTCTGACTTTTAGAATCTTTTATCCAGAGGGTCTCTGGGTTGCAGTGTCTCTGTGAAACCTGGAGAGTGGAAACTCTAGTGGGAAGGAAGGAGCTATTTCCCAAAAACCATTATTGAATGTCTTCCTCATGTAATTCTGTAAGAGGTTGTGTGTGTGTGAGGTGTGTATTGGAGGGAACATTCTTTTGCTTCTGGCTGGCCTGGCAGCCCAAAATGGTCTACCACCCCCTTCCACCATATGGATACAGAAAAAACATAAAAGGAAGTGCTCCTTGCCCTTGAGGAATTGATTGTGATGTGGGAATAGTAGGGGTGGGGGGGGGGTGGGGGGGGTGGGATGTGGGGAGACTGGAAAGGGAGGCAAATTGTTCCTGGCAGCTGGATTAGCTGTAGCAGAGCTGCAGAGGTACCCCAGACACCATTTGAAAAGGCCCAGATGGTCCTTGTGCTGGTGCCAGGTCTGATGTCAGCCTGGGGGAGGTGTGCAGGAGGACCAATCTCATTTCCTTCCTTTCACAGTTGCTCTGACCCCTTTGGAGAAAAGTCTCAAACAAAAGGCTGCTGGAGAGCAGTCTCTGGCTCAAGTGCGTGAACCACATCATAAATCTCTAGGGATATTGGGAGCCACCACTTCTCTTGCCAGAGTTACAGGCATAAAAATAAACACCCCTGGTGCCTGTGGAAAACCCATCCCATTTGTAGACACACAATTTCCGGCTTGTAGAAGAAGAAAAAAATCACCAAATAAAATTCTTTTTTCTTTCCTTCCCATTTGTCTCCCCTTTCCTTCCCTCCCTCCCTCCCTTCCTCCCTCCCTCCCTCTCTCATTCCCTCCATCCCTCCTTTCTTCCTTTTCATTCCACTCCTTCCTTTTGCCTTTTTTTGTATGATGTAGCTCCTGACCACTTGGTTGCACTCCCAGCCCGTGATGCCATCACTGTGACTTAGAGATCTGGAGAGGACAAATGAACAGCTCTTAGAACATAACAAAGCTCAGTTCTGTAGACTAATGGTATGGGAGAATTGTCTGTATTCTGTCAATCATGTTTTAAATAAATGCTGATTGGCCAGGCAGGAAGTATAGGAGGGAAAACCAGACAGGAAGTAGAAATGATGCAATGAGAACAGGAGAATTCTGAGGAGGAAGTTGATTCCTCCCACTCCTGTCCAGATCACTGAAGCAGCAGGATGTGATCTGAGCCACATGGCTAACATAGATCAGAATAATGGGTTAATATAAGCTACAAAAGCTAATAAGTAGCCTGACCTAATGGGCCAATCAGCTTTATAACTTATAGAGATCTCTGTGTGATTTTCTTTGGGGCTTGCCAGCTGTGGGGTACCGGGTGGGACAGAAACCCCAACAAACAGGCCCCTCTTGTTACAGACTAAATCATAGTTTGGATTTTCTATTCCTTTGACAAAACACCATGGCCAAAAAGTAAGTTGGGAAGTAAGGGTTAGTTGATGAAAACATCCACATTGCTGTTCATCACCAAAGGAAGTCAGGACAGAAACTCAAACATGACAGGAACCTGGAGTCAGGAGCTGATGCAGAGGCCATATAGGAGTTCTACCTATTGACTTGTTACTCATAGCTTGCTTAGCCTGATTTTTTATAGAATCCAGGACCACAAGCCCAGGGCTTAAACCACCCACCATGGGCTAGGCCCTCCCCATTGACCACTAAATGAGAAAATGCCTTACAGCTGGATCTCAGAGAGGCATTTCCTCAACTGAAGTTTCTTCCTTTTTGATAACTCTAGCTTGTGTCAAGTTTACATATAAAACCACTCAGTACAGGTATATTTCCAAGAAGAAATTAATTTCTAAGTGATGTTTTGATTTTTATCTTTACAGTATGACTATGTAGTGTCATCACAAACAGTTGGAAAAATAAAAAAAAATGTGATTCTGTATTTTTTCTTTATAAGGTATAAAAGCCTGGAAAACATGAATGAAAAGAACTAAATTTTAGCTGAAAATATGACACTACAGGACAGAACACATTTCAACATTTTTCACACTTGGTTAATATTTGGATCATATAATCATCAATGGTGAGAGCATCACTTCATATAGACACACAATACAAAGCAGTTGAAGTGTGTTTAGGTCATTTTAGAAGTTCTTTCTCCATCCAAGACAAAATTCATTTAATAGTTTTTTTTTTTTTACAATGAAACTCTAATCAATAGTGCAAATAGGGATTTTTTAAGACTAAATAATGCAACTTAAAGTTATAACAACTATATACTTACGTATTGAGGTAATAACCAGGAAAATAGTAAAAGCCTTTTCTCTTTGTAATGAAATATTGTATTTCTGTAAGCGCAGAAAGCTTTTTGTATGTATAGTACAAACACTAAAATTCACAGCACCCAAAAATCTTGACTCAAGCAGGCATTTCAAGGAGTCTGTGCTGGCTCTGAGCGGAGTGGCAGCACAGGCAGGTCAATGACAGGCATATTCAGAAACCAGGCTGTGTGAGGGCTTGTGGAGCACTTCAGATTAAACATTTGATCTGGATTTTGAGTTAAGTTTTGTTCATTGAATGATCTGAAATCTTGTGCTGTTGTTATTTTGTTTTCAACGGTGGGGGGCAACCCTCAGTTTCAGGAGGTGGGAGTTAGAAGGCCTGACAGAACTGAGGTGGGCTTCTAGGTAGGAGAGAAGCAACTGAAATAAATGGTAAGGGTGGGCAGGAGCTGCTATCTGAAAAGCCTGCAGTGCCCTGCTGTGAACAAAGCAGCTAAATAAAGCAGGGCTCTCACAGCAGGGCCTAAAAGCAAATGCACAGATGGGGGCAGGCTTCAGAACAGAAGTAGTTACGTTAGATAGCGAGGTAAGAGTCAGACTTTCCGACTCAGACCCTGGGTCCTACCTGCATCGACAGCAAAGCTGACCGGATGTCCAGTCTAGAGTCTGCCAAGCCAGACTTCTCTAAGTTCCTCCAGACACTAATCCGGTATAAGGCCTAAGAGAGTAGGAACATTGGGTTTCTGCCTGGTTTGTCGCTGTGTTAGTTGGGAACAATATCGAGAATTTAGACAGGGAGGGTTGAGAGCATCCTGATTATTCAGCTCAGACAGAATCCTAAGTGTACAGAGGCAAACAGGTCTGAGCATAGCTTGGTGAGACTTTAAAGTTCCTGAAGAAAATCTACTAGTGTCAATGATGTGGTGAGTGCAGCATATGGAGAGGCAGAGTGAACGTGTCAGTAGTGCTCATCATGCAGAGTAGAGGGAAACACTATCACAGATGCATGGGATACATGGGGCTAAGACACTGGAGGAGATGAAGGCAGGCTGAACAGAACTCTGAAATATTTGAGCTACAGGTCTTCTTCCTCTTGCCACCTTTGGTTTCCTGCCCCCAGGCAGTTTCCTGAGTGAAATATGAATTACATAAATGGAACTCACTTGTATGTATAGTCTTTGCAAAAGCTAGTTTCAAGTTTATCAGGCATTAGTAAATTAACTTCCTGATGTATAGATTGATTTCTATATGCTTTGTTAATACCAGATGATTGTTAAAATATGAATATGGGCTACTATGGTGGCTAATACCTGTAATCCCAGTCTTTGGAAGGCAGAAGCAGGAAGACCACAGCTGTGAGGCCAGTTTGGGCTACACAGCAAAATGTAAAACATATATTTCTTTATTATTATTTTAATTAATAAAATTATTTTCAAAATTACAGTAATAAATATAATTCTCTTTGACAGTATCATAAGTATGTGTTCTACATATTGGTCACCACCTCTCTATGATCACTCCGACATTGCTGTGTTAACTGGTATTGTGCAGGTCTTCAACAGGCAGCCATATTGTTGAAATTTTATGGGTGCAGTTTCTTTGTTATTTATAGAAGGCTTTATCTCATAGCAGGTGCCCTGAGCCTCTGATTCTTACATAGAAAGGCTCTTTCCTTCCTTTGATTACAGTGGAGTGTATGAGTGGTTTGTTGGTGCTCCATGCTTTTGCTGAATTAGGAAGGTGTCCCTAAGTGGAGAAAGGCAAGTCTGCTCCTGGATGTTGCTTCATATTTCTTCCAGGTCAGAGCATGCAAACGTAAATGTCTCCCCAGGTCCCTCTCAGGCATCAGCATTTACCAACAGACTGTGTTGGGTGCTACACTGGGTGTTGTAGAGAGACCTACTGGCTTAGGAAGATCACATCAAATCCTTTTTGTCACAAATTTACTGAATACGTTCCTGCAACTTTCTTGCCCCTGACAAATTTCCATCAATACTGACTCGTCTGATGGGAACAGCCAGTGCACAATGTGTGTGCTAACCACAGGGCCTGTCTGCCAAAAGTGGGAAGGGTATCCTCACCTCACCTTCTAACTAAAGATGGGAAGAAAGAAGCTTCTTGCCTCATCCCCTTTCCCATGAACTGGCCTATTTTCTTATGTTCTGGAAATTATGGTAGAGAAGAGGGTGGAGGATGGAGGGTCTGGAAAAGGAAAGAAGTGTGTGTGTGTGCGTGTGGCTTATTTTTTCATCTAATGTGTGTGTGTATCTGTGCATGCATGTGTTCTTATGGAGGACAGAAGTAGAAGTCATATATCTTAATCTTCCTGGTTTGTTGCTTTAGTCGGTGTTTTGTTGCTGTGAAGAAACACCATGACCACAATAGCAACTCTTATAAAAGAAAGCCTTTAATAGGGGCTTGCTTACAGGTTAAGAGATTTATTCCATTATCTTTGTGCCAGGGAGCATGGTGGCAGTCAGGCAGACATGGTCCTGGAGAAGGAGCCATGATTTCTACATTTGGACCCACAGGCAGCAGGAAGTAAGAAAGACACTGGGCCTGGCTTGAGTATTTGAAACTTCAACTTCCAACCCTAGTGAGACACTTCTACTACCAAGACCATATTTGCTCCAAAGGGGCCACATTTCTTAATCCTTGTTAAGAAGTGTTACTTGCTAATGACTGATCATTCAAGTATATAAACCTGTGGAGGCCATTTCTATTCAAACCACCACAATTATCCTCCTCTATCTTATTTTCTGAGACAAGGTCTCTCTTGGAACTGTTGTATAAGCCTTGAAGATTGCTTCGTTTCCATGTTCCCAATTGTAGGATTACAGTGCCAAATCACTGTGTCTGATTTTGTTTTGTTTGTTTGTTTCCATGGGTTCTGGGGTATTGATGTACTAACATGAACAGCCTGGTGCTATCAGAAGTCTTAATTATGCCTAGCCAATGAGGGACAGCCATGCGATGCTGCCTAAAGATCTACCAACAGGTGCTCTCAGACGTCTTGATTGTGCCTTGCTGTAGCCAAAGAGGGAAGGCTTTGTAATGGATCAGAATTCTTGGGTGCTGGGAGAATATATAAAATTCTTCTCGTTACTGGATAAACGAGTCTGCTCGTTCCCTTTCCCTGAGTCCTGGCATATCTGCCATTGATGCTGCACCTTCTTGCCCCTCCCCGAGGAAACCACTAGGCCCAGCAGCACCTTAAGCTTGTACTGGCTTTGCCTACTGAGTCATCTCCCCAGGCTTCCATCCAACATATTTTCATCAACAGTGACATGATAAGCCAAGGCAAAATGCTCTTTCACTAGACCTCTGACTTCTAGAAGCAACCAGACAGACAATAAGGTTTTGAACCCACTTAAACAGGGCTAAGCTATGAAGCAGAGGGTAATATATCCCCCATAAACCTGTCTTTCCTTTTTGCTAAGAATACTTGGGAACACATTAGAGATTTGTTGTGTCATAAGCTATCACAAGGTGATGGCAGTAAACCTGGACTAAGTTGTACATTACTAGGAATGATAATGATAATGGCATTTAGTTTATGAACACATAAATTTCCTGATAAGCAGCTCTCATTACATTGTTATCCAACAAAACAGCCTACTCACCAACTTTAGCTTTTAGGTATAGTGGCCAACCATCTCTTTCTTTCTCTGTGTTTTGAGACAGATACAGATGTAGCTTAATGTGAGGGTTGCCTATAACAGTTCTGAAGTTTGTGTGATTCTGGTTTTGCTTCTGGAAAAGGTTTTTCTATAACAAGCTGATCCATAATATGATTTAGGTATCATTTCAGAACAGAACTCCTTGGGGTGATCTATAATACGTGGACTGAAAATGGAAACATCAGTGACAGGATAAATTTAGTTTCTGCTAAAAGCCTTTGATTTAATTTTATTTCTTTTATCTGTTTTTCATGTATAAACCTAAATGACAAATGATAATTATTTCAAAATCCTGTGGCATGATAAATCCAAAGGAATATAAGACCATTTGTCAAAGATTTTCTGGTTCATATACAGTTGAAGGCTGACTTGTTACATAATTTCTCTCATTATTTCTCATAATTTCCACCCATAGTTCATTCTTAAGGAAGTATCAGAGTTAAGGTCTCAAAACCTAAACAGGTTCTCTGTCATAGTCACCAAATGACCATAATCCATGCACAGTGTTTGTATGTCAGTCTAATAACATGAAATGAATTGATTTTAAAAAATCTCATGATTCCACCTGGGTGTGTGGCATACTCATTTAATCTCAGGATTTGTGTGAGATCTGAGTTTGAAACCAGATTGGTCTACACAGTGAATTCCAGGCCAGTTAGAGATGCATAGTGAGACCCTGTCTCAAATAAATAAATATTTGCTGATTCTACCCAATTGTCATTTCCATCTCTATAAATGTCAGGTTAATTTCTGATGGATTTCTAATCAATTCCATTAACATTTCAAGACTTCCATTCATGGTGTGATTTGATACAAATTACCATAAAATTTTTTCAAATAATTCAGTAGTTTTATGCATTAGGCTTCTTTTTCAATATTGGTTTGACACTTTACAAAATCTCACTTTTTTAACTTCAGTAGATAAGAAAGGAGATAAGAAATATTTTTAATTTGACCTCAACTAAACTCAAAGTCAAGGTAAGACTTACAGAGAAATAATTTACAGCATTCTCAGGTGTTACTCAGAAAACTGAAGTCAAAACAAGCAAAGTAATAAGAAAAGCTAAGAGAAAAACAAAGTAAACAGTAACAAAACAATGTAAATGGTATATCTTTAGTAAGTTGATACCGGGTTTTATACATGCAGTATTCTAGAAAAAGTATCATATTCCTATCTTATGCAGATGGTATCCCTTTAGTAAGTTGATGTCAGGTTTTGTATATGGAAAATCCAGAGAGAGTATCATATTCTTATCTTATATAGATGGTATTCACTATCACAATTCATTGTTCAAGTCTCTATTTCTGTCTCCCAGTTGGAACTGGGTACACCCACACCAGGATTATAATACTGTTTTATTATTCACATAGTTCCTCTCATATGAATAGATGCTTAATTTATTTCTTAACACCTACTCTGACTGGGATTCACAGAGAACAAGAACTTAATTCTCTGATGTCCAGTGTCTGCCTAGAACATGGAAGGAGCTCAGTTAACACTGGTGAAGCTATAGCTCATGCAAGTTCATGTCTTAGAATGTTAATTGTGTGTTATGTAAGAAGGAAATGGGATATTCTCCTTAAAAATAGCATGAGTCATTGAGCAGCAGAATGGCTTGATCCAGTACATAACAGAAAACAAGTAGAGAGTTGTTTTTAACAGACTGCATTATCAATGGTGCAGTCCAAGAAATACAGCTCTCCTAGGCCTGTCATGGTCAGAGTCTTTTTGGAATCTGAAGGCGTAAGTCACAAACAATTCCACACCAGTTTGGAATTATGATTAATAGAATGGTTATTTATTTAAGGGGAAAACTTACAGATCACCAACCCAGACAACAGCCCTCTGCACAATCAGGAAAGGAGCCTAGTCACGGGAAGCAGAGCCGGAAGCCAGAGAGAGAGGAGAGGGAAGTGGCCTCTTTTTTTAAAGGGAGAGAGACCACACCCCGATGGGCTGGTATCTCAGCGGCTATTGGCTGAAGGAGCGGAAGGAGATCCCACAACAGGAATCCCTTGCTTCCCCAGCTGTTTTTGTATGTATTCAATTTGGAGCAGTTGTAGCTGGTACTCTCCATAAGAGGCACAAAGTAAACACATTAGGGCATCATAGTGCAGCAGGTTCATAACTATCCCCCATGGTATCAAATCTCCAAATGGCCAAATGAACCCTGAGATGTTTCTGGAAACTCTTCTCAGAATCACACATGCTGTCTGAGGAGACACAAGAAATTTAAGGAGAGCATACTTGTCTTTGCTTCTTCTAGGGCTTTCTAAGTATGTGCTCTGGTTACAACATAGGACAATTTTTGCTCTCAAATCCCTTAGGTGACCAAAGAGCCTGACTAGTAATTTAATGTGTACCTTTCAGCTTGAAAGGTGACAGCTCTCTAAATGAAGGTAAAAATCCGCAGATGGTACAGCACTGGGCTGCTTCCATACAGCCTCTGACACTCACAGTCTTGCAGAGACAATTCCCCCCCACACACACACAAACACACACAACCCTCCATGCAGTTCAGTAGTTTATTTCTTGCTCTTTGACTTGCCTGCTGAATTGCTGTAGGCAGAGGAGGTAGGAGTCTATGCACTCAATCTCTGGTTAAAAATCTCCTTAAAGACATTCATGCTTTCCCATTAAGAACATAATACTATGTCCCATGTTTATGCTTCTCAGTAAGTATGGTAAAAAGTGCATATTCTGTTCTTTTTTTCCCCCTTTTTGGGAGTGAAGATAAAGAAGAGCCTACAACTGACAGTGATGTGGGAGGAATATAAATTTCCTCACCACTGAAGAAGTCAAATCCAGAGGTGCACAGGGTAGGTTGTGATTAGACAGAATTTGCCTCATTGCTCTGGTGTCAAGGTATGAACCAAAGTTCTCAGAAAATAAATAAAGAAAGAAAGAAGGAAGGAAGGAAGAAAGGAAGGAAGACAAGATAAAAGAAAGGAAGGAAAGGAAAGGAAAAAAGAAAGATATAACCCTTTCCCTAGTAATGATTCTACAAGGCCAAATGACCAACCTTTGCAATTTTGGAGTGTTGAAGCAGAACACATTAGATGGGAAGGGGAGATGTGAATTAAATAATCCCACACTAGCTCCAAATAGGGTATGCTAAGGTTTTTCTTTATTAAAAGGAAAACTCACGGATCACAATGAGGAAACAGGAATGGGGTAAAACATTCAGGTGTTGTGAGTGGGACGAGGCTGAATGGATACTCCCATGACTTTTGATACCCAAAGCCACTCCCAACCTTGTCCAGCTTCTTAAAGGCCATTGCTAAAGGAGGATCCCCATCATCTGCACTTTTTCTCTAAATAAGAGAGTTCCAAAACCAATACAAAACTATATACAATAAGAACAGATATCAAGTATAAAAGTTAGAATTACAACTAGCATAAACAATATTAAGCAAGAAACAAAGAAATATATGCTAAATGTTTTGATAATTATTTTATCTTAAGGAGTCTAAGTCTTGTATTAGTAATGGCTTGGCTAGATCATAAGAGGAAGGTAACTATGACTATCTAATCTTCAACTCCATTAAAGGTCTGAGATAGGGGATAATATTACTTGAGTAGGCAGGAAGTTTAATCAAACAACTTCCAAAATGTGTAGTAGATAACAGAGACAACTAGATACTTCGACAATCACCTAAAGTCTCATTTGCAACCAACTTTGGCTAAGGCCTAGAGTAACTAAGAGATCATTTTCAGAGGCAGGAAAATTTTCAAAAACCATTTTACCCTGTCCTGGCAAAGTTTGGCAGTCCTTTTACTTGGATCATGCTTGTTTAGTCCAAACACAGTGCATTTAGTCAGTGGTTGAGGCATGGGCAGCTCCTTGCCCAAAGGCCAGTTTTGCCAAGAAGAAAACAAGCTCCAAGTGAAGTGTCTTCAATACTCAACATTCAATCAGGAATAGATTGGTGCTGCCAGGAGTAAGAGTGTCTCATGTCAACAGAACCCTAAGTTATTTAAATGCCATATTCAACAGTTCTTTGAAGTGATTGAAGTTTACCTGTCTATGGAGAATATAATCTCTATGTATCTAAAGAACCTGACTAGTCTAACTATAAGTTAGACAAACATGCATGACTACTGACCTCTAATACTTGATACCTATATAATTAAAGACTAAGGTTTTATATTAGAATATTAAACAGTCTTTAAACAACTGTGCCGAAAATGAGGACAATGTCCTCAAAATGTAAACAATGTATAATAAGTACCTTGCTCAGAGGTAGAAATGCATAATGCAATATAATAAATATATCCTAAAATTGTATCAATACACAAAATGTCTTAAACATGCAGGCCTACAATTTGACAAAATAACCTTGCATAGATGAACAAATATTGTAGACAGAAATAGAAGCATATTCAATATAACAAATATAATTTGTAAATTGCCTATAAATAATAATTCAAAAGTATTCACTCTATTACTATTATTATTATTATTATGTGAGTAAGCTCACACTGATCAACCTATTATCTCATAAAATTCCCTTTTTTTAAAAAGAGATCTTCGAGTCTACATAATTTCCACTCCAGCTCCGAACCCTATACCAGTTATAATCAATCCCTAAACGATGTCCCTAACCCTGAGGACAGACTTTGTTGGGAGAAGGGCCATCATCTTCTAAAATTATTTCCAGCTGTCATGGAAGTGATGTTCTTTTTATTGGATCCTATAAAACTAAAATGATGGTTAAGTTTTGAGATTACTGTCTTGTATAATTGCAAATGATCTCTGAGTAGTCAATAGGGTTTTTCTGAAGTTCTTGTTTGGAGTTCTAGCGAGAACATTGTAAGAAGTTGTACCATTTAAGCTAACCAAGTTGGAACTATCTTGAACAGCGGGTACCCAAAACTAGTCTTACAGTAGTGCTATCAGCATCATGACATCATATCAACCAGGTGGAGTTGTTGTGAGGCCCCCATCTTCTTCCTGGAAACTTCAAAGATTATTGAAGGAAAATTTATTGTTCATTGTGGAAAACTTAAGCATTATTCATATAGACATATATTCAATGAAAGATACAATATAGACAAAATAAGTATGGAGAAAAGCAAAGTATTTCCTAAAACCTTTCTTCTTTCTGTCCAATACTGGATGGCTCCTGACATGAGACAGAAACTCTGAATTTTTCTTTTAACAACATTCTTGGATTTAGAGAAGGATAGCCATTGTCCAACGCCAAAGCCAGACTCAATTTTTAAGTGAGTTTATAACTCTGCTTATATATTTAATTTCTAACCTCAGACTACCTGTCCTCATAAGTCATATTCCTCATTGCTTGGTGATCCTTTCTGGATAGTTATTTTTCTTCTCTTAAGGAATCCAAATGTTCAGGGTCTCTTGACTTTTTGAAGATGAGTATTTTTCTGCAAAGACAAGAACAGAACCTTGCCCCAACTCTCAGGAGGTTTTCTTATCACCTGTGCCCTTGTCACCTCTCTGGATGAGCTGTCATTTCTCTTTTTCAGGAGGTTTTTCCTTTTCAAGTTGAATCTTTATTAAGTTTTATTGTATTCATAGCTTTTCTTCTCCTGTGGAAACAACAGAAAAACTCCTTACCAAATGTAGCACATCTCCTGGTTTTCATTCTGAGGTCAATGTATCCTTAAAATACACTCATTAGTTCAGAAGCTTTTTCTATTATCCAATGTCTCTCATTAGCATTAAGAAAATTCAAGTTTAATAAAGCATTATGTAATCTATTTCTGGGGGTATTTTTCATCTCCTTCTGTTTGTTTAGCATATCTTTTATAGTTCAATTTGAACTTTCTATAACTGGCTGAACTGTAGGATAGTTTGCTATACCTGTAATATGCTTTTTATTATAATAAACAAAAATTGTTTCATTTTCTTAGAGACATATGCTCGACAATTATCTGTCTTTATTTGTGTAGGTATAACCATCACGATCATAACTTCAAATAAATGATTAGATTACTGAATAATGAATAAGCCTTTTCTGAGCTCAAGGCAGTTGCCCATTGAAAACATGAATAAGTGTCATTGGTGTGTACATATCTTAATTTTCCAAATTCTGTAAAGTGGAACACATCCATCTGCTGTATTTTACTTCTTGGAGTACCCTTTGGGTTACTCCTGCAGGTTATGGTATTTGGTTATAGAAAAAGCAAGTAGGACATCTCTGTATAATCTTCTTAGCTTGTTGCTGTGTAATAGAAAATGCTTTCTTTAAACCTTTGCTATTGACATGATGTTTTTATGAAATTCTGAGGGATGCAACACACTACCAATCAATTTCTACATTGCCTTGTGTTAGAGGACCTGGCAGACCTGTAAGGGATCTGATGTTTGTTATATATATGGGACAAAGCCTATTCCTGATTGTATCTCAAACCTGAGTGAATAATAAAGTCAATTCTTTATCATCTGGTATAAGTTCAGTAGTTTCTATATGAAAGACAACTCTTTCTGCATACTGTGAGTCTGTATCTATATTGAGAGGTTCTTTAAAATCCCTTAGTACCATGTATATAGCGCATAAAGCAGCCTTTTGAATAGAACTATATGAGTTTTATTCCACCTTACTTAAATCTTCTGATTTGTAATGTGCTTTTCCTCATTTATTCGGATCAGTATGAAATGTATGGGCTTCAGTAATTGGTGCATCATGTACAATTTGGGGAAGAATCTATGTATTTATCTTTATAAGGTTAATTCTGTCACCTTTGGGATAATTGCTATTAATCTCTTCTAAAAAATAGCACAAGCTCTTTGCTAGGGTTCGTTGGCTTTCCATAATTTTTAATTTCATCAGTAGTAAAAGGCCCTATAGTCTTGCTAGGTCTATACCTGCTAGTTGATGAAGTCTCAGTTTTCTTTTTATAATTAATTCAGAGACTTTTTCCACATATTTTTTTAAATTTTTTACTTCATTTATGTGGTAAAAAGATTCATTCTAAGATAATATCTTCCCTGTGCATTAAAATTCTTCTAGGGGAAATTCTGGAAGGCAATATGACTAGAATACAATAAAGATTTGGATTCACCATATCAACATGAGCCTCCTGTTATTTTACTTCAAAAACCGTTAATTCTTTCTCAGTTTCAGCTGTTAATTCCCTAGGACTATTTAAGTATTTGTCACCATCTAAGGTTTTGTTTAAATGAATTATTAGATCACGTGTTATCCCAACAGTTGGTCATAGACTGGAAATGTCTCTTAACGATCTTTGAAAGTCATTAAGAGTCTGCAATCAGTCTCTCTTAATTTGTGCCTTCTGTGTTCCAATATCCTGTAAACCTATTTCTAACCTAAGTAATTGATGAAATCTCCTCTTTGCATTTTTCTCAGAACAATTTGTAATCCCCATTTTGACAAAACTTTCTTTAGTTCTTCAAACATTCTTTCTAAAGTATCTGCATTTCAATCAGATGGCAAAATGTCATCCATGCAACAGTAAATTATAGATATTGGAAATTGTTTACATATTATTTCCAATGGCTGACATACAAAGTATTGGCACAGAGTGGAGATATTGAGCATTCCCTGTGGGCGATCAGTCCCCTGATATGTTCTAGTTTGCTGGGAATTATTATAAGTAGGCACTATAAAGGCAAGTTTTTTCTCTATCTTTTTCTTGTAAAGGTATAGTGTAGAAATAATGTTTTAAATCAATAACTATAAGAGGCCATCCTTTTGGTAATAAAGAAGGCAGAGAAATTCCAGATTGTAGAGGGTCCATAAGTTAAATTACCTTGTTGACAGCTCTTAGATCTGTCACCATTCTCCATTTTCCAGATTTCTTTTTAACAACAAATACAGGAGAATTTGAAGGGCTGGTTGATTCTTCAATATGGTGAGCATCTATCTAGTTGCTCCTGTACCAACTGTTCTAAAGCCTGCAGTTTTTCTTCTGTTAAATGCCATTATTTAAACCATAGTGGTTTCTCAGTTAACCATTTTAAAGGCAGGGCTGTTAGTACCTCTGAATTTTTGCTAGTTGCTTTGTGGTTTTTTACAACATGAATGGCTGGTGACCTTTATTTATAATACCTTATAATATCCTTCCCAGAAATATGAGTTTTTTGGGACTGCAGGAATGTTTATCTGGGTATTCCATAGCTGTAACAGGTCATGACCCCATAAATTCATTGTAATATTAGCTATATATGTCCTCAGTCTTCCTCTCTGTTTTTCTGGCACTACGCATCCAACCCATATTGTGATTTGTTTCACTTGAGATAGGGTTTTAATTCCTAGGAAGTGAACATCTGCCTCTTGAAGAGATCAATCTGGATGCCAACATTCTGGAGTAATGATAGTCAAATTTGCACCTGTGTCCAGTAATCCCTCAATGACAATGTTATTTATACATACATCTTTGATCTTTCATCCTTTATAGAAGTCTACCAAAATATATATTTCCTATTTCCTACTGGAGTTTTTGTCTATTCCATCATCCAGAACAGTATTGTTTTTTTACAGTAGGCTCTGGATTTTTAAAATTTTCCGGGTGAGACAGGTTCTCCACAGTGACTGGGAATGACTGAACCACATTTGACATGGGGACCTATGAGAGGGGGCCTTCCAAGGAGCTTCCCACTGGTATTGGGTTGCCTTTTTCTATCATTTGTTAATCTACATTCATTGGTCCAATATTTTCTTTGCCACACCTCCAACATATTCCAGAAGGTTGAGACATTCGATTTTTGCCATTCCCAGAGGAGGCATTATTTCTAGAAATTCCTTGTCTACAATCCCTTCTTTAGTGTCTTTTCCTATCACAATTATAACATTTGTCATTTTGGTGTCTCCTCACACCATTGAAAATTGCTTCTCCTACCTAAGCCTCAGTACTATAGTCAAATGTCTCAACACTTATTGTATTCAGGGTCCATACATCTATTGATACTGATCTGACAGTTAAAGGCCCAAGTATCTTTTTACATTCTAAGTTGCCATTTTCAAAAGCCAGACTTTCAGTAAGTACTTGTCTAGTTTCTGTATTGGTGAGTTTAAATCCTGTTCTTTTACCTTCCCTCCCTGCTCATCAGTTCCCATTATTTCCTCAACCATTTCAAATCTTTTTACGACTGCCTATTGTAACATCTGACTCTCCAGTCCTGTGTGCTGTTCGAGTGCCCTCGTTGATTCATTTAGCTTCTAGCCCTTATTCTGCACATATGATTTCAAGGTATGAAATTCATCCAGTAAAGACAGTGTCTCATCCTTGAACATTATTTGGAGAGCATGCATGTTGTCTTCCTGGAAAGATACCTTATCTGTTATCCTGTTATAAATTTTCAATGGATTCTGATTGTGAAACTCAACAGTATGAATTCTTTCATATAATTTCTCAGCACCCTTCAACAGGGATTGAATTTTGTTTGTCAAATTAATGTTATCCTTTCCAATGGCATTATTTTTTTCAGATAGCTGTTCATTATTAGTCTGTAAAGACTATATCATTTCTAAAATTGTTTCATTCTTGGCTCTGTTATCAAACCATTTTTTAAACATATAATATGAAAAACAAAGCTAATTCCCCAAATCAAATAAATGGATGTATAAGGAAAATCACATAAGCCTTGCACAATACCATCCATAATGTAAGCAAAATGGTTATTAAATTCCTGAATGGTACTATTGTTAGTCATCATATAACTTTCAAATTTCAATTTACTTGCCTGCCATAGCAATTACAGAGAATTGGGGTAGGTGTAATAATCTTTATTGACCAGCAGGTGTTGTGGTTGTAGCCATGTGGCTGAGGGACGTGAAGGAGAGAAGTGAGCTGGCAGAGAGCCTGCCAGCTTCTTCAGGATTGGTGGCATTACCGCACTGGTTCTGTGCAGTGTCCCACACTGTTTCCTGCATGCAGTGGGGCCTACTTAGATACTGATAAATATGCTTTGTTTAACAAAATAAGAGCAGTTATTAAGGGCAATTAAAATGATTCCATATACAGAGAAAGTTGGTGGCCAGAATAAGAAGGATCCCTCAGTTGCACAAGGTCCTAGACAGTGGTCTGGTTGTCGTCTGGAGAAGCAGTAGCAGATGGGTTGTGAGCCACTGGCGGGGAAAGTCAGGTTCCTAAGCAGCGGCAAGTGGGCCATGGGTAGGCAAGAAAGGAGCCTAGGCTGGAGAATGGGGAGTATGGGTAGGGGTGGGGGTAAGCATAGACTCAGTTCCACCTTGGGCAGCCAGATGAAGTGGAACATGTCAGATAGGAGGAATGTGAATCAAATTATCCCACGCTAGCTCTGGTATACTCAGGTTTTTCTTTATTAAAAGGGAAATTCATGGATTAAAATGAAGAAACAGCAACGGTGTCCAACATTCAGGTATGGCAAGCAGGAAGAGGCCAAGTGTGCGCTCCCACAGGTTTTTGGTCCATAAAGGCATGCCCAACCTAGTCCAGTCTCTCAAAGGCCATTGGTTAAAGGATGTTTAGCTTCAGAGTGTTAAAATATAAAAGTCGAATTATCTTGGGTTATTTTCGGTCCCATTGAAAGCCATTCATTTCCCACTTCCATGTCTGATTATCAAAATCCTGAATATGCCTTCTTCACAGACCACTAGCTTTCATAAACCTAGAGGCTAAGGTTATCTCCGGATAGTTCCGGAATGTGTAGAGAAGTTTTTCCTGCTTTTCTGAAACCTGCCTACCTGTTCCCACCTTTGGTAAATGCCTTCATATGTGACTTTCTTTGTTCTGTAACTAGAGAAATCCACATACCACTTCCATAGTGGAGTATGCCCTTTCAGGGCAAACTGCATCCATATTCTCTGGCCACAATCATTGGCCATAATCATTCACATATAGCTTCATAATAAACTCTTATTTCCTTTTGGGTTTGAGCAGTAGTGTGTGTGTGTGTGTGTGTGTGTGTGTGTGTGTGTGTGTGTGAGAGAGAGAGAGAGAGAGAGAGAGAGAGAGAGAGAGAGAGAGAAAGAGAGAGAGGTGAGGGAGGATTTGTAAGGGGTGGCTGTAACTCTTCTAGTCCTGCCTCTAAGCTAGAGGTGTCTTTTGTTTTCTTCCTCCCAAATAGGGAAGACAAAAGGAAGAATTATTGAACATACATATGCTAGCTTCCCTTTTTAGTTTATGTATTTATTTAAAGACTTAATTTCATTATTTGTTTTACAATGTATATGTATATTTGTATGGGGTGGGTATGTGCACATACGTATAAATGCTTATGGAGTCTAAAGGTGTCAGATTTTCTGCAGCTAGACCTATATGTAGGAGGCTGTAAGCTGGCTGGTATGGGTATGGGGACTTGAATACAGTTCCTCTCCAAGAGTAGTATGCACTCTTAACAGTTGATCCATCTCTCCAGTCCCATTTTACTTTTAAAGGTCTATTTCAGTAGTCAGAGGTATATCTGTTGTAAAATGGTGTGAGCAAGAGTTTGGTATGCCAATGGATCCACAGTAGGTGAGGGACAGACATGCCATATAGGCAGAGCTTATGTGGGAGTTTTATTGGGATATATAAAGGGAGAGAGGGATGGAAGAAAGAAAAAAAGAGAGAAAGAGAAAGAATACACAAGGAGCAGCCTGCCTTTTCAGAAGAGCTGCAGGGGGCATGGGAGAGGAAAAGGGCAGAGCTTGTCTATCAAAGGGACCTTTACACCTGCCTAGCAGCCATAGGACCCTAGGCTGAACAGGGTACTCTCTGGGTGAGTCCTGCCAGGTAACAGGGACCAACATAATACCTGAATCCTAACAATTCCTCCTTTCTTCTTGATAAACAAATCAATCTGATATTTTTTAGAAGTGAAAAAAAATCATAGGTCAACATTGTTCTTTTATTTAAGTTATCATTATCCTTGGAGTTTAAGGAGAACAGTTAAAAATATTCTTAAAAAGACAAGTGGGTTAAAAGAAAGGCAATGAAAATGATCAAAGCAATTTAACATTTTTTGAAAAAATCCTTTCTGACCTCATTCTAAATTGGGTCACCAGTCAATTAAATTTGAGGTACATACCATTAGTGATTGATGTATATCAAAGGACAGCAGAGTCTTGACAAAGATTCACAAGAGTCTTAGAGGTTTAATCTAAGGCTGAGATGGCAATGTGAAGTCCAGGAAGGAGAGAGGCAGCCCACACAGTGGCAGGCCATGGCCTTTTCTTCACCTGAGTACCATAGAGAGCATGCAGCAGCCAGTCACTGAGGAAGGACAGCATTCCAAATGATTCTGGAAAGGCAGATCAATAGGCAGGCCATTTGACATGTTTGCTTCTAAAAGCCTAGTAACTCAGTTAAAGCTTGACTTAGGTATCTGTGCTGAGAAAGTGCCCGCTGTGATCAGCAAGCCTGGGTGCAGTTGTGCTAGGTGAGTGGTGAGCCTTGCCTGATTTTCAGAAAATCTGGTCAAAAGAGAACACAAATCCTGAGAGAGAAGAAGACAAGGACCGCTGAACTGTTTCCTGAGGATCCTACATGTCCTATTGGTGGGCTGACAGTGGTGAGGCGTGGTGGCATTGAGATTGGGAAGCCATTGAGACATGCCAGTCTGCCTCAGCTCCATGCAGCCTCACCTTTTGGGCAGCCATGGCATCTATCTAAAAACCACTGTGCTTAAAACCAGGGACAAACTCAGACATTTTAATGCCAATGTATTTTGCAACATAATAAGTACCGTGGCCATAACACCTATCCAGAATTGCATCTCCTAGGTCTGTGGATGAATAGCTTTTGCTTTCTGGAACAGGGAACTCTGGAGAACTTATGCAGTGTTTTTCCTCTCCCCCAACAGGGAGGAACATTACTAATGGTGATGTCACACAAAATGAAACCTGGATATGTGTAAATCAAATTCTCCCAGACTCCCCATTCCATCTGAACTAGAACAGAAGGAATACTCCTAGAGTTTGGTTCCTTCTAGTCCCAATATTGCCATAGTCCTATTACTGCTAAAACAATCGGTGCGAAATATTTTGTTGAGAGTCTTTCTTCTAAGGCATATACAGTGAGGACCTTTCTAACCACTGAACCCATAGGGATACAGTACCAGCCCCACAGGTCAGAATGCAAAAAAATATCAATATTCAAACTTAGAGTCCATGTGGGTGGAATTCTGGCCAGGGCTGGAAGTTGAAACAGACACTGATGGTTTGTGAAAAGTTACTTGGGTAATAATTTAAAGATGGAGATCTTGACTGTATGTGTCAGAGCACAATGCCTTTAGCCAAAGAGCAAAAGCTCAATCCAAAGTCAGTATGTTTGGTCTTTCTTGCCAAGCACATGCATATTTGGGAATTTCTAGGTAATGTCTGGGATTACCTACTGCTTTGTCATATAGATGAAGTGTTAGTTGATAGGGTAACTGGTCCTCTTCATCAAGGTGCTAGTTACATCCAGGGAGATCAGAGTATAAGAATTTTCTGTTGTCTGCAAGTGAGATAGGACAAGTGGGTTAAGAAAAAACAGTACAGTACAGCTTCTCCTCTGGTTATAGCTCTTGGCAACCCATGTTCTTTCCTCTTCTCAGTGTCTAAACCTCATTCCTTCTTGCTTGGGTGATTTATTATCTTCTGACTTAATCTGTCCCCATGACCCCTGTCTTCATCTGAACCCTACCCTCATTTCTCCATGAACTGGCTTTTCCTGTGAATAACCTCCTAATCAATATAAACCTCAGACCCTGCCCCTTCTCAATAGCTTGACATTTCATAATCTTGTACTGCAAGCAGAAGACTATATAATCTGTGACAATCAAGGACACCCACAGCTTGTTTTATACTTGTGCTTCCCAAGTAGAATGTTTTTGATTTTTTTCCCCATGTACTTTTGAGACCTGTTTTAAATACTAGAAACAGTGATGAGCAAAACAGAGTTCTGATTTTGATATATCTACGTGAGTTAAACTCACAAACACTCCCTCTGGGCTTCAGCTATTTGGAGCCTTGGCATTTACTATTCCATTTGGTTGAGAGACTGCCTTCCAGCTTTTTGTTTAACATACCTATTAGCTTAGTTTAAACAACTCCCTGAAGATGCTTTCTTCTGTACTCGCACTGAGGTAAAGGCTTTAGTGTTGCTTACTAGGTTGTGGTTCTCCACCCCTCATGGTAGTCACTTCTGAACACATACACCCAAGCTTTTTCCCTTCTCTCCTCTTGGGGAATTGCGCTGCTTAATAAGCATGAGTTTGAAACCTGTCTTAGTTTCATTTCTGTTGCTGTGGTAAAATAAAAGGACTCTTTTAGCTTAGAGTCCGTCATTATAAAGAAGCCAAGGCAGAAGGTTTAAGTAGTGAGTCACATCACGTGTCCAGTCAAGAGTGGAGAGCAAAGCGTGCATGTACATCTACTCTCTTGCTTGTGCTCACCTTGATTTCTCCATTCACACACAGTTCAGAATCTTCTGCCTAGGGAATGTTGCCACCTACAATGGGCTAGGTCTTCCCACATCAATTAACTTAAGACAGGGACTAGAGAGATCAGCCAGAAGTTAAGACTACATGCTATTCTTCCAGAGGATATGAATTAGATTCCCAGCACCCATCGTGGGGGGTTCCCAATCTCCTGAAACTCCAGCTCCAGGAGACCCAACACCTCCAGCCTTCACAGGCACTAGCACTCATGTACACATTTATACGCCCAGACACATAAACATATACATAAAATCACAAATAAAATAAATATTAAAAAATCTTCATTAAGATAATGCCTCATAGACACCATCACAAGGCTCAGTGGATCTGAGTCTTGTCTTGGCCAATGTATAAGTCATAGGACCTATGGCTAGTTTGTAATATGTTTCAAAATTTTGAATTTGTATAACGGGAGTCATAGTTGGGCTCATCTCAGAAGTTTACCTATGAGAATAATAAATTTCTTATTAATAGTACTTACCACTGTGCTAAGCAGGAATGTTAAATGCTCAGTAATGATTTTTTCTAGGCTACAGCTTAACTTTCTATACCACTGACTCTCAATATGTATATTTCTTAAATAATGGAATTGTGAATTGGTTTCTCTCTTCAGAAGTCATTCTGCAGTGCTTGTTGTTGAGGCTAAGTGAGAACTTCTGTGTTTATTTCTGCTCCAACTAGGAAGTTGTATCATCTGGAAAACCACCCTATTCTTCATCTTCACTATTTCACAGCTTCTAGCCATGTCTTTTTCACATATTCTCCTTGTGTTGAGATATTAACAGTAAAAGAAGTTCAAAACGATGAGGAGGAGATGAGCGTAACCTGCCAACATTGCCACAGATGTTCCAAAAGACACCAGGAAGCTTGCATCTGTCAGATAGCTCGACCTCAGGAAACTAGAGCTCATCTCCAGTCTCAGAGAAACAACCAATGATACGGAAATATGGAGATTTCTCCACACAGCCCAGTTATGACTCTGAGCTACCGAACACCCCTTCCAGTTTTCCTTCTACAAAACTCTGACAAATGCTCAATGATTGTCACCAATGCATTCTGTTCTTGGTTCTGTGCACACAAGTTTGTAGATGACAGAGATTCTGATATTAAGTTACAGTGGCAGAAGCAAACTGAGTCAGGGACCCATTTAGAGATGCTCTACTTTAGTTTAAACATGAAGATGGTGGTAGTGTAGACAAGAGTACTGTTGAGAATTGCTGCTTGAATGTTACATGGGGGGGATGAGAGTTGAAGTCGATGTTTTGGGTGGAATGTGATTGTTGTGTTTTTCCAATGATGACAGAGGGATCCTTTTATTAAAACCTGTCTACTGAGACTGTTCTTTCAAACCCATGTTTTGGCAAAATCTTCTTTAAGTCAGCCATCAACCTCTTGGAAGAAGCTTCTCATTTAACTATTTCCCCCATTTTACAACCTTCTGGGTTTCATTTTTTTAAAGAGCCAATTAAGTTTTTTTTTCCAACAAAGAGCAACACTGCCCTGACAACAGAGATGAGGAGAGGAGGGAAGCAGCCAGGAGAGGAGAGGAGGCCTGAGCCAGCCACACAGTACCACAGGACAGTGTCCAAAAGGACAGTTCCTATAACCCCCTGTAATAGGTTCAGACTTGCCCCAGAGTATGCCCAAAGATGAAAACATTGAAACCTCAGCCAATCAAAAATATACTAGACTAACTGCTGCTTGCTTTACCAATCATGTTTGAGATCCTGTTTCTAAAATTTCCCTAGCTGTGATTAAAAGGAGCCTGCATGCTCTTCTCAGGGCCACCATCATTTTGTACAGGTGACCCCACATATGGTGGTAAATAAATGCTCTTTGCTCTTGTATATTATTTGAGTATGGGGTCTTCCTTCAGCATTTTCTTGGTATTAACATGTATGCAAGAGACATTAACATGTATTCAAATGTGTCTGTCAGTGGGTCTTGAGGTCATGGATAAAATGTTGGCATATTACTACTGGTTCTTAGTTTATGGATGACAGAGATTACAGGCAGGCATTAGGAGTTAGAACAACACAGAAAAGAGAAGGCATGAGTTGCTCTGTACTTCTGTCTCAGATTTGTCTTTCGTTTACCTATACTTGCAGGGTTGAGGATGGCCAGCTTGGGCACCACAGGCTTCCTGTTATCTTGGCTTTGACTTTCCTGATAACAGATTGCTTAGGGAGTACCAGCAACCTCCATCCCTGGCCAACACTGCACCAGACAGCTTCTTAGAGGCAGAATAACCCTCTAAATTAGAATAAAGTCTAATAGCTGCTTTATGATGCACAAAATGGCATGTTAGCCACTAAAGAGAAGTAGAAATTGAGCACCTTTTTATTTGTTTACCCTCCAGTACATTTCTTTTTTTTTTTTAAGAGTCTGTATAAATGGCACTTTTATTGAAGGCTTATTAGACACAGGTGCGGATGTAAGTATCATTACCCCAGAATCTTGGCATCCGAATTGGCCTCTTCAAGAGGTAGATGTTCAGTTCCTGGGAATTGGAACCCTATCTCGTGTAAAACAAAGCACAAGATGGGTTGAATGCATAGGGCCCGAAGGGCAAATAGGAAGACTAAGGCCATATATAGCCAATATTGCCATAAATTTATGGGGCCGTGACCTGCTATAGCAATGGAATACCCAGGTTAACATTCCTGTAGTTCCAGGAACTCATAATTCTGGGAAGGATATGATGAGGTATTATGGAAAAAGGTCACAAGCCATTCAGGCTGTACAAGAACATACAGCAAATACCAAACCTTTAGAGGTACCAACAGCCCTACCTTTAAAATGGCTAACTGAGAAGCCAATATGGATCAAAAAGTGGCCTCTAGCTGAAGATAAACTACAGGCATTGGAACAGCTGGTGCAAGAGCAACTAGATGCTCACCATATTGATGAATCAACCAGCCCTTGGAATTCTTCTGTGTTTGTTGTAAAAAAGAAATCTGGTAAATGGAGAAAGGTGACAGATCTAAGAGCTGTCAACAAAGTAATTCAACCTATGGGCCCACTACAATCTGGAATTCCTTTGCCTTCTCTGTTACCAAAAGGATGGCCTCTTATAGTTATTGATTTGAAAGATTGTTTTTTCACTATACCGTTACAAGAAAAGGATTGAGAAAAATTTGCCTTCACAGTGCCTACTTATAATAATTCTCAGCCTAATAGGAGATATCAATGGACTGTCCTCCCACATGGTATGCTCAATAGTCCTACACTGTGCTTTCCAGACCTTGAGTCTCTAAGATTAGCACACAATGTTTTAGTTAACTTTAAGTTTTCTGTCTCAAGATTTTTACTTCAAGGCCCTGTGAGAAAGGGGAGGTCTGAAATGGCTCCTAACATGTAGCTATGTTGGTTTCGTAGTTTTCAGAAAAGAATAGTTTTACTTCCAAGACGCTGGAACTTGTGTACTGCAGTTTGCTCTGTGCTGCAGCTAGGAGAATCATTTATCTGCAAATACAATAGTCATAATGCTACAAATCAGACTTTCTTCATTTGTAAATTTAATCAAGTCTTCAACAATGTGTAGCTTTCCTCATTAGTTGGGAAACTTTAAAATGTTCATATTGCACAACTATGAGTTGAAAATATATACTCTGCATTCTCTTTTATTGAGTGTTTTATGCAAATTAGGCTTCTCCGTTGACACTGGTGATTGACTACTGGGAGTTTATTAATAGCATACACCAGAAGTATCTAAATCTCACTGGGCAATTCCAACACGTGGCAGAGTCAGATATACAGAACTTCACCCTAAGAGCCCTTTCTTCCTGTTCTTAATTTAAAATATGCATTGACTTGGGACAAAGTGGGCAAAGATCTTAGTAAGATGACTAAAGCAGGTAGTTCTGTGCCAGAAATTGTTCTTAATTACTGGTCCCTGATCAGGGACGTCATAAATAGTCCAGAAAAGGGAGAGGATGGTTCCTGTCTCCTAACAATAGTTACTGATTTCTTAGAGACATCCCGCCTGCCATCTCGTAAAGAAAACAAGAATGGGCGTCCTTCCCCCCTGCCATATGGAGCAGAAGCTGCCAGGCAGGTTTGCTATAAAGGAAACTAGCCTCAGAAAGCTACAGCTTCAGGACAGTAAAAGGAGGTTAAATATGCTTCTTTTGCATTTTATAATTTTGCTTCTTGGTCAAAAATCTTTAGTTTGTAGGCATATAAATTTATATCCAAGGTAGATTAATTTCAGTACTATGGTTCTGTAGAAAAGTTTTAAAATCAAAGATTATAATACATTCAGAGGATTTTAAAATTGTTTAGGCTAGCCTGAATTTTTATTTCTTTCTTATAAAGTTGAGGATTGTTCTTTCAAGTTCTGTGAGAAATTTTGCTATAATTTTAATAAACATTTAAATTAAATCTATAGGTGAGTTCTGTGAGGAATGTTGCTATAATTTTTAATGGACATTTACACTGAATCTGTAGATTGCTTTCAGTGAGATTGTCATTTTTGCTGTGTTTCTTCTACTTTCCCAAGAAAATGGAAGATCTTTCAAGAGTTAAAGTTCTTATCTTACAAGTTTTTCCATTTGTGTGGCCCGCTCTTGGGTGAGAGTCGAGTTGTCTTAGCTTGTGTTCCTTTCCTGCTGCCAGGTTTTACTTCAGAGTGGACTGCTAAGACTGAAATCTCTTATTAAATTTATCAAGGGCCAGAGTTATACTCTAACAAGTGATAATGGTTAAAAATAAAAATAAAGAACATTTCCCTCTTCACAAGCAGAGATGACAGGACCCAAACTTCAGTCCTGCTTGCGTAGAGTTACTCCACGATATTTTGTGGTATTCATGGCTATTTAAAAGGATGATGTCTCATTTATCCTAGGTGTATAAGAGATACATTTTCAGATTCTGGCTATGATAAAGTAATTCTGCTGTAAGCATAGCTGAGCACATGTCCTTATGGCATGGTTAAACAACTTTTGTATTTAGGCCCAAAAGGGGTATTGCTGAGTTTTAAGGTAGATATTTGCCTAATTTTAAAAAAATAACCATACCATGATCCAAAAGTGGCTGTGCCAGTTTGCACTTCCAGCAGTGTAGTTTTTTTCTTTACCCACATTTTCTTAAGCATAAATTGTTAGTAGTAATTTTTAATCTTGGTCATTTTTACAAGGATAAGGTAAAATCTCAGAGTTTTGATTTGCATTTCTCTGATGGCTAAAGGATGTTATGTTTGAGCATTTTAAGTGTCTGTCAGTCATTTTTAAGTTCATCTGTTGAGAGTTTTCAGTTTATGTCTGAAACAAATATTTTTATTGGATTAATTATTGATAACTAATTTTCTGAGTTCTTCATATACATTCTTGGAGTGGGTTTATGATAAGTAAAGATCTTTTCCCACTCTATAGTCTTGTTATACAGAAGCTTCTCAGTTCAGAAAATCTCATTTATTAATTGTTTCTCTCAATGTTTGTGCCACTGAGGCTGTGTTTGAGATGTGGCAAAGTGTACTTCCAATTTTTTCTCTGTGAGGTTCAATGTAATTTTTATATGCTGAGGCCTTTAAGTCATTTAAACATGATTTTTGTACACGGAGATGGATGTGGATCTCTGGGTGCCAACCAAGTAAGTTCTCTGTCATTTTTTAATCAGTAACTCAAGTAAAATCTTATCCTTCTCAAAGATCTCTGACAGTTTGACAGGTTTTGCAAGGTGACCTCACCAAACAAATTTCAAACCAAATTTATCTCTTAAGTCATTATATGTCTAAAACTTCTGTTTTCACAAACCCAAGGAGTTCTTGTGAGTTCCAGGGAGCCGAATTAAAGAATCCATCTTAAACAGGTCAGATACCCCCCTCAATTCCCTGGTCCTAAATTTTTTTTTCCCTTAATTTAACTTTGTTCTTTGTTCTGCCAATACCTTAAACAGGATAAGAGATACCAGACATTTCCATGCCACAGACACTGGTCAAAAGCAAAGAGACCAGCTATGCCAGGATGTTCCCAACACCCAGCCTTCTCTCATGCCCCCCCCCCCAAAGACAACGCCCACAATCAGCCGGAAGCAGTCTTGAGAATTCGCCACCCGAATTCCTTCAAACTGGAGTGTCTAATTTGCTTTTTATTAAATTCAAGATGTGGGAATGTTATTCTTTCGGTCCCTGCCCTGGCCACGCCCACTCCTTTTAACCCCTGACCTCGCCCGCCATTGCTCTCTCTCCCTGTGTTCTCTCCCAGTGTACACACAGGGCTCTGCCTCTCTCCTCCTCTCTCTCCCTTCTTCTCTTTCTCCTCTCTCTCTCTCTCTCTCTCTCTCTCTCTTCCTCTCTCTCTTTCCCTTTCTTTCTTTCTCTCCTTGATAATAAATTCTTATATGGCTATTTCCTGTGTTTATATGTCTGCCCTGAAGCACAAATGCTGAGCTGCTTCCAAACCTGGGTAGCAGACACAGATGCCCTGCTGAGATGATCTGACCATGGCGACTACACTTTTCTACAGTTTGAATCCTGTTTGCTTTGGAGCTAAGATGCAGACTAAACATCTGACTATTTTAATCTTTGGGACACAGAACTCATTTTGATTGATTAAAATATTAACCCCTCTTCACTTAAGAAGGGGGAAGATCGGGGTTTTAACTGTTGCTCAGAGACTGGAACTGATGGTGTTTGATAACAATGTCCATCATTGTACTCTTACTGGAATTGACCTAATGATATTTGTAATTACTTATAGATGTTGGGAAAAGTTTGAAACATGCTGTAAAGTGTTTGGGTTTAATGCATATGTTAAGAATTTTAGATGTCTTATGACCCTCCGGCCCTCCCTCTTAACCCCAGGAGTTCCTCATAGTCTTTTCATTAATGATTCACGCAGAGGCCCAACAATGGGAATATTGTGGAGCCCTCCCCTAAACAGCACATCATACAGAGGCCGTACAGGCCGGCTCAACATGGCATGATGTCAGGAGACAAGGATTGCCCTCCACATAGCCTAATACAGGGATCCTGTGGTCAAAGACCTGCTTACTTTGGTCTTGCTGAGGAGAAAAACAAGGAGGATATATTAGGGGCCATTTCAGGCCTCTCCTTTCTTACAGGGCCTTGAAGTAAAAACCTTGAGACAGAAAACTTAAAGTTAACTAAAACATTGTGTGCTAATCTTAGAGACTCAAGGTCCAGAAAGCACCATAGAGTGCCCCCATTATTCCTTGCTTATCACTAACAGCAGGTGTTCTAACTACTGATCTTGCAACTACCCCACTTAGCTATCAAGCTGCTGAGTCCATCCTCCCCTTTCCCTTCTCCCTGCCTGATTCCTCACTGGAGGACTATTTAAGACAAAAGCTTGCTTCAATAAATGGAGACCATGACAAGATGTTCAGCTGCTACTTAGACTTCTAGTCAAACTTGCACCTGGAATGTAGCTGGTGAGTTCAGAGTATTGTTGTTCTTAGACTTTGTTAGTATATGTTAGCTACATGTAGGCAAGTGTGTCTGTGAGGGAGTTCATGTATGTGAGTTCAATGCCCTTGAGCTGGAGTTATAGGTGGTTGGAAACTACCTGAAGTGAGTGGTCAGAAGCGAACTCTCATCCTTTGCAAAAGCAATACAGTTCATATTCTTGATTCTTGACTGCTGAGCCATGTACCCAGTCTCTGAGTTTGGAGGTTTTTTTTTTTTTTTTTAGGTGAAGTGCTTTTTGAAGCAAAATGTGTGTTATTTTGTGTTATTTGCTTTGCATTATAGAGCAGAGTTGAGAGCTGGGAGTAGAGGCAGGGCAGACTGTGTGGGAGTGCAGGGGGTTGCTTAGGGTTGGTGACTCATTTCCCACCATGCTCACTCTGGTTAGGACTGTGTGGGTCCAGAGAGACTGTGGAGCCGAACTCTTCTTAGCATGGCATTTGAGAACACCATCTCAGCTTGCTCTGAGCTACTGTGGATACATATACAGTAGATGTGTCCATATGCACAGAAGATAGTACAAGCTAGACATTTCTTTCTTTCCTAACCAGTCATTAAGTGTTTGTTCTCAATTTGATCAGCTTCTTCATCTATAAAATGAAAGAGGTCACGATATTTAAACTCCATCTGACTTTGATGAAGTTTAAATGAAATAATCAGTGTAATTTCTTCTACAGCCCATTGACCTTCACTATTCAGTGTCTTTTTGGGGAGAAGTTTGGTAAATCTCTTTGAGGTACATTATAGAGGATGAATGGAAATAGATAACATGTATTGATTACTTCTTTTGGTGTAGGCACAAATTTCAGAATAGGCTAAACATACTTCCTTTGGTTTATACCCAAAGCAAGTGAGACACATAGTGAGTTATGAGGAAGTAAGACTTACCAGGGAATTTATATAAAGACATAAATGGAAAATTGTACATCTGTATCTTTATCAAGTTATATTATCATCTTCCCCCCACGTCAGAAACACACAAATACACCCACATGCCTCCACATGTGTTCTTAAAGCTATTTATGGCATTTTGTTTCCTGGGAAGCTTCAACAGGCCATCAGAAAAGATAGGACCTTAGGCCAACTTAGTCCCGTATTGTGTTTTCACAGGAGAGGATAGGGGTGGGGCTTGTCCAAGATACTGTACAAGTTTTTTTTTTGTCTAGATTCTACTTCTGTTTATCCTGATTCCACTTCTGTTCTTTCTGACAAGGAGATAACAAATAAGTGCCTGCTCTTACAGATAAGTAGGAAACATGCACACTTTGGAAGTAATTAGCAAAACCAGGAATGAAAACAAAACTTATGAGGGGTAACTGTGTTTCTTCTGGCTAGACAAGAAGGCTTTAAGTGGTAAGAGGTGGAACTCCCACTGAGCGTGTTTCAGAAGTTGATTTTTGAGTTTCACATGAACTTTCACTCTCCAAATTAGTGTAACATTCAAACCTTTCTCAAATAGACATAGCACAGCTTCCAGGTATTCTTACCACCTGGCTCTTCCCAGAGTTTATCCCTTCCCTGTTTATATCGAGTCAGATGTGTGTGCAAGCATGTAGGTGTGTGTTCATGCATGCATGTATGTGTGTGTGTGCAAACATGTAGGTATGTGCATGCATGTGCATCTTTAGCTGACCTCTGATGGGATGTCACATGTCTGTGTTTCCACAATAGGTACCTTTCCTAGTCTCAAATGCAAGAACAAAGAACTTGTGATTTGATGAGAGAACTACTACTCATTGATCCTGTGATGATTGTTTCTTGTCTGCTCAATGGGCTTTGGAATCGTGACCTAGGAGACATACTCTGGGCATGCGTGTGAGAACATTTTAGATAGCCCATTTCTAGACTAGACAAAAAGGAAACCAGCTGAGGATCAGCATCCATCACCTACCGCTTGCTGACTATGGGCCAGGTGCCTCCACATTCCCACCACTACACTTTCCCTATCATGATGAACCCCCATCTCTGAAGATGCTTTTGTTGGGTATTCTGTCAAAACAATGAGACAAGTAACTAATATAAATCCTCACCAGGGCCAAGTTTTCTTGGACCAGTCTTAAACTGAGGGATGACCTGCTGTTGTGTTCATTTAGTGGACAGGTGCTGCAAGAGGCTTCCAAGCCAATGAAGATTCATCCTTCCTAGTGTACACCCTGCAGTTATATCTACAAAACAAAATCTCACAAATTTTTCATATACCTTGTTTAGGAAAGTTATTTTCTATTATGAATGATTTCTACTTCTAAAAGTAGGAAAACCGTGCATAGATTGAAAATACCCTATGGCGTCTGTATAAAAGATTATGGAGAGTCAGGAGGGCTCCTAGGTAAGAGAGAGTTACTGGAGGATCCTGAGAGCATTGAGAATTGTGTGAGGAAGAATATTCGATGGTAGAAGACAAGACCGGGGAAAGCCAAAAGTTGATCATTGTCAGTGTTTATAGTAGCATAGGCTAAGGCATCAGTTCTAGAAATAATAGTTTGCTGATGTGATATCCTCAGGGGATGGCAAGGAAGGCAGAGGACCCAGTCCAGAAGGTCTAAGACAGAGCTGCAGTATGGACTTCTGAAGGGTTCTGGGTGCTGATTATATCATTGACACAGTTGCCCTTTTCTCAGCAGGCCAGATTCCATGTCTGTGTTGAGTACTGACCAGCCTCTGACATCACTTCCAACAGGACAGACGATAATTTTTTGTGTATGTGCACTGCTGTGTGCCTTTTGCAATTAGTAGCTGCAGGATCTGGGTAAGGGCTACTTCACCCTGAAAAGAGGCCTGTAGACACAACCCAGAATATTCCACAAAGTTAACAGAAGAATCCAGGTGTGTGGTATTGAGTGAGTATTTGATCAAAACTATGCTGTTGAGAGTTAGGGAGATAGTTCACTCAATAAAATTCTTGTCTTACAAGCGTGGGAACCTGCTTTCAATCCCCAGAACTTATACAAGCAAAGCTAGGCAAGGTAGCTTGTACTAGCAATCTCAATGCTGGAAGAGCAGAGGCAAGAGGGTCCCTGGGGCTTGCTGTATAGCCTAGGTAGTCCAGCCTGGTGAGCTCCAGGCCAATTAGAAACCTTGTCTCAACTACAAAGGTAAATAGCACCTGAGAAATGGTAGCTGAAGCTGTCCTTTTGTACCCACATGCATTCATACACACATGTACTCCAGTGCACATCTGCACATACAACATGTATACACGTGGGCACACAATCACGTGGTGTGGGTAAGTGCTGGGGAGGAAGGCGGTTGAAATACTAAGCAGATAGACTTCAGAGCAACATCTGGAATCAATTAGGCCTTCACTGCATAGTTTGGGAGGGACTGGCCATGCTTACAGGCCTCAGGGGGACCTGCCACTTAGTCTTGTGGTGTGTTGCTATGCTCACAGGGTCAGGGGTGTCTTGGGATTTGGGTATTCTCTTTTATCTTTAGTGAGAGGAACCTGTAGGTAGAGGGGCTACCTGGAGTTCAGGTTTTCCAGAGTGGCGTCATCCAGGATTGAGTAGAGGTAAATGAACTCTCTATGCCTTTCTCCTGTAGTGGCATTTCAAATGTATTTTAATAAATAAAGACTGCATGAAGATCTGAGAGTAAAACAGTCCCACTTGTCAGCCTTACATTCCAGATTATGGTAACACACCTTTAATCCCAATAGCCGCCCTAGTTGCTATAGAAATCAGATGGTGCATGCTTTTAATCCCAGCCCTAAAGAGAATTATAAAATGGGGCAAGACAGCTCTCAGATGCAGTCTCCTTCTGAGATTCCAGGAAGCAGGATCATCATTTTCAGACTGAGGTGGAGGTAAGAGCCAGTGGCTGGCTGTTTTGCACTTCAGCTCTTCAGATTGAACCCCAATTTCTGACCCTGAGTTTTTATGAATCGTGCTTCATTCTTCTTCGATGAGACAGGAACAGACATCATAATTCATAGTTATGGTGAGTACTCTGTTTATGGTATTTTTGTTTGTAGTCACTTTCCATACATTATACTGTTTTGTGGGAGGCTGTAGGCAGAGAAAGCCCTGAGTGAAGTTCTGAGTGAATGTATATTGGTGGTATGGCAGAGTCATACCAGAAACACTAAGGCCTTAGACCCATGGGAAATTGACCTGTATGTACCAGGATCAGAGAGATGGTCAAGATTTCCTTGGGGTTAAATTGTGACAGACTTTTCCTAGGGAGATGAAATACATACACACACACACACACACACACACACACACACACACACACACACACACACATCTTACACTAGATAGGGATTCCATGACAGAACAAAATATACCCCAAAATTCAACTTCATGAACCAATGAGTTTTATTAGGATTACTTTAAAAAATATGGGTGAGGGGTTACTTACAGAAGCATAAATAGCTCAAAGACAGCTGTATTACCATAGCCCACACTAGCATAAGTGACTGTTCACAAGAGCACAGCTTCAGGTGGCTCAACAGTACCAGAACGACTTTTCACAGCTAGTCTTTGTTTCTTCTAAGCAGTTAGGCAGTCTCTGCTACTTTGGGGCTGCTTGACTGGTCTCAGAATCTCTTTCACAGCTTGCCTTATCCGAGTCTTCCTTAGAACTTGACTTAAATGGGAATGACTCCCAACAGTCTTAACTGTTTACTGTTGGGGATAGAAGAACTTAATGAATCTGGTCAGTTTCAGGGACATCTTGAGGGTATTTGAGTTGTTTACTTCCTGTCTCAACATGCTTTCCTGTAAGATGAAACGGTTTAATCTCAGAGGAAATTGCTATGGTAGGGGTGGTGGGGAGGTAGGAAGGGGGTGGGGTGGGAGATGAGGTGGTGATGGTGTGTGTATGTGTGCGTGTGCGTGTGCGTGTGCGTGTGTGTGTGTGTGTGTGTGTGTGTGTGTGTGTAGGGGGCTGGTGTCCAAGTAAGGAGTATGTACAAAAACTAGCATCTGTAGTATCTGCACTTCCTTGTCCCTGATGTTTACAGTCTGAGATGATTTGCCTGTGGGACCTCCTACTAGGACTAACCACCCTTACCCCTTTGTTGTACCTAATAACCATGCAGCAGTTCCAGGTTGCTGGTGATATATAGTAGGTGCCACTTTATTAGAGCATACACACCTCATTTGACCCCAACTTTTCTGGAAATGTGTCTGTCCTTTCCTCAGCCCCTCCGGCCCTCAACCCCACCCCAGTCATGGTTCAAGGACCCAAGCAGGGAGGATTAAAGTAGGGTAGTGTCATTAGTTACCAATGGATGTTGTTACTCATGATAAACTGGACATTTCTCCCTTTCCTGCCTTCTAAGAATCCTACATTGAATGTGTTTAGATTATTGTAAGGGTAGATTTTAAAAACCAAGGGAGAATTCAGAATGTCACAAAGATATTCAACATGTATTCTCCCACATATGTTATTACCATTCAGTGTGATGATTTACTCTTACATTACACAGTTGCTTTAACTTGGGCAATTTGGGAGTTGCTAGTGCCCAGGAGGCAGACAGAGTCGAAGTAAAACCTCATTAGTTACCATGTAGGGGGCTGGTAAAATTTGACTTTGAATTAGCTAGGTTCAAATGAGCTTGTATTTTAATATAATAACAATAGGACAATCTAGGCAGCCAAGGAATGGGAATTGTTTTTGAATTACATTCTATTTAGGGAAAAGAAGCTCTGTGATCGGCATAATGAGGATTTACTGTATATTGTGTACTGTGAGAATGCTTCTGCCTCTTAGAAATAAAATACTCTTTGTATTCATGAGTCTTTTATGACTGCCTTGTCACTCTGGGAGACTTTCAGTCTCCTTTGTCTTTCTGTTGTCAGCCATAATGAAATAAATGTGATGACAATTATTTGCTTGTTTGGCTTCAAAAGTTTTCTGTGTTGAATTTTTTTCATTTGTCTCTCTCATGGTACCATTGTGTGATGCATCATGACTGAGCACATTCCAAGTCCCCCCCCCCCAAAAAAAAAAGAAAAGAAAAGAAAGTTTGCATCTCTTTTCTTCCTCCTGGAGAAGTGTCTTAAATAGAATTTAACACAAATGTTCACAGCACTACAGTGAGCATTAAAATAGTTGTAGCCAGAATTTAATAGTTTGAACAGACCAAGATGGTGGGTAACACCAGCACCTACTTTTATAAATCCCACATCAAAACTGTGTTCAAGACCGCTAGAAATTTAAGAGACTATGTCATCTTGATATGCATTGTTATAAATTATACCTAACCTTGTGAGTAGCGCAAATGACCTGCACTTTGGTTTTGAAGATTGATAACTTTGGCTCTTTCTCAGTCCCTTAATTTGCCCAAAGACTATAAGACATTGACTGAGAATTCAGTAATGAAGTTTTGAATCAGGACAGGGATGACTGTCATCAATACTCTGATGTGAGAGCTTGCCAAGAGGGTGTGCCCCCATTATATCTCCCCAGCCTGTGATGACTTGAATTGCAAGTTTTCCAAGTTGCTTTCAGGAGGCTGGCCAGCTGCGATACAGACAAGATGTTGTAAACTTATTATTAAGAGGTGTGCTTTAAATGCTTATTTTCAAATACAAACACCAACCCTTGTAGCTTTATTTTTATGAAGGTTCTTACAAGCTTAAATGAAATAAGGTGGCTATGACAGCTTCTGTACCATAAAATTGAATGAGTCCAATGAGACCATGCAAAGACATTCAGCCTTCAGCATGCTGCATCAAGCAAATTCCGTAAGGGGAGCCTTTGCAGTGGTCTGTCAGTTGTTCAGTCCTTGCTACATTCCTGCCTTAGCCTCATGTACCAGCCATTTGTGTATATCATCATAGTCAGGAGTTTTGGGTACTGAAATGCAGAGGACAGTAAAACTTGGTTTTTCCTACTGCTTTCTCTGGCATGACATGGAGGATTTTTGGAACAGAACAAAAGGAATCACTCATTGTTAAAAATGTCTAGCTGGAGATGAAGGAAAAAGCTGACCTCATGTTTCCTATCTGATATAATGTTCAAGGCTGCTGTTTCAGGAACTCATGTCTATTTGTAAGCATGTCCATACAACATGCACATCAGATATGATCTATGAGGGGATGGAATGGAATGTCTTGGTGGGAATGAACATTCCAGCTACCATCTACATGTTTAGCTCTGTGGTGCCACAGCTGGGGCATGTGAGTCACATAGCTGTCGGGTGACACACAAATATAATATGTAGATGAAAGAATCTCCTTGTTTTTCCCATTCCTTAGATACAATCTGAATTATATGATCGCATACTGCACAGCCTTTTACATTCAAAGCATACAAGCAAATACTAACTCTTTTTATGAAAAAATGCTTTCAGGTATTTTTGGTGAATCTAAAATTCTCACAAAGTGGACCATTTGAAAAAAAATGTGACAGGAAAGCAAATTGCATTTGAAGTGGGGGAACTGAGAATGCAGGACAAACAGCAGTAACCTCATCTTGTATACAACCCAGGCAAAGCAGAATAGATTTTCCTTTATGGAAATAACTTAAAAGGATCTTGAAAGACAAAGCTTCAGCATTTCCAGAAAAACCTACAGTTCCATTTAAAATGCCTCAGAAATTCTATATTTGGCATCCAGTGATTATCAAGTGAGGGTTTTTTTTTTTTTAATTTTCTCCTCATGTTCAATTGAAAGGAAGATAATTTAATGCTATGTGTTTGAAATGAATGGCTGTGTAAAGTGAAGAGTCTACAGGACAGAAAACAATCTGTGCCAACTATAAAGGGATTAATATCCAAGACATACAAAGTACTTCAAAGATTTAACATCGTCAAATCATCTGAGCAAAAAAATGGACTGATGAACTGAATAACCAGTTCTCTAAAGACGTTTGACTCGTCAATCAATATTTGAATAACAAGTTTTTAATATACTTAGCCATCAAGAAAATGCAAGTTAAAACTGTTTTAAGATTCCATCTCGCCTCAGGCAGAATGACTATCATCAGGAAAGCAAATGGAGTGCTGGTGAGGATATGGGGAAAAGGACACCTTATTCAGCACTGGTAGGAATGTAAACTAGGCAACCTGTGTGAAAGTCAAACAAAACAAAACAAAACAAAAAATAAAAATAGAGCTAGTACAGGGCCAAGCTATGTGATTCTGAAGGACTCTGTGTCAGCACATTACAGATCACACTCAGATGTGCACAGCTGTGCTTATTGCTGCACTATTCACCATAGCCAGGAAATGGCACCAGTTCAGATAACAGTGTGGCATATATATGCAATGGAATTTCAGGCAGTTATAAAAGGAAAGTGGTATCATGATATATGTAAGAAAAAAGAGGCAACTAGAAACCTTTATGTTAAGCAAAATGAGCCCCACACAGAATACTGCATGTTTTCCCATGTGCAGAATTAAGATTTAAAATGTGTGTGTGTGTGTATGGTATGCATTTATATATATATGTATGTTTGTAGGTATTGAAACTAGAAAGGATTATGAGAGTAGACAATGAGATCTTGAAGTAGGAATGTAGAATTAATAAAATATTATGCTATGAAAGTAGTGAAAGAGACAAACTGGAAAGGAAACCTGTTGGAGGGGAGTGATGGGGGAGGGGAATGAATGAAAACAAAGTATAATATCATTTGAAGGCGTAAGTCACAAACAATCCCACACCAGTTTGGAATTATGATTAATAGAATGGTTATTTATTTAAGGAAAGGAAAACGTATAGATCACCGTCCCAGACAACAACTCTCTGCGCAATCAGGAAGGGAGCCTAGTCACTGGTAGCAGAGCCGGAAGCCAGAGAGCGAGCAGGAGGGCAGTGGCAGCTTTTTTAAAGAGAGAGACCATGCCCCTAATGGACTGGTTATCTCAGCAGCTATTGGCTGAAGGAGCTCCTGTAACAATCATTTATATATATGGAGACACCAGGATGAAACCCAATATTTCATATGCTAATCCAATTGTGGTTTGAATAGGAATGGCCCCCATAGGCTCATCTTTTTGAGTGCTCCGTTACCAGGGAGAGGAAATGATTGTAATAAATAGAAAAACTAGGAGGTGTGGGCTTGCTGGAGGAAAATATGTCCCTACAGGTAGGCTTTGATGTCTCAGAAACCCACACCAGACCCTGTTGTCTGTGTCCATATGTAAAGGACATGCCTGCATGCTACCATGCTCCCTGGCACATGATAATGTACTAAAACTCTAAGCAAGTTCCCAGTTAAGTGCTTTTGTTTATAAGAATTGCCTTGGTCATGGTGTCTCTGCACAGTAATAGGAACAGTGACTAAAACACCAACAATAATGATAATAATAACGAAGATGACATTTTGGCGATAAATATTTAAAAAGGAATAGTTAATTGTAGAAAGTCTAATGACTTAACTGTAAAATAGAACTTGAATTGATCAAGGATTTAAGCAAATGAACTGAATGCTGAGTGAGCACCATGGCGCTTATGAGTGGTAGAGGGGTAAGTTTTAAACCTTCTTTTGTTTTCAGACCACCCGACCATCAGTTTTTAAATCCAGATCATTCTGAGCTTTTATCTCCTCCCACTAGAATCACAAAGGATGATGAGAACTTAGGTGCTGGCTTTTCGTTTTCAGGTGAGAACATAAGGAATGACGGAGCTGAAAGGGATAGAGCAAGCATCTATCCAGAACTGTAGATGTCAGATTTTTGTTCACACAGTTACATGTTGAGTTGAAGCAAAGTGTAGGTGCATCACATACATTTGGAGACCTAAATACCACCCAGGCACAGGTCCTCAGCTTGCACCTATTTCTGCCATTCAGGATCATGAATCCAACCTTTCTGGCTACTACAGTGCTTTGTCAAATTTTCTTTTGTCATAATTTCATTTGTCTCCTCAGTGTTTAAGTCTGGTTGCCTTCACCAGTTGGTCGAATGATCTTGTTTGCTACTTTTAATCTAGGAACACACGCATCTTGCATAGGGAAACCAAGACTAGAAAAGTCCTGAGAAATTGCTGCAGTGAAATGATATTTCTGGCACTTGAACCAGGTTCTTTGCCTCTATTCCAGGATGCTCCTTCTGCCGTCAGCATGGCGTTCTGCAGACATCAAGCTCCAACAAGCCACCGTGGATACAGGTCTGTTGATAAAGCACTTGCCTGGTAGGAGCAAGATCTTAAGCTCAATTCCTAACATTACAAAAATAAAACAAAACAACAATAACAGAAAAACCACCACCACCCCAAAACATACCTCACACTCTAAAAGTTCAAAAAGGTCTGTTAGGATACTTATATGGTTTCTCAAAGGAATTATTAAACCCATAACACTCTTGATTTTTCTACAATTATTTACTTCACAAATCTTTGTCCTTAATATATCATTTTCAGTGCTGTTTTTCCACTGATCTTTTTCTTTAGCTTATTTTCTTAATATGTAGATTTAGTTTTCTCCTTTTTTGTTTTGTAATGCTTCTAAATTATCTTTATGTATGTAATTTGTCTTGTATTAGTATTTGAAATTCACTCGTTAAATTGTGTCATATGTCTGAAAGCATCTTTAATTGACTATATCACTACTATACATTGCTTTCACTTTTTAAAAGGAATAAAATATTAAAATGTAAATATGAATTCTATACTCACAGGAACAAAAGAAGAAAGCCTCTTTGCTATGCAAAGTACTGTCATGATATTAACCCCAAACACAAGGCAAGGGCCCCCCTGTACTTTAAGTCTTGGGTCCTGAAATCAATATTTGTAAGACAGTCTTATTCTATGAAGCAAGATCAATGTTCTACCTCTGAAATATTTCTGCAGTTACAAGTGGTACTTAGGAAAGTTCCTTTCCAATTCCAAGGGACAGAGAACAGAGAACTTCTCTTTGAAACATGAGGTAAGTAAGACATGACACACGATCTACTTATACTCCACCCCCACCATGACAGCAGACAAGTGCCACCACTAGAAACACATCTCTCACGTCAAAGGGAATGAGAGAGCATTTATTCTGGGATTACATTGAGTGACCATGGCCTAGGCACACAGATTCAAGTTCCCTTTAAATATTATATTCCAACATGGCAAAATTTCATAAAGCTTTTATTGCAACAGTACCAAAAAAACAAACTACTAATCACTTTCAGATGAACTGGTGGAAATAGGCGGGTGGGTTACAGCACAATGAGGGAACATATGCTATAGGTTTTGGATGCTAGCCTAGGATACCCTTAAATTTTGGGTTGATGGGTCTTATTCGTTCATTTCTAAAGAGTCATGAAGATGTGAGGTCACCTACAGAGCTTGGCAATAAATGACTTTTCAGTGATTAAGATAGCCCAGGATTAATTCAGCATGGCAACATTTCAACTCACCACACCATTGAAGTTTTGGTAATCAGTCAATTAGACTTGTGAAACATTTAATCTAAGTGTGGTAGGTTGGTTTTTTTGTTTTGTTTCATTTTTTTTTTCTAGGAATTTTTCTTAAGAAAAGACATCAAAGCAGATTCTACTTATACTGTCAGGGTTGAAGGGAAAGGACACCTAAACCCTGTTACCAATCACCTTTTACCCATCCCTTTCCATTTCACAATGAGGAAAGGAGGCCCAGAGAGCCTAAGCCACTCAGTCCTTCCAGGAGTATGGGCAAGTCAGGGCTTATTCCTGAATGCTGTGCTCACTGTATGGCTATTCCAACTGGCCTTATGGTATTGATATTTGAATTAGGCAGCCTGTGGGATAATTCTGCATCCCCTTAAGCAGGTGGCAGCTCTATGTGGCCATAGTTGCAGACATTAATTGGAAGGCGCTACCTCTGGGGCTCTATTATTAGAGCACAAAGGGTCTGTTACAGTAGGAAAGGAGGAATACTTTCCTGATGGGGATTTTCATGCTGGCAAATTGGCTATTCTGCCTCAAATTCATATTATTACTAATTGATGTTAGGATTTTTGTTCTGAGCTGTGCACATGCTAAGAAGCCATTTTCCCTCCTTGTTTGATTATGGATTAGTATTCACATTTTACTTTCTGAAAGACAGAGACAGCTAGTTGCCTCAGGAGGAAATATTTTGCCTGGAAATTATAGTTGGAGGCACTGGAGCCACACAGCTGGCTTATGGGCATCTGTGGACAGGACTATGAAGAAAGTAACTTCAACAGGACTTTTTCCTCAAATGGGTTTAATGGGGGAAAATGTCCTCAAAGAACCATGAATGAGGGTAGTAGGCAGCAGATTTTTAAAGCAATTGTTAAGACATTCCAAGGGACCCAGAAAGTGCCAGCTGCAAGGGCAGGGGGCCTTGATGAATAATTCACAGTAGATTCTCAGGGATTCCCTAAAAAATGACATGTCAGAAGGAAAAAGGCACATCTAGAGGCACCGTCTCTGACGTGTGGCCTCAGAAACCTGTGAAGGAAAGGGACAGTGAGAGGAGGCTGGATGCTTAGTAGGGGCAGGGACAGTTTCCGACCAGGCTCTTTACAGACTGTCTTCTTTCTTCGTAGGAAGGAGGCAGCAAATGCTGCCCTCACTGTTCTCCACAAGTGTGGAATTGCTTCTTCACCTGCCTGATGTTCAGTTCTGCTCCTTTGCCCTCAGTGCCTGCCACAAGTGTGGAATGTGCTTCTTCAGCCTCCTGCCATTAATTCTGATCCTTTCAGTTGGGTTCATAGAGAAACATATCATATTTTTGCTTCAGTTCCAGTATGGTCTTTGGGCACACAGCCTTTAAATAACAAGTAAACAATGACTCCATATCAAGTTATTGAAGATGAGAGGGCCAATATCTGAGTGGTCACATTAAATACCACTAACTGGTACATAATTCAAGCAATAGCAGAAACAAGATACAGCCTCTGAAGAAACTGTATGGAACATGCTTTTGCACATACCTAAAACTATCATCCCATGATATGGAAGGCCGAAGAATGAACAAGAATTCAAGGTCATCTTCCATCATCTGGTGAATCTGAGGTCAGTTAGGCTTCAAGGAGACCCTGTCTCAAAAATAAATTAAAAAAGAAAGATATAAATTGAAAAATAAATTATCTTTCTACTTAAAATACAAATATATTTTGCTTAACTCAATGTAGGGATAAGTCCCGCCCCTTAGGGGGTGTGTTCGCCTCAGGCTAATGTTTACCTATAAATCTGGCGAGCGTGGTCTCTGCAGAACGGTGGTTCTGTAAGTCTATTTCTCCATTAAAGCTATATATATATATTTACAATCTGTCTGCATTCATTTATGCCGTTACAACTAAAGAGCAAAATATTTATTTATTGATAATTATAAATGTTATTAACTTTATGAATAAAGTAGTAAGAACCTTCAAATACACAAGATCATGGATGAAAAGTTCATAGCTAAAAAGCTATGAACACAGCAACAAAGCTTTTAGAGTGTTGTTTTCTGTGAGCCAGCACATGTTCATTGAGAAGTAAATTATATAGTACAACTCTATATCAAGAGAGAATGAATAATGTCAATAGGGTTATACTTATAGAACTATTTATTAGTATGTTAATACCTGAGTGTTTTTAAAGTCCTGGTTTAAAATTATGTCAACATTATTTATTATCATGGGAGACTACAAAATTTTGACTAGAAACATATGATTTATATATGGTAAGAGTTGCCTGCTGGGACTGTGACTCGGTTGTTAAAGTGCTTTTTTTACCTGCATGAATCTCTGTGGTACCATCCTTAGTACTGCATAAACTGGATGTACTTGTTTCTAACACCAGAACTTGGAAGATCGAGTCAGGAAGACTGGGAATTCAAGACTATCCTTGGCTAGAAATCAAGTTTGAGGCTAGTGTGGGCCATATAAAATCCTATCTCAAAAACTGAAAAACAAACAAAAGGAAAAATGTCACCCATTTGGAGTTGTGGAAATCTATACAATTTTGAAAAATGTGAATATATGTAGCCACCATTGCTAACAGAACACAGACTTTTCCTATGTTAGTTTGTAGGACTCCCTAACAAAACATGAAATACTGTTTGGCTCATACACCAGAATTTTACTTTCTCACAATGCTGGAGATTAAGAGTCCTTGGTCGGGGTGTTGTCAGGTATGGTTTTGGTCCTTTCTGTGCAAGTACATGCTCTGGTGTCCCTCTGAAGGCCGAGATTCCTGTTGAAAGAATGCCAGCTATGTTGGATTACTGTCACCCAAGGATAATATATTTAACTCAATTACTTCTTGATCCTCCAGATCCTTGGCTACATTGGTCCATGAGGGTAGGGGGAACAGAAGGAGGAAACAGGTTTCAAGACTGCTGTGGGTACAAATGAAGACAGTCCTCTGGGAGACAGTCTTCAGTGAATCAGATCAACTTTTCCCCCAGAGTATAAGGAATATATAGGGTTGAGAAGCCTGGGAACAAACCCTAGTTTGCATTAAGTGATTTGTTCCTATCATATAGCTGGATCAGTGGAATCTGGATTAGTGGAAGCATGGCTCTATCAAAATGGCTAGAGCACTTTCCTAGTTGTCATGTGGGTCATTGGAGAAGAACATTTGCAGGGAACTGTGTCGAGGGTCACCCTTAAGATAAGTCATGCATGGTGGACCTAGAGACATGCTCCAGATAAAGCTGGGTAGAGAGCAGGAAGCTTTTGATGGTGGGAGGGAGTTCTCCATATTGCCGAGTGTAGAAAATGTTGCCAACCTAAGAAAGACTGCAACCTCTGACCACCAGATCCTTCCAACAACTCAATTACTTCTTTAAAGACCTGTCTCCAAATACAGTCACATCCTGAGGTCCCGGAAGTTAGGGCTTCAGTATATAATGTTGAGTGGAGGGTACACACAACTAGAAATCCAAACCCGCTTCTTTCTTAGTACCCCTGCATAGTAAAGCAGTCAGTCTTCTTCCATGACTCTGGCCTCTGGCAAATATGTTTTTCTTGTCCTGACAGTTTTGCTTTTTCAGGCTCCCATGTGAATGAAACCTAATGGATTTGGCCTGAAGGATGCCTTCTGCAATTGGAGGTGGCAGGGTGATCTGTGTGCAGGTGTACATGCAGAAGGGCCACATCTCAACTCCAATCCTGCCTGTGCCCTTCGTGCTGGTTTGATTGTGAAGTTGGATACATATACACTCTAAAAGGAGTGACCACATCAGCTACAGGCCTCAGTTTACCTTCTCTACAGCAACTTTCCCAGTGCAGAAGAGGAGAACAGCTGGTGCAGGAGAATTGTCTGTATTCTGTCAATCATGTTATAAATAAATGCTGATTGGCCAGGCAGGAAATATAGGCAGGAAAACCAGACAGGAAGTAGAAATGATGTAATGAGAACAGGAGAATTCTGGGAAGGAGGAAGTTGATTCCTCCCACTCCTGCCCAGATCACCAAAGCAGCAGGATGTGATCTGCCCCACTGAAAAAAGGTACTGAGCTACATGGCTAACATAGATCAGAAAAATGGATGAATCAAGATGTGAGAGTTAGCCAGTGAGATGCTAGAGCTAATGGGCCAATCAGCTTTATAACTTATAGTGATCTATGTGTGATTTTCTTTGGGGCAAAACAGTTGTGGGGGACCTGGTGGGAGGACAGAAAACCACCACAGCAAGCAGGCCTGGCCCATTCATGTTACAGATTCAGCAATCAAGAGGCTAGGTGAAATCGATTAGCTAATAATGACACAGGCAGGAAAAATTAGTGGTCCATGCAGAAGCCTCCATTCTTCTGCCAGAGGTGTGAATCAATCTCTTTGGATGTGGCAGGCATCATCTTCCTATGTGAAATTTTTCTTCAGACACTTTACAGGATAATTTATAAGACAAGAGCATTAATATGTGGCAAGGGAGACAGTTGGAAAGTACCTATGGCAGGAGTATGATGTCCTATGTTCAGATCCTGGGATTTATGTAAAGGTGGTAGTATGTGCTGCTCATTCCTATGCTTGATAGGCAGAGGCTGGAGGACCCCTGAGTCTCTCTGGCAACAAAGTTGAACTGTGAACTCCAGATTCAGGGAGAGACTCTACTTCTGAAAATAAGGTAAATAGCAATAGAGGAAGCCAGCCACTATCAAAGTTTGGAGTTCAAATTAATATACACACTGCTACACACCTTCACATACACAAACAAGTATGTACACACAGACACAGAAACAGATACACACACACACACACACACACACACACACACACACACCACAAAACAATAGCCAGGGGTGGGAAGATGGCTCATTGTATAAAAGTATCCAGTTCCAACCTTGACAACTTGGGTTCAAATTATGGGATCTACAAGGTGGAAAGAGAGAACTAACTCATAAGTTTTCTGACCACTCCATACACAATGAGTTCATATACCTTTACACTCACACACACACTACTCAATTAAATGTAAAAAAGAGGTATGACTTTGTATTATAGGGCATTTGGAAATGAAGATCAAATATGGCCAACCTATTCCCCAAGCACCACTGTCCATTTTGCAAACATTCTCTAGCCATCTTCTGGTGTGGTGATTGATGTAACATAAACGATACTGGTAAACTGTCATGTGCTGCTTGTCCTTGTTGAGAGCTGACTCTGGGAGCAAGATGGACCTTGTTAGTTTAGTCATATTCAAGTATGTTTTTCTCAAAGGTCCTGAGAGAAGAACTGAGACATGATGGCCCGGATCTCTGTCAGGGAGAGGAAAGCAAACACATAAAAAAATATTTAAAATATTGAATCCCTTGAAGGTAGACCGTTCCCATAGAGGTTATTATTGTTTAATTCATTGTAGACAGAGACTGGGCATTCATTTACCGATTACCCAAATAGTCACATAGAAACTATATTAATTACAACACTGTATAGTCATTGTCTCAGGCATATTCCTAGCAGGTTCTTACATCTTTAATGAGCACATTTCTATTAATCTATGTATTGCCATGAGGCTGTGGCTTACTGGTAATATTCTGGCATGTTTCACCTTTGATGGCTACACGGTGTCTCTTGACTCTGCCAACTCCCTCTTCTCTGTTCAGATTTCCCACCTGGCTTTACTCTGCTAAGCCATTGGCCAAAGCATCAACCATTAAAATCAACACATATAATGTAGTGACATTTCATTTTTATTTTAATAAATAAAGTTTGCCTGAAGTTGAGAGAGTAAAACAGGCACATTGGCCAACCTTACAAGCCACAATAAACATATCTTTAATTCCAGTAGCCACACTAGAAACCAATTGGTGAATGCTTTTAATTCTAGTGGTCACACCTTTAACCCCAAAGCTAGAAAGGATTACAAAACAGGAGGAGACAACTCTCAGGCACAGTCTCATTTTGGGATTCCTGGGGGGCAGGATTGTTTTTTCCGACTGAGATAGAGGTGAGAGCAACTGGCTGGCTGCTTTACTTTTCAGAACTTCAGGTTGAACCCCAATATCTGTCCCTGAGTTTTTATTAATCATGCTTCAATATACAGAAGAACATCTCACATTATCTCCCCTTTTCTATCTAATTGAAAAAGGAAGTTTTTAACTTTAACATAGTAAAATTATATAACAAAACAGTTATCAAGCAAGAATTATAGTTATAATATTTAATCCATTTACATTTGGCAAATTAAGAAAATACTCTATCATCTATCCTACCTTTGTGTGCCTAAATTATTATATCTAATTTATCTTTTATCATAACTAAGGAAAACTATAATTATAACTTCAACCCCATCCAAGACCCCAGGAGGATATAATATCACCCAAGTATACAGGAAAAGTATTATAAACAACTTCTCAAGTTCTAAAAATGACAGAGACATCTCACTGTCTAGATAGTCACCCAAAGTTCTTTTGTAATACTGGTGAATCCATCTTCAGCCTACAGGCCTACAATATCTGGCAGACTTTTCGGTGAAGCAGGAAATTTGAAGATCTGTTTTGCCTGCAAAGGCAAAGTTCATCAGTTGCTTTTTTTCTATGTACTGCAGAATGTCTAAGAGTTTCTTCTGTGAACCAGAACCATGAAAGACCATCCCATCTTTTGGAAAGTTAAACAATCACTTTTCTGTGGGTCCTGCATGTCCAGTTCATATAGCATACCATTAAGCAGTCCAGGCAAGAACAGTTTCTTGCCCAAATGGCTAGTCTTGTCACATTGAAGATAAATTCCATAGCGAGTTTCTTCAATGGCCATAAACCTCTCTGAAGTAGATTGGTACCACCCAAATAGATATGTCTCATTGTTGAGAAAAGTCTAAGTTCTTAAGACATTTTAAATGCTGTATTGTGTAGATCTGTGAAGTAGTGAAGATTATTTAACTCACTGAAACATATCTCTGTATCTAGAAAACCTAACTAACATGACTAAAATTTTGACCATTATAAAGGACTAATAATCTGTAATTTTTAATTACACATCATGTTTTTAAATGAGCCTTATAAACATAATACCTTAAATAACAGTAGAAAGATATACATAACAAAATTGACCTTAAATTTGTATCAATAAACCAAAATCTATACTAATGTAAAATATTCATTTCTATATCATATCCCCTTTTTTTTCCTTTAGAAAGACCTTGACTGTGACCATTAACCATTTAGAATCAATTCCTTTAATTGAAAACAAACATTTATAAACAATCATTTTGGGAATTTGGGCATTATTTTCTCCGAACTGTTTTCTGTTGATTGCTGGACAAAGTACTTTTATGGCTCATGGAGAACTTTTTAGGGGATGTCTTCTTTCATCAAACCATAATAGCCTGGAAAGTAACCACATACTCTCATTTTCTGTGGAAACAAAAGCAAAGCAGAAGCTCTTTTCCAATTCTGAAGTCAAGTTACCTTTATGTTGGTTTAGCTTAGTAGCCCCACAATCAAAGGTCTCTTGCCAGTTAGATCATTAATAGTCAAAAAATTCAAAGAAAGCACAATATTATACATAATCTAGACTCTCCGTGTATTTTCCATCTTTTTGTGACATTTTATATTACTTTTACTGTCTCTTTAAAGACTTTTTTTGTATTTTTTAAAACTATTTTTTTCTATAATTACCTATACCCATTTTATTTTTCTTAAGCCTATGTACATTTTTAAAGCACATTATTAGTGGTTCAAAGGTTTATTTCTATCTTAATGTGTCTTTATTGCATATCTGTAATACTGTTTGCATCACTGTTATAAACTGTTAAGCAGACATGGCTGGGACCAGAGTGTTGTAATATGAGCAGCGGGTTACATTCCTGGCACCTGGCCGCCCGCATGGCTAGCTTTATACACAAAATAATTACATGGAAACTGTATTCTTTTAAACACTGCCTGGCCCATTATTTCCAGTCTCTTATTGGCTATCTCTTACATATTGATCTATCCCATTTCTAATAATCTGTGTAGCACCATGAGCTGACTTACCAGGGAAGATCTTAACCTGTGTCTGTGTTGGGTGGGAGAATCATGGCGACTGCCTGACTCGGCTTCTTTCTCCCAGCATTCTGTTCTGTTTATTCCGCCTACCTAATTTTCTGTCCTATTAAAGGGCCAAGGCAGTCTCTTTATTTAACCAATGAAATTAACATAAAACAGAAGACTCTCCCCCATCATTTCCCCTTTTTCTGTTTAAACAAAAAAGAAAGGCTTTCACTTTAACATAGTAAAATTACATATAACAAAACAGTTATCAAGCAAAAATTACAGTTACAATATTTATATTTATTTTAACTTTTATCATAACTAAGGAAAACTATAATCATCTATTTATTTTTTAATTCCATCCAAGACTTCAGAAGCATTTAATATTACCTAAGCAAACAAGAAATCCAAAACTCTAGAAATGACAGAGACATCTCGCTGCCTGGACAGTCACCCAAAGTTCCTCTGTACCATTGGGGCATCCATCTTTGGCCTTCAGGCCCATAGTATCCAGCAGACATTTCCATGAAGCAGGATTTCAAAGACAGTTTGGTCACTATCTGCTGTCTCCTGCAGAATGTCTCACGAATTCTTTTATGAAGCAGGAACCCCGAAAGACCATCTCACCTTTAGGCAAGTTCTTTGCATCCAGTTTATGCAACAGTCCAGGCAAGAATAGTTTCTTGCTCAAATGGCTATCAAACTCCATAAGGAGCCTCTTTGATGCTCATCTTCCTCTTGAAGTAGACTGGTGCTGCCAGGAGCAGACGTGTCTTATTGTCATGAAAAGCCCTAATTTATTAAAACATTAAATGCCATATTCTGGAGTCTTTGAAAGATATGAAGAATGTCTATCTAACTGAAATATACCTCTGTATACCTAGAAAAGCAAACATGACTACAAGCCTATTATCGATGATTATCCATTAACAACCTGTATTTCCTAATTATACATTACATTTTTAAATGAACTGCATAATCACAATACCTTAATAAAGATCAGAAATACATATACATATAACAAAATTGACCTTAACTTAATACCAATAAAGCAAAATTTATACCAATGTAAATTATTTATATCTATATCATATACCCCTTTAAATGTAAAAGAACATTTATAAACAATATTTGGGAACATGGGCACAGTTATTTCTCTCCAAACTGTTTCGTGCTGAATGGGGGTACTGTTATTTAGATCTTTCATGATGTAACCTGTGTGTCAGGTTCATCTCAGTCAGCAGTTGAGCGAAGTAATTTTCTGAAGGTGTTCACAGCAACCTTTCAGGAGGGCGTGGTCTATCATATCATATTGGGATAGAAGAAATCCACCGGGTCTCATCCTCTGTGAAAACAAAAGAAGAAACTCCTTTCCAAAGCATCATATCCTTAGACCCAAATTCTGAAGCCATACCCTCATGATATTCGTTCTTCTTCCACTTGGCAGCCCATAAAATAAAATGTCTCTCTGTACTTAGCTCCTTCATAGTCAAAAATTTTAAAGAAAACACAATGTACATAATCCAGACTCTTTGTGAATTTTTCATTTTTACGTGGCTTATTTTTTTTATTTCTTTTAATCTATAACTATCTGTACTCTGTCTCTTTAAAGACTTTACCCCTTTTATTTTAAAAGGCATTAACTTTATTCTTTCTATATTTTTTCTTCTCTCTCTCAAGCATTCATCCAACACTCCGATGCATTTATAGGTCTTCTATGTCTGAAATCTGTTCTATTGTGATCTGTAATTTTTTTTTTTTTTTTTTTTTTTTTTTTTTTACTTTCCAGGAGCAGTTCTTAAAATGTTAAGCACTTCTTAAAAACTTAGGTTGCACCTTGTAGGGGTAATATGGTACCGCCTGTTTACTGCCAGTCTAACCCTTAACTGCACTGTTATTATGGTAGTTCCTGGCTGAGACCAGCACAGTTCAGCATGGAGCTGAGCTGCTCCTGCCTCAGAGCCATTTGGTGCCCCTAAGCCACACACAGTTCCAGGCACACATCAGTCCACATTGCCATCAAGCAAGCCATTAGCACTTTACTCCAAATTCTCCATTCAAAAGCTCTGTCTCCCACAGGAGCCAGACAAAGATCACAATGGCAGCACAGCCCAGAAAGCCGGCATTTTAAAACTGCCAGTTTTTTTCTGCTGCCGAGTCAGGAAAATTTCTTTGCGGCATGCAACCCACAAACAGAAAAAAGCTGTCTTAAATTCTCTCTCTCCCTTTTTAAGCCCTCTCAGGTTTTACGTGGAGTTCATTACCACGCTGGGTGCCACTCTGTTGAAAGGAGCAGCAGCGGGCTGTGTCCCGCCACCCGGCTAACTTATGCCCGAAATAATTACACGGAAACTGTATTCTTTTAAACACTGCCTGGCCCATTCGTCCCGAAAGGGGTATTACTGGATCTTGAGGAAGGTTGTTTCCTAATTTTCTGAGAAGTCACCACATTGACATCCAAAGAGGCTAGCTTGCACTCCCATCAGCAATGCAGGAGTGTTCCCTTTAAACCGCAACCTCTCTAGCATAAGTTGTCATCAGTGTTTTTGATCTTGGCCATTCTTACAGGTGTAAGATTGAATCTCATATTGTTTTGATTTGCATTTCTCTGATGACTAAGGATGTTAAACATTTCCTTAAATGTCTTTCAGGCATTTTAGATTCCTCTGTGGAGAGTTCTCTGTTTAGGTCTGTACTCCATTTTTTTTTTATTGGATTATTTGTTCTTTTGGTGACCAATTTCTTGAGTTCTTTGTATATTTTGGAGATCAGACCTCTGTCTGATGTGAAGTTAGTGAAGATCTTTTCCGATTCTGTAGGCTGTCATCTTATCTTGTTGACAATATTCTTTGTTTAGAAAAGCTTTTCAGGAGGTCCTATTTATCAGTTGCTTATCTCAGTGTCTATACTGCTGGGGTTATATGTAGGAAGTGGTCTCCTGTGCCAGTGCATTCAAGTGTACTTCCCACTTTCTCTTCTATAAGGTTTAGTGTGGCTGGCTTTATGTTGAGGTTTTTGATCCATTTGGACTTGAGTTTTGTGCATGGTGATAGATATGGCTCTATTTTCATTCTTCTACAGGTTGATATCCAGTTATGCCAGCACAATTTTTAAATATGCTTTCTTTTTTTCATTTTATATTTTTTGCTTCTTTGTATTTTTGCTTCTTTCTAATCAGATATTCGAAGGAGTGGGGATTAATATTTCTGTCTTCTATATGGTTCCATTGGTTTTTCTGTCTGTTCTTATGCCTATACCAGGCTGTTTTCAGTACTGTAGCTCTGTAGTAGAGTTTGAAGTAAAGGATTGTGATACCTCCAGAAGTTCTTTTATTGTGCAGGATTGTTTTGGCTATTCTGGATTTTTTGCCTTTCCATACAGAGTTGAGTACTATTCTTTCAAGGTCTGTGAAGAATTTTGCTGGGCATTGCATTGAATCTGTAGATTGATTTTAGTAAGATTGCCATTTTTACGAAGTTAATTCTGCCTACCTAAGAGCATGAGGGAATCTTTCCACTTTCTGGTGTCTTCTTCAATTCCTCTCATTAAAGATTTAAAGTTCTTGTCATACAAGTCTTCCACTTGTTTGATTATTATGCTATTTGTGGCTATTGTGAAGGGTGTTGTTTCTCTGATTTCTTTTCCAGCCCTTTTATCATCTGTATACAGGAGGGCTAATGATTTTTTTTTTTTACTTAATCTTGTATCCTGCTACATTACTGAAAGTATTTATGAATCAAAGAAGTTTCTTGGTAGAATTTTTGGGATCACTTATGTAAACCATCATATCAGCAAACAGTGAGAGTTTGACTTCTTTTCCAATTTGTATCCCCTTGATTTCCTTTTTGTGTGTTATTGCTATAGCTATGGCCTCAAGAACTATATTGAACAGATAATGGAGAGTGGACAACCTTGTCTTGTTCCTGATTTCAGGGGAATTGCTGGAAGTTTCTCTCCATTTAGTTTGATGTTGGCTATTGGCTTGCTGTATATTGCCTTTATTATGTTTAGGTATGTCTCTTGTATCCCTGCTCTCTCTAAGACCTTTATCATGAATCAATAATGTATTTTGTCAAAAGTTTTTCAGCGTCTAATGAGATGATCAAGTGGTTTTTACTTTTCAGTTTCTTTATATGGTGGATTATGTTGACAGATTTTTGTATGTTGAACCATCCCTGCATCTCTGGGATAAAGTAGACTTGATTATAGTGGATGATGGTTTTGATGTGTTCTTGGATTCGATTTGCCAGTATTTTATTTAGTATTTTTGCAACAATGTTCATGGGTGAGATTGGTATATAATTGTTTATCTTAGTAATGTCTTTCTGTGGTTTGGGTATCAGGGTAATAGTAGTCTCTTAAAAAAAGTTTGGTGATTTCTTCTGTTTCTATTGTGTTGAATAATTTGAGGAATATTGGTATTATTTCTTGTTTGAAAATCTTAAAGAATTCTTAGCTGAAACCATCTAGTTCTGGGCTTTTTTTTTGGTTGGGAGACTTTTGATGACTGTTTATACTTCTTCAGCCATTATAGGTCTGTTTAATTTGCTTATCTTGTCTTGATTAATTTGGGTAAGTGATATTTATCCAGATAGTTTCCTATTTCTTTTAAGTTTTCCAATTTTGTGGAGTACAGGTTTTTGAAATATGACCTAATGATCCTCTATATTTCCTCCATCTCTGTTATTATGTCCCCCTTTCATTTCTGATTTTGTTAATTTGGATATTCCCTTTTTGCCTTTTGGTTAGTGTGGATAAAGGTTTGTCTATTTTGTTGATTTTCTCAAAGAACCAACTCTTTGTCTCATTGATTCTTTTATTGTTTCTATTGTTTTCTATTCTTTCATTGTTTCTATTTTTTGATTTCAGCTCTCAATTTGATTATTTACTGCCTTCTTGTTCTTTTTGGTGAGTTTGCTTCTTTTTGTTATAATGTTTTCAAATGTTCTGTTAATTCACTAGTGTGGGATTTTTCTAGCTTCTTTAAGTAGGCATCTAGTGCTATGAACTTTCTTCTTACACTGCTTTCATTGTGTCCCATAAATTTGGGTATGTTGTGTGGTCATTTTCATCGATTTTTAGGAAGTCTTTAATTTCTTCCTTTATTTCTTTTTTGACCCATTGATGATTTGGGTGAGCATTGTTTAATTTCCATGTGTTTGTGGGTTTTCTGGAATTAGTATTGCTGTTTACTTTTAGTTTCCAACCATGGTGATCTAATAAGGTACATTGGGTTATTCCAATTTTTATTGTGTTTGTTGAGGTTTGTTTTGTTGTTGAGTATGTGGTCAGTTATTGAGAAGGTTCCATGAGGTGCTGAGAAGAAGGTATATTCTTTTCTGTTTGTATAGTATATTCTATAGATATCTAAGTCCATTTGAGTCATAACATCTGTTAGTTCCCTTATTTCTCTGTTCATTTTTTGCCTGACTGACCTGCCCAGTGGTGAGTAGGAAGTGTTGAAGTCTCCCACTATTAGTGTGTGGGGTTTAATGTATAATTTAAGCTTTAGAAGTGTTTCTTTTACATATGAGGGAGCCCTTGTATTTGGGGCATAGATGTTCAGTATTGAGATTTATCTTGATGAATTTTTCCTGTGACTAATATGAAATGACCTTCTTTGTCTCTTTTGACTGATTTTAGCTTGAAGTCTATTTTGTTAGATATTAGGTTAGCTACACCCACTTGTTTCTTAGGTCCATTTGATTGGTATATTTTTTCCAAATCTTTACTCTGACATGATGTCTGTCTTTGAGGTTGAGATGTGTCTTTTGTATGCAGAAAAAGGAAGGATTCTGTTTTCATATCCAATCTGTTAGCCTGTGCCTTTTTATAGGTGAGTAGAGTCTGTTTGCATTAAGGGATATTAATGACCGGTGATTACTATCTCCTGTTAATTTAGTTTTCATTGTTGGTGATGTTAATTTGTGCTTTTTTCCCTTTTTGGGATTTGCTTCTATGAGACCATCAATTGTCTGTGTTTTTGTTGGTATATCCAACTTTCTTGGGTTGGAGTTTTCCTTCTAGTATTTTGTGTAGGGCTGGGGTTGTGGCTAGGTATTGGTGAAATCTTGTTTTGTCATGAAGTATCTTCTTTTGTCCTTCTATGGTAATTGAAGTTTTGCTGGGCATAGCAGTCTGGGATGGCATCCATGGTCTTTTAATGTCTGCATAATGCTTGACCATGACCTTCTGGCTTTCATTGTCTCCAAAGAGAAGTCAGGTATAATTCTGATCGGTCTACCTTTATATGTTACTTAACATTTTTCTTTGCAGCTCCTAATATTCTTTCTTTACTCTGTATGTTTAGTGTTTTGATTATTATGTGGCAAAAGGACTTTTTTTGGTTTCAGTCTATTTGGTGTTCTGTAAGCTTCTTGTATCTTCATAGGCATATCTTTCTTTAGGTTGGGAAAGTTTTCTTTGATGATTTTGTTAACTATATTTTCTGTGCTTTTGAGTTGAACTTCTTCCTCTTCTATACCTATTATTCTTAGATTTGACCTTTTCATGGTGTCCCATATTTCCTGGATATTTTGAATTAAGCTTTTGTTATGGTTAATGTTTTCTTTAACTGATGAATCTATTTCCTCTATTGTATCTTTAGCACTTGAGATTCTCTCTTCCATCTATTGTATTCTTCTGTTCATGCTTGCATTTGTAGTTCCTGATCGTATTCTCATGATTATTGTTTCTATAATTCCCTCAGCTTGTATTTTCTTTATTGTTTCTATTTCAATTTTCACATTTTGAATAGTTTCTTTCATATGTTTGGTTTCTTTTTCTTGGTTTCCTTTAAGGGATTATCTGATGTCTTTCAATTTTTTGTTTGTCTTTTTCTTCATTTCTTAAAGGGAATTTATTGTTTCTTATTTAAGAGTTTCAAACATTCTCTTGAAGTTATTTTTAGGTCATTTTCTTCTGCTTCTTCTATATTTGGTTGTTCAGGTTTTGCTGTTGTAGGGTCTTTAGGTTTTACTGGTGCTGTGTTGCTCTTTGTGGTGTTGCATATGTTCTTACCTTTTCTATTCATATTCCTCTAATAGGTGTGGTTGGGCTGTCTGAGATTTTGTTGAACATTCTTCTAGGTGAAAGTGAATCCGAAGCTCAGATAGTTGTTCCACCTGGTACAGTCAGTTCCACAGTTCTGGTTACTCCATTGGTTAGTCTGATTTTCTGGAGATAGCTCAGCACTCCTGTGCTTTGCTCTGCTCCCTTGGAGTTTGCTGTACCAGGCTTGCTTACTTTGGTCTAGGTTACTGGCTTTGACTTGTTTCTGTAAATCTTGGTCTGGATTCCCTCCTGTAGACATCCCTGGCTTAGAGTTGGTCCTACAAAGGTTTCTGTAGACAAAGGTTTCTTTGTCTACTGCCTCAGATTTCCCAGGCTCAGGTGTGCCCAGAACCACCAAGGACCTGGCTCAGGCTTACTCCCTCAGAGGCCCCAGACTCATGCTTGGTCCCACAGAGTTTCCAGGTTCCTGCCTATTCCCTTTGTTGCCCCAGAGCAATGACTGAACCCACAGTGGTCCTGGCTGAGACATAATCACTCTGAGGTCCCAGACTTAGGCTTGGCCCTGCAAAGATCTCTGGTTCTTGCCTACTCCTTTAGAGGTTCCAGATTCATGCCCAAACTGGCAGATGTCCTGGCTCAGGCCTGATTTTTGAAGCTTTTTTTAGGTCTTATGTAGATCTATGCCAATGGAAGACTAAACTTTCATTTCCTGGGCACCCAGACCCAAATAATGACATAGAAACTATTAATTACAACACTGTTTGGCCAATGACTCAGGCATATTCATGGCTTGCTTTTATATCTTAAATTAACACATTTCTATTAAGCTATGTATCACCACGAGACTATGGTTTACTAGTAATTTTCTGGTATGTTTCTGCTTGATGGCTACATGGCATCTCCTCAACTCTGTCTACTCTCTCTATAGCTCTGTTCCAATTTCGCACCTGGCCTTACTCTGCTAAACCATTGGCCAAAATAGCTTTATTCATCAACCCAATAAAAGCAACACATATGCAGATGGGCATTCCACATCATCTCTTGGTATAAAAATATCTGTGTTTGGAAAAAGCCACTGGAAGTTCATTCATGGAAAAAAGTTCTACTCTGCTTGGGCCTCACAATCTGGAACTCTAACTGATTGATATAGGGCTTCCCCAGTCAGTTTCTACTTGGTGCTGTGTTGTGGAATATTATTTTAAGGTGTGTTAGATTTGTTTATGCTGTGAAACATTTGATTTAATAATACAAAAATATATTGTATTCTTTTATGTTTCATTTGTTTCACTCTGTGAAGCTGTGATACTTTTCCTGTTTAAAATACCTGATTGGCTAATAAAGAGCTGAATGGACATTAGCAAGATAAGAGAAAGGATAGGTGGTTTGCCAGGCAAAGAGAATAAATAGGAGAAAAAAAGATCAAGGAATGAGAGGAGGAGGCAACCAGCCACATAGCTCGCCATGGAGTAAGAGTGAAAGTAAGATATACAGAAGAAAGAAAAGAAAAAAAGGTCGGAGACAAAAGGTACATGGGATAAGTTAAGTTAAGAAAAGATGCCTAGCAGCAAGCCAAACTAAGACCAGGCATTCATAAGAAAAGATAAAGCTCTGTGTCGATTTATTTGGGAGTTGGTTGGTGGAACCCTCAAAGTTTAAAGAGTAATAAAATAGCCAACAGCACTGGGTTAATTTTTTTAATCTATCTGGTTCTTCTCTGCCTTGCTTGATACATGCTTCAGAAGCTTGCTTTTTGGAAACTGAAGGTACAGCCATCATGACCATTGTCTGTAAAGAAGATTTAGACTTCTTCAAACTTCTCCCATTAGCACTGTTCCTTAAGCTTCCCCAGCCTAATTTCAGAGAGCTGTGACCCTGACCTGTAAGAGAAAGAAGACTTCGGAAAGGATGATAATGGTGAGTGAGAGCCACAATATCATCTCCCTTGTCTTTTAACAGCACACTGCAACTAATGAAATATATTTCAATTAAAAAAATGTTTTTAGAAACACCCTTTGGATGCCTCCATTGTCACAAACAATTTAGGGTAAATAGGTAAGCAACTTACTCATAGAGGGTCGGTGTTATGGGGAGTTACACAGTTGCTGAGCAGGAAAAACCAGAGGTAGCTTTTGAATCTTGAATACCAGAGGACAGCTATCCCAGCATCAATAGACCCAAGAAAATATACTCTCATGGATGATGGACATCTCTGGTTTGCTGAGATTTGGGGATTTTTCCTTGATAAAGACACTCCTGAGCAAGTTAAGTTGGAATTGCCATCACTCTGGAAAACTTCAGCGAAAATTTTGCAAGAATCTGTAGTTCAGAGTCAGGCTATCAATCAGTATACTAGTAAGCTATTGTAATAAAGGCATAAAGGCCTGCCTCAGAATTTGAGTGGCTTCTAGCCAAACATTGTTCTTTTTTGCTTCTCTGTAGGTCTATCATGAGTTTGACCAGTCAAAGCTGGGTTCAGCTTGAAAATTGTATATATACCCATTTCCTAGATTTCTTCTCTGTTTTGCTTTGCATAAAGTCAGTTATGAAGTTAACTTAACACCAATGGCATTCTACTGACTCTGGTAACTTACAGTTTTAAGGTGACATAGTGAAGTGTGTGTCTCTTCATCTCATAAGGAGTGAAGAGTGGGAGGCCCATCATCAGTGAGCACAAGGTTCCAACCACACTCACCTGTTGTCATTCTACACAGTCAGTCAGCAATGAGCACAGGGGTTCATCCACATTCACCTGTGGTCCTTCTACAGTCAATCAACAATGAGAACAAGAGTCAAACCAAACTTGCTCATGTTTCTCCATACTTTAAAAAATAAATTTATTAATAGAAATAGGATTTTTTAAAGTGGAATTCTTTTTATGTTGCCATTTTGTGTGTGTGGCTATGTCCATTCATGTGTGTAAAATGTATGTGTGCCATGACACATGTGTGGTCAAAGGTAAACTTGGCATGTGGATTCTTGTCTTCCACCTTGTTTGAGTTAGTGTCTATGTGTCATTTTACTGCTTCATAGAATTTGGGGGGCTTCCTTTGTTTCTGCCTCTCATCTCTGTAGAAGTGCTGGGATTATAAATAGTCAGCTATGCTTTTAACTTCTATGTGAGTTCTATAAATTCAGTTTTGGGTTGCTTTCATAGACGTGCCTTTATTCCCTCTAATCTGTCTCCCAAGACTGCATGTTCCTATTTTACAACTATGGTATTTGATCCTTAATGTACGATGTCCTTCTATATATGTGTTGCTTTTATTTGTTGATGAATAAAGCTGTTTTAGCCAGTGACTTAGCATAGCAAAGCCAGGTGGGAAATGTGAACAGAGATAGAGAGTTAGAGAGTAGGGAGAGTCAATGAGGTGCCATGTAGTTGCCAAAGAAGAAAGATGCTAGAACATTACTGGTAACTCACAGTCTCATGGTGACACACAGATTAATAGAAATGTGTTAATTTAATATGTAAAAGATGGGTAGGAATATGCCTGAGTGATTGGCTGAATGGTTGTGTAATTAATGTGGTTTCTGTGTGTTTTTTTGGGACTGAATGGGTGTGGAACTGGGAAGGATAGAAACTTCTGTCAATGGGTACTTTTATACATATGAGGAGTTTCTGAAGGACTGCTGAAAATCACATGTCCCCAAAGATATAGGAATCCTTTCATCCAGATGACCTGTCCTGTTCTCTATGAGGGAATTCCGTTCATTTTAATGTTTTTTCTGCCCATGTCCTTTTTATTCTTCAAATATTCCACATGTTCCTGGAAACCTGATGTCCTTGGCTGCACACACACTAAGAAGTCACCATATCTCCCATATTCCAGAGACCAAGTGCCTTTGAGTTCTTTTCTCTACTCTACCTCCCTTCTTTAGTACCTTCCAAAAGCTGGTCTATGGATTCTCATAACATAAAAATGTTGCTTTACTTGAAAATAAGTGTATGGTCCTAACACATTTTTGTCATGCAATTAAATACAGACATTATTAAAAATAATTCTATCTGTTTTCTATGGCTAAGTATGAATGTCCAGTTTTGAAGACTTTTGAATTATTTTTCCCTAAACATTGTTTGTCCTTTTCAATGTTTCAATGGAGGAGGTAGTTAGGAAAACTAGTCTAATTCTAGAAGTGCTCACATAGATGCTAACCCCTCTCTGGCACACAGAGGACTTCAGAAGCCTCTGTTTCCATTATTAAAAATCTAGTATTGTCTTATATGCTGGGTGTAAAGCACACAGCAAACAGTCAAGGCTCAGAGATCTTCAGGTCAAACTTGGCTTTATTCTCTGAAGACTTCTACAAAAGAATGAGCCTACAATACAGCTGAAGTTGCAATTTACTTTCAACCTAGAAATAAAAATGTATTCAAAGTTTAAAATATAGAGCACTGGACCTAACTTACTGTTGCCTCATATTGATATCAAGCTCCTTTAGGCACTCCCCTTCAGATCAAGTTGAAGGTATGTGGCTAAACTTTGGCGTATCGTACATTTCACTGCATACTTTCTCCCTGCCTTCAATAGACTTTCCAAACTCCTTCCAATAAAAACATGTGACTCGGTCTTAGTTACATTTACATTGCTAGAAAGGCATCATAACCAAGACAATTTAGAAAAGAAAGCATTGAATTGAGGGCCTGCATACAGTTTTGGTGGTTGACTCTAAGCCCAATAATGTGGGAATGATCACAGCAGGTGAGCAGGCATGGCACTGGGCAGTAGCTGAAAGCTTGCATCTTATCTACAAACAATAGGCAGAGAAGGGGTTTGGCTTTTGTAAGTGCAAAGCACACCTCCAGTGACACACTTTTTCCAACAAGGCCATGCCTACTCATCCTTCCCAAAATAGTTCTATCAACTAGGGACAAAGCATATCACAATGGTGGCCATTGTGATTCAAACTCCCTCATAAAATAATAAACTTTAACTATAAGACAACAACTACTATGTTGTTGATTTGTTGAAAGTTTAATAACTGGATTATCGCTGAGACTATCAGTAAGTAGAACATCTCTGTAGATCACAGTTGAGATTTTACTAGAATCTGAGAACACGGTAACGTGTCTCCCCCAGAGAGTTGGGCGTCTCTTGTCTGTAGTAATTGTTTTTCATGGAGTTCTATATGTTGATGTCCTGCGTCTGCATTGCCAATTTCAGTCCAGTAAGTAGAAGCCACAGCTTTTTAATTTGTTTAATTCATTTTCACACTCAGGAATAATAGAGTCAGAGGTAAAATGGGGAGTCACCAAAGAAACAAAAAGTGAGCATCTTGGGATTCTAATGACAAATTATGCAAACATTTCCTGATAGCTGCTCACAATTACCCCTGACAAAAAGTGGAATTGTTCCAGGTCCTGATTCTTCTATTTGTTTCTCTGTGGGTGTCCCTGATTGGGAAGTCTCTGGGAACTAGTGTAGGATCAGCTGGAACAAAAGAGTGTATGAGAAGAAGCTGGGGAAAGGGCAGAGTAAGACAAGTGTTGATGTTCTAAGTATTTCTCTTGCTAAACAAGAGGATGGCTTTGTAGAAAGATAAACTTTAATTATAGTGATGTATGATTCCACTGCATCATTGATTTATTGATAGCTTAATAACTAGATTACCTGTAGTGCTCAGACTTTTGCAGTTCTTTAGCATTATGTTGGGTATTTCAAAGCCAGGAGGCATTGCAAATAATGCCCCAGTCAACCTAGATGAAGCAGCTGGCTGCTAATTCCATTTTGGTACTTTTGACTCCAAATAAGGGGCATGAAGGTTGGCCTACATGACTTAGGAGTAAATGGAAACATGGTGAATTTTGCATTGTTCTTGCTATACACAATAATTGGCTCAAGGATGTTATAGAACCACATGAATCCATAGAACTGGTTGATCTAACCATGTGAAAACCTCTCGAGGCTTGATCTCTGCCTCTGTGTCCCACAAGATCACAACTGATTTCCAGCCTGTCTTTTCAATTCTGGCCCAGCTTTGTTGTTTTCCATTCCAGAACCTAGTGTGGTTTTTGTAAATCCGAGAGTCAGATGAACAGAGAAGAGAGCACTAAGGCTTCTCATTTGTGTGCACAGCATCTGCTGTAGGTAGAGGAGGGCATAGTTAAAAGTGTCTTAATATGCAAACAGTGCTTATTATGGAGTCCAGTGCCCAGATGGTGGCTAAAAATGAGATCCCAAGGCTCTACCCCCAGGCTAGGACCTGCAGACCAAGTGCAGCTCTTGGCTTATACACACCAAGTTTATAGAAAAGCAATGCTGACAATACTTTCTTTAATTAGTAGACCAACCTGCAGGACAATAGAGACCATTGTTCTATAATATTTGTCAAGCCTGATTTGGTGTTCGGCATGATATGTTTCGGTTAAAGTCTTCTGGGCAAGCACTGATGTGACGAAGCCAGAACCCACTGTTTTTCTTTGGAACTAACAAAATAGAATTGCAGACTTTGAGTGTGATTCCAGCAGCATGGTAGGCTTCAGGACATCCCTAGAGCTGTCTTAAGGCTAACTCCAGAGTCCCAAGACTGATACTCAGTAGGGCTCTTGCCAGGCCAGGCTAGGAATGGAGGAGGCTCCAACTGGAACTGAGCCATCAATTCAGGTTCTATCACTAAAGCACAACAGCTTGCACATTGTATAGAGAGTCCTGGAAGATGGAGGCAGGATTCTCTTTCAGAAATACAGCTGCAAAAATTTAGCCAGCACCAATCTTTTAGGATCTCTGTGTCACATGTATATTACTTGTTTTTTTTTTTTGATGTTCATACATCTCTTCTTCACAAATGTTATTGTCTATGGCCAAAAATCTCTCAGATGAAAACTGAGAAAAAAAGCTATGAATACCATCAAAATTAATAAAGATTCAGTTTGAAAAAGAAACATCTTGAGAAAGAGAAATGACAGCTCATCCACAGAGGTGACAACCATACAGGTAGGAAGAAAACCTCATAAGGGTTGGGACAGGGTTCTGTTGTTGTCTTTACAGGAAAATGGACATCTAGATGCCTAAAGATGAAAAAGATAGCTATCCAGAAAGAATCAACAAGCAAAGAGAAACCTGCTTTATGAAGCCTTATTATCTGCATGGTAAAATTTAATTATTTGGACATATATACACCTCTGCTTAAAAATAAGAGCTGGCTTTGGAGTTGGACAATGGTTATCCTTCTCTAAATCCAAGAATGTTGTTAAAAGAAAAATTCAAAATTTCTGCCTCATGTTAGGAGTCATCTGGTATGGGACAGAAAGAAGACAGATTTTAAGAGAATATTTTCCTTTTCTCCATGCCCATTTTGTTTATATGGTATCTTTCATTGAATAGTGTTTAAGTTTTCCACAATGAACAGTAAATTTTCCCGCAGTAATCCTTGAAGCTTCCAGGAAGAAAATGCAGCCCCAACAAAGTTTGTCCTCACAGTTGGAGACACCATTTAGGGGTTATGTATTACCTGCATAGTGTTGGGGGTTGGGGTGAAAATTATGTAATCTTAGATAACTCAAAAAAGGAAAAGATTGAATGGAATAATAGAAAATTTCATGTGAATTTATTCACACTAATAAGAATAGTGAGAAATAAAGTAAATAATTATGGACAGTTTACACTGGTATAGTTTCTTGTATATTGATACAAGTTCAAATTATATTTGTTATTTCTGTTTACAATAGTTGTACACCTATGCAAAAATATTTTGTCATATTGTATGCATTCATGTTTCTACCTCTGTTTAAGACATTTTGTATATCGATGCAGTTTTAGAATATATTTATCATATTGCATTATATATTTCTACCTCTGATTAAGGTGTTAATACAGTTTACATTTTGAAGTCATGTCCCCCTTTCCTTCACAGTTGTATAAAGATTGTTTAATATTCTGATATGAAGTCTTAATCTTTAAATTATATACGTATTAAGTATTATTGGTCAATAGTCATTCATGTTTGTTATACTTTTAGTCAGACTGTTTAGGTTCTTTAGATATATAGCGATTGTATTCTGCATATAATGGTAATCTTCAACCACTTCAAAGATCTGTAGAACATGGCATTTAAATAACTTAGGATTCTGTTGATGTGAGACACGATTGCTCCGGGCATTAACTCTAGCCAGACATGAGTTCTTTTTAATACATGGAGTCAAACCTGTTATGTTCTTTAACAGCTCAGATACCCTCTTGCTGGCTTAATAGAAATTCTACTTATCTTTCTTCCTGCTAATTCTGATTTGTCTAAATGTTCCAAAACTGACCTGGTCTAAAAAAAATTAAGAAAAGGAAAAAAGAAAGCCAATTCCTGATATCTATAATTCTTTTTAAGTAAAATCAAGACATCTGCTAAAAGGAAAGGACTGTTTTCCCCAGACGATGAGGGGCAGGTTTTAAACACCTTTCCTGAGGGTAAGAGGTGCTTTTACATTTGATTTTTATCAGAATAGCCAAGTTACTCTTCCAAGAACAACAATGGAATCTTTCCCAAGGAGGAAAAAGGTTGACATGATTGAGCTAAAATTCTCCCTGCTCAGGTGTTACGTTAACACAAACGTAAACATAAAATTCTGCCTTAAGTTTGCCCCTCTCAGTGTGTCCTCTGTTTTGAGGGATGACAATTTGGTCATTATTACTAAGACTGAGATCTGGGAGTCAGATCCACATATTTCTCTTTTTATTTCTACATTCCATTTGAGCAAGACTTGCACACCTCCTTCTAAAAGCCAGTTGGTTTTGTTCACTTTCTTCCATTATGTGACATTAATTTTGACTGTCAACATAACAGGATCTAGAATCACTTGGGAGACAAGCCTCTGGGCACATTTGTTGGGGGGATGAAGATTAGGTCTGTCTCTGAGCATGCCTGTGGGGGAGTGTTTAGATTAGGTCAGCCTCTGAGCATGCCTGTGGGGGAGTGTTTAGATTAGGTCAGCCTCTGAGCTTGCCTGTGGGGGAGTGTTTAGATTAGGTAAGCCTCTGAGCATGCCTGTGGGGGAGTGTTTAGAATAGGTCAGCCTCTGAGCACACCTGTGGGGGAGTGTTTAGATTAGGTCAGCCTCTGAGTTTGCCTGTGGGGGAGTGTTTATCTTGATAAGGTTGAAGTAGAAAGGTCAACCATAAATGTGGGTGGCACCATTCCCTGGGCTGAGAGCTCCTGGACTCCAGAAAAGGGAGCAAGCAAGCTGAATGCCAGCATCCATTGCTCTTTGCTTTTTGACTGGAAGTGCAACTTGATCAGCTACTTCAAGTCCCTGCAATTATACTTTTTCATCATGATAGCCTGCACCCTGGAATTGTGAAACGAGATAAACTCTTCCTTTTGTAAGTTGCTTTTATTGGGTGTTTTTATTACAACAACAGGAAAAGTAACTGAGACATATTTTGACCCATTAATTTCTTAATGATTCCTCTGAATTTCTCATTAACTTGTCTAATCTCCTGTCCACAGTTTTGCCTCTTAGCAATGCATGTAGGATCATGTAATATTGACATAAATGATCAATGACTTGTTATCTTTAAACAAAATTTCAGCCTTCCCAGCATCTTTCTTAATTCTCCAGCCTCATTTCTCATCATTTTTATTGTCACCATCTTTGTCTTATACCCAAAGCTTTGCAATTGTGGGGTTCCAGGGTCTTTCTAACTTCTGGGCCTGTGGTGTCTCAATTCCACTTTTGTATTATGGATCCAACCTCACAGAGAAATGCACACCATTGTGTGTATTCTGAAATTCACTGTGTGTATAACTCAAATACCACATTGTTGGTAATACCAAGCCAGGCTTCAGCATCCCCTCCGAATATCTCTGTCTTGGTTTGATTTCTTCTTGCTGTGCTGAAACAAATGCAAGTTGGGGGAGGAAAGTTTATTTCATCTTACAACTCTCACCTCACAATCTATTATTGAGAGAAGTCACGGCAGGAGCTCTGAGAGAAGTCAGGCAAGAACCTGAAAGTAGAAGCTGGACTATGGATGACTGCGGCTTACTGGCTCACTCTCTCTGGCTTGCTCAGCCTGCCCACCTTCCCATGGATAGGACCATGGACAGGGCCTCGATGTGGCCATTGATGACATTCTGGTATCAATCACACCGAATGCAACTGCTCTTCAGATTGTCTTTCCTGTCAAGACACCAATATTCATGGCAATCATCTGTCTCTATTACATAATTTTTATGTTCCAGAGCTTAGAACAATGCCTAGAACAATAAATTCATTTTTATTTAAATAACAAATACATGACTTTGTCTTAGAAGGCAGGGGTGGGTCTATGGGAGAGACAGCATTCAGAGGTGTGAAATTTTTTTAATTCTTGAAATTTATTTACTTGTTCATTTTGAGAAAACATCACAGGCTGGCCTCAAGCTTACTAAGCAGCATGTAGCTGAAGATAACCTAGAACTCCCAATCCTCCTACTTTTACTTCCTGAGTGCTGGGATGACAGGTGTGTGCCAACTCGATTACTGTACGTGCTGCTTGGGATGGAACTCAGGACTCCTTTTGTTTTTATTAGGATGACAGCCTCCTAACTGATGCTTGGCCTCAGTCCAATCTAGCATTATTGATTTTGTTGTTTTCTGTCTGTTTTTAAGTTACACATTTGTGGATGTTTTGTTTGTATGTGTGTCTGTGCACCATATGTATACCTGCTGCTGGCAGAGGTCAGAAGAGGGTGTTGGAGTCCCTGAAAGTGGAGTTACATACAGTTGTGAACTGACATGTGGGTTTTGGGAGCTAACCCTGGGTCTTCAGACAGAGCAGAAAGTGCTCTTAGCCACTGAGCTCAGCTGTTTGCTTTATTTGTACATAAGGTTGTACATTATTTTTCTACCTTAAATGAGTGAACATACCTCTCTCAAATGAGAGAAGTAGCTAGCATACACCCACAATTGAAGGAATATGATCCTTTGGCAGGGGTTGGGGCAGAGAACTTGGCTTTAGGATTAAGTCCTCAGCTAAGGCAGTTAGCTTTCATATTTTCTATCTGTGACTCTAACCACAACAGGAAAGGTGTGAATGCTACATAGATACTTCTGATAGAAAACAGTAAAATGCGTTTGAAGTCTAATGGGCGAGATGACTGAGAAGGCTAGCTGAATTTCCTGTCTTCTCAATGTGAATAGTGCTTTCAGAGATAAAGTTATGCAGCTGGAATAATGCTTCAAGCTGATAACAAAGAGTGTCTGAGTGAAGGACAGTCCCCACCCCTCTGCACTGCCCCCAGTCACTCAGGAAGCTGCTTATCTAGACTGGAGCTAGTTCGAGTGGACCCAGGCTTTTGTGTAGGTTTCCCCCACTTAAAAATGCATTTAGAAAACTACTCAGTTCCTGTAAAGCAAATACGCATCCATTTGCTGCAGCGCATTTTAAAAATGGCAAATCATAAACTTCTGACCTCAAGAGAGATTCAATAAATCATTAAATGAAGCCACGTGTAGGCCAGCTCTGCCTGATTTCTCACAGGCCAAGTTATTAGGCGCATTTAGACTCTCACCCACCATTGAATCTCATGCACTATCGCAGTTCCTGCCAAATGTGAGCTTCTGAAGTGGGCTAATACCATTCTATTTTGGTGCCAAATATATTATTTATGTGTTGATTTGCTAAGCTGGAGGGAGGGGAACCCAAACTGCTGGCTTTTCCACAGCTTATGGTGACACTTGCTCATTCGCAGACTGGCACACCAGTAAGAACACACTTGTTCCAGAGGAACCAGGCAGGACGCGATTGTTTTTGTCTTGGAACTCAGGGAATAGGTTAACAGAGCCAAGGTTTCACCCTTAGGTTGGTCTTATTTGGAGAGATGAAATGTGAGGATAAATATTTTATTTTACTTTTGGCTATGGTTTTCAAATTTTAGTTACTTGAAGTAGAAATAACAATATTTATATACATATATATACATATAAATATAAATATATCTATACACACACACACACACACACACACACACACACACACACACACACGTGGCCCAGGCTTATCCTCAAACTTGACTTGAAGCAGAGAATGACCTTGAACTCCTGATTGTCCTCAAAAAGATTCCTTTCTCTCCTTGCTTAGCCTCAATAGCAGTCCATTCAGCACTTTTTCTACCAGTGTGAATGGCTGAGGGTCAGTTTGAATGTGACAGCTTTGATAGGCTTGGGTTCAAGCATTTAGTTTTGCTTGGCAACTGCTTTATTACCACACCCTTATGCAGAGCCAAGTATTTGGGCAGCTAAAGTGAAGCAGACAATTGTCAAGTCCCTCCCCCTCCCCTGCTAAATTGGTGAAAGAAGGAGGTGTTGCCCAGGTGGTTTAGGTGACACCCTGAGAAAACGTACATAGAAGAAATTATGTTTTTCTTTTACTAAAATGTTAAATGATCTGTACCTGGATGCTCTCAGTGATAGGAAGACTTGTTGGCTAGGCATGAAAACTTGGTGAAAATTCATTCAGATCCTGTGCTAGTAGACTTCCTTATCTCAGGCTTAGTCTTTCTTTTTTTCTTTTCTTTTCTTTTCCTTTCTTTCTTTCTTTCTTTCTTTTTTCGAGACAGGGTTTTTCTGTAGCTTTGGATCCTGTCCTGGAACTAGCTCTTGTAGACCAGACTGGCCTCGAACTCAAAGAGATCCGCCTGCCTCTGCCTTCCAAGTGCTGGGATTAAAGGTGTGCGCCACTATGTCCCAGCTTCTAAGGCTTACTTTTAATAAGCAGGCTGGGAGCTGGGATCCCAGTACTGAGCAGATCTGTGTGTTCCCTGTCCTCCCTCATTGACTGTCTGCATTAGTTTTCCTTTTCTAACAAAATCCCAATGAGCTATGTGGCCAAATCTAGGATCCACTTATCCTGCTGGCCTTCCGAAGGCCAGAGAAAGTCTGAAATCAGTACGTATGCACAGTGTCACACTCTCCTTGAAGATTTACTCACAATTCATTTCCCCCCCAAGTTCCGTTTCAGAAAATCTCTGGCTGAATCTAAATTTTAATGTTTTCTAGGAAACTTTAATACAGACTAGAATAAGAAATGTCCTGAGTTCTTGGAAATTGAATTTGATAAGAGTGTGTGATTATCCCAGAATGAAGGACCCCAGTACTTCTGGCTTTCAACTCTGTGCCAGGCATGGTTCTTTTGTAAGTATGTGTTGGGGATAGTGAAGACAAACACTGGGACACTTGATTCACTCATTCATTTAAAACGAACAACCAAGTGTAGTACAGATGAGCAAAACCCTTTGAAACACTATTTATAGCCTTTATATCATGAAAATAAATAGAATTTCACATATACTCTCTTTCATAAAAGACTAAAATAAGCTTCTGTGCAGGACATAGGCCATTTTACAGGATGGGATGAGATGTAGGCCTTACAACCACCAACCCACAGACTGGATGTGGTGTGACCTTCCGTATCAGGAGCTTTACTCAATTCAGAGGCAGTCTGGATGGGGGCCTTTCCTCCTCTTCTTCCCAGAATATTCTTTGGCTTGTGGCAGTGAGACTCCAGTCTGTGCTTCTCCCCTCATGTGGCTTTTTCCCTCTGGTTCAGTGTTTCCCTCTCTACAGACATGCTCCTCTTCTAAGTCCACCAGTTATACTGGAGTGAAGCTGTCTTAAATGACCTCATCCCTACTTGCTGGACTAGTCAATGTCCCTCATACTTAATGAGTTAGCATTCACAAGCATTGGGGATTAGAACCTCATTATATCTTTTGGAGAGGGGATTTAGTTCAACCCAGAACTAAGAGACCAGGAAAGTACCACATTCTCTAAACTTACAAGCATCTTCTTTACTCAGTGGAGCTTTCCTTCTGCCAGAGGATCAGGTGGTGACCCTCAGTATTAGCCATGGTTTTTTTTTTTTGAGATAAGGTCTTTGACTTAGACTAGGTTACCTGTCCAGGAAACACCCACAAACCATTTGTCTCATTTTCTGGCTGTTGGATCATAAATGCAGGCCACCATACCTGTTTCCCCTTCACACTTCTTCATGACTGTACATCAAGTTCTTTACCAACTGAGCTGCATCCTCAGCTCCGCCCGAGGGTTTTAAATGTTTAGTCATCCCTTTAATGCTGGCTCACCTGAGGTCCTTAGCTTTCAGGTCACATCTGAGAAAGTAACTAGCTTTCCCTGAAGAAGATGACCCCCTGGCCTCTTAGGATTGACCTCAGTCTGCTCCAGGAAGTCCCTCTGCAAGACCTGTCAAGTCCAGTTCTGATTTGATTTAATCCTTCCCTTCCTTCCTTCCTTCCTTCCTTCCTTCCTTCCTTCCTTCCTTCCTTTCCTCCTTCCCCCTTCCTTCATTCCCTTCCTTCTTTCTTTCTTTTTCTTTCTTTCTTTTTCTTTTTTTCTTCCTTCCTTCTTTCTGTACTTTCTCCTTCCCTCCTTTCTCCCTCCCTCCCTCTCTCTCTCCCACCTCCTCCCTCTCTCCTCTTCCTCCCTCCTCTTTTTCTTTTTTTTCTTTCTCTCTCTCTTTTCTTATTCATGTGTAGTCCAGGCTGGCCTTGAACCTCCTGCCTCCTCTTTCAGCAAATCCTACCAGCATGCACCATCACAACTGGCTCTTTCTTTTCAAAAGGAAAGATAATCATATAGTTTTCTTTTTAAGATAGCACTAATCTGAAGATAATTTCTTTCCTATGGGGGTTGTTACCTTAGCAACTAAGCAACTAATTAACTTTGTTCGTCTTTCTTTATCAATATTCAATCAACATTCAATGATTTCTTTTTGTTGCACTCTATGTTTTTGTCGCCTGCCAAACTGAAGTGCAGCAGGGATCACAGAGCAGCCAAAGGTGCAGAAATAGGATCCAGGATATTTCTGAGAGACCTGCAGCCTCTCCTCCATTTCCCTCCTCTTCTAACCCTAGGGCATATTTTAAGACCCTGAATGCAACTTGGATGTAGTCCTGGGGAAGCAGGGGCATAAGACTGGTCTCTGGGCGTGAGATTCAGTTTCTTGTGCTTACTAGAATGGGAATGAAGAAACAGAAACTGATTTAAGGAATCAGTTCTTCATTTTGAGTGTGAAAGTTTATATTATAGCTGTCAAAACAATAAAGGGCAGCAACACTACAAAGACTCAGTTCAGAAACTGTCTTTTGGGTGAAGTATGGAAGCAGAGACAGTTTCTGTGAAAGAATGAAAAAGTTAAGTGAATGATCCCTTCCCCTCTTCCCACAGCTGCAATGTTGGAATCCTCATACTGGTTTTGAAACCTGGATATTTTCCTTACTTCTTCAAGTGCAGAATCAGGTTTGTAGGTGGAAATTCTTAATGTAGCCTCTCAGTTTTGCTCTTCTTTAGCCCCATTACCGTCTGCCTGGGACACTCTCTCCTCTCACGCCTGGCCTCTCCTTTCTTATTTGTATGACTTTTATGGGCATGCATGGAGGTAATAACAAGCACATTTATTCTGTTCTCCCACATCAATCACTTAGGAAAAATGGGTGCATTTCTCCACAAATCCACAAAATAACCTTAATGATCCTTGATTGGTACTTTCTTCTCTCTCAAACTGGGAATTTGATATCTCCATAAGAATACTCCATGTCCTCACGCAGGTTGTACCCCATGTGGCTGCTAATATCTGGCGCAAGGGCTTCAGTGTGTTTTGGGTCTCTGAGTCTATAGGAGCTATTCCGGGACAGAGTTCCCTGTCAGGTGACATGGTCAGTGCAGCGGTGTATCTGCAGCTGTTGCCGACTAGAGGAGAGAGGAGCGGGACCTGGTTTTGACCGTGTCCGCCGCTCAGTGGAAGTCAGGGGAAGGCACCAATCTGAGGTCGAATAAGGAGTAAGGGAACTGGGATCACTGAAGCAGCGCCTGAATGACGTTAGGGATCTGGACTCCGATACAAGATGCCTGAGCAGCAGTTTTAAGGAGCCTTCCTGGCTCTTGCCGCGTGGGCAAATGTGCAAAGGCACCATGACCGAGGGAAATCGAGTTCCGTTTCCCTTTCCAACAGGGCTGGTGGTTAGCCTCCACCCCACTCTGAGTCATGGTGTTCACTACAGACCTCACTCGGTGCGGCTCCCTGCGTGTAACTGTCTCCACCCTTCCTATTAGGGCTGCTGCAGTCTGGGGGCTCCCTCACCCTGTTTTCTCATATGCACTCACTTCTATGCCCAACCCACAGCAGTTCCTAACGCACTTTCTGGAAAGACAAAAAAAAAAAAAAAAAAAAAAAAAAGAGGCTGTAAGATGGTTCCGCTGGTAAAAGTGCTTGATGCCCAAATCTGAACGTGAGTTTGGAGTTTGATCCCTGGAACCCATATAAAAGAGGAAGGAGCCAGCCAGTCTGATGGCACACGCCTTTAATCCCAGCATTCGGGAGGCAGAGGCAGGCGGATCTCTGTGAGTTCGAAGCCAGCCTGGTCTACAGATCCAGTTCCAGGACAGGCTCCAAAGCTAAAAAAAAAAAAAAAAAAAAAGAATACTCCATGAGCTAAATGTGACTGTCCCCATTTTGCAAAGCATGTGAGACTAATAAAACAAATGTATCTTGGCTAAGGTCACTCATTGAGTTACCATCGATTTGAGGTTTGGATCTAGGTCAGGTTAATGCCAAAGATGTTTATTCAATTAATATTATGCCTGCATAAGTAGCGAAGAGAAATAACTTTGTGCATATGTTTTTCAGATGTTTTTTTCTAGGAACACTCTGACCTTGATATGCTGTTATCAAATAAAGTTGATTTTTCCAGAAGTGTGAATCAAGTTTGTATACATGGGACTGATCCTGAATAAAATGTTGAACAGTGAGAGTTATCTGCTGTACCTGTTGTGCTTGTGAGTAGCTAACGCTACAGTAGGGCTGCTGGATTTACCAAAGTTATGAAGGGATAACTTAGATTTAAATTTCAAATAAACAATGAATGATTTTTAATGCAGTATTTTGATACATATACTGATGCTGAAAACAGTTTCACTTTGTTTGAAAGCCCTCTGGCAAGCCATATGGGACCTATGTTCTGACACAGTTCTGTACATGCTTGCCCTCTTTGCGACCTTGTCTCATGTGTGTGAACCCAGCTGCTAGACAGTGTGTGCTCTTGGACTGCCTTGGATGACAGCCATGTGGTAATCTGCCTCCCACTCCGTCTCTCCTATCATCATCAGGCTTGCTTTCCCTCCCTGGCATCACACACAAAAAAGGTGTGATCCTTTCACGCCAAATGACTGGTTACAGATGGTTCTGAGATATAAGGAACCTATTGGGAAGAACATTTGAGACATTTTACATGGGATTGGCTCTGTTAGAGTTTCCCAGCAGGACAATGGGGGTGGGTAGGGTGTGGGTGTGGGGGGCAGAAGTTACACATTAGACTTTACTCTTCTAACTACTTTGCAGGCTCAGAGCTCCCTTTCTGCTCCACCTGTGACCCTTCTTTTTCCTGACAGTGATGGTGATGATGGCCATATCTGAATTCTCTGCTTGTATGACTTGAATATTGATTTCCTTTAGCCATTACAGAGGATATTAGGGCAATTTCACCATTACTAAGGTTGATCCAGTAGCTTTCCATGCTGCTGACTCTGATTTTGTTCTCTCTTTCATAATACCCCAACAATTGGACCCAGTTTAAATGTTACAGTAGTTCGAAAAGATAATCTGGGAAGTCCATACTTGTTCTTCAGAATTTGCTCTTTATCTCTTTTGGTTCTTTCATTCCCACAAGAAGTAGGTCCCACAGTCCAGGGGGCTCCTATCTGATCCCTCCTGATCTGGTACATAGTCATTCAAGGACTGTCTATGTTTCCTTTTTCTATTCCTGGCATACTGTATAACATAGCTTTATTTTATTATTTTTGAAAGATTTCCTTGAATGGAGAAAGAAGCAAGAATGAGATACAAACATTCACTCAGAATTGTTTGTTGTTTGTTTTTGAGACAGGTGGGCCTTTAACTTGATTTGTACTGAGGATAACCTTGAACTCCTGATCTTACTGCTCTGACCTCCAGAATGCTGAGATTACAGATTCACACTAATATGCTTGTCCTCAAGTAGTGCTGAGGGAGAACCCAGAACTCTACCGTGAGCTGATGGTTCTATTGGATATAAAGTTGGGGTGCTGTATTCTTCTGTGAAGGTAGAAGTGTGACCATCATAACTAACTGTGAACTATCTATCATGTCAAGCAAGTTGTCTATTACTGCATAGCTCATGCTTTCTCCCAACAAGAGCATGAGGCAGGCAGCACAATCCTAATGCCAACAGAGGTCTCGAGGAGGTTAAGGAATGTCCCCCAAATCACACAGAAAGTGGAAGATTAAATATGAAACTCAAGACAGTCCAACTTAGAAGTAAATGGTATTTTTAAGAATTAGTGTTTACTTGAGTTTATGGAAATATTGGGGTTCAGTCCATGAGTCAAATCCTGCCAGAAGTCTGTTTTTGTCAATAAAATTTTATTGGAACACACATACACACGTGCACACACACACACACAAAGGGAAATAAGTCTTTATGACAAACTATGTAGCAGAATGTTTGGGAAACACTGATTATTTCTTTCTCCTATAATTTCACAGGGCATGTTAGTGTATTAAGTGTGGAAAACTGCTGAGAAAGAAACTGTTTGGTTTATTTAGCCTAGAGTTTGCATAGAGAATTCATTTGACTGCAGACTATATTCTTTACTTTTCCAACTTTATCCATTGACATTCTTTGGAGTAAAATAGTTTTGATCATTCTATATAAATAGAAAAGTCTCTTGCTGGCTTGGGCATGTAGCTAAATGGTAGAATATTTACTAGCATGTGCAATGTCCTGTGTTGAAAGTTCAGATGAGGATAGTGGTGCATACATTTGATCCCAGCACTTGGGCAGAAGAAGAAATGATAATCTGAAGTCAACATGGACTATATAGTGAGTCTCTGCCTTCTTTTTTTCAAGACAGAGGTTCTTTGTTCCAGGACATCCCTGACTGCCCTGGAACTCACTCTGTAGACCAAACTGGCCTTGAACTCAATAGAGATTCATCTGCCTCTGCTTCCTGACTGCAGGGATTAAAAGCATATGAACGTGAGCCTTAAAAAAGGGAGGACAGAATCAGAGATGTGAAAGGTATGGTGGGGATTACAACAAAGGAAATAACAGATGCTATATGATGCTCAAGGAATGACTTAGGAAGGCATTTATATTTATTTATAACAAACAAACCCAACAGGGAAAATGCAGTGTTTGAAATGTCTGGAAGGCTATCAATCAAAGACATGGGGAGCAGACAGTTTTGGGTAATACATAAGGAGAACTTCCTAGCAAGCAGAAGGGTCAGGGCACCTGGAAGCCACTGTGCCTGGATGTGACTGACCATAGGCTCTATTTGAAAGGCATAATCTCAGAGGGCTATGCTGTTCAATTGGAAGACCTTTAATGGTTTTACCAAGCAAGATTTTGTTTTTATTTAAACTGGTTAAATCTCAACCAAATATATGAGTTTAATGATAAATGATTATAGCACGAGTTTTTAATTATACATAAGATAGCCAATTGTATAACAAACAGTGAATTACATATACTTTTCTTCTTAGCTATATGCTGTAGTGGCTATAGTACATGCTATACGGTAGTGTGTTCTAAATTGGGCATTTATCTTCCTTAATATTTGTGGCCTGATTAGTGTGTCGGGTATTGTTCTTGTTTTTGTTTGTTTGTTTGTTTTTGTCTGTTTGACACAAGGTAGAGTCATTTAGGAAGTGGAACCTCATTTGAGAGAGTGCCTCCTTTATATTGACCATAGTCAAGTCTGTGAAGAATTTTCTTATTTAATTATTGATGAGAGAGGGCCCAACCAACTGTGGGTGGGGCCACCCCTGGGCTGGTGTCCTGGCGTATATATGTCAGCATGCTGAGCAAGCCATGGGGAACAAGCCAGTCGTCAGCACTGTGGTTTTTTTTTCTTTTTCTTTTCTTTTCTTTTTTTTAAAATCACAGTTGTAGTGAGCAAACTAAGACAATGTTTCACTTTACAGAGGACTGGTGACTGACTTCATCCTGACTTTGCAAATGGTCTCTGGGGAGATGTAGAACTGGGAAAATTTTCTATATTTACCAAGGTTAAGATTCATGCTTACTTCAAATAGATCTGAGTAAGATAAGATTTTAAATATCTTAGTTATATTAAACAAATGAACATTAAATGTATCTATGTATGCTGCCCAAACTCTGAGAGATGAAATGATTAAATCCCTCCTTCTGCTTTGGGATTACAGGTGTTTGCCACCATGCCTATGGGTTTATGTATGCTAGGAAAATACTCTACCAGTTGATCTATAGTCCCAGCCTTTAATTCTATAGATTATTGTTGCGGAAGCAGCACACGTTTGTTTAGGAGACAGTCCTATTAAGGAGAACCTACATTCCAGACTCCCAGGGATACTTAGCCCTGGAGGACTTCTGATATTGGTTACCTATTTATACCTAGTAAAAATGTTTTTGTTTGTTTGTTTGTTTTATTTGTCTTGCTTTATGCTAAGCATTGATACCAAAAGTACACTTGCCCTGTTGTAGGTTATACAGCACAGGACATTGGATGCCACTGCTCCTCAAACTTACCATGTTGCTTATGGATCTTTGTGGTTGACTCCTTCTTTATTCAGTGTGCTGTTAGTACCTACTCATTCTTAAACAGCAAGTTGCCTTGCTAAATACTTCCTCTGAAATCCTCAGGGCTTTTTTTGAGTTTCCTGACTCGGAGTATATAGTCTACTCTGCATTTATCCCAGCTAACACCATTTGCCCTGCAAGAAATACAATCCACTCCATTGAGCAGCTTACTCTCCTGGCTTTGCCTTTCAATCTGGATCTATCTACATATTTACACAAATACCAGCAGAACTCTCTTCTCTCGTTAAAGGGGTTTCCCAAGCAGAATAGTAGACTCCTCCCAGGAGTAAGTCATATACCACTGCTAGTAATGGGAATGGCCTCAAGGAGGTTTTAAGTGAGTTGGGATTCATCCTACATTATACATGTATCTTGAACCTATATGTGCTTAATATAAAATCAATATATACTTATATATATATTGAAATTGAAAAATATGCAATTTTTGATAAATTAAGAAACAGTACTATTATTTGAATACCGAGGTTCATGGGGAAGACTATTTCAAAGCCATCACATTAGTCTCACTGCTGTGTTGTGTTGTGTTTCAGTCTTATACAGACCATTCCCTGTGACACTTCAGGCCAAAACACTAAGTTACTGTAGGGTTAAGCCAGCCCCCTTTAGGGGGCGGGTTTGCCTCTGGCGAATGCACACGAATAAATGGGGCGCGCGGGAGGCCGCTTGCCCCTTTCTTTCCTAACTCCTGTGCTACATGGGAACCTCGGTTCTGTAAGTTTTATTTAATCATTAAATTTGTATATATTCTTTAATATTTGCCTGTGTTTATTAACGCTGATACATTTGGTGCCCGCCCCGTGGGGCTTTGCTGAGACCCGCCCCAAATCGGAGTCTCTTGGGGCCACCACCCCAAGTGGTGATCTCCCTGGGCGCGCAGACTGTACCCTTTCAGCTGGTCCGACTACGGGCTGGGGACACAGCTGAGATTCTGAGCGACTCGATCTTTCCTGGTGCCTGCTAAAAAGTCAAATGGGACGGGAGTATTAGCACTCCCTGGCCCCGCCCTGCCTGATGGTGGCACAAGCACCTCTGTAACAGCCTGATCAGTCTCTGTTCCCCTCCCACCTCCGCCATCGCTCAGGTCACATGACGGCGGCTCAAACACACCGGTCCCTTTGATTTGTTCACTTTGGCGGCTTTCTCTCTGTTCCTTTTCCGGCCCAATTGCTATTAATCAGCCTGGTGTCTGCTCCAATTATGTTTTTGAGTCATTTATTTCAGACTTAGGCCACGTGGACTCAAGTGGACTCTTTCGCCACCACTGGCAGGAACCGGTCATTGCAGGTAAAAGAATTTTTTCTTTTATAAATAAAATGTCTGACAACGTGACTATTTCAGATTTCAATAGCTTTTTTGAGTGTACCATGTGGGAGATTTTACAAGAGGTGTCTATCATCCCACATCTATGGATATTTCTGGGATTCTTAATTTTCCTTAGCACTATGTGGTTTGATAATAGGAAAATGATAAAATCTCTTAAGGCAGAGGTTGAACGTTTAAAAACTATTGAGAATGACAACAATCTTCTCAAGAATAAGTTTGAAGTTCTCCAGGAAGAAAACAGATCTTTGTTTAACATGACTCGGTTAACTGAGCAAAATTTAGAAAAGGTAAAGGCTGATGTTAAGGAGAAATTCATTACTATGGAAGAAGGAACAGCTGAATTAGATCGTAAGTTCCAGCAGTCCCTTTCTGTAGGAACTGAAACATTAACTGAGAGAATCAAAACTGCTGAATGTGACAATCGAATTTTGTCTAAAGCTTATGACAGATTGGCGGAAAGATTGTCAATACAAGAAGGCACAGTTTATGCCATAAAAATTATGTCCAAAGATGACAAGTTATCTCTAATGGACAAATTTCATACTTTAGAATCCTCAATGAAGGCTTTGGAACATAATTCTGGACAAGAGATTCAGACATTGCAAAAGGCAATGGTGAATAGAATTGAAAAGATTGAGGAATTTCTAAATTCTGATGAAGAAAAGCAAAGGGTAGAAAGGCAAATTTTAACTACATCTGTGGATAAATCCCTCCGGGACAATTTCCACAAAGCTCTACCTACAGCTCTACATGCCTTTCCAGTAATAACAACAGAAAAGGTGATTGGTTCCAGAAACCCTAAGGTCATCAAGGAAGATACATGGGAGCCTATCCGTATGAATGATCTCAAAGAAATTAAACAGGTTGTCATGACTTTTGGGATGCACACCTCTTTTGTTAAAGAGATGATAAAATCTTGGGCCACAACAAGCAGAGCAACCCCTTCAGACTGGCTCCAGCTGAGCTCCGCGGTCCTTCAGAGTGGACCGCAATTGAAATGGAAATGCTTATTCAGACAAGAGGCTAGACTTTTAGAACTGCAGGAAAAGGCGAAGGGAAGTGACATTTCCCTAGATAAAATTCTAGGTGAAGGGCTCTTTTCCGACCCTCAGGAACAAGCTAATTTGGATGAAAACACACTCTCCATGTGTACTACAGCAGCCTTAAGGGCTTGGGACAGGGTACAAGACCCAGGACAGAGAATGGAATCATTTGTCAGAGTTAAACAGGGTCAGAGAGAAACCTTTAGTGACTTTTTACAAAGACTAACTAAGGCTGTACAAATAGGAATATCTGATCCAGAAGCAAGATGTATAATGATTGAGTCTTTGGCATACGAAAATGCAAATGTGGAATGCAAAACGATCTTGGGGCCTTTAAAGTTCAGATCAGCGCCCTTGGAAGAATGGGTCTTGCATACACTGAATGTTGACACATTTGACTATGGCACTGAAGCATGGGTAGAAGAAGCAATTTCCAATGGTAAAAGGAGACACCAGAATACCAAATGTTTTAATTGTGGCAAAATGGGTCATATGAAAAGGAATTGTAAACAACGGATTTTCAGTAATAATAATAAAGCATCTTTTAGAAATAACAGAAATAGAAGGACTCAGCCTTCAGGTTTATGTAGAAGATGTGGAAAAGGCAGACATTGGACGAATGAATGCAGGTCTACAAGAGATAGACAAGGCAATCTGATACAGACGGGAAACGTGAGAGGGGGGGCCTCACAGGCCCCCATGGCAAACATGGTTCAGTCATTTCCAGTTTCTGCAGAGAACATGCCTCATCAGGACAATTAGGAAGCCACATGCCTACTGTTACAAGCAATAGTGATCAGAAAGATGAGTTACATGTGTTTTGGCAAACTTCTATAAATGATCAAAGACCTAAGCTGAGAGTGTGTGTAAATGGCATTTTTATTACTGGCCTGCTGGACACAGGTGCTGATGTAAGTATCATTATCCCAGAATCTTGGCATCCATATTGGCTTCTTCAGAATGTAAATGTTCAGCTCCTGGGAATTGGAACCCTATCTTGAGTAAGGCAGAGCACGAGATGGGTTGAATGTATAGGGCCAGAGGGACAAATAGGAAAATTAAGGCCATATGTAGCCAATATTGCAATGAATTTATGGGATCGTGACCTATTACAACAAAGGAATACCCCAATTAACATTCCTGCTACTTCTAGAGCCTATATTTCTGAGAATAATATTAAAAGATATTACAAATGGAGAAAAACAGCCATTAGGACTGTGTAAGAACAAGCAATTGATGTCCCTTCAGAGATATCAACAGTCTTGCCTCTAAAATGGTTGACTGAGATACCAATATGGACAAAGCAATGGCCTTTAGCTGAGGAAAAGTTACAGGCTTTAGAACAGCTGATACAAGAACAACTAGATGCTGGACATATAGAAGAATCTACCAGCCCTTGAAATTCTCCTGTATTTGTGGTTAAGAAAAAATCAGGTAAATGGAGAATGGTGACAGATCTCAGCGCCATCAACAAGGTTATTCAACCTATGGGCCCTCTGCAATCTGGAATTCCTTTGCCCTCTTTATTACCAAAAGGATGTCCTCTCATAGTTATTGATTAAAAGGATTGTTTTTTCACTATACCTTTGCAAAAAGAAGATAGAGAAAAATTTGCCTTCACAGTGCCTACTTATAACAACTCTCAACCTTCGAGGAGGTACCATTGGGCGATCCTCCCCCAGGGTATGTTAAATAGCCCCTCCCTGTGCCAATATTTTGTGAATCAACCATTGCAAATAATACACAAGAAATTTCCCAAATCTATAGTATACCATTACATGGACGACATTTTGTTATCCAATTCAAACATGGATACCTTGAACAGACTGTTTGAAGAAATACAGATACTTTTACCCAAATGGGGATTGCAAACTGCTCCTGAAAAGATTCAGAAGGGAGATTCTGTTAATTATTTAGGTTATAGAATAGGTTTGCAAAAAATTAAGACACAAAAGGCACAAATTCGAAGAGATCGCCTACGGACTCTTAATGACTTTCAAAGACTGTTAGGAGACATTTCCAGTCTACGACCAGCTATTGGGATAACACCTGATCTAATAATTCATTTGAACAAAACCTTGGATGGTGATAAAGATTTAAACAGTCCCAGAGAATTAACACCTGAAGCAGAAAAGGAACTGACAATGATTGAGGAGAAGTAACAACAGGCACATGTGGACAAAGTGAATCCAGAGCTTGATGGTATTCTCGTCATATTACCATCAAAAATTTCTCCTACAGGAATGTTAATGCAGAGAGATGATATTATCTTGGAATGGATCTTTTTACCACATAAACCAAGTAAGAAACTGAAAATTTATGTGGAAAAGTCTCTGAGTTAATTACAAAAGGCAAGCTGAGACTTCGTCAACTAGCAGGCATAGACCCAGCAGAAATTATAGTGCCTTTCACTGCTGATGAACTAAAGAAATTATGGGAAGATAATGAACCATGGCAAAGAGCTTGTGCTAATTTTTTGGGAGACATTAATAACAACTATCCAAATAGCAAGTGACTTAACTTCATAAAGAGAACTTCTTGGATGCTTCCTCGAATCGTCCGTGATGCTCCAATAACTGGAGCCCATACATTCTATACTGATGCCAATAAATCAGGGAAGGCAGGTTACAAATCAGAAGACTTGGGTAAGGTGGAACAAAGTCCTGATGATTCTGTCCAGAAGGCAGAATTATATGCCATCCTTATGGTGCTAAGGGATTTTAAAGAACCTATTAATATACTCACTGATTCACAATACACAGAAAGAGTTATTTTACATATTGAAACTGCTGAATTTATACCTGATGATACAGAACTAACCTCATTGTTTCTCCAGGTTTAAGATTTGATCAGGAACAGGCTTTGCCCTATGTACATAACACACATCCGATCCCATACAGGTCTGCCACATCCTCTAGCACAAGGTAATGCAGAAATTGATCAATTATTGATTGGCAGTGTGCTACAAGCCTCTGAATTTCATAAAAAAACATCATGTTAATAGCAAGGTTTGAAGAAAGAGTTTTCTATTACATGGCAACAAGCTAAGGAGATTGTGAAGAAATGCCCTACCTGCTCTTTCTATAACCAAACGCCACTGCCAGCAGGGGCTAATCTGAAGGGCACCCATAGGAATGAAATCTGGCAGATGGATGTGTTCCACTTTGCAGAATTTGGCAAATTGAAGTATGTTCATCACACTATTGACACTTATTCAGGCTTTCAGTGGGCAACTGCTTTAAGTTCAGAAAAAGCTGATTCAGTGTAGTAATAGGGGCAGCGGGGCTGAGTCCCCAGCACCCCGGCTGCCTGCTCGGCTAGCTTATGCCCCAAAATATTTACCCGGACACTGTATTCTTTTAAACACTGCTTGGCCCTTTAGCTCTAGCACTTACAGGCTAATTCTCACATCCCAATCAACCCATCTCTAATAATATGTGAGAACTGGTCTTACCAGGAAGATTCTAGCCTAGTCCATCCTGGGTCGGAGCTTCATGGCATGTGTCTGCCCATGAGGGTGGGCATGGCATCTCTCTCAGGCGTCTGCTCCCGAGAGGAGAGCTGTGGAGTCTGAGCTCACTTCCTCTTCCTCCCAGCGTTCTGTTCTGTTTACTCCTCCCACCTATCTTCTAACCAATAAAATGGGCCAAGGCAGTTCCTTTATTAGCCAATGACCTTCCCACATCAATTCAGTCATCACTCATTTATTAGAATTCATGGCTATCATGGGTATACCTACACAAATAAAGACAGATAATGGTCCTGCTTATGTCTCTAGGAAAATGAAACGGTTTTTTGATTATTACACTATCAAGCATATTACAGGTATACCATACAATCCTACAGGTCAAGCAGTCATAGAAAGATCAAATCGAACTATAAAGGATATGTTGAACAAACAGAAAGGGGTAGAAAACACCCCCAGAAATAGGTTACATAATGCTTTGTTAACATTGAATTTTCTCAACGCTAATGAGAAGGGAACGATGGCTGCAGAAAGACATTGGATAATGGAAAAGTCTGCTGAACTAAATCAACCAGCTTATTTCAAGGATGTGCTGACCTCAAAATGGAAGCCAGGAGATGTGCTGCGTTGGGAAGGGGTTTTGCTCTTATCTCCACAGGTGAAGAAAAATTATGGATACAGTCAAATTTAATAAAGGTTCGGTTTGAAAAAGAGAAGTCACTTGGAAAAGATAAATAACAATTCATTCACAAGGATGGTGAGCATACTGAGGGTAAGGTTTACAGATCAGTTGGGGGCAGGGTTCTTTTCTTATCTCCACAGGAAAATACTCATCTTCAAAGAATTTAATCGACCCTGAATACTTAATTACTGATGGATGGAAAATAGTTACGACCCACTAAGTATCAACAATAAAATTCTATACATACTGTAAGTATTGATTTTTTTATATATATTTATATGTTTTATTGAACACTTCTTCATAAATGTGTAGAGCTGGTTTTGGAGTTGGACTTTGGCTCAGTCCCTCTTCAATTCCAAGCCTGTTGATAAGAGATATTTCAGAGTTTCTGTCTCAGGTCAGGAGCCATGAAATGGGACAGAATAAGAATAATTTTATACTTGATAAACTTTCTTTGCCTTTCCTCATATCTGTGTCTTTCTGCATATGTCAGTATATGTCCTTGTTGTTAATGTTTAAATTTCCCATAACAAGCAACTTATTTTCCTACAGTAATCTTTGAAGTTTCCAGGATGAAGATGGGGCCCCACAACATGAACTCAATCTGGTTTTTATGACGTCATGATTTTTTTTTTAAGCGCTAATATTAGACCTGTTTTTTGGTACCAACTGCAGGAGACAATTTCGAATGATGCACATTTTTGACAACACTCTGGCCGGACCTTCTCAAAACGCTCAGAGACTAGTTATAATTTTCTTAGGTCAAAGGTTAATTTGGGAATTTTACCGTCATTTGCTTTCACAGGGGCCCCTAAGAAGAACGTCGCCCCCATGTCAGCTAGAAGCAATCTAAGAGGACAACATCCCCTCTCCCAACAGATTTTGCCCACAGGGTTAGGGACATCTTTTAGTGGTTGGTTTAGGGTTGAGGGGATGGGGAGATGTATGGAATTAGGGGTATATTCAAAAAAAGGGGGGGGGATTAACTGGTTTGATGGGATGATTGGTATTTGTGACTTATTGTTTTTAGAAAATTATATTGGTACTGTTTCTTGTATATTGATATATTGAATATTGAATGTGAGTGTTCCTACCTCTATTTTTGTATAAGAGTATGCTTATATTGTATGGATACATCTATCATATCACAATGTAAATTTCTACCTCTGACACTATTTATGTAATAACATTGTTTACATTTGATATGTAATGGCATTGTTTACAGGTGAAGATCATTGTCTTCATATTTTGCCCAGTTGTTTATTCTCTTAGTTTTCAAATTAGATAAGTATTGAGAATTATATGTTTGTCATATTTATTTTTAGGTTAATCAGGTCTTTTAGATACATAGAGATTATTTTTAGTATAGATAGTATAATCTTCAGCCTCTTTGAAGAGCTGTAGAAAATGGCCTTTAATCTAACCTAGAATTCTGTGCCAACGAGACACAATTACTCCTGGCAACACCACTCTACTCCCGAGAGAACGTTGAGCACCAAAGACACTCCACTGGGAGCTTGTCTTCTTGGCAGAACTGGCCTTTGGGTTAAGAAAAGCCCATACCTCAACTACTGACTAAGATATGAAACAGGATTGTCTTATCTTGCCAAGACAGGGTAGGATAATTCTAAGAAAGTTCCTTGCACTTGATAATGGTATGTCAGTTATGTTAGGCCTTAGCCAAAGTTGGTTGACTCAACATTGCAAACGAGACTTTGGGTGATTGCCCAGGTAGTCAGTTGTCTCTGTCATTTGTTGCACACTTTGGATATCTCTCATTTGTTATGTAATATTTATTCCCTTCTCAGATCTTTGATGGAGTTGAAGATTATTTAATTGTAGTTACTCTCTACATTATTTAGACTCCTTGAGAGAGAATGTCTAGAAAAACTTTTGTTCTCAATATTGTTTGTTATATTTATCATTTGTTATTATTGTTTATAGTTATATTTGGTTTAGTTCTGTCTTATTTAGACAAAACAGGGAGATGTAGGGTTAAGCCAGCCCCTTTTAGAGGGCGGGTTTCCTCGGGCGAATGCATACGAATAAATCGGGCCACTCGCCCCTTTCTTTCCTACCTCCTGTGCTACGTGGGAACCTCGGTTCTGTAAGTTGTATTTAATCATTAAATTTGTATATATTCTTTAATATTTGCCTGCGTTTATTCACACCAATACAAGTTACTTCATGGTTTCTTAAGAGGTTGATATTATATTGTTACAATATACTGTGACTGGACTGGAGAGGCGACTTAATCAAATAAAGTGCTTGCCTCAGATGGATAAGGACCTGAGTTCAGATTCCAAGGACCCAACCTAAAGAGCTGGGCATGGTGCTGTGTGCCTGTGACCTAAAAATAACAAGACGGAAGGCAGAAACTGATGGATCTATGGGAGCTCCAGGGCAGCTGGTCTAGGCTATTTGGCAAAGTTCCATGCCAATGAGAAACTGTCTCAAACATACGCTGAAAGTCACCTGAAGACTACACCCCAGTTTGTCTCTGTCTTCCACATATGTGCCTTGTACACAGACAAACACACACACATAAGAGAGAGAGAGAAATGAAAAAGCAAAATTCATCTGTATTCGTCGTCTTGAATCCTTTCTAGAGGTTCAATTTGATTACTTTGTTCAGTTTCTCTTCAGCTAGAGTATGAAGTATTTGAGACTGGAAGCTAGGTACATTGATTGAATTCTTTTTGTGTGTTCCTCAATCATTCATTAAAAGTATCTGTGATATTTGTATTATTTTTATTCCAAAGTCAGTCAGATTTTACCTGAATATCAGCTAGATGCCAGAGATTAAGTAAGATTGAATCCTATTACTAAGCAACTTATATTCATTAGAATATTGAATTACCTCGGTAGACATAAGACCAGCTGCCTCACTTATAAATGACGACAGTGAGGCTTCAAGAGTTGACTGCTCAGTGTACTAGCTGGTCAGGCCTCAGGCAAGCCTGAATTTCCCTTAACCCTATGGTTCATGTTCTTATAGTGCAAGGTTAAATTGTGCAGAATTGTACTTGTTAGGCTGTGGCAGTATTTGTTTGGAAGAAATATGTTTCTGAGTTTGTAGTGGAATAGCCATGTTTAAACAAAAGATTCTACCACTTAGATTAGGAAATTTTCACCATTCATATTCAAGAAATAAGGGAAAGATCAGAAAGAAAATAGGACATGAAAAGAAAGTAGGAGGAGGATGTGGGGAAAGGGTCACAGGGTGGTTTGCAACTTTCTATTCCTGAAGTACCCCTGTCTCTGAGTGCTTGGTGTGAGGAGAGCCAGGGTCTCTGCAGCATGTTTGAGAGTATTTTGGGAGTTTTTCCCAAAAAAGAGCCTCACCTTGGGAAGTCCAGCATAAGTGAAAAGCTCTGAGTTTTAAATATCTTAATGGCTTTGCAGTTCTCTCACCTCTGAGGGCATCTGGTTAAAAGTGTGTGGGAATAGTGAGGGCACTAAGTACAACATCTGGATGGAGGGTGAGCAAGGCAGAGATAGTTACTTATGTACAGCTATAGGCACTGGGTAGGATCTGCTAGCTCATTGTAGGAAAGATAGTCTGTCTGCAACTCGGGCTTGAGTCTGTTGAGACCTCAGAGGTGTATCACAGAAAGACTGGCCAAAATGAGCTGGGACCAATATGGGCACTGAGGATTACTGGATGTTTATATCAGTAGCTTGCAAGGTCTCTTGTTGATACTATGCATCTGTTGTGGGAGCACAGTCATGGATCCTACATAAGTCTACAAAGAGGCAGTAAACTGTTCTGGAAAGAGCCTGAAATTCCCTGACTTTCTACTCTTTAATTTTTGAGTAATTGTTTCTATCATTAAAGGCTGCCATAAAAATGTGCTGTCCGAGACCCTGAAGATACGGCTCCCTTTAGATCACACTCACCCAGAGCATACATGTCTTTTCTTTCCCCTCTTTCTTCCTTCCCCTTTAAAAAGAAATAAATGTCTATATGTGTGTGTAGGTTTATGCATGGCCAGAAGAAGCTGTCAGGTCTCTTGGAGGTAGAGTTGCAGGTAGTTGTGGGGTGATCAGTGCAGGTGCTGGGAACTGAACTCAGGACATGCCACAGTAGCACACTTAACCCCCAAACTATCTCTCCAGCCCTCCTGAGCAAAACAGAAGTCTCCTATTCTCTCACTCCCGCTCTCCTAAACCTCTTCTCTCCTTCCCCTTTTAAACACCCTTCTCTCCCACCTTCTATTTTTTACCTTTTCTTCCATTTCCTCTTTTCATTCAACATCTATTTCTCTCCCTCTTTCTATCTATTTAAATATACAGTTATATTATCTTTTATTTTAAACAAATCACACACTATTTTTTAAGTAGACCGTAACTGATTTGTATACTGACCATCCTGAAATTCTTTTCATTTAGGGTCACTAAAATGAACTCCTCAGACTGAGTGCTACAACATGGACTGGTGACTAGGGAATGAGGTACAAGTTGTCATAAATTAGAGTAATGTTTAGACCAACTTCAATAGTGAGCGTGTTAGGGACTGAGGCTGAATCAACATTATCTACTGCATCAAGAAAGAAGAACCCAAAAGTTTTTAAAAATAAAATTAATAAACAGAATGGTAACTACAACTACTCTTTTGAAAATTCTATAAATGTTTAATTTAAATATTCATTTGCTTAGTTATTTTAAAATTCATATATCTACACATTGAAAAAGAATTAGGGATAATTTGGAAGACCAATGTTGGAATGTGTGGAGTAGAGCTGAGAATATTATAAGATGTTGAGAGCCTGAGAGTCCTTGATCCTGAAGATCTCCAGAGAAGCCAAGAGTGTTAAGCACCTAGGATCATCCTTTCAAAGGGAGGACACATGACTTATGGTTCCTATTGCTGTGAAGAGATTCCATAATTATGGCTACTCTTTTTTTTTAGTTTTCTTTCTTTCTTTCTTTCTTTCTTTCTTTCTTTCTTTCTTTCTTTCTTTCTTAAAGATTTCTGCCTCCTCCCTGCCACTGACTCCCATTTCCCTCCCCCTCCCCAATCAAGTCCCCCTCCCTCATCAGTCCAAAGAGCAATCAGGGTTCCCTGCCCAAGGACCACCCACCTCCATCCAGGTCTAGTAAGGTGAGCATCCAAACTGCCTAGGCTCCCACAAAGCCAGTACGTGCAGTAGGATCAAAACCCAGTGCCCTTGTTCTTGAGTTCTCAGTAATCCTCATTGTCTGCTATGTTCAGTGAGTCCAGTTTTATCTATGGCAACTCTTATAAAGGAAAATATTTAATTGTGGTGGCTCACTTACCGTTTTAGAGGTTTAGTCCATTATCATCATGGTGCAACATTGTGGCATGCAGGCAGACATGGTGCTGGAGAAGTAGACAAGCTATATCTTGATAAGCAGCAGGAAGTAGTCTGAGTGTCATACTGAGTGAAACTTGAGCAAAGGAGACCTCAAAGCCCATCCCCACAGTGACACACTTCCTCCAAAAAGGCCACACCTACTCCAACAAAGTCACATCTCTTAATAATGCCACTTCCTATGGGTTTATGGGGACCAATTACATTCAAATTATCATGGCATATAACCCGCTTCTTCAGAAGGCTGGGAATTGGAGGTGATTAATAGCCTGGTGATCTGCATTATCTGTTGGTCCAGGCTATATCAAGCTGTTACAACCAGATTGGAGGTGGCCAATGTCTAATTATCCTTAATATATTCTTAATCATTAAGTGTCTAAATGACAAGCAGGACTGGAGATAACTAATAGCCCAAATGACCTTTATACTACCAGTATGATGAAGATTAAGCCAGGTACTTTCCTAGGCCCTTAAGCTCATCCATGTAGCCTATCTGTAAAACTCATCTTCTTGGAAGAAATGACATATATGCTGAGTTGAGTGTTGATGTAATTATGCCTCCTTATGCACTGGGGGTTGTATTATTTCTCAAATTATACTGTGTTTAAAATGCTGACAATAAACCACCTGACATCAAACCATTTCCCTTTCTGCTATGACACCTGCAGGGACCCCCCCTTAATAAGAGACTGGTAGAAAAATGAGGAACAAATCCTCCCACGAAGTACAGACAAATGAGATGCTACTTCAGTCTTTTAGGGAAAATGAGCAAGACAGCCTGGGAAAATCACTATGGCAAGGAGTTTTGATCTTTTTTATTTTCTGTTTTTGAGACAAGTTCTCACTAAATTGTTCACTATGCCTACAATCCTGTTGTCTTACTTAACTTCTGAATGGTGGGACTGTACAAATAAGCTGTTATCACTTGTCTAAAAATCTTGAATTGTCAATTAAATCTTGTCATTAGTGAAATGAACAGGCCTAGGGAGTCATATCTTCAGTAATTCTTCTTGCAGAGTAATGGATGGAAGTGGGATGGAGCTTAAGATTGTATAGTCATGTTTCTTTTCACAGGGATGACCCATGTTAAAGAGTTGAGAACTATAGAGGAGAAAGAGAGAATTTGTACAATTACCAAAGGAATCCTCAAAATTCATCATCTCAAACTTATGCAAGGAACAAGAGTTAAAGGAAGTCTTGGCAAAGGAGATACACACAGATAGTCATTGCATGACATCACTGGGCATTCTCTGAGTTCACTTCCTCTTCTTTTAAACACAGCAAGACTAGGGCTCTCAACTTCTGCAGTTACATGTATTGATACAATGTACTCTAAACCCAGATGGTTAGGAGTAATGTATCCCTTGAGGAATTTCCCAGACATACCTCCCATATGAAATCGTCCTTACCCATTCCACCATGATGATAATCTTGAATCTTAGAAGAAGCTTTGTATGAGAATATAGGAGGTGGGTTGAAGAACAACTTGTGTCCTTGAATCACCACTGGATGGTGAAGACAGATGCCTATGAAGAACATGCATTTTGACTATGTTGAAAAATCTATGTTAGCAAGCTACGACACCGGGTTGTTTATTCACAGACAAGCTTATTCTACCACAAAACCGTGAGCTAAATGTATCCTAAGATACACTTTTGTACAACTCAGAAAAATAATTAATAATTTTATGTTAAAGACAGTTGTTAAAGAAAAGAATACATGGAATAGCCGGGCGGTGGTGGCGCACACCTTTAATCCCAGCACTTGGGAGGCAGAGGCAGGTGGATCTCTGTGAGTTCGAGGCCAGCCTGGTCTACCAGAGCTAGTTCCAGGACAGAAACCCTGTCTCGAAAATCAAAAAAAAAAAAAAAAATACATGGAATAGAATAAAAATGCCTCCCAAATTCTACCATGGTTACTGCAGGACCTGTTACAGAAAATTATGAGCTGTTTTAAGCAATGTGCAATTTCCTGAAAGAATACTGTGTTCTAGGTATTTTTCTACTTTTATTACTAATAACAAATATTACAATGCTATATATAATAAACATATAAATATAAAATATATATAATAAACCTATATGAATATATGTATAATATGTGCACATGTGTATTTATTTAAAAAGAATATAGACTTGTACTTTGAGAAAATAATAGAAACCAACTTTATCTCCTGATCCAAAACAACTGAAAAATTATTCTTCCACCAAGTGAATGGTTATCAAGACATTCAGGATTATTCAGTGAAGAACAGTGATCCCTCTGACATGGGAAACAAATGGGGTAAGCTACATGATAGCTCTAGACCATTGGACAGACAAAATTTCCCTTCTCTTTCTATTTCTCTCTCTCTCTCTCTCTCTCTCTCTCTCTCTCTCTCTCTCTATGTATGTGTGTGTATGTATGTACACATGTGTGAGATCTTGCCAGAGCCATGCACAAAGAGGTCAGTGTGGAGAGAAGCAAAGACCCCACTCACCAATGTTGAATATTGGTTATAACACACTCATGTGGGAATGGCCTGAAGAAAGACTCGTTCAGGAGGATTAGAGATATAATCATTGGGGTATTTATAGACAGGTTTGGGAATTGTTTCCCTTCACAACACAGGGATTTGCTTTAACCATACCACACAGTGGATCTAGATGAAATACTGCCCAAGTTGTAGCTGAAAAAATGCTTAAAGCAATCTCCAAAAGGGTTAGATACTTTATATAAAATGACCTGATTTTCAGAACAAAATTCAAATATAATACAAGAAACAAAATAAAACAAAAGCATGTACTTATAAATACCGCATCCAGGAAACTGGAAACAAACAATAAGAACAAAAATCTCATACTGAATGAAACCACCACTACCACCACAAATACAATGTCAGATATTCAATAAAAAGTTATCATGCAAATGAAAACCACAGGTAGAGGGAGTGAACATGTGAAAGAAAGTTTCAAGTCAGTCCATACATATGTTAGGGTATCTAGATTGAGAGCTCTGTGGCAGGACTGTTTTCTCCAGCTGAAAAGTCATCATCATGGTTTTCTTGAAGCAAAGAAGTGGTGGTATTCTGCAAAACACCTGGCTCACCATCATGTCAGTAAAGACAGATCTATATGGCAGTGTGCATTACTTTTCTCATTACTCTAACAAGATACCCAACAAAAACAACTTAAGCAAAGAGATATTTATTTTTGGCTCATAGTTTTAGAAAACCAAGTGCATCAGATAAGGAACAGGAGAACTATTCACATTGCACCTGCAGGGCTATTTAAATTGCAAAGAGAGATGAACACTGCTAAATAGTTTTCTCCTTTTGTTCATTGTGGAATTCACCTTATGGGAATGTGGCCGACAATCGGAGTGGGCTTTTCCCCCTTCAGTTCAACCTCTTGGGTAACACCTTCAGATACACATGAAAGGTATGTTGCCTTAGTGATTCCAAATCCAATTAAGTTGATAATGAAGATTATCCATCACAAGTCTACTTCTGGTCAACCCAAATCTATCACCTGTAAGCCATAACATTCTAACAATGATCCTCAAAAGCTCACTGCTGTCTCACAATGCAAGTTGCGTTGAATTAATTGCATTAAGTGTACCCTAAATCTTCACAATTCTAGTTTTCAAAACCCAAAAGTACAGACTTTCTAACATTCAAGCCCTTTTTTCCTTCCCTCCTTCCTTCCTTCCTTCCTTCCTTCCTCCCTCCCTCCCTCCTTCCTTCCTTCCTTTGTTTCTTTCTTTCTTTGTTTCTTTACTCTCTCTCTTTTTTTCTTTCCCTTCCTCCCTCCCTTCCTCCCTGTGTCCCTCCGTCTCCCCCTCTTTCTTTTCACATGTAGGGGATCTACTCACAGAGAATATGCAGTGCTGAGCCCCTCATTATGACAAAGCATGATGTTATATTTTAGTGGTACTTATCTCTTTAACAACCAGAGTTGTTTGCTCCAGAGTAACTTTGCAAATCTATAGTCTTTCATGTTTCTTTTCTTATCAGAAAGAACATTTTCATCTTTCTTATGTTTTTAGCGCTAATAATTTCCTTAGTCATCCCACCATGTTGAATATTACCAAATTACTTTATATGTAAGAAATCTATTTTTATTTCTTTTTTCAGTGACTGAGATCCTGACATTGCTCTGAGTAAATAATTGGATGTTAGGCTGACCATGTCAAAACTTCTGCTTAACTCAATGCATGCATATCAAATCTCTTCTGAGCCCATAGTATTTGAATACATGTTGAGAGACATTCTCTTCAGGAGCACACTGGAACAAACACTTACATATTATATAACTATGTAGATTGGAGACATCCTACTGTAAATCATTTGTCACTATCTCCCAAGTGTGCATTACTGAGGAGAAAAATTAGATGGAGCCCCAACTTGAACTCATTAAAAATATATCACCTGGGAAAACAGGAAATTTTCTGTGATCTTTTTTTTTTTTCTTAGAATCAGTTGTGGATTAGGAACTGACTTCCTCCCCTTATCTTTCACAGTGAACTTACAACACAATCAAGAGGAATTTTGTATTGTGATGAACTTTAATTTAACAAGATAACCTAAAAACATGAGAGGTACAGCCAAGCATGAAGTCTGTAATTCGGTTCATGTCACCATTTTTGTTGTTGCTGTTTGTTTATCTGCCCACCTTTGTTTTTACCCCTTTTGTTTTGCACAGTACAGTCATAAACTGTTTTCCTCAGTAGTTTTTAAGAGTCATAAATATGTCTTACTTGTTACTGGAGGGATTTTTGTACAGGGTGGTAGTGATTATTAAGATAACAGAGATAAATTCATATATACTGATTCATTTCTATGTCCAGGAAAACTGTTCTCGTAGTTATACATAGCCCTGGCTCTTATGATCCTTCTGCCCCCTCTTCCACAAAAATCTCCTGGCCTTGGCAGGTAGGAGTATTTACATCAACATCTCCTTTGTGTTGAACATCTGAATTCTCTTATTCTTTGCACCTTGACCAGTTATGGACTTCTATGTTAATTGCAAAAGGAAGCTTCTCTGATGACATTTGACAGATGTGCTAATCTATGACAAAAAAGTCAGGCCCTAGGAAGTGATTTAATCACTTAGCAGAGTAATAACAGTAAGTTTGTTTTGGGGTCTATAACCTTGCTAGTCACAGGTTCTTGAGCCCAACAGCAATGCCAGGTTCAACTTGTAATCTTAATTTATAGCAAATGAGACTGCTGTGCTCAAGATCTGTGTAAGCTCAAGTCAGACAACATTCTGTTATGGGGTGGGGATGGGCATGAGGTTCCTCTCCTGGCAGTGTCATGAGTGATTGGCAATTGATAGCTGCTAGGAGATGGAGACTTAATTGATATTCTTTAAAAAAGGTAGTCCCTGGTGGGTTGATCACCCTCCAATGGACATACATCTGAACATACATGGAATCACAAACTGACAGTGATAAAGTTAAAAAGTAAAAAAGATACATTGGATAGGTTGGGAAAGGAGGATGGATCTGGAAGGAGTGGAGAGAGAAGAGGTGAATATAATCAAAATATATTCTCAAAGATCTAACTAAAATGAGAAGAGAAAAGACAGACAGGTGTTAATTATCCTCCTTTGTATCACAGAAAGGTGAATAGTCCTTGAGAGACCATCCTAGGAGAGATGAGATCACGGCAGAACCGAGTACAAAGCAAATAACAGGTGTTGATAATTGCTTTGATTGAGGACACTGTAAGATTAAGTCATAAATATCCACATTTGAAGTCACTTCTCTAAAATTATCCTCTTTTCCTCTCTTCTTCTGCTCTTTGTCTACTTCTTTTCCAGGACTAAGAATTAAACCTAGGGCATCAAATGAACAACGTAAGGTCTCTACCCCTAAGCTGAATCTTCAGGACACTTTTTTCTTTTTATTTTGAGACAAAGTCTTACTAAATTTCCAAGGTTGGTCTTGAATTTATTGAATTTATTCTGTAACCCAGGAAGACTCTGAGCTGTCAGTCTTTCTGCCCCAGTTTCCCAAGTATCTGGAAGTACAGGCCTATGACAGCATGCCTGGATAAGATTATTCTTTAAAAATAATAAAATAGGGAGCTGGTGAAATGACTCATGGTTAAGAGTATTTGCTGCTCCCACAGATGACCTTGTTGGGTTTTCAGCACCCAAAGAATGGCTGACCATGTCCTGAAACTCCAGTTACCCTTGAACTGTCTTATTTTCATCTGTTTCTCTGTCCTTTAGCCATAGAACTTAGAGTATGTGCATGTGCCCACACACATGCAGAAACACATACATATGAAGAATCATTGCAATTACATCTAAGTATTCAGCCCAGTGCCCTCCTGCTGTCTATATTCACACCAGTGCCCTACCCACGATCTATATTCACACCAATGCCCTATCCATGGTTTGTATTCACACCAATGTCCTACCCACAGTCTATATTCACACCAATGCCCTACCCACAGTCTATATTCACACCAATGCCCTACCCACAGTCTGTATTCACACCAATGCCCTACCCACAGTCTGTATTCACACCAATGCCCTACCCACAGTCTATATTCACACCAGTGCCCTACCCACGATCTATATTCACATCAATGCCCTATCCACGGTCTGTATTCACACCAATGCCCTACCCACAGTCTGTATTCACACCAGTGCCCTACCCACAGTCTACATTCATACCAGTGCCCTACCCACAGTCTGTATTCACACCAATGCCCTACCCACAGCCTATATTCACACCAATGCCCTACCCACAGTCTGTATTCACACCAATGCCCTACCCACAGTCTGTATTCACACTAATGCCCTACCCACAGTTTGTATTCACACCAATGCCCTACCCACAGTCTGTATTCACACCAGTGCCCTACCCACAGTCTGTATTCACACCAGTGCCCTACCCACAGTCTGTATTCACACCAATGCCATACCCACAGCCTATATTCATACTAGTGCCCTATCCAGACTCTGGATTCACACCAATGCCCTGCCCACAGCCTGTATTCACACAAGTGCCCTACCCCAGTCTATATTTACACCAATGCCCTACCCATAGTCTATATTCATACCAGTGTTCTACCCACAATAGCTATTGTCTTTTCTTCCCCAACCCTCACTTAACTCTGCTTTGCTATGCAGTGTTTGACATTTAAATTCTTGAAGATGTTTAGCTACAGTGATAGGCAATAAAGTCTCTTTTGTAATCCAGGTCAGATATTATCCTGTGAATAGGTAGGCCAAGCCAGAGGACATATGAGATCATATGGGCTGCCTTGAAGGATTGGCTGAGAAAGTTGGTTTCTTGTCACATTTAGAATGATGTTCCCTTGAAATATGTAATTGTCATTAATAGTTCTATTTAATGAATTTTATCTTAAAAAATAAAATATTAGCCCAAGAAGAGGACCAAGAGATTAAGTAATTCAGTTCAGTTTTCAGAAATGAGGATATTTTTATGCACAAGAATTAGGCCTTCCTAAAGCCATAGAACTACCATTTGCAAGTCAGGTCTGGCAGCCCCATTTTCTGATTGAATGAAAAAAAAAGAAAGAAAAAAGAAAGGACATGTCTGCTCTTAGATATGTTGGAAGAGAAGTTTTGTTGTGGATAAAAGGCAGAGCATAGCCAGAAGCAGGGAGAGTCCAGAATAAACATGATCCCAAACTGGGCCACATGAAGAGAGGGCAGGAGAGGAGAGCCAGGAGAGTAAAGGGTGGAGAAAGGCTTATTGACCAAATGGTTGGATTAGATATGGAAAGGCAATTGGGGGATGAGCAGTGCCACCCCTGGGCTGGAGAGATTTAGGGAGTGGTCAGGGTATGCCAGGCATGCCCTGTAACAGTAGAGACAAAAGGATGCTGGGAAAGCCTGTTGATCATTTCCCTTTGATATGTTAAACAGGCATCTCTGCCATTTGTCCTAGATTTGAGACCTAAGATTGCTGCTGGGTCAACTAATTTTCTACAATCAATTTGCATGCTGATTTCTGCAGTGGTCACTTTTGACTCTTCTAATGTTTTCCTTTCCAGCATCTGACCTAAAAAAGTGCTGTTATTCCCAACATAGACATTTGGGACATGAGCCACATAAAAATATCCCAAAGTACTCAGCAAAACACAATGAGAAGGAGGATAAATACAGGTATAGGAATGGGAGAGAAATTTCTAGAAGCAGCAATATTTATACCAATACAACCATACTTTCATTCTCTAGTTGAGATGGTGATAGATTTTAACAGTTTGAAGTCCACCTTGAGATGATCCAGAGTCAGGGCCAACTGACTATTTGCTCCATCCATGTAGACAGAAACCCAGGTTTGTCATTTTGAAGTTCCTGCATACACTTCCCATATGGCCTTTCAAAGCCTGGCAGAAACTGACTAGACACTGTTGGATCTGGCTGACTTACAAGTCCCTCATATCAAGCAATGGTACAGAACAAGATACAAGGCCAACTGGGGATCAGTCAGTCACCCAGCAGGTGATATAGCACTGATATTGGTCATTAAGATTCAATAGGCTCCCACCAAGATTTCCAGGTCTCAGAACAAGAAATAGGACAGAAACATGTGAAAAATAGTTGAAGCAGAGTTTATCAAGAAAGAGTACAACTTCCAAAGAAGGCAGCAGACCACTGCAGTGAAGATTAGAAGCTCAAAGGCCTTTCACACAAACAATGGGAACTTTTATAGGTTATTTGCATAGCATAGACTTTCGTGTAAGGAGAGATTTGGTAAGAGTTTGGGCAGGCTCTACTACACACTGGTCTTGGCATGTTTGGTGGTTCCAATCTTCCTCTTTGCCAACTGGTTTCTTTCATATGCTAATTTACAGTCCTTGCATAAGGTCCACCCTACTCTCCTGCCTCAACAGGACAGGAGTGGCTAGGCAGGAGCTTCATTCCCAAAGGCTTGTTCAGACACATTCGTATTCACATATATTGGGAAGGGTGAGAGTCCTCAAAGATGCTACTATTTCAAGAACTTGAGGCTAGGAAGCTCTGCAGTGCAGCCACTGTAAGCTAAGCTCAGAGGTCACCCTCCTGAGAAAGATCCCAAAGTCTAAACAAAAGATGGAGGCATTGATCTTCAGGGCTGTCTAACCTTAGCAATTAACCATGTTTCTTATCAGTTGTGTAATTCTTTGGCAGAAAACTTGCCCTGTTTTGGGCTCTCTAATACAAGCTATTCAAGGGACAAGGGACATTTAGGGTGGCTCTCTGGGGAAGAAGATTCTGGAGTCATGGGAGCCAAGATTCTGGACTAAGATTGTACTGACTTAGCTTTGTTGTTTTGACCAAGTGTTTTCCAGCTGTGAACAGAGAGAGGCTGGTGAAGAGGGAAGGCCGTACACTCTGGAGCCAGAATGCCCTGGGCCTTGAATCCTTGGCTCTGCTGTGGTTTGTCTGCTCATATTAGGCTTTTGATTTCTGAGATGATACAAAGCAATTACGTGGAACAAAGTGGATCCTCAATAAAAAACGCCTGCTTTATCTTTGTTGTATGCTGAATATGTAGGAGTGCTTGCAGCATTTGTTGAAATGGTGCTCACTTCCATAGAGAAAGGAACACAGGAGCATGGAATAATTTCAGGGAAGGCAGGAACACTAAGATCTCAGATTTGTACAAGGCCAATCAATGCATAAATCAGGGTCCTAGTGAGGCCTACGGGGTAAAGCAGGGGTTAGAGAGGCTGAGGACCACTTTGGACTCAAACAATTCACAGTTTGGATTAATCATATCAGTTATAGTTAAGTCTCAGCCTGGTTTTTTCTTCTGATTTTTTTTGTTTTGTTTTGTTTTTTAAAAGTAATGAAAGAAAACAAACAAAAAATTTTTATTAGTAAACTGCTAAAGTGCAGGAAAATGGCTCTGGAAATCCCATCTGTTTCATATTTATAGAATTCTACTTTGTTCCTTTGGTCCATGCGCAGCTGACTTACTTTTTCATTGTGTGCCTGTGTCAAAGAAACCCACCAGCAAGAGTGTGTGTGCAAAGTGCACATGCTGTCTTTAGATTTGGAAGTCTGTGTCTAAAGATTGGTTACTTGCAATTAACATTATGTAATTTAGTAAGTCTTCAAATGATTCTTTTTCACAATGTAAAGCAATGGTGTTTGGTCCTTAGGATCTCCCTCTTCTGCTCATGCTGTTCTGTGCTGCATGGTCTAATGACAGTATTAGGAACACAGATGAGCTCTCAAGTCTAGCTGGCTGGACCTGTACTTGCGCACCACTTAGTAGCTATGTAGCCCTGGACAAATTAATTATTCTTTCTGTATGAAAAACAAGACCTTTAGTCCTTAGTAACAGATTCAAGAGATGCCAAGTAGTGAGAGTGTTATGGGACCCTAACAGACAGGACTATTCAGACACAGTTTTGAACCAATTGGAAATCTTTATTACAGGTGGCTGGGACTACTAAAGTGTATTTGGTTCTCAGTGTAGCCTTGAACATTTAGAGCAAGGGGTTTCTAAAGTCAAAAATCACATCCTGTTATCTCATTCGTTATCTTACATGGCAGCTTAGGGGTGTTGTGGGGGTGAAGGCTGGAAATTGCACACAAGCAGCTTAACAGAAACAGAAGCTTGACTTCTGCAGGATTCTTCATCAGGGAGATCAAATTCTAGTTAATCCTAAAAATGGCTCCAGAAAGAATACACGATGGAGGAATCTCTCCTCTATCTTGTTCTGTCACAAAAGTGAGGCAGTTTATTTTCATTTCTACTGAACCACATGTTAAACCAAAGAAAGCCAAAATAGCTAACCTACCCATTAGGCATGAAATGTTTTTAAAGTTGAAAAATTCTATCCCCTATGCCTCAGTGACTGAGTAGTTATGAAAGCACAGTCTTACCACCTGGTATAACCTCCTAACCTCAGGTCCCCATCCCATCCATTTAGTTTGCACTTAGTTTTGAGTCTATCTTCCCAAGATGCAGAATCATAGGGCTCATGGTTCCCTCTGCATTCCGTGTTCACAGGGTTAGTTATATGGCAGACTATCTGTAGATTTTCTACCATAAGATAAACTAAAAACTTAGGTAAGCAGGCTTCAACTGCTAGGGCGGGGACCTTGTGCCTTCTTCTTATTTGTCATCTGATAAACTTAAATCTATTGAAGGCACTTGGTAATTAGTAAAAGAGCATTTTGCTGGGTGTGGCAGCACATGCCTTTAAATGCCAGCAGTCGGGATGCAGAGATAAGAGAGTCTCTGTGAATTTGAGACCAGCCTAATCTACAAAGTGAGTTGCATAACCGCCAGGTCCAAACTTTTTCAAGAAAACAAACAAACAGACAAGCAAACAAAAAAGAAAAAAAGAAAAAGAAAAGGAGCATTTTTTTTTTATTTTATAGCTTATATATGTACCCTAGTTTTCTTACCTACAAATGGTCTGTCGGTGTAATTCACAGCAATAAGTACTGCTTACTCTTAGGACTCAGAAGAATATTTATTTATTGCTCATGTCTTAGTCTGAGGGCATCTCAGGGTACTGGGCAGTTTGTTTCCAAGAAATGGATGCATATAGATCTCTTCTGTTAGGGGAACTTGCCATTTTCTACTCTTGAAATCTCTGATATGGCTACCAACCTCATTTGGCTTTCAAACCAAATTAAAATAAGATAGTATTAGAATTTGCTGCCACAAACCAATGCTCAAGTGTTTGTGTGATTACTATGTAGAACATGATGAACAGAAAATGTGTCTGTACTGGCTGGTCTTGTTTGTCAACTTGATGCAAACTGGAGTCAACAGTGAAGAAGGAACCTCAGTTGAGGAAATGCAAGAATAAGACCCAACTCTACTGAATTTCTCAATTAGTGATAAGTGGGGGAAGGCCCACGCATGGCACATGGTCTGGTACTGTGTTCCATAAGAAACTATAAGAAGGTTCCTAGGCTGAACAAATCATGGAAACAAGTCAGTAAGAAGAACCCCTTTTTAGCCTCTGCATCAGCTCCTGCCTCCAGGATTCTTCCCTGTTTGAGTTCCTGTCCTAATTTCATTTGGTGATGAACAGCAATGTGGAAGTGAAATCCAAATAGATCCTTTCCTTTCTAACTTGCTTTTTGGTTACAGTGTTTTGTCATAGAAATGAAACTCTAACTAAGACAGTGTCCATAAGCTTAAAATATTGCTCAAAGACACTTATTGATGATTGATAAGGAAAGCCTCATTCAGGACAGTGGAGGAAGTTTCAAGGACCACTGCAATTGTCTGTTTGCAGTGAAGGGGAATAGACCAGACTTTACTTTGAAGAGAGTAATTAAGGGCCAGGCAGGGCAGAGGCAGGTGGATGGAAAATTACTAAGCTAGCCCTTGGAATGCAAACCAGTACAAAATCATGAACTTACTTAAAAAACAGTGGTTTCTGTGACTTTTCTTCTTGTTTCTCAATTTCATTGCACTTGGGTATAAACTTTCTAAGAGAATATTGTGTCAAAATATCAAAAGGCTAGACACCCATGAACCTGATGTGATTCATGCCACTACAAGCCAAGGTGAAAAGACATGAACTGGTAGATAATGGAAAATGAGGAATCTAGTCAAATGTCTAGACATTTGGGGATGAGGAACAGTGTAGGAGTTCCTTCTGTTTGTGTGTTGCTTTCATTGGTTAATGAATAAAGAAACTATCTTGGCCTAGTTGATAGGGCAGAACTTAGGTAGGCAGAGAAAACAGAGCTGAATGCTGGGACGAAGAAGGAGAGAGTTGGAGAAGCCATGGATCCCCTGCCTAAGAGGGACACCAGTTAGAATCTCTGGTAAACCGCTGCCATGTGGTGATACACAGATTAATGGAGATGGGTTAAACTAATGTGTAAGAGTTAACCAATAAGAAGTTAGAGCTAATGGCCAAACAGTTATTTAATTAGTACAGTTTCTGTGTGGTTATTTTGGGTGTAAGCTAGCCAGGCAGCCGGGATGAACAAGCGGCCTGCTCCTTGCAACAATTGGAGCCCAACAGGAAGTAGATAGAGGTGGGTCAAGGAGAGCAGGAGAATTCTGGGGAGAAGGAAGTTCCTTCTGCTATCCTGACCCAGCCAAAGAAGAAGCAAGATGTGACTGCCCCACCGAAAAAGGTACAAAGCCTCGTGACTAACATAGACAAGAATAATAGGCTAATATAAGTTATGAGTTAATAAGAAACCTGAGCTAATGGGCCCATCAGCTTATAGTTAATGTAGACCTCTGTGTGATTTGTGTGGGACTTAATGACTGCAGGAACTGGGCAGGACAGAAACTCAGATAACAAAGGAGTTCTTGTTACACTATATTGCTCTAACAGGGTATTACAGGGATTTCATGGACTGATTTGCTGTATTCAAAATAAGGTAAATCCTATTTTAAATATGAGAAGCAGGTTTCATTTTTTATTATTTTGTTTTATTATTATTATTTTTGTTATTTTTTTATTTTCTTTTTCCCATTTGTGTGCTGTGATGTGTATACATAGAATGTGTATATATGGTCTGTGATAACACCTGTGAGTAAACAGGTACACATTCTTCTATGCCTGAAAGGAGTGAATGAAGAAACAGAGGTGGAGATCAAGATCAGGTGTTACCCAGTGCTGATCTCCATTATTGCCTGAAGCAGGGTCTCTCACTGAGTGGGAAACTCACTGCTTTCAGCTAGGCTGCCTGGCCTGGCACTTGGCAATTTCTTGTCTCCACCCACTATGTGGGGTTACTGGCATGTACAGCCAAGTTTGGCTGATGAGTCTCTCTCTCTCTCTCTCTCTCTCTCTCTCTCTCTCTCTCTCTCCTGTATTTTTATTAATTATAAGTGAACTACATCCAAGGTATTTTTATCACATTCAACCCCAACTCCTCCTCCTAAATTCTCCCAGATCCATCCTCATCTTCCCACTTCCCAACTTTGTATCCTCTTGTTACTTTTATTAGTAATCCATCAATACCAATTTGAGTTCCCTATCCATTCTTATCTTATGACACAAAGATTTGTTATGATCATGATCACTCTACGCCCTATGTGGAATTTAATGCCCTAATGTCTATTTTTATGGAAACCCTGCTATCAACACTTCCTAGGGTTTTCTTCCCTACTGGACCTTGTCTTGGTTTTCACAGAAATATCTGCCCTTCGGTTCCCACAGGTTAGACTTGCAGTCTTGGACCAGTAACTTACTTGAGATGGGATCTACTTTATTGCCAGTGGAAGTGCAGAAAATTCATCCAGATATCCTGGGGCCTGGTCATGTCTACAGACCACAAATTCTGATTTAGACCTTCGTCTTCTCACTGATGCTAAAGAGTGTAAACCACCTGAGGCTTTCCAGGGATATTATTGTCCTGACTGCTCTGACCTTGTTAACTAGGAGACTCATATAGTATAGTGTGCTTGTTAACCACCTACAGACACATAGTACACAGAACAAGGCACCCTGCCAGGAGAGGGAGCCAGGTCTCAGTGCCAAGAGCAAGTTCTGGCCTTCCACAGCAAAGGTGCCATGAAGACCCTTCTGCAATGCAATGGGCTTTGCTAGAGGTTCCCTGTGTAGTCATAAGGATAGTGTTTGGCACCAAGTGTTTGATTCTGACTTCTGAAGCTCAGTGCCAAGCTCTGCTGCATGGAATCTCCTTTCAGTTTTTCTAAGATCTTGGCAGAAGCATCCAAAGTCATATTTTCTATTTGTTCTCTTGATTTCTTTTCTTTTTTCAGGTAAGTAGAGGTAAAAATATTCCATGTATCAAAATCCACACCTCTTCCAGCTCCACAGGAATATCTCCCATGCACCTCCATTAGGCTTAATCACATCCACTCTTCGCATGACGTATGCTAGCATGACTTTGTTTTGCATGCTGGCCACTGCTTCCGGGTACAGTTCAGAAGGGAACACGATGGACTTACCCAGTGGGTAAATTAGGCATTAGTGGCTCATGGAGTTTCAGAGTGTGTTATCTGCTATCTAAGCTCATTAGGTTCTTTCCAAGGAGTAGCAGAAACTTTATTCATTTCCGTTCTAACAAGGAACATGAAGGACAAGATTTATGTAGTTCTTCATAAGTTTGGCAACAAAGATTTACAATCTAGCAGGCTTTGGTATTGCCTAGGCAAATTTCCAAGCTTTACCTGGGCTCACCCGGCACATTTTCAGTCCCCTAGCCTGGGAGAATGAACCCCTATGAAGATCCATATCATGTCTTCCATTGCTTTGCTTGTGAATAACTTCCAGACATGCCGCAGACACTCAGTGACCCAGGTGGACTCACTGCTCAGACTGACACCCTGTCACAGGGTTGGCAGGTGGGGGAATAAAGCTTCTGTCCAAAACAAGGAGAGGTGGAGTGTAGTTAACCTTCTGAGATTGGAGCTTTCTTTCTAGTACCTTCTGTAGTGCTCCCTAGACTTGGCAAGTGTGGTGTTGTATTCTGCCTTCCCGTGGACTTGTTTTCCTGGCCTGATCAGCTGGTGTGTTTCCAGGCTGTGTCTGCTAGTCATAGAGGCTAGGATCATGGGATGAAGGAAGGGTGAAGACGTTCTTATGGTATGTTGGCTGTAGGGTCAGAAGGGAAAGGGATTCCTCAGCATGTTTTCTGCTCTAGTCTCATGGATGAGAGTTGGGTGGGTGGGATGGGAGCTGGAAGAGCAGAAGGATGTGTATTTATCTATCAAATATTTGTTGCCCTGAAATTAGAGACCCTTGAGTTAGCAAGGAATGCTTGCTGGACTCGGTGGCTAGAAAAGTAATGATTGTGGGAAGGAAGCTAAAGGTGGCAGATCTGTGGGATTGACAGGAGAAAGGGACAGGGGGACAGAAAAGGCAACCACAGGAGTTCTGCTGAGGGGCTGGGGATGAAATTGAGGAATTGACTCTGGGGGAAGAGAGAGAGAGAATACCTAACTTTTTCTGATGCTTTTTCTGATGTTTTTGCATGGAAGCCAGAGGTCAACCTCAGGGGTTCAGGGGTCTTCCCCCATTGTTCACCCTTTTTTTTTTTTTTTGGCACTGTCACTGAACAATGATCTTATCATTTAACCTTGCCTGGTTGCTTTCCAACCAGGGGATCTCAGTGCTGAGAGTACAGAAAGGCACTGCTAAGCATTGCTTTTGTAAGGGTGCTAGGATCCTAGCTTGGGTCACTTCTCTTTCACAACTAGCCCTACCTAATTAGCCTGCTTAAAATTACAGCCTTATCCTTCCCTGAAGCAGATTTTGAACCTAGCACAAGTTTGGCCTTCTTTAGAGAGAAGGTGTAGGTCCCATTTCTTTAAATTCTGTCCCATGGCCATATTTCCATGCCTGAGTTGGGGCTGTTTTCCATTTTATGCCTGGCTTCATTTTGGAGTTGGATTTGTGAAGGATAGATTTGTGGTAACTTGTCAAAGCTTTGAGATGTTTTAGAGCATGTCCCTCCAGAAAGCCTGGAAGACAGAGTGGCTTCTCCCTTTGTGGGCTGGGATGACTGCCAAGTCACAGCTGGTTTCATGCCCTGTTGTGACAGTGCCAGGCCTGGTTGCTCTGCATGGGTAACTCTTTTCTTCCCTATTTGCACTCTGGTCACTTCCATTGTGTCGTCAGCAGCCAGCAGACATAGTTATCTGTACCTCTTGTCTGTTTGGGATCCGGTTTATAACAAAACTGCTGACTTAAGCTGAGTGATATCATTGTTTTCCAGTTCAATTACATAGCAGTCTAAATGCAGCTGAAGTCATCGCTGTCTCAGGCCTGTGGTCAATAGGCCTTGGCTTTGAATGGGGAAATGATTCTTACCTTCAGTCCTTAGAACATAGCTTAATTTTCTCATATTCACTGCTTTGATCTGGATTGGTGGAATATCATGAGGTCATGCTGAAGACTACATAGCCCACCCAGAACTGTAATAATACTTAAAACATTATATAGCATCAATGTTTATAAACAACAACCACAACAGAACCTCAAGGGTGCATAGCTTAGTCAGCAAAGTGCTTGACACACTAGTATGAGTACCTGAGTTCAGTCTCCAGTATCTACAGAAAAAGCTGGGTAGAGTAGTAAATGGCATAGCTTCATCCCTAGATAAGTACACAAGTGGTTCCTAAAGCTTAGAAATTAGGATGGCTCTGAAAATGCTGGGCTTTGAGTAAAGCCCATATAATCAGTATTTACTTTTTGAACTAACCTATGTTGGGATTCTTCTACCTGACTCCTTTTAAGGTGCCTATATGACACACCTATAACAATTATAAATCCTGACACCAGCCATCTTGAACTTCTTTCATAATTGGATAACTTTCTGAAATACTGTATAAATAAACACTACAAAAAAAAGGAATTAAAAATCTCTTGATTTTATCATGGGTATTGGTTGTTCTCCATAATCTATGTAGAAGAGGAAGCATCAAGATTATTAGAGTCAGATAATAAGACCCTTTTGATGAAGACACAACTTTCTTATGTTATTGAACCTGTAAAAAAAATCAAGCTTATAACCAATTAGAAGCTTCACTTCTTCTGAATAGCATTGATGATGTTGGAAGGTATTTCTCATGCTATTCAGGAGAAAAGTATTTATCAATATTAACCAGTTACAAGTGCTGCTTCCTACAATAGAGACCTATGTGCAAGATATACTGGACGAATAGTGGGAGAAATATTATGGGAATATCCAACCATATAGTGATTGAATTTAAGGCCCACTCCATGGAATTGAAGCTATGTATGACACTGCCAAAATGGCCAGGAATCCAAGACTGCATAGGTCATTAACCTAAGGGAAAATCTAATAACTATTAGTCTGCTATAGAAAGATGGCAATAAAATGACTCTTAATGTTGTGCTGGTACAGCCATAGACCAAAGAATCACTCAATCCTCATCAGAGAAAATTCGTCTTGGAATAGGTTTAAACTAATGCAAAGATCCACAGCTCAGAAATGCACAGTGAGTGAGAGGCTTTGATTACTCAGTCCTAAATGAATATTTTAACTAAACCCTCTGTTTTTAGGCTCAGGGATCTATGTAGAAGAGGAAGCATCAAGATTGTTAGAGTCAGAGGTAGTAGATGGCTCCAAGGAAACTGTCTTTCATAGACACATGATTGGTACACGTATAAACTCAAAAAGACAATGACAGAACAATAAGACCTGTACATATAAGTTATATAAAATCCCAGCACTGAGAAAAAAAAAAGTGGATACAAAGTTCCACCCCTAACCAAGAAGCTATTTATAATTGATACCTGCAGGTAAAAGGAAAATCAGTTTTCTCCAACGGAATGTCACTGGGTTTATCAATCATACTCTAGGACAGGCCCCACGTCCAGGAGAAGTTGACCAACACAGAATAGATTCCTGTGTGTGTGTGTGTGTGTGTGTGTGTGTGTGTGTGTGCACTTTTTGGTTTATTTTATTTTGCTAGTCTTCATTTTACCCATTGTCTACTTTTGATTTATGTCTTTGTTCTTTCTTTTTTGAGGAATATGAAGCTAGGAGGTGGGGAAATAGAAATGACAGAGGATCTGAGAAGAGTTATGGGACTGAAATAACTGAGGTCAAAAATATTACAAGGGGGAAAATTTTCATATAAAATTGAAAAATTGCATTGATAAGTTTGAAGGAAAAGTTCCAAAATTGCTTTTCTCTAGAAAAGGTGAGTCATCTCATTATGGAGAGTCTCTAAAGCCTTTCTATGTCAGTTAGAATGTTTTTTTTGATCTGGCAAAGAAAAAAAAAAAAGAAAGTAGACAAGTCAGGCAAGATTTGAGTTCTCCAAGGACATGTGATTTCTTGTATTGGATCCTCTAGATAATTAGCAGGCATTATTCCAGCACACACCTGCTTCCATGAGTGACCCTGCCCAGATGACGGGAAGCACAGGGAAATTTTTTCACAGAGCTTCCAAGTTTAATAACTTCCAGTTAGTAGGAATCTTCCATCAGCTGCCCAGGAGATGCAACCTGTGTGACCTTGATATACTTTGAAGAGCTTTCTTCAGACGTCTCTGAAGAAGCAACCAGTCCTCTAAATTCCAATCAGTCTCCCCATAGGAACTAAATACTTTTGAACTTTTTTTTTTCACAATACCAACCACAACAGATAGAGCCTGAAGTATCATCATAGGTAGTTTAAAATTAGATACTTCTTGGATTACATATGGGTCATGATTTAAATTTCCAACATAGTTTTATAGATGCTAAAAATGAGATTTAATGAGTGTGATGGTTTGAATAAGAATGACCATCATAGGCTCATAGATTTGATTTTTTTGGTCACCAGAGAGTGGTACTATTTGAAAAAAAACTACTAGGTATGGTATTTTTGTAGGAAATATGTCACTGGAAGTGAGATTTAAAGTTTCAAAAGCCCAAGTCAGGTCAAGAGATTCTCTCTTCCTGCTGCTTGCAATCTGGATGTAGAACTCTCAGATACCTAAACTTGTCTACCTGCATGCCACTATGCTTCCCACCATGATAAGGGACCAAACCTCTGAAGCTGCAAACAAGCCCCAATTAAATGTTTGCCTTTATAAGAGTTGTTGTGGCCATGGTATCTCTCTTCACAGCACTTGAAACCCTAACTAAGACAATAAGAGAAAAAAATAAGTTGACTGTAGGTTCCACCAGTTGGTAGATAGTCAACTCAGAAAGTACTCCTAATACTGATTGAAGAGTAGAAGTCCTGGTTCAGCAGCTTAGGCAAACTATGTCACCCATACCAATAGGACAACTGAAGAAGTAACAGAGAAGTGATATTTGATCATTGGTGTGTTGGAAAGAATAGTTAACTGGTGTCATGTGATCCGGAGTTTTCTCTGTGGGACTGATAAATGACCTTTAGACTTAAACAGAGGAAGAAGTAATATGAAGAAAGGGTTATTGCTCAAATAAACAGTCTTGGAGGTATCATCCAACCCATCATTATCTTTACTCCAGCCCTGCAATGTGCTCCTATAAAGTGCTAATCTCTGCCAACCCTGAGGGGATGAGTCTGGTTCCTACAAGAGAATCTATTCAGGCTGTAGGCATCATAGATAATTGTTTTCATCTGGAAAATGTCTTCACTGCAGCATTTGTTGTTCCTGGAATTCAGCGTGACTGACTGCTACTTTTGAACAATGCCATATCTTTGTGCTTTCACCTTTGAAGGGCTGTAGAACTAGTTCAGTAGACAGACACTCCCTTGAGATTAACAAGTTTATGCAAAGTCCTGTAGGAGTCAGAGCCAAAATAAAGGAGACACACAAATAAAAGCAGAGATTCCAGGCCTCAAGCCCTGCTAGTAGTTTTGGGACTAAGAGAGAAGGCAGGGCTACTTAGGGAAAGCTACTCTGAGCCACCTATCATACCTCTTTTTTTGGTGGGGGGTCCTGTTATGATATAAGAGAAGGAAAGAGAAAGAAAGAGAGATGCAGAGAGAGGAAGGGGAAGAGGAAGAAAAGAAAGGAATAGGTGGGGTTTCACCATTTTAAAGGGACTGCATGAGACCACACAGGAGGCCAGGGTACTACTTACCATGTGTGCAGAGGTGATTCACTCTTCCAAGTCCTTAAGGGGCAGGGGCAGGGGTGCCTGAATGTTTACAGGTCCCATGTTTACTGTATTAGTTAATATTCTCATTATGAAACCAAACATCTGAATAGAAGCCTGCAGAAGCAGGAAGAGTATAGCAGGCTTTAGGTTTCCTATAAGCTCCCAAATTATAGCACAGAGACTTATTTTTAATTTTGAATTCTTGGCCCTATCTTATACTTGTCCCCTAGCTCTTATAACTTAATTTAACCTGTTTATCCTATCAATATTTTGCATCAGGTGTTTTTACCTTTCTTTTATTTTGTACATTCTGCTTTTCCTTCTTCCTCCATGTCTGGTTGACTGATGGCTGCCTGGCTGGCTGGCCTCGGGTTATCTCCTCTGAGCCTAGATTCCTCCTCCTACTTATTCCCTCTGTCTGTCAATCCTGCCTATGCCTCTGTTGCCTAGCTATTGGGTGTTCACCTTCTTAATTAGACCAAACAATCAGATGGGATGTGGGATGTTCTTCTGTATATGTGTTGCTCTTATTGGTTAATGCATAAAGCTGATTTGACCTATGTCAGAGCAGAATACAGCCAGGCTGGAAATGATATGAAGAGAGAGTAGGCTGAGTCAGGGAGACGCCATGTAGCTGCTCAAGGAGAAGGATGCCAGACCCTTACCAGTAAGACACAGCCTCATGATACCTAGATTAATAGAAATATATTAACTTAAGATGTAAGAGTTAGTTAAGAATCCTGAGCTAATATGCCAAGCAGTGTTTTAATTAATATAGTTTCTGTATGATTATTTGGGTTAGAGCAGTTGGGAATCCAAAGAGCCATCTCTGCTTACAGATGGTACCAATGTGGGTTGACTAAATCTACATAAAACTTGAGAGAGTTTGGGAAGGAATTCTAGACACACACACACACACACACACACACACACACACACACACACACACACCAGAGTTAAGCACAGTTTCTTGGTAACCACACTTTTTTTTTCAGATAGGCTTTGTTTGCTGGTGGTGAGCAAAGACACAACTCCTCCAAGCAAAGGCTTCCTGACCTAGCATTAGCAACAAAAATGGCATGGCTTCTTTAAAAAATGATGGTCTCCTGATTCATGCTGGTAGCATGAACCCTGGCTCTTTCAGGAGGTCCTGTACTTAAATGGGGTCTGTGAATAGTGTGCTACTAGTTGTCTAATGGTGACATAAACCCGCTGTGTCCCTGAGGCTGGGGCATGGGACATGGCTCACAGATCTGTCAGGAAACCTACCTCTACCATATTGAAAGGCGAAGAGAGGCAGAGTCAGCATCCAGGGCTGCTGTGACCAAGCTGTTTACCATTTTTTAATGCTTCTTGTCAGAAAAGGATTTCAGATACACAATAGGGCAGATTCAGACATAAAAGAACTTTAAAAAACATTTTATGTATGTATGTAGACTTGGGAGAGAGAAGAAAAAGAGTATAGACAGTTAAAAAAACAGTAATATAAAAGAGTACAGACAGACATAGATTAAAGGAGTAAAGATAATAAAATAAATATTTAAAAGTAATAAAGTAAAAATAAAGCCATGTAAAGATGGAAAATACACAGAGTCTATACTAAGTATAGTAGTATTGTGTTTTCTTTAAATTTTTTGACTGCAGAGAACCATTTGATTCTGTGGGCTGCTAAGTTAAACCAATGTAAATTTATCTTGACTTCAAAATTTGAGTCTATAGATATGTTACCTTGGAAAAGAGGCTCTGCTTTTGCTTCCACAGAAGATGAGAACATGTGGATTCCTCCGAGGGTAATGTAGTTTGATGGAACAAGGCCTCCTAAAAGGTCTCCATAAGCCCTAAAAATACTTCGCCCAGCAAACAGCAAGAAGCAGTTTGGAGAAAACAACACCCAAATTTTTAAAATGATTGATTGTAGATGTCTGTTTTAATTTATAGGAGGATATGACACAGAGATGAATACTTTGCATTCGTATGGAACTTGGTCTATTGATACAAATTTAAAGTCAATTTTGTTATATGTATTTCTGCTCTTGTTTAAGGTATTATGTTTAGATGGTTCATTTAAAAATGTAATATATAATTAAAATTACATATTAATAGCTAGACATTTGAAATAGTCAAAACATGTAGTCATGTTAGATAGGTTTTCTAGATGTACCGAGATATATTTCAGATGGATAGGTATTCTTTTTTTTTGACAATTTATATAATGTTGAGGAGTTAGTCTGTACTGAATGCATACCATAAGAATAGTTACTTTAAATTGACCTGGATTAAAAGGAATGAACAATTTGGAAAGCTCTTAAGAAAAATACTTTGGGTATTTTATTTTTTTGAATTTATTTCATGATATAAACTTGAAGTTTGTACAAACAATGTAGAACAGTAATATGTTTAATTTTTTATTTTTTTAATTTTTAATTTTTTTTATTGAAAATTTTCACCTCCTTCCCTCTTCCCACTTCCCTTCCCTCTCCCCACTCCCCCTCCACCTCCTTCTCCAGTCCAAAGAGCAGTCAGGGTTCCCTGCCCTGTCGGAAGTCCAAGGTCCTCCCTGCTCCCCCCAGGTCCAGGAAGGTGAGCATCCAAACAGACTAGGCTCCCACAAAGCCCATCCATGCAGTAGAATCAAAACTCAGTGCCACTCAGGTGTTCATAGGTTTGTGGGTTAAAGTCAGGGTCCGGACTAGCTGATCATAGCGGACAATGAGGAATACTGAGAACTCAAGAACAATCCCAGTGGGTTTTTGATCCTACTGCACGTACTGGCTTTGGGGGAGCCTAGGCAGTTTGGATGCTCACCTTACTAGACCTGGATAGAGGTGGGCGGTCCTTGGGCTTCCCACAGGTCAGGGAACCCTGATTGCTCTTCGAGCAGATGAGGGAGGTGGACTTGATCGGGGGAGGGGGAGGGAAATGGGAAGCGGTTGCGGGGAGGAGGCAGAAATCCTTAATAAATAAATAAATTAAAAATAAATAAATAAATAAATAAAAGAAAAAAAAACTCAGTGCCATTGTCCTTGGCTTCTCAGTCAGCCTCCACCATCAGCCACATTCATAGAGTCCAGTTTGATCACATGCTCCATCAGTCCCAGTCCAAATGGCCTTCGTAAGCTCCCTTTAGATCAGTTCCACCGTCTCAGTGGGTGGATGCACTCCTCACAGTCTTGACTTCCTTGCTCATGTTCTCCCTCCTTCTGCTCCTTATTTGGACCTTGGGAGCTCAGTCCGGTGCTCCAGTGTGGGTCTCTGTCTCTATCTTCATCCATCGCCAGATGAAGGTTCTATGGTGATATGCTAGATATTCATCAGTATGGCTATAGAATGAGGTCAGTTTAGGCTCTCTCTCCTCAGCTGCTCAAGGACCTAGTTGGGGACATCTCTCTGGACCCCTGGGAACCCCTCTAGAGTCAAGGCTCTTGCCAACCCTAAAATGGCTCCCTTAATTAAGATATCTACTTCCCTGCTCCCACATCCACCCCTCCTCCATCCCAACTGTCCCATTCCCCCAAGCTCTCCCCATCCTCCCCTTCTCCCTTCTCTCTCCCCATCTCCCCTTACCTCCACCCCACCCCACCCCTGTGCTCCAAACTCCTGCCCAGCACTTTTGTCCACTTTTATTACCCAGGAGGATAACTAATTATTTTTCTTTGGGTTCACCTTCTTATTTAGCTTCTCTAGGATCATGGATTATAGGCTCAATGTCCTTTATTTATGGCTAGAATCCATTTATGAGTGAGTACATATAATATTCATCTTTTTGCGTCTGGGTTATCTCACTCAGTAAAGTGTTTTCTATTTCCAATGGATAGGTATTCTTCAAATCATTCAAAGATCTACAGAATATGGCAATTAAAAGGTTTTAATAACTTAATCTTTTCTCTACAGTGAGACATGTCTGCTTCTGGCAGCACCAATTATTTCAGAAAGGTTGATGGACATTGAAGAAACTTTTTATGAAATTTTCCTTCATTGTGACTAGGCTAGCCATTTGGGCATGAAACTCCTATTGCTGAGATTGCTTGATGGTATGCTGTATGAACTGAACATGCAGGACCCACAGAAAAATGATCGCTGAACTTTTGAAAGGTCAGAATGGTCCTTCAGGGATCCCGTTTCACAGAAGGAACTGCCAGGACACACAAAAAAAGAAAACTTATGAACTCTGACAGTGCAAGGCAGAGCTGCTCTTCATTCCTGCTTCACAGAGAAGTCTGCCAGATACTATGGGCCTGTAGGCTGAAGACGGATGAAGAACTTTGGGTGACTGTCCAGACAACAAGATATCTCTGTTAATTCTAGAACTTTGGAAGATGCTTACATACAATGCACTTCCTATTTACTTAAGTAACATTATATTCTTCTGGGGGTATTTGAAGAGTTGAAGACAGTTGTAGATTTCCTTAGTTATGATAATGGAAAAGTTAGATATCAAATTTTAGATTTACAATGATAGGACAGATGATAGAGTATTTTCCCTTATTTGCCAAATATAAATAGATTAAATATTGTAACTGTAATTTTTGCTTGATACTTGCTTTGTTATATGTAATTTTACTATGTGAAATTTAACCCTTACTTTTTAGACAGAAAGGGGGGAATGATGTGGGATGTCCTTCTGTATATGCATTGCTCTTATTGGCTAATGAATAAGTTGCTTTGACCTATGGCAGGGCAGAATATAGCCAGGCCGTATTATAATTAATATAGTTTTGGTGTGATTATTCAGTTTGTAGTGGTTGGGAAACAAAAGAGCAGTCTCCTTCACAGGTACTTTAGGTAGGCAAGGTGAAACAGCAGCACATCTTTACATAGTGAAACAAATGCAGCATAAACAACTGAAGCTTTTACATAGTTAAAGTAAACTAACACATCTTTACATAGTTAAAGTAACATTTCACAACAAAGGAAGGCTTTGTGACTAGGATTCCATTGCTGATGGTAGGAGCTTGCCTCATAGGCAGATCATAAATCAGCCTCAAACCAAAACTCTGGTCCTATAATTGACAGTTAGGCACTTTGTGGGTACTGCAGCCCTGAGTTGATATTCTTGCTCCCCATTTGAGGTGCTTATCTGCAAGGAAAACATAATAAATTCCCTCTGCTCCTGGAGCGGGGAAGGAAGGAATTTTGAGTGCATGATGACTGTTCCTTGATCCCTGCCGGGGTCAGGCTAGGGTCAGGCTACAGTCCCTTTGCAGCCCCTTCCTCATCTGGTGCCATGGTATAAAAGCCAGCCCCAACAGGACAATAAAGGAAGCTGTTCCACTTCAACCTCGTGCTCTGTGCATTCATTCAACCTGGACACCCTGCACCAAGACTCTTGGTTTCAGCCTGCGCTGGAGCGGCAGCACTTGTCCTAAACTTTCTATGGTCTCCTGAAACAGTGACACCACCAGGGGACCCATTGTTCAGTCAGATGAGCCTGTGGGGACATTTTACATTGTAACCATAGCATATCTTCTGCAGAATCACTGTCTATATCTATAAATGCATCCCCAATAGGCTTCTTTTATGATTCTCCTCATCTTTTTCATGTCCTTTACTTTTTCTCTTGTTCTATAATTTGCCTCTATTCTGCTTTGATTTTCTTCATTGTTAAGTTGTTGATTTCTCATTTATATATCTTTCTTCTGTACTTGCACATTGAAATTTAAATGTATTTCAATGGGGGAATCTTTCAGCTTTCATGTTTATGTTGATGTTGATAATGCCTGGATAGAGACTGTATATAACGACTTAGTGTACTCTGTCAAATTCTCACCTATTTGAAAAATTTAGTCAGGAAATCATGGGTTTGAGGTCAGCCTAGGTAATTTAGCAAGGCGCTGTTTCAAAACAGAAATTAATAATGATGTGGGATTTCCCTCTGTAAGGTTGAATACCATTAATGAATAAGAAACTGCTTTAGACCTATAGTAGGGAAGAGCCTAGGTAAGTGGTAAAGACAGAAATGAGTGCTGGGGGAAGAAAAGGGTGGAGTCGGAGAGATGCAATGTAGCCGCTAAAGGGGAATGATGTGAGCTGCTAGCTGGAACCTTGCCAGAGTCTGGAGGCCAGGAATTGAAGAAGCAGCCTCCCACTACATTGCATTGACCGAGGTAACCTGGACCCATAAAAACTAACATTACATCTTTCTCATCAGTGGTTCTTAGTTCCAAATATAACTGTACTCCTCACTACTCATTACAGAAACTTCTTTGTAACAGAGACCATTTCTGAAAACCACAATTTGCCAGACTACAGAGAACAAGTAATTGTGGGGTTTCTAGCTCCAATTGATACATCTGCAGAACAACTTTTACACCTAAGATTCAGAAAACATCACAGAAGAGGGGACAAAAGGGTTTTAAGGACAAAAAGGACTGGGAAAGATGCCGTGAGATTGTGCCTCCAAGAAATGACAGTGAAGCTTCACCAACTATTCCTGAACAATAACTAAACAAGACTTGAAGATATACAACACAACTAAAAGCTAAGATGGAAGAGGAAATTTTCACATGGCTCCACCCAAAGATAAATAACTATAGGAACCAAGGACTGCTGAGAGGGTGAAATAGTTTCCCCCAGGGATAAGGTCCCTAGTTACTCCTGCATTACCAAGTGGCCTACCATATTCATACAGGTAACACTAAATGGACTGAGCATGCTATATTTATGTGTTTAGGGTGTGTGTGTGTATGTGTGTATGTGTTTGTGTGTGTGTAAAATAGTAATTAAAGCCATGATTTCAAGAAGGAGCAAAAAGATGAAAGGGATTGGAGAGAAGAGCAAGAAGAAGTTATATAATTGTATTTTAATTATAATAAAGTAAAAATCACAAAAGACCAGCACAGTGTCAACACAGTCAAGACAAAGCCAGACAGAAGAGGTCATGGAGCCCCCAACTTAAGCTATGATACATGCTTGAATATTATTTGAATATAATGTGGAGTGGAGTGGGTATACAAAATTAAAAGTGTAAAATAACACTAAGGATGTCTAAACAGTCACAAAGAATCATATTACTATTTATTTACCTCAAATTACTATAATCCATATAAGCCTATGTGCATATATAGGTAGATATAGTTTAAATGAAATTATTTCACATGAACTGATCATGTTTTACCCAAGAGTCATGGATTATCTAACAACAATTTTTCTTCTAAGGGGTATTGTGGAACAATTATCTGTACCCTGTCACTTGTATTTTAAATGAATGCTGATTGGCCAGTAGCCAGGCAGGAAGTATAGGTGGGGTGACCAGGCAGGAAGTAGAGATGGGCAATAAGAACAAGAGAATTCTGGGAAGAGGAAACAGTCAGTCCGCAGAAATCACCCAGACACAGAGGAAGAAAGACACAGAGGAAGCAAGATGTGACTGCCTCACCGAAAAAGGTACCAAGCCACGTGACTAACACAGACAAGGATTATGGGCTAATATAAATTATAAGAGTTAATAAAAAGCCTGAGCTAATAGGCCAATCAATTTATAATTAATGTAGATCACTGTATGTTTATTTGGGATGAAACAACTGTGGGACCAGACAGGACAGAAACCTCAGACAACAATAAAACAAATCTAAGGTTGATGGCTCATTCCTGTAATCTCAGCATCTTGGAGGCTGAGGCAAGAATATCACAACAAGTTTAAGGTCAACTTGAGTTACATAGAGTTCCAGGTCAGTCTGTAGTACAGAATAACTCATTTCCAAAGAAAGGGAAGGTAAGAAAATATATTTTTAGTGGTAGAGCCCCATGTCCTGTTACTAAAGTCAGAGGGAAAATACAATAGACTAATCAAGGTGACAAAGGACATTGACCCTTCAGGAATGACGATATGGGTCACTTCTCCTGGTAAAGAGCCAGGACTTGATAACATATTTCCTGGGGTAGAGGAAATAAAGGATGTGTAATAGAGAAATATAGTTCTAAATACCAGATCAGGACACATCAAAAGTTGCAGAAACAAGAATTATAATTGATAGTTTCTGTCATATTTTGCTAATAATGCATTTGTACAAGTATTTGTATTTTCTTTCTTTGATTTCTTTATCACATAATGTAACATCATTAAAAAGAATATCACTGGTTATCATATTTAAGTTTTAGATACTATAAGAATGTCCTTCAAGGGACATTGCTATGTATTCAAAAATTTTTAATGCATTTGTATTTGAACAAAGAATAACTATTTCATGCTGTGAATAATTATGACCTGGCTACTGGTTTTATTTGGAAATTAACTATGACTTAAAGAGATATTATTGTCTATCAACTTGATAAAGGGTGGATTTATGATGCCTAGTCTTGTATGTTAACTTTTCTACAACTGTAATTAACTAAAACACAAGTAACTGGGTAATTGATGAAGAAGTTTTTTTTGTTAATTAAATCATTTGAAGTGAGAAGATGAACTTTGAATCCAAATCTTCTGAGGTAGAAAGATACACCTTATTGTGGGATATATGTTTACATTATCTGAAGATGTATCGTTGTGATTGGTTTAATAAAAAAAACCTGAACAGCCAATAAGCGGGACAGAATAGGTGGAATTTCTGAGGGAGAGAGAGAAATGAGGGGAGGTGGAGGACAGAAATGTCAGTGAGACATTTATGTTTTTAAAATGTCTTAACTTCAAAATGAATGTAAAAAATTATGTTCCATCAGGGAAGAGGTTTTGCTTTTGTTTCTATAGGAAACCAAAAGCTGTGGATTTCTTCAAAATGAATAAAGATCAGATTTGATCAGGAGAGACTTCCTGAAAATCTTGGCTACAAATGTAAAGAAAAAAGAACAAGAAAAATTACAACACAGGTGATGTATATGCTGATCCCTGTACATGGAACATCTCTGAAACTGGTTAAGACATTATAAATTTTGTTGGCTACAGAGTCCTCCTGACTTCTTACATATGATCCTTTCATATGGTATGGGTTTAAGTTTGATTATATATTTCAAACAGACATACAAAGTTAATATATGCCGTTTATTTCTTCAAACATAGAACAAAAAAATCATCTTTAGATGACTTGTGCATACCTCATATTGCATACTTGTATAAATGCAAATATATATCATACCTTTAAAAGTTTGTGTGTTTTCAGAAATAAAGGATCAGACACAAATGAAGACAAGTAGCCCAGGTGATTCAGATTCTCAGAATGTCTCTGTTATAGTATCCTCAAAAATCTTCATTCAAAACAACTTCAAAGCTGCTAGCTGAGATGGTCCAGCCTCACAGACCTCTCCAGTCAGGACTTCAGATAAGCCCTACACTTTCCCATCACTTCAAGACTGGGAAATAGTTATCTGTTCCAGGACTCTTATCCCAATTTTCTCAGGATTCCTTAAAGATGCCATTGCCCCCAAATAACAGGAAGTAATTTTAAGAACATGATAACCACATACCCAAGAAATGGGTAGGTGGGGCTTGGTCATTCAGTAGATTATGGGTGGTTACCATCATTTAAGGGAGTTGGTTGCAAGTTGTCATTGGTCATAGTCAAGGAGGAAACAAAGCAAAGATTAGATTCAGAGATCTTATTCTGAAATGAAAAAGGGGCGCATAGGAATGTAGTAAAAAAGGAGCTACCAATCTTAAAAACTTTACATTGGTATGGATTTTTGTATAGTGATATAAATTTAAGACTCTTTCTGTTATAACGTATATACATTTGTACTCTTGTTTAAGTATTGTTTCTACTCTTGTATCTATGCAGCTCATTTAAAAATATAGTGCCAAGATCTACTCCTTAAAAGTTATCATTACAAACAATTTAGAAAAATTAATAGATGAAGTTTAACAATTAGTCATCTATACCAATCAAATTTGTGGTCATTAAAAAGTTTTAATAACATAATGCTTCTCATGACAATGAGACATATCTGTTTTTGGCATCAATAATTTCTTCAGAAAAAGATGATGAAGATTAAAGTGCCCCTACATGGAATTTGCTTTCAATTTGGCAAAATTCTGGCAAAATTGGCCACTGGGTAAGAAACTGCCCTTGCCTCAGCTGCTGACAGCATACCATCCAAATTTGATAATCAGGACACAAAAGAAGGCAATGGCCAAACTTTGCCATGACAAGGTAAAACAATCTTTCAAAATTTCTTGCTTCACAGAAAAGTTTGTCAGATATTTTAGCCCTATATGTCAAAGATGGATGCCCCAATGTTGCAGAAGAAACTTGGGTGACTCTTTAGACAACCAGATATCTCTGCCATTTCTATAGTTTTGGAAATTGTTTGCCCTGAGCCTCTTGCTTACTAAGGTAATATTATTTCCTTCTCAGGTCTCTGATGGGGTTGAATACTAGATAGTTACAGTCATAGTTTTTCTTAGTAATCATATAAAGTAAATTAGACACAAAATTTTGGGCTTACCAAGAGAAGATAAATAATAGAGTATTTTCTCTGAATTTGCCAAATACAAATGTTCACAAATGGATATTGTGAATATAGATCTTAAATGATAATTTTTTTTTGTATATAGCTTTATTGTATAAGAGTAAAACCATTTTATTTAGACAAAAGGAGAAAAAGTTGTGGAACATTTATTTACACTGTGTGAAGATGTGTTGTTGTGATTGGTTTAATAAAAAGATGAATACTTAATAGCTAGGCAGAAAACAATAGGTGGAATTTATAGGAAGACAGAAGAATTTTGGGAAGAAGAAAGAGATGCCAGCGAGACATGAAACAAGTCAGATATACAGTAAAGATGAATATCTGAGTCACACAGCAGAACATAAATTAATAGAAGCAGGTTAATTTAAATTATAATAGTTAGTTGGGGGAAAAGCCTAAGCAAAGGCCAAGCTTTTAATAATTAATAATAAGTCTCCAAGTCATTATTTGCGAACTGTTGGTCCAAAGATAGTCGAAAAGAAAGATTGCTACAACACCTTTAATTCAGATCCTTTGATGTGGGAAGGTCCACATTTAATCTGGTCATGTTCAATTTAAAAAAGTTCAGAGACTGATATTGAGGTTCAGCCTGAAGACCAGAAAAGCAAAGCAGTCAGCCACTGGCTCTTATCTCGACCCCAATCCAAAATGGCATTTCTGCCTCCAGAAATCTCAGAATGAGAGACTGTGACTGAGAGCTGTATACTCTCGTTTTATAATCCTCTCTCGATCTGGGATTTAAGCCACGCATCATTACTGCCTGATTATTAAGGCAGGCTAGTGTGGCTACTGGGATTAAAGGTGTGTGTTATTGTTGCCGGGTCTATAAGGCTGGCCAGTGTGATTGTTTTATTCTTCTGATCCGCAGGCAAGTTTGATTTATTAAAATACAAGTGAAATGCCACTACAATCTGGACTTCTTCTTCTGTAAATAACCTATGTAAAGGACATGGAAGAAGAAAGCTTACTCTCTTTGATTGCTTACTCTTGATATTACTGTCAAGTCCTTCTTTCCACTGGCTTTAGAGTCTACTTCTCTGGGATTCCTGCATATAATAAAGACCAGCTGAGACATCCAAACTTGTGGACTAAACTACTACTGGATTTTTTGTTAATAGATCATTGATTTCATTAGTCTCATTCAGCCATTGTTAGACTATCTAAGCCACAGACTTTTGGCAATCTAATTAATCCCTATGTACATATGGGGATTTAATACATATTAAGTATACATACATAATATATAAAATGCATATAATATATGTTTAAATATATGAAATCTCATAAATATACATATGCATACATAATAATAATATGTACATACATATCATGTATATGTACAGGGATTTAGTATATAAATATATGTTAAGTATTACATTGTATTAATATATTATAATTTATTATTTATTCATAATTATTAGTAGTATAATGTTTATTATATTATATATAATATATTAAACATATTATATATCAATAATCTAGAGAATTCTGAACAATCCTTACATGTGTATATACATACACACATATGCATATATATATTTACACACACATTTATATATGTGTTTGTGTGTGTGTATGAATTTTGTCATGGATTAGTCAGTATTCACTGTTCTCTAGAGGAACAGAACTAATAAATTAAAGATATATATATTAAGGTCTGAAGCAGATTGTGGGATATCCATGGAGGATAAATTATGCATCATGGAGAAATGAAGTTGAAGCAGTACATGAAATAGGATGGTGTCCAATCCTTGAATGCCAGTATGGTAGAAATAAAAGGGCAAGTGCCTTCCCAAAGCAACAAACTGAATCACTTGTGGGGACATCGTGGAATCCTGTAGAGAAGAAACTTTGGATTGGATGGTCAGAAATGTTCCACTGAAAGAATTTTCTTTACATGTTTCTAAAGATTATAGTATCATCCCTACAGTTATTTCATGTGTCTTGCTTACATCTGAGAATACAGTTCTACTAGGTCCGTGAGGCCAATGGTCAGGTTTATCTTCCTCTAAAGCTCCCAGTGTGACATGTTGGCAGAATTGAAGGTAGTCTAAAAAGACACTATATCTCTGAATCTGAGTATCAGACTGTTGAAATAAACAATGGACCCCAAGGAAATGTGAATTTCCCCAGGAATCTCACTCATGCTGTAAGAATGAACCCGTGTCCTTAATGGATTGTGATCTACCCCTCCCCTAATCTCTCCTCAAACATGACCACAGGGATCAGATATCTGGTTCCTAGCTCTGCTGACCAGGGAGAAACAGAAGCAGGCTGTTGTGGGGAAGTCTACTCCCACACATTCCAGTTCACAGGCTAGTGGAAAGGCTGTTCCTCAATGAGAAGTATTTTCCATCTTGGTGATCAGGAATTATTTTTGCATGACAGAACTTTTAAGGAATCTCAAAATTGCCAACTTAATATACCCTGCATGTTTTCCCCACCATGTCTTTGATAAATGTTAAGCCACGTGTTTCAGAACCCACAGCTGCTCTTGCTCAGAATAGCCCCCAAATAGTTGAATCCTCTTGTACCTCCAGAGTGTTAAATGTACTCACTCACATTTCAGAATGAAAGCCAGGAAGTGACTGAATTGACAAAGTTGTTTCTTCGGTGGTCAGCAGCCTTTCTCTTTCATATCTGAACTTTTTTCAATTTACTTGTATTTTCACATGGTTACATTTTCTGTTCTTGTTCTTCTTGCCACTGTTTTTTTTTAATCATTTCCACATTTTAAAAAAAGTTTTCCACAATGGTTTGATAAACACTATTGAAATCTGTGTGCAGAGCAGGATCAGATTATTTTAATCTGCAGGTGCCCTCTAAACGATATTTGAAATAGATAGAAACAAGACTATCACACTCATGTGCCAGCTATCCTCTTTAAAGTAAGTTCAACTAAAAGAAACACTGGACCCCTGTTTTAAAATGGTGCAAGAGAGACCTTGGCAGGCCAAAGGGCCATGCAGCAGGTAAGAGCCAGAGGTCTCTTAGCAGGCAGGAGCAAATACACCATGCAGGCAGAGCTTAAGAGGGAAAGAGAAATACAGAGACAAAGGAAGAAGCGGCAAGGACCATTCTGTCTTTTAAGAAGAGCAGTGGGAAAGAAGGATGGGAATGGACAGAGTTTGTCTCTTCCAGGACCTTTGTACCTGCATACATGTGTAGTGATATGGCAGACATAGGACCCCGAGCTGGACAGGATACTGCTTGGGTTCATTCTGCCAGGTGACAAGGGCATAATGTCTGAGTCCTAAGATTCCAACCTTTTTCTTCTTATAAAAAGGAGGAGAAATTAAAGGGGATAGCAGATGGGACAGGGATGAGGGTGCCAGCTTCTCAAGACTGCTTCCTGATGATTTGGGGGTGTTGAATTCTTGGGGGAACTGAGAAACCTGGGATGCAGGCCACATTCTGGAGTAGCTGGTTGTTTCACTTCTGTCCAAGCTCTGTGGAACTGTCTGGTTTTTCTTGGACCTTGTGAGGTGCTGGCAGAGCAGAGGAAAAGGTGATGTTTAGGAAAAAAAGTTATTTTGATCCTGGTGACTGAGAGGGAGGGTGCCAGGACCAGGGAAAGGTAGGGAAGCTTAGGCTCTTAGAGTCTGGTAATGGAGGGAGGAAGGGGTGCATATGATCTGTTTAGGGTGAATCCTCCAAGTCAAGTCTCTAGAACTTACAAGAATTCTTTGAGTTGTAAAAGCATACGTTTTTTAGAACATCAGCCTTTATACTGTTTATAATCTGTGCTAAAATTTAAATTGTAGAAGTCACAGCATATTCATGCCAGAAATGACTGTGACAGGTTGTTTTTTTTTTTTTTTTTTTTTTTTTTTTTTTTTTTTTTTTTTTTTTTTGCACAGTGAAAAGTATTTATGAGGTCTGTAATTAGGAAACTACCAAAGGGAATTTAAAATCTTCATCTTATAGTTATGATCAAGTACTGATATAGTATGATGTTTTGTGCTCTGTCAGATTGGATTAATATCTTATTAGAACTTCATCAGTGAATGGGAAGACTATGGACAATAGTATGATGAGAAAGAAATTTGACAACTTGCATTTGTACGCCTCAAAGCACTTTTTCTGCTGAAACCTATTTTGTGATTTTGTCCCTTTCAAACTGGCAAACCTACCAGCTGTCAAACTGCATCAGAGCTCTTGAGAAGGATAAATTTTACCGGAGTTATTTATTAAATAATGAAAGGGACTTACTTGATCGGCTACCTAGACAGTACCCTGGGATCCTCCATGGTCTTAGGTCAACATCCACCTTTCTGCTGGCAGGTATGCCTGCAAGGCTCCAGAAGATCCCACAGGCTTCTGGGGAGTAAGGACTCATAGGACTTTACCTTTGTCTTAGACAACTGGAGGAAGTTGATTCCCCAGTTTCCTGTTGTAAATGGCCTGAAGAGGGTCTTTGCAGCAGTTGAAGTGAAAGGCAGGTTTGCTCAGTGGCTATTGCTGCCAGTTATGGGTGAAAGTTCTTCTGTGCCAATCTATATAATTTGAAGGAAATGGGAGTGGTCCCAGAAGCTATTCTGTCTCTTTGTTATGAAAGGCTTTTAATAATTAAACTTTCAACATGCCATCTTCTCCAGATCTCTGAGCACTTGAGAGCTGTCTCCAAGCACTTGAGAACTGCCTACTGGACACACATAAAAATGCAAACTTTGTCTTTAGTTACTTGTCTTAAGCACACAGGTGCCTAGTTAAGGCTCTGTCCCTGTAATTAATTGCATCAGTACCCAACATGACCACAATTAAAGAGCCTGATTATTTATAAGATGACTCATAACTTGTATTATTCAACAATCTACAATAGGTTGGTAGCTTTTACATTGCATGCCTGTAAAGTTTAGCCTTAAAAACAATGATTTCTAACTGAAGCATGTTTAGTATGAAAGCAAAATTTTTTAATGAGCTCAAGAAAGAAATCACAATAGCCATTTCATGGGTTTTAAACATATGTTGTTATTTATTTAAATTTTCTAGAAGCTTGGTGTTGGAACCTTGACGAAGACATAAGTACTTAGTTTTTTTTTAATCTGAAAGTAATCTTTATAACTTTAAATTTCTGTCACTATGTAGAATACATTTAAAGCAGGGTTGAATCACATAGACAGTATGTTGTAACAGATCTAACTGTATATTTATCATCATTTCAAACAACATACCAATTTAAAACAGTTGAGATTCATTTTTTTTCTGTTTTTGTCTAGGAGATACAATGAGTTTTAAAAAGGACAACGAAACAGTCTTACATGGACTTTTTAAAGCATTTTAAGCAATAATTATACGAACATATATGAACAGTTGGATTTAAGTTGCATACACACATGAGTATGCAACATATATACAGAGTTAAAGCTAGCTCACATTCACACATAAAGTAGAATCAAGTCACATGCATACTCATACACATATATTAAACCCCTTACAGTTTTTAAAAAATATGCCCTTGTTAAGACACACATAAAGGATGTAGGAAGTCAGAGTGATGTGCATGTGACCACACATGCTTTCATACACTTTTCCAAACATATGAAGTAGACAGGAAACAAAAGCACTCTGAACAGATGTTGTTCATCTCATCCCACTGCTGTGGGAAAATGTTCTTATACACTGTAAAAAATTGTCACTCATATTGGTTTGATAAAATGCTGGTTGGCCAGTAGGCAGGTAGGAAATATAGGTGGGTAAACCAGACTAGAAAAATTATGGGAAGAGGAAAAGAGTAAGACACAGGGACCAGTAGACACAGAGGAAGCAGGATGAAAATGCTGAACTGAAAAAGGCACCAAACCACATGACTAAACATAGACAAGAATTATGGGTTAATTTAAGATGCAAAAGCTAGTTAACAAAAGCCTGGGCTAACAGGCCAAACAGTTTATAACTAATATAAGCTTCTGTGTTTTTCTTTGATACTGAATGACTGCAAGACCAGGCAGGACAGAGACTTCTGTCTACAGCCCAGTGTGCTGTGAACAGTGGGCAGCATTTCAGCCAGCATCGATGTACAGGAGATGTAGTGCAGCCAGATGGGAGAGAATTAATAGATGTTTCCAGGCAGAGGGAGACCATTGTAGCAGAAGGTCTCAGCGTGACTAGACCACACACTGGGAATGAGATGTAGAGAGACAAAAAAGGAAACAGGGAGAAAAGCATAAAGAACTTGGGTGATAGGGTACATATTTCTAAATATTGGATCACTGGTGGAAAAGTCCTGTGAAGTGATGGAATATGGAAGCAACTGTTTTGGATTGATATCTATTGGGGTGGGCCTAGTTTCTGTGAGTCAGGTAGAGTTCAGCATGGACCATGACTCATTCTGGCTTCAGGTCTTCATCTGTGAGGTCCAGGAGTCATAGTGAGTAGGTGGGTACAAGCTGTACCCCCAACACCATTGTGTGAGTACAGGGGCCTGAAGGGCTGTGAGCCCAAGAGGTATGTGGTTACCCAGTACTGGGGCTTTCATCTGGAGCCAAGAGGTGAGAAACCATAATCAAGAGGAGAATCTTCGATCATGAAAAACATGTTTAGGGGTTCAGGAAGGATGTGGCCTACTGTTACTGCCAATTTCTGCTGATGTTGGATATAGAATTCTATAAATCCTTAGTTGGAAAGGTGATTAAATTGAAAGTTATGGAGTTTTAGTGGTTCCCAAACTGCCAGTAGGCAGGAAGAACTGCCAGGAGAGGCTGCTGAGTTTTATGGTACCAAATGTTGTAACCCGGTGTGAGAAAGACCTTGACAGGCAAAGGGCCACAAGGAGGGTGAGAGCCAGAGGCCTTATGGCAGATAAATCTGCCATGCAGGCTGATCTTAAGAGAGCAGTTTATTGAGAGAAGGGAAAAGGGGAGGAAAGAAGGAAAGAGAAATACAGAGAGGAAGAGGAAAAAGAGGCAAGGATGAGCCTGCCTGTTCAGTAGAACAGCAGGAATGAGAGTGGGACTGTGCAGAACTTGTCTCTTTTTAAAGGGACTTTTGCTCCTGTGTACATTTGTATTGATGTAGGAGCCATAGGACCCTGGGCTGGTCTACTGCCTGGTTGGGTCTTGCCAGGTGATAGGGCCAGCATAGTGCCCAAATCCTAACAGCCATACCATCGGAAGCCTGTGTTCTCTAATTCTTAATTGGCTCAGTGAAACCAGAGCATCTGAATGAGTACCTCTCCTTCCCCCAAATGGTTGCCTTGTGAAGTACAAGCTCCAAGGACTAAACTAGTTAAAAGGGAGGTAAAACATTGTCTGAGGCTCTTCACTATAGCTGTGCTGCAAAATCTTAATTGTGGGTCATTATCAGACATGATGCTGTGGAGATGTTCCAGAAGCCAGAGAATTTTTATTGGCTTGTTTTGAAATCTTTAAGGAAAATGACATGTCATATGCAAGGAAGAGATTTTTCTCTTTAAAATAATTGATTTGAAATGATCACATATCAACTGAATCAGTTACTTTTCAGTTGTTGTGACTAAATATATATACCAAGAAAAATTTTAAGGGTAGAAGGGTTTATTTTGGCTTTCAGTTTAAGGGGATACAGTCATGGCAGGATTGGAAGCAAGATGGTCACATTACATTCCCAGTCAGGAAGCAGCAAGCAGACAAAAAGTGGGACCAGGCTATAAACCTAATCCTGATACATTTACTTCCTGAAGGTCATATAACCATCTAAAACAGTGCCACGAGCTAGGAACATAAAAGCATGTGCATGGCACTTTACAATTAACCCCTAAGCCCAACCAATTTATCTGAGAATCTAAGGACATTGAAGTAAGTAAGAAATTGATACCTTGACAGAAGTCAAAAAGATATCTACTAGTGTTTAGTCATTACATTTATTTCCTGAGACAGGGTTTCACCTATCCCATGCTGGCCCTGAACTATCTGTGTTGTCAAGCATGAACTTCACCTTCTTACTCTATAGTTTCTACCTCCCAAGTGTGGGTACAACATGCTGGATTTATCTGCCCCTGAGGAAGGAACCCCAGACATGAACTATGCCAAATGAGCTACATTTCCAGTCTGTAACTTACCTTATAATGCCAGTTTAAATCTTAATATCTTTGCATCATCTTGATGTGGAATCTCTCTGTATGCTGTGAATACCATTGGTTAATAAAGAAGCTGCTTTTGGGCCCATTGCAGCACAGAATAGGGCAAGTCAAGAATTCCAAGCAGATAGAGGAGGAGAGAGTAGGTGGAGTCAGGGAGAAGACATATAGCTGCCAGAGAAATAAGATGCAAGTTGCCAGCTAGAACATTGCCAGTAAATAATGAGCCGCGTGGTAAAAGATAAAATAATAGAAATGGGTTAATTTAAGATATAAGAGCTAGCTAGCAATAAGCATAAGTGATTGACCACCCAGACCCAAAAAATCACACAGACCCTATTAATTTTTGGGTCTGGGTGGTCAGGAATGAATGAGCAGCCCCAGGTCTAGGTGGCTGGGAATGAACAAACAGCCTCTGCCTACAAAGGGTGTTGCCAATGTGGTCTGAAACATTAGGAGCTGATGACCGTCACCTACTTTGGGTTCACATGTTTGTGTGCCCACTCAGGTTTGCAAGGGAAGTTACTGAGACGATGCCTGTGGCTCAGTGACACCTGCCTGAACTGGGCACAGAATTAGATCTGCTAGAAGTGCACAGGCAGGAGACTATGGTAGATTCCAGCTGCCATATGCAGAGATATTTCTAGGCTTCACAATGCACTACATGAAGATTTAGTTTTTACTCAGATTAAAAGGGTTTTATGCTGAACAGTGCTTCCTAGGGTTGAGGTAGTGAGAGCAAAGGCATCAGGCATTCTGTTGATGATTGTGACCCTTTCCAGGGAAAAGCTATAGTGAAACAAAGGAGAATTGAAGAAGGATACTTAAAGAAATCCTAAACTAGCTCAGAATTGAGTATAATAAAGGGTTATTTATTTAAGCATGGACTTATAGATCACAATCTTCTGCTCGAATTGGGAAGAGCAACTGAATCCCACAGCAGGCAAAAAGAGGCCAGACACATGCTTTACTTATGCTTATATAGTATAAGCCCAAGTGGGCAGGTAACTTAAAGGCTATTGGCTGTAGGAATTCCTGCAGCAAAGAATAGATGTGAGGACAAAAAGGATAACAGACAGTAACCACCTCATGCTACTATGCCCCAAGTACTTGGTGCTCTGTTTTATCCAAAAGGAGCCATGGATTTATTGATTATTACTTGGTCTGTTTATTGATCTGAAGATCAGGCTTAATCTTTCAATGAAAAAGCATAGATCAGCAATACAAGATAGGGCCTGAATTTTTATGTTCCGAAACTTCTGATTACACATTGAGACGTAATTCCCCATGTAGTACTTTTCAGGAAGTGGAACATCTAGTGCATAATGAGGTCATAAAGACACTTAGTGAGACTTCAGGCCTTATGAAAGAGGTCTGAGGGAGCTTGCACAACCTTTCTATTAAGTAAGGATAGTGATTGTCATCTATAATGGACAGGCTCTCAGTAGACACCAAATCTGTAACCAGCTTGACCTTGAATTTTCCAGCCTCTAGCACTGTAAAGAGTAAGTATAGGTTGTTTGTGAACAATGTATTAGGGGGTATTTTGTAATAGCTGCCTGAATCCATAAATAACAGCTGTCTGATGCCTTAAAGGAAATGGCAGCAGACTGTTAGGAATTCAAAGTTCTCTTGTAATCACTGGCTTTGCAAAAGGAAAGGGAGAACGGATGTTTTTTTTCCAGAGCTCTACTGCTGATTTAGTATAGGAATATAGGAAAAACAAAACCAAAACAAAACAAAAAATCTCTTTAGGCTTCAACAGAGCTTTTGTGTTGAGATGTTCATATGTGTTAAGATCACTTCAGTTTTGCAAATATCACTTAATATCTGTTAATGCAACTGTTTTAGCTATCTTTGCAATTCCATTAAAAGAAAAACAGGGAAGCTTTTCCTCTATCATATTAGCTTGGAAAATCACAAATCTTGTTTCCAAGTATTTTTTAGCTAGAGCATCTCATGTTGTATTTGTAGTAAATACTACCTCCATCCACTGTGGTGTTCTGATGTAAAAGGAATATGTTGCATTGAATAGTCACAGAATAAGGACCATAACAGTGTAACAAGAAAGATCTTGTCAAGCATCTGTATTTGTCCTTAGAAAGCAATTTCCTTTGATATAATATGAATGAGAATTTTCTCTTGAACACAACTTTATTTAATATTACTAAAAGTTAAATAATAAAATTTGGTGGTATCATTTTGTCCAAAACATAAATTAAACTCTTGGTAAACTCCAACATTTTTAGAAATACAAATTATAGTCGGTTGGAAACTTCTATTTAATTTTAAAGGAAAAAAAGCAAATCAGAATCCTGGGAGATTCTAACACCCAGGAGTCCTGCCAAGCTTAGGTAAAGCTTTTGCAAATCCTAGACTCTCATACATCTGATTTTCTCCTTTCTACTTCCAGGGAAATAGAATTCTTCAAGAGGTTTGAGGATAATGAGTCTCCCTGGAGTTACTGACTCTGAGTTTTGACAAGTCTTTTCTGGGGCAACTGGTTGAGAAAGAAGTCAGATGTGGGTTGTGTACTTAATCCTGGGGAGTCAGCTTCTGTTCTCTGGAGCACTTTGGCATGACTGTCCCTCACATGACTTCCTAACTTAACTTTATTCACATTTCAGTTTTACTTGAAAATAAAAGTAAAAGCTGATAGTTATTTTGACTGCTTATCTACCTCCACACACTTGTGGGATGTCTGTCATCTTTTTGCCTACTCTTTCTTTAGACATTGTTTCTTCTTCTGTGCATCCTTTTTCCTAGGTCTGCTCTAACCTGTTTCTCAGACAGTCTGCATAATCACCGTCTTTTATTCAAACTTTAGAAAAATTTTCACATCTTGCTTCACCTGGTCCTTCAAAACAAAAGCACAGGACAAAATTGCCTCCTTCCTCCCCTCTGCTTCCTCCACACTCCCACCTTCTTTCTTCCTTCCTATCTCCCTTCTTTCCTATCAAATAACTGAGAAAATCTTTCAGTGGTAGAAAAACTTGCCAACTTAGGTTGAAATGTCTGCTATAGTTGCTTATGGAAAATGCATGCTGTGGAGAATTCAAGATTCTCAGCTTTGAATGGGATTGACTGAGAGAAAATGGAAGTCAGAAGGCAAAGAGTGAGTAAGATAGAGAATTCTTGTCTCCATCTTGTGACCAAATATTTGACAAGAGAAACTTAATGAGAAAGGTTTTGTGTGTTTATTTAGCCTACAACCTGAAGACATATAGTACAGCAAGGTGGTAAAGGCATGCCAGCCCTAATAGAAGTGACTGGTTACATTGCTTTTGCAGTCAGAGGGTTGAGATTGGACAGGAAGCAGGGTCAAGGCCTCAAGGCTCACTTCTTCCAAAAAGACTCCAAATCCTAAGAATTCTATCTTATCAAATAGCTCCACCATCTAGAAACCAATTTTCAAAATGAGCTTATGAGAGACATTTCACAAGCAAAAGGACTGCCAAACCTTGCCAAGATATGGTAAGGTCGTTTTTAAAATTTTTCTGCCTCTGAAAATGGTCTGTTAGTTACTTTAGGCCTTAGCCAATGTTCATTACCCTAACTTTGCAAATGAGACTTTGGGTGATTGTCCATGTAGCTTATTGTCTCTGTCATTTCTTGCACTTTTGGAAGTTGCCAGATTGCACCTCCTGTTTACTCAAGTAATATTATTTCCCTTCTCAGGTCTTTGCTGGGGTAGAAGACTAGATAGTCACATGACTTAACCAAGCCATTTTAATATAAGACTAAGACTCCTTAGGATAAGATAATTATTGAAACATTTGCATATATTTCTCATTTGATATTGTTCATACTGGTTGTAACTCTAATTTTTATGCATGTTTTTGCCTCTTCTTTTCCCTGGACAATACTTGATATTTGGTCTTATTGTATATAGTTTTATATTAGGCTTAGAATTCTCTTATTTAGACAAAAGGGAGGGGTGATGTGGGAACTCCTTCAGTCAATAACCTTTAAAATACTGGCCCACTTTGGGCATGGTCTTACGTAGAATAAATGAAGACGAAAAATGTAGATGGGCTTCTTGGCTGCTGGATTTGGTCACAGTTACCGGTGCACACAGAAGACTATAAGTCACAACTCTTTCTGTGAGTTTATCCCCAAATAAACAAACTTCTGTTATACTCCATTCTGGAGTATTGTGTAGCTTTTGTATGCCAACAGATATGTATATGTTTTAGTGAATCACCGGATACAGAATATTATACCCTTCCTAGATAAAGATATTTCTGAACTCTGATATCTTGTTCTAAGAAGGCAAATACAATGAAATAATTTAAGAAACCCCAAGCAAATGAATTTTATTACCATCATAAATGCATTTAATCAGCTTTCTTATGTGACATGTGGCATAGCCAGCCTGTCAAATGTAAACAAGGCCTAGAGAGGATGCCATGACTGATGTGAGATCTCTGGGAATTCCCAATCAGGATGAGCTTACAGGATTTGGAGACAAAAAAAAAAATCTCTCCTTAAAATTAATCCCTAAGCATTCAAATCATATCATAGTCAATTGCAGAAGAAAATTTGCATAATCTTTGCTAAAAAACAAAAAATTAGTCTCTAACCTCCCAAAAGTATGAGGATTTTAACAAGATGCACTGTGGGAATGAGAGAGACCTAAAGTGCTTCCTAGTATACTTAACTGGTTTGGCTTCAGTAATATTACATGGGTGACAGATTCCCATTTTCTAACCTACTTTCCTTTGCATGTGTGAATATACCAAACTAATGTATGTCCCTAAAATAGAAGGTAGACACAATTATCCTTAGATTGGAGAAGGGAAGTTGGTCATTCTGCTAAGATGCTTGATAACATCTTCCTCTTTGTTCTACTTCTAAAATCACCAGGAAGCCATCTGATCCAGGATTTGATTTCCTGTGTAGCTCTACTTCCCAGAAGGGATGTGTAGACAGTTGGCCTAGCTCCTGGACTAAGCATGCTTCCAGTTTTACATGAATAAATTGGCTTTTTGACAGAGTGAATCAGAATCTGAGGTTGCTTTACACGAAATTGGCTCTAGAAATGAAAGAGCTGAAAAACTGCACAGAAAGTTCAGGAAAGGAAAATGACACAGATGTGAACATCTGTGTCACTGTATAGAGGGAAACCCTGTGTGTGTTCATGTTATTTTTTAAAAAAGTATTTAGTTAATTATTTTTCTCAAAGGAAAGTTGGCATTGAACTTTAAGATCTATTGACATCAGGTATGTTCCACAGCTGAGATCATACTTGAAAACTGGTATAACCATTCCCAGTATCTATTTAGGACTGACACACAGAAATGGTAAAGAGCCAATGGTACAAGATTATACACTTTCTTGGCCAAGTGGCGATGTGTTCAGCCTACAAAAGGAATTTAGACGGAACATTCTAGATTTGATGTTAAGAGTACAACTCATCCTGATCATTCACACACATACAGTGACTTGAAAATAAAAGGTTTTTAGGTGAAAAGACAAAGACATTTTACTGGATATTTTGGAAGTATATTAAAATGAGTAGTTTCAGACAAAACAATAGCCTTACTCAGCAAGCCAAAATGTCCTGTCTCTTTGCAAACCATTCTCACTCTGAGAGGTTACATGTATTTCTAAATGGACAAATTTATAATCTTGAATGCGTGGAAATAATGTCTATCTAAACAAAGTAAATTAGAGCTTTGGAGATTTGCATAACTGAAAGATAATCTTTTATTGTGGAGTTTATGATGTGACTGACATTAGACTTTTAACCCTATTGAGTGTAATTTGGGATTTGGGGGAGGGTTGCATAGTTCCCAGGTGAGAATTGTCCTGTGGGCTGCAAATCCCTTCTCTTTAGGAAACCTTTCTGGGCATTATCTGCTACTTCCTGAATACTGTTTCTTCAGGTTTAAAGTTGCTGTTTCCCTTCTGGGGCACTGTGAAAAAGGAAACTGAAAAATACTTAATCTTTTAAAGTCAAATGCAAACAATTCAACCTTAAAATAGTAGAACTCACTTTATGCTGATCTGGCAGCCAGCCAGAAAGGGCATACATGCTGCACTTTGATAAAAAAGATGAAAATTCTTTGTGAAGGCTGTGGGAAGAGCTGCTGGAGAGAAAATTTTATTTCCCTCTCACCGTTCTTCCTCTTCCACCCTTTCAAATGAACACACTTAACACTTACTGGTAGAGTTTTCTTTTTGTCCTTTTGGGAAACCTATTGGAGCTAAAATTTTCCCTTTCCATATGACCCTTCCATAATTCAGATAACTCTTATGAGAATACCAACATGTCCTGATAATATAAGTGAAGAGATGAGATCCCATTTAAAGGGGGTATCAAAGATTTATTAGGATGGACTCATGGATACATAACACCGTAAATAGTCATTGTGGTCTTTAATTTTTCCTGGGGGTGAATGGAACCAGCAGTCTGATCTCTGACCACCATATGAGAGAGTGAGTGATCACCTTCTTCTTCCTTTTAAGATGTCACATTGTCAGACAAGAAGCAACATCTCTATCAGGCCAGATAGCCCAAGGTCATAAGTGGACTGAATATCCACTCTACCTTCTTCTTTTGCTTAAATAAGATTCTAAACCTAATACAAACTATATACCATAAGAACAATTATCAAGTATTGCCCAGAAACAAGAAAGGGTACTAATATACACAAAAATAGAACTATAACCAACAAGAAAAATATTAAGAATCATGTACTGAATGCCAAGATCATAGGCAAAGGGCAAATTTAAGAGATTATTCCAATAGCTGTCCTATCCCAAAGAGTCTAAGTCTTGTACCTAATATGCCTAAATTGGGATAAGAGAGGATAGTAACTGAGACAATTTAGTAGTCTTCAATCTCATCAAAGACCTGAGAAGGAAAATAACACTATCTGAGTAAGTATGAAGTACAAGCAAGTAACTTCCAAAAGATCTAAGAAATGCCAGAAATACCTGGCTGCCTGGACAGTCACCCAAAGTCTCTCTGCAACATTGGGGCAACCAACTTTGGCTATAGGCCTAGAATATTTGACAGACCATTTTTTTAGTAATAGGAAAATTTGAAAAACTGTCCTAATCTGTCTTGGCAAAGTTCAGCACTTGCTTTTCCTTAAATCCTGAATGTCCAGAATGAACAGCATGTTTACTGTCAACAGTTGAGGCAAGAGCAATTCTTGGCCTGATAGGCCAATTTTGCCAAGAAGAAACAAGTTCCATATGGGTGTGTCTTCAGTGTTCATCATTCTCTGCTACCAGGATTGGTAGTTACCAGGAAAGTTGTTTCTCATGTCAACAGAATTTATTTTAAATTATTAAAAAATTTATTTTTTTATTTTTTTAACTATTATTTTATTGAGAAAAGGAGAAAAAAAAACAAGTTTCCTCCTCCTCCCAGCCTCCCATTTCCCTCCCCCTCCTCCCACCCTTCTCCCCCTCCTCTCACCCTTCTCCCCCTCCCCCCACTCCTCTCCCCCTCCCTCTCCAGTCCAAAGAGCAGTCAGGGTTCCCTGCCCTGTGGTAAGTCCTAGGTCCTCCCCCCTCCGTCCATTTCTAGGAAGGTGAACATCCAAACTGGCTAGGCTCCCACAAGGCCAGCACATTACGTAGGTTCAAAACCCCATGCCATTGTCCTCGGCTTCTCATCAGCGCTCATTGTTCGCCATGCTCAGAGAGTACAGTTTTATCCCATGCTTTTTCAGTCACAGTCCAGCTGGCCATGGTGAGCTCCCAGTAGATCAGCTCCGCTGTCTCAGTGGGTGGGTGCTCCCCTCGTGGTCCCGACTTCTTTGCTCATGTTCTCCCTCCTTCTGCTCCTCATTGGGACCTTGGGAGCTCAGTCCAGTGCTCCGGTGTGGGTCTCTGTCTCTGTCTCCATCCATCACCAGATGAAGGTTCTATGATGATATGCAAGATATTCGTCAGTATTGCTATAGGATAGGGTCATTTCAGGTTCCCTATCCTCAGCTGCCCAAGGAACTAACTGGGGACCTCGGCTTGGACATCTGGGAGCCACTCTAGGTTCAAGTCTCTTGCCAACCCTACTGTGGCTCCCTTAACTAAGAATTGTGGTTCCGTGCTCCCCTAACCAACCTTCCTTTATCCCAATCCTCCTTTTTCCCCAAGTTCCCCCCATTCTCCCCTTCTCCCCTTTCTCTCCCCATCTCCCCTTACCCCCATCCCACCCCACCCCCAAGATCTCAATTTTCTCCCCGGCAATTTTGTCTACTTCCCATAGCCAGGAGGACAACTATATGTTTTTCCTTTGGTTCACCTTCTTACTTAGCTTCTTTGGGATCACCAATTGTAGACTCCGTGACCCTTGTTTATGGCTAGAAACCAATTATAAGTGAGTACATGCCATATTCATCTTTTTGGGTCTGGGTTACCTCATTCAGGATAGTGTTTTCTATTTCCATCCATTTGCATGCAAAATTCGAGAAGTCATTGTTTTTTACCGCAGCATAGTACTCTAATGTGTAGATATTCCACACTTTCTTCATCCCTTCTTCCATTGAAGGGCATCTAGGTTGTTTCCAGGTTCTGGCTATTACAAATAATACTGCTATGAACATAGTTGAACAAATGCTCTTGTCATATGAAAGGGCATCTCTTGGGTATATTCCCAGGAGTGGTATTGCTGGGTCCAGGGGTAGGTTGATCCCGAATTTCCTGAGAAACCGAAACACCGATTTCCAAAGTGGTTGCACAAGATTGCATTCCCACCAGCAATGGATGAGGGTACCCCTTCCTCCACAGCCTCTCCAGCAAAGGATATCATTGGAGTTTTTTATTTTAGCCATTCTGACAGGTGTAAGATGATATCTTAAAGTTGTTTTGATTTGCATTTCCCTGATCGCTAAAGAGGTTGAGCAAGACCTTAAGTGTCTTTTGGCCATTTGTACTTCCTCTGCTGAGAATTCTCTGTTCAGTTCAGTGCCCCATTTTTTAATTGGGTTAATTAGCATTTTAAAGTCTAGTTTCCTGAGTTCTCTATATATTTTGGAGATCAGACCTTTGTCTGTTGCGGGGTTGGTGAAGATCTTCTCCCAGTCAGTAGGTTGCCTTTTTGTCTTGGTGATAGTGTCCATTGCTTTACAGAAGCTTCTCAGTTTTAGTAGGTCCCATTTATTCAATGTTGCCCTTAAAGTCTGTGCTGTTGGGGTTACACATAGGAAGCGATCTCCTGTGCCCATCTCCTGTAGGGTACTTCCCACTTTCTCTTCTATCAGGTTCACTGTGTTCTGACTGATAGTGAGGTCTTTAATCCATTTGGACTTGAGTTTTGTGCATGGTGATAGATATGGGTCTATTTTCATTCTTCTACAGGTTGACATCCAGTTATGCCAGCACCATTTGTTAAAGATGCTTTCTTTCTTCCATTGTATACTTTTGGCTCCTTTATCAAAAATGAGGTGTTCATAGGTTTGTGGGTTAAAATTCGGGTCTTCTATCTGATTCCATTGGTCGACTTCTCTGTTTTTATGCCAGTACCACACTGTTTTCACCACTGTAGCTCTGTAATAGAGTTTGAAGTCAGGGATGGTACTGCCTCCAGACAACCCTTTATTGTATAGGATTGTTTTGGCTATCCTGGGTTTTTTGTTTTTCCATATAAAGTTGATTATTGTCCTCTCCAGATCTGTGAAGAATTTTGATGGGACCCTGATGGGGATTGCATTGGATCTATAAATTGCCTTTGGTAGAATTGCCATTTTTACTATGTTGATCCTCCCAATCCAAGAGCAAGGGAGGTCCTTCCATTTTCTGGTATCCTCCTCAATTTCTTTCTTCAGTGCCTTAAAGTTCTTGTCAAATAGATCTTTCACTTCCTTGGTTAGAGTTACCCCAAGATATTTTATGCTCTTTGTGGCTATCGTGAAAGGTGAAGCTTCTCTGATTTCCCTCCCTGCTTCCAAATCCTTTGTGTATAAGAGGGCGACTGATTTTTTGGAGGTGATCTTGTATCCTGCCACATTACTAAAGGTGTTTATCAGCAGTAAAAGTTCTTTGGTGGAGTTTTTGGGGTCGCTTATGTACACTATCATATCATCTGCAAATAACGAAAGTTTCACTTCTTCCTTTCCAATTCGAATCCCCTTGATCCCCTTATGTTGTCTTATTGTTATTGCTAGAACTTCAAGCACTATATTGAAGAGGTATGGAGAGAGTGGACAGCCTTGTCGTGTTCCTGAGTTTAGTGGGATGGCTTTAAGTTTCTCTCCATTTAATTTGATGTTAGCTGTCAGCTTGCTGTATATAGCTTTTATTATCTTTAGGTATGACCCTTGTATCCCTAATCTCTCTAATACTTTTATCATAAAGGGATGTTGAATTTTGTCAAATGCTTTTTCAGCATCTAATGAAATGATCATATGTTTTTTTTTCAGTTTATTTATATGATGGATTACATTGATAGATTTTCGAATGTTGAACCAGCCCTGCATCCCTGGGATGAAGCCTACTTGATCATAATGGATAATTTTCCTAATGTGTTCTTGGATTCGGTTTGCCAGTATTTTGTTGAGGATTTTTGCATCGATGTTCATGAGTGAGATTGGTCTATAATTTTCTTTCTTGGTTGAGTCTTTGTGTGGTTTTGGTATCAGAGTAACTGTAGCTTCATAAAAGGAGTTTGGCAATGCCTCTTCTGTTTCTATATTGTGAAATACATTAAGGAGTATAGGTATTAGGTCTTCTTGGAAGTTCTGGTAGAATTCCGCATTGAAACCATCTGGTCCTGGGCTTTTCTTGGTAGGGAGGTGCTGCAGGAGGTCCTCCCACTCCTCCAGCCTATCACCACTGAGGTACCAGCCCATTGGGGCGTGGTTTCTCTCCCTTTAAAAAAGCGGCCACTTCCCTCTCCTCTCTCTCTTCACTTCCTGCTCCGCCAGCGACTAGACTCCTTTCCTGGTTGCGTAGAGGGCTGTTGCCTGGGACAGTGATCTGTAAGTTTTTCCCCTTTAAATAAATACCACCCTAATAATCATAACCCCAAATTGGTGTGGCATTGTTTGTGACTTACGCCTTCAGGGAGGTTTTTGATGATAGCTTCTAATTCTTTGCTACTAACAGGCCTATTTAGATTGTTCACCTGTTCCTGGTTTAACTTTGGTATATGGTATTTATCTAAAAAAGTGTCCATTTCCTTTACATTTTCCAGTTTTGTGGCATATAGGCTTTTGTAGCAAGATCTAATGATTCTCTGAATTTCCTCTGTGTCTGTGGTTATGTCCCCCTTTTCATTTCTGATCTTATTAATTTGCAAATTCTCTCTCTGCTGTTTGATTAGTTTGGATAGGGGTTTGTCAATCTTGTTGATTTTCTCCAGGAACCAGCTTTTTGTTTCATTGATTCTTTGGATTGTTTTCTGTGTTTCTATTTTGTTTATTTCAGCCCTCAGTTTGATTATTTCCAGTCTTCTACTCCTCCTAGGTGAGTCTGCTTCTTTTTTTTCTAGAGCTTTCAGGTGGGCTGTCAAGTCTCAAATGTGAGCTTTCTCTGTTTTCTTTCAGTGGGCACTTAGTGCTATGAACTTTCCTCTTAGGACTGCTTTCATAGTGTCCCATAAGTTTAAGTATGTTGTTTCTTTATTTTCATTGAATTCCAGGAAGACTTTAATTTCTTTCTTAATTTCTTCCTTAATCCAGGTATGGTTCAGTAGTTGACTGTTCAGTTTCCATGAATTTGCAGGCTTTCTTGGGGTAGCATTGTTGTTGAATGCTAACTTTAATCCATGGTCATCTGATAAGACACAGGTGGTTACTAATAACTTTTGGAACTGTGGATATTTGCTTTGTTACCGACTATGTGGTCGATTTTTGAGAAGGTTCCATGAGCTGCAGAGAAGAAGGTATATTCTTTCCTATTTGGGTGGAATGTTCTATAGATGTCTGTTAAGTCCATTTGATTCATTACCTCCATTAATTCTCTTATTTCTCTGTTAGGTTTCTGTCTGATTGACCTGTCCATTGGTGAGAGAGGAGTGTTGAAGTCTCCTACTATTAGTGTGTGCGGTTTGATGGCTGCCTTGAGTTTTAGCAATGTTTCTTTTATGTACGTGGGTGCTTTTATATTAGGGGCATAGATGTTCAGGATTGAGACTTCATCCTGATGAACTGTTCCTGTTATGAGTATAAAATGCCCCTCTCCATCTCTTCTGATTGATTTAAGTTTGAAGTCTACTTTGTTAGAGATTAGTATGGCCACACCTGCTTGTTTCTTAGGTCCATTTGCTTGATAAGCCTTTTCCCAGCCCTTTACTCTGAGTAGGTGCCTGTCTTTGTGGTTGAGGTGTGTTTCTTGTAAACAGCAGAATGTTGGATCCTGTTTTCATATCCAATCTCTTAGTCTGTGCCTTTTAATAGGTGAGTTGAGTCCATTGACATTAAGTGATATTAATGACCAGTGGTTGTTAACTCCGGTCATTTTTTTAGTCGTAGAGAGTGTGTGTTTCCCTTCTTTTATTTGTGTTGGTGAAGGGTCTCTAGATGTCTGAGTTATTGTGGTCATTGTTGGACTCCTTGGTTAGTGATTTTCCTTCTATTACCCTTTTTTATTTATTTATTAAGGATTTCTGCCTCCTCCCTGCAACCACTTCCCATTTCCCTCCCCCTCCCCTGATCAAGTCCCCCTCCCTCATGTGCTCGAAGACCACCCACCTCTCCAGGTCTTGTATGGTGAGCATCCAAACTCCCTAGGCTCCCACAAAGCCAGTATGTGCAGTAGGATCAAAAACCCACTGCGATTGTTCTTGAGTTCTCAGTATTCCTCATTGTCTATGTTCTATTACTTTCTGTAAGGCTGGATTTGTGGCTGCATATTGTTTAAATTTGTTTTTATCCTGGAAAATTTTATTTTCTCCATTTATAGTGAATGAAAGCTTGGCTGGGTATAGTAATCTGGGCTTGCATCCATGGTCTCTCAGTTTCTGCAGTACATCTATCCAGGACCTTCTGGCCCTCATGGTTTCCATGGAGAAGTCAGGTGTAAGTCTGATAGGTTTACCTTTATAAGTAATTTGGCCTTTTTCCTTTGCAGCTCTTAATATTCTTTTCTTATTTTGTATGCTTTGTGTTTTGATAATTATATGGCAAGGGGATGTTTTTTTTTTTTTTTGATCCAGCCTATTCGGTGTTCTGTATGCTTCTTGAACCTTCATAGGTATATCTTTCTTTAAGTTGGGAAAGTTTTCTTCTATAATTTTATTAAATATATTTTCTGGACCATTGAGCTGTACTTCTTCTCCTTCTCCTACTCCTATTATTCTTAGGTTTGGTCTTTTTATTGTGTCCCATGCTTCCTGAATATTTTGTGATGAGTGTTTGTTGGACTTGCTGTTTTCTTTGATCAGTGTATTTATTTTCTCTATGGTATCTTCAGAATCTGAGATTCTTTCTTCTAACTCTTGCATTCTGTTGGTTATGCTTGTTTGTGTAGACTCTGTTTGTTTACTTAAATTTTCCATGTCCAGCCGGCCCTCTGTTTGTGTTTTCTTCTTTGCCTCCATTTCAGTTTTCAAGTCTTGCGTTGTTTCCATTATCTGTTTGAATGTTTTTCCTTGGTTTTCTAGGGTATCTTTCACTGATTTATTCAATTCTTCAAACTTTCTGTTATATTTCTCATCCATTTCTATAAGCGCGTTTTTTTTACATGTTGTTTAAGGGCATCAATCACTTTCACGAAGTCAATCTTTTCTACTTCTTCTTGATTAAGGTGTTCATGTCCTCCCGTTGTGAGGTCGCTGGTTTCTGGTGGCTTCATGTTGCTTTTCAGCTTGTTGGGCGAATTCTTGCCTTGGTGTCTGCCCATCTCTTCTTCCAAATGCTCCCTTATGGATCTTCTTTACCAGATCAGGTCTCCTTGCCTACCCAACGCTCGCTCTCCCCAACGCTGGCTCTCCTGGCACCGAGAAATCAGGCCTCCATGCTGGTGGGCAGTTCGCAAACAAAGTGCCTACCCTGCTTGGTGGAGGCAGGCCCTAGAAACAAAGGGACTCCTGCCTGCTTGGGTGCCCCAAGGTTTCGGACCCAGTGCCCAGACAGGCTGGGCTGGGTGATGTTATGTGCTGAAAGAGGGCAGTGGGGCCAAAGTGGGGAGGGTTCTGGATGGAGGCTGAGTGGGCTAGGAAGAAAGAGGCAGTATGCAGGGAATGGAGGCCCTGCAGAGAGCTCAAGAAGGATAGGGGGCCAAGGAACCTCTGAGCTCCCCTTCCCAGGCTGGCGCCATGGGGCCAGAAACTCACCCCAATGCTGGCTCTCCTGGCATCGAGAGATCAGGCCTCCATGCTGGTGGGCAGGTCGCAAACAAAGCACCTACCCTGCTTGGTGCAGGCAGGCCATAGAAACAAAAGGACTCCTGCCCACTTGGGTGCCCCGAGGATTCGGACCCAGTGCCCAGACAGGCTGGGCTGGGTGATGTTATGTGCCGAAAGAGGGCGGTGGGGCCGAAGTGGGGAGGGTTCTGGATGGAAGCTGGGTGGGCTAGGAAGAAAGAGGCGGTATGCAGGGAGTGGAGGCCCTGCAGAGAGCTCAAGATGGATAGGGGGCCAAGGAACCTCTGAGCTCCCCTTCCCAGGCTGGGTGATGTTATGTCTATTAAAAAATTTAAATGCTATATTCTGTAGGTCTTTAAAGTATTTGAAGATTACGCATCTATGCAGAATATATCTCTGTGCATCTAGAGAACCTAACTAATATAAGTATGACAAATATGGGTGACTATTAACCTGTAATTCTTAATAATATACATATATATAGTTTAAGATAATTTTTATAATTTCACATTATAAAAATAAACAATTTTTAAACAGATGTGTAGCATGAAGACAATGACTTTGCAATTGTAACAATATAGAAAATATCTTGATCAGAGGTAGACATGTATAGTACAATATGACAAAAATATCCTTAATTTATATTAGTATATAAAATATCTTAGGTATAAGTATAAACATGCCTATGGCATAACAAAATAATTTAAATTTGTGTGTAAAAATATTGTAAACAGAAATAGGAACATAAAGAATATGGCAAAAATAATTTTGAATTTGTATTAGTAAACAAATTATCTTAGAGAGTAATATAAAAATAATCTTACATCTGTATGAGCATATATAAGAATCTATACCAATGTAAATTGTCTAAAACTAATAGTTGCTAAAATAGTTTACAAGTAGATACACTAATCTTCCTTAATAACCTATCCTATTTATTCCCCCCATTTGTGTAGTAATATGAGCGGCGGGGCTGCGTCCTCAGAACCCCGGCTGCCTGGCTAGCTTATGCCGGAAATAACAACACACAAACTGTATTCTTTTAATCACTGCTTGGCCCATTTCTATCTAGCCTCTTCTAGGCTAATTCTCACATATTAATTTAGCCCATTTCTAATCATCTGTGTAGCGCCTCTAGGTGCGCTTACCGGAAAGATTCTAGCCTATGTCCATCCTGGGTCGGAGCTTCATCGCGTGCGTATGCCTGGGAGCTGGGAGCATGGCGTCTCCCTGAGGAGTCTGCTCCCCAGAGGAGAGCTGTGGAGTCTGAGCTCACTTCCTCTTCCTCCCAGCGTTCTGTTCTTTTTACTCCTCCCACCTATCTTTTAACCAATGAGGGCCAAGCAGTTTCTTTTTATTTAACCAATGACCTTCCTCCATCACTTTTGTTTTCTAAAAGAGATTACCGAGTCTCTTTTTGAAAACAACTCTATTACAACTCAGAGCCAACACCTAACAGATGACAATTATCCACAACCACGAGAAAACAAAATCTCTTGGCAGAGCAGGAGTCTGTTGTCTAGTGGGTGATGGCATCTCTATAGGATCTTGCAGAAACTAAAACAATGGTTAAGTCTCAAGAGGACTAGCTGTAACATTTATAGCCAGTCTCAGCATATTGGGTAAGGCTTATCTGAAGTTCTAATCTAAAATTTTGGCTAGAGTGTTGTAAGAAGGTTGACCATTTCAGCTAGCCAATTTGGAGTTATCTTAGGCAGTTTTTGGTTCAAACAAAACTGAAACTGATAGTTGAGGGGTGTTTATTGGCTTGGTGGCATAATTATGAACCAGACAAAATCATTGTTGTGGAGCCCCATCTTGGAGGCAGATGCCACATAGACTAGTTGTAGGTGATGGTGTTCATTTGGACCAGGTTGGGCATCAGGTGAAGCCATGAGAGCCGGGTTGAAGGGGTATCATAGATTTATTAGTATAATATATATTAGTTTATATAGTATAAGTTGAATAACTGCCATGGTCTTTCATTCTGTCCAGGGGTGAATGAAACCAGTAGTCCAGTCTATGACCACCACACAAGACAGTAAATGATCGCCGCTTTCTTACTTTTAAGAGGTCACAAGGGCAGACAAAAAGCACCACCTCTATTGATCCAAATAGGCCAAGGTCATGGGTGCAGCAAATACCCAAATAAACTGATACTTCTTTGTCCTTGGCTGAAATCAAACTGAACCACTGCACATTGCTGATGTAGGTGTATCTTCTATTCATCTGTTGCTTTCATTGGTTAATTAATAAAGAAAATTGCTTGGCCTCATAGGTCAGAACATAGGTAGGCGAGGAAGACAGAACAGAATGCTGGGAGGAAGAAGGCAATGAGGCAGATGCCATAGCTCTCCTCTCTGAGATGGACGCACATTAGGATCTTTCCCAGTAAGCCACCACCTTGTGGTGCTACACAGAGTGCTAAATATGGATTAAAGCAAGATGTGAGAATTAGCCAATAAGAGGCTAGAGCTAATGGGCCAGGCGGTGTTTAAAAGAATACAGTTTCCATGTAATTATTTCGGGTGTAAGCTAGCTAGTGCGGGAGCTGGGCAGGATGAAAAGCAGGCCAGCTCACCTCTTCGCTACACATTGCAAAAAGCTCTCCAGAGAAAAGACAGAATAAGTGACAGTTTAAAGTAGATGCAGCTCTCCAGGTTCAGCCCTGGGATTATAAAAGCCTTTGGTTTTATGAAGATACTGAGAGTCACACACTGCTTTGCCCTTAATGGTGGAAGCAATAACAGACAGAAACTGCATAGGTGGCATCACCATACATAATTTTTTTTTTTTTGTTTGTTTTTTTTTTTTTTTTAAATTTATTTATTTATTAAGGATTTCTGCCTCGTCCCCACAACCGCTTCCCATTTCCCTCCCCCTCCCCCGATCAATTCCCCCTCCCTCATCTGCTCGAAGAGCAATCAGGGTTCCCTGACCTGTGGGAAGCCCAAGGACTGCCCACCTCTATCCAGGTCTCGTAAGGTGAGCATCCAAACTGCCTAGGCTCCCACAAAGCCAGTACGTGCAGTAGGATCAAAAACCCACTGCAATTGTTCTTGAATTCTCAGTATTCCTCATTGTCCGCTATGTTCAGCTTGTCCGGATTTATCCCATGTTTTTTCAGACCTAGGCCAGCTGGCCTTGGTGAGATCCCAATAGAACATCCCCATTGTCTTAGTGTGTGGGTGCACCCCTCGTGGTCCTGAGTTCCTTGCTCGTGCTCCGTCTCCTTCTGCTCCTGATTTGGACCTTGAGATTTCTGTCCGGTGCTCCCGTGTGGGTCTCTGTCTCTGTCTCCTTTCATCGCCTGATGAAGGTTAATATTCCTGAGGATGCCTATGTGTTTGTCTTTGGATTCACCTTCTTATTTAGCTTCTCTAGGAACATGAATTATAAGCTCAATGTCCTTTATTTATGGCTAGAAACCAAATATGAGTGAGTACATCCCATGTTCCTCTTTTTGGGTCTGGCTTACCTCACTCAGGATAGTGTTTTCTATTTCCATCCATTTGTATGCAAAATTCAAGAAGTCCTTGTTTTTTACTGCTGAGTAATACTCTAATATGTATATATTCCATACTTTCTTCATCCATTCTTCCGTTGAAGGGCATCTAGGTTGTTTCCAGGTTCTGGCTATTACAAACAATGCTGCCATGAACATAGTTGAGCATATACTTTTGTTGTATGATAGGGCCTCTCTTGGGTATATTCCCAAGAGTGGTACTGCTGGATCCAGGGGTAGGTTGATCCCGAATTTCCTGAGAAACCGAAACACTGCTTTCCAGAGTGGTTGCACAAGTTTGCATTCCCACCAGCAATGGGTGAGTGTACCCCTTTCTCCACAACCTCTCCAGCAAAGGCTATCATTGGTGTTTTTTATTTTCGCCATTCTGACAGGTGTAAGGTGGTATCTTAAAGTTGTCTTGATTTGCATTTCCCTGATCGCTAAGGAAGTTGAGCATGACCTTAAGTGTCTTTTGGCCATTTGAAGTTCTTCTGTTGAGAATTCTCTGTTCAGATCAGTGCCCCACTTTATAATTGGGTTGATTAGCCTTTTACGGTCTAGTTTCTTGAGTTCTTTATATATTTTGGAGATCAAACCTTTGTCAGTAGCAGGGTTGGTGAAGATCTTCTCCCAGTCAGTGGGTTGTCTTTTTGTCTTAGTGACAGTGTCCTTTGCTTTACAGAAGCTTCTCAGCCTCAGGGAGTCCCATTTATTCAATGATGCCCTTAGTGTCTGTGCTGCTGGGGTTATACATAGGAAGTGGTCTCCTGTGCCCATGTGCTGTAGAGTACTTCCCACTTTCTCTTCTATCAGGTTCAGTGTGTTCGGACTGATATTGAGGTCTTTAATCCATTTGGATTTGAGTTTTGTGCATGGTGATAGATATGGATCTATTTTCATTCTTCTACAGATTGACATCCAGTTTTGCCAGCACCATTTGTTGAAGATGCTCTCTTTTTTCCATTGTATACTTTTAGCTCCTTTATCGAAGATCAGGTGTTCATAGGTTTGTGGGTTAATGTCAGGGTCTTCTATTCGATTCCATTGGTCGACTTCTCTGTTTTTATGCCAATACCAAGCTGTTTTCAATACTGTAGCTCTGTAATAGAGTTTGAAGTCAGGGATGGTAATGCCTCCAGACAATCCTTTATTGTATAAGATTGTTTTGGCTATCCTGGGTTTTTTGTTTTTCCATATAAAGTTGATTATTGTCTTCTCCAGATCTGTGAAGAATTTTGATGGGATTTTGATGGGGATTGCATTGAATCTATAGATTGCTTTTGGTAGAATTGCCATTTTTACTATGTTGATCCTCCCAATCCAAGAGCAAGGGAGGTCTTTCCATTTTCTGGTGTCTTCTTCAATTTCTTTCTTCAAAGACTTATAGTTCTTGTCAAGTAGATCTTTCACTTCCTTGGTCAGGGTTACCCCAAGGTATTTTATGCTATTTGTGGCTATCGTGAAAGGTGATGCTTCTCTGATTTCCCTCTCTGCTTCCTTATCCTTAGTGTATAGGAAGGCAACTGATTTTTTGGAGTTGATCTTGTATCCTGCCACATTACTAAAGCTGTTTATCAGCTGTAGGAGTTCTTTGGTAGAATTTTTGGGGTCGCTTATGTACACTATCATATCATCTGCAAATAACGAAAGCTTAACTTCTTCCTTTCCAATACGAATCCCCTTGATCTCCTTATGTTGTCTTATTGCTATTGCTAGAATTTCAAGCACTATATTGAAGAGGTATGGAGAGAGTGGACATCCTTGTCGTGTTCCTGATTTAAGTGGGATGGCTTTGAGTTTTTCTCCGTTTAATTTAATGTTAGCTGTTGGCTTGCTGTAAATAGCTTTTATTATATTTAGGTAGGACCCTTGTATCCCTATTCTCTCCAAGACCTTTATCATAAAGGGGTGTTGAATTTTGTCGAATGCTTTTTCAGCATCTAGTGAAATGATCATATGGTTTTTTTCTTTCAGTTTATTTATATGGTGGATTACATTGATAGATTTGCGTATGTTGAACCAGCCCTGCATCTCTGGGATGAAGCCTACTTGATCATAATGGATAATTTTTCTTATGTGTTCTTGGATTCGGTTTGCCAGTATTTTATTGAAAATTTTTGCGTCGATGTTCATGAGTGAGATCGGTCTGTAATTCTCTTTCTTGGTTGGGTCTTTTTGTGGTTTTGGTATCAGGGTAACTGTAGCTTCATAAAAGGAATTTGGCAATGACTCTTCTGATTCTATATTGTGAAATACATTAAGGAGTATAGGTATTAGTTCTTCTTGGAAGTTCTGGTAGAATTCTGCATTGAAACCATCTGGTCCTGGGCTTTTTTTCGAAGGGAGATTTTTGATAACCATTTCTAATTCTTCGCGAGAAACCGGTCTATTTAGATCATTCACCTGGTCTTGGTTTAGCTTTGGTATGTGGTACTTATTTAAAAAAATGTCCATTTCTTTTGTATTTTCCAGTTTTGTGGCATACAGGCTTTTGTAGTAAGATCTAATGATTCTCTGAATTTCCTCTGTGTCTGTGGTTATGTCCCCCTTTTCATTTCTGATCTTATTTATTTGCGTGTTCTCTCTCTGTCGTTTAATTAGTTTGGATAGGGGTTTGTCGATCTTGTTGATTTTCTCCAGGAACCAGCTTTTTGTTTCATTGATTCTTTGGACTGTTTTCTGTGTTTCTATTTTGTTGATTTCAGCCCTCAGTTTTATTATTTCCAGTCTTCTACTTCTCCTGGGCGCGTCTGCTTCTTTTTTTTCTAGAGCTTTCAGGTGTGTTGTTAAGTCCCCAATGTATGCATTCTCCGTTTTCTTTAAGTGGGCACTTAGTGCTATGAACTTTCCTCTTAGCACTGCTTTCATTGTGTCCCATAGGTTTGAGTATGTTGTCCCTTTATTTTCATTAAATTCAAGGAAGACTTTAATTTCTTTCTTGATTTCTTCCTTGACCCAGGTGTGGTTCAGTAGTTGACTGTTCAGTTTCCATGAGTTTGTCGGTTTTTTGGGGGCAGCGTGGTTGTTGCCTTCTAATTTTAATCCGTGATGATCTGATAAGACACAGGTGGACACTGATATTTTTTTGTATCTGTGGAGGTTTCCTTTGTTTCCGAGTATGTGGTCAATTTTTGAGAAGGTTCCATGAGCTGCAGAGAAGAAGGTATATTCTTTCCTATTTGGGTGGAATGTTCTATAGATGTCTGTTAAGTCCATTTGCTTCATTACCTCCAATAATTCTCTTAATTCTCTATTAGGTTTCTGTCTGATTGACCTGTCCCTTGGAGAGAGAGGTGTGTTGAAGTCTCCTACTACTAGTGTGTGTGGTTTGATGTCTGCCTTGAGTTCTAGTAATATTTCTTTTACATAAGTAGGTGCTTTTATATTGGGGGCGTATATATTCAGGATTGAGACCTCCTCCTGATGAATTGTTCCTGTTATGAGTATAAAGTGACCGTCTCGGTCTCTTCTGATTGATTTTAGTTTGAAGTCAGTTTTGTTAGAAATTAGTATGGCCACACCTGCTTTTTTCTTAGGACCATTTGCTTGAAACACCTTTTCCCAACCCTTTACTCTGAGTAGGTGCCTGTCTTTGTGGTTGAGATGTGTTTCTTGCAAACAGCAGAATGTTGGATCCTGTTTTCGTATCCAATCTTTTAGCCTGTGACTTTTTATAGGTGAATTGAGCCCATTAATATTAAGTGATATTAATGACCAGTGGTTGTTTACTCCGGTTATTCTTATTGCTTTTGGTAGTAGAGATTGTCTCCCTTCTTTGAGATGTGCTCATGAAGGGTCATTAGATGCCTGGGTTATTGTAGGCAGTGTTGGCAGTGTTGGATTCCTTGGGTTGCGATTTTCCTTCTATTACTTTCTGTAGGGCTGGATTTGTGGCTACGTATTGTTTAAATTTGTTCTTATCCTGGAATGTTTTGTTTTCTCCATTGATAATGAATGATAGCTTGGCTGGGTATAGTAGTTTGGGTTTGCATCCATGGTCTCTTAGCTTCTGCAGAACCTCTATCCAGGACCTTCTGGCTTTCATAGTTTCCATCGAGAAGTCAGGTGTAAGTCTGATCGGTTTACCTACCATACATAATTTTTACCTCTGAACTAAAGTAGAAAAAAAAAACCTTTATGCAGTCTGGTTGGGTGTGCTTACAGCAGTTGACAAGGTCAACACTCATCCTTGTCAGACAGAAGATGACTTCATGGTTTCATGTTGCAGTATGAGTATTAAAAAATATCTTATGGGCTGAGGAGATGCTCAGTGGGCAAAACTTGATAACCTGAGTGAGGATTGTTAGAACCAGTGCTAAAAGTCAGGCACAGTACTGCAAACCCCTATGGGCAGGTACAAGTCAATAGAAACACTGGGCAACTTGCCTGACATTAACCAAGTGAACACCAGGAGATCCTTTCTCAAGCCAAGTGGAAGGTTGTTATCTGCAGTTGTCTTCTAAATTCCACATATGCACTATGATATATATATATATATATATATATATATAGTAGCAAATATTCTGCTTAACTCACAAACACACATGTGTGTATTAAACAATTATATGAAAGATAATTATACCACATATATACATATATGCATATTGTACATGTATATGTTATATATGAGTATTTACATATATTAACGTTTAGTGATTAGCATGAACAATAGGAGCTGTCTCTTGTTGACAGGTTGACATCTTTTCTTATGTGTTAAAGAAGTTAGAGCTGGTACCAGAGCTCTAACTTGTCCTGCTTTGTGTGACTACTCTATGGTTTCTTTAAAGAATGCTTTTGTGCTTGGTAGCCTTTCAGATTTAGGAGTTGCTCTAAATCTATCTTTTCAAGAGGTGTGTATTTTCTGACTAGACCTGGGAGATAAAGTCCTAGATGAGTGCAGAACTAACTAGCATTAACTAGCTAGATGAACTAGCATTAACTTCCTAAACTCTGGCCTGCTTGACCTAGGAGTATGCTTGAGTTTGCACCCCTGTAGCAAATAGCTTCTGAGCATCATTCATCTTGATGAAGATTATATTGTATTACTTCATAGTCTGAAGTTTTTGGACTAAGGAAATGGCTCTGGGGTTAAAGTGCTTGCTTTGTGAGCATGATAACTTGAGCTTGGTCTTTAGAATCCATGTGAGACAATTATGTTTAATGGCATGTTTATAATTCCAGCTGTGGGGAGGCAGAGACAGGCATGTCTCTCTGATTTGCTGGCTGAGTTAATGGGTCCCAGACAAAGTAAGAGATCCCGTATCAAGGGACAAGACAAATGGTACCTGCAGAATGACCTTTGAGGATGAGGTTGAGTGATGGAGGAAGGTCGTTGGTTAAATAAAGAAACTGCCTTGGCCTTGATAGGTCAAAATTTAGATAGGCAGAGTAAACAGAATAGAATGCTGGGAGGAAGAGGAAGTAAGCTCAGATGCCATGCAGCTTCATTGCCAGGGCAGATGCGATGAAGCTCCAACCCAGGATGGACGGAGGCTAGAATCTTCCTGGTAAGCGCACCTTGGGGTGCTACACACATTATTAAAAATGGGCTAGTCCAGGTGCGAGAGTTAGCAGAGAAGAGGCTAGATATAATGGGCCAAGCAGTGTTTAAAAGAATAGTTTGTGTTTTGTTATTTCAGGGCATAAGCTAGCCAGGCGACCAGGAGCTGGGGTGGCAGAAACACAGCCCGCAGCTCCCACAACGGTTGAGCATTTGAACATATTTAAGATGCACACGCAACTTTGCATGGTTCTCTATTATTAGAACGACCAGTGAAGGATCCAAATGAAAATTAAATTCCCAAAGCTTTACTTTTTTTTTGCTGAAGCTGACTTCTATTCCCACATAGGTCAGGATGACTGCACACCCTTTTCTCTAACTTCTTTGTGTTTCTTGATTTCCTGTCCCCTGAACTCTTTCTAAGCTCATGCCACTTGCACCCCAAGTCTAACCCCCCTTTCACATACTAGTTCCTGTAGTCCTACCTGACTGGAGGAATGTGGGGTAATGCCTTTGTGAAAGGATGACTTCCTTTATCCCCTTTTTCTTTTTCAAATGTCCAATCTATTAGCAGACAGACAGAAAACAAACTTCAATTTTTATTTTGAGGTTCAGTGAGTTTTACTCCATTGGTACAGGTACAGGGGAGTAACTGCTGAGTGAGTGAGCCACAGCAGGAGATTGCTGAGGGTCTGGACATGAATCTGGGACCGTCAAGGAAGTAGACCTAAGACAGGACCCCTGTGGGTCTGGGCTTGAGTCTAGGACCTCCAAGGAACTAGGCCTGAGCCAGGACCTCTGACAGTCTGGGTGTAAATCTGGGACGTCCTAGGGAGTAAGCACAAACTGAAAACTCTGTGGGTCTGAGCGTGAGCCTGGGACCTCTGAAGGAGTAAGCCTGAGCTAGGTTCTCTGCAATTCTCATCACATCTGAGCCTGGGAATTTTGATGTGGTACAATGGAGCCAGAGACATTTGCAGGACCAACTCTAAGCTGGGGACTTCTGTAGGAGGGGATCCAGACCAGGATTTATAGAAACAAGTCAAAGGCAGTAACCTAGGCCAAAGTATGCCTGAGAAAACAACTCCAAGGGAGTGGAGCAAAGTCCAGGAGCACTGAGCTATCTCCAGGAACACAGAATAACCAATGGTGTAGCTAGAATTGTGGCACTGACTATACCATGAGGGACAACCATCTGAGCTTTGGAGTTACTGGGACCTAGACGATTAATCAACAGAATCTCAGACATCCCCAACCACACTTAGTAGAGGAAAAGATGAGTAGAAAAGGTAAGAACATAAGCAACACCACAAAGAACAACATAACACCAGTAAAATCTAAAGACCCTATAACAGCAAGACATGAACAATCAAATATAAACAAAGCAGAAGAAAATGACCTAAAAAATAACTTCAAGAGAATGTTTAAAACAGTTAAAGAAGAAATGAGAAATTCCCTCAAAGAAATGGAGGAAAAGACAAACAAAAAATTGGAAGACATCAGCAAATCCCTTAAAGAACACCAAGAAAAAAGCAATCACACATATGAAAGAAACTATTCAAGACTTGAAAACTGAAATAGAGACACTAAAGAAAACACAAGCTGAAGGAATTAAAAACAGAAATCATGAGAAAATGATCAGGAACCACAAATACAAGTAAGAATGTAGGGATAAGTCCAGCCCCTTAGGGGGCGTGTTCGCCTCGGGCTAATGTCTGCCTATAAATTTGGCGAGCATGCTCCGAGCTGTCTCTTCTTCTGCTTTCCTGGTCTCCGCGGGAACAGTGGTTCTGTAAGTCTATTTCTACATTAAAACTATATATATTTTTATAATCTGTCTGCATTCGTTTACACCGCTACATAAGAACAACAGAATACAGGAGATGGAAAAGAGAATTTAAAGCACTGAAGATACAATAGAGGATATAAACTCATCAGTTAAAGACAACATTAAATCTAACAAAAGCTTAACTCAAATTATCCTAGAAATATGGGACACCATGAAAAGGCCAAATCTACGAATAATAGGTATAGAGAAGGAGAAGAAGTACATCTCAAAAGCACAGAAAATATATTTAACAAAATCATAGAAGAAAACTTTCCCAACCAAAAGAAAGATATTCCTATGAAGATATAAGAAGCTTACTGAACAAATAGACTGAATCCAAAAAAAAGTACACTTGTCACATAATAATCAAAATACTAAACATACAGAGTAAAGAAACAATAATGAGTTGCAAAGGAAAAAGGCCAAGTAACATTTAAAGGTAGGCCTATCAGAAGTACACCTGACTTCTCATTGGAGACAATGAAAGCCAGAATGTCGTAGACAAGCATTAAGCAGACATTAAGATACCAAGGATGCCAGCCCAGACTGCTAAACCCAGCAAAACTTTCAGTCACCATAAAAAGACACAAGATATTCCATGACAAAACTAGATTTCACTAATACCTACTCACAAACCCAGCCCTACACAAAATACTAGAAGGGAAACACTAACCCAAGTAAGTTGGCTACACCAACAAAAACACAGACAATTGATGGTCTCATTGCAGCAAATCCCAAAGAAGGGAAAAATGCACAAATTAACGTCACCAACAATGAAAACTAAATTAACAGGAGATAGCAATCAGTGGTCATTAATATCCCCTGATATAGATGGAATCAACTCACCTATAAAAATTATAGGTTCCAGGGGTAGGTTGATCCCGAATTTCCTGAGAAACCGAGACACTGCTTTCCAGAGTGGTTGCACAAGTTTGCATTCCCACCAGCAATGGGTGAGTGTACCCCTTTCTCCACAACCTCTCCAGCAAAGGCTATCATTGGTGTTTTTTATTTTAGCCATTCTGACAGGTGTAAGATGGTATCTTAAAGTTGTCTTGATTTGCATTTCCCTGATGGCTAAGGAAGTTGAGCATGACCTTAAGTGTCTTTTGCCCATTTGAAGTTCTTCTGTTGAGAATTCTCTGTTCATCTCAGTGCCCCATTTTATAATTGGGTTGATTAGACTTTTGCGGTCTAGTTTCTTGAGTTCTTTATATATTTTGGAGATAAAAAAAAATAAAAATTATAGGTTAACAGATTGGATACAAAAACAAAATTCATCTTTCTTTTGCATAAAAGAAACACATCTCAACATCAAAGACAGACATTGTCTTAGAGTAAGGGGTTGGGAAAAAATATTCCAATCAAATGAACTAAAGAAACAAGTGGGTGTAGCTAACCTAATATCTAACAAAATAGACTACAAGCTAATATCAGTCAAAAGAGACAAAGAAGGTCATTTCATAATAGTCACAGGAAAAATTCATCAAGAGGAAATATCAATACAGAATATCTATGCCCCAAATACAAGGGCACCTTCATATGTACAAGAAATACTTCTAAAGCTTAAATCACACATTAAACCCCACACATTAATAGTGGAAGAATTCAACATTCTCCTCTCACCACTGGACAGGTCAGTCAGACAAAAAATGAACAGAGATATAAGGGAACTAACAGATTTTATGACTCAAATGGAGTTAACAGACATATATAGAATATTCCATCCAAACAGAAAAGAATATACCTTCTTCTCAGCACCTCATGGAACCTTAAAAATTGACCACATACTCGATAGCAAAACAAACCTCAACACACACACACACACACACACACACACACACAAAATGGAATAATCCAATGTACCTTATCAGATCACCATGGTTTAAAACTAGAAGTCAACAGAAATACTGATTCCAGAAAGCCCACAAACACATAGAAATTAAACAATGCTTACCTGAATCAGCAATATGTCTAAAAGAAACTGAAGACTTCCTAAAATTCAATGAAAATGACCACACAACATATGCAGAATTACGGTACACAATGAAAGCAGGGTTAAGAGGAAAGTTCAGAGCACTAAATACCTACGAAAAGAAGCTGGAAAAATCCCACACTAGTGAATTAACAGAACATTTGAAAACTTTAGAACAAAAAGAAGCAAACTCACCTAATAGAACTAGATGGCAAGAAATCATCAAATTGAGAGCTGGAATCAACAAAATAGAAACAAATAAAACAATACAAAGAATCAATGAGACAAAAAGTTGGTTCTTTGAGAAAATCAACAAAATAGACAAACCTTTACCCAAACCAACCAAAAGGCAGAGAGAGAATATCCAAATTAACAAAATCAGCAATGAAAAAAGGGACACAACCACTGACAGGGAGAAAATACAGAGAATCATCAGGTCATATTTTGAAAACTTGTACTTCACAAAATTGGAAAACTTTGAGAAAATGGACAACTGTCTGGATAAATATCACTTACCCAAATTAAATCAAGACCAGATAAGCAAATTAAACAGACCTATGATTGCTGAAGAAATAGAAACAGTCATCAAAAGCCTCTAAACCATAAAAACCCAGGACCAGATGGTTTCAGCTCAGAATTCTACAAGATTTTCAAAGAAGAAGTAATATCGATACTCCTCTAATTATTGCACACAATAGAAACAGAAAAAACATTGCCAAACTCTTTTTATGAGGCTACAATTAACCTGATACCCAAACCACAGAAAGATATTACTAAGAAAGAGAATTAGAGACCAATATCTCTCAGAAACATTGATGCAAAAATACTCAATAAAATACAGGCAAATCAAATCCAAGATCACATCAGAACCATTATCAAGTCAGCTTCATCCCAGAGATTCAGGGATGGTTTAACATATGAAAATCTGTGAACGTAATCCACCACATAAACAAACTGAAAAATAAAAACCATATGATCATCTCATTAGATGCTGAAAAAGCTTTTGCCAAAATAAAACATCCCTTCATGATAAAGGTCTTGAAGAGAGCAGGGATACAAGGAACATAACCTAAACATAGTAAAGGTAATATACAGTAAGCAAACATCTAACATCAAACTAAATAGAGAGAAACTCCCAGCAATTCCTCTAAAATTAGTAACAATACAAGGTTGTCCACTTTCTCCATATCTATTCAATATAGTTCTTGAGATCCTAGCTAGGGCAATAAGACACAAAAAGGAGATCAAGAGGATACAAATCAGAAAAGAAGAAAATAGTGAGAAACTCTCACTATTTGCTGATGATATGATAGTTTACATAAGCGATCCCAAAACTTCTACCAAAGAACTTTTATGACTTATAAACACTTTTAGTAATGTAGCAGGATACAAGATTAACTCAAAAAAATCAATAGCCCTCCTGTACACAGATGATAAAAGGGCTGGGATAGAAATCAGAGAAACAATACCCTTAAACAATAGCCACAAATAGCATAAAACATCTCAGAGTAACTCTAATCAAACAATTGGAATAGTTATATGAAAGGAACTTTAAATATTTGAAGAAAGAAATTGAAGACAACAGCAGAAAGTAGAAAGATCTCTCATTCATGCTCTTGGGTAGGCAGAATTAACATAGTAAAAATGGCAATCTTACCAAAAGCAATCTATATATTTAATATAATGTCCCTCAAATTCCCAGGAAAATTCTTCAAAGACCTCGAATGAAAAATATTCAATTTCATATGGAGGAGCAAAAAAAAAAAAAAAACAAAAAACAAAAAAAAAAAAAACAGGAGAGCCAAAACAATCCTGTACAATAAAAAGAACTCTGGAGGCATCACAATCCCTGACTTCAAACTACTACAGAGTACGGTACTGAAAACAGCCTGGTACTGGCATAAGAACAGACAGGAGGACCAATGGAACTGAATCAAAGACTCAGATAATAATCCACACACCTTCAGACACCTGATTTTGACAAAGAACCAAAAGATATCAAATGGAAAAAAGAAAGCATATTTAACAAATGGTGCTGGCATAAAACTGGATATCAACATGTAGAAAAATAAAAGTAGACCCATATCTATCACCATTCACAAAACTCAAGTCCAGTTGGACCAAAGACCTCAACATAAAGCCAGTCACACTGAACATTATAGAAGAGAAAGTGGAAAGTACACTTGAACTCATTGGCACAGGAGACCACTTCGTACATATAACCCCAGCAGCACAGACACTGAGAGATACAATTCATAAATGGAACCTCCTGAAATTGAAAAGCTTCTGTAAAACAAAGGACAGGGTCAACATAAGATGACAGGCTACAGAATGGGTAAAGATCTTCACTAACCCCACATCAGTCAAAGGTCTGATCTCAAAAATATACAAAAAAACTCAAAAAACTGGTCATCAAAAGAACAAATAATCCAATAAAAAAAATGGAGTACAGACCTAAACAGAGAACTCTCATCAAAGGAATCTGAATTGGCTGAAAGACACTTAAGGAAATGTTAAACATCTTTAGTCATCAGAGAAATGCAAATCAAAACAACTCTGAGATTACATTTTACACCTGTAAGAATGGCCAAGATCAAAAACACTGATCACAACTTATGCTGGAGAGGTTTGGGGAAAGGGGAACACTTCTGCATTGCTGGTGGGAATGCAAACTGGTACAGACCCTTCTCAGGTCAATGTGGTGATTTCTCAGAAAATTAGGAACAACCTTCCTAAAGACCCAGTAATAGCATTTTTTGGTATATATCCAAAGGATGCTCAATCATGCCATAAGGACATTGGTCAACTATGGTCATAGCACCATTGTTTGTCATAGTCAGAACCCGAAAACAGCCTAAATGCCACTCGACCAAAGAATGGATAAGGAAAATGTGGTACATTTACACAGTGGATGGCTACACAGCAGAAAAAAATAATGAAAGCTTGAATTTTGCAGGAAAATGGATGAAGCTAGAAAACATTATTTTGAGTGAGGTAATCCAGACACAGAAAGACAATTATCACTTATAGGTCTCTTTTAAAAATAAAGGAAAGAAAACCATCCTACAACCACAATCCCAGAGAACTTAGATAACATTGAGCACCCTAAGAGAGACTTACATAGATCTAATCTACATGGGAAGAAGAAAAAGACAAGATCTCCTGAGAAAATTGAGAGCATGGGGACCTTGGGAGAAGGTTGAAGTAGAGAGGGGAGAGGCAGGAAGGGGAGTAGAGAAAAATGTAGAGCTCAATAAAAATCAACAAAAATAACTTTCCAGATAAATTTTATCTTTTAATAACTTTATTTGATTTTTCAAAATTATATCTACCATTTCCTTTTTCCCTCTAACACTCCCATAATCCCTTCTTTCACTTTTTCAAATTTGTGGCCTCTTTTTTTCCTTGATTATGTATATATCTACATGTTTCTAAATACATAAATACAAACATCTCAACCATATAATGTTAACTGCATGCATATTTTCAGGACTGATCATTTGGAATAGGATAACTAATTGGTGTGCATTTCCCAGGGGAGGACTATTTCTCCTGCTCTCACATTTCATAGAAGCCTTTTGGGCTTTCCTTTATCATCTTAACATGTTTGTTGGGATGCCCTGACTGTCAGAGGATTCAGTCTGATATAGCCTGGGAGCACTCTCTAAATTTGGCAGCATGGGAGACTCCCCCAATCCTGCCTCAAAGCAGGGGCTTCCTTTTCCCTACCTAATCTTATCTAGAGATATCTTTAGGGTGGATGCCTGTTTTATCTCAGGGAAGACCCTTGACATAGTCCCCTGAAAATTCTCTTCCCCTGCTGCCCATGTAATAAGTACATTAGTGCTCTAGATGTTTTGATATAGCTGTGCTTGCCCTAATCCAGCTGTATGAGAGGAGTGTGCTGCTTAGTGCAAATTAGGGTTTGCCCCAGGCTTCCCAATTCTATATATTTCTTATAGACTGAAATAAAGTTTAGTTGTCTTGCTAAAGTCGTATTTAAGAGGACTATCCTCATCCTATCCACAGTGGTTAAAATCCTGTCTGTTCTCTGCTTCTGCTCCCCCCAGCTTTGTGGACCAGTGGCCAACAAGCCCTGAGGAAGAAGAACCATACATGTCCATTGTTGTTGTGTTTGTTCAGCTCATATTTTGATAGTCATGTTTGCTATATGTTATAGGTGTAGCTTTTGACATTTTAGGAGTCAATTTCACAGCAAAATTTCTGATTCTTTGGCTCTTAGAGTCTCTCTACCCCCTCTTCCACAATGATCCTTGTGATTTGTGAGCCTTCAGCTAGAACCCTCCCTCTTGTTTCCTTTCTTTCTTTCTTTCTTTCTTTCTTTCTTTCTTTCTTTCTTTCTTTTCTCTCTCTCTCTCTCTCTCTCTCTCTCTCTCTCTTTTGCAGGTTTTAAGACTCATCAAATCCCAACTTAGCTTTTAGGAGCCTATATGGACTTCAGAATTTGCACACATTAATTTAGCATGTTTTTAAAATGAGTGACATCTGTGTTTATAACCCTGCTCCTTATAACCAACATAGATTCTTGAGCACTGTACAAGTTGTACTCTGTGCATTCTAGCGAATCTTTTGGGTAGCTACAGATTCAAATAATATATTTTCCACAAAAGCATAATATAATGTTGATGGGGAATCTTCGTCAACCAATTATCTTTAAGAAGTGGGACCAAGTAAGGGTGTGGCTTTCTGGGACCCAGAGAAAAACGTCGCATGGGTCAGGTGAGCTCTCTCTGTGTAGTTCCCTCACAGCACAGCTAAACTTGGATTTCTTGTTCCAGTTTTGTGAGTTTGTAGCTAGCCTGATTATTTTTCAACCTGAAATAATTCAACAGTTGGGGCTTGGGTCTCCCACAGCTCCAGTCAGAGGCCATCAGATTGATGGATAGAATGTCTCTTCAGGAAGGTAATATGCATGCCATAAAAATTACGTTCAAGGAAGGGATGTTGTCTTTACAGACTTCACACCTTAGAATCCTCAATGAGGGTATTAGAAGAAAACACTGGACAGGAGATCCAGATTTTACAAAAGCCAGTAATAAAAAGATTTGAAAAGATTGAGGAATTTATCGAATTTAATGATGGGTGACAAAAGCTACAAAGACAGAATTTATCCTCATTAGTATGTAACAAACTTCAGAATAGCTTACCCAAAGTTCTACCTGCCTATCCAGTGATATCATCTGAAAGGTCATCTGGCACCAAGTGCCCTAAGGTATCAAAGAATATACATGATAGTCCATATGTATGAATGATCTAAAAAAGATTAAACAAACAATAGTTAATTATGGAATACATTCACCCTTCATTAGGGAAATGGTCAAAACATGGGCTTCAAGCAACAAGGCAACCCCACAAGATTGGCTTTAATTAATCTCAGCTGTTCTAAAATATGGAATGCAGATTTTTTGAAAATGTTATTGGAGGGAAGAAGCAAAAAATTTTACAGTAATAGGGAAAAGCAAAAGGACTTGAGATTTCCCAAGATCAAATTCTGGGTAAGGGATATTATTCTGATCCTCAGGATCAGGTTCTTTACTGTGAACACACCTTGTCCTTATGCAGCACAGCAGCTTTAAATGCCTGGGACAGGATTCAGGAACTAGAAAATAAAATTAAATCATACATTAGGGTTAAACAGAATCAAAGAGAACCCTTTAGGGACTTTTTACAAAGATTGTCTAAGGCTGTACAAATAATAAGAGGAACAGATCCAGAAGCTAGATATGTACTAACTGAATCTTTGGCTTTTGAGAATGATAAGTGACAATGCAAAAAGATCCTTGGGCCTTTAAAGGTCAGATTAGCACCAATAGATGAATGAATCTTGCATATAATGAATGTTGATACATTTTACTATAGTATTGAAGCTTGGGTAAAAGAAGCAATTTCCAATGGTATGAGGAAATATCAAAATGCCAAATGTTTTAATTGTGGTAGAATAGGACATCTGAGAAGGAATTGTAGACAAGGAATTCCTAGGAATAATATCTTCTCTGGGAATGGCAAGAATAGGAGGACTCAGCCTTCAGGTACATGTAGGAGATGTAACAAAAGCCGACCATAGACCAATGAATGTAGATAAACAAAAGACAGGCAGGGCAACCTGATACCATTGGGAAACTCCTTGGCGGCCTCTTGCCAGCCCCCATAATGAATATGGTCTGGTCATTTCCAGTTACTATGGAGAACATGTCTCACCAGGAAAATTAAAAAATCTAGTGCCTACTGTAAAAGAAAAACATACTGGTCTGGATGATGGTACAGATATGGAGGATGAATCAAAAACTCCAATAGGAAATAAGAAACATTTATTCTAGCAGACTTCTATAAATTATCAAAGGCCAAAGCTAAGAATGTAATAAATGGCATTATTATTGAAGGCTAGATAGACACAGATGTGGATGTAAGTATCATTACTCCAGAATCTTGGCATCTGAATTGACCTCTTTAAAATGCAAATGTTCAGTTCCTAGGAATTGGAACCCTATCTCACGTGAGACAAAACATGAGATGAGTTGAATGCACACATAATACACACACACACACACCCACAAACATACACACACACAAACACACACACACACAAACACACACACACACACACACACACACACACACACACACACACCACATATAGTCTTGCTATGTATCCCAGAAACTCTGGATTCTCTTTCTCTGCCTCCTGAGTGCTGGAGTTATAAATTTGTGCCAACAAAATTAGTTCTTCCTTTAGTTAAAGAGTTCAATTAGGGGATCTTCCTTAGTTTCTTCTTTTAAAAATACTTTTAATTTCTTTGGTTTTATAATTTTAGAGCAGAAACGTCAATGCTGGAACAACCTATTCTGTATGGAGTTCATAGAAAATAGAACTCACATAGTTTTTTTGATATCTTTCCCTATCTGCAATTAAAGAAAACTCTAACCTATCTTAGTTTAACACAAATGACAATCCAGATACAATTTCTCACCCTTTCATGTTTGCTACCTTGACTCTACTCAGCTATAGTAAAAATGTTAATGGATCGAAGAAATGCCTGGGAGTCTGTGGTACTGCACCGTGACTGGATCTTTGTTTGGGCTTTTCTGTGATATTTCTTTTACATTTTACTGCCAAAGACAGAGGTCTTCTAGTGCAGTGGGCCTCAAGCCCACTCTCAGGATCTGTGCAGAGTCAATCAACCAAGAGTCTTTTCTTTGACTCCTTGTAGATAAACCTGCCCTTTCTGGCAGGGATAGTCCTGCAGCTGTAGGAACCAACCTCCTTTTCCTGCTGTGGCTCAAGCCCAGCAGCTTCTCTTTCACAGTCTCACAAACCACTTCATTATCATAATTTTGAGGATGTTGGCTAGGGAAAGGAGATCAGTCAGTAGGCAGGAAAGGCAGAGATGTGTGTGTGTGTGTGTGTGTGTGTGTGTGTTTATTTTCTCTCCTCTCTCCAAGGAGCTTTTGGACCTGCTGTGGATAGTGAATTGTAAGACACAGCTGCCCTTTATGAGAGTGGTAGCCTTGAGACTGAAGGTGAGGCATCAGAAAAAGCAGTGTTCGCATTTGTGAATCATAATAAAAACACTATTAGAAGCTCATTGATTAATCAGTAACTACAGATTTCAATTACAACTTAGACACTTAGATGTTTATGTGGGGGTGGGGAAGAGGGCACATAAATTAAGCACTGGTTGTGACTGGCACTGCAATTGACTTCCATAGTGTGAAAGAAAATCAAATTAATTCTTTCTCTATAAATGTGCTTTGCAAAATTATAACATGCTATGTAAATAAGTTGCTGTAGTTTTCAATGCACAATGTTATGTCTTAGACTTGATGAATATGTATTATTAACTCATGAAGTACAATTATAATTAATTTTATAAAAAATATCAACATACTCTTTTTTTTAGGTAGTTAGGTTGAAATTAGCATGCTTGAAGGTCAGTGAGGACAGATGCCTTCCTCATAGTCAGCTTTAGCCTTCTGTTCCTCAGGAACTGACACAGTGCCTTTGGAGTAGTAACTTCTAAATACATGCTTCTTTAAGTAAATAATTTTTGATCTTTCAACACAATGGAATGATTTCTCATTAAAGAGCACTTCTCACAGGGCTGGAGAGATAACTTTCCGCAAACTGCTTTTCATATTTGGTGGTCTGAATGAGAATGGACCCATAGACTCATATATTTAAACATCCGGTACCCAGTTAGCAAAACTGTTTGTGAAGGATTAGAAAGTATGTGTAATTGTCTGTCCTGTTCCTTTAAGAGACAAGCTCTTCCTACTCCCTCCCCTGTCCACTGAGGCAAACAGATCTTTCTTCTGCCTCCAGCCTTCTTTTCTGTCTCTCTACCAAAGAGATAGCTGCTATTATGGCTCATGGCTCCTCTCCTTTCCCCCCCTCTGTTTCTCTTTCTCTATCTCTGCTCTTCTCCCTTCTCCCTGTCCTCCTTTCCCTTTTCCCTCCATAACCCACTAAATAAATACCCACTTTATCTGGATGTCATGCCTAATAGGTCTCTGTCTCTTATCTACCACATGGCTTCCTGCCTGGGACCTGCTGGCCCTCATGGCCCATGGGCCACTCAGGGAACTCTAGCATTTTAGCACCACAACACCTCTTGGCCCATTGCCCATTGCTGCTACTCTGGGGAATGGCACCATTTTATTTTTACCATAACATTATGGCCCTGTTGAGTGAAGTATTTCACTGGAAGTAGGCACTGAGGTCTCAAAAGCCAGACCCAGGGTTTCTCTCATTCTTTGCCTGAAGCCTGAAGATCAGGAAGTAAAGTTCTTGGCTGTTAGCTCCTCTAGAGGCAATCATACATGGGAGAATAGAAGCAATAAATAAGAGAGACTAAAGTCTCATGCAATAGTCAACTTTATTTAGAGCATCAGAAAATTTTTGCCCTGGGGGTTAAATAGTATCACATGAGTAAAGTATACAATCACAAAGGCAAGCTGCACATGGCAGACAAGCCGAATGTGGTAAAACCATGTTTTTCTCTTGAAGCTTATAGACAAATAACAAAATCCAGTTGTAATGAATAATCTGAAGTAAATTCACTCCTACCCATTACACCCAGGAGGAGTATGACAACACTTTATAAGAATAATTTCATGTTTTGAAGAAACTGAGACCATAAGATTCTTATCTTGTTTTCTTAGCATTTTCTCACAAGCACTCAAAATTTTTGCATGACTTCATCCTTGGGAACATGTTCCAACATTCAGCTATTGCTCCAATGTTACTCCTGTTGGCTTTCCACTATGATGATTATGAACTAGCACTCTAAAACTGTAAACAAGTCCCTAATTAAATGCTTTCTTTTGCAGGAGCTGCCTTTCTTATAGTCTCTTCACAGCAATAGAACAGTAACTAAGGTACTGTGTGAGTATGATAGCTTCAGTTTGAACGTTAGATCCTGCATATAAACAGGAGTGATGGCTCATGGTTTAACCTCAAGGCTGGGGAGGTGGAGATAGGTTTCTAAGGCTCAGTATGGGTCAGCATAGCTTACTTGGTGAATCTCACACTAGTGAGAGAGAATCTGTCTCAAAAACACAAGGGGGACAACATCTGAGAATGACAGCTAAGGCTGATCTCTGGCTTATACACACATATCACATCCATATCACACATCTGTTCTCACACACATATATAAATACACACATGCACACACCATTCATAGATAAAGTAGATGTTCTCATTTCTTTTCTAGATCTATGATAAAATTATCTGGCTGAATGCGACTGAGGGGATGAAATGGTTTACTTCAACTTATTCACCTTATACTTCCAGGCAACAGTCCATCGCTGAGAGAAGTTGAGACAAGAACTTGAAGGAGAAACTGTGGGGGAAAACTGCTTAATAGGTAGTTCACTCAGGCTCATGTTTAGGTAGCTTTCTTACACAGTCCAAGATTGCCAGCCTAGGGATATGTGGAGGCCCAAAGAGGTCAAAGGTCAGAGAGTCTAAGACTTGTTTCTTGTTCATTCAAGGTTATTGCTTCTAAACTCAAACAAAGGTTTCACCTAATTGCAAATCAGAGTTCTGCTCTCTCAAGGCTATTGTCAACAGGTGTGGCTAGTTGCTAAACCTCATGCTCCTGAAATAGGGAAGTAGTTGGATTCTACCTAAAACAGAAGTTTAAGGATCCAACTAAGTTCCAGTTCCCTTTATGGAAATCATTTGGGATTCCATCCCTGGAGTGGTTTGCTCACGATGTTTGTGGTCTAGTGTGTGAGTATAGGGTGTGAGCATGATGAATGTAGCCCATAACAACAATTTGTATGTTAATGTAATCTTTTGTTTTACTCCTGCCTTTGGGGATCAGGGGCATATTAGCCAGTCTGAAATTCAGTGCTCACTGAAAAATTCTCCCGATACTATCTTATATGTTTCTGTGTTTTATTATTTTCATTCGTGTCTTCATACTCTTTACTTTATTCCTAAATCCCCATGCCTCCATTCTGGAGAAAGGTATTTTTGTTGGGGCTGGCTCCCGACAGGGATGGTACTGTCCACAGTGGCCTGTGTCCTTCTTTATCAATTAGTATTTAAGACAACCCTCACAGACCTGTCTAATGGCCAATCTGTCCTAGCAACTCCTCATTTGAAACTTTCCTACAATGACTCCAGGTTGTGTCAAATTTGCATTAAACTTTCCAGGACAGTGGAAATGCTCTTGTGCTGGTGTCTATAGTGCAGTCTTGTTACTGTGTGGACCAGCTACTCCACTAGGTTTCTTCTGTTCCTGTCAGAGTTAATTTAAGAGGAAGGGGTCTAAAATAATTCAAATTTAACGAACCAATTCCAACCTGCCGCAGAAACAGATTGTACAGAATAGAGAACTCATATACAAAGTGGTTTTAATATGTGGGTAAGAAAAACTCCTTCATTACTAGTGGGAATTCAAAATGGTACAAGCCACTGTAGTTGGAGGCTACTCATTTGTTCCCAATTGCTGATACCGAAAATAATTACACAGATACTATATTATTTGCAATACTCTTATATCTTATATCTTAGATTAACCCATATGGTTGTGGCCTACTGGTAAGGTTTGATCTGGCATCTGTCTTCTGAGGTGGCTCCATGGTTTCTCCTTTACTCCACCTACTTTCTCCTCTTCTATCTGCTTAGAATTCCTGCCTTACACTATTCTGCTAAACCACTTGCCAAAACAGTTTTATTCATTAACCAATAAAAGCAACACATATACAGAAGGGCTTCCCACACAATTACCCCTTTTCTGTTCAAACAAAAGATTTTAACTTTAGGGTAGTAAAATTACATATAACAAAACAGGTAGCAAACAAGTTTTAATAGTTTTATCTATTTTATCTTTTATCATAACTAAGGAAAACTATAACTACAGCTTTCTATTATTTAAGTCTGTCAAAGACTCCAGAAGGCTATAATATTACCTCAGTAAACAGGAGGTACATTGTAAGCAATTTTCAAACTCTAGAATTAGCAGAGACATATCCCTGCCGGGACAGTCACCCAAAGTTCTTCTGTATTGTTTGAGCATCCATCTTTTGCCTACAAGCCCATAGTATCTGGCAGACTTTCCCATGAAGCAGGAAATTTCAGACAGTTCCGCCTATATTGGCAGTTTGTCAGTCACTTTTCTTCTGTGTCCTGCAGAATGTCTTGCAGACTCTTTCAGGAAGCAGGAACCCTGAAGGACTGTCTCACCTTTAGTAAAGTTCAGCAATCTTTTTCTGTGGACCTGCATGTCCATTTTATACAGCATAACATCAAGAAGTCCAGGCAAGAGCAGTTTCTTGCCCAAATGGTTAGCACACTCCATAAGGAATCTCTTTGATGCCCATCATCCTCTTGAAATAGATTGGTGCTACCAGTAGCAGATAAGTCTCATTGTCATGAAAAGCCCTAAGTTCTTAAAACATTTTAAATGCCATATTCTACATATTATCTAACTAATTGAAATATATCTTTGTAATCTAGAAAACCTAACTAACATGACTACAAGCTTGACTATTATAAATGACTATTAACCTGAATTTCTTAACTATATAATACATTTTTAAATGAGCTGCACAAACACAATACCTTAATCAAGAGCAGAAGTATACATATAATAAAATTGACCTTAATTTTTTATCAATAAACCAAGATCCTACAAATGCAAAGTATTCATCCCCCTTTAAATGTAAAAAAACATTTATAAATAATCATTTAGGGAATTTGGAAATTGGTATGGTGATTTCTCAGAAAATTAGGAAACAACCTACCTCAAGACCCTGCAATATCGTTTTTGGGTATCTACCCAGAGGATGCTCAATTTTACCTGAAGGATATGTGCTCAACTATCTTCATAGTGGCATTATTTGTCATAGCCGGAATCTGGAAATAATCTAAATGTTCTTTGACCAAAGAATGGATGGGAAAAAAATGTAGTACATTTACACAATGGAGTACTACACAGCAGAAAAAAATGACATCCCAAGATTTGCAGGCAAAGGGATGGATCTAGAAAACATAATATTGAGTGAGGTAGCCCAGATCCAGAAAGACAAATATCATATGTACTCACTCATAAGTGGCTTTTAGACATAAAGCAAAGAAAACCCCCTACATTTCACAATCCTAAAGAACCTAGACAACAAAGAGGACCCTAAGAGAGACATACATGGATCTAATCAACATGGGAAGTAGAAAAAGACAAGATCTCCTTAGTAAATTGGGAATGAGGGGATTATGGAAGAGGGTAGAATGGGAGGGAGGAGAAAGGGAGGGAAGCTGAGAAAAATAAAAACAAATAAAAACAATAAAAACAAAACAAAACAAAACCCCAGTCAGTTCTTTTCCACCTCTGTGTCAGACCTAGTACCCTGATCCTAGATAGACTTAATATACTGACAACAGATTAAAAAAAGAAAAAGAAAAAAAGTACATACTCTTGTGTAATCAGTTGGGGTTTGAGGATATAAACACCATTAGGTGTGATATGGGTTGAAAATGAGCAGGGAGAGAAAGACACACACAGAGAGACAGAGACAGAAAGAAGGACAGAGAGAGACAGAGATAAGGACAGAGACACAGAGGGATAGAGACACACAGAGAGGCAGAGAGAAAAATACAAACACAGCACACACACACACGGGGGAGAGAGAGAGAGAGAGAGAGAGAGAGAGAGAGAGAGAGAGAGAGAGAGAGAGATTTCAATAAGGTAGAGCATAAAACACCACAATATTCCAAGGCCTTTCTAGTTTTCTTTATCCCACAAGCCTTACCAGGGTACTCTACTTAATGCACATCATAAAGGTTATGTTGACCACTTGGTTGTCATGAACATTTCCTTCCCTTCTCCAGATGCCTGCAGTACCTTGTCTCACTTGCTCTTTCCTCAGATATACCACTGTCCATCTTGGTTAACCCGTGGTCTCTGTTTTTTTTTTTTTTTCTTGCTGCTGTGGTAGCTTGTTTCAGCTCACAGTTCTAGTTTACAGTCTATATTGGTAAGGACATCAGGTGACTTGAAGTGGCTTGTTATCTTAAGTCCATGGTAGAAGAAAGCAATGCATGCATGCCTGCTAATGTTCAGCTTGTTTTCTCCACTTACACATACAAACAATAATTAAGATAGGCCTTCCCACAACAATTCATGTAATCAAAAGAACCACTCCAAGCTTGCTCACAGGCCAGCCTATGCTAGACAACTGCTCATTGACTCCTTTCCAGCTGATCCCAGAATCTTTCAACTTGACAATTGAAGTTAACCCTCTCCTCTTTTTGATATCTTTTCCTTGTCCATTAATGCAGGGCTCTTTATATTTCTTCCCACGGATTTTGGAGCATCTCTATCTTTACAGTAGGCTCTCTTTCCATGACTATTGCAAAACGAAAGACAGCACTGTGACAAGATAGAAAGGTAACAACTCCTCCCTAAGAGATCAGTGACAGGCAGACTCCCCATTTAAGAACACACTGTCATAGAGGTCTAGAGAGAAATGAAATGTGGGTTTATTTTTGTTTTATTTTTAACTTTCCTGAGTTAGGTGGCTAATCCAATGTGCTGTTTTCTGAGGCACAGATGGAAACTTATCATGCAAATGAGTCTCTGAAGGAAATAAATTTTGTTTAAACTCTGCCTTAGGAACTTCAAGGGAATTCAGAACAGGATTTCTTTAATGATCTGGCCATATTCTGCTGCTGATTGCCAAGCTGCAAAAACGTTTGGCAGAGTGTTGGCTTCTGAGGTTTGGATGCCTTCCAATTAATCTGCCTTGGAATTCTGAAATATAAATAAATGAGTTCCAGCACAAACTTTTTGGATTTTGAACTGTCAGGCCTTTATTTCCCTCTGTGAGCATTTTGGTACAGAAACACCAGTCAAGCAGAAAGAAGAAAATTGATGGCCATTTTCAGAGGTTATTAATGACCATGATTTAAAAGAACAAAATGAGACTGAGTGTTTTAAAACTGCATGTGTCTTCATCGGACTGACCTCTGGCATAGAATTTCCAGAATGTTTTCCCTGAATTTGATTCAGGAGAGGAGGAACCAAGTGTCATTTGCTGCTTTGGTCCTTCTAGAAAGAAGATTCTGAATGGCATTTTGTTAAACATGACACATTTAGATTTGTTTTATTTTCTTGGCTGGTAGCCCAAACATTTTTCTAGCTAAATTCAGCATCCTACCATGGTGTGCTAATCCACCTTTAGACTTTGACTAAAGGCAAAATCTAGCATCCACAAAAAGGTGACTGGGTGGACATCCACAGGAGAGTGACTGGGTGAGCATTTCACCTTTGAGACCTGTACTCCCTTCATTGTTCTTCTGTTACCTCTAGCCATTTCAACTGGTTCCTGGAGAGTTCTGAATGAACTCTTTTATTTTAATTAAAGAAAAGATAAAGAAAATTTCTTCAATTATTCCTTGAACACACAGACATAAACAGATATGCATGCATGCACACACAGAGACAAATATACATACAGACACACATGTATGCACGCATACATGCAACACATATATGATGGCTAATATTGATTGGCAAGATCTATTGTCACCTAACAGCTCTACATCTCTGGATCCATTCAGAAGAAGTTTCTAGATTAATTGAGGTGGGACTATGAACCTGAAATGTGGGCACAAACTCTCTATAGGTTAGAGTTCCATAATGAATATAAAGGAGAATTTTAGTTGAGGACCAACTTTCACCTTGGTTTCCTGATTGCAAATGCAATGTGAGTTGCTTCCTCTCATTCCTGATGTCATGTTTTCCAACAGCATGATGGTCTGGAAATTCAAACTATAAGCCAAAATAAACTCTGCTTTCCTTTAGTTGTCTTCTTGTTACAGCACAGAGTACAAGAACTTACACTACAGGGGTGCATACTTGCAGGGATGCTCAGGAGACCATGTGCTTGTAGACTTTTCTGTAGCCACAGCTGTTTTGTTCATGGCTTTGGAAGCTGGAATCCACCCTAAAGTATTCCAAAGAGTAGATGTAGGAAGGTACAGCTACCAACTTCTTTCTTTGATGATTACCAAACACTTACAATAGGAATATACTCCTGTATATAATGTCCACTTCAGTAAGACTACGTCGACTTCCAGTTTTCCTTCAATGTTTCAGATACAATAAGAATTTCTTTACCTTTAATTTTTGTTTAAATAACTTTCTTCATATCAATGAAGTTTTGAATTTTATTTTTTACTTTAAAAAATTTCACTTCAGGGCTTGGGAAGTAGCTTGGGGATAAAGTGTTTGCCATTCAGATATGAAGATCTGAGTTAGGTCCCTAAGAGTCACATAAAACATAAAACAACTGAGTTTGGTTAGCTTTAAATGTCATAAATGACATAAGCAAGCATCAGCTGGGAAAAGAATTTCGATGAGGTATTGTCTACCTTGGGTTGGCCCTGGCTATGTATGGTGGAATTGTCTTAATTAAGTTAATTGATGTGGGTAGCACCATTTTCTAGACAGGAAGTCCTGAACTGTGCAAAAATAGAAAAACCAAGCTGAGCACAAGTAGCCTAGCGTGTAAGCAAGCACATGTGAATTCATGTCTCTGCTTCTGACTGTGGCAGTGGTGTGACTCACTGTCTCAAGCTCTCAGTTCTGCAACGTTTGGGCAGCGAGAGACTGTAATTGGGAACTATGAGCTAAAAGAAGCCCTTTCTCCCCAAACCTGCTTGTCAGGAGATTTAACCACAGTGACAGAAATGAACCTAGTACATGGGGTGTGGCTAGGGAGGCCAAAACCCTAGAGATGCAGATTTCTAAGGCCCAGTGGCCAGACAACCTAGCCTACTTGGTGAGTTCCAGGGCAGTGGGAGATCTTGTTTTAGAAACAGGTTGGGTTATGCCCAAGGAACAGTACCTGAGGTTTACCTCTGACCAACACGCATACACATGAACTCATTCAAACACACACTGAAACAGCCACACACACACACACACACACACATACGAACATAAATATGCAGGTATGCCTACACACAGCTCAACTCTGTGCAGCACGTTTTAAAAGGGAAAAACTTACTTTTAGTATTTGTCTTTCTGCAGTTATTGAGCTTATCTTATTGCTTATGAGTCTTTCCACAGGCTCATGTGAATGGAACAGCCATCCACCAGACCTGACCATGGGCTAGACGGACAGCTGGACAAGCCACCTGATGCCTTGAAATGGCTCTATTCAGTCCCCTCCACCAGATACAGCCCCTCACTGTATTTCAGGTCTTCTGGACATCTTAGAATAGAGAAGGCTCTGTGAAATCTGCAAGGCAAGCCAAAGATAGATTTGTTTTGCTATTTTCTCCTAGAGGACTGTCGTTCTCCCATTTTTCTTTTTGAACTCGCTAGGTGTACCTAGCTCTCCCAAGTTCTCCAGGATTTTGGGTAAGAACCTTCTTGTAACATCTATTACACTTTTTCTGCCTTTCCACCTTCTCTCTAGAGTCCTTTCCTCCTCCCAGTGTTGACTTAGCTTTAGAGTTCTCATTATTGTCGTGCAAACAGGTGGAAACTCTGATACATCTTTTCTGCTAAACCTGGTAGCTGACCTGCCTCAGTCAGAACCTGGATAAAAGGCATTCCCCATCTTGGTAACATGCAATGGGCAGCTGGGAATTTTGCTAGACTCCAGTGAGGAAATTGCCATGGGCTCCATTCACCAGAAGATATCCTGCCTGCGGATAGTTTGGTGAGTGTGTGAATCAGGTGAGACTCTTCTACATGGGACTGGGCTGCAGACAGAAGGAAGTTCTGAGTGAAAACCAGATGCAGCATGTAGAAGGCCTGGAAGACATGACAGGAGGTGGTGAGCATGGGAGGGTATTTTTAGTTTTCTTTCTGTTGTATTTGTTTTGCTTCTGAGACAGAACCTCACTCTTACCTAGGCTTCTCTTAAATTCCTGTTGATGTCATCCTCTTGCTGCAGATCCAGAGCAGCTGGGATGATAGGCTCAAGTTTCTATGTGCGGCTCTGATTCATGTTTGTTTTGACTTTTTTGTCTCTGAGAGATTTGACCTAGTTACCAAAAGAGAAAGGATCTTTTCTCCCTGATCCACCCCATTAGCTGTGGGTCTCTGAGGCCATTTATCCTCAGCATTCCATTGGCTTTGGCTGGCACAGTTGTTTCTTAGAAAAGGACTTAAAAGGCTTAAAAAATAGGAATGGAGAGATGGTGTATTTGGTCTTTTTCATCAGTCTTTCTTGGGGAGAGCCAGCCCCCAAATAATGACACAGAGACTTATTATTAATTATGAAAGCTTGACCTTAACTTAAGTTTGTTCCCAACTAGCTCTTGTACCTTAAATTAACCTGCTTCTATTAATGTACATTTTTGCTATGAGACTCTTTTTTTTAACCTCTCCTGCATTATGTACATCCCACCTGCTCCATGTCTTACTGGTGACTCGTGTGTACCTAACTTCCTCTCTGATTCCTCTTGCTCCCTGGGAATCCCACCTATTCTCTCCTGCCTAGCTATGAGCCATTCAGCTCTTTATTAAGCCAATAACAACAACACATCTTCACACAGTGTAAAAAAAAATATCCTGCAATAAGATAGATCACTAGTCAAGAGCCACACTGCTCTTATTGAAGACCTGGGTTTGGTTTCCACTTTTTTTTTTTTTTTTTTTTTTTTTTTTTTGTAGCTTTCAACTGTCTGTAACTCCAGGTCTTGGAGTTTCATCAAGCCTTTCTGACCTCCACTGGCACTGCAAGCACATGATACATGGACAGACATACAGGTAAAAATCTTATGCACAAAATAAAATAAAACTCAGAGAGTGGGAAACTGAAGTGCTTCATGAGTTAATGCCAATGCAGAAAGTGGCCTTTCTAGTTTTCTTAGAATTGTAGACTCCATGGATCCTAATGGAGGAATGAGGAAAGCTCTGGGTCTCTCAATTTTCCTCTTTTCTTATAAGTTACCTTCCTTTCAACTTTAGGTACATAGGGATATCTGGCCTTTCTGCCCTTTTTTTTTTTTTTTTTTTTTTTTTTCGAGACAGGGTTTCTCTGTGGCTTTGGAGCCTGTCCTGGAACTAGCTCTGTAGACCAGGCTGGTCTCGAACTCACAGAGATCCGCCTACCTCTGCCTCCCGAGTGCTGGGATTAAAGGCGTGCGCCACCATCGCCCGGCCTTTCTGCCCTTCTTAAGGATGCTAATTGGATTTTATGGAAAACACTGAGGGCCCAACACAGACTGGAACATTAGTGGAGGCAGGAATGCAAACAGCACCAAACAAATGAGAAATGTTACCTTACAGGCTTTCTTGGATTCTGAGATGGAAACGTGTGCCCAGGCCCAGTAGCGTTTTTATTTGTTTACTTAGGCACATGTCAACACAGTTTTTAGGTGAGGGAGGCCCCATGTGGCCCCGTCAATGCGATATGTGCTGGGACAACCTGTGTCATTGACAAGGAGGAGCATATAAGAGCTCCTTCTTGTGAGTACTTCTGCGATCTCTGCCTTTCTTCCTCATCAACTAGAACCAAGAGAACTGAAACAAACAGTACCAAACAAATGGGAAGAGCTGTCTTGAATGTGCCTGGGTCTATGAATCATTGAACAAGCAGAGTGTCCTCAGAATCTTCTACTGGACTGGGTGATGAACAGGAAGTGAGCTTCCTGTGTTAAGTCACTGTGGTTTGCAGGTTATTTGTTAAACATGTGGTGATGTTTTGAAGAAAAATGTCCTTTGATGCAATTTTCTGTCATTTAGATTATCAGATGTATTAATTCCTAAATTACATAACAAGAAACTACATAAAGATACACATTTTCTTTTTTTTTAAATTTATTTATTTATTAAGGATTTCTGCCTCCCATTTCCCTCCCCCTCCCCCGATCAAGTCCCTCTCCCTCATCAGCTAGAAGAGCAATCAGGGTTCCCTGACCTGTGGGAAGTCCAAGGACCGCCCACCTCCATCCAGGTTTAGTAAGGTGAGCATCCAAACTGCCTAGGCTCCCCCAAAGCCAGTATGTGCAGTAGGATCAAAAACCCATTGCCATTGTTCTTGAGTTCTCGGAGTCCGCTATGTTCAGCAAGTCCGGTTTTATCCCATGCTTTTTCAGACCCAGGCCAGCTGGTCTTGGTTGATCCATCTCATGTACGTCAGTCCCTTCAGGACAGGGGATATGTAAGAATTTCCTGGCTAGGGAGAAAGGGTTGTGATAATTGGTACTGTGCTGCAGTTTATCATCTCTGTAAATTGAGAGATCAAAGCCAAAGATGAAAATCAAACAGAATCAGAAACAACAGTAACAAAATGATGATTGTGAATCTACACAGTGAAATCAGGTCCCTGCATCTATGTTCAAACCTTAGCTCACATGGTTTTGGTGCATTCTCATGTCATTTAGGTATAACTTCAATTATTTAGTCCAAACTTATTTTCTTAGTCTCTTAGGTCACCACACTTAATTTATTAAAAAATTTAAACTTGTTGTTGTTGTGTGCATATGATGATATGTATGTGCTGGGAGAAAGTCTATGTGCTGTGATGCACACATGGAGGTCAAGGTACATCTCTGTGGAGTTGATTTTCTCCTTACACCTTTGTATAGGTTCTGGATATTGAAAAAAAATTGTTAGCTTAAAGTGGCTAGTAATTTGATCTGTGAGCCTTCTTTCTGGTCCTCAAATTCCTTTTTACTTCACATTCTTGATCTAAATCCCAAAAGTATGTGTAATATTTAGGGATTTCAAGAGAAATGAAACCAACAGGGCACATGAGTATGTATATAGAGTTGTGAATTGCTTAACAGTGGGGCTACCTCTGAGAAATCTGCTATTCAGTGATTCCATCATGATGAGAGATCTTATTGAATACTCTACACAGATCCACATTATCTACACATGCCTAGGCTAGATTTTGATCGGGTAGAGATACTGTTTACATGGTTGCTTGGTGATAGAAACTATACACAGAGGATTCTCTACACAAATTAAACCATGTCCTTTATCTATTGTAGGTTGAGAATATCATGGGTTTAAAATGTAGGTCATGCTCCAGACTTAGCCACATGAACTCCTGTGAGTATCAGTTGTTTGCCCTGGTGGACCAATACTACAAGAGAGTACAATACTGCATATTGCTATCCTTGAAAAAGATATCAGCTGAAGATCAGAAAATACAGTGTTTCCTGAATGTGTATCACATCAAAGGCTGGAAGGTAAGCAGCAGGCATTCGTTGAAGCATTCCTTAGGATCTACAACTAGCTGCCTAAGACTTGCACAAAGATAGACCATAATTGCCTCTGCTGATAAACTTGGCAGCACATCACTGCTATAGGTGAGATCAGATATTTTTCCATATGTGAGGCAATACTTCCTTGTCAATCTTGGAGAGTCAGGGAGTAGACTGATCGTGCCACAGGAGAAGATAAAGGTGGAAGAAAAGAATCAAAGGTAAGGAGTAAGGTATGTCATGGTGAGACATAAATTGGCTAGTAAGTAGAAGAGAAATACAGTTCCGTGGAGGTGCAAGGAAATAAAAAATCAACTCCTACACAGAAATACCATCTTCTCTACTCTATCCTGTTGTCTGGACAGTGAACCATTCTTGTTTCTTTTTTTAAGATTTTTTTAAAAAGTTTTTCTCATTCTAAAATACAATAAGTATTACTTCCCATGTGATTCATAAAATATTTGGTAACAGAAACTATGCTTTATATTAGTTGAATATCTTCATGTAACAACATTAATCACTATAAATATTCAGTGGGTCTTCTAGGCTCGATCTCTTTGCTCTGAGTAAACTGTCAAACTTTATTTAGTTGGGCAGCAGGTATGTAAATATAATAAAAATGTATTCTTATAGAATGTTAAAGATAGTTAAATCTCAGAACAGAAAAAAAATTATGTAGAGAAAGAAAATATGTGAGAAGAAATGCTGTTTCTAATTATTTTCTCCAAGAGGCGCGCACAGAAGGTTGCTCTCAGATGTGAGCTTCATGCACCTGAACTGTTGGACATTTGGTCCACAAGCTGCTGAGTGAGAGTCTTTTCAGGACACATTCTTGGTCATATGATGACTAATGTGCTTAAAGTTGCACACAAATGGTTAGGCGTTTCACAGAGCAGTTTACAGAACTCAAAGTCAAACCCAAGGTCAGAGAGCTTTTTTAGTATGACTGTGAAGAGCTCAAAAGATGAGCTGTAGGCAGGAGTGGGCTTGAAGCACCTGCGTATTTTTTAAATATTCATGCCTCTGTTGATAACTTCATCTTAAGTCAGGCTTTTGTTTCTGATTTTCTTTAAAGTCAAAAGATAAACAAGTCCCTGTAAAACCTTCTCTCTCGTCGGTTATCAATTTAACTGTGTCGCAGATCAGTTGTAGCTCCCTGGATTGTCTGGATTGGAGAATGCAGGTTCTCTCTTCATCCCACCGAGATGGGAAATTCAGAACACAGAGAGAAGATAAGACACTTGACTTCCCAATGAGCCCCATTCACTGTCTCAGTCTCTGTGAATTAGGAAAATGGACATGTTCTCTGCAGAGGTGCCCACATGGGGCGATTGAGTCTCTTTGATCCTAGTAGATTCAAAGATGAATTTCTTTTGGGACTTAGTATCCAGCAAGGCTGTGGTTTTCTCAATAAGAAAACTTCTTCTCTCTTTTATATTGTAGGTATTCTCTCCTGTGTATATCTGGGCTGCTGAGATTTAAGTTGCAAGTTGCTTTTGACAACATCTTACTTTATCATCCTTATTTTCCTGACTTATCATTTAAAAATACTTTTGAAGTTTATGTATTTCAGAAAGCATAGTGAAACCCTTCTGAGAATGAGGTTTGATATATGCAATCAATATGAATAAATAATGTATGAAATAATATTTGAATGGCTTTTCCTTGTTCACTGAGTGAAGCAATCTATCTTTTTCTACATCCCTTTAACTCATTAGACTGCAATAGTTCAGTGAGAGCTTAAGTAGCTGGTGGGTAGAGCTGATGTGGAATTCCTCTCTGTATGCTGTGAATATATTTTATTGCCATTGGTTAATAAAGAAATTACTTTGGGCCTATGGCAAGGTAGAATAGAGCAAAGCAGGAATTCCAAGCAGAGATAGAGGAGAAAAGAAGGCAGAGTCAGGGAGATGCCATGTAGCTGCTGAAGGAGAATGATGCCTGCCCTGGAACTTTAGTTGTAAACAAGCCTCATGGTAAAATACAAAATAATAGGAATGGGTTAATTTAAGATGTAAAAATTACTTAATAAGAATCTTGAGTTAATAGGCCAACCAGTGTTGTAATTAATATAGTTTCTGTGTTATTATCTGGGTATGGGTAGCTGGGAAATGAACAAGCAGCCTATGTCTACATACAGCCAAATCCCACCACGGTAAAAATCTAATGGAGACATTTTTTATAAAAAAAAAAATTCAGGTTAATTTCACACAAGAGACAGACATTATCATTCTTTCTTTTGTTTTTTTCTTTCTTTCTTTTTTTTTTTTTCAAGATAGGGCTTCTCTAAGTAACAGCCCTAGCTATCCTGGAACTAGCTCTAGTAGACCAGGCTGGCCTCAAACTCACAGAGATCCACCTGCCTCTGCTTCATGAAGGCTGGTATTAAAGGTGTGCAGCACCACTGCTTTGCTATAAATGGATGTTTTTATGGTTCTTGATATTCAATGACTTTTTCCTAAAAGCTTCAACAATTATTGCTACCACCAACTGTGAACTGAGCAAGATTACCAGAATCCCCCATCTTTGCCAGAGCCAGGATTTATTGTACTACTTTTGTCTATATTAATAAGAATTAGTCATTTATAAAGTTGGTTTCTTGAGGGAGACACCATAAATTTTGGGAGACATCATAGATTCTGAGGGAGTTCCTAGTTTGACAAACTGATTTTTCTTGAAAGGAAGAATTATGACAGTTTTCTGGAATAAGTCCTTAGCAATGCTATATTCACACTGTATGTAATGCTATATTTAAATATGGAGATCTGATTGACTGAAAAATATGATCAGGGTTTAAGGATTTAAAAAAGTGGATCCTAGTAAGAAAGACTGATTGTCCTTTTCCAGCGAGAAGACATGAAGGCTGAGGTGTAATGAATAATGAAGTCATAAGTAAAACACTTACTAGTCATTTGTTGGGTGAATTAATGAAGTTAATAATCAATTAATTTTTTGCCACCAAAGATGGAAAAACTATTTTAGGGGATGGGAAGATGACTCAAAGAGCTGAGTTTGGATTTCTATATCCCATGTTAAAAAACAAAAACAAAACTAAACAAAAAAAAGAAAAAGAAAAATTTTTGAAAATAAAAATAAAGGCTATTTAAAAAATGAGCAATACAAAGTAAAGAAGTTGTTTCCTACTTCTTAAATTACATATATGAGTATTTTTGCTGTTTTCCTAACAATTAACAAACTAATTACAACAGTTTTACATAAGAGAGTTGCCAGAGAAATCTACATAAGTTTAAAGAAGGATGATTAAGGAGATCCTAGACCCATGAGCTACTTTTTATCACAATTATAAATTACTAAGGAAATGGTTTAGATTGTCCAATTATGTGAAGATGAGGAAAGACTAAGATGTAGATACACAAAGTGGGGTCCCCATTCCTAAATATGGTAGCCAGTCATCACTGTAGATTTCAGTCAATAACTTAGAAAATACTATTAAAAAGATGTGTCTCTCCCAGGCATTGTCTCAAATTTTTTCATTCTATCCCTGACTCAGGGATTACCTTACTCTCTCTTACTTGTAAATAATCCCGTAACTTTTGGACCCTAGAGGTCCATTATATACAAATTTGATTTTATTTTTATCTATAGTGCTCTATATTCCAGAAGAAAATCAATGAATCTGGGTTGTCCCTGTTCAGAGAAAAAAAGAAAGCTGATCAGAACTATATGTGTCAGAAGAATGGGGAGTTCAAATCCACCAGTCATTTGACTTTATGATTTTTTTTAATTGTGGAATTGTTTAACTCCCAGAATGAATTGTTAGGTGACAGAAGTGGGCTTGGTTTTCCCACTTGTATTAGCCAATCCAATTTGAGGGGCAAGGTGTTTTGAGGTATATAAGTTTTCTCCAAATTCTGAGATCCCTAAGGTCCATCTCTGACTATCTATCTGCATCTGACCTGGGTGGGCCCTCAGCAATTCCTTTGACTTCATGAAGTCAAGGCTTATTGAAGGATGAAAAAATAAGGATGACTGGAGGGCCTAGCATATCATCTTGTACAACATCCAAGATGTCCCTGAACTGCAGTGATAAACCCTCAGTGGGTTGACACTCAGCAGCATTCAAATAAAGATATACAGGACCAACGTTCCCATCTTGAAACACAGAGGACAGAGGGCAGAGGACTCCTCAGAGAGGCTCATGGGAACTGATTGTTCTGCTTCAGATTTCTCACAGTATTTGAAGAGAACCTGAATTGTACACTGATCAGTATGGGTAGGGCAGTGTCTGGTCACTAGAAGAGACTGATTGGAGCAAATAACATCCTCTACCAAGGCTCAGCTCCTTTGGTTGGGATGAGTGGTATAGTCCTGTTGTGTAGCCCCACCTATGGTAAGTATTCTGCTCCAGCTGCTAGTAATAAAGCTTCTACTCCAGTATTACTGGTCATCTCATCAAAGACACTTTATCTGCTTATAGTTCCTCTCAGCTAGCCAAGATAATGTTACCTACAGCTTCCCGACTACGGCGGGAATGGCCCCCATAGGCTCATATATTTAAATGCTTAGTCACCATAAACTGTTTGAGAAGATTAGAAAAATTAGGAATTTTGCCTTTTTAGAGGAAATATGTTGTTGTGGGTGGGCTTTGAGGTTTCACAGTCCTATGCCAGGCATAGTCTCTCTTTATCTGTCTGCTGTTTGTATACAGGGTGTAAGCTCTCAGCTGTGTGCCTTCCTACCTGCTGCTATGCTCCCTTAAATAACTGATCATAGACTAATCCTCTGAAACTGTAAGCCAGTCCCCAATTAAATGCTTTCTTTTGTAAGAGTTGCCTTGATCATGATGTCTCTTCACAGCAAAAGGCCATTGACTGCCCCACTTTGTTTTAATGGAACAAATAGAGCTTCTACTCTTGTCCCATGTTCAGAGGCTACAAATGGATAGCTTTTCATGCATACCTAAAAAGAGCTACTTCTTCCGCTGTGTTGATGCCAGTGTTTTAGGGAATCTTTTTGATCACTGCATATGCTATCAGCTTCACTGTTGGGGTCACCTCACCATGTCTGATCCAGAGTAATAGATTCCTGGTCTATTGGCTGTTTTCATTCAGAGTTTGGTTGCTACACTATGATTGCTTCCTGGAGTTAGCCAGGCCACATCTGTCTTAACACATGCATTCAATCAGCATAAGAATGCCTCATTTGCACATAAAGAGTTAAGGCACACCTAGAGTCATGCTCAGCACAAAAGGATATCCAGTCTTTCTTCTCTGGCTTTGGTGCAGCACTGGGGCATCTTTTACCATTATTCATGGGTAGAATAAAAGGTGCATTCTTGTCTTCAAGAATATGCTAGGTGTAAAACTCCTGCCCCTGCAGATGTAGGTGAGAGTGTGCCTAATGAGCAAACAACCGAATAATGAGCCAGTAAGATTTGGGAACTAAGGTGATAATCTACCAATTTGTTGGTAAGAAGTGAATCCGAATCTTGTTCATACAAAAACTTCTGCCACCATATTGCAATGGTGCTTACATACTGTATTTTTCATCACATGCACATGCGTGTGTGTTTGTGTGTACATGTGTACACACACCTGAGTACAGGTGTCCTCAGAAGGCAGAAGCAGGCATCTGCAGCTGGAGTTACAGGTGGTTGTGAGTCACCTAATGAGGGTTCTGGGATCTGGATTCAGGTCTTCTTCAAGAGCAGTGTGTTGTAACCCTTGAGCCTACTCTCCAGCATTAAGAATTGTTTTTCAAAGCTATTTCTTTTTACCTTCATGTTATCACTCATTATTAAGAACCACAAATACTTTCATGTTTTTATCTATACTCTCACATACAAAAATTTTATCTGGAAAGACTAATTCAGTTTAGTTGAAAATAAAAAGAAACGTACTAGAGGAAAGCAGAGGCATGATTCCTTTAAAAGAAGGCTTCCTGACTCGGAGTTAGCAGCAAAAACTGTACAGCTCCTTTAAGAGGCAGCTTCCTGGTTTGTGCTGGTGCTGTTATGGAGCACTTAAATGGGGTCTGTGAGCAGGGTGTTACAAATTGCTTAATGATAACATAGGCCTGCTGTGTCCCTGGAGCTGGGGTGGTGAGCATGGCTGGCAGAGGCAGTGAACATGCCTCTGCAATCTTGGACTGGGTGTGGTGTGTGTGTGTCCTGCAGAATGTCTCACAGACTCTTTTATGAAGCAGAAATGCCAAAGGATCATCTCTCCTTTAGGCAAGTTCAGCAGTCATTTTTGTGTAGGTCCTGGATGTTCAGTCAATACAGCATAACATCAAACAGTCCAGGCAAGAATAGTTTTGTTGCCCAAAGGGACAACAAACCCCATAAGAAGTCTCTTTGATACCCATCTTCCTCTTGAAGTTATTGGAGCAGATGTGTCTTATTGTCATGAAAAGTTATGTTATTAAAATATCTTAAATACCATATTTTGAAGGTCTCTGAAAGATTTGAAGTATACCCATCTAACTGAAATATATCTCTCCATATATAGAAAACCTAACTAATATGACTACAAGCTTGATATTATAGATGACTCTCTATTAACCTATATTTTTAATTATATATTATATTTTTAAATGAGCTTCACACACAATACCTTAATCAAGAGCAGAAATACACATATAACAAAATTGACCTTAATATTTTATTAATAAACCAAGATCCATACCAGTCCAAAATATTTATCTCTATATCAAAATATAATGATATATCATATCATTATATTTTGAAATATAAACAAACATTTATAAACAACCTTTAGGAATTATTGTGGGTCCTGATAATCTTATGTGGACCTAAAGGAACTTTAGAATTATGGTCAAGTCCTGACTGGAATATTCTATGAGGCTTGATCATATCAACTAGCAGTCTTGAGGCTGTTCTGGATGTAGAACTCAGACATCTAGTCCATCTGTTCCTACTGGAGATTTCTCAGGGCATCTTCCTTGTTCAAACCTGATTTTTCTTAACCCAGAATGAATCCGCAGCCTCTCATTTCCTGTGGAAACAAAAGCAAAGCCTCTTCTTCAAAGTAACATATCTTTTGACTTAAATTTTGATATAAAGGCATTTTCAAAATATAGATGTTGGATTAATCCAGCAGCATCTGTAATTAAATATCTTTGAGCAGCTGTTGCTCCTTCCTCAGCCATCAAACAATTCAAAGACAACATAATATCATACAGTACCAAGATTCTCTGTGTATTTTTCTTCTTTACATGGCTTTATTTTAAACTATTTTACTTTTATGTGGATATAGTCAACCATGTTGGAGCATCAATTTGCAGTAGAAGTCAATTCATTTGCTCCTGGACCCTCAGACCCAAAATAATCACATAGAAATTATGTTTGTTAAATCACTGCTTGGCATATTAGTGGTAGTTTTTTATTTGCTAGCTCTTACATCCTAAACTAACTAATCTCCATTGATCTGTGCATTGCCACGTGGTTGTGGCTTAGCGGCAAGGTTCAGTCCAGCATCTTCTCTGGTGGGGCTACATGGCTTCTTTTGATTCTGCATTTTCCCCCATCATTTAGTTTAGTATTCCCTGCCTACCTCTATTCTGCTCTGTTCAGGCCCAAGATAGTTTCTTTTTTAGCCAAGGGTATTTACAGTATACAGAGGGGAATCCCACATCAATATGTTACTTGGTCTTTTTCCTTTGCAACTCTTAATATTCTTTCTTTATTCTGTATATTTTGTGTCTTGATTATTAAATGGTGAGAGGAATTTGGTTTTGGTCCAATGTATTTGGTGTTGTATAAGCTTTTTGTACCTTCATAGATATATCCTTCTTTATGTTGAGAAAGTTATTGTCTATGATTTTGTTGAATATATTTTCCGTGCCTTTGAGCTTGAGTTTTTCTCCTTCTTCTATCCCTATTATTCTTAGGTTTGATCTTTTTAAGGTGTTCCAGATTTCCTGGATGTTTTGTGTTAAGAATTTGTTGGACTTGAATCTATTTCCTCTATAATACCTATAACACCTGAGATTCTGTCTTCCATTTCTTGTATTCTGTTGGTTATTGTTGGACCAAAATTAACTCAGGGCCTATATCTTGAGGACTGTAAGACAGAGAAAAGCCTGGTTTGAGTTTGAAGAATAGTCAAAGCTACCCACTGAGGATGAAACAGGAAAATCTAGATAGGTGCCCCTCCAGTCAGAGGGAGGGCTTGGCTGTCTCTCATTGGCTGGAGGTACCCCCACATCACACAATGTCACTTAACCTATATAAACTGATGCTCACAGTAATAAACTGAGTTCCTGCTTTGACTTGACTCCCTATTGTATCTAATTGTTCTGCATTGTGGAGCTGTGGAGCTGATTGTCCTGAGTTGTGAGGCTGCAGAATGGGCAGATAGCACACTCACTTTTCCTGGGGAATAAGGCTAAGGAGGCTTGGCAACTAGTGCCACAACATGGGGTGACTGATTCTAGGGCAAAGTGGTTGGTCAATGTGAGTGCAACCTCACACAAAGAATGACCCAGCACTTAAGGCAGTGAGATATATGCTACTCTTTTGAGTCCTGGAATTGTCAGACCACACTGCCATCCAGGCGTGGGAGAATATAACTACCCTGGTCCCTGAGTACCCACTGGGATTCTTTCTTATTGGAAATGTAGAACCAGTTGAAGACTCTGGCCAGAGAAAGGGAAAAACACTTTGATATACCCCCACCATTGGGATTCTACCCAACTATTATGACCCTTAAGGCTTGTTTTCACTCCACAGCTCTGCCTCCCCCAATGACAGGTAAGAAAAAGGTCAGAGAACAGGAGAGGTCTAAAGAATCTAAAAATAACCAAATGACCAGGAGGGCAGGGGAGAAGGAGGTAGGCGAGGAGCAGGAAAAGATCAAAGATTGGCAGAGGACTCAAGAATCCTAGAGACCAATTAACCAAAAGAATGGGAGAAAAGCGGACAGCCAAGGTGAATAACAAAAAAATGGGTGCAATTTACTGAAGAGCTGTCCCAAAGGGAAGCAATATGGCAGGCAGAGGCAAAGACAAAAAGGAAAGTAGATATTGCCTGTGACAAGGAGTGGCCACCTCCTTCATGCCCCCAGCCATGCTGGGAAAGATAAAATGGGAGAGGGGAATGGGACAAATAAGGGGGCACCATCTTTGCCAGGAGGTAATGAATATACTAGCAAAGTTGGGGCTGTCACACAGAGGAATGCGGGGCAGTGCCTTCTGGAGATCCTAACCATATTTATAATGAGGCCTATAGGGCTAAGGTTTACGGACCCCAAGCCTTCCTGGTCAATGTTGCCCCTGATCCTAACCTCCCCCTAGCCTGTTATACTTGGGAATCTAAGGACTTGAAAGAAGATTTGAGAAAGGCAGTAGCTGAGGATGGCCCCAGCTCCCCTTGAGCCATGACCCTCCTTCAGGAGGTAGTCTACTTACCTTTGTGTCCCGAAGGACTGGTATGGTATGGCTAAGTCTACCCTGAGGGGATCCCAATATATTAAATGGACAGCCTTCTTTAAGGAGGCCTGTCACACTAGGGCAAAATTCAATAGAACGACCCGCCCTCCCACCAATTCCCACCACTTACCCGATGCTAACTGGTACAAAGGAAGGCTTTTCTACTGGGGTACAACAAGCCACAATTACGGTTCCGTATCAGGACCAAGCTGGAGGAGGGACCCACGGAATCACCTATAGCTGGCACGATGCAAAAGCTGGGAGAGCCACTTCTGGACCTTATTGTCCACGTGCAGACAAGCCTTGAGAGGAAATTGCCCTCCACTTCTTGGGCTTAGAGACCAATTTAATAAGCTCCTAGTCTAGGAAGGTATGAACCAAGATACCAGGATGGCTTTGCTGGTCTTAGGGATGGATCCATGAGTCAATGGGTTGTGGCATCGCAGAATGTCGGGACCCAGTCACATACCAACTAGACTCTTGTGATGGCCCTTCAGGCCCAGACCCAACCTCTAGCCTCTTCTATTACTCAGGCCTTGGTGGCTGGACATCAAATGCAAACACCTTGGAAATGCTTCTTATGTGGTCTACTGGGGGTATTTTAAGAGGGATTACCCCCAGAAGGGCAATAAGACCCAGGTGCAGAAGGGTCACTGGAAATTCTCCCTTGTGGATAAGGCCCTTGATGAGCCCCTGGAACAGTTCTGTATTTGTGATACATAAGCCTAATGGGACCTGGAGAATGTGACAGGACCTAGGAGCAATCAATGCCCATATGGAGCTAGTAGGGACCCCTCTAAGGGGCTTACCTTGGACCTCAACAATCCCTTCACAGTTTCACCTCACTGTAATCAGTCTAAAGGACTGCTTCTTCTCAATTCCTCTTCATGAGGAGGTTTGCGAAAAGTTTACCTTTTCCATTCCTCTTGACCTGATGAAAGATATGAATGGGCTGTTCTCCCACAGAGGATGGCCAATAGTTTAAAACATTTTGCCAACATTTTTATAGTATACTCTCTCTCTCTCTTATTTTGGCAAAGATAATACCCTTCAATATGTTTAAATAGATGATCTTGTCATTGGGCATTTGGAGGAATCAGGGCTAGCTCCTGGGGTAACCACTATTGTTGATATCCACCAACAACATGGTTTTAAAATAGCCCCAAAGAAAATACAAAAGTTACCTCCATTTTATATATTGGGGATCCCAGTTAACACTTACTCAAGCCTAAACAAATAAACCCCAATTAATCCTGCCTGAGCCTCTCACTTTATTGGGGTTACAAAAGATACTAGGGAAATTAACTGGGTAAGGTCCTGGTTACCTGTAGAGACTGGGAGACTAGATGATCTCCTAAAAGGGAGGCAACCTTCTGAGATCATTTTCTTACCCCCTGAAGGCTATCAGGAACTCACTGAATTTGTCAATGAGCACCATCAGGCTTCTTTGGTGAGATATAATCCTAACATTCCAATCCAAGGCTGGATGTTCTTGGAGAAAAAGACCATGCTGGCTGCCATTGTTCAGCAGTCACAACCATTAGAATGGGTACACATCACCCTGGGGGGCACTCCCATAGTATACTCTCTAGTCAATCAAATAGCTTATATGATTATAAAATCATGGACCTGTCCCTCTCACATTATGGAAGAGATCCCTCTAAATCAATAATTCCATTTAAAATTAAGGATTTAGAATGGGTGGCCAGACATTGTTCTTGATCCCCTGGAGGGATTTCTGGGGATGCTGGACACCCACTTTGGGGAGTCCCAGTGGTTAGGAAGCTATGTCAAGAACTACACTGAAGAGGCTCCTTAGTCTTTTCTTCTAGGCCCCTACCCCAAACATTCACTGTTTGCACAGATGGTAGGAAGAATGGGACTGCCTTTGTAGTTTTCCTTGCAGCTGGGACTAAGACAAAGATTACCAAAATTCTCCCTTGTGGACAATATAAATAAATGATGGCCATATATATTGCCCTACAAGAGGTCCCAGAACTCTGCAACCTCTATTTAGACTGCTCTTATTTTTTTTTTTAAAAAAGATTTTTATTTTATTATTTTTTATAACTTTTTTTATTGAGAAAAGTAGAAAAAAAAACAAGTTTCCACCTCCTCCCAGCCTCCCATTTCCCTCCCCCTCCTCCCACCCTTCTCCCCCTCCCCCCATTCCTCTCCCCCTCCCTCTGGGGTGCACCCACCCACTGAGACAGTGGAGCTGATCTATTGGGAGCTCACCAAGGCCAGCTGGACTGTGACTGAAAAAGCATGGGATAAAACTGGACTCTCTGAGCATGGCGAACAATGAGGGCTGATGAGAAGCCAAGGACAATGGCACGGGGTTTTGAACCTACGTAATGTGCTGGCTTTGTGGGAGCCTAGCCAGTTTGGATGTTCACCTTCCTAGACATGGACGGAGGGGGGAGGACCTAGGACTTACCACAGGGCAGGGAACCCAGACTGCTCTTATGTGGTGAACCTACTGCCACACTTACCCTATGCCTATATCAGATTGGATGCTAATACTATTTCTGCCTTGATGATACAACTCAGATCACTCTTAGAAGGTATTCAGTATCTTAGAGTGTTGAAATAGGAACGGCTAGCTTTACCCGAAATAATTACACGGAAACTGTATTCTTTTAAACACCGCTTGGCCCATTTCTATCTAGCCTCTTCTAGGCTAGCTCTTGCACCTGGACTAGCCCATTTCTAATAATCTGCTGTAGCCTACAAGTTGGCTTACCAGGAATGATCTTAACCTGCATCTGCCTGGAGTGGGAGAATCATGGCGACTCCTCCACTCAATTTCTTTCTCCCAGCCTTCTATTCGGTTTACTCCGCCTACCTATGTTTTAACCTATGAGGGCCAGCCAAGCAGTTTCTTTATTGCTTAACCAATGAAATCAACAAATTGATATATGACACTCCCACATCATTAGAGGACACCAAAACCTCCCTGCCCTCATTTCCCAAGGGAACGCTGCTATGAATGTTACAGCCTCAGCCTGTCTCAACTCTGCCCATACAGAATGCTACTCAAATGCATGACTTAACTCATGTCAACTGGAGAGGACTCATATATAAAGCAAAGGAAGCCTTGCAGTTATACTTGCATCTGTAGCTTCCATTCTGTTACTCAGATTTTCCATTTCCAAAATTCCCCCAATTTGTGTTTTTTTTATTGCCTCTATTTCAGTTTTCAAGTCTTGAACTGTTTGATTTTTTTATGAGTTTCTTTAAGAGATTTATTGATTTATTTCATTTTTTTTTGTCTTTTTTCCCAATTTTTAAGAGAAATTTTCATTTCCTCTTTAAAAGTCTCCATCACCCTCATAAAGATACATTTAGAGTGATTTTCTTCTGTTTCTTCTGTGTTAGGGTGATCAAGTCTTCCTTTTGTATGACCACTGGGTTCTGTTGTTAACCTGTTGCTTTTTAGGTTGTTGCATGAAGTCTTGCATTGGTGCCTGCAGTGCCTTTGCCTCTTGGTTTAATAATTGGAGTTACAGTCTGTGTCCTTAAGAGTTATTTTTGGTCTGATCTATACTATCACTGTCTCTGTCTCAGGGAGCTGCTCAGGTCTCTCTTCGTCTACTCTTCTGGTCCACTCTCTTGGTCTGCTCTCTTTGTACACTCTCCAGTCACAGCCCGTGCTTCAACACTGTGGAGGTGTTGGGGCAGCCAACCTGCAGGAAGCTTGCCTGCTGGCTGACTAGAGAAGCTGTGGCAGTGAGGGGGGGGGTTCCCGGAGTTTTGCCCCATACCAAGGGCCTAGAAAGTGGGGTGTCCAGCTGGGTGGATGAACACTCACTTCCTGGTCCATTCTGGTTCCTCTGAGGTCACAGGGGATAGGTGCCACAGAAATTCTTATAAAGGAAAATGTTTAATTAGTCTGGCTTACATTTTCAGAGGTGTAGTCCATTATCATGGTACAACATGGTGGCATACAGGCAAACATGATGCTGAAGTTGGGAGTCCTACATCTTGATAGGCAGGCAAAAGGAACTGCCCTGTCTCACTATGGCTTGAGCCTATATGAAACCTCAAAGCCTGCTTCCACAGTGACAAACTTCCTTCAACACCTATTCCAACAAGTCCGTATCTCTTAATAGTCATTTTGGGGACCATTTTATTTCAAACCACCACATTCCACCCCCTGACCCCAAAGGCTTACAGCTATATCATAATACAAAAACACATTCAGTACAACTTCAAAAGTCCCCACAGTCTGTAACTGTTCCAAAATTATTTAAAAGTCTAAAATTCAAAGTCTTTTCTGAGATTCATGTAATAATATCTTAACTGTAAAATCAAAATAAAAAGCATATCACATACTTCCAACATATAACAATACAGGATATACCTCAACATTCCAAAACACAGAGAAGGGAGAATAGTGTGGAAATTCTGGACCAAAACAAGACTGAAAATCAGCTGAGCAAGCTTCAAACTCTGCATCTCCATGTCTGATGTCAAAGTGCTTTTCAGATATCCAACTCCATTCACTTTGTTAACTGCAACACACTTTTCCCTTGGGCTGGTTTTACTCCTTATTAGTTGCTGACGACAGCAGGTATTCCACAACTCTGGCATCTCTAACTTCTTGGGTTTTCGAAGGTAATCCAGGCTTTTCCTTCACAATGTCACACAATGGCCTCTCTGGGCCTCCATTCATGAACATGCCCACCACATGACTGGCCTCAGTGGCTTTCCTTAGTTGTGTAGGAATTTTCCATAGCTTTCTTCTATCTCTGTAAAGTCAGAACCATGTGGCCCAAACTGCCAAGTTCTACTATTGGCTGGGGATTGAACTTGACCCTCTTGTTCAATTCCATCTTCACTTTCTGTTTTCAAAGATTTTCTTTACTGTATAAGTTTAGCTGTGCTAAAACTGCATCTGTAGATGAGACTGGTCTTGAACTAAGAAACCTTCCAATTACATCATCACCATTTTTCTGTTCTTTATAGTAACCTTCACTGTCTAAGCTTGGCTTTTCCAGAACTTGCTCTGTAGACTAAGATGCACCAGCCTCTGACTTCTGAGTGTTGAGATTAAAGGTATGTACTATCATACCTGGCTCTAAGCTCTTCTTTAATTTCTTTATACAAGTTTAAAACTTAGCTGGGTGGGATCTTGCCCTGAGACTGAGGTCACCACTCCTTTTATTTTGTTTTATTTTTTGGTTTGTTTGTTTGTTTGTTTTTGTTTTGTTTTGTTTTTTGAAACAAGGTTTCTCTGTGTTGCTTTGCAGCCTGTTCTGCTCTGTAGACCAGGCTGGCTTCTGACTCACAGAGATCTGCCAGCCTCTTCCTCCCAAGTGTTGACATTAAAGGTGTATGCCACTACCACACCACCTGGTTTTATTTCATTTCTTAATCTGTTTGTTTAATTGGACACAGAAATTAGCTACAGTTTCTGGTGTTCTTTTTCTCTTCAAATTTTGCATTCTTTTGTTTCTCTTCATCATAAATGTATAAAAAAGTAACTAGTAATAACCACATAATAGTCAATATGAGGTTGTTTTGAGATTTCCTTTGCCAACAGAATTAATCTAAAGCTCTTTTTTAGCCTCAGTAAGACTCTTCAGACAAAAGCAAAAAACAGCCACATTCTTCACCAAAATATTACAAGAATGATCTAGTCCACATATTAATATCCTTTTCTTCTTGAACCTCTTGGAACCAGGGGGCCACCACTGAAATCACACTCAGTGCCACTGACTTCCGTACTCCTACTGGTGTGATCCATTATGCAGCACTTCAAACGTTCCACTTTCCTAATTCAAACATTAAAGTTGACATTCCTCCAAATAAAAACATAGGCCAATCTCAGCAATACCTCAGTCCCTAGTACCAACTTTTGCCTTGGTTAAGGTTTCTATTGCTGTGAAGAGACACCATGATTATGACAAATTTTATAAAACTAAAACATTTAATTGTGGTGGCTTACTTTTTAGAGGTTTAGTCCGTGATCACCATGCTACAATATGGTGGCATGCAAACAGACATGGTGCTGGTTCTGAGAGTCCTACCCTTAACTCAAGAGACAACAGAAAATGGTCTGTCTCACTAAATGTGGCTTGAACATATATGGGATATCAATGCCTACCTCAAGAGTGACACACTTCCTCTGACAAGAACACATCTACTCCAACAGGTGCAAGCCTCCTAATAGTGACATTACTTTTGGGGACCATTTTCTTTCAAACCATTGTATCTTTCAAGAATTAAACCTGAATTTGTTCCTTAGAACCCATGTAAAAATATTGGGCATGGTGACACATGCTTATGATTGCAGTCTAGGAAGATGAATGTTAAGTGTAAGGATGCTAGGACTCATCAGTCAGTCCAGTTAATTGTTGAATTCCAGGCCAAAGAGAGAGCTTGTCTCAATAGAGGTGAATAATATTTTAAGAATGGCACCCTGTAGTAGTAGGAGCGATGGGCTGCGTTCCTGGCGCCTGGCCACCTGCACGGCTAACTTTACCCAAAATAATTACATGGAAACTGTATTCTTTTAAACACTGCTTGGCCCATTAGTTTTAACCTCTTATTGGCTAGCTCTTACATATTGATCTAACCCATTTCTAATATTCTGTGTAGCACCACGAGCTGGCTTACCAGGAAAGATCTTAACCTGTGTCTGTCTGGAGTGGGAGAATCATGGCAACTGCCTGCCTCGGCTTCTTTCTCCCAGCATTCTGTTCTGTCTACTCCGCCTATCTAAGCTGCTGTCCTATCAAAAGGGCCAAGGCAGTTTCTTTATTAACCAATAGAATATGACCCTCCTCCATCAGCACCAAGGATGTCCTCTGGACACACACATGCACACACATATGTACATTTCAAAAGTAACTTGAAACTTTTTATGTTGATGAATTGCAACACTTTGCAAAATATCTGTGAATATTAGCCAACAACAATCTGCTGATCTGTATGATTAAAATGTGTTTCCTCACTGTAATAGCATAGAGATATGAAGTGTGCTGGCTAGTTTTATGTCACTTGATACAAGCCTGAGTTATCTTGAAGAAGGGAACCTCAGGAAAAACTGGCTGTAAGGCACATTTTAATTAGTGCTTGATTGGGGGAGAGCCCAGCCCATTATGGGCAGCCCTATACCTAGGCTGGTGGTCCTGGGTTTTATAAAACACAGACTGAGCAAGTCATGACGATCAAGCAAGTAAGCAGCATTGATTCCTACCCTGTTTTAAGCTCCCATGCTGATTTCATTGGATGATTAACAATACTGTGGAAGTGTGTGGTGGTTTGAAAGAAAATGGCTGCATAGGCCCATAGGGATGGCACTATTAGGAGGTGTGGCTTTGTTGGAATAGGTGTGTTACTAGAGGGAGGGCTTTGAGGTCTCATTTGCTCAGTATGGCAATCTCTTCCTACTGCTACAGATCAAGATGTATGACTCTCAACTCCTTCTCTAGCACCATGTCTGCCTGCTTGCCACCATGTTACATGATGATGATAATGGACTAAACCTCTAAACTTTAAGCAAGCACCAATAAATATTTTCTTTTATAAGAGTTATCATGGTCATTGTATCTCTTCACAGCGATAGAAACTCTAACTAAGTGATGGAGGAAGGTCATTGGTTAAGTAATAAAGAAACTGCTTGGCCTCATAGATTAAAACATAGGTGGGAGGAGTAAACAGAACAGAATGCTGGGAGGAAGAGGAAGTGAGCTCAGAGGCCATGCTCCCCTCTCCCGGGCAGACGCACACGATGAAGCAAGCCGCCAGGTCAGACATGCTGAATCTTTCCCGGTAAGACCTGTGCTACACAGATTATAAGAGATGGGTTGATTGGGATATCAGAATTAGCCTGTAAGGGCTAGAGTTAATGGGCCAAGAAGTGTTTAAAAGAATACAGTGTCTGTGTAATTATTTTGGGGCATAAGCTAGCCAGGCGACCAGGAGCTGGGGCGGCAGGAGCCGGGCTGTGGGAAGAGGCCCGCAGTACCCACAACAACTAAGACAAAGTGTAAGTCAAATAAACCCTTTCCTCCCCAGCTTGCTTTTTGGCCATGGTATTTCATTGCAGCAATGGTAACCCTATCTAGTACATGCTTTGTAATTCAGAGCTTTACTTGATGAAAAGCAACCACTGAATCTGTTTCCACAAATAGTTTCTGAACAGTGAATGGTAAGCCAGTCTGAACTATAGAGAATTAAACAGTGGTCTATGTGGTGTTTCGAAAGAAAATAGCCACTAAGAAGACTGACATTATTAGGAGGTGTGGCCTTGTTACAGGAAGTGTGTTACTGTGGCAGTGAACTTTGAGGTCTCTTTTTCTCAAGCTTCCCTCAGTGTGACATTCTTTCCATTACCTGCATGATGTAGCACTTGTAGCTCCAGCACATCTGCCTGCACATTGTCATGCTCCTCTTCATGATCATGATGCACTGAACCTCTGAAACTGTGAGACACCCTCAATTAAGTATTTTCTTTACAAGAGCTGCCATGTTCATAGTGTCTTCTCACAGCAATAGAAACTCTAGCTAAACCAGGGCGGTGGTGGTGCACACCTTTAGTCCCAGCACTTGGGAGGCAGAAGTAGGCAGATCTCTGTGAGTTAAAGGCCAGCATGGTCTACAAGAGCTAGTCCAGGCCAGGCTCCAAAGCTACAGAGAAACCATGTCTCAAAAAACAAAACAAAACAAAATAAAAACAAACTATAACAACAACAAAAAAGAAACCCTAAGTAAGACAGAAAATGTTACCAAAATTGTGGTATTGTTGTGATAGGCCTGACTATGCTTTATTTAGAGAAATATAGACTTTGGTACTTTGGGATAAGAATGCAGTGCAGTGCTTTAAGCACTGTTTAATGGGGCATACTAGTAAGAGCAGGGAAGACAATGGTACTGATAATGGAGTTGGATCATGAGGTTTCAGAGAAGAATTTTAGTATGTTGCCTGGAGATTGTTCTTATGATATTTTGGTGAAGGAAGTGGCTGCATTTTGTCCTTGTCTGAAGGGTCTTCCAAAGGCTAAAGTGAGGCATTTTGGACTAATTCCACTTGCAGAAGAAATATCAAAACAGCCTGGTATAGACCCTGCCATGTCTATATTAGTGGTAACTCTAATGAAGATATATAATGAAAGAAGCAAGTTGAGCAAGGAAAATATTTGAGGAAGAAAAGATCACCAGAAAGTGGAATGAAGCTAGGTTCTTTGTTCAAGGAGATGAACAGATTAAGAAATAAAGGGAGTAGTGACCTCAGATCACACCCAGATGAATGAAATTAGAGATATGGAGAGCATTTTGACATTAGATACAAGGATGTATATATAACTTGTGTCATTATGTGGTAGAAATATGTGATCTGCTTTTTGATGTTGATTTTTGCAGGGAAATTATAGTTAAGAGATTTCCATGCATCTCAGAAAAGACTTTGGACTTTTAAAAGTAGTTGAGACTGTGATCTGTGGTAGACTATGATTACTTTTGATGTTGTACTGAATGATTTTTTTACATTATTATATAACTATAATCCTTTAGGGGAAACTGGGATATATGATGCTTGTAGTGGGAGATGAGAAAAGATTCTGGAGAGGCCAGAGATCCATGAGCAGTTTCTGGAAGGACAGTGGACTCAGAGACCATTTCAGGCTAAGGAACAGTGTGCAATGTGTGTACGACTTGGCACCTGCTTGTACTGTACATAGGATCAGACAGCCAATGATAGATACATTCTAGTGACCAAATCTCCTTTGGCTGTTAGCTCATTTAGGGGATGGGCTGTGCACGCCCTCTTTCCCTGTCCTCCTCCATCTATGGCTCTATCTCTGGCTTCTTTCTTTCTTCCTTTTTTTTTTCCCCGCTAGTTTAGAGCTGAAAACAAAATGGAAAACCTGTAGTTTTATTTAGGTACCAGAACTAATCATTTTTATGGCACTTAGTATCTCGGTGTTCATTGGTTGCAGAGCACACATTGGGACTTAGTGTCCCCATTCCATGTCTTTGAACTCTAGCTGAACAGATCAACAGAGACTCACTTTCAATAAAAGACTCTTCTGGTTTAGGAGGCTAGAGGCTGGTCACAAACATCTCAGTGGCCCCGGAGCTGGTTAAGAGCATTAGTTGACCCTCAAGTGTGCTGGGAGCATGGGGTGACCCTGAAGTTGACTGGGAGCATGGGGGTGACCCTGGAGTTGGCTGGGAGCATAGGGGTGACCTTGGAGTTGTCTAGAAGCAGAGACTCTACAGAGTTATCTGCTTAGGGAAGAGATGCCCCTGTTGAGGGTTGCAGAGACTCATTTTGAGTGCATAGAAAAAATAAAGAAAAATATTAAGCAAACCAATATTATTTTTGTAGAGAAGACCCCCCCCCCCATAATGATGCATTCCTGGACATAGCTACTGAGAGTAGAAACGTGAAAACAAGGTATCTTTCTCCTTCCAAGCTGCATTCCCCACACGGCTGACAGAAAGTTAAAAATATTCGGCTGGTAGGAAAAGGTGAGAAATGGGATGACTCAGTCCTTCCACAAAAAGACTCTGCAAAGGCTGGTCAGACCCTGCATCACCAGACACCATGTCCTCCCAGGCCACATTCAAGATGTGTGAAATGGCCTGCCTGAGAGCTGACATAAAAAACTTTCAAAGGTGACAAAAATGTCAGGGTTACAATTTAAGAAACAAAATTCAACTCTTCTAATTAAAAGAATCAGAAAAAAAAAACCTGTGGCATCTAGTAAATTCTTGGTATATCCCAACTCTCTTGACCTCAGGACTTGTGCTCCTCTGCCTGGCCTGGTTTGGGCTTTCTGTCCGTCAGGGTACTAACTGGGCTTTAGCAATCCTAACACGTTGTTCTTGGACTTAAACATGAATTTGAACTTCCCAACTGACCTGATGCTGCTTTTTATGATTAATTGTAATTCTTTTTAATATTCACTTCTACTGGTCTGTCCCCCTTCTCTCATTTCTCCTGCCTTTCATTCTTTTCTCCTTCCATCCCTCTATCTCTCCCTTCTCTCTCTATGTCCCTCCTCTGTTTCTCTTTCTTCTTCTCCATACCCCTGACTCATTTCTTTGTCTCCCTTTCTTCCCACAGTTAGTTGTTTGGAAAACATTTAAATAAAATTTAATTTGATTGTTTTAGAAAAATACAGGAAAAGGGAAGATAACTCCCCTAGACACTTTTCCTTATCATAGACATCATGCATTAATAAGGTACTTTTGTTGCAATATATGAACAATGTTAAGTTTTAAGTAAAACTATAAAAATGACATGTATAAATGGTTTCCATTGCCTTGGGTTGGACTTTGTTACTGAAAGCATCCTGTGACTCCACCAGTGACCTTACATGTGGTGTAGCCCAATCTTCTGACCCTGTTCTGGGTTGCTGTGACTCTGTTCTTTGATCTGGTGCTTGAGTGATTCTTGCTATTGTGTAAACTTTCTTCTTCCAAGTGAAATCTCTTTCAACTGTAGCATTTCTAGAAGTACTAGGTGACACACTTGAAAATTTCTGTCATGCCATTATTCCCACTGTGTCTGAGTTAGGTTACTATTGCTGTGATGAAACACCATGGCCAAGCAACTTGGGGAGAAAGGGGTTTATTTGGCTTATACTTCCATATTGCTGTTCATCATTGGAGGAAGTCAGGACAGGAAATCAAGCAGGGCAGGAACCTGGAGGCCTGAATTGATGTCATAGAGGAGTGCTACTTATTGGCTTGCTCCTTATGGTTTGCTCAGTCTACTTTCTTATAGAACCTAGGACCATGAGAACAAAAACAATTCTGCTCTCTGTGAACTTGACCCTCCCCCATCGATCACTAATTATGAAAATGTTATACAGGCTTGCCTACAGCCCAATTTCCAAGACATTTTCACAATTGAGTGTCCCTCCTCTCAGGTGGCTATAACTTATGTCAAGTTGATATAAAAACTAGCCAGCACACAATATCTGAACTTTATTTTAATTTCCCTGGTTTTTGACCAGTTATGATTCCATATTATATTTGGTACCCCTGTCTCTGTGGAGATCCAGAAGAGTTCAACATTCAGCCAACAGACAGGCCACATGCATCCCAGGATAGCTATTAATGGGGCCTAACATGTTTGAGTACTGAAATGTAATTCTTCAATATCAGAGTATTAAATAACCTGTGTAGGGACTCCTCTTGCCTAAGATTTTCCCCATAACTGTAGTATTTAAAAATATATTGACAACCTAAGGATTGACTTATGCTTTGTAGACTTCTGTGGACTAATTCTTCTATATACTGTGTGAATATATGTCACTATGATTGGTTTATTAAACAAGCATCCTGGCCAATAGCTGATCAGAATAAAGCTAGATAGGACAACCAAACTGAGATAGATGAGATGAAGAAGTATGGAGTCTAGAGATGCCATTCAGCTGCCAAAAAAAAGTAGGACATAAATAAAATGAGATTGCCAGGTTTGGGTGGCTCACACCTTTAATCCCAGCACTCAAAAGGCCCAGGCAGGCAGATCTTTGTGAGTTTGAGGCCAGCATGGTCTACAAGAACTAGTTACAGGACAAGCTTCAAAGCTACAGAAAAACCCTGTTTCAAAAACAACAACAAAAAAAAACAAAAACAAAACAAAAAAGAAAATGAGGTAACATGTGAAGCATATGTAAAAAATAAAGGGTTAATTTAAGCGCAAGAGTTAGCTAGTAATAAGCCTGAGCTATTAGTCAAGAATTTCTATGTGTACGTCTCTGAGTGGTTATTTGGGAACTTTCAGGTTGGAAAGAAACATCTGACTACAGTAGACTGCTCTTCATTGGTTATATATTTTGTGTTTCCTACGATTAGGCTGGAACAATGGACTTTTAAAAATGAAAAGGAATTTTATACAGAGCATTGGATTGGGGATTCTTCTCACTTTTGTTTCTCTTCCTAACCTGACTGGAAGGTTTTCCTTCCCTCCTGTGTGTGTTGTTCTCCAGAAATTCATTAGAATGTACAGTAGATTTAAAGAGTAGAAAATTAAACCTTGCCTCCTGGAATGTGACAGGCCAACATAAATTATCTGGATCTTTTTGCACAAGATATTAATTTATTCTCTAATTCTTTGCCCATGCAACCATTTAATAGTATCAGTTTCTGGCCTGGCAATATAGCTTCAGTAGTCGGAGGGCTTGCAGGCATGCTTGAGACTCAGGGTTTGATCCTCAGCACCATAGAAAACTGGCTGTACTGTTACACCTGTCATCCTAGCCCGAAGGAGGTAGGGACAGGTAGATTAGAAGGTGAAGATCCTTCTCAGCTCTGTAAAGAGTTTGAGATTTCCTTTCTCAAAAAAGTATAAAAATTCAGTGTATATGCATAGTTATTAATTTTATAACTTAGAACGAGCAATTTATTATTTATTTTGCTGTTTAACTGGGGTAAAATTTATATTTAAGAAGTCACTGTCTTTCCCATGAACTCTTTCTCCTTTTTAAATTAAAAAAAAGGATTATGTGCATGAATGTTTTGACTGTATATATGTCTGTGTACCACTTATATGCCTGGTGCCAGAGGGGGCCAAAAGGGGGAGCCAATCCCTTGGAAATGTTATAGATGGTTGTGAGCCCCCATGTGAGTGCTGGGAGCTGAACCTGGGTCCTCTGCAATAGCAGCCAATGCTGCTAACCACTGAACTATTTCTCCAAATCTTATTCACTACTCTTAATATTCTTGATGAGTGTAGACTGAATGATACTATCTGGAGAGTTAAAAATCATGAATTCTGGTGGGAGACTTCAACTCTCCATTCAACACTGGACAGGTCTGTCAGACAAAAATTAACAAAGAAATAAGGGAACTGACATATGGACTTAACAGACATCTATAGAGAAGAGAAAGTGGGAAGTGTACATGAAGGCATTGGCACAGGAGACCATTTCTTAAATATAACCGCAGTAGCACAGACACTGAGAGAAACAATAAATGAGACCTCATGAAACTGAAAACCTTCTGTAAAGCAAAGGGCATGGTCAACATGACAAAAGGGCAACCTATAGAATGGGAAAAGACCCTCACCAACCCCACATCAGACAGAGGTCTGATCTCCAAAATATACAAAGAAATTGGTCATCAAAAGAAAAAGTAATCCAATAATAAAATGAAGTACAGACCTAAACAGAAAACTCTCAACAGAGGAATCTAAAAGGGCTGAAAGACACTTAAGGAAATGCTCAGCATTCTTAGGCTTCAGAGAAATGCAAAAACAAACAAACAAAAACTCTGAGATTCCATCTTATATCTGTAAGAACGGCCAAAAACACTGATGACAACTTATGCTAGAGAGGATATAGGGTAAAGGGAATATTCCTGCATTGTAAGTGGGAGTGCAAATTGGTACAGCCCTTTTGATTGTCAGTATTGTGATTTCTCAGAAAATTAGGAAACAACCTTCCTCAAGACCCAGCAATACCTCTTTTTTAGTATATACCCAAAGAATGCTCAATAATACCACAAGGACATGTGCTCAGCTATGTTCATAGCAGCATTGTTTGTCACAGTCAGAACCAGGAAATAATCTAAATGCCCCTCAACTAAAGAATGGATAAAGAAAATGTGATATGTTTATATAGTGGAGTACTACACAGCAATAAATAAATAATAATGGCATCTTGAAATCTGCAGGCAAATGGATGACTCTAGAAAACATCATATTGATTGACGTAATCCAGACCCAGAAAGACAAATGGCATATGTCTCACTCATACGTGACTTTTAGACATAAAGCAAAGAAAATCAGTCTACAATTCACAATCCCAGAGAACCTAGACAACAATGAGCACCCTAAGACATACATGGATCTAATCTACATGGTAAGTAGAAAAAAACAAGATCTTCTTAGTAAATTGGGAGCATGGGGACCATGGGGGAGGGTTGAAGGAGAGGGAAGAGGAAGGGAGGGGAGCAGAGAAAAATATATAGCTCAATAAAAACAATACAAAAATGTTGAGATTAAGGGGGAGAGAAGTGGGGGGAGGGGGAGAGGAGTGGAAGGAGGGGGAGGAAAATGGGAGGCTGGGAGGAGGCGGAATTTTTTTTTCAATAAAAAAATAAAAAATGAAAAAAAAAAGACAGGTGCCACAAAAAAGAAAAAGAAAAGAAAAACCATGAACTCTCTTCTAGACAGCTCTTTTCAAAGGTTTCTTCAGATCTTCCTTTCTCCTCTTTCTTTCACAAGCTCTTTCAGACACCAACCCACAGTTAAAACCCTGTAGGTGGAAATGCTCCCTGTTTAGGTAGCTGCCCGAATGCACCACACACGTCTATCATCTGCAATATTATGCAGATGCTCTGTTCTGTACAGGCTAGGGTCTTGAGCCTTGTGTGCAATATACACAAAATCACAATCAATTCTAGATATCAGCTATTCTTATTTGAGAAAATAATGAATAGAAACAAACATTATCAGGGTATTGTAAAATTAATAGTGAAATTATCTTTTACATTACTGTAGTTTATTCTAATCTAAACTAGTTTTCTTACATTCTTCTCTCCCAAATACTGTGTTTATAGGTGTGCACCACAGTGTCTGATTTATGAACTTCTTAGAAATAAACCCAGGGCTTGCTGCATGCTATTGACAAGTTTCCCAATTTGAACTTCCCAGATACAATATGTATAATATTATTCAAAATGCAATAAAAATATATTCCCAGAAGACTTTTTTAGAGTAAAAAAAGCTTTGAATCAATGTTGTGAATCAGTTCTTATTGTATTTTCCTTTAGATTTTTATAAATTCCTTTGGAGCTGTAAATGTTCATGTGACCACAGGTGACCAAAGTCCTAGTACATTTAACCAGCTGTCTTGTTGTGCCAGAGGGAGGCAAGATTGGTTGTGGTCTGACTAAAATGTTCCATCTGTCACAGTGGCCTTCACAGTCCTGTCTCTGTCAAGTCATCTGCTATATACACCTCCAGTTAATAGAAACGAATCTTAGAAAGTCAGCAATCACCCGAGACAGATGCTTTCTAATCCTTCTTTACTGGAGAAGTCATTGGCAGTTAAGGACTGAGACAGGGAGAGGAGCCATGTTTTCCGGTGCTGTAAATACTGGTTAGATGGCTATGATCCAGCAAATAACCTCTACTCATGCTCATGCAAAAATACTAAAAATCCTAACCACACTCAGTGGGTCAACACACAAAAAAAGCATGAGAGGAGGAGGAGAATCTGGGTGGGGGAAGAAGAGGGGGTTCACCAGAAGTGGAAAGAGATAAAAATGATAATTGGCCTGAATATGATAAAAATATATGCGTTCATGAAATTATCAAAGGAAAACAACGGTACTGTTCACCTCGTTGACTTGAATACAGTGCTCTCTCTGGTCAGTGCTTTGGCTGACATTAGGACACTGTTTAGATTCTCTCCTCACCCCACTCCACCTCTGTTACTGTCCTATCTGGATGACTGCACCCATTCTGAGTAGAAGTAGGAGGGGATTCCTAGTAGATAAGTCTTCTGTGTCAATCTGGCTGTTCTGTAGTTAATTTTCTTGCTGTGTGTGAGCCAGTGCCTGCATGGCACTGTTCTCGAACACCACAGGAATGTCCTGAATGAATGGAGCTCTGGCTTAGAACGAGTTGATCTGCCCAGGAGCCTTACAGGGACTGTTTTTAAATTTAGGTCTTATTTTCTAAAGGATTAGAAATATCAGATGCATGGTTGGGATTTCACTGAGCTGTGTGGAGGTGAAGTGGTATCTGCTTGCCCAATGATGTCCAATGGTGGCAGAAAGTATCAGACTATTCAAAAAGATGGGAGATGCCAGGGATAAGATCAGGAAAGGCTGCTGGGGATGGGATGTAGGAGGCTATCAGGGCTCTTGGAGACAGCTGTATTAGATGTATTGATGTCTACATCACAGAAGCCTTTGAGCAAGGCTTTGTATTTGTGTCTGAAATCTGGAGCTGTGGTCTTGGCTTTGTCTCTATCTTGTCAAATACATTCTCCAGACCTTTTACTTTCATTGGTTACCAAAAATGTTGGACCAGGATGCTCTTAATTCTATGGTCCTATGATACTTAAGTTTTTGAAAGAAGTCCACAAAAGTGCCTTGTTGACTGAGATAGAACTGAAATGTGTAGGATAAAATAAGAGAAGCTTTTGTTTATGTTTTCTGAGACAGGGTTGCCTTGCGTAGCCCTAAAGCTGGTCAGGAGCTCACTCTGTGGACCTCAAGCGAACTGCAACTTTCCTGCCTTATGCCTCCCATGCACTTGGATTCACAGACATGAGTGTTCAGCTCATGCCTGCCCCAAAATAGATTTAAAACCTTGTCTCTTTTACCCAAGATAAAAACAAACTGAAAGCACAAAATGGATTTACACACATCCTTCCCATCCACATTTATTGAGCTGGTCGTACTGTGAGCAGAGAGTGTAGGGATGCAGGCATTTCCCTGAAGTATGCAGGCTTTTGGAAAGATAGGTTTCCAGTGCCCACTTCCTCTTTCTACATTATTATTAGAATTGGAAACTCAAAAAGGGAGCATATCCTTCAGGGCTTCTTTGAAAATGCAAATAATATCCTAAAACCAAGAGGGCCATCAGGCTCAGCCTTGTCAGGTTTTTGAACAATTAATTATTTCCTAATCTCTTCAGTCCAAAACACAGATTGCAAGATTGGGTGGTGCTTTCATCAGACAAAACGGTGAGATCCTAAAAACTGCACAAATGCGAGTCTACTTTGCACCCATTTAGGGAAATGATCTGTGTCCCTTTCTATAGAATGAGGCTGCCCTAGTGCTGGGAGCTCATAGTGATGGCTGCTCATCTTCTTGGAAGACCTGCACTGCTACCCCAAGCTGCCTTGGCAACAAATACGAAAGAGGTTCTCGGAACATTCCACAGCCAAGTAAGGCTCTCTGGGAGACGCCCTGACAGAACCAGGCTGTTAAGACAGAGTCTATTTTCTTCATGCTTAAAATACATCACTGTGGATGTGAGCTGCCTCAGGGTTTGGGTGACAAGGAATCCTATTTTTGTCACATTGCCCTGGTTTTACTGCTCTCCCACCACCCAGTGTCCTGAGAAGGCCTTCTGAGTGGCAACATGTCCCATTTAATAAATCAAACTATCCATGCAGGATGGCACCACTTGAAATAAGACCCTACAGAATGAATGCGAGAAAGCCAAGCTGTTGCTGGCAGTGCCACAGCTCCTGAGCTGGAGTCTCCAGCTCACATGCTTTGATTTAATTGGCCTAATGAGTCTGGGCTGGATGTGACTGCATGATCAATCAGGTTCGAGTTATGAGCTGTTGAAAAATGGAATTACAGCAGAGAAAAGGCTTTTGGCAGATTGACTACAGGCAGGAAGCCGAGAAGTTTTGATTTAACAATTGAATAGTTTTTCCTTTATTTTTGTCCCATCCCTTCCATGCTGGTAAGTCACAACAAAACCTAGGTGGGTGTCTTGCTTATATGCATTAGAATTCATCTTTCAGTCCCCACTCTGTTTTGAACCAAACACAATAGGTTCTGCCTTCTGTGACATTACAAACCAGAGAACATTTGCTCTCTAGAACATTAAAATGTCCTTGACAGAATATCATTGGCTTTGCCCTTGTAATAGATCGGGTAAGGGTTATAAATGTATTTCATATATGTGTGTACATACATGAATGCATACATTTGAGTACTAACCTGCGTTTTTTAGTTCTTTATCAAGCCTAGCCTCTTCATTCTTGTTTATATAGTTAGATCTCTGATGGGCTAGCAAGTATTTCTGGCATATGGGTCCCCTCCCCCATGTTTTTTCCAGTGTCTATTCAAGGAAGGTCTTGGGTCATTCCAGGTCAGGAGCAGAAACCTCCTAAGCAGACACACCTTCTTCCATTCTGGGGGCACTAGAGATGAGGGAACGTGGCAAGGATTACTGACTTCCTGCTTGACTTGCCACGCCTGAGGTAAATACAGGTACCCTCAGCCTGGGATATTTAGCTGGCCATCTCTAAATAACTCTTAAATAGCTCTACAGAGCTTTTGGTTGTTGCTTTATTGATCTTTGGTCAAACTTGTAAAGTAGATATAAATTTTCCTGTTTTTGGTTTTGGTCTTTTTGAGACAGGGCTTCTCTGTGTAACAGTCCTGGCTGCCCTGACACTTGTTGGTAGATTGGTAGAGGTTGACCTTAAGCTCACAGAAATCTGCCTACCTCTGCCTCCCAAGGGCTGGGATTAAAGGTGTGCACCACCACCACCTGGCCTTTCCTTTCCTTTGTTAGGTGGGTAGGAGGTTTTATTTTGTTTTAGCTTTTGCCTTGGTACTTCCTTTTTTAATTAGTGGGAACTGAGAATCTTAACTTTCTAGAATATTTTGAGCAAGGAACTGTGGCTGTACTGCTGAAAGGACACATTGATATGTTAAATGTTCATGTTCACCCTGGCCATTGCAGGGGGTGGGGCGGTTTTCTACTCTGCTATCAAGGGGCATAGGGTTTAGCAGGTGAGTGAGATGGTAACCTAAGACAACTACATAGGTCATAATGTAATGGGCCTGGTAGTGGTGAAGATGTCCTAAAGAGACTTGGGTGTCTCTCTATGACTATTATACTATTGGAACAATTGACCCTAAGAATTGGGAATTTTCCCACAGTTGGAGAAGGAAAAGTGCCAGCTAGAGTGGATATTTAGTTCCCTGAAAGGATAAGACCCTAGAAACCATGACAAGACCACACCTTGATAGGACTGCTTAGATGAGTATATTGATAGCCCTCAGTTTCAACTTTAACCTTACTTTAGGGTAATGAGGTGAGGAGGTCAACTGGATGTCTTTGTTCCTCTTTTTAAAGTGGCCAGATTGAGCACATCTCCCTTTTTTGCTTTATTATTAATATTTCCATTATTATTATATTATTATCTCTCTTGTAATTTGTTCTTTCCTTTTTCTTTTTACCATTTTTCCCCAATGAAAGATACCTTTTGATTATTTGGGATTTTCATATAGAGCACCCTGATCACACCTGCTTCCCATCCTTCCCTGGTCTGCCCTCCCACCTTTGTGCCTTCCTCTGCAAAAAGAAAAAGAAATCCATCAAATCCAATTTGTGGTGATCATATACTGATTGCAACATTGTCAAGCTCTCAGTGGCCAGACCCTTAAGAATAAATAAATGCCCCCCAAAGACACCTGGAAGCCATCAACTACATTTGTCATTGTACAGAGCGATATGCAGACTCCTCGTCACAGTTTTCAAGGACTCTCTGTCTGAACTGCTTCTATTTTAAGGGGAGGGGAAGGCTGTCAGAGAAGCATTCAGTGTCTCTCATTCTCAGTAATGAAGCTTCCTTGCCATAACAGCTGGTGGCAGCACAGGTCATGGACTTCCACATGATTTCTGGTGGTAGCACAGACCACAGACATTAACATGCCCTCTGGCAGTCACAGGGACTATGGACATCAACATGGGTGCCAGCAAAAGCATGGACCATGAACGCCAACATGGCCTTCTGCAGCAGGATGGATTATAGAGATCTTTTGAGGAGGCTTAATTACACAGAGCCAGGGTGATCATGTGACTGGGTAGGGAATTTGGGGGCAGATCCTCCGTTAGCTCCAGGCTACTGTACACTACCCTTCTAGTCCTACTTGGCATCAACATGCTCCTTGGTCCACCATTCCCATACGTTTCCACTTCCCTGTCTCTAGTTCTATATTTCTCCACTATACATGACATACAATTCTCCTATCTGTTTCATTTCTCTCTCACACATTCATTTATTGAAGTGGCATAGCAAACTGCTGTGTGTCACCCAGTATGTATGTATATATCACTCAAACAGCTTTACATGCAAATATTTATTGCAATCAGTCATTGGTCTTATTCAAGGTTTCTGGTAAATACTGGACTATTGTTGAGATTTATTTCAAATATCCTATTGCCCAGTCATGGTGATCCTGTGGCTGGGCAGCACATCTGGGAGTAACATCCACAAGGCCTCCAGGCTGCTGCACAGCTCCCTACCATGGACATGGCATGACTATCCTGATCTTCTCCTCTCAAGCAGGGCAAGCGTTTTGAGCTGCAGCAGCAATTCTGATGACTGGGCTCTGCTCGGCAATGATGCTCCTTTGTCCTAAGCAACAGTGCTTCCATGCCTGTCACCTGTGCTGCCACCTGAGTTTCAGAGATACTGTAAGCTCTGCAGACTCATCCTCCACTCCTACCTCCCCTTTCAAAGTTTCTGTGAGTCTCTCAGGCTCCTGAAGAGGTTCTGCATCCCACAGTTGCTAGTGGCTGCCACCATCTTGAGTCCTCAGACTTAATTGGTTCTTGAGGCTAGATGGTTGAATTTCATTTCTTGGGAATACAGACTGTGACCAGTCCAGTAGAAATGACTTTTTAAAAAAACTCTGAAATTTTAAGTTATTTCTAGCATAAACTATCTCCTTTAAAGTGAGTCAGACCCCAGACATGCAATTTACAAATCCTTAGAAAAGCTATGGACATGTTAAATTTACATTTGTGCTACCTGTTTTATTTTATTATTACTGTCATCGTTGCTATGTCAAGAACTTTTTATATTTATTTATTCGTGTGTGTATGTTTGTGTGTTTAGACATGCCATGGTGAATATGTAGAAATCAGAGAACAACTTATGGAATTTGGTTCTTTCCTTCTACCATGTGAGTTTTGGGACTTGAACTTAGGTCTTGTGGTAACCGCCTTTAATCCCAGCACTTGGGAGGTAGAGGCAGGCCTGAGTTCAAGGACAGCCTGGTCTACAAGAGCTAGTTCCAGGACAGCTAGGACAGAGAAGCCCTGTCAAACAAAGAAACAAACAAAAAACAACTAACAAACAAACCAACAAACCCTCTCATTCACGGAGTAATCTCACTTGCAACTATTATTTCTTCTCACTTTCCTTCTCCCTCTTTTTACGTGAACTATTGAGTAAGTCTTGAAACTTTTATTTATTTATTTATTTTTTTGAAATAGGATCTTGCAGCCCAGGGTGACCTCAAACTTTCAATGGTTGTCTTGAATTCCTGATTTTCCTACCTGCACCCCCAAATGCTGGGATTCCAAGAATCCTATCATGTTCAGCTTTATAAACATTTAAAATAATTTAGGATCATGGAAGCAGGAATAGATTTTGACATCTATAATAGTCTTTTTCTTCCCTTTCTCATTTTTTTCTTTCATTTTTAACTCTTCTTTTTCCTTTCTTTTCTTCCTATTTATGTAGATGTTCAAAGTTTCTTTGAAAGGCAGGTATATTCATTATAAAATACTCAAAGAAGGGAGGATTGCTTGTAGCTAAGTGCTAAAGAGGAGCAGTCCGTCTTGGAGGGGAAGTGGCTTGGTCCATGGTGCAGATCAGGAAGCAGGAACATGACAATGCCACTGCTTAGCTGCCTTACTCCCTTTTCTCTTTTTAGCCATTCCAGACCTCAACTCCTAGAATGATATCTCCAACATTTAGGGTGGCATCCCCTGCCCAGTTAATAATTCTGGAAAACCCTCCCAGGCACACTCAGAGGAGTGTCTTACAGATGAGCCTAAGTCCAGCCAGATTGATAATGCAGATGAACTCTCAGTAGACTTGTGGTTCTTTTTTTTTTAATATTTATTTATTTATTGTGTATACAATATTCTGTCTGTGTGTATGTCTGCAGGCCAGAAGAGGGCACCAGACCCCATTACAGATGGTTGTGAGCCACCATGTGGTTGCTGGGAATTGAACTCAGGACCTTTGGAAGACAGGTAATGCTCTTAACCTCTGAGCCATCTCTCAAGCCCCAAGACTTGTGGTTCTTATAGCATGTGTATAGCTCAATTGGCCCTCCTTCCAGAAAACATTGACTTTAGCACTGTCTGAAGCAAAGGGTCTCTTCTGGCTCGTTTGTATTCCCAGCATACTTTCAGTATATATTAAAATAGAGTTCTTGTACTACGCTCACATCCTGGAGGAGGGGCCTCATTTCTGCTATTCAATACATAGGGCCAAAGTATTAGAAAAAAAGGCCTTCGCAATGGTGAAAATTCCTATAGGAAATGTTAAGAAACTCTACTCTCCACTGAATTTGGTCTAGGTGTGAGTATCTCATCTCAAATCTAGCCTCATCATGTCAGAACTTTTCCTCATTTATTCACTGAATTTCTATTTTCCTTGAATACTCACAATGCATGACATGGTCTAGACCCAGAGAACAACACCGAGATAGCTCAGATACGACTGTGTCCACTTAGCTTTTGTTTCAGCAGACTGCCTTTCTTGGAACTTAACATGGTACAAGGAGAGATTCTCAGGTTAGGCTACTTCTTGGAAGGTTTCTTGCCATAAGAAGTTCACCTGGGAAGCAGGATGTATCTTTAAGAAACATAGATATCACCCACATTCATCCATAAATATGCTTTCATAGCCTCCCTAGCTAGAAATTGGTCTAACCTTGTTTGTTTGTGGAGCACATAGAGAATGTTTGCTCTGTACTGGCAAACTTGCTAGCATCGCTGAGTCAGGAAGATTGTGTGCTTGCTGAGCTTCCTCTCCATGCTTCTGTGTTCTCCGGGACTGCAAAGGTACTCAGATCTACAGGAGACTGACTAGCTATTCCTGTTACATTTGCTTCTGTGTTCTCCGGGACTGCAAAGGTGCTCAGATCTACAGGAGACTGACTAGCTATTCCTGGTACATTCCTGATAGCATCGCTGAGTCAGGAAGATTGTGTGCTTGCTGAGCTTCCTCTCCATGCTTCTGTGTTCTCCGGGACTGCAAAGGTTCTCAGATCTACAGGAGACTGACTAGCTATTCCTGATACATTTGGTCCTGTTCCACCCCCATCATTCTTCTAAGTTATTTTCCAGACAAAAATGTTCCTCGTTGTATTATTGCAATAATCTTCTCATTATCTGTATCCTTTACTGCACTATGGTGGGTCAAGTTCATGCTGTCTCTACTTTGGGCCCTAAAACTAACAAAATGCCTTGTGCCTTCCCCTGTGGAAACAATGGGTAATTGCCGAGGTGCATTTGGGAGGAAAGCAGAATAGTGCTGGAATGATCTCTTATTCGTATTTTAACCGCTGTCTTTCTGTTCTCAGCCATAAATTCATTTGGGCTTTGGAAGATACACAGATGCAGAAAGAATGGATGAGTAACAGCTGCAATATTTCCCCCACCTCAGCTTCTGTGTTAGGGTCTTAACAAAGAAGTTAAGGACTGGTTGGTGCTCCCTGGCCATGTCTGGGAGGGGGAGACATGAACAAGGTGCTAGGGAGATAGGTCTTTTGGCGATATGCTTTCCTTGAAAGCATGAGGGCCTTAGTTAGATCCCATCACCCACACTAAAAAGGGCAGGTATGATGACACAAACTTCTAATGTCAGGGAGGAAGAAACAAATGGACTCCTGAGGTTTGCTGGCCAACTGGATTAACCTTTGATGACCTCTAGGTTTGGTGAGAGATCCTGTCTCAAAAGTGGGCTTCACGACTCCTCAAGAAGTGTATCTGAGGTTGAATCTGGCTTATATGTGATTACATGACCCAGGGATCACGTACACACATGTGAATGAACAACTGTACATATAAGAAATACATATATACCCATACCCACAAAGATGTATATAAAAATAACTTCTCATCATATTTATTTATTTATTTATTGTATGTGCATGATGTATGTGTTTGAATATGTGTATGTGTTTACTAGAAGACAATTTTCAAGAGTCAATTCTCTGCTTACACGTGGGTTTCAGGGAACAAATTCATGTCGTCTTGCTCATCTCAAATTTCCATATATATCACATGCCAGATCATCGCCAGCAGTTTCGCCCTCTACAAATTGTTCCTGGTTCAAGTTACAGCAGATCAGAGAAATACGTCTACAGAATGTTTTATTAAATTATAAACACCACAGGGGGCATTCTCTGTGATATTATGGGGGTTAGAGGTTCTGGGAAAGTCCCAGCTGTCTCTGAGGCAGATAAAAGATATTTTGGAATCTGCCCCTCTATTCAGTAGTGATCAGCACTGTAGCTAGAAAAGTGACTGCTTTCCTACCACTTCAGTTTAATTTGTCCAAAGGACGACAGGCGAATTCTCTATGCACCCATGCAAGCTTAGTTGAGAAGGCTGACTGCTGCTCTCAGAGGCCTCAGGGAACATGCAGCAGCTCATTTGTCTCTGGAGTTCATCTGGAGGAGAGAGATCAACTACAGGATGGCTGACCCAACTTCATGGAAAGGCAGGACTGCATACACTCACCTACAGTCTTGTACATGGAGAGGCAGGACTGCACACACTCACCTGCAGTCTTGTACATGGAGAGGCAGGACTGCACACACTCACGTGCAGTCTTGTGCATGGAGAGGCAGGACTGCACACACTCACCTGCAGTCTTGTGCATGGAGAGGCAGGACTGCACACACACACCTGCAGTCTTGTACATGGAGAGGCAGGACTGCACACACTCACCTGCAGTCTTGTGCATGGAGAGGCAGGACTGCACACACACACCTGCAGTCTTGTACATGGAGAGGCAGGACTGCACACACTCATCTGCAGTTTGTGCGCGGAGAGGCAGGACTGCACACACTCACGTGCAGTCTTGTGCGTGGAGAGGCAGGACTGCACACACTCACCTGCAGTCTTGTGCATGGAGAGGCAGGACTGCACACACTCACGTGCAGTCTTGTGCATGGAGAGGCAGGACTGCACACACTCACGTGCAGTCTTGTGCATGGAGAGGCAGGACTACACACACTCATGTGCAGTCTTGTGCATGGAGAGGCAGGACTGCACACACTCACCTGCAGTCTTGTGCATGGAGAGGCAGGACTGCACACACTCACCTGCAGTCTTGTGCATGGAGAGGCAGGACTGCACACACTCACCTGCAGTCTTGTGCATGGAGAGGCAGGACTGCACACACTCACCTGCAGTCTTGTACATGGAGAGGCAGGACTGCATACGCTCACCTGCAGTTTTGCGTATCAACATCAGTCTTTGTTTCAGGGTCAATGTTCAAAGTGACCTTTGGGAGACAGGCCTGACTTCCTTCTCACTCTCAAGAAATCAGGACTCTTTTGCCCATAGGTCCCTAGCAAATGCTGGCAAGATTTTTAGCAAACACGGGCCAAATTTCAGTCTCATTATAAAATATAAAGTCAGAGTTGGCTTTGAGTTTTACACTCACATTTCACACAAAACTAATTTGCAGTGCCTCCAGATGGGTTCAGAGTCAATGGCATGCTGCCTGCTACTCTAAAATTCATGAGGCAGAGAGCACGGGAATGGGAGAGGAAATAGAGTTTTGTACCCTGTGTGGGGAGATGTGGATGTTTTCAGATTTAGGGAAAGAAAGAGATTTTAAAAATGACAGCAGCAATAGCTCACTATGACTAAGGCAAAATGGCAGAGAACCAACATTTTATTAAATAATCAGGGCCAGGCATTGATCATGATGTATGTCCTGTCATTCAGTTGTTCCCTCGTTGAAAGAGGTAGGAACTATTTTAGTCTTTTTAATTAAGAAAATTTTTCATGTACCGCTGGGCTCAGGAAATCACATCTTTGTTATAAATCGTGTGTGTGTGTGTGTGTGTGTGTGTGTGTGTGTGTGTGTGTTGAGTTCATTAACCAAATGATACTTTATTGGCAAAGAATCAAAATTACCTTCTAGGGCCTGGGGAAATGATACAGCTGATAAAGTGCTTATTAAGCAATCAAACAAGCAAGCAAGCAAACAAACCCTGAGTTTGATACCCAGAACCTATGGGGAAAAATTGCTGGGCATAGTGGCATTCAGTTGTAATCCCAGTGTTCAAGATATAAAATATACATGTAGGGGCTGAGTCTGGTGGATCCCTGGAGACTCACTGGCCAACCAGCCTAGCTTTCTTATCCATCTGCAGGCCAATGAGAGACCCTGTCAAGAAAACACCAATGGTATTTGAGGAAGATTATTCTCTGTTGTCCTTTGGCCTCCACATGCAAGTGTGCACACATGAATTACCATACCCACCTACACACAAGCACATACAAAATACCCTCCAGTTAGAGAGACCCAATATTATTTTGTCTTTAGTTTATGAATGGGCACATGGCAGACAGTGTGCAGCTGTTTTCATGAGAGGGCTCCTGTAGGGGTTGACTGGGAAGAATCGATTCTGTCAAACCCCACTACATTCACAAAACTAAAGCACTGGATTCTTCTGGCTATGTCTGCCAGGAGAAAGGACCATCTTCCATTTACTCATGTATGTTAGTGGGATTCAGAGCCTTTAAAACAAATGAGCAACCGAGAAAGTGGGAAGTAACTGCGCTTTCCTGGGGGCAGTTAGGCGTTCATTTCTTCATTTTTCTTAAGCATGCATATTAAAACTCTCCCTTGCAGCTCCATCTTCCTGAGTGTTTATAATACTCTAGGATGAGACTGGAGCAGTGGTGGTATTAGAAGGAACTGCCTCCTCCTGCCACTGTCTGATGGGCCTGGAGACACAGTTCCCCTGAGTGCTATCCAGGCATTGCCCTGCATTCACTATCTAGATAAATGATCAGGTCATTTCCCACTTCTTACCTGTGCCCTAAAGCTTTGCTGATGACCACAAAAGCATGTCTGTTTTACATTCAAGTTTCAAACTTTGCAAAATAGTTAAAGAGAAGAAAATTCAAAGCATCATCTTTTACCTCTTAATTATACTTAACTGCATAAATAAATAAGTTTTAAAGATTGTAACAAAGAAAGAATTGTTATAAGTTAGTTAACAAATGTTTATTGGTTACTTGACTAATTTTTGTCTTTCTAATTTTGGGGAGATGGAGCAATACAATATAACAAATATTTCATTATTCCTTTTTTTCTTTTATTATTTAGAAATAGAATCTCTGAGACTGATCTTGATCTCACTATGTAGGGAAGGATGATCTTGAACTCCTGCCAACCTGCCTCCAACTCCTGAGTGCTAGGACTGTAGGTGTGTGCCACAATGATGAGCTTTATTATGACAGTCTTCATATATGAGTGCTAGCTAGTTTTAGGAAGTGTCAGTTGAAATAATTTTTTTCATAAGATTTAGCTGTAGGCAAGCCTCTAAGGCATTTTCTTAACTAGTGATTGATGGGTTGGGGAGCCCATTGTAGGTGGGGCCATCCCTGGGCTGGTGGTCCTGGGTTCTAAAGAAAGGAGGCTGAGTAAGCCATGAGGAGAAAGACAGTAAGAAGCACCCCTCCAAGGCCTCTACATCAGCTCCTGCCTCCAGGATCCTGCCCTGTTTGAGTTCCTGCCCTGACTTCCTCCAATAATAATCTACAATGTGGGAACCAAATAAACCCTTTCTTCCTACTTTGCTTTTTGTCATTGAGCTTCATCATAGAAATGATGATAACCCTAAGAGAGTATCAATCACAAAAATGTGACAGAGAGCAATAGAACATAAGAAGTCAAGGCATGGTCATGGATTTGTGACTTGACTTAAAATAATATGAATTACCAGTGTTTATAAGTGGTATACAACCCAAGTGTTGGGTACCTCAGGTCACCTTTTAGCTCTTATTCATGTACTCTGCCATCATGGCAAGTTAGCTGATTCCTGGCTTTCATTTTTCTATAGGTAAGAGGGGTTCAACTGTCTGCAATACCTTCCCCCAGGTGGCAGAGTAACTGGAAAAAGATTATACATACATGCTATTTGTAATTGGATAAGACTTTGTGATACATCAGAAGATTATTTTTTATGAAGAAGACTCTAGGAAATACTGATGCTTTCTCTAAAGTACATAAATATTTTTTAAAATAAAAAGTCCATTGTGTAAACATGTTGAGATATATATGAAATGAAAAATCAAAACCCCACAAACTCTATAAACCTAGAGAAATAATAATGACTAATAATATTTTAATGTATGTTCTGGCAGTATTATATGCATTTATATTAATTGGTCATATCTGAGTTTATTCTATATACATTATCATGATTAGCAACTAGAAGTAGGACATGAACACTTACATCAGATCATGGTATAGTCCGGACATTTGTACAGTATAATCTATCCTATTCACTGGACACATCACGGTGTCTCTAGAGAGTCAATTTATATGTAAGGTCAAAGTGTAATAATTTCCCTTCTAAACATTTTTAAAGTTTTTATCTGTATATAGATGTTTGCACTTCAAATTGTAGTCTCTATCAGGTAGGTGATATTTTATTTATGTTTTTAGTAAATAAAGCTTGCCTAAAGATTGGAAGGGCAAACTAAACCACTAGAGGACAGGCAGCTGTCCTTTAATCCCAGGATTTGGGAGACAGAGGCAAATGGATTTCTGTGAGTTCAAAGCCACCCTGGGTTACACAAGATCAATGCAGAAAAAATCCAGGTGGTGGTGCTTCATGTCTTTAATCCCAGTCCTAGGGAGTCACACACCTTTAATCCCAGCACTAGAGGGAGCATAAAATAAGAGAAGAGAGAGAGTTTTATTCTGTTTAGTCTGCGGTTGCCCAGCCTGGGTAGAGGTAAAACTTCTCTAGTGGCTTGGCTGCTTTGCTTTTCTGATTTTTGGATTGAATCACAATATCTGACTCTGGATTTTTATTATTTATGATACGATCAGAAATTGAATAATTCAAATAATCCCAAAGGAGATATTGAAACAAGCTAGAAAATGTAGACTGTTCACTAAAGGTGCTAAAGTCACAACTGATTTTCAGAACTGTTGCTCTGTTACCTATGGGTTTATTTGTGTTGAGCAGGGGATGAGTACCTGGAAATTAACTTTTGGAAACCCAAGCTCTCTATGATGTTTTAACTTCTGTCTTGAAGGACTCGTGTATCTCAGGCTTGTTTAGAAGAGAATGATTTTGAACTTCTCTCTTTCTCTACCTGCCAAGGCTGAAGTTACAGGTGTATGCCACCATACCTGTTTTTTTTTTTATGGTGCTGTGTATTTTGCCCAGCGATCTGTGCATAATAAGCAAGCACTCTAGTGACTGAGCCACACTCTCAGACCCACGTGTTTTTGTGAGGACTGTTTTTAAAAATAAATTTATTTATTTATTTATTTATTTTATGTGTACATGTGTTTTGCCTGTGTTTATGCATGTCCACCATTTGTATGCTCATGGAGGTCATAAGAGTGCATTGAATCCCCTAGATATGGAATTATAAGTAGTTATGAGCTAGCCATTTCAATGCTGGGACTTGAACAGCCAGTGTTTTTAAGTTGTGAGTCACCTTTCCAGCCCCAAGAACATTTTTCTTAATTCAAGGCATCATAGATATTTCAAATACATTCACACACATACACACACACACACACGCAAACAAAACACCCAAAACCAAAATAATAATAATAAAAAAAAACCAACCTTCTAATTTCCCATTGACCATGGGAAACACATTTAATTGGTAGTGTTTGCTTCATCTAGTCTAGTTAACAACCCTGTATGCTCGTGATGGCATAAACTTTTCTGTTAGACAAAAGATAGTTTCTTGATCTCGAGTAAAGGTGAAATGGTAGAAACATTTCTTTTGAACACTTTTTACCTTTGAAAAGCTGTTTTATCTTATGACCAAATGGAATGAAGGCCACATCTATCCCAAGGAAGATGAGACTTCAGCACATCACTTTCAGGGTTGTTCCTTCCTCCATTCCTACTTCTGGTATTCTTTATGTAGGGTTCTAACAAGGAAAAAAAAATTTACAAGAGCACTTCAGGATGAGATGATGTTAAGCTGGATCTGAATCCCATTTGCTCTCTTTATGTGAGTTGCATAACAAATGCCACAGGGTTGGTGGGTTTTACCGCATCTGTTAAATATTAACAACCCTTGTCTTTTCTCAGAGATTGAAGTGCCTGGATACCGCTCCACCAATCACAAAGAAACCGGTTACCATGGAAGCAAGATCGCAGCTTCATTTCATTCACAATGAAATCCACACAGCTAGACAGATCTGTAAAAATAACCTGTGTAAAATCAAAGCAAAATATTCCTGGGTGTTTGTTCTATGCCTCTTGGCATATGTCAGCTTTGCATTTTGAAAATTATCTAAAAATATCTGAGCATTTGTGAGAGTTTTCTACAGAGCTAAAGATCTCTCCCTTACCTCCCCCCGGCTGTGGGTCTTCACTGTGCATATCTCTGTGTTTAAAGTGTTGAAGCCCTCACTGGTTTGCTTCTTCTCCACATCTTAGTGCTTATTTGAGGCTGAAAACCAGAATATCTTGAAGTCTGATGGGCACAGATTATCTTAAAGGATGTTGATAAACCAATAATAAAGATAAATATGAGTAATAATTTATGATATTGCTCTCTCTGGTGGGATTTAGTAATCTTCTATACTAGCTAGATAACTACTGTTCCCTTTTTTTACAGCTAAAAATGACATATCAAAGAGGATAGCTATAGCACAAATTCTAATTGTTCTTAATAATAAAACCTCAGAGTCAGCTATCAGGGGGTGAGAGCTGAAAGATCAGAGAAGCAGAGTGACCAGTCACTAGGTACTTACCTCTGCCAATGCTCAAACCAAAGGGTGATTCTGTCCTCAGACTGCATCCTCAGACTGACTGCTGCTCAGAATGCAATGAGCTCCTATCTCCTCCTGCCTTATGTTTCTCTCTTTGTCCAGCCAGATCACTCCTGTCTCCACCTTCCTAGTGCTGTGTTTAAAGGTGTATGATCTCAAGTGCTACATCACCTTTGTGTGAGCTCTGTTTCTCTTTTAGAGTGGATTAATTTCATGTACCCCAGGGTGGCCTTGAACAAACAGAGATCCATCTGGCTCTGTCTCCCAAATCCTGGGATTAAAATTGTGTGCTACCATTCCCTATCCTCTAGTGGCTTAGCTTTGTACTCTGATTTCAGGCAAGCTTTATTTGTTAAAACACAAACAAAATATCATGACAACTAACAATTCCCTTCAAAACTGCACAACCAGTTAGAAGCAGAATCTGACCTCCATCCAAAGAGATGCAAATGACTGGATTGCTTCCTTCCTTCATTCGTTCGTTCATTCGTTGCCGTGAATGAGTGCACATGTGCATGAAGATACATATGACTATGCACACATAAGAAAAAGGTTCTGTGGCCTGCTCTGTCCATTCTCGTTCTCTGCCCTATTCTTCTGAGACTGGTCCTCCCGCTGATCCTTGAGCAGCTAGCTAGCCCCAAGGATGTTCCTATGTCCACCCTCTGAGTGCTGGGGATAAAGGAAGACAGGGCTAAGCCCAGCTCCTTTCACTTGGGTGCTGGAGATCCAAACTCAGCCCCTCATGTAGTGAGTGTTCTTACCTGTTAAACCATGATGGAAAGTATCAATATTATTGTCAATGGAGTAAAACATATCTCTTGTTCTTTCTGTAGACCAACCTATCTACTATGTATACTCAACCATAATTGTACACACATACAACACACACACACACACACACACACACACACATACACACACTCCATTTGATCCTTTTTTCACAGTTCAGATGGTCATGATCAACATGGCCATTTCTTGAGGATAGAACTGTAAGGCACAATTGTTATTTTATAATAAACATTGTTAATGAACAGTCAGGAACCTTGGCATACGCCTGTAATGCCAGCATTTCAGAGGCGGAGGCAAGAGGATTGCTATAACTTCACAGCGAGTGTGTGCTGTATAGTGAGTCTATCCTGGGCTATGGAGTGAGTCTATCTATAAATATCAACCAACCATCCAACCGAACAAAAAAACAAATTAAGAAAAAGCAGTTTTTCTGGGATTGTCAAGATAGTTTAGGTAAGGATACTTGTCACCAAGCTTGATGATCTCAGTTTCATCCTTGAATCTGCATGGCAGGAGAACAAAACCAATGCTGACAATTTAGCTTCCATGTACATGCTATTGTGCACACCTATGAATACAAATATAGCTGATGTAGCACCTACAAGAATTTGATTAACAAGCAAATAAAATTTTACAGAGATCCTTTGCCAAAGCAAATTTGGGTGGCGGCTGAATGATGCTGTTTGAACAGATCCACATTTTGCTACTGTCTTATGAGCAGAAGAATGTGCCTGGCATGCCTAGATAAATGACTGGATTACTTACATTTCAGAAACTTATTTTCTACCTTTAATATGTGAATTTAATAACATGCTTAACCAACTATGGTTTACTTTAAGATGTCCTCAGAAGATAAGGAGACTCATGAGCCTAAAAGTAACACAGGGGTTACATTTAGGAAAGAGCAGCCTTTGTCAGGTTCTCCCTCTTATTTTTAGTTCTTGAAAAACTGACACTTCTATTTGTCAGCATTGACAATTCAGTGCTCTCAGGGTGTGTGTTGTTGTTGTTGTTGTTGTGTGTGTGTGTGTGTGCGCGCGTGGTCAACCTCAGGTATTGTTCTTGAGAAAACAACCATCCTGTTTTTTGAGACAAGGAGGGCTGAGCCTGTCCTGGCTGACACTGCTCACCTCTGGCCTGGTTTTCCTAAATGAGTCATGCAGAGAGATCAGTATACGAGGTCTCTATATATTGTGTGTTTTTTGTGGCTAAAACTATTTCCTTGATGTCATGTGTTACAAGAGAAGTAAGCAGATTAAATTGGCTTCCTTAAGGTAAACTCCTGATGGAAATATTTTTTTGAAGTGTAGGTAGGCTTCATGCTTATCTTATTTTTCTTCCTTTGTAAAGAATCAACCTAGCTTAAACATGTCCCATTAATGCAAAAATATTTTGCTGTTGTTATTGTTTTGAAAACAGGATCCCTTGTAGCCCACACTAGCCTCACTGTAGCTGAGGCTGGTCTTGAACTCCTGATCTTCCTGCCTCTTCCTTTGGAAGGCTAGGATTACAGGCCTGTGCCACCTGGCCTGGCTGCAATGCTAATCATGTTTGTTTGCTTTCCATTGTTATTGCTACATTCTAACGGGGAGGAAAAGCTATCGTGAGAGCACTGCCTTTTGAGTATTTTGAATACTACAATGTGCAATAAAGACTGTAACCCAATCTTTTATTTTGGAGGAAATACCATTTTAAGAGGCAGTTTCTTTTGGAAATAGTTCTAGGAATAGTGACTTTACATATGTATAAATATATGTATATGCATATATTTATATTTACATATAAATATGTAACTATAAATTTATTTATTTTATATTATTTCTGGAGTGGGAGAGAGGCAGCAACAGTGACAACAGAAGAGGAAAATGGGTAAAATCAATGGACCTATAGGACAGTCATCAGTACTCACTGCTATTAATGAACAAATAAGAAAGTTTGTAGAGCTTTTTGGAAACATCTTGAAACTGTCCCTCTGACTGGCCTGCCCTTGGTGCTGAGTGACAGGCAGCCAAGGCTGGTATACTCTTCTTGCAGCTGCAGTCTTGGGAGACTCTGGTTTTATTCTTTAGTATGTGGAGGTGAGTGGTTTTTGACGGACACTGGAAATTGGTTATGTGCATTCAACCATAAGAACCTCCAAGATAACTGGAAAGAAGAACCTCAGCTTGGTCCCATAGGGAACCGACTGTTCTGCAGAACTCTCAGTTACGGGAAGTCTTGCCCTCAGCAGGGGCTTGGCCAGGTTAATTTAAACTGCAGAGTGGCAGTCAAACTTTTTTCTTTCTTTCTTTCTTTTTTTTCCCGAGACTGGGTTTCTATGTAGCATTGGAACCTTCTCTGGAACTGCTGTGAGACCAGGCTGGCCTAGACCTCACAGAGATCCCTTGCCTCTGCCTCCCGAGTGCTGGGATTAAATTCGTGCACCACCACCTGGCTTGCATTTCTAATACAAAGGTATGTTCCTAACATACCTCTTCTCAATCTTCCTAAAAACTTCTTTATTGATTGTTAAACATGAAATGAAAAATTTGATTTTTAAAATTTTCTGGTAATTCAAATGTTATGGAAGAAATTTCCCTAGGACATGCTTCCTCTGATCTTTTCCTTTGTAATTCAAGGAAGACTAAAATAAAGACCATGAAACCATATACTAGAGTGTGACACCATGGCTTTGAACAGGCCTCCATAAACACCTATGACTGGTAACTCCTGGTGCTCTCTCTGATGGTTGCTTTAGATACACCCTAAATTCTCTCTCCTAATTAGTAACATCCACCATTCCTGTCTAGTCAGTCCAGGGTGGATCCCATGCTGCTACAAAGCCTTCTCCCATCAGCATGTGTTACACTGACTTTCTCTACCATCAGCCTACGTGTCTATTGGCAACTAAATATGTTTTGATACCTTGTTCTTGTGTAGTCTCACTTTGCTACATTAAATTAAAAACTAAAAAGCATTCAAATGTAATTTTCCTCCCTAGTTTGATTATAAACTCTTTGGGGAACCAGGCAGTGTATCACAGCCTTGGCTGGGTCTATAGAAACAACTCACAGATGGGTTCCCCCAAGTTTTTACTCAGAGATTGAATGTATCATTTTCTTCATTTTCATGGGAGTTACCCCACATATTGGATAGTTGATTATGAATGCCCCACTGCAACATCCACACTAGTACAGCATTCCCTTTCTTTCATTTATTTGTTCATTTTTTACCAAGATAGAATCTCATTACATATCCCAGATTGGTATGGAACTCACTGTGTGTCTGAGGCTGGGCTTGAATTTGTGGCAATCCCTCTGTCTCAGCCTCCAGAGTGTTTGAATTATATGTGTGAACCACCAACCCAGCTTGACTTTTACTTTTAAATTAAAGTGGTCTGATAAATGGTAGATGGAATATACCAGATACGTGGGGATTTTTGTTTTGTATGTATGTATGTGGATTTTTTCCCAAAAGATGTAGCTTTGGAGATAATGAAGACAGTCTGGTTTCTCACTGAGTGTCAGAGAAGCAGCTACCCTCCAACTGCAAATGGAAGTCATCATTAGCAGACTTTGCTAACCTTCCTGTGGAGCTGGAGCTGGCTGGTGTGCCTGGCAATCTGAACACGGCATTTGCAAAGCACAGGATGGTTGTCTGAGAGGAGGTGAGAAAAGCCAAATGTGGGGGATGAAGCTACTCAAGGCAGTTCCTGGTGAGTCACAGCCTGTGAAGAAGTGAAAGACTTCAGAACTGGAGGTATGAACGATTTGAAACCAAATTCACCTCTTTCCTTATCCTGGCTGTACCACACACATCTGCTGCTGGAATCCTGCCCTGCATCTCCTGCTTTCTGAAATTTTCCTGTTGCCCTTATCACCTTCCTTTTAATCACAGCTAGTTGTCTCTGTGGCGTGGGTAGTAGAGAGAGCTTATTCTGTGGCTCAGAAGGTCATACAAAGGCACTGGAGTTCAGATAAGCAACCTCTTGCATTTCTAATATAAAAGGTAGGTATGCTCCTAACGTAACTTTTTTAAGCCTTCCTTAAAACTGCTTTATTGATTGCTAAACATTCAATGAATAATTTGATTTTTGAAATTTTTTTGGATAATTCAAACAGTAAGGAAGAAATGCTCTAAGGATTTTTCTTCCAATGTTTTCCTTTAAAATACAAGGAAGACTAAAATAAAGGCCATGGAAATCACATGATAGAGTGTGACAATTATAGTTGATTGTCACTTGAGAGGCTGTGGAATCACCTAGGATTGTCAGGGATTGTCAGGGTAGATACTGGGGTGGTGATGGCATGCTAATGGGCTGAGGGTGGAGTAGAGATGGAGTAGGCACATGGGACTGCTGAACATTTCCTTTCTGGGTGGCTTTGCTCCCAACTTACTGTTCACATCCCAGTGTTAGTCACCATTTCCATTTTGAAACTGAGGCTCCAGAAGTGATTCACCTAAAGCTTGACGCTATCTAAACTTCAACCGCCCTTAGAGGCAAGTGCAGGTCAGTTTACTGCAGAGTCTACACAGTACTATAGAGTGCAGCTTTGAGGATCTAAGGGATCAGTAATTTTGGCTCTGGTTTCACACTCAGGACTACAAAGATGAACAGTGCCCAAGGCTGCTCCATACCCAAAGAAGGGAGATAGAATGAGGATATTCCCTGGCAACTCTACCCGTGTTTGAGGAGGCTGTGCTGTTTACCGTGGAAACCATAAGGGCAGGGTAAGTTTCTCTTTGCTCTTCAGATCAAGATAAGGATAAGAAGGCAGCTTTCATGAATGTTGATGGTGGTTGTCTGATTAAAGTAATTCTGAATCTGCTGTCTTGTATCTCCCTAGCAAATGGGTGAACCAGAGAAGGCCTGAGTTTTTCAGACTAGTTAAATGTGTCATGTTATGGCCCCTCACCAGCTCAAAGGCTAGTCATTTCACTTTTGAGTTGTTTCCTTTCACATGCGTTATGTCTCGGAAGGCCTGTGAAGTCCTTTGTTGCTCCAGTAGATTTCTAGAACACGTGCTTCGGAGAGTCAGGCAAGACCATTCAGTAGATGGAGGACACAAGGGCAGGCACAAGCCCTCCCACACTCGGACAGCCAGTGGAATCTTCCAATTTATATGATTTCCCATTCAGCCAAGCCTGGATGCACAGTCTACTACTATAATAGTGGCACCTGGTCATCAGGTTCCCTGTGTGCCATGCTCCCATTGCAGTGGATTGGATGCATTATGTATCAGCAGGAAGGAAACACAGTGAGGGCCTTTCTGTAGCTCAGGTGGTAGAATGCTCACCCATTCTGCCCAGATTCTACCCGCAGAACCAGATAATCTCAGAGTACATATTTGCAACCCCATCACTCGAGAGGCTAAGGCAGAACCATCAACAGATCAAAAACACCCTCAACTTTACAGGGTTTTTGAAGCTAGCCTGGGCTACATGAGAACCTGTCTCAATAAAACAAATCAGAATAGATTAAACAAAAAAAATAAGAACAAAGTTATAGGGAGCAGAGAAATGTATTGTTGACATGAGCACAGCCATATAAAGGACTCCCAAGCCTCAGACCCTTCAGAAATGGAAAGTCCCAAGGGTCAGGCTCAGAGGGATATCAAAGCCTTCCTCCAGTCTGTGAGCTGATGCTGCCAGTGTGTGTAGAAAATGTTCACCATAACTTTTATCCCTGAATATTTACAGCCTAAAGACTGCAACCTTATAGAGACTGCTCTCACTGAGATTAGACAATGCTGTCCCCTCTCTTGATCCAGCTGTATACCATAAACTCTTTTCCCTTGTTTGTCTGTATGCAGTAACCCCTCCTTATTCAACTACATACAATAACCATGCCTCTCTGTTCGCCTGTTTATAATAATTACGCTGAGCTTCCAGGGTGCTGTGGCTTCTCCGTTGGAAAGCCTCATCCACCAGATCCTAGCCTTTCTGTATATCCCTGTGTGTCTGTTTTTTCATCCCCTCACCACTCCAATAAGATGCTGTACAAGGTATAAAGTTTTAACATATATTTTTGTCTCTCATGTTAATAATAAATAAAAATCAGCACTGAGTTCAAAACCAGAGCCTATATCTCCATGCAGGGCAAAAGAACCTGACTCCTCCTCAGAGCTGAGGTCCTCTGAGGACACTTGGGTTCTTTGGCAGGGTCAGACAGCACTGCAGCTGCCAGTGGGCCCAAAGTAAACAGTACCTACCAGGTTAGGTTCATTCTGGACCAAAGGGTGGGAGCAGAAATCAGAATTATCCCCTTTTTCTTTTTTCGTTTTCAAACTCCAGGCAAAAATTTCTGGAAACCAGGCTGGTGTGCGCCAGTAACCTTGCCTAACACTTGCATATTTTTTACTGGATTCAAGGAATATCCTTAAATCTTGGAAAATGTACCCTATGTCATTCTGATAATTGTTCACTGAAGTAGAGACTGTTATGATCCTAATTGTAGAGGAGGAAACTGATGTCCAGAGAGGTTCAGTGGTTTGCTATAGGTCATAGAACAGGGAAGGGGCAGAAGAGGAATATGATTCTAGTTGGTCTGAGAGACTCATGGTTTAGAAAGCCCCGTGTTTCGTGTGTTCTCAGAGACTCTACTTACTTATTCTGTTCCATACTTATGCCATTATACAGGGCAGGGTGACTTATAGCTGAAGACAAAGAACTTGGGGTGTCCTCTTCCCATCCTATGTGGCATAGTTTCTAGAGATACCTCTACCCACAAACACAGTGGCATTGTAGATGTTCAATCTTCCTGGCTCCCCTGGCCAGGCCCCAGTTCAAGCTAGAAATTGGCTCTTTCTGAAAGAGGAGTATAGACAGAGAGAACCCTTCTCCTTTCTCTATTAAGCAGACCCAGGACCAGCCCTCCCTGTAAGAACTCTGTCTGCTTTCCTTTCTTTTTGACCCATAAGGAAGGGGAGCTGGTTATAGCTATTTGTTACCTATTAACATGGGCTCCTATCACAAATGGGCTGTAGTCTGAGCATCATTCTGGGGTCTATTTTAATGAACTTGGAAACCTTCCATTTACAATATACATGGCTCTCTCTCTCTCTCTCTCTCTCTCTCACTTTCTCTCTCTCTCTCCCTCCATTCCTTCCCCCTCTGTCTCTTGTGTGTGTTTGTGTATGTGTGCATGCATGTGTGTGAGAGTGTGTGTGTGTAGAATAGCAAGCACAGTCTCTGTCATCAGAATATTATCAGAATATTTTAAGTTTGATTTGTCTGTGGTTTCAGGAGAAGAATCTTTGATATATCATGTTCAAAGATGGTCTGGGAATGAAATCCAGTTGGTAAAGTGCTTGCCTAGAAAGGGTTTAATCCCAGCATTGCATGAAATAAACCAGGTGTGGTGGCTCATATTTGTAATCCCAGCATTCAAGAGGCAGGATGATCATCCCCAACTACATAGTAAATTATAAATCAGCCTTGATCACACATGACTGTCTCCAAAAAACCAAACAGGGCCAGTGAGATAGCGAAATGAATGAGGGTGCTCACTGCCCTGAAACCCAAGAAGTGAAAAGAAACAGCTGACTGCTGCGAGCCGTCTTTTGACCTCTGTGTGTATTCTGAGGGGTGGCCCAACCAAAATAAATAAATAAATGAAAAATAAAATCCCAGAAGAATGTTCAAAACCAGTGGAACTTTTCTCAGCTGACTTTGGTAGAAATCTCAGCACCTGTGTCTTGAAGAGTTATGAGGTCTTGTTTCAACCTTGGGTGGAACTTCCCATAGCAAGACCCCTCTGTCTCAGAATGAACCCTTGCATCTCTTCACTTCTAGATGAATGACAAAACGGCAAAAAAAAAAAAAAAAGGTGCTGACAATAGGGGAGAGGAACACAAAACTCTCATGCTTGGCAGAGCTAGCCTGCCTCCCATCATCAGAGTGAGTTGATGCTCATCTGCAGAGTTCCTCCACACTGGCAAGGAGAGCTCAGCAGTCCTGGGAACAAATGTCTTCACACATTTCCACTTGCTTAAGTAAGGTGTGTGCACACAGCTCTGTGCACAGGCTCAGAACAGATATCTGGGGGAACCAGTTTCCATGTTTATGCAAATAGTAGGAGGGTCAGTGACAGATATCTTCCCTTGAAAATCATTGTAAAAAGAAAAACAACTTAATGAAAATAATAGAAGAACCACAAATAATGATTTCAATTTCTTAGGTGAAAAGTAATTTCTCTAGATTAAATTGTCTATTAGTATCTTTTCTGACTGACCTATTTCAGCTTAAAATTTTTGGAGTACTTTAGAATTTGTTTCTGTCTCAGAAGTTTTTTTCAAGGTATATGGTGATACTCATTTTATCTGTAGAATTGGGTAAGCATTAGCTGAAAAATCCCTTCGGTTTTCTTCCCATGCCCTTCCTCCCTCAGGACACCTCATTCTCCCCCACCTTGTCTGCAGAGACAAGAACACTTATTGCTTAGTTTTATGGCTGCCCTGAAATAGGCACTGGCTCCTGCATAGCGTAGTACACAGAATTTTAATGAGCACAAAGTGAGTGTCTTGGCTCTTTTCTGTTACAGGAGAGGGTGACATCAGCCTGTCCAGGAAACACTGGATTGATTTTCAGATTGCTCTGAGGGGGAGCAGCTTGCTGCTTGCTGCATGAGGCTGCTGCCCACTGTCAAGCACAGCGTTTCTCTCTGTGGGTCCCCACATGAAGAGGGGCAAAAACCTGAAGTGAATCCTCAGAGGACAGACAACCTTCAAAATAAAAGTCAGGAGGGTAAGGAATGTAAGTTTAGATGGTATTATCCCAGAGTTCAAATAATCGTAGCTACTTAGTATTCAACTCTAGCATTTTCTTCTAATTTTAGGCTTTGGTTCATTTGGTTAAAGCGGAAAAGAGCTGTTTTGCATCACCTCTTCTATCCTCTGTCCTCCCATCTCCCTTCTACACATTTCTTGAGCACGAATGGTACTATATTTGGTGTTGAGCATCTAGTGTGTAGAAAACCGGTATGGTAAACTGACTGGCAGAAGAGGTAATATTTAAGACAGACTGTCTAATATCAAAGTTGGTTGGACACTTTCCAGACAAAAGCCAGACAAGAGATGAAAAATGAAAACCCAGCCCAGTGTATAAGCTAATGGACCCCATTCCTCTCTCTCCCTGTCTAGAGCAGAGACTGCAGTCTGCTTTCAGATTTCTGCCACCACTCATTTGATTTCCTGCTTTGTAATTTCTTTTTTCAGTTTGTCAGTTTAGCTAGTGATTAATGAGTTAATTAATTAGCAAAGATTTTTAAAGCCCGGTGAACAATGAGTATACTATTTTGTTATCATTTATAAAGAGATGGGGCCTGAGGCTGGTTCCACAAGAGGCAACAGTCCCATAAGGGGCACCTGAGGCTTGGGTGGGTGAGAGACAGACAGATATGCCATTTATTGGGCTACGGAGGGGGGAGGAAAAGGGGGAAGAGGACAAAAAGAGAAGGGGGAAAGAAGAGAGAGACAGAAGCTGCCTATCCATGTCACGAAACCAGTGTTACCATTCATAATGCTGGTGATCTGAGGCTGGTCCCACGAGGGTCACCCAAGGCCTTGAAGGGTCCCCAGGTGAGTGACCTGAGGCCTGGGCGGGAGACACACAGGTAGATATGCCATGCTGAGAAAGAGTTGGGGTATAGAATTTATTTAGTGAGTTATAAAGGGGGGAAGGAAGGGGAGAAGAGGAAAGGAGAGCGGCAGAAGAAGGGCAATTAGGTGGGGCTGGGGACTGGAGAGGAGGCATGAGATTCACTTATCTCAGTGGAAGGGGAAAGGTTGGGAGTGGGTGGAGCTTGTTTCTTAAAGGGACAGGGTACCCAGATGACAAACCAGGCCAGCAGATTACAATACTATTTACTCCAACGCCGGATGTTATGAACTCGAACTCATTCACTTCTTAAATGCTCTTGTAAAGAGCAAAATGAAGAATCGAATGCTTCAAATTCAGTGCAGTGACTTCAGACATTGTATTAACAATCTCACAACTAACCCCACTATCTCAGGTTTCCTCTTTAATTCAGTTTTTGAGATTGGGTTACACTGGATAGTCTTCAATGGCCTGGAACTCACTCCATAACTCAAGATCTTCCTTTCTTTGAATATTTGGTAGTACAGGCATATACCACCACACTCATCTTAAGATTTTTATTTTTTGACTTATTAGTTGATCTTAGATGAACAATTTTCTGTTGGAGACAATTTCCAATAAATATTCTCTGGTAATGACCATTGCTATCAACATTCTTGTGATTACTCTCATCCTGTTCAACTGAACTATACTATTTAATAATGCTTGAGCTCCATGATGGGCACACAAAAACATGCCCTGTGTAATTTATCCTCTAAGACCTTATAGTGAAGAGAAACTAGTAATTCATAACACCAAAAAAGAGCTTAGGATGTGTGCAATGAATGTTTCAGAAGTTACAGTGTTTGGAATGTGAAGAGAAAGATATCATTATGGGTTCACCTGGGCCACAAATCCTAATGTAAGAGGTTCAACTTTAAGTTGATTTTCAAGGAATTCATGACCTTTGTGGAGGTGGAGTCCATCATGAACTGAAGGCAGCCACATATAAAAATAGGTTTGCTTGCTAAATTCTTCAACTAATACCCACTACACAGGCCTGACTTGAATGCCAGTGCCAGAAAGAACATGTCAAATACCAGGCTTAGGAAAATTGTATTTAATTTATAAAGAAATGGTATACTTCATAATATCCAGAGTTTTCAAAATCAAAAATAACTGAAGCATTTATTTCAGCACTCTGAAATGTTAGATATGTCATCTTATTTGGTAAAATGATTACTCAACCTGGGGCACAGGGATTACACCAGGGCAGAACAAGGGCAAATAGGACTCAAGATGTGCTGACAATGGAGCAGCATGAATGTGCACCTTTCCTTTTCCAATAATTACACAAGGAAAAGGAAAACTCTTCTGTCCACACACTTCTGTGTAACTATATTTGATATATTCTAATCTAGATGGAAATATGAATAACCATTTGGTTGATGAATCCACTAAAGTGAACTAGAACCATCATAAAGTCCAGAAGGCAAATATAATTCTCTTTCTGCTTCATTAAAGATGAACTCATTTTTATCTACCTATGACGAGAGACTGGACCTATCTTCATTACTCTATATTTGAAAGAAAGATGAAGATCGCAGAGAGCAAACCGACAGGAAGAACAAGAAAAGAAAAACAAGCCTGGCACCCGTACATGTTAACTAGAAAAGCAATGTACTGTTAACTGGCTGTTCTTTGGGGACAGGAGTAGATAAACAACCTCTTAAGAACATTTAAATGTTTTCCAGGTGGCTCTTACTCTGTTAGAGCCTATTATGTTGAATAGGGGTAGAAATTTACAGGCAGCAAGTATTGTCTGATAAGAAACCATACCTGAATTATTTCTAAGTCTTCTATGAGCCAAGAAGTAGCTAAAAGCATGTCTATTAAGGTGTCATTTTTCAATCAATAGCAGTTGCTCCTTGAGTTGTCATTTACCCATAATCATAAAAGAACTTGAATTTGTATCAATTTTCTCTAGACTTCAGCAAGAGAGAGAGAGAGACTAAAATAAAATAAATTCTGTATGATTGGCCCTGTGATGGTTTTGTCTTCTCAAGCCACTAGGCAATACAGTCGTAATGAGTTTTGGACTCATGGATGATTCAAGAGTCATAATTGATTTTTGTTTTAGTTAACTGAGCAAATTTAAGTGTCGTTTCAGCAAGAATTATATTCTGTTTACTCCTGTTAAGATGTTAGTTTGTACATTGCAGTTTGTAAGGTGTGAAGTAAATACATAGAATATCATTTATCTTTCGATATTAATCACCCCCATCTTTATCATGAGGGCTCTTTCTAAAGGATTATATTTTTAGGGTTGCAGGTTATTGGATGAGAGTTAGTAATGTGACTGTACTGTCAGTTTCTCCATCTAACTGAAATAATAAAAGGTCAAATTGAATAATCTTTAAGGCCTAGCCTAATATTATTTGTGAAGCAAACTTCCTGTGAGACCTAAAAGTCCAAATCTGGAAGCTGGTGTGTGCTTGCAGTGATTCAAAGCCACTGAAATGAGTGTGCATGCTTTAACACAACACGGTCTGTGAGCAGGCATACCCAGTCACCCCCTTTTACAACCATTTGTTTGCTTGATTGGTTCCAGTTGTAAGTCCTGAATTTAACACTATTAATGGTTTGGGGACTTGGCATGATGATATCAGGGCTGGTTCCAGACTCAAGACACCAGAAATTCCTGGTCAAATTGAGACCCAGCTCTGAGTTTTAGCAGATCATTACGGTGTGAGGCAGGAGAATGGCAAGTTCACGGTAAATTTTGTTTTGGTTTTGGTTTTAGTCAAGGTCTCTAAAACTAAACAGAGAAATGAATACTCAAGAGATGAAAGTGACAAGTTTACTCTGAAGTAGCCACTGATTCAGTTGTGAGTCCTGACCATAGCAGGAAGAATTACAGATACAGTCCACTATTTATCAGTGGGTTGGGGAGATATCTGTAGATGGAAGTTTCAGTTCTGCCTGGTAACAAAGCCATTCAGTCCCAAAGAAACACATAGAGACTTATATTAATTATAAACTGTTTGGTCTATTAGCTCAGGATTATTATTAAGTAGTTCTTACATCTAAATTAGTCCATAATTCTTGCCTATGCTTAGGCATGTGGCTTGATACTTTTCTTAGTAAGGGATCCTTATCTTGCTTCCTCTCCATTTGATGGGTGACTGTGTCTCTAACTTTCTTCTTCCCAGAATTTTCCTAGTCTGTTTACCCCACCTATACTTCCTACCTGGCTACTGGCCAATCAGCACTTTATTAAACCAATATGAGTGACAAATCCTAACAATGTACAAGAGCAATATCCCATAGCAGATACCATGAGGCCAGATTAGCTCTATTGTAAATTTCACGTTCCCAGCTAGTAACCTGAAGTTTAGAGTTTTCAGTAGGTCTTCTGTGTTCCTCTCATTCTTCCCCCCATAAATGAAGCCCTTTTCCTCATCCAGCCTTTAGACAGTTCTGTTTCCTCCCTTCACTCTGTCTTGTTTCCCCCACTTCTCCATCTTGTTTTCTCTATTGTCTGGAATAAAGCATGCATTGTGTCACTCAGTCCAAATCTACTGAGCCTTTGTGATAACTAGAATGAAGATTGGTCAGTTTATTTCACAAAGGCACACAAGGCAAGTATTTTGGGCAGATGAGCAGGATGTTCTCTTTCACACCTACCCTGTGAAGTTTTCATTTCAGCTATGCTATTAACTATAAAAGCAATCGATAGATGACAGATGAAATATACATATGCATGTAAATGCCATGTCCAATAAAACTTTACTCATAACAGATGATGGTGGTTATAGTTCACTGACCTCTAAGGTAGGTAATTGTGTAGTTTGGTAAAATGTGTCCCAAAGGTTACCCTGCACTCAGTGTGGCTTGTGGGACAAACAGATCATTAAACGAACCCACTGCAATTCTTTTGGAGCATTATACTTTCAAACTGAAGGTCACACTGTGGTATTACTGGAGGCTCTTGAGTAAAGTCACACTGACATGTGGAAATTATTGGCGGTCTGGCAAAGGGATAATGGAAAGCTTGAGACGTCCTTCTGAATTCTAATTTAGCCTGCTCTGTTTCGGTTTTCTGTCTACAAATTATACTTGACTTAATTGACTTCTGGACAAAGGGTTGGTTAAGCAATAATTAGTGAATGTTTGAAAACTTGTTGAATAAATGCTGTTCCTGCAAGAAAAGAACTGGGATTCAACCATGCTGAGGCTGTACTGAGAGCTGAGCTCACCCATAAGTTACAAACCTCTTGGAAAGTATCATTTTGCCTGCAAATGAAATGGCTCTCTGCTCTCCCAGTTTGCTTGGGAAAGCATTTGGTTGGTCTGGGTGGGAGAGACTGTCAGCCGGCAGGATCAAAGAGTAAGTCCCTGAGAGGAAGCAGCTGTTCTTCTGGGTCCTGCTAAAATGTCTCAGAGTTTCTAGTGACATATAAATTTCCTGAAGGCCTTGTGGGATCTTGCCTTAAAATTTTGTTTATGTCTCTAAAAAACACAGGCATGGTGAAAATGTCTAGTTGTGAGACAGACAGAAGTAAGATAATAGACTACAAATAAATAGCTTCATAAATAATAATAATAAAAATAATAGTAATAGTAATAATAGCAATTGAATGGGTATTATTGGGGAAAACCCGCTTAGATTAGAATAGTAATTTCCCTAAATTCTGTGACTTTTTCTTTCAAAGGTTCATCTCTGGATAAGCCTAGTTGACTGGATTACCAAACAATTGTTTTTTTTTTTCCTTAAGCCCTATCCTCATGCTTTTCCAAGTAAGTTTTTCTTAATTGTTTTATTGAGTTGTAACATTTTCAAATGAGCCAGAATCTAAAAATAATTCCTTTTAAAGGGACACAAAATGTTTTTCATTTTGTTTTATTTTTGCGTCTGGAATCAAAGTAGGAAACAAATGCTTTGAACAGGGATTTTAATGTTCATAATTACATTTTCAGACAGGAAAACAATGTTCAGAATCTTGTGTTGTTCTGAGTATAGTGGCTTCTATTCTGTGGAGAAATGTTAAGCAAGTGTCTTGTTTTATTTTTGTTATTTTCTTAGAAGTTTAGGAAAATGTAAGTCCATGTAAGAGTTAAAATAAGCCTTTCCATAGTATCTTAGGTTCCTGAGTTGTTGAAAGATTGGTCCAGTCTAGGGGTCTTGATCTGGTTCATTTTCTCTACAGCTGCAGTTTGGAGGTCTTTGAATCTCTACCACCCACAATGGCACCTGATGTTTGGTAGGTACTCAGTAAAGGCTTACTGGCTAGATGAATGTTTGATAGATGGGAACTTTAATTCTGCTCAAGTCCAGAGTTACTGTCCATCAGCAGTTTACTTTCTTCAGAACTTCTGATGTATGACGGACACAGAAATTTCATTTAGCATTATTCCCCTCTCCCCCAGCAAACTGTTATAATGGTCTTTAATCGGTTTGGATGTTTTGGACATTGTTATCAAATTTGAGTTCTCCAATGAAACAGAACATTGGTTAGAGGATATGAGATGTGATGAATATGACTGTGGAAATGTGGAATGTTACTGCCTGCAAGTCTGCAGATTTTGTAATATGGAGAGATTCAGGGAAGCTGGTGGTGTAGTTTGAAGGCCTGTCAGAGAGCCAATGATAAAAGATGTGTGGCTTTGTAGGCCCAAATTCAGAGTGCTGGGGGAGAAGATCATCAGGGTTGCAGGCAGCATTCATGGGAACTCCTTATTTATTTTTTTATTCTGTATTTTTGGTTTTTTTTGAGACAGATTTTTTTTTTCTGTGAAAGAGTCCTGGCTGCCCTGGAACTCACTCTGCAGACCAGGCTGGCATCAGCTCACAGAGATTCGCCTGGGTCTATCTCCCAAGTGTTGAGATTAAAGGCATGTCCCACCACTTGTAAGCTCTTCACTTGATGTGTGATAAACACTTTGAGCTTTTTATACATAGCTCTTAATTTACTGTTTGAAGCCCACCCACAGCAGGAAGGGTTACTCAGTTCACCAACTAAACTGGTAATCCGAAAAGTCTTCATAGACACACTTAGAAACGTGTAGCCTGTTCTCTGGCTATTCTACAGTCAGATCAAGCTGACATGTGGAATGAAGTACTGTAGAGGTAGTATGTGTACCCCACAAGTAACTTGACTTCTTGGACTATTTAATACATTAATTTAGGGCTGAAGATGGACACTTGTGTAAAATGCTAGGAATGGTCTTGTGTTTCCTTATAGCCCCAATCCTGTGCAGGTGGAGACAGGAAAATCCCTGGGACTTGCTGGCTATCAGCCTTGTTTAGGATTCAGTGAGAGACACGGTCTCAGAGGAATAAGACAGACCTGGCAGAGCAGGACACAGATGTCCACTTCTAGTTTGTGTTATATGTATAAACACGCATACCCGCATGTACACAACACACACACTCACACACACACACACACATATCTATCTATCTATCTATCTATCATCTATCTATCTATCTATCATACAAGCCCTTATTTGTGAAATTCTAAGTTTTAGAACATGAATGAAGGAAATCCTTGTTCTCTGGGGTATTACTTTTATTTTAGGCTTCAATTTAAGTTTTCAAGTCTTGAATAGCTTTTTTCATATATTTGATTGCTTTTTCTTGGTTTTCTTTAAGGGATTTGCTGATATCTTCCTCTTTTTTTCCCCCTCCATTTCTTTGAGGGAATTTCTCATTTTCTCTTTCAGATTTTCAAACATTTTCATGAAGTTATTTTTTAGGTCATTTTCTTCTGCTTCATCTATGTTTGGTTTTTCAAGTCTTGCTGTTGTAGGGTCTTTAGGTTTTACTAGTGTGGTGTTGTGTGTGTTCTTACCTTTTCTATTTATCTTTTCCTCCAATAGGTGTGGTTGGCTCTAACTGATATTCTAATTCTGTTGATTAATCTTATAGGTGCCAGTGAATCCAATTTTTTTTTTGTGGTACAGTCAGTGCCACAGTTCTATTTATCTCATTGGTCACTCTGTTCCTGGACATCACTCTGCACTTCTGGGGTTTGCTCCACTCCCTTGGAGTTTGCTGTCTCAGGCCTACTTTGGCCTAGGTTACTGGTTTTGACCTGTTTCTATAAATCCAGGTCTGGTTCCCTTCTTGTAAAGGTCCCTGGCTTGGAGTTAGTCCTGCAAAGGTCTCTGGCTCTGGTCTCCCTCCGAGTTCCCAGGCTCAGGTGCACTCAGAACCACAGAGGACCTGGCTCAGGATTACTCCATCAGAAGTCCCAGACTCATGCTCAGAACTGCAGTGGTTTCTGGTTCCTGTCTATTCCCTTTGATGTCCCAGACCAATGCCTGGACCCACAGAAGTCCCTTTAAATTCCTTAAAGAAAAGAGTCCTCAAGGTGGACTCTTGAGGAAAGACATTAAATATTGACTCTTCTGCCTTCTACACACATGTATGCATACAGTCACAATTACATGCACCCATCCTCACATAAACGTGAACATGTGTGCATGCTTGCATTAACACATGTACACACATGCTTGAATTCCTGAGCCATACTTGGAGATGAAGAATCTCAACCCAGATGTATGTGATGCTGCATTTCCTGAAATTGCTGTGACATATTACAATCTCAATGGGGTTTAACAATCTTTGAAATTCGGTGTCTGTTTCCTTCTGCTGTAGGATTTTGGGCTTGAAAGGATCATGAGTGATAAGGGATGAGAGAAAATTTGTGGACAAGATTCCAGAGACTGGGTTTCAACAACTCTTTCTACCTTAATTGTTTCAGTTACTACACAGTCTCTGCAAAGTGCCTAGAATTATAATTTAGGGTCTAGAGAAACTGCTCAGTGGTTGAGAGTACTGGCTGCTCTTTAAGAGAAACCAAGTTCAGTTCCCAGCAATCACATTAGGAAGTTCTCAGTGACCTGTAACTCAGATCAGGGCATCTGACACATCTTTAGGCTTCTATGGGAACCTGTACACCTGTATACCTGCACATACTGACATACATATACAAATTGTAAAAATTATAAATCTATAGAATTAGGCACTAATAGAAATGACAAAATTAATTCACATGGGAACCAAGTTTATGTCTGCCCCATAGGTATCTGTTTTTACCCAGATGTGATATATAGAATTTCCTGGAGCTGCCCTAAATTTATGCAGACAAAACACACAATGGTTGGTCAAGTTCAAGACTTGGTGTATGGGTATAAAAATTTAGTAAAATTCAACAGATGAGTGGCAAATATGAGAACCACCCTTATTTCGGGTAGCTTTAAGAAACTACTTACTCCACACACAAGTCAACACAGCACTGGATGATTGAGAATGGAAGTAAAATTATATTTTACTGACTGATTGAGTGTGCGTGAGTGTGTGCTTATGCACGTGCGCACCTGTGTGACTCTGAAGCCTAGAAGGTGTAGGATGCCTCAGAGTTGGAGTTACAGATGGCTGTGTGCTGCCTGATGTGAGTTGTAAGAACCAAACTCCAGTCTTCTAAAAGGTCATCTAGTGCACTTAGTCAGTTTGCCATCTCTCCAGCCTGAAAAGTTCTTTCCAGGCAGTTTGTCTCAGCCTGTGTTATTGTCTATGGCTATTGCTATTGACTATTGACAGCTTTCTGTCCCCTGGAGTGAACCTAGGAGGCTGTCCCATTGTGACTTCCTCGTCTGTTCTATATGCTTCTACTGGTGGAGATTGAAAGAGAAACCTACGGTGGGAAAATCCCAGCCTACACTTCTCTATTATTTAGATAATGAACATCAACTGACAAAACTGCAGAAGAGGAGAAAGTTTAGACCAAATACTCAGAAGAAATAGGTAGGTTTTTAAGAGCTTTTGTTTGTGGGCTATAATGCTTTGGAAATCTGAATTTCCAGCACTATTCAGTGTGGGCTGGAAACTCAGTGAACTTATAACAGTTCTAAAAGAAGATGCCAATTAACTTACCAATTCAAAACATTCTGACTTACTTTGGGTTATTCTTTTCCCACCTTGTCTTCTCCTGTTAACTAAGGAGTTTGGTGATGAGTTTTGCTGAATATGCACTCCATTTTCATTGTTCTTTGTTGTCTATATTTTGTGAAAATAATTCTTATAGATCCTTATTACCCAACTGAATTCAAGTTTGGTTGCATTCATGGTTTGGACTTAGGAACATTACCAAAGTTTCTCAGTCCACACACTAGTCTAACTTAGCAGAGACCATTAATTCTGGATAGCCAGTAAGGATTCAAGCCAGATTTATAAAACAGAATCAAGAAAGACACCAAAGATTATGAACACAAATAAATAAAGAGAGAAAGTTAAATTTAAAGAAGTTAAATAGAAGTGGTTGGCCAGAAAGGAAGTTGACAAATTGAAAAGGAGACTTCTTTTCAAAGAGATTTGTTAGTATGAAAGGACCATAAGACCGTGATGGTTTAATGGTGTCAAGGAGAATATTAGATAAAAGAAGTATAATATATAGGGGAATAAACATGACAGGGTGTTTTAGGTTTTTATTGATGTTAAGAGACCATGACCACAGCAATTCCTGTAAAGGTAAACATTTTAATTGGGGTTGGCTTACAATTCAAAGGTTCAGTCCATTATTGTCATGGCTGGAAGCATGGTGGCATGCAAGCAGCGTAGTGCTGGAGAAGGCGTTGAGAGTTCTACATCTGGATCTGTAGGCAGCAGAAAAAGACACACTAGGCCCGGCTTGAGCTTCTGACACCTCAAAGCATGCCCCCAGTGAGATACTTCCTCTAACACCACCACACCTACTCCAACAAGGCCACACTTCCCAACAGTGTCACACCATATGACCCTATGAGCACCAGTTTCTTTCAAACCACCACACAGGGACCTCACCAGGAAGAAGAGGCCTCTTTTTAAAACCTGGAGTGGAGCTTCACTAAGAGTGAGAATGAGAGACAATAATACAGAGAAAAGGGAAAGGAGGTAGGGAGGGAGACCCACAGAGAGAGAGACCATGAGGATGTAGGGGAGGCTTGAGTCTCTCCAGAGATTTCTTCAGAACAGTCTCCCTGAGCAAAGTGCTCTGAGGAATTCCTCCAGACTAAATCCTTCGACACAAAGGGAAGATCTGATGTTTTAGTACTTTTTGAGATTGGTAGGAAGTTCCATATCACATGATTGAGTTCAGAATAGGTGACAGAGTGTGGAGGAACCAGCTACTGGTTAGGATAATAGATTATGGCCTGATGTTAGGCCACAGCATGAACAGTTCCTTAACTCTCTGTCACAGACAGCTGTAGGGAGGCATGGACTGATTCAGACTGTCGCATCTGGCCTAATGGTGCAGTCCATGTTCTGGTGGAATGACACACTTGCTGTTTGGCTCATTGTTTTTATTTGTTAATAATATTGAGGATCTATATGAGAACACAAAGTGCATCTTCAGGCAATAGAGTAGGAAATGATTTCAGAATATCTTTGCACTACTAGAGATGAAGGGGAATGTGTGAGTTGGGGAGAATGCAAATAAAGAAATCCCATGCTAGCTGCTTTGAATATGATATAATAAGGGGTTCTTCATTAAAGGGGAACTCACAGATCACAATGGAGAACAGCAATGAAATCCAACATCCAGGTGTGGCAAGCAAGCAGTGCAAGAGTGAGTAGGTGGACCTGAGCTCTTTTTGGTACCCAATCACACACCCAACCTGGTACAGCCTCTCAAAGGTCATTGGCTGAAGGAGGTTCCCCATTACCTCTGACATTAGTTTAAATAAGAGAGTTCCAAACCCAATAGAAAACTCTATACAATAAGAACAGATACCAAGTATAAAAATTAGAATTACAACCAGCATAAACAATATTAAGCAAGAAACACAGGCTAAGTGTTTTAATAATTATTCTATCCTAAGGAGTCTAAATCTTGTATTAGAAATTGTTTAGCTAAGACATAAGAGGAAAGTAACTATGACTATCTAGTCTTTAACCCCATTGAAGACCTGAGAAGAGAAACAATATTACTTAAGTAAACAGGAAGTGCAATCAGGCAGCTTCCAAAATGTGCTGTAGGTGACAGAGACAACTGTCTACCTGGGCAATGACCCAAAGTTTCACTTGCAACATTGGAGCAACCAACTTTGGCTAAGGCCTAGAATAACTGACAGACCATTTTCAGTTGCAGGAAAATTTACAAAACCATTTATTCTGTCTTGGCAAGGTTTGGAGTTTTTTTCTTGTTTTTGTTTTGTTTTGTATCCTGCTTGTCCAGTCTGGACACCATGCATTTTGTCAGTGGTTGAGGCATGGACAGCTCTTTACCCAAAGGCCAGTTTTGGCAAGAAAAAAGCAAGCTCCAAGTGGAGTGTCTTCAGTGCTCAACATTCTCTGGGAAATAGATCTGTGCTGCCAGGAGCAATCATACCTCATGGCAACAGAACCCTAAGTTATTTAAATGCCATATTCTACAATTCGTTGAAGTGACTGAAGATTACCTATCTATGCAGAATACAGTCTCTAAGTATCAAAAGAACTCAATTAGTCTAGCTATAAGTATGACAAACATGGATGACTATTGACCTATACTACATAATACCTGTATAACTTAAAAACTTAGACTTCATATGTAATAGAATATTAAACAATCTTTAAACAACTGTGAAGCAAATGAGAACAATGGCTTTAAAAATAAGCAATGTGTAAGCAATGGTTAGAGGTAGAAATGTATAATGTAATATTATAAATATATCCTAAAGTTGTACCAATATATGAAATGTCTTAAACAGAAGTAGAAACATGCATAAATACAATATGACAAAATAACTTTGCATAGGTGTACAAATATTATAAACAGAAATAAAGCATATTCAATATGACAAATATGATTTGAATTTTTATCAATATACAAGAATCTATACTAATATAAATCATCTATATATAATAGTTCACAAGTATTTACTCTATTACTCACTATTATTATTATTAGTGTGAGTAAGCTCAAACTAATCTACCTATTATCACATTCAATTTTTTGTTTTCTATGAGATCCCTGAGCCTACAAATTTTCCACCCCAACCCTATACCAGTTATAATAAACCCACAAATGAAGTCTCTAACCCTGAAGACAAGCTTTTTGGAGAGGGGATGTTGTCTTCTAGAATTACTACCAGCTATCATGGGGGTGATTTTTTTCCTATGGGATCCTGTAAACTCAAATGACAGTGACGTTTCAAGATTACTGTCTGGTATAATTGCAAATAATGTCTGAGTAGTTGATAGAGTTTTTGAAGTTCTTGTCTGGAGTTCTGGCCAGAACATTGTCAGACGGTGGACCATTTTAGCTAACCAAATTGGAACCGTCTTGAGCAGCTAATACCCCAAACCAGTTTTATAGTAGCACTATCATCAGCATGACATCATATCAAGCAGGTGGACTTGTTATGGGGTCCCATCTTTTTTCTGGAAACTTTAAAGATTACTGCAGGAAAATCTAGTTATTGTGGAAAACTTAAAAATTATTCATATAGGCGTATATTTAATGAAAGATATGATATAAACAAAATAGTTATGGAGAGAAGTAAAATTTTTCCTAAAATCTTTCTTCTTTCTGTCCCATACAAGATGGCTCCTGACATGAGACAGAAACTCTGAATTTTTCTTTTAACAACATGCTTGCATTTAGAGAAGGCTAGCCATTGTCCAACTCCAAAGCCAACTTTGATTTTTAGTGTGTCTATAATTCTACTGGTAGTGTATGTGTATATATATATATATATATTCTGTGTATATGGACTCTTATCCTGCCAAGGACCTTTCCTCCTAAGTCATCAATACCTGCAATGTGCAAAAGGGCGGGCTACAGGAAGGAAAGTTGGGGACCTAGGCAGCTTCAGATGGGCTGTGGATGGGCAATAAACGTGAGTCTGGAACCACAAGTGGGGGAAGGTAGTGAGGGGGTTAGGGTAGGTGGGGTGGAGAGGCAGTAAGCATGGATTCAGCCCCATGTTGGGCGGCAGATGAAGGGGAACACGTAGATTGGGGAAAATGTGAATAAAGGAATCCCATGCTAGCTCCAAATATGGTATAGTAAGTTGTTTTTTTTTTTTTTTCTAAAGGGGAACCCACAGATCACAATGGGGAACAGGAATGGAATCCAACATCCAGGTGTGGTAAAGGGGATAGAGAGACGAGTGAGGGGATCCATGCTCTTTTTGATACCCAATGCTATGCCCAACCTGGTCCAGCCTCTCAAAGGCCATTGGCTGAAGGAGGTTCCCCATCATAGAATGGTGTATATTAAAATTTAAATTCATATGTATAATACACACATGTTTTTTTGTGATACATTTTTAATGCACCCCTTCAAAATCCCCACATTCTTTTTGTAAGTAGTCCTGCTATCACAAGGCTCAACTGTTTTAGCTATCTCTTGTTTTAATTCTGAAATTATTTTTTATTAGATATGATTTCTAATCACTTTTTATAATTTTAATCTTATCTTATCTATAAATGCTTTACATTTTTTACTTTTAGTTATTTATTATCATGGGTAATAGTATGTGAACATGCATGATGGTCTTTTCTCCATTGCTGCACACCTTTATATTTTGAGACACAAAGTCTCTCACTGAACCTGAAGCTCATCAGATTGACTTGACTGCCAGTTAGCTTCAAGGAGCTTCCTGTCTCTGCTTTCCTAGTGCTGGATTTATACTTCTGTGCCTTCACACTGGCCTTTTACATGGGCTCTGAAGTGCTGAACTCATATCTTCCAAATTTGAGTGTCACGGTCTTTGCCAATTGAGCCATCTCATCTCCTACACTTGTGCTTAAATGAAAAAAAAAAAACTGTTTTAAGATCTGAAAAGTTCCCAGGCAATGACAACAATTTTTAATGTCTGTATCTTTTGATACAGTAACATTTGTTGCAGAATTTTGGATGTGTGAGAGCAATCCCACCAACTCCTTTTCTTTGGCAGGTGCTTACAGCACAGATGAGAAGACTGGGTTAAGATGAAGTAGTGGGGAGCATTTTAGTAACTGGTCTCCCCTATTATTTTGATCAGAATCAGAAATCTAAGCACCTGTGTGTGTTCAAGTCCTAAACTGATTCCTTGTGTAGTCCTATGGTGCTCTGGTTCTGCTGTGGGTTTGAGCTGCCACAGTTTCTGTGTGTTTGTTACTGAAGCCCTTCTTGGAGTCTAAATCGGAAGCTTGATGGATTAAGAGATAAATTAATACTGGTATTTGGGGGATTATGGGTGGACCATGAAGTGACTGCATTTTAAAGAAGAACAGCAAACATATTTTAGTTGTCTTTTGTTTTTGTGGTCCAGGAAAGCAAAAACAAAACAGAATTTACTATCTCTTTTGAAATAGAATTACAGAAATGATGTGATGATGATTTGGAAGGGCTGGAGTCAGATGTCCTCATTAATAGATTTCTCATAAGCTGCTAATTTCATTTTAATTCATTTGGTTAAAACATTTGAATATGTCTATTTAGGGTGATGCTGAGTTAGAAGAGAGAAAGGGCATTTGCAAAACAAGCGCTCGAGTATTTTAGGAAGTGTTTTTAAAATAAAAAGTAGAATCAGCAGCATAGGTTTCCAGAGCAACCGGAGCAATCGCTGAATTTAAAATATGTCCAAGTTAGTTGAGAAAGAACCACTGATGTGTCCTCACAGAAGAAAACACAGTTCTGGAAATCCACAGGCCTGTTGGGAACCTGACTCCGTGGTAACTACTAGCTGTCCATACTTAAAGTTATAAAATGTCTCTGAGTTCTAGTTTGCTTTGTTGTACATTGTAGATGATTCCAGAGACCTCATAGGCACTTTACAGTTAATAGAGAACATGGGTGGAAATTCTTAGCAAGGAGAATGCAGAAGGTGGAAGAAGGAGTGAAATCAGGAAAAAAATAACAAAGCATTGAGTGACAGAGAACATGGCCCAGAGGCAGAGGTTGGCGGTGAGGCAGCTCTTCTTGTTGCTCTCTGACTTTCTGCTCCCCTCAATTTGTCTCAATGTTTGGGTACCTGTGCTCCCTTTTCTACACACTTTTGCTTTTCTATAGCTAACTTTCTACTGCAAGGTGGGCCTTGGCACTTCCTTAGTTCTTGACTTAATTCTAACTGAAGCCGGATGCTCTCTTCCTTGGAGCATCAAAGAGAACTAAGCAAGGGGACATCAGGTAACAGGAATAAACAGAAGCTTGTTCCTTCTCCTCCCATACTTTCCTTCTTCACATCCCATAAACAGAAGGACTTCACTTTTCAAGTGGATGGCTGTTTTTTTATGTATCATGATTCACCCTGCATCTTTGTGTGTGTGTGTGTGTGTGTGTGTGTGTGTGTGTGTGTGTGTGTGTAGTGCCACCCATCTACTTCATTTTTCTCAAGACAGGCTCATTCACTGATCTGTGGGTCACCAGGCCAACCTGCTTGGTCATTGAGCCTCGAAATCTGGCTGTCTTCACCTCTGCAGTACTCAGGGTTTGAACTCTTATCCCCATGCTTTTTCCTGACCAAACTGTCTCCTTAGGCTCTGTGGAATGTTAGTGAGTTAGAAATTGTGACAGCACAACAATATTATCTGGTAGAAAATTAACAAATGTGAATTCATGAATAATTTAGAGGTTTTATATTATATGTAAGTATAATTAAAGATTTTCTAAAAACTTCACTAAAGCGAACTCCTTAATGTTAATAATGTACATAGTTCAATATTTCCAAAGTATTTCTCTTCTTCCCTCTTTCCCTTTTTCCCTCCCTTCTACCAGTTTTTTTGATCAAGAAAGAGGATCCAGAAAACCAAGCCAGACTTTCAAACATGCCCTGACCTTACTGAAACTTGTCCTCAGTTCTTCTAATTCTTCAGTTATTGCTCTCAACTGGTCACTCTTCTACCATCTCTGTTCTCTAGAGAAGATACTTGAGTTAGGACAAGTGAAAGCACAGCCCAGCACACGGGGAAGAGGCAAGGTTTCTCCAGGAGTGAAGTGGAATGCCTGATAAGACTGTGCTGCAGTGTAGCCTCATTGACCCGGTAAAATCTTGGCTTCTGAATCTTATGAAAAAAGAAACCTGTAGCATTGACTTGTTATTTGAAGGACCTTGAAAAAAACCTTTTATTGTTTAAATCTTCTATTGCTGTCTAACTCTTTCAGGGTACAGCACACATAGTCAATAAATATTTGCTAAGTCAATTTAAGCATTCAATAAAAAGAAGAGAAAATTAGAACTGGTGGAAATATCACAGAGAATTCAGTAAAGGCAATTTTGGTACTCTGTCACTCTTCCCTCTCTGCTTTTACCTTCAAGAGGAAAATAGCAACTTTTCCATGACTCAATACCTCCTGATCTTGGAGACCCCAGATCTGTCTACCTTCCCGTGACTCTCTTTTTCAAAACATAATTTTAATTCCTCTGTTTAAAAGGAATAAATCTACAAGATTGGGGAGATGACTCAGAAAGTCATGTATTTCTTGTGGAATCATGCAGACCCGAGTTCAATTCCTAGTACCCACCTGAGAAGCTGTGTATGATAGTCCTAGGTCTGGAGACCAGAGCCAGTCATCTCCATCAGCCTTGCTATCCAGCTAGTCTAGTAGAGTGGTGTACTAAGAGGCTGCCTGTTTATTTTTAGCTGCTTAACCCCAAAATAAACACACAGAAACTGTATTAATTAAATCACTGCTTGGCTTATTAGCTCTAGCTTCTTATTGGCTAGCTCTTACTAGCCAATTACTAGTATTTAACCCATTTCTATTAATCTGTGTATTGCCACATGGCTTACAGACAAAGTTTCAGCTCATCTGTTTCTGGCTGCAGCTACATGACATCTCCCTTACTCTGCCTTCTTCCTCCCAGAATTCAGTTTAGTTTTCCCCACCTAGCTCTACTCTGCCCTGTCAGTCAAGCCAGTTTCTTTATTAACAAATGGTATTCACAACATTCAGAGAGAAATCCCACATCACCTCCCCCTTTTCTGTTTCAATAAAAAAGGAAGGTTTTAACTTTAACATAGTAAAATTACATATAACAAAAAAGGTATCAAGCAAGAATTACAGTTATAATATTTATATCTACTTTATCTTTTATCATATCTAAGGAAAATTATAACTATAACTATTTATTCTTCAACTCCATCAAAGAGCCCAGAAGGATATAATGTTACCTAAGTAAGCAGGCAGTGCATCATAAACAACTTCCAAAACTGTAGAAATGACAGAGACATCTTGCTGTCTGGACAGTCATCCAAAGTTCTTCTGTATCATTTGAGTATCCATATTCATCCCACTGGCCCATAGTGTCTAGCAGGCTTTTCCATGAGGCAGGAAATTTCAAAGACAGTTTCACCTATATTGTCAGTTTGTCAATAACTTTCTTCTGTGTCTTTCAGAATGTCTCACAGACTCTTTCATGAAGCAGGAACTCCAATGAACTGTCTCACCTTTAGGCAAGTTCAGCAGTCATTTCTCTGTGGGTCCTGCAAGTCCATTTCATGCAGCATACTATTAAACAGTTCAGTTTCTTGCCAAAATGGCTAACAAATTCTATAAGGAACCTCTTCAGTACCCATCATCCTCTTAAGTAATTGGTGTTGGCAGGAGCAGATGTGTCTCATTGTTATGAAAAGTCCTAACTTCTTAAAACATTTTAAATGCTATATTCTGAAGGTCTCTGAAAGATGTAAAGAATACCTGTCTATCTGAATTATATCACTATATATCTAGAAAACCTAACTAACATGATTTGACTCTTATAGATGATTATATATTAACCTGTATTTTTAATTACACATTATATTTTTTTTAATTAGCTGTACAAACACAATACCTTAATCAAGAGCAGAAATATACATATAACAAAATTGGCTTAAATTTGTATCAATAATCAAAGATCTATACCAATGCAAATATCTATCTCTATAGCATATCCCCTTTTAAATGTAAGCAAATATCTATAAACAAAATTTTGGAATATGGGCATAGCTCTCTCCAAACTGCTTTCTGCTTTTTTGTTGGATGAAGTATTTTTTGTGGTATTCACAGTGACCTTTCAGGGGATGTTTGTCCATCAAACCACATCAGTCTGGAACAATTCCACAGGTTCTCATCCTTTGTGGAACCAAAAAGAACCCCTTTTTCCAAAGCAACATATACTTAGACCCAAATTTTAAAGACAAGGTACCTTTAAAGTATATATGTTGGTTATGTAGCTCCTTCACAGTTCAAAAATTCAAAGAAAACATAATAATATACACAATCCAGACTCTCTGTTTATTTTCCATCTTTATGTGACTTATTTTTCTTACTCTATTACTTTTTCTACAAATTTACTGTGTCTTTTTAAAGAATTTGCTTTACTTTCTTTAAAACAGTTTACCTCTTTTTATAACTCTCTATATTCTTTCTCTTCTCTCTCTCAAGCCTACGTACATTTATCCAACACTGTGGCCCATTTAGAGGTCTTTTGCATCTGAATTTGTCTTTATTGTGATTCTGTAATCCTTTTATTACCAGAACTGCTTCTTAAAATGTTAAATGGCTTGACTAGTACTAAGGCTGCTTTAACTTTTGGCTCTGCACAGTACAACATGATGGAGACATGTTTGCTGTCTCTGAGAGCCATACACATTGCCCCAGTTCAGTATGCAGCAGGTCTATGTTGGGCCATTAAGCAGTTTGTAACATGCTGCTTACAAACCCCATTTAAATACTCATCCTCCTGAAAGAGCCAGAGTTTGTCCTGTCAGCACATCTCAGAAAGCTGCTGTTTCAAAAGTGCATGGCATTTTTTTTTCTGCTGCTATATAATCAGGAAAACCTTTCTTAAGGAAGCTGCTGGACTCCACCAGCCTCCCTCCAAAGAAATGCAGCTAAACTTTGTTTTTCTCTGTATAGAATTCCTTTCCAAGTTTTCTCAGTTTTATGTAGATTTAGCTAGCATATATTGGAGTGCCAATTTGTTGTAAGAGACCACTAGTTAGTTCCAGACTGCTCAGCCCTGAAATAATCACTCAGAAACTATATTATTTGCAATACTGTTTGGACAATAGCTTAAGCACATTTCTGCCTAACCAATATCTTAAACTAACCCATCTCCATTAATCTGTGTATTAACACAAGGCTGTGGCTTACCGGGTAAAGTTCTGTCCAGTGTCTTTATCTGGTGGGGCTACATGACTTCTCTCTGACTCTGCCTTCTTTCTCCTAACATTTAGTTTTTTTTTACCCTGCCTAGTTCTACTCTGCCCTATCACAATGACTAAAACATCTTTTTTATTCATTAACCAGTAAAAACAACACATAAATGGAAAGACCTCCCACATCATCTTTCCTTTTCTCTTTAAATAAAAAGGAAGGTTTTATTTAAACTGAAAAGGGGAGGTAATGTGGGATTCCTCTCTGTATGCTGTGAATACCATTGGTTAATAAAGAAACTGTCTTGGCTTGATAGGGTAGGACAGATCTAGGCAGGGGAAACTAAACTGAATGCTGGGAGAAATAAGGCAGAGTTAAAGAGAAGTCATGTAGCCTCACTGGAGATAGATACCAGAACTTTACTTAGTAAGCCACAGCCTTGTGGCAATACACAGACTAATAGAGATGGGTTAAATTAAGATATAAAGAGTATCCAGAAATACTCTTAAGCTATTAGCCAAACAGTATTGAAAATAATATAGTTTCTGTATGATTATTTTAGGACTGAGCAGCCAGGAACAACCAAGCAGCCTCCTACAATAGGGTGGCTTAGTTCCAGTTTGACAAATGTCTCAAAAATTAAGGTGGAGAATGATAGAGAAATCTACGTGACTTTGACCTCTGGCTTCTACATGCATGTGAACACATGTGTATATGCACCAACACACACACACACACACACACACACACACAGATGAGACACACACAGAGATAAGAATACACATACAAAAAAGAAAGAGAAAGAGAATGAAATCTACAGCTAAACTCTGTCTGGTAGATGGAGGGAATTTGCTACCTCAAGATAGGACATCTAATTTGGAAATGTGGGGGAGAATTCTTCTGCTACTGCAAGAACTATGTGTTTCCTGAGAGAGCCATTATAAAGAGACAGAAATGCAATTATTTGGGATTGTTTCTGTGCTCTGGTATTTTTAGAACTCCCTATAAACACCTCCCTAGAGGAGCACACTGCAGTTGGCATGCCAGAGAAAATCAGGCTGTTCACAGAAAATGCAACTGACAACTTGACGAGATGTCTGGGCTTGTAGATGTCAGAAAGAGTCCAGGTGCTGAGGCAAAATGGTTTCTTCCTCCCTTTCTCTCACTGGAAGCTGAACATCTTCCCGCTGCTGACCCTGGACATTTGTCAGTACAGTTACTTCTGTCCTAACTCACTGTTGGACTCTAGGCTGCTAGAAGTTCAACAGTGAACAGGGTTAATGTTTGCAAAAGGGAGGATGTGTCACAGGGCTGTGGAATGATAGCTATACTGTGAAATATGATGAAATCAGGACATCATGTACCTGAGCCTGGTGCAGTGATCTTACTCTAAGAATCGAGGTGAAAAAAAAATATTCCCAGGATAAAAGAAAACAGGATAAAATACCATGATTTTTAAAATAAGATACAGAGTTTTCTTTCCAGACAGATTGTTAAATAGACTTTTCTTGTTTAGTGGGGGCTGGTAATGAGAGCCGACAGGATATTAAGGTTATTTCAGGTTTCTGTTTCTCCCAGGGTCACATAAGCCTTCTGCTATGCATATTAATCCATCTCATCCTTCCTGCCAGTAGCTGACTAAGTAGGGCAATCATTTAGTGTGCACCCTTCCCCCAATTCACAGTTTAGTTATGAGGCAAAACCTACTAACTATCAGAATGTGCGACAGAGATCAATCTGTGCTTTTTCTATTTCACAGACATAGCACCAAAATTTATGATTAATACGTGGTGACTTTAATGGCTGTTTTCTGCAAAATGGAGAGCACAAAAAAAGCGGATCTCCTTCCTTTCCCATTCCTCCTCTGTGTGGGCATGCCTGGGCATGCATTCATGGAGTGCGAGGAACTAAATGGAGAATTTTGCATCACAGACTGGAAATAAGGGTTGGCTCACACTCCGCTCTGCTTAAGCTCTTCTCTTTTTTAGAATCATAGCTGTCTCATCTGCAAATCTTTCGTAAAGAAAATCCTGCAGATGTGATTAAATCTCTGTAAACAGAAAATGTGTACGTGCAACTCTAGAATGAATCCATTGTGATTGCAGTGTTTCTCCACTAACAACCACTATCCTAGATGATTCAAATGGTAGTGTTCTCTACACAATGTTGACAATACAATTAAAGCATCAGGCCGGATTATTAAATATTTGACCAACAGTAAATTAGTTGACCTTTTCAGGCCTCAGTTCCTTCTTATATAATACGGGGATGTTTTACCATTATCAAAGTACTCTTTGTTGTTAATTGACTGAGAGAGCGGTTAATTAATCTGGAGACAGGGTCTTGCTACCTAGGATTCACAGGTCTATACTACTATGCTCAGCCTGGTAGGATTCTTACAAAGACTAGATGAGGTGGTTCAGTATTAACTATTACTCTGTTAACAGTCAACGTAAACAAACATTTCAGATGTGTTATAATGAACTCTAACCACCTTTGTATACTAGTGTCAGCACCAAAGAGGTAACAAGAAACAAAGAGGCAAACAAGCCTCTTTGTGGCCACATTAGTCTTGGAGCAAAGCTATAAAGGCCCACTCCATTTTCTTCTCTTTTGATAAAATCAAAGCATGCTCACTGTAAGAGGCTATTAGAGAGCCAGTCTCTGGAGAGCCCTGCTGTGGAATAGGTACTCAAAACTCATTCACTCTTGAAAGGCTTAATATTTTCTGTTGCGAGAAATGGTGGTAGAGGCCCTAATAAAACATCACATCAGCTCTGGAACCTCTGAAATTTTGAAGCAGATGTTTTCTTAACATCCTGTAAATACTCCAATCATCTCAAACCGCTGCGCTTTCACCTTTGTGCAGATTTTAGAAATGTGCACATTGAGTAATGGCCCTGTCTAATCTGCTTGACGCTTATTGGTTTTCAAAGGGTAGCAAGGTTAGAAGATGTAGTGGAGCACATTCTAAATAAATCAGTGAGAAAAAGCACGCTGAACAGCAGGAGAAAATTACAGTGTCCAAATCATTCATACACTGGTGATTACCATCTCACCTGGGTCCTCTAGATGCCACACAAGAGCCTGCGAAGCTGGAGGAGTTATTTATCAACCTGAGGCCTGAGTCTTCAAAGTTCCATAGTGGACCAACAAGTGAGGTGGAGACTTCAAGCACCTTGGGACAGCAGTGTGTTGGGAAGAGGATGTGCAGGCCTGGAGGTCCTCTGGCCTAGTTTGGGGAGTTCTAAGAAATTACATCTGTAGCTGCCTCAGTTTCCCTGCAGGAAAATATCTGCATATTTGCATGTGTGTGTGTATGTTGTGCACACGTGTGTGCATGTGATAAGGGGAAAAGAAAGACTGATTTTTATATTTTAACAGGACTAGGACTTCTATTTCAAACCTTATCTAACTCAAATATCAATAAAAAAAATCTTAAAGGGGATCAACAAGATGGATTAGCAGTTAAAGGCACATGCTACTCTTCCAGTGGACTTGAGTTTGGTTCTCATCATCTATATGAGTCAGCATCAAGGAACCAGGCACCCACTTCTGGCCTCAACAGGCAACTGCAGGCACTTGTGTGTATAAATGTATGTGCGTGAAGACACACATGCATACACAAATAACAATAACCTTAAAAATTCTCTTAAAAGGAGAAATGATGTTTGGGAAAGGCAGCTCAGACTACTCAGACTTTCATTCTCATTCTATGGAAGCTCTCAATAGACTTAGACCTATACAGCTCCTGGGATTTTGTGTGGTAGCTTCTGGAAATACATATATTTGAGTTCTGGAAAAAAGTCTGGCTCCCAAGCCAAAATGTTGAACTTATACAAACAATATAAAAGTTGTTATGCAGATAATATATGCAACAATTAATTACAGAAGTTTGCTGTCAGGCCTTACAAATCTGTGATTCATAATTTTCTTCATGCTGTGTATTAGACATAAAATTAGTTATATTATATAGTTATGTTAGCTTGTTATATTGCAAGACATGTTGTGATATGTTCATTACAGACATATGTGATGTATCTAATTTTTCTGAACTGAAACATTCATTCCCTTTTGTAGGGAAGGAGAAAGAAAATGTTAGAACTTACAAGGCTGAGGCAGCTTATAAAGTTACAAGATTGACAAAGAACTTCCCCAAGGATACAAAGGCAACAGGAGACATATGCTGGAGAAGAGAACTCATTTGCTGGAGTGCAAGCTGGGTAAGGAGCATCAGTTACACAGCTTCCGTAAGTCCAACTCTGGCGATATGCTTGCCAGAGAACCAGCCACGCTGCTGTAAGTATCCACAATAAGCTCAGTAAGGAAGACTTGGGGAGACTTGTTTCTTTCGTCCGTTGTCAGTGCCCTATCTAAAAGGAACAGACATTTGCTCATATCAAGGAAAAGCATGCACTATACAATTTATCAATATGTTTATATATCATAAACTATCATATATAATATATATTTGCAGTATTTTTGGCAATGCTAGAGACTGAGCCCAGGGTCCTGTACATGTTAGGTGTTCATTGTACCAATGAACTATATCACCATCCTGGCCTTGTTGTTTTGAAGCACACACTTGAAATCTGAACACAGCTCCTCATGGTTTGCCTCCCACCTTCATTGTCATTCTAACAGATGATCATGCTGAGAGGCTCATTGGAAGCACAAGCTTCATAGAACCTCTGCTTCCATCTGAGATGGAGAATGCTCCCCAGAGACTGAGGCTGCAACCCTAGTAGCAACAATGAATAGCACAGCTACAATAAACAGATTTGTTTAATCCACCAGAGTCTGAGGGAGTCAAAGAAACCTGGATGAAGCAAATTCCAAAACAGACAAGAGTGGAGAATGACTTATGTGTGCCTTCCTTCCTTGAGGAGGACTGTGCAGGGAGTTAATTTGACAATGGTTGGGGCAAGCCAGATGAAAATCCCATTGCTGAGTGGGTACTGAGAACAGAACAAGTTCTCAGCAACTCACAGTCAGAGGCTGGACCAGAAAACATTGATGACCAGGGCCTCCCATGTTCTCAGAGCACGTGGCTGGCTGAAAGGAGTAACCCTCTCCAGCTCTAGCTACACAGATAAGAATGGACTCAGCTGAGTTTACTGTGAGCCAATCCCATATAGTGCCAGACTGGTGAGGAAGACGGAACTCTGCTCTTGTGGTATTGGTGGATATGAGAATTTTAATTTTTTTCTGTGTTTTATGTATGTGGTAAGTAATAATTACCTAATAAAAATAAGAGCTATAAAGTGATCGTATATTCTTCTTGACAGATTGTATAATTTATATAGTTATTAAGTCAATGAACACTTACAAGTTGTGTGCAGAGATGAGGAAGTGTAAATCATGATCAAGAGAAAAAAGATCATGAGCAGATTAACTCATATCTTGGATGTTATAATTCTCAAAAAACCAACACAACAAAGGACTTTAACACGATCATGGAACCGTACGCAGTGACTAATGACAAATATGGACAGGAAGCTTTGAGTCAGTGGATTGAGCTTGCAGAGCAGGAGAAACTATAAAAACAAATGAATGAGCTAGAGAGATGGCTCAGAGGTTAAGGGCACTTAGGGCACTTGCTGCTCTTCAAAGGAAAGGAGACTCAGTTCCTAGCACCTTATCAGATAGCTCACAACTCCAGCTCCATGAGATTGGTTATCTCTTTAGGTTTCTGCAAATACCAACACACACACACACACACACACACACACACACACACACACACCATTAAGTTAAAATAAAACAAATCTTAACACTTCAAAAGTCTTTATATGATGATAGTTCTATCATGTATCATTTCTGAGTCAGGTTTGCTTGTGGACCTCTTCCTCCTTTTTACAGACTGTATTCCTCCTCTTTGTAATCATGGTAACTAACATTAAAACATCTGGTACATTTATGGTATGTGTGTGCCTATGTGAGTGTGTGCCTGAATGTGTCATGGTGTGTGTATGGAGGTCAGAGGATAACCAGGGATATAGGTCTTCACCTTCTACCTTGCTTGGGATAAGGGTCTCTGATGCTTTCTGTGATATATACCAGTCTAGCTGACCTTCGACTATCAAGTTGTTCTGGTCTGGTGACTTCACCTGCCATGTTGCTGTAGGAGTGCTGAGAACACATATGCGTGCTGCCATCATGTCTGAGATTCAAACTCAGGTCCTTAGGTTTATATGGCAAGTGCTTTACCCTGGAGCCAACTCTCCTGCATGAAGAACAAATTTTGATTCAATACCAAACATTGTGGCATTTACATGTTTTGGTGTTAAACTTTGAAGCAGTTGTCTTAAGATTTATTTTCTTAATTTAATGTGTTTGTTGGTATTTTTTATAATAGATATTTTGTGTTTTACTTTGAATCATAATGAAACTACTTGAAAATAATTTGGACCTTTTGGATTTGGCTTAAAAGCAAACTTTATTAGACGAAGTTAGGAAACATTTAGTCTAGAGTTAAGTTTATGAGGAAAGGCATTTTTTAGTACTTTAAAGTAGAAATAAGTAGGGATTTTTCTTTTCTCAGCAGAGCCAAAGGGCAAGAATTTTTAGCTCAGTGAATCTTGTGATCTCAGTCTTAACTCATAATTGTCACTGAGGCACGAAAGTAGCCACAGAAAATCAATACGGTACAGCTGTGCTCCATAAAACTTTTTAAACATTGGTTGGCAGGCTGGGTCTGGCTAAGGTCCATGAGGACATGAGCTCTATGTTAGAGACTGTGACTTAGGAGGTGTTCTTCCCTGGCTGTAGCAAATAGTTACTGTCACTGCTCCGAATGAGTCCTGAGCTATGGACCTTCAAGTCCTTTCAGCTAATTTTTCATTTATGTACTCACCAGTACTTAACTGAATAGCTAGGGAGGACACTTTGCAGACCTTGAAGGTCTATGTCTGTCTGTGTCTATTTTTCTGTCTCTGTCTCCTGTCTTTCTGTCTGTTTCTCTCTCTTACTACCTTGCACGTAGGTACCCTAGTCTTCCTGCATTTTTCCCTTGTATGAATTGCTCTTTTTGTTGATATGACAAAATGCTTGAAAAAAGAAACCCAAGGAGTGAAAGGTTTATTTTGACTAACAATTTGGAGAAGCATAGCCTATCAGGCCAAGAGTTTGAGGAGGCTGGTCTCACTGTGTCCACAGTTTGGAAGCAGAGAGAAATGAGTACTGGTATGCAACTTACTTTTTCCATTATTTGGTCCAACCACCAGTGGATGGGATAGTGTTGTCCACCTTTCATGCTTGACCGAACTTCTCTGGAAATCTACTCAAAGGCAGGTTTAGAGGTATGTCTCTTAGATAATTCCAAATCTTGCCAAGTTAATGATGAAGATTAATCATTCACCACCACTTTCCACACTTAGATGTCTGCTAGAATGCCACATTCCCTTTCTAAGTACCACAGCCCAGAATATTTTCTAGGAAGTATATTAGGTATCCCTAGAGCTCAACTCTTCCATTCCTATGTCTTACAAGTCAGTATCCTTTCCTGAGAGCCAATTTGTTCAGTTCCTTCATTGTATTAGACAGGATGTTTAACCTGGTCTTTATCTTTCCTGGAATACATGACACTAATATAATACATTTTATCTGTAGACATTGTCTAAATTTTTCTTCTTATTGCTATGATAAAACACCATGACAAAAGCAAGTTAAGGGAGAATGAGCTTGCTTGGCTCACAGTTTATGGTGACATGGATTATGACAGAGAAACTGAGGTGGCAGGAGCTTGAAATAGGTGTCACACTACAACCATAATCAGAAAACAGAAAGGAAGAAATGCATGATGATGCTCATCTTGGCTTCCATTTTATACTCTCCAGGATTCTTTGCTTAAGGAACAGTTTTACCAACAGTTAAGAAGGGTTTTCCCATATCACTGTAGGTATGAAGATAATCCCTGAGAGTATGCGCAGAGGTTCATTTCCCAGGTGACTTTATGTTGCGTCAAGTTGACAACTAACACCATCATAGTCTTTAACCTACTTTTCACAGTATGTTCCTTTAAAAATAAGACTTGATTTGTATGTAGTGAATTTAAATACATGCAAAAATAACCAATAGAGGGTTAAGGGTAAGTAAAGCTATTTGGAAAGGTGGGAAACATTGGTTCTGCTCAAGGTTAGCGAGGAGTAGTCTCAGAACGCAATGGTAACCAAAGAAGCTAAGATCTGGTCACCTGAGGTATAAGTTGTCTGCCTAAAGCTATTAGGAATCTCATTTTTTCCTTATAACTTGTGACATCTGTCTTTAGTCCAAATTACCGAGCCCTTGAATATAAATTCATTGCCCTCTTCTTCCTACTTCCTTTTTCAATATAGACATCTAACCTGAGACATGAGTATTGTTTGAGAGCACCCCAAAGTAAATCTGTGTCCAGTTGATTCTGTGTTCATATGTTGACTATAATAACTGAAATAACATATCATACCAGAGATATCCTAGCTCAGAATTCTTCCTTCAGCGTTTGTTAGAGAGATGGTAAAGACATGGACTTTCAGCAGTAAGACCGCCTGACACGATTGACTTCAATTAGTTTCAGTGATCCTGGGAGATAGTACAAAACTACTGTAGAAATGCTATTGGCAAGAAGAGACAAAAATTTTAGAACAACAGGGAAAAGCAAAAAGATTTGAGGCTTCCCAAGATCAGATGCTGAATAAAAGGATCAAGCTCTTTATGATGAACACATCTTGTCTCTGTGCCACACAGCAACCTTAAATGATTGGGACAGGATTGAAGAACCAGAAAACAGAATTAAATCATATATCAGGGTTAAACACGGCCAAAGGGAACCCTTTAGTGACTGGTAAACCATGAGCTTCTTGGTAACATATAGAAATGGGTTAATTTAAGATGTAAGAAATAGCTAAGAAGAAGTCTAAGTTATTGGCTAAGCAGTCCTGTAATTAATAGTTTCTATGTGATTTTTGGGGTCTGAGAGATTGGGAATGAAAGAGCAGTCTCCGCACAGCAATGTGTGATAGCCACATCCAATAAAACCTGAGAGAACTTGAAAAGGAATTCTAGACACACACAGAAAAAAAAAAAAAACAAAAAACAGAGTTTAGCGCAGCTTTTTGGTAGCCACGTTTTTTTTTTTTTTTTTTTTTTTTTTTTTTTTTTTTTTTTTTTTTTGGGTTGTGCTCTGTTTGCGGTCGGCAAGCAGGGTTTCCCCTGCTCCTTTAAGAGAGGTCTTCCTGACTCAGCATTAGGGGATGACTTTCTGGTTTTTACTAGTTGCACTAACAGCTCTGGCTCTTTCAGTATGCCAAGCCTTTAAATGGGGTCTGTAAACAGCATTTTACAAATTGCTTAATGGAGACATAGACTCGCTGTGCCCCTGGAGCTGAGGCAGAGAGAATGGCTTGCAGACATGGCAGTAAACATATCTCCACCATGTTGGACTGGATGGAGCAAGCAGGCAGGGCTGTTGATACATTTTAATGGTGATTTTGTTTTACTGTATATATATCAAGCAGAAATATATATACATATATATACATATATATATGTATATATATAAAGATATTGTGTTTGTGCATCTCATTTAAAAATGTAATGTATAATTAAGAAGTACAAGTTAATAGTCATCTATAATAATCAAGGTTTTAGTCATGTTAGTTAGGTTGTAGATGTACTGAGATATATTTCAGATGGATAGGTCTTCAACCTTTCAAAAACTTTCAATATTGTGCTTAAATGTTTTAAGAACTTAGGACTTTTCATGACAACAAGACATGTCTGTTAATGACAGCACCAATTACTTCAAGAGGATTATTGGCACTGAAGAGGCTCCTTGTGGAGTTTGGTAGTCATTTGTGCAAGAAACCGCTCTTGCCTGGACTGCTTGATGATATGCTGTATGAACTGGACATACAGGACACACAGAAAATAACCTAAAGTTGCCTAAAGAAGGCGAGACAGTTCTTCAGGTTTCTTGCTTCATAAAAGAGTCTGCTAGACATTCTGCAGGACAAAGAAAGAAGTGACTGACATACTGCCTGGTGCAGGAGAATTGTCTGTAATCTGTCAATCATGTTTTAAATAAATGCTGATTGCCCAGGCAGAAAGTATAGGTGAGAAAACCAGACAGGAAGTAGAAATAATGTCATGAGCACAGGAGAATTCTGGAAAGAAGGAATTTGATTCCTCCCACTCCTGCCCAGATCACCAAAGCAGCAGGATGTGATCTGCCCCACTGAATAAAGGTACTGAGCCACATGACTAACATAGATCAGAAAAATGGGTTAATCAAGATGTGAGAGTTAGCCATTGAGAGACTAGAGCTAATGGGCCAATCAGCTTGTAATTTATGGAGACCTATGTGTGATTTTCTTTAGGGCTAAACAGTTGGGGGATACCTGGCAGGACAGAAACACAAACAAGCAGACCGCTCATGTTACAACTGCCTTTAAAGACAAAACTGTCTTTGAAATTTCCTGCTTCACAGAAAAGTCTGCCTGATACTATGGGCCTGTAGGCTGAAAATGGATGCCCCAGTGTTATAGAAGAGCTCTGGCTGACTGTCCAGGCAGCAGGTGTTTCTGTCAATTCTAGAGTTTTGGAAGTTGCTTACAACTCATTTCCTGTTAATTTAGGTAATGTTATATGCTTCTGGAGACCTTGATAGAGTTGAAGAAAGTTATAATTATAAAAGATAGATTAGATATAGAACTTTAGACTCACAAAGATAAGATAGATAATTTTCCTTAATTTACCAAATGTAAATGGACTAGATACTGTAAGTATAATTCTTGTGTGATTAACGTTTTCTTTTAGTTAATCTTGTTATATTAAAGTTAAAACCTTTGTTTTTATTTAGACAGAAAAGTGGAGGTAATGTCAGAATCCTCTCTGTATGCTGTAATATGGTTTATTACATATTTAATAAAGAATCTGCTTTGGGCCTAAGGCAGGGCAGAATCTAGCCAGGCAAGAAATCTGAACAGAGATGGAGAGAGAGAGTAGATAGAGTCAGGGAGACATCATGTAGCTGTGGGAGGAGGCAGATGCCCCAGAACCTTGTAATAAAATATAAAATAACAGAAATGGATTAATTTAAGATGTAAGAATAAGTAAAGAAGAAGCTATTGGCCAAGCAGTACTGTAATTAACACAGTTTCTGTATGATTATTTGGGTCTGAGCTGTCGAGAACAAAAGAGAAGTCTTTGCTTACATCCTATAATATTTTCACTCTTTAGGGAATGTTGCAAATTTATAAACTAGTGGGAAATATATGTTTAATTTTACATAAAGAATTAGATCTTGACTGAATGTTTGATGCTGCAGGACTCAGAGCATCTTCAATGTTTTTCAGAGTTGAGGCAAGTTTTGATTTTCTAGTTATCAGTGAGAATGCTGTTTGACACTAGTTTATGTTTTAGGGGCATTTCAGGAATTATTAGATATGCTGTCCTAATCTCAAGTCCAAAAATCACTAAACTTCCTTCGTTCCTTCTTTCGTTCCCCCCCCTCTCCCTCTTTCTTTTGTAAAACTTAAGCCAGCAACACAAATAGTAATTTTTAAAAGCAAGTACTTGAACAAACTTCAATATAGTGATATGTTTATTTAAAGATCAACAGTGAGAACATCTTAGAAGTCTTGTTTTCTGTGATTGCAGAGACTGTTGACTTTAAATGAATAACATGCAGTAGCCACTAACCTGAGGCAAGGGATTTGGGCAGTACTCACTGGTGCCGCGTAGTGTACTTTCATGCATACTGTGAGGTGAATGCCTGTGTGCTCATAACCAAAGCTTCAGTGAAGTCCCAGGATGCTGCATCTACAAGCACTCTCAGAGATGCCTGGGATTTCTGATAGAGTTGATTTTGAATTAATTTTGGTGGTAATGTAGTTTCAGAAGCTTCACACTTTTCAAATATTTTGTGACCTCTCTGCACTGAATCACATAACTCCTTATGGGGTTGTGACTCACTGTTTAAAAAAAGCTAGGAAAGATCTATGGTGGGTGGTTGTGGCACATGCCTTTAACCTCTGCACTCAGGAGGCAATGGCAAGTGGGTCGCCATGGGTTTGAATCCATTCTGGTCTGCAGAGCTTGTTTCAAGACAGCCAGGGTTATTCCTTTAATCTCAGCACTCGGTAGGCACAGGTAGGCAAATCTCTGTGGGTTTGAGATCAGCCTAATCTATAGTGAGTTAAAGGACAGCTAGAGCTACATAGTGAGACCCTGTCTCAAAAACAAAAACACCAACAAAAAAGATACTAGACCTGTAGCATAACAGCCTAAAATTAGAGTGAAAAGTAAAAGTTATTCTACAAAGAAAGAATAGCCTTTGTTTCTGGATTTTTACAGGTACTACAAGTAAGTCTTGTGGAACCCATTTCTTCCCTTTGCTGGATTTCTGAGAAAGACACTCAGTGATTCTCCCCTAAGTCTTTCCTCTTAACCTCCAACTTGCAAAACTATTGTGTTAAGAGTGGCGCAGGAGGTCAGTCCTGGAGGTGTCGATCTGCCCTACAAATTCTCCTGAGAACAAGGGCAGAGCAAAGTGTTCCTTGTAGGGATAAGTCCCGCCCCTTAAGGGGCGTGTTCGCCTCGGGCTAATGTCTGCCTATAAATTTGGCGAGCAAGCTCCGAGCTGCTCGCTTCTGCTTTCCTGGTCTCCGCGGGAACGGTGGTTCTGTAAGTCTATTTCTACATTAAAGCTATATATATATATATATATATATATATATATATATATATATATATATATATTTACACTCTGTCTGCATTCGTTTACGCCGCTACATTTTGGCGCCCAACGTGGGGCTCGAACCCACGACCCTGAGATTAAGAGTCTCATGCTCTACCGACTGCCAAGACAGGGTAAGATAGTTTTGAAAAGTTCCTTGCCTTTAATAATGGTATGTCAGTTATGTAGGCCTTAGCCAAAATTGGTTGACTCAACGTTGCAAACAAGACTTTGGGTGATTGCCCAGGTAGTCAGTTGTCTCTGTCAATTGTTGCACATTTTGGATATATCTCATTTGTTGAGTAGTGTTTATTCCCTTCTCAGATCTTTGACTGAGTTGAAGATTATATAATTGTAGTTACTCTTTACATTATTTGGACTTCTTGAGATAGAATGTTTAGCAAAGCTTTTGTTCTCAATATTGTTTGTTGTATTTATTATTTGTTGTTATTGTATGTAGTTGTATTTGGTTTAGTTCTGTCTTATTTAGACAAAAAGGGGAGATGTAGGGATAAGTCCCGCCCCTTAAGGGGCGTGTTCGCCTCGGGCTAATGTCTGCCTATAAATTTGGCGAGCAAGCTCCGAGCTGCTCGCTTCTGCTTTCCTGGTCTCCGTGGGAACGGTGGTTCTGTAAGTCTATTTCTACATTAAAGCTATATATATATATATATATATATATATATATATATATTTACACTCTGTCTGCATTCGTTTACGCCGCTACAGTTCCTAGCACAGAAATTAAAGTACTTGGAGAGTTTTGCACCCAGTTTCCCTGGGAGGCTCACAGCGACAGCCCTGCCTTCCCAGCTCAGTTTTTTGTCACCATCTGTCTTCTCCCAGCTTCTTTCAGTAGAGGCAGCAGGTATCAGTACCTCCTGGGATGAAGAGATAACAAGTCCTGGAAAGCTCCATAAAAACATTCATTTTGAGAGACGCTTGTAACTTTTCAGTTGCTTTAAGGACTATTTACTTATTTCATCACTTGTTTTATCTGAAAACCAAAACAGCATTTTGCTTGATCTGTGAACATTTCAGACTAAATTAGTCTTCAGGTTAGAAATATGAGCAAAGTCTTCCTCATTATCCAATTTTCACTTCCTTCAATAGAGGTACTTTGGTTATTTCAATTATTTTTATTTTGACTTTAATTCTTTTCCCTCCTGAGACAGTCTTACTCTATAGTTCAGCCTGGTCTGGAACTGAATATGTAGCCCAGGTTGGCCTTGAACTCATTATGCAGTAGCCCATCACTTCATGGTAATTTTAGCTCCTTCATCTCCTCAAATATTGGCATTACAGACATTAGCCACCTGGGTATGACTCTTCTCTGGAGGGTCTTTTTCAACACTCATCATCTAACTCTCCATTCCAATTTTTTCCTCTTCACATGAAATGATTCTATGTGCCACGGAGAGATAAGTGGACAAGACACAGCTGACGTCTGTCCCTAATGCCCTGTTATTTCCAGCCTGCAAACCCTGGTAAGTGGAAATTTCAAATGTTCTTGTACTATAAGTCACATGACACCAAGTCTGAGTGTGACTAAACTTTTCCTTTAAGCAGGACTTTCAGGAAGTTGAGAAACTGCTGAAAGAAGGGGGAAATAGTAGAATACCTGGATTCCAATTAGCTTGTCTAATTAACTCTGTCACCAGTCCTCTGTGGATGTGATGGAGGCTCTCAAAGATGAAAGGACCATGCTGAGGATGGCAGTGGCCCAAGTCCAGCAAGCACTCAGGCTCATTTTTATTCATTGCTGATTTTCAGAAGAAAAATCAAATCATCACAGGAATGGAGTTTGACATTTCAGAAAAAGAAAGGTGATTTTTGTATGTGTAAATCTGGTATGTTTGTTCTCCACATCAACAAATGTTTTGCTAGACCAGTGTACCCTTCTCATTATCTCCAGGACCCTTTCCTAGGGTGTTTTGTGGCTCAGCACTGGGTGGGTGACAAGGATGCCATGAGTACTGGGAATGGCTTTTCTCATTGTGTCTGTCACAAGGACGAGTTATTCCTTTCTCCAAACAAAGCTTCCATCTAACTCTAGTTTCTTCCAGGTCTTATTCCGACTCTGTTTTCCAATTTATGGATTGTGTAGCTCAGTGATTGTTCTGGCCAGGTGAACTCTTTATTTTTCCTTAGTTTTCCTCTTCCATTTGGGAAACTTCATTCCAGAGAGTCTACATTTTGAGATGGTGATGACTTTCCCTTTGAGATTCTCATTTCTATTATATTCTTTCTCTCTGTCCTCTTAACCTATGTCTTGTATTTTTAGTTCTAGGACACATAGCTGGTCCGGCCTGCAATCCATTCTGTCTCCTCCCACCCCTTTTGTGGAAACTTCCTGAAACTGTTGCTTCTCCTCCCAAGTCACTCTGCTTCCAAAATGCCAATCATGGGTCTGACTCTGTGCTTAAATGAGCTTTGGAAATGTTGTCTTTTCCTTCTTTCTTCTGCCATTTCTCATAAGCTGCTGATCAATTAATGGTCCTGGCAAGCTTTGATTCCTGTCAATACCTAGAACAAATGCTGCCTATGATCTGACCCCTGCAGGGCCCCTAATGGAGCTAAGAGTGATACACTCAGCCTAGGGGGCGGGGTCACTGAATGCTCAGAGTCTGGGGCAAAACACAAGACCATGATGGAGGTGGGCCTTCTGTCTATGTGTTATTTTCATTGGTTAATAAAGAGACTGCCTTGGCCCTTTGATAGGACAGAAAATTAGCTAGGCGGAGTAAACAGAACAGGAAGCTGGGAAGAAGGCAATGAGGCAGACACCCTGGAGCCAGCTGCCAGGTCAGACATGCTGAATCTTTTCCTGGTAAGCCATCACCTTGTAGTGCTACACAGATTGTTAGAAATGGGTTAAGCAAGATGTGAGCTAAGAAGAGGCTAGATATAATGGGCCAGGCAGTGTTTAAAAGAATACAGTTTCCATGTTATTATTTCCCGGGGCTAAGCTAGCCGTGCGGAAGTTGGGCAGGACAAAAAGCAGGCCTGCCTGCAGCTCATCACTACAAGACCAGTTTTGCTCTGCCTCCATGACACTCAGCTGTTCCCTTCAGAGGCCTAAACTCCTTGTTATAACTTATTATTACTACTGACTAGCCACTTCCCCAGTGGCTTAATGAAATAATCTTGCTTATAAATTCTGCTTTTGTTTGTTGTGCCCTTTTGAGCTTGTGTCTGGGTGGCTGTTTTTGTCTGACTACTGTATCTCTGACTAATATATGGTAATAGTATGTTGTGTTCATTTTCTCAGGCTTGACTGAGCCTCAGTTCCCCTCTTTCCATTCTGTCTGCCCCTTTCTGAGATCACACTGTGCCTTACCTTCATTACCCACATAGATGTGTCTGAGTCTCTGGAACTCTGCCTTCCATTGCTGTACCAATGCATCATGGACTCGTGGATGACCACCTACTTAAGATCTGTGCACAAACCTTTGTATAAAGCACATTAATCATGGTAAAGTGAGTTAAGATCCCTGAGACTCAGAAAGTGTTTGCTGTGTGTGTTTATGTATATGTGTATGCATGTGTAGAATGTTGGTATGTCTTTATATATGTTTGTAATTATGCATTTGAGTGTTTTTGTATGTGTATATATATATATGTTTGTGAGTTTGTATATGTGTTTTTGAGTTTATATATGTGTATATATGTATGTATGTGTGTAAATTGTTTTTCTGTTGCTGTTATAAAACACCATTACCAAGGAGACCTATAGAAGAGTTTATTTTGGCTTTTGGTTCCAAAGGGATAAAGGTCCATCAAGATAGGGAGGCATAGCAATATATGACAGGCAGGAGGAAGCTGAGAACTCACATTCTCAACTGCAAGAACACGGCATAGAGCAAACTGGAGTAGGGTGAGTCTTTTAATCTCACAGCCTGTCCCCTAGTGACATAATTCCTCTAGCAGGGCACATGCTAAACCTCCTGAAGGAGCACCACCACTGGGACCAACAGTTAACATACTGGAGCATCTGGAAGACATTTCTTATTCAAACCTCCATAGTACAGATGTATAAGCATATATGTGCTTACATGTGTATGTGTTTGTACATGTATGTATGTCTATATGTTTGTATTTATATGTATGTGCATATATATTTGTATATGTGTGTTTATGTATGTGTGTATATCCATATATGTGTTTGTATATGTATGTATATGTGTACATATATTTGTGTATGCCTATGTGTTTATATATGTTTGTACATATGTTTGTGTATGTATGCATATATGACTATGTAAATTTGCCTCTGTGTGTGTTTGGTGGAAAATGGTGATGATCAGGGTCCTTTGCTCAGGCACAGGGGATGAGTTAAAAGTAGAAAGAGACATCACAAGGGTAATATACATTTGGAGGAAGTGTGGGGTTCAGTGTGGTCAGATCTGAGGGAATGTTTCTCAATACAGGGTGTTGTACCTTGCATGTAAAGTGTCTCTTGTAGTCTTACATCTGAACACTTGGCCCATAGATTGTGGCACTCTTTGGGAAGGTAGTGAAACCTTAGGACATAGTCTTGCTGTAAGAAGTAGGACCCTAGGTGGGGGGCTTGAAGCTTTATAGCTGGGCCCTTTCTGTTTACTCTATTTCTTGACTATAGATATAATGTGACAAACTAGCCTCCTGCTTCTGCCACCATGCCTGATGTCCTGTCTTCTCTGCCATGATGGAATACATACCTCTAGAACTATGAAACAAAAATAAACCCTGTCTCCCTTTAGCTGATGCTGGCAAGGTATTTTCTCACTGCAATGGAACAATAACTAATAGGAGCTGTGTTTTATTGCTATGTCCGAGGATGCTAAATGTTCCACCCAAAAAATGACAGTTGTGATATCTATTGATCAAGACACATGGACAGGAGTCTGATACCACTTCTAAAGGCTATACAAAGAACTTGGTAAACCATGGCAAGGAAGGAGGAACCATGCAAATATCATTTTGCAGAAACAGAAAAATGCATAGGACTCAACTTGAAGAACCAAGGGATAACTAGAAATTTATAGTTAAGAAATAGCGTGAAAGTCAGAGAATAGAGAATCACTAAAGTGTAGCACTAGGGGGAAGGAAACTGAGGCTGAGCCCACCTAAAAGCATTGTTGCTGAAAGCAGTCCCAGCAAGCAGATGCTATTTCAGGAATGATGAGGGCATCAATCTGATCAGATATCATGGATGCTCAGGTAATGAGGTGTTCTGATATAAAAGGAGAGGTGTTCTTGTTAACCTGATTTATAAGCATTCTTGCTAAACCTTAATTTTTTTGGCATAGCACAGTCAGTTGTGGAGGACAATTTTAGAGCCCAATGAGGGTGGCGATGTGGCTCAGTTGATAGAATGAATGCGGAGCACACGTAAAGCCTCATATTCAGTGCGAAGCACTTCATAGACTAGGTGTGGAGGTACACTCCTGTGGTTCCAGATATGTAAGCAGAAGAACCATAAGTTCAAGACTACCTTGGGCCACATGGTAGAGAGTTTGAGGCCAGTCTAGTGTACATAAAACCCTGCCTCAAAACCAAACTAACACAACCTAACATGTCCCTAGCTAAAGCTTGGTTAAGTAAGGAATCTCTTTTTTTACCTTTGAGGAAGTGCCAGTTCCCTGTGAAAAGATCTGATGTGGGACAATTTAGAAAGGCCTGCTGACCTGGAGCATTGGAGTCTGGTTATATTTATCCACTGGGAACTCCTTGGGTCTCAAATATGAGATAACAGAATTTAAGGTTGCTTGACTTAAATACAAGGCTATTTCTCTGGCTATGAAAGGGTAGGCAGGCTGGATATGCAGATAAGAATGTATTCCAGTGATCCCCAAAGTGAAAGACTTTAAATCAGATGATCTTGATTTAAACAGAAAGTTACATCATGGAACAAGGATACAGGAGACAGTCCCCAGCAATGTCCAGGTTTTAGCACCGTTAGAGGAGCATAGCAATGGTGCCATATGCAGACATGGAAGAATTGAGAAGAAGCCATTCTTCAGGGAAAGATTTAGAGTTCCGTCTCTAGTCTGAATGTTGATACCAACTAAGAACAGAGGTTGTGTGAGGACCCACAGATGTGAGCCTGTTACACCTTGACTGGATGCCAGAAAGTCTGAGCTTATTTCTGTTCTTTCAAAGTTGTTGACAACAGATGTGGCTACAAACAAGAGATTCTGACTTAGGGTGTGGTTAATTAGTGTTTGGGGTATAGAGGTAGGTCCACTCCACCTGGACCAAAGGTTAGAGAACTCAAGTCTCTTTCTTACATCATGTTAATGAAGTCTGTTGCTTTCTCCCCTCCCCTTTTTGAGTGAAGTACGTGAGCACATGGAAAATAAAGATTAATGAATTCAGGATTCATTATTCACTGAATTTCATTCCCAGTGCTGTTCTGTGTTTCTGTCTCTTATTCCTTTTATATCTCTGTTCCTTTTGCATAATAATTCTAATTCTCATGCTCCTACCCTGAGATGTATGAGTTTCACTAAGACTGGTCTTTGACAAGGCTTCCAATGAATGTAAGTGAAACTATCTGAAAGAATGTTTTCTTTTTCTGGTCATCCTCTCTACAGAGCTGAGGATGATGACCTTGACCTGCCCTTTCTTCTGACCTTGAACTGCTCCTCCTGAGTTCTGAGAGTGCTGACTTGTGCCATCCCACTTTATATGGTGTTGATGGTGTAATTCAGGTATTTGTGCAGCTAGGCAAGTACTGAATTCACTGAATCCCAGCCTAGCCCCCAGACTATCCTTTGTCTTTAAAACAATTGTATCTGTAATAAGCCTTCAGTCCCCTTAAATCACCCTTAGCCAGTCTTCACACTTGCTTTCTTTCTCTCTGTTTCTTTTTAAAATTTTTTTCTTTCTTCTATTTTTCTCTTTTAAGACACTAAACATTTAGTAGTTGTCTTCTGAGTTAAGGTCAGAACACTCCTAAACTGAGCTCAGTCTTTTCAATTAGTGGAGGGATGCAGCTTTTAAATAAAATATTAGGTAATAGATGTACCAGGAACAGACTAAAAAGATGCAAGCTTTTTGTACTGACTGATCTCAGTTTTATTCCCCAGTGTCTCCCACTGAAAGGTCAAGAGCAAGACGGCTTAGCACTCTGGGTCCAGAATAGCCAAAGTAAGTTTTGGCAGTGTCCCCCAAGATCCAGAATCTGGCTGTTCTGTTCATGGTTTCAGATTCTTCCTCTAAGTAAGTTGAATCACACTACAAGACAGTTTCATCTCTGAAGGCTGCACAAAAGTCTGATGTACCTTTTTGGCAGGAGGTGCCACATAGCCTTTCAAAGCGCTAAAAGCCTGCCTCCTACAGCCATCTGTGTTGGCAAGCCCAGCTGGAGCAGGGCAGACCTTGGGGATGGGAGCTGGTGGAGGCAAGTTTCATCCACGTGGGAGTCAAACCCAGTCCAAAGATATTTACATCAAATGTTTTCTTTCTTTTGCCCATGTTAATGCATTTCTTTCTCAAAGCAGCCAGAGGTTTTAATGAGTTTCACAGAGAGAATTCCTGACCCTTCTGACTTAGGAACCTTTAAACATAATAGAAAATAAGTACAAACAGGAAGATTTTCAGAAGATACAGTGCGTAAGATCTGTGGCTCCCTGCGCCTATACAAATGCCCAATTAATTAGAAAATCAATTTTTCTGTCCAGGTGACAGATAGGAGTCCACTGTTGGAAGGGAGAAAGAGAGCAGTCATGATCAGATAATTCTTTCTCATCACTAAAAGGCAGCCTAAAGGACATCTCATAGCAGTTTGGATTAAAGAACTCGTTAAAAAGCCACCACATTCTCTCCCTCTTGTTAACTGAATCTTGATGAAGGTAGAGAGGAATAACAGGGCAGCTTGCATTTTATAAAGACCTTTACAAATAAAGAAAGAAGATAGGAAGGAAGGAAGGAAGGAAGGAAGGAAGGAAGGAAGGAAGGAAGGCTCTCTAAAGACACCCAAGTTCTGAGAGGTGATTTATAACTCTTCAAAGAAATGGCACTGTTTTCATAAGGAGGCCGTTAGGTACTGTCTGTTCATGTGACAGAACACTAGCTTCAGAAGCTTTCCCGTGTTAAAGCATTCAGGATGCTGAGGCATCTGCTTGCTGTGAGAGACTGAAAGGCTAGAGTTTTCTGCTCTGTTTGAATGGATAGGAAAACACGATCCCAGATAGTTGGTGCTCTTTGTGTGTCTGTATGTATGTCTGTCTGTCTGTCTCTATATGTTTGGGAGCAGAGTTGATGGATAACATTGTGTGTCCTTGCTCAGGTAGATTCCACTTTTTGCTTAAGATAAGAACTCTCCTTTGTCTAGCACCTTTCTGAGTAGGACAGACTAGTTGTCCAGTGAGTTTGGGTGTCCACCTGTTGTTGCCTCTACTTTTACCATTGCCGACATAATAAACATGTGCTACCACACCTTCTTTATATGATTTTTTTTATGTTGTCTCTGGGTATCTGTTTTACCAATTGAGTCTGGGATTCCAGTGTTTAGCCTCACCCCAGCTACATGGATAGTGACTCCAAGAGCCTGGGAGCAAAGCTGTCTCTTCCCCCAAGTTTCTGTATTTCTCAGACATTTCTTGGCTTTTTTAAAGAAGGTTATGGTGGCAACTGATATGGCTGTTTTCTTCCCTATCACAATATGGATTTCTGTAGTAGCCTTGGATCTGTTTTGAATGCTCTGACCTAGATGCACAGTTCAGGTCTGCGTGGAACAGCATTTTTTCGCCTCTGGGCTGATTTGTCTCTGATAATGTAAACCATTGGTTTTATCTGCAGTTCTGCTCCTGGTCTCTTGATTTTATTCTTCATTTCATGCAATAGTTGTAGCTCTTCCCCTCATGGTGCTTTCTAGTGATGTTTCTTTCTGGATGAAAATGCTTCTAATAAAATACCCAATGCAGCTACATTTTGAAGAAATTTTGAAAGCTTTCTGGATTTTAAAGGAACAAACAAAAACAAAAGCAGGAAACAAACAGTTGAGAAGGTTGTTGTTCATCAAGTGGAGTCTGTGTCCCTTCTTCCCCACCCCAGCTTTATTTTAGGAGGCTGACTTAGTACAGACACGAAAGGTCTTACTTTGTGGTTACCAGGGAAGAGTTACTTATGTTATGGGGACTGTCTTAAGTTCTCTTGTTCTCATTTTTGGCATTAATTTAAGCTTAAGGCATCATTGCTTGAGGATAAAAGTTTTAAAATGAATCCTTGAAGCCAGACCCAGAGAAGACATCAGCCTTTATTCATGCACACTGATCAAGAGCAGATGGAGGAAGGTGAAATTTCTGGTTCTTAAAGGAAACGTGCTGTGTACGGAACTTTTTTCTATTTGTGACCTTCTAAATGAAGTCTAAAGGTCAGTGAAATGGTTTCAATGGAAAGAAACCAGAATGGCAAAGAGTTACCACCCACGGAGGTTTTGAGATCTGTGTGTGTTTTTGATCCTACTGCATGTAGTGGCTTTGTGGGAGCCTAGGCAGTTTGGATGCTCACCTTACTAGACCTGGATGGAGGTGGGTGGTCCTTGGACTTCCCACAGAACAGGGAACTCTGATTGCTCTTTGGGCTGACGGAGGGGGACTTGACTGGGGGAGGGGGAGGGAAATGGGAGGCGGTGGCGGGGAAGAGACAGAAAACTTTAATAAATAAATTAATTAATTAATAAATTAAAAATTATAATTCCAAGGAGAACAATACAACTCTGTAAATGTTCTGCACTGTGGACTTGTGGGTAAGGAGCCAAGAGCTCTGGGAGAGTATATTTCCTAAGTTGGTATCAAAATTAGATTGTCTTAGGAGTCTTTAGTAATCCTGATGATGCTTTCAGCTATAAGAAAATCTGCAAGTAGTCCTGTATAGAAATATTAGCGAACATCTTTGAAACTGGCAGAGGATCCTTTTGTTAACTGGAAATCTATTTGTGGCTCTCACCCTCAAGTGCATGTAACACATGCTGCAAGCATGCACTACACACACACACACACACAGACAAATACTTCTACATACATTTTCATGAACTTTCCCATATATAATGCTCCTTTAGTTTTTGTTTATTACTTAGTTGTAACTTAACAATAGAGTATTATAGAATTAAGTAATTCTAGGAAACAGTTGTAAATTTAAAAATTCAGACAATTTTAATTTTGAGAATCCCAGTTTTTGCAAATATGACTGATGTCATGCTAAAGAATATATATTACTCTTGAGTAATAAAATGTGGCAAAACAGCTTCCATAGCATCATCTACCTACCAGTAACATAATTCATCCTCCCCTCAGCAATTCCATTATAGTTCCTTTGTGTCTAACTTCAAACACCATGAGGAAGGCTGATGAGGGTGTCATATACTAAGTATACTTATAATGACACATATTTTATGCTTATTTCTCTAGCTACTCTGGCCTTATCATCAGTGACTGTGACAGCACAGATGACCCGGCCCCATCTCACAGATAAGCAAAATGATTCAAAGATATGTTAGAGACAAATTTAATTGTCTCCAAAGCCTCCTTTTCATTTTTACTATAGTACATCATTTTTCTTAGATACCTTTACAGACTATTCTATATTTTTCTCTTTTGGCAAAATGAGTATAAGAGAGTAGGCAAGGTAAGATTAGAGTCACTCACAGGGTCAAATAGACTCATAAATAACCACTATTGACAGATTTCACTGTGGATAGATGGCAGCTTTAAGCTAAGATGAGCTCTATTTCCACAAAAGCAATTCTGCATTTCCTGTGGCTGTCCCTCCTGCCCATATTTGGGTAAACTTAGCATGGGGAGGGGCCAGAGAAATCATTTGACCTGATGTAAATCTTAACAAATCTTTTGCTTTCATTTAAACCATATTTATTTTTAATTGTGTTTGCTCTCCTGAGCTTTGATCTGATCTTTTCTTATTATCCTCCTGCTCCTCCTTTTTAGAATAGAAATGCTTATGTAGTGCCCTTATATACTGGAAACAAAACCCGATTTCTTCTTTTAAACAGAGTTAAGTGATTGCCTTGAATTTCAGAGTGGCTAGTGCGATAATGGGAGCAAGGAAGTACAAGGCCAGCTAGAAGAACTTACTATCTCAGAATAGAAGGAAGGACTCCAAGAGTGAAAGAGAAACAAAGACACAGAAGCATCTTCAAATGGACCCAACAAGTCTGAGAGCCTTGATCGTCAAAATAAATAGCTAGTAAAGCATAATAAATCATCGAATATATAGTACGAAAACATGGCTGTAACATTTGTGGGAAGAAAATGCTGATTAATGAGTATGGAAGAAATAATTTCATTAAAATAATCACACATCTGTGGCAACTATGGTAATAATTTAATGAGCAATACCTAGGATTAAAATTAAGGGATTGAAGATCTAAGAAGGTATTTACACCATACGAAAGAAGTAGTTTTCATAAAATATTTGTGTACTAAGAAGAAAACAAAGTTAGTATTTGGAGAGGTCTGGCAGGAAGCATTTTAACCCAATTATCAAACTTAGATCTACAGCAAAGTGAGAGAAAGTAGCTGTCAGGACTTGCTGGGAGGGTGTGCTGGGAGGGTGTGCAGGGAGGAGGTGCAGGGAGGGAGTGCAGAGAGGAGGTGCAGGGAGGGTGTGCAGGGAGGGTGTGCAGGGAGGAGGTGCAGGGAGGAGGTGCAGGGAGATTGTGCTGGGAGGAGGTGCAGGGAGGGAGTGCATGGAGGAGATGCAGGGAGGAGGTACAGGAAGGGTGTGCAGGGAGGGTGTGATGGGAGGGTTGCAGGGAGTGTGTGCAGGGAGTAGGTGCTGGGAGTGTGTGCAGGGAGCATGTGCAGGGAGGGCTTGCAGGGAGGGTGATCTAGGAGGGTGTGCAAGGAGGATGTGCAGGGAGGTTGTGCAGGGAAGGTGTGCTATGAGGAAGTGCGGGGAGGGTGTGTTGGGAGGGGATAGAAGAGTCACCCACAAAAGGCAGGAATTTAATCACAACAAATCATCAAGTAGTTTCAACCTGAGGACAAGATAACTGGCTCTTTATTTTCAAAATGTCTAGGTCAAGATTGTTAAAAAAAAAAAATAAAAGAACTGAGGAAGTATTTAAGGAGACAGCCAGCATTGTGTTCTTTCTGAAAGGTGATTGCTACAGTGTTAAATTTCCTTGTATTTGTTAGTTTCAGTGTGACTGTGTAGAATAACATACCTGTTTGAAGAAAATTCACACTGAAGTGTTAAGGAGTTGTAAGATAATTTATAAATTATTTTGAAATGTTTAGGAATGAATAGCTTCTATATCACACTTGGAATTTTTTTCTAAGTTTGAAATTTCAAAATGAAAATGATTTAAGGGCTAGAGAGATGATTCAGTGTTTAAGACCATTTGCTGTCCTTCAGAGTACTTGTTAGGAGCCTCAAACCCACATAAAATTTAGTTTCAAGGCACCTAATGCCTTCTGCCTTCATGGGCACGTATACACATTATCATATATACTTTTGCACATGCACATACACACACATACACAAACAAAACAGACAAATAAATCTTAAAATGATTTTAAATGTGGAAAAAATAATCCCCTCACCAAAATTCTATCATAGATGGGGAAGAGGCTCAAAAGACTTCCCTGTTCCCAGCAGCTACCGACAGGTAATGGATGCTGGGATTCCGCAGTGATGTAGCTATTGGTGAGTTGCTCTTGCTCTAGTTATATATGCTTATGCCAGCAAAAGATATGAGCATAAGAAGGGAGATTTTTTAGCATAAAAATGGGCTGAGTGGGTGGGGAAAAGATGTGTGTGAGGATAATGGAAGGGAATATGATCAGGGTGTTGTATATGTTATGAAATTGTGACAGAATAGAGATTTAAAAAGAAAAGAAGAGGCTTCTGTCTCTAGAGCAATACTGACGAATATCTTGTATATCATCATAGAATCTTCATCTGGTGATGGATAGAAATAGAGACAGAGACCCACACAGGAGCACTGGACTGAGCTCCCAAGGTCCCAATGAGGAGCAGAAGGAGGGAGAACATGAGCAAAAAAGTCGGGACCACGAGGCGTGCATCCACCCACTGAGACAGTGGAGCTGATCTACTGGGAGCTCACCAAGGCCAGCTGGACTGTGACCGAAAAAGCATGGGATAAAACCGGACTCTCTGAACATGGCGAACAATGAGGGCTGATGAGACACCAAGGACAATGGCATGGGGTTTTGATCCTACTTAATGTGCTGGCTTTGTGGGAGCCTAGCCAGTTTGGATGTTCACCTTCCTAGATATGGACGGAGGGGGGAGGACCTAGGACTTACCACAGGCAGGGAACCCGGACTGCTCTGTGAACTGGAGAGGGAGGGGGAGAGGAGTGGGGGGAGGGGGAGAAGGGTGGGAGGAGGGGGAGGGAAATGGGAGGCTGGGAGGAGTTGGAAACTTGTTTTTTTGTTTATGTTTTTTTTTCTTTTTTTCTCAATAAAAAAAAAAAGAAAAAAAATTGTTACTATGGGGACTGAAGATAAGGCCCAGTATTTAAGAGCACATGTTGGCCTAGAAGAGGACCTAGGTTGGCATCCTAAAACTCATTTGATGGCTTACAACTGTCTGTAACTCCAGTTCCAAAGTACTTGTTGCCTGTTCTGGCCTCCATGGGCATTACACTTATATACATGTAAGAAAAACACTTATAATCATAAAATAAATATATTTTAAAAGCCTACTATAGAGTAGAAAGGGTAAAACATTGAAGATGAGGTAAAGTCAGCAGAACAGAGACCGCTATGTGGTTCCAGTAATAATCATGGCTCTCGAATTAAATGGCCCATGACCAATGGTGGTTGTGTCAGCATTGACAGGGAGGTATATGAGGGTGGCATACATCTTGCAGGTTGTAGTCTCTTTCCTTCTTGCAAAGGTGCATGAAATCCTAGGGTAATTTTAAGCTATGCAGAACAAATGGCCAGGGGACTAAAGTTGTTAGTTATTATTACTATTATCATTATCTATTGATTATTTTAGTGAGGCAGCTACTTCTAAATTGTGGCTTTGCTAGTTATTACATGCCCTTGAGAGAATTTTATTTTTTTTCCTGGACCCACTTTTTATATTTAAACTAGGAACAAAATTGTCTTATTAGCCATCAGTACAATGGTTTTAAGAATTAAGTGATTCAGTAAGGTGATGCAAAATGCTTTGCAGTGTGTGTGTGTGTGTGTGTGTGTGTGTGTGGGCACACGTGCATCTCAAAAGTGAGGCTTGATAGTTTTGGCTGTAATTTTATCTATACCAAACGTTGAGGCAGAATGACTACATGTTGAAGGTATTCCTGGGCTATATATAGTGAATTCAAAGAGAGTTTAGTCAACTTGGTGAAAATCTATTTCAAAATAAAAATTAAAAAGATGATTGTGATGTAGTTCAAAAGCAAAGTGCTTGCTTAAAATCTGTGAGGGCCTAGGTTGAACTCCTTTTATTAAAAAATGTTAGGGCCATACATGATGGTTCATGCCTTTAACCCCAGACCTTGGGAAGCAGACGCTGGTGGATCTCTAAGTTCAAGATCAGAGTGGTCTACAAAGTGAGTTCCAAGAAAAGTCAGCTACAAACCAACTTGATTATCTTTAAAACCAACCGCCACCTCTTACCCCCAAAGTGTTAATCACTACTACACACACACACACACACACACACACACACACACACACACAAATTGAAGCATAATAAAGGCTAAAGGGAAAATCAAAAGCATGGGAGCAATTCTGAAGAGAACAGAAATCTATCCAGTGGAAGTGGAGGGCCTGCACAAGGTTGGACAATTATCCAGAGTGGAGGGGGGTTTCGACTCTCAGGGATGCCTATTTTTCATGAAGCAACAAGGCCTCACTCTTGTCCCTGCCTCACTTAGACCATTCTCAGGCCCTAGGCCACACCTGGCAATGCCTTCACAAGTTCACACCAGCCTTGAAATGTATATGTCCTTCTCACATATATTTGATTGACAGGCAAAAGCATGTTTTCTTATCACACTCTCCTATACAGAAGTTTAAAAGTTTGATTGCCATTGAAACTCCAATCTAAAGTTAGGGCTTTAAGGAAACATATTATTTGGATATGATTAACAAAAAGCTGAGTTACTCTCTCTACCCACTAGCCCACTTATGCAGCATTTACACCAAATATGTTATTTGGCCCCCAATGTCTAATTTTTTTGTCACTGTAATAAAATACTCTAAAGAAAGGAACTTAAGGAAAGAAGATTTCTTTTGGCTCATGGTTGAAAGTATACTGTCCATCCCAATAGGAAAATTAAGGCAACAATCGTTTGAAGCTGCTGGCATTCACAGTGAGAAGAGAGAAGGAATATGTATGTGTTCCTGGTGATGAACCCTTCTACCATCTGCAGTCCTCTTCCCAGGGTTTGGTCCTACTTTCAATTAAGATATTCATCCCTACATCAATTAACATAGCCAGGATAGTACTCACAGATATGAGATGCACATACTAGGATATTTTTGACGTTGTCAGCATGATGATTAACACCCTAAATTTAGAGCATTCTAGAGAGTAGAGCAGAAAATGAACAACCCAAAGAAAACAACAACAAAAACTAACCTCAGGTCCACAAAGCATGGACCAACACTGATGTTGCTGAAGTCTCTGTACCTCTTGCTAAAATCCCAGAATTATGCAAGGAAGCATTAGGATGTGGTAATCTGGGCATGGTATATGCCAAAGAAAATTCTGGTTTTAAGTGGGAGAAAGACACTGTGCTTGAGGAAAGTGTTAGAAAGGAGAGGAGACTGGATTTCAAAGATATCAGTGTGGAGGGAAGCAGAAGAAATGGCCTTGGGATACGTTAGGAATTCTATTCTTCTGACCTTCATGTTCTTGTTCACAAAAAAAGTCAGGGTATAAATTCAAGAGTGGATGGTTTGGAGGTTTCAAGTCTGAGATGGCTCCTAATAACTCTTTTCCTATGTGGAACTACTGAGACAATGTTGTGTCTGCTTTCATCCCCACCAAGTCCTCTACTTGGCCTTAAATCCCTGTAGGCAGAGGCTCTGCTACAAACTTGTCTCTAAGTGTGATAGTATTTGGATAGAAAATAAGAGACTCTTGCTGTAGTGTCAGAACAGAGAAAGCTATAAGAGGGGAGATGTGGGCCCCGAGGAGACTCAAGTGGGGAACTTGAGCTGTTGCTTAGAGAAAAAAAGCTAAGATTATTTATATATGGATTTATTCCATCCGGGACTAAGGTAGCTTACCAGAAGGCATGAGGATAAAGTGAGAAGTGGCACAAAAATAAAACACCAAGACTGGAAATAGCATCAAATATAGAAGAAAGAATTTCAGGTGTGGACTCTTAGTTAATGGAAGTAACTAAAGAGTTGTTTTGTGGGAAAAGATCTCGGGTTATTAATATGTAGGACCAAGAACATAAAGGCTGTTAATTTCGTTGGGATGCTATAACAATATCAATAGCTATAAATGCAACATAAATTGTAGAACAGTGTATATGCAGCAGGAATGTGTTTCTCACATGTTAGAGATTGCAAAGTTTAAGATCAAGACCTTGGAAGAGTCAATGTCATGTGCAGGGTTACCTGCTTCAGAGAGGGACCTTGTAGGTGAGATCTCACAAGGCTGAAAGGAATAACGTGGTTCTCTTGAGCTCTCTTCAAAGATCACAATTCTACTCTGGGAACCCACACTTTTGATCTCCAAAAAAAAAATCTAACTTTCTAAAACTCTCACTTTCAGGGAGAGGATTTCAACATTTAAATTTGGGGTACACAAATCTTCAGAAAATAATAGAAGGTGTTGTAGCCAACTGACATCAGTACAATATAAAGCAAAACTCTGCGTGGGTGTTTGTGTGTGTTCATATGTATGTGAGTGAGTAGGTGTGTGCATGTAGGCCAGAAGCCAACCTTGTGTATACTTTCCTAGGAGCTATCCACCTTGATTTTGGAGACAGGGTCTCGCGCTGGGGTTTGCTAAGTAGCTAGGCTGGCTGGCTAGTGAGGACTAGGGATCGGCCCTTGTCTCTGCCTTTCCAGTGTTGAGACTATGAGTGTACAACCTTTCGGGATTTTAGATTTGTTTATTTTATCTGATGTGTATGTATGCTTACCATGTGTATGCAGTGTATTCGGGCCTAAAAGAGGGCACTAGAACTGGAGTTACAGGTAATTTTGAGCATCCTTATATACTCAGGGAGCTGAAACAGTGTCCTTTACAGGAGCAATAAGCGAGTTTAACCATTGAGCAATCTTTCCAGGCCCCATTTTGGGTTCTTATACTTGGGTTCAGGAAATCAAACACAGGTCCTCTTTATATAGTGTGCTTGTTAATTTTTGTCAAATTGATACAAACTAGAGTCACCTTTCTTCATGTATTTGGAGCATTTTCTTGGTTAATGATTGACGAGAGAAGCTCCAGGCCATTATGCACAGGGCCATCCTTGTGCAGGTAAGCTTGGGCTATATGAGATACTGAGCAAGACATGGAAAGCAAGCCAGTACACAGCATTCTTCCCTAGCCTCTGCTTCACTTCCTTCTTCCTGGTTACTTCCCTGACCCTTCTTCAGTGATGGACTGTGACCTGGAAATATAAGATGAAATAACCTTTTCCTCCCCTAAGGTGGTTTTGTCAATTTATCACAGCAACAGAGAAACAGATTGGGACTGACAGAGAGCACTTTACAGTACACGGAGCCCACAGCAGAGCTTCTTAAAGGATTCAGCTGCCTTATAAGACAGTTGCCATGCATTCCTCTCCGGTATTGACACTCAGATCCAGCCAGGCCTGCTACATGAGCTGGTTGATGAAATGGATTTGGACTGGCCTCTGCCAGACCCAGAGGGACATCGTTCCAATGTTTAAACAGGGGTGTCTTTTCTAAATCTTGTTTTAAATACCACAAAATATTCTAAACATTTCACATAATAATAAGAACTTGTCACTGGTTGTTCTCTGTTTTTTTCTGTGGCATTGTTACTGATCTTGGGAATGCAGCTACAAACTGGGAATTCCAAGTTTTTGAGGTAGAGTAAAATAATCTGCAAATGGAGGGAGATATGGGTAGTTGTGTTGGCCCAGCATTCTCTTGCTCTTTGGGTCATTGTCCTACAGTGTGAGGAGGGGCTGAATTTCCAATAGCAAAGGCCTATTGTTCTGTCTTACATGAAGAGCCCATGCTAGTTTGAGAATAGGCATATGGAGAAATGAAAGACAGTCTGTTTTCAGAGTATTTGTTACTTAGTATGAAAATGATATAAATAAAAATCACAGGTCTGCATGTATACAAATTCTGGTGTGCAATCTGAAATGAGAGAAGATGGCATGGTGGAAGGGTCCAATAGAGCATGGACGAGGAGCATATTGATATTATTGTCATAGAGGAAAATCTTGTTATGGTAGCACTCAGATGAAGAGAATTTCTGGCTGAAGGACACTGTGCAGTGTGAAGAGGTTTGGGTACATTTGCAGATTGTCTAGCATCGCTGCTGGAAGCCTGGAGTCTGGTGTCTAAAGCAACCAGGGTAGTTCAGAAGTAGAATATGTCTGTTTTCATGGACTCAAGCAAGAACTTAAAACTTACTGATATGGCAATGAAGAGTTTCTATATTGTGGGAGTGTGTGTGTGTGTGTGTGTGTGTGTGTGTGAGAGAGAGAGAGAGAGAGAGAGAGAGAGAGAGAGAGAGAGAGAGAATTTTTTTTCACACACAAGAAGCATGATGACATGATCCTATTGTTTTGTTGTTTGGAGTTTTTTCTTTCTTTTCTTTTTTCAGAAAATAAAATAACTTTAGTTTTATAATAGATATTATATTGGGGGATAGAGCAAGAATAAATTTGCTTTTTTAAAAATAATTGGTATTAGTGATCAAAATACTATATTAGTTCTTTTATCTTGGTGTGATAGAATACCATGACACAAAGCAACTTATAGAAGAATTAGTTTATTTTGGCTTATGGTCTTTGGAATATAGTGGGCATAATTTAGAGGGAAGCTATGGCAGCAGTTGGCTATGACAAGATGCTAGGGGATAAAATCTCTTGCCATATGCAGAAAACTTGGAGAATGGATTGGTAGTGGGGCAAGGCTATAACTTCTCAAAGCCTGCCCCCAGTGATGTACTTCCTCCTGCAAGGTTCTGCCTGCTAAATGTTTCTTAACAGCTTCACAGACTCGTGACAAAGTTAAAATGTGCAAACATACTTGGGGACGTTCATTATTCATACCACCATAGTAATTGACGGTGGAAATCGAGAAAGTGATTATCTTGACAATTATGGAGAGGAAGAATGAGTCTCAGGGTGAGCATGTGATCCAAATGGGTGGGGCTTAATAATGAGTCAGACAGGAAGTGAGGCTGAGGAATGAGACTGGGCCATAAGTAAGGCTGATGAGAAAGGCAGTATCAAGGATAACACCCAGTAACTGGGCTGTTTCCTCTTATTCCACTCACTGCTGGTGCACTCCAAGACAGGGCTAGAGACAATGCCAAGAGAAAAATGGAAACCTTCTTCCTTGCTTGTCAAAGTTAGAGAAACTTGCCAATTTAATGGATTCAAAATCAGCAGAATGGACTTCAACTCAATACTTTCCTGCACAGCTAAGTTTATCTTATGTAACATGTACCAAGCACAGTGCTGGGAGCCATCTAGACACATCTTAAAGGTTTCCATAGAGCTACACAGTCATCTTTTATACTAGATGAGTGTTCAGAAAGCTAATGCTCTCCAGGAATGTGAGAAGTGGCTACAGGAAAAGATAGAACACCTCTAATTAGTGAGGCAACTCTCCTCAAGAACTAGACTGCCTTGCAAGAAATTGGACCGCCTTTACCTTACAGTAGACATAAGATACTCCAGGGTGAGCTTGAGGTTAATGGGAGGCTTGTGCTGTAAATACAGGTGACCTCAGGACATTTCACAGTCTGGGCAAGAATTTGTTTGTATCCCTGGCTTCCTCTCACACTCCTAGGAACCTCCTATAAGATTCAGTGTTGATGGTGTTGATGGCTTCATCTCCACAGATAATAACATGCTCTCTAATTATCACATCTGTATTTTACAAGAGCTAATTAGAAAGAATTTCCTAGCCAGGGAATTTGCTGACAAGAGGAGTACAGAGCGCATACATAACCTGAGTACCTAGAGATGCTGAGTCTAGGAGCACACCCATCTCTCCATCTCTAGTGATGACAGATGTTTGATGGCTGTTCGCAATAGCTCCCGCATACCACATTTTCCCAACTGCTTCAACCTCCACTCTCTCAAACACACTCATCATTTCCATGCAAATGTCATTGTCTAGATAAAAAAAAAAGAAGAAGAAAGAAAAGAAAAAACCTGTGAGGGAAATCATGGGCTTCTATCATAATAGTAGCTCACCCCAACACACACCATTCCACTGTGACTTTCAGTTAACATTTGCATAGTGTTATTATGCTTAGTCCAGGACCCGAACCTCCTGCCTAAGATCAGAGTTCTCTGCATGTCAGGGTGGGCTCTGTAGTTTGTCCTTTATCCATTCCTACTGTTCTCTGACAGATAAACAGAGATTGAGACTAGAAGACAGACTTTGCTAGTATTCCTTGAAGTCGCCAAACAAAAGCTGCTGTCAGTTTGTCCTTACTTCCTGTCTGTCCCGGTGTCAGGCCAGTGTCTGGAGCAAAGGAGGGTTGGGAGTAGAGTCCAAATGACTGACTCTCAAGGTTGTTGCTTGTGAGCTTGAAGAATCGGTTACAGAGTGGCCCAGCGTTAGTGCCTGCGTGAAATTTATCAGAAGGAATAGGTGAGAGTTGCTAGCTAGTGAATGTAGTTTCTGAAACAAGCTAAATGTTTTACAAAATGCCAGTTTGTAGCTGGGGCTGTGTCTCAGTTGGCAGAGTGCTTGCCTAGCATGCGCAAGATCCTGGGTTCCATTCCCAGTACTATAGGAAACAGCTTTGTGACAAAATTCTGTAATCCTGTAACTCAGTAATTGGAGGCAGAGAAACAGGAATTCTAGCGAGCCTTAGATATATATTACCCGGCTCAAATAAAGAAAACAGCAACGAGTTCTGTGACGATGTGCTTATTATTTATATTCCGGGTTGCTAAAGGCAGAACCAGGGACAAAAAGAAACTGTTTGTAATATGCTTTCTGCTACAGATTCTCTGGAGATTGCCTACTGGAATATTGTATTAAGGATTCTGAAATATACTATGGGCTCATTGGAAATTAATTAGCATCCCTATATACATGCTACATAATTAACCTTTTTCTAGAGAGTTCCTTGAATAACCCTGAGACAACCCATGCTCTTGACTCCACCTCACAGCCCACTTTGGACATAGACACATACCCTTTGTCAAAAGCAGTCTTCCTAGGATCAGACGAAATGTACCTTTCAACATACAGGGCCACTGCTTGCTTGGGTGAGAACAAAGAATTTCATGAGCAGGAACAATGTGCGAATCAGTTCTAACAAGGGGGTTAGTAGGTCAGTGGTTTAAAAATAACTTGTGTATTTCCAACATAATAAAAGATATTCACTTCACAGACCCTTGAACAGCTGTAATTTGATATTCTCTCAAATGCTGGGAAGCTGTCAGTCCCACCTGAGTGGCAACACATTTTTAAATCAGGAATGCCAGTAAGAATGAGACACACTGAGAAACAGCTGGGTCAGCCTTCCAAGAAGCCAGTGTTCTTTAGCACTGATCTAGTGTTCAACTGCAGACAATATTTTTATGAAGCCTACCGATTAAACATTTGTTGATCTCTCTCCTGGCAGGAGTACAGAAATACGATAATTGTTATGAATGGTCTTTTAGAGCTGGGCTTACGGAAGATTCCACTCTGAGATCCACAGAGAATACTGGTGGGGTGCTGTTGTTTTTCTTTTGCTTCGACCGAATTTATCAATGTCTTGGGTCATTATTTGCTTGATCACAACAACATGTATTCATGAATATGCATCAACTAAAATCCTGCAATTTTATGTGCTAATTTGCTCATGTCTTTAGGTGTTTATAGCAATTAAATAAGACCTTCATAAATTTAGAGAAAATAGAAACGGCTTATGTGGTTGGATATCAGATTCTGAAATAAATTATGTTTTATGTAGCCATTAATTTGTTGATTGGTTTATCACATCACATATTTCCTCATTTAGTTATATTTCTTCTTTAGCAATGAGTGGTCTCATCTTTGTTTCTTTGGTTGGCCTTTTATAGCTTATGAATGTAACTAATTGTTATCTTGGCTAGAGGCTGACTATTCTGCTGTTTTATATTTTACTTTAAAAATATTTATTTTTATTTTTTAGTTACATGCATGTGTATGTGTGTGTATGTGCAAGTGTGTGTGTGTATGTGTGTTATTTGTGTACATATGCCTGAATTTTACGTGTGTAGTTGTGTGCATGTGTAGAGGCCAGAAGTTGAAGTTAGATGTTTTCCTAATGGTTTTTAACCTTCTTTGTTCAGACACTGTCTCTCACTGAGCCCAGATATCACTGATTCAGCAAGGCTAGCCAGGGGACACAGGGACGCTCTGTTACTGTGTCCCTGTGCTGGAGTATAGAAGCACACAATTATCCTGAGATCTTTATGTAGGTACTGGGGCCTAGAACTCAGGTCCTCAAACATTGCTCACAATCATTCTGTTGACTAGAGCCTCTTGTAACTTACCAAAGTAGAGCAGGGTCCTGTCATAGTGGTACCAGGTCAGAGGTTCCCAGGTAGGGAAGGTCTGCAGAGCTCAGTGACTCTGATGACCCAAGAAGGCAGCATTAGAGTTGTGACAGACTTGTGGAGCACAGTGGTAGGCACTGTTCTATACGCAGGGAGTAGCTAGGCAGAGAATGGGAACAGGGTCCAGAAAGGATGAACCATCCTGAGAATTGGCATGTACCAGCTTGAAATATACCAAGAAAAAAACAAAACAAAACAAAGCAAAACAAAACAAAATTAACCAAACCACTGCGAGACAGGTTGTGAAAAGTGGGAGCAACATGGCCATGGGCATGTATGGAGGAAGAAGCAGCATCTGCAACATTGAGTTGCAGTGGTATGGACACTTAAACTCAAATTTATAATGAACAAAGAGTAATTTTTGCACAATATGTATAATTCACTTGATGGGCATTCTTGTTTTAAATATCTAAATTTTCATTTAATTGAGAAGCCTATGGTTAATTTTGAAACTTTCAGTTTCAAAGGACATTGATTTCCATGAAAAGAAACTTGGTATTCATAAACAAAAATGATAGAGAGTTAGCTATGGAGAGACAGATAATCACCGTAGGCAGTTAGTGGTGTGTGTGTGTGAGACAGACAGACAGACAGACAGACAGACAGACTGACTGACTGACAGATTCAGGTTTTGGCATTTGTTACTTATTTTCATAATCTCTCATTACTCTACTCCTTTTCAAGATGTTACAACTGCCCTGTCAGAGATGGGCTGTTTGTTGCTGTATCCTATGAAACTATCAAAACTGCATGTGCCCAGAGAGATCCTATCCCATCGAAAAGAAATATATTGACTTTTACAAATGTCTGTCTAGATGATTCTGACCCACAAATGTCTTGGGAACATGTAGATAATTGATCCCTCCTTTGCATAAAGACCCATGTAGCTGACACTTTTTTTCTTTCATTCATATACTTGGGATAGTAGAGACAACTAGCCAGACTTGTCCGCAGAGAGAAAGCATCACTGTCTTGAGGGAACAGTTTGAAGATCTAGTTCTTGATCTCTTTTCTGTCTGATTGATATATCTTCAGTTTTTCTAATCACCTCAGTGGTCTATGATCATCGCTCTAGACTCTGCTCAGTGCCTCTTGCACAGAGCCTAATGTACAGTAGAAGCTGAATAAAATTCTTAAAATGAGTGGATGGATAGGTAAATTATCTCTCAGTAATAAGCCTAATTATGCCTGATAATTATTATAGATTTTTCTTAAATAGTTTAATTTCCGCTGTAGCTATAGCAACAGAGGGATATCTTGTTTGAATAGATGAAAGCTAATCAATATTGAATGTGAACTTTGAGTCAGCAACTAGGCAAGAAAAGATGTATGCTATGTTGCATGCATATGCCTGTATTCAGCACTCACATGTTCATATGTGGAGTCAGAAACTGGGTAAGACAATATATGCATTATATTGCACACATATACATATATGTATTATTATAGTCACATTGTGAGGAAGCATGCATTTGTAACTGGATTGTATAAATATGATGTAGGTGGCTCATCTGTCTATGTGTTACTTTCATTGGTTAATAAAGAAACTGCCTTGGCCTTTTGATAGACCAGCCCGTAGGTGGGTGGAGTAGACAGAACAGAATTCTGGGGGAAAGAAAGCAGAGTCAGGCAGATGCCATGCTTCTCCTACCCAAGAGGGACGGTGGTTAGAATCTTCCCGGTAACCCACCACTTCATGGTGCTACACAGATTATTAGAAATGGGTTAATCAAGATATGAGAGTTAGCCAATAAGAGGCTTGAAGTAATGGACCAGGCAGTGTTTAAATGAATACAGTTTCCGTGTTATTTCTGGGGCTAAGCTAGCCTTGCGGGAGACGGGAAGGATGAAAAGCAGGACTGCTTACCTCATTATTACATAAATAAGGTGGAGAAGACCCTCATGTGTTAAGAAGTGAGGTTGGGACACAACGTGGGTCTGTCTGAGCTGCTATGACCTCTCCCTGGACTCCATGCAGAATTCCTGAGTGGCTGTGCAGCAATCCTTCATGGTTTTCTTCTGTTTCAGCCATTCTGCAGGGCAGCCTCAGTCAGCCACATGTCTGACCTATGCAGGAACCCTTTCTCAGGAGAGCAAGACACAGAGGTCATTTTTCTAACTAGATCTTCCAGACTCTTAGAAGCCAACATGTCCCTTTCATCACCAGTAGGCTCCTCCATGCTACATGTGAATGTATACTCATGTAATAATTAAAATGTGTAGATATTATAATTCCTACCTTGCCTTAGTCAGTGATTATAAAATTCATAAACAACAGGAACTTAATAATTTTGTATGTCAGGGTGTAGAAGCAGTTAACTGTGCTCAGGAAGATTCTCCTTGAAACCTAGCAATCTGGAACTTCTGACCTGGTACATCACGTCCTGGGAGAGACCTTTAAGAATGTGTTCCTCTTCAGCTGAAATGTGGCTCAGTTGGTGGAATGCTTGCCTAACCACACAAAACCTTGGGTTTGATCTTTGTCATTACATACAAGGGGCATGCTGGCACACACTCATAACAACAGGACTCAGTAGTTGGAAGCATAAGGATCATCAAGGTCACCTTTGTATACATAGTGAATTCCAGGCTAGCCTGAGCTACATAAAACTCAGTTTAAAAAAAGAAAAAAAATGAAAGGAAGAAAGCAGTCCTAATGTTTGGTGAAATATGTACAATCAAGAGTTTTTACATTAACTTTCCTAAAGAACTCACTGACCACAGCACCTTGAAGATGCAGGTGCCCAGACTTGCATGCACCTCTGTAACAGTCCTTCGAGGGCATTGAGCACTGTCAAAAAGATTATCACCAACCATCAGGGACATTTGGGAGTGTGGGGCAGCTGCAGCCATGGTATCTTCTGGTGAGTGGGGATGAATCAGCAAACTCCTCTAAGGAGTCAGCACTTAGGCTGGGCCTTCAGGGATGAGGGTGTTGAAGTCTAGCTTTTGGCAAGAAAGAATCTACCTTGCTTGACAGTGGTGGTGGAAATTATCTAGGCTCTGAGTCAAGCTGGGAGCACACAGGCTTGTGAGTTATGATACTTGAACCCAGAAGAGAGGGGAGACAGGGGGAGCAATTAGGGCCCCTGAAGATTGAATAGGACCTCTAAAGTCTTGTGAATTTTATCTGACCAGAGAGAGAGAAAGACAGAGACACAGAGAGACAGAGGGGCAGACAGAGACACAGAGAGAGACCGTATGTGTTCATGTATGGGGTATGTGTATGTGCTATGTGCATGCACGTGAAGTTCAGAGAACAATCTTGGGCACTGTTCTTCAAGCGCTGTCTATTTTTCGCTTTTGAGATACGGTCTCTCACTGACCTGAATAGCTGACTGGCTGGCCACTAAGACTCAGGCATCTGCCTATCCTTATCTCTCCAGTGCTGGGATTACAAGCAGTCCCCACAGAATCTGGTTTTTTGTGAGTTCTGAAGATGGAATTAGGTCCTTGTGCTTGGATGGCAAACACTTTGGTAATTGAGGTAGCCTATTCCAATCTGAATTTTATTTCAAGGGGAGCAATGTTGCTGCCAAAGCATGTTTCACAAACAGGTTCACATTTTGTTTTCTCTCCACACTCTGGCTCTAGGTGTGGAGAATGGATTCTGTTTTATTTTGCATTTCTCTTCAGCATCACCACCTGGAGCACAGACACAGCTATGTAAACAAGGGTACTGTTCTTTTACTGCAGGAAAGAGAGGTAATTCTCTCATTGGTGCACAGTGTAGAATCTGTGCGGACAGCAGGTAGAACATGGCCACCGTCAGAAGTGTGGGTGAGTCCCAGCACTGGTTTAACAAGATGTCTGGGTGGCTGAGTGAGCATGAATACGAGAGAGTGCTTTTCTGGCCCCCACCTTTCTCTTTCTATCCCATCAGACAGCTGACTGGAAGCATTAATGACAGAGGGAGGCTGCTAAACATTTTGACCATCAGCCCTCTGTTGAGGGCAGTATCAGTGCCAGGACAAAATCCTGTGTGCCTAGTAAGGTCTGCAAACTTCTGCTGGCAGTTGGTCCTTGTCACCCTCACTGTGACAGTTCATCTTATATTGTGAACTTGATGGAATTTATAGTCACCATCGGAACACAGCTCTGAGTATATCTCTGAGAGTGTTTCCAGATGGCATTAGTTGAAGAGGAAAGAATCCCCCTAAACGTGAGCAACACAATTCCAGGGGCTGGATTCTGGACAGAATGAAATGAGAAAGTGACTTGAACGCTGACATTCATTACTCAGCTTCCTGACTATAGATGTGATATGGCAACTGCCTTGCCTTTCTTGACATGACGTGATGGACTATATCCGGTAGAACTCTAGGCCAAAATAAACCATTTTTCTTTATGATGCTTTTGTCATATACCATGTGTCCCAGTTGTTGTTGGCTTGCCACAAACTAGAGTCATCTGAGAAGAGAGAAATTTAATTAACAGAATACCCCCACCAGATTGACCTGTACACAGGTCATTTCCTTAATTAATGATTGACGTGGGAGGGTTCAGCCCATTGTGGGTGGTGAGGCCTCTGAGCTGTATTAAAAAGCAGAATGAGAAGTCATCTGAAAGCAGCACTCCTTCACGGTCTCTGCTTTAGTTCTAGCCTCCAGGTTCCTGCTCTGACTTCCTCAAATGAGCACTGTGATTAGAAACTGTAAGCTGAAATAAGCCCTTTCCTCTCCAAGCTGTTTTTGGTTACAGTGTTTCACCACAGCAATAGAAATCCTAATTAGTCCTATGGCATTTTGTTCCAATGACGAGAAAGGTGACTCCGCTTCCAGGCCTTACATGATTACAGAGCCATCTCCAGAACTTGACTGTCATCTGCCCTCAAATTTGCTTCTGAGGCTGTCTTCATTGACTCTCACTCTTCCCACTGAAATGGTTCAGTTTTCTTACTATCAGGTGAACCCCAATATGTGTTAGAATTGGTGTAACCTGTACTGGTAACTCTGCTACATGGAAGGTGACAGACAGATGTCCCACGAAGTAGACCTCATTAAAGGTCTGTAGACAGGATAGGGACCACTGGATCAGCCCTACTTTAATACACATAAATGTTCAGTACCATTTAGTTTCCAAAACAGTGGCCCTAGAAGATCAACAAACATAGGAACAATTTTGTATCGAGCTTTAATTGAAAGATGAAATTTATATAATTTTTGTGTGTATAATAGAAATTTATCTATAGAAGTTAAAAGCATATCCATAAAATTAACTGATGCATAATATTTGGTTTTGTTGATGATAGAAAAATAAGGAGTTGAGATTTTCATAATTACAATATCCCCACCCCGTAATGACAGCCCAAACAAGAAAGAACATCCTATGTCTGCTGCCATGAAACCAAGTTCAAAGAATTAATATGACTCCATATTACCCTGAGATATTCCTTAATCTCAGCAGCTAATTTAAGGAAATTAAATTCTGGAAAAATCACTAATAAGGCTTTTAATATTCTCAGTGTCTTTCCACTTGGAGAGGTAGCTGAGCTGGGAATGCATTTTGCTTTGTGTCTCTGTCAAGTTGAAAGAGGGACCAAAAAGTCAAAGGAAGTAAGTGGTGAACAGGAGTAAAGCACAGGTAGACGTAGGGCCGGGCAAGCGGGGCAAGCAGTGTTATTGTCAGCTGTGACCTAGTTTTGAAAGTCCTAGGAGAGATCCTCCTCTCTGCTCTAGGCAACCGGAACACGGCCTGAAGGCAGATCTCTAGCCAAGCCTCACAGAATAATAGCTGTCCTTGCCACTATCACAAATGTCACAACAAAAGAGACACTATGACCTCCCCAGAGTGCACCTGCTCCACGTGTTGACAGGTGGATGCTGGGTTCCATTTTCACAGCTTCCATAAGTAAGTAGGAGATGGAAGCAGAGAGATATGTTCTTTGTTTTGTTTTAATGTAATGTTTTTTTCTATGTGACAGCGAAAAGTCTTTCTGCCATCAGGAGAAGCAAGTGTTTTGAATTATCTTTAAAACTATAAAGGCAAATACATAAATGACAACATGGGCACAATAGCTTATTTCAGCTCTCTTTAGAATCTGTAACCCGGGGCATACCAGGAAGGAAAAGAAGGCAAACATGCATATTAGAGATCATTATTGTGTAAGTTCAGAGGCATATGTGGAGGACATTTATATGGTTTTAGGGATTGAATTCAGATCATCAAACATTGGAGGCTAGGGCTGTACTCACTGAGCCATCTTGTTGATCTTGTTCTCAATTTGTGGGCTCTGTTTGGTTCAGGAAACTTACTCTTAGCTGATATTGGGTTCTTCACTTTTTCTGGAGTGACATCTATGTTCTTTGATAAGGGTACATATGTATTGTTGAACAATACATATGTATTGGAAGACAAAAATGTTGGATGTGGGGGTGTGGTACCTGGTCCTCCCTAGCTGAAGTTGACAGTGAAGTGGGACAGGTTGTCCATCCTCCACCTCACAAGATACTGGTTGGTCCTTCCCCCCTACATACTTTAACTTCTTATTGTTCTTGGTTATTTTGCTCTTCCTGAGCAACTGGGTGTTGACACTACTCTGAGAATATTGGAATCTATAGAGAATGTCTGGTCCTTTCAGAGATCCCTCTGCTAGGATTATCTAGGGTCATATCTATAGTTAAAGTTTATTTTGATCCCTGCACTTATTTGGGTAAGAATATTTGCTTTTTATAAATAAGAAAAATGTGATCCAGAGAAGTGGAAAACTCCCAGAGTCACACATGAGCCAGCTATTGAATTTAGCCTACTTTTCAACTCATGCTTCCCAGTGTATATGACAGCCTTTGTTGTGCAGGCCACAGTGTGTTGTCTGTTCCCATGATGTGTGTGCATGAAATTCACCTGACCCCTGGTGGACTCAGGTTCTTGAGTAGCAGACAGCATATGGTTTTTATTCTCTCTAGCCTTCTGGCCCCACTATCTGCCTGAGGAATCTTATTCTATAATTTGTTAGGATTTACAGGAGATTGTTATGAAACTGGTGAGTGTTTATTCCTTGCAAATATCTGCCCCATTTGTTAGACTGAACTATCGCTATAGCTGGTGAACCCAAAGAGAATAGACCCCTCTAAGCTACTACATCTACATAGAGAGTAGATCCCTGGTGTCAGAAGTCCTTCTTTTTATGTGTTGCTTTTATTGGTTAATGAGTAAAGAAACTGTTTTAGACAGTGACTTAGGAGAATAGAGGTAGGTGAGAAAACTAAACTGAATGTTGGGAAAAAGAAGGCAGAGTCAGTGAGATGTCGTGGAGCTGCCAGAGAAGAATGATACAAATCACTAGCAGGAACATTGCAGGTAGGCCACAAAACCTTGTAAGAAAATATAAAATAATGGAATTTGGTGAAATTAAGACATCAGAGTGAGCCAATAAGAAGCTAGAGCTAATAGACCAAGCAGTGATTTAATTGATACAATTTCTGTATGGTTATTTCAGGTCTAAAAAGTTGGGAACAAACAAGTGGCCTCCTACACAGATCCCTCAGACTAGTGAACCACTATAGAAAGTAGACCCCTCTAAGCTAGTAAATTCACATAGAAAGTAGATCCCCCTAGGCTAGTAATCCACATAAAGAGTAGATCCCTCTAGGCTAGTGAACCAATATAGAGAGTAGACCCTTCTAAGCCAGTAAGTCCACATAGAGAGTAGACCCCTCTAGGCTAGTGAACCAATATAGAGAGTATACCCCTTTAGGCTAGTGAAACAATATAGAGAGTAGAACCCTCTAGGCCACTCCACATAGAGAGTAGATCCCTCTAAGTTGTTAAATCTATGTAGAGAGTAGACTGTTGTAAGAGAAAGGACTCTTGGTGGTTCCTGGCTGCTCAGCCCCAAAATAACCACATAGAAACTGTATTAATTAAATCACTGCTTAGCCCATTAGCTTTATCTTCTTATTGCCTAACTCTTATATCTTAATTTAACCCATCTCTATTAATCTGTTTAATTACTACAAGGTCATGGCCTACCAGCAAAGTTTCAGCACATCTATCTCTGTTGGCAGATCCATAGCATCTCTCCGACTCTGCCCTTCTTTTTTCCAGCATTTAGTTCTGTCTCCCCACCCCCACCTGAGTTCTGCCCTATCAACAGGCCAAGGTAGTTTCTTTATGCATTAATGGTAATCCCATTTCTTTAAAGTTATTTTCTCTTTAGGGTCTCAATCATCTTCATGAAGTTATTTGTAAGGTCATTTTCTTTTGCTTCTCCTTTGTGATATTCAAAACTGTTGGTTCTTATGATGCAGTATTGATCTTTATGTTATTGAGTGTGTTCTTACCCTGTTGTCTATCCATTTCTTCCTCCAATTGGAAATGGTAAAGCCTGTGTTTCAGGGGGATCCCTTTTTCTTCAATTGGTGTAGCTTGGAGCTGTCGATCCATTAATCCTTCCTTCAGTGTATGCAAAGGATAGCCTTTTGTTCCTCCAGGTACCTACAGGCCCAAGAATCAGAGGGTAGTTTCTCCTGATTTGGCAGTGCTGAGGCTCTGGTGGTCAGATAACTTATGGACCACTGTTGTCATTGCTGCATGCTGCTGCCATTCACATTGCTCCTTCCCGTACTCTGGCCTGGCTTGCCAGGCTGCTCCATTTTTGACTGATTTTTAATGACTGAGTTTGCATATTACATGTGTCATGGTAACAACTAGTTGATTTGCTCAGTATTTGCATATGGGTTTTGCTGAGTCTGATGTAATGACAGAAAAAGTTATTTTATGCTGTTCTACCTTATTATAAAGAAAAGTAGTTAAGAAATTGGGCATGGTTAAAAATTTGTCACATTGTCCGCTATGTTCAGCTAGTCCGGATTTATCCCATGCTTTTTCAGCCCTAGGCCAGCTGGCCTTGGTGAGATCCCAATAGAACATCCCCATTGTCTTAGTGTGTGGGTGCACCCCTCGTGATCCTGAGTTCCTTGCTTGTGCTCCGTCTCCTTCTGCTCCTGATTTGGACCTTGAGATTTCTGTCCGGTGCTCCCGTGTGGGTCTCTGTCTCTGTCTCCTTTCATCGCCTGATGAAGGTTAATATTCCTGAGGATGCCTATGTGTTTGTCTTTGGATTCACCTTATTTAGCTTCTCTAGGAACATGAATTATAGGCTCAATGTCCTTTATTTATGGCTAGAAACCAAATATGAGTGAGTACATCCCATGTTCCTCTTTTTGGGTCTGGCTTACCTCACTCAGGATAGTGTTTTCTATTTCCATCCATTTGTATGCAAAATTCAAGAAGTCCTTGTTTTTTACTGCTGAGTAATACTCTAATATGTATATATTCCATACTTTCTTCATCCATTCTTCCGTTGAAGGGCATCTAGGTTGTTTCCAGGTTCTGGCTATTACAAACAATGCTGCCATGAACATAGTTGAGCATATACTTTTGTTGTATGATAGGGCCTCTCTTGGGTATATTCCCAAGAGTGGTATTGCTGGATCCAGGGGTAGGTTGATCCCGAATTCCCTAACATAGCGGACAATGAGGAATACTGAGAATTCAAGAACAATTGCAGTGGGTTTTTGATCCTACTGCACGTACTGGCTTTGTGGGAGCCTAGGCAGTTTGAATGCTCACCTTACGAGACCTGGATAGAGGTGGGCAGTCCTTGGGCTTCCCACAGGTCAGGGAACCCTGATTGCTCTTCGAGCAGATGAGGGGGGGGGACTTGATCGGGGGAGGGGGAGGGAAATGGGAAGCGGTTGTGGGGACGAGGCAGAAATCCTTAATAAATAAATAAATTAAAAAAAAATTGTCACAAAATTAACTTAAAATTGGTAACTCCAAATTTAAAGTGCTTTAGAAAACAACCATGGGGGCAACTGCCATTAAGAATATCATGTGGTCAGCCATCACCTTACAGCACATGGGCAGCTACCATTTTGCCTAGGGACGGAGAAGAGGGAGTTTATCTGACTTCACTGCCAACTTAGACAGAGGTAACCATGTAGGAATGGGTCCATCAGGAGACATTGGGTCTCCAAGTAATTTTAGATAAGGATAGATTGCTGTATGATAGTTTCTGTCCTGTCCTATCCTAAAAACAAGGTTTATGAAACATAGGATTTAAAACAATGCTGATTTGCTGGGGTATTAAAGCTGTACCTCCATACATTCAAACAGGAATATACCTCGTTGGCAGCCAGATTTTGTAACCTAATTATGTAACCTTGATATTAATTTTGAAAAAGAAAAAAATACTAATTTGTTTGCAATATTAAAACATTGTTTTGCCTTACAATTATATCTTAGGACCACCACTGAAAACTAGAGACTAAAATATTCCTTCTAATCTTCTTGATTTTACTATGTTGGTAAGCTGTAACTAACTGGGTAAACTGTATGTCCAGATTTAACTTATATATGCTTTCAAAGTTAAGCCTAAACAACATTTGTCTAATTCAGATATACCTAACAGATAATTATACTTTGATCCTCAAGTGCTTCAGAGATCTGAGCATATATAACATTTTAATAAAAAAGCTTATGAAGACATGCCTGGTCCTAGCAGCAGTCTGTATGTTCTCCAAGGAAGGCCACAGAAGAACTTCCACATGGAAGCTAGCTTTAAATGTGGCAAAGCCAGCCATACAGAAAAAACTGCTTTGCACTTTAAAGCAGTGGCAATACCTTGTCGAGACTGGACAACAGGTCACTGGGGAATTGATTGCCCCACTTTTCCAAGACAAGGTATGTCACTCTTCCCAAATTATTACCCTACAGGAAAGTCTGTCACATCTCCTGGACTTGGCAGCTGAAGAGCGGTACCTTCTTTGGGACTTCTGTACCCTACCAACCATGAAGAAATCTGGGACTATCTAGGTAGCTACAGAGCTGTCTCACTTCCGCTTGTTTATCTTTCTCAGATCTGATGGTGTTTTGTTGATGGAGGCTGCTCATTTATAAGTTAATTTAATTTATATATTAAATTAACCTATTTCCATGATTTTATATTTTACCATGAGGCTCATGGTTTGCCAGTAAAGTTCCTGGGCATCTGTTTCCTTTAGTGGCAGCTACATGGCATTTCCCTGATTCCACCTACTCTCTCTTTACATCTCTGTTTGGATTTCCCACCTGGATTTACTCTGTTAAGCCATTGACCAAAAGCAGCTTTATTCACTAATCAATAAAAGCAAAACATATACAGAAGGACTTCCCACACATTTCCTTTATCTGTTTAAATAAAAAGGAAGGTTTTAACTTTAAAATAGTAAAATTACATATAACAAAACAGGTATCAAGCAAGAATTACAGTTACAATATTTGTATCTACTTTATCTTTTATCATAAATAAGGAAAACTATAATTGTAACTATCTATTCTTCAACTCCATCAAAGACTCCGGAAGGATATAATATTACCTAGGGTAACAGAAAATGCATTGTAAGCAACTTCCAAAACTGTAGAATACACATGTAACTTTGGGATACCCATCTTAAGCTTACAGACCCATAGTGTCTGGCAGACTTTTCCATGAAGCAGAAAATTTCAAAGACAGTTCCACTTATATTGGCAGTTTGTCAGTCACTTTCCTCTGTGTCCTGCAGAATGTCTGGCAGACTCTTTCATGAAACAAGAACTTCAAAGAGCTGTCTTACTTTAGGCAAGTTCAGCAGTTATTTTTTCAGTGGGCCCTGCATGTCCAGTTCATACAGCAAAACATCAAGCAATCCAGGCAAGAACAGTTTCTTGCCCAAATGGCTAACCAACTCTATAACCAACTTTGATGTCCATCTTCCTTTTGAAGTAATTGGTGCTGCCAGCAGCAGGTGTGTCTCATTGTCAAAAAAAGTCCCAAGTTCTTAAAACATTTTAAATGCAATATTCTGTTAGTCTACAAAAGGTTTGAAGAATACCTATCCATCTGAAATATATGGTTGTACATCTAGAAAACCTAACTAACATGACTATAAGCTTGGCTATTGTAGATGATTATCTATTAACATGTATTTCTTAATTATACATTACCATTTTAAATGATCTGCACAAACAATACCTTAATCAAGAGCATATATATATATATATATGTGTGTGTGTGTATGTATATATATATATGTATGTATGTATATGAAAAATAAACCACATAAAGATGGAAAATACACAGAGAATCTGGATTATATATATTATTGTGTTTTCTCTGAATTTTTTGATTGTAAATGAGCTAAATACAGAGAGACATTTCATTGTATGGGCTGCTAAGCTAAACCAACATATATATTTTAAAGATATCTTGACTTCAAAATTTGAGTCTAAGAATATGTTGCTTTGGAAAAGAGATTTTGCTTTTGTTTCCACAGAGGACCTGTGGAGTCCTTGCAAACTCATGTGGTTTGATGGACCAAGGCCCCTGAAAGGTTACTGTAAACCCCCAAATTACTTTCCGCAACAAAAAGTAGGAAGCAGTTTGGAAGGAACAATGCCCAAATTTCCTAAATGATTGTTTATAAATGTTTATTTACATTTAAAGGGGGATATGCTATAGAGATGAATACTTTGCATTGGTATGGATCTTCGTCTACTGACATAAATTTAAGATAAATTTTGTTACATATACATACACAGCTTTAATACCTCAGTAAATCAGGATATATATATGTATATATATACACATATATATATGTATATATGTATATATACATACACACACACAACCATATATATATATATATATATATATATGCTCTTCATTAAGGTATTGTTTGTGCAGCTCATTTGTTCCAGACTGCTCAGACTCAAAGTAATTACACAGAAACTGTATTATTTAAAACACTGCTTAGCCAATAACTTAAGTGTATTGCTAGCTAGTTCTTTTATCTTAGATTAACCCATTTTCATTATTTTATATTTTACCACGAGGGTCATGGTTTACTGGTAATGTTCCAGGACATCTGTCTCTCTGACTGTTCTCTCTCTCTCTCTCTCTCTCTCTCTCTCTCTCTCTCCATCTTTGCTTTGATTTCCCATCTGGGTTTATTCTGTTAAGTCATTGGCCCAAAGCAACTTTGTTCATTAACCAATAAAAGCAAGACATATACAGAAGGACTTCCCACACCAGTGTTTGATGACTAGGGTACTGATATCCTTACCAGTTTAACAATTCTCCCCCAATCACTCCCTCCCTAAGGTTAAGACCAGCTTGGTGGCTCATTAGTTCATTATTTTAGTTTTCTGTTAGAAGTACAGACATGTGTATGTTACTTACAGGCTTTGTCATAGCACTGAATACAGACAGTTCTCAGGAGTCCTTAAATCTCTGTGGATTTTACCGGTTCCAGTTTTCAAAGATAAGATACCATCAGAGTCTCCATCATAAAGCTTTAGGGTCTCCATCACAGACTCTAACTCTTGGAACTAAAAGCCCCAAATAAACTCTTTCTTCTATAAATTGCTTTCATCATGCTGTTGTATCACTGCAATGGAAAGTAACTAAAACAGGATGGTATTTCTAATCAATAGGCTGCTGCACATTAATGGTATTTCTATATGATGCTTATTATGTAATTCATATATTGAGAAAAGAAAATAATATTTAAGAATGCTAGAACACAGACTCACTATGAATACAAGTTTGGAGAATGGCATCTCTCAGAATGTGCAGACCCAAATTTTAAAACATTCATTTAGGATGAATAAGGGCTGAGGCTATTACTCAGGGGCTAAAGCACTTGTTCTGAAGTCTGAAGATTATAACACATGTAAATAATGGACGGACTTGGGAATCTGCCTATTATTCCAGGCTTTGAAGATGGGCAAACAGGATTAAAGAGCAAGCTGACTAACAAGACTAGTCTTCTCGGAAAGCTCTGGGTTTGATTAAGAGATTATACCTCAATGAATACAGTGGTAACATTACAGAGGATCATTGGGCCTCCACATTAATTCACTCACACGTGTCCATTTATGCAAAAACATAAACATGCAGTTACAACATACACACACACACACACACACACACACACACACACACACACATACACGGAAACAGAAAGAGGGAAAAAAAGAAATAAATTGCTGATGCCATTTTCCTGAAAACTTAAGCTGATAGTAATGAAAACTCACACCAACAGGCCTACTGATGGTCTAGAGTGCCAAGTTTTCTCACGTGTTGTGTGTAGTGTCTATAGGTGACAGATGGACTGGTTGGAGCCTAGATGACTTTTAAACAATCCAAAATAGAGAAAAATGGCCCTTGAGGTTTAAGGATGACACCACTCAATGCTATCAATATAGATTGGCCATTTCTCAGCAATAAAAAAGAAAAAAAAGAAAAAAAACACATTTGCTAGAAAGAAAAGAGGGTGGGGGCAAAGAGAGAAAGGGAAAAGAAGGAAGAAAAGTAAAAGAAGAGAAGATAAAGTGTCTGAAACAAGGAGAGAGAGAAAAGAAACAAAACAAAGAAAGAAATAAAAAATAAATGAGATTTCTCTTTTCTGGGCTCCAAATCCAGAAACAATCAGCACCTTTGGTTTCTTTTCTATTGCCACAAAAAGCTGATGCTTGCTTAACATTTGTTTGATCTGGATTTTTCATCATTTCTCTTTGACCCACTTCTTCCTCAGATGGATATAACCAAGATCACAAGGTTCATGGACAACTTCTATACCAGAAAGCTAATGAAATGGCAGTCCAGATTTTTAGAAAGACCCAAGAGATCTCCTAAATGACACAAAGCAGTGAATTCAAAGCCATTAAATATGGACCCTGTGCAACCACCATTGTTAAACAGGTGCCTGATTTCAATGTTTCTTTCAGCTTTCTGCTAGAGTGAGATGAAGTCAAACCTTAGAGTTCCCAACAGAAAGGAAGGACTTTCACATTCAGACAATGTTCTCTTACCAACAGGCAAAGAGGGCCAGCAAGACAGTGGCTTCTCATCTAGTTCTCACTTGATGTGTCAGCTCATTAAGCACCTCCATTCTCTCTCTATCCAACTCCCTTGAGTGTTTCTGGATAGGTTAGGATGCCTGTGAACTCTCATCTTTACTCAGGCCAACTTTAATTTAGTTCATCCCCTGGAAACATGTTGTCTTCCTGTTTCTTCCTGTGAGGAAAGGCATAAGGGCAGGAGTTTCTGTACCTGGGATTCAGGGCTCCATCTCTGAATAGCCTGCTCTTTTGCTTGGGTGAATGCCTGCCTTCACTAGAAAGGAATAGCTCTACTTTTCTATCATCCTCTGAACTACCATTGCGATGTATCCAAGTGAAAGCAAATCATGTTTTTAAAGCATCTAAGATGCAGCTCTGATTTATTTTTCTTGACATTTGGAAGCATTTCTTCTTAATAGTGTTTCTTAATGACACTGATCATAAGTATCCCTGTTACGCACTAGACATGACAAGCCAAGAATCCTGTGCTCTCACAGGGGGGCACAGTCTTTGACACACAGTCAATGAATGTTTTCCTTTAACTATAAAACATGAAGCAGAGAAATTAAACAAATATTCTAAAGGATGCCTGAAATGAAAGACCATTAGTTGGGAGATGGGAGAGAATTTCTTCTTGAACATTCTTGCTTAACCCTTTTGACTCTGAGATAGAAACAGAACATCAGAGAATGGAAAGAATCACATTTTTGGTTTTAATGGGGTGTGTTTAATTTTTTAACAGGTTTTGAAAGTTCTTCATTCAGCAAATTAGATAAATTTGGCCAAACACCTTTTCCCCATGTAATTGAAAGCCATTTTTATTCAAGGGAAATTAGTCTGTGCATTTATGATTCATTTGTGCTTAACTTCTCAAAATGTTAAGAGCTGTTTCAAATGAAAGAAGCTGTTGAATCCTAGTCTTATATGATTTTCCATGTGTGGACTTAAAGAGAAGCTTTGCAGGGAAGCTAATAATGAGTCACTGTGAAGGCCTCCTGACCAGAAAGGTAAACTAAATATCTATCCTTGGTGGTTTGTTTTTGTAGCTCAGAATTTCAGGAAGAGTCTAGACCCTAGTTAGACAGATAGCTGTCACAAATGAAAGCATTCCTCTCTGCTAGAGACACTGCCCAGCAGTCAAACAGAACAAAACTACGAGCCCTGTTTCCTTTAGATTTTTGAACAGACTGCTTTGAAAATTCCCCTCAAGGGGAATGTCTGTCTTGACCTACTACTTCGAGAAATTCTTATCTATTAAGACAATGAATGTAACTGAAAAGAAAGAGTTTGTTATACATAGAATATTGGCAATGTATGAGGCCAGATGGACTTGGGTTTAAATCTTATTTTAATATTCACAATGTTGGTTAATTTTTATTGTCAACTTGACAAAACCTATAGTCATCTGAGAAGATGGAAACTCAGTTGAGAAACTGCCCAGATCAGGTTGGCCTATGGTCAAGTCTATGAGAGAACATTTTAATTGAGAATTGTCGTGGGGGGTCACTATGAACAACACCATCCCTAGGCAGATGGACTGCATAAAAATGTTAGCTGAGCATAAATGAGTGAAGGATCCAGCAAGCAACATTCATCACGTACTAGGTAAGCTTTTGAGCAGTAGCTGAGTTCCCATAGTGGCTGGACCAGTTTGCATTCCTACCAGCAGTGTGTGAGACCTATTCCCCAACCTTCTTACCTGCATTTATTATTTTCTTGATGACAGACATTCTGACTAGAATGAAGATAAACTGCAGTGTGGTTTTAATTTGCATCTTCCCGGTGGCTAAGTGTAATAAAAATCCTTTCATGTGTTTATTGGCCATTTTTTTTTATTTTTTGAGAACTGCCCGTCCATGTCCTTTTTGACATTATTGCTTTGTTTTATTTTTTATTTAGTTTTCTGCTTAACTACATCTTTTATTTTTTTTTAATTTTTTTATAACTTTTTTTTATTGAGAAAAGAGAAAAAAAAACAAATTTCCTCCTCCTCCCAGCCTCCCATTTCCCTCCCCCTCCTCCCACCCTTCTACCCCTCCCCCCACTCCTCTCCCCCTCCCTCTCCAGCCCAAAGAGCAGTCAGATTTCCCTGCCCTGTGGTAAGTCCTAGGTCCTCCCCCGATCCGTGCATTTCTAGGAAGGTGAACATCCAAACTGGCTAGGCTCCCACAAAGCCAGCACATTACGTAGGTTCAAAACCCCGTGCCATTGTCCTTGGGTTCTCATCAGCCCTCATTGTTCGCCATGCTCAGAGAGTCCAGTTTTATCCCATGCTTTTTCAGTCACAGTCCAGCTGGCCTTGGTGAGCTCCCAATAGATCAGCTCCACTGTCTCAGTGGGTGGGTGCTCCCCTCGTGGTCCCGACTTCTTTGCTCATGTTCTCCCTCCTTCTGCTCCTCATCGGGACCTTGGGAGCTCAGTCCAGTGCTCCAGTGTGGGTCTCTGTCTCTGTCTCCATCCATCACCAGATGAAGGTTCTATGATGATATGCAAGATATTCGTCAGTATTGCTCTAGGATAGGGTCATTTCAGGTTCCCCATCCTCAGCTGCCCAAGGAACTAACTGGGGACCTCGGCTGAACCATACCTGGATTAAGGAAGAAATTAAGAAAGAAATTAAAGTCTTCCTGGAATTCAATGAAAATAAAGAAACAACATACTTAAACTTATGGGACACTATGAAAGCAGTCCTAAGAGGAAAGTTCATAGCACTAAGTGCCCACTTAAAGAAAACAGAGAAAGCTCACATTGGAGACTTAACAGCCCAACTGAAAGCTCTAGAAAAAAAAGAAGCAGACTCACCTAGGAGGAGTAGAAGACTGGAAATAATCAAACTGAGGGCTGAAATCAACAAAATAGAAAGACAGAAAACAATCCAAAGAATCAATGAAACAAAAAGCTGGTTTCTGGAGAAAATCAACAAGATTGACAAACCCCTATCCAAACTAATCAAACGGCAGAGAGAGAATTTGCAAATTAATAAGATCAGAAATGAAAAGGGGGACATAACCACAGACACAGAGGAAATTCAGAGAATCATTAGATGTTACTACAAAAGCCTATATGCCACAAAACTGGAAAATGTTAAGGATATTGCTTTGTTTTAAATGCTTTCTTTTGAGTCAGCATCTCAAGTAGCCCAGGGTAGCTTCAAATTTGCTATGAATCTGAGGCTCATGGTCCTCTTCCTTCTTTAAGAGTATTTTTAGTTAATTGTTGATAGGCTTATTTGTTTTTCATATTTATTGTAGCACTGTTCATAATAGCCATGGTATGGTATCAGTCAGCTTAGGTGTCCATCAATAAATGAGTGAATAGAGAAAATAGCTCGCGTGCGCGCGCACGCACACACACAAACAAACACACACAGAGATACTGATAGACAGACAGACAGACAGGCACATGTACACTCAGACTAAAGCGTTCAAAATTATGTTATTTGCTGGTAAATGTAAGCAACTGGAGATCCTCTTATTAAGTGAAGTAAGTCATACTTAGAAAGACTCATTTGTGAACCCTAGATTGTTCATAAATCTATAAAGCCGTGTAAGCAGAAGTGTGACTGAGGAGTGGGAGGACATTATCAGGAAGGAAAAAGACAATTTGGGAGAAAAAGAAGGTGTGGGGAATGAATATTGTTAAAGCACATGCTATTCTTAAAAGAAATTGCCTATAATACTCAGTACTGTGTGCAATTAATATTCACATGAAAATAAGAAAGCTGAGAGCATTAAATGATGATGTGTTTCTGCCTTTCAGTGTAGCTCTGAAAAAGAGAGAAGATAGTCTTATTTTAGATGAATAAATGTCAATTATATAATTTTTGCAATTGAATTTTCACACCAAAACTGCTTGATTTTTATGTAAAGAAACAATTCATACAAAAGTAAATAGAAACACTAAAACTTAAAAATCAGCTACTAAATGAAACTTTAAACTAGAAAAACTAACATACAAATAAGAAGCAAATAAATCCAAATGGCATGCTTTACTTTTTTTCTTGTTGCTCTTTATTTTGTGGATGCAAAAGCATAAATGATTTGGTATTTTCATTCTTTCCTTATACACCTTTTTAGAATAAGCCAATATTTCTTGTATATCTTCAATATATAAGGTATAAAATACATCTACTCAAACAATAAAATGAAAAAAGGATGAGTGAAGCTCAGAAGGAAAGAAGAAATGAATGGGGGAAGTGGAAAACAGCACAGCTGAGAAGTACAGCCCTCTCATGCCTGTTGACCTAGGCACTGTGGCGACTGAGGATGAGCCCACCGTCGCACGGCTTGAATAGCCAAATGAGTTTATTTCAGATGTGGCTACACAGCCCCTGGTGCAGCCAGATTTCTGTGCTGAGGAAATGGATAGACGATGCCTAGCATAGCACACTCCGGGAGGAAGAGCATTGAAGGCAAGTTCACAATAGTTTCCAAGAATAAATCAGAAACAAATGCAAGTCCAAATGAGAGGCTTCAGAGCCAGAAGTGGAAGAATAACAAGGGCAGGGAATGAGAGTCATGGAGAGAGGCCAGCTGAAGCAGGATTAATAAGCACTCAGAGACAGAAATTGTGGTTCAACCTGAAGATCAGAAAGGCATAACAGCTAGCCACTGGCTCTTAGCTCTACCTCAGTCTGAAATGGCGATCCTGCCTCCAGGAATCTCAAAATGAGACTGAGAGCTTTCTCCTCCCGTTTTATAATCCTCTCTAGTTCTGGGATTAAGAATATGCACCACTACTGCCTGGTTTCTGTGGCAAACTGGTGTGACTACTGGAATTAAAGGTGTGTGTCATTGCTGCCTGGTCTGTAATGCTGGCCAGTGTGGCTGTTTTACTTTTCTCATTCTCAGGCAAGGTTTATTTGTTAAAATACAAATGAAATGCCTCTAGAGCTGGCAGCCTTCTTAAGTACAGCAATGCATTGGCTAATCTTAAACTGCACTTCGTTTTCTCAGCTTCTTTTGAGATGTTGATCTCTGACAGCACAATATATTCTGTGGTCATTATGTCTTTCAGGGACTACAAGGGTGGTTCTGACCCAGTTATCAGCGCCTACGCACATGTCATTTTGATCGTTACCTCTGTGATGTGATGACTGAAGCCCCTTTGTGTTTCAGTCATCAAATCATTGAAGCACTTGAGAGGGGGGATTCTGCTTTCTCTCCAAGACTCTTCTATTTACATCTTCTGAAATGATGTGAATGCACGAGCATTAAATCTTTCATTGTCAGTTTTTGAAATGATTTTGGTGGCACATACCTGCAATTTCAGCATTCAGAAGTAAACAAAGGGACTTTGACTACATACCAAGTTTGAGGTCATCCTGGGCTATATGAAACCCTGCCTCAAAAAAAAAATAAAAAGAAATGCTTCCAATAATTGAGATTACAGAGCAACTGTACAGTGGGAAGTGTTCAGAGGGAAGCTCTATCCCAAGCCCTCCCCCACCCATCTCTCTCCAAACCCTGCTGCTCCTCTGAAAGCCCAACAAGCAATGACCCCTCCCCACAGAGATGCTCAAGACCACTCCCACAGGGTATTTAAACTGCCCTCAAGAAAACAGACAAGTGGTTTTCTGGCCCTCCTTTCCCATCTCCTTTCTGGTGGGCTGGAAAGCCATCTAGGAGCGTTGTATCCATTAAACCTGTGCCTTTTCTAATTCGGTTTGATTTGGTCTGATTTGGATTGCTATGTCATTGAAGAGGCTTTTCAAAGTACAGAAACTTTTTATCTGGAGGACCCACCAAGGGGCTGTTTTCCCCCACTGGCCTGGGGCTGTGTGGTGGAAAAATACCCTTCTCCCTGGCACCTGATCTCTACCAGGATAAGATCAGCTTTAGACTGGGTAAGTTGTCATTGCTTTGAAGGCCCAGGGCCTCCTGCAATTTTCAGGGTATCTTGCCAAAGATGCAGCAGTGCCAGGCCACTGACCTGTTACTGGGACAAAGACCTGCCTTGTCCTGTGGGATCCCTTTTTCAGAAGTCATTCTGTTCAAGGGAATATCCCGCACACCCTGTTTTTTATATTTCTTTTTGACCCAAAGTCTACCACAGTGGAAGCATTGCATCAGGTCGCGGCATAGACTTGTGAAATGGGGACCTGCAATTTGAAGCGAGATCTCCAACCCCCTTGGACTGCCTTTACAAAATCTTTTTAGATTGGTACTGTCTGACACTGTATGTCCTAAACGCCTAAAAATTGTTGTCAGCATGGGACAATTGGATGGAACTTCCATATGCGCACAGTTTCTGGGTACTGCGCCCACCCTTCCCCCGGTAGCCACTGTCTCACAGAGCCTGTCTTGTGTGCTAGAGTCGCAGCACCTCACGGTTCCTGCCTGTCTGGGAATTGGGACCCTAAAAAATTCTGCCCTGTCCATGCTACCACAGACACTGGCCTGTCCCCTCTTTTCCTCCCCCCTCAACCCTGCCCTCCCATTCTGAGCTGCACAGGTGTTCTGTTCTCCCTTATAGCACCTGCTGACCAGGCCTCCAGTGGATCACCTCTGTGCTCACTTGGCACCTGCAGCCTACTCCAAAATTTTTAAATTGGTCAGCTGACACAGATTCCTGGAAAATGATTTGTTTGTCTGTCTGTAAAATATAGGTGTGAATAATGTGGCCACAGTATGCCTGTATGTGTATATCTGATTGTTTTAACATCTGTGAAAGTTATAACTCCAGATTACAACTGCTCTGGAAAAGTACAAACATATGGATGGCCACAATTTTGGTTGGTATGTCCAAATTTAATTTATATGTCTAATTTAGATATACCTAATAGGTAATGATACACTACTACTCAGACCCCTTTACAGATCTGAGAGCATGGCATTTCATTTTAAAAGCTTCTTATGATATAGAGACATATCAGCTCCTGCAGCATCCTGTAGCTCCTCCATAAAGATGGATGAGAATATCCCCCTGAATGATTGCTTCGGATATGGCAAAAACACCCACCCAGTAAAAAACTGCCTTTTACCTTATCGGCTGCCTGGGCCCTGACTGGAATTGCATGACAGGACACTAGGGGAACTGATCATCTCATCCTGCAAAGACAGGTATACTGAACCCTATACCCACAGGAAAATCTGTCAAGCCTCCTGGGCTTAACAACTAAAGGCAAAACTGCTTTTGAGACTGGTATTTGCCAGAGACCATGGCGGGACTTGGGGTTGCCTGGGTAGCTGGAAAAGCTGCCTCACTTCTGCTCATTCACTTGTCCCTCTCAGGTCTGTCTGATGGTGTTTGATGACTAGGGCACTGGCAGCTCATTAGGTGAGGTTCCTGTTGAAAGTACAGACAGGTATGGCTCTTGCACAGGCTTCTCCGCCCAGGTTTAATGGGTTTCAAATGTAACTTCAGAGATTCAGAGTTTTAAAATTTCCTTTAATTGTCTTCTAAAATGTTCATGCTTTTTTCCCCTAAAACCATAGCCTTTTGCTATGATACCAAGATGTAAATCTGTTCCAACTGTCTTACAGACACATTTAGGTTCCTGGGAGAAGTTCTGCTGCTGTATTAAGAAATATGGTCTGGGGAAATCTAGCAAATTTCAGAACCTATTTTGACCACATCTATTTTCAAGCATATTTTACAGATCATCCCTGCTTCCTTGGTCAAGGCTTCTCCAGATTCACCATTGGTACTATCTCTCCAGGCTCAAATAGGCACCTACCCAGCAACTGAAATCTGGTTTTAATGGGTATATCTGCTTTTATTTCTCACCCATTCACCTTTGCCTCTTCTATACAACTAGGACACTTCTCCTTTCCATTCTTTCTGTCATTTAATCACCCTTCCCATGGCTAGCCATGTTCATAGGTCTGATAATAACAATGTATTTCTTCTCCTAGCAACCCGCCTTCTCAGTTCTCCCGAGGAAAAGATGCCTGAGATCTCCAGGATGGCAGGTCACTGGATGCCCCTCCACCCATACCTCCCACTAAATGTGAGCCCACCAACTCTCTCCCTCCCTCTGTCACCCCATGCCTTCAGGAAGTAGTCAGACCTGAACTGGTGTCCATATACTCAGAGTCTGGGATGTTCTGGTGGAAACTTCACACCAGCTCCTGAATTCCCTACATCCAAAGAGTCTAGAATGTGCAGGGGGAAGCCCCATCCCAAGCCCCCTTCCCCATCTCTCTTTTCAAAACCTGCTGCATCTCAGCCCACCAAACAATGACTACCCCCTCCTCCCCCAGAGATGTTCAAGACCAGTCTTGCAGGTTATTTAAACTGACCTCCCCCGCAGAAACCAGACAGGTGGTTTTGTGGTCTTCCTTTTCCATCTCCTCTCCGGGGGTCTGGAAAGCCATCTGGGAGTGTTGTATCCATTAAACATAGGCTTTGTCTAACTCGGCTTGATTTGGTCTGATTTGAATTGTTGCGTCTGTGGAGAGGCTTATCAGGGTAAAGAAACTTTTCAGGAAGTATGGATTACTATGGCTCTAAATTTGAAAAATACCTTTAAAGATTTGGGGTTAAATGTGAACATGTTTTGTGAACAGCAATATGACTGATGACAATGGCAGACAGAAATTAATTATGGGCGGTGGTGGCACAGCCTTTAATCCCAGCACTCGGGAGGCAGAAGCAGGCGGATATGGGAATAAGTTCCAGAGCTTTATTCCAATAGATAAGAGGTTTCTTGTTATCAGAGAGCATTGTGTCAGTTTAATTGACAATGTTTTTCCCCCTCTGGATTGTGTCTCACATTTGATGAAACCAGGAATGAATCCTTATTGTACAAGTCAGAACTTTTAGTCTCTGGTAATGAAAGCTGTCCTTGTACTTTATGAATGTTTATAGTCAATAGTGTTTTTCTTTCCTTGTGGTTTCAGATCTATAGAGGGAAAGGAGTACAGTTAGACAGCAAAAACGGTGCTGGCAGGTTCTTTAGAAGAAAGACCACAGACGTGGTGGAACCTTGAAGTTATAAGAATGCTAGAAAAGAATAACAATGTATTGAAAATAGAGCACCAGATGCTTAAAACAAAGGAGGGCTTCCCTTTAAAACCGGAGAGGAACCTCACAAAGCTTGATGAGAGAGAACCATCACAAGACAGGGTGGATCCAGGAACAAAGCTTCTTATAGAAGCCTTCATCAAAGTTTTGAGGGATGGGGGCAAGTTAAATACTTAAAAATATTAATATATGTATCTGTGAGTGTATGCCATGAGTATGCCAGTACCCATGGAAGCCTGAAGAGAGTGTCTGATCTCCCTGAAGCTGATTTACACATCATTGTAAGATACCCATGTGACTGTTGGGAAAATAACTTGGTTCGACTGGAGGAAAAACATGTTCTTAACAACTGAACCATCTCTCCAGATTCAGGAGGGATGCTTTATGTCACTGGATTTATTTCAGCATAGTAGATGAGGCGAAGAGCCCAGAGAAGCCTAATTCTTGTTAGGACCATAAGTTAGGAACTACAAAACTACAGCACAAAACTGCTTCTTAACTCTCTGTTTCAGGGAGAGAACTGCAGGGGGCATAGCCTAAATATCTTCAGACTGTGGGATCTGGCTTCTTAAGTGACCATCATATCAATAGAACAGGGCATGATCTTGTAAAAAGAGCAGGTAAGCCCAACAAAGTAGGAGAATCTATCTGCTGGTTGCCTACAAACAGTTTGGATACAAAGGATCTCAGAGACGCTGTTTTCATTAGTTTATCAGTATGGTGGGTAGATGGAACAGGGCGTAGTTTGTCTATATTAGAACTGACAGTATACAAGTACATTCTCTTCTCTAAGAGACATGCCTAGTTACAATACTATGGTAAGGATCAGTTATGTCCCACATTGAAAATGTGCCCATCTCCTGGCTATCACACTCAATTAATCTGCTACTGTTGTTGTCTTTTAGGGGTGCCCTACCTAGACACTTTTGTTCTGCATGCATTCTTTATTTGCTCTGATTATTATGGGTTCAGTATATGCATCGATTAGTCCATGGTAATTTTCTAACATAAACAGGAATCTGAGAAACTGCTCATAGCATATGGTTTCATTGCTCTAATTTGTCTGCTGACTCTTTTATCCTTTAGTAAGGAAGTTCTTTCTAAACAATAGCCTTAATTACACCAGCTCTAACTCCTCCCACGCTGTGTCCTAGTTTTTCTTTTACTGTGATCAAGCAATGACTAAAGGCAAGTTGGGGCAGCTTACCTGTGGAAGGGTAAGCTGTTCACAGTAGGCTGAGCCCTCCTGTCAAGAAAATGCTTCCCAGACATGTCCAAAGGCCCGGCTGAAGAAAAGAATTTCTCTTTCCCCAAATATGTTAAACTGACAACTGCTGCTAACTATGGCACTGTGTTTCTTACTCATATACAGGATTAGTGCCTTCTATTCAGAGAACATTCTTTATACTACGTTCTTCTGGGAACAGTAATTTTACCCTTTTAAAAAAATGCCAACTGGTGGACACTCGAGCCATGCACACAGGGTGGGTGAGTAGCACTTATAATATCCTCTGGCTCTTCAGGAAGAGCTGGAGCGCAGGGTGTTTCCTCACTATGAGAAAGTGCTCACTTCTTTTTAAATTGAATTCTTTTGAAGAGGTTGAATAGAATGTTGTTTTCACAAAAAGAATTTCAGTGGGTTAAATTTAGTGTTACGGAGGGGGTGTGGAAGTAGCTTACTTTAAAAGCAAAAATAACCCAAGAATAGTTTCTGGCTTTGGGCCCACAGTCTCCCCTTCTCTGTGAGGTGTGTGTGTTTTCACCCACTGTTTAGTGCTGTGCTTGGCCCTCTGCAAGCCTGCAGCTGACAGCTCTGACAGCCCCAAGAACGCCTGTCTTTCCTTCTAAGGCCACATATTTAGATTGTCCTATTGCCAAAGGAGTACCCTGCCTTTGTGGTTAACGTTTAAGTTCCTTCTCCTCCTTTAAGCCTCTCTGCCATAAATGTGGACCATTTTCCCTGTGTCTCCCATTCTCTTAGTAGAAGCCTTGTTTGCTCCTCCTCCTAGTTTCCACCAAAAAGAGAGTTTAAAATTCAAACCTCTTGTTTTGCTAACTATGGATTAAGTTTTTTTTTTATTAACTTTTTTTTTATTGAGAAAAGAGAAAAAAAAAAACAAATTTCCTCCTCCTCCCAGCCTCCCACGTCCCTCCCCCTCCTCCCACCCTTCTCCCCCTCCCCCCACTCCTCTCCCCCTCCCTCTCCAGCCCAAAGAGCAGTCAGATTTCCCTGCCCTGTGGTAAGTCCTAGGTCCTCCCCTCTCCGTCCATTCCTAGGAAGGTGAACATCCAAACTGGCTAGGCTCCCACAAAGCCAGCACATTACGTAGGTTCAAAACCCCGTGCCATTGTCCTTGGGTTCTCATCAGCCCTCATTGTTGGCCATGCTCAGAGAGTCCAGTTTTATCCCATGCTTTTTCAGTCACAGTCCAGCTGACCTTGGGGAGCTCCCAATAGATCAGCTCCACTGTCTCAGTGGGTGGGTGCTCCCCTCGTGGTCCCGACTTCTTTGCTCATGTTCTCCCTCCTTCTGCTCCTCATCGGGACCTTGGGAGCTCAGTCCAGTGCTCCAGTGTGGGTCTCTGTCTCTGTCTCCATCCATCACCAGATGAAGGTTCTATGATGATATGCAAGATATTCGTCAGTATTGCTCTAGGATAGGGTCATTAGAGATGCCCTATCACATGACAAGAGCATTTGTTCAACTATGTTTATAGCAGTATTATTTGTAATAGCCAGAACCTGGAAACAACCTAGATGCCCTTCAATGGAAGAATGGATAAGAAAGTGTGGAATATCTACACATTAGAGTACTATGCTGCGGTAAAAAACAATGACTTCTCGAATTTTGCATGCAAATGGATGGAAATAGAAAACACTATCCTGAGTGAGGTATCCCAGAGCCAAAAAGATGAACATGGGATGTACTCACTCATAATTGGTTTCTAGCCATAAACAAGGGTCACGGAGTCTACACTTGGTGATCCCAAAGAAGCTAAGTAAGAAGGTGAACCAAAGGAAAAGCATATAGTTGTCCTCTTGGCTATGGGAAGTAGACAAAATTGCCGGGGAGAAAATTGAGATCTTGGGGGTGGGGTGGGATGGGGGTAAGGGGAGATGGGGAGAGAGGGGGGAGAAGGGGAGAATGGGGGGGAGCTTGGGAAAGGGGGAGGATTGGGATGAAGGAAGGTTGGATGGGGGAGCACGGAAGCACGGTTCTTAGTTAAGGGAGCCACCTTAGGGTTGGCAAGAGACTTGAACCTAGAGTGGCTCCCAGATACCCAAGCCGAGGTCCCCAGTTAGTTCCTTGGGCAGCTGAGGATGGGTTAAGTTTTGTAGATTGAACAGTTCACCATATCGTGGTAGTCCTCAGCCAGCCTACCATTTCCTTCCACATCTCCTGTTCAGTTCTCTCCTGGAGGTTTGGAGAAAGAAACCTATGCTGACTGAATGCACGGTTTGTGTTCCTAGGCCTTGCTTTAAGTGTTTTATAGACATAATCCTGCTTAATCCTTCCAACTACCTTAAAGAAAACTAAACTATTATTATCCTTGTTTTTAATGTGAGGAAACCAAAGACAAAAAGTAATTAGGCAGATAGCCAAGGGTTATCCAGACAATTAGTGACAAAGTAAAAATTCACAATTTCTTTTGTTTTCAGAATCTGAACAGCTCCCTCCTGTTTATGAAAGTCAACTTCACAGCCTCGTACAGAGTGTGTTCTATTTTTCAATTAAAATTTTCCTCTATACTGCATCAGGGTTTTTCTTGCTAGAATTGTGCCAAAGTTCAGGGATTTCATGGCAGGCTGTTTTATAATCTGACAGAAATATTTGGCTCATGGTTAGGTTTTCCTTGGACAAGATGAAACAAGATAATGGCCATCCTGGGTGTAGTGAGGCAAGGTGCAGTCTTTCAGGCTGCAGACCCAAACCAAACTTCATTCATAAAGGGTACAATGATATCATACAGAAATGTTAGCATAAGTAGATCTGATCAGTTTGTTCCAGGTGTGTGTGTGTGTGTGTGTGTGTGTGTGTGTGTGTGTGTGTGTGATGGGGGAGGAGGGAGGAGCAGGGCTATCCTGACAGGGATTTCTAGCTTCTTACTAAAGAAATTCAAACAGAAAAGTACCAAAAAGTATTAATTAAAAAGATAGTTAGCCAAAAGCTACGGAGAAACCCTGTCTCGAAAAATAAAAAAAAAAAAAAAAAGATAGTATAGGTTAGATACAAAACAAGGGAGTAGCAGGCTGCTTGAGCTAGAGTGCCCAAGAGTTGGGGCCCAGTAGGGGGAAAACACGTGAGTTTTTAAGGGGCATAGTGTGTATGGCTCTCAGTTTTTACTGGCTGGATTGTGCCATGTAAGCCTTTCTTCACCACACTTGTCCTCTCCAGGATGCAGCTGATTCAAACTATAGGTATTTCTAATTACTCACAGGCATGAAGTGTTGAATAGAGGATCTTCTCTAAAGTCCACTCAGATGACACAGCTTGCCTTACTGTTAATGTATTTCAAATTAGTCCAGACTGAACTGATCCATTGCTTGTCAGATATTCTAGCATATGCTTGACTCTAAAGGGAGAAATGTTGCCAAAAGAAGTTTGTACAACCATATTATGGTGTTTGGAGCAGGTCATTTTTTATGGCAGCTGGTGACTGATTCAGGTCATCTTTTTTCATGCATGGTTCAGCAGCTGTTTCTGGGGCTCCTTGGCAGACCTAGGTAGGTTCATGAGGAAGTTACCATTGTACACGCTCAGATAGCAGGTTTAGTCCAGTTTAGGCCAGTAAGAGCCTGTTGGTTCTCAGGCATTTTGTGCCTGGGTAAATATCATCTTATAATTACCCATAATTCCTTTGGAATGCCTCTTGGAGAAATTCCAAGCCTTCACACCTAGAGGCCACCTTAAGGACCTCTAAACTTTATAGTTAAATCTGGCCCCAATACCACCTAAATAATCAATCAAAATGGCTGTCCAGCAGCACTCTGTATCCCAATATTACCTGGGACCTTTGTAACTCCATCAGTGATCAGGGAAATGGAGAGAGTTTCCCTATAACCAAGCTTTCTCTTTCCTTTGTTCCAAGCCTTCCCTCTGTTCTTTCTGTTCCTCCACTCAACTTTTTCTAGATATGAGGTCTGATCAAGATAATTCCTCCACTGCCCTTGATCCCACTAATGAGAACACACAGGCTTCCTGGCCTCCATCCACAGTTCCTTCTCTTCCTCTGGTGCCTTAGGTCTCCCCTTCTACCTCTCCAACAACAGGCTGCTCCAACCATCCCTCCCTGCCTCCACTTTCTCCCCACAAGCAGCCTTCAGTCTTTCTGTTACTTGCTTCCACTCTGCCATGTGACCCTTCTATCTCTCTCTACCTGACCTAACGTGGCCCCAGTTCTCCCTTTGCTGGAGGTTGCTGGGATGGACAGCCTGGTCAAGGTACACGTCCCCTTCTCATTAATTGAAATATAAAGAAATGAGGTCTTATAGCTCTAATTCCTCTACTTTCTTAAAAGAACTCCAATATATTACCTAATCCTGTAGTCTTACCTTCCACCACATACATGTATTTGTGTGTGTGTGTGTGTGTGTGTGTGTGTGTGTGTGCGTGAATCTAACAACCTTCTTCCAAAAGAGCACATTTGAGTTTGAGAACAGACTAGAGCAAATGCAGCCAAAATCCATCAAACTAATTCAGCACACCCAGCTTAGGCTGAGGTGCCCCTGACTCGGATCTCCAATGGAACTATGATACCCCAGGTGGCATTTTAGCTAGAAATCAGTTTACAACTTGCTTCCAGGATGGTCTCCATTAAGGCTGCTGTTAAACCGGTAAACTGTGAGAAACACCAAGAGGTCATCCAGGACAAACATAAAAATCCATTTCAATTCCTAGAGTGCCTTACAGAGTACACCAATCTTGACCTCAAAAATTCAGAGTGGTGAACAACTCTCTCATGACCTATTGCTTTTTTCTAGAGATTTCCCCAATATTAGGTTCAAGCTTAAATGCTTGGAGAAAAGACCCCTAACTCCACAGGCTCAAGTCTTGGCACTAGACTTTAAATTGTATAATGGGACAAATAAAACAAACAAACAAACAAAACCTTGTAAATAGAAATACCAAAATACTGACTATCTATTGTTGTGAAGAGACACCATGACCACAGCAATTCTTATAAAGGAAAATATTTAGTTGAGGTTCCAGCTTACAGTTTAGAGATTCATTCTATTGCCATCACAGTGGGGAGCATGGTAGCATGCAGGCGGACACGGTGCTGGAGAAGTAGGTAAGAGTTCTACATCTTACAGGCAACAGAAAGTAAACTGAGACCTAGGGTGGTATCAGAGCATAGGAAACCTCAGACTTTGACTCCACAGTAAGATACTTCCTCTGACAAGACCATACCCACTCCAACAAAGTCACATCTAATAGTGCCACTCCCTATGATCTTATGGGGGCGATTACATTCAAACTACCACACTGACCAAGGCCATTCAAACAGCTTCCATAACTGTTCAGGTTCACTTGCCTCCTAAAACTCGAGGACCATTGTGTCCCTTATTCAGATGAGATCACGAGGGTCACTAGGTCCAGACCTGCTCGAATCCCTTCAGGCCGAACCAGCAATGTTCAAAGTACTATCAAGAGGGACATTAGGCTGGTGACTTCTCCCATGTTCCTTGATGTATGAGAATATCAGATTTAGATTGCCCTAATCCAAACATTCTACTCAACTGACCTGGACTGCCCAACCTCAGGGGTTCTGGGACAGCCCATACATATTTGGCCAGACTCTGGATTCTGATCTATTCTCTTTATTTCTCTCCAAATTGAAACTTATACAATATTTAGATGAACCATTCCTCTACAGTCTCTCTATACAAATAAGCCAAATGGATACCTCTCATCTTCTAAATTTCTTCTCCAATTGATGTTATAGAGTCTCTCCATCTAAGGTCCAAAGTCCATAAGGTCACCTACTAGGAACTAACTGTTACTGCAACCCACAACCTTAGATAGTAAACACCTAATCCAGTGGCCCTCAGTCCCTTCTACAAAAGAGGAGATTTTTTTTTTTATCATTCCTAGGAATAGCCTGTTTCTTATACTCTTAGATCACAGCCTTTTCCATCCTTGCCAACCCTATATAAAAGGAACCCCTTAGTACCTCACATGAGCTTCTCACATCCATTACCAAATTCTTTCAGAGGTTCCAATAGTCCCTGGTACTACCTCTCCCAGACCTAACCCAGCCCTTCTCTCTTTATGTAATAGAAAAAGAAGACAGCATTCCTCTTGGAGGAAGAAACAAAGGCCACATTTTTTAGGAGTATTCAGTTCTGGTCCCCATGAGTTTTGGAATACCACCCTTATAAATGGCAGCTAGTCCCAGGAGGAACACACAGCCAGAAAATCCCAAAGTGGCCAGGTTGAGTAACATTAGGAACTGATAGACCGAAATTAGAATCTGCAGCAAAAGACAAAAATGAAAGCTTTGTATTATTTAGGAGAGGGCATGTTAAAAAGGTTATGATCTTGGGTTGAATCACCTCTTCTGTCTCTCCTATATCTGGGGTTGAGTGATCAGGATGTAATATCTCTGGGTTTTAATTGTGCTAACTGGATGCTGGGAGTTGAGGAAATGGTAAACTTATCAGGAATACCTGATTGCCACCTGGGATTTCATGGGTCCCTGGTAAAAGAGGTGAATAGCCCCATTTCACCCCAAGTAGAGGTTTGGAGTGAGGATATACAAATGATACATGGTATTGGCAAGACCAGTGTGAGCAACCACCACATTTTTTCGGCCATTCTTTACAAAAACAAACAAACAAACAAACAAACAAACAACCTTCTTTCTGGTCATAGAGGAAGCAGGCAAAAAGGTTGTGGATTGACGGAGGTGGTCTTATTAGGATTTTATTGCTATAAAGAAACACCATGACCATGACAACTTTCATAAAAGAAAACATTTAACTGGGGCTGGCTTACAGTTTCAGAGGTTTAATTGCAAGATGTTCATAACAACCTCTTGAAAAAAAAAGTCATGTTTGTAAGGTGGTAATACCAACTTTTTAAAACAAAAGCACAGTTCCTGTTTCCTGAAATAGACAGTACAAAAACATTTGAAGTTAAGGTTACAGGTGGGGCAAAGCCCAATCTTTAAGAAACAGATTCAGTGATAAACAGGGATGAGCCTGTTTACTATAAGATGGCTTTCAAGCCCAAGTTGGAAGCAGATTGGTTCATCAGAAGGATTCCCAACACTCCGGGTGGGGAAAAAAAGGAAAGAAAAGGGAGCAAGCCACCTAACATATCTAGAAGATGAAGAAGGGGGACTTGATGTGACTTTTGATAAATTCCCTCATTATCACTTTAATGTTTTCTGGACTGTGAACAGTGATTAGTGTACCAGATTAAGTCTTGGATGGGTTGCTTGATGGAGGATGGTAATCTGTCTATGTGTTACTTTCATTGTTTAATAAAGAAACTTCCTTGGCCCTTTGATAAGACAGAAAATTAGGTAGGTGGAGTAAACAGAACAGAATGTTGGGAGGAAGAAGGCAATGAGGCAGACGCTATAGCTCTCCTCTCCAAGATGGATGCAGGTTATGATCCTTCCCGGTAAGCCACCACCTCGTGGTGCTACACTCATTAGAATTGGGTTAATCAAGATGTGAGAATTAGCCAATAAGAGGCTAGAACTAATGGGCCAACCAATGTTTAAGAGAATACAGTTTCCATGTAATTATTTTGGGTAAAGCTAGCTGGGAGCCGGGCCGCAGCCTGCCACTCCTATCACTACAGTTGCTTGACTGAGTTAGGGCATGTCAATCAAGATCAACCTGAGACTCATCCACCAGTTTCCTCTCTTATGCACCCTACTCTAGAATCAGACAAACTAGAATCATGGCCCTGTGTGGAATAGGGAGCACCCTGAGCCCAGCTTTCAGGATGTTAGATACTTGTCAAATGTTGTATAGTTATCAGAGTTTGGGTTCAGGTACCCTAACTAGCTGTGCTCAACCACCTGTCCTTATTAAGGAATGTGAAAGAGCCCACTTACAGTGAAAAACAGATTTATCCAGTGTTACCACACTGGGAAGAGAGAAAAAGAAGCACAGTCATTAAGGTCCTAACACAATGTTCAGTTAAAGGCAAGAGGTATATATAATTAGTTAGCCGCTCTTGTCAAAGTGTGACACCCTCATCACTGATGAATCCACCATTGTCTGGGCTCCACTGGCTCTCACAAGTTGAAATATTTCTCTAGGAGACAAGTTCCTCCACTAGCTTCCCAGAGAGCACTAGCCTTTTCACCTCAGCAGGAGATTCTTGAGGAAATTTCAATATCTTGTGGGATGGACAAAGTATGTCTTTAAAATACTTTGAGTTCTGCTAGAAGGTTAAATTCTGTTCTTTAGTGATCTGTTGAGTACAGACTATCGTCTAGATGCTCAAACTGATCAGCCATCAGATAGGAACACTTTCCTTTGACACTGGCATGACAATAGAGATGGCAGAGCAATAACTTGATAAGAAGGGGGAATTATTACAGTTCTGGATTTATATTTTTCATTTGTATTTATTTACTTGTATAAAACCTTTCCCCTTAGTTTGTAGGCATTTCTTACCTCAAAATATTTGGAAATACTGTGGCTTTTTCTTCTTATACTAGTTACTGAATTTGTACAGACACATACAGACATATAGTCCTCAAGCTGAATGCCAATCTGTCACACTGCCAGTCACTGTGAACAGTGTGTGGGTTCACATGATCCATCCAAATTGATAAGGAGAACATGAGTGATGTAGACTCTGACACATTCTGTTGCATCCAAAAATAAAACTGACTCAGGTCACTAAAAAACCCTCCGAGCTCTTTCATAGTAAACCTGAGAAAGCCACAATAAATCAGTCTGTTAGGATGCAGCAGGGGTACAAACTGGTGTCTCAGCTAATGTAGATAAAGATTTCAATGAGCAGTGCATATATCAAAAATTTAACACATGCCGCTTGCAGGGTTTTAATGAATACAAAAAGCTCAGTTGCCAAAAACCCATGCTACTGGGGCATTACTTCATTGCCTGTCAATAAAATTGTTGCTTATTTTATTTTCTAATGGTTTATCAATACTGGTAATTTGCTGTGTGTGGTTTATAAAAATGGGGGGAGTGGAAGGAATTTAAATTAGTCCTGCTAGCTATGAAAGGGCTGAGTAAAGAGAAAGGAAAGAGCAAAGCCACATCAGCTATGAATCAGTTGGGGGTGAGGGGACCTTTGTTCTGGAAGTTCACATAATCTTTTGACTGATAAAAAATGGTTTTGTTCATCTTCTTATTGTCTTTTATTTTATTATTTTCCCATACTCTGTACAATGTAATTTCCAGTTAGCTGGTTGGCACCAAATGCAAGATCTCTGCCTTGGCACTTTGTTGAAAATGAAGAGTAAACATCTCGCCTTTCTCTGAAGTAGGGAGGAGGAGTTCCCACTATCATAGCGAAAGAAGCAGATCTGTTATGTTTCAGTGCAGTGACGACTGTGTCTAAGAACTTCTCTCTAGTGTACAGTTATGTAGGTGTGAGGAGGACACCTTTAGCCTGAATGATATGAACATAATTTTGACAAAATAGATTAAGGATAATGAAATAACCACAGCAAGAACTCATTCATTGATTTATTCAGTAAACATGTGTGGCAAGCTAATGCACTAGTAAGTTAGTATAGTAATTAACTCCTTCCTAATTTTCTTATTATTTTCTTTTTATAATATAACTTGTTACTGATTCTTTGGGAATTTCACATCATGCACCCCAATCTAAGTTTACCTCCAAGTATCTCCATATCTGCCCCTCACACCTGCAGCAACCCTCCAGAAAAACCCACCAAATTAATTAAAAACAAAACAAGCACAAAAGCAAATTCACTCCTCCATCTTCCTCATCTCTCTAACCCCTCTTCATACATGCTAGTGGCTTTGGGAGCTGCCATGGGTCATGAAGTATACCACCTGGTCCAGTCAGCCCCACCTGTGCATTTTCATTGCAATGAGTCATTGGTCTGGTTCAATGCTTCTGGTACACCATCACTGCACCCTCGCTGAAATTCCTTTCAGCTATCCCGCTTCTGCCCTAGCCATGGAGATCCTGTGGCTGTCATTCCACAGGATCAGTACTTTCCTACACACCGGCACGTCATTGATGGGGTTGATATTAGGTTGGGCCAACCCAAGGTCCAGGATTTGGGCCTAGGTCTTAGCTGAGCTGGCTAGTCCTGGCCACTCCCTCAGGTGGGGTGTGGAGCCAGTCTCCTATACCCATAAGCCCATGCTATAGGGAACAGCCCTTCCTCACCCAAGGTGAGAGGTAGGGCCATCTCTTCTGAGTGAAGTGGTAGCTTGCTCATAAGGAGGAGATACAAGATGTACAGAGAGTGATGGGACATATGTGCTCACAAGGCCCTGGCTCACACATACCATCTACTTTAACGGTCATTTCTGATTGGCCCGGCCTACATGGAGGCTGTAGAATTAAGAGCAGAATCTTGTCTTTGAATCCCTGCTGTAGCTTTAAGGTCAACAAAGAATGAACATTGAGTTAGATCAAAGTCTCAGACAAGCTGGTCGTGTGCTTTGCCTAAGGGAGCATAAACATTACAGTTTACCCGCAAACATAACAAGGTATTTTTCCAAATTTGGTATTACCACAAATAATGCATATGGCATTGCTAAAAATGAGATGGGATTGAAATTTGGTTAATCATCATTAATAATAAATTTTGATCAATCATGTTCCTATAAATTCTAGTCCATCTATATAAAAAGATATTATAGAATTTTGCCATGAGAGGATACAGTCATGAAGCATGTAACACACAGTACAGAATATAACATTTATGGAGATGTTTATTAAATAATCAGTTTACATTCATGTTCTTATACAAATCAATGTAATTATTACATATTTGTGATATTTTCACTTAAAAGTTGATATTTTGTGAATTGTTTTCTCACTTTACGGTTGGCTCACATCATTTTTATAAAATTCTTGTGCCTCCAAAATTTAGGTCAGCCACAGTAGAAGCAAATCCTTCAGTGATATAGTTGGGTGAGTCTAGGGTCTAAGACCCAGGAAAGGTTAGAAAGACTGTATGCTGACTGGAGACTTCATGTCAGCACCTGGCCGGAGGAAACTGGACCCAGAGAAGTCACTCATTCACAGAAGTCGTAGATCCAAAACTGGAACCCATCTCTCACCTACCTACTGTGTCTCCCCTGTGTCAAGATCAGCAAAGAGTAAGCATTGGTCATGTCCTTTGACTAGTACAAAGTTAAAAGTTAATATAATGTTAATACCTTTAGGAGAAAATTACTCACATGTACACTCATATTTCCCCCTCTCTTCCCATCCCTTATGCTTGGGTGACATATGGTACCCAGGAAAGCTTCTGGATGTGGGGCAGCCGTGCTTGAAGAATAGAGAGATTTTTCAGACTCATGCTACTTCCTCCTCTGCTGTATCACAGGGGAACTTGTTCTTCATCAGTAGGCCTTGTGTACCAAGCTTGGGTAGAACAAGAACAAAGCCATCTTTCACATGCCAGTCATTTCCAGTTGTGGGGCTGGCCCTGCTGGGCTCGGAATTTGGATACATGCAGCCTGAGAGTGACAATTCAGTAAACGTGTGAAGCCTCAGTCAACCCACAGAACACCTCTGTGGTAAGCTACTTGCCTTTAGGTTCGGCCTCTGGCTGCACCTTAACTGAGAAATGAAGTTCCAAGGAAAATACAATGTCGCAGATGTTCTCAGGATAACAAAAGAGGAGGAGTAAGCATGTTTTCAGAAGGAAAACAGCTTAAAAATTCAATAACAAAGGACACAAATCCAAATCATTACATTACTATAAAACTAGGCCTGAGACACAGACCCAGGAAACAGGCTCTTAGCTGTTAGGAGTGTACACTGAGAGACTCTAAAAAGAAGGGTTCTGTATTTGGCAGGACCCATTTTTTCCCCTGACATCAGACTGCAAGTCCTTCTGTAAGATACCTCAGACAATTTTGCTCAAGGACCTCCCCAAAGACTTAGGCACAATCAAGGATTGTGACCTCTTAGAATGTTCTTCTTAGAGTGTACCCCTACCTAAGATTCACTGCAGACTTCATGTTTGCTACACAAAATCCACAACAATCTTCTACCCTTTTCATATTATAATTGAAGAATTCCAGGCTCACAGAAGCTATTATGCTCAAGATCACACACTTAACAGCTGAGCTGTGATTAGACTGTTGACTCTAAAGTCAACACAGGCTAGAGCCTTCACATAGTATCAGAAGGGACAGTTAAAGCTATTCATCTCAGTGGGCAGGACTACTTCAGGACTCCTTTTTTTGGTATAATTTTAAATTATTATTTTTTAATTCAAACACATATTGTATATTAAACATATTTCTCACATATTCAATGTTCCCTTAGACAGTTTCTCTTCTGCTTTCACGCCATATGTACCCACACAATTTTATGTATTTATATAAAATACATAAAAAGCACATGATATTTGTCTTTCTGTGATATTTCATTTGTATTTGAATAAATAAAGTTTGCCTGAAGAGCAAAGAATAAAACAGCCACACTGATTAGCCTTACAGACTAGGCACTAGTGACACCCACTTTTAATCCCAGTAGCCACACTAGTTTGTCATAGAAATCAGATGGTTGTGTTGCATGCCTTTAATCCCAGCACTAGAGAGGAATGTAAGATGAGAGGAGATAGTTCTCAGACACAGTCTCATTCTGAGATTCCTGGAGGCAGGATCGCCATTTCAGACTGAGGTAGAAGTAAGAGCCAATGGCTGGCTGTTTTGTTTTTCTGACCTTCATGTTGCACCCTAATATCTGTCTCTGGATTTTTATTAATAATGCTACACTTGCCCTTGTGTTTGGACACCCAAGTTGGTTCTATAGCTCAGCTGTTGTGAGTCGTTCCTAAGGAGACATTGTTGTGCTTGTGTCTCTGTGATGTGTGAGCTTGAAGATCTGTGGGTAAATACCCAGGCTGGTGGTAACAGGGCCATGGCGAAGCTCTGTTGCTAGTTATTTACTGACTTTTATGGTGGCTGGGACAATCCAACCAGTTATATACATGAGTTTCATTTCTCAGAAACTGCCATTTCAAAGTATTTTCAGTGTTCATTTCTCTTTTTTTCCCATGCTTAATGCAATTTTTATTTCATCTTTTGGTAATTTTCTGTTCTTTTCACTAGCACATTGAATGACTGGGTTTGATTTGTTGTTGTTCTTGTCTAGTTCCCTGAATGTTCCAGATACTCATAGGTATGGTATGGGACTTAGGCTAGTTTATGATGCAGCCTACAAGACTCTGCTGCTAGGCTTCTGTGAATGGGTTAAGTGCCTACCATAATTGCAAATCCTGAGAAACTTTCTTCTTAGATCTATAGCACCAAGGAATGTCTTCCCCATACTTCAGCATCTAGAAGTTGGGACACCCTATCCTCAAAAGACTTTACCTATGAGATCATAAACATCATAGAACAGACTTCTGCCTAAGACAGACAGACTCACTGCTATCTTAGGGTCTCAGATACTATACACTAATTCCCTCAAATTTATGAACAATTCTGGATCATAAACTCCCAATGTTAGCAGAAAGTTAAGGTCCCATTTTCTCAAGTCCCTCTCCACTATCTTACAAAAAGGATTTCAGACAATATCTAATCTTCAAAGGTATAGCTAATCTCCCTGAGAACAGTAGGCAATTACAAGATGTGAATGGTCATAATCAGAGGTGATGATGAAGTAATGTTCTCTCAGTCACTTGATATCCTGTTTTGCTCTGATTTCAGCCATCATTGAAGTGCAGGAGGAAAAACTGATCATTGATTGAGAGAGTTTTCTAAATGGAAGACACTTCTGTGAACTAATTATTTGAAAGTATTTATGTACGTGTACATGTAGTTATGGTCATGCCAATGTATGTATGTGCATCCATACATGTGTATTCATTTTTATAAGCATGTGAATGCATTTTTGTATACACATGCTTGTATTTCCTAGTTCTGTTTGTTAAAACAATCCAATGAAAACATCCCAGCAACAAAGAACACATGTACATCTCAGATATTGGCCTTTGATATCATTCTCTACTAAACAAATAAGGACTCCACAAAGATGTTGCTGGGCAGACAAAAGTTCTAGAGGATTCTAGACATCTTATTATTATAGAAAAACTAGGAAATATTAAGGGAGATGATGAGAATGCATTGTCAGAATGAGAACTGGGGCTGGAGAGATGAATTAGTGAATAAGAATGTTTTCAGTGTTTCCAGAGAACCCAGGTTCAGACCACAGTATGCAGGCAATGGCTCACAGCCACCTCTAACTTCAGGTGCAAAGGATCCAGTGCCCTTTTGTGGCTTCTGTTAGTATTAGAATACAGACGGTATACATACACATATTCAAACACACATATATACATAATCAAAAATAAAAACAATCCCCAAGGAAGAAAAAAAAGGAATATGAGCTAACTCAAAGTGGCTCATTGCCCAAATGTAAAACTGCTTGAGAACTGAAACAAATACACTGTGACTATAATCCATGGGAGAAAATAGGCACCTATCCCCTACATTAAATAAATAGTAGACAGATGAATGTCTGAACATATGAGTAGGGCTCTTGGTGTAGAAATAAATATGGAAAAAACGGGGAGAAAAAAAACATCATTTCTAACTTGCTTTTGCTCCACTCCACAGTCAAACAAATCCAAGTTAAAACATCAGTGTGGGTTACACATAGGCAGGAGATTTTGATGACGATAATGTTCTAGCTTCATTTCCAGTTGTATTTATAAAATCTTTCTATTTTTTTAAAAAGCACAGCAGGGGAGAAAGGGTTTATTGCAGCTACAATTCCAGGTTATATTCCATAATACTAAGGACATCAGAGTGGTAGGAGCTTGGCACAGTTAATCACAGCATATCTGTAGACAAGAGTAGAGAAATAAATGGGTGCATATCTGCTTGTTTACTTGCTAGTACTCTGCTAACTTTCCCCTCTCCTACATAGTCCAGAATCTGTTTCCACAATGGGCTAGCTCTTTCCAAATCAATCAGTGACCTCATTAAGATAATCTTCCACAGGTATTCCCACAGACTAACCCAATAGAGATAGTCCTTCACTGAAGCTCTCTCCTCTGGGGATCCTGTGTTGTCTCAGTGGCAAGACACTAGCCATCACAAACCATATTTCTGTGTTCTTGAAATGAGGATATTGTCCTCTCTAGTTTTTATTGTCAACTTGACACAACATAGAGTCACTTGGGAAGAAGGGACCATAACCCAGAAACTTTCTGAATCATATTTCCTTTTGGATAGATATGTGGGAGCATTGTCTTGATTACTAATTTGTATAGAAGGGCCCATCCACTGTGGGCAGTACCATCATGATCTTGGGCTGAATAAGAAAATTACTTAAGCGTAGGTCTGAGGGCCAGCCTGTGAGAAGGCAGTAAGAAGTTCCATGCTTCTTTGATGTGGGAGACTTCTCTGTGTACTGTGATTACAATTAATGAATAACAAAACTGCCTTGGATCTATAGCAGGGCAGAAGGTAGGTAGGCAGGAAAAACTGGACTGAATGCTGGGAAGAGGAAGGGTGGAGTCAGAGAGACGCCATAGAGCTGCCAGAGACAGATGCTGGGAATTTTACCTGGTAAGCCACAGCCTTGTGGCAATACACAGATTAATAGAAATGGGTTAAATTGATATGTAAGAGTTATCTAATAAGAAGCTAGAGCTAGAGGACCAAGCAGTGATTTAATTAATACAGTTTCTGTGTGATTATGTTGGGGCTAAACTATCCAGGCAGCCAGGAAGAACAAGCGGCCCCTCCTCCTACAGTTCTTGCTTCCAGGTCTCTGTGGTAAATTCTTGCTATGACTTTCCTCAATAATGGATTATAATCTGGAGATATAAACCACATAAACCTTTTCTTCCCCAAGATCTTTTTAGTTAGAATATTTTATCACAGCAGCAAAAGTAACTGTTATTCTTATTAATGTCAAGGAAATGAACTGTATCTACATAGTATAGAAATAGACACCTTGTTAGAAAAACAATGAAAACTACCAGAAAAAAACAAATACACAGTGGTAATATTCAAAAAAGGGTGCTATAAAATACTATCACTTATGGAGTATTCTGCCTCAGTGTCCTCAGTCTAAATATACTCATAGAGAGACCCCAGTCTACCTTCAGATAAGAAATTTTCTGTTAGAAGGAAATGTACTGTCAATGTCATAAAGGAAAAACAATGGCTATGGATTGAAGGAGCCAGACAAAACATGACAGATCCTATGCTTGACCTAGACCCAGTTCAATACTAAAGGAATAAAATGCCATAAAATATATTTGGGGAAACAAATCAATTAATGGATTATGGATATAGATTAAGATTTTATATTAATGCTAGAATGATGCTAGTTATCTACTTAATTAAGTAATTATGCTGTGGTTATGTAAGAGAATATCTTTCTTCCTACATAACGCACATTGAATTATTTAAAGGAAAAGGGGTAGTATATATTTAATATATATTTAATATTGTTCAGGAGAAACTCATATACATTTTTTATGTATTATGTAAAAAATATATATGTGTCACTAGAGTCAGAAAGAGTACAAATGATAAAGCAAATAGGATGGCTTTAGCAACAGGTAGATAACAAGCAAGGAAACATCAGTCACTGAACTGCTCTATCATTGCTAATTTTTTGTGAAATTGAAATTATTTTCAAATTAAAAACTAAAAGGGTAAGACTGTCAAGCAGAGAGGGTTGGTAATTATAGTACAAAATCTGAACGTTTACCTGCTGAGCAATTTTCCACAGAATATGTACTTGCTAATGTGCCTTAATTTCCTTCACTGGAAAATTAAGATATTATTGCTTGATGCCTAGGGATTTCATGAGAAAGAAGGATAGAAATGTGTTGTTCTCATTATCTTTAATTTTTTCATGAAAAAGATGCTTATACTTTGGGAGATAAGTGAGGAGCTAGGGTAAGGTTTGGGATGTGAGGTGTATGTGGAGCTGAGTTGATAGCTCTTGTAGGGAAGGTCTTTAAAATGACACTGGACAGAGACTCATGCCAATCTTTCTGACCCCACACAAATTAAAGACTTGGATGACAGCAGAGAGGACAGTAAAGAGAACATTCCTTAATACACATTTTGGAACCAGAAGAAGTTGGGATAGCCAGACCATCATCCACTAAAGATACAACAGCTTATAGATCTTTCTAAAAAATGGGTTGAGAGATAGAACTATTCCCCCAAAATAAAAACAGAAGTAAAAAGTATAAAATTTGATGCTTGGTATAAGTTCTTCAAAAACAGAGGTGGCCTTCTGAAAAATCCACCAGGCTACAAGACACTGCTCAAGAGACAAAGAATATTGGCTGTGTGTGGGAACAAGTGAAAGCCAGCTCTCTTGTGCCCATGTCACTTTTCTCTCGCAAGTTCCTTATTTGAATACAGACTGGCAGTATTATTATTAGAAGCATAATCCAATCTGTGTGCACCTCAAAGCTGTAGTAGCCAAAATCATAACGATTTTACTGTTGGCTGCCAAGGTGGTCCCTGGGAAACCTCCTTGCTATGCACCAGGATTAAGTTATGTTTCCCTTGACAGAATTGAATAATGACTTCAGTGGTTGGTCAGAGCAGGGCCTTACCAGACTCAGTTTCCCTCTCTCTGTTCTTGCCTTCCTTGGTACTATGAGAGATGGAAGAGGATCTCCTGCGTGAATACTAGAATAGGGAAGGAGGGGAGGATTTTCAGTGTCCTATTTCTTTTCCCATGGCTTTTTAGTCCATGTGTTCCACTCCACAGTGGAACTATTGTGGTCCCGGGTTTAGCATCCCAGCCTTAATCTGGCTACTTGACAACTTGAAACATGGAAAAACATCGCCTCTTAACTTCGATTGATTTCTGTCAAGGCTATTGTGAGGATGAGTAAGGTAACTTGCCTAAGATACCTAGGCTCAGAAGGTGGTCAATGTATTGCCTCAAGAGAGATACATTTTACCTTTTACAATTTTTTTAATTGAGTTTATAATTTAATTACAATATCACTCTCAAAGTCATGGCCTCTTTTTCACTAGTTATTTCAAGTATATATGTATATAAATATTCCCATAGATTGCTAAGTATAACCTGGTCAGTTATATAATGTGACTTGTATGTATGTTTTCAGAGCTGACCCTTTGATGCTAGGACACCAGCTGGCATGCAATTTTTCCTTGTGGAAGACCACCTCTGCCACTCCCAGCTTTCCTCAGTTGCTTATGTTTTTTTGTGTAGTGTTGAGGCCACTTGGACCTTTCTCTATCCAGTTTGGCATGTTCATTGGTAACATCTTTAGTCAGTTCACATTTGGGCAACTGTGTTGGGTGAGACTTTACATACGTAGCTTCTGATATTACTGGGAGACACAATCTCACAGCAAGTCTCCTGATCCTCTGACTCTTTCTGCCCACACTTCTGAAATATTCCCTGGGTCTTAGGTGCAGGAGTGTTTTGTAGATATGTCTACTGGGACCAGGCTCCACAACTCTGCGTTTTTATTGTCTATAATTTTCTCTAGTAATTTCTGTCTCTTGCAAAGAGATATTTCCTTAATAAAGAGTAAAGATTACTTTTATCTGTAGGCATAAGAATACATGTTTATAGATTATTGTTAGATATTATGTTGATTTAGCAACTTAGCTGTTAGAGAGTCCCCTCCGATAACCATGATTTCACAAACACTGACTAGCTTGCTATATGTCCAGTACCAGGTGTGCTCTCCTTGTTTAGCTGGTCTTAAGCATAATTAGAGAGCTGTTGATTAGTGCCAAGGTATCCTTGCCACTACTGTACCCATAGGGTTATTGTGCTATGCTGGTTGCTGGTGTGGCTCATAGACATCATAACTGGGTGGGATGGGACTGTTGGCTATCCCCTTCCTTTGGAAACTTGTAGGGTGCCTTCCTGTAACTTGAAAGCTGTCTGTAGGGAGAGTGCATTCAGGCCATTTCTATCTCATGGGTCTCTGGACCCTGTTTCTTAAGTGTCTTCTGTGATAGGGACTCACTTTTCACCTCTGTGGGGTAGCCTAGAACAATAGCAATAAGCTGTATGTTTTGGGAGTCTCTTGGATAGCCCTGGGCAACAATTAAAAAGAAGTCTTCATATGTCTGATATTGGGATTTTTGTTAGGAGGTCTTTGAATCTTGGAGGGAGCATTATCAGTCCAGATGAGAAAAGTTCATCACAACTATATACATTAATTTGCCAGTTCCCTTATCTCTTTGGATTAACAGATTAATCTCAAACTCTTCATTCCTATTGTAATTAATATTTAACTTTTTGATGCTATGTCTCTGCTTCAGTTGTATTCCAACTAAACCATATTCACACCTGTCTTGCATATCTAGCTTTACAAAGAGCTTTACTACTTTTTCTTGGAATCAACCTGACCACTTTTGTGCTGCTAGAAAAAAAATATAGAGATGGGTCAGGAGATGTAGCTTAGTTGGTAGAATGCTCATCTAGCATACACAAAGCTCTGGATTTGATTCCCAGGAAAACAGAAACAGGGTGTCTTAGTATACTTGAAATTCTAATACTACAAAATAGCAGAAGGAAGGTGAGAAGTTAAGGCCTTTTTTTGGCTATATAACAAGTTCCTGGCCAACCTGGATTGCATAAGACACTGTTTTACAAGAAAAAAACAACTTTCAGGATCTATTAAATCTGATGATGTTATATGGATAAATATTTATTTTCAAATAAAGCCAGATCTTTTGCAGGTAGCTCTTCTCATGTTTTACAGCTGAGTTTTAAGTCTGAAAGCCTTGAATGGATTGTTTTCCATCATGTTTCATAGAACAAAAGTCATGGTTTCTCCTGTCTGTTTAGAAATGTGGCTACAATTCATTCTAATAAACTTCTGGTAAGAACTTTATCAGCAACAGTACTGAAGTTAGAATCAGAAGGTCTTGATCTCACCCTCAGCCTTGCCGCTTTCTAGATCTACAATTCAGTTTTGTCTCTTAGTCACAAGTTCACATAGAGAATGGAGATATTGGTAGAGAGGGAGTCACAGCCAGCGGTGGCATGCCAGCATTAGTTTAATTTTATGAATTTGTTGATTTTCTACCACACAATTAGGGACTTCAATAGTTGGACAGGACATGATTTTTGTGTTATGTTGATGGCAGTTTTCAAGTTAGACACTAGGCATTTTCTTTTAATGTGGCCCTGTCTTATTTCCTGATAAAAATTTAATGTTGAGCCACTAACTCAACAATGTGGCAGTATCTATGAAAGGACATCTGAGCCAATGACTAGGAAAGCAGTTTGTGCTCAGGGAAGCAACGCCGTAGAGACCTCAAAGGTGGAGCTTGCTTTGTTCCTTTTATCTACCTGGGTCAGTTTTGTGCTGATTCAGTGACATCAGCACCATCCAAAGTGGAAACAACATGAATTATTGATGACTTTGCATACGCTTGCTGGATTCCAGGAAAGGTCTGTGAACAATAAGGACTTCAATCGAACTCTCCAAAGAGACAGTGAAAGGTGACCTGAGCCCAGGAGGAAGAAGACCTGTGGGGATCAACTTCCAGACACACTACGGCCAAATGAATTATTCAAGAATATTGTTTTGGGTATCCCTTACAGCATCTTAAAAAACCCTTTTCTACCATGGTGGGTAGCATAGTCATCCCATATCACATCAAGGATTATGCTGTGCCTATATACTTGATACTGTCTAATAATATAGTGAAGTATGTGTTTCATGTAGATTACAGTATTCTCATTAAATCAAAATGTTTACTACCATCTTGATAACTAAATGTTGGAGAGGCATTTTTAGTTACAGAAGATACAGTATTTTACTCAAATGATATCCAACCTTGTTTGTAAACAGTAAGTTAGGAGAATGGGATGTATTGGAATACAACTACTTCCCTGATAATATTGCCCATACTTTAGTGAGCTACACAATCTAAAGTACAAGAATTTCAATTCTATAATCAGTGATGTTCTTAATGGCATTATTTTAGCAATTTTATTAAAATTATTCCAAACTTGCTTTAAAAAAATTTAGGTGGCTAGAAAGCAAAAATCACTCAGGTTAATATATGTATGTATCCAAGAAGATGGGAAGGGGGGCCTTTCCTGGCTTCTCTTGGTAACACAATGACAGTCTTCCCAGTGTGATAAGAGAATTCCTGAACCAGTCTTAAAAAAACAAGGGGGATCCTCAACTGCCAGGTACAGGCTGAGAAGACTGTAAAGCTGAAGGCACAGAGGCACTGTTGCAGGAGAATTAGACTCCTGCAAAATGTGGGTGCCTGATTTCACTGTCTCAATCTATTATCCTCCAACCACCTCCACTTTTATACATTTGTATATTTATGCTTATGTGTGCTTTGGGTACATGGGGGACAAATGAGTGAAGAATGTAAGACAAAGAAGTTCTAGGTTTCACTTGATGTAGGTGGGAACTGTGCTTGCTTTTTCAACAGCCCGGACCCAAATAATCACACAAAACTATATTAATTACAACACTATTTAGTCAAAAGCATAGCTGTCTTTCTATCTAGCTCTTACATCTTAAATGAACCCATTTCTAATAATCTGTGTATTGCCACCAGGCTGTGGCTTACTGGGGCTAGCATTTTCTTCCTTTGGTAGCTAAATGGTGTGTCTTTGACTCTGCCTTCTCTCTCTCTCTCTCTCTCTCTCTCTCTCTCTCTCTCTCTCTCTCATATATATATGTTTAGCTTTCCCACCTGGCTTTGCTCTACTAAGCCATTGACTGAAACAGATTTATTCATTAACTAATGACAATAAAATAATAAAATATATTCACAGCATATAGAGGGGAATCCCACATTATCTCCCCTTAAAAGGAAAGTTTTAACTTTAACATAATAAAATTGCATATAACCAGAAAGCAAGAGTTCCACTTATAATAGTCATCTATCCTCTCTTTGTGAATCTAAAGTTTTATATCTAATTTATCTTTGATCTTAACAAGGAAATTATTATTATAATTATCTGTCTTCAATTCTTCAAAGACCCTAGAAGGATATCATATTGCCTAAGTAAACAGGAAGTACATTGTAAGCAACTTGCAAGGTTCTAGAATTGACAGAGACATCTCACTGCCTGGAAAGTCACCCAAAGTTCTTCTGTATCATTAGGGAATCCTTATTCAGCCTACAGGCACATAGTACCCAGCAGACTTTTCCATGAAGAAGGAAATTTGAAGATCTGCTCTGCCTTTTAATGGCAAAATTCATCAGTTGCTTTCTTCTGTGTCCTGCAGAATGTTTGGCAGTCTCTTCTGTAAAACAGGAGCCCGGAAGAACCATCCCATCTTTTGGAAAGTTCAGTAGTCACTTTTCAGTGAGTTCTACATGTCCAGTTCATAGAGCATACCATCAAACAGTTCAGGCAAGAGCAGTTTCTTGCCAAATGACTAGCCTTGTCACACTGAAGGCTAATTTCATAGCGAGTTTCTTTAATAGCCATCGAGATCTCTGAAAGAACTGGTGCTGCCAGAAGCAGACATGTCTCACTGTCAAGAAAAGTTCTTTAAATGCCATATTCTGTAAGTCTTTGAAAGGGTTGAAGAATACCTATCCATCTGAAAAATATCTCTGTACATCTAGAAAACCGAACTAATATGACTAAAAATTTGATTATTATAGATGACTATTAACCTGTATTTATTAATTATACATTACATTTTTAAATGAGCTACATAACATCATACCTTAAACAAGAATAGAAATATACATATACACAGTATAGCAAAATAAACCTTAAATTTGAATCAATAGACCAAAGTCCACACCAATGTAAAGTATTTATTTCTATATCCTATCCCCCTTTAGCTGAAAACAAACATTTTTAAACAATATTTGGGAATTTTGGCATAATATTCTAGTCTACTTTCTGCTGAATGTTGGATGAAGTATTCTTAGGGTTCACAGAGACCTTTCAGGGGGTCTTGTTCCATCAAACCACATTAGCCTGGAAGGAATCCACAGGTTCTCATCTTCTGTAGAAACAAAAGCAGAACTTTTTTCCTAAGCAACATATCCTCAGACCCAAATTTTGAAGTCAAGGTGCCTTTATGTTCGTTTAACTTAGCAGCCCCAGAAGCAAATGTCTCTTTGCAATCTAAAAATTTAAAGAAAACACAATAATATACATAACCCAAACTCTTTGTATATTTTTCATCTTTATGTGACTTATTTTTTTACTCTTTACTCCTTTAATATATGACTGTCTATACTATTTTATATTACTTTTACTACTGCTTTTAACACATTGTTTTATTTTTCTGTACTCTTTTTCTTCTCTCTCCCAAGCCTATATACATTTTAAAAACACACTGTTTCGCATTTAGAGGTATTTTATGTCTGAATCTGTCCTATTGTGTTAGCATTTTGGCAAGCATTCTAAAATGGTAAGTGGTGTGGTTGTGGCAGCCCAGGATTCTGGTTATGCTTCTCTGGGCCTTTTAACATGGTAGAAGTCTGATCACCACCAGCTCTGGGATAGCCAGGTAGGAGCCATGCTCACCACCTCAACTCTGGGATGCAGTGTACAGAACATAAACCCTTTTTATCTGAGTAAAAGCTAAATCTACTACATAGCATGCTGCACAGCCTGGAAATGTCTCTGTATGGTGGCAGGAATCTGTCATGCTCTCCTGCCTGTGCACTCCTAGCAGACCCAATCTGGCCAGTTGCCCATGCAGAAAGTTCTGAGCCTCCAGCAGGCTTTCAGTTACTTTCCCCCTAACCATGAGCTGGCATACAAGCAACCAGATTGAAGTGGGTGGCTGGTCATAACATTTAGTCTCACTTTGGGTGGGCATTGTGTAGGCAGAGACTGAGCTTGATTTTCTGACTGTCCCGACCCAAATAATCACGCAAATGCTCTAATAATTGCAACACTATTTGGTCAATAGCTTAAGCATCTTTCTAGCTAGCTCTTACTTGTTAAATTAACCCATTTCTATTAATCTGTTTATTGCTACTGAGCTGTGGCTTACCAATGCTGTTGTTTCTCCCTTGACATCTACATGGCATCCTTTTGACTCCTCCTACTCCTCCTATTCTCTCTCTCTCTCTCTCTCTACATATATATATATATATATATATATATATATATATATATATCTGTTCAGATTTCCTGCCTAGCTTTTCTCTGCTAAGCTATTGGCCAAAGCAGCTTTATTCATTAACCAATGATAATAAAACATATTCACAGCATACAGCAGGGAATCACACATCAACTTGATGTCTGGGTTTCCGAGATGGAGAAGTGGAAATTAAGCTGAAGGAAGCAGGCAGGAAATGGCACCTTTGGTCACCAGTGCTAAAAGCAGCAGACACTGCACACATTCTGCCTTGGAGTTATCCTGCAGCCACAGAAGGGAAGCAGCATCATTCTATAGCATGTTTCCTCAGAAGGGAAGAAAAGCATGCAACATTCTATGAGTTTTTTTAAAAATTAACTTTAATTATGGAAAGGGGTTTGCAAAATTTTCATGAAAGATCACAAATGAAGTAAGAAAAGAGAACCTTAGCAAGTAAGTGTTGGTGATGAGGGTGAGAGTGTTCCTTAAACACATGTATGAATTCATTATTTTGTAAAATTAGTACATGCTAATGAATAAAAAGATCTTGGTCAATGAGGAGGCAGATGTTTCATTGTGGTGGTGGTGGTGGTGGTGGTGGTGGTGGTGGTGTGTGTGTGTGTGTGTATGACCTTCATCTTCCTTTACTGAAGTCGAAAAGCACTTCACATGTGGCTAAAGTCATGAGTCTGTGGTGCTCTTGTGGTTGATGTGTTGGCATCATGCCATCCAGTTGATCACTGGGAACCAGGCGAGGTAAACCAGGTCCATTCTTCATGCCCACAAGTCACTCAAGAATGAGCATGTGCTCAACCCGCTTTCAGAAACCTGTGAAAACTTGAAGCTTCTGGGGAAAGTTGACTCAATTTTAAGCAAGAAATTAAATAAGAGAGCATATTTTTCCTGCGATGGGTCCTTGTAATGGGTGTGACATTCTGGGATAAAACTAACTCTGGAAGTGCAGAGGAAGTGCAGAGGAAGTGGACAGGCAAAGCTTCTTCTTGGGGTCCTGACTGCATAACCCTCAGAGGCATTCTTTACTGTGTCAGGCAATGTATTTCCTAATCATTTAAGTATAGTGGGGAAATTGGGCTACCTGCAGTCAAAAGTGTCTTGACTGATGTATCTTATAGTAATCTATTCTTATCTAACTGCTAAAACAATGGAAGCCATAATAGAGAACAAAAGCAAGTGAATAGGTTGGGCTAACACCCTGGGGCTTGCCTTCATATTCACCCTCATCTGTGTTTTATCTTCTATAGTTTCTGTGCTCCAAGAGTACAAAATTTGCTTTATCTCACCATTGCCCTTTTGTTTAGAGTATCTTTTGCTGAAAAATCTCTACGAGTCTCTTGAATAAAGATGCTTGTACACACATTACACACACACACATACATACATACAGAGAGAGAGAGAGAGAGAGAGAGAGAGAGAGACAGGCAGGCAGACAGACAGCGATTCATCTATATGCACACACATCTATTTAATTTCTGCTTAGCCTTTATTCTTTTAATTTTGTTTCTACGGCCCCTCCTTGTAGGTGGGAGGGTGGCCTTTGGCATGTCTCTCCAGCTCCTTCTACTTAGGAATGCTGTTAATTATGTGATTATTATGTCTAACTTTTAAACACTTGTGCTATCTATCTTCTCTCTTTGAAGTGAACAGGACCAAAATTCACATCGACTGATGATCACAATGAGAGTGATGCGCATTATTTACATACAAAGACTATGGTCTGGATTCTATCATTCTATCATGTGTTTTATATCTCTAAGATAACTAACAGATAGAGCACTGTCAAATATTTGCAGAAATGGTTATGAGGAAGCCAAAGTTGGCAGCAAGCATGTCAGTAGACTTGGAAACAAATATTTTCCAGATCTCCAAAAAGTTGTTTGATCTTAGAAATCAAGATGACATATGATAAACCAAGTCCTTGGGGGACCATGGTTGCGACTTCCTGAGAGATCTTTAGATAGATGCCAAAGGCTAAGTTACAAATGTGTTCTTGACCCAAAGATACTGGGATAAGTAGTCCTTGGTATTTTGGTCCTCTAAATTTTACAGCATAGGCAAAATATTCAGTTCTAACAGAAATTCCTAGCACCCTCACTCTAAGATATAATTATCCAGGAATGTGATTGTCTGCCTTACTAGATTATAAATCCTGTGAATTCAAGATACTGTTTGTCTTGTATTCTGCTCTGTTTTCAACAAATCATTCAATCATTATGTATAAGAATATGCAACTCTCACTAAATTAGGATGAACACTTGGAACTCTATAATATGTAATACAAATAAATTGTGTAAATATAGAGTTGGTCAAAAGTGGGAAGACCCTCAGTAGAATACAATGAATTTATTGTCAAATTATAAGTGATTACCAGTCTAACTAATGTGTGAAAATATTGATATTAATAGACAAAATATTTTGAATGTCACACTATGGAAATTGGCACTGAGGTGAAATTAAAGTCATCAATAAGGAGAGGGGATATGCACCCAGTTTGGTGTAGAGAGAGCTTGCCAGGGAGGCAGAGAATCATTAATCATGGTCCTTTGTAGCTCTAGACCTGGAGGATTGCTTGCCTCTATGAGCATTCTGTTTCTCAATGGTAAAACAGAACGAGGTACTACATCTTCAGTATTTTTCTGGTCTAATCTTTTTGCAGGTATATGCTCTATCATCATTTACTTGAGATTATTTTTGAAAGGATGTTTTAAATATGATTTGTGTTTGTCTGGATTCTCTAGAGGAACAAAATTGACAGAATGACTTAAATGATTAGTTTCAATTGCCAGTTTGATGCAATTTATATTCACCTGGGAAGCGAGTCTCAATGAGATATTTTCTAGATCTAGATATAGACCTGGGCACATCAGTGAGGTTTTATATTAATTGAAATGGGGAAACCTTCCCACTATAGGTGGCACTATTCCCTGGGCATGGTAATCCTGAAGTACAATAAAAGTAAAGAAGTGTGTTGAGTATTAACATACATGCATTTAGTGTTCACCACTTCCAATGATAAGCTATCTGGAATTTCTAACACTAGACTTCCCCACAATGATGGACTGTACCTGATGTTGTGAGCAAAAATAAACTGTTCCTTTAGTTGGTTTGGCCAGATTATTTCATCAAAGCAGCAGGAACAGAAATGAAGACACCATTATCCTATATTAGTGACTTATGTTCTTGTGAGATTCCAAATCTGTAGGGAGAAGGGGACTCAGCAGTCTTGCAGAAACTCCTGAATAATATATGAACTGTGCAAAGATGTCCCCGGTGCCTCTGCCATGCTATATATAACTATCCACTTCTGAAGACTCTCTGACTTAAGACTAAATGACAGACCAAGAAATAATGATCAGTGGCCACACCCTCAGTTTGATGAAGTGGGTACAGCAGAATTTAACTGTGACTTCAACAGGAGCATATAATGTAGCCATGGTGGGAGAAGGGTGCTGATAAGACATACAAACTTCAAACTCTGATGTCAACAAAGGAGGAGGATCATAGGAGACTGGGAAGTTGAAGAGATTGTAAAAATCTGAAGATAGTTTGTACATAATTTAGTAATTCATACAAAAGTCACTGGGCACACAAATGCCAGTGAGTACCCAGGCATCTGTTGGCACATGTGAGTTACAAAAAAGTGGATATGGACACACGCTCAGACCTGCTTACCATCTTTGTGGAGGCAGGCACACAGGCCAGGCAGACAGGAGAAGGCCAAGGCTCATACCTTTACCTCTGACCCCAAGGTTATAGGGTGACACAAAATCCAGGGATGGTCAGTTATCAGATTACACTACCATTTACTTTGTGGTTCCCTTGGTATGTGATGTCAGCCTTTTTTTTTTTTTTTGACTCATAGCCCCCATTTGTCCGGTGTTAACTGTGTTTGCTTGTGCTAGATATTCGCATCAGCATTACATTCTCTAAACGTAAGCGTGCCCTTCTGGTTCTCTGTTCCCTATGTCCTTCTGGCTCTCTGTTCCCTATAGATGGCTCAGTGGGAAAAGTAGTCTCCTTACAGCTTGAGTCCACTTGCTAGAACCTAAATACTGATGGAAAGAAATGACTCTCACAGGATGCTCTTACTTCGTTATTGTGAAGGCCACATATCCCATACCCGACCCACACTCTGATGCAATAAATGATGTAATAGATTCTGTTTGTTTTAATTGAAAATAATTGTTTTCGTATAATATATTTGATCATGATTTTTCCTCCCTTTCTCCTCCCATATCCTCTTGCTTCTTCACGTCTTTTCTCAACTGACTCTTTGACTCTACCCTGCTTTTTTCCTGTATCCTCAGTTTGATCACCCCACTTATTCTTTTTGCATGGCTATTGACCAACCAGTTTTTCTTTTAATTGTTTTTATTGAACTATATATTTTTCTCCACTCCTCTCCCTTCCTCTCCCCTCCCCTTCTGCCCTCTCCTATGATCCCAACACTCTCAATTTACTCAGGAGATCTTGTCTTTTTCTTCTTCTCTTAGGGTCCTCATTGTTGTCTAGGTTCTCAGGGATTATGAATTATAGGCTGTTTTTTCTTTGCTTTATGGCTAAAAGGCACTTATGCCTAAAAGGCACATATGATATTTGTCTTTCTGGGTCTGGGACACCTCACATAAACCAGAATTTTAAAAATAGAAAAAAAGAAAAAGCATCATACACACACACACACACACACACACACACACACACACACACACACACACTAGAGACCATAATACACAATCAAAAAGATCATTAAGATAAAAAAAATGCCCAGACAAGGTAATATGAGATAAAAAGTCTCCAGAAATACTACTGAGTTTATTTTCAGTTGCCAATTTACTTCTGGGCATGAGTCTTTCCTTAAGTGGGGTTTTTATGTCTAGTTAGACTCCACTGTAGAAAACTAATTTTTTCTTTGCAAGTAGTTTGCAAATAGAGATAACTTCTCAGCTAGGAATGAAGGATTGTATTCACTTCCGTATCTCAATGCTGATACCCCGTCTGGTCTGGACTTCTGTAGGCCCTGTGCATGCTGCAACAGTCTCGATGGGTTCATATATGCATCAGTGCTGTGCACACTGCAACTGTCTCAATGGGTTCCTACGTACATAAGTCCTGTTTTGCCTGGAAGATACTCTTTCCATGGTATTATTCATTATCTCTGGCTTTTTACAATCTTTCTGTCCCTCTTCTGCATAGCTCCCTGAGCCAATCCATTAGGACTAAGTGTTCCAAGTTCTCTCACTCTCTATCCATTTTCTGCTTGTGGGTCTCTGTAATTAAATAACGTAATACATTTTGTTAAATAGTAAAAGAGAGAAGAATTAAAGAAGACACTCCATACATAACATTGATGTGAAAACCTGTATTTTAGGAACACCTTTACAACGTCTCTTGTGTTTTCTGGGAGTGACAGAAACCTTTTACACAAGAGTTTAAAAAACTGGTAATCTATCCTGTTTCAGAAATAATTGAGAAAGTATCACTTCATGGTATGTACTACATCATCAACACCTTCTCTATATACAAGGGATAAGTATCACTCTTTTCAAGTAGGGAATATTTATATTGTTCTTGGCAGTTTAGGAGAGTCCCTGAGATACACCAATAATGTGACAATAATAACAACACTAAGCCTTCGAAGAATGAATTTCTCAAAATTCTTTCTGCTGTTTTATTAGTTTTACATTGTGCCTTTATTAAGTAGTTCACATGTCCTAAAAAGCAATCTTTTCCTTGCAAGTTTGCTCATTTACGTTCCATGCACACATTAATCAGATCCCACTGTGGGCTGGGGACCAAGGGGAATGAAATGATGACTGGAGCATGGTTGCTGCTGTCGGGCTGTAATTCTAGGCTAGGTAGTGTGATGATTAATTGCTACTTCACTGTCTCACCTGTGAGAGACAGTCTGCTTGGTTCGAAGTGGGTGAATCCACTTCTAGTCTCAAACTTGAGGTAGAAAGACACACCTCTGATCCGGATCTCGAGATAGGAAGACAGCTCACTTTTGATACCAATCTTTAGGCATGAAGGCACACCTGTACTCTGGGCCACACCTTCTCTAGAAGCATGTAAAAGGACATGAAAGAAAAAAATCTTTTATTCTTTGTCTGCTTGTCCTCACCTTGCCAGCACATCCATTCCGTCACTGGCATTGGAGCCAGCTTCTTTAGGATTAAGCACAGGTCAAAGACCAGCTGGCATCCAGCCTCATGGGACGGAACAACTACTAGATTCTGGGACTTTCCATTAACAGATAGCCATTGTTCTTTGTTGGATTAGTTCTACTACCGCCCGTAAGTCATTCAAATAAATTACACACACACACTCACACACAAACACACATACAACAGAAAATTACAGGATTGTGAGGTACTTACTTTATTTACCCATATGACTTTTTTCTCTATCCCTTACCCAGCCCCTTCCAGGAGTAGAAATATTTGGTACTTTGGGCATGAATGAATGGCCCATCACAACAAATGATGTGTCATTCATAGTCATTCCTTGACTTTTTTTTTTCTTTTGAGCTTTGGTTTTTTTCTAAGCAAGCCACAAGCTGCAAGGCCATGAGACTGCCCTTTCCTCTCATAGGTGTTAATGCTGGCTTTCTTTGTAATTGTATCTATCTCTTAGGAAAGCTCTTCAGTTATAAGTTAGATATGATGTGACAAGTTTTAATCCTTGAAGGAAGTCAGTGGTACTAGAATTGGTGCAGACAGGCTGTTGAGTCCAATGTGCTTGCCTCTTCCAGCTTAGCGCCATCAGTAAGTGAGAGCACTTTCGTTAGGAATTTGGCAAAGCTTGCAGATCAGAGCTTTTCTCCCCACAGAGAGCAGGTTGTTCAGGGGTTTGCCAGCATATTACTATTGGAGCTTGCCTTCTTTCTCTTGGGGCTTGAGTAAGTCAACAGATTTATTAAGCTTTTCTGCATATGATATGTATAACAACATCTTAATTTGAGTCTGAATATAATTATACAGAATGTATTAATTGCTTTTTCATTCTTCTGTATGCAAGGGTTAAAACTTTAATTTGGCATGAAAATATATGCAAAATAGCAAAGAATTTGGGTTTTCTGCAGAAATCTCTGGAGTGTTAACATGGCAATCATGATTACCCAGCAACCAAGCAAAGCTCATTCTGAGCCTCCTTCCCACATTCCCACCTACCTCTAGGAACATCCTGATGGAAGAACTTCTGTGACAGACAAAGGCACTTCTTTGCTTTAGAGCAAAAGAAAAGAAGCAAACTGAAAAAGAAAAATGCAGATGTCTTTATCTTGAAAATTTTTAGACTGATTTCTACACCTAATTCTATTTTGGCAATGCATGCTCAACACATCCCTTCTTTAAAGGGATGAGCCTCTTCCTGTCAATGGTCTTTCTGCTGTTTTCCCAATTTCCACAATGGAAGTCGGAGCCTGGGTAGTGCTTATTACAGTGGTAGGCTGATAGAAAATTGTGCATGTAACTTTTCTTTTGCTGAGACAAAATACCTACCAAAATCAAATTTAGAAAGAAAAAGTTTATTTTGGTTCACAGTTTCAGGGTTTAATATATTGTCACAGTGGGGGAGGCATGGTTTCAGCAGGGTGGGGAGCCTCAGGAGGGTGAGAGGGCTGGTCACATGGCATCCAGTCAGAAAGCAGGGAGAGGTAAATGCTGGTACAACTAGCTTTCTCCTTTAGTTTAGTTCAGGGTCCTATTCATGTGACATTCACATTCACGGCTGGGGCGGGGGGGAGTGGGACTGGTGAGGGAGTGAGGGGGTAGGTGGGGGATTCTCACCTCACTTAAACCTCCCTGGAAATGCCTTCACAGACACTTTCAAAGGTGTTTCTCCTATGTGATTCTAAATGCTGTCCATGAACAATGAAGGTGAACCATCACAGAGAAGTTAATTAAATATATGTTTAATCAAACAGTTATTTAAATATATTGATTATTCCAAGCAACAAATTAACAAGTCCACAGATTTGCCTGTTAAAGCACCCACTTTTTTCCTCTCCCAATACAAACATTACCCTGCGGGTGGGGGTTGGGGGTGGAGGGGAGGCTGAGTAAGCACTGTGCTTAGCAACAATATGATACAGATAATATGTTATGAAAGCAGGAAAGACATAAGGAGATTTTTAATATTGTTTCCATAATATCACCAGGGCTATAACTACAGCAATCCCAGCCTCTCCCAATAAAACATTACCTCTGTGGGTGGGGGGTGGGGGAGTGGAGGGGGTGCTGAATAAGCACTGTGCTTAGCAACAATATGATACAGATACAATGTTATGAAAGCTGGAAAGCCATAAGGAGATTTATAATATTGTTTCCATAATATCACCAGTGCTGTAACTACAGCAGCCCCAGACTGGAACAGAGGCATCTGGATTATTTCAAGCAGTAGAATCCCGACCTGAGCTCTACATTGATACCTAGAGCTGTGGTAGAAGATATTGGGAGCACATTGCTTTAGTGAGGAGAAAATAGCAAACTATATCTGGTTTAAAGTAAAGGCAGAAATCCGGAGAAGACCTAAGGCTTAGCCCTTCTTGAGTGACTGCAGGAGAACAAACTAAATTCACCCATGCCCATGGAGGGGGCGAGAGTTCCTATAGCTTACAATGTTGTGAGGCCAAAGGATAGTGCCATTGGTATGGAGTGTGAGGGAACTGGAGCCTACCACAAATGCTCAGTGAATGATTTTGGAATATTATGAAGATGTAGTTGTAAGACAGTCTGCTTTAGGAAGGGCAGCAGAAGCATTGGGTTTTAGCTTCCAAGTGAGAAAAGGTATAGGCTGGAATGACAAGTAAAAGCATGAACCTAGAGGTCTTGTGCATGGCGCTCAACCCTTTGTGCTTGAACTTGGAGGAGATGGGAGGGTTTTAAGGGTGTAGGGCGATCTGATACTTATGGCTAAACCAAATATTGTCCTTACTGTCAAACGAATTACCATTTGTTCAAGTAACTACAACAGTAGTGTTGTGCCCACATCACGGGCTCCCCAGACAAGACCGTCATGGAGCTGGTATCCAATGCAAACACACTGGGGTTTATTGATAGATAACTGGGACCACAATCCAACACAAAGCTGCAACAGGTGGGGAAGGATGGCCCCGAAGATTTAGTTTTTTTTTTTCTTTTCTTTTTAATGGAAAAACCTCAACCACTCACAAACCTTGGTGTTTTTGGATTGGGTAAAAGTATACAACTTTTGAATTCATTGGTTGGGGCATAGAGGAATTTTAAAACAGTTGAAACAATGGTTAATCAGATACCTACAAGGACATTTGAAGCAAGCATATGTTGTCTGGACACCCTGCTGGTGTCACTTTGACCAGGGCTAGCACATTTTCTTGGGAATGTTTATGACTTTGCTGGGCTGCATTCACCCACCCCTAGTTAGGGCCCATTTAAAATAGAGTTCTTTCTCAAATGGAGTTTGTTCTGCTTCTTCAGTAGAGACTCCTGTTTAGAGAGAGGAGAATATTTCCTTGAAGGACAGTGTGGTACCCTTACATTAAGTCTCTGTGTTTGGTAACAGGTCCTTGGACAAGCCAGATTGCTTTCACTGAGAGTACTCAGGAGGGGTTGCTATTGTAAACTTATCCCAATGGGGATTGCATCTCAAAGAGCAGATCCTCCAGAAAGGCATTCCTGTTTTGTGGAAGATATGTGGCAAGTGGACCCAGGACAAGTTTACAATAGCAATGTTTTAAAGCAGCTACTTCCAAATGGGAGTATTAAAAGGGACATCAGGCTGAAAATAAGAAGATGCAAAAGTCTAGGCTGTGGCTGAATGAACTCTAGCCAGCCCAGGCCTTGAAAATATGACTCTGGCAGGTCTTTCCCTCATGCCCCATTCCTCTGCTTTGCTAAAAATTATTAGATTATCTTTCTAATGTTAGTCACCAAAGTCTATTCCCTTATTTGGCTATTTCCTTTTCCTGAGCTGGACCAAAAGTCCAACTATCAAAATATTGAGGAAAAGCAATCAAAAGTCCCCTTTGGCTCACCTAATTATCATGCCCAGCAGAAATGAAACTCCTCATCCTAACACAGGATTTACCCTTTTACCTTGAAAAATTGTCATTTGCCCTTGGGCTACATCTGTCTCCTCTCTATCCAAAGACCATCTTTTGTCCCTCTGGGAAAAATACCTGTTCCCCCTTCTCCTTGTGCCCTTCCCCTTCTCCCTTATCCTTTATCTCCTAATTTGTCTCTTATTCCCTGCTCTCTGCCACTTTGTGTTGAGCATTTAGTCTTGGAGGCCCTGCACATATTCTTCTTTTCAGTGACTGCCAGAACACAGACCTGTAAACAGTCCCGTAGCTTTACACACATCACCCAAAGCACTAACACTGCCAGTTCCCTGTATTCCCTTTATAACAATGACTCTGCACCATTTGAATCTGACCCCTGCTTGATACTTCCTCAGGGTTTTTGGAAGAAAAGAAAACATAAAATTAGTTAATTAATAGCTTTATCTTTACAGGAAGGTTGACTTTCTTCTCCTTGGGCTTTCGAAAGACCAATTGAGAAAAGAACAAAGAAAAGTCTGCCAGAGGCATATGAAGATACAAAGGATGATAACGTTACTTTGAAGATGTTAAGTGCTTTTTTTCCAGTGCCTAATTTTTCTAAATGGAACTTAAGCTTTTAGTAGATTAGTCAGAAAATACTGAGTAGGCACTTCCATTTGGACAGCTCTCTTTTGTACAGTAGCTGCAGGGCTTTTACATAATACAGTCACTTTCCCAGTCTCTTGGCTATTATAAAAGAAATATTTGAGCAATCATCTGCTCTTCTTTCCTCTTCTCCTTGTCTTCCATAAGGGAGAATTTCTGTGCAGGAAGAGCATGTCTGATACTCCAATTTGGCAGTATAAAGAACAATCATCATGCATGTGAGCTTCACAAGTTAAAGTTGTTCAAGATAGTAAAAAAAGAAATGAGAAAAGGAATCAGAAAAATCAGCAGTGTCACAAGTGGAGAACAGCAGCATTTTTCTTATGCTGGGACTAGCCCACTGATTTCGAGGGTGATATGGATGTTTGTGAGTTGCTTGTTTAATGTAGTAAGATTTTTCTGAGAGTAATTCATTATGGCAAAGTGTTATAGTCATATAATTTTGCTTCATGACCAAGAGGGTTATAAAGAATTGAATTATTCTTTGAAAACTGATCCCTTTGTCTTATGAACTGTATATTCTGTACCAGATAGTTCAAATTCTTTTTTGTACAGGTTCTTGGTCTGATCTATTAAAAAATTCATAGAGAAATGAAGCAGGTCAGTAACCGAAATTTTATGGGTAAAACAAAAAGCAATACTCAGTCTGAGAAGTGGTGAGCATGCCCCTGAAGTAGGATCACACTGGGGATGGTTGAGGTGAAATCTGCAAGGGTTAGGAGAGGAGTCTTGAAGATGAAATCATTTGGTCATCTATCTGTTTAGATATGGATTAGGTCTTTAAGATTGGATGGTTGTTGAATCAAGCAGAAGTCTCTATATCTGGTGCCTGAAATCAGAATCATATGATAATTTCCCTTAAACATGACCTCAAGAATCTGCCATCAATCCTGGCCCACAACAACAGCAGAAGGCCCTTGCTCTACTGGAGGATAAAAACAGTAAACATACAGAAAAAAAGAAAGAATATTAAAGTATTCAAGGTAAAAGGCTAAGTAACATATAAAGACAGACCTATTTGAATTACATCCAAGTTCTCAGTGGAGACTCTAAAATCCAGAAGGGCCTAACAAAATGTCTTGCAGACTCTGAGAGAAAAGAAATGCCAGCTGAGACTAGCAAAACTTTCAATCACTACAGATGGAAAAAGCAAGATATTTCATGAGAGAGTCAAATTTAAGCAATATTTATTTAAAAATATAGACCTACAGAAGGTACTAGAAGGAAAACTCTATCCCAAGTAGGCTAACTACATCCATGAAAAAAAACAGGCAATAAATAATCTTATACCAGTAAAACCAAAGGAATAGAAAGGCTTGTACACAGATACATGCACATACACACACCATCACCACCACCACCAACAACAGCAAAATAACAGGAATCAACAACATTGATTATTACTATATCTCAAAATCAATGGGTTCAATGCCTCAATAAAAAGGTACACACTAACAGAATAGATGCAAAAACAGTATCCACCCTTCTGCTGCATAAAAGAAACACACCTCAACATCAAAGATAAACATTACACCATAATAAAGGGTTAGAAAAAGATTTTCCAAGTAAATGGACACAAGAAACAAACTGGTATTATCATTCTAATATCTAACAAAATAGTCTTTCAACCAAAATTAATCAAAAGAGACGGGAAAGGACATTTCATACTCATTGAAGGAAAAAAATATCCAACAAGAAGGTGTCTCAATTCTGAACATCTATGCACCAAATGCAAGCTCACCCACATTTGTCAAAGAAAACTACTACTAAAACTTAAAGAACACATCAAATCTCATATATTAATAGTAGGAAACTTCAACAACCCACTCTCACCAATAGATAAGTTATCCAGGCAAAAACTAAACAGAAAAATAATGGAGCTAGCAGATGTTATGACTCAAGTGGACCTGACTGATATTTATATAACCGTCTCCCAAACACAAAAGAATGTGCTGTCCTCTCAGTACTTCATGGAACTTTCTCCAAAACTGACCACATGCTCAGTCACAAGGCAGTTCTGAACAGATACAAGAAAATTGAAATGATCCTTTGTATCCTATCTGACCACCATGGATTAAAACTGAATTCAACAGCAGCCGAACAACAGAAAACTCAAATTCATAGAAACTGAACAACTCCCTTCTGGGTTAACATAGAAGTAAAGAGAGAAATTAAAGCCTTCCTAAAATTCAACCAAAATGAATGTACAATATATTTTGAATGGGATAAAATGAAAGTAGTACTAAGAGGAAACGTCATTGCTCTAAATGCCATCATAAAACAATTAGAGAGATCTCTTACAAAATCTTAACAGTACACCTGAAAATTTTACCACAAAAAACAAAACACACCCAAGAGTAGTAGACAGCAGGAAATAATCACAGAGCTGAAATCAATAAAACAGAAATTAAAAATAATACACAGAATCAAAGAAACAATGAATTGGTTCTGTGAGACATTCAACAAAATAGACAAACCCTTATCTAAAGTAACTAAAAGACACAGAGAGAATATTAAAATTAACAAAATCAGAAATGAAAAGGGGGATATAACAGCAGACACTGAGGAAATCCAAAGCATCATTATGTCATATTTCAAAAACATGTACTCCACAGAATTAGAAACCCTACATAGAAAGTAAAAATAACAAAAGGTCTGAGAAATAAATCAGGGAAACAACACCCTTCACAATTCATATAAAATAACTTGGGGTAACTCTAATCAAACAAGTGAAAGAACTTTATGACAAGAATATCAAGTCTTTGAAGAAAGAACCTGAAGAAGATATCAGAAGATAGATCTCCCATGCTCATAGATCAGTAGGATTAACATAGCAAAAAATGGCCATTTTACCAAAATCAATCTACAGATTCAATTCTATCCCATCAAAATCTCAATATAATTTTTTACAGACCTTGAAAGAATAATACTAAACTTCAAAGGAAAAAACAAAAAACACAGGGTAGTTGAAACAATTCTATACAATTAAAGGACATTCCTTATTTCAAGCTCTCCTACAAAACTACAGTAATAAAAACTGCATAGTATTGGCATGGAAGCAGACAGGTAGATCAATGGAATTGAACAAAGACCCAGATGTAAATCCACACATCTATTGACACCTGATTTTTGATAAGGAATCTATAATTTTGCAATGGAAAAAAAAGCATTTTCAACAAATGGTGCTGGTCTAACTGGATGTTGGCAGGTAGCAGAATGCAAAGAAATCCTTGTCTATCATACCACACAAAACTATTGAAATTCAAGTGGATCAAAGACCTCAATATAAAACCAGACACACCTAACTTGACAGAAAAAGAAAGTAGGGAATAGCCTTGAAAGCATAGGCACAGAAGACAACTTTCTGGACTGCACACCAATAGTGCAGGCACTAAGATCAACAATTAATAAACGAAACCTCATGAAACTGAAATGCTTCTGTAAGGCAATCAATAGGACCTAATAGCATCCTACACAATGGGAAAACATTGTCACCAACTCCACATCTGACAGAGGTCTGATTTCTAAAATACATAAAGAATTCAAGAAAATACACATCAAGAAAACAAATTTAACCCAATTTAAAAATGGAATATAGATCCAAAGAGAGAATTCTCAAGAAAGAAATCTCAAATGCTCAAAATGCACCTAAAAGCCATCAGAGAAATAGATATCAAACTACACTGAGATTCTATTTTACACTTATCAGAATGGCTAAGATCAAAAGCACAAGGGACATTTCATCCTGGAGAAGATGTGGAGCCAGGGAAACACTCCTTAATTGTCGGTGGGAATAAAAACTTGTAGAGTCACATTGGAAGTAAACATGGCTGTTTCTCAGAGAATTGAGAATCTACCTGCCTATACCCAGCTATGCCACTCCAGGGCATATACTCAAAAGACTCTCCATCCTACCACAAGGACACTTGCTCAGCTATTTTCATCATAGCTTTATTTGTAACATCTAGAAATTTGAAACAACCTAGACTTTCCTCAATCAAAGAATGGATAAAGAAAATGTGGTACCTTTACACAGTGGAATATCACTCAATTGTTAAAAAATAGCATCATCAAATTTGCAGGCAAATGGAGAGAACTCAAAAAAAAAAATGTCATCCTGAATAAGGTAACCCAAACCTAAAAAGATAAATGTGGTACGTACTCACTTATAAGTGGGTATTATTTGTAAAGAATAATCATGCTATGACCCACAGACCGGGAGATGCTCAGTAAGGAGAAGGTGCTCAAGTGGGGGAGGGAGACACACATGAATCTTTCTGGGAAAAGTAAATACAATTGATATCATTGGCTGTTGGGGCAGGTGGAGATGGAGCAGGAAGGATCAGATTGGGGAGGATAGAGCTAGAGGGTACTGGGAGAAGAGACTGGAGCTGGGGGACATCAAGGTAGAGGTAGAAATCTATGAGGTGACCCTAGCAAAGATTCTTAGTAATGGAGTATATGGAGTCTGAACTGGTCACCTCCTGTAACCAGATTAGTTTTCCAGTCGAGGCACCAAGACACTAACACAGCTGTAAAACCTTCAATCTACAAATTGTTTTCTCTAAAAGATATGCTGGGATAAAGTGTCATTTCATTCAGAAATTGTAGAAGTGGCCAACCAATGATTGGTGCAGCTTGAGACCCATGCCGGGAGAGAAAGCCTACCCTGGCACTGCCTGGATGCCCAGGAACCAGAGACTGGATAGCGCAGAGAACTAGGAAAGAATCAAGCATAACTGACTAAATACAATTAATTTAATTAATTAGTTAAAATGATTTTTATTTTTTATTTGAAATGACTCCTAATACTGTTTTGCTATATTCAAAGACAGAAGCCCAGCATAATTGTCATCAGAGAGGCTTTATCTAGCAACTGATGGAAACAGATGCAGAGACACTTAGCAAAACGTCAACCCTCACTCAGGTATCCTACAGAATAGGGAAGAGAAGGATTGTAGGAGCCAGGAGGGGGGGGGGTCAAGAAATCCAAAGAACAAACTAATTTTAAGGCTGGGTCTTCTTGTGGGACACCTAACTGTGGGAATGGGGGCTCTCTCTGATTCTTTTGCCTGCTTTTGGATCTCGTTCCCTGCTACTGGCATGCCTTGCCCCGATTTGATATGTGCCTAGTCTTACTGCAACTTGATATTTCATGTTTGGGTGATACCCCTGGGAGGCCTGCCATTTTCTGAAGGGAAACAGAAAAGAAGTGAATGGGCAGAGAGTGGAGGTTTGTGGGTGGGTGGGCTGGGAGGAAACGGAGAGGGAAAACTATGGTCGGGATGCAACATGTGAGAGAAGAAAGAAGAGTCTGATGTAACTAGGGTGGCAAGAAGTTCATGCTCTGCAAAGACATGTGTTTGTAGATTTCTATCAGGGAAAAGAAAGTGGCTCTTACCCAGTCTGGAGATAACTCTAAAGACCATGGTTTAATTGTTGCGCTGCTGTTAACCAGTTCTCTCTTTAAACACAAAGTCACCCTCTGTGTACATGTAACTTCTTCTCTACTTCTCTTTTGAACTAACAATGCTTCAGGTTGGCTCACTCACCAATAAGCAGAATAAAGTTTTACATATATTGCATATATATATATATATATATATATGAGGTATGTTTTATAGATCCTTAAAAACTAGGCTTTGTGCTACTTCTCTCTGTCTCTCTGTCTCTGTCTCTCTCTCTCATAGACAGACACACATACACAGACACACACTTGAAAGTTATTAACTAGGAGAGCAATCACTAATTCATTCATAAAAATGAAAACTTCATACAAATCTAAATTCATTTTATTTTCCAACACTACTTCAAGGGCACAGCAATTCTCATTATTTAGAATACTGACTTTTCTAACAATATGCTGCGGAATTGGATTGGGTTCAATGCACCAGATAGAGGCTCCTCAAAGCAGGCCACCTTAGGAAGTGCAATTAATAGAACTAGCCAGGAAGTTCCTTTTACTCAGTGAGGCTTTCAGAAGAATTTTGATGACTAGGACTCAAGTGAGAAAATACAATATCATTTAGTTTCTTCAATAATTTGATTCCTAACTAGAATTGAAGTCATTCTTGAAAAGAAAATGGATAACGGTATTTTTCCACTTAGTTAACCACAAAGTTCAGTGCATGCCATTATGTCGTTCCCAAGTCTAGTGTACATGCCTTTACACCATTCCCAAGTCCAATGCATGTGACTTTATGTCATTCTAGGTGTTCTTATTCTTACTCCTCAAAGGTTCATTTTGTAAAGAACATTTTGAAGTGACCTTCTGTTGTGAAGCCCGCGCTACCAATTAGTATGTTTTATTCTTTCCCTGATATCTTTTTCATTAACATTTGTGCTAAAGATCTGTGTGAAAATGTCTTTATTAAACACCAACTCTGCTTCAAAACTATGTTTTTAAATGTTTGAAAAAGATGATTCACAATGAATGAGTGTTTGAAAAGTGAAAACAATGTGAAAAGATGACTAATAAAACATTTTCCCTTTGTCTCTGTGTTTTGCTATTTCCTTCTTCTCTTCCCAAGTAACCACTAATTGGCACTTAAAACATCCTTCCAGATACTATTTGTGAAAACCACAGCAAAACAATATGGTGCCATTTTCTCTCCTGAATCCACAAAGTAGTCATGTATAAAGTCCCAAAGTACAGACACTTCTCACCAGCTTGCCATTTGCTTCAAACAGATATATTGACAATGATTCACATTGATGAATAAAATTCTGTGTTTGTATGCATGTATATTCATATGTTTGTGTGTTTAACACATATTAGTCAATATTGCAGGTGCAATCCAAAATTCCGTGTCATAAACCCCGCCTTTAAGAAAATTAACTTCATGCCTGTATAGTGACCCATGTCTTTAATCCCAGCACTCAGAAGTCAAGGGCAGGCAGATCTCTATGAGTTCAAGGCCAGTCTCATCTACAGAGTAAGTTACAGACAGCCCAGGCTACACAAAAGAAAAAAAAAGGAAAAAGGAGAAAAGAAACTTTCATACAGTGTGGATATAATTGGGCATAGTGGTTCTTAAATGCCCTGAAAAGACATTTCAGTGAGTGATGGATTCTGCCCTAGGTGGCTTTGGTGACCAGAAACTAAAAACCAAAGACCACTGAAACATGGTCACACATGAGCAGAAGCTAGAAGTCACAACAGCAGTATATTCCAGGCATATGTGAGTGCAAATGAAAAATAGAACCCACAAGTTTTTTTTCCTCCAGTGTCCTGTTCCCACCCTGCCTGAGGGCATCAGGGTGATAATTTCAGACTCTCCATGGTGTTTGCAGCCTATTCATTCTCAGCTGAGTCACCAGGCCCACACACCTAAACAGCTTTAGACTCCTCTCTTGGCTCCATCTTTTCTCTTCTATTTGTGAATGGGGTATCCTCCAGGCTTCTTAGAAAACAGGATGTCACTTTACATTTTGAAAACCAAATTCAGAAGCAGCCTTTCTAATCTGAATATAGGCACCTCCCTGGCATGTAGCTCCTACCTTCTGGAATGCTCCTGCCAATTTAGCTCATTTACACATTTATCAGGAGATCTATGATGTCAACCTGAAGGACTTCTCCCACTATGGTTTGCTGTTCACTTATTTTCATTTCTTTACTGGTTTTTCATTCTCTCAGCTGGCCTTTCACGCATGAGGTGGTGTCCATATAGATGTCAATTTTCATTAGTCATCCAACTAACTTTAGAGCCCACACCAAGATGTTTTTCTGACATCTCTATACATTTGAAACTTGGCTTGCCCACATTCTTTAGTGATATAATTCTCTAGAAATGGCTTATAGACCACAGTGGCATTTTTTGTTTATGATTTGCATTTTATTTTGCTTCTTTTCCTTTTCCTGACACAAATATTCTCAACCAAGATCACAATGGTATACACTTAGTGGTCAGACTAGAATTCTGTCTGTTTTAATGAGGGGCTGTGAATCTTCACCAACTGTGGTGACTCTGTGGGGCAGAACATTTAAAATATTTCTTTTCCAAAAATTCTCCCCAATCTGGAACTTGAGGAGAGTTATGGTGCTAATCTCTGCTTTCGGCCATCAGCGGAATGGCCTTGAGCACAGATGTGCCTCAGACCACTCGTAAACTCTCAGTTTTGAGACAGACAGTCTTGTGCTGCCAGATGCAGCTCAAAATTGAATTGTTTTGTAAAAATCTGGCAAATTGTCCTTAACCGCACCACTTTCTTTGATACTAGAATGGCATACTGTTTTAATTATATCCTCCAATACACAAGTCTTAATCTCATTTTCTGTTGCTGTGATAACCTGACAAACACATCTTAAGAGAGAAAGAGTTCATTGGCTCACAATTCCAGGTTCCTGTCTACTACTGAGAGGAAGTCAAGACTGTAGTGGTCACAAGCCATCCACAGTCAAAACCAGAGTGTGATGAATTAACTCATTCACACTAGTTCTCAGCTCACATTCTTCACTCTTACTTGGGTTAGAACGCCTTCCCCAGGCAATGCCTCTGCTCAAAGTGGACAGATATTTCTACCCCCATGAACTTGACTGTGATAATCCTCCATAGACATGCCTACATAAACGAAGCAATCTCTCACTGAGACTCACTTTCCAGATAATTATAGACTGTCTTAACCTGACATTTGCTAATTACCAAAGCTCCTAGCTTCCTCTCTGCTTTATTATTCTATTTGTCATTGCAGCATCTGATATACATAGTAGTTTCTTGATACCCATCTGGGATCTGTTTCAGCACTTGAAGATGTTGAAGGAGATTGTATAAAATGGCTTAGATTCTGCATGTAATCAAAATAATCTTCTTGTATGCCTGGAATCATCTCTAGATTTTTTTTCTAATGTCTAGCATAACAAACACAGTATAAATCTTGTTATATTGTATTTGCTAGTGAAAATGACAAAAACAACAAAGAAAATGTTAGTGTGTGTTAAGTGTAGATGCATTTTTTCCTCTGATTACTTTTTAGTTGGTTGGGTCCTTTCATTAAGGAATCCACAGATTTGGGGTAATCAACTATGCTATGTATTTCATCTAATTTTTAATTTCTCTCTCCTGACTTGGATGCACTTCTGTGAAGGAAGGATTTCCTTCAATAATATTTTCCTGTATGTTCAGTGCCCTTAAAATGCGCTCTTGGTATTAGAATTGTATACCAGATGTTGGCCAAGTGAATGAATTACTCTACGGTTTGCTGCCATTAACTATTCTTGTCCTTCACTGATGTATCCACTGGTCTTTTACTTCCTGTATTATGTTGATTTCTCTTTCCACGTCTTTTGCATTCTTTTCCATTTTCAATACTTTGTTCGATATCTCTTTCCACTTAGAAACTACTTTTTAACCACATAAAGGCTAACACCATTATATTTCAATTTTATATTTATGAGGTTTAGTGTTTGAGAACAGTAACCCTTTTGTAAGAAAATAGCCCAAGATGACAAAACCACAGTGAAACTGTGTGGTAGCTCTGCCTGCATTGTTATTCTTCCTACATCCACACACCTGTGACAAGAGGAAAACATTGCTTTATTTCTAAATTTAAAGAGTAAAAATTGCATTATTTACAGTATTGCTATAGAGCTAAATACCAACTCCCTTTACTAGCTATGTGGTTAAAATATTCTGATCTCTGAAGCCTTTCTGCAGACAATGATAATAAAACCTACTGAGGTAATTAGGACTAGACAACACATGTGAGAAACATTACCAACATTTGACCATTATTATTAATCATTATTACAATCTTCTTTCTTCTGATTTACCATTATTACATACAATAACCTCCACTCCAATCTAGAGTAAAAATCCAGTTGTTTCTGGCTGGTTCAATGTTCTACCTATCTGTTCCATCAGTAAGTTCTACATGCCAGGAGAATGCTGATCACATCTGTGCAAACATGAAGTCACATCTGTTATGCATCTTCAGCACCATGGCTCATCTTTTCAGCAGACAGTTCAGCAACTATTTAGTTGATGCCATGTGTGTCCCATGTGCTGTTAGAGGGACAAGAAATATATCTGTACCATAGTTTTTAAAAGACAGGAGGGTTCCATTCTAGAAGACAGAGGTGCAGAATGAATGAAATAACAGTTAATTGTTTAAGTAGAAAAGAAATATTAAGTACAAAGACTTAAAAAACTGTGTCTGAAGAGTCATGCTTTCATGTGAATTTTCCTTTCATTATTTGCTGTAGCCATGAATGGTGGCCTAGTAATAAAAGACAAAAGAGATGCTTTTATGAAAACTATATGATGTGGTATACATGTCACCCTCACATACATAAACATTTTTACCCCTCACATGTGCACATGGATATACATCCACATACACATGCATACACACATACACAAATCTGGTGTGAAGAATTCTTATGAACAAAAAGATATTATCATCTTTATGATAATAAAGACAGCTGTGGATGGCATTGTATTTTCTCTCCCCGGATGTATCACACATAAACCGATCAAAAATATTTCTGACATATTTTATTTTCAGATGGAAATGAGAGAGTCACTTAAGTTGGATCTGTCTTAAACTTCAACAATGGCACATATATCCCAGAGAACTTGTCAAAAGGAAGTTCATATTGTATGAAGAATTGTCCATTCTAGACATTGAATCATATTTGATTAAACTCATAATGACAGCTCTGAGAGACTATGTACAAATATTCATATGTCAAAATGTTTATTAAAATTTCTAACAACAGATAGAGAGTTTGCTAATTTATAAGGTTACTCCTGAGCTTCTGGGAGGGTGACTAATGGGGAGACAGGAGGACCTGAGTTTGATCCTCAGCATCCATTTACAAAATCCTGATATGACAGTGATGCTTGTAATCCCACCACCTGGAGGTAAGGACAAGCAGAAGCCTAGTCCTAGATTACCAGCTAGCTTAGGTAAACTCGTAAGCTCCAGGTCCCAGTGTGAGACCATGTCTCAACAATCGAGGTATATGACTCCTGAGGGGCAATGACTGAAGTTGTTCGTGGGTCTCCACGGGTGCACTCTCATGTGCATGTGTAATGTGCGTGTGCGTGTGCACACACACACACACACACACACACACACACACACGGAGAGAGAGAGAGAGAGAGAGAGAGAGAAAGAGAGAGTCCTTGAAATGCAATGACACATACAGATATTTAACAGTATTTTTTTTTTACTTTTTCTCTTTTATCAAGTCTAGAATATATCCAGTTATTTGACCACAAAATCAAAATTGTCACAAGCATTTTACTTGGTCAAATATATTCTATCTCTGTGAAGTGGCAGCCTCTAGTGCAGAAGTCAGCATTATAAACCCAGCTTGCAAAATGACCATCTTTTAAAAGTCCACTTCAAAAGTCCAGTCAAGAGAAATTTGCAGGTTTCCTTTAAAACAAGTTTCCCTTTTGGAAAGTTACTTGCATGCATTCTGAAGGTAAAAGCTCTTCTAGCCTGGAATAGAGAAAATGATTTTTTCCACGTTTTTGGCAGAGGCTTAGCAGAGGGGACGAGCGTTTTGCACTGTGGCTCTCCTTCCAGAGCCAGCTTCTGTGCACATTTGGCAGATACAATCACGGTTCGTTGTGGTTCAGCACTGGTAGATAATGATGAGCCAGCATCGTGGTTCCAAATGGAACCACTTCTAGAGTCACCAGATCTCCCTTAATCTCTGATGTTTTGAAATAAACATTGGCAATGTTTGTTTATAAAAGCTGGGGACTTTGGAATGTGCTAGCAGCAGGCTTTGCTGTATTTTCTTGCAGATAATTCAAAACTGTAAACTTAAAAGTTGTCTAGCTGAAAAGACAGCACAGTAGAACAAACTGGGACCAGAACTTCAATTATGGTGTGCCCCAGCCCTAGGGTGTATTGAAATTATAGCATTTAAAAAACCTTCTCCCACTCCAAGGCCAGCATTTCCCTGAACTTCTTCTGCTCATCCAGATTTAGTACCCAAATGCTGGGACTCTGCGCATGTTTTTACCACACCTGGGTTGCTGACAACTGAATCCAGGGCTTTTCAAACACCAGCTTGACAAATACTTTACCAACTGAGCTACATTCCCAGCTCATTTGTTCTCAAAACTATCTGTCCTTTCTCATTTACTTCAAACGGACCCACATTGAAATGCCAAAAGTGCTGGCAGAATGATTTTCTGAGCCTACTTATCTAAGATGAGAACAGACATTGAAAGAATGGAGTTGAGGCAATGAGGTGGGGGAGACTATTTTTCTCTCATATCCAAAATTTCTGTGAGTGCTTTTTTCTATAAAGAAGTGGATAATAATGAGGGACATAGGATATCTCCAAATGTGCTTTTAAAAAATTTTAGGATTTGAGGTGGGAGAGATGGCTCAGAAGTTAATAGTACTTGCTGCTCTTCCAGAGGACATGAATTTTGTTCCCGGCATCTACTTTGAGTGACTCACAACTGCCAGTTACTAGAGATACAGGTCTAATGCAGTGCTCTAGCCTTTAAAGGCTTTTGGAAGCACACGGTGTGCCTGCCTGCACAATGTGCATGTGCACGTGCTCTTGAGTGTGCACACACATACATCTTTCAAAAACTGAAATCTTTTCAAAGGAAATCTCATACATGTATACAACATGTACAAGAAATAAAGATTTAAAGAGCACCTGTATTCTCTCCTTCTCTCGGCATAATTAGCCTCAGCACTTCTTATGAGGGAAGTTGATATTCAATAGAAAAGCAGCTTTAAACTAATCATCCTAACCATGCCTTCTAGGGATCTGTGCAGAAGTCAGGGTAAAGGAAAAGTGGATGATCTCACTGAAGGTTGACGTGTCAGAAGTTACTTACTTCACACTAGCCGTACATGGTGGTCATGTTATGCACAAGACATTACAGCAAGTGGAAATGTGAGATACTCACATTCCTAGGAGACAGGTTAATAGAAAGAATTGTCAAACAAGTTTGAAATTCTAAAGATTATTTGGAGTGAAAGCAAGATCTGGTCTATTTGTTTGTGACACAGCCACTTCCATTGTGCTTTGGAAAGAGCAGGCACTCAAGTATTGTATGTGCAGCCAAGACCACAGCACTTGTCTGAGCAGGGTAAGAATGCTGCTGCCAGAAGTCCAGGTACCTAATCTTGGAACAAGAAATTTTCTCTATAGAATTATAATAAATGGCATTTTTCAACAAGAAAAGTGTTTGGTAAATTGGATGAGTCCACTTCATATAATTGATTTGTTATTACAATTTTATGGTATCCATATCTTTCTGAAACCTCTGCATTGCATTTCCTTTACTTGTCTTATGTTGCAATACTGGCAGTAAAATACAAATTAATGATGAGATGACTCAATAATTCGGTGGTCTCTCAATTCGTTATGTGAGATTTTTGTAAAAATACCTTTTTTTCTTGAAATCAAATAGAAGGCAAATATTTTGATGATGAAATTGGATAAAACATATATAAAATTTTAATCTTTTGCTGCTATGAAATGACTATATTTGGGCCAACACTACTTACACTTACTTATGACATTATCTGTTAGAATTATAAAAGGGGAAAGCTAGCTGGTGTGAATTAAATCAGAATAACAATGTAAGAGAAAAGTTGCTTTCCTGTTCTGACCCTCAAAGCTAGCATGCAAACTGCTCTTTCCAAACACTCTTGGCGATGTATCTTTTTCTTTATGACAAGGTAACTGAAGCAATCCAGACCTCTTGCCAAAAACAACCATCAAACTGAACACAATACATGAAGTGACTTTTTCCAGGAAAAAAAAAGAAAAAAGTGTGTATAGAATGGAGCACCAAAGAACTTAACTACAATAAGGTTTCTCTCTCTCTCTCTCTCTCTCTCTCTCTCTCTCTCTCTCTCTCTGCAAACTTTTATGTCCCTGTGATGGAAGACAGAGCCAAGAAGTATTGTGGGCTCAGTGACTGCTATCAATAATGACTGGTATAACATATATGGAAGCTAGAATCCAGGCAATGAAAATGGTTGGGAAGCAGGGGAAGAAACAGCCAAAATTCACTAATCTGTCAAGAGCTATATAAATCTAAAACCAGGAAAGAGAACAAATTCTAATGGGATCAATAAAAATAACCCAACTACATGCCAGATTTCTGAAAATCAACAGTGGAGAAAGAACACCATGTTCATATGAGGAATAATAACAAAGATGGAGAGAGTGGCTTTCTTTTCAGAACCGAGGGGTCTCATTCCACTGAGATGAAAGGTAGGAAAATCTGTGATTGCAGACCTCAGCATTAAAACTGAATGTCATGGCAAACCAGATAATGCCAGTTCCCTCTACCCCTGCCCCGACGTGGTCATACCCTCAGTCTAGAACCTCACACAACAAAGGGAATTAATTTTGCAGGCGTGACTTTGAGATCTGGGAAATTATAATGCTTGCCATTTAGATGCAAGTAGAAAAAAATAAAACCACACTGATCCTTAAATCCAGATACTATCTCCCAGCTGTGGTCAGGGGATAGCATAGAAGAAATGCCAGAGAGATACAGTGCTCCTGGGGCTGAAGATGGTCAAGAGCCAAGGAATGCAGTGGCTTCTAGAGGCTTGAAAAGCCAAGAAAATGAATTTTCATCTGGGGATTTCAGAAAGAATGGAGCTCTGAAGGCACTGACAACAGCTAAGTGAGACCCATGTTGGTTTTAAATCACAAAGTGTGTGGCAATTTAGTATGTCAGGAAGAAGAAACAAATAGGTTATCTTCCAAAATAAGCATGGAATTCAGACATTTCTGCACAGATGAAGACTTAGAGAACTCAGAAGTCATATTTTGCAGATCCTTAGGAGAATTTTCTGAAGAGGTTGTCTCTGGAATTGGGGTCCATGCCCACTAGGACCACAGCATCATATTTTGTTTAAAGAGAAGCGTGGTGGGTTGGGAGAGAGGTCAGTCACTAAAGTGTTTTCTCTGCAGATACTTCTGGAAGCTTATCCAGACATAGGGTTTTTTTTTTTTTGCAAACATTTCAGTACTAGCTGATGAGCACTTCTTTGGAGTCACACTTCATAGTTTCTTTTTTTCTCAGCTCAGTACCTGTGCACAACCTACTGTTAGGAATCCCTGTCTGCCAGGTCTGTTGTCTTACCCAGTGACAGGAATACTTAAAGGCAGAGAAGCTCCCACACCAGCAGCAGCACCTGAGAAAAAATTTTACTTCCCCCACAGGTAGCTTATACAAGTATGTCACTTTGAACATCAAGTTCAGAGCAGAAAGAAACCCAAGGAGGAGACATCCCTTTCTGCTGTTTCAGAGGATATATCTTGCTCCACTGCTTTTCTTGATCAGATGATATTTTTAAAGTTCAATTCATCTTCTTTACCACGAGTGCAAACTTGACCTTGGCTTTAAGGTCAAAATTTGTTCAGATTATGTAAAAAAATCAATAAGAAACGTATTAGAGAAGAAAAGGGACAGAGAGAGACAGAAACTCTGGAAAGTTTGGCAGGAATTGAAATCAAGTGTGGGAGTATTTAAAGTGCTATGTACTGTGCCCACGGGTCTATGATCTTTTTCCTCCTTCACCCCCACCCCCCAATCCTTCTGCCAGGGTAAGAACTGCAGCGATTTACAGCCCTGCTAGTCTGGGGCATTTTCAGAAGATAAACCCTACTTTTGACCTTCAGACTTGAGATTTCTCTGTCTTGCCCCCAAACTGCATGCCTCTTGAAGCAATGGGAATTACTCGTCTACATCCCCAGTGTAACACACAGGTTCTTAAAGTCTTGTGCTGAAATCTAAACTGACAGTTAAGGGGCCTTTCATCACAGCATTGGAAATAATCCTAGTAGAAAATGAAATATATGTAAAAACTCAATAGTAATGTTGGTCATGGACTGATTCAGCTGGTTATGGGGGCACACAGCTGCAACCGCCACACTTGCAATGGAGCGGCACGAGGGTCAAGGGTTCAAAGTCATCTTCAGCTCCATAGGGATTTTTTTAAATTTTCTTTTAATATAGGTATTTTGTACTGTCTTAAAACAAGTGGCATTACAGGAATATATGTGGCTTTTTACCTTTCTGTTCCTCCAGTTTGTAAAACACATATTAATGATATCGTATTGGTTTCTGCTAATGTATTTTTTTAAGAGCTAAAAGAAAATGTTAATACAGTAGAAATAATTCCAGCAAGTTTCGATGCCCAATGGGATCTGCTGTGAATATGTTTTCCATTCTTTGGGTCCTCTTAAATAGTGACCTTGTCTTTTTTTTTTCCATTCAAAAATTTACACTTCCTCCCTTTCCCTCCCTCCTTAAGAGAAGGCAGGGTACCCTGTCCTGTGGGAAGTCCCCTGTGGGCTCCCTTCCATCCAGGCCTAGGAAGCTTTGCATCCAAATAGACTAGAGTCCCCAAAAGCCAGCACATGCAGTAGAAACAGGCCCCAGTACTATTATTGATGACTTCTCAGTCAGCCCCCATTGGCAGCCACATTCAGAGAGTCCGGTTTGATCACATGCTCATTCAGACTGGGTCCAGCTGGATTTGGTGAGCTCCCATTAGATCATGCACACTGTCTCAGTGGGTGGACCAACCCCTCAGGGTCCTGACTTCCTCGCTAATCTTCTCCCTCCTTCTGCTCTTCAACTGGACCTTGGGAGCTCAGTCTGTTGCTCTGATGAGGGTCTCTGTCTCTATCTCCATCTGTCACTAGACGAAGATTCTATGGTGATATTCAAGATAATCATCAGTGTGATGGTGGGGAAAGGCAAGTTTAGGCACCCTCTTCTCTGCTGCCCAAGGACCTAGCTGGGGACATCCCCGTGGACACCTGGGATCCCCTCTAGAGACAAGTGTAATTCTTTTAGCCACCCGTAAGGCTGCACTTCTGGGTTCTAAGGCAAACACATGTAGGCAGATCCTTGAGAACAGGGCCCAAGAGACCTGTGTGCGCATGAGTGGACCATCTGCGTCATCAGAGACTGACATGCTCACCCAAAGCCCCTGTGCTCAGGTGCAAGGTGTAGCGTTGCCCATCATCAGCATCTGACATAGGCAGGTCTTTCCCCTCATGTGCATGTGCTAGGAAGCCTTTTAAAAGCTGGATGCGCCATCTTTATGCTCTCTCTCTTTTTCTTTGCACACCTTTTCCTCGGGCCCCGTAAGCACATTCTGTTTCAATAAACTCCTAAGTGGGTTCGTTTGCATCTTGGGTCTTGTTCTCATTCCCACCGGACATTTTCACCAAGTCTCTTGCCACCCCTAAAATGGCTCCTTTAATGTAGATACCTTCTTCCCTATTCCTATATCCACCCTTCCTTCATCTCCACCCTCTAACTCCCCCAAGCTCTCCCCAGACTTTCCCTTCTTCCTTCTCTCTCCCCCTTTCCCCTTCCCCCATCCTCACCCCCACCCCTATCCCTATCCCCATGTTCCCAACTTTTTCCCGGTGATCCTGTCTGCTTTCATTTTCCAGGAGGATCTATATGTGTCTTTCTTTGGGTTCACCTTGTTATTTGGCTTCTCTAGGCTTGTGAACTATAGGTTCAATGTCCTTTGTTTATGGCTAGAGTCCACTAATAAGGGACTACATTCCATGGGGATTTTAAAATCAGTCTGGGATGAGTGAGTGTTTCAAAGAGACCCCAAACCAACCAACCAAGCAAACAGAAGCTATATCAGAATCAAACCAGAGACCAGGTAGAGAAGAAGTTCAAAGCGGGGTCAGAAAGAAGCAAAGACAAAAGAAAAATAGTAAAGTCTGATCACAATTTCAGGAGGGTTATCTTTTCACTTGTCACCATTGCTATTAAGAACATATTGCAATAAAAGCTCTATCATTATGGTGCAACTTTATATTTTGTTGAAATTTACTGAACTACAGAAGGCTCAGAGAAAATGTTAACCATGAATATGTTTATGTAAATGTCAAACGCCCAATAGGCATTCCATCCTGTTCTCACAGAGAAGTCATCTGCCTGAGTGTAAGTAATTGTTTGAGTCCAAACAGATTACATAGTGCTGTCTGAAAAACATGACACTTTGCCAGAAAAACAATAATCTAAGTGGAACATGCTGTGCTGGGGATAGAGAGAAGTGTACTTGATAGAGTATACAGACTGCTGAATACAGGGCTCTGAGAAGTGGACATTCAGTGTTTCCACCCATCTTATTATTTTGCACCAACTTCATGCACTTAATATTGGAAATACAATAGAAATGATCTTAGACCAGAGCGAAGAGTGACAATTTTTGAGGACAATTGAGACTCCCCGCCCTAAACTGGTCGTGCTTCACACAATGCTTTGAAAATGATCTTTATTAGGGGCTGAAGTAGGGAAGGCCAGGCACAGTTGAGCTGCTGCTATTGTCAGGATACTAAATTCAAGCTGTTTATACTACAATATCTCATCGAATCGTGATGATCTATGTAAAGGGTCATAGAAAAAAACTTGTTTAAAGAGAGTCAAATCTGTATTTTGCTTCATGGAAACATCAACAGGGAAACAAGAAAGATTCTCAGGGCTAGCATTGATTTTCTTTTTTTTTTCCATTTTATTTTATATTTATTTATTTATTTATTAAAGATTTCTGTCTCTTCCCCGATTTCCTGATATTCAGTTTTTCAGTCTGAACACTCCAGGCAAAGATTCACTTGGCTTCATCTGATTTGCAAATCCTGTCACTCACTGCTCTTCTGTCACCCATTTGTCAGATCTCAATTAACTGTGATGACAGTGGACTTACCAGGAAAACCCAGGAAGATTGTTTTCAACCAGAGGTCCTCACTCATTTCCTGCTTGTGGACTTGGCAAGTGGGGTCAAAACATCCATTTCCCAGGCTGAGTTTTAATTTAGAAGGTTATCAGGAGAGTCAGCTAAACAATTATAATATAATTTATGAATATATACCATAGCCCACATGCACACTGTACATACAATGAAGTCTTCTTGGTGTTTAAAAGGATGAATTTCCATTTAGACTACTACTATATAGATAAAAAATGCCTTCTCTCGCCAACTATATTTTACATCAAAACCCCAGATATCAATAGGAATGACTTTCAGATCTTGGTGCTGTTGCTTAGGATCCCTGTTCCCTGGTAAACTAGAAGTAAAAGGCAAGGCACAGTAAGCATGTGACTTCCAAGAGGATATTACCTTTTCCTTATTTCCTCCACACTAATATCTGTTTCTCTGATGAGTAATATCCTTATAAAATTTATGTGGTATTACTTCAAGAGTATATCTCTATGTATAACAGAATCTTAAAGATATCTTTATGTATAAATAGATATTCATTTACATAATAGATGCTCAATATCTTTAAATCACAGAAACAAAACTCAGTAAACTTTACTCCTATGTGGTTGCCTGTGCTTGCCAGGATTACAGAAACCCACAGTAAACTGTAAGAATAATATATGAAATGAAAACTTACACAGATAAATATTTCATTCATTTATATCATAAAGTGTTGCAATTGTTGATGGATTCTCACATCATCCTGCTTCATGCTGCCTGGGATGTGAATTATGTTTGTTCACTGGATCGACACTGTACAATTCATCAAGCAGGTGTCTAGGTATTCAGGTTGATAATCAAAGTCTTTTATACATCCACATTTTATTTAACAGTGATCCTAAAGCAAAGAAAACAAGCCTACAAATCACAACCCCAAGGAATTTAGACAACAATGAGGACACTAAGAGAGACTTACATTGTAAGATCTAATCTACAATGGGACATAGAAAATGACAAGATCTCCTGAGTAAATCGGGAGCATGGGGACCTTGGGTTGAAGGTGGAAGGAAAGAGGGAGGGAGGGGAGCAGAGAAAAATGTAGAGTTCAATAAAAATCAAAGAAAAAAAGGAATATTGATGCTGGAAACTTACAACTGGCAAAGTGGATCCATAAAATGTTTCTTTTAAGTGGAAAGCCAAAATTTACCTAGTAATAAACGAAACAATTGAAAGTGTGATTGATCAGATCTGTTTGTTTGTTTGCTTGTTCGTTACAGAGATGATGTCTCACTATATTGCACAGTGTAGACATAAATTCCTAGACTGAAGTGGTCCTGTCTCCCTCTTGTGTGTTTGGATTCATGAGCTGCATCTGAAGCTAGCAAGATCAATGGTCAGAATAAATCTTCTAACAATAAACTGAGAAGAAGGAAAGCGAAATTGTGGAGCTTTGCCATGGCACCCTACCATGTTAGGATGTTGGACACAGTGTCACGTTCTTATTAAATATGAAAAAGGCATTAAAGCTTTGTGATAGCTGTATTTATTTTATTTTTTAAAGAAAACAAACTATTTTTTTTTCATTTTACAAACCAATCCCAGTTTCCACTCCCTCCCCTTCTTCCATTCCCTTCATCTACCCCCATCCACTCCTCAGAGAGGGTAAGGCACATTACTCTGAGAAAGCGCCAAGGATCCCCCACCATATCCAGGCTGAGCAAGGTATCCATCTAAAGAGAATGAATTCCAAAAAGCCAAGACAAGCAGCAGGGGCAAATCCTGGTGCCACTGCCAGTGGTCTTGTAGTCTGCCCCAGTCATACAACTGTCACCCACATTCAGAGGGTCTAGTTTGGCCCTATGCTGATTCCTTCTTTGTCTGCCGGAGTGGTAAACTCCCATTAACTCAAGTAAGCTATTTCAGTGGGTGTCCCCATCATGGTCTTGACCAATTCAATACTTGGCATTCATGGGGACTCAGGTAACTAATGATAGCAACAAAGTAATTGTCATTTTTCAGAGAACTACCTACCTGAGGGCAATAAACAAGCTTTCTTTCTGTTCAACAACCAGTAAACTTCCTGCCCACTCCAGTGTCAACCTCTCCCTCCTGAAGCTAGAAGCAACACTTCAAGCCCAACTTGCTCAGTAACTGTAATGTTATTTCTCCCTTTTCTATGAGATAAACATCAGTTAGGAGGTATTCCCTGTGTCTGATGGGGAAGCTCAACCAATCACATCTGGTTAGGGTGTGGTCGCCTGGAGCCCAGGTAGATAAACTGAGAGATGCAGGCACCCTCTCTCTCTCTATGCTGTGCTCGCTGGACTACCTCGAACTCGTGATCCTCCTGGCTCAACCAATCACATGTCTACCATCTCAGAAAAGTGTACTTTAGGCAGGAAGGGCTCTGGAGTCTGTCTTTCCTTAAACTCACTGTCTACTCAAAAGCTGGGGTCTTACAATCCCATGATTTCAGACCTGCTGATAGATTGCATATTTAAGAACAGAAGACAAACCTGCTATTCAATTCAATAAGTGCATATACTTACTATATTTGTTTAATTGTATTTAAGCATTTTGTCTAAACAAGATGTTTAAAAGGGAATGGCTTTGAGAATGCTTTTAAAAATCAGAATGAGGAAGAGAAAGCGGCTAAGATACAACCACCCCATCCTACTCAGTTCCTGAACTCTCAGGGTTGGGATGCCAACCACTAGAAATCCCTGTCACTTATGTGGAAAGAAAAGAAGGTCCAGGAACAGAAGAAGGAGAGAAAAGGGAAAGAAAAATGAGTGGAAGAGGTTTTGCTAATCAAAGAGTCACATGTGCTAGAGGAGTGCATCTCTTCATGGCTCTGTTGGAATGGCAATCTGGCTTTATCCTAACCAGTTACCTGGTTTTCCTTCATAGGTAGAGAAGTGCTCATGAACTTTAAAACCTCTTTCGTGCCTTGGGATGTGTGTAGGCACAATGCACATAAATGTCTGATTTTCAGGATTCTATTGCTGGAGTTACATGAGTTCTATGTTCAAGTCTAGGCTTCTCTGAGTCAGTTTCCCCTTTTCTTAGTGATAATGTTTGACTGCTTTGTTTTTTACAGAGTGATTCTAAGAAAGAATGGAGGAGCTTGCGACTATGAAGACTGATGTCAGCAGAAGGTATGGGTTCATTGGTAATTTTATTCTTGCTTTATTTGAATGTTTTCAAGTTTCTTTGGGATGTGGGCATAGGAAAACTCACATCTGGAGTTAGTCCTGGGTTTTGTAGCAAAAGAAAGTACATTTTTCTGGCTAAAAACTGTGCCTCACTATATACGTATGTTCATATTCTCAAGGTCCATGCCAGCATTCTTTTAATTTAATTTAATTTAATTTAATTTTTATTTTCCACTCAATTATTTACACTTCCTTCCCTCCTCCCAATCCCCTCCCACTCCCCCACACCCCTTCCTCCCTCTCCCACCCTGCTTGAGAGAGGGCAGGGAACCCTGTCCTGTGGGAAGATTAAGGCCCTTCACCCTACATCCAGGCCTAGGGAGCTGTGCATCCATATAGACTAGGGTCCTCAAAAGCCAGAACAGGCCGTAAAAACAAGTCCCAATATCTTTATCAATGGCTTCTCAGTCAGCCCCCATTGTCAGCCACAATCAGAGAGTCTGGTTTGATCACATGCTAATTCAGACTGGGTCCAGCTGGATTTGTTGAGCTCCCATTAGGATAGGCACACTGCCTCAGTTGGTGGACCAACCCCTCTCAGTACTGACTTCTTTGCTCGTCTTCTCCCTCCTTCTGCCTTTCAACTGGACCTTGGGAGCTCAGTCCGTTCCTCTGATGAAGGTCTCTGTCTCTATTTCCATCCGTCGCTGAATGAAGATTCTATGGTGATATTCAAGATAATCATCAGTGTGATAGTGGGGCAAGGACCGTTCAGGTACCCTCTGCTGTCCAAGGACCTAGCTGGGAACATCCCCGTGGACACCTGGGATCCCCTCTAGAGCCGAGTCTCTTGTCAACCCTGAAATGGATCCCTTAATGTAGGTATCTTCTTCCCTGCTCCTATGTCCGCCCTTCCCCTATCTCCACCCACCCACCCACTCCCCCAAGCTGTTACCAATCTTTCCCTTCTCCCTTCCCTCTCCTCCTCTCCCCTTTCCCTCAACCTCACCCCCACCCCTGCACCTGCCCCCATGCTCACAACTTTTTCCCTGCAATCTTGTTTGCTTCCAATTTCCAGGAGGATCTATAAATGTTTTTCTTTGGGTTCACCTTGTTATTTAGTTTCTCTGAGCTTGTGAACAATAGGCTTAATGACCTTGGTTTATGGCTAGAGTCCACAAATGAGTGAGTGCATACCATATTCATCTTTTTGGGTCTGGGTTATCTCACTCAGGATAGTGTTTTCTATTTCCACCTATTTGCATGCAAAATTCAATATGTCATTGTTTTTTATTCCTGAGTAGTACTCTAATGCATATATATTCCACACTTTCTTTATCCATTCTTCCATTGAGGGGCATCTAGGTAGTTTTCAGATTCTGGCTATTACAAATAATGCTGCTATGAACATAGTTGAACAAATGCTTTTGTAGTATGATTGGGCATCTCTTGGGTATATTCCCAAGAGTGGTATTGCTGGATCCTGATGTAGGTTGATCCAGAGTTTCCTGAGAAACCGCCACACTGATTTCCAAAGTGGTTGCACAAGTTCGCATTCCCATCAGCAATGGATGACTGTTCCCCTTACTTCACATTCTCTCCAGCAAAGGCTATCATTGGTGTTTTTGATTTTAGCCATTCTGACAGGTGTAATATGGTATCTCAAAGTTGTTTTGATTTGCATTTCTCTGATCACTAAGAAAGTTGAACACGACCTTAAGTGTCTTTTGGCCATTTGAACTTCTTCTGTTGAGACTTCTCTGTCCAGTTCAGTCCCCCAATTTTTAAATTGGGTTAATTAGAATTTTAAAGTCTAGTTTATTGAGTTCTTTATATATTTTGGAGATCAAACCTTTGTCTGATGTGGGGTTGGTGAAGATCTTCTCCCATTTAGTAGGTTGTCTTTTTGTCTTAGTGACAGTGTCCTTTGCTTTACAGAAGCTTCTCAGTTTCAGGAGGTCCCATTTATTCAATGTTGCCCTTATTGTCTGTGCTACTGGGGTTATCTGTAAGAAGTGGTCTCCTGTGCCCATGTGATGCAGTCTACTTCCCACTGTCTCTTCTATCAGGTTCAATGTGGTCAGACTTAAATTCAGGTCTTTAATCCATTTGGACTTGAGTTTTGTACACAGTGATAGATATGGATCTATTTTAATTCTTCTACAGGTTGATATCCAGTTATGCCAGCACCATTTGTTGAAGATGCTTTCTTTCATCCATTGTATACTTTTAGCTCCTTTGTCAAATATCAGGTGTTCATAGGTTTGGGGGTTAATATTAGGGTCTTCTATTAGATTCCATTGGTTGAATTCTCTGTTTTTATGTCAGTATCAAGCTGTTTTCAATACTGTAGGTCTGTAATAGAGTTTGAAGTCAGGGATGGTAATGCCTCCAAAAGTTCCTTTATTGTATAGGATTGTTTTGGCTATCCTGGGTTTTTTGTTTTTCCATATAAAATTGATTATTGTTCTCTCAAGTTCCATGAAGAATTTTGTTGGGATTTTAATGGGGATTGCAATAAATTTATAGATTGCCTTTGGTAGAATTGCCATTTTTACTATGTTGATTCTACCCATCTAAGGGCATGGGAGATCCTTCCAATTTCTGGTGTCCTCTGTAGTTTCTTTCTTCAATGCCTTAAAGTTCTTTGATCTTTCACTTCCTTGGTTAGTTACCCAAAGATACTTCATGCTATTTGTGGCTATCGTAAAAGGCGAAGTTTCTCTGATTTCCCTCTATGCTTCTCTATCTTTTGTGTATAGAAGGGTTACTGATTTTTTGAGTTGATATTGTAACCTGACACATCACTAAAGGTGTTTATCAGCTGTAGGAATTCTTTGGTAGAGTTTTTGGGGTCACTAATGTACACTATCATATCATCTGCAAATAATCAAAGTTTGAATTCTTCCATTCCAATTCGAATCTTCTTGATCCCCTTATGCTGTCTTATTGCTATTGCTAGAACTTCAAGCACTATGTTGAAGACATATGGTGAGAGTGGACATCCTTGTCTTGTTCCTGATTTTAGTGGAATAGCTTTGAGTTTCTCTCCATTTAATTTCATATTAGCTGTTGGCTTGCTATATATTGCTTTTATTATATTTAGGTATGATCCTTGTATCCCTAACCTCTCCAAAACCTTTATCATAAAGGGGTGTTGAATTTTGTCAAATGCATTTTCTACATCTAATGAGATGATCATATGGGTTTTTTCTTTCAGTTTATTTTTATGATGGATTACATTGATAGATTTTCGTATGTTGAACCAGCCCTGCATGTCTGGGATGAAACCTACTTGATCATAATGGATAATTTTTCTAATGTGTTCTTGGATTCTGTTTGCCAGAATTTTATTGAGAATTTTTGCATCGATGTTCATGAGTGAGATTGATCTGTAATTCTCTTTCTTGGTTGGGTCTTTGTATGCTTTTGGAAACAGGGTGACTGTAGCTTCATAAAAAGTGTTTGGCAATGACTCTTCTGTTTCCATTTTGTGAAACACATTAAGAAGTATAGGTATCAGCTCTTCTTGGAAGTTCTGATAAAAATTCTGCATTAAAACCATCTGGTCCTGGGCTTTTTTTGGTTGGGAGGTTTCTTTTAATGACAGCTTCTATTTCCTCACGACTTATAGGTCTATTTAAATTGTTCACCTGGTCTTGATTTAATTTTGGTAAATGGTATTTATCTAAAAACAAGTCCATTTCTCTTACATTTTCCAACTTTGTGCCATATAAGCTTTTGTAGCATGACCTAATGATTCTCTGAATTTCCTCAGTGTCTGTTGTTATGCCGCCCTTTTCATTTCTGATCTTGTTAATTTGCGTGTTCTCTCTCTGCCTTTTAATTAGTTTGGATAAAGGTTTGTCAATCCTGTTGACTTTCTCAAAGAACCAGCTTTTTGTTTCATTGTTCTTTGGATTGTTTTCTGTGTTTCTATTTTGTTGCTTTCAGCTCTCAGTTTGATTATTTCCAGTCTTCTACTCCTCTTACGTGAGTCTGCTTCTTTTTTTTTCTAGAGCTTTCAGCTGTGCTGTTAAGTCTCTAATGTGAGCTTTCTCCGTTTTTTTAATGTAGACACTTAGATCTATGAACTTTCCTCTTAGCACTGCTTTCATAGTGTTCCATACGTTTGGGTATGTTGTTAAATTCTAACTTTATTCCATGGTGATCTGATAAGACACAAATGGTTACTAATATTTATTTGTATCTATGGAATTTTGCTTTGTTACGAAATATATGGTCAATTTTCGAGAAGGTTCCATGAGGTGCTGAGAAGAAGGTATATTCTTTCCTATTTGGGTGGAATGTTCTATAAATTTCTGTTAAGTCCATTTGGTTCATTACCTCCATTAATTCTCTTGTGTCTCTGTTAGGTTTCTGTCTGATTAGCCTATCCATTGGTGAGAGAGGAGTGTTGAAATCTCCTACTATTAGTGTGTGGGGTTTGATGTACACCGTGAGTTCTAGTAATGTTTCTTTTACATAAGTGGGTGCTTTTATATTAGGGGCATAGATATTCAGGATTGAGACTTCATCCTGATGAATTGTTCCTGTTATGAGTATAAAGTGTTCATCTCCATCTCTTCTGATTGATTTTAGTTTGATGTCAATTTTTTTAGAAATTATTATAGCCACACCCACTTTTTTCTTAGGTCCATTTGATTGAAAAACCTCTCAGCCCTTTACTCTGAGTAGATGTCTGTCTTTGTGGTTGAGGTGTGTTTCTTGTAAGCAGCAGAATGATGGATTCTGCTTTTGCATCCATTCTCCTAACCTGTGCCTTTTTATAGGTGAATTGAGTCCATTGATATTGAGTGATATTAATGACCAGTGGTTGTTAACTCTTTTGTGTGTGTGTGTGTTTCCCTTCTTTTAGTTGTGCTGGTGAAGAGTTGTTAGATATCTGAGTTATTGTGGGCATTGTTGATTCCTTGGTTTGTGATTTTCCTTCTATTACTTTCTGTAAGGCTGGATTTGTGGCTACGTATTGTGTAAATTTGTTTTTATCCTGGAATATTTTGTTTTCTCCATTGATGGTAAATGAAAGCTTGGCTGGGTATAGTAGTCTGGGCTTACATCCATGGGCTCTTAGTTTCTCCAGCACATCTATCTAAGACCTTCTAGCTTTCATGGTTTCCATAGAGAAGTCAGGTGTAAGTCTGATAGGTTTACCTTTATAAGTTACTTGACCTTTCTCCTTTGCAGCTCTTAATATTCTTTCTCTATTCTGTATGCTTTGTGTTTTGATTATTATGTGGCAAGGGGATTTTTTTTTTTTGATCCAGCCTATTTGGTGTTCTGTATGCTTCTTGTACCTTCATAGGAATATCCTTCTTTAGGTGGGGAAAGTTTTCTTCTATAATTTTGTTGAATATATTTTCTGGGCCTTCAAGCTGTAATTCTTCTCCTTCTTCTATCCCTATTACCCAGATTTTCCATATCCAGCCAGCCCTCGGTTTGTGTTTTCTTCATTGCCTCCATTTCAGTTTTCAAGTCTTGAACTGTTTCCATTATTGGTTTGATTGTTTTTTCTTGATTTCCTAGGGTATCTTTTATGGATTCATTCATTTCATCAAACTTTTTGTTATTCTTCTCATCCATTTCTTTACGGGAGTTTTTCACATCCTGTTTAAGGGACTCTATCACTTTCAAAATGTCTATTTCTTCTACTTTTTCTGGATTAGGGTGTTCAATTCTTCTTGTTCTATGTTCTCTGGGTTCTGGTGTTATCATGTTGTTTTTCAGGATGTTTTAGGAATTCTTGCATTGGCGCCTGCCCATCTCTTCCTTCAGATGTTCTCCAATGGGTCTTCTGGTACAGGATCAGGGCCACTTGCTGGCCAGGGACCTCTCAGACAAAAGGACTAGCTTTCTGCATGCAGGCTCTCCAATGGATCTTCTGGTACAGAATTGTGACCACTTGCTGGCCTGAGCTCTCACAGAAAAAAGAGTGGGCTTGCTGTTTGCAGGCTCAGTGAAACCAAGAAACTCCTTCCTGCCTGGTTTCACTCACCACTTTGTTCTCAGAGCCTTAGCCCCCAAACAGGCTGAGTTTGGGGATCTTATGTATCTGCAGAAGGGAAGGGGTGCCTGGGAACAAGCTGGGATGGGATAGAAAGAGAGAAGAAGTAGCCGGGGAGAGAGGCCCCTCTCCGATGGATCTTCGGGTACAGGATCCATGCCAGCATTCTTTAAGAAACACCCATTTGGTAGCTGTGTGCTTCACAGACCAAGCTGAGGCTCCAATCAACAGAGTTTCTGCTGCTGTCTGCCACTGTCCATCTTCTAAAGAGTCTCCATGACCAGTAGTCTAATCCAAAAGCCCACTAGTAAATGTGTCATGGCCCTCAGGTTGGTAGTTCTCTGGAAAATGACAGTTTACTTTGTTGCTATCATTAGTTACATAAATCTCTCTAAGGAAAAGACAGAGAGCATGGTATGTGTTGCCTGTAAGTATGACATTATTGGGAGTGGGGTTATTGGCCACAGCAGAACATTTAAGCAAGGCTCCTCTTAGGAACAACCAACAACAGACCAACATTCAATGTTCTTCTTTGCACTATCAGGCCTGGGCTTAGGAAAGCCCATTGTCTACCTCCCAGTATTACTCTCCTTCAGGAGCCCTTCAAACCCAAAATAAATATACAAAAATTTTATTAATTAAAACACGGGTTAGCCTCTTAGCTCACACTTCTTATTTGCTAGCTCTTATATCTTAAATTAACACATTTCTATTATTTAATATTTTACCACAAGGTTCATGGCCTACCAGCAAGGTTCTGGCTAACAGCTCATATCTTTCTCCTCTGGCGTCTACATGGTTTCTCACCAACTCTGCCTATTTTTTCCAACATTCAGCTTAGTTCTGCCCCCCATCTCACCTAGCTCTATTCTGTCCTATCACAAGCCAAAGCAGCTTCTTTATTCATTAAACAATAAAAGCAACACATATACAAAAGGGTTTCCTACACCAAGAAATAATCCTGGACCTTTTACCTCTGTAAATCATTAGACAAATGTACGCATCTTTACAGACAAATTTCTTCTAAAACAAGTGCTCAGAAGTATTTGGAAGTAGACTCCATTTTAGCAGTGGTCTCTCCCCTCACCTCAGCGAGACTTAACTATTGTCAAATCTCCTTTGAATATCACCCCAATGTGCCTTTTATGGTTAAACAGAAGAACAGAAATACTTTAGTCAACTTCCTGGAGCAACAAAGAACATACTTACATTTCTAATGTGTATTACACATGAGTGCCAATTTACGTTTAAGGGGAAGAATAAAGAGTTAATGAGTTATAAAGTTGGTTTCTTGTGAAATAAGATTCCCATGATTTAAAATAAAATTTGGTAACTGGCAGACCTATTACTTTTCTGTCTCCTGGCATATGACATCCAACATACAAATCCTTCTTATTCTTTTCCTTAAAACTGGTAAGTAGCTCATTGACCTGGGCATGACTGTATTTCTGTATTTTCCTGCAAGTACTAAGCATCAATGTGCTTAGAACATGACCACATATATTCAAGTTACATATTCAACATGTGCTATTATTATTTTATTATTATTATTATTATTACAGGATAAATGTTGGAGTGGCAATGAATAAGATGTAGATTTTGGCTAAGATAAAGAATTTTTCTGAAGACCCTGTATTTGTGAATAGTTACACCCAAGAATCAGGCAGGAGTTACACTGATCATAAATCAATAACCTCATTTCAGGGCTCAAACACAGAGCTGATGAAAAAAGCTCAGCAAGGCCCTGGGCAGTATTGACAGAAGCAATGGAGGAGTTATAATAGCAGGCTGCAAAAATAATTTTGCTATTCAGAGCAAAGGAAAATTCTCCCTTTGCTTAGTATTTCATTTCAGCTGCATGTAGATTTTTTAAACACTCACAGATAGACTATTTGTTTTAAAATACCACCTATCGAAGCAATGGTCAGAAGGGGAAAGGGCTGAGATATGTAACTCTTGGAGAAAGGGGTGGGTTTGTCTTTATTGTTGTTGGTGTGTGAATGTATATATATATATATATATATATATGTGTGTGTGTGTGTGTGTGTGTGTGTATGTGTATGTATGCATGTATGTGTATGTTTTTGTATGTGTGTGTTTGTGTCTATGTATGTATGATGTATGAGTATATGTGTGTGTACATAAAATGTTAGAGTGGGCAGTCAAGAAATGGTACATGTGTATGGGTGTAAGGACAACTTTGTACAGTCCTTTCCCTCTTTACATCATTATATGGATTCTGAAGATTGAACTCAGGATGCCAGGCTTGTTCAGAAATCACTAAGACCTGCTGAGCTGACACACTGGCCCTCAGGTATCCATTATCTGATCCAACTGACTGGGCCTTGGAGTTCCTTAGCTAGGCAATTGCATGGTTCATTTGTCACTTGTCATTTCTCCACAGTTCACAAAAGTTTTCGGTAGAATTAGAGGCTAGTATTTCACTGATACCATACAGATTTTCTAAGGATATGGAAGATATAAACTAGTTGAGCCTAGCTAGTAGAGTGGTTAGGAGCACAACTCTGGAGTCAATGCCCTGGAGTTCCATTTTACTCTACCAGGAAGTCATGCTGCCATCTTGGGTAATTTGTATTTCAGCACCTTGGTTTTCTTATCTGTAATACAGGAGAATAGCAACAGCACTCTCTCATGGTTTTGATGTTGATGAGTTCTGAATATGCCTGATGCCTTCTGTAGAGTATTGTATAGATTTCCATTACTGTATTCCAATTCTTTTTGGTCTTTTAAGGACCTGGTGTAGACCAACCGGGCTTCAAATTCACCGCTTAGTCAATGATGAACTGCCTGTTAGGCCTCTATCTTTTGAATGCACGCATGCTGAGATTATAAATGTGAGCCATCAAATGTGGTTTAAGTTGTTCTGAGGATGGAAATTAGAATTTCCTACTCACGGAAGGTAGGAAGGCAAGCGCAGTACCAAATGACCTATATCTCTAGTCCTGCATGGCTATTCTTAAAGTATCAACATAATCTTGGTAACACTTATTTATCTTCTCAATCTCTCACTGTCTTTTTTTTCCAGGAAAAAATCACAAACAAGTTAGTAATGATGAGGCCAACAAAAAGATACCTTTTAAGCATGATTTTTTTTTAAAAAAAACCTATAGAGTAATTTAAATTGTGATTTAATAATAGTAAAGCAGAAATATCTATATCAAATATGAGAATACTTAATCAAAATTTGAATTCAATCACAAAAATCTTCTTATTCTCTGGGTAAATTAATATGTCTTCAAATCTACATTTACAAATACCTGTTTGCCATAAAAGAATTCTTTTTATATAACAAGAAACATTAAATTAAAATTAGTGGGAAACAAGTTGATAAAGAGAAAATAAAGACTGGAAAAGTAAGAGACCTTTGGTATGAAATCATACCTTGAAACTGTAGAGGCTTACTCCAAGAGCCCTGTCAAATTTGACCACTGGATGTCTAATGAACATTAGCAGGACAATAACAGAGGATATGCAGTACATCCAGGTCACTACATAAAGCACAGTGGTTGGTCAGCATTTGTGACTCCTCAGAAACCTGATTCCTCTTACATCACTTGGTTTCCATATTCAAAAGACACTTGCTGTGTGCTCATTAACAGATTCATGTGGCCTCTGTTTATCAAGCTGTTGGCCAACAGAAATGACCAAATAGACACTACAAGGAACAGATATATTCCCAAGACTATCCCAAGAACATGCAGCTAAGAGTGGTGGTAAGTGGCCCAGTAATAAACCAGGTTTAAAGTACATACTCATAAGAAGAATGGCATGCATAGTGCTCAAAGAAGCACTCTAGATTGGTACAGCAAACTCTGGGGCACCCCAGGAGCAAGGAGTAGAATGAGTTAAGCTGGTTGTTTTGTCTAATGTATCAAATTCCTTAATTTCTTAATGGTGGATTTTAAATACTTAATGGTCCTCTAATGTAGATTTCAAAAACCACATTAAGTATTTAAAAAATCTTTAATCTTTATTCAAATTTAAGATCCAGATTTCCCCCAAAAGCACAGGTTCATTCCTCAGCCTAGGACATATGACTGAACCTGTCTTCATCTCAACTTTCCTCATCTGAAGAAGTAGAACTAATAAGAATTACCTACTTTCAATGCTTTAGGGATAATATGAATGATGCATGAGCATCCCAAATGCCTAGCAAGTCCATGAGCATCCCAAATGCCTAGCAGATTTTCTTTCTTCTGTGACCATGAACATGGGCAAGAAAAAGAAGCACAATGTACTTGAGTAGCAATCATGAAGCCACAATCATGAAGCCTGTATGGGTCTGTGGTAGTTCTGCATATATGCTATAGTTGTGTAGTTTGGTGTTTTTTAATTATTTTTTTACGCTTTTTCAAGATTTATTATTTATTATGTATGCAGTATTCTGCCTATATTCTGCCTGCAGCTCTGAAGAGGGCATCAGATCTCATTACAGATGGTTGTGAGCCACCATGTGGTTGCTGGGAATTGAACTCAAGACCTCTGGAAAAGCAGTCAGAGCCATCTCTCCAGCCCTAGTTTGGTTTTCTTTGGAACTCCTAACAGTGTAAGTTGGGGTTATCTTTGAGTTTTTTGCCTGATCTTGGGACCCTTTACCTTCTACCTCATCCAGCTTTATATGAGAGTATGTGTCTAGTTTTACTATAACTTGTTACACTGTGTTCAGCTGATATCCGTAGGAGGTCTGCTCCTGAAGAAAGAAATGAAGAGGAACAGGTCTGTGTTGTCTGAGGTTTTCTGTCCTTCCAGGTTCCTACAGTCATTAAGTCCCAAAGAAATCACACAGAGGTCTACATTAATCATAAACTGATTGATCCACTAGCTCGGGCTTCTTATTAACTCTTATAACTTACATTAGCCTATTATTCTTACCTGTGTTGGCCACATGGCACAATACCTTTTTCAGCGGGGCAATCACATCTTCCTTCTTTTGTGGTTGGGACAGGATTGCAGAGGAATGGGCTTTCTCCTTACCAGAATTCTCCCGTTTGACCCATCTCTATTTCCTGTCTGGTTGTCCTGCCTATACTTCCTGCCTGGCTATTGGCCAATCAGCATATATTTAAAACATAATTGACAGAATACGGACCATTCTCCTATACCAGATCTGAAGAAGAAGAAGAGATGTGAGGGGAAGGACTGGGAAAAGTGGAAGGAGAGCAAATTGTATCAAGAATTAATAAATGAGAGTTTTTTTTTTAAAAAAAAATTCCAGAACATATGGAGACCAAGTGTATGAAAACATAACTTTAAAAAATAAAAATACTATCTATGAAGACAGCTGTTACTTCAGTTTGCTTCCTAAATCTTCCTCCAACAACATCCTATAGAGATTTGTCACAGCATACTCAGTGGACAGAGAATCATCCACGAGGAGAGTCACTCTTCTCCCTCCACTTCATCATTGCATGAAGAGACTTTGGCCATGGGGCTGAGCTGGCTCAGTGTCTCTGACATGAACACAGAAGTAACAGTGAAGGCAATTATGAACACCTAGGAAAGCAGCAACAAAGACCATGGAAGAGCCTGAAGCCTGTTGAAGCTTCCATAGCCTTTCAAAATAAAGTAGAAGACAGATGTATCAACAAAATATTTGCTATTGACCACAACCAAGACAAGAGAAATAACCTAGGAAGAATGACCAGAGAACCCCTACTGCATAGGGGGGAAGGGGGTAAAAAAAACTGTGTCTTTTGAATAATGACTAACAATGTGATCTCCCTTGCAACCACACGGTAGTGAGGTCTGAAGAAATTCAGCTTGCATTATAATAAAAATGAGTAATTACTATTATTATGACTGTGGCATAATTTCACTTGAAGCATGGTTTTTGTTAACCATCACTGACTTGCTCTTTTAGGTTGTATCAATTTTCTAGGGGTTACTGTTTTGACTTTCCCTTGACATTGCTTAGCAGGGCAATGAGAGTAAGTAGAAGAAATTTGTGTTTGTTTTTTTTTGTAGCATGATTAACAAAAACCCAGAGACAAAAATTCAGATTCAGCCTGAAGATCAGAAAAGCAAAACAGCCAGCCGTTGACTCTTACCTCTATCTCAGTCCTAAGTGGCAATTCTGCCTCCAGGAAACTCAGAGATTGTGTGTGAAAGCTGTCTCCTCCTGTCTTTAAATTCTTCTCTACTGCTGGGATTAAAGGCGTGCACCACCACCAACTGGTTTCTATGGCAACTCGTGTGGCTACTGGGATTAAAGGTGTGTGTCACCACTGCCTGGTCTGGAATGCTGATTGATTTATGAGGTTTTACTCTCTGAACTTCAGGCCAATTTTATTTATTAAAAATACAAATGAAATAGCACTACATTTCTTAAGGTTCTCTTTTTAAAATGCTGATATGATTTTCCATATGCCTAATTAAAGTTTGTATAAATCCCTGTTTCTACTTTCGACTTACATCTTGAGAAGATTTTTTTTAATGGCTTAATTGGCATAGGGACAATTAGGAACAGGAGGCCATGAACTAGTGAATTTTCCATTATTAATTAAAACCTCAAAAGGTTTCTCCTTTGAGTGTCAATTCAAGAGACTGAAATAAATGTGTCGCAGACCTGTCTGGTGTGAATCATACTGTGATTGTGAACATTATGTTTAAAGTTTAAAAATCCCATGCCTAAGACACCTATAAAACAAAAATGTCTAACCTTGCTCCTTTTGCCCAAGGACAGACAACTTCCCAGAGTGCCTGGGGCTGTTCTTGTAATTGCCTGGTCGTGTATAAACTATGTATTTTTGCTCTGCAAACAAGCTTGCTTGACCCAGACAGCTTGTAGACAGGATGTGTGCTTGACTACATGTAGATGGGATGTGAAACTGATTAAACATTGACAGGAAGTGAATCAGGATGTGTGCTTGCTCCTGATTGTACAAAGGCAGGACGTACATTGACTTGTGATTTTTGCCTTTAAACTCGTAACTAATGTAATTTGGTATTGCATCTTGAGAACACCCTGGGTGCAGACCAGCACTGTGAGTATCCCATGTCAGTATCTGAATAAAGTCTCTTCTTTGAAGAAGATTTGTTAATTGTCAGACCGGTAAATCTCTGAAGGACCCCAGACCCATAACAATATGACAAGCACATCAGAGAGGTTGATAAAAACTTTGACTTCTGGGTTGGTGTTTTATTTTCTGACCTTTAGAAAGTCACAGTGCTTCAATCTTATTTTATAAGATATGTTATTAACAGTAAATACAAAATATATCTAGTAAAAATGAGTATTCATAAATTCAGTTCTTCTGAGGTGGGATGCTGAGGGGGACATGCTGAGATGGGATGCTGAGGGGGGATGCTGAGGTAGGATGCTGAGGGGTGATGCTGAGGTGGACACTGAGGGTGGATTCTGAGGTGGGATGCTGAGGTAGGATGCTGAGGGGAGATGCTGAGGGGGGATGCTGAGGTAGTATGCTGAGGGGGATGGTTTTGTTCTATTTACCCCCTCTATAAAATGAATCTCTCTTACAACAAAAAATTTCCAAAAATATAAATAATCTGTGAACTGTTTATGAGGTTGTTGAAGACAAGTAAGTGTCTGTTTTCAGGAAAAAATGAGAACATAAGCTATGTCACTTGGAATGTGACCTTGAGAGGAGGTGTCTGTCTGGTCAACTGTCTGGAAGAACTGCAACAAAGAGAAAAAAACGTGTATGTTCTTTACCTTTTTCATTGCTATAAATTCTTGACAGAGAGCATCTTAAGTGAGAAAGGGCTTATTTTGGATACAGTGCATCATGGTTGGAAGTCCTGTAGGCAGGAGCTTGAGGTAATTTGTCCCATTCTATCACAGCAAAGAATTAGAGTGCAATGAGTGTTAACATCTGTCTACTTTTCTTTTTCATTTTCAGCCTGGTACCCCAGCCCATGGAGTGATACCACTCACATGTAAGGTGGGCTTCCCTTCCTTAAGTAACCCAGTCTAGAAACTCCGTCACAGATATGACCAAAGGTTTTTCTCTTAAGTAGTTCTAAGTCCTTATGAAGTTGATAATTAATAACAACTGTCACACAAGTTTGAAACTTGACCTCTATCTCAGATGATGTTGTGAATTATCATTTACAATCAGCAATCTGCCTGATCTTCCTAGTATTAGGTATAGAAATTATGTCAACCTCAGCATCAATCTGAGATTCAGTGATCTTCACAGGGTGATTCACTTAAGTGTATGTCAACAAGCCAGTCATATGGAACTTCCCTCCTCAAGCTTGCTGTTGAACACCATATTGTTTGAAAGATATAACGAGAGAAGGTAAAGTGAGATAGCAAAGTTTCAAGTCAGGGTCCCCACTTTTTACTGTGTAGAAACCCATATTCAACAGGAAACAGTACTATGTGAGCAGTGACATTCATGCCGGTCGCAGTGAGCTCATTCGAAAGCGCTTGCAAGCCAGCACTTCACTTACTCCAAGGCCAGGTGTTCCTTTGACGCTGAGGAAAGAGAATCATGGAGGTACTTCACTGCCCGGTTCTCAAAACAAGTCAAATGGAGAAGATAAATTTGCTTAAAAATGTCATGCTGGTTCAGCATAGCTGGAAATTTCATCCCACGCTAAATAAATCCCAATGTTCAGAAAACAGTCATAGCGTTTTGGAGGATGAGATCAAAATACACACAGCAGGGCACGTCCATTGTCATCCTGGAGTTAGCTCACCATGGGGAAAGTGCAGTCTATTTTAATAATCAAAATTCCTGTTTCTGGTAGATACATCTCTTGGCTAGAGGAAATCTAACCATCAGAATGTCTCTCCTCTGTTTCACACTACGGAGAGTTGAGTTGACAGATGCCTTTTTATAAAGCAGAAAATCAACCATCCAACCGTCCTTTCTATTGGTATGCTCTTTGTCAAGGTAAGTAATGGATTAATAGTCTGGTTTCTGAGAAAAATAATTTTTAGTATATTTTGACTGTCTTATGTTAAAGTGACCTAAATAAAAATTACCTAGTCCATTACAGATTTTTTCTTCTAAAATTACAGTTGTGTTATAATGTGAAAAAGTCATTGCTCTTCCACATAAAATTAAAATGATATAGTTATTAAAAAGAACCTCAATTTATAATTTTTGAAAAGAAGTCTTGGGCTTCAAAGCATAATTACCTACAGCTCATTAAAATGCAGGATTATTAACCCAAGAGCTGAAGTTTCTAGTAATAGTGGATCTTTTGTAAGAGTAATTATGGGAGTCATAAATATTAAGTGTTAAAGTAATGCTTCATATTTAAAAAGAACGTGTTTGGCCATATCTTCCAAACAATATAGAAAGAAGACCTTATAAGAAACATCAAGATGTTAGAAATCTCAGCACAGTTGGCTTTCTTATTCAAACAAGACATTATAGTATTTCTACAAACTCTATGATGAAATCATCAGTGGATGAAATAGACTAATTAGTATAAATCAAGCATAGTCGTGCCCTAGCTACTATTTTCCTAAGTTATTCTGAGTAAAAGAGCAAGTATAAATAACACACTTAGTATGATAAGGATTGCATAAGAAAAAAAGAAATAACTGCAAGGATATTAACTTACAGTGTTAGCAGCAATCTCTGATTAGTAGATTTAAGGATACCATTTACACCTTTTTGTTGGTTGTCAACAATCAGCTTTTTCCAATATTTATATATTTCTTTTAATAATAAATGTTGCAATGTATTTTGATCATGGTTACTTTCACCTCCTCCCTTTAACACAATCTAGATCCACCCCTCCCTATCTATCCCCACACATTTCATGTCCTCTTTGATTTTTTTTCAATTAAATAATGCATTGGTTCTAATTTGTATTGTTTCACTGAAGTGTGACTAACCCTCCAAGAGCCACACACGTAAAGCAAACTGACTCTCCCTTTCCCAGAAACTAGCAACTGATCACAGCTCATCAGTGAAGGCTGCGGCCTCACTTCCTGCTTCGCTCCATGCTGGAATGCTTACTGCCTTAATCTTGTGCCGGCAACCAACCCTCTGGGAATTCATGAGTGTAGCAGTCCTGTCATAGCCAGAAGTCATGTTCATCCTGGTCCTCCACCATCTCTGGCTCCTTCAGAAGACATGTTCATCCTGTTCCTCCACCATCTCTGGCTCCTTCAGAAGACATGTTCATCCTGGTCCTCCACCATCTCTGGCTCCTTCAGAAGACATGTTCATCCTGGTCCTCCACCATCTCTGGCTCCTTCAGAAGACATGTTCATCCTGGTCCTCCACCATCTCTGGCTCCTTCAGAAGACATGTTCATCCTGGTCCTCCACCATCTCTGACCCCTTCACTCTTTCCACAACTCTTCCGTTACCCACCCTGAGCCTTAAGGAAGTGGCTGGATATAGAAGCCATTTGTGTGTGACTGAGATATACATAGTCATTTATCCTCTGTATTTGACTAGTTTCTGCACTAGAGAAAAACAAGAACAAAACAACAAAAACAAAATAAACAAAACTTCTCTGACAAGGTCAGAAAAGTGCATTAGTCTACAGGTATAGAAATATGACTTTAAAGGACGTTTAGCAGAGTGATAGCATTAGGTTCACACCTGCGACTAGTGGGTTCCCCAAACCATGGGTATTGGCCAGGTTTTCAGTACCAGGCATGGACTTTAAGTTCAATCAGAAAACAGTTGGTTTCCTCCATAGTCTTTGTTCCACTATTGCCCATGAACAAATTTTACCACATCAGTCACTATTGCGTTTTCCTGAGTCCACAGTTCAGTAGGTTTGGGTTTCCCCTTCACAGCCTTTCTAGCACTTTCCAGGACAAGCTCCATGCATTTACCTGAAAAGTTCATTTTTTTTTGTTGTTACTGCTATAAAATTCCGTTGTGCAGTGGTACCATTGTTTCTTTACCCATTCATCAGTTGAAGGAAATCTAAGCTCATTCTATGTCTTAGTTATTGTGAGTAGAGCAGGTATAAACCACATGTTCTCTGTAATGAGATTTCATTGTACCCCAGTGAGAAAAAAAAGACAAAAGACAACAAATGCTAGAAAGAATGCAGAGAACAGGAAGCCCTCATGCTCTATGGGTAGAAGTACAAATTGGTACAAGTACTGTGGAAATCACTGGTCAGTTCCACAGAAAGCTGGAAATAAATCTACTATATGATCCAGCAATACTACTCCTAGACATTCTCTCCAAAGACCAGCTCTTACTACAGATCATATATTTCTGACAGTTCATTTATTAATGTTTTGAAAATTATTATAATTTCATTTAGTTTCTAGTTTCTTTTCATGATTATTTCTTCTTGTTTTACATTACTACACTACACTTTACGTCTCTCTCGGTATTACTTAAATTAATAAAAATGTTGTGGTTTTTATCTCTTTTCAACTCTTTTCTGCATCTACTCACCCACATGTGTACAAGGAGGGGATCAAAGCACCAAAATTCACAGTATAGAGGGTCCAGGTATGGGAAAGTAGAGGTTGAGGAAAGACACGTGCTCCTAGACATCTTAACTGTGCTAGTCTGAATGAGAATTTTCCTCCTTAGCCTCCGACAATAAAACACCTGATCCCCAGCTGGTGGCACTGTTGGGGAAGGTCTTGGAGTTGTTGGAGTTGTTGCTTTGCTGGAAGAAGTATGTCCTCGAGGGTGGCTTTGAAATCATATATTTATCCTAGTTTGCTCTTTATGCTTTCGACTGATATGTGATCTTGCAGTTTCCTGCTCCTGCCACCGTGACTGCTGCTTCCTGCTGCACAATGATGGAGTCTTCTTATTCTGAAACCGCAAGCCAAATTAAACTCTTCCTTTCTTATTTTGTTTTTGGTTGTGGTGCTTTGTTACAGCCACAGAAAAATAACAGATACCCTGGCTCCATGGATTCTCTTCCCGGCATAACAGCTCTCTTCCTTTCCAGATTGTCACTAGTGAATAAGAGCACACACACCCTTACCTTTGTAGCCCAGAGTCCTTTAGTCATCTTCCATGTCAATGTGACCACTTTACTGATGGCTCTGCTGTTTTTCCCTGCCCTGGGCTTCTAAAAAGACTCTGTTCTCTTTTATCTTTGCTCAGAATGCCTTTTATCTTTGCGTTATGATGTCTCTCATCTCCTGGGAATTTTTTTACTCTGTGTTATGATAATTGTTATTTTGAGCATAAATTACTTATTTGATCATCTAATAAACAAATGAATGAACAAAAATCTTTTCTCTTATCCCTAGATACTTGGATGAGACAGACCATAAATCATTTTTGGTGTGCCATCTTAAAACTGAAAAATTAAGAAGAAAAGAAATTTTTTAAAGTCACTTCAAAAATTACTGTAATTGCACTGGATTGAAGGCTCAGCAGGTAAGAGTGCTTTCTGAGAGCTGGGCGTAGTAGTGCATGCCTATAATCTCAGTACTGGTGAGGTAGCCAAATCTTTGTGAATTTGGGGCCAATTTGGTCTATGTAGTGAGTTCCAGGACAACCAGGGCTGCAAAATAAGACCCTATCTTGAAAACAAAACAAAAGAACAAAAACAAGCAAAGAAACAAGAAACAGTGCTGAAGACCTGGGTGTGGATCCCAACACTCATACCAGATGGAGACTGACTCTTCAAACATAAGATTATAGAGAGACAGCAGTGTTAAGTCAAATAGTCAAAAGATTAAATTCATTGTAAACAAAAGCCCCTGGTTCTAAGTGCACAGTCAATGGGAGCATTCGCTAACTCTCCAAGCCCTCCTGAAGACCTGTGGTAAAAACTAACCTGGTCTTTATGACAGCTCTGTACTCCCCAAGGCAAAACACTAGTGGGTATTTTCCAACAGACCCTTAAAATGTGTTATCATTTCACCTTGGTTTGCTCCAAAATTGGAAAAATGAAGAAATTTCACTGTTTTCATCCTAATATTGCAACTTTAGATATAGTTATTAATATGTCTATACAACCTTTAAATTCTTTCATAAACAAAGATTAGAGAAAGAAATAAAAATAATAATCAGAGGAGGGGAAAGCAAAATAGCTATCCTCTTAGTTTATGATTTTGAAATTTCCAGTTTTAATTTTACACTCTTGAGGTCCTTGTTCAATCATCAAAATGAGATTTCCTGCTTCCATCAAAGTAGGAAAGTCCCAGATTCCTATGAATCTTAGTCATATCTCAGTAAACTGCAATTGACAACAACCCAAGAGTAAAGAAACCAGAGCCAGGCCTATTAGATTACTTTCTAAAAACATATGGGTTAGAAGGTGAAGGTGGAAAGGCTTGACACAGAAATTTCTGGTTTAGTCAAAGCCTGAAGAATTTCAGAAAAATAATATTGAAACAAAATAGTTCAAATTATTTTCCAAGTTCCAAACATGGTAAAAAAAAAAAAGCTACTGGTGTTAACTTTTCTAGAGTGACATCAGTTATTAACTACAAGTCAGCAAAGAATTTCTAAAATGGACCAAACAAATGAGACTCATGTTATATTTCTCCTGACTCACCTTCAGCTAACCTTGGTTGTAGCACGAAGAATATCAAACTCATAAACACAGATTTGGGCAGAACAGCAGCAGGGAATTTATCTTATGCTTTTATGCATTATTTGTAGACACAAAAGTGGAAACCAGAAACTTCTTAAGAAGTAATTTCTCCAGAAGGCCAGGTTCAGTCACAATCACTGGAGAAAAAAGGCAGTTACCACATCTGGAACTGGTACTCTGGCAGTTGGAGCCCACACCGTGTGGGTGGAACTGCTGCAGAGACAGAACTTTCTCCATGGTGGTTACAATCCTCAACTGGACTGTAGCTAAGATCTACAAATGTCTGACAAACTGAAAATGTTCCTGCTTGTCATAACAGACATTAAAATGAGAAGATGATCTTTTATATTTGTTTTCACTGTCAAACTGTTACCATCTGAACAATACAGAAACTGAAAGAATCTAGTTTGGAGAGGATGTGGAGAAAGTGTTTTCTTGTATAACTTTCTTATTGTAACTTCAGGAGAAAATTCAACAAAATGCAGCAGAGGATTTCACTAATTTTCCTTGTAAAATTTTATCTTAAAATAACCTTTACTATATATGTATAAGAATATTTACTAAAAATGTAAAATATGACAAAACTATAAGGTCAACAATGACAAACTGGTTGCATATGCTGTGAAACACTCATTTAAATGCCATTAAAAGCAATGTTGTAACATAGACGATAAAATGAGAAAACTCAACTGTTGTGTGGGTAAGAGAATGCTCAGACACCAGACTAAGTGATAATCATGTCAAAATATGTATAGGCAAGAGAACCTTTTCATACCTCCGCTCGCTGCTTTTGTAGCGATACATAGCAAGGTCCTGTAACATTCCTCTTAAATCTCAGCCACCCTCATAGCTTTCAACACAGCATTGGAGCTAAAGATTCCTCAATATGCATGTCTACCCAATATATATGTGCATTTCTGTGTACACATCTACCCAAACCTTGAACTGAATAAAAAGAGACAGCATCTCAAACTTCACAAACCCCAAACAAAGTCCTGAGGTATTGATGCTACAAAAAGTTACTTTTTTTTCTTTTTTAAAAATTATGTTTATTGAGTTCTATACTTTTCTCTGCTCGCCTCCCCACGTCTTCCCTTTCCTTCTACCCTCTCCCAAACTCTAAATCTAGTTAATCTCGCCTGCTCTCCACTTTCAAATAATCAGGTCTCAGAGCCATCTTTGACTTCAGGAAACTTTTGTTATCCCACATCCTGCCCAATCACTATTCCTGCTGGCTTTCCCAGATCCTATATCTTCACCTCCAGTGATGCCAGCCTGGAGTGAACATTGTTCCTCCGGCTTATAGCTCTGAGCTAAAGATCTCCCACAGTCTCCATTCCCAGAACGGCAACAAAATAACTATTTCACTCTTCTGCTCACAATCATGGGATGACTTCCCATCTCCCTACAATTGAAAGCTATTTCAGAAAATGCCACCTGAGTGGGCCAGTCCTTCTGGCTGTCCTCTACCAAACTTCTCCTTTCTTGTTCTACTACTCACTAGTGTTATATCTGACCTAAAAGTCCTACCTGAAAACATGTAGGCCTTTCCATAACAGTCAAATGAGATGTTCCCTGAACACACTATTTAAAATGTACCTTTTCTCTGTATCCTCTATGTTGTACTTGCCCATATTCATAGCCTTTATTACACTCAAAGATATATATATACTTGTTTATTGACTGAGCCCTGCTCACATCCCAGGTAGAATATAAGTCCCACAAAGTAAGGAGTTTTGCCTGTTTGCATAATTGTTACGCTGTCAGTGCTAAAATACTACTTGGTACATAAAGCAAAGGCTCCCTAAATGAAAGATGAAGATCAGTTTGACAGTCAGAGAAGTTATCACTGCATGGAGGACATTGAGATAGTTTTTGTTTCCATTTTTCTGTGTTTGTATTGTTTCTTAAAAATACTTTATTCCTTCCAGCAATTTTAGGTTCACAGATCTTAGTGCAGAAACATAGCAAGCCCTTCCAAACCCTCTATCCTTGCAAAGTCACAAACTCTTCCATTACCAATACTCTTGGCATCAGAAGAGATATTAATCACAATGTGACAGAGTTTGCCTGGAGGCTGCCATTGACATCAGTGCTCAGTCTTGATCCCCGTGCTCTGTGTTTCCCAGTGTACAATGGCAGTGGCCGTCTCATTCAGAGTGCCGTTGCCATCCTGGAAACTCTTTCCACTTACTTTATCATTCTCACATCCCTCCAACTCTGGCAACCAAGACATTTTAAGTTTTCCTAAAGTTTGATTTCTTTCAAGTGTCCTCTACCTACCTATGTGACACACAGAACTTGCAAGGCAGTCCTTGTTGGATACTTTCCATTTGTTCTATGTAATTCAGGCTCCTCTGTGGTCACTGGATTTATAACTCCATTTTTTTATCTTTGAATAATATTTTACTGTACAAAAACATTTTAATTGATATTTTTAAGAACCAAAGAGCAAGGGGCTGGCAAAATGGATGCTCAGCGAAGAGCCTGTGTAGGTTTAGTAAAGGACCCAAGTTCAGTCCCCAGCAGCCATGTTATGTGACTGCAGAGGATCCAATGCCCTTTTCTGAACTCTGCAGGCACCTGCATTCATACATGCACATTTCACTAGACATACATAGACACACAAATGTAACGAAAAAGTCTTTTAACAAAAGATTCTGCTGTCTAGATGTAGCACAGCTTACTTGGGCCCAGAAGGACATCCTTCTTGAGTTTCAGTCCAAATGTTGTAAGTATGCTGATGTCAACACTGTGTGAACTCCTCTGTCATCTCATGTGAATAAACACCAACAATCCAGTTGCTAGGTTATATGAAGCAAGAGTAGAGGGAAGTTTTTTTTTTTGTTGTTGTTGTTGTTTTTTTTTTTTTTTTTTGCTCCATGTTGGTTGTTGCCTGCACTGTGAATTTTGGCTATCTTATGAGTGAATGGTGGTATCTTGCATTGTTTTGGCCTGAACTTCCCTAACATCTTTTCATATGATTACTTGATATCTGTTCATTTCCTTTAAAATTTTAATTTATGTATATTATGTGTGTGCCCCTATCTATATAAGCATGACATGGGTGCAGTGCCCCAGAAGTCAGATGAGAGAGCCAAATCCCCTGAAACTGGAATTACAGGCAGTAGTGAACTTTTCAATATGGGTACTGGGAACCTAACTAGGGTCTCAGAAAAACAGCAAGCACTCTTAACCTTTGGCTGTCTCTCTAGCCCCTGTTCATTTTCTTTGGTGAGTTATCTGCTCAAGTCTTTGGCCCATTTTTAATATGGTCATTCATTTTATAAAATATAAGATATCCTATAAATACAGGAATATAGGAATTCTTCACATATTTTGGAAATCTGCCCTTTATTAGATGTCTTTTGCCTATGTTTTCATCTAGTCTGTGGCTTTCCTTTTCATACTCTTGAGATTGTTTTAATGACAGGGTAAATATTTCACATTTCAAAATAAAATGTACCAGGTCGTGTTGGCCCATGCCTTTAATCTCAGCACTCAGGAGGCAGAGGCAGGTGGATCTCTGTGATTTCAAGGCCAACCTGGTCTACAAAATCTAGTTCCAGGACAGGCTAAAAAGTTACAAAGAAACCCTGTCCCAAAAACCACAAAAATAAAATAAAATAAAATGTCCTAGATCACTAGCCAAATTCCTATTAAATCATTTCAACTCATGCACGGGTACTTTATATGTACACTGTGTTAGTTACACCACAGAAAGTGTTCATGAATACAAGTGGTCTTACTTTTTATACCTGGTAAAGTACTTTTTTAAAAGTATGAGGAACTGAGTTGGAATCGCCAGAAGAAGCTAACAAAACAGGATTGGTGTTTGGGCGTGTGCTTTCAGCACTGGGATGTTGGAGAAAGCCGTATCCTGGGGCTCCTGGATCAGCTAGCCTTGTGAGTTCCAGGCCAATGAGAGATCCTATCTTGATAAACCAGGGGGACAGCAACTGAGGTGTGACCACATACACATAGACTGGTAGGTAGGTAAATGGATAGATAGATGGATGGATAGATAGACAGACAGACAGACAGACAGACAGATAGATAGATAGATCCATACATACACACACATACACACATAGATGATAGGTAGGTAGACAGATGATAGATAGATAGATAGATAGATAGATAGATAGATAGATAGATAAATTTAGCTCTTGCAGGCATTCCTCCCTGTGGGCAGTTCTGCTTGTGACCATTTTTCAAGCCCAGTACAAAGACAAGATCATAGAGGGGAAAGGCACTATTCCTAGAGAGAGCATCTGAGTCTGGGATTTGCTACTTGGTAAATAGCCTAGCACCCTGCCTGTGGAGAGAGTTTGAAATTATTGCAGTAGGCTTGAATGGTAAATGCCACAATTGCCCTGAGTAACCATTTTTCCCTTGTTGTTTCCCAGCATTCTATAAATAGACAAAACCATTAGAGTGAAGTGTGAAGAGCATTCTAGGTGAACATTGTCAGACACATTTCAGCTTTTTGAGATTAGCTCATGGAAAGCAAAATAAATTCTAGCTCAGATGAATTCATTTGTCCTGACCATATATACACTCTTATCATTCTATCCCAAACTGCAGGGATCCACTTGACCTGACAGCCATCCAGGATCGTGATTCTGCTTATAAACCTCCCAAAAAATTACACTCTATGAAAATCTTAATCTGTCTGCCTCTTGGCTCTCACAACTCCTTGGAGCCAGAGCTCATGCAGCAGGACAAGCTTATTTCAGAACACTCTTTATCTTGAGCAGAAAGTGTCCCCAGCAAAGACTCCAGCATCGCTAGAGCAGAGCAGAGCTATGTACTATTGCCTTGCTGGAAACTCTAACACAGAGACAAGCCTCAGAGTCACCTCAGACCAGAGATGCTTGAGGAGCTCACATCTCCAGATACCCGAAAATTCCAATCCAGTGGATTGTGACCAAGTGTTAACAAGTCAAGGACCCCAGAACCAAAAACCTTTCCCAACCCCAGTTTTCACCCTTTGAACTTCTTAGTTACATGATTTTTTTCTTACCCTTTATCTACCACAAATTTCAGGAGGAAGGAGATGGAAATGAATGATTACTTGGTCCATGCTCTGGCAAGAGGCTCTATTAATGATTTTCTCATTCTGGTGAACTAGGATTTCTCCTGCTGACTATAAAGAAGGACTCACAGGCATGTTTCTTCTCCTGACTGAACCTCAAGTTCTGTCTGTAAAGTAGAGATAAAATTGCCATTTCACAGGCAATATGAAGACAGGGGCAGATGTATGGCAACAATCACACACTGTGGTGGTTTGAAAGAAAATAGACTCCAAGAGGAATGAATGGCACTGTTGGGAGGCGTGGCTTTGTTGGAGTATGTGTGGCCTTGTTGAAGGAACTATGTCACTGTGAAGGTGAGCTTCAGGGCTCCTTTGCTCAGGTTATGCTCAGTGTAGTAGATAATGATGTAGAACTCTCAGCTCCTTCTCCAGACCGTGTCTGACTGCATGCCACCATGTTCCACCGTGATGATAATGGACTACACCTCTAAAACTGTAATCTACCCCCACTCAATTGTTTTCCTCTAAAACAAGAGTCGTCTAGCCGGGCCGTGGTGGCGCACGCTTTTAATCCCAGCACTCGGGAGGCAGAGGCAGGCGGATCTCTGTGAGTTCGAGGCCAGCCTGGTCTACAAGAGCTAGTTCCAGGACAGGAACCAAAAGCTATGGAGAAATCCTGTCTCGAACCCCCCCCCCAAAAAAAAAGAGTTGTCATGGATGTCTCTTCACTGCAATAGAAACTTAACTCAGACACACAATGAACCACTCAGCAATGCCCTGGTGATTGTTCTTCTTTTTCTACTATTTATTCTGTTTAGGGTTTTCACCTATCATCTGTCCATACTTTCTGGAACTCTCATATCCATATTTCCTCCTAAAGCTCATTCTTTGGAAGAATACTTGATATGGAAGGATATTAGATCTGTGCAGCCTTGTATGCAAATAACATGAGACAAACTGTTCTCATGTTTTTCTAGTTTCCTTTCCTGTAACTAAAATACCCCGACAAAAGTGACTTAAAGAAAAAAAGGAGTTAATTGCCACTACAGTGCTAGGTTTCAGTCTACCATTGTGGGAAAGTTATATCCTCAGGAACTTGACACAGACCATCACATTTACAGTCAAAACCAGAGAGTAATGAATGTGCATTTTTCTTTTCTTCTTGTTTCCAGGGGTCAGATATCTCTATCCTTATACAGGTAGCTAGGGAATGAGGCAGGCTGCTTGGACTGAATCTTCCCAGTCAATTATCTTAATTAAGACAGTTCTTAACAGGCATAACCACAGGCCAACCCAATGTAACTAACCTTTCATTGAGATGCTTGTCAGGTGATTCAAGGTTGTATAAAACTGACCATCAAAGCTAAGCCATCACACAGGTCTAGTTCCTGGCTCATGGGAGGAAGAAAAAATGTCTGGCTTTGACGGTCCATATTGAGTGACATATTGTGCATGGCTGGTACACAGATTCAGTTGAAGAATTGATGTCACTAGAAAATATTTTCCATCATGGAATAGTTTCCATCATGGAAATTTCAAGGTGACAGGAGTTGAAGTTGACAGTGTTCCTCCCTCTAACACACAGCAATGTCCCTGTATACTCTTTCCCATTTCCTTTTCCTTGTAGGACTTACCTACAGGCCTAGTAAGTCTACAGGCTTCTCTCAGAGTGCCTAGGTGAAAATTAGTCAGACAATCTCTTTCTGTCCCTTGTGGACCCTGGTCTTGTTGCTGCTGAGGAGCACTGAGAAGATCTAATCAACATTTGGTTAATGTCACATCCGTTTGAAGGCTTCCACTTGTAAAACTGTGAGTTTTACAGACTACAGTGTACCTGATCACCTCCTAGCAATCCTTCTGTTGTGGCCTCTTTTGTATTTTGTTAATATTTAAATTATTACCAATAATACTATTTAGAGAAATTTTTTTTTCTCTACCCATTCAATATAAATGATATAAATGGTACCAGCCTCTCCCACAGAGGCAAATTATGTGGTACAATGACAGTCTCCAGGACAAACACGAGGTTTAGTCTTGTTTGGAAACAATCTGTAAATTGAAGTTTAGTTGCCATCTGTGTGTAGGGATGCTAACATCAGACTTACGGAACTATCCATGTTGCAATTCTTCGCAAATGATAGCGACCTGTGGTTTTGTTTTTATTAAATTAACTCAATAAATTAAGGTGCTAAATGCACAAAGATGGTCATGAGCATAATCTCAGAAGATTCTGGTGTTTTCTCCAATGCACTGTCCAGTCGGATGGAGGGACTGTGTGCCTCTCACCAAACACATCGCAAACTTGAAAATACTGGGGTTGTCACTGATGAACATCATCTTAGAGTAAATATTTCCAATTGTCAGCAAATCAAACACCAGAATGGCAGGAGGTGACTGGTATTTGGAAGACAACTATGAACAATTAGTTGTAATTACAAGAGCAATTTGAAATTTAAAAAAACCTCAAATGGTTTAATGACATGAAAGTTACTGTTTAAAAGTCAGAATTTCAAATTCAGAAGCTAAACATCTTTGGAACCTCATAGTTAAATCTTACTCACTGTTCAAAGCAGTGAAGTGCTTTGCACAAAGTCAAACTTTCAATACAACGTGGATACTGTGGGGTGGATTTAAGCTCTTGTACTAAACACAGACCATGAAATGGGCTTTTCTGTAGTATATAATGGTCTAACCTCTCTTCAGAACTTATTCATTTAAGATTTTACTTTTGGTCGTGTATTCATGTGTGTCTAAGTGCATGTTTGTGCATATGAATGAAATGCCTGAGGAGGCAGGAAAAAGTCATTGGCTTTTATTGAGTTATAGGTACTTGTGAGGCACCCTAGATGGGTACCAGTGACCACACTGCCATCCTCTGCAAGAACAATAAGTGAGCTTACTTACCAAACCATCTCTACAGCCCCAATTTACTCATTTAATGTAGCTATGAATACTGAGACAACATTCTTTCTTAGTTACTTTTCTGTTGCTCTGACAAAAGCAACAAAGATGCATTTGACTCTCTGTTTGAAGCTACAGTCCATTATTTGGGACTTGGGCCATCTGGTCACATTGTATGTGCAATCAGAAATCAAAATGTGATGCATCTTTGCTCCTAGCTTGTTCCCTTCAGTTTCCACTTCCCAGGACCTCAGCTGAGAAACAAAGACTACAAAGGAGGGGGATGTGTTTTCTAATTGACCTAATCAAGATAATCCCCTGGGGGTGCACCCTAGCTCTGCCTCCCAGATGACTCTTGATATCATTAAGTTCTCAATTGGTAATAACCATCACAGAAGCCATGTTCACCTTAGTGATGCCCTATGTTTCCTCTAGGTTGCTCTAATATCTGAAAAGAGGTTCAGGTTGGCTTTTGGAACTAGAATATTACAAAAATATAATTAGTAGAGGTATTTCTGTCATGTCCCCATTATACTGTAAAATATGAAAATCGCTGATGAATGTTCTGTTACATGGGACTCCTTTTATTGCTTGACATGACCTGGATCAAGAGCTGTAATTGAGTCTGGGTATAGTGACCCATACCTTTAATCCCAACACTGAAGTGTCAGAGGCAGGCAGATCTCTGTGAGTTCAAGGCCAGCCATGTCGACATAGTGAGTTCTATGTCACTTTGGGCTATATAGAGAGACGTCTTAAAAAACAAAACAGAACAAACGAACATCTGAAATTAATCCCTAGATAATGAGGACAACTAAAAGTGATATTAATGATAGACAATGTTTATACTTGACCACAAATAAGGCAATAATGGGGTATTTATTGATCCCTAGTGTAGCAGCACCAGTAAGTAAAGGATAGGAAGTGTCAGTTCTTTCCTGAAGTCACATGGGTATGCTTACTTCACACCATTAACGGTGCTCCTGGATGCAAAAACTGACCTAGCTTCCTGAACACTCCAGGATGGCTCACCTGTACAATGATGCTAAGATTCCCTGATAGAAAAGACAGACATTGCACTGATTTTTGTACACACACACACACACCCACACCCACACACACACGCATGCATGCACTCATGTGCGCACATACACACACACACAAACACACAGAGGGAAGGGGTCATAGGACTGGGACATTGGTTTCTGTTATGCTTTCAAGCTATGGAAAACAGGTTTCATATGACTGAAAATTCAGGTTCATTTCAAGGCCCATCTAGTTCACCCTTCACAGGAATCTGCCTTTTAGAAGGTCAAAGTTTCTGCTCCCCTGGACTTTGTGGCATTTTCATTTCTTTGGAGCTCCAGAAAAGATAAAATCCACAGTCTGACACTCTCATCCCTCCCCATGCCACCCTGACAGAGCACTCAACCTCAATATTTATTCACAGAGTGACAGTATTTCAACATAACAGAGGACTGTATGGGTATTTTCACTGCATTTTTATGGGGAGCTGTATCTTCTCCTCATTTCCTCCCCTGATACTGTAACAATCTTCCCTAAGTTAAATATGTAACAAATTGCTCAAAGGACCTTATTCTCAGGCTCTTTTAAACCATCATTAAATATCTTCATGCTGCCTGACAACTATTTCTCATCAGTGTGTGACCTTAGAGCCTGGTGCAGAGGTTTGCAGTGGGGTCACACAGAGCCAGGCATAATCTGGAAAGGACTGCATTTGCAAGATCTGCATAATGATGCCACAGAAAGGGGCAGGCAGAAGCACACACTCACATAACAGAAAGCCTGTTTAGCAATGGACTTGTCTCTACCCCAGTTTCAGGTAGAGTAAAGATCTATGATGACATCTGATAGACAGCATGAGAGACTGGGAGATGGGAAGGAGTTGGGAGAAAGGCTAGATAAGGAAAATGAAAGCAGGAAGAGGCTGGAGGCTGAGTAATAAAGAAGACTGAGAAAGCTACAGTGAAGGAATATCTGGGCAAGTCTTAAATTCACTTATTGATTTATTCTTTTGTTGATCTAAGGCAAGGACTGTATAATGGTGGTAAAATCTCTCAGATTCACAATTGCTGAGGAGGACAGGTTTCAGAGGCCTGAGCCCTGAGGCCACTCTATGCATCTGCTATATAGCAGATGCAAAGGGTACTATAGCAAACTGGAAAGGGGGAGTTCATGGATGAACAATTTAGGGCTAAGTCACACTGCAAAAGGTGCCAGAAACTGGGGTTGGTGAAGCACATTCCAAAGAGAGAATGGGCAAACCACAGACAGGATATTCTGGATGAAATATGAACCAATAAATATATTTAATATTTTCAATAATTGTAACTATCTCAATATATTGATCTTTGCATTTTCTTTAAGACATTCAACAAAATGTGATAAAATGCTACAGTTGAATCTGTTGTATGTCTGCTCTAACAAACAGCCATTTGCTTTGACATAGTCTCTGTGGTGTTAAGCAAACATCCCTAAGACCTACAAACAGTTTGTGTCTGTGAACCCAGCAGATAAGTGGGCCTCACCTACTGTACCATTTCAAAAATAAAATTCACTTGGGTCTGAGGTGATAACTCACTTGGTAAAGTGCTTGCCTCACAAGTATGAGGACCTCGGTTTAGACTCACAGAACTCATAAAAAAAGTTGGGCACCGTGGTGCACATTTGTAATCCTAGCAAAGATGGGAGACTGAGACATGCAGATCTCTGGAAGATTAGTGGCTATTTAGTTTAACCTACTTGACGAAACTCCAGAACAATGAGAAGCTCTGTTCAAACAAAAGATAGAAGGTACCCTAAAATCTCCAACACCACTTTCTGGCTTCTACCTGCACATACACACACACATTTACACTTACATAAGTGTACACATGCACATACACAAACAAATCACCTAGATTCTTGAACTATATTTAACTCCAAGAGACAACAAGATAGTACATTATAGTGCTATTTTGACATTTTCCATTTTTGGTGTGACTCCAGACATGTAGATGCTTATAAAAATCAGTAAACAGAGAGAAGAATGTTTTGATCAATCTTTAGTAAATAACTTAGTTCAGCCAATATTTCTTGGTAGTATGCATACCACTACCTACAGGGTTATTTCCTATGTTAGACTTCCCAGTAGGATCTATATTGTGCATTATAAGTGATGAAGTTCTCCTTATAATGGAATGAATGAATTATTTGTAGGATTTTAGAACCTCATTCATTCATTAATTCTTTCATTCAAATCCAGAAAATATGAAGTATCTACAAAGCTGCTTGGAATAGAGACACCATCTCCTTACAGGTCAAGAGGCAGGCTTCTAATCTTGCTTTCCGTGCTCATTGCCAATAGAGTTCCAGATAAATTCCTTCATTGCTCATGCCCAGTTTCCTTATAGGTGAAATGAAACAACTGGACCACATGGTCTTCAGGGAGACATATTCATAGTTGAAAAAAAACACTTATTATGCACATTTGAGGTCCAGAGTTCAGATCTCCAACACTCACATAAAAGCCAGATAGTCAAAGCGTACCAACAGTAATCCTCGTACTTATGAGGCAAAGACAAGGACTCTGGAATAAGCTGGTAGATTAGACTACCAGAAACAGTCAGGTCTGGCTGGGATCAATAGAACTTACATTATAAATTAAATTGGAAAGCTAATGAAGAAAATACCTGACACCTACAGCGTTGGACTATACTGGTGGCAAGTGTTTCCAGTGTCATTCTGACCCTGTCCCATGCCGCTCTGACTTCTAGCATTTACTGGAAATCCATAGAAAAAAGGGTCAAGCCAGCATTGGAGCTGGAGGAACTGTTGAGCAGAGCACAGTCAAGCCCTTTTTAAGCTTCATGTTTATTTATTTATTTTTAATAATTGCGGACATATAGAAGAGTTGCAGGAATAAAGAACTGATATAGGTATGAGTAATTTGCATTGGTGTGGATTTTACAGTCAATTTTGTTATATGTATATGTATTTCTGATCTTGATTAAGGTATTGTGATTGTGTAGTTCATTTAAAAATGTAATGTATAATTAAGAAATATAGGTTAATGGTTAATCATCAATAATAGTCAAGCTTGTAGTCATGTTAGTTAGATTTTCTAGATATATAGAGATACATTTCAGTTAGATAGACATTCTTCATATCTTTCAAAGACTGCAAAATATGGCATTTAATGTTTTAATAACTTAGGACTTTTCATGACAATGAGACATATCTGCTCCTGGTGGCACCAATCTACTTCGAGAGGAAGATGGGCATCGAAGAGGATCCTTATGGAGTTGGATAGCCATTTGGGCAATAAACTGCTCTTGCCTGGACTGTTGCATAAAATGGACACAGAGAACCCGCAGAGAGAGGACTGCTGAACTTGCCCAAAGGTGAGACGGTCTTTTGGGGTTCATGACTCATGAAAGAGTCTGCGAGACATTCTGCAGGACACAGCAGATAGTGACTGAACTGTCTTTGAAATTTCCTGCTTCATGGAAATGTCTGCTGGATACTATGGGCCTGAAGGCTGAAGATGGATGCCCCAACCTTACAAAAGAACTTTGGGTGACTGTCCAGGCAGCAAGATGTCTCTGTCATTTCTAGAGTTTTCTTATTTCTTGTTTACTTAGGTAGTATTATATCCTTCTGGAGTCTTTGATGGAGTTGAAGAATGAATAGATAGTTATAGTTTTCCTTAGTTATGATAAAAGATAAAATAGATATAAATATTGTAACTGTAATTCTTGCTTGATAACTGTTTTGCTATATGTAATTTTACTATGTTAAAGTTAAAGCCTTTCTTTTTTGTTTAAACAGAAAAAGGGGAAATGATGTGGGAATGATTTCTTATTAATAAAGAAACTGCCTAGACCCATTTGATAGGCCAACCCTTAGGTAGGCGGAGTAAACAGAACGGAATGCTGGGAGAAAGAAGCTGAGTCAGGGAGTCGCCATGATTCTCCCACTCCAGACAGACGCAGGTTAAGATCATTCCTGGTAAGCCAGCTCGTGGGCTACACAGATTAATAGAAATGGGTTAGATCAATATGTAAAAGCTAGCCAATAAGAAACTAAAACTAATGGGTCAGGCAGTGTTTAAAAGAATACAGTTTCCGTGTAATTATTTCAGGTAAAGCTAGCCGTGCGGGTGGCCGGGTGCCGGGACGCAGCCCGCTGCTCTTACTACAACAAAGAACTTTCCCCTGGGCCCTTCAACCAACATTTTCCTCATCATACAAGCATCAAAAGTAATAAACTTGCATTACCATAATAATAATCACTAAGCTACAGACTATTATAATTCTAGTTTCTCCCCTTATATATCTTTCATATTCCAAGTCCAAACCTCAGAAGTGTGTTTGTTTGTATCTGGGCTCTTAAAATATGCTAGCCAAGCACTCTTTCACTAATTTCCAAACCCAAATTTAAAAGACCTGCTTTGAATTGAGGATATGTAGTTCTGTTTTGGATTGTTTGTTTGTTTTGTTTTTTTTTAAGACATCATTTCTCTGTGTAATGGTCCTAGCTGTCCTGGAACTAGCTCTTGTAGACCAGGCTGACCTCAAACCCATAGAGATCTGCCTGCCTCTGTCTCTGCCTCTTGAGTGCTGGAATTAAAGGCATGTGCCACTACCACCCAGCTGTAGAACTACTTTTGTATGGCTCCAAAGTACACAGCATTGTTCAGTTCAATGTTCCCCAAGAAGCAACGGTTCATGACAGCCAAGCCATTGATACTCTGTGCCTCTGCAACCCCAAACCAAGAATAACAGCTGAAAGAGAGGCTGTTGACAGAAATACTTAATGAAATAATATGTGACTAAATGACGAGTTAGAACAAACTACGTTCATTTTTACAGGAAACAACAATACAACCAGTCGTAGAGGGATTCTTCTAAATGCTAACTTCATCTTATTTCCTCTTGGAACTTTCATATCACCTATTAGACAAGAATCAGATTTAAAGTGTTATGAATATTGGTGATAAAGATCTCAGTACCATCAGTATCTGTTGCGACAATTCTCAAGATTAAGGATAACTGCTCTTTCCATGAATTTACCTAAGTATAGCACATTAGCATGCTTATCACCAAATATCACCAGTAGCCTTGTAACTAGATTGAAGTTTTGATTCAAAATTTTTCAATATGATTACATGAAATTCCTTGTAGCACTCAGTAAGCAACTGTATGGTAACTTTTCCTTGGTATACAATATTACCTAGACACTAACATTAAAACACAATACTCTTTACATTAGTCTGCTTGATGCTAATCCTTTTAATCTGCTATTATTTAATAGAAAATAAAATTTTCTATGGGAAAATGAATTTGGGGTAGTTTCTCTACTTAACTTTTAAGACTGCTCCATGGTCTACTAATCTTTACTTTTTTAAGCAGTTTTGTGAGGTGCTCATGTGAGGGGTGTAGGTGCGTGTGTATGTGAGGATTAGAGGAGGGTCTCAGATGTCATTCCTCAGACACCTTCCACCTTCGACATGAGACTTCTCAGTAGAGCGCAGCTTTCCCAAAAGGCTGGTTGGGCAGTAAGCTCCAGACAGCCACCTTTGCCTGACTTCTGCCATGCATGCCACTGTGCTTGTCTTTTCACATTGGTCTCATGATCCAAACACAGGCTCGCATTGTTTTTCGGTAAGGGTCTTCTTTGATAAGCATTCCCCCAGGCCTTCTCTGACCTTTCAGCTTCCAGAAATAGTGCATATTTCTTTTTTGAACAGGTTATTCTTTCAGTGTTTTGATTTGATTGTGGCCTTCAAGTACGGAAAACACAGCAGCACTCCATAAGCTACTCAATAAAACCTGCCCTCAATATAATCAGAACAGAAGTGTGGATAGGAAAGCCATTGGTTCCATATTCCTTATGCTTTCTGGCTACCTTTCCAACCATCATTCATTCTCACACACAACAGATTCTGCCAGCCAACACGCTACTCTGCAAAAGACAACTGGCTCTCCTGCCTCAATGCCCCTCCCTGGCTTCCCAAAGCAGTACCTCATGCTATGAACCAAGTTATTTTTCAATAGTTTTAGGCCAACATCTGATGGGTAGAATAGAGGTCTACAATCAAAAACAATTTGCTCCTTAACACAAGTGTGTCCATACTATACACTCATCTGGAAATAAACTAAACACAAATATACCTTGTCATGGAGAAGTTCAGGTTTATGAGAAAGAGGAAGTGGCTCACTTAAGACCACAAGAGGAAAGTCCCTGTGGGAAGCCTTGATATTTCACAATAAAAAGATCAGACTGGTTTTTACAAAATCAATTGATTCAAAACTGAATTCAAAAGGTGACAGCAGCATCAGATACCACAATCCAGGCCACGATGGCTGTTCTCATGGTTGAAACCATCTAATGGAAGCCAAGTACACTCAGGGACCAAGCATGTCAGCTTGATTACCATCACTGTGGCACTGTGATCTTTAAATGTGCTCTAGTCTCATCAGTCATCCTACCCTCCATGCCAAGAGGGTTCTCATCTTGTCTAGTTAGCCTGTGATGTCTGGCCCATGTCCCATGCTGTTGACTCTGCTAGAATGAACCATTTAGGCTTACATTTTTCTGGACATGAACTTGGACTGGTGTTTTGCTCTTGTTTTTCTATACCCAGTGATAAGGAAATTGAGGCTAATACACCTCTCTGATTCAGCACTTTATTCACAGACCCAGGTGCAGTATCTGGTACATGATGAGTAGTAAATGAATACAATACCATTTTTATCTGAGGAAAACAATATTTTATAACCAGAAAACCCAAGCCATATAATATTTAATAAGGGCTGTCTTAGTATAAATAGAAAACCAGTTATCCTTATAATTATTTTTTAAGCATGTATACTTTCTTCAATGAGGTTACCAAAAAGTGATACCACCCACTCTATTACCACTCTGTTAGCTACAAAATAATGTTCAAGAGGGAGCTCTAGCATTCCTGGTACTTCCAGGTGAGTTCTGCTTCTGTGTCTAAAGCCATCTCCATATGTCTTAAAGAACAGAGTATTTGATGCTCATTGCCTGTGTACCAGGTATCCAGACAGAGGACATTGTGGACTTTGAACCCCATACATCTTGATAACCCCTAGATGAGCCTACACAGTTTCTACTGTAAGGACTTTCTGTGAAGTTATATTACAAGAAGCTGGAATCTCATACATCATAAGAACTGAACTTCCTGTCTTCTGGTGTTTTCTGAAGGGATCTGGTGACATAAAGTCTCCTCATGACTATTTACATGACCTGTCTCCTTCATACACAGTGAGGACTTCATTTTGATATCGGATGAAGTAAGCCTTAATTGTTTTTTAGGGCGTTATAACTGCCATGGCATCCATAATCAAATACCTCTTCACGAATGGCCTTTTGCAACCTAATATTTTCACTGAATATGGGCTTCAGTTTTCTTTCTATAATACTTCTGGAGTGCTCTCTCTCTCTCTCTCTCTCTCTATCTATCTATCTCTATCTCTATCTCTCTCTGTCTCTCCACCACTTCCTTCAGTCTGTTAAACATATTATTAATATATTTAAGTATAAATACACCTCTGAAGGAAATAATATGTTTAAATGGTGCAGTTTTTTTCAAAGTAAGAACATCTTATGTTTTTCAGCATTAACAAAAAAAAAGAACACACACACACTCAGCACTAATAACAGTACAGAACAAACCCACATACACTCAGCATTAACAACACTACAGAACACACCCACATACTCTCAGCATTAACAACACTACAGAACACCCACATACACTCAGAGTTAACAACAGTACAGAACACACACACACAAACTCAGCATTAACAACACTACAGAACACACACACACACACACTCAGAGTTAACAACAGTACAGAATGCACAAACACATACACACATACACTCAGCATTAACAGAACAGAATGCACACACATAAACCCATACACTCAGCATTAACAACAGTACAGAACACACACACTCAGCATTAACAACAGTACAGAACACAAACACACACACTCAGCGTTAACAACAGTACAGAATACACATACACACACTCAGTATTAACAACAGTACAGAACACACATACACACACACACACATTCAGCATTAACAACGGTACAGAACACACACACATACACACACACACACACTCAGCATTAACAATAGTACAGAACGCACACACTCAGCATTAAGAACAGTACAGAATGCACACACACACACACACACACACACAATCAGCATTAAGAACAGTATAGAACACACATACACTCAGCATTAACAACAGTACAGAACGCACACACATACACACACACACTCAACATTAAGAACAGTATAGAACACATACACAGACACACTCAGTATTAACAACAGTACAGAACACACACACACACACACACACACACACTCAGCATTAACGACAGTACAGAACACACATACACAGACACATGTGATAAAAATAGATTGTGTTCTCCTGGGTAATTGCTACTCTATTATTGGCAGGATCTGTTATGTGTCTGTAACCTCTTTTCAAGTCACCTTCAACAGTGTGTTTCATTAAAAAAATTTATTTTTCTCTCCCAGGAAAAATTATTATTCATCTTTAGAGAGAACATCTTGTCAAGTGGTGCCATTCAGCAAAATAAGGAAAACATCACTGCCAAAGCACAGCAAATGTGATTACCCAGGCCAAGGAGAACCCCGTAATTAGATCATTTCCATGGTAACAACCTAATTACATGTGTAAAGCAGTAAGAGCTGAGCTGCACATTGAATATGTTAATACTATTGTCTATGCTGTAATGTTTCTGCTACTTAGCTTCTCTCAAATATAAAATATAAACCATGTAGATAAATTTTAACTCTGCTAAGTGAATAAAAAGTTGCTGTGTCACTGTGTATTGCATTTACATTGCATATTAATGAATTATTGGGATAGCCACTGTTTATAATTAACATACACCTATATTTTTAAACTAGAAAGAATTAGAATGAATGCTTCATTACGTATATTGGTAACAAATGTGTAAGAGCATGTAAAAAGCCAAATGTCCAAAACAGCACATTCTGGAATTTCACATGGTACAAAAATTATTTATTTTTGCCCAGCAATCTTGTCTACTTCCAATATTCAGGAGGATAACTATATGTTTTTCTTTGAGTTCACCTTCTTATTTAGCTTCTCTAGGATCACGAATTATAGGCTCAATGTCATTTATTAATGGCTAGAAACCAAATATGAGTGAGTACATTTCATGTTCATCTTTTTCGATCTGGGTTACCTCACTCAGAATAGTGTTTTCTATTTCTACCCATTTGCATGCAAAATTCAAGATGTCATTGTTTTTTACCACTGAGTAGTACTCTAATATGTATATATTCCACACTTTCTTCATCCATTCTTCCATTGAGGGGCATCTAGGTTGTTTCCAGGTTCTGGCTATTATAAATAATGCTGCTATGAACATAGTTGAACAAATGCTTTTGTAGTACGATTGGGCATCTCTTGGGTATATTCCCAAGAGTAGTATTGCTGCATCCTGAGGTAGGTTGATCCTGAATTTCCTAAGAAACTGCCACACTGCCTTTATTAGTGGTTGCACAAGTTTGCATTCCCACCAGCAATAGATGAGTGTACCACTTACTCCACAACCTCTCCAGCAAATGCTATCATTGGTGTTTTTGATTTTAGCCATTCTGACAGGTGTAAGATGGTATCTCAACGTTGAACTTGGGAGTGGGGGTAGGATGGGGGTAAGGGAAGATGGGGAGAGAAAAGTGAGAAGGGGAGGATGGGGAGAAATTGGGAGAATTGGATGGTTGGGATAGAGGAAGGGTGGACATGTGAGCAAGGAAGTATATATCTTACTGAAGGGAGTCAAAATCTTAGGGTTGGCAAGAGATTTGACTCTAGAGGGGTTCCCAGTTGTCCATGGAGATGTCCCCAGCCAGTTCCTTGGGCAGCTGAGGAGAGGGAGCCTGAAATGCCCCGATCCTATAGCCACACTGATGAATATCTTGCATATCACCATAGAACCTTCACCTGGCGATGGATGGAGATAGAGACAGAGACCCACACTGGAGCACCAGATGAGCTCCCAAGGTCCAAATGAGGAGCAGAAGGAGGGAGACAGAAGTCAGGACCATGAGGGGTACACCCACCCACTGAGACAGTGGGGCTGATCTAATAGGAGCTCACCAAGGCCAGCTGGACTGGGACTGAATAAGCATGGGATCAAACCAGACTCTCTGAACGTGCTGGTCAATGAGGGCTGTCTGAGAAGGCAAGGACAATGGTACTGGGTTTTGATCCTACTACATGTACTGGCTTTTTGGGGGCCTAGTCTGTTTGGATGCTCACCTTCCTAGACCTGGATGGAGTGGGGAGGACCTTGGACTTCCCACAGGGCAGGGAACCCTGACTGCTCTTTGGAGTGGAGAAGGAGGGGGAGGGGAGTGGGGGGAGGGGGAGGGAAATGGGAGGCAGGGAGGAGGCGGAAATTTTTAATAAAAAAATTTAAAAAAATTATTTATAAGAATAATCAACGATAGGATAAAGCAATTTCATTTTTAAAACTATATATTCTTTATTTACAGTAGTGAATCATTTTTGTGATCTAGTATTATTAATTTAAAGGCCTGCTGAGATATCTTTTAATGTTTCATGTGATCTGTGCCCAGTCTGGCAGGCAATGGAGAAGTTACACCAACATGATTTCATTAATAGAAGATTGGGTTTGTTTTTTGAAGTTATGAGACGTGTCTGCTGCTAGCAACTTCTTAATGTCATTTCCAAGTCTTTAAACATGTCTCTGTTCACGTCAGCTGAGTCATTTGACAGCATCTCCACCAGTCTCAGACATCCACTAGTCTTCATCTTTCCTGACTATAAAGGTTAACTTATGTCATTGCTATAAGCAAGAATCTGACAAGAGGGCCAGGTGGTGCTGGTGCGTGCATCTAATCCCAGCACTCCAGAGGCAAAGGCAGGTGGATCTCCATGAGTCTGAGGCCAGCCTGGTCTACAAGAACTAGTTCCAGGATGGGACCAGCTCCAAAGCTGCAGAGAAAACATGTCTTGAAAAACAAAACAAAACAGAATAATCTGACAAGAAACAAGGAAGGGGTTATTTTGGCTCACAGGATGTGGCAGCAGGATGCTTCTTTAGTCTAGCAACAAAGAGAGCACAAAAAAGTGAGTGGGTTAGGCTATAAACTCTCAGGCATCAAGTGTCAACTCCCTTATTGGCAAGGTTCCACATCCTCGAGGTATTGCAACCTTACAAAAACCAACACCATCATTTAGGGCTCACTGATCAAACATGGGAGCCTCTGACAGAGTATTTTACACTCAGTTTTCCATGGTTTACAGAGTTAAGGATGGCCAGAGATGAGAGATTGCTGAGGATTGTCCTTCCTACTACTTATGCCCAGACATGCACGATCAGATTCCATGGAAAACCCTTTGTGTGCATATTTGAGGGGAAGGATGTGTGGTCTTTTCACCTTCCAACTGGTCTGTGTCTGTGAGTCAAGCATGCCATTTTCAATTCTCATTCTTACTCCTTTCTATCCATCACAAACAGCCAAGTAATTGTTCTCTTGCTGAGGAAGTCGGGGAAAGTTTAAAAGGGACCATAGCTATTTTTAGGGTAGAGATGCAAAAAATATTGTCAGTAAAATCTGAGTGCTTTCCCAGGGATCAGACTCTCTCTCTCTCTCTCTCTCTCTCTCTCTCTCTCTCTCTGACAGACAGACACACACACACACACAATCTGCCAATGAAACAGAAAATAATACATTACCATCAGAAGCCCATTCAAAGGGTCCCTTTAAACAGATGAACATGTTATCTGTGGCTTGAGCAGGAAAACTAGCTGGGAAGAACCAACTTCATCAAGAAAAATAGTATCTGGAGGAGAACTAGAACTTGATGCACAAAATTAACAGGGCTTTGACCCAGGTCTTTTTTTGTCAGGGGTTGATAAGTTGTATGAGTCACTTTCCTTCTGAGGCCCCAATGTCCTTATCTGTTAGGCAAGAGCATGGGCCTTGATGACGTACTGTTGAGTCGTCAATGAGCCTAACATTCTGATCCTATGGCTGTCACATGAGAGGAATCAAGTTTCATACCTTTCCTCTTACATTCCCAAAGAGGCATTAGGCCAGGATGCTAAGTTTACTGCAGGCTCTACTTCTGTTCAGCTACTCACATGGGACACACTCAAATTGTTGGGATACAGAAAAGAAGGCTGATGGGAGACAAGATCTCTCCATTCATTCTTATCCAAATCACACAGCCCTTCAACCTCCTTTCTTCTCCTATTGATTGGTGACTATGGAATGACTATCTGGAGACGGAGGCAATAAGTGGATCTGCTTTGCCAGCTGGATCTTATTTAACAGTGTCAAGAATCAGTGTCCCTTTGAATTTTTCTCAGCAGTTCTGCCCCACATTCAAAAACCTTAGACAACTTTTTTTTTACCCAAAAATTAAAGTCCATCAATCTTTCTAAACACCTTAAATCCAGCTGTGATTTTTTTCTTAGTTCTATCTCCCTCTGCCCTTATTTCCAGACCTCATTAGATCTCCCATCTAGCCAAATGTCCCACAGATCCACAGTCTGTTTTTCTCTACCCTGGTGCTTTGTTCATGAACCTGGCTCATGAAAGATGCTTGACAAGAGTTTGAAGTTAGACTCTTGAGCTATCCCCCATCAAACCATTCTCTCAACCAAGATTTCAGGTATAAGCTCACCCCTTCTATGATGCTCCCCCTTGCTCTGTGAGTTCTAGGTTTATGTTATCTTCTAATCTACAACATTTGTACCATAACATGTCATATTGGGTCTACAGTTCTGATAACTACTGCCAAATGCCAAGCAAACATTTTGTAAAGGAAGACTGAATTTCTAATACTGTGTAACCTAGCCCATTCAGGTCCTCCCTCATGTGCCACTTATCAGTAGGTTGACAGGCTAGACAAGGTTCTCAGAGCACTTCTGCTGCCTGAATGAATGTCACCCTATTATACCATCATTGCCTAGTAAAACTGAAATTGTAAGAATTCCAAGGCAGTACAAGAAACTTTCCGAAAACTGCCATAAAGAGATGGTCTTTCATTATACATGTCTATTGGCATTTATCATATTACTATTATCATTTCTTTATGTATGTTTCTCCACTTAAACAGTGAATTCGTGTCCACAAAGAAATAATCGATGTTTACATTTTGAATAATCCTATACTCACTAAAATTTCCGTAAAATACTAAATATTCAGTGAATATAAAGGGTAAAGTCTAATTTGGTTGCGTGTCCCTCTCTCAAATGTAAAACAATTTCTGACAATTTAAGAGGAAGATCTAACACTGAGTTATTTTGTGAGTCCATCATCTAAGTCATACTTAGGGTCAGGGGTAGAATTATATATAAGCATGTGTTATTTGTGCCAAGAGCAGATATGGAAAATAGATTGATTTCTGAAGATCAAAGATAAAAATGAACATAGTACTTTCATCAAAAATAAAGACAGAGCAGGAAGAAAAGGGTACAGGGAGAAGATAAGCGGTATAGGGTGTGCAGAATCAACCAAAATGAAATCAGTATGGGAATCCTATGGGGAGACCCATTACCTTGTAAGTTAATTTAGCAACAAAAATAAAGCATTTTTAATGTATAATAAAAATTAAAAAGGAAAGCTAAAATAATAAAGTCAGAGTCAGTAAATCAAAGTCTCAAGGAGATCAATCAACTTAGAATTTATTGATATTAATATGTTCTTTAAAAAAAGGTGTAATGAAGATATTATCAGATAACCAGTGTTGACACTATTTGTCATAAAAGTTTGTACTATAAAGATTATAGAGGGTATTTCACACTGTTGGGTTAATAATAACAAAGAAATTCAAGTCCTACAGACGAATGAAGATCACATAAAAAAAAGTCTAGACAATGGATACATTATTCTTCATTCTAAACTGCTTTAAAGTATAGCTATTATTTAAATAAACAAGTAAACCAAATGTGATGCAATGGTCATAACACTGGGAGGAATTAAACACATGACAATGAAACCTAGAGGATGTGACTTGTCAGAAGCCATGGCACTTCTGACAATGATTGTGAAGAATTGTTATAACAATGCAGAAGTCAGTCATACACTCTAGAATCCATACAGAAAGTGCTGAAATCATGAATAAATTAGAAGAAAACTAAAAGGACTAACAAAATACCCAATAAACCCAAGAGAAGGCGGGGACAAAATAAAACAAAAATGAAAATGGCACATGCCTAAGATGAATAGCCGTAAAAACTGATGGCCAGTAGTTTCTACTAAAGTTGATGGAACTAAATTGTATAATTAGATGGAAAGTTTTTTGTACTGGCTATAAAAGCATGACTCAACTTCAAGTATTACAAAGAATTAAAAAGGTCAAAGGTAACATAACATGATATAACACATAAAGCATGATTTCAAAAAAGCAAAAGTGACTATGTTGATATTTGACCAGGTGGTTGTCAGAACAGAGACTCTGGCCAGAAATGAAGTGCGTCACTTAAGAAGTGAAGTCATCAGAGTACATCATGAAACATGACAGTCCTAAGTGTTTATGAGATTAATATCAGATCTTCCAGATACATGATTGCAGAAATCAGTAGAATTGCACAAATAAATAAATAAATAAATACACAACTGGACTTGAAGATTTTATTAGTCCCATGTTAGTAATTACTGAAGGCACAAAAGAATTATCAGTGAAGATATATGATCATTAAGTAGCTTAAAGTTATTAATTCAATTAGTATTTTAATTTAAAAAATTCCTACATAATTCACATAATCTTAAACAGAACATTCAGGAGCTAAAGTAATGGGTTTTGAAGTGAAGGGTAAGTTAAAAGTTCTTTGCTATAGTGAAATACATTTAGAAATTAGTGACAAATCAACACTCAAAAATTTTCTAACCATTTCTAAGTGAAAGAGCACATCATATAACCAAATTGTTCAACAATGTCAAAATGAATATGCATAAATGCAACTATAATCAATTCACAAAGTATCAAAATTATGATTAGAAAATGGCAATATCATATAGTTAATGCTCTAAATATTTGCTTTAAGAAGTTAAGAATTAAATAAGAAGGTCCCTTTTATTCAATGTCCCCCTTAATGTCTGTGTTGCTGGGGTTATACATAGGAAGTGGTCTCCTGTGCCCATGTGACTGAAATCCCAAGGTCCAAATCAGGAGCAGAAGGAGAGAGAGCACAAGCAAGGAACTCAGGACGGCGAGGGGTGCACCCACATACTGAGACATTGGGGATGATCTATCGGGAACTCACCAAGGCCAGCTGGACTGGGTCTGAAAAAGCATGGGATAAAACCGGACTCCCTGAACATAGCAGACAATGAGAACTGCTGAGAAGTCAAGAACAATGACATCGGGATTTGATCCTACTGCACGTACTGGCTTTGTGGGAGCCTAGGCAGTTTGGATGCTCACCTTACTAGACCCAGAAGGAGGTGGGTGGTCCTTGGACTTCCCACAAGGCAGGGAACCCGGATTGCTCTTTGGGCTGATGAGGGAGGGGGACTTAATTGGGGTAGGGGGAGGGATATGGGAGGCGGTGGAGGGGAGGAGGCAGAAATCTTTAATAAATAAATAAATAAATAAATAAACAAATAAATAAAAAGAATTAATAAGAAAATTAAAGAAAATAAATGGAATAATAGAAACAGTAGTAAACAAACAAAAAAAATGAGTGTCATGGAACAATTGTTCTTCTAAAGGCTCAGAGACATGTTGGACCACTGAAGAGGCACAGAGAGAGAAAACAGTTTGACAACATCCAGAAGGATCAAGAGAAGAATCCACGCATCCTATTGAAGGGTAATGCTAGAATATTAGGATGATTTAGACAAATTTGAGAAAGCCTTTAGAGTATGTCAGTTGCCATCTGGAATGGCAAAAATTAGAAAAACTGACTAGATCTATAGACATAGAGACAATACCTCTGCTTGACATTGTCCCTATAAAGGCACCCATTTCCAAACAACTTTGGTTGTGAATTCTGACAAACATCAGTGAGAAAATTAATACATAAAAACTTGCTGTATGTTTACACTTTATCCACAAACATGGGGAGAATTATTTTTAGTCATATCATTTATATTTATACTAAGATCCCAACATCCTTAAGAAATGACATGCAGGAGCTGAAGACCCACCTTGCTGGTTAAGACCACTTACTGCTCTTCTAGCAGACTCAAGTTCAATTTCCAGCACTGGCAGCTCCAGGTACCTTTCTCTGGTCTCCGCATTCACCTGTACTCACATGCACGTGGCCCCCTCTCACACATAGGCACACATACATATAAGTAAAAAAAAAGTAAAATTTAAAATTTCATATAAAACTTAAATAGTTAAACTGGCCAGATGTTACTGAAGAAGATGAAGAATTTCATATAAAGTCAACTAGGGAGACATCGAGTAGCCATTAACTAAAATACTGTGCAATTAATGTATAAATTATCAAATTGTCCCGCAAATTCAAATGATGACCATAAAAGGTCTAACTTCCTTCTATTTCTGTTTTTAATGGGAAACTGATAACCTAGTATAAAATTTATATAAAAGTTAAGCATGGAAATATTTATAAAGAATAACACCAATTCATTTAATTTGATCCTACAGCTAGCTGTAAAGACAACCAAAAGGTAAGGATAATTTTAACATCTTAATTCATAAAGTCTTTTAATTTAGAAATAGGCCACATACCCATCAATAGCATAGCTTAACAAACAGTGGCATATCCACATAACAGAATATTATTCACAAATACAAAGAAGTACTGTTGTGAGCAAATCCATGAAAGAATGTCAAAGACAGTACTGAGGAAAACAAAAGACAGAGCAATACCAAATGATTCTATTCATGTTATTCTAGAATAGGTAGAGAGAAAGTAGAATGCTAAGCTCATAACAGGGTTGACTTTGGTGTAATTGAGAGTAAGGATTGGCTAATAGGCTGTACTAGTGATTGAAACTTCATTTAAATTTTGCTGGAAATGTTGCTTCAACGCAATTCTGTGAATATAGCTCAGCAAAAATATCCATTTTAAATTTGAATAAATGCCCACCACAACATACTTTGATATGTTTTTAAAATAAATTTGTATTTCCTTTTTAAGGACATTCATTTTAAAAATAGATACGCCAGTACTTAGTTGTTTTGTAGGTGTTCAAAGCACATGTAAAACCATATGCCTGTCTTTTAACAAATCTGGGTTCTGAGCACATAGCTACAATAAAAAAGAACATTTGTTGAAGGTCAAGGAATTTAAGGCTCTTAATGTATGTACTGGAGAGTTTTATGAGCAATTAAGAACAATGACTGCTCTTTCAGAGGTCCCAGGTTCAGTTCCCAGAACCCACATGAAGGCTTAAAACCAACTATAACCCAAGCCCCAGAGGATCTGACACCTGCTTCTGGCCTCCAAGGACACCAGAAAGGCACACAAGTGATGCACACACACATATGCAGGCAAAAAGCCCATACACATAAAATACTATGTGTATATATAATATATAACAAAAGTAAGCAAATGAATAAATAAAATTTAAATGCTGTTAATGTATTTTGTACCATGTAAAATTCTGAGAGTTGAGGTAATTGCATCAGAGAGAATGAGGTAGCAGTTTTCAACCAGTTAAGAAACTGAGAGACACTGAAGTGGAAAAGAAAATGTTAGTCTTCCTTAGGTGGTGAGCAAAATCCAACAGAAACATGGACAACAGTGATGGGAGAAGAAGGAGGCCAACAAGCTAATTTCCAAGAAATCCTGTGTGAAAAAGGAACAGTGACATTGAAAACATACTAAGAGAACAAAAGTGGGGAAGAAACCACAGGTATAGAGGACTTAACAAAAGACTTCATCTGCCCTGCAATTGAAGACAGTAGCTGTGAATGCTCACCTACTTAAAACATCTTGAATGATGCCGAACCATGTTCTGCTATACTTGTAGACTGATGCCTAGCCCAATGATCATCAAAGAGGCTTCATTCGGCAATTGGTAAAAACAGAAGCAGAAACCCACAGTCAAACATTAGGCTGAACTTGGGAAATCCTGATGAAGAGAGGGAGGAAGGATTGCAGGAATCAAAGGGGTCAATGACATCATAAGAAAACCCACAGAAATAACTAACCTGGACTCATTAGAACTCACAGAATCTGAAGTGACAATCAGGGAGCCGGCATAGGCCTGACCTAGGCCTTTTGTATGATATGTAGTGTTTTGATGCTGTTGCTGGGAGGCCTGCCCTTTCATGAACAGAAATGTAAGAAGAGTGAAGGGTGTGTGTGTCTGTAGGTAGATGGGAGGTTTGGGAGGGACTGGGATGATAGGAGGAAGGGGAAACTGCAGTTGGGATGTAAAATAAATAAATAATTTTTTTAAAAAAATCTTGAAATTTATGTATGTTTTAAGTCTCTGCAGCTGAGGTTCCCAGACGCCCAGCAGGCAACTTGCTCTGACCAGGTGGTTTCATAGAACAGCCTTGTTTTTCTGCTTCTTCTGGAAATTAAATGAATTGAGATGAGTAGACAAGCACTAACACTTTCTCCAAGGATGTGTTTGCTGATTCCTTAATAAAATGATACATGAAAATGGATTTCATTGCAGTGGGGTTTTTTGCTAATGGTCCTCAAATGCTTGAGGTGTAAGAAAGCTGATGTCAACTAGATTCGGAGGTGAGCCCTTGCTGTCTGCAGTCTGTCTCCTGTGCTAGGTCCATATCAGCGTGTTTAGGCTGCCCTGGCCTAGCTGAACAAAGGCAGCTTTGTCATCTTCTTGCCTTAGATACACACCTAATATTTCCTGTGTCCTCTAGTCTCAGTCTCTAACTACCTGGAACAAGACTGAGAACATCCAACAGAGCTTTCATACAGATCGCAGCTGCTGTGATAATTACACCTGTCTTCACAAAGAAGGCTTTTTAATTAAAAAGAAAAGGAGACTGGGGATCTCAGTCTTTCCTGGAGGACAGAGAAGAGAATACATTTCCAAAGAAACTGCCAGACATCTGAGTAGGCTCTCAGTTGCCATCGGCTGATGCTTATTCTATGGACGTGTTCTTTTCATTTTTTTGTTTTAAGAACACACTGATCTCTAAAAAATACATTTTTAAAATTTTTATTTGTATATATCTGGGTGTTTTGCCTGCGTATAGGCCTGTGACCCTTGTGCTTGCCTGGTACCTAATGGGATCAAAACATGGTACCTAATCTTCTAGGAACTGGAGTTAGAGATGGCATGAGTTGACATTCAAGTGTTGGGGTTCACACCTAGGTCCTCTAGAAGAGCAGTCGATGTGCTCAATTGCCAAGGGAGCATGGGACACAAGAAGAGAAAGAATAAGTCCACTTATGAGACGGTGTATGCATGTGTTTACTATGTGTGTGTAGTGCCCATGGAGGCCAGGATGGCCTTTAAATGACTGCAAGCCACTCAATGTGGTTGTTCAACTGTAACTCACTATGTAGACAAGGCTGATCTTGAATTCGAAGCAAACCTCCGGCCTTATCTTCCTGAGAGCTTAGATGATGCAAATGAACTATTGCACCAGACATAAACAGGTTTTAAGGAAAAAGGGGGAATGAGGCATTGAAATGGTAATGACCACTAATTACTCATAGCTGGGTACAGTTTAAAATCTATGTATTAAAACCAGTGAGTTGTTATTATTAGGTTTGGGGATTTTAAAATAATATTATACAATAATAACCTTTTTAATGTTTGATATGTAATATTGCTTATAGTGTGAAGCTCACATAATATTTTCCTGATTTATCTCATGTGGATTTTATCTGTTTATAATTATAATTATAAACATATAACAATGTTTTCATTATAATCTTTGTATTAATGTTAGTTTTATATATGATTAAACTGTTACCCAGATCATTGAGGATGTTAACACCCAAGGCAAGCATCTGCCTTCTGACTCTGAAAGTCAAAATAAAATTTTGTAAGATTTTTGAGCAGTTGTAGGAAATGTTTAATTCAAGATCTGTATCCTTTAATATTACTTACTCATGTACCACATGGTTTTCACTTGTGTATTTAGCAATTTATCTTGAGGATGCTCGTGCCTGGTCAATTATGTGTCTAAATAACTACATGTGGAGCCCTGGTATAAAATATGTTCACTCTCTGCAGGCACCAGAAGGGAAGGTTTGCAGTCAGAAAGCCTGGCTTTCTCTGCCTCTTTCTGATCCCAGGCTTTCACCACCAGGATACTGTTGTTAATTTATTAATACAATGAGTGCTTTTTCACTCTTGTACAATAGGAACTGTAAAAAAGGAAGAAACACATATACCTTCAAGTTGTTCCACATGTGCTAGTGGAGGGAGTAGAATAGTAATTCTACTATTAGAATTCAACTCCGAGTTTAAATAGAAGCAAAGAAACCCCCAAAGCAGAAGTATGTGTCAGCCATGCTCATGTTGTTTCTTCAAGGAAAGCTTGGTTTTATGCATGAATTTTACATGCATGCATGCACCCGCACGCGCGTGCGCGCACACACACAGACACACACACACCAGCTTCTATCTTATAGACACTGTGGGAGGACTCACATGCTTTGACCCTTGCTAAGGAACACAAGTCTAGTTTTGCAAAAGAAAGCACGGTGCGAGCAGGAAGTAATATCGTCCTGAGCCCAGAACCCATATGGTGGCCCTAGTGGGTTGAGAACCTCACTGCCTGCAGAGTGACACTGTCACTGTCTTAGGGATGTCATTAATGAACAACAGCAGCCAGGACTCATATCCTACAACCTTTAAAAATAAGAAATGTTACTTCGTCTTTTCTGAAGAGCCTATTTTAAACAGAAGGCATCACCTACATATACTATATATAAGATGGGCATAAATTTACCTATATAATTTTCTTAAATATTTTTTTAGATTTTTTAAATTTATTTTACATACCAACCACAGTTTCTTCTCCCTCCTCTCCTCTTTTATCCTCCCCCCACCTCCCTTCTATTCATTGCTTCTCCATCTGCCTTCAGAAGGGATAAGGTCTCCCATGTGAATCAACAATACATGGTATATAAAGTTGTGGCAGGATCAGGTTCCTCCTCCTTGCATCAAGGTTGGACTAGGCATCCCACCTTAGAAAATAGGTTCCAAAGAGGCAGCTTATGCTTTCAGGACAGGTCCTGGTTCCACTGCTAGGGACCCTACAAAGAGACAAAGCTATACAACTGTCAGCCACATGCAGAGGGCCTAGGTCCCCATGCCTGTTCCCTAACTGTTGGTTCAGAGTATGTGAGCTCCCAAAAGCTCTGTAGGTACCTCCATCATGATCTTGATGCCTGTTGCTCATTAAATTCCTCATCTCTCTCCAGCTGGACTCCTGGAGCTCTGCCCAGTGCTTGGCAGTGGATCTCTGCATCTGCTTCCTTCAGTTACTGGATGAAAACTCAGTCACCAGTATGATTACAGCAGACTGTCAAGTAAGGCACCCTTTCCACTATTGCTATGTGTCTTAGCTGGGGTCATCTTTGTGGGTTCCTTGGAGTTTCCCTGACACCAGGTTTCTCCCCAACTTGATAATGGCCCCTTTATAAAGATATCTCTTTCATTACTTTCCCCCTTCCTACTGCCCCCAGCTGGAACTTCACCATCCCCCATGTTCTCAACACCCTATCCCCTCCCCTCCACTTACCCTGTCACCAGCTTACCAAGGATCATCCTTGTTACCTAATTTCTCTAGGGCTATGGATTACAGCCTGGTTATCAATTGCTTTACATCTAATATCCACTTATAAGTGAGTATATACCATGCTTACCTTTCTAGGTTTGGGTTACCTCTCTCAGGAGATGTATTTTTTCTAGTTCTATTCATTTGCCTGCAAATTTCATTAATGCTATTTTTTAACAACTGAGTGATATTCCATTATGTAAAAGTACCACATTTTCTTTCTTTATTCTTTGGTTGAGGTACATCTAGGTTGCTTCCAATTTCTAGCTATTACAAATAAAGCTACAATAAAAATAGTTGAGCAAGTATTCTAGTGGTCAGATGGAGAGTCTATTGGTTATATGCCCAGGAGTTCTATAGCTGGATATAAGTAGATAGTATCCCAATTTTCTGAGAAATTGCTATATTGATTTCAATAGCGGATGTACAAGTTTTCATTCCCACCAGGAATTGAGGAGTGTTCCCCTTGCTCCATGTCCTCTCCAGCATGAGATTTCACTAGTGTTTTTGATGTTAGCCATTCTGATATGATGGAATCTGAATGTAGTTTGATATTGATTTCTCTGATGGCTAAGGATGTAGATTATTTGTTTAAGTGCTTCTTGTTCATTTGAGATTTCTCTTTTGAGAGTTCTTTGTTTGGATCTGTATCCATTTTTAAATTGGATTATTTGTTTTCTTGATGTCTAGTTTCTTGAATTCTTTTGTTATTTTACAAATCAGTCCTCAGTGCTAGGACATTTCCTGGCAACCATGTGGCAGGCTTGATTTTAAAGCAGAGTAGTTGTTAGTAGATTGTGTGCTGTGCTGTGAGTGCAACTGCGGGGAACAGTGAGAAGAGAATGCCTGAGTGTGGAAGCCACAACATGGTATCAGATCCATTTGGAGACCCACCTATCTTTCTGCAACCTTGGTGGAACTCTGGAGCAGAGTTTGCTCCAGTATTGAGGGGTCTGTGGAGACAGCCACCATTAGGATTTGACCAGGATGAAAAGACACTGCGTGCCTCACTTGAAGGAAGAGATGAGTAGGTGCCAATGCAAGAATTCCTCCAAAAAACTAAAGAGCAATATGGTAACACCAGAACCCAGTGGTCACACAACAGGAAGACTTGATCATCCTAACCCAGAAGAAGTAGAAGAAAATGATTTTAAAAGTAACTTTATGAAAATGATGGAGACCTTTAAAGAGAAAATGAAAAACTCCATTAAAGAAATGGAGGAGAAGATAAACACAAAATTGGAAGAAATTAACAAATCCCTCAAAGAAACTCAAGAAAACAAAATGAAACAAAAAAAAAAATCAAACATGTGAAGGAAACAGTTCAAGACTTGTAAACTGAAATAGAGGTGATGAAGAAAACATAAACTGAGGAAATTCTGGATATGGCAAATTTGGGTAAATGAACAGGAACTACAGAGAAAAGTATAACCAACAGAATACAAGAGATAGATGTATGAATCTCAGGTGCTGAAGAAACTAGAGGAAATAGAATTCCACCCTTTTCTGTTTCTTTAACATATCGTTTATAGTTCAATTTGATCTTTATATAATTGCCTGGCCTTTAGGATTGTGTGGTATACCTGTAATATGCTTAATTTTATATTAAGTAAAAAAAAAACTTTTATTTTCTTAACAAATGCTGGGCCATTATCTGTCTTAATTTGTGCAATTATACCCATGAAGGCCATAACTTCTAATAAATGTGCAATTATTAAATCAGCCTTTTTCAAGCTTAAGGCATTGCCCACTGAAAACCTGAATAAGTGTCAATGGTGTGTACTTATTTTAATTTGACAAATTCTGCAATGTGGAATACATTCATCTTCCGGATTTCATTCCTTTCAGTGCCATTTGGGTTAGTCCCTGCAGGCAGTGGTGTTTGGTTCTAGAAAAACAAGTAAGACACCTCCTTAAAATCTTTTTACCTTGTTGCAATGTAATAGAAAACTTTTTCTTTAAGCCTTTGCTATTGACATGATGTTTTTTATGAAATTCTGAGGCTTGCAACATGTTTCCAATCAATAATTGCATTACCTTGTGCTAGAGGACCTGGCATACCCATATGGGATTGGTTGTGTGTTATGTATATAGGACAAACCCCATTTCTGATTGTGTCTTGCACCTGGATAAATAATGAAGTCAATTCTGTACCATCTGGTATAAATTCATCGGTTTCAATATGCCAGATAACTCTTTCTGCATATTGTGAATCAGTAACTATATTAAGAGGTTCTTTAAAATCCCTTAACACCATGAGAATATCATATAATTCTGCTTTCTGGACAGAACTATAAGGGCTTTGTTACACCTTACTTAATTTTTCTGATTTGTAACAAGCCTTCCCTGATTTATTTGCATTAGTATAAAAAGTATGGACTCTAGTTATTGAATCATCACGTACAATTCAGGGAAGAATCCAAGAAATTCTTTTTATAAAGTTAAGCCTATCACTTTTGGGATAATTGCTATTAATTTATCCCCCCAAAAAATGGTACAAGCTTTTTGCCATGGTTCATTGCTTTCTCATAAATTTTTAGTTCATCAGTAGTGAACAGCACTATAATATCTGTGGTTCTATACCTGCTAGATGATGAAGTCTCAATTTAATCTTTTATAATTAATTAAAAGACTTTTTTACATGTAAGTTTTTAAGTTTTTATTTGGTTTATGTGCTAAAAAGATCCATTCTAAGGTAATATCATTCCTCTGCATTAAAATTCCTGTAGGAGAAATTCTGGAAGAAAATGTAACTAGAACACAATTAAGATTTTGGATTCACTCTATCTGCATGTGCCTCCTGTAATTTCTCCTCAAAAAATGTCAATTCCCTTTCTGTTTCATCTGTTAAATCTCTGGGACAATTAAAGACTTTATCACTATCCAAGATTTTGTTTAAATGAATTATTAGATCAGGTATTCTCCCAGTAGCTGGTCATAGATGGAAATGTCTCCTGACAATCTTTAAAAGTCATTAAGAGTCCACAACTGATCTCTCCTAATTTGTGTCTTTTATGTTCTAATTTTCTGCAAACCTATTTTATAACGTAGGTAATTGACACAATCTCTTCTCTTTTTTTTTCAGGAGCAATTTGTAATCCCCATTTTGGCAAAACTTTCTTTACTTTTTCAAACATTCTTTCTTAAGTATTTATATTTGAATCAGATTGCAAAATGTGATCCTTGTAATTGTAAATTATAGACATAGGAAACTATTTATGTATTATTTCCAATGGCTGACTTACAAAGTATTGGCACAGAGTGAGGCTATTGAGCATTCCTTGTGGGTGGATAGTTCATTGATATCTCCTAGTAGGCTGAGGATTATTTTAAATAGGCACTGTGAAGGCAAATTTTTCTCTATCCTTTTCTTGTAAAAGTATAGTGAAGAAACAATCTTTTAAATCAATAATTATAAGAGGCCATCCTTTTTTTTTTTTTTTTTTTTTTTGATTTTTCGAGACAGGGTTTCTCCGTAGCTTTTTGGTTCCTGTCCTGGAACTAGCTCTTGTAGACCAGGCTGGTCTCGAACTCACAAAGATCCGCCTGCCTCCGCCTCCCGAGTGCTGGGATTAAAGGTGTGCGCCACCACTGCCCGGCTCATCCTTTTGGTAATAAAGAAGGCAGAGGAATATCATATTGTAGAGGGCCCATAGGTGGAATTATCTTATTGACAGCTCTTAGATCTGCCATCATTCTCCATTTCCCAAATTGCTTTTTAACAACAAAAACAGGAAAATTCCAGGGCTGGTTGATTCTTTAATATGGTGGGCATCTAGTTGCTCTTGTACAAGCTTTTCTAAACCCTACAACTTTTCTTGAGCTAGAGGCCACTGCTTATTGGTTTTTCAGTTAACCATTTTAAAGGTGGGGCTGTTGGTACCTCTAAAGGTTTGCTAGATGCTTTATGTTCTTGTACAGCCTGAATTGCTGGTAACCTTTGTGTATAGTACTTTATAATATCCTTCCAAGAATTGTGAGCTTCTGGGACTGCAGGAATGTTAATCTGGTATTCCATTTCTATAGCAGGTCATGACCCCATAAATGTACTGCATTTATTAGCCACATATGGCCTCAGTTTCCCTCTTTGACCTGTCCCAAAGCAGTCAACCCATCTCATGCTTTGTTTAACTTGAGATATGATTCCAATTCCTAGTAATTGAACATCTGCCTCTTGAAGAGGCCAATTTGGATGCCAAGATTCTGGAGTAATGGTACTCACATCTGCACCTGTGCCTATCAAACCAAAATTACAATGCCATTTATACGGACTTTGTCTTTAATCATTTATAGATGTCTGTCAGAATGTGTTTCCTATTTCCTATTGGAACTTTTGACTTATGCTCTATGTTTATGCCATCATCTAGAAAAGTATGTCTTTTACAGAAGACTCTGGATTTTTAATTTTCTTGGTGAGACATGTCCTCCATAGTGACTAGGAATGACTTGGCCACTTTTGACTTGGGGGCCTGCGAAAGGCCCCTCAAGGAGTTTTCAAATGGTATCAGGTTGCCCTGTCTTTTGTTGATCTGCATTCATTGGTCCAATGTTGGCCTTTGCCACACTTTCTAAAAATACCTGAAAGCTGAGTCCTCCTATACCTGCCATTCCCAGAGGAGATATTATTCCTACGAATTCCTTGTTTACAATCCCTTCTCAAAAGTCTTATTCTACTATAATTAAAACATTTGGCATTTTTATGTCCAAATTCCTTTGGAAATTGCTTCTCCTACCTAAGATTTAGTATTATAGTCAAATTTCTCATAACAGTATAAGCCTCGTAGAATACAATTCATAGTATTAGCAAAGAAGTTTCAAAAAGTTTCAGTATTAATGTAGTCTGTCATATTGATTTATTAATTACCTTCTAGGGGATCCAGGTAAATTGTTTTAGATGCAATAATCTTTATTGTGCAGCACATATCATGGTTGCAGAGTCATGAATAGCATCAATGCAACTGGTCGTGACAGGAATAGTCCTGAGTCACTAAAGTTTCCCACCTTGGTACTGGTTAAATACTGAGAAATATGCTTTGCTTGGCAAATTCAAAGCAATTGAATTAATTCCATATATGAAGCAAGAAATCAATTTCTTCATTACTTTGTACTAGAGAACCTGGCAGACCTGTATGTGATCAGATCTATGATATATATATATATATATATATATATATATATATATATATATATATGGGACAAAGGCTATTGCTGATTATATCTTGAACATGAATGAATAATGATGTCAAATTTGTATCATCTGGTATGAATTCAGCAGTTTCAATATGCAAGACGACTCTTTCTGCATATTGTGAATCAGGAAATATATATATATATATATATATATATATATATATATATATATATATATTTGGTTTTTCGAGACAGGGTTTCTCTGTGGTTTTGGAGCCTGTCCTGGAACTAGCTCTTGTAGACCAGGCTGGTCTCGAACTCACAGAGATCCGCCTGCCTCTGCCTCCCGAGTGCTGGGATTAAAGGAACTATATTAATAGGTTCTTTAAAGTACCTAAGTACCACTTTAAAGCATATATCTCTGCCTTTTAGACAAAATTATAAGGGTTTTGTTCCACCTTACTTAAATCTTCTGATTTGTAACCTGCCTTTCTTGATATATTTGCATCAGTATGAAACATATGGGCTCCAGTTATTGGTGTATCAAGTACAATTTGGGGATGCATCCAATTAGTCTTCTTCTTAAGGTTAATTCTATTGCTTTTGAAATAATTGCCATAAATCTCTCCTAAAAAAATTAGCACAAGCTCTTTGCCAGAGTTCATTATCTTTCCATAATTTTATTTTATCATTGGTCAAAAGCACTGTAATCTCTGATGGGTCTATAACTGCTTGTTGATGAAGTTCCAATTTTCCTTTTATAATTAATTCAGAGACCATTCCCACATAAGTTTTTAATATTTTTCTTGGTTTATGGAATAAAAAGATCCATTTTAAAATAATATCTTTCCTCTGTATTAAAATTCCTGTAGGAGAATGCAGTTAAAATTTGTATTCACCCTATCAACTTGAGCCTTTCATAATTCTCTTCAACCACAGTTAATTTTTTCTCAGGCTTGGCTGTTACTTCCTGGGACTATTTAAGTCCTTGCCACCATCTAAAGTATTGTTTAAATAAATTATTAGATTGGGTGCTCTCCCAGCAGTGGGTCATAGACTGGAAATGTCTTCTAACAATCTTTGAAAGTCATTAAGAGTCCATAATCAGTCTCTCCTAATTTGTATCTTTTGTGTTCTAAATTTTCTGTAAATCGGTTTTGTAACCTAAATAATTGATGGAATCTCCTCTTAGTATTTTTTCTCCAGAGAAATTTATAATCCCATTTAGGCAAAAACTTCCTTTACATCTTCATTCATTCTAAGATATCTGCATTTGAATCAGATAGCAAAATGACATCCATGTAATGGCATATCATTGATTTAGGAAACTGTTTACATATTACTTCCCATGGCTGACTTACAAAGTATTGGCACAGAGTGGTACTAATGACCATTCCCTGTGGAAGGAAAGTTCACTGGTATTTCCTAGTAGGCACTGTGAAGGCAAGTTTTTCTCTGTCCTTTTCTTGTAAAGATATAGTGAAGAAACAATCTTTTAAATCAATAACTCTGAGAGGCCATCCTTTTGGTAATAGAGAAGGCAGAAAAATTCCAGATGATAGAGAGTCCATAGGTTGAATTACCTTATTGACAGCTCTTAGATCTGTCACTATTCTCCATTTACCAGATTTCTTTTTAACAAGAAATACAGAAGAATTCGAAGAGCCATTTAATTCTTCAATATGGCGAGCATCTAGTGGCTCCTGTACCAGCTGTTCGAAAGCCTGCAGTTTTTCGTCTGTTAAAGGAGATTGTTTAACTATCATTGGTTTATCAGTTAACCATTTTAGAGGTAAGGCTATTAGTACCTCTAAAGGTTTGCTTGTTGCTTTGTATTCCTGTACAGACTGAATGGTTTGTGACCTTTGTTTATAATACCTTATAATATCCTTCTCAGAAACATGAGGTTTTGGGCCTGTAGTAATGTGCATCTGGGTATTCCTTTGATGCAACAGTTCATGACCCCTTATTCACTGCAATATTAGTTACATATGGCCGCAGCTTTCCTTTCTGTCCTACTGGCATTATACATTCAACCCATTTTTTCTTGGTTTCACTTGAGATAGTCATTTAAAACATCTGTCTCTTGAAGAGGCCAACCTGGTTGCTAAGATTTTCACATAATGATAGTCACATCCACACCTGTGTCCAGTAATCCCTTAATGATAATGTTATTTATATGCAATTATAGTATTGGTCTTTGATAATTTATAGAAGTCTGCCAAAGTATACATTTCTCTTTTTCTATGGGAGTTTTTGTTCATCCTCCATGTCTATTCCAACATCCAGGAAAATGGTTTTTTTTTTTTTATAGTAGACACTGTTTTTAATTTTTTTTTTTTTTGGTTAGACTTTTTCTCCACAGTACCAGCGAATGACTACATTTGACATGGGGGCCTCCAAGATGTCCCCAAAGGAGTTTTCTAATGGTATCAGGTTGCTTTCTCTGTTATTTGTCCAATGTCAGCCTTTGTCACACCTCTTACATATCCTAGAAGATTAATTCCTTCTATTTTTGCCATTCCCAGAGGAGACAATATATTCAGGAATTCTTTGTCTACAATCCTTTCTCAATTGTCCTATTCTACCACAATTAAAACATTAGAATTTTGATGTTTCCTCATACCATTGGAAATTGCTTCTCCTACCCAATCTTCAGTACTATAATCAAAAGTCACAACATTCATTATATACAGAATCCATTCATCCTTTGGTACTGCTCTGACCTTTAAACACCCAAGTATCTTTTTGCATTCTAAGTCAGTGTTGAAGAAGGGGCTGCCCAGAACCAAAATAACCACACAGAAACTATATTAATTAAATCATTGCTTGGCCAATTAGCTCTAGCATCTTATTGGCTAAATTTTACATCTTAGTTTAACCCATCTTCATTAATCTTTGCATCTCCACAAGGTTGTGTCCTAACAGCAAAGTTTCAGCACATCTATCTTCTGTGGCTCCATGGTGTCTCTCTGACTCTGCCCTTCTTTCTCCCAGCATTCAGTCTAGTCCTCCCCACCTATCAAAGTTCTGCTCTATCAACAGGCCATGGAAGTTTCTTTATTCATTAGTAATAATCACAGAACACAGAGGGGACTCCTGTATTACCTCCCCCTTTCAGTTTGAATAAAAAGGAAGTTTTTAACTTTAACATAGTAAAATTACATATAACATAACAGGTATCAAACAAGAATTATGGTTACAATTACAGTTACAGTATTTATCTCTACTCTTTTATTATAACTAAGGGAATCTATAACTATATCTATAAATTCTTCTGCTCCATCAAAGACTCCAGAAGGATATAGTATTATCTAAGTAAACAAGAGGTACATTGTAGGCAACTTCCAAAACTCTAGAATTGGTAGAGACATCTCACTGCCTGCACAGACACCCAAACTTTCATTGTACCATTGGAGCATCCATATTTAGCCTACAGGCCCATAGTATCCAGCAGACTTTTTCATGAAGCAGAAAATTTCAAAGACAGTGTAGTCACTTTTTACTGTATCCTGCAGAATGTCTCACAGACTCTTTAATGAAGCAGGAACCCTGAAGACTTATCTCAGCTTTAGGCATTTCTCTGGGGATCCTGCATGTCCAGTTAAGCAGTCCAAGAAAGAGCAGTATTTTTTTTTTTGCCTCAAAATGCTAACCAAGTCCATTATTGAGCCTCTTTGATGCCCATCTTCCTCTTGAAGTAACTTGGTACTGCGAGGAGCAGATATGTCTAACTGTCATGAAAAGTCCCAAGTTATTAAAATATTTTAAATGCCATATTCTGAAGGTCTTTGAAAGATTTGAAGAAACTATCTAACTGAAATATATTGCTATATATCTAGAAAGCCTAACTAACATGACTATAAGCCTGACAATTATAGATGAGTATCTATTAATTTATATTTCTTAATTATACATTATATTTTAAATGAGCTACACAACAAAATATTTTAATTCAAATCATAAATACATATAACAAAATTGACCTTAAATTTATAGCAATAAGCCAAAATCCACGCCAATATAAATTATTTATATTTATATCATATTACCCTAAAATACAAAGAAACATTTACAAAAAATATTTGGGAATATGGGTATAGTTTTGTTTGTATTGCTTTTTGCTTTTTGGGGGTGTTGTTAATCAGGTTTTTATGGTGTATCCTGTGTGCTAGGTTTATCTCAGTCAGCAGTTGGGTGAAGTAATTTTTGGGGGGTGTTTTGGGCAACTTTTTAGGTGGTCTTGGCCTATCAAATCACATTGGTTTGGAAGGATTTTACAGATTTCTATCCTCTGTGGAAACAAAAGAGAAACCTCTTTTCCAAAGCAACATGTTCTTAGACCAAAGTTTGAAGTCAAGATACCTTTATAATATACATGCTGGTTTATCTTAGCAGCCCATACAATAAAATGTCTCTCTGTGCTTAGCTCCTTTATAGTCAAAAATTTATTGAAGACACATTAATATACATAATCCAGATTCTCGGTGAATTTTTTATCTTTACATGGCTTATTTTTCTTTACTCCTTTTAATCTATGACTGTCTGTACTCTGTCACTTTAAAGAGTTTAAAAAACTCTCTATAGTCTTTTTCTTTTCTCTTCCAAGCCTAAACACATTTATCCAACTCTGTGACCCATTTAGAGGTCTTTTTTTTCTGAATCTGTTTTACTGTGTTATCTGTAATTCTTCACTGTTTTGAAGAGCCTTTAAAATGGTAAGCAGCTTGGCTGTAGCTGCTTTGGATGCTGATTCTGCCTCTCTCCACTTTTAAAATGGTGGAGGCTCTAGGGCCATCAGGTAGGAACCACATTTAGCACACTCACTTTGAGAATGAGCATGCAGCACATAACCCCTTTTTAATCTGAGTAATAGCTAAATCTGCCATGCAGAGCACTGTGCAGCCTGGAAATATTTCTGTGTATGGTGGTGGAAATCTGTCATGTTTCCCTGCTTGTGCATGCCTAGTAGTTCTGATTCTGCCACCTTCCCAGGCAGGGAGCACTGAGTCATAGGCATGGTCTCAGCAACTTTTCTCCCTACCCTGAGTGGGCACACAAACACCCAGGCCCACAAATGCCATTGAAATGCTTCATAGCTGGAGTTTGCACTGGTGGCACAGTCCAGGAGACCATAGTTTTAAAACTGCATGGCTTTTTTCCTGCTATGGCTGAATCAGGAAATCCTCTCTTAAAAAAGCCATGCCTCTGCTTGGTTCTAGTAAACATAGCCCATCCAAGAAAATGCTGCTTTTTATGTGGATTTTATTTGGCTACGTGTGCACTAATATGTTAGAGGAGTGGTTGCCCAGAACCAAAATAACCACACAGATACTATGTTAATTAAATCATTGCTTGGCCCATTAGCTCTAGCTTCTTATTGGCTTACACCTTAGTTTAACCCATCTCCATTAATCTGTGCATCACCACGAGGCCATGGCCTACCAGCAAAGTTTCTGCATGTATATCTTCAGTGGCTCTATGGCATCTCTCTAACTCCATCCTTTTTTCCCCAAGCATTCAGTCCAGTCCACCCCTTGTACCTAAGTTCTGCCCTATCAAGAGGCCAAGGCAGTTTCTTTATTCATTAATGGTAATCACAGCACACAAAGGGGCTCCCATATCAAGTTGGTATTTTCAAAAGTCAGAGATTCATTAAATACTCATCTAAGTTCTTTGTCTGTTACTCCTACTTGTACAATCTTAGTTAATCTTTATACAAAGTCACTAAAGGGTTCGTTTTGGCCTTATTTAACCATAGTATACAATTCAGTTTTTTTCTTAGTTTCTAAATCCTGTCCCAAGCATTTAAAGATGTTGTGTTTCATAAGGATAAGGTGTGTTCATCATAGAGAGTCTGGTCCTAAGGATCCGAGTAATAGCTGTTGTCAAGAAAATGAGCATCTGGGGTTGGACAGAACATTTTGTTACTCCTCTCGGCAGCCTCCAGCTCAGTTGCTGTATCCCTGAGATCCTGGGGCATGGTGCTCAGAACTCCCTATGTGCTGAGTGACACAATGTTATCTGTTCCATGTTCTCTGTGCTTGGTTATACCTTCACTGGGGTACTTGTCATAGAACAAGAATAAGCACGATTACAGTGTTGTTTTATTGAAGGGCAGATCTATTTTTTTTCATGAATGTATCTTTTAGATTTATTTACAAAACATTGTATTAAAGATTCACAAAGAAATCTTTAGGGTGCTTATCTGTTTCCTTGCTATGAACAGAATTAGGGAGCACATGACTAGAGCACATTACTTTTAGCTGGGAAAGAACAACACTTTAGAAATAAAGGAATAAGGGGAAGTGGGAATTAGTCAGCAGCTGCATTTTAGATAGCTTCCATGTACATACTTCTGTGTTCCAGAATACAGATGACATATCTTTTCATGTTCTATTTCATGTAAATCTTCACAGAAAATTTGCAATGGGTGTTTCTTCACTCTTTTTCCTTTTTCTGTGAAGAAACAGAAGCTTCTGCTTCTGAAAAGCTGGTGATGTTTCTGTGTAGCCTCTGCATGGATGAGAGTGAGTGTAAATTTAAGAGGATTGATAAAGTGCTCTTTCCAAGGCCCTCGTTGTTTGCCACAGCCTACCACAGCCTGGGCCGGCCCTTGCTTGGTGTCTTTAGTTCCAGTACTCTGTGGCCTTGGATAAACATAGAACCTCTTAAGGTTTGGCAATTAGTTTAGGTGACAATGTTTTTTTGTATTCTTGAGCTATTGCCATGACCCAACCTAATAGCACATGTCAAAAATTACTTTGCAAATTACAAGGTACTAATTGACTTCTGAGGGTCCTTGTCCTGCATCTAAGAAAGGAAATGAAGCAATGTTGGGGACATTGGCTTTGTGATCTATGTCTACAAAGTAACATTTTAATTTTATAAAGATTTCTTGACTGCAAGAATATATTAATTATAGCTGCCAGTCTGCAGGACACTCTATCTTATGTACAATTAATTATTCTTTAAATCAAACAAGTAAGTTTTTGGTGAATAAAGTCTATTCTATCTTTGAGCTGGCAACAAAATCTAATCTGGATCATAAGTATCACAGGTCAACTTTTATTTTCTAGGCACTTTGTGGCTGGATTTCAGAAGCAGATGACTTCTATGGAAAAACACTCATGCTTGCAGTTGATAATGGACTATAATCCAGAGCTCTCAGCAACTTGGCATTGTGAGATGGAGGGAGGGGATATGGGGCACTCTTTACATTATGTTGTCAATTCAGCAGGCTCTTTGGATACCTTGAGATGAAAGTGGGTTGATGGAGGTGCTATGCTAATAATTGTGTCATCACCTGATTTTATTTCTGAGAAACTGATTCCTAAAGACTAGTTTTCTACTTTATGAAATGTGGATTCCCACTTCTGCTAAAAGCATCATAAAGACAAGATTAATTTATGTCTCATGGTGGGTATTCAATAAATATCTACTGGTACTGTTCTAAGTAGACCACCCACATCTATTTTCTAAGTACTATCTCCTGCTCTTCCTGTTCATCCTTTTCCTTCTTCTCTTCTTGTTTCTTTTTTCTCTCTCTTTGGGATCTTAGGGATGTTCCAAAATAGTGTACTATATGTTTGTGACCGAGAGAAGTGCCCCGAAAGACCACCAATCATGATGCAATTAGAAAAAGTGTTTTTATTATATGACATGCATGTGGGATCTCCCACAGCTGTACAAGGTCACAACACCCTTCAGAAAGACATGTAAGCCACCTTTAAGTACAGCTACAGGAATTTTAAAAACAATTTGATCATTCTACTTAGGATTTACTTATGCAACTGACAATTATATTAGTATGTTTCTAATTGGTTAGGGCTAGTAGGGTTGGGATAAAACTATAGTTTTTCCAATCTTGAGCAAGTCTGGACAATTTCCCTTATATGGTCATCACCTCTGGTGGGGAGGGGTAGGGAGGTTGGCCCAGGCATTCATACCTCATCCAGTGTCAGAGATTTTGGTGATTGGTTGCACTTTGTTTGAGAAATGAGGTCTATTTCTTTATTGAGTTATTAGGAGCCTGTTATGATATTTGCCTGGCCATATCACTCTTCTCCCCCTCTCCTTTTCTCTTCTCTTCTTCTCATTTCCTTCTTATTCTCCTCTTACTTCTCCCCTCCCCTCTCCTTTCCCTTCTCTCCTCTTCCTTTCTTTTCTTCCTCTCCTTGGGCCTTGCACACATGAGGCAGCATTCTACCACTATGCTGCATCTTTGAACTGTTGATTTCTTACTGCTCCTCTTTGACTGATATTTGGGATTTTATCTCAGTGGCAGGACCTGCCATAGCCATCTATGTGGAGTCTCTATCTAAGCCTGTGATTGTCTTACTAGCTTTCAGTTAGCTCATAGTTTCTTATGTGACTTTCAGTTGTCCCCTGCGCCAAAGCACTAGTTTCTTAGGGTGAGGATATCATACAAGCAGGTTAGAGCAAACTGGGAAAGATAATCTAGGCCTCAGATGTTATATGATGGCACTTTTTATATTTAGGTTGTAAAAGAGCTGGTGGTCTGTTTGCCATTCTAAAAGGATTTTACCTAACAGTCATAAGGATGTTAGGATACAAAAAGAGGTTGCCAACTAATTGCTATTTAGGGAGATAAAATAGCTAAGCTAGTTTGGTTCTAGACCTATAAAACCTCTCTAAAGACATTGGGAGTCAATCAGTTAATCAACCTTACAGAGTGCTTACCAATAGGAGTTCAGGTTTCTTTTTGAGAATTTAATTTATTGTTGGAGTTCTAGTTGGTAATTAGATTTTTTTTCAGGTAGATGAGCACACAAAACTTGCAAGGTAGAAATGAGATGTGGATGCTTTCTTATCATCTCTTGGCGTGGCTATTGGGTTTACAAGATGACATTCTCATGCACTAGAGTATTCTAGAAGCCTTTCGCTAGCATTTTATTCCCAGATAAAAGTTTGACAAGAAGCTGCAGCAAGACCTGCTTACATACTGCTAGTATCTTCACTAAACTGAGATGTTATTTCCCACTGATAGTTCAAGGTACCCAGAAAAGGTTACATACCTTAGTGATGACCTTTGAACAGTCCTAGAGCCTATCATAGAATTTTCTCTTCTAGTTTTTCTAGCAATAATACAATTGAATTCTTTGTGTAAAACTGTTTCCTGCTTAAAATACATGGGACAGGTTTGGCTTCTTCTACTTTTACAGCTGACAGTATCAGTAATCATACAAACCTTGAAAAAAAAACAATCAAAGACTAAGAGGTCCTTTAGCTATTTTCATTAGGTCAACTCTACTTTCTTCCTCTTCTTTTATTTGGACCTGATACATGAACATCAAGGGTTGTCATGGGGTTAAAGGAAATAGTGGAATGCAAATGATTTTCTTCAGAAAAAATAATCCTGCACTAGATTTGATGACTAGAGAAGAAACATTATCCTTTCAAAAGCAACTGTAAATTTTTCTTTCTATTCAAAAATTAAGCAAATAATGTTGCAGGAGGTCCTCCCACTCCTCCAGCCTATCACCGCTGAGATACCAGCCCATTGGGGCGTGGTCTCTTTCCCTTTAAAAAAGCAGCCACTTCCCTCTCCTCTCTCTCTTCACTTCCTGCTCCGCAGGCGACTAGACTCCTTTCCTGGTTGCGTAGAGGGCTGTTGCCTGGGACAGTGATCTGTAAGTTTTTTCCCCTTTAAATAAATACCACCCTATTAATCATAACCCCAAATTGGTGTGGCATTGTTTGTGACTAACGCCTTCAAAATAAGGTAGTACATATACAAATAAATCACTGCTAAATTACAGAAAAAGAAACATGCATAATACTTGCCTATTTATCTTATTCTTGTCACTTGAAATAGACTTTAAAGAAAAAAAATATTTTTAAAGAATATCAAGAGGAACAATCTGTCTGACATTATAGTGAGTCATCTTAATTTGTTTGATTTTAGATCTTTCTTTACAATATAGAGAATAGAACTTGTCAGTCACTGAATTTCAAGGCTATTGTCAAAAAAGAAAATATCAGTCAATGTCCTTGCACATACTTGGCAAAGAACTCATAAGCTTAAGATGTGAACCATGGTATCTCAGTATTGTCCATGGTGCTAAAACTTCATGCCTTCAACCTTTGTTATTAACCATATTTAGGACACTGAGTTAATTAAGTAGATTATCTACTGAAAATTATACGTTCAGTCTTCTATAAGAAAGAGTTCTCTCCACAAACACAATGGTAAAATAGAAGGTAAACCAAAGACTTCCATGAAAGCCATTTAGGGTTTACTTCAAAGCAAATACAACATGATAATAAACACTCATCATTTTAAGTTATTTTCTCAGTTAAGATTAAGTGGTACATATTTGAGCCCAGTAGTTATCAGGTAAACTGAACCATTTAATCTACACTGCCATTTTATTTTAGGCCCAGGATTTTTCAGCCATAATCATACTTATGCTTTTACTGAAAACATCCCTTTATGAGATGTCACTTATTTTGAATAAAAAGGATAAAATAATCCATATATCTCTTCCCAAAATAATGTTTTTATTTCTACTGACTGTCTCATAAAATCAAGCTGAGATCTCCAGTGAAGGTCTTCAATACAAGTTTTTATTGGTTCAAGCAGGGTCAGATACTGGAGTTGATGTTAATATAAAGAAAAATGAATTTAAGTTTTAGGGTTTAGTAAGGTGAGAACAAACACACACACCACTCGCCACCAAACTTCAGTTATGGAGGAAATTTAAATACTTCAATTCATTATGTTTATTTTAAGTACAACAATAAAAATTACAGAAAGGTTAAATATTCATACTTCAAGCTTGAAAGACAGTTTAATTTGATGCAAATATTCTGTGCATTCTCAAATTCTACCATACCAAATTATTAGCTTTGTTATTTTGGAAATTTTACTTAATTTTCCTGTATTTCTGAGATATTTTAAAAAAAGACAAAAATACATTGTCTCATTTTTGATAAATTAATTATGCTTATAAACAATAAATAAACCCATTAGGAAGGGACATAAAGCCTAAAACATGTGAGTGTGAACCCAGTAAATTATTATTACTGTGACAAGATCTGATGATTTTCTTCCTTATTTATAGAATCTACCACAGTTAGAGACTTGACTTTTGTGATCAATAACTAATGAAAATATTCTTGAATACTTAAGAAATATTATATTATAGTACACAACAAAATTAAGCTAGTATAAAATAGCAATGAGTCAGTAAGCTATAGACTTGGTCTTGTCCTTAATGTTTCCACAAATATGTGCCTGTGTAGTCTAGATGTCTTTAAAACTACAGACTCACACATTTAAAAACAGTCATCCACTTGACTTTCTTTCTCATCTTTCACACAATAAATTTCCAAGTTGTAGAAAGTTGTGCAAAACATTTTCTCTTTAAAGGGTTATCTGTTGAACTTTAGCAACTTAAGATGTATTATGAAAAACAAAAATAAATTTAAGAAGCATAAGAACAGTGAGCATGGTACCATGTCATAAACATTAAATAAACTGGAAATATCATATATTATTATAGAAAATTCCATTATTAATTAGTCTATTTCAGTCTTAAAACAAATCCATTTAATCTTACTGAACTGTCTTTATCTAAATATTTGATCATAAGATTAAATTTATCCTCAGTACATGAAGAAATGGTCTACAGAACGAGTTAACTGAAAAATACATGTGGGAAATGACAGCAGAGAATGTAGGATATCAAATTTGCTAAAAATAGTTCAGAAAGAAATTTATACCACCTGAATTTAAGATTATTGTCATTGAAGATGATTCATATCTATTGGAGGGACTATACATGGATTATAAACTCCATGGACAAGGATTGTATCAGCAAGAATGTATTTAATAGAGGTTTTCTACTGTCAGTTCTGAAGAATACAATGATTTGACAGTCACCCATAAATGAGAATACCATTAAAGGGGTTGTAACTCATTTGGGTATCTGTGGTGTTAGTTTTAATTGTCAATTTGACACAACCGTTAATCCTCTGGATGACCCAGATAAGAGATTATCTAGGTCAGATTTTGCTATGAACATGTCTGTGGTATAACTGTGGGCATAAGTGAGATGGGAGGATCTATCAATTGTGGGTGCCACCGTTCCCTAAGATGAGGATTCTGGATTATATAGCAGTGGAAAAAGTGAGCTGACTACTAATATGGAAGCATCCAACCGTTTCCCTCTGCTCTTAACTGTGGGTATAGTATAATTAGAGCTTCAGGTCCTTACTGACTTGACTTTCACAATGATGAACTATTACTAAAATTGTGAACCAAATAAGCCTTTTCCCTTTTAAGTTGCTTTTTCAGGGCTTTTTTTTTTATCAGAGAAAAAGGAGATGAAAGCTATTTGGGTTTTAAAGACACCAAAAAAGGAATTGACAAGACATATTATAATCAAACTATCAAAAATCAATGGCATTGGAATGATGTTGTTGTGGGAGATGAAGTATCTAAATGGTCAAAAGCCTAGAAGAAATGTGCATCACTTGCTTAGACTGATGGAGGTAGTAAATGAGGAGGCATGGGAACCATGACCAGTGGTCCAGTGCTATGAACCTCTCCTGACAAATATGGCACACAACCTGATGTAGAAAATTCTCAGTACAGTCCAAGATACAACTAAAGCCATGTATTTCTAAAAAGCTATTGTTTCATTTTATGAATGACCTAGAAAATTTAGATTACCTTATCCAATCATTATATTATCACTTACAAATTGTTTTTGTAAACACTAAAGAAAACCTGAGTTTTCACTTTCTTTCTCAACTCATAAACTTCATAAACTCATTCTATTTTCATATTGCAGAATTTGGGGGAAATGTCATTGTTTTAGAACTATTAACTCTGGATGTGCACCATCACAAAATTTATGTTACCAACAACAAACATTAAAAATGAGTAAGTGTAGAGACTTCTAATAAACTTATTTATGAAGTAGAGAATTCATTTAAAATAGACTTTCCAAAAGATGTTGTATAGATCTCTAATACTGGGGAGGTCCTAAAATGTGAGCTTTTTTCCACCTTTTCTGAAGATCAGAGCGTATTAGCTTGTTCAAAGTTGTTGACAACAAGTGTGGTTACACACTCTGACCTAAGATGTGGTTGCTTTGTATTTTGGACATTAAGATGATCCATACAGGTAAATCCACTCCACCTTGACTAACCACCACAGAATTCAACCATACTTCTGCTCCTTCTTTTTTTTTTAAAAAAATATTTATTTATTTATTTATTTATTTATTTATTTATTTATTATATATACAATATTCTGTCTGTATGCTGAAGGCCACAAGAGGGCCCCAGACCTCTTTACAGATGGTTGTGAGCCACCATGTGGTTGCTGGGAATTGAACTCAGAACCTTTGGAAGAGCAGGCAATGCTCTTAATCACTGAGCCATCTCTCCAGCCCCTTCTTTTGAAATAGGAGGTTTGACCTTGGGAGTGACTGCCTTCAGGATACTTGGTTTAGGGTATATTATTCACTGCCTAAACAACAGAATGTTAATGAAGTAAGTAGTTATTCCAGTAATCCTTTGTATCATGTTAAAGCAATTTTTTTGTCTTCTTCCCCATGTTATACTGGGTTTTAAAAGTGTACAGAAAATTAAATGTAGGCAATTTCAGTATTGACTGGAGCTTCCAACATGTATTATCCTATCCTGTGTTTTCTGTTTTATTACTGTCACTAGCATCTTTGTACTCTTTACTAACTTTTCTAATACCCATGTGCCTACCCTGATAAGTGGTATTTTTGTTGAAGCTGATCTCTGACATAGTACTGCATTTGTATAAAATCAAAGTTGGAAAAAAGAATTCCATTGCTAAAATATGTATGATTTCTTAAATAAAATTTTTAAAAATTTCAAAAATTAGTTTTTATTTTTACTGTATTTCCCTAACAAAAGAAGTGGCAATGGTGGAAATTTTAAATAGAGGCATGAATAGAGTACTTCGATAGTAATATGAAGGATTGAAACAAATTTACCTCTAACACACAAGTATTAGTCAGTAATGTGAACCTCAAGAATTCAGTTTATTGATATTCAAATACTATGACATTCGTGCTATAATATACTGGCCTGGTCTGTTACCTGGGTACACTGTCCCTTTAAGAGACAAGCCCTACCCACTCCCAACCCCTCCCCTTCCACTGAGGGAAGCAGTTATTCCACCTCCTCCAGGTTACATCATATTCTCTCTCCCCCTCTTTCTCTCTCTCTCCTCCCTTATCCTCCTCTCTCTCTCCCTTTGTCTCTGTACCTCTTTCTCTTCTTCCCCTTCTCCTGTTCCCCCTTTCTCTTTCCCCTCCATAACCCACTAAATAAACTCTGTACCCAAACACTCTTTCTCTGCATAATATATTTCTTTGTATCTCACCCACTGCAGTCTCCCACCCACCAATGTGACTGGCCAAGGCCTCATGGGACTGGTTACCTCTTGTGAGACCGCTGCCCCTCATGGACAAGCCTTCTACCCTTTTATCTTTAAAAAAGAACAGCAATTGGTGACAACTCATGTGTGTATGTATGTGTGTGCATGCATGTTCGAACACGTGCATACATGTTTACCTGTATGTCCATGTGTGTTTATGTCTCTATCTCAAATTGCCAATTAATTTACTCTTCCTAGCCAATTGACATTAAGGATCCACCTACCTCTCCCTCATCAGCCCTTTGGATGACAGGCATGAACCACAAGGGCTGTCTGTTTTTACATGTGTGTTTGTAATCAAACTCAGGTCTTGGTGCTTATATGACAATCCCTTTACTGACTGAGACACCTCTCCAACCCCTGACAATATGGTAAACAGGGAGATAAAATGCTACATAGCTTCCAGTGTCGTGGGGGTCGAAGAGGCAGCCAGGGATGAGCTGTTCTAAAAGTTAAGAGTGCTAAGTGCTTTCCTTCTTCACAACTCTAAAACATTCCCTATGGCTCTTGTGAGACCAGTGCTGTATCTTAGACAACCAGAAATACAAAGCATGATGTAGACTTCTTCCCTCCCCAAATTTATGTGTTCATCCATATGACTGTATAGTTTACCTCTACAGGTACCCTTTGAGGTCAGAAGAGGGTGTCTGAGTCCTCTGGGCTGTATCGAGAGCTGGGTACTTGTAGTTGCTCCTAACCACTGAGCCATCTTTCCAGCCCAGCCACAATTTGCAAAGTGGTGGGCATAGGTTCTAAATGTCCTTTTTCCTCTTTTCATTTCACCCTAGTTATGGCCTGGAAATTTTGCATTCCTTTGTAAAAGCAAGACCAATATTTTTTACGCCAACTCATTTTTATGATAACCTGGAGTGATTTTTCTCTTTATTTACATTCTAAAACTGTGTGTTGCATTTTTCCCCCTTCTGTTTGTTTCTTGTCTCAATCATGATGTTGGAAAAATGAGAACTATGCTGGCTTTGTTTGTATTGAGAATCTTCCAAAACATTTGCCTGTACCTCAAATTCCTGGTAAAAATCATATTATTTATAACTTTCTTTTTGGTCAATTTCATTTACTCTTTGGCTTCCCCCTCCCCCCCTGAAACTATTCTGTCTGATGTGGAGGCTGAGAGCTTAGAGTTTGGATCACTAAACACCTTTCTTGCAAGACTCTGGGTCTTTGCTTCTTTGTGGCATAGAGGTTCCTTTGACACTTGCTTCAGCCACTCTACTGCAGCTACCTGCAAGATATTACTCTCACAGACTTGGGCATGTGATATGAGCAAGGAGAAAGCCATGATTCACACAGGGAGAAAGCCGTGGGTTCACATAGGAACACAAAACAGAATCTATTCATTACTACCACAGGTCACATTTTGGAGCACAACTTTGGGTAATATAGCCATTTCCCTGGACACTTTCTGAGCAATACAAACTCTTTCTCCTACATTCACCCTCAGCAGAGTTATTATCCTTAGCAGATTTGTTTAGCTGCTAGAGCCACATGGAGCCTTCCATTGATTTTCTTGAGCACATCATCTGATGTTCAGACAGGAATAAGGTGATCATGACCACATCTATTAAAAGAACAGGAAAGTGACTTTGACAGAGCAGACTTGAAAGAAAGGCCCTGCTGTTTCTCCCTTTCCTCTTGTGATAATTGTATACTATTTACAATAGCAAAGCAGTGTGAAGCCCAGAGGCAGCTATTTTTTTATTTAGAAAATAAAACAAATAGAGTCTCCAAATGGCCACTAAAACAGTGATCAGTGAAACAATTCTCAATAGTGCATTTCAGGAACAGTTGTCCTGAAGGATGTGTGGTGTGTGTGTGTGTGTGTGTGTGTGTGTGAGAGAGAGAGAGAGAGAGAGAGAGAGAGAGAGAGAGAGAGAAAGAGAGAGAGAGAGAGAGAGAGAGAGAGAGAGAGAGAATAGGAATATAATCTAACAGTGTTGTTGTGTATCTGTAAAATCTCAGTCCTCTGGTCTAATCTTCATTTCAGCCTTCCGAAACACCCCACCCCAGTGGGTACTGGTGGCCCCATCACATTCTTCCCTTAGTTGCCAAAGTCTTTTCATCTTTCCTGAAATCCACGCTCACTCCATGATCTAAGATTTAGGGAATGTTCTGTCAACTTCAGAGGAAAACCTCTGCCTGACCGAGCAACAGGATGTGGTGTTAATAGGACTGTGAATGAGTGATGGAATTAAAAGTCAATGAAAACCTGGAGGGAATGAGGAAAGATGGTTTTTATTATTATTTTTTTAATTTATTTATTTATTAAAGATTTCTGTCTCTTCCCCGCCACCGCCTCCCATTTCCCTCCCCCTCCCCCAATCAAGTCCCCCCCTCTCAGCCTGAAAAGCAATCAGGGATCCCTGTTCTGTGGGAAGTCCAAGGAACCCCTACCTCCATCCAGGTCTAGTAAGTTGAGCATCCAAACTGCCTAGGCTCCCACAAAGCCAGTGCGTGCAGTAGGATCAGAAACCCATTGCCATTGTTCTTGAGTTCTCAGTAGTCCTCATTGTCCGCTATGTTCAGAGAGTCCGGTTTTATCCCAGGCTTTTCCAGATCCAGGCCGGCTGGTCTTTTTTAACTTTATGTTTTCTTGTAAGGAAATATTGGATCACAGAACCAAATTTATGAGAATAAAACTGTCAATACAGTATTTTTTAGCTATTATTGGTGCTGAGAGAAATAACAGCCACAGCTCCAGGTAGCACTGTGCATTTAAAATGTGCATTTCTTCATTTATTCATTAGGGATAAAAGATGCAGTACCCCCTTGACTTTTGTTGGAGGCTGGTGTCATTGTTTTTCTAATATTGCTTTTTTATGCTCTTTTCCAAACTCATTATTTTCTTTAAATTTTACCCTCTAGATACCAGGGCATCTGTGGATATATTTTGGATTTTATAGATTATGAAATCTAGCTTGACATATGAGCTGTAACTCATGCTACACTGGAGAGAACTAGGCTCCAGTGCTTACACAGGGATCCACTGCCAAGTTTGACACAACAGAGTATCAGTCATGGGCCTTAGGTCATAAATAAAGCATACTGTAGGGGTACACTAAGTTCTACCTGGAGAAGCCTCTTGGCCCAATGGACATGTCTTCCATGGTGATATGGGGTGGGGGAGGGAGAGGAAATGTGGAAGGGGAACAAGGAGTCACATGCTCTCTTAGACAGAGGAAGAGTTGTCAGCAAGCTACCTTTTGCCAAGAAGGTTACAACAGCAGCCGCTGGTAAGCCAACGGGAACAGCAGAGCAGCTGGTGAAGTAGTCCAGATTTCTCATTCTGGTTTGTAAGCATTGTGCACAGATTTTCATATTAATAAAAGGTAACACAATCCCCAGAATTCCCTCTTTAGAAGTCATGCCCTGAGGACGGGCCCTTAAATTGGGATGTCTTTCTCAGTAGCTAAAGTCTGCCCTGCCCTGTTGCAGAAGTGAGCCTCCATACTGTGTATAAGTGCTGTCATCCTCTGTCCAAACTCCTGAAGTTGGGTGAGGGAAAACATAGTTGTGTGAGAAATAGTGTGCATATGTGTGGGAGAGAAATGGAGAGAGTTGGAATGGGAGCATAATACTAAACTGATTTGATATCATGTTCAAGGATCATAGTCACCAGGAAAAAAAAAAACTAATTATCAATGATTCAAGATGAGAAAATTATGAGACCTGTTTTCTACCTTTTAAAATCGGAGAAAAATGTGAAAGAGGTGGCACAGGACAGGCCAGCTGACTCATGGTTGGATTCTCTTCAAGTGTGTATTCCTGTCATTCCAGCTGTTCTGACTCATGGATGGATGCGCTGCAAGGATGTATTCCTGTCATTCTGGCTGTTCTGACTCATGGTTGGATGTTCTTGAAGGAGTATTCCTGTCATTCTGGCTGTTCTGACTCATGGTCGGATGTTCTTCAAGGAGTATTCCTGTCATTCTGGCTGTTCTGACTCATGGTTGGATGTTCTTCAAGGAGTATTCCTGTCATTCCAGCTGTTCTGACTCATGAGTGGATGCTCTGTAAGGAGTATTCCTGTCATTCCAGCTTTCCTTATTTCTTTTTATGTTAAAACAACTTCCGAGTGTTTAAAGAATGTTTTGAGATTAATCGTAATGTCTTCCAATTTATTGAACCAATTTCATAGAATTTATGTTTTCTTCCTTATGTTTTCAATAACTGTAACTGCTTCAAACCACTTGGAAGACCAAAGTGCAAGAGAGCACCCATGATCATCCTGGCCTGTGACCATACTTTTGCCAGCCTCTTGTATGAGACTTGGTAAAATATGTGAGACATTTTGAACTATTCTGTTGGAGGAGGCCGCTTGTTGCTTCCCAATTGCTCAGCCCCCAAAAAATCACATAGAAACTGTATTAATTAAATCACTGATTAGCTCATTAGCTCTAGCTTCTTATTGGTTAATTTTTATATATTAATTTAAACCATTTTTATTAATCTGTATTGTCACGTGGCTGTGGTTTACCAGCTAAAGTTCCATCATCTGTCTCCAGTAGGGCTACATAGCTTCTCTCTAACCCCACCTTCCTTCTACCTTGCTATAGGCCAAGCAATTTATTTATTCATTAACCAATAAAAGCAGCACATAGTCATAAGGACCTCCCATACCATTTACCCTTTTCTGTTTAAATGAAAAGGAAGACTTTAACATTAACATAGTAAAATTATATATAACAAAACAGGTATCAAGCAAGAACTACAGTTACAAGATTTATATCTACTTTATCTTTTATCATAACTAAATAAAACTATATTATTACTATCTATTCTTCAACTCCATCAAAGACTTCAGAAGGATATACTATTACCTAAGTAAACAGGAAGTATATTGTAAACAACTTACAAAACTCTAGAAATGACAGGGATATCTTGCTGCCTGGACAGTTACCCAAAGTTCTTCTATACTGTCTGGGTAGTCATCTTCAGTCTACAGGCCCATAGGATATGGCAGATTTCTCCATAAAGCAGAAAATATCAAAGACAGTTCTGCCTTTATTGGCAGTTTGTCAGTAACTTTCTTCTGTATCCTACAGAATGTCTGGCAGACTCTTTCATGAAGCAGGACTCCTGAAGGATGGTCTCACCTTTAGGCAAGCTCAGCAGTCATTTCTCTTTGGGTCCTGTATGTTCAGTTCATCAAGCAGTCCAGGAAAGAGCAGTTTCTTGCACAAATAGCTAACCAACTCCTTAAGGAGTCTCTTCAATGCCCATCTTCCTCTTGAAGTAATTGGTGCTGCCAGAAACTGATGTGCCTGATTTTCATGAAAAGTCCTAAATTTTTAAATTCCATATTCTGAAGGTCTCTGAAAAATTTGAAGAATACCTATCTAACTGAAAAATATATATCTCTATATATTTAGAAAACCTAGCTAACATAACTATAAGTTTGACTATTTTAGATGGCTAGCAATTAACCTATATTTTTTAATTATACCTTACATTTTCAAATGAGCTGTATAAATTCAATACCTTAATCAAGAACAGAAATACATATACACAGTATAACAAAATTCACCTTAAATTTGTATCAATAAACCAAGATACATACCCATGGAAATCTTTATAGCTTATCCCCCTTTAAATGTAAAAGAATATCTATAAACAATATTTGGAAATATGGGCCTAGTTCTGTCCAAACTTCTTCCTGCTGTTTATTGAGTAAAGTAATTTTTTGAGGGATGTTCAAAGCAACCTTTCAGGTTTTTTTTTTTAACTTTTTTTTTTATTGAGAAAAGGAGGAAAAAAAAACAAGTTTCCTCCTCCTCCCAGCCTCCCATTTCCCTCCCCCTCCTCCCACCCTTCTCCCCCTCCTCCCACCCTTCTCCCCCTCCCCCCACTCCTCTCCCCCTCCCTCTCCAGTCCAATGAGCAGTCAGGGTTCCCTGCCCTGTGGTAAGTCCTAGGTCCTCCCCCCTCCGTCCATTTCTAGGAAGGTGAACATCCAAACTGGCTAGGCTCCCACAAAGCCAGCACATTACATAGGTTCAAAACCCCGTGCCATTTTCCTTGGGTTCTCATCAGCCCTCATTGTTCGCCATGCTCAGAGAGTCCAGTTTTATCCCATGCTTTTTCAGTCACAGTCCAGCTGGCCTTGGTGAGCTCCCAATAGATCAGCTCCACTGTCTCCGTGGATGGGTGCTCCCCTCGTGGTCCCGACTTCTTTGCTCATGTTCTCCCTTCTTCTGCTCCTCATTGGGATGTACTCCTCATAATTGGTTTCTAGCCATAAACAAGGGTCACGGAGTCTACAATTGGTGATCCCAAAGAAGCTAAGTAAGAAGGTGAACCAAAGGAAAAACATATAGTTGTCCTCTTGGCTATGGGAAGTAGACAAAATTGCCGGGGAGAAAATTGAGATCTTGGGGGCAGGGTGGGATGGGGGTAAGGGGAGATGGGGAGAGAAAAGGGAGAATGGGAGATTGGGGGGAACTTGGGGAAAAAGGAGGATTGGGATAAAGGAAGGTTGGACAGGGGAGCACGGAAGCACAATTCTTAGTTACCTTAGGGTTGGCAAGAGACTTGAACCTAGAGTGGCTCCCAGATGCCCAAGCCGAGGTCCCCAGTTAGTTCCTTGGGCAGCTGAGCATAGGGAACCTGAAATGACCCTATCCTATAGCAATACTGACGAATATCTTGCATATCATCATAGAACCTTCATCTGGTGATGGATGGAGACAGAGACAGAGACCCAAACTGGAGCACTGGACTGAGCTCCTTTCAGGGGTTTTTGATCCATCAATCCACATTAGTCTAGAAGGATTCCATAGGTTGTCATGCTCTGTGGAAACAAAAGAAGAACCTCTTTCCAAAACAACATATCCTTAGACTCAGATTTTAAAGTCAAGATACCTTTACATTGGTTTAGCTTAGAAGCCTGTACAATGAAATGTTTCTCTGTACTTAGCTCCTTCACAGTAAAAAAAAAATTAAAGAAGACACAATAATATACATAATTCACACTCTCTATGAAGTTTCCATCTTTATGTGGCATATGTATTTTTACTGTATTACTTTTTCTATACTCTGTCTCTTTAAAGACTTTGTTTTAATATTTATAAACCATTTGCTTCCTTTTATAACTCTCTGTAGTCTTTTTCTTCTTTCTCCCAAGTCTACATATATTTATCCAACATTGTGACCCATTTAGAGGTCTGTTATGTTTGACTATGTCCTATTGTGTATCTGTAATTCTTTAATGTCCAGGAGAGCTTCTTAAAATGCTAAGCACTTCTTAAAAACTTAAACTGCAGCATTACTAGGGTATATATGGTACCGTCTGCTTGTTTCACACAGTCCAGCATGGCATAGCTGCTCACTGCCTCCAAGAGGCATGCACACCACACCACTTCCAGGCACACAACAGGACTATGTTGCCATCAAGCAAGCTGTAGTACATTGATCACAAACCACAGTCAAATGCTTGAAAGAGCCAGAATTCATGCTGGAAGCATGGCCCATAAAGCCAGCATTTCAAAATGGCCACAGCAATTTTTTTTCTGCTACCACTGAATCAGGAAAATCTGTCTTAAGGGAGCCATCAGCAAGCAAAGCCCATTTGGGGGGAGGGGGGGAGATGTGGCCAGGCTTTGTTTTTTAGCATCTAGAATTCCTTTGCAAGCCCTCTCAGGATTTAAGTGGATTTTAATTGGCCATGTGGGCACCAATTTGTTGAAGAAAGCCTCTTGTTAGTTCCTGGCTGCTCAGCCCCAAAATAATCACACAGAAACTGTATTAATTAAATCACTGTTTGGCCTATTAGCTCTAGCTTCTTATTGGTTAACTCTTACATATTAATTTAACCCATTTCTATTAATCTGTGCATCACCACATGAATGTGGCTTACCAGCTAAAGTTTAGATATCTGTCTCTGGCAGGGCTACATGGCTTCTCTCTAACTCCACCTTCCTCCTCCCATGCTATAGGCCAAGCCATTTCTTTATTCATTAACCAATAAAAACAGCACATAGTCAGAAGGACCACCCATACCACTGTTATGATGGGGAAATCTTTGTCAGCCAATTATTTTTAAGAAGTGAGACCAAATTAGGGTGTGGTTTTCTGGGTATCCCAAGAAAAATAGCATGTGGCCCAGGTGCTCTCTCTATGTGATTCTCGCTCTACAAAACTGAGTTTGGACTTCTCATTCCTGTTTCATTAGTTTGGCCTTATAACAAAGAAAACTATAATTGCTCTATCTTTTAGCTAGCCTGGTTATTTCTTGTTCCAAGATAATTCGACACTATTCCAGAAGGTTCTTTAATGATCTGGCATCTATGAACAAAATAAAAAGATATTCTAGAATTATTTTGATAGTATGAGGTTTTATATTAATTTGCCTTTGTTTATATCTGTTTTCATCTTTATTAAAATTGTAATAGTCAGGCATTTTGGGTGCTTGGAAAATATGGACTCTGGAAGGAAAAAAAAGAAAATGGTTTGGTGTCATAGTGAACTCAATCATAGTCTCAAGTAGCTCTGACAAGCATAAAATTATTAAATGTATTGTCTAGCCTCTTTCTGAAAGCTGTAGTTAGTGGAAGAATAAAATGTTTTAAAATACCATATAATGACTTTGTTTTAGGAAAATCAAACATTAGTTGTTCCTGTAGCTGTGCAGCTCAGGTCCTCCTGTGGTGATCTAGAGTAGCTACATCCCCACCCCCACCCCTGGAATCTGAGAAGGGGTGAGATCAACAGCTAGATCTTTAGCTCAAGACAGAAGGAACAGGACCTTTGTTTTTATGTTTATAATTGCAAATGGAAACAAATACTTTATAAAGCCAAGCTTTACCAAGGGACCTCTTAAAGATGTTTTCTTGGCTTTGAATTAAAAAGGGCAAGAAGTGTGTTTGCCATAGAAGCCTGGGAAGGGATTAAAAATGCCCTTCAAAAGAAAATGGTGCAGTTGTCTAGATGTGGAATTTTTATATGCTAATTGAGCTTGTCCTGAAGTGGCTGATACTGGAGTCAAGGTTACTTTATACTTAGACTTCATTTATATTATTTAGGAGAGACTCAATAGGGACTCAGAAGTGGCTCTACTGTTCCAAAGGGCACAAGCAGAGAGTCATAGGAAGTCACTACAAGTCACAAGAAGAGTGGCAAATCCAAAACTTGAAACCAACCTGGAGGTACAAGCCTTGTAATCCCAGCTGGTTAGGGGGCAGAAATGGAAGATTATAAATTCAAGGTCAATCAAGGTCACATAGTTTGATTATGTCTCAAAATAAAACCTAAAAAGAGCATGGGAGGTCCAGCTTTCAGAGAGAATGTAGAAGCACAAGACAAGCAGTTAACAAACACAACAGTAACAATAGCAAACTCTGACTGGATTCATCTTCAATAAATTAATCTAGTGGAAACTAAATATAATCTATGAGATCTAGTCCCCTCTAGTAAGTCAACCACCACCTGATCACATTATGGAACTGTTTTGATAGCACACCAAATTCTAATCACAGGGATTTCTTAGAAAAGCCAGAGTGGGGGTGAAATTATAACATAGTAAGCGAATCAGTTTCACGTTACATCGTTCCAGAAAGACAATATTAAGTGGAAAGGTATGGTTATTCCAGAAAAATTACAAACAAGCACCAAGAATACATATTTTTCAGATGACCTCTGGCATTATCAGGAAGGACCAGGTTTTCTGTCAGAGGTTGACTTTGGCTGAGCTCCACCGAGATGGAGATTTGTGGTTGACTTCCACTGTCTCTCATCAGGAGTCTCAGTGGTCTTAGGGCAGCTGCTAAGGCTTGATCCTGGAGCGTTACCTCCTGTTGCAGCCTTGTCTGTCAGGAAGACTCAGTTGTCTCTTTTTGGGCATTAAAACTTTAAAGGCCATTTTCACCAATTCCTGTATAGAGGGTTAGGGACCTTCCTCAGTCTTTTAAAACATTTTTTTCCTAATATCTGGTGCTGACTGAGGAATACAATGGGTAGCCAGAATTGTGGCTCCTGCTAGGAGACCATGGTCTCTTGTAACTGATTTTAAAAAATGGCTGGGTTTTTGTCAGCTAGCTGTGTGATCTCTCAAAGTTTGTCAAAATTAACTACTTTTTCAGAGACCATTTCCATACCCTGCAGGAGGCAATGAACAACCAACCACTTTGGCCAGGTTGGTAGTCCTAGTGTGTTTCTGTGGCTGACACAGCCACTTCCCCACACAGGGACTATACTGTCTACCAAGTGAATCTGCCCTGCATATTATCTCAGTGCTGCTTGAATTCTACGCCACTCCTCAGAAGTGAGAGTAGAGCTTGGATGACATAGTAATCATGCCAGGTTAGATCATAGGCCTGGGACAGATAGTGAAACTCTTTAATATAAGCAGAATAATTAGCAGAAAAGAAATCCAGTGGCTTTTCTATCTGAGAAAGATCTGGAAAAGAAAAGGGAACATGGACTTTAATAATGCCATTGGCTCTTGCTTCTTCCTGGAAATGGCAGAGAAGGGCAGGGTTATATTGGGATCTGGTATGGGAGGAGATGGTGGAGGATTGGGAGGGGTTAATTCAGTGTGCAGAGGAGGTCTAAGGGTAGGAAAATATGGTGGCAGCTGGGGAGGAAAATGGGTGAGGGGAAATCTGATCTTGAACTTGGCTAGGGAGGGAGTAGGTGAGGGTGGGTAAGGAGAAAAATATAAAGAATGTTGCTCCACAGGAGGGGGTTGAGTAGTGAGGGTTCAAGGTAGTGGGGAAGGGGCCAGTGCCTCTGGCTGCACTATCTTGATCCCAATTCCCAGATTGCTGAGAATCTGGAGGCACTGAGAATCTGGAGGCACTGTGATCTAGCAATCAGAACTGGTTCTGCATGACACTGGCTACTGAGGGAGGGATGCGAGTGCAGTGCCCCAAAACCATGGACATATGAGAGTTCTGTCCATTTGTCCCTGTTATGGATTTATTAAAAATGCTGAAGGATCCTTGGCTGCAGTAGACAGCTCAAGTGGTAGTAGTGGGCCATGTGGCGGCAAGCAGCAGGCCCTGAGAGCACCCAATCCCAGGCAGAGATGTTTGCCGGTCCCCGAACAGTGGCTGGTCTCAGGCGGGGAGACATGTGGCAGGCAGGCAAGAGACACATGGATACGCATGCCATGCAGGGCGAGGTTGGATATTTATTCAAGGGCTTATAGAGGAGGAAGGGAGAAGGGGAGAATAACAGAGAGAGAGAGAGAGAGAGAGAGAGAGAGAGAGAGAGAGAGAGGAGAGAGAGACAGAAGTGGGGGAAGGGGAGAAGTGGGGAGAGAGGCAAAAGCTGAGTCTTTAAGAGAGGGATGGGAAGAGAGGAGCCCAGGCCGACATCAAACTTGTGATTTTCCTGCCTCTACTTCTTTCAGCAAATCCTACCAGTGTGTGCCACTGCAACCAAGTCATGGCACCAAATGTTATGGAAAAATTAAAAATGCTGCAGGATCCCTAGCGGCAGTAGGCAGCAGAAACGCTGGAGGTTCCCAAGCAGTGGTAGCGGGCCATGTAGCAGCAGGCAGTGGGCCCAGAGAGCAGCCAGTCTCAGGCCGAGATGGCTGCTACTCCCTGAGTGCTAAAACTGGTCTCAGGCAGGGAGACACATGGCGGGTAGGCAAGAGACAGAGATATGGATAGACACAACATGCAGAGTGAGGATGAATATTTATTTAGGGGGTTATGGAGGGGAAGGAAAAGGGGAAAGGGGGAGAGAAAGAGAGAGAGAAGAGAGACAGAAGAGGGGGAAGCAGACAGAGGAGTGGGGGGAGCGGCAGAAGCTGCCTCTTCAAGGGAGGGAAGGGAAGAGAGAGAGCTCAGGCTGGAAGCTGAAGATCAGTCTGCCTCAGTGGATGGGGGAGGGAGTGGGCATGGCTTATCTCTTAAAGAGACATCACAATCATTACAGTCCCCATGACAACAAAAATTTTCTAGGTCTCAGAGGACAGTAAACTCAAGGCTTCCCTCTGGTGTCCATAGTGCCATTGTGTCTCATTGTCAAAGTTGTATTGAGGCCAATCTTAGTGCATAGAGAAATTAGTGACTTGAGACAGATTGTATAAGACAGTCCCAATTTACAAAGATTTTGTAAGAGGCATCTCAGGGGCTATAACAGATCTGACTTTGAATTGCAAGTGCCCATTTTAAAAGTCTATGCCCAATTGTGTGGCTCAAGTCTATCACAGTGCATACACTAAAATAACTCTTGGGCCAAAACAAGGCTGTGAAAATTGAATGTCAGGTATCCCTCTACAAACAAAATTTACCTCAGTGAAAGTCTCTGTTTTCACTGTGGGGGGTCAGGCTTTTAACGCAGACCATGTCTTCAACAAAATCCAAAAAGTGACAAAAGAAAACACGAATGGGTCCTTCAAAACCCTAATAGCATAAGCAACAAAAAGGGACACACCAAGATGAAGGCAATATCTAGCCTGGGAGCTGATTTTAGCCTGGCAGAAAGCACAGGGATAAGGGCATATCCACCACAAGGGTGTGAGCCCATGGGAAAAACAACACCTTAGTGGGACTGCTAAGATATTAGGAATATTTTCCTAAATGAGCCACTCTGTTGATGCAAAATAATTCCAATCAAGCCAAGGCAGACCAGATTAAAAGATAGCCAGGTTTAATTAGACTCCACGCCTGCAGGAAGTAGCCAGACTTGAGTCGATGCCCCTTTTTCCAAAGAGAGCCTAAAATGTGGTCATAAATATCACCTCACCTTCCTGTTACCCCTTATATAGTCTGGAATATAATCCCAGCCTCAGCTGCCATCTTTGGAGGTTCCTCCTCATGCCCCTTGAACTTTAGGGTCTCAGCTTTGGCTTCCATCTTTGGAGGTCCACCCTGTGCCCCTCTAACCTAACAGTCAAGGTTCAAGGGCCACAGGGGAGGGGCCTCCTAAAATGGAGGCCAAGGCTAGTATTACACCCATAACCTCCCTGTCCGCTGAGGCAAGCAGATCTTCCTTCCCCTTCCAGTCTGAATCCCTTCTTTTTCATCTCTCTCCCAAAGAGGCAGCATCTGACCTTCTCCCTTCTCCCTACCTCTTCCCTTACCCCATCCTCTCTATCTTTCTGTTTCTCTTTCTCTCTTTCTCTCTGCTCTTCTCCCATCTCCCCTTTCCCCTTTACCTTTCCTCTCCATACCCATTAATTAAATACCCACTTTTTCTTAATAGGTCTTTGTCTCTCACCCACCACGTGGCTCCCTGCTTGGAATGGGCTGCCTTTGTGGCCTTTGTGGTCTTGTGCCTGATGCCCACTGCCATCACTCAGGGACCTGTGACATTTTATTTTTACCATAACACAGACATTTTTAAAAAACAGAATTTTGTGCTTGATTCTCCCGAACTATTTATCATATGTAACACATTTATGTTGCTATATCTAAGGATTCAGATATAATCACCATTCATCATTAAGCTTACCAGGCACTGTGGTAGGGAATTTCAGTAATTTCTTACTAAAGGTGCTTTATGGAGAAAGTTCAGGCCATTCAGTCAAGTAATTATTTAGAATAATGAGTACTTGTATTTAATCTTGAGATTTCCATAAGATGAAACCTCTCTTGCCATCTTCACCAGCGTTATTATTTTCTAATGATGAACAACAAAGGTTTTTCTCTGAACTTTTCAGAGGGATCAAGACATGCTGGGATCTTTAGGAGGTTAGGTGCTCCCTCTACCCCAGTCCCCATAGCCCAAGTCAACGTTATAAACATTTTAGCAGAGTGCAATTTTCTGACCATGTTGAATAAAAACTGATTTTATTCTTCTTTGTGACAAGTACATGAAATTAATGAGGTTCAATGAAATATCTCTTTCTGGGTTAGTGAGATGGCTAAGTGGTTAAGAGCATTTGTTGGTTCTTTTAGTTCCCCGTTGCTATGATAAACACAATTATCAAAGGCAGCAGAGGATGTGTTTTGCTTACACTTTCACACCACAGTCAATCATTCGGGAAAATCAGGGCAGGAACCTAGAGATAGCAACTGATTCAGAAGTCATGAGGAGCCTTGACTGCTGGCTTGCTCCCCTGGGCTTGCTCAGCCTGCTTTCTTAGAGTACCCAGGACTCTTAACCCAGAGGTGGCACTGCCTATAGGGAGTTGGGCCCTCACACATCAATCATCAGTTAATATAATGCACTGCCAGCTTGCCCAGAGGCTAATCTAGTGATATTTTGTCAGTTCAGCTTCTTCTTTCAAAATGATTCTAATTTGTGTCTACTGACATAAAAGTAGCTTGCACACTGCTCTTGCAGAGGTTTGAATTTGGTTCCCAAACCCACACTGGGCTGCTCAGGCACCTGTATGCATGTGTACATACAAACAGTGCTTTAAGCTGCAACATTATACAGTAATTGCTCAGTCATCTTTTCACAAACAACATAGCAGAATCAAGGAATCTGGTAAAGGCTAAACTGCAAGGAAAGGCTTTTGGGAGTTATTGCTTTGTGAATAAAGTGGATGTGCTTTGCTGTAGGGTTTTTACTATAGCTGACCTCCCTTTCTGTTATGTATTTGAGAATTAATTCCGCAGTTTGGAACTGTTTCCTATTCCTTTGGGCTATGTGTGAAAACAGTTTTCCACTGCCAGGCCTTGTTATTCCTCTCTTTTAGGTAAGTTTAGAGATGTACCTTCCTGAAATCATCTTTATCATCTGTCAATGCTTAGGGCCCAGTCATAGGGAATTCTGTCTAAGATATTCACAGAGCTCCAAGGACATAGAATTACTACCTGCCCAAGCTGCTGCTGTGGTTTTACTCCATGACCAGAATGACTGATAACAGAAAAGGCCAGAACTAATAGTTTAGAGGCCTGAGTCCCTTTGTTTCTACTGCTTAGAGCAGTAAGTCTAACTCTAGACCTAGGCCCATAGAAACTATAGTGTCTGGTGTATGTGCTATCTGATCAAGCTTCCCTAGGTTGCCTAGTTACCTTGTATCCTCTATACATACTGGGAGAAAAGAAGTCACACTGATTTAAAATACAATCCATGCCCTACTCATAATTTTACTGAAAATAAACCCATCACCTAATCATGTACTGTACTAGCCTCCCCCGCAAGAATCCCCCGATGTTTTAAATTAATTCCTTTCTTAACCTTCTCCATTAAGGAGTACACTGGACATTCTCTCTCTCTCTCTCTCTCTCTCTCTCTCTCTCTCTCTCTCTCTCTCTCCCTCTCTTGTGTGTGTTTAAAAACCCTTATCTGATTTTCTATGGGACAAAATATTCTGACCTTAGAACCTGGAAAATTGCTGGTTTTAAGGGTGTATATGACTGAGATCATTTGTAATGAGGAGAACAAAGAGGAACAAGGGAGAACAAGGAAAACAAGTAAGGGGTGGAACAATGAGAAATGATGGATTGGAGAGAGGAGAATAAATAAGCTTCTTCACCCTCAGATCTTTAGTCCCCCTTTAGCTATTCGTCACATCTTTAATTGAACCCTGAAAGGGGGTCTTAAAGGTGAAAACTTTAAAGCCTCCCTAGAAATCAGAGACACAAATACACATGTACATAAGTCAATAATAAAATACATCTCTAGAATTTAGTATAATAATTAAAATGTTCCTTGCAAATTGGTCACTCCTTGCTTTTCTTTGTTTATATGAATTCATCTTGTTGGCTGGAACTGCTACCTTTATTTCATGTAGTTTCTGTAGGGTAGAAAGCTGGTCTGCTATCTGCTTTGCTCAGAGATCCCCTATTTAAGTAAGTCTGAATTCTCCTCCCCATTTCTATTTCCGTTTGTAAGTCTTTTGCTGGTTAATTCTGTGAGTTTTATGTTTTGACTGCTATACATCACAAACTCCTGAACACCAAACTATATAGAAGAAAGATCAATAAAATAGGTATTCTTTAATTATTTCAACCATGTATCATTGTTTAAATAAATTGGCCTTCATTCTTATACTTTTAAACCAAATTAGCTTTTAAATAAAGGATGTTTTGCACAAATAAGGTTATTCATTGTGGATAAAAACAGGAATAATTATAACCTCACTTTGAAATACAGTTAAATTTTAATAGTGACAGTGTGATTGAAATAGTCTTGCTTGAGATTTAAAGACCTGCATTTTGATCTTTTTCTGAAGTATAATTGGGATCAACTACGGTCTGGCTCTTAGACTTCCTTCTCTATAGTACTGGGATTGAATTAAATAATTTTAAAAAGAGGTAGTGGGGCTGATCTATTGGGAGCCCACCAAGGCCAGCGGGACTGGGACTGAAAAAGCATGGGATAAAACCAAACTCTGAACATGGCGGACAATGAGGGCTGATGAGAAGCCAAGGACAATTGCACTGGGTTTGGGTTTTTTTTTTAACATTTTTTTTATTGAAAAAAAATTTCCACCTCCTCCCAGTCTCCCATTTCCCACTCTGCTCCCCCTCCCCCCACCCCCCACTCCTCTCCCCCTCCCTCTCCAGTCTGAAGGGCAGTCAGGGTTCCCTGCCCTGTGGAAAGTCCAAGGTCCTCCCCACTCCATCCAGGTCTAGGAAGGTGAACATCCAAACTGGCTAGGCTCCCACAAAGCCAGAACATGATGTAGGATCAAAACCCAGTGCCATTGTCCTTGGCTTCTCATCAGCCTTCATTGTGCGCCAAGTTCAGAGAGTCCGGTTTTATCCCATGATTTTCCAGTCCCAGTCCAGCTGGCCTTGGTGAGCTCCCAATAGACCAGCCCCACTGTCTAAGTGGGTGGGTGCACCCTTCGTGGTCCTGACTTCCTTGCTCATGTTCTCCCTTTTTCTGCTCCTCATTAGGACCTTGGGAGCTCAGTCCAGTGCTCCAGTGTGGGTCTCTGTCTCTATCTCCATCCATCGCCAAATGAGGGTTCTATGGTGATATGCAATATATTCATCAGCATGGCTATAGGATGGGGTCATTTCAGGTTCCATATCCTCAGCTGCCCAAGGAACTAACTGGGGACATCGCTCTGGGCACCTGGGAGCCCCTCTAGGTTCAACTCTCTTGCCAACACTAAGATGGCTCCCTTAATTAAGATATGTGCTTCCCTGCTCCCCTATCCAACCTTCCTTTATCCCAATCATCCCGTTTCCCCAAGCTCCCCCCATTCTCCCCTTCTCACTTTTCTCTCCTCATCTCCCCTTACCCCCATCGCAACCTACCCCCAAGATCCCAATTTTTTGCCCGGTAATCTTGTATACTTCCCATAGCCAGGAGGATAACTATATGTTTTTCCTTGGGTTCACCTTCTTATTTAGCTTCTCTAGGATCACAAATTACATGCTCAATGTCCTTTATTTAAAGCTAGAAACCAATTATGAGTGAGTACATCCCATGTACATCTTTTTGGGTCTGGGTTACCTTACTCAGGATAGTGTTTTCTATTTCCATCCATTTGCATGCAAAATTCGAGAAGTCATTGTTTTTACCGCTGAGTAGTACTCTAATGTGTATATATTCCACACTTTCTTCATCCTTTCTTCCATCGAAGGACATCTAGGTTGTTTCCAGGTTCTGGCTATTACAAATAATGCTGCTATGAACATAGTTGAACAAATGCTTTTGTCAAATGATAGGGCATCTCTTGTTTATATTCCCAAGAGTAGGTTGATCCGGAATTTCCTGAGTAACCGCTACAATGATTTCCAAAGTGGTTGCACAAGTTTGCATTCCCATCAGCAATGGATGAGTGTTCCCCTTACTTCACAACCTCTCCAGCAAAGGCTACCATTGGTGTTTTTTATTTTATCCATTCTGACAGGTGTAAGATGATATCTCAAAGTTGTTTTAACTTGTATTTCCCCAATTGCTAAGGAGGTTGAGCATGACCTTAAGTGTCTCTTGGCCATTTGAACTTCTTCTGTTGAGACTTCTCTGTTCAGTTCAGTGCCCCACTTTTTAAGGGTTAATTAGCATTTTAAAGTCTAGTTTCTTGAGTTCTTTATATATTTTGGAGATCAGACCTTTGTCTGTTGCGGAGTTGGTGAAGATCTTCTCCAAGTCAGTGGGTTGCCTTTTTGTCTTAGTGACAGTGTCCTTTGCGTTACAGAAGCTTCTCCGTCTCAGGAGGTCCCATTTATTAAATGTGGTCCTTAATGTCTGTGCTGCTGGGGTTATACATAGGAAGCGATCTCCTGTGCCCATCTGTTGTAGAGTACTTCCCACTTTCTCTTCTATCAGGTTCAGTGTGTTCAGATTGATATTAAGGTGGTTGATCCATTAGGACTTAAATTTTGTGCATGGTGATGAATATGGGTCTATTTTAATTCTTCTACAGGTTGAAACCCAGTTATGCCAGCACCATTTGTTGAAGATGCTTTCTTTCTTCCATTGTATACTTTTAGCTCCTTTATCGAAAATGAGGTGTTCATAGGTTTGTTGGTTAAAATCTGTGTTTTCTATTTGATTCCATTGGTCAACTTCTCTGTTTTTATGCCAATACCATGCTGTTTTCATTACTGTAGCTCTGTAATAGAGTTTGAAGTCAGGGATGGTAATGCCTCCAGAGGATCTTTTATTGTATAAGATTGTTTTGGCTATCCTGGTTTTTTTTTGGTTTTCCATATAAAGTTGATTATTGTCCTTTCAAGATCTGTGAAAAATTTTAATGGGACCTTGATGGGGATTGCATTGAATCTATAAACTGCCTTTGGTAGAATTGCCATTTTTACTATGTTGATCCTCCCAATCCAAGAGCAAGGGAGATCCTTCCATTTTCTGGTATCCTCTTCAATTTCTTTCTTCAATGCCTTAAAGTTTTTGTCAAATAGACCTTTCACTTCCTTGGTTAGAGTTACCCCAAGATATTTTATGCTGTTTGTGGGTATCATGAAAGGTGATGCTTCTCTGATTTCCCTCTCTGCTTCCACATCCTTTGTGTATAGGAGGGCAACTAATTTTTTGGAGTTGATCTTGTATCCTGTGACGTTAGTAAAGGTGTTTATCAGGTGTCGGAGTTCTTTGGTGGAGTTTTTGGGGTCGCTTATGTACACTATCATATCATCTGCAAATAACAAAAGTTTAACTTCTTCCTTTCCAATACGAATCCCCTTCATCCCCTTATGTTGTCTTATTGCTATTGCTAAAACTTCAAGCACTATATTGGAAAGGTATGGAGAGAGTGGACAGCCTTGTCGTGTTCCTGATTTTAGTGGGATGGCTTTGAGTTTCTCTCCATTTAATTTGATGTTAGCTGTCGGCTTGCTGTAAATAGCTTTTATTATATTTAGGTATGACCCTTGTATCCCTAATCTCTCCAAGACGTTTATCATAAAGTGATGTTGAATTTTGTCAAATGCTTTTTCAGCATCTAATGAAATGATCATATGGTTTTTTTCTTTCAGTTTATTTATATAATGGATTACATTATAAGATTACATTGATAGATTTTCTTATGTTGAACCAGCCCTGCATCTCTGGGATGAAGCCTACTTGATCATAATGGATAATTTTTCTAATGTGTTCTTGGATTCGGTTTGCGAGTATTTTGTTGAGGATTTTTGTGTCGATGTTCATGAGTGAGATTGGCCTGTAATTCTCTTTCATGGTTGAGTCTTTTTGTGGTTTTTGTATCAGAGTAACTGTAGCTTCATAAAAGGAATTTGGCAATGATTCTTCTGTTTCTATATTGTGAAATACATTAAGGAGTATGGGTATTAGGTCTTTTTGGAAGTTCTGGTAGAATTCCGCATTGAAACCATCTGGTCCTGGGCTTTTTTTTTCGATAGGGAGGTTTTTGATAACAGCTTCTAATTCTTCGTGACTAACAGGTCTATTTAGATTGTTCATCTGGTCCTGGTTAAAGTTTGGTATATGGTATTTATCTAAAAAAGTGTCCATTTTTTTTTACATTTTCCAGTTTTGTGGCATACAGGCTTTTGTAGTAAGCTCTAATGATTCTCTGAATTTCCTCTGTGTCTGTGGTTATTTCCCCCTTTTCATTTCTGATCTTATTAATTAGCATATTCCCTCTCTGCCGTTTAATTAATTTGGATAGGGGTTTATCAATCTTGTTGATTTTCTCCAGGAACCAGCTTTTTGTTTCATTGATTCTTTGGATTGTTTTCTGTGTTTCTATTTTGTTGTTTATAGCCATCAGTTTGATTATTTCCAGTCTTCTACTCCTCCTAGGTGAGTCTGCATTTTTTTCTAGAGCTTTCAGGTGGGCTATTAAGTCTTCAATGTATGCTTTCTCTGTTTTCTTTAAGTGGGCACTTAGTGCTATGAACTTTCCTCTTAGTACTGCTTTCATAGTGTCCAATAACTGAGTATGTTGTTTCTTTATGTTCATTGAATTCAAGGAAGACTTTAATTTCTTTCTTTATTTCTTCCTTAATCCAGGTGTGGTTCAGTAGTTGACTATTCAGTTTCCATGAGTTTGTTGGCTTTCTGGGGGTAGCATTGTTGTTGAATTCTAACTTTCATCCATGGTGATCTGATAAGACACAGGTGGTTACTAATAATTTTTGTAACTGAGTATGTTTGCTTTGTTACCGAGTATGTGGTCAATTTTTGAGAAGGTTCCATGAGCTGCAGAGAAGAAGTATATTCTTTCCTATTTGGGTGGAATGTTCTATAGATGTCTGTTATTGTATAGATGTCTGTTGATTCATTACCTCCATTAATTCTCTTATTTATCTGTTAGGTTTCTGTCTGATTGACCTGTTCATTGGTGAGAGAGGAGTGTTGAAGTCTCATACTATTAGTGTGTGTGGTTTGATGACTGCCTTGAATTCTAGTAATGTTTCTTTTACATAAGTGGGTGCTTTGATATTAGGGGCATAGATATTCAGGATTGAGATTTATTCCTGTTATTAGTAAAAAATGTCCCTCTCCATCTCTTCTGATTAAGTTTGAAGTCAACTTTGTTAGAAATTAGTATGGCCACACCTGCTTGTTTCTTAGGTCCATTTGCTTGATAAGCCTTTTCTCAGCCCTTTACTCTGAGTAGGTGCCTGTCTTTGTGGTTAAGGTATGTTTCTTGTAAGCAGCAGAATGTTGGATCCTGTTTTTATTCCAATCTTTTAGCCTGTGCCTTTTTATAGCTGAGTTGAGTCCATTGACATTAATTGATATTAATGACCAGTGATTGTTAACTCCTGTCACTTTTTTAGTAGTAGAGTTTGTGTGTTTCCCTTCTTTGAGTTGTGCTGGTGAAGGGTCTCTAGATGTCTGAATTATTGTGGTCATTGTTGGACTTCTTGGGTAGTGATTTTCCTTCTTTTACTTTCTGTAAGGCTGGATTTGTGGTTACGTATTGTTTAAATTTGTTTTTATCCTGGAAAATTTTGTTTTCTCCATTTATAGTGAACGAAAGCTTGGCTGGGTATAGTAGTCTGGGCTTGCATCCATTGTCTCTTAGCTTCTGCAGTGTAGTAATAGGAGCGGCGGGGCTGCATCCCCAGCACCCCGGCAGCCTGGCTAGCTTATGCTCCGAAATAACAACACACAAACTGTATTCATTTAAACACTGCTTGGCCCATTCTCTTCTAGGCTAATTCTCACATATTAATTTAGCCCATTTCTAATCATCTGTGTGTAGCACCCCAAGGTGCGCTTACCGAGAAGATTCTAGCCTATGTCCATCCTGGGTCGGAGCTTCATCCCGGGAGCAGGGCATGGCGTCTCTCTCAGGCGTCTGCTCCCTAGAGGAGAGCTGTCGAGACTCTGACCTCACTTCCTCTTCCTCCCAGCATTTTGTTCTGTTTACTCCACCCACAGGGCCAAGCAGTTTCTTTATTGGCCAATGGCCTTCCTCCATCACTGCAGTACACCTATCCAGGACCTTCTGCCTTTCATACTTTCCATAGAGAAATCAGGTGTAAGTCTGATAGGTTTACCTTCTTAAGTAACTTGGCCTTTTTCCTTTGCAGCTCTTAATATTCTTTCTTTATTCCGTATGCTTTGTGTTTTGATTATTATATGGCAAGGGGATTTTTTTTTTGTTTTTTGTTTTTTTTTTGGATCCAGCCTATTCGGTGTTTTGTATGCTTCTTGAACCTTCATAGGTATATCTTTCTTTAGGTTGGGAAAGTTTTCTTCTATAATTTTATTAAATATATTTTCTGGACCTTTGAGCTGCACTTCTTCTCCTTCTTCTACCTCTATTATTCTTAGGTTTGTTCTTTTTATTGTGTCCCTGATTTCCTGAATGTTTTGTGATGAGAGTTTGTTGGACTTGCAGTTTTCTTTGATCAGTGCGTTTATTTTCTCTATGGTATCTTCAGAATCTGAGATTCTTTCTTCTATCTCTTGTATTCTGTTGGTTATGCTTGTTTCTGTAGTCTCTATTCATTTACCTAGATTTTCCATGTCCAGCCGGCCCTCTGTTTGTATTTTCTTCCTTGCCTCCATTTCAGTTTTTAAGTCTTGAACTGTTTCCATTATCTGTTTGATTGTTTTTCCTTAGTTTCCTAGGGTATCATTCACTGATTTATTCAATTCTTCAAACTTTCTGTTATACTTCTCATCCATTTCTATAAGGGCATTTTTTTTACATGCTGTTTAAGGGTGTCAATCACTTTCATAAAGTCAATTTTTTTCTACTTCTTCTTGATTAAGGTGTTCATGTCTTCCTGTTCTGAGGTCACTGGGTTCTGGTGTTTTCATGTTGTTTTTCAGATTGTTGGGTGAATTCTTGCATTGGCACCTCCCCATCTCTTCCTCCGAATGCTCCCCTATGGGTCTTCTTTTATGGGATCAGATCTCCTTGCCCACTGATGTACCTTCCCAGTTATGGCACTCCCCAGTGATGGCTCTCCTGATACCCCAGTGATGGCTCTCCTGGTGCCAAGATCAGATCTCTGTGCTGGTTGAGTAGCTCATAAACAAAGTGCCTACCTTGCTTGCTGCAGGCAGGCTATTGAGACAAAAGAACTCCTGCCCGCCCGGTTGCCCTCATGATTTGGCCCCAGTGCCCAGAGAGGCTGCGCTGGTTAATGTTATGTGCCCAAAGAGGGAAGGGAGACAGAAGGGGAGAGGGTTCTAGCTGCAAGCTGGGTGGGATAATAAGAGAGAGGCAGTATGCAGGGAGTATAGGCCCTGCAGGAAGACCAGGATGTATAGGTGGGAGGAGGAACATCTGAGTTCTATGTCCCAGGCTGCTGCCGTGGGTCAGAAACTCTGGCACTGGGTTTTGATCCTACTGCATGTATTAGCTTTGTGGGAGCCTAACAATCTGGATGCTCCCCTTCCTAGACCTGGATGGAGGTGGGAGGACCTTGGACTTCCCACAGGGCAGGGAACCCTGACAGCTCTTTGAACTGGAGAGGGAGGAAGAGAAGAGTGGGGGGAGGGAACAGGAGTCGGGGGAGGGGGAGGGAAATAGGAAGCTAGGAGGAGGTGGAAATTCTTTTCAATAAAAAAAAATGGAAAAAAATAAAAATAAATAAATAAAGATATTTGACTGTGCAAGGGAGTATGTGCAAGAATATTTTGAGGCCTAAATTAAAATTATTAAGGAAGTATAATTCTACAATTAGTCAGCATCTGCTTGGATCTATTATGAAAAGCCTGTCAGGAATGACATTCCTATCCTGATCGTCCATGGTCCTTGCTACTGTTCTGTTTGTGATCAAATACGTGACAGAGTGACAGGAAGCAGCTTGAGGGAGGGACCTGAATTTTTTCTCAGATTTCAAGGGACACTCCCTAATAGTTGAGAACGCATGATTGCAGGAAAGGCTGACTCTTTGCCAGGAGGAAGAGGCCACTTGCTCACATCTTTGCTGATCAGAAAGTGAAGTATGGGAAACAGGGCTGAGCTATTCCACAAGCTACCTTCTCCAGAAAAACACCCTTCTGCCCATTAGGTTCAGCCTGCCAACCAGCACCACCAGCTGCAAAGCAGTGGTTCAAAAGCATAAGCTAGTGGGGTCATTTTGTAATCAAATCACAAAACATGCTGTAGCTATAGGATAACTACTGTGAGCTTGATTTAATTATTAGTTTTTGGAGATATATCTCTGTATGTATCCTACACTAGCCTTGAAGTGCAGATCCTCCCACCATAACTTCCAGTGCTAGGGATGTATAATTGGGTTTAAACAACATCAATTAAACTGTAAATATGCAACATCTCCTCTCCATTACTAGCAAAGGTGCTCAATATAGATATGATGTGAGCTGTAAAAGTCATTGTTATTTTTAATGGTTAAATTAGATGTTTTTAAAAATAAAAGAAACTTCACTGTGGCATTTAGTTAGTTCTGTATGTCCTAAATATCATTCCTTGAAAATGTAATAAATTTAAAACCTCTAAAGAGATTATTACATATGTTTGCATAAAGATATCTTCAAAATCTTATTTTACAATTACAACTAAGCTCATTTCAGATTCCACATGCCAAGTACTCTATAGCCACACATAGCTATAGGTACAATAGCAAATATTGTAAGTCAAGATAAAATACTTCAACTACAGCATTTAAAATTACTTACTAAAATATGTGAAAAAATTGCTTTCATACCTTTGTATTCAACTGAATTTCAATTAACTTTTGGGAAAGATCGTATATACTGGGTTTTGACAATGTGACTCAGCATGCATTGTCTCCCAGCATACAGTGTAAGAATGTCAATCATCTTTTGGAGCAAGTGAGTTCTGCCATGAATCCCAATTATTTGGTGTCCATGACAGCAGTGTGATGGCTTTGCCTGAGGTTTCAAAACTAGACTCAACTTAAAAGTGACATAGCTCATTGTGTTCATGCTCAAACTGATGTTATATCAGAAACCTATTTTCTACTGCCTCTAGAGTATTGACTACTGCCATGAGTTTATGAAGGCATCATGTGTGTTGCATACAGACAGTTCCTCACTGAGATTCTAAGAAGGAAAGGCTCCTTGAGACTCCACCATGTTTTCAATGAGTGATCATGTGAAGCTATTATTTATTAATTAGTTTATTGAGATAAAATTAAGGAAATTTAGAATTAATTAAAGAAGCTTAGTTTTATTTTCTTCTTAAATTTGTTTTTCCATATTTTTATTACACTGCCTTATTTCTGTGTCAGCATGTTGGAGTTGGTAGTAAGTAGATGCTCACATGCCACAACTTATGTGTGGATGTCAGAAGACAACTTGTGGGAGTCATCTCTGTTCTTTCCTTCTACCATGTGGGTCTCAATGATAGAATTCAGGTCAGAAGGCTTGGTGGCAAGTACCTTTATCTATAGAATCATGTTACCTACCCTTTCTTACTGAAAAGAATATCTTGTGTATGTCATTTTGTGTGTGTGTGTGTGTGTGTGTGTGTGTGTGAGAGAGAGAGAGAGAGAGAGAGAGAGAGAGAGAAGTCAGACACATATGTGCCAAGGTATGCATTTGCAACAGAGAATAGCCTCAAGTGTTGGTCTTTATCATCTATCTTATTTGAAATAGTACTCTTGTTTTTTGTTGTGTATGTCATGTTAACTGCCCCAGAAGCTTCCGAGAAATTTCCTTTCTTTGCCGTTCATGTTGCTATAGAAGAATAAGGATTATAGATGCATGTTACTGTATCAGGCTTTATATGGGCTTTGGAGATATGAATTTAGGTCCTCACACTTCAATGGTATGATAATTAATGTTAATTTTCTACTTGACAGAATCTAGAATCCCAGGGAAACAGGCAGGTAACATGCCTGAGGGAGATTGTCTTGATTTTGTTCTTTGATGTAAGAACCCACTGCTAGGGTGTTGTTTCCTGGGTAGAAGATCCTAGAATGGATAAACTAGAGAAATTAATGAACTGAACCCTGCCTTATATTCATTTCTCTTTGTTTCTTGTCTGTGAATGTAATGTGACCAACTACTTCAGCCTCTAGCTACCTTGAGCTGCACACCATGATGAACTGTTTTCTTAAAATGTGAACAAAATAATCCCTTTATTTTGTCAGAGTATTTCATGACAGTATCAGAAAAGGAAACAGAAACATACTGCAAGCATCCTACCTGCTGAGCCATCACCATGGCTGCATTTATCTCTTTTTCTTTTGGTTCTGTACTTATGTCTAGACATGAGAATATGAGGCATTTTGTAATGCTTTTATTTAAGACTTGGCTAGAATTTGGTTTGAGTCAATTAGACAAGTGTCTCCACCTCACTAAGCCCTTGTTTGCAAATGCAGATTTTTCTGTAATGTCTTTTTAAACAAGTTAATTCACAACTATATATATTTTCTTCATGAAATTTCAAATTGTATCCAAGTCCCATAATTCAGATTGTTATTAAATTTATTTGTTATTTTTAAAGCTCTAAATGTGTGTCATTTTGAGAATGAATTAGTCTCCACAGATACATAGAGCTTAAAGTATATGTCATATGCATATTGAGTTAGTCAAAAAAGTTAGGATGTGTTTGAGAATAAACTTAGTTTCTTGTGCACACTAGGCACATTTTCTACAAAGGTATGGCCCTTCACCCAAGACCCTAATATTCAAACCCAGGTTTTTCTCCTAATGCTTGATCTGGGGCTAGTTTTGATAACTTATTTAAGTAGTTGTTCACTCTACAATCAAGAATTTTTGAGATAGTACCTCATACTGGCCTCCAACTATGGGGCTGAGGATGACATTGAATTCCGAATCTTCCTGTCTTTACCTCTCAAGGGCTAGAATTACAAGCATGAGCTACCATGACTGTTTTCTATTGTACTGGCAAAGATCCAAGGGCTTCATGGGTGCTAGACAAGTAACCTACCAAGTAAGTCATAAGCCCTGTCTCTGAAGTAGAAATTTTAAGATGCTCACAAAAGAAGGGGAACTTATGTGTGGATCTAAGCTGTGTTAGTGTCCTTAGGTATGTTTAATTGTCTTTCAGTCTGACAACTTCTAAATCTGGTATTTTGAACAACTGTAGTGGAATCTTCCATGGTGCTGCTCTTAGATACTGATTTTAGAAATTTCCCCCATCCAAATTGGGGTCTCTCAAAGTTCATCTTAAGATCTTAACCTTTATCATAATTCTCAAATGATTTTTCACATAACTATCCAGGGGACTCACCAATATTTTGTCCTATAGCTTAGAAAACAGAAGAAAGAAGAGTTGAAACACTTACATATATGTTAAAACCAAATAATGTCAAACCTAGGTTCAGAGTTCACATCAGATTTCCATAAAAGATGATTACTTCAACCATACTCTACATAACTAATGAAAGAAAAGGCAATTTTAGATACCCTCTCAATTATGAATGGTGTTTTTTAGTTTGAATTCACTGAGGATCAAGTGCATGGCTTTGTATATGCTAAACTGTAGTAGGAGCTGCGGGTTGCATTCTAACACCCAGCTCCCACCACCTGCTAGCTTTACCCTAAATAACAACACACAAACTGTATTCTTTTAAACACTGCTTGGCCCATTATATCTAGCCTTTTCTCGGCTAACTCTCGCACCTGGACGAGCCCATTTTTAATAATGGGTGTAGCACCCCAAGGTGCACTTACCGAGAAGATTCTAGCCTAAGTCCATCCTGGGTCGGAGCTTCATCGCATCTGCCCAGGAGAGGGGAGCATGGCATCTGAGCTCACTTCCTCTTCCTCCCAGCATTCTGTTCTGTTTACTCCTCCCACCTATGTTTTAACCTATGAGGCCAAGCAGTTCCTTTATTACCTAACCAATGACCTTCTACCATCACTAAACAGACTCTACTAGTGCACTACGTGCTTGGCTTCAACACTCAAACTTTCCTAAAAATGGTTGTGTTATTTTTCTTTTGCAAAATAGCAGATAAAAAACTTGAAAGTGAAGGTATTTGGGGGGACATTGTGAGACAACAGTCCATCATGATATGGAAGCCATGAAGGCAGGAAGCTAAGACAGCTGGACCATAGTTGGGAGGCAGAGACAGGTGCTCATACTCAACTTATATTCTTCTTTTGATTTGGTGTAGTACCCCAACCCATTCAGGGTGGCCGTTTCTTCAGTTAAACTATTCTAGAAATGCCTAAACTTATACCCATCTGGAAGTGTATCCCCTAGGTGATTCTAAATCCTGACATGTTAAAATGAAGATTAACCATTTACTTCAGTTCAAATTAGTCAAACAGATCACCATTCTGTAGTTATAATACTTAAGCAAGCTTTTGATATAAGTTTTGAGGTAACATTCCTCGGAGAACTCTGCAAGTGGAGTCTCCTAGGCACATCTCTAGTTTTCAAGGTGTGTGTGCATTTAGATAATAGAATAGGACACTCATATTGTATGTATATATGAGGTGACGGTTATAATTTATGTAAATTTTATGCAAATTTAGCACATTTTACATTCTAAAACTTACGATCATCACAACTACTTTATTCTCCAAAAGTTAGCCTTCAGGTGATGATCAAGGAAGCCTCCTAGACTTCTGTGACATTTATCACCGTCTTACTTAGATACATGACTTGCAATATGTGAATATAGGGTTGAAGAAAGACTCTGGTTTTCTTCTTCTCTTGGCTGTATTATTCTCAGCAAATATCTGGGGATCATTCCTTGAAGTTTTGTTTTTAGTTCTGAGGTACAGCTCCAATTAATACATTTTTTTTTCACAGAATAAACGTCACTCAGATAACAGTTTTATTGAATAAAAAGATATACTCTCAGATGTATGGAAAGTCTTGCTAAGTTTCATTAGTCTTAAATTCGACTGTTTGCCAGGGGCTAAATTTATGAAGAAATTATTACTTTCAGTGCAACTAAAGAGAAAAATTTAAGGGGTGATGATTTCATTACTTTTCAGAGCATTGCAGCCAGCTGGCAGAGGCTTTCCTATATGATTGTAGCTTACTGCCTTTGAAATTACTTTCTTTCTTAAATTAATCTGTCTGAGCTGAAATGACACAGTAGTGATAATAGTGACAAAATTGGCTTCTTTGTGTAATCTTAAAGTATCTTAACTAACTTAGATAATAGTATCCCAAATTTAGTACTGCCAAAACTACTCCATAAAAAGAGATTGGTATTAGGAACATTTATAGAGCCTCTCATTAGTTTTATTGATAAAGAACATTTAAAAATGAGTCTTATATGCATTAAAAGAGAAAGAGACTTCTAGTATCAAGAAGATGGTATCTTCCCATGCACAAACTCACTACCTCAAGGCCTTTTACATGCTGGATAGGGCACTGAGTTTAAGGTCATTTGCCTGTATAAACTTGGATCAGTGGGCAAACTTGTTTGGGCATGGAGATTTTGTTCTGCAAAGTGCTAATGCTAATGCCAATGTTACCCTTCTTCACAGGTGGTACAAAAGAAATATTAGAAAATACAGATCACTGCCTTATGTCCCACTAAGGATTTATCTCATGAAGGACAACAGAGTAGATGGTTGCAGTTTATACTGCAAACACTCTATAGGATTGTCAGGTACTGAGCTAAGAGAGAGACATATGTGAATAATAGGAGGGAAGGTGATCAAAGTTATGGATAAAGAAGATGGGGGAAGGGTCTCATTGGACTGTGAGGAAGGTTGCATTACGGAAAATTACTTGTGTGGATAATAGGGTGTCAATACATTAGTGGGTGCATGGTCATAAACAGAATCATGGGCAGGTAAGCCTTTGAATTTCCCTCTAAAGAAAACTACCAGTCAAAGTCTTCTTTGGGATACATTCTTGATGCACACACAAGAATTCTTTAGGCTTAATATTTTAATAATGTTTTTTATTTACTCTTTTTAATTGATTTTATTGATCTATACATTGTTCTCTGTTCCTCTCCCTTCCACTTCCCTTCCCTTCAATCCTCTCCTATGGTTCCCCTGCTCCCAATTTACTCATGAGATCTTGTCTTTTTCTACTTCCCATGTAGATTAGATCCGTGTATGCTTAGGGTCCTCATTGTTGTCTAGGTTCTTTGGGATTGTGAGCTGTAGGCTGGTTTTCTTTGCTTTATGTCTAAAAGCCACTTATGAGTGAATACATATGATACTTGTCTTTCTGCATCTGGGTTACATCACTCAATATGATGTTTTCTAGATCCATCCATTTACTTGCAAATTTTAAGATGTCATTATTTTTTCCCCTGTGTAGTATCATTGAGTCAATGTACCACAGTTTTCTTATACATTCTTTGGTGGAGGGGCATTTAGGTTGTTTCCAGGTTCTGTCTATGACAAACAATGCTGCTATGAAAATAGTGGAACACATGTCCTTGGGGTATGATTGAGAATTCTTTGGATATATATCCAAAAGGGATATTGCTGGGTCTTGAGGAAAGTTGTTTCCTAATTTTCTAAGAAATCTAGTTTTAACATTTAAGCTTTTTGTATATTTTAAACTTGTATGTGTGTGTGTGTGTGTGTGTGTGTGTGTGTGTGTGTGTAGACATGTATGTGGGTAAGTGGAGACTAGATGTTCATTGCAAGAGTTGTTCCTCATGAACCTTCCACTTTGTTTTTCTGAGACAGATTTTCTTACTGGCCTGGTACTCATCAAGTAGGCTAGGCAGCCTGGCTAACTAGCCCCAGAGATCTTCTTCTCACCTCCTCTCTTCTATGACTACAAATATTTAACACCACACCCAGCTTTTCATGCGGGTCTTGGTGATCAAACACAGATCATCATACTTGTATAGCAAACACTTTATCCACAGAGCCTTTTGACTTTTATATAAACTCCAAGCATTGATGTTTCTTGGCTATGACTAATGGTAGGTGAGATAACTGGGCTGTGTTCCCTTGAGGAGATGATCTGCCTTAATGAAGTAGAATTGGAATCTTTCCTTGGAACACAACTCTGCTTTTATAGTGACAGAAAATGCCTCCTCTCTTCGACAAATGGAAATGCATTTCCAATGAGCATATGAAATGCCTAGACAAATGGAAGTTTGTTCTGTGTATCAGCTTGTGATTGCTAGCATGTAAAGTTGACACAAAATATTACAACTCATGTTTAACTTGCAACAATAAAAGTTAATTTCCATTTTATCAGAGACCCTCCAAATTATAAATATGAAAAGTAGATTATGAAGACTTGCTTGAGTTAGTGTTTGCAGATAAGAATGCAGCCAAACCTTAGAAAGATTCAAAGTGTTACTTCAGGAGCAAACACATTCACGAGTATCATCTTTCTGGGTGATGCGGGTGAAATAGGGTCTAAACTATTAAAAAGAGTACAACAACAGGGATTGGAGAGATGGCCCAGCAGTTAAGAGCACTTGCTGCACTCTCAGAGGAACAGAGTTCAGTTACTAGTACCTATTCCGGGCATCTCACAACCACCTTTAACTACAGCTCCAAGGGATCTGAGAATTTTTTCTGGCTTCCCTGAACATCTGCACATACACATGGATGCACACACACACACACACACACACACACACACACACAAACACACATGTGCACAAATGCACACACATATGAACATAAGCATGCATGCATGTATGCACACACATAAATAAATTAAATTAAATATTTTAAACAAAATAGTACCTGTCAATAATATGTTTTCATTGAACAATGAAACCTCATCCGAAACCGTGCTCTACTTTTTCTATGATGTGGCCTGGGAATCCTTATCATGAATATTTATCATTCACACTTTAACATTCATCTGCTTCTTTCTCTGTAAAGCATGCATTTATCAAGCATCAGAATGTACTACAAATATTTGTATTATGTACTAGACTAGATATGAACCTTCAAACTATTGGACTCCTGATCTGAAAGAGCCTGACCATTGGTTGCTTGAAGCAACAGGTAAGATGAGGTGTGTCTTAATTAATGTTTCTCTTGCTATGCAGAGATACCATGACCACAGCAACTCTTATAAGAAAAACATTTATTTGGGATTGGCTTAAATGTTAGGAGGCTTAGTTCATTATCATCACAGTTGGAAGCATGGCAGCAAACAGGCATACATGGTGCTAGAGAAGGTGCCAAGGGTTCTACATCTGGGCAGGAAGGAGGACAAGAAAGTGACACTGGGCCAGGCTTGAGCTTCTTAAACCTCAAAGTCTACTCCCAATGACACACTTCTTCCAAGAAGGCTGCAAAAAAATGCCACTCCCTATAAATCTATGAGGCCATGTTCTTTCAGACCCCTAAAGGTATTATAAGGTTGAGAAAAAATGACAATGAGTAGTTAGTAAGTAAAAGAAGGGAAGATGACCTATATATAATGTGCAATGATCAAAATGTTGCATAGTCATCAAAATCAGAAACCTATCAAGTGGGGAAAACCATAGAGTGATATTTTATATTGGCATATATTTATTTGATATAATTATGGATTCCACAACAATATTTTAATGCAAGTGTAGAAGTGAAGCACATATTTTGACCATATTTGTCTACCTACAGTCCCTTCCTTGGCCTCTAGTTATTCCCACTTATTTCCTGATTCTCACTTATATTTTCAAAGTCTTCATACATCTAAGATTTTATGTATCTATATAAAATTTAAGGTTCACAAACAAAAGGAAATTTTCTCAGTTTTATTCCACATAATACAATCATATCCAACTGTATCCATTTTTCAGTATGTAACATAGTGTTTTTATTCTTCATGGTTGAATAGGACTTTTATAATTTATATATGCTTAATTTTTATATATTCATCTGCTGATGAACATCTAGAATAATGTCATGTTTCAGCTATTGTGAGTCGTGCTATAATAGACATACATGTCCAAATATTTCTGTGGCATGTTTGATTTAGAGTCTGTGATGGCTAGTTTTAATTATCAACTAACATAACCTCTAACCACCGAGGAAGTTTCTCAGAAAGGAATTGTCTACACTGGGTTGCCTTATGGCCAAGTATGTGGGGATTATCTTAATTAATGAAAGATCCAGCCAACTGTGGATGGCAGCATTCCTTAGGCTGGGCATCTATGCATTCATCTTTCTCTGCTCTTGACTGCAGATGTGATATGACTAGCTACTTTAAGTTTCCACTATGACTTTCCTCCAGTGGTTGACTATGACTTTAATTGTAAGCAAAATAAGCACTTTTTTCCTAAATTTCTTCCCATCAGGTTATTTTATCATAGCAGAAGAAATGAAACTAGGACAGAGTCCTTCAGGTAAGTACATAGGGGTGGCATAGCTGGGACATGTTGTTCAGTTTTTAGTTTTTTGAGGAACTATCACTCTGATTTAAAATTCTCTAAATCCTGTATTCACTACAATAGAAAACTGAGACTCTAGAAGAACAGAGAGGAAGGAATGGTTTCCTCAGGGCTTTCCTCCAGCATTTCTTAAAAATAACAAGGACACAGTTTACTGGGATTCATTGCCTTGCAGAACAATGCTTTATTGTATGAGGCTGTGTTGTGATCCCACCTCTAGTTACTTATTTTTTATTGCCTATTACAGATAATAATCTCATAAACCAATGGTTTTTTTCTTTCAACTGAGTCCAGTTATCACAAATAAGATACTTATACCAAATAAGAAAACTTTTTAAAAAAATCAAAAAAACCTTTATTTTGATTATACTTTCTGGAAGATATCTTTAGTTTTATAGGCCAATTGCTCACTAATTAGTATCCTGAGAGTGTACATGCTCTAAATTGTGTCCTTGCAATTTTTAAGAGCTAAAGTGGCTTGGGAAATCTTTTCATTTAATTCCCAAGAAAACCCAGTATAAATACTGTCAAAATGAGATGTCATTTTATGACTAAATTCAATAAGAAACATCAGTATAGTAAGGCTATTTTTGTATTAAATATTTAAGATCATTTACTTAAAAATTAACATGAAATATAGATTTTGAAGATTAAGAAAGGTGCTTTTTTAGTTCTTTTATATCTCCGTTTAGTAGGCCATTTATTTATAGCATTCAATCAAATATCAAATTAGAGACATCTCTTTTATTAAATCTTTACTTTTTTCATTTGTTAGATGATGGAGGAAGGTCATTGGTTAAAAAATAAAGAAACTGCTTGGCCCTCATAGGTTAGAACATAGGTGGGTGGATTAAACAGAAAAGAATGCTGGGAGGAAGAGGAAGTGAGGTAAGATGCCTCAGACAGACTCCATGCTCCCCTCTCCGGGGCAGATATGATGAAGCTCCAACACAGGATGTATGTAGGCTATAATCTTCCCGGTAAGCACACCTTGGGGTGCTACACATATTATTAGAAATGGGCTAGTCTAGGTGCGAGAGTTAGCCGAGAAGAGGCTAGATATAATGGGCCAAGCAGTGTTTAAAAGAATATAATTTGTGTGTTGTTATTTCTGGTAAAGCTAGCTGGTGGTGGGAGCTGGGTGGTGGGATGCAACCCGCAGCTCCACCTACAGAATGGCTACCCAACATGTGGACAATTGTATCCACAGAAAGCTTGAGAAAGCTTGGGAAAGAATAGAGTAAAGCATGTTTTCTTGGTAGCAGCAATTTCTTGGGTCTGCTCTGCTTACCAGAGGCATGCAAGTGCTCTCATCTAAGAGAGGCTTCCTGACTCAGCTTCAGCTGCAAAACCCTGCAGCTCTTAAGAGGTCCTGCCACAAAACACTTAAATGGTGTTGATAAAAGCTGACTGAATGCTTGTTTGTTTTCAGCCTTAGCAGGAAAAAAGTTGTGCTGTTTTAAAATGCCGGCTTTCTGGGCTGTCCTGCCAGGGCAAACTCTGACTCAGACTCAAGCAGGTAGTCTGACTGAATGTGGTTTGTGAGCAGAATGCTGCAGTATGCTTGCTGGCAGGGATCTTAAAACACCATAGAGTTGTGGCGGTAAACATGGCTACAACCCATACGTCCGCCATGAGGCTGGAAAGCTAAGGAATGGGCTGGATCTAGCTGCCAAAGCCACGTCTTTAATCCTACCCATATTGCTCAGTAAATTAAAAACTCATGTGGTCAAAAAAGAGACATATACAGTAAAAGAAAGATTCAAAGTCAAAGAAAATGTTTAAATGATTTACAGTGTGTTAAAAATATATGCAAGCTAAAAGTTAAAGTTCTTAAAGTTAATAAAGAAAGAAAGAGAGTAGTTGGGTATGCCGGTACACACCTTTAATCCCAACACTTGGGAGGCAGAGGTAGATTGACCTCTGAGACTTCAAGGTGTGTTATACATGCCTTTAATCCCAATGCCTGGGTGGCAGAGACAGAGGGATCGCTGAGAGTTCAAGGACAACCTGGTCTACAGAGTTATTCCAGGACAAAGATATAGAAGGAACCTACCTCAAAAAATAAAAGTGAAAATAAATGATATAGTGGTTCAAATAAAGCTACACAAAGATGGAAAATACACAGAGAATCTTGATACTGTATGCTATTATGTCTCTTTGAATTGTTTGACTGATGAGGAAAGAGCAACGGATGCTAAAAGATATTTGTTTATAAATGCTGCTGAACTAATCCAAGATAGATATTTTGAAAATACCTTGACTTCAGAATTTGGATCTAAGGATATGATACTTTGGAAAAGAGATTCTTCGTTTGTTTTCACAGAGGATGAGACCCTATGGATTGCTACAATCCCAATATGGTATAACAGACCACACCCTCCTGAAGGGTTGCTGTGAACACCTTCAAAAAATTACTTCACTCAACTGCTGACTGAGATGAATCTAACACACAGTTTATACCATGAAAGAGCTAAATAACAGCTCCCCCATTCAGCAGGAAGCAGTTTGGAGAGAAATAACTGCGCCCATATTCCTAAATATTGTTTATAAATATTATTTTACATCTAAAGGGGATATGATAGAGATACAAATAATTTGCATTGGTATGGATTTGACTTTATTGATATAAATTTAAGGTCAATCTTCTTGTATGTATATGTACGTCTGATATTGATTAAGGTATTGTGATTGTGTAGATCATGTAAAAATGTAATGCATATAGATTGTTAATGGATAATCATTAATAATAGCCAAGCTTGTAGTCATGTTAGTTAGATTTTCTAGATGTACATAGATATATTTTAGATAGACATTCTTCATATCTTTCAAAGACGACAGAATAGGACACTTAATGTTTTAATAACTTAGGGCTTTTCATGACAATGAGACATGTCTGCTCCTGGTAGCACCAATCTACTTCAAGAGGAAGATGGGCATCAAAGAGGCTCCTTATGGAGTTGGTTAGCAATTTGTGCAAGAAACTGCTCTTGCCTGGACAATTGTATAAATTGGATACAGAGAACCCTCAGAGAGAGGACTGCTGAACTTGCCTAAAGGTGAGATGATCTTTCGGGTTTCCTGATTCATGAAAGAGTCTGCGAGACATTCTGCAGGGCACAGCAGATAGTGACTGAACTGCCTTTGAAATTTCCTGCTTCATGAAAATGTCTCTGGATACTATGGGCCTGTAGGCCGAAGATGGATGCCCCAACAGTACAGAAGAACTTTGGGTGACTGTTCAGGCAGCGAGATGTCTCTGTTATTTCTAAAGCTTGGAAGATGCTTATTTCTTGTTTGCTTGGGTAATATTGTATCCTTCTGGAGTCTTTTATTGGAGTTGAAGAATAGATAGATAGTTATAGTTCTTTTCCTTTCTTATGATAAAGGATAAAGTAACTGTAATTCTTGCTTTATAACTGTTTTGTTATATGTAATTTTGCTATGTTAAAGTTAAAGCCTTCCTTTTTTTGTTTAAACAGAAGAAGGGGAAATGATGGAGGACGGTCATTGGCTAATAAAGAAACTGCCTTGGCCCAGTTGATAGGTCAGCTTTTAGGTGGGTAGAGTAAACAGAACAGAATGCTGAGAGGAAGAGGAAGTAAGCTCAGACGCGATGCCCCTCTTCTCCAGGGCAGATGTGATGAAGCAAGCTGCCACGTCAGACATGCTGAATCTTTCCCGGTAAGACTGGACTACATAGATTATTAGAAGTGGGTTAGTCAAAATATGAGAATTAGCCAGTTAGAGGCTAGAGCTAGTGGGTCAAGGAGTGTTCAAAAGAATACAGTTTGTGTGTTGTTATTTCGGGGCATAAGCTAGCCAGGCAGCCAGGAGCCAGGTGGCAGGAACGCAGCCCATACCTCCCTTCAACAGTTAGAGAAAATATTTACCCCAGAGTACCCAGTAAATTATTAGGTAAAAAAGAATTCTAATCATTGATGATTGACTTAAAATTTTCTTCTTCATTTCCAGTATGGAAATGGATGGTATGTGTATAACCAGAAATATATTTTTTTAGAAAATTTACTGAAAATAAAAGAAAGAAAGAAAGAAAGACAGAAAGACAGAAAGAAAGAAGTAAAATAAAACAGTGTTGGTAGTAGGCATTTCTTCTTCTTTGAGTACAATGTGGAGGAAGAAATGGCTCTCAAGCAAGCTGTTGCTTTGCTGCTTCTTCTTTGAATGGCAAAGATTAGGGTGCAATCGAAGGGGGTCACTGGAGACGTCTTTGTAACCATCAACCTCTGCAGTAACAAATGTGCTGCTCTGTACTATTTGTAAAATGGTAAAAGTGTTGGAAGAGTTTTATTTCTGACAAATTTAATGTCTTCTCACTTTTTCCTATATCATTTGGAGGAAAATAGTTTTAAAGCAAAGTATTCTGCAAGACTTGGTAGTGAGTGAATTCTTTTTTGCATCAGAAAAGAAGATCATTTTTAAATACTAAAAATAGCTGCTTTGTGTGAAAATATCACATACTCAAAGATATTTTATAAGAAAAAAAAGACTCATCCTCTGAATTAATATTTCCTAAATATACAGGAGGATAAATGTTATAGACAAAAAGGAAGCAATGACTGTAAATAAACTGAAACACAAACGCTATGTGCCGCCATCAAGTCTAAAGCCAGACATTTATCCTTTTTATGTGGTAGGATCAGAGACTGATAATCGTTGGTCTAAATACATGTCTTGAGAAGAAAGGTGTTTCTAAGCATCTTGTTCAACTTTTTCGTCCTTACCTTCATGGTTTTCAATGCCACACTGGCCACTTGATAAAGCAGGTACCAAGGTCGGTATAGAAGATGGCTCTCATTTTTGGAACAGAAAAAAATTATCACAATTCTCTTTGTCTTTAAATCTTTAAATCATAGAGGTATCCTTGGCATTTATATACTTCAAGGAGTCTCTTCATCTATAATTTACATATAGCCAACTATCTACCAGCACAGACTATTTTAATAGAAAAAGTCACCATCTTTTGATGACGATAGACAAGGGTTTGCTATGTAGCCCACGCTGGTCTCGTCATGAAGTCTCCTGAGTGCTGACACTACAGGACTGCCCCTATGCCCTGTCTACACCTTTCCCTTTGTGTTTCATGTCTAATATCACACGATTTTTCTTTGAAAAATCTAAGCACTCTTTTCTTGTCTTGGGGACACCTGCTCAACGAGACATTCTCCCTTGACTTTACACTTTGAGCATGACATGGCTAGGAACATAACTGTTCATTTGACTATCATTGTCCTGACCTCAGCTGTACAGGTAGCCCTGCCCTGAATTTACGGATTTGGTTTTTATTCTTTTGGTTCCAACCTCACATTATGGCAGTAATTTTGATGACTAAGTTATCCAGTGTTTGCAGCTAAAATGTCTGAACTCTGACAGACAGAAATGTTTTGTAGGTATGACTCATCTGTGAGAAAGTGAGCTGTCTGAGAAGCTTTCAGGGACGGAGTTTTCACTTTCAGAAGCTGCTTTTGTGGCAAATTTTGTCTCGCTTCGTTTGTCACAATTTATTTATTCATTAAATTTTATATCATTTTTTTCTCATTTTCTTGTTCGGTGTTACTATTTTCCAGGCATTAAATTTCTGTATGAACATCACTTTCTCAAAGAAGGGGCCCTGAAATTCCCAACTCCACAGTCTAGCACTTTTTCACAGTATTTTTCATTTGCATGGGTACTAATTTATTTATTTGTATAATATGCTCGTTTTCAATTTTCTCAAAATAAGGAATCATATCCAATAAATTAAGAAATATTTAACAGTTTCTATCTTAAAAAGGTTTATTTTACATTTGTGTGTGTGTGTGTGTGTGTGTGTGTGTGTGTGTGTGTGTTTCAGCGTCCTAAAATGTAGGGCCTAGAGCACAACTGAATTGCTGGAATTATTTCTCCCCCTGTACCATTTATGTACAGGGATGGAACTTAGTTCATCAGACTTGACAGCAAGCACCCTTACCTACTGAGCAATCTTGCTAGTCGTGTTCATTTTTATAACATGCCTTACACCTACAAAAGTGCCTGATATTTGCCATTCATTATTGGTTAGATAGAAGAAATATGTAAATGATTTTTTAAAAACTACCTGTGTATCAATCACTTTTCTTCTTGAAGTGATACTTACACCTGCCAAAAACCACCTTGGTGCTTTTGTCATAAAGTCTGAAGGGATACATTCCTTCATTGTGAGGAAGATATGGAGACAGCTGATCACACTGGCAGGTGAAGGCCACTATGAAGAGAGGCTAGGCTATAAAACTTCAAGACCCATCCCAGAGAACCAGCTACTGCTTTAAATAATAAAAATTTTACCTAATAATTTTATTAATAATAATGCTTTTACCTAATACTTATGTTTGTTCCACAGCTTCTGCAACTGATGCCAAGTAAAATGGCCATCCTAGCTCCATATCATCTTCAGTTTTATCAACCCCTGTACCAGCTCTATGGCTTATATAATATATATAATATCTTGTCTTCAAAATTTGGGTCTAAAGATATGTTAAAGAGGTTCTTCTTTTATTTCTACAAAGGATAGGAACCTGTAGTATCCTTCTAGACTAAGGTGGTTTGATGGACCAAGATACACCAAAAAGTCACCATGGATAACTCCCCAAAATTACTTTGCCCATCAAAAGCAGGAAGTAGTTTGGAGAGAACTACACCCAAATTCCCAAATATTTTTTATAAATAATAAACAATATTATTTATGTATGATACAGATATGAATAATTTGTGTTGGTCTGAATCTTGGTTTATTTATACAAATTTAAGGTCAATTTTGTTATACTGTGTATATGTATTTCTGATCTTGATTAAGACATTGTGTTTGTCCAGCTTATTTAAAAATGTAATGTATAATTAAGAAATACATCTATAATAGTCATGCTTGTAGCCATGTTAGATTTTCTAGATGTACAGAGATGTATTTCAGATGGATAGGTATTCTTCAAGCCTTTCAAAGGCTACAGAATTCGGCATTTTAAATGATTTAAGAACTTAGAACTTTTCATGACAATGATGCACATATGCTTCTGCTAGCACCAATCTACTTCAAGACAATGATAGGTATTGAAGAGGCTCCTCATGGAGATTGCTAGCCATTTGCTTCTTCGGTGGTCTGAGCTTCCTTCTTCCCAGAATACTCCTGTTCTCATTGCCCCTACTTTCTGTCTGGCTCCTGGCCAATCAGCATTTATGTAAAATATAATGGACAGAATATAGAACTGTCTTGCACCACATAATCCAGACTCTCTGTGTATTTTGCAGATTTATGTGGCCTATTTTTTAGTCCTTTTAATATATGACTTTCTGTATTCTGTCTCTATAAAGACTTTACCTTTTTTTAAACCACTTACTTTTTTTCATAACTGTAACATACTTTTTGTTTTCTCCCCCAAGCTTATGCACATTTTTCCATCACTGTGACCCATTTAGAGGTCTTTTCCATCTGAATTTGCCTTTATTGCGTATCTGTAATCATTTTCTGACCAGGATGGCTTTTTAAAATGCTAGGGACTTCTTAAAAACCTAAGCAGCAGCTTTACTAGGGTAAATACAGCCCTGCCTGTTTGCTCCATCCAGTCCAACATAGCAGATGTCTAATCACTGCCTCTGAGACTGCAAGGTGGGAGCCATCCTCACTACCTCAACTCTGGTAACCAGTTGTCCCATGTTGCCACCAAGTAACTTGCAGCATGCTGCCCACAAACCCCATTTAAATGCTCAGCATCCTGAAAGAGCCAGAGCTCATGCTGGTAGCACAGCCCAGAAAGCTGCTGTTTCAAAACTTTTTCTCAGCTACCACTGAATCAGAAAAGTCTCTCTTAAGGGAGCTGCAGTCTACCGCCAGAAAGCAGAGCCCATCTGAAAAAAAAAAAAATGTGGCTAAACTTTTGTTTATCAGTGTCTAGAATTCCTTTCCAAGCCTTTTCAGGTTTGTATGGATATAATCGGCCAAGTTGGAGTACCAATTTGCTGTAGGGGGGCAGCTTGTTTGTTCCCAGATGCTTAACCCTGGAATAATCACAGAGAAACCATATTATCTGCAATACTCTTTGGTCAAAAGCTTAAGCATATTTCTGGCTAACTCATATCTTAAATCAACTCATCTACATTGATCCGTGAGTCTCCACAAGGCTGTAGTTTACCAGGTAAAGTTCAGATGTCTGTCTCTGGTTGGGCTACATGGCTTTTCTGTGATTCTGCCTTCTTTCTCTCAGCATTGTTTGTTTTTTCCTGCCTAGATAAGTTCTGCCTTGCTACAGACCAAAGCAGTTTCTTTATTTATTAATCAATAAAAGCAGAACATAGACAGAAGGATCTCCCACACCACTTTAAAGTAAATAAATAATAAAATACACAATAAATTTTTTTTTAAAAGGAATGAAATAAATGCAAATTCTGAGATGATGAAAGAAAGAATCTAGAGGTCACCATGAAAATGCATGAGGGCTCTAATCATGCTCTAATCATGACCCTCCAGCTTTTCACTGGCTGAATTGTATAATTATTTAAGATAACTCTGGTATCTCCACTTCTATACTACTGAATAGGACTTCACAGAGTGGCTATTTTAGGCCTATACCACAGCTCTATGTTGGCAGAGAAATACATAATTCGCCCAACACATGAAAATAGATGACACTTAAGTAATTCTTTGTTGTTGATGAATATGTTCTCCTGCAACTGTTTTGATTTTCTCTGAATTGAAACATTCCCTCTTGGAAGTAGGTGGGTGGAACATTGTAGAAGAGGGGTAGAAAGATTGTGAGAGCCAGAGGACCAAGAAGTTGGCTATGAGATTGTATCTCTTTGTAATAACAAGGAAACTCCACCCAAGACACCCAGACAATATGGCTACTTAGATAAGACCTAAACAGGGACAGGACCAATAGATATGTCAATGTGGAAGGAGAAAATATCATTACACTATACCTCTAGACAAAGAACTGTAGGCAACTAATAACTGCGGTATTGTTGGATAATTGTACACTGTGTTTGATTGCTGTGGTTGATGTTTTAAAAAGCTGAATGGCCAAAGGCCAGGGAAGAGGTATGGGCATGATTTCTGGAGAGATGATTCTGGGAAGAATAAGGGTGGAGTTGACAGCCATACAGAGAGGAAACCGGAGGTGTAAGATATAACTTAGATTAATATAAATAGGTTAATTTAAGTTATAAGAGCAAGTTAGGAACAAGCCTAAGCTATAGGTTAAGTTTTCATAATTAATAAGAAGCCTCTGTGCCATTATGTGGGAGCTGTCTGATAGGACAGAAAAAGTCTTGTTATACTGTAGAGAAATAAAAAATTGGTCTTTCCCCAGGATGAGCAACCGAATCCCTTATTGTGGTTTGAATGAAAATGCCCCCATAGGCTCATAAGTTTGAATGCTTGATAGCCAGTTAATCAAATGTTTGGGAAAGATCAGGAGGTGTAGCCTTGCAGAAGGAGGTGGACTTTGAGGTTTCAAATGTTCAAGTCAGGTTTAGTGTCACTCTCTTTAATCTGCAACTTACAAATCAGATGTAAGCTCTCAGCTATTGCTCCAGTGTCATGTCCACCTTGCTGCCACTGTGTTTCTCACCACAATAACCGTAGACTAACCCTCTGAAACCATAGGCAAGCCCTCAATTAAATACCTTCTTTTATAAGCTGCCTTTATAATGATATTTTGTTAAAGCAATAGTAACGCTAGTTAAGACAGTTATCTAATACCAAGTGGTTAGCTGTGAGATAATGCATTAAGGTCATAACTACAATACTAGTTGACTAGGCAGGTTTTATTTACATATTTATGCATATATATATATATATAAAACTCTGTGTGTGTATGTAATAATAGTAACCAAAGAAAAGAAGCCATGAATTTGAGAGGGTCTTAGGGGGGCCCTTAGAAGAGTTAGAAGGAAAAAGAGAAGTAAAAAAATAGTGTAATTAATTATTTTTTAGGTAAAAATTTTAAAAATTGAAACTTACAACTGGGTGGTGGTGGTGGTGCATGCCTTTAATCCTGGCACTAGGGAGTCAGCGGCACGTGGATCTTTGAGTTCAAGGCCAGTCTCTCTACAGGTACAGTACCAGGACAGCTTGGAATACACAGAAAAAAAAAACAAAAAACTTCAAAACCAAAACAGTTTCATAACAAGTGACACTTTGGAGGCCTAGAGAATAAACAGAGAATACAAGTCTTAAGAAATTTGCAAACTTAGAAGATTCATTAAAGTGCTCCACAAGGTTATATAAACAGTCAAAATTACTGTGCAGAAAAGCCTCTCCTTGGTGGTTGCTGAGCTGTCTGCAAGTTACGCAGGTAGCCCTGTGGGCACAGGTTTTCTGAGGTGTGACCCATCCTGTAGTGGCATGCAGTGGTTTTTTTTTTTTTTTTTTTTGTGTGTGTGTGTGTGTGTGTGTGTGTTTGTGTGAGTGAATGTGTGTATTTGTGATGCATCTGCCTTTCAGTCTTCTGTGCTTCTTGGAGTAACCTACACTCCAATGAACAATCCCAATTAACTCACAGTTCACTCAGCTAGACGTGGGTGGAATCACCTTTTTGGCTTATAATTCACGCTTTTTCTGGGATCAGTAGGTATTAGTTAGCACAAACTCTGCTTGAACTTCCTTTGTAGCTGACACTGGCCTTGAACTCCTTATCCTCCTGTCTCTACCTTGTAAGTGTTTGGGATTATAGGAATGTGCCACCATGCCTACAGAAAAACTATACTTGAGGAATTCAATGCATTCTTAGTCCAGCATACATGAAGAGACTTTTGAGCGGTAAGTTGATACTGTGGTGGGGAGAGTTTAGAGCTTCTGAGAGCAGTGAGGAGATTTTAGATTGGGGAGCAATTGAATTTGTTGCAGGCACAAGATAAATGTGATAGGCAGCCTCGACTATGCCCCTTAGTGTGATCCGCACTCTCTGGAATTCATATCCTTTTATGGTTTCTTCCTGTTGTGTGAGCTGAGCTTATCGTCTCACACCTAACAGACAGAACATGGCAGAGAATAGAATGTTCTATTACTTTTCCCATCACCATTACTGAGCATCAGACAAGAAGCAATCTAAGGAAACCAAATTTTTATTTTATGTCTTGGTGGAAGGGCAGAGAAGTTGGAGTAATTGAAAGCTACAGTAGAAGCTTATATCTGCCTGTCCACATCTGTGTGGGTCAAGAAATGGGGTATAATAGAAATTGGGGACAAGCTATAAACATTCAGATCTTCCCTGTATAGACCCACTTATTCCAGCTAGTCCTCATCATCCAAAGGTTTCACGGCTTCCCTGAGCAGCACCAGTAGCTGAGGACCAAGAGGTCCAATATGGTAGTCTATGGGGAATATTTTGCATGCAGTTTTGCTAATTTTGCTCTCTGATTGCCTAGAGTTTTTGTCTGAGGGGGAGGTTCACTCTACCTCTTGAATAACTTACCCTGGGGGAAGTCAGCTGCCATGCCATAGGTAATGGCAGGCCCATGGGAGAGAGCTTGAAAGCTGATTTTTAGAAGGCTGTTAAGAGTTCTGAGAATAATCTCAGGAGCAAGTCCTCCCTGAGTCAATCCTTTAAATAACTTCAGCCCAGCCAAGCCTTGATTATAGCTCATGAGGGAACCAGATCCCACAGTACTCAGCTAAGCTGCTGGCCCACTTCCACTGAACAGAGCCTGTTGGAAGATAAATGTTTTCTGTTTCAGCCTTTAAAGGATGAGACAATAATTCATGTAGAAATGGATAAAAAATACATTAGTGTTTTAGAGGATAGAATATACTATAATATTCTAATTGTTATTATGCAGTGTTCTGTGATAAAGCAATTTCCATCTGCTCAGTAAGATGACATCGACGAGTTCATCATCCTCCAAAAAAGCTCATCTTTCAATTTGTTCTCTTTCAGCTTCCTGAAACTTTTGTCTTTCTGGTCTGATTCTTACAAAATGATAGCTAGAGGACTGAAAGTGTAGCTCAGTTAGTAGAGGAACTCCCCAGTTATGTTTGATAGTCATAACTCCAGAAATCAGACAGTGGTATACATTGGCCTTCCCACTGGGGAAGCAGAGACAGGATCAGGAGTTCAAGGTCATCCTTGGCTATATAGTGACTTTGAGGCTGGTCTGGCTTACATGTGACTCTGGCTAAGAATGATAGAATGAGGGAGAGGGAAAGAGGCATGAAAAAAGGAAAGGAAAAAGAAGGAAGGAAGGAAAAAAGGAATAAAGGATAGCTAAAAAGGTATGCATGGTCAGAATTGGCCCAAGTTGAATGGGCTGGGTTTTACACATAATTTTTTAGCCTGCTTTACCCTGTGCCAAGAACTGAGCATTGATTGCTGTGTGAGATCACCTTAGACAACTAATACCAACTTTCAAGGGGATTTCCAAGAGTCACATGTTAGTAAGCAGTGGAACATTTTACTATTGCGGTGTTGAGCATCCAACTTAATGCCCTCAGAGAAAGTCCTTACTATGCAAACTTCCACTGCTGTGGGTCTGAGCTAGCTTCTTCTACTACGTGTCTGAACTCACCACCAATACTGAGGGTCTGAAATTTGAGTCCAGTACTGACAAGGAAGATGTGAGCTTGTCTGCACTGCAGGAATGGAGCAGAGAAGCAGAGTAGGTTGTTGTTCCTGCCCTTGATAAAAGACAGCTGTAACTGAGTGACCTCAAATGCTGTTCCAAATGTTGGAGATGCCACTTGCTTTCATTGTCAAGATCCACACCTGACCACAAGGCACAAATCCGAAGGCTGACCGAGGCATTTGACTGAATGTAACGGAAACTCCTGTGTGATGCCTGTAACCATGACAAGCTTGCCAAGGGACAGAGCCTAGCCATATGAGACACCATCATGTGCTGGACGTTTAGTCAATGCCTCACATATTCTGGGTCATCCTGACACCTGTCACAGCTTCTGCTATTTTTAGGAGGTGGAAGAGTTCAAAAATGCAACAGGATCTCTGGTTCTATTTGAACAATAAGATTGTTTTGTTTGCTTGTTCTGTTCTCAAACTGTCATGTTTCAGTATCGTAATTGCTGATTGTAACATTAGAGGTGTACCCAACAAAATGATCTGCTGTTCCCTCCTCTACCTTCCCCCCTTTTTTGTTTTGCAAAGTACAATTAATAAAAGTTCAGGGTCAGAAATTGGGGTTCAACCTGAAGATCCAAAAAGCAAAATAGCCAGCCACTGGCTCTTACGCCAACATCAGTCTGAAATGGGGATCCTGCCTTCTGGCATCTCATGAGACTGCATCTGAAAGTTGTCTCACCCATCTTATATTCTTCTCTAGGACTGAGATCAAAAGTATATACCACTGGGATTAAAGGCATACACCACCCAGTGGCAATTATGAGGGGCTACTGGGATTAAAGGTGTGTGTTACCATAATCTGGTCTGTAAGGCTGACCAGTGGGACTGTTTTGCTCTTAGATCTTCAGGCAGTCTTTATTTATTAAAATACTTTTGAAATGCCACTACATTTCCTTTTTGGTCTAAAAAAATAAAGAAGAAGGATATAAGGCTATAACTATTATAAGAAAACTAAATACCATACATACAATGGCTATATACAATATATACAGGCAATAAATATATCAACAATGTCTAGTCCATTTGCATTTGACAACATCAAAGAAAATATTTCTTCTCTATCATATCTTGATGAGTCTGAAGTCTTCAACTTAATTTATCTTCTATCATAACTTGCTTTCTGTGTCTGGTAAACTATAATAATAGCTATCTAATCTTCAGCTCTCTCAGAGACCCAAGAAGGAAGGAATATTAACTGAGTAAGTAGGAAGTGTAAACAAGTGACTGCCAAAAAATGTGAGTAAGGACAGAAACAGTTGGCTGCTTGGACAGTCACCCAAAATTCCTCTGAAATGTTGGGGCATCCATCTTTGGCCTACATGCCTGGCATATTTGACAGACTTTTATGTGAAGCAGGATATTTTGTGTCCTGCTTGTCTAATTAGGACAGCATGATATCAGCAGTCAATGCAGGGACATTTTCTTGCCCCTTGGATTACTTTTGCCATAAAGAAAATAAACTCCAAGTGGAGTTTCTTCTATGGCCATTATCTTCTCTGAAGTAGATTGGTGCTGCCAGGAGCAGACAATCTCATTGTCATAATAATGAATCTAGGTTATTAAATGCTATATTCTTCAGATCTCTGAAGTGTTTGAAGATGGCCTATCTATCTAAATTATAACTTTGTTTGACCTTGAAAACATACCTAATATGACTACAAATTCAATTATAATAGGTGATTAACTACTAACCTTTATTCCTTAGTTATCCTAAATAGTTGATAATAATAATTTTAAAGGATTAGAAATTTGCATTACATTGTTAAAAAAGTTGTATAGGTACAATACCTTGAACAAGAATTGGAAATGTATGTACAATACATTTTAACAATGTTAATCTCAAATATGTATCAATAATACAAAATTTGTATATGATATACAAAAGTAAAACCAATGTAAAACATTTAAAACTAATAGTTGGTCTTAAAAAAGTAGATTCAATAATCTATCTTTCTATCCTATAATGTTTATATTCCCTTCCCTTTTTTCTTTTTCTTTCTTTTTCCTTTCTTCCTCTTTCTTTCTTTCTTTCTTTCTTTCTTTCTTTCTTTCTTTCGAGACAGAGTTTCTCAGTAACTATGGAGACCATCCTGGAATTTGCTCTGTAGACCAGGTCAACCTCAGACTTATAGAAATCCACCTGCTTCTGCCACCTGAGTCCTGGGACTAAAGGTGTTTGCTACCACCAGTCCTTTTTAAATTTTTTTAAACAAGAATCTTGAATCTAATTTTCTTTATTTAGCTTTTTTCCTGACCATTATCCATAACAACCTGTAACCAACACATTAAACAAAAACAAACACCCATAATCCAGTTTGGGGGAATGTGGGTGTAGTTTTATAGACTACTTCTTGCTGATTGGAAGCACTAATATGGGGACCCAAAGAAAATTTAAGATTATGGTCAAGTCCTTACTGGAGTATTCTGTGAGGCTGGATCATTTCAGTCAACAGTCTTGAAGCTGTTCTAGATGTTGAACTCAGAGGAAACTGCAATAAATGTACTCTGAAATGCTTCATCATCTAGGTCATCTGTTTCCACTGGAGATTTTCCAGGGACTCTTTTTTGATCAAACTTTATTTTTCTTAACCCGGAATGAATCCACAGCCTCTCTATTCCTGTGGAAAAAGCAAAACCTTTTCTTCAAATTAACATATCTTTTGACTTATATTTTGAAGTCAAAGCATTTTGATCAAAATATATATTGATCCTTCCTCAGCAGTCAAGCAATTCAAAGACAACACAGTAACATAGAATATCCAGATTCTCTGTGTATTTTCCATCTTTTTATGGAAGCTAAGGTGGACTGGATGGAAGCTGGGAGTGTTAGTTTTTCTCCCGAACTCAGGTAGCTAGGTTGAGTCCAACTCACAGAGCTGGAATTCCAATCTCAACTGTATCTTGGGCTGTTGGCTAAAAACCTCAGGCAAATGGCATTTTTGTAAATTAGTGTCCCAAAAAGTTTGACCCCAAATGAAGCATAATTAATAGAAGTTCGGGGTCAGAAATTAGAGTTCTACTTGGAGATCTGAAAAGCAAAACAGTCAGCCACTGGCTCTTACCTCAACCTCAGTCTGAAATGGCCATCCTTTCCCCTGGAATCTCATGAGACTGCATTTGAAAGCTGCCTCACCCCATCTTATATTCCTCTCTAGGGCTGGGATCAAAGGTGTGTGTTACGATAATCTGGTCTGTAAGACTGACAGTGGGATTATTTTACTCTCATATCTTCAGGCAGTCTTTATTTTTTTTAAATATATTTGAAATGCCACTACAGTTTTGGTTTTGGTTTGGATTGTTTCATCTTTCCTTTTATTTTTTTTTCAGACAGGGTTTTTATTCAATAACACAGCTTAGACTGGCCATCATCTGGCAGGAATTCTCTTTCTTTAGACTCCTAGATTTACAGATGTACACAATAACATCTTTTTAAAAGACACTTTGCACTAATGTAATTTTGAAGTAGGAATTCAGTTTAGCTTTTTAACTAAATATTGATTTTTCATTGTTATTAATTTTACAACAGACTTAATTTCTTCAAAATGAAGTCTTTTATATTTCTTCCTTTTAAATTTGATCATAGTTTAAAAAAATTAACTTTGGAAACATTTATTATTAGTAGTAATCACTTTTTTATACCCAGGCTATACATTCAGTCACAGTGTGATGGAGAAGCCAAAATTTATCTTTCACACTGGAATCTGAGTTTTTTCTTTTAAAGCTATTTCCAGTTTCCTCATCTTTTTCTGTTTTCTACATGTAAAGAAAATTATTTATGTTAATATAGCTAAGAAAATAGCCCATGAAAGCATGAGGAAAAGAGTTTGATCTCTAGCAATACCACTTAAGTAAAGAGCCAGGCATGGTAGCATCATTGGAGATGCAGAGGCAAACAGATCCTAGTGCTTGCTGCCCAACCAGCCTAGCCTATTTAGCAAGACTCAGGCTACTGAAAGACCATTGTGGGTAGGAGAGGGGGAAGAGTGGGAAGAGGAGAAGGACAGAGAGAAAGAGAAAGCAGATCCTCAGACATAATACCAGGAGGAGATTTTTGATCTTCATAGACATGTGCACAAACATACCTGAGTATTAGCACAAACAGAAGCTTTGCACACACAATAATAAGTATGCATGGGTATACACATGCACAAACGCACACACACACACAAACACACATAGATAGGAAGGAAGGAAAAATTATTGGGAAGGAAATATGAGATATAATCAAGCTTGTCCCATTCCTTTTTCAACTGCTCAGCTCTCAACTGTTCAGCTCTCAACGACGACAAATCTTCATTCATTCTTTATTGACCTGTGCAAAACACAGTGAAGATGTGGCTGTTTGAGAGTAGGAAGTAGGTAGATAGAATTACAGAGATCCCTACCAATGTGAGTTGTGTGGAGTCTCTTAATTATGCATAGAAATCTCTTGAAGCTTGCTAGAGAGAATTATAGTTTGGAAGATTTGTGCCAGATTTTAATAGTAAAATTATTCAGGAAAAAAGTGCTTCCCTGTAAATGGTCTCTAGATTCTCACAAATATGAGGCTTTGGTGGTAAAAATCAGGACAAAGTTTATATTAGTTACATACTAACACATATACATGACTCATGCATTTAACTATCCACAGGTCCCTCAGATTTATTCTGATCCTGTCCGGACAGTTTCATTAAAATAACTCTACCATTTCTCAAAGCTAGTTACACAAACCATGAAAACAGTGCATGGAAACCCTGTGTTTGCAAATAGGTGTTCTGTTACTACAGTAGAGTGACAACTGAAGTAACTCAGTTGGCATTCAGATAACTATATGTCCTTTAAGATTTATTTTATTTGTGAATGTAACACCACAAGTATTTTAGTAATAGAAATTGCTGTGAACAAAAACCACGACCATGGAACTCTTATAAAGAGGTGACTCACTTACGGTTCAGAGATTTAGTCATTATTGTCATGATGGGACATGATGGTGTACCTGCAGACATGGTGCTGGAGAAGTAGCTGAGACTTCTACATCTTGTTCAGGGAACAGGAAGTGGTCCAAGACACTGGATACTATCTTGAGCATAAATGAGACCTCAAAGCCCACCTCCACAGTAACACTCTTTCTCTGGCAAGACCACACCTACTCCAACAAGGCCACACATCCTAATACTGCTATTTCCTTTGGGGGCCATTTTCTTTCAAAGCACCACAACAAGTAACCGAAATCACATAATATAAAGATAATGGGCATAAGTAAAATAATTTCTGAGGTAGCATGAGGACCTGAAATCAATCCGAACTACTCATATTAAAATCAGAGAACAAAGCTGTTCTCTAATGCAAGCTCTGGGAAGGCACAGACAGGAGGATCCATAAGGTACACCAGCCAGCCAGTTTACCTAAATTAGTGAGCTACTTTTAGTGAGCTACCCTGCTCAAAAGACAAGATAGAGAGACAAGGAAGACACTTGGAACTGACCTCTGACCTACACACTCATGCATGTATACACATTGCATCCTTGAACATATGTGTATACACATGTATATGTACACACACACAACCTGTGATAGCACATCTGAATAATTGTTTGTTTTCTTCAAAGTAAGACTTTGCACACTTCCTACTGAGTGGGATGTCTTTACCAACAAATTCCCTGAGAATTTTTTAATCATTAATCTGAAGTATGGGTTGGGAGTTTTTGTTGCTTTATGGGTCTTTCTTCTTGGAAGTTCAAGTGTACTGTTGGAACATTAATTGGAAGAAATGTTATAAATTAGTTATATTTAATAAAATTTATGCTACTAAGCTTGAGAAGTCATAACGTCACAGCGCTTGGGATGCTGAGACTAGAGAATTGCTATGGATTCTGAACTAGCTTAGAAAACTACATAGTGAATACTGACTAGCCACAGTTGAAAAGAAAGACCCTGTCTCAAAAATATTAACCAAACACTAGTAATAAAACTTACAAATGATTGGCTATGATTGACCATGACAACCAATGGGCAAAACATGATTGAAATGCCACTGTCCCTGTCTTGGTGGAATCCATGACAACAAATCTGACTCCAGAAACCAGCTCACTTTCTAGGTCAGTAGCCATGGTGTTATGGTACTCATGGCCTGAGAAAGCCACCAGTGTCCTTTATTGTCTCTATTTTAGTATTCAAGTCTTGAATAGTTTCTTTCATATGTTTGATTTCTTTTTCTTGGTTTTCTTTAAGGAATTTGCTGTTTTCCTATTTTTCATTTGTCTTTTCATCCATTTATTTAAGGGAATTTCTCATTTCTTCTTTAAGAGTTTCAAACATTCTCTTGAAGTTATTTTTAGGTAATTTTCTTCTGCTTCAGGAAATTTGGTTGTTTAAGTCTTGCTGTTGTAGGGTCTCTAGATTTTACTGGTGTCATGTTGCTTTTTGTGGAGCTACATGTGTTCTTACCTTGTCTACTCATCTTTTCCTCTTAATTGGTGTGCTTGGGGCTGCCTGTGACTCTGGTGATTAATCTTCTAGGTGCCAGTGGATCCAAGGCTCAGATGGTTGCTCCCCATGTTACAGTCAGGGCCACAGTTCTAGTTACCCTGTTGGTTACTCCATTCCTGGTGGTCGCTTAGCATTTCTGGGGTTTGTTCTGCTCTCATGGAGTTTACTGTCTCAGGCCTACTCTGGTCTAGGTTGCCATCTCAGACTTGTTTCTGTAAATGTCCCTGGCTTGGATCCGCTCCTGCAGAGGTTCCTGGCTTTGGGTTGGTCCTGCAAATGTTTCTGACTATGATCTTCTTCATTGGAGTTCCCAGACTTGGGTGCACCAGGAACTACAAAGGACCTGGCTCAGGCCTACACCCTCAGAGGTCCAAGACTCATGCCCAGTCCCACAGAGGTCCTGGCTCTGGTCTTCTCCCTTGATGGCCTATTTGCTCAGTAGTTGCTATCCTGTACCTGATCCTGTGGAGTTTGCTGTCTCAGGTCTTCTCTAACCCAGGTCGCTGGTTCAGTTCTGCCTCCACAAATGTCCCTTGTCTGGGTTTGTTTCCACTCCCATGGAACTTCCCATGAAACTTCTCAGGCCCACTCCAGCCTAGGCCATTGGCTCAGTCCCACTCCCGTGAAGCTCACTGCCTCAAGCCTGTTCTGGCCTAGGTAGTTGGCCCAGTACTGCTTCCACAAATGTCCCTGGTCTGGATCTGCTCCTGGTCTCATGGAGTTCACTGTCCCAGGCCTGCTTCTGCCCAGGTCACTGGCTCAGTCCTGCTCCTGTGGAGTTTGCTGTCTCAGGCCTGTTCTACAATTCCCATTCTGATAGCCCCCTTTCCCAGTTTTCTCCTCCCAATATGTATCAGAGACTTAGTGGCTATTCATTTGTATTTTAATAATTACCATTTGCCTGGAGATCAGAGAGTAAAACAGCCCCAATGGTCCCTTACAGGCCAAGCAGTGGTAGCAAGCACCTTTAATCCCACTAGCCACACTAGCTGCCATAGAAACTTTATGGTGCATGCTCTAATCCCAGCCCTTGAGAGAATTATAAAATGGGAGGAGACAGCTCACAGTCTCAGTCTTAGTCTGAGATTCCTGGAAGAATAATCGTCATTTCAGCCTGAGGTCGAGGTAAGAGCCAGTCACTGACTATTTTGTTTTTCAGATCTTCAGATTGAACCCCAGTTTCTGTCCCTGAGATTTTATTAATTATGCTTCATGAAGTAGGAGGAACTCAGCTCCAATTGTGTAGTGCTTGCCAGAAAATCTTTAGAGAATGTCTTTTACGAGAACATAAAAGTTGTTAATGTGGCTGGGAGGGGAATAGGCAAGAGAGAGAGAGAGAGTCAGTGGAGTGGTGAATAGAGCAGGGATATCCTGAACTATTCCTATGGCATTCCTGAAATTCCTGAAAATTATTGACTTCTGTGTCATCTCCATAAAAGGCATACATAGGATGATGCTTGGCAGCCCACCTTTCTCTCAGTAGCACTAAATAAACCAGTTTAGAACACGGTGTCCGGAGTCATTTGTTTTTCATGGCCTTTTCAGTGATGGTACTTGAAATTTCTAAAGCTTTGCAGTGGTCTGGATCAGTGACCTTACTTACATTAAGAGTCCTAATTCCTCACTGGCAGGTCTCTATGGTGTGTATGTGTGTTCATCAGATGATAAACAAATAAAAACCTCAAACACAGCACATACTTGTGTTTGAAGACATGAATAAACAGAGTGAGTGTTAAGAATTTTATTTGGCCTGGTAAGCCTCTCTGCCAATTTTCTAAATTAGACTAAACCATACCTAATTTAAAGGATGCCAGCAGTCCCAGGTGGCAGTCCGGCAAAACATGGAGAAGGGGAAAGGAGAACTGAAATGTCTACCGGAGAGGGAAAAAGGGAGAATATGTGTTCATTCCCTGGTGGACAGTTTAAATAGCCTATGGGAGTGGTCTTGACCCTCTCTGGGGAGGGGTCACCATTTGACAGGCTTTCTTGGAGGTGGAGTTTGGACAGAGGCAACTCCCAAAGGAGGGAGATTTGAAATGGAACTTTCCACCCAATATTCCAAAATGGATGCCAGGGGGGTGGGGTGATGCTTCCAACCAAACATTCCAGACTCTTTTTGGATAAGGATGATAGGGGCTGGGTGATTCTTCTAACCAAACAGTGAGGACTTGCTAAAATTTAATCTTTTTTTTTTTTTTTTTTTTTGAGACAGGGTTTCTCTGTAGCTTTGGTGCCTATCCTGGAACTAGCTCTTGTAGACCAGGCTGGCCTCGAACTCCGAGAGATCCACTTGCCTCTGCCTCCCGAGTGCTGGGATTAAAGGTGTGCGCCACCACCGCCTGGCTTAAAATTTAATCTTAAGACATTGAGAATGTTCCAAGCTTACAGTTTAATGTACAGGATATACAAGACATTAAGAAGTAGATTCATTACTGTCTTGGCAGCTCCTAGGTTTGGATTTCTCATCATGAAAGACCACTTGAGAAGAGCAAAGGCAGCAAGGCAGGGGCTTCGCTTTGCCTGCTGATTCTTTGATAATATTGATAGCTGTCTCCTTTCACAATCTGATGCTTTGGCTCCTCATAATATACCACATCTCTTTCTTAGGGTTATTTCATGCAGAAGCCTGGAACGGTGAAGAAAGGACTATTGATCACAAGCTTTTGTTGGATATCAAATATGACCCTGGCTGACCTCTTATCTACCCAAAATTGCCTGATTTAATCTCTATGCTACCTGCTTCTCCTGGCTGGGAGTTTATCTGCAAGCGGTACATCAGCATTGAGCTACACCCTGCCTCATGAAGAAGGAAATTAAACTAGAGGTTTTAAAGGGGGAACTTCTCAAAATACACATTAATTGAAGCTTTTGTGTGAGTACATTTGAGGAGTTTGGAAAACCATTAAAAATGGTATGAAAATGGAATTGATCTTGACTCTACTGGTATAATTGAAAACATGCCTGTCTCTACTGTCCCTCAGTCTATGCATCACTGTTACTGTCTCCATTTCTAGCAACCACATGCAATTGATTTCATTAAGGGTCAATAGGAAAAAGGAGAAAATTTTATAAATTTCCTAGTTTCCTTAGAAATAGTACCTTTTAGAAAATCCATAACTTTTTATAGTCTGCATAGTAATTAAGTTGCTGAAAACAGAGAGTTGATGAACACACTGCTAGACTTGTGCAGTTCTTTGCTTAACACCATTGGATAGATGGGGGAATCTACCTTTTAAAAATTAAAACTCAGTCAAATTCAAAGTTTTGGGAGTATTTTATGTCCATGATAATACACTAATATAGTATAAATCTGTACATCCTTAATCAATTTCACTTTTCTCTGCAGAAGATTCACTCAGGCTAGGCACATATTCTACCATCAAGTTAAACTTCCTCTCTAAAGTTCTGCTCTAAAAATGTCCATTGGCTTTTTAATAGGAGTAACTATGCTAGCAACCAAGTAAAAGATTGATTCTTTAGATATTTGTTATCAAATAAACTCAGAATAAAACAAAACAAAACAGTGTTATTTGCTAGAGGTGACCCTATGCTATGGGACTGAGATCATTAGACTTCAGTGTTGTGAGGAGTCACTTGTGCTTGCTCCCGTGTCAACATCTACTTCAGCAGCTGTGTGTTTATAATCTCATGCCTGCATTGGATGGCATCCTGGTAGGAAAGTCTTCTCCATTATTTGACATTGAAAAAGAATCAACCGGCATAGATTAGGAGAAAGGAAGGGAAGAGGGGGGAAAAGGGATGGAGAAAAATGGATACTTAAAACAAATTGGCCAGCGGTAGCAATCTTGAATCCCTTAGTGATCTGCTATTCTGTTTGTATTTATACTCTGATTTTACATGTGAATTTGTACTGGTTTTACTTGATAATGGAGCACATATTTCACTGTTGTGGTTGTCGGATTGTTTTTAATCTAAAGAGTGCCCTCTTACGTGGAAGTGATTGTTTTAGCTTGCTAGTATTATAACAACTCAGGTTATTTTAGCCTATTTAAATTATTACAAATTTTATTATGTACACTACCTTATGACTTCATTTTCTTCAAATTCATCAATTCTGAGGAAAAATATTTTAAATTTTTATATGTAGTCCAAAACTGTTGTTTTCTTCTATACTCTTTTATTTGAGTACCCACGTGGAAATAACTTTTTTTAAATTACCATTTGCTTTTCCTTTAATTTGTATTTTTACTTGTCTTATATGTAACATATACAATAAGATGAATGCATGATAATGTTATTTCTTGATTAAACTGCATTGGAGGCGTAGAGAAAGTGTTACCTTTATGATCACACAGAGAGAAAGTTCTTAGCACCAGAAGCCTTTCCAGAATGCTGCTGGAGCATCAAGTTTTCCAAGAAGGTAAGTGAAACAGAAGCTTTGGTCTAATTTCGCATTACAACTCTCTGCACATCCATCAATTACTATTGTAGGCCGAATATGCTGAAAATCTGAAATCAATGTGTTAATTCACTCTCCACCGTGGTAAGTAGGAAGCAGTCTTAGTGCTTTGATGCCACACTTGGCAATAGGATTCTTTTTTACTGATGAGGGATTTTTTTTTTTCTGTATGCTGTGATTACCATTAGTGAATAAAGAAACTGCTTTGGACCTATAGCAGGGCAGAACTAAGGAAGGTTGGGAAAACTAGACTGAATGCCGGGAGGAAGAAGGCAGAGAAAGAGATGCTATGGAGCCACTGACAGGGTCAGACATGTTGAAACTTTGCCGGTATGCCACTGCCACGTGGAAATACACAAATTAGTGGAGATGGGTTAAATTCAGATGTAAGAGTTAGCTGATAGAAAACAAAAGCTAAGGGCCAAGCAATGATTAAATTAATACAGTTTCTGTGCGATTATTTGGGGTCTCAGCTAGCCGGATGGCCGGGCGCTAACAAGGGGTGCCCTCCTCCAACAGATTGGTGCCAACGTAGCAAATTAAAATCCACTTAAAAACCTGAGAGAGCATAATTCTAGACACAAAAATACAGAGTTTAACACAGCTTGTTGCTGTTTACTGGCATCATGCCCTCCTCCAACAAACTTCTGTCTGATTTCCCATCACATCTCTCTACACACCAATTAACATTACTATTGCAGGTCAGATGTGCTGAAAATCTGAATTCTATGTGTTAATTCACTCTCCACCATGGTAAGTAGAAAGCATTCTTAGTGCTTTGATGCCACATTTGGCAATGGGAATTTTTTTACTGATCAAGGACTGCTGTAATTTATTAGTAGGTAGGGTTTGCTGCTCAAGCATGAAGACCTAAGTGTCTACATCAAACCTGCATGTGTACATATATGGTTGTTACCTCAGTGCTGGGACCAGAGACTTATTGGCCCTGGAGACTTATTGGCCAGCCAGCCAGCCAAAACTGTGGAGGTCAATGAGAGTTTATCTCAATAAATGGTGTAGATAAGTGTTTCAGCTCTCTACCTCTGGCTTCCACCTGTACAGATTTGCTAACCTTCCATTCACAATAATGGCTACTGGTTCTTTATGACAACTGAACACATGAATGTGGCTCCTGTGATTCATCAACTGACCACTAACTTTTATATAGTTAAAACTGAAATTCATTGCCACTCACAGCTGGTGTCTGTCATATTGGAGAATATACCACCCACAGCTGGTGGCTGCCATATTGGAGAATACACCACCCACAGCTGGTGGCTGCCATATTGGAGAATACACCACCCACAGCTGTTGGCTGCCATATTGGAGAATACACCACCCACAGCTGGTGGCTGCCATATTGGAGAATACACCACCCACAGCTGGTGGCTGTCATATTGGAGAATACACCACCCACAGCTGGTGGCTGTCATATTGGAGAATACACCACCCACAGCTGGTGGCTGCCATATTGGAGAATACACCACCCACAGCTGGTGGCTGTCATATTGGAGAATACACCACCCACAGCTGGTGCTTGTCATATTGGAGAATACACCACCCACAGCTGGTGGCTGTCATATTGGAGAATACACCACCCACAGCTGGCGGCTGTCATATTGGAGAATACACCACCCACAGCTGGTGGCTGCCATATTGGAGAATACACCACTCACAGCTGGTGGCTGTCATATTGGAGAATATAGCCTTCTAAGTTTTGTCACTATCAGAAACACCTTAGCACTTTGTGAGGCAGAGTGTTGACTTTTGTTTGAAGTTTATTTTATTGAAGACTAAATATTAGACTGCAAAGAATTCATAGTCTTAAGATACAGTACTAGAAAAGATACTAATAAATGACTTGTGTATTGACTTAGATGTTTTAGTTTCTTTCAGAGAAAGAGGACTGAAAACTTCAATCATGCAACAGAGGTCTTTGTGGAACCATCTTAACCAAGTGGATGAGTTAGCAAAGGTCAGAACTGTTTGGGCTCTATAATTTGTTTTGATGCCAATAACTACCTCGTAGCATGCAGTATCTTTCCTTGCCATTATCACAGTTATTTGATGTTCACACTAAAGAGTATGGAATAGATAAATTTGACTTTATCGAATATAAATTGTATAACTTTATCCTTGTATTACTGGAATCAAATGTAACTTTTTACTACTTCAGTAATGTGTACAGACACCACTCAAATATTCACTGCCAGGGTATCTTTTATGAAGTCCCTATTTGTTGAGTGAATGAATGCATTTGTTGTCTACTTGGATATACAACTCTATTAGCCCTCCAGTTCTTTTAAAATTACTTTTATTTTCATGTTATTCTTATATTTGAATGTCATTTTCATCCTGCATACATATGTATCACATGTATGTATGTCAGTGCCCATGGATGTAAGAACAGGCTGTTGAATTCCCTGGAATAGGGATTACAGGCAGTTGTAAGCTACTTAACATGGGTGCTGGGAACTGAAGTCAGGTTTCTGTAAGAGGAATAGGCTGCTCCAGTGTTAACTCTCTAATCTTAAAGCTATGTATTTCCTGTACCTGAACTTAAACAGGAGTTTTAAATATGGGTGGTTTTGATGAAGGAGAAACATTTTGCTTTTGAGTAAGAGATTGGTGAACAGAAAGTTCTTGCTTTGATTTGCTAGAGGTCTACTGCCAGAGATGGCCAGAGATGTGTGGTACTATAGTCCTTGGCTAGCCTTGAATAAAGCCCTGAGGGTGGTCTCACAGATCTGGAGATCGTGAAAAAGCAAGAAAATGTCCAAAATGTATCAGAAGCTACATTTCCTAGAATGATCATCATAATACCCCATCCGAAATATACCTTCCACACCTCAGTAGTATTCTCTACTTTGATCACTCCTGTTCAGTACTGGAATGAGAGGGGTGGAAATATTCATGTGAAAGCCAGAAATGTCCCATTTTACACTACTGCATATGTTTTGGGGAAGTATCATCCAGAAAATATAATACAGATATCCAAGTCCTGTGCTCAGATGAATCCACAATTGAACATAGCTTAAGAAACAAACATCCTGGGACAGGGATGTAGTTCTATTGGTAGACTGTTAGTTTAGGATGCTCTGGGCTTGATCCCCAGTACTAAGTAAATGAGGTATGGTGGTGCATGTCTACAATACAGCCTGTGGGAGGTAGAGGCAGGAAATCAGAATTTCAAGGTCATCCTCCGTAATATGATAAGTACTATGAGTTCCAGGCCACCCTGGGGCTAGAGACCTACCAAAAGAAAGAAGGAAAGAGAATGGGAGAGGGTGGAAAGGAAAAGAAGGGTAAGGGAGATAAAGAAATTAATATCTTTGTGCATATGTATGTAGGTAAATATATATGTATATATTTATGTCTGTCATAAAAAAGCTAGAAAGAATTAACATGACCAACATTAGAGAAATTTGTTATGAATTCTAACAAGGAGCACATAGAGAATGTGGCATTGAGCACTATAGAGCACATTCACAGAAAGATGATTCTGCCATAACACTAGGCTGATGAGGAAAGCAGAGCATAGTACCTGTGTACTGTTGAAGTGTGCAACATGTGCATGTATGTACACAGGAACATTCCCAAACCAGTCCTTCATTTCTAAAAATTGATGCTTGTAAAGACTCTAGTCTTGAGATCAGAAATGGGTTTTAATCTCAGTACTTCCACTAGATATGTGACACTGGCTAGTCAGCAATTTTGTCTGAGAATCCAATTTCTTTTCAGGTCAGCTGCTGTGTGTAGAGGGAGGGGTAAAGTATATAAAGCAGGGTTTCTTCTTGTTGTTTGCTTTTAGTTTTGTTTCTTTGAGATGAGTCTCATGTAGCTCAGGCTGGCCTCAAACTGAAGGTAGTCAAGGATGGCCTTGATCTATGATTCTCCTTCCTCTATTTTCCTGCCTGCTGGGATTACAGGTATAGATTACCAAATGTGGTTTGGATGGCACTGGGGATAAAATCCAGGACTTCATCCATGCTAAGCAAGTTATCGGCAGGCTGAGTTATGTCTTTAGCCTAAGCAATCCAGGGTTAAAAATCCACGGTGCCTAATGGTTAGTGTGATAAATCTCTTTTAATTGTACAGTAATCTTTCTCCCTGCGTAGACTTCAGAATGATATGAAACACCTCCTCCTACTGAGGGTCAGGTCAGTGTCAATCCACGGCCTAAGCAGGATGTTGTATGGTCTGATCTTAACCAAGAACAAGTACAGTTTGCTCATTACTCTGAACATTTTCTGCCAGGATTTGAGGGGGATGGAATGTCTCCCAAATATACAGCAATTTGAGGGTATCCAGAAATTTACTACACAGCACACGAGTATGTTAAATAAATTACCTTTCTGAATGAAAAACAAAAAGCTAACATTAGAAAATGTAACCTTGCCACTTAGTTGTAGAAACCAGAGAGAGCTTGAGAAAATCAAATGAGATTAAAAGGTTTTGTGATGTATGTAGATCTTAAATTACTGAAGTAAATTAGTAACTTGTCCCTGTGTATTACTGCATGTGTAATGGATATTTTAATTGCCTTGGTGGTGAAATGGATGCTTGCATTATTTCTGCCAATTTTTCATAATTCGTATAATCTAAATTGTTTTCTTGAAAATGGTGGATAAAAACATTTTAATTTACATGTTGCTTTGTGAGACACTCACCCCTTATTCTCAAATGGATGAGAATTACCTAGCAAAATGTTTTAAAATTAGAAACGTATACTAGCTTCACAGAAAGATAATGCTTTCCTTCCCCACTCCCTCCCAAGAAATTCCAAAGCACAAGGACACTTAGCCAGCCACCTGGCGATAAAGAAAAACAACAAGCTATGGGAAAGAGCAGAACACCTTGCACCCATGCCAAGGGGCTCTGAGAAACCACTTTGTAGTTTCACCTTTAAAAATCTAACCCTGCAGAGGAACTTTAACTTCTCTCTCTACCTTGCTACCTTGCGGTTTTTGGGTACAGGAGAAGTTCCTGGCTAGCCTGTACAATAAAGGAGTTAACCTTGCATTTTGCAGTGCAATCAGTTCTGTTTGGTGGTCTCCCTCTGAGGGCTGTGATCTGGGCACAACAGCTTTTGGAATTGATTTGTGAGAATATAAAATCTATTGAAATGTTTTTTTATCTCAGATGGTTCTAAGTTCTGTTTTATGTGCTATTTTAATAAAATGCTTATAATAAAGATATTTTCAGTATAGTTGGAAGAGCTGAAATTGCTAGTTGCACATTGTTTATCTTATTGGCAAACCATAGGTACCCTTGAAATTGTTTCTCGGGACCATAGGGAAGGCATGGATTAAAGACACAACTCACATAGCTTTTTTGGGAGGGAGATTCTCAGTGGTCCCTCATGAAATCCTGAGTTCACATCCTGAAAATTCCTTGTGTTTATTCTCCAAACAGCCCTTATATCAAAATGTAAACTGAGGGTAAATTTATTAGTATTCTGTTTCCTAGGTAACCAGGTGAATGACTTTAGCTATGTTCACATCTTTCTATGCCCTTTCTGTCATGGCTTCCTCTCTTTCTGCTCTGTATGCAAGCTCTGTCACCTAGGTCAAATTAGCATCTCTATCACAGGCATTCCTACAAATTACAAAGAAGAAGCAAAACAGCATTAGCATATCCTGACCCTAGTGACAGCCTGTCTGTAAGTGCTAGGTGACCACCTCCTGTGCTGCAGGGGAAAACTTTGTCCTGAGATTCTGGTCACCATGGAGAAATATAGGCCTACAGGCTCTCATCTTTTATCCAAGATGGACAAAAGCATACGGAATTAAGAAGTGTTATGATATAAAACTTTGACAAATTAGCAAATACTTGTTTCCAATAGGCCAGGAAGTCTCCAGGAGATGACTGCATGGGAAGAGGGCTTGCTGTGCTGGTAGCATGACCTGAGTTAGAATCCCAGCACCTCAGTACGTTTTGTTTAACCTGGAAAAATGCAAGTGTGGCGGTGTGCATTTCTGTAGCGCCAGTGCAGATGGAGTTTTGCTAAGCTTGCTGCCCATCTTTCGTCTTTGTCTAATGGTATCCTCTCTTTTCACTGATAAAACAAATTCTTTAAAATACTTTATTATACTGAGTAGTAAGTTTCTATGTGTCCTGTAAATGCCTTATATGTTGAGATGATTCACCTCTGAGCCTTGGGGAAGATCTCCCAGGTTTACTGAGGGACTCTGTTTCAAGTAGAAAGCAATAGAGCAGGACAACCTTTCTTCCTCTGGCATATAAATGTGCTCACTTGTCACGGCCATCCTCGTCCCGCAAGGATGACGCGACCACCGGAGCTCTTCTCACTGCAGTTTTATTCCAGGACATTTTACACTTCTCTCTCTCTTCCCCTCTCTCCCCGGGCAAACCTCTCCCAGCCCTTAAGTAGGCACGGGCTGCCAATCCCGAACTGCCAGGTGGGCACTGCCCATAGGCTCACACATATGCAGGCAGCTGATAATCATTGCGTGATCATAGCATAGGTCAGGCCTTAGCCATAGGAGTTAATTATCATAAAGAGCACTCGCTTTCGGGATCGCGGAGGGCGGGAGCCAGTACCATCAGGTGGCTCCACGCAGCTTTCTACATTGCCATCAGGTGTGGCTCTCTACACTCACTGGTACATATTTGCATGAAATCTACACACTCTTACACACATGCACACACAAACACATGCATATACACATACACACACACACAGGCACACACATACATACATCTATACATGTACAAAGAAACCAAGGCACAGGTATCTGAAGCACGAAGAAAAAGTTCCCTGAGTTTTCTGTGCATCTGTGCTATTGGAAGAAAGAATTACATCTGGCAGACTGACAAAAACAATGCCACGAGCATTCATCAAGAAAGATAACTCAAAGGTGTTTATTAACACCTTCATTTAAGACCTGTGAGCATTGTTTTCATTCTCTGACTTAAGGACATTTGAAACAGAACGGGACCGAGTCTTCTGTTTCTGGGCTTGATGCTGGCACTGGGTCTTTCCTTCCTCAATACCTGAGTGTTTGAGTCTTCTCAGGCGTCCTTTGTACTGCCTATCTGGTTTCACTCAGTTCCTCCACTCTCTTTTGTAGAGTCTTCTGTGATGGATTAGGTAGTAGTTGGACTTTAAAATGTCCTTTCTCCACCTCAAAATAATCTATCATGTCACTGCTGACAGGACATTATAACCCTTGTGATTTTCTCTTGACTATCTTATATTTTATGAAACAATTTTCCTGGTGCTAATCAAGTCCTGGTAATTCCCTCCTGTTTGGGGAAGCCCTTGCCCTACTTGGCTTCCATTAATTCTCCTTAGGTGTGCACATCTGTAGTAGATCCCTTCACATTACATATTGCAATTTTACAAGTTCAGATTTGATTCTGCCATTAGTAAGGAAGCTCTTTAGAAACCTCTTTAGTCATCTATGTGTATTTGGGATGTTGGAGAGCACCTTGAGCTTTATCAGCAGACATTTATACCGTTCTCCTCTAAACTACTTTTGATTTTCTTAAAAAAAAAAAAGAAAGAAAATCACAAGTCCTTTCTAAAACTGGCCCAAAATGCAGTGTTTTGATGCTATTTTTGCCTCAAAATTTTGCTAAATGAACCTCTTAACATTTATCTCATCATTTACAAGTGAAAAGCATTAATTTTCAATTCTCATATTTAGCTTAAAAATAGGCTTTCCTCAGATACCTTTTCTTCCTCATTTTATAGAGGAAAACAAAACTCTAGTTCATGGCTGTTTCTCCTTCCATTTTCTTCCCTTTTCTTTTGTGCTTTCTCTTTTTTTTTTGTCTGTGTGTATGTGTGTGTGTGTGTATTTGTGAGGTGCATACATATATTTCAGGAGTTTATTATGATCACACACATGTTCACATGTATCTCTATTTCTACCTTAATACACACAAATGTATGTGCATGCATGTGTATGTGTGTGTCTGTGTAAAGAGAGAAAGAGAGAAAGAGATGGGGGGTTCTTTCACGAGCTCACCAACCAATTTTGCTAGACTGACCCTAGGATTTTGCTGACCCTAGGATTGAAGGCACAAAGTAGTCATGCATTTTTACGTGAATGCTAGTGAAGACCATATCTGGGTCTTTATACCTGCACAAGAAGTGCTCTTACACACCGAGTCACCTTTGAAGCCCTAAAGAAATGTCACAGTAGTGATTACTGATGGCCCCAGCTAACGCTTCTCAAAGTGTATCATGATAAATGTATGAAAGCACCAAAAAACAGCTCAAATAGTCATGGAAACAGCATTAATGTTCAAAGCAATTACCAAAGGTAGTTGATCATTATAATATAAAGCTATAGACCCTTAGTTAATCAAAAGTTTTATCCAAATTTATGCTAATTTTCTGAAATGCTTTGGTAATCTAATTCTCGTCTCTGGCTAGAAATAAAAATGAACAGGGATATTATTTAGAAATAGCACAGGTTTCTAGGTCAGCATAGGACTTTCCAATGAGTTCTTCCAGGGAGGGATTTCAAGGCCGTATGGAAAATGGCCTCAGTGTCCAGCTAAACTGGAATTTGACAACTTCTGTCATATCTGCTCATTTCTTTAAGTGAACCCTGGGAAGTTTTTCTATTCACAAATGTGACATCAGCAGAACTGAAGTCACCATAACAGAGTTGGGAAGAATGACCACAGCCCCACAGGCATCCACATTCCATTCTTCTTTGACTCTCTTTGCGATCTTTTCAGATCTTAGAATCAGGCCACCTGATGCAGTTTGAGAAGAAAGAGAACAGCTCTATATTAAAAATCTGTGCTGATTTCTGAGGACATAGCTATATTGCACATGGCCTTCAGACTATTCCAGAGATAGAAGATGGAGAATCACTGAGGAACAGGAGCTGGTCAAGCACTGTTTATACACGTACCTATGGCCTCGGACCATTGACTATTCTGACCTTGATTGGGAACTAGGATTGAGCCTTACTCAGACTCTGTGGTGTGATTTTCCAGATTGCTCCTGACACTGTGGCCTAGCTCTGATAATTACCTCTACATAATAAAGCCTGGCATTTTAGCCTTTCCTGATTAGTGTAGTATAGGCCATTCTTCACCTGGAGAGTTTACAGGTACTCATAAACTTGTAGATGATGGACTCCATTCAGGACCATTGTATCACAATATCTAAGCTAGTATTAAAAAAACATTTGACTCATTGTAGTTTTCATTTCCAACACCATCCAGTTTTGGGTTCTCTTCAGAAATTCTCTCTACTTTTATATCTTGGAACAATGTCCTTATTTTATTTACCTTGGATTTTATTTTTTTTTCACATGTCTTCTTAGGATTGCTTAAACAAACTTAGAGTCATTCCTTTGGAATCCTTGCCTAGTTCTTCCAATTAATTTTCATTAGGTATAGTTATTATGGGGATTAGTGACTTGAAGACCAAGACATGCTCTCTTGGTTTTTCAGGTTCTTTCTGTTTCTGTGCTATTATTTGCACATGTGGAGTTAGTTTTTCTTCTTTTGTGTTTTTTATTTAAAAATTATAATTATTTCTTTTCTTTCAGTGATGGTACTTGAAGTGTTCAACTTCGGGTGTAAGTCCTATTAGGGTTGAACTGCCTTTTCCCTCTATGGAATTGGTATTTAGCACTGGGGCTCTTCCTCTGAGGGTCAGGTATTGCCTCGTATCACCTAGTATCACCTTGTTGAATCTTTCTCAGTGAGTTGTGGATCTCTCCATATGCCTGTGAGACTCTACCAGAGTCAGATCTGGTCCCCATCCTGGATACAAAGCTTTCTCCAAATCTACTGCAAACTGTGAATTTCCCCTGGCATCCATAAATCTTAGCCTGTTCTGGACTCGTCCACTCTGTGTCCTCAGCAGCTGCTGGCGCTGCTGAGAAGTGTGGGGCTTGCAGCACCTCTGTGGGGTGATTGTTGATTGATAATTGATGTAGTAGAGCATGGCACACTGTGAACAGTGCCATCTCTGGGCAAGTGGGCCTGGGCTATATAAGCAAGGTAGCTAAAGGTGAGCCTGGGAGAAGTCAGTAAGCATAGTGTCTCTGTTGCTTTCTATTTTAAGATCATGCCTTGACTTCTCTTGATAATGGAGCGTAATCTGTAAGATGGAAGAGATACTTTTCTCCCCCAAGTTGCTTCATTCATGATGTTTATTATAGCAACAGATAAGGAAACTAGAACAACTATACATCTGAGATAATTTTACAAAACCACCTAATATTCTAATTGGAAATATATTTTGCACTGCATGTTTGACAAAATTTAATCATGTTATTAATTATACCCACACATAAACCTTGCTAAATGCAACAATTAATTTTCACCATTATAATAATAATTAGTTATTTTTCTCATTAGGAGTAATTAGTATGATACATACTAATAGCAACTTAAATGACAACAGTAATAATAGTGATTGCAAGATCTGGAATTTTCAAGGTATCTTTCTCTAAAGAGCCTAAATATGATGAAATAACTGAGTGATGTTTTGAAAAACATTTACTTTCCATCAAATGACAACCATATTTATAAGAAACATATATTTGGCCGGGCAATGGTGGTGCACACCTTTAATCCCAGCACTCGGGAGGAAGAGGCAGGCGGATCTCTGTGAGTTCGAGACCAGCCTGGTCTACAGAGCTAGTTCCAGGACAGGCTCCAAAGCCACAGAGAAACCCTGTCTCGAAAAACCAAAAAAAAAAAAAAAAAAAAAAAAAAGGAAAGAAAAAGAAAAAAAAACAAAAAGAAACATATATTTGCCTATAAGATGCCTCTGTGATGAAGAAACTGTTTACTCCAAACTGAATGAAAATTGGAAAATTAGCATGGGCATTACCTTATGTCAAATCATATAGTTGTAATATAGTTTGATAAACAGAAGTAAGAGCAAATGAAATTATGTTCATTGTGCAATAGTCAGAGCTGATTCTAGCAAATCCATTTGCAATGCTGTGGAGGTTAGGCTGCAATGTTGTGGAGGTTAGTCTGCAACGCTGTATATGTTAGGCTGCAATGCTGTGGAGGTTAGTCTGCAATGCTGTGGAGGTTAGGTAGTTTACGTTGCAATGCTGTGGAGGTTAGTCTGCAATGCTGTGGAGGTTATGCTGCAGTGCTTTGGAGGTTAGGCTGCCATGCCGTGGAGGTTAGGCTGCAATGCTGCGGAGGTTAGGCTGCAATGTTGTAAAGGTTAGGCTGCAGACCTGTGGAGGTTAGGCTGCAATGCTGTGGAGGTTAGGATACAATGTTGTAAAGGTTAGGCTGCAATGTTGTGGAGGTTAATCTGCAACACTGTATATGTTAGGCTGCAATGCTGTGGAGGTTAGTCTGCAATGCTGTGGAGGTTATGCTGCAGTGCTTTGGAGGTTAGGCTGCCATGCCGTGGAGGCTAGGCTGCAATGCTGCGGAGGTTAGGCTGCAGACCTGTGGAGGTTAGGCTGCAATGCTGCGGAGGTTAGGCTGCAGACCTGTGGAGGTTAGGCTGCAATGCTGCGGAGGTAAGGCTACAGTGTTGTAAAGGTTAGGCTGCAATGCTGCAGAGGTTAGGCTGCAGACCTGTGGAGGTTAGGCTGCAATGCTGCAGAGGTTAGGCTGCAATGTTGTAAAGGTTAGGCTGCAATGCTGTGGAGGTTAGGATACAATGTTGTAAAGGTTAGGCTGCAATGCTGTGGAGGTTAGGATACAATGTTGTAAAGGTTAGGCTGCAATGCTGCAGAGGTTAGGCTGTACAACTACAGATGAAATTGCTGCAAATGTTCTTGTGCCAAGACTGACATGAATTTGGACTGTGGAGTAACAATATACATTCAACAAAAAGACAGATTGGAAAAAACTTTCTTTGTGGCTCTAAATCTGAAGAGGAGTTTATTTTTCCTTTTATTGAAAACAGATTTTTTTTCTCACATAATTTATCATGATTATGATTTCCTTTCCCTCTACTCTTCCCAGTTCCTCTCCACTTCCCCTCTGATCCAGATCAACTGATTTTCTCTCTGTCATTAGAAGAAAACAAGTTTTTATGAAATAATATTAAATCATGACAAGAGAAAATATAAGATAAAAAAACTATGACATAAAAGTAGGTTGGGACAAACCAGCAGAAGGAAAAGAGTCCAAGAGAAGACACACGAAATCAGAGACCCATTCATTTGCTTGCTCAGCAGTTTCAGAAAAACATTAAACTGAAGGACCTGATGTAGATCTCTGCAGGCCCTGTGCATGTGGCTTCAGATTCTGTGAGTTCATAGGAGCTTTGTTCACGTTGATTGAGAGAGCCCTGTTTTCTTGTCCTCATTTCCTCTGACACTTATTCCCTTTTTGTCTTCTCTTCTGAAGGGCTTCCTGATCTCTTCAGGAGAGATTTAATGGAGACATTCCATGTAGGGCTGAGTATTGCATGACCTCTTTCACTTTTTGTGTAAAGCCTATGGGTTTCTGTATTTGTTCCCATCTGCTGCATGCAGAAGCAAAAATGAATTTTATACCTTTATTATATGTAAAGGATGTTTCTGTTTTTGTAAATGATACTTACTAAAAATATAACTCACATGTATTATCACTGAACTGCTTAGAGAAATGTATGAAGTTTTCTCACTCAAATACTATAGTAGTGTAAAATGCAGCAATACTAAGAGTCCCTACTAAGATCTATTCCTCACATTGAAAACTTCCGATATCAACACACACACACACACACACACACACACACACACGGACAAAGGTAACTAGAATTTTTAAATAAAAAGTACAAAAGAAAGGGAAATTCAACCAATGAAGTAAGTCCACTTCTGGGTCATCAAAGCTCTAGTGAAATGTGGCTTTGTATTCTGAATATTTCAAATATCTCCCTATTAAATATTTCTTTATAGGTAGATTATATTGTTTGTGAACACATTACTATTCTCTAGACACACTATAATGGCTGGGTATAGTTGTAGATAGGATATACAAATTTGTTTTTAGAAGTTACAATGCAGGATTAGAGAAACAGATCAATGTTTAAGAATACCTACTGCTGAGTTTTATCTCTAGCTTCCATAGTCTTTGCCACCATCTTCTGGCTTTTCTAAGCATCCACACACTCTTGATCCACTCACTCATAAAAATAAAAGCAAATCTTTATGAAACAAAGTGGAAATTATTTTTATTATAACAATAGTATTTAATTTATAATATTTGTATGCATAATTTTCCTATCCTTGAGATTTACTTTTTAAAATGTCTTGAGCAGTATGATTTTCTTCAGCACTGCAGTTCTGAGATTCCTGCTTCTATTGATCATTGAGTATCCTTGTTACAATAATCAATGGTTTAACATAAGAGAAGATTTTCAGAAAACCTGCTATGTGGTTGAAAATCAACAAATGTGTCTAGACTGAAAATGCATAACTGTGGTCCTTCAAAGCACAAGTGAAATTTCTGGGTTAGAGTTGTTTTCATTCACTCACTTGCTCATTCCTCCAGTATTAGTCATCAGCTTCCATGAGAAAGGTACTATATATACAAGGTGCATGAGTCAAACAGGAAAGCAGCCTTAGAAGACCTCAATGAGTACATAGCTTCAAGAAAGATGCATTCTACACCAGTACCAGGAGGTATCTGTTATAAGACATCATAACCAAGAAGATGCTATCCAACTGACCCTTTTGCATATGTTCCTGGTGCTAAGTGCAGCATCACACTGTGACTGACCATGAACTTTAGAGTCAGGTATTTCCATTAGGCATACTGTGTGGTTTATAAAAACTATGAACTAGGGAAGCTATTTTGTCTCCTTTTTCTTGTTTTCAACAGCTGTGAAATAATGGTGTTGATCATTGTGACAAATCTCAAACAGGTTAACCTATCATTAGGTTGAGCCATCCAATATTGCTGACTTTATGATTTTTGATTGAACAAATGACATTTAAAATTCTCTTGCTGTTGTAATTAGACTTCATTAAAGTTTATCAGGAAAAAAAAAGCTATTAATGTGCCAAAATCAAGTCACAGAAAAAGGGTCAGTAGGAACAAGGCTCCAGTTACAATATCAGAAGAGGCTTGAACTTCCCATGTCTACCAGGTATGAACAGGCACAACAATAACCCATTCAACGTTGTCTCTTACCCATGACGAGAATGAAAGCTTTTAAGAGTTCACAATCAAACACGCAGTGGGAACCTCTGTATCAGAACAATCATCTCCTTTGTGCTCCTCTGAGATGATAGATATATTTCTGTGGCCAGTGTAATAAGGCTTAAGAGGCAGTTCTATCAAGTGGGGTATTACTGCCTTAATCATCAAATTGAATCCAGACAAGTGCTTATTATGGGCACCAACATGAAGGACCTGGAAAGTCGATCAGCAATCATGATTCATGTCCAGAGTTTTCAGTCTCAAAGAGAGGTGTCCTTTACCTGTCAGTCTCAGTTGTCCAAATGGCAGGTGAAATGCCCAGACAACTGACAATGAAAGCAGTCAAGGAAAATGTAACAAGGGTCATCAAGGGCAGTCAGTCCAGAGTGACTGCAATGGCCATGTTCACTTTCACATCTACATAGCTGGTATGGAGTTTGAGCCGTCCAAGTGATGGCAGAGCGACCAGATGCTTAAAAGAAATCCCCACACTAGCTCAGAACTGAGAGATTATATAGTTATTTAGGGGGAAAACTTACAAATCGGGATTATCTGCTTGAACGGTGGATGGAGATGGGATCCAAACAACCCGAATAAACAAACAGAAATCAGGGGGAAGGAGAGAAAAGATGGCCTCTGCAGTGACATCCTGGTATATAGTGTAAGAGGCCATGCCCCAGTAGAAAGGTAATTACAAACTATAAACCTTCCTATGGCACCTCCCCCTTTTGTTTAAATGAGATTTCTAAACCTAATACAAAATTATATACAATAAGAACAAATATCTATTCTAACTAACTTAAGTCTTGTATAATAAATAACTTGGTCAAGTCATGAGAGGAAAGTAACTACACGTTTATCTAGTCTTCAGCCCCATTGAAGATCCAAGAAGGGAAGTAATGTTACCTGAGTGAGTAGGAAGTGCAATCAAAAAACTTCCAAAACATGCAACAAATCACAGAGACAACTGGCTACCTGGACATTTTAGCTTAAACCTAAATTTTAGAGAAACTTCTTTTTCCAAAGGGAAAGATGCCTGGTTTCTTTTTTATTTTTTTTTTTTCATTTATTTTACATACCAACCACAGTTTCCCCTCCCTCTTTTCCTCCCATTCCAACACCTACCTCCCTTCCACCGTCCCTCTCCATCAATCTCCATTTAAAAAAAAAAGTACAGACTACCATGGCCATGGGAGTCAACAAAACAAGGTACCTCAGGTTGAGACAGGACCAACCTCCTCTCCCTGCATCAAGATCAACATTGAATGAGGCTTGCCAACACACGGAATAAGTTCCCAAAAGTCAATTCAAGTACCAGGAGCAGGTCCTTATTCCACTGCTAGAAGCCCATAAAAAAGATCGAGCTACACAACTGTCACACACTTTTAGAGGGTCCAGGCTGGTCCCAAGCAGGCTCCCTAGCTGTCAGTCCAGAGTTCCTGAGCTCCCAGGAGCTCAGGTAAACTGTCTCTATGGGTTCTCCTCTTATGACCTTGACCTCCACCCTGTCTAGTTCAAACAATCTTCTCTCTCTCTCTCTCTCTCTCTCTCTCTCTCTCTCTCTCTCTCTGTGTGTGTGTGTGTGTGTGTGTGTGTGTCTGTCTGTCTGTCTGTCTATCTTTCTCCCTGTGTCTCCTACAGGACTCCAGGAACTCCCCTAGTTCCTGATTGTGGATCTCTGTATCTGTTTCCATTAGTTACTAGATAAATGCTCTCTGATGACAATTAGGATAGTCATCAATCTGATTACAGGAGAAGGTCAGTGTAGGCACCCTCTGCACAGAGCTCAGTGACTCCTTTTCATATAAAGCAAGGATGTCACTGGAACCATTTCAATTGTACAAAAAGCTTACTTAGCCCTTCCTTCTCTTCTTTGTTGTGCCTGAGTTCAACTTTAACTAAAGAGGAATATCAAATTGTATTTGAAAGGCCCAGTGTCTAGCAACCTCAAAAGCAAATAGTTGCTTTTGAAAATCATTTCCTGGTTGCCATGTCTGGGAGGCAATTCCATGAGAACCCTCCATGAGGAGTCTCCTAGTGCATGAAGCTTAAACTGGTGACATCACCAGTTTCAGAGACTGCTTTCTTGAGTGGGTCATTAGGGCTATTGCAACTCTAAATAAAAAGCTTGCCACAGCTTCTTTCCACTAATCCTTTTGAATTCAGATTAGGTCATATTAAAAACCAAGCAGAATTACCAGGTAAGAAAGACATGTTCTGGGTTTCATACCTGGTAAGTTGCAGTAACATGCTTAGCTTCTTTTTTGATAATGGAGATCCCCATTCCATAACACTTGCTTGTAATTATTGAGGAAGATGTTGGTCATGGTAAGGCAAACAGCCTGGGAAGCTTAGAATTCAGTGACTTGAATAGCTTTATAGAATAACTTTGGTTCTGAGGGTGATTAGGAGCCAAGAAAACATATTTGAAAATTATGAGCCCCACTCCCACCCCAAGGAATCCAGGCAGAATTCTGGTTTGGGGGCTGTTACTTTGCTAACAAAAAGAATGTTCCTGTGTTCTTTTCCATTTCTGAAAATTCAAACTACTCACTGTAGGACAGGGCTTCCCTGCTAGTCAGCCAGATCCAGATATAAGAACATGAGAAAAGGAAACCAGGAAAGATGCCAATTAATCCAGTGTTTGTATGAACTTTTGTGAATTTTATATTCATATGTGTATATCAGTTGAACATTCAGTTTTATGTTATCAAACTATTTCCAAAGTCCTGGAACACTTTGCTACTAACTCCAGTCATGCAAGAGTGATTCAGTTTACTTAGCCCTGGGGATTTTATATAGTGTATTTCAGGGAGAAATGCTCACTAGATTATTAGCATTTTAATCTTTCAGAAAAAATAGTTCCTCTTTTTCTTTAGTATAATCTTCAGTCCATTGAACTAGGACTACAGGAGTCAAAAGGGGCAACAGAAAGATAATTTTACGCAAGGACTTCCAATTTCCTAGTTGAAACAGACCTATAAAGAATAAGCATAAAAGAATAAAATTAGGCAATCTATTCTCTTTTTGTAAATGTATAGTGTAGGAGTGGCACAAAAGGAGGAATCTGGGAGTCATCTTGGTTCAGTATTCCCACACTAAATGCATCACATGGTCCCCCATAAACATATATGTGTGTGTGTGTGGATAGCCATAATTTATCAAAAGTCAATGTAAATTTAGCAATCAATTAATTCAAAGTGCTGAATGCAATTTTATGAGCTGCCTTTTTTTTTAAAAAAAAGAGTAAGTACAATTAAAAAATAAATAAAATAGAAGTTAAAAATGTTTAAGATGTCGGGCATAAGAAAAGTTTTGTGTGTGGGACTTTCATGGTAGCACACAACTGAAAGTCAGCATTTGGGTGGTAGAGATAAGAGGATAGAAATTAAAAAAGATACTAGTGTACATGAGATTCTGTTTCAAAAATAAACAAATGAATGAACAACAAAAATAAAAATTAAAAAACTGTGTGCTAAGCATAACAAGGATATTTTCATGAGATTAAATCCCTGGAGGAGTTGAAGCAAGAACCCACAAAGAAGAATCAATAATTTATTAAGGGGGTATAAAGGAAAAAGAGAATCATGAATTCAGAGCAAGATAGATGCCATTACTGATCTAGTTGCCATTTTCCTGGCATTCTGCCCAAGGGCAATGACGACAAATTACAAGGCTTTTTCCTGCTCTGACTACCCAAGAGAGAGAGCACGTGTCCCCTTCTCAGTTTTATCCAGCTATGTAGTCAGAGAAAACCATGCCCATAAGGCTCATCATCTCAAACACCACTAGCCGAAATGGATCGAATTTCCATGATACATTTATATTTAATTAAGAAGGTTCCAGTCTTAATATAAGGCTATATACAATAAAAACAACTAATAAGCAGTTTCCAAAAGAAAGTAAAGGTAATAACAAACAAAAATAAAACTATAACCAGAAAGAACAATATCAAGCAAGAAACACATTCTAAATGTCCAGACCATGGGTAATCAGCAAATTAAAGATATTACTCCAATTGTTGTCTTTTCCTAAAGAGTCTAAGACTTATATACGTAATTAGCTTATATATATATATATATATGCTATATATATATATATATATATATATATAGAGAGAGAGAGAGAGAGAGAGAGAGAGAGAGATGGTATACAGAGGAGTCTCCAAGCCTTGTACAGTGGATTTACTTTTGCTCATACAGACAAGAAAGGCTAAAAGATAAGCAGTAAAAGTGGTCCAGATAGAAAAACCTTTCAAGAGGTTCCAGTGTGTTTTACAATGTGTGTAGGCTTAGGAAAGAAAGAAGAAATAAAGAAAGAAAGAAAGAAAGAAAGAAAAAAAAGAGTAGTCAATTATAGAAATAAATAATTTAAAAACAACAGTCCTTAAAGAGACAGTAAAAGTGTACATAAATATGTAAAATACACAGGTATTCTGAACCCTATATATTATTGTGTTGATATTACATTTTTTGATGGCTGATGGGCAAGAGACAGCTGCTTGGAGACATGGAATTGAATGAGAGACTGATGGAATGTAACAACCTAAATATTTTAAAAATGCCTTACCTTTAAAGAAGAAGTCAAAAATATATTTGTAAAATGGAACTGAAAAGATGCATTACTTTGGAGAAGAGATTTTCTTTTTGTTTCCATAAGAAACAGGCTATGGATTCGGTCCAGGTTAAGATGGATGAGATTTGATCAAGGGAGACCACTTGAACTTTGACAGGTAATATCTTTCTACAAAGGTTATAACTGGTCTTCCCAGGACTGGGCCATTATATCAAATTTTCTCAGAGTCCCCATAAGATTGCCAGTGTCCCCAGTCAGCAAGAAGTAGTCTAGAGAACAACGCCCAAGTTCCCAAAGTATTGTTTATGCTTGTTTGGCTTCATATATTGGGGATTTCTTAAAAATAACTAATGGTCACAGTCTATTTCTTTCTACTTCTTAAAACATTTTAGTTTTCATATTTTGTATGTCTTTGAAGTAGTTGAAGATTATCTATCTAATGGAAATATGTTTTGTATACCTAAAAAAAATCCTCCCTATTATGACTATAAGTTTGACTCCTATAGATGACTATTAATCTGTATTGATAAGAAGAAAGGAAGATATGATATAAAAAATGATGGGGAAAAGGGTAGATTATTATGATAAAAAGGGGGTTCAATCATTGAATCTATTTTAATTCTACTTTAAATCACTAGCTGTTAATCTTAAAGTACTTCACCTTGGTTTGAATTTTGGTTCATTGATACAAATTTAAGGTAAATTTTATTATAGTGAATGTATATTTCTACTCTTGTCTAAGTATCATATTTATGCAGTTCTTTTAATATATAAGTAAGAAATATAGATTGTCATCTATAGGAGTCAAAGTTACAGTCATATTAGATAGGATTTTTGGGTATACAAAAACATATTTCCACTAGATAAATAATCTTCAAACACTTCAAAGACATACAGAATATGACAGCTAAAATATTTTAAGAATTTAGACTTTTCTTGACTGACACATGTCTGCTCTTGGCAAGACCAATTACTTCAAAGACAATGATGGGCATTGAGGAAGCTCCTTACAGAGCTTTTGGTCAAAAAACTACTGTTGCTTGGACTGCTTGACAGTATCTGCATAAACTGGACATGCAGGATCCAAAGAAAAATGACTACTAAACTTTGCAAAAGCAAGGCAGGATGGTCCTTCAGGTTCCTGCTTCACAGCAGACACTACCAGACATTCTTCAGGACATAGGAGAAAGCAATTGTTTCACTTTGTCAAACTAGGCATGACAGTCCTTCACATTTCATGATTTAATGAAAAGTCTTCCAGATATTGTAGGCTGAAGATTAGTGCCCCAATGTTACAGAAGAACACTAGGCAATGTTTAGGTAACCAGATGTCTCTCTCATTTCTAGAGCTGGGGAAGTTGCTTGCAATACACTCCTGTCTTTTCAGGTAATACTATCTGCTTCTGGGGTCTTTGGTAGAGCTGAGAATTAGATAATTACAATTATAGTTTTTCTTAGTTATAATAAAAGATAAATTAGATATGAAAATTTAGACTCACAAAGATAGGAAAGATGGTGGAATGTTGTCAAACACAAATGGACTAAATATAATAACTGTAATTCTTGCTTGATAACTGTTTTGCTATATGTAATTTTACCATGTTCAAGTTAAAACTTTCATTTTTGACTAGACAGAAAGGGGAAATGATGTGGGATATTCTTCTGTACAGTGTAAATATGTATTGTTCTCACTGGTTAATAAATAAAGCTGCTTTGGCTTACGTCTAGGCAGGATAGAAATAGGCTTGAAATCTAAGCAGAGATACAGGTGAAAAGGGGGGTAGTCTGGGAGACTCCAGACAGCTGCTGAGGAAGGAAGATGTGTATTAAATGAGGTAACGCCACAGCCACATGACAATACATAGATTAATAGAAGTGAGTTAACTTAAATGTAAGAGCTAGCCTGAGCCATCAATCAAACATTTGTAATTAATATTAAGTCTCTGAGCTGTTATTTGAAAAATTGCACGTGGAATAGAAGCTTCCAGTAACAAGAAGTAGATAATTAAGTAGAAGGATAAAAAAAGAGCTAGAATTGAAGAGAGATCGTGAGCTGTTGGAAGATTCTAGGAAGGAGCAAGACTTCGCTAGGTTTATAACATGACATCATTGCATTTTAAGCCACTGACAAAACTGGAATGAAAACTCAAGTGATCAAAAATGAAGAGACTTGTGCGGAAGCAACCAGTATAAAGGAAGCATGGGATGCTGAGAACAGGGCTCACTGAAGAGGCTTTAGAATTTCTTAGCTTTCTTTTTTTATAAGTCAACAAATAATACCATCTGCAAAGACGGGCAACAAATTTGTAAAACAGAAATTTTACAAATGTTATTTGTAGTTATTTCTAAGAAAGATGACTAAAGGCTACTTTTGTTTCTTATTTTTTGTTTTTTTTCTACTCACAAGCAGCTTGCTATATAAAGCTGTAATGTTCACCTTTTAATTTATCTGTAGCCTATTAAAGCATCTTTTATATATGTATATGACTGATCTGCGATTTGACCATTTGCGGTTTCCACCTACTACTGTAAAAATAAGGCTTCTTTGGTGAGGGGTGAAAGCCACATTTACTTGTAGAATAAGGATGAGTATTTAGAATGCAATTAAAAATTACACTAGTTTAAGAAAGTGAAATGTTGGGTTTTATGGCCTCACTAATCATGGGTAGTTGGCTGATTTTACCATACCAGTCATATTCACTGTACTGACAAGCAGATATCTATAATCATCTACAACTAGTATAGATCTGTTGCAACTTTGCTTTGCCCTATTCTGCCAGTTCTTGCTGATGATTCTATGAGAATCACCAATAGTCTGGTCCTTCTTACGTTCACTTGCCTAAGGAAAGTTCACCATGGAAAATAGCCATATAAGCTTTTTAACAATTTCATTACAAGATTTGAAGAGTTCTTCCTCTTGTCTGTGTAAAGAGAGCAGAGCGTTAGACATGCCCTGCCCCATCAACTTTAAGAAAATAGCTGGACATAGTTTGACTTTTCCAGTTTGAAGAGAAAAATTGCTACAATGTTACCAATTTTAAATATCATCTTGAAAGCATACATGTTTTCAAAATTGTTATATTTTATAACAATTTTTATAAAATTATAAAATTATAAAAGCTATATTTTAAGTAACAGAAAAGGACCAGTGATAACAATATTCATTTCATACACTATGACAGTTATTTTTTTAAAAAGGGATGTTAACAAGAGCATAACAATATGTCCTGCTAAACTATGTGACTCTCACCATTCATCATGTGTAAACTAAAATGTCTAAGCTGTCTCAAGTAAGACATAAACCTTGAGTTCTCTGCTTCAGGATTTGAGTTGACATAAGTGTAGAGAGCTGCGTGGAGCCACACCTGATGGCGATATAGAGAGCTGCATGGAGCCACACCTGATGGCGATATAGAGAGCTGCATGGAGCCGCACCTGAAGGTGCTGGCTCCTGCCCTCCATGATCCCGAAAGCGAGTGCTCTCTGTGATAATCAACTCCTAATTATTGCTAAGGCCTGACTCATGCTATTAACACACAATGATCATCAGCTGCTTGCATATGCGTGGACCTATGGGCAGTGCCCACCTGGCAATCCGGGGTTGGCAGCCTGTGCCTTTTTAAGGGCTGAGAGAGGTTTGCCTAGAGAGGAGGGGGGGAGAGAAAGAGAACAAGGTCCTGAATAAACTGCTTGCAAGAAGAGCTCTGATGTTGCGTCTTCCTTGCTGGTCGAGGCGGGCACAACACATAACTGCATTTATTCATTACTGCCCCTGCATAGGTATTACAATTGCATCACTCTTACTAACTCTTCAAAATTTCCTAATGGGAAAAATATCATCCCTCATCTTAAAGTGGACCAGTTCTCAAAGAGACTTTTCAGTGGCAAGCAACACTAACTGGGTGTTTCTACAAGGCTCATGAATTTTCACAGCAGGCTATAGAATTTCAACTAGCACTCCTCTCACATTTTTATCCTTGTCTTCTATTTTTCATTTTGTTTTTCTGAACCATTGTGCCTTGCCATTGTTTCCAGAGCAGGTATTGGTGTCAATCAACCCTTGAAATAAACTCACTGTGAGTCATTCACTATGAGTGACTCTCCTGAAGTCAATGAATTTCTCTCCTTTGGTAGCCCTCCATTTCTAATAGCTCTCCTGGGAGGAATAGATCCCAAAGACTTCCTTCACTATCTATGACTGAATGTAGATGGATCTGGTCATATGCAGGTCACTGTAGGTCACCACAGCTGCTATAAATTCATGACCTTAGTTATAAAGCTATGCCCTTATGATAGCATTTTCCACATTCTTCCCCAACCTTTGACTTTTGCATTCTTTCTACCTCCTCTTCCATGTTTCTTGAATATTAGAAGAGGTGATAATAAATGGTCCTATCGAAGGCTGAGCACTGAACAGTTACAATTACTTTTTCTAGCACCACAAACAGTCATGAATCTATATTAATCACTCTTCACTACACAGAGTTCTTTGAAGAAGGTGTGGTATGTACTATTAACTCATTTTTCTTGATAGATTTTCTTTTCATTGGCTCCATTAATTTTTTCTGTACATCTTTTCGACAATTTATAATTTATATTTTGATTTTATTTAATAAAATGTTCGGATATACTAAATAACTAAATGCAAAAGAGTTGAATCAGGACAACCCTAAACACATTATGAACTAGTATTGGTTGTTGTAGAATTTTGTAAACATGAATCAACAAAAGAAACAATGAAGAAGAAGCATAGACTGAGGTACAGCATCATTTGAGCCTTTAGCTTCTCAAAACATTTCCCAAATATAGTTGCATAAGCAGCAATTATGGAACAGAAAATAAAGTAGTTATCATTCTGAAAAACAAACCCATAATGTCATTCCCCCCAATTACTTTTGCTATTTTATATTTCTTCTTCTCAAGAAATAATTGTCAGAGTAACTCAGCAGCATATGCCAGAGCCTTTGTAGAAGCAGGATTTAGAGAAGTTAAAATAAAAAAATAAATAAACTTTAAAACTTATTTAATCTATTTAATAAGGGAGTAGATTATTTGTGTGTTACCATAGGCTGGGGCACTTTACTATTTTTGTTTTTCTTTTGGATATGAAGGTGTATGCTGTACATGTGCTTGTTGTATGTGGTTGTACATGTATGTGTGGGTGTGTACATGTGGAGACTGGTGATCTTTACTGGTGTATTATATCACTTTTATTTTTAGAATTTCATGCATGCATATTATCTTCATTAGGGTTCTATTGCTGTGAAAAGACACCATGACCTTGAGAACTCCCATAAATGAAAACATTTAATTGGGAGGGAGGTTTAGTTCATTATCTTCACTGTGGGACAAGACTGCAGGCAGGTTCACATGGTGTTGGAGAAGGAAGACGGAGTTACATCATGATCTCCCAGGCAACAGGAAGTGATCTGAGACACTGGGTGTGTCTTGAGCATATATACGACCTCAAAAGCCCACCTCCATAGTGACACACTTCCTTCAGAAAGGCCACACTTCCTAACAGTGCCACTCCCTTTGAGCTTATGGGGGCCAATTACACTTAATCTACTACACATATATAATGTCTGTTTTGATCAAATGCACTCCTATTTCCTCCCCTACAGCTCCTCTCGTATCCCTCTTCACAGTTTTTCACACAACAAGTTTGTTTTCTCAAAATCCACAGAGCCCTCATTACTGTAACGTTCATGGATGTAGGGCTCTCTATTGAAGCATGGATAGCCTTTCAGGGGATCACATCCTGAAGAAGCTGACTATCCCTCTTGCCCCAGTAAATACCAATTGCCAGTAGCATCTAAGGTAAGAGTGGATGGAAGTTCATGAGCCCTCCACAAACTATGCTGGAATCTTGTCTGACTTGATCTTTCACAGTCACAACTCTCTGCATTTGTGTGTACACTTGCCCTGTTAGTTGAAAGCACTGTTTATCTGCATCCATTCACCTCTTCAGTGCCTTAAAGTCTTTTCACTCCCTTGGGGGAAAGATCCATCTCAGTTTTTGAGACAAAGTGTCTCATAGAGCATGGAGCTTATCATTTCATATAGACTGACTTGTCAGCAAATCTCCAGACTCTCCTGTCTCTGCTTCCCTCCACTATTGTTATGGACACATGCCACTACACACATTTTTATTTTTATATGGCTGCTGCAGATCAGAACTCAGGTCCTCCAGCTTGCTCAAACAGGAAGCATTTTCCCAACTAAGTCATTTCTCCAGCCCCATGCTAGAACATTTTAAAGTGCAAATGAATGAGGCAGACATTATCTGTGATCATATATCTCACAAACATGATCTGTTATCAAATAGATGAGCTGCTGTAAGAGTTAAAGCTAACCTGTAAACCCCACTTGCCCAAGATAATTTCTTGGAGTGCAGGTGCTGGGGAGAGAGCTATTGTTTATGTAAGATAACAAGTCACATATTTTCACTTTAATAAACAAGGTTAGCTGCTCCAACCCCACAGGATGTGTTTGATAACGTGTAGGCAAGAGATATATTGGCAGGGGCTAGGTCAGGATATGTGCTTGCTCTTGAAAGACCCTACAGGCCCCCTCCTCAAAACCCGCAGCTAGCATGGTCCCGGGGAACTTCCTGTTTGTTTTAAACAAATCTCCGGATCAGCAGCCAGCCTGCTCCCCTTAGAACATCCCAGGTGCCTGAGAGAACAGGAGATAGAGATAGGAAGACTGCAAGGCAAGATGTCAATAAGATAGGATGTCAACAAAGCAGGTTAGCTATAAGATAGGAACAGGATGATTGTTGCCAGGCATCCATACTGAGAGAGGAAATCTTTCATGCCCCCCCCCACCGCATTCCGATAACCACGCTTTTGCTTCTGTAAACTTGCTTCTTGCTGACACCCATGCTGAGAGGGGAAACCATTCATGCCCCCGCCTCATTCCGGTCGATCGATAACCACGCTTTTGCTTCTGTAAACTTGCTTTTTCCTCTTCCCTATAAAAACCCGCCCTCCAGTTGGCAGGTGCGCAAATCTTCCGAGAGATCTTGCTGCCCACAGGTACCTGTGTCTACTCAATAAACCTCTTGCGATTTGCATCCGTGCGGTCTCGGCCTGTTCCTTGGCTTTGGGGCGGTCTCCTCCCGAAAAGAGGTCCTCGTCGAGGGTCTTTCACTCTGAATTGGACTAAGGCAGAAAGTACATAGTTTGTGGATTTGGTCTTTATAGGCACCTGACTGACCTAATTTGGTATCATTTCTCTGGGAATCCTGGGTATGCGGGTCAGGGTCCAACTTCCAGGCTATATTAAATAAAACTTGCTTTAGTTGGACAATCATGAATTTAGTCTTTCTCTTTGCAATTTCCAGGTTTCACAATACATAAAGTCTATCCAGTAGGATTTAATTTGTGTAAAGTCCACACACCTTGAACAGTAATGTGCTGGAGACACGCATACATGTCTTAAAGCTACACAGAAGGCTGAAATTAGAAACACACAGAACAATGTTGTTCAGATTACTTCTCCTCAACCCTCAATGCACATTAGAAGGACATGGGAAGCTTTTAAAAATATATTGATGTGCAGAACCCAGCCCAGAACAATTAATTTAGAATCACTTTGCTCAGTGGCTTAGCTAAGACTTAACAGTAAATAGACACTTACGGTTTCATTGAGGAAATTGGGGTCACCCTTTCTCAGTACCTCAAAGTCTCTTCTGCAATCATTCACTCCCTCTCCTCAGCATTTATTTTCCCCCTCATCCCAGGGTTACTCTTTTTGTAATCCATGTGCCTTAATATTGGAGAACTTCAAGAACCTAATAAAATGGAGGAATAAAAGACAATCCCTGGATATGGTAGCTTCCATCCTTGTCTACTAACCTATTTTTCACTGCTCTTAAAACCATCATCCTACAGCCAGTCCGAGGCAACAGGCCTGACCAGGTGATGGGCATGATTACAATGCAAGTATGAGGTAGAGAGACGGGAAAGACAAAGAAGCAGAGCAGGCCAGGTGTTGTGGAAAGAGGCAGAACTGGAGGTTTGGTGGAGGGGAGGCTGATATGAGAGGCCTGCACTAAGGTTGTGTGATGTCTAGGCCTAAACCATGTCTGAGCCCATGACCCTACTACAGCCGGGGTCTGTGTTCATGTCCATGGCTTTTGTTTGCACGTAAGGTCATATGGATGCCCATGTTCTATGTTGCCACCTGGGATCATGTTGATGTCTGAAGTCCATGCTGTCTCTGGGGACATACTGATCGGAGTGACCTGCACTGCCACCAAAGGCTTTGGTGACATCTGGACCCACACTGCAGCCTAGGGCCATGTTTCGGTCAGTGGTTATATTGCAGGCAGGTCAGTGTTCATGTCCATGTCCCATGTTACCACTAAAAATCATATGGATACTCATGGTCTGTTCTGCCACCTAAGATCATGTTGATGGCTGGCAGTTGTGCTGAGGTGGCCCTGTACCTTGCTTGTCCTAGGAGAGCTGGCCCAGTCCTTCACTGGAGAGTTGGGCTCAGTGGTGTGGGTTGGGTAAAGCCTGCCCTGGCCGTCATGGCGGGGCATGACCTAGTGGCTTACCAACCCAGCTACCCCAAGCCCACATCTAGGACGTTAAGTTTGCCTATCCAAACGTATATCCCATCTATAACCTGCTGGAACATGTAAAAGGATGAGTTTTGTGGAACCATAGCTGTATGATCTCCATGAGTCCAGGCAACAACAGGAAACTGGAGAGGAGAAAGGTGAGAGTATAGTATGACATAGCAGAAACCAGGGGCTTTGATCCATACCCACGCATGACTCACAGCAATCAACATTTACAAGTAAAGCTGTTTGGACAAAAGGGTTTACTGCTTGACACACTAGGAGAAGAAGGAAAGATGGAAAAGTTTTGTGTTTTATTTATAATTTTATTTTTATTTTCTTTGGGATTCAGACATGAAAAAACTGGAAAATGAGTGGAATTGGGATGCATGATGTAAATTTCCTAAACAATCAAAAAAAATCTGAAAGCCAACATTTAAGACAAACAAAATGAATAAAGAAGCAACCCATTGTTCTGGAAATGACTGCTTTTGCCTCGTCTTTCAGCTTGCTATTCTACTGTTCTCTCAGTCCATTCAGGCTTCTGGGATCTTTCCACATTGACTTCAAACTATGGATGTATATCCATTCTTAGTCCTCAGTGAGGCTGATTTCCTTCTGTTCAGGGATGAGCAAATTCTTTGGGTGTCTTTCTTCCCACATACTGTTTATCTGTAGTTCTGATGTCTCTTCTCAACTTGGTCTTAAATTCCCAACTATAAACACAGACAATCTACTGTTTAATCCTTCCTTGCTTCTTTTCTTTCTCTATTTCCTTCTCACTATTGTAGCCCAGACAAGATTCAAATTTTGACTGCTTCTACCTCATCCACTAAAATGCTACATATATTTGGATATACTTGACTAGAATTTCATTCTAACCCTAAACTAAGTCCTATTATTCTCTCAGTTGCTTAAGATACTTGTAAATGGCATCAACTCATGCACAAATATTCAATTAACCTTCACATTAAGCAGGGCAGTGATGGAGGAAGGTCATTGGCTAATAAAGGCACTGCCCTGGCCCATTTTATTGGTTAGAGGATAGGTGGGAGGAGTAAACAGAACAGAACGCTGGGAGGTGAAGTAATAAGGGCGGCGGCGGGGCTGCGTCCCCCACACCCCAGCCGCCTGCCCAGCTAGCTTATGCCCCGAAATAATTACACGGACTCTGTATTCTTTTAAGCACTGCTTGGCCCTTTAGCTCTAGCACTTACAGGCTAATTCTCACATCCTGATCAACCCATCTCTAATAATCTGTGAGAACCGGTCTTACCGGGAAGATTCTAGCCTAGTCCATCCTGGGTCGGAGCTTCATGCCCGGAGCGGGGCATGGCGTCTCTCTCAGGTGTCTGCTCCCGAGAGAGCTGTGGAGTCTCTCAGCTCACTTCCTCTTCCTCCCGGCATTTTGTTCTGTTTACTCCTCCCACCTATCCTCTAACCAATAAAATGGGCCAGGGCAGTTCCTTTATTAGCCAATGACCTTCCTCCATCATTTCCCCTTTTTCGGATTAAACAAAAAAAAGGCTTTAACTTTAACATAGCAAAATTACATATAACAAAACAGTTATCAAGTAAAAGTTACAATAATCTTTATCATAACTAAGGAAAACTATAACTATAACTAACTATTCTTAACTCCATCAAAGACTCCAGAAAGATATAATACTACCTAAGCAAACAAGAAAAAAGCAACTTTTAAAACTCTAGAAATGACAGAGACATCACGCTACCTGGACAGTCACCCAAAGTTCCTCTGTACCGTTGGGGCATCCATCTTCAGCCTTCAGGCCCATGGTATCCAGCAGACATTTCCATAAAGCAGGAAAATTCAAAGTCAGTTCAGTCACTATCTGTTGTGTCCTGCAGAATGTCTCACAGCTCTTTCATGAATCAGGAACCCCGAAAGATCATCTCACCTTAGGCAAGTTCAGTAGTCCTCTCTCTGCGGGTTCTCTGTGTCCAGTTTATGCAATAGTCCAGGCAAGAGCAGTTTCTTGCCCAAATGGCTATCAAACTCCATAAGGTGCCTCTTCGATGCCCATCTTCCTCTTGAAGTACATTGGTGCTGCCAGGAGCAGAGTGTCTCATTGTCTTGAAAAGTCCTCAGTTATTAAAACATTAAATGTCCTATTCTGTAATCTTTGAAAGACATGAAGAATGTCTATCTAAAATATATCTAGAAAATATTAACTAACATGACTACAAACTTGACTATTAGGATTATCTATCAACAACCTATATTTCTTAATTATACAGTACATATTTAAATGAACTACACAATCACAATACCTTAATCAAAATCAGAAACACTTATACATATAACAAAATTGACCTTAAATCTCTATCAATAAAGCAAAATCTATACTAATGCAAATTATTCATATCTATATCATATCCCCCTTTAAATGTAAAAGGACGTTTATAAACCATATTTGGGAACATGGGCGCAGTTTTTTCTCTCCAAACTGCTTCCTGCTGAATGGGGGCGTCGTTAATTAGGTCTTTCATGGTATAACCTGTGTGCTAGTTTCATCTCAGTTGGCAGTTGAGGGAAGCAATTTTCTGAAGATGTTCACTGCAACCCTTCAGGAGGGCGTGGTCCATCATACCAAATTGGAATAGAAGAAATGAACAGCGTCTCATCCTCTGTGAAAATAAAATAAGAAACTCCTTTCCAAAGCATCATGTCCTTAGATCCAAATTTCAAAGTCAAGGCATTTTCAAAGTATCTATGTTGGATTAGTTCAGCAGCAATTATAAACAAATATCTTTTAGCAGCTGTTGCTCCTTCCTCAGCATTCAAACAATTCAAACAGAGCATAATAGCATACAGTATCAAAATTCTCTGTGTATTTTCCATCTTTGTGCAGCTTTGTTTTAACCTCTATTTTGTTTATTTTTACTTTTAACTCTTTGCTTTTTGAGACAGGTTCTCTGTATCTTTGACCTGAAGTAACTCTGTAGACCAGGCTGTCTTTGAACTCTCAGAGATCTGCCTGTCTCTGTCTCCCAGGCATTGGGATTAAAGGTGTATACTACTACACCTTGAACTCACAGAGATCTGTTTGTCTCTGCCTTCTAGGCACTGGGATTAAAGGCGTGTGCTACCACACACAACAACTCTCTTCCTTTTTTTTATGTTTTTTACTTTAAGAACTTCAACTTTTAGTCTGTATATATTTTTAACACACAGTAAACCATTTAGAAATTTTCTTTGTCTTTGAATCTCTCTTTACTGTATATCTCTCTTTTTCTGACCACATGAATCTTTAATTTACCAAGCAATCTCAGTAGGACTAAAGGCGTGGCTTTGCCAGCTAGATTCAGTCCATTCCTTAGCTTTCCAGCCTCATGGCGGATATACAGGCTGTAGCCATGTTTACTGCAACAACTGTATGGCATGTCAAGGTCCCTGCCAGCCAGCGAGCTACAACAGACAACACTCAAGTCCTCTCTAGGTAGCCGGCCCTCCTGCCTCAAACAGTCAGAGTTTGCCCTGGCAGGATGGCTCAGAAAGCCGGCATTTTTAAACGGCGCAGCTTTTTTCCTGCTATGGCTGTGTTCAGCTTTTCGTCAACACCGTTTAAGTGTTTCGTGGCAGGACCTCTTAATGAGCTGCAGGCTTTGCAGCTAAAGCTGAGTCAGGAAGCCTCTCTTAGATGAGGCGCTTACTTGCCTCTAGCAAGCAGAGTAGAACCGAGAAATTGCTGCTACCAAGAAACCAGGCACAATGCTTTCATTTTGTTCTAGAATTACTTCCCAAGCTGTCTCAGGCTTTATGTGGGAGCAGTTGTCCACGTGGGCGCCATATGAAGTAATAAGGGCGGCGGCGGGGCTGCGTCCCCCACACCCCAGCCGCCTGCCCAGCTAGCTTATGCCCCGAAATAATTACACGGACTCTGTATTCTTTTAAGCACTGCTTGGCCCTTTAGCTCTAGCACTTACAGGCTAATTCTCACATCCTGATCAACCCATCTCTAATAATCTGTGAGAACCGGTCTTACCGGGAAGATTCTAGCCTAGTCCATCCTGGGTCGGAGCTTCATGCCTGGAGCGGGGCATGGCGTCTCTCTCAGGTGTCTGCTCCCGAGAGAGCTGTGGAGTCTCTCAGCTCACTTCCTCTTCCTCCCGGCATTTTGTCTGTTTACTCCTCCCACCTATCCTCTAACCAATAAAATGGGCCAGGGCAGTTCCTTTATTAGCCAATGACCTTCCTCCATCAGGGAGGAAGAGGAAGTGAGGTCAGAATCTAGACAGCTCTCCTCTCGGGAGCAGACGCCTGAGAGAGAAGCCATGCTCCTGGCTCCTGGGCAGACGCACGTGATGAAGCTCCGACCCAGGATGGACTAGGCTAGAATCTTCCTCGTAAGCGCACCTTGGGGTGCCATACACAGATGATTAGAAATGGGCTAAATTAATATGTGAGAATTAGCCTAGAAGAGAATGGGCCAAGCAGTGATTAAAAGAATACAGTGTCCGTGTAATTATTTTGGGGCATAAGCTAGCCGGGCAGGCGGCTGGGGTGTTGGGGACGCAGCCCCGCCACCGCCCTTTTTACTACAGGGCAGTGCCTCCACTATCTCTCCTGCTGCCACCTCAATTCTCTTTCATCTGAACCAAGTCAGTAGCTCCAGAATATATTTTTTCCTCCTTCTTGTTGTTGCTGCTGGTGTTTTGTTTTGCTTATTCTCTTATTTACCTCTAATTTTCCTAAAGTAGTCCTTAATAGTTGTCTTTCTTGTATAAAATAAAAACAACAAAATAAATACTTTTTGGCTCTGTCTCAAGGTTGAGCTCCTCATTTTAACCTATAGAGATATCTGACCACTCACACTTTGGCGGTAAGGCTGCAAACGAACAGTCCCTTGACCCCTAGGCATGTCTGGTCATGTCTGGACTTTCTCATCTTGGTGTCTAGAAATCAATTTTTTCGTTTCTGGGATTGCTTTTATTCTGAACTGCTGACATATCTAGCTTCTTTCCTGTGAGTAACTGAGGTCTCAGTTTCTCAAGTGTATCTCCTTCCTCTCCATAGTAGCTCACAGGACTCCTGCCCCAGTTTACACTCGCACCACACCAAGAACTCTGACCCCTTTCTGTTGTGATGACTGTACTGCAGCACACAATTATGATTTCAGATATAAATGTACTCATTTTTATCTCATTAGACTACCAGCTCCCAAGAGGGAAGGATTTGTCTTCATTCCTAATATACGCTTAATACTTACAGCAGAGCTTAGCAATCATTAGTGTCACGATAATGTTTTGATTGGATAAAATACAGTATATCAAATGAAACTTCTTATTCCTTAATGTACTAGCTGTTTGAGAATCCATGTTTTATTTCTATACTGGGTTACGTTTCTTTTCTCATTTTATTTTATTTGCAAACTTTCATGATGATTTCATAAATCACCAGAGTCTCAGCTCATTTCCAGAATACTAAACATTCAATTTACTCTAATGTTGCTCCTTTGTGGAAAACAATAACTGAAGATATGTTTCTGAAGCCTTTGCTCCCATCTTTGAGGTCACAATCATTAATTAATTATAGGTACCCATTATATAGGGGTTTTTTGTTTCTGGTTTCTAGCACAGAGCCCTATTAGACTTTTCCTGGGTGCCCTGGTGCTCTTTCTCATTTACTGTCACTTTTGCTCTCTCACTTTCCTATCTTCCCAAGTGGCCACTTTTGTTTCCTTCAGCCTTCAGGACTCATATTCTGTATAAACACTCATTCTTTCTGACAATCTAAACTCAGGAAATAGGATGTTCTGCTAGATGTGTGCTCCTTTCCCAGTGTTTGAAAGCATGGACTCATCTTTTGAAAGAAAGTATAGGTATCCTGGAGACACCCCCATGAGATATTTTATTGTATGTAGTTCTGGGATCAATGAAGATATTAGTATATCTGCACACCTGCATGCAGATGTCTGTATGTACATGTTTATGTGCAAATGAAGGCCAGTGTTCCAGGTCTGCCACCTTATTTTGGGGGACAGCATCTCTCACTGAATCTAAAACTCACTAACTCAGCTGGTATGGCTGGCCAGCATGTGCCAGATATCTCTCTTGTCCCTGTTTCTCTAGAACTGAGACTACAGGTTTGCAATGTGATCTCAGAGCTTTCTGTGTGTGGTAGAAATCTGACCTAAGGTCCTTGTACTTGCATTGTAAGCACTTGAGCAGTGGAGTTGTATCAACAACCCAGCCACCAGGGTTGTTCTAACTATCACACAAGATCCATCACATGGTTTGGAGATTTGAATATGATGTCTCCCATTGCCTAAAGCATTTGAATATTTGGTCTCCAGTTTGTGGTACTGTCTGTGGAGACTTAGGAGGTGCGGATATTTTGGAGGAGGTATGCCACTGGAGGTGGACTTGTGACACTTCAGTTTTACTCTGTTTGGGTTTTCTGTTAAAGATGTGAGTCATCAGCTTTTGTTCCAGTTACCATGCCTGCTACCTGCTGCTTCTTCTCCACAATCATGAATTCTAACCTCTTAGAATCATAAAGCCAAATACACTCTCTTATAAGTTGCTTTAGTCATGGTGGTTTATCACAGAATTAGAATAAAAGTAACCAATTATACATGGCAGGCCACTAATGACACTTTATACACAGGCAGTGCTTTGGGTGAACAGCATTCTAACTTGAGCAGAATACCAAATGTTATTTTAAGACATAAATGTTCCTAATTTAAATGTTCCCAAGTGAACCAAGTGGTAATTGTGTGTTCCTCTTAGAGAAAGGATTTACACCTATGTTGCAAATTATGAATGAAACATGCAGCAATGTTCTTATCACTTACTTCCTACTGCTTCTGTTAAAAGTTCCCAGAGAACCACTTAGAAAATACAACCAATGGACTTATAGTACATATAAAAGATATAAAAAGATCACATAGAAATAAAAATAAAAAGCAATATATATTTAAATTATAAAAATGTTATTTCAAAGATTATAGTTAATATATATTTGATAGCTATTTTTTATATTAATGTAAGATTTCTTCCCACATTTCATAGTGACATGTTAAAAGGCAGTGTTTAATACCACAAATATTTTTTTCTGGGTGATTGAACCTAAAATGTCAAAAAAAAACAAATCCTTGATTTCAGGATTGTGATATTTAGAAACAAAGAAATTACTGAGACTGCCATTAAGTTGAAAATATTAATATGTTGTAATGAAATACAGTTCTCACTGTGATGAATTATACTAGAAGTAACAAATTACCCCACTTTTCTGCATTTGAAAAGTAGATGTGAGAAAGAGTAATGTTTTGTGCTGAGTACAGTGTTTCTCTATAACCATCTTGAGTGGCCTAACAAGCAAGCTTTTGCTCAGGAACTAAAGTCCCACTCATCACCCAAGCTCAGAAAGAGTGAAGTTGTAGACTCCATTTGTCTTAAGCTGATGCCTTCTAACTTTGTCCTTTGGATTATCTTACTCTTTTTCCCCCTACTCCACCCTTGTTTTGAATAGCTTTTTTATTGGACTCTTCCAGGATATCATTACATTGAGCTCATATTCTTCATAATTTAAAGGGATCCAATAGGGAAGTGACTACCTGATTTGTCTGGTATGAAATACTTGCTGATAGCTAGGGCTCCTTGAAAGTTAGGGGTGAATTGCATTGATTCATCTAACATTGACTGTTAACGAAGGATCTCATGCTGGTCAAGTGGCTCTATAATTCTTTTTTTTTTTTTTTTTTTTTTTTTGATTTTCGAGACTGGGTTTCTCTGTAGCTTTTTGGTTCCTGCCCTGGAACTAGCTCTTGTAGACCAGGCTGGCCTCGAACTCACAGAGATCCTCCTGCCTCTGCCTCCCGAGTGCTGGGATTAAAGGCGTGTGCCACCACCGCCCGGCTATAATTCTTGATTAGAATAAAAAGTTAAACAGTGATGGTCACAGAATGTTTTTTAATGCTCAATGCATTACCTCTGTGGAATAGCAAGGAATTCCAATAATTGATGGAGTCATTGGTAATAATAGAGAAAGAAACAAATTTTATTTTTATTATTAATTGTATCATGATCATCATCATCATGAGAGACAGGGTCTCACTGTATAGCCATGGGTGGCTTGGGACTCACTATGTAGACCAGGTTTTGCTTGAATTAACATAGATCCTCTTGCTTCTGTATTCCTAGTGCTGTGATAAAAAAAATGAACCACCATGCCCAGACTACTTTTGAATTATTTTTAAAATTTAAATATGCCATTAGAATATTAAAACCATTGAAAATAATTTATCATGGTGTCTCAAAATCCCCTATCAATGTATAGCATAATGTTTGTTTGGTTTAATAAAGATTCACATGCATGAAGTGTCTCTTTTAGTCTGTCTTTTTGCAGCATGATATCTGTGTAGGAGTCTTCAGGAAAGGGCTAGAGATTATTTTGAATTTACATTATCAGAAAAAAGAGGTCAGGTGGGAAGATAAAAAGGAATGGGCAACTCAGCCAAGATGAGGCATTGAGTTCATGAAGGGCCGGGTATGGGAGTCTAAGATTTCTGCCTTTGATTTCTTCAACTCTGATTCTTCTGACTTATTGACTTGAGGAACCTGGGTGATATTAAACAATCCCTGTCAAAATATTCTGTTTTTCTTCAACTGCTTCTAAATGAATTCCCCCAGCATCCTCTAATCCACTTCTAAGCTAGTTTAAACACTTCCTAGATGCTTGCAGAGTTCTTTGCCTAAATTAACCAGAGATGGCAGATCTACAGATATCACTGGTACATTTGATGGAGCAGACTGAGAGTTAATATCTTCTGAAGTTTCCCATGTCTTAGTGAATGGGTTCATTCTACTGTTTCCTTCCATAATATATCTTTGATGACAAAAAGAATGTTTGTTCTACAAAGATACCCAATGATCTTGTCTTTCTTCCCGTGTCTCTACAGTGTTGTCTAATATGTCTCCTATATTTTCTATAAGTTGGGTTATAAACTCTAGAAGCTTGACCAGATTCAGATTTCAGACTTGGGCCTTATGCAGCACTCATATTTTAATTTATACCAATTGTCAGAGAACACAGGATGTGTCTCAAATTTCTCCCTCCCTCTCTCTCTCTCTCTCTCTCTCTCTCTCTCTCTCTCTCTTTCTCTCTCTCTCTCTGTGTCTCTCTCTCAGTACATTGTTATATGTATTGATAACTTCTTGACTACAGCTGACAGTCATTGGGCCTTATACAGCACTCATATTGTAATTCTTTATGTTCTAGCTTTGGTTGATGTGACAATCCGTTATCAATTGAAACCATTATCTGAATCAAATTTTCATTCATCTGCTATTTATTTATAGAAAAGACAGGAAAAAGACATCTTTTCCTTTTTATTTATTGTAATAAAAAACTAGATTGTGCTTTATAGAATTTTCCAGAGTTGACTGATGAAAATTTTGCTAATTTCTTTATGAACATGCAGATTTAGATAAGGTATAGTTGATCCACACCACAGAATCATTGATCATTATAACATAACTACTTATATGTTTCATCTTTGCAAGTAGAAGCTTCTGCAACTAGTTTTCTTTTTAATGGTTTACTTAATTTTAAAAATGTGTTTGTGTGTCTATGTAGGGGTATGTACCCATGAGTGCAGGTATCTGCAAAAGACAGAAGAAGGCATCAGACCATCTGTATGTGGAGTTGCACGCCTTAGTGGGCCATATGATGTGGGCTCTGGAAAATTCTGGAAAAATAAGATGTGCTCTTACACAAAGTGTCTTTCTAGTCTTGATTTTTAAGGGCTATTACAGGCTATTACATATTTTTATCATGACAACAATAGGATTCTTGGTTTCTCTCCTAATAGGATGGCTTGGGCATCACATATTTTTCTAAAACAGGAGTCATTCCTCACCTTCATAGAGCATGAGCATTAAGGTGTTGTACTCAGCATTTTGTTTATAGTATTCACTTCATGGCAAACAACTTGTCATTACTTGACTAACAAATGTTCAAAAGTTAAAATGAAGGCTAAAAAGCAATTAAAATGTCAGATTTCTACATTCTGCCAAATAAACAAGGAAAATGCTTATATTTACATAAAAAGATTGCTAAAGCACAAACAAAAGCAGGATATATAGACAAAATAATATGGGAAACAGTGCTTCTTGGTTATAGACAGAAGTTTCCATCCTGCCTGGTTCCACAGTTGTTCAGTCCCAAATAAACACCCAGAGGTTTATATTAATAATAAACTGCTTGGCTTATTAGTTCAGGTTTATTTTTAACTATCACTTATATCTCAAATTAACCAATTTCTTTTAGTCTATGTATTGATAGGTGACTGTGGTGCTACCTCATTTTCCACGTGTTGTTTACTTGGCAACTAGCTGGAATCTGACTCTGCCTTTCCTTTTTTGAGATTTTTCTTAGTCTTGTTGCCCCACCAATACTTCCTGCCTGGCTACCGCCTGGCTACAGCATTTTATTAAACCAATATGAGTAACAAATCTTTACAGGGTACAAGAGCATTTCCCATAGCAATTAATATGTTTAGCAATGAAAAGTGAAGTCTATTGATTCTTGAGAGATAGAAAACAAGCCAGTCAACTATAATTGCTGAAGATAAAAATATTTTTTAATTCTTTGTGGCCCCACCACCCAGCTTCCAAATAAATACACAGAGACTTATTTTTACCTGTGAATGCCTGGCTTAGGTTGGCCTGTTTCTAGGCAGCTTTTCTAACTTAAATCATCTCATTTCTCTTTAACTGCATTTGTCTCTGGGCTTTTTATTCTCTATATAGTTATTTCCTTCTTACTCCATAACTACCTGTGTGGCTGTTTGACTGGTGCCTGACATGCTCCTCTCCATTTCCTTTTCTTGCTTCTTTTTTATTTTGATTTCTCCATCTATTTATTCTCTCTGTCTGCCAACCCCACCTATCTTTCCTTCTTCCTAGCTATTGGCCATTCAGCTCTTTCTTAGACCAATCAGGTGTTTTAGGCAGGCAAAATAACACAACTTAATAGAGTTAAACAAATGCAACATGAAAGAATGCAACACATCTTTACATCATTAAACAAATATTATACAGCATAAACAAATCTGAGACTTTGTAGTGACAGCAGCAGTCTGAGGATTCATAGAGATATAATTACTCATTCAGTCTAAAGATTTGGTAGAGGTAAAAAAAAAATCTGTCTAAGCCAGGTGGTGGTGGCGCACACCTTTAATCCCAGCACTCGGGAGGCAGAGACAGGCGGTTCTCTGTGAGTTCGAGGCCAGCCTGGTCTACAAGAGCTAGTTCCAGGATAGGAACCAAAAAGCTACGGAGAAACCCTGTCTCGAAAAATCAAAAAAAAAAAAAATCTGTCTAGTTACTCACTGCTCTGCTTCTCTGATCTCAACTTTCATCCACTAACTGACTCCAGGTTTTTATAGTTAATACCAATTAGAATTTTTGGACATTTCATGCCCAATTTTTGGGGTATGAATGCACAGAAAAGTTGTCTGTCCATGACTTTACAGTCACAGCATAGACCAGGATACACATAGCCATAGTTCAGACCCTTTTGGCTAAGTGTTGCTTTCCTCTCAGGTGGCAGGTTTTCCCTGAATCCCCTTCTCAGGCTACTGCCAAACTAAGTTACAATTTAACTCTAGTCAGGTTTCTACTATTCTACAAAGTAGCCATCAATCTCACATCTTCATCACCATTGCTGGCAGATTTGGTGAGAAAATTAGAATTTCTTAAAGGGAGACATTAGTTGAAAGAAAGTGTTTTCCCCACATTAAAAATGGAAAATACAATTGTGCTAGAGAGACTTAGGTTTCTGTATGATTACACAATGCATGACTTAACAATTAAATGAAGGGATAATCAAAATAACTGGAATTAGCATAATGTTAATTATCTTGATAAGTCTTGGTTTATTCTAAAAAAGTTGATAGATGTGAGTGCAAACATCCAGGCCTCAGAAAAACTCAGTAACACAGTCCATAGGGATATTCAAATCTAGACAGAGGAATTTAAAGAAGAATCAATTTGAGTATTGTGTTATACGGTTAGAGAGGAACAGCCAATGGTTTTCAAACAGCCAAACTTAATATATCCAGTAACTTTACAGAAATTGCCAAATGATAAATATCTCCAAGAATCTGTAAGAGCAGAAATGACTACTGTGGTAATGTTAAATTTAAGGAGATTCAAGGAAGTATTAGTCTCATATGACATGCATTCACCTTTATGAAGCAGAAGTTAAACTCATGATAAAACTGTCATAGAACGATTGTACAGACTTTGTTAGAACAGTCTTTGTACCTGATCCACAATTACAATGGAGGATCTTGGGGAAAGAAGGGGCTAAAACAATTGAAAATTAAAGTAAAGCTAGAGGTATGGAAATCTCTGAAGATCAACTCCTTGGAGAAGGAGATTATGCTAATTTAGAAAGGCAACATCTATATGATGGCCAGACCCTGGCTTTATGCCATACAGCAGCTTTGAATGCTTAGAAAAGAATTAAAGAAGTAGAAAAAAATTGGGTCATTTACTAAAGTCATACAGGGCTGAAAGGAATTTCCATGATTTCTTACAAACCTTGACATCAGCAGTAAACAGAATGATACGTAATGATAGACAAATAATAATTGAACCTCTGATTTTAAAAATGCTAATTCTCAATACAAAATGATAATTAGGTCTTTAATGGCAAGATAAATACCTTTTGAGCAATGGATACAAGATACAATCAATGTTGAATCTCATGACCATGATGATGCTTGAATAAGAGAGGTGTTTTTCAGAGGTTTGAAGAAAAAAAATGAAATGCCAAGTGTTTCAACTGTGGCAAACAAGGTCATCTTAAAAAGAACTGTAAATGGAGCATTCATAGAAGCAATGCTTTTTATGGGCATAAACCAAACAGAATGCCTCTCCCTTCTGTATTATGCAGAAGGTGTGAAAAAGGCAGGCATTTGAATAATCAATATAAATAAACAAGGGACAGTCAAGGCAACTCTTTGCTGTTGAGAAATTCCTTGAGGAGCATCTTCCAGGTGTTCATGCCAAATTTGATTCAGTCATTTCTTATTATCATTGAGGAAACTACTTCCCCGAGCAATTAAAGAACCTAATGCCTATTGTAAGAAATGATACTGCTCTTAATGATAGAATAGCTATAGAAGAAAGAACAAAATTCAGCAAAAGCCATGAAACAAATATTTTAGCAAACTTCTATGAATGAAAAAACACCAAAATTAAAAATATTAATAAATGACATTGCCAATGAAGGTGTGGTAGACACAGGTATGAATGTAACAATAATTTCACCAGAATCTTGTCATAAAATTTTACCTCATTAGGTTGCATATGTTCAGCTTTTAATGACTAAAATTTTATCTCAAATAAAACAGAGTGTGGGATGAGTCTAATATATAGGGCCAAAAGGACAGAGAGAAAATTAAAGCCAAGTGTGGCTAACATAACAATGAATTTTGGGAGACATGATTTGTTACAGCAATGGAATACTCAGATTAATACTTTCCCAATCTTAGAAACAAGCCATAAATTAGTATATGTTTCTGGAAAAAAAAATTAGAAGGTATTATAAAGAGTAATCATCAAACATTCAGGTTTTACAGGAACAGGACACAATAGCTGCTGATCTTTCAAAGGCACCAACTGCCCTACCTTTAAAATGAATAACAGACAAACTTGTATGGGATGCACAATGACTGGCATTTAATAACAGAGAAACTGCAGGACTTAGCAAAGTTGATAAAGGAGCAACTGAATGCTCAGAATATTGAAGAATTAACCAGTCCTTAAAATTTTCCTATATTTGTTGTTAAAAGAAATCTAGAAAATGGAGAATGATAACAGATCTGAGAGCTGTTAATAAGGTGATTCAACCAATGACTTTTTACATCCTGGCATTCCTATGCCTTCTCTATTGTCTAAAGCATGGTCTCTTATAGTTATTGATTTAAAAGATTGTTTATTCACTCTGCCTTTACAAGAAAAAGACAGAGAAACTTGGCCTTCACAGTGCCTACTTATTCTCAGCCTTTTAAGTGATTTTCAGTGGAAGATTCTTCCACAAGGAATGTTAAACAACCCCACCATGTGCCAATATTTCATACACTAGTCATTGGAAATTATATTTATGAAATTAAGTAATTTCATAAATATATTTTTCACAATTGGGTGGGTGACATCTTACTAGATGATTTAAATGTAGATATTTAAGAAAGAATGTTTGATGAAGAAAATTTTACCTTGTTGGGAAATATAAATTGTTTCTGAAAAAATACAAAAAGGAGATTCTATTAATTTTTTAGGTTATAAAATAGGGTTACAGAAAATTAAACTTCAAAGGTATAAATTAGTAGAAATTGATTGTTAACTCTTAATGACTTTCAAAGATTTCTAGTAGCCAAGCAATGGTGGTGCATGCCTTTAATGCCAGCAGGCAAATCACTGTAAATTTGAGACCAGTCTGGTCTAAAGAGTGAGTTCCAGGACAGCCAGAGATACACAGAGAAACCATGACTCAATAAACAAAAAACAAAAACAATAAAATAAAACAAAATGAAAAAGATTGCTAGGAGATACTTCTTATCTATGGTTCACTATTGGGAGAAATCCTGATAAACTGAGTAATTTGTTCAAAACCTTAGAGGGTGACAAGAACTTAAACAGTCCCAGAAAATTATCAGCAGAAGATGAGAAAATTAGCTTTGGTGAAAGAGAAATTACAGAATACACATGTGGACAGTGTGTACCCAAAGTTGAACTGTATTCTGGTCATTTTACCATCTAAGCATTTTTCTACAGAAATTTTAATCCAGACAGATGAGATTATTTTAGAATGTATCTTTTTACCACATAAACAGAGTAAAAAATTAAAAACCTATGTGGAACAATTTTCTGACTTGATTCTAAAGGGGAAATTAAGACTTCATCAATTATCAGGAATCGACAAATGAAAAATTGTAATGTGTTCTCACAATGATGAAATTGACAAATTGTGGACAGAAGGTGAACCTTAGCAAAGAGATTGAAATAATTTTTTGTACAAGATTAACAACAAATATCCCAAAAGCAAGAAAATTCAACTTATAAAGAGAACTAGTTGCATCCTTCCTCACATTGTATGGAAAACACCAATATCTGGAGACCCTACATTCTATCCTGATGCAAATAAATCAGGAAAGGCAGATTACAAATCAGAAATTTTAAGTCAAGTGGATCTAAACCCTTATGACTCTGTCAAAAAGTCAGAATTACATTCCATTCTCATGGTATTAATGAATTCTATGGACTCTCTCAATATAGTTATTGATTTGCAATATACAGAAAGTTGTTTTGCATATCGAAACTGCTGAATTTTTACCAGGTGATACAGAATTGACTTTGTTATTTATTTAGCTACAAGAAATAATCAGGAATAGGAATTATTCCATATTTATAAAACATACCTCTGATCCCATACAGTGCTGCCAGGACCTCTAGCACAAGGTAATGAAAACATTGATATACTATTGATTTGAAATGTGCTAGATGCCTCAGAATTTCATAGAAAACATTAAATCAATGGGAAAGGCTTAAAAAAACTTTTCCATCACTTGACAAGATGCACAGAAAATTATAAGGAATTGTCCTATTTGTTCTTTATACATCCAAACATCACTACCTGCAGGAAGTACCTCAATGGGTTCTCAAAGTAATGAACTATGGCAGATGGATGTGTTCCATTTTGCAGAATTTGGAAAGTTAAAATATGTACACCACACCATTGATATCTATTCATAATTTCAGTACACAACTGCTTGGAGTTCAGAAAAGACTGAATCTTAATCGCACATTTCTTAGAAGTTATGGCCATCATGGTTATACCTGTACAAATGGACAATGCTCCAGCATATATTTCTAAAAAAAATGAATCAGTTCATTGCTTATTATAACATAAAGCATATTACAGGCATACCACAGAATTCTAAAGGACAAGCAGTTAGGGAAAGGTCAAATCAAACTATGAAGGATATGCTAAATAAACAGATAAAGTGCATAAAGACCCACAGATTTTAGATCGCATAATGCTTTGTTAACCTTGAATTTTCTTTCTTTTTTTTTCTTTTGTCTTTTTCTTTCTGGTTTCTTTTAAGACAGGTTTCTCTATAGTTTTTGATCTTGTCCTGGAACTTGCTCTGTAGACCAAGTTGATCTTGAACTCAAAGAGATCCACTTGCCCCTGTGTCCCGAGTACTGGGTTTCAAGGTGTGCATGACCACCATTCAGCTAACTTTTAATTTTCAAAATGCTAATAAGAAAGGAATTAGCTTCCAAGAGACACTGGATACTGTAATAAACTATGGACTTAAGTCAGCTTATATACTTTAAAGGTATGTTGACCTCAGAATGAAAACCAGGGTTTGTTTTATATTAGGAAATGAGTTTTGCTCTTGTTTCCACAGGAGAAGAAAAGCTATGGCTACCATCAAAATTTATAGGTTTGATTTGAACAAGAGAGACATCTTAATAGGTGATAATTCATCAAGCAGTATGGCTGTTTAATCAAACAAATGAATAAATCTGTGAAATACTTTTTATTTGGCCAGATATAACTTACCTAAAGAAAAGCTCCCACAATTCAGTTTGGGGAAGGGTTTTGTTTCTTTCTTTTTAGGAGAAGAAAGGCGTCAGGCTAAGGAATCTGAAAACTACTGGACAAATGAGACATCTGAAGATTAAGAACAAATCATTCAAAAATATTATGTCCCAAGAAAAAAAGTAAATTGGCTCTTGGTATATCACATTTTGAACAGAATAAAATTTCACAAATCTTCCTAAATATTTGTTTGTTCTGTTTTCTACAGACACATAATGCAAATGGCTTTTTTTTTATTCCCAGTACAATTAAAAATTAAAGCTGGATTTGGAATGGGCATGTGAATCTCTCCTTCTCTAAATTCAAAAATGTTTGTTAAAATAAAATCCAACATTTCTGTCTCATATCAGAAAATCCATCTGATATGGGACAGAAGAAAAACAAAAATTTAAGAAGTATTTGATTGCCATTAAACTCATATGTTTTGGTTTTATATTGACTCTTTAACAGCTTTTCTTAAGGTATAAATATCTCAAAATTAATTAGGTCTTTCTATATATGTATTCATATTTCTGTTATGTATATAAATATGCATATATATATATATATATATATATATATATATATCTTTTTGTCATGATGCTAATGGTCATATAGAGTATGAACTAATTCTAGAAAAGGCTCCATCTACCTTCTGGTGCATGCTATTGAGTTTAAGTTTTTCAGTTTTCTGTAGTGAACAATGATCGTATGATGCCATAAAACAATCTCACACCAGTTCAGAATTATTGATTATAAAAAGGGTTATTTATTTAAGGGGAAAACTTACAGATCACCATCTTAAATAACAGTCCTCTGAGTGCAAACTGGAAACAGAGTCTAGCAACCAGAATGTGAGCCAGAAGCAGGAGTGGGAGCACAGTTCCTGCTATTTTTTTAAACTATAAGAGATCATGCACAAGTGGACTGGTATCTTAAAGGCTATTTGCTGATGGAACAGAATGTGCTCCCACAGAACCTCCCCTTTTTGTTTAAATAAGATACTTGCAAACCCAATACAAAACTATATACAGGCCTGAGAAGAGAGATAATATTACTTAAGCAGGCAGGAAGAACAATCCAGTATCCAAAGTTAGCAATATATGACAGAGACAATTGCTACCTAAGCAATCATCTTAAGACTTATTTTGCAATGTCGAAGCACCCAACTTTGGCTAAGGCCTATTGTAACTGACAGATTATTTTCCAAGGCAGGAAATTATTCAAAACAATTTTGCTCTGTCTTGGCAAGATTTGACAGTCCTGCTTATCCATTTCCAGATACTATGCAACTTTCCAGTGGTTGAAGCACTTGCCCAAAGATCAGTTTTGCCAAAAAGAAAACAAGCTTCAAGTGGAGTGTCTTTGGTGCTCAACATTCTCTAGGGAATAGATTAGTGCTGTCAGAAGTAATCATGTCTCATGTCAACAGAACCCTAAAAAATTTAAATGCCATGTTCCACAGATCCTTTAAGTGGTTGAAGATTACCTATCTAGACAGAATACAATCTCTATGTAGCTAAAGAACCTAATTTTTCTGACTATATGTACAACAAACATGAATATGTATTGACCTAAAATAATTAATACCTGTATTTTGATCAGAGGTAGGAGTAATATACAATGTAATATGAAAATATAACCTAAAAGTTGTATCAATATACAAAATGTCCTAAACTGAGGTAGAAACATACTATATATACAATCTGACAAAATAATTTTGTATATATGTACAAATAATGTAAACAAAATTAACGAATATAATTTGAACTTGTATCAATATGCAAAAACTATTGCAATGTAAATTATCCATAAATGATAACCCACAAGTATTCACTCTTCTTTCTACTATTACTATCCCCCCCTTTTTTGAACAGACAGTTTTCTCCCCAACCCTCTATTTAGTACAAGTAATAATCAACAACCCCTAAACTGTGTTCCCAACCCTATGGACAAACTTTTTTTTTAGAATTGCTTCCCACTGTCATGGGGGCAATGTTCTCTTAATGGGATCCTGAAAAAATTAGGTGGTGGTTAATTTCCAAAATTGCTGTCTAGTATAGTTGCAAACAATTTCTGAGCAGTCAAAAGGCTTTTTTTTTCTTTCAAAATCCTCATTTGGAATTCTGGCCAGAATATGAGAAAGTACACCATTTCAGCAGCTGGTACCCCAAACTGTCTTATAGTAGTGCTGTCTAAATCAAAATGTCATCTCAATTGGGTGCAGTGGTTGCTGTTAAGCCTCATCTTCTTCCTGGAAAATCCAAAGATTACTGCAGAAAAAGGATCAGTAGGAAAATCTATTGTTCATCATGGAAAACTTAAACATCATTCATATAAACATACATAAAATGAAGAAAATGATATAGACAAAATAGGCATGGAGAAGATAATTTTTTTCTAAAGTCTTCCATCTGTCCCATACCAGATGGCTCCTGATATGAGACAGAAACTCTGAATGTTCCTTTTAACAACAAGCTTGGATTTAGAGAAGTACAGAGCCATTGTCCAACTCTAAAACCAGCTGAATATATGTGTAAATGTAAGTGTAACCAGTAACTTTACACATAATCCATATTCTGTTTTTTAGATGATTCTTAGTGGATAGTTATTTTTCATTCTGTCAACATTCAAACATCCAGAGTCTCTTGTATTTCTGATGATTGTATAATTTTCCTGCAAAGATAAGAGTAGAACTCTGCCCCAACCCTATATGGCTTTCCTTACCATGTGTATGGTTGTCTCCATTGTGGATGAGCTGTGATTTCTCTGTTTCAATAAGTTTCTCCTTTTAATAGTGAATCTTTATTAATTTTGATTGTATCCATATTTTTTCTCCTCCTGTGGAAACAAGAGCAAAATCCTTTCCCCAACACAGCACATCTCCTGGTTTCCATTCTTCTAAACAAACTGGTTGATTTAATTCAGAAGTTATTTCCATTACCCAATGTCTATGATGGCCAATTCCATACCCTAAGGTACTCAAAGGAATGAAATATGGCAGATGGATCATGGGCATTCCTGCACAAATAAAGACAGACAATGGTCCAGCATATGTATCTAAGAAAATGAAATGGTCTTTTGCTTAGTACAATATAATGCACATTACAGGTATACCACATAATCCTACAGGTCAGACAGGCAGTTATAGAAAGGTCAAATCATACTATAAAGGATATGGTTAACAAACAGAAAGGGATAGAAAATACTCCCAGAAAAAGATTACATAATGCTTTATTAACCTTGAATTTTCTTAACACTAATGAGAAAGGAACAATGGAATCAGAGAGGCATTGGGTAATGGAAAGAACGTCTGAATTAAATCAACAAGTATATTTCAAGGATGTGCTGACCTCACAATGGAATCAGAAGTTGTGCTACATTGGGATAAGTGATATTAATTTCTCCCCCAAAATTAGCACAAGTCCTTTTCCAGGGTTCATTGTCTTCCCATAAGGTTTTTATTTCATCAGCAGTAAAAGGCATTATTATCTCTGCTGGGTCTATACCTGTTAATTGATGAAGTCTCAATTTACTTTTTCTAATCAATTCAGAGACTTTTTCCACATAAACTTTTAATTTTTTACTTGGCTTATGTGGTAAAAAAAATCAATTCTAAGATAATATCATCCCTCTGCATTAAAATTTCCATAGGAGAAATTCTGGAAGGCAATATGACTAGAATACAATTAAAATTTGGATTCACCCTATCCACATGTGCCTCCTGTAATTTCTCCTCAAGAAACACCAATTCCTTTTCTGCTCCAGCTGTTAATTCTCTGTGACTATTCAAGTCTTCATCACCATCTAAGATTTTGTTTAAATGAATTATTAGATAAGGTGTTATTCCAACAGTTGGTCGTAGACTGGAAATGTCTCCGAATAATCTTTGCAAGTCATCAAGAGTCCATAACTGGTCTTTCCTAATTTGTGCCTTTTGTGTTCTAATTTTCTGAAGCCTATCCTAAAGGTGATTAACAGAATCTCCTCTTTGAATCTTTTCATGAACAATTTGTAATCCCCATTTAGGAAAGACTTTCTTTACTTATTCAAACATCCTTTCTAAAGTATCTGTATTTGAATCAGATAACAAAATGTCATCCATGTAATGGTAGATTATAGACCTAGGACATTTCTTACATATTATTTCCAATGGCTAGATGACAAAATATTGGCACAGGGTAGGGCAATTGAGCATTCCCTGTGAGAGGATGGTGATATCTTCTAGTAGGCTGAGAATTATTATAAGTAGGCACTCTGAAGGCAAACTTTTCTCTATCCTTTCCTTGTAAAGTATAGTGAAGAAACAATCCTTTAAATCAATAATTACAAGAGGCCATCCATTTGGTAACAGAGAAGGCAGAGAAATTTCAGATTGTAGAAGGTCCATAGGTTGAATAATCTTGTTGATAGTACTTAGATCTGTCACCATTCTCCATTTTTCAGGTTTTTTTAAACAACAAATACAGGAGAATCCCAAGAGCTGATAGATTCTTCTTTATGTCAAACATCTAATTGCTCTTGTACCAGATGTTCTAAAGCCTGCAACTTTTCCTCAACGAGAGACCTTTGATTAACCCATTTTGGTTTCTCAGTTAACCATTTTAAAGTTAGGGCTGTTGGTACCCCTGAAGGTTTATCAACCGCTTTGTGTTCTTGTACAGCCCGAATGGCTGGTGCCCATCATCTGTAATATCTTCTAATATTTTCCTCAGAAACATAAGTTGTGGGGACTGCATGAATGCTAAAATGGGTATTCCATTCCTGTAATAGGTCATGGCCCCACAAACTCACTGCAATATTGGCTATATACGGTCTTAGTCTTCATATTTGCCCTTCTGGCCTTGTGCATTCAACCCATCTCATGCTATGTTTTGCCCAAGATAGGGTTTCAATTCCTAGGAACTGAATGAACATCTACCTCTTGAATAGGCCAATTCAGATGCCAAGATTCTGGAATAATGATATTCATATCCACACCCATGTCTAATAAGCCTTCAATTAAAAATTCCATTTATACAAACTCTTAGCTTTGGTCTTTGATAATTTATAGAAGTCTGCCAAAATATATGCTTCCTCTGTCCTTCTGGAGTTTTTGACTCACCCTCCACATTTAACCCATCATTCAGACCAGTATATCTTTTTAGAACAGGCATTGGATGTTTTAATTTTCTTAGCAGAACATGATCTCCTCAGCAACTAAGAACGACTGGACCACATTCATCATGGGGGCCTGCAAGAGGCCCCCGATGGCATTTTTCTGATGGTATCGGGTTGCCTAGTCTATCTGTCATTGACCTACATTCATTGTTCCAATGTCGACATTTGCCACACCACCTACATATATCTGGAAGCTGAGTCCTCCTATTTCTGCCATTCTAAGAATCCATTGTCTACAATCCCTTTTCAGATGTTCCATTCTACCACAATTAAAACATTTGGTATCCTGATATCTTCTCTTACCATTGGAAATTGCTTCTCCTACCCACGATTCAGTACAATAGTCTAGGTTATTTATTTAATGGAAAAACTCACAGATCACCATCCTAAATAACAGTCCTCTGAGCACAAACAGGAAAAAGAGTCTAGCAGCTGGAATGGGAGCTGGAAGCAAGAGAGAGCACACAGTTCCCACTGCTTTTTTAACTATAAGAGAGAACACTCAAGTGGGCTGGTATCTTAAAGGCTATTGGCTGAAGGAGCAGAATGTGCTCCCACAGCAATCATGATGATCACAACTGAAGATCAGCTTTGGCCTAAAAATGGCTCAGAACAATTTTGAGGTAGCTGAAATTATTCAGCTTCATAGACTACTCTAACCAGAACTTGAGACAAGCCCTGCATTTTCCCATTATTCAGAGACTGAATAGCAAAGGATATAGCTACCTCTCCTAGGATTTGACAATTAGTCCAAATTTTTCTTTTCAGGATCCTGAAAGATGTCATCATCCTCAGACAGCAAAAAGCTAATATAAGAACATGACACCCACATTCCCCAGATGTAGGGTTGGTGGTTTTTGGTTATTCAGTGAGTTACAGATACTTGTCATTATTTAAGGGAAAAGGTTACAAACTATACTGATAATTGTCAGAAAAAAACTAAAGAAAGGAGATTATATTCAGGGTTCTTGTTTTATAAAGAAAAAAGGAGGATACAGATATGATAGGATAAAAGGGTAGATTACTAAATCTACTCTGGAAAAGAGAAAGGATACAGATATAATAAGATGAACAGTTTGATTATCAAATCTACTTTTTTAAAGCAACTACAAGTATTAAATATTTTGTATTGGATTGAACTTTTGTATATTATATACAAATTTTATATATTAATACAAATTTGAGATAAATTTTGTTGGAACATACTGTACATACATTTCTAATTTTTTCAAGGTATTATGCTTATACAGCTCAATTAACAATGTAATGCAAATTTCTAGTGTATGAAAGTTATTATTACCAACAGTTTAAGATGATAAGAAAATATAGGTAAATAATTAGTCACCTATTGTAATTGAACTTGTAGGCATATTAGGTATGTTTACAAGGTTAAACAGAGCTATATTTTATATAGGCAGATAATCTTCAAGTACTTCAGAGATATACAGGATATGACATTTAAGATGTTTTTATAACAGAGGGCTTTTTTGTTTGTTTATTATGTTTTTATGAAAATGAGACAATTTGCTCCTGGCAGCACCAATTTACTTCAGGGAATATAATAGACATTGTGGAAACTCCAGATGGAGTTTTCTTTCTTTGTAGAAAAACTAAACCACCAGGCAAAAAGAGTGTAATTGCCTCATTTGCTGGCAATATGATGTCCAAATTGGACAAGCAGGATACAAAAGTGAATGACTGACAAATATTGCCGAGATAAGAAATGACAAGTCTTTCAGATATACTGCTTCTTAGAATAATCTGTCAAATATTCTATGCCTGTAGATGGAAGATGGATGCTTCAATGCTGCAGAGGAACCTTGGGGACTGTCCAGGCAGCCAGCTGTTTCTGTCATTTCTCACATTTCTTGGAAGTAACTTGTTTGTACTTCCTCCTTATTCAGTTAATATTATTTACTTCTTGGGTCTCTTTGGGAGTTAAAGACTAGATGTTGTTTTCTTGTTTATCAGACTCAGAAAAGAAATTCAATAAAGAGGTATAAAGTTAATAAGTTTGAAAGACATCAAAAGATGTTTTGGAGGGTAATGCAAATTATGATAGAATGTAAATTAAGTACAAGATTTAGGACTCACCAAGACAAGATTGATAATGAAATATTTTCTTTGAATTTGTCAAATGCAAAAGGACTAGACACTGTTGATGTATTATTGCTTGTATGTATTTTATGTAGTTATTGTGCTTATTTTATATAGTTTGAGCCTTCTTTTTTTATTTTAGATATAAAGGGGGAAATGTGATATTTAGTTTGTAATCTAACAAATAAAGCATGCTTGAAGATCAGAGTGCATAGCCAAACCACCATTTGGTCCTAAAGACCATGCAGTGGTGGCACACACCTTTAATCTAAGCATTTGGGAGGCAGGGACAGACAGATATTTGTGAGTTCAAGACCACCTTTGGTTACTCTAGATTGATCCTGTCACAAAGAGAAAGAGAGATCTTGCCTTTAATCCTAGCACTAAGGAGGTGGAGACAGGAGTGATATGACTGGGCAGAGAGAGGTAAATAAGGCAGGAGGAGACAGAAGCTCAGATGCAGTCTTAGGATTCAATCTGTGCATGTCCTCTGAAGATTCATAGAGACAGATGCAGTCTTAGGTTTTGGAGAGACAGCAGCAGTCTGAGGATTTATAGAGTTGCCCTTTTAGTCTGAGAATTTATTAGAGGTAAAAAGAGCTCTCTATTAGCAGACTACTCTGCTTTTCTGATCTCTCAGCTTTCACTCCCTAATAACTGACTCTGGGCTAGGTTTTTAATTATTAATATCAATATGAATTCATGCTACAAACAAATGTAACACAAACTTTTACTAATATTCCACAACAGATTGCCCGAGTTTGTTGCCTTAGGGTGAAATATCCTGTGTGGCATAGTGGTTGGTTGTATTGGAATAAACAAAGATTAATTATTAGGAAACCATACCAACAGAAAACAACTGATGTAGGAAGGTCATCTGTCTATGTATTTATTTCATTGGTTAATAAAAAAACTGCCTTGGTCTTTTGATAGGTCAGCCCTTAGGTGGGTGGAGTAAACAGAACAGAGTTCTGGGAGAAAGAAAGCATAGTTGGTCAGACACCTCAGGAAGTCGCCATGATTCTCTGACCCGAGATGAATGTAGGCTGAAATCTTTCCTGGTAAGTCACCACCTCGCGGTGCTACACAGATTATTAGAAATGGGTTAAGCAAGATATGAGAGTTAGCCAAGAAGAGGCTAGATATAATGGGCCAGGCAATGTTTAAAATAATACAATTTGTGTGTTGTTATTTCGCGTGTTAAGCTAGCCATGCAGTAGCCAGGTGGGATGAAAAGCAGGCCTGCTCACCCCATCACTACAAACAAGTGAGAAAGAGGAAGAATAAACAGAAAACTATGCAAAGTATCCTACAAACCAGTGGGGAATTGTCCAAATTCAAACAGTTTACAATATATGTAATTATTCTCTGAATGAAAATAGCAGAAAACACTGAATATATGATGGCTGAAATACTTTAAAGTTGTTAAAATCTTGGAAACAGAGCCAATCAAACCAAGTAATTCCAAGAATAAAAAAAGCTGAAGAAAAATGCCACCAAAATCTTTATGTCCAATCAATTAAGAAAAATGTCAATAAAGCTTTTAATTAAAACAAAGGAAAGGGGAGAAAGAAAGGACACTGCTGCAAGTTAAGACACTGTTGAGTAGCATTTTAATATATAAAGAGGGAAAAACTCTGACAACTGAGAACTCTTTAGTAAGCAAATATTTCTTCACAATACAAGGAAAATGTACCTTTGTAGCAAAAAAAAAAATTCCACAACAATGGAAATAATTCACAACTGGTAAACTTATACCATAAAAAAGGTTAAAAAATTTACTAAGTCAAAGGAAGATCCCAAAGAGATCATATCAATATTCTGAAGTAAATCAGAGTGGTCATATTGCTCTAAGACAAAAATAATGTGAAAATTAAGCGGGTCAATAGACATTATTTCAAAATGACAAAGACCTATGTTAATTAGAAGTACATGTGCTTAATTATTTGTTATTCATCTATTTAATAACATAGAATGATATTAATTAAGCAAAGATATATAAATTCATAATTGTATATTGATGATTCAAAACTATCTATAAACACTTGGTGTAAGCGACAAAAATTGTGAATGAGAGGAGTACTACCAATATAATCATACAGATGAAAAAGTAAATAGGGGCTATTTTAAGAAAAAGTTAAGGTAGTACATTTGATAAAGCAAATAAAATGTGTGAAGCAGTTAAGCGTCCTAACTTCCAAATATCAACCTTCCCTTGAAATAGGCCACTTGAGTAAGCATGTCAGCTGAATAAATATGTTTTGGAGATAATGAGATATCTTAACTGTTAAGAAAGAGTGCTGCTCTGGCTGAGAACCATAGTGTGATTCCCAGCTCCCATGCAGGCAGCTCTCAACCACCTTTAACATTTAGGGGCCCTATGTCTTCTGAATTCTGCCAGCACTGTGCTCATTGCAGAAACACACACACACACACACACCACACACACACACACACAAAATTTTCTTTAAAAAAATTCTTAAGTATTTTTGAGGTTAAACTCTCCCATGAGAAAAACTACAGTTTAAATGGCTTTTTTTAAGGAAGTCTATAAATTACTTTGAAAAGAAACAATAGCATTTTTATAACTTTTCTGCTAAAAAGAAGACTATTTCTTAGATCAAATATAAGGTTGGCATTATTCATATCAAAGAACAAAAGAAACTACAATCAAAGAAACAAATGCCTCTCAGGAAAGTTGACACTCAAATCAATTTTAACAAAGTTTTAATAAATAAAATAAATCTGTTTTTAGTAAGAATAATATATCACAGTCAAACAGAGTCTATTTCATAAATGCTAAATTTAAATTAACATTTAAAAACTGGTCAATGTAATTCACAATATTAACAGACTACAAAAGATGAAAAATACATATAATTACTTTAACTGAAAGAAAAATCTTTTGAAAGAATTCATCTCATTCCCTAAATTCTCAGCAAATTAAAAACAGGAGGGAGTTGCTACACCTCAACAGTTTGAGAACCAAGGCCTGTAAGAAGATTGGCTAGCTACAAAACTCCTATTAAAAACAAAGGAGCAAACCCTGTTTGCCGCTCACATATTTGCCAGTACAGAAACCCTAGTAAGCACCAAAAGATACTTCTACTGCTAATGAGTTTAGAGTGTTGAAAGATACTATATTGAAATAAGATCAATGTTTCTAAACACAAGTAATGAAAGATTAGAAATTCCAATGCTAATGATTCTTTGAAAAATAGTATATAATACAGCTGACATTGATAGCTTAGTGAGTAGCAGTCCGTGGGCAAAGGCCTGCTGACCTGAATTCTATTCCTAGATCCCACAATATTGAAGGAGAGAACTTACTTCCTGAACTTGTCCTCTGAACCCCTCATGTTTCTTTTGGCATGCTTACAACTGTACTCATAAACATAAGCACACACAATAACTATTTTTAAGAATAGTATAAAATATAACTGATGGGCACTACAGGAATTAGCATTCTATCTCTAGATATTATTGGAAATAAAGTAGAGGTTCTTGTCACATAGCCTTCCACACAAGTGTTCGAGCAACACTTTGTTATAGCTACAAATGGAAAATAGTGCAAAGCTTAGTAGCATAATAAATAAACAAATGCATGAGCTCATGCAATGGCCCTTAAACAACAGGCTGGATACATCTGGATGAATCCCAAGACAAAAATTCCAAGTAAGTGAAGCCAAACAAAAAGCACATGCATGACAGTTCCATTTAAAGACAATTATGAAAAACACACGCTGTTTTAAGGTGAAACATAATATCAGATTTCCTTGATATTTTTTGATTTCTTCCAGTGCTGGGGCTAGAACCAAGGGGCTTGTGTGTGCTAGGCAAGTGTTATGGCATTGAGCCACATGCTCAGCCTATTAGATTTTCTCAAATGCTGAGAAGATGGATAGGAGAAAGAGATTACAAAGAATAAAGGCGAATGGACTTGTTGATACACTTAGAGTGCCTTTACTACAGGCAAATGTTGTGTCAGACTTATCAATCTGTCTTCGTTATTTGTGTGCTGTTAAAGATCTTTAATGTATCTATAATCGCACCAGTAGTGCATAGATATGACTGACTTCATATACATTCCTCAGTGTTTTCAGAGACTATAACAACATGATGTCTGACAAACTATTTCACAAGCCTTTGTAAGTGTCTTTGCAAGGGAAGCCCATTATAAGTCATTTCATCAGGAAATATAAATCTCTGAAATGTGTTTCTGTTGTTCATCTTTGAATCTACAATCCCACAGATATTCTCATCAAATGTTCATGTCATTTCATGTTTAGATTATTTATTTGTTCATTTGTTTGTTCATTTATTTATGTATGAGTATAAAGACCACAATAAAACGTATATTTTCCACAAATGGAAAAAATAGTCAGTATATTATGATGCATATCATTTACTGAGAGTAAAAGAGAATGCTTTTTAGGCGAGGAAAGTGTAATAGTTTAAGGAAAGACCCTTTTACAATGTGCACTGAAGAAATAAATTAAAATGTACTATTATTACTTTATTAAGAGTGAGAAAAAAACAAATAATGTTGAAAGTTACTGAAACCTGACATGATATCTGGATGCTTAGATATATGAGTACCCTTAACGTTCCCAAACAAAGTATTGTTTATTCATCCTTATATTTTGGAGGTTATATTCAAATTTTGCATCTAACTCTGGCTTCATAATTTGAAAGATGGTTGGGATATTTGTCTTCAGTAAAAATGTATAAAAGTCAAAATAATTCAGAAGAAAAATGTTCACCATCTATAGAGAAGGGTAATGACATTAACATAGCTCCTTCTATAGGAGTCAGGCTAGCAGATTATCTGAACATTCATAGTATCTATATTTTATGCACATATTAAATATATTTATGCTGAAGCATATTAACATAAATCATTACATATACATAAATCTGAATATAATCAACAAATGCATTGGAACGTTACTGAATATATGTAAAATGATTGACAGAGCCACTAGGCCTCTGTTGTGTGCCAGGCTTTTCACTTTTAGGACACTGTTAGAAACTCAATTATCAGTCTGCAGTGATTCTGCAACGGAATTGAATTTTACATCTCTGTAACCTATGCTCTGTTACTACTTTCTTTAAACACACACACACACACACACACACACACACACACAATTATTATTGTTTGTTTATTGTAGTATAACAATTACCACCAGATTGAAATATTCTCTACAAAAGAGATGAGAGAGGCTCCTGAAAAATCAGGTAGTGAACAAAGCTTGCATCCCAGAAAACTGAAACTAACCAGGTCCACAAGACTCCTCTCCAGGATTGTAGTTGTAAGCAACTACGTTTTTTTGCAGTCCAGAACCTTGGTCTAATTATACAGAAAAGAGGGAGATGTTGGGGGCTGTGAATCCCCCAGACCGTGAATTTCCTGTGACCCTCCTGCCTGCTAGAGTAAAAAACTTGTTTTCCTGTGCTTTCAGCTGCTCTGAGCAAACAACTTGTTTTGGAACTGCTCTGAGCACAGGACCCGCAGGAATTCCTGATGGTAGGAGAATGGCTTCTGGTTGGCTTGCAACTGAGAGTTAGGGTGTGGAAGGAGACCCTATATAAGCTTCCCTGAAACACAATAAAGGAGGTATTTTGGGCTCTGTGTGTGTGTGTGTGTGTGTGTGTGTGTGTGTGTGTGTATGTGTGTGTGTGTGTACGGTCCCATGGTGTACAGGCAGGACACTACACCTAAGGAAACTTATTTTCAGTTTGTCTACAACTGTCTTCCCCCCAATGAGTAAAATACCCCATCTTATATTTAATCTGGCTGTAGTTAGAACCTGCTGGTCTATGAGTCATTCTGTTCTTGGAGGCAGCACTGTATATTTTTGCTTTGCTGTTCTTTGATCTCCCACTTTATTTCTCAGAGAAAGGCATATTCCCTCAAGTTCTAAAGGGACATCACTTTTGATAGCCTCCTGCAGTCACAGTTCTCAGAAGTTTCAGCTCTTTTTCTCGTACACTGTAAGACTAGGCTTTTACATTAATTGCTCAAAGAAAAGGCATCTGTACTCATAAACTTCTCCCATGACTGCTTAGCACACATATCTAGCTTTAGGACAATGATGCCTCTAACCTCTTAATCCTTTTATGAGCTGTTGGGGATTGTTAATTCCAGTTAAGGCTCCCACCTTGGCTAGTTTTAGCCAGTAAAGTCAGGTGGATTGTGGTAGCAGTTTAATAGTAATAAAATGAGAAATGAATACTTTTGAATCTTTTATGATGGCTACTGTCATTTTATTGAGGCTTGAATGAAAATGTGCTTTGGGCAAAAGAACCAATTAAATAGTAGGGAGAGACAGGAAATGAAATACTTTTTTATTATTATTTTATATAACCAAAAGGATGTCTTTTAATTTTTCTTTTAAAGGAATTCTTCTTAGGACTAGAAAATAATTTAGTGGTAGAACACTTGTCTCAGATTATGTATTTAAATTCAATTCCCAGCACTGAAAGAAAAAATGGGAGAAAGAAAAAAAAGGAGTTCCCAGAAAAAACCTTCATATCTAGAAAAGTCTCTAACAGGCTTATCTATTTCCTTTCTTGTTTTAATCACACTCTCGTGATAATTGCATCTTAATGGTTGTTGAGAGGAAATTCTTGGCATTAACATTTTCATGTTCTGTCTTCCAGATAGTCTGTGTCTGTCTTAAGTATTGATTTGATTTATTTTTTTGTCTTATTTCTTCACAGGAGAATAGTCAAATTTCAATTGTTTTATTTCTGTATACACTCAGAAATTTTCATGAGCTGTTTTCTCTCTTCGTGAATAACCATACTTGTATTTTGTTGTCTTTCTTCTAGATTTTTTCCTCATTTTTGTAAACCATTTCCTAAAAAAAGATTGAACCAAAACATTAGTATCAAAAGAGCTTTATTTAAGATAAATAGCATATTGATGTTGCCCACTTAGCAACATCACAATGCTATTTACAGATTTATTATAATTTATAATCTTATTTGTTATCCACTTCAATATCAGCCATCTTGGATAATCACCCAGTATCCAATATTATAAAAACAATTAGGGGTGTTCTTTGTTCACTTAGGTAGTAAACACTTTGCTTCAGTTGAGGTTTGAAGATGATAGAAGAGGGCAGAGAAGTAAGACATACTGGATATATATTTCCATGTCAATGGGGAATTGGTGAAACTACTAGCACTAGTTTAAAATGACAATCTTCTTAGCCATTTAGTTATTGAAATTCTCACAAATCCTTTCACATAAAAAATGCCTCGTTGCAAAGTAAGGTCTCTAAACTCAGAAATTCTGAGCATGAAAATGTGATCTACTGATTATATAGAGTGGAAACCACTACTTCTGAGACTTGACTGCACACAGACACACATTTGCTTAGAAGTCATGCCACCATGAGGGCTCATCCTCTAGACAATTAGAAATTCTAAGCTGGAGTCTCTCAACCACATCAGTGTTTTATATACCCCTAGTCATTCAAATGTGGGATCTGATCCTTTGCTATGTATACAAGTGCAAAATATTTCCTCTCTGTAATGTCTGGCATGGATAATGCTGCCATTACTCATTTTTTATAGATAATAATTATTCTAGAATAATAATTTATAGTATTTCAATTAGCAGTATAACTTAATAATACAATTTTTTATATGCTGGTTAATTTTAATTCCCAACTTAACACACCTGGAGTCATCTGAGAGGCAAGGCTTTGTTTGACAAATTGCTAAGACCAGATTGTCCTAAGAGTCATGGCTAGATTGTCTTATTAGTAGTTGATGTAGGAGGGCCCATCACACCCTGTGTGTTATTATTTCTAGGCAAGTAGTCTTGGATTGTGTAGGAATGATAGCTAAGACTAAATTTGAATAAGCAAACTAGTGAATAGAGTTCCTTCAGCTTCTTGTTTAAGTTCCTGCTTGAGTTTCTGTCATTACTTTTCTCGACTGTAGATTATGATCTGAAAATGAAAACCAGATAAATCTTTTCATTCAGTAAGTTGCTTTTGGTCATAATGTCTTATCACAGCAAACAGAAGGAAACTAAAACAATACATTATTTTACATCAATTCATTTAGCTATGATTTATTGTGCCTAGCATGAACCAGAAAATGTTCTCAACACCAACCAGAGTACTGATAATAAAATGCGGAAAGCATCCAAAAGAAAGTGTTAAAGACATATGTGAGAGGATAAGGGTGTTTGGAAATTGCTGGTGCAGTGAAAGTCTGTTTGAGAAAGCAACAAAGACAAGCAGGAAGTGGGGAAAAATCCCTCCTGTACAAGTCCTATACTGAGCCATTTGAAGTTTTCTTCATCCCACTTCCAGAACTTCAAGGGACAAATGTCATCAGCAAATTTAAGGCACTGTGATATTATTTCTTTTAAAATGGTCTGCATGAACATTACTGTGCACTGTCTGTTTTACTCTTGATCTCTATCTGAATCTTATTTAGTAGATCATATCAATCATCACCTTGAAGGCCAAGGATTTTTAGGCCTCAGTGGAGCTCCATGCTATGTTTCAGCATCCTTAGTGGCTTCTTCATAGCATACATTAAGATAGTCACTAGTTCTTTATTTTCCAAATAGATTAGTAGGATGATTAATGTAAAATGTTCTTAACTTGTTGAGTGAGCATTTCCTTCATGATACTTTTACTTTGGTTCTCCAATAGACTTTTTAATATTGGAAATAAGAAATAATTAATTTTTAAGCTTCATAAGTATCTCCTGATTTAAGTGACCTCTATCTTCATGTTGTAACATTTTTCTCTATGCAGTATCTGCTCTTTACCTAGCCCAAATCTATTCTTTTTTTTAACAGAACCCCAGTTATGTCTATGGTGTTAAATCATGAATTTAAAGTTCACATTAATCCTTCAAGCATCCCTTGTTGAAGGCAAGTGTCACCTTGTCTTAATGATTAAATGAAAGTCGTTGGGTGACAATACAGGGACAGTTGTTATTTTCTTGATAAAGTTGTCCAGACAAACTACTTGGTTACTTTTTTTTTTAAGAAAGGGTGTCTAATAGCTAAATCTGACTTCAAACTTAGACATAGTAAAGGGTAACCTTGAAGTCCTCACCCTCACTCCTCCTGCTACTGCTTGCCCTGTGTTTGGATTATAGGTGTACATCACTACTATGCCATGTTTATGCAAGACCTGGGATAGATTTCCCATTCTTATGTATTAATACAAGGGGCTCACTCTATCAATGACTATATATACAGGACTCTGTTTTGTGACTTCTGTCCTTTATTCTTCATCACTTTGTATCTAATATAATGGTTTGATGACCACTGAAGAGAATTGTATATTGTAATAATAAGGCCCAAGGACTCACTGTAAGGAGATTGGATTAGAAGTTATAGACTGCCTCTTTCTGTCATGGCTTAGTTGATCTACCTAGTGCATGATGTGTGGGAAGAGGTCAGCTACAGACACACTATGAAGAAGAAACATGCTGAGTCACTCTAAGTTTCAGTTGCCTTTACGTAAAGGCATTGCTAACAGAAGACTTACAGCTCCCTTGTTTTTTGGCTTAGCTGCCTCATAATGTAGAAAGTGGGTCCTTAAAGCAGAAATTCCTGAATTTATACCAGTTATGTTTCTCCTTAGCTGAATCATCTTAGATAAGTTTGTCCTATTTTGAGTTATCTTCTACCTGTGAAATTATCACAATATTAAAAGAATACTTTTTATAAGGAGGCTGTTAGTTCCTGACTGCTTAGCCCTGAAATAATCACACAGAAACTATATTATATAAAACATTGCATGGCCCGTTAGCTCTAGCTTTTTATTTGCTAACTCTTACATCTGAATTTAATACATTTCTAGTAATCTGTGTATCAACACATGGCTGTGGCCTAATAGCTAAAGTTCTGTCTGCCTCCAGCAGGGCTACATAGCTTCTCTCTACTCTGCCTCCCTTCTCCCAACATTCAGTTTAGTTTTCACAATCCATCTCTGTTCCCTGCATAGGCCCAAGACACTTTCTTTATTAACCAATGGTATTCACAGTATATGGTGGGAAATCCCACATCAAACACTACAGGTAAAGACCCCCCCCCTTTTATTGAGCTCTACATTTTTTTCTGCTCCCCTCCCTGCCTCTCTCCTCCCCCTTTAATCCTCTCTCAAGGTTTCTATGTTCCCAATTTACTCAAAAGAACTTGTCTTTTTCTACTTTCTACTTCCCATATAGATTAGATCTACATAAGTCTCTATTAGTGTCATCATTTTTGTCTAAGGTCCCTGGGATTGTAGTCTATAGGCTGGTTTTCTTTGCTTGTGTTTAAAAACCACCTATGAGTGAGCACATGTGATAATTGTCTTTCTGTGTTTGGGTTACCTCACTCAAAATAATGCTTTCTAGCTATATTCATTTTCCTGCAAAATTCAAGATGTCATTTTTTTTCTGCTATGTAGTACCCCATTGTGTAAATGTACCAATTTGCCTTATCTGTTCTTGAGTTGAGGGGCATTGAGGTTGTTTCTAGGTTCTGGCTATGATAAACAATGTTGTTATGAAGAGAGATGAGCACATGTCCTTTTGGCACGATAGTGCCTGCTATGGATATGTACTCAAAAAGTGGTATTACTGGGTCTTGAGGAAGGTTGTTTCCCAGTTTTCTGAGAAATCACCACACTGATATCCAAAATTGCATTCCTACCAGCAATGTAGGAGTGTTTCCTTTTCCTCACAACCTTTCCAGCATAAGTTGTCATCAGTGTTTTTGATCTTGGCCGTTCTTACAAGTGTAAGATGGAATCTCAGAGTTGTTTTGATTAGCATCAGAGATGATGACTAAGATTGTTGAATATTTCCTTAAGTGGCTTCAGCTATTTTAGATACCTTTGTTGAAAGTTCTCTGTTTAGATCTGTACTCCATTTTTTATTGATTTATTTATTATTTCGATGACCAATTTCTTGAGTTATTTGTATATTTTGGATATCAGACCTCTATCTGATGTGGGGCTAGTGGAGATCTTTTTCCATTCGGTAGGGTGTCATTTTGTCTTGTTGACTATGTCTTTGCTTTACAGAAGCTTTTCAGTTTCAAGAGGTCCCATTCATTAATTGTTTCTTTCAGTGTCTGTGCTGCTGTGGTTGTATTTAGAAAGTGTTCTCCAGTGCCAATGCAGTCAAGTATACTTCCCACTTTCTCTTCTGTAACATTCAGTTTATGTTGTGGTCTTTGATCCATTTGGACTTGAGTTTTGTGCATGGTGATAGATATGGGTTTATTTTCATTCTTCTATATGTTGATATCCAGTTATTCCAGCACCACTTGTTAAATATGCTTTCTTTTTTCCATTTGATATTTTTTGCTTCTTTGTCAAAAATCAGGTGTTCAAAGATATGTGGATTGATATCCGGGTCTTTTATTTGATTCCATTGGTTCTCCTGTCTGCCCGTATGCAAATATCAGGCTCTTTTCAGTACTGTAGCTTTATACTAGAGTAAAGTCAGAGATTGTCATGCCTCCAAAAGTTCTTTTATTGTACAGAATTGTTTTGGCTCTCCTGAGTTTTTTGTTTTTTTATATGAAGTTGAGTACCGCTTTTTTGTGGTCTGTAATGACTTTTGCTGGGAATTTGATAGGCATTGCAGTGAATTTGTAGATTGCTTTTGGTAAGATTGCCATTTTTACTATGTTAATTTTGCCTACCGAAGAACATGGAAGATTTTTCCACTTTCTGGTGTCTTCTTAAATCTTTGAAGAAAAAAAATTGAAGAACAAGTAGATTTGTATGACAAGAACTTTAAACCTTTGAAGAAAAAATTTGAAAGTTCTTATCATACAAGTCTTCCACTTGTTTGGTTAGAGTTACTCAGATATTTTATGCTATTTCTGGCTATTGTGAAGGGTGTTAATTCTCTGATTTCTTCCCCATTCCTTTTATCATCTGTGTATGGAGGAGGTACTGATTTTTTTGAGTTAATCTTGTATCCCGCTACATTACTGAAAGTGTTTATGAGTTGTTGAAGTTCCCTGGTAGAATTTTTGGGATCCCGTATGTAAACTATCATATCATCAGCAAACAGTGAGAGTTTGACTTCTTCTTTTTTAATTAGTACCCCCTTGATCTCCTTTTGGTGTCTTATTGCTCTATCTAGGACCTCAAGAACTATAGTGAATAGATACGGAGAAAGTGGAGAACCTTGTCTTGTTCCTGATTTCAGTGGAATCACTGAGAGTTTCTCACCATTTAGTTTTATGTTGGCTATTGGCTTGCTATATATTGCCTTTATTATGTTAAGTATATTCCTTGTGTCTCTGTCCTTTCCAAGACCTTTATCATGAAGGGATATTGTATTTTGTCAAAAAGCAGCATCTAATGATATGTTCATGTGGTTTTTATTTTTAAGTTTGTTTATATGGTGGATTACATTGACAGATTTTCATATGTTGAACCATCTCTGCATCTGTGGGATGAAACCGACTTGGTCATGGTGGATGATGTTTCTGATGTGTTCTTGGACTCGATTTGCCAGTATTTTATTTAGTGTTTTTGCATCAATGTTCATGAGTGAGATAGGTCTGTAATGTCTTTCTGTGGTTTGGGTATCAGGGTAATTGTAGAGTCATAAAAAAAGTTTGGCAATGTTCCTTCTGTTTCTATTGTGTGGAATAATTTGAGGAGTTTTGGTATTAGTTCCTCTTTGAAAGTCTTGTAGCATTCTGAGCTGAAACCATCTGGCCCTGGGCTTTTTTTTTGATTGGGAGACTTTTGATGACTGTTTCCATTTCTTCAGCAGTTATAGGTTTATTTAATTTGCTTATCTGGTCTTGATTTAATTTTGGTAAGTAATATTTATCCAGAAAGTTGTCCATTTTCTTTAAGTTTTCCAATTTTGTGGCATATAGGTTTTAGAAATATGACCTTATGATTCTCTTTATTTCCTCCATGTCTGTTGTTATATCCCACTTTTCATTTCTGATTTTGTTAATTTTGATATTCTCTGTTTGTTTTTTGGGTAGTTTGTATAAAGGTTTGTCTATTTTGTTGATTTTTTTCAAAGAAACAACTCTTCATCTCATTGATTATTTGTATTGTTTTCTTTGTTTTTATTTTGTTGATTTCAGCTCTCAATTTGATTATTTCCTGCCATCTAGTTCTCTTAGAAGATTGCTGACTTTGGATCTGATCACTGAATCAGTCCTGACCCCCCAGTATCCCAGGACTGGATTGGTTTCCAGGACTAAATTTGCTCCTGGCTTCGGCTCCTGGTGGAGCTTGTTTGGTAAAGACATTTCCAAAGAACATATTCTGTTCACATCCTTTCCAATGTCACCCAGAGGAAAACTGTTTTAACATAGTTTAAGTGTGTTTGATAATTCTTTACTAAAGAAGGCTCTTGACTTAAATGTTTCTAGAACGCTACCTCATAACATGCAATATGAAACACAGAAAGCTAAACTATGAATTATTGAAACTTTACTTTTACATAAACAAAAGCCAAATTAAAGGAAATTTTTATCTAAAAATATGACCTCCCATTGAAATATAAACCTATAATTTTATTCTGTCATTATTCTCTATTGCCTTGATGTTTTTGACTGAAGAATAGAAGTAACTGCATATTGGCTGCTACAAAGTATCAAATAACACAACTGTTTTGAAATGAAATATGTTTTTTGTGTTCCTCTGTGACAGCATGAGGTTGTATAGATCATGATGTTCTAGAACCTGAACTCCCCTATCCCCAGGATAATTCCTTCTAAATAAGTAAAATTCTCTTCTCTTTAGGAAATAAGGAGAAGTAACTTGAAGGAAGGAAAAAAGAAATGTTCATCCCAGAATTCCCAATATCTATAAGAAAAGACAGTAATGGAAAAAAGGAGGGATTTAGTTCCCAAATTACACCTAAATTCTACCTGAAGTTTTTGCATTTCCTAGCTATTAGGCCCAGTGGTAAGCATATGTTGATTGGAGCTATATTAAATGTTTAAAATGATAAGCATTAGGAAAATAATGGAGTATTTTAAATGGAAAACAAACATTTAATTTTTTAAAAAAAAATACTGTTCTAATTGTAAATAAATTCAGTAGGAATAGCAGATACTGATACATCTGTGCATTGTGGACTGTTCTAAGACAACCCTTTCCCAGAAAGACACACTGTTTGGTCAACAGCATTCAGTCACTTTATCTCACTATGTAAATCTGAACATCCAGAAAAGCCAAGCTTGCAATTGATGCAGTGATTAGTTGGGGATTAATACTCTAAAATATTTGAAATTTTTCTAAATACCCCTCCATTAAATATATAAAACTTAGTCTTTGAAAATCCTTAGAATATTTATCTATTAATTTGACAGGCAATGAAAAAGTAAGCATTAAAAAAAAAACCTTAAACATAGTGTTAAATACCTTTGGTGGCACACACACACATATGAAATAAAGGAAGGGGCATAAAAAGGTAAGTAGGCAGGCAAGAAGGAAGACAAGAAGGAGAGGGATAAAGAAAGAAAGGACTTCTATTTGAATGGTAGCTGAGGGAGAAAATATTCATAACAGAACCAGCCCAAAACTTTTCTCTGCATACTAGGGGAGGGGGGTTATAGAATAATCTTTTCAATTTCAATAAAAATCAGCTCACTTACTCCATAGTTTTTTGAAGACAGTCATCAGTCCACTGTTACAGAGAAAAAAACACCATGTATAGGCTGAAGTGGTTGTCCACTGCAATAAATGAAAAGCAGCCATTTTTTTTTCACAATTTTTATCAATTGCTGTGAACATTGACTTGGTACAACTGTAAGTTATTCCTAAATGACAGATGATAACATGCCAATAAAGTGGAAAGATCATTAATGGTTAGATTGGCCTGCTACTGTCATTCAAAATTTGTGTCTATAAAGGCTATTACTAATGACCCTGTATCTGCCATTTTGGCACGACAGAATTTAGACTGAGTACAGCACTTTCAATGGCCTGACTGGGATTAGAAGTAGGATGTGACTGATAAAGTATACAGAAACTATCTGTTATTGAATCAGTTTCTGAGATTCCACAGAACCCCTAAAAGTAACTGGGATTCAGATAGAAGTTTATCCTGTTGGATATTAGTAAAAACAATGATGTTATATCATGTTGATACAGGATGCCCCTCTGTATATATGTTGTTCTTATATATAATGAATAAAGCCACTTTGGTCTATGGCAGGGCAGAATATAGCCAGGCTGGAAGAGATATATAGAGAGAGTAGGCAGAGTCAAGGAGATGCTATAGAGCTACTGAAGGAGAAAGATGCCACAAGAACCTTATCAGTAGGCTACAGACTCATGTTATACAGAGATAAATAGAAATTGGTTAATTTCAGATGTAAAACCTAGTTAGGAATACACCTAAGCTATTGGCCAAATGCTGTTGTGATTGATATAGTTTCTGTGTGATTATTTGGATATGCATGGCCAGAACAGAAAGAGTGGTCTATTATTACAAAATGTTACTCATTGTTGAGGCTGTGGATGCATATAAGACCTTAAAATGCTTAAAAAAATAAAGAGGACTTCTAGATCAACAAAAATGTGAGCCAGGCACAGTTTCTTGGTAGTTGCATTATTTTTCAGATCGGCTTTATTTGCTGGCAGTGAGCAGAGGCATGGCTCTTTTTTTTTTTTTTTTTTTTTTTTTTTTTTGGTTTTTCGAGACAGGGTTTCTCTGTGGCTTTGGAGCTTGTCCTGGAACTAGCTCTGTAGACCAGGCTGGTCTCGAACTCACAGAGATCCGCCTGCCTCTGCCTCCCGAGTGCTGGGATTAAAGGCGTGCGCCACCATCGCCCGGCTGGCATGGCTCTTTTACTAGAAGACTTCCTGATTCAGCATTAGCAGAAAAAGCTACATGGCTTCTTTAAGAAAACCTTCATGGTTCATACTGGAAGTGTGAGCATTTCTGGCTCTTTTAGGAGGTGCTTCTACAGATGTTTGTGAGCAGAGTACCACAAGTTGCTTAATGTCAACATAGATCTGCTGTATCCATGGCTTGCAGAGCTGGGAGTAAACATACCTCTACCACACTGAAGGTCCAAGTGAGGCAGAGCCAGCATCCAAGGTCACTGCAACCATTTTTAAAGCTTTCCTGGCCAGAAAATGGTTACAGATATACAGTAGAGACAGGTTCAGGCAGAAATGAACTTCAGAATGCATCACAGTGTGTTTAAAAGATGTACATAGGCTTGGATGATAGGAGAAAATGAGTACAGACAGCTATAAAAAGAAATACATATTTTTAAAAGTAAAACAAACCCTTTAAGGAAACAGTAAATGTAATATAAAAGAGTACAGACAATCCTAGATTAAAGGAATGAGGAAAAATAAGTCATATAATGGTGGAATATTCACAGAGACTAGATTATGTATATTATTGTGTTTTCTTTGAATTTTTGACTGCAGAGGGACATTTGATTCTAGGGGCTGCTAGTTAAACCAACATAAAAGTATCTTGACTCCAAAATTTTGATCTAAGGATATGTTGCTTTGAAAAAGAGGTTTTTTTTTTTTTTTATGTTTCCACAGAAGGTGAGAACCTTTGGATTCCTTCCAGGCTAATGTGGTTTGATGGAAGAAGACCCTTCAAAAAGTCTCCATGAATTCAGAAAATATTTCACCCAATAAACACCATGAAGCAGTTTGGAGAAAACTATGCCTGAGTTCTCAAAATGATTATTTTTAAATGTTTGCTTTTACTTAAAAGGGTTGATTATAAGTGATTAATGGTCATAGTCAATTTCTTAAAAAATATTAAGGGGGATATGAAATATATATAGATACTTTGCATTGGTATGGATCTTGGTCTATTGATACAAATTTAAATTTGATTTTGATACACTTTGTATATGTATTTCTGCTCCTGCTTAAGGATTTGTGTTTGTGCAGCTCATTTAAAAATGCAATGTACAGTTAAGGACTACAGATTAATAGATAGTCATCTATAATAATCAACTTTTAAACATATTAGTTAGGTTTTCTAGATACACAGAGATATATTTCAATTAAACATATAATTTTCAAATCTACAAAGACCTATAGAATATCTCATTTAAAGTTTTTAAGAACTTAGATTTTTCTTGACAGTGAGACATTTCACCTTTTGTCAGCACTAATTACTTCAAGAGGAAGATGGACATTGAAGAGTCTCCTTATGGAGTTTGCAAGCCATTTGGGCAAGAAACTGCATTTGCTTGGACATCTTGATGGTATGCTGTATAAACAGAACATGCAGTACCCACAGAAAAATGACTGCTGAACTTGCCTAACGGTGAGACTGTTAGGATTTTAAAGAACCTATTAATATAGTCACTGATTCACAATACGCAGAAAGAGTTATTTTACATATTGAAACTGCTGAATTTATACCTGATGATACAGAACTAACCTCATTGTTTCTCCAGGTTCAAGATTTGATCAGGAACAGACTTTGCCAATGTACATAACACACATCCGATCCCATACGGGTCTGCCAGGTCCTCTAGCACAAGGTAATGCAGAAATTGATCAATTATTGATTGGCAGTGTGCTACAAGCCTCTGAATTTCATAAAAAACATCATGTTAATAGCAAAGGTTTGAAGAAAGAGTTTTCAATTACATGGCAACAAGCTAAGAAGATTGTAAAGAAATGCCCTACTTGCTCTTTCTATAACCAAACGCCACTGCCTGCAGGGGCTAATCCAAAGGGCACCCAAAGGAATGAAATCTGGCAGATGGATGTGTTCCACTTTGCAGAATTTGGCAAATTAAAATATGTTCATCACACCATTGACACTTATGCAGGTTTTCAGTGGGCAACTGCTTTAAGTTCAAAAAAAGCTGATTCAGTAATTACTCATTTATTAGAAGTCATGGCTATCATGGGTATACCTACACAAATAAAGACAGATAATGGTCCTGCTTATGTCTCTAGGAAAATGAAACGGTTCTTTGATTATTACAATATCAAGCACGTTCCAGGTATACCATACAATCCTACAGGTCAAGCAGTCATAGAAAGATCAAATCGAACTATAAAAGATATGTTGAACAAACAGAAAGGGGTGGAAAACACCCCCAGAAATAGGTTACATAATGCTTTGTTAACCTTGAATTTTCTCAACGCTAATGAGAAGGGAACAACGGCTGCAGAAAGACATTGGATAATGGAAAAGTCTACTGAACTAAATCAACCAGTTTATTTCAAGGATGTGCTGACCTCACAATGGAAGCCAGGAGATGTGCTACGTTGGGGAAGGGGTTTTGCTTTTATCTCCACAGGTGAGGAAAAATTGTGGATACCGTCAAAATTAATAAAGGTTTGGTTTGAAGAAGAGAAGCCACTTGGAAAAGATAAATAGCAATTCATTCACAAGGATGGTGAGCATACATACTGATGGTAAGAAATACAGATAGGTTGGAGGCAGGGTTCTTTTCTTATCTCCACAGGAAAATACTCATCTTCAAAGAAATTGAGGGACCCTGAATATTTAATTACTGATGGATGGACACATTTTGCAAGTATTAATTTTTATATATATGTCTTATTAAACATTTCTTTATAAATATATAGAGCTGGTTTTGAAGTTGGACTCTGGCTCAGTCCCTCTCCAATTCCAAGCCTGTTAGTAAGAGAAAAACCCAGAGTTTCTGGAGTTTCTGTCTCCTGTCAAGAGCCATGATATGAGACAGAAAGAAATATGAGTTTAGAAAACATCTTTGCTTTTCTTCATATCTATCATACTTTTCATTGACTATATCTATCATGCCTTTCATTGAATATATATATGTATGTCTATATATGTCAATATGATTAATGTTTAAGTTTTTCACAATGAACAATGAGTTTTTCCTGAAGTGACATTTGAAGTTTCCAGGAAGAAGATGGGGCCCCACAACAACAACTCTACCTGGTTGATATGACGTCATGATACTCATAGCTCTACTACACGACCTGTTTTGGATACCAGCTGCACAAGACGATCCCAACTTGGTTAGCTGAAATGATGCACATCTTGTACAACATTCTGGCCAGACATCCACAAAATACTCAGAGACTATTTGCAATTTTAAAAGACATTGATCTTGAAATTTAACCATCATTTTACTTTCACAGGATCCTCCAGAAAGTATGTTGCCCCCATGACAGCTGGAAGTAATTCTAGAGGACGATGTCCCCTCTCCCAATAAAGTTTACCCCTGGGTTAGGGACATCATGTAGGGGTTGGGAGGTTGGGGGAGGAATTTTATAAGCTCAGGGATCATTTTGAAAAAAAAAAGAGGGAATGATGGGATAATAGATTTATAATTGTGAGTTACTGCTTTTAGACAAATATATTGGTATCGATTCTTGTATATTGATACAAAGTTAAATTATATTGACTATTGTATGCATGCATGTTTCTATGTCTGTTTAAAACATTTTTATGTATTGACATATATTGTGTTGATATATATATATAGTATATATTTACCATATTGCAGTGTACATTTCTACCTCTGATTAAGATACTTAGATAATGTTTGTGTATTGATATATATATTTTACCATATTGCTATGTATATTTGTACAGTGTTTATATTTGGAGGTCATTATCCTCATTTGTTACACAGTTGTTTATTGTCTTAGTCTTTAAGTTAGATAGATATTGAGAATTATATAGATAAATAGTCATCTAAGTTTGTCATTTATAATTAGACTAATCAGGTTCTCTAGATATATGGAGATTATAATTAGACTAATCAGGTTCTCTAGATATATAGAGATTATACTCAGTATAGATAGATAATCTTCGACCTCTTCAAAGAGCTGTGGAAAATGGCCTTTAATCTAACTCAGAGTTTCGTGATAGTGAGACACTATTGCTCCTGGCAACACCGCTCTATTCCCGAGAGAATGTTGAGCACCAAAGACCCTCCACCTGGAGCCTTTCTTTTTGGCAGAACTGGCCTTGGGGCAAAGAAATGCCCATACCTCAACCACTGACAGAGATACAGAGCATGCATCAATGGATAAAACAGGACTGTCATATCCTGCCAAGACAGGGTAAGATAGTTTTGAAAAGTTCCTTGCCTTTAATAATGGTATGTCAGTTATGTTAGGCCTTAGCCAAAATTGGTTGACTCAACGTTGCAAACAAGACTTTGGGTGATTGCCCAGGTAGTCAGTTGTCTCTGTCAATTGTTGCACATTTTGGATATATCTCGTTTGTTGAGTAGTGTTTATTCCCTTCTCAGATCTTTGATGGAGTTGAAGATTATATAATTGTAGTTACTCTCTACATTATTTGGACTCCTTGAGATAGAATGTTTAGCAAAGCTTTTGTTCTCAATATTGTTTATACAGTTTCATTAATGTAGCAGGATATAAGATTAACTCAAAAAAATCAGTAGCCCTTATTTACACATATGATTAAAGGACTGAGGAAGAAACCAGAGAATTAACACCCTTCACAATAGCCATACATAGCATAAAATATCTGAGTAACTCTAGCCAAACAAGTGGAAGCCTTGTATAACAAGAACTTTAAATCTTTGAAGAAAGAAATAGAAGAAGACACCAGAAAATAGAAGGATCTTCCATGCTCTTGGGTAGGCAGAATTAATATAGCAAAAATGACAATCTTACCGAAAGCAATCTACAGATTCAACGCAATGCCCATCAAAATCCCAACAAAATTCTTCAAAGACCTCTAAAGAATGGTACTCAACTTCATTTGGAACAGTATTTATCTTTTGTGTGTGTTTATGATAGTGTGTGTGAATTATTTTGTGTGAATTAGCTTCCAAAGATTTCCCTTTTTGTAGCTCCGGTCTTTCCAGAAACACATTTGAATTAGTCATGTGCTGTTGCTATTGATGTGGCTTCTGGGGATTGGGACTCAAATTCTCATACAGAGAGGATCCGCTAAGCAGATCACCTCAGCCTTTAATGGTACTTTCCATTTTTCTTATAGAAGTTAGTTCAGTCTTTTATTAAACAGATCATCTCTGTTCTTTTTTTATAACAATCTGCTCTTCCATGTATAATGGAAAAGAGAATTGACAAGAGAGGCTACTGAATCCGAGAGGAACTGAGATTTGTTAAGCAGGGAATGTGGAAGGAGGAAAGCCAGGCTGATACATTGAAATAGTCATCGTTGGGAACTCAGACAGACAAGAGCATTCTCAAGGAGATAAGTCTCTTGTAACAAAGGCCTGACAGGGCACAGAGACAGCAGAAAGTTGGAAACAAAGCAGCAGTGCAATTATAAGCCAGTCATATTGTTTTATCCAAATTAAGCACAAAGTGAGGATGACCACTATAACCACTGATTAAGCACTTATGCCACCTGAAGTTTCAAATTAGAGTAAGATACATCTATAACAAAACTCTCAAAGGCTCTGTGAGAATGTTAAGTACATGTCTTTTTATGAAAGAAAAGACTGAGACATGGGAAAAGTCATTTTCCTAAGTTCACACAACTGGTACCCGATGAGGTCACAACTCTGGAGGATACAAAAGTCCATTTCCTTACCTACTTAGCATATTGTTTCTCAATATGCTGTGTGATCCTTCTTTGCCAACACCTTGGGCACTGTCCTGTGGGCACTGAGGACATAATATAAACAAGGAGAAATGTGGTGGGGAGAGACATGTGGCAGATGAAGAGGTTGAGGTTTGGGATAATTTCAGGATCCAGAAGAGAGGAGGAAGCCCTAGGTCAAGGTGTGACATGGAGAGCAGGAACTGATTTGGGTGCCACAATCTAATATTTCTGGGTAAATGAAGAAAGGATAGAGTATCTGGAAGTGAGTCATATGTGTTTTGGTTGGGACACTGAATGGGTTGTATGCCCATTTAGCCAAGAAAGGAAACTGGGTTATATTTGAGATAAGGAAGTGGGGAGGTGGTTACAGACTGGGTACCATAAATTTAAAATTGGTTCCATGGGCTCTAACCGTTACTTATCCATAACCCATATACTGAAGTTACAGCTCTTTCTTAGCCTCTGCCTCCAATCTAAGGTCCCAAATCATCCATAAAGAGGATGTAGAAATAATAGCAACATATAATCTCAGGGCTGTACATAAACAAAATTCTAAAAGGCAAATACTGATATCAGTCAAAGCCCTAGTTGGACAAGCTGGGTCAGTTAGCATTAATAGTATTAATAACAGGATTTGATTTAAGAAAGTCCGGAAATCAAGACCAAGTGAGGCAGAGAATCAGACATACAGTGAAGTGATGGGTCTGTCACCACAATGTGGGATCCCAGAAGGCCAGCAGTTAGTGAGAAGGGAAGGATTAAAGTGAACATCTCCATATGTACTCTCTTATGGTGTAATACAGATGGTTAGTTTTGATAGGAAAGAGGCATTGAAGATTTTAGCATCAGAAAATGTTGCATGGTTTAGGACATAAATATATTTAAACTATATATATATATCAAAAAGCATGTTTATTCTTTATACCTGTATATTTATTATAGTATGCATCAGTTAACAATAAATTTAATTTCTACATGAGTAAATAATGAAAGTACTCAGAAAGCATGTGCTCTAGCCAGTCCCTAGGCTGGGTGTCCATAATCAGTGTGCAATGATGCAATGGTGTCATCTCTCATAATGTCTACATGGGAGTGGGGTAGCTAGGCAAGAAACCTAATAACCTGCTTGCAGACTGGTTAGAAGGGTACATAGTAAGGTGGGCAAATACAAAGCAAGGTAAGGAGATAAGGAGCATGAAGGCAGGGAGTGACCATGAATAAAGACAATGGTTTCTGGAAAGGATCAGAAAGCCATTTTTGTTTCATTAGTTTTGTTTTTCTGAGACAGGGTCTAATGGAGCCCAAGGAGAGAATGATCTGGAACTTCTGTTCCTCCTGTCTCTGCTTCCTGAGTGCTACGATTACAACTGTTGTTCAATACAACTGAGGTTTGTAGTACTGGGATGAAACTCAGGTCCCTGCATGCCAAGCAAGCACTGAAATACAGTCCAAGCCAATCATTTCCATATATGAAATAATTCTTTTAGAAGGTAAGGACTTTAGCAGATGGGCCTGAAGGGGCAAGGTGACAGGACAAAGACAGAAAGGAAAGGAGTAAAGAAGTGAAGAAGAAAGGAGATGGGAAGGAGAGAATATGAGGAGAGGTAAGTAGAAGGCAGATCACTGCTATATGTATCCAAGAAATCCATATTTAACAGAAACTGGGTTACAAGTAGATGAATTGTAACCTCCCATTCTACAATGGGACTGTGCAGATATACCAATAGAGGTAAAGTAGGCGTCAGGAAGGACAGATGGCCACAGAGCATTTATAATTATGTGTGCCACCTATTTTATGGATTTTGCATAGAATCTATCATAATGTTGAGAAGTACAACCACATTTTACCAGTGATTAGACTGGACTTGGCAATTAGCCTTAAATCATATAGGTAATAAAATGTAATAATTCTTTACATTTGTACTTGTATATGTGTGTGGATGCACATGTGTAGTTTTAAGATTACTGTCTTATGTGCTTCCCACACTGCTGTGAATGTGTGAATAATGTGTATACAATACATGGATTCATCAGAGTCCTTGGGGATAGATTAGTGAGCAAAACATATGCAACAGTATCTTTATGAAGAGTCTAATGAGGAAGATGTATGTACAGAAATATCACATGCAAAAGTACATCATTATAAGCTATGACCAGATCTCTAGTATAGAAATAAAAGGTGTAGATTAGCATTTTTTTATGAAGAGGTCAAAAGAAGAACAGCTTTGCAACAAAAGTGACAATTAAATTGGGATCTGAATAAGACCAATAATTATTTCACCATAGGCCAGGAAGATTGTTCCAAGCAAATACAGTGCATGTTTCAGAATCAGTGGAAAGTTTAGCATCATGCTAAGAAAGATTGAACAGTGAGAGATTTCCACAGGCCCATAGCAAGAGCAGTAGGTGGGGGCTAAAACCCTGGGATGCTGCTTGCTTGGACTTCATCTAGAAAATTACAAGAAGTGGGTATGCTTTAAACTGCAAGTACCAGAATTTATGTTGTTGAAGGTTACATTAATTACTCTGTGTTTTAGTTAGTGTTTCTATTGCTGCAATGAATAACCAAAAAGCAAGTTGTGGAAGAAAGGCTTTAGTCTGCTGATGCTTCTCATAACACTTCATCCTCAAAGGAAGTGAGCATAGGGACTCAAGCAGGAGCAGAGGCCTTTAGGCTGGAATTGATGCAGAAGCCACAGACGAGTTCTACTTACAGGCTTGCTCCCCATGGCTTGCTTAGCCTGCTTTCTTATAGAACCACATTGGGCTGGTTCTCTGACATTAAACACTAACAAAGAATATGCCATATAGATATAGAAATATGAGTGAAAAAAATCCTTTCCTCCCCAAGTTGCTTTTGGTCATGCTGTTTTATCACAGTGAGAGTAATCCTAACTAAGACACCTAGAGTGTCTAGGATTTATTTCCTAAAGGGATGTTAGAGTTTTTTAAATACTTTTTCTACCTCTAATGGGTTGATATGGTTTCTGCTCTTGAGTCTATGTAGTTTATTAGTTTTGCTGATTTGCTTTTGTTGAACCATAACTATATCTCTATGATAAAGCCAACTTGATAATAATGGGTAATCTTTTTAATGAATTATTGAGTTTGGTTTGCAATTATTGAAAATTTTATGCTCATGTTTACTAGAGATATTAGCATAAAATCTTTCTTGTTTGGTTTCTGTCTGATTTTGGTATCAGGATAATATTAGTTTTGTTAGAAAATGATCCTTAATTTTTTTATTTTACAAAATAACTTGAGGAGTATTGATTCTTTTCAGGCAGTGTCTTACAATGTAGCCTTGACTGTCCTTTAAGTCTGTAGGTAGATGAGGGTGGCCTTGAACTCATAGACATCGGCCTTCCTCTGCTCCCCATGTGAACCATCATGACATGCTATGTCTTGCCAGGCATCCAACCTCAGGCTTTTAAGCTTAGGCATGGTGATTGGATACTTTACAGACTAAGCCATTTCTCCAGTTCAGTGAAACCAGTATTTACTGTTTTTATTTTACAAAGGAGTTGAGGAAGCACAACTTGAGTAATAAAACTGACTGAGGTCACTAAGTCTAAAAGTGTTTTGTTGTTGTTTGCTTTGTTTATCATGATTGTTGTTTTGAGACAGGGTTTCTCTGTGTAGAACTGGTTGTCCTGAAACTAGTTCCATAGACCAGGCAGGTTTGTGACTCAATGATCTGCCCGCCTCTGCCTCACAAGTGCTGGAATTTAAAACTGTGCACCACCCTTGCACTACTTGAAAGAGGTTTTAGTAGACATAACACATTCTATTTATAAGGTACAAGGAGTCTTCACTAACAGTGATATTAGTCTCAGGATTATACCCTCTATGGGCTGATTTTTTAAGTACCACCATTTCAGCCACGATGGAATCTGGATGTATTTATTATCAAATATTACAGAGATTTGCAGGAAACTCTTATTTGCCTCCACTCCACTTCAATCAGCCAAGAGAATACTGGTGATCTGGGGCTAATGATGAAATGAAAACATAATAGTTCCTTTATTTCAGAGATCAGCCATCATTCCAGTAGCAGGCTCATGACGTAGGTCTTAGAGATGAGTGTTTTAGTTCTACTAGCATTTTGCTCTATTTTTATAGTTTTCAGGAAATGCATTTCGTTTTCAATGTTTCCACATAAGGGTACCACTCTAGAGCCACTATAAAATCATAGAAAGCAGCTGCCATTGCCACTGTTATAAAATGCAGGATATTTTCTAGATCTAGAGAGTGGAAATGAAAAATAGCTTTTGGAATTGCTTGATTTTGGTTTTGCTATAAATGGAGCCACTTAAAGAATACAGTGTGAATATTTGGAGCACTAAAATGAATGTATTCTGAAAAAAAATCAGTATTTAGAAAACCAAAAATCTTTATTTTCTATAATTACATTGCTTATAATCAATTTGTTTTTTCTGTAGTGATCTCTAGTATATCTGAACCCAGAGACAGCTGATATTTTGGTTTTTTTGTTTTCCTGTTTCAGATCTGTGCATTTACCCACATTTTCCAGTGTTGACTATGGAGCTAATCAATGTAAATCTACCAGAAAAAAATGCCACCTTATCTACAAAATATTCCTTGTTTGGCATGGGAAAAACAAACCCGAGGCTTTAAAGCTATTTGGGGGAAGGGTACAACAAACAGGAATTCAAAACAACTGAAGCTGTCCTCAAAGGAGGAGCTAAATTAAATTCTTGTGAGACTGCAGAAGTCAAAACAAAGCAAACAAACAAACAAAAAACTCACTGCATTTCCTGAAGGAAGGACAGTGAGCTTCCTAAACACTAACTTAAATTTTAAGTGCCAAATATTTGAGAAATAGAAAGACTTCAAGATATATTGGATACAGGAATGAAGTTATACATGTCCAGGAAAACAAGAAGAAAGGATTCGGGTCTAATAAGTAAGTGAAAAATCAGTTTCTACCCGAGAAGTGGCCTTCTGCATTTTTTTCCCTTTCTCTAAGGACATAATGTTGTAAGGCTTAATGAAAATACACACTTTGGTGTCAGAAGTGAAGAAACAATTGGCTCTGATTTGACACATTGTACAAATTTCTGCTAAGATTTTGAATAATGTTTAGAAGATACAATTATTTTTTTGTTTCCCTGTCTTTGAGAAAAGAGTCCGATACCTTGCATTCCACCAGCAAATCAGATTTTCAGATGCTACCTTTGACACACCTTTAATTCTTCCATAATTTCTGTTGCTCTGTCTTAGGACTCTCAAAAGACTCATTCTTTTTTTACCTACTGCACTATACATTTTCCTTGTCTTGAGTTCATGAAAGATTACTAATATATAACAACTGTATATAGTTATAGAGTATAATATTCTGTTTTAATACATACAGTTATTATATAATGATCAAATCAGGACAATTAGCATATTTTAGGTATTTACTATCTTGTTAGAAATTTTACAGTTTTTTAAAGTAAAATGTACAATGCAGTCATGAGACTTTCATCTGTTTTAACCATGAGAAACTATGTTCCTTCTGTAACACCATACCTTCTGAGCAAACTCTTCCCAGTTCTTTTCCTTCCTTCTTTCTCCAGCATCTAGTAACTATTCTCAACCTCAGTGAGCCCCTCCTCTTTCTACAGCCACCCTGCCACATATACACAAGAATGAATGGGGTCTCATGGCATGTGTTACTCTGCACCTGCCTTGTGTCTAATATTGTGTCCTTCAGGCTTATCTATGTTTTCAGAAGAAACAGGATTTCATGTTCTTTATGACCAGTAATCCTTTACCCTTTTCTTTAAAGAGATGCCTGCCTGGACCTTTTGCTCAGTTTTAATTGGATTATTTATTTATTTTGCTATTGAATTGTTTCAGTTTCTCACACCCTTTGGGTATTAGCCCACTTTTGAACTATAATTACTAAGTATTTTCTTCCATTCTCTTCACTCTGGTTTTCTTTGTCATGCAGAAGTTTTAAATCTTGATTTAATTCCTTCATTTTTTTTATGTTGCTATGTGCATTTGAGATCTATTCTTAAATATTATGCATTGTTTACTGTATGTATTTGGCTTATGATTTTATAATTTTAGGTAGTCCATTTAAATGATTCATCTTCTTTTAGTTGATGGGGTGGGATTTGGAGTCCAGAGTACTAACTCTCAGGGTCAGTAGGCTGGGGCCTAAGCTCTCAACATTCCAGAATCTTTGGATATAGAAGTCACAGAAAATTGGAGTGGTAATTATGACAAACATTCCAGTTCTCCTTGGTAAAAAGGGTGTATACTCAAATCTGGCTACTTCCTGTGGGCATGGAGCGACTTGGGGAAGGGGAGAGCTAGGTATCCAAATTCAGTGAGAGGTGTGGCTGGAAAGGCATTCCATGTAATGTCATCCATGAGACGGCAGGCATCTGTTGCTTGGGGGAGATGAGAAGGCAGGTGTCTAGGAAAAAATTGTTATCACTAAAGATGAGTGTTCCAGAATGAGGAGCAGGTAGGCCCGTCATTGTGGCATCCTGGAAAACTGGAGGGTGGAAGGTCCTGTCTGCTGGACAGACCAAGTGTCTTGAGTAGGTGCCTGCTTGAGTCTGGAGAGATGGTACCAGCATAGGTGTCCCAAGAGCTTCACAGCCAAGGGGGTGGTGAGGATTACCGTGTGAGGTCTTGTCTATCGAGGTTCAAAAGACCTAGGAGTTAACTGTTTGAGGTATACTCTGTCCCCTGGGGAGAGCAGGACAGGTTTAGGGGCATTAGGGGCCACTGGTATAGTGGTAGGAAGACAACTGTCAGTTTGGGAACAGAGAAGGTACCTTAAAAGGGAGAGGTAGGGTAGGTACCCCACCAGTGGAGGAGTTTGAACTGGGAGGTGATGGTTAAGGAGAAAGGGCCTGCAATGAAGCAGCTCAAAAGGGCTCAGGCCTATAGGGAAATGTGCTGTGGCCCTGAGGTGAGTCATAGCAATGGGGGAGAAGGGAGGGCCAAGATAACCTGATTTCAATGGAAAGCTTGGTTAGCTGTTGCTTGATGAGTCAATTGTCCATCTGGATGGTTTGTGGGACACCAAACCGAGCAATGATGTGGTCCAGGAGTACCTGAGCCACCACATCTGCTGTTTCTCTGGAGACTGGAAACACTTCTATCCATCCTGTAAAAGTGTCCACAAGTGTGAAGAGATAATGAAGTTTTTTATGAGTAGGCATATGGCTGAAATCAACCTGCCAATCTTTGCCCAGTTGGTGTCCGTGAAGCTGGTGTAGAGACTGACATATGTAGAGACCCCCTTGTGTGTTGGCCTGGGCACACTTCTGGCAGGAGGATTGACCTGTTAAATCAAATCTTGGAGATGGGTGGGGTTAAAAGAGGCTCCAAAAAGCAGAACAAAGCTTTGAGGAAGTGGCTATGGATATCTCCACCCAGTAAAGGTGCTGGGCAAGCTGGTATCGCTAAGAAAGAATAAGAGAAAAAAATGTCCTGCAAGAATGCAGGGCAGTGGCAAAGTTTTAAGTGGAGAGAAACGGGTCCCATCTACTCCCATAGCTGAAATTGGTGAGGGAAACTTAAGGCCCTAGTGAGAATAAAAGTAATGGACTCACCAGCTACCTGCAGCTTTACCTTAGGCTTGGATAGGGATACAGGATAAACCAAGTCTGGGCAGCATCCATCCTCTGTAAGGCTGAGATGTTTGAAGGCTGGCAGTTTCACTTGCCAATGGTGATGAGGCTGGACCTCCGTGGCTTGTCATGGAGGACAACCATAGGGGGCATCATGATTTCCAGTGTCCAGGTTGTTGGCAATTAGGGCACATCCTCGGAGCAGGTGTAGTGCAATATCGTGCCATGTGACCATTTTGGCCACACTTGAAATAGTTTGCCTGTGAAGTTGACTTAGGCTGAGGTTTACCAGGATAGAGCCTTGTGACTGATTTCCCTTGTCCCAATTCCTGTGACCAGTGACCGTAGGGCTGCTGCTAAGGCCTGGGCCTGTAGATTGTTGTAGCTTTGTCTGCCGGGAAGACTCAGCTGATTTCTCTAGGATATTAAAAACTTTAAAAACCATTTTCACCAGTTCCCATACAGGAGTTTGGGGACCATCCTCAACCTTTCTTAACTATTTCCTAAAATCTGGTACTGACTGAGGAAAAAATGGGTTAGCAGAAGGATTAATAGAAAAGGAACCTAGCCACTTTTCTATCTGAGAGAGATTTGAAAGAGAAAAGGGAGTGTGGGAGGGGCTTGCCCAGTGTGCAGAGGGGGTCCAGGAGTGGATCCACAGGCAGGAGCAGCGGGATGGGAAGGTAAAAGCTGACCTTAAACCTCTGAATTGGGAAGGGAGGGGAAAGAAAGTTTCTCCACAGTAGGGGGTTGGGAAGTGTGGGCTAGGGCTTGAGGGAGTTGGAGAGGTGCCAGTGCCTCTGGCAGCACGGTGCTGTGAATTACTGGCTACTTGGGGGGAGGGGCAAGAGCACAGAGCCTAAAAAACCTTGGACATATGTAAGCTCTGTCCATTTGTCCTTATGGCAACATTTTTTTTTTTTTTTTTTTTTTTTTTTTTTTTTTTTAGTCCCAGAGGGTGGTAAGCTCAAGACTTAGTACATAGGGAAATTAGCCATTTGGGAAAAATTGTATCAGACAGGCTCAGTTTAAAAGATTTTTGTAAGAGGCATTGCAAGGGCAACAGCAGATCTGGTTTTGAACTGTAAGTGCCCATTTTAAAGTCTATGCCCAACCTCTTGACCTAAATCCACTTCAGCGCATCAGCCAAAATGGCTCTTAGATCCAATTGGGGTCATGGAGATTGAATGCCTGGCATCCCAAAACAAACAGATCTCTGCTTCAGCCAAGATTGGTCCCGCTGGTCTGATCACAGCTGGGAATTGAACCCCTGGCGCAGGCGCGACTTTGACAGGAATCAAAAAAAGGACAAAAATAAGTATGAATGGGTCCCCCCAAAACCCTATAACATACAAAAGAAAAGGGAATTACTAAGACACAGCCGCTGTAGCCCAGAAACTGATTTAAGTGTGGCATGGATAACTCAAATTGTATACTGGGGGCTTTCAATATGCAGCCTGCTGTGTGGAAAGGGCCTGCCCTATCTCAGTGGGACCTCCAAGATGTTAGGAATATTTTCTAATGCAAGCTCTCTGCCAATGCAAATTTCCAATCAAGCCAAATCAAAACTAGCCAGATTAAGAGATATCCAGGTTTAATGGGAGTTGTGTACTCTCGTGTAGCTCTGAGGGGAAACCAGGAAGCCATGAAAATGTGACCACCAGGAAGAAAAAAAGAAGACCACATGTTCCTCTTTTGGAAGTTCACTTAAATATTCTTGGGTGTGGTCCTGACCTCCCCCCAGGGAAGGGTCAGGACCTGGCCTTCTGGGATTTGGAGTCCAGAGTGCTAACTCTCAAGGTCAGGGGGCTAGGATAGATGCAAAGTACTGGGGCCTAAGCTCCCAACTTAACACTAGCTACCACCACTGTGGAAACATTAGCTTTTCTGGTGCCACACATAGATAATGTTTTTTTCTTTCCTGAGTATACACTGCATTTTTGTCAAAAGGCAGTTGTCTTTAGAATTGACTCAGTCAGTAAAGAACTTGTCATACAAGCACAGGGACCTGCATTCAAATCCCCAGCACCAACGTGAAAGCCAGGTGCAGTGATAGAACACTGCTATGTAAACTTTTCAGGTAAAAAATTTACATAGTAAAACCACCAAGAACTTCATGTATTTTATGATACTTTGAGTTTTGAAAACTGATACATCCCTATTTTTGATTACATTTATGAGCTAAGTTAGAACTGAGTACATGATTATATGGGGAATACTTCAGATAGTAAGTTAAGTATTCTAACTCAGTAATTGCTAGTGATTGTTTTTCTAGGATTTTTTGTTTGAATTTTAAAACTTATTGTGTTATTTCCCTGAATTGTAATTGCTTCTAAATTATGCTTGAAGCTCTAAGCTCCCCATTAATCACATCCCAGTGAGCTCTTTTAAACAGCACTTGAAATTTCAAGGAATATACATTGTAAGAACCTGTTAAATTCTTCATTGTGGCCTTGAATGATGGATGACTGTGGATATTTTAAGTTCTTTCAATTCTGTGGGCCAATCATCAAAGTTATCAGGCATTCATCTCTATTGAAGAATGAACTGAGAATGAAAAACTTAGATTATCCTAGTGAATTTCTGGTCAATAATTTTTATCTCAGATTCTCTGGGAAATTAAAAACTCTTGGTCTGGATGCTGAAAAAATGACATAATGACATATCAGGCCCAAACCATCATATTAAATCTACATTCATTATATATTGAGCAGAACTAAAATGACTTAATCAAAATGTATTAGTAGGGCAAAGAATCTAATTCATAGTTTATGCATGCTTTTATGTCATGATAATATGACAATTGATATCTTCTAATTTTCATTATTTTATTTATGTGTGTATATATATATTTATGTGTGTATATATATTTATGTGTATATATACACACATAAATAAAATAATGAAAATTACACACACGCACACATATATATATGTGTGTGTGTGTGTGTGTGTGTGTGTGTGTATGTCTTTATGTGTGTGTATGTGCTATAGGACTCAACATCTTGTGGAAGTTGGTTTTTTTTCCTAACATGTAGATCCCAGGAATCAAGATCAGCTAGTTAGGACTGATGGCAGGAGCTATTAACAGGCTCACAATTGACTTCTAAATGAAGAAAGTGACTGTGCGTACTATCCCCTTGCTCATTTATGTATTTAAAGAGTAGCCTGAAGTTCTGATTCAAGAAGATAAATTCCCTCTCTCCTGATAACACAGAGAAAGGGAAGTTGTTGTTTTTTAAGTGTCAACCCTACATAATTAGCTAAGCTATGAGATCGTGTTGCAGTGAGATCAAGACGAGACATAGACGTTTGTCTGGTGGATAAAAGCAGTTGGAAGCATGTTGACAAGATGAGTAACAGAATAACTGAAATCCCAGTGAGGCAAGAAACTAGTCATGAAGCAAAAAAACAAAGGGCAAATGTCAGAGAAACTAAAAGTTTAAAATCACAAATCAAGCCTCTTTAAATATTATCTTTTAGATAGCCAATCCAAGTGCCTCCCGACCCTTCCACCCACCCATATCCAGCCATAAACAGAAGAAACTGTCCTTATACATTTTTACTACAGTAACATTGTATATTGATAGTTTCAAGATTAGATTGCATCCACATACAAAAAATTCCTTCAACAGCAGTTTTTAGACTGAACTGAAAAATTGGCCTTAAATTGAATCAAATTTTGATTGGTAGTTGTAATCCCAGCCTCTTTGGAGGCCTCTCTCCTGTGCTGAACCTTGACCCCTCCTCAAGAAGAGTCAAGTTAGCCTGCCAAACCTTGACCCCACCCGAGAAAAGATCAAGACACTCCCACATGCTATTGAAACTGCTCCCCAGAAAACAAACATGTGATTTTCCTTTTCCTCTCTGTTGGTTGCATTGGCACCTTCCAGTCCCCTCAGGGCCACCCAGGAGTGCAGGTGTCTAATTAAACCTGGATATCTTTTAATCTGGTCTGATTTGGCTTGATTGGGATTATTTTGCATTGGCAGGGTGCCTCAGTTAGGAAAATATTTCTAACATCTTGGAGATCTCACCAAAAGGTTGTTTTTTCCATGGGCCCATGGCCACGTGTTAGAAATGTCATTATCCCCCGTGTTCTGTACCAGGCTAAAAAGAGCTCCTGGACTATATCTGCTTCATCTTGGCCAGTGACCATTTTTCTTGCCTATGCTACTAGGGTCTTGAGGGACCACTTAGCTTTTGTTGATTTTGGGGCTTTTGTTGAAGATGCGGTCCGCAACAAAAGACTAGTCCACATGGGGAAATCTGAGACTTACACTGAGGTGAATTTTGTTTGTACAGGGATGCCTGGCATTTAATTTTCACAGGCCTGTTTTGGCCCAAAAGTTATTTTAATGTATGTGCTGTGATAGACTTGAGCCACACAGCTGGACATAGACTCTTGAAATGGGTGTTTGCATTTCAAAGCCAGCTCTGTTATCACCCCTGGGATGCCACTTAAAAATCTTTATAAATTGGGACTCTCTGATACAATCTTTCCAGAGCAGCTCAAGTTTCTATGCACTAAAATTTGGCCTCAATACGACCTTGACAATGGGATGTAATGGCCACCAGAGGAAAGCCTTGAGTTTACCATCCTCCAAGACCTAAAAAAATCTTTGTCTCCATGGGGACAAATGGACAGAACTCTCATGTTTTTGGTTTTGGGGCACTTCACTCTTGCCCCTGCCTCAGTAACCAGTGTCTTGCTGCACTGGTTTTGGTCTCTAGGATCACAGTGCGTCTAGGTTTTCTACCATCTGGGAATTGGGATCCAGATAATTCCAGCCTTGACTAGGCAGCCAGAGGTACTGGCCCCTCCCCTACTCCCTAAAACCTTCACTACCCAACTCCCTCTTGTGGAGCAACCTACTCCACATTCCTCTGCTTATCCACCCTCACCTGCTCCCTCCCTAGCCAAACTGGAAGTTCAAGATCAACTTTCCCCTTTCCTATCTGCTTCCCCTACCCCGCCACCACATCCATGCTACACTTGGACCCCCTCTATGAACTGGATTAATTAATCCCAATCCTAGCCTATCTTCTCCCATAACAGAACCCGCCATAACCCCGTCCTTTGCCCTCTCTGAAAAGTAGCAGGAGCCAATGGCATTATTAAAGTCCATGTTCCCTTTTCTTTTCCAGATCTTTCTCAGATAGAAAAGTGGTGGGGTTCATTTTCTCCTAATCCTTCTGCTTATATTAAAGAGTTTTACTATCTGTCCCAGGCCTATTATCTAACCTGGCATGACTACTATGTTATCCAGGCTCCTACTCTCACTCCTGAAGGCATCAGCAAGACAATATGCAGACTAGATTCATCTGGTAGAGAGTGTGACTGTGTCAGCCCCAGAACTACACTGGGTCTACCCAATTGGCCACAGTGGCCAACAGAGGCAGAACATCATGGTTCGTTGCCCCATTCATGGTATGGAAATGATCTCAGAAAAAGCAGTTAATTTTGACAAATTTCGAGAGATGAAAACCCAATCATTTTTAAAAATCAGTTACAAGAGACCATGGTCCAATATACCAGGCAAATTCAGCCTCCCCAGTGGGAGCCACAGCCTTGGCCACCCATTTTATTTCTCAGTCAGCACCAGATATTAGAAAAAAAAATTAAAAGGCTGAGGAAGGTCCCCAAAGTCCTATACAGGAATTGGTGAAAATGACCTTTAAAATTTTTAATGCTTGACAAGAGACAGCTGCATCTTCCCAACAGACAAGGCTGCAACAGGTGGTAATGGTCCAGGCCCAAGCCTTAGCAGCTACCGAAAGGCTACCAGGACCCCCCAGAAGGGGGACAAGGAAATTCAATCACAAGGCTCCATTTTGACAGAACTCAGTCTAAGTCAACCTTGCTGACAGGCTGCTTCAAATGTGGTCTAAATGGCCATTTGGCACAATATTGCCCTGGGCCTCTTACAAGGCATGCCCTATCTGCCAGCAACCTGGATACTGGCAATCACAATGCCCCCATGGGGGCTCGTCCTTTTTGCTATGCCTTAGAGGTCCAACCTTACCGAAATCAGCAAATGAGACTGTGTCAGCCTTTCAATTTCTCAGCCTTATAGAGGACTGATGCAGCCAAAACTTGGTGACTTCCACAACCCAATCTGGGCCTAGGGTAATGCTACAGGTAGAGGGTAAGTCCATTGCCTTTCTTTTGGACACAGAGATACCTACTTTGTTTTTACCTCTGACTGAGGCTTTATGTCCCCCTCACCAATTTCAGTTATGTGGGTAGACCTGATTTCCCCTACTTAAAACTTTGCCAATGCCCTGAATTCCTTCTGGGCAATTTTTCTTGTGTACCTGCTTGCCCTGCACCTCTACTGGGTCAAGATATTCTCAGCCACTTCAGGGCCATGCTTTGGTTCCCCCACACTTTATTCTCACTTTAATGGCCTCACAGGTTCCTACCCCAGACTGCTCTGTTCATATTCTCCCTGATCCAGTACATTCCCAAATATGGGACACTTCTACTCCTATAATTGCTACTCACCACTAGCCAGTTCTAATTCACATGAAAGACCCTTCATCCTTCCCTTCCAGACCCCAGTTTCCTAGTTCTGAAACCCACTGCCAAGGCCTTAAGCCCATTTATACCTATCTCCTATCTCAAGGACTTTTAATTCCTATCAACTCACCTTACAACACTCCAATTCTTCCTATGTGTAAGTCCTCTGGTACTTACTCCTTGGTTTAAGACCTCAACCTCATAAAGGAGGCAGTTATTTCAGTTCACCCACTGGTTAACAACCCATATAGTCTCTTGTCTAATGTCCCTTCTACCACATCCACCTTTTCTGTCCTGGATCTTAAAGATGCCTTCTTTACTGTCCCTTTACACCTTGACTCATACTTCCTCTTTTCATTCACCTGGGAGGACTCTGACTCCTGGTCCTCCAGACAGCTTACATAAACTGTTCTCCCACAGAGTTTTCAGGAAAGCCCCATTTCTTTAACCAAACTAAGGCTTGAGCTCTCTCAAATTTTGATGCAGGTTCTAACATACTCCTTCAGTATGTGGATAGTATCCTTCTCTGCAGTTCTACATTGTCTTTGTTCCAACAGGCCACCTCTGTGCTCCTGAACTTCATTTGATCCCTGGGATATCGAGTCTCATCAACCAAGGCTCAACTGTGCTCTCCTACAGTAGTATATCTGGGTGTTCAACTTAGCCCAGGGTCTAAGACTCTCACCTCTGACAGGGTCCAGGATCTATGGCCTCCAACCACAGGGACTTAAATCTTCTCATTTTTGTGCCTGCTAGGGTTCTTTTTGTAAATGGTAGATTTACTATAGTTTATGTTCTCACCTCAAAAGTTGCATTTGGGGGCTGGAGAGATGGCTCAGAGGTTAAGAGCACTGGCTGCTCATCTGGAGGTCCTGAGTTCAATTCCCAGCAACCCACATGATGGCTCATAACCATCTGTAGTGAGATCTGGTGCCCTCTTCTGGTCTACAGGCATACATCGAGGCTGAACACTGTGAACATAATAAATAAATAAATCTAAAAAAAAAAGTTGCATTTGTACCAAGGACATATTTATTCTCCCTCATATTCATTTGGTTGTAAATTCCATGCAATTTTTGATGGAAACCTTTATTTCTAGAATAAGCTTAGCCAAATTATAAATGTCATCAATGGAACAGCTCGTACTAAGACTGATCTTCCTCTCGCTTCAAAAGCTATTGCACCATGACTTTTAAGGAGCATTTATCAGAAGTCTCTAGATAATCCTCCAACTTCAAGTGAACCAATTAATTCTATGCAGTGGAGAATCTAAAGTGAGTCTCTTCACTGCCTCTCTGACACTTCAAATATTGAGTTATTTCATGTTTAGCAAAAAGCAATTGAGAGCAACAGGCATGACTGTTTTTTTATAATAATATGTGGAGCTCCCACTTGGATTGTTTATTTATTATTGTTAGCATAACAGAATTTTTCTGTCTCACACCCGGGCATACTTTGAAGTCTTACCTCACGATGTCATATCCTCCATGTGTCATTACCTCATATGTCATACCCTCCGTCATATCCTCCATGTCATATCCTCCATGTCATATCCTCCATGTCATATCCTCCATGTGTCATTACCTCATATGTCATATCCTCCGTCATATCCTCCATGTGTCATTACCTCATATGTCATATCCTCCATGTCATATCCTCCATGTCATATCCTCCATGTCATATCCTCCATGTGTCATTACCTCATATGTCATATCCTCCGTCATATCCTCCATGTGTCATTACCTCATATGTCATATCCTCCATGTCATATCCTCCATGTCATATCCTCCATGTCATATCCTCCATGTGTCATTACCTCATATGTCATATCCTCCATGTCATATCCTCCATGTCATATCCTCCATGTCATATCCTCCATGTGTCATTACCTCATATGTCATATCCTCCATGTCATATCCTCCATGTGTCATTACCTCATATGTCATACCCTCCGTCATATCCTCCATGTCATATCCTCCATGTCATATCCTCCATGTGTCATTACCTCATATGTCATACCCTCCGTCATATCCTCCATGTCATATCCTCCATGTCATATCCTCCATGTCATATCCTCCATGTGTCATTACCTCATATGTCATATCCTCCGTCATATCCTCCATGTGTCATTACCTCATATGTCATATCCTCCGTCATATCCTCCATGTGTCATTACCTCATATGTCATATCCTCCATGTCATATCCTCCATGTGTCATTATCTCATATGTCATATCCTCCATGTCATTATCTCATATGTCATATCCTCCATGTGTCATTATCTCATATGTCATATCCTCCATGTCATATCCTCCATGTGTCATTATCTCATATGTCATATCCTCCATGTCATTACCTCATATGTCATATCCTCCATGTCATATCCTCCATGTCATTATCTCATATGTCATATCCTCCATGTCATATCCTCCATGTGTCATTCTCCATTTGAAAAAAAAATTGAGAAACCAGTTTAGGTTATCTGGAGAAAGGAAACAAAAATAAAAATACAACTGAGCTCTGGAAAATTTATATCAATATATTTTAGATCCAAGTGCCATACTTATTTAGATGGGTCAACTTTAAAATATAAGAATAAAAACATAGATTTTTTTGGCATTATTTTTGTGGTCCACAACGTATATTTACTTTTTCTTAGAAATTCATACTTTTGAATTTACAAATACTTGTTTTTTATACACAAGGTAACAAATGTTACCAGCTCTACTGCATATCAGATGACATGAAACCTAACCCATCTGCCTTGGGCCTTCTTCATTCTGAGAATGAAGTGCCTGGTATTATTTTTACTATTGTATTATCATACAATATACAATTGCTACTTAGCACTTTACCATTACTATTTTATTATTGTACTAATAATGAAGGCCAGCCATGAAAATATTTCTTTACTTCCTCCAACCATTATTACCTGGGACTCTGGCCATCAATGAATTTTAATAGAGTCTGGAGTCTCGGCTGTTTACCCTGAGAAGAAGCCAGGCTGCAGGAGAAACCACAAGCTGAGATCACCTGACCCCCCAACCCAAGAACGGACCATTCAAAGAAAATTCCCGGCATTCCAAGCACTATAGATAGAAACACCTGCAGCTCACAGTCACAAGGAAACCCTAAATGAATGTCAGCCAATCAGGGGTCTTAAAACCTCAGAAATCCCTCACCCCTACCTTTACTACTTTAAAACTCATTCTAATTGAGCTCGGGGCTCTCCAGTTATTCCAATACATTGGACATGGGGGAGACTGAGTTTGCAAACTCGATTAAAATAAAGGCTCTTTGCTTTTACATACAGAACTCTTGGTCTTGTGGGATTGTCGGTGATTGCAGATTTGGGCATAACACTATTATGCAATTGCTATTCATCAACTTTCTCATTTTATTTATTTATTATTTTTCTAATCCCCTGAATTTACTTTATAACATCCAAGGGACAATTAAAATAAAATCTTTGGAGAGATGACTCAGGGGTTAAGTGTGCGTGCTCCTCTAGAAGAGGACTGGAGTTCAGTTCCCAGCATCCATATAGAGCATTTCACAACTGGCACTAACTCCAGATCCAGGGCATCTGACGCTGTCTGAGGTACATCACACAGACACACAGAATGAATTTATTTTATTTTATGTGTGGATGTATATTAACCTGGGTGCATGTATGTACACCATGTGAATGATACATGTATAGACAGCAGAAGAGACCATGAAACTCCTTGGAACTAGGGTTAAAGATAGTTGTGAGCTGCCTTATGAATGTTGAAAACTCAACCCAGGACTTCTGGAAGAATAGCAATTACTCTTAATTGTAAATTGTCTTTTCAGCCATTTATTTTTGTTGTCTATTTGTTTAATCAACAATTATTTTCAGTGGATCCTATGTCAATATTTAATAAAAGCCAGCTTGCTCACTTAGTCTTTACACACACACAATCTCTATGATGCTGAAAGACTCTAGTCCACCAGTGTCACATTCTCCCTCCATTGAAGGTCACTATTATACTTCTTTCCATAAATTTGCCTCATCACATTGAAAGACCTAGATAAATTCAGACCCCTCTAGCAGAAAGAGGAGAGCCAAAAAAAAAAAAAAAAATCTAGCAGGGAGAGAACCAAAAATCTAGGTTAGCCAGTTCAGTGACTCTATTTCAGGAACTAGCTGACCATAAAGTTAGATTATTATCTTGAGAATAATAGTGAGAAACAGGGAGTGACCCTTTTGTGATTATTACTGGTATTTTTGAAATTTTCCAATGATCACTGGTATTTTTGGAATTTTCCAATGACACCCTCCCTACCTCTTTTGGGTTATTGGGTTATGGTTTTTTTCCCTTAAATACCCCTTCTCCCAACTACTCATCGTCGAACTCCTCTACCCTGCATGGGAAATGAGTTTTGGCCCCAGTGCACTGGTTCCTGTCCTGTCAATAAACCTCGTGTGATTGCTGCAAAGATGGTCTCTCATGAGTTCCTGGGGGGTTGTGTTATCCCAAGACTTGAGTGATTGAGTGATAGTCTCCCCACTCCAGGGGTCTTTCATTTGGGAGCTCATCCCAGGATTGGCAAACACCCTCATCTCTGGAGACCCACTTGGAGATGAGACATTGTCTGTCTTTTTGTTCTTTGTCTTTGTGTTTTCATGCTGGCTGAATTCAGGTTTTGTACAGGTTTTATATTTTTGGTTTCAGTTTTGCTCTTATCTTGGGAGGAGATGAAAAGAGTGATCGGCAGACATGCTAGGAGATCACTGACTGCCACGCTAGGAGACATCCCAAAAGGTCAGGAGGGACGCCCAGGATTCCTGGGAGATTCCTATCTGGGTGCTGGTGAGGATACAAAAGTTCTCCTGGATTGGAGGATCTATACATTCTCCTGGCCATTTCTATTTCTGGAGTGGTTTTGTCTGTCTAGGTTTTCTTAGCCTTTGTCTGTGTGTCTTCACTCTCTGTTTTGTCCTATGCACAGGTAGCATGTTCAGTTCTCTGTTGAGTTATACAGGTGGAAATTTTCAGTTCTGTGGTATGATACATGAGTGGCATGATCAGTTCTCTGTAGAGACATGCATGGATAGTGATCTCATTTTGATAGTGGGGCAGGTCAGACCCATGAAGCAGCTTGAAGCTGTGTCTTCCGTTTGCTTGGCACCTTTTCCTGTATGTCTGTGTAATGTGTGTTGTTCTTTTGTCCTGACTTAGCCTGATACTGACATATTCAAATCATGACTTCTTTGACTTTAATATTGTGACCACTTACAAGACTTTAGAGATAGGGCCATAAGCATAGGGGTATATTTCATAAATAAAGAGTCAGCCTCAGCCCAAAGCACATGGCTTCATGGCAGCATGCTTGTATGGATGGCTGGACTATTCACCCTTGCTGTTACAAGTTATCAAGGCTGCCAGACACAGTTGTAGAAGCCAGATGTGCTCCAATAGAATTTTGAACACTAAATAAAAAAATCTGAGGGTGATCACTATGGCCTAAAGAGGTTAACAATTTTTCCCCAGTGCTGCATACTACCCCTTACCCCCGTGCTAATGGATGAGTTCCCTTTGCCTGCCCTGGGAGCTGCATGCCTCAAACCTCTGGTCAAAGCTGACCAAGGCTTGGCTCTGCAGATGAAGAACTTTTTCAGATCCTATAGGTTATAAATATCTGTCATCATTTATAGGGGCTTGTTACAAATTATTGTTGGTTAATGTAAAAATAAATCCTATTGTTGGTCTCAAATGTTTTACACTGGTACAGGATTTTGTGTGCTGCTGTTGTCTAAAATGTAGCCATACATCCCCACTGAGAAAAACCACAAAAAATACTTTGGTAATAGATTTTATAATGTCTACAAAGCAAGAGAATCATTGTCTAAAAAGCAAGAGAGATTTTTGGTATGTTGTCTAAAAAGCAAGAGAGATTTTTGGTATGTTGTCTAAAAAGCAAGAGAGATTTTTGGTAAAAAAAAATGTGTAAACAGAAATGGGCCCTATTTATTTCCCTGTGTATGTTTTCAAGGTCAAACTTAAAGCATGTAGGGAGCAGCTGAAAGTCTATCATTGAGCTCTCATGGCAGGTCTCCAAGTTCTCGCAAGATGCCCCACTAATTTGGCCAAGGTAAGAGAGGTTCTTAAGGGGGCAGTTGAACTGCCATCTGTGTTTACTGAACATTTAATGGAGGCTTAGAGGTGTTATATTCCCTTTGACCCAACCTCTGAGGGTCAGCAAGCAGTGGTAGCTATGGCCTTCATAGGATAGTCAGCATCAGATATTAAGAAAAGTAACAGTGGTTAGAAGCTTTGCAGGGTTATACCTTACAGTATTTGGTTAAGGAGGCAGAGAAAGTGTTTCATAAGTGAGAGACCAAGGAAGAGAAGTGAGAGAGAGAGAGAGAGAGAGAGAGAGAGAGAGAGGCAGGAGGCAGAGGAAAGAGAGGACCTGAGGAACATAGACAAGAGAGAAATTTGACTAGAATTTTGGCTGCAGTGGTAGGGAAAAAGAAAAGACAGAACCTAGACATATAGGGAACCTGGGCAACAGAAGACCAAAGATGAGTGAAGACAAACAGAGGCACCCTTTGGACAAAGACTAATGTGCTTATTGCAAGGAAAAAGGGATATTGCATAAGAGAATGCCCAAAGAAGAAAGGAAGAGCCTCTAAGGTACTGGCCCTAAAAGAAGATGATTAGAGGGGATGGGGCTCAGACCCCCTCCCCCATACATAGGGTAACCATGACTGTGGAAGGGACCCCTATGCATTTTCCAGTGGACACAGGGGCTGAGCACTCTTTGCTGAAACAATCATTAGGGAAGCTAAAGAATACAAAGACTGCAACTGGACAGAAACAATATCCGTGGGCCACCTTATGAACTGTAGATTTGGGGAGACGACAAATGACTCCTTCCTTCCTGGTTATCCCTGAGTGTCCAATGCCTTTATTAGAAAGAGACTTGTTAACAAAGTTGAAGGCCCAGATCAGGTTTACTCGAACCGGGCCAGAGATGATCAAAGCCTTTTGTTGACCGAATGAATGACCTTCACTCCCACTGATGTCCTTAATCCCACTACCCTACTGCCTGAGACTAGTGACTTTTCACCTACCCATCACTGTACTGACATTTTGGCAGAAGAAGCTGGTACCTGAAATGATCTGAAGGATCAGCCTTGGCCTGGGAGTCCGAGCTGGTATACGGATGGCAGCAGTTTCATAGTTGAAGGTAAGCGCAAGACGGGGGCAGCAGTGGTGGACAGGAAACAAGTAATCTGGGCCAGTAGCTTCTCTGAAGGGATGTCAGCCTAGAAAGCCGAACTTGTGGCTTTGATACAAGCTCTACGAATGGTAGAGGGGAAGTCTATCAACATGTACACTGACAGCAGGTATGCTTTTACCACTTCCCATATACACGGAGCAATATACAAAGAGGACTGTTGACACCTGCAGGAAAAGACATAAAAAATAAAGAAATTTTGAGCCTCCTCAAGGCCGTACATTTGCCAAAGAAAGTAGCCATCATACATTGTCCAGGACACCAAAAAGCTCGAGATTCTGTGGCCAAAGGAAATCAGATGGCAGACCTAACCACTAAAGAGGTGGCCCAAGGAGCAATGATCCTGGCAGTCAAAGAGCCTAAAGATTATTATAATATCAGTGAAATCAACTTTAGATATACCCCCAAAGACTATCAAGTTATGGGAAAATTAGGACTGACAAAGAAAACCCCATATGGGGCAGTAGAGACAGAAGGAAGAAAACTAGTCTTCCCGCAAAAAGAAGGGCACAAGTATGTTACCAACTTACATTACCTGACCCACTTGGGGGCCAAGAAACTAAAAGATGTGGTTAGGTCCTCCAACTATAATGTTATGGGGCTCTCTGATTTGGCAGAAGAAATAGTCAAAAGCTGCAAGGCCTGTGCTATGACTAATGCGATGAGCCTGGGACCTACTGGGATGTAGATTTTACAGAAATTAACCTAGCCAAATATGGTAACATGTACTTATTAGTTTTTATAGATACTTTTTCAGGCTAGGTAGAAGCTTTTACTACTAGGACTGAGATGGCCAATATGGTGGCTAAGTAGACCATAAAAGAAATCTTCCCAAGGTTTGGAATACCCAAGGTAATTGGGTCTGATTGGAAATTACATTGTACTTACTGACCCAGAGTCAGGACAGGTAGAAAGGATGAATAGAACCCTAAAAGAGACCCTGACAAAATTAGCCCTAGAGATCAGTGGGAATGACTGGACAGCCCTCCTTCCTTTTGCCCTGTTCTGGGTTTGGAACACCCCAGGGCCATTTAAACTCACCCCTTATGAGATCCTATGTGGAGGATAGGATCATAGGATCTATCCACATAGGATCAACTCACTGAGTTGGTTGGAGTGTATAATCTTGATGCTATTCTTTCTAGACCTTTATTTGCCTGCCTAAAGGCCCTTGAAGTGGTGAGATGCCAGATCTGAGAACAACTGAAAGAAGTAAATAAGGCTAAAGACTCACACATGCCATATCAGTTTCAAGTAGGGGACACCGTTTTTGTCCAGTGGCATTGTGTTGGAAATCTTGAGCCTCGTTGGAAAGGGCCATACTTTGTATTCTTGATGAATTGCAGTGTCTGGGGCTTTTTAACAACACCACCAGTCAGGATGCTTGTGTTTGGGGGACTAATTATAGGCTGTCTCTTACTGAGGTTACTTGGTTCCTGGTTTAGATAAATGGTGGGTTTGTAGTACAGATCTAACACCTTGCATGTTGATATTGGTTTTTAATGACACCAAAGATTACTGTGTGTTTGTACAACTGGTACCTAGGGTCTTTTATCATCAAGCTAACACGCTCGAAGATGAGTTTGATAAGCACCCAATTGGATTTCGACGAGAACCTATTTCTCTGTCACTAGCAGTATTCCTGGGCCTCGGGGTTGCTGCCGGTGTTGGGACAGGCACCTCTGCCCTAATACAGGCCCGTCAGTACTTTAATAAATTAAAAATAGCCATGGATTGATGCACCAGCAAGGCAACTGTAGTTCTTCTGAGTGAGGGACGTCAGGATTAACACACAACACAACTTCAGGTTCTGCAGACAAGCCTTTATTCCACTTTCTCACACAGTATATATAGCCCTCAGGAGGGGAGGCCAAGTCAGCAAAAGCAGGAAGCTCATCACTGCAACTCAATGGCTTAGCGGTAAACATCCTTAGAAACATTGCTGAAAACAACAGATTGTTCCTGTTTTTGTTCCTATTTTCAACCAACCACAAGAGTGCAAACCAGACCAAGTGGGGGTGCGAAGGCCTGGCCTCTAGGGACCCAACAATGGATAAGGATCTGAGGGCTCTAGTACAATCTATTTCCAAACTCAAAGAGTCATTGTGTTTTCTCCCAGAAGTGGTCTTACATAATAAATGTGGATTAGATTTTTTATTCTTAAAAGATGGAGTATTATGCATTGCTCTCAGAGAAAAATGCTGTTTCTATGTGGACCATTCAGGAGTAATTAAAGACTCCATGAGTAAACTTAGGGAAAAGTTAGTCAAAAGACAAAGAGACCGAGAAGTGCATCAGGGATGGTTTGAAAGCTGGTTTAATAGATCTCTTTGGATGACTACTCTGATATCTTCCCTTATGGGACCACTCCTAATTTTGCTTCTGCTACTGATTATAGGTCCATGTATACTAAATAAACTAATTACCTTCATTAGAGAAAGAATAAGTGCTGTTCAGATTTTGATGTTACACCACCAATATAGAGCTTTACAAGGTCTAAAATATATTGAAATCTAGTTCTATGATTAGAACTCGATACTAGTGGGGAGATGAAAGACCTGGATAAATTCAGACCCCTCTAGCAGAAAGAGTAGAGTCAGAAAAATCTAGCAGGGAGAGAAGAACCAAAAATCTAGGTTAGCCAGTTCAGTGACTCTGTTTCAGAAACTAGCTGACCATAAAGTTAGATTATAATCTTGAGAATAATCTTGAGAAACAGGGAGTTACCCCCTTGTGATTATCACTGGTATTTTTGGAATTTTCCAATGATGCCCCTCCCCACCCTCTTTGGGTTATTGGGTGATGGCTTCTTCCCTTAAATACCTCTTCTCCCAGATACTCATTGTCAAACTCCTCTACCCTGCATGAGAAATTAGTTTTGGCCCCAGTGCACTGGTTCCTGTTTTGTCAATAAACCTCATGTGATTGCAGCAAGGACAGTCTCTTGTGAGTTCTTGGGGGATCGTGCTATCCTGAGACTTGAGTGAGAGTCTCCCCACTCAGGGGGTCTTTTAACATTGCCTCTGACATCTATAATAGTTTCTCTGGTTGCTTCCTTAGCCAAAACAAAAGAAGTCAATGGATTCTTTTTCAAAGTTTTATCTATGTAACTGTTTCATTTTGTGACAACCTTCCTGAAAAAGTAGATGCCTTTCCTCCAGTGCCATTGGAAAATCATCTTCCACATCCTGCAATTGTGGGAAGATGTGTGCAGATATTTGTCCTTTTTTAAAATGTAGTCTGCTTATATTATCTATACAATTGTGATAGAGGAGATAATTTCTTTTATTCATTCTGGACTATTTTCAAAGTCTACTTTTCCTTGCATGTTTCTCTGGACCATGTCTTTTGTGCTCCGTGTCTCTATTTGTGTTTTATATTTTACATTTTAGTCTCTCTTCTTCAGATTTTCACAGTCTCACTTTCTTGGAGGTCTGGGCTTAAATGCATTTTCCCAGGGAAGTCGACCCTAATATAATCCCTGGATATCTAAAATATCATTTGCTTCCTTAGCTTTTCTGGAGAGCCACATCTAATTTGTTATAGTTCTACCATATCACATGACCTTTTGAGCACTAAGTTTTCAATTGCTCTGTGTACCTTATTAAATACAAGATAAATAGCAATCGTCACAATTTCTAAGTTTAGTTGTGTTTTCTTTGTTGTTTTATTGTTGTTATGTTTGCTTGATTCTGAAAAATGTGAGTCATATTGGTTTTTGGTTATATTTATTTTTTAAGCTCCTAATAATTTTAATATTTAAAGCCATAATAGCTTGAAGCTATAAAACTTTGGTATCGTATTTTTACTGCTTCATAGAATAGTGAGAAAACATTTCCCATCTTTCTGTACTAGGAAGAAGAACTTTAGATTATTGCTTTCTTCAATACTGAGTAGAATTTGCTAGTGAAAGTATCTGACAACTTTTTGCTTAATAATTAATTCAGTTTTTTTCTATAGATTTAGACTACATTTCTTATCAATTCCTTCTCAAGTATGTTTTAACAGTTATAGTGAACATTTTTTGACTAGCTGGCCTAAGCCTATGTATAATGTCCCTTTTCTATTCTTTGTATATTTTTTGAGGACTTTGTATTGCTTTCCTTTCATTTTATGACATAAAATTTTTTAAATTTTTATCCTCTCTTCTCCATCTGCTGATGATTTGGGATAAATATCAAATATTTTGGAGTTTAATTTAACCTTTCAGGGTAACAACCATGGGGTGCATCCTTCCTGTTACCTTAGTGTTTTCAGGTTCATTTGCTTTGTCTCTTGCCTTTATTATTTTCCTGTGTTATATCTATATTACATTCAATGTGGTCCTCTCCCTTTCATTCTGGAGATTGATGTAATACACACACACACACACACACACACACACACACACACACACACAGAGTTTTCTGTCTCTGTGAGAAGGCTGAATGGGGTGCTGGTCACAAGTGCTGATAACCTGTGGACATAGATGGTGGAAGGAGAGAAGTGATTTCCTCATGTTGTCTTCTCCAATAAATGTCATGATTTCTGCCCTCATACCAGGTCCCACAGCCAGTAAAGCCCCAAAGAAAATCACACAGTGGTCTCCATAAGTTATAAACTGATTGGCCCATTAGCTCAGGCTTCGTATTATCTCTTATAACTTATATTAGCCCATTATTCTAGTATATGTTAGCCACATGACTCGCTACCTTTTTCAGCGAGGCAGGTCACATCCTGCTTCTTCAGTGTCTTGGCAGAACTGGGAAGGAAACTTCCTTCTTCCCAGAATTCTTCTGTTTTCATGCCCCATCTTTGCTTCCTGTCTGGTTGTCCCACCTATACTTCCTGCCTGGCTACTGGCCAATCAGCATTTATTTAAAACATAATTGACAGAATACAGAATTGTCCTACACCAGCAGCTGAGCCAGTTAGGACTTCTACTGACACTGGAGTTTTGTCTTTACTCCACATTGTCTTAAGCATAAATTGTCAATAATATTTTTAATCTTGGTCATTCCTACAGGGATAAGATAGAATATCGGAGTTTTGATTTGCATTTCTCTAATGGTTAAGGATGTTATGCTTGAGCATTTTTGAGTGTCTTTCAGGCATTTTAAGTTCATCTATTAAGAATTTTCAGTTTAGGTCTATAACATTTTTATTGGATTATTTGTTCTTTTGGTAAATAATATCCTGAGCTCTTTATATGTTTTTGGAGTGGATTAATGGTTAGTAAAGATATTTTTTCATTCTACAGGCTGATATTATGTCTTGTTGACTATGTTCTTTGCTATTCAGAAGCTTCTCAGTTCAGGAGATCTCATTTATTAATTGTTTCCCTCAATGTTTATGCCACTGAGGCTGTGTTTAGGATGTACCAATGCATTCAAGTGTTACTTCTAAACTTTTCTTCTGTGAGGCTCAATGTGGTTGGTTTTGTGTTGAGGTCTTTAATTCATTTAAACTTGAGTTTTGTGCATATAGATGAATATGGAACTATTTTCATTCTTCTACATGTTAGTATTTAATTAGGCCAGCATCATTAGTTAAATATGCTTTCTTTTTCCATTTTCCTATCAGACAGGCAGACTTGCAACTTAGGATACCTTACAAACTTTTAATTAGATATACAATGGTTAAAGCCTTAGTTATAATATTTTTATGGGAGATATCAAGCTACTAAGTAAAATTCTTAAAGAGAGAAATGAACCAATTTCCAATAGAGAGCTTATTGTAGAAGTTGCCAAATGGGTACTCAAGCAGATAGAGTATAGATCAACAGGTAGAGTATATAATAATCAGCAAGTACAGTATATTATTTATGATTAAGCTATAGCCAGTGTATGTATTAAGTACAAAACTTACTTCACAGCATTTTTATGAAAAAATGGAATGCTTTTTATAGCTGCATCTTCTCATTTTTGACATTTAGGATATTAAAATCTTAATTTATAGCATTCGCTTGACTAATATAAAAGAGCAGGATAAAATCTAGAAGATATTTTAACAGAGAATTGACTGTGATCAATGTTTCTTATAGAAAGCAATAAATTAATTAAAAATTTTAAGATAGTGATTCTTGAACAACTGTGTTTACTCAATTAAAAGGCCAGAGTAAAAATCTTTTCCCATGTGATCATTGCTGAAATTCACAGAACTATATTTTCCTAATGTTATGGCTAAAAATCCCTTAAAGGATTTATGCTGAATTTTACAATGGCTCTTCCAATGGTTATTACTGAAAGCAATTGTGAAGCATAATATGGCTCATTGAAAACAACTTAAAGAATAAAAGTTGCAGACAAATCTGCTGCAGACAGATCTGGCATGATGGCACCAAGATGACCTTTGCTAAGGCAAGGTGAAAAGCCCTAGCAGTGAATTATGAAAAGCCCTAACCTATATATATTTGGGGTCAAGGATGTGTTTATGTTCTTTTTGTCACAAAAAGAAAATAAAACTGGATGAGATGACTGCATATAGAGTAAAGAAGTGACAGACCTGATGACATCATAGCTCCAAATGCCCCCATAGAGGAGTTGGAGAAGAGTCCATGGTCCAGTCATTCAGCCTCCACAAAGAAAAGTACCTGATTGCTGAACCTGCTACCACCACTCTACCCAAAAGGGTGGCATGCTGCTCTGAGGAAGAGATGTTGAGCTGCTTCCAGACACTTGGGACACATGCAGACCCAGAGGCCCTGGTGAGTTGATTTGACCACAATGACTACAACTTTCTGCAGTTTGAACCCTGTTTGCTTTGGAGCTGAGATGCAAACTGAATATTTGACTGTTTTAATCTTTGAGACACAGAACTCATTATGGTTAAAATATTGACCCTAAGAACTAAGATCTAAGCTTTCCCCTTAGGGAAAAAAGACTCAGAATAAGGAATGACTAAAACCCCTCTTCAGTCAAGAAGGGGGGAAGCCTAAGGTTTTAACTGATGTTCAGAGACTGGAACTACTATTTGAAAACAACAATATCATTGTACTCTTACCCATCAGAAAACCTTTTCTTGTCTTTTGATTAATGTGGATTTAAGAAAATTGTGATATGTTTAACTGTTGGTTCACTCTTATGGTATTGACCTAATAATGATAATATTTGTAACTGCATATAAAATGTTAAGGAAGTTGGTATTGACTAATAATGCTGAGAATTATGATATTGACCTGATAAATGTTTGTAACTACTTTTAAGATGTTGAGAAAAGTTTGGCATACCCTGTAAATGTTTGGATTTAATGCATATGTTAAGAATTGTAGATTTTGAGACAATGTAAAAGAGTTAAGAGCTCCTCTAAACTAGCTGAAGAAGCATTCTCAACTCAGGTGATTCTCTTCTCCTTTAAATAGGAGAGTATAGCCTTTGGGTGCATGATTATTCATAAAGCATTGTAATTTATCCTGACAAGAAAGTATGGCTCCAAGAAACAGAAACCAAAAGGTATCTCTCTCCATTAATCTCTTTTCTTCACAGAGATCAGCAGTCAATGACAGGTTTGAAGCTTTTACTCCCCAGATGCCTAAGACAGGAGCTTATATATATATATGAATGCCTGTTCCAAAAAAGGGGAAAATTTGGGTAAATGAAGAGGTTTTTGCCAAAGCCATGTATGATCATCTGTCCTGTCGCAGAAACACATTTTTTTTAATTAAAATTAATAAGAAAGAGTGGGTTGAAGGCCCATATTTTTATATGGTATAGCAGCCAGCCTTTGAAGCCATTATTCCCCATCCAAAGTAGTCATGTAACTTTCCAGATAGGCTGTCCCTAACCTATCAAAAGGTCAGGATGTTACACTGCTCTGTCTTTGTTGATGTAGGAAGCCCTTCTGTATTTTTGTTGCCTTCATTGGTTATTAAAGAAACTGCCTTGGCCTAGTTGATAGGTCAGAAATCAGGTAGGTAGGGAAGACAGAACAGAATTCTTGGAAGAAGAACAAAGACAGGCAGATGCCATGGTTTTCCTGCCCAAGATGGATGCTGGCTAGACTCATGCTGGTAAGCCATAGTCAAATGGCGATACACATTAATGGAAATGGGTTGAATCAAGATGTGAGAGTTAGCCAATAAGACGCTAAAGATAATGGGCCAGGCAATAATTTAATTAATCCAATTTCTGTGTTATTATTTTGGGCAGCCAGAAGCCAGGTGGGTGGTGGCCCCAGAGCTAGCAGAAATGGTATATCCACCATTTTGAAATTGGAGAGAGGTGGAGCCAACATCCAGAGCAGCTGCAACCAAGCTGCTTAGCATTTTAAAAGCTCATCAAGACAATGCAATAGGACAGATTCAGACATAAAAGACCTCCAAATGATTCATAGTGTTAGATAAAGTTGTAGGCTTGGGAGAGAGAAGAAAAAGAGTATAGAAAGTCATCAAGTTAATGGTTTACAAAAGGGTAAAGTCTTTAAAGAGACAGTATACAAATAGTCATAGATTAAAAGAAGTAAAGAAAAACATAAGCCACGTAAAAATGAAAAATTCACAGAGAGTCTGGATTATGTACATTACTGTGTTTTCTTTAAATTTTTTAACTGTGAAAGAGCTAAGTACAGAGAGATGTTTTATTGTATGGGCTGCTAAACTAAACCAACATGGACATTATAAAGGTATTATGACTTCATAATTTGGGTTTAAGGATATGATGCTTTGGAAAAGAGGTTCTTCTTTGTTTTCACAGAAGATGAGACCCTGTGGATTGCTTCTAGACAAATATGGTATGATAGACCACGCCCTCCTAAAGCGTTACCATAAACACCCTCAAAAATTTACTTTGCTCAACTGCCAACAGAGATAAACCTAGCACACAGGATATACCATAAAAGACCTGATTAACAGCATACCCATACAGCATGAAGCAGTTTGGAGAGAAAAAACTGTGCTCATATTTCAAAATATTGTTTATAAATGTTCATTTACATTTAAAGGGAGATGTGGTATAGATATGAATAATTTGCATTGGTATGGATTTGGCTTTATTAATATAAATTTAAGGTCAATTTTGTTATATGTATATGTATTTTTGATCTTGATTAAGGTATTGTGATTGTGTAGTTCATTAAAAATGTAATGTATAATTAGGAAATATAGGTTGCTAATGGATAATTATCTATAATAATTAAGCTTGAAGTCCTGTTAGTTAGATTTTCTAGATATATAGAGATATATTTCAGTTAGATAAGCGTTCTTCATATTTTTAAAAGACTACAGGATAGGGCATTTAAAATATTTTAAAAACTTAGGGCTTTTCATGACAATGAGATACATCTGCTCCTGGCAGCACCAGCTACTTCAAGAGGAAAATGAGCATTGAAGAGGTTCCTTATGGAGTTTGATAGCTATTTGAGAAAGAAACTGTTCTTGCCTTGACTGTTGCATAAACTGGACATGAAGAACCTGCAGAGAGAGGACTGCTGAACTTGCTAAAGGTGAGATAGTCTTTCAGGGTTCCTGCTTCATGAAAGAGTCTGTGAGACATTCTGAAGGATACAAAATAAAGTGACTAAACTGTCTTTGAAATTTTCTGCTTCATGGAAATGTCTGCTGGATACAATGGGTCTGAAGGCTGAAGATGGATGCCCCAATGGTACAGAAAAACTTTGGGTGACTGTATAGGCAGTGAGGTATCTCTGTCATGTCTATAGTTTTGGAAGTTGCTTACTTGTTGTTTACTTAAGTAATACTATATCCTTCTGGAGTCTTTGATGGAGTTGAAGAATGGATAGTTACAGTTTTCCTTAGTTATGATAAAAGATAAAATAGATATAAATATTGTAATTTTAATTCTTGCTTGATAACTGTTTTGTTATATGTAATTTTACTATGTTAAAATGAAAGCTTTTCTTTTTTGTTTAAACAGAAAAAGGGGAAATGATATAGGAGTTCCTTCTGTATTTGTGTTGCTTTCATTGGTTATTAAACAAACTGCCTTGGCCTAGTTGACAAGGTGGAACTCAGGTAGGAAGGGAAGACAAAACAGAATTCTGGGAAGAAGAAAGCAGAGACAGGGAGAGCCACTATGAAGTCGCAAGATCAGAGATGCTGAATTTTTCCTGCTAAGCCACAACCTTGTGGTGATACACAGATTAATGGAAATAGGTTAGAACAGGATGTGAGAGTTGGCCAAGAAGATATTAGATATGATGGGACCAGCAGTAATTAAATTACTACAATTTCTGTGTGATTTTTGCGGGGGCTAGGCTAGCTGGGCAGTGGGATGTCACTCACCACTCCTCTTACTACACTTTGTAACTTGGAGGATGCCTGAAAAGAAATGCTAATTCAGCCTGCATGACAGCTTGCATACAGACCAGGAAGATGTGACAGAGTAAGTACAAGGTAGACGTGTGGATGTGACTAAAAGCCGTTCACCTGGTTACCTAAAGAACAGAATACTAATGTATTGCCTCCTCAGTTTATGTTTTGATATATAAATGTGAGGAATTCTTCAGCATGTGAACTCAGGATTTTATGAGGGATCTCTGAGAATCTCCCTCCAGATAAAGCCAAAAAAAAAAAAAAAGATAGCAGTCCTTAAGAGAAGCAATACAACAGTAGCTTGGTCTTCCTTCCGCTGTCTTCACCATGTGAGGACATGAAAGAAACCCATCTACCTAACCAGGAAGAGGAAGGTCCATCCCTATCATACACCAGTCTGTTTTATCTGGAAGTCCAAGGGTTGGGAGACAAGTTTATTTGTTTTTCAAGCCATCCGGGCTCTCATATTTTGTTACAGTAGCCAAAAGGATTAAGATACTAAAGTCCTACAACTGTCTAAAGGGCTCAATAAAACCCACCATTTAGAAAATCACATGGCTTTCCTAAGGTAAAGTTTTGCAACTTTCAACATTTTGGGGGAAGCCATGTTGAAGCTAATGCCTGTCTATTGGGTGGTGAACATCAAATTTTAACACAAAGTTTTTACTATTTCTTTAGCTCCATCTCCATTTTTCAAGGTGTAATATTTCTTCTTCCCAAAATTCTGGTCAGAATTGAAATTCCAGTGACAAATTTTGAAGGCAAAAGAAGCAAAAAATGAAGCTGTGGACTTAGAAAGACATTGAGTTTATAATCTGTCAAACCTCTTCATGAAAAATTGTTACCTTCCTTCCTCTGTCCCACCCTCTATTCTGCCCAACCTCTTTCTCTTCTTTGCTCCCTCCACCCCCTCTCCCTTTCTCCCTCCATTACTTTCTCTTTCACAGATCTCATGTATCCAGGCTGGTTTCACACAGTCTTCGTAGTTGAGGATGCTAGTGAACTGATCCTCTTGACTCAATAGACCTCAGAGTTCACCTGTGCTAGGTAAGCACTCTACCAACTTAGCCATATCTCCTGCCAAGAATATACCTTCTCTGTTGAACAGTGTAATTCAGAGCTAAAATATACAGGAATAATAACTTTTATTAGGTGCTAAAAGAAAAAAAATAGAAGAAAGAAAAGTGTGGCTTCAGAACTACTTAGGTGAGGTACAAAAATTTTGGAAGTTAAATTACATTAGGCTAGGACACTTCCTGTTATAATTTCTACAAGTGTCAGAGAATTGAGTGTGTCAGTAGGATTAGACAATTTGGAGCACAGGATACCTGATGCCAGTTCATGAATGCAGTGATAGCTAGAGGTAACATTGTAATTGCCAAGTAATATAAGTAATGCAAGCATGGAGCATATCTTCTCTTTAAAAAATGTAAGTTCGGTGTTTTATATACACTTGTTACCCTTTCGCAACTTGACAATGTTATTCAATTTTTTCCTGTCTATGATAAAATATCCAAGACAAATAACTTAAAGGAAGAAACATCTATTTTGACCCATGGTTTCAAAAGTTCTGTTTTATGATTTGTTAGCTTTATTCTCTTGTGCCTGAGACAAGAAACAATATCAGGGTAAGAATGTCTTGACTAATGGACATTATGTAATTGGAAGAAGATACTCATCTCATGGCTGCCAGGAATCCAAGATAACAGGTTTAAAAAGATGACAATAAATCGGCTTCAATTGCCAGAATTTAGTTCCTGGCTGTAAACTCTTTGCTAGATCAGTTGGCATCTCATTCCCAAATTTTTAAATTTATAATGAAAGACAAATGAAAAAGGTTAGTCTAACTGTAAGGACAGCAAAACACCTGAGTGCTATGATAGAGGAAGGGAGAAATCCCCAAAATATTTGCTTTAAATATATTTGTGTTAGAACTTATGGTCAGTTTTTACACTGACAGAGGCAGTTCCTTGACTCATTTCTGGCAGCCAAATGCTAGGGCCATCACTTCATCTTAGGTTAACTCTCTAATTAGTGTTGGTTTCCTGGGGAATGCTGGACCTTTGTCATTATTATGATCTCTAAATTCTCATTAATCTTTGAGGCAAGGCAATATCTCATTCACAAGTAAGAACAAGCAAACTCACAATGAATAAGCAAAATAGGCCAAAATAACCTGTCAGCAGACCAAAAGCATAGTAACTAATGTGTACTCCTAGCGAATCACAACATGCCAACAGGGACTGTTATGAATAATTCCTCACAGAGCCTCTCTACTGGCACAAAGAACTCCAATCAAATCAGGTCAAACCAAATAAAAATGTCCACATTTAATGAATGCTGTACTCTTGGGTGGCTGGGAGCATGGCAGGGGAATAACAGAGGGAGAGCACATGCAAAACCCGAAACCAGTGTTCCTTTTTTCAGTGGGAGCCTAAATGCCCTGTGGCAGTGGTTGTGACCCTTCCCAGGGAGGGGTCAGCACTTGTCAGGCTGGGAGTTGGAGTCCAAGTGCTTGGTAGGCTGAAAATTGGAGTCCAAGTTCTTGTCAGGCTGGGAATTAGAGTCTAATTACTTGGCAATTCCCAGGCTAGGGGTTGGGGTGACACTTCCAACTCAATATTACATTCCAGACTCTTTGAATGTAGGGGAGTTAGAAGGTTGGGGTATCACTTTGACCAAATATCCCAGAGTCTTTGGATATAGGGGCACTGGCTCAAGTCTGGCTACTTCCTGGGTGCATGGGGAGACATGGGTGAAGGGGAAGCTAGAAGTTGGTGCGTTCATGCTCAGTGAGAGGTGTGGCTAAGGCTGCATCTGGGTTTCTGTCATCCTGGAATCCTCAGGCAGCTTTTTTTTGGGGGGGGGGGATGAGAAGGCAGGTGGCCAGGATAAAAAAAAAATATTGCTATTATTGGCCCTAAGAAATGGGGCTAACAATGGGATAGGAGACAATAGCAGATAAAATCAGATTTTAGTTGGTATGTGTCCTTGATCCAGAAAAGTTGGTATTAATGGCAAAGTCCCAGGAACTGGTGCAGGTCTTTGGCGTTGTCTAGGAGGGAGAGCTTTGCAGGTTGGTCTTGGCCCAGGCAACAGGAGTGCACTGTAAAATATGCTTGAAACTGGCTGGGGTTAGCAAAAAGCTCTGGAGACTGAGAGTTTGTACGTTTGCTTTTTGTTTTTTTTTTTAAATCAGATCTGAATTTTGATACAGCAGTAGAACTTTCCAGGAACCTGTAAGAGAACTGGAACAGACTTACATAGTGGAACCTCTGAAGACACACCTGAAATCTGTTAATCCTGGACTATGAAGTCTGTTAAAGAAGCATACCTGTTTGTATTTTAGCAGGAAACTTTATTAAATGTCATGGATGAAGTAATAAGTTAACAGTTTCTTAAGTTCTCAAATGCCATTAGACAAATCTGCTAGAGATAAATGAGCAGAAATGAGACAGCATTTACCTACACAGGCAATCCCAAATCCTCTCCTTGGTCCTTGGAGAACACCATTCTTGGAAGCAGTGCTTGCCATTAGCTCCTGAGTACAAGAGGCCCAAAGATTTTTCCTGAGGGGAGGAAGATTTAGTCTACCTGTTTTGGCAGGATAAGGAGATCGATTCCCTGGAAGGCATCCAGAAAGCTAAAGAGGTAGAAGTCTGCTTTTGTTGTGTGGGTTGCTCTGCCAAACCCAAAGGCAAAGCCTGGAGGCAGAAGGTCTTCTGTCTTTTTGGAGGAGCTAAAAGGTGTGTCTGTGTTAGACGCTCTTTTTGTTAAAATGCCATACCCTCAGATCTGTAAAGGCACTTGAGAACTAGGTACCCTTACCTATTATTTAAACTGGACATATAAGCTAAATTTAATCATGTATTTTATCCAATAAGTTACAGTTTGTCAATGCTAGTAAATGTAAGAAGATCAAAAGGAACATTTTAATAAGTCAAGAAATCTTAAGATGAGCACACATGCATAGAAATATTTATAAAGTCACACAGACATACTGTGGCCACATTATTTTAACAGAGAGACAAAACACTTTTAGAAACCTGTGTAGGCAGGCAGCAAAAGCCAGAAAAGCATAGAGGTGATCCATTGAGGCCAGACTAGCAGATGCGCAAGAGGGAACAGAAATATAAAGATGAAACATTCATCTAGTTTCAAAGTGGAAGGATAGGGGACAAACAAAAACAACAACAACAACAAAAAAAAAAACCCCACAAAAACAGATTTGTTGTAGAGAGTCAAACAGCTAGAGGTGGGAGGGGCCCAGAGGGATCCCAGAATAGGTGGCAGAAGTCAGGGAAAGAATGGGGGAAAACAGATTTTTTAAAATCCCAGAGTGAGAGAAACAGTAAACAGCTGGGGAGAGGTGGGCAGAATGATTCCGGCATAGGTGGCAGGGGCCAGTGAAGCATAGCAAACAGAGGATGGGTGAAGGGGTGGACAATGGCCTCTGTTGTCCTCAGCTGGTGGAAAGGGAGTCGGGTTTAGATCCCTGAATCTGGAAAGGGATGGTAGCTGGCTGTGCCTCCAGGCATGGCATAGGAACCGTCTGGGCTATGGAGAGGTGTAAATGAGGGTGGGACAAATGACAGGCAATGAATCAGCAGAGAAGGAGAAGCAGAAGGTGGGGATGGGACAAACTTCAAGGTACAAATCAGTGGAGAAAGAGAGGCAGAAGAGGGGCGGGAGTGAACATCCAGAAACCGCAGGTTATGGAGCATTGTTGTTGTTATTATTAATATTATTATTGTTATTGTAAAACACCACTCAAGGGTGTTTGAGTAATTGGCTTGGAATTGTAAGGACCCATTTTAAAAGTCTATGCCCAATGGGACTCAAGTCTGTTGAGATATGTCCAACGAACAGAGCCCTTGAGTCAAAATGGGGATGCATCAGGAATAAGTGGAGGAAGTGTCTCCACACCCAAGTCCCATCTCAGCAAAAGCCTGGCTTTTGACACATGGATCGGGCTCCTGGCACAGTCCATGGCTTCAACAAAAGCCCCAAAAGTAAATGAGTCACCATGGGGATACCACAGGCATAGAGCAGAAGGGAACTCACTGAGTCCAAAGCCGAGTCTGGCTGTGAGCACAGGGATGTGCATTTCTCAGCATGGTGGTGTTGTCCCTGTGGGAAAAAACAGACCCATCTCAGTGGGACCTCCAAGATGTTAGGAATATTTCCTTACAGAACATCTCTGCTGGCACAAAGAATCCCAATCAAAAGAGATTAGACTGAATCAAAAATGCACATGTTTAATGAATGTTGCACTCTTGGGTTGCCAGGAACATGGCAGAGGGAAGACAGAGGGAAAGCACAGGCAAAACCCCAAGACACTTGTTCCTTTTTCTGATGCCAGCCTAAATACCCTGTGGGAGTGGTCCTGACCCTCCCTGGGGAGGGGTCAGTGGTTGGCAGGTTGGGAATTAGAGTCTAATTGCTTGGCAATTCCCAGGTCAGGGGCTGGGGTGACACTTCCAACTTAATTTTACATTCCAGACTCTTTGGATATAGGGGTGTTGGAGGGCTGGGGTCTCACTTTTGACAAAACATTGACCACCAGTTTAAAAAAGGCAAACCAAAAATAATTTCTTGCAACAGTTTAATTTCCCTAACTCCATAAAATCCCCAACCTTTTTATAATAAAGAGTTTCTGTATTGGAATCTCTCAGAGTCTGTGTCATTGACTCTTTGTATTCTCATCTCCTGCACCCCAGAAAAAGGGATCACACAACAGGTAGAAGGAACAAGACCCACAACAATTCTTTTTAATATTCTCACAAATCAGCTTCTGTAAAGGAACCATCAATCTAACATAGCACATTGTTCTTGACATGTTGCCTCCAACCATTACAGATAACCAATTCCTTTTATTAGGAACATTCAAATACAGCTTATAGGAAGAATTATAAGTCAACAAAGTGGAAGTGATTTTAAAACCAAGTCTATCTGCAACTTGAATATATATATATATATGAATGTACATATACATTATACTTTATATTTAGCATCATAAGCTGACTTATTCAAATTGGTTACACACAGACACACACACTAAAGAAGGAATCAATAAATAGCCAGTTCTTTCATGGCTGACTTACTTTCTCTCTCTCTAAAGAAAAAAAAACCTTTTTATGTCTTTGGAAATAAAATTCCCCTACAAATTTAGAAATTTTATCAGCAAGCATATGGAAAACAGTCTTACATGTTCTGCTAATTTTCAACTTTAAATGTTTTTAGCTTAAGAATACTACATCTTTAATGGAGGATTGATAAGGCTAATGCAACAAATTCAATATTATAATAATAACATTTAGCTGTCTTTATAGTTAGCTTAAGTTGATCAACTCTCCCTCAGTCTACTATGTAGACAGAGGCTTTGGTAGGAATGAAGCCTAGAGAAAAATTTTTCTTCACAAACTGTGAAAGGCAGACTGGATTAATAAGCTATATTTTGACAAATTGGTAAATATATTTCTAATATTTTAGCCTCTATTTGAAAAATATCATGAGTCCTACTTCAAACCAAAGGAATTTATTTTTGCTGCTGTTGCCAACATTAGTGATGACTAAAAACTAGACATCTGGAATACCTAGAGTGGACACTTGAGATCCTTGTTTCTCTGAGTTTTTGTAAATTCTTTTCCATTTCATGATATTCAACTGTTTTTTAAAGCAAGTGCCCATCAAGGAAAACAATGCAGGTAGAGCCTGTGTAAGGGAAGACTGATTTGTGTTAGAGTTTGAAGAAAACCTGCCAGAGTTTCAACAGATTCTCAAGAAACCAGAGTCCTCCTATAATTGAGAAACCTGTGCATTCTCAACTGAGGAAGTGTGGGGACATTAATTTTTCTGAAAAAAAATCTCTGAAACTTTTATCCATCTTTTCTGTGATATAAGATAGTACTACCAGACATCTCTAACCTTCAGACTTTAAGACATAGCACTGTCATCTTCAGAAGTCATACTTGAGAACCAAGAACATGAATCATGCTATCAAGTTACAAAAGAATATTACAAAAAAGAAGCATCCCAGTGTTTGAAGCAAGTTTATAACTTCAAAATGGCTGTTTTCCTGGCTGTGTTGGAGTGTGTGCAGTATGTGGTCACAGGTTGGATACACCTGCAAGTAGAAAAAGGACACTTATCCAGATTAAAATTGCTTAACAATGTAATTGTCTTCTATAAATCAACTCCCTTGAGTCTTAAGAAAGCATATCTATGTTTTGATGTTTATTTTAAAGAAAGAAACCATGTAATCTTCAATTAAGGAGTTGGTCAAATCAGTCACATTTAAGCTTTTCCCTGGCCTCTGTAAATATTCAAGTTAAGCCCCTGTATAATCTACACACACAGGGATAGAATAGATGGATTTTTTTAAAAAAGCACTCAAAGATTTAATTGTGCTCATTACATTAAACTTACATAAACCACGATGTGTCTCAATCTATTTAAGAGAGTCTCAGTTTTAAAGGCTAAGGCAAAAAGAAGACACTAGTTAACCTTCAATTAGCTGTAGCTGTCTAGTACATTCTCTTCACCAAGATTTCACTCCTTTTAGTACTATCTTTATGGCATTTAATTTTATTTGGTTTCATCAATATGTTTCTCAGAGGTGAAATAGCACTGTTTTATGGATGAAAAGTTAAATCTAAACATGGAAAGCTGGCTGCGTGACCTTCATAAAGTCATTTCTCTGAGGATCTTTTATCACCTTTAAAATGACAATAATGAAGTCAGTCTCATGGTGTTGTGCAAGCTTGGAATGAACTCATGTACAGAAGCAGGAAGCTCTTGGAAAGATTGAAGGTTTGGGGGTCAGGATGATGGGTTTCCATCATGTTGGAGCTATGGAACACAGGAGAATCTATTCTTTGAGGTGTTTCATTGTCAATAAACTAAAAATGTATATTCACTGGCTCAGAATGACTAGCTACAGCCTGAGGTATCCTGCCATTATCTCCCCACCACTGGAATAACAAGCACCTACTATTTACCCAGCTTTTTATGAATGTTAGGGATTGAGTTCAATGAATAGCTTAGTTCATAAATGATTGCTGTACAACTACTTTTTCAGCTCGTCCTCTGTTTTTTTTTTATTTTTTTTAAAATAAACTGATAATGATATTCGACTCTTGTGCCATCTTTTATTATGTTTTTGTTTCTCTCAAAGAATTGATCAAGATTATTGATAAAGTCACATTACAGCATAAAATAGGAGTTCCCAACCCTCTTTGCCAAGAAGGTAGAAAAAAGAACTGAAAATCCTCTGCACTGAGTCCTCCAATTAGAGTATTGGAAGACCATCACTTGGATCTGTATTCACATAGATGATTTTTTTAAAATGAAAATTATTTTCAAGCTATGGTAAAATATTCATTTTAAGCACAGTGGTGTTGTGCAAATTCAGGATATTGACAGCAATAACCCCCTTTTTTACCCTTTATCTTGAGAAATTGACAAACTGTACAATTAAACTATTATGTACAGATTACAACCCCTAGAGGAAGACTACCAGAAACCAGAGCAGACCAGACTGGAAAATGCCAGGTGAACTCCTTTATTGCAAGTACAGGCTAGCCAGGAACTTCTCCTCTAATACCCTGATGTAGATGGAGCTGAGTTTCCCACCTCCCAGCTCCCAGCCACTGGCTAGCTTATGCCCCGAAATAACAACATACCAATTGTATTCATTTAAACACTGCTTGGCACATTAGCTCTAGCCTCTTACTGGCTAACTCTCACATCTTGATTAACTCATTTCTATTAATGTGTGTAGCACCACAAGATGGTGACTTACCAGGAAGATTCTAACCTATGTCCATCTTGGGTCAGATCTTCATGGCATCTGACCCAATTCCCATCTTCCCAGCATTCTGTTCTGTCTACTTCACCCACATAAGGGCTGGCCTATCAAATGGGCCAAGGCAATTTCTTTATTAACCAATGACCTTTCTCCATCACCCCAAAAGAGCAAGGTAGAGGGTGAAGTTAAAAGTTCCTTGGGGGTTAGTTTGGAAAGGTGAAACTAGAAGGCCTTACAGAGCTGCTTTGGCAGGGGTGCAAGGTCTTTTGCTCTTTCCCATCGTGCTATGTCAGCTTGTTCTCTGTTTTTCTTTATCTCCAGTTGGCTGGCCAAGTGTTCTTGTACTTTGAAATTTCCTGGGTGGGAGGGGGTAAGTGAAGCTAGTCTGTGTTTCTAATTTTAAAACATTCTGCTAGAAAATTCTCATCCCTTTGAAAATAAGGTGTGAGGGTCGCACAAAACAAAATGTCCCACTTCCCTGCCATCCACCATTATGGTATTTGTTGTTGTTGTTTTGTTTTTCATTTGTTTGTTTTTTTGCAACTGTGCTTCTATGGATGTCCTGGAACAAACTGTTGTAGACCAGGCTGGCCTCAAACTCACAAAATCCACCTGTCTCTGCCTCCCGAGTGCTGAGATTAAAGACTTATGCCACCATTACCTAGACTGTTGTGTTTTTAAACTAGATCTGACTAGTGATTACCTAACTATAAGTAAATTACATCCTCTCTGTCCTTCTGCAATGGGCCATTTTCACTTAAAACAGTCTTCAAAGTTCACCCACACTGCAGTCAGGGTCATAATTTCCTTTCTTTGTAAGACCAAACCACATTATCACGTAGGTAGAACTTTTTTTTTTTAATCCACACTTCTGAAAATGGGTACTTTCCCAGGTGATTTCAAAGACAGTATGGAACATTATGAATTTGTTTGTCATTTTTTTAACAGTTCTAATCTGTCCCTCTCTAGTTGTGATTTGAGTAGGCTTACTGTAAGAGTGAGCATTCCAAGTGAGTTTTCAAAGTAGTGTTAGGTGAGTTCCAGCTCCACTTGCAAAGTCATTACACCTATTTAACTGACCAATAAAAGGTTTTTATTTTTTGCTGTTTAAAATGTATAAGAGAAAATAAAATAGGCAACATTTAATATTTAACACCTCTCGTGTGTGGTGTGTGTACGTGGAACTGAGACTTACCAAATCATTCCCAATCAAAAATCTATGAAAGCCACCTGATCATCAAGACACGAATTAGAGTCTACATAGTGGATTGGAGGTAAACCAAGATAATGTGTTGAACTGGATGTATACTGTTGAAATACAGTGTTTGTAATTTCATTCAGAAGATGCATAAAATAAACCAGAGGATTTCCATGAGCTGGCATGACTCCTCACTTTTCATTGCTTAGGGTATTGCTGTGAACTGAATTTCTTTTGCAATGGTGTGTCAGAAGTTAGACATCAATTTGTAGCACTCCTACATATTCATCTTTTATAGATTACAGAGCTAGACAAAGAACTGTAAGTGGATTTGATAAAGATGTATGGATACACATAGCAATGCAGGATACTGCTGCAACTCAGGAAACACACCACCCAAATCAAGGCTATTTCCTCCATTGGCATATTTCTCAACCACATGTAGCTTTTAACTTATTGTGATAACTTCTCTTATGTTATTGAAAATATGCAGCATGCATTTATCTAAGATAAATATGACTTTACTTGGTATGTTTTTGGGAGTAATAACATATAATATGTACCAGCAAAATAAGGCAATTATATAATAATAAAACTATTTTGAGCCATATATATTTGTGCCAGACTCCTTGAAATATATATGTTTAACAGATGCAAATGTTTATATTCTATCGTATGGAATATACTTATTCATCTTTCTTTTAAAGAACTATAGAACTCCTGTTCTAAGCCAATTTATTTTTAAGTGCTATAGAATCTTCATGTAACTCAATGTCACACTTGCTGTTAGCCACTTGACAGTGACATTGCCAACAAAATAAGTGAATCCATGCATTGTTTTAATTAACAGGTAATGTGGTGGGCTAAAAAATACAGAGAGATGCAAGAGTAGATAGATGTTAATTCGCCAAAGTGATGGTGCCTAAATATCAAATTAGACTTTAAACCTACGATAGAAGCATATCAGATATTAAGGACATAAGTTGTATGCCAAACCATCACACCCATTATAAGTATATAGTATATTCTGTTGATGTGGGATGTATTTTTGTCTATGTGTTGCTTATATTGGTTAATGAATAAAGAAACTGCATTGGTCTGTTGATAGGGCAGAACTTAGGTAGTCAGGGAAACTAGACTGAATGCTGGGAAAAGGAAAGTGGAGTCAGAGAGAAGCCGTGGAGCAGCTGCCAGAGTCAGACATACTGAAATTTTGCTAGTAAGCCACTACCACATGGTGATACACAGATTAATAGAAATGGGCTAGATTAAGATGTAAGAGTTAGCCAATAAGAAGCTAGAACTAAGGGCCAAGCAGTGTTTTAATTAACATAGTTTCTGTGTGGTTATTTTGGTTCTGGGTGGCCAGGATGAACAAGCAGCCTCTTCCTATTTTCTGTATCTTCATAATGTTGTGAAAGGAAAGCTGAGTCCAGCTCTTAGCAGGAAAGCAGATGTTAAATTTAAGGGTTTCACTGAATTACAGGCTCTAGGTAGATAACAGTTACAATTCCATTACTCAGGATAATCTAAGTCCAGGAGCCACCACACTCTACTTCTGTATGAGGCAAACAGGCCTCATTCCTCCTCCTGCTGCTTCCCTTTTGCACAGAGACACTCCCAAAAATTGTTCAAGACATTTCTGATCAGACGGTCGAGACCTAGCAGTTATTGATAGGAACTCCAAAGTGGAAAATAAAAGGCAATAGCATTTTGTTCCTTCCTTGTTCTGCACACACACCGTGTGCAGATGTTATCAAGCTGGAAGCAGCATTAGCATTGGGTTGTCAGATGATGGAGATTCCTGAGCACCAGGCAGGATTCTTAGACTGTACCAGCATGTCTCCTTACTAAAGGCTCACTGCTGACTCTGCTGCTCACATGGATTTGAGAGCTGTTTTCTCAGAGAGAGTCCTCTCAGAAGAATGGTTGTTTTGGTAAGAAAACTGTCACAAAGTTAGCTCAATCCATTCTGTATTTGCAGTTTATTTCCACCATTCTAAAGAAAACTAGAATATTCCAGCCTGTACCAGGTGCGATAAACACTGTAATTTCTCTGTATCAGCTTCCCTATATAGAATCTATATGTTATAGTTAATATAAGTAGTACAATTGTGTGACCAAACTATGAGCAGTGACATTTCATTTCAAATGATATATTTTAAAGACATATACTTTAACTTCTGCAATTCACTCTTTTAGCTTTAAAAAAATACCAAGTCAAACCCACGCTAAATTTTCAGAATGGTTAATAAAGAGTATTTTGAGCTTTTAATCCTAGGTAGTAACCAGTTAATTATCTTATATGTTAGAACGTATTGTGTAAAAGTGTGGGCACCATTGTGTGTGTGTACGTGTGCAAATGCCAATGGAGGTCAGAAGAGGGTGTTGGGCTCCCTGCAGCCCCAAGACTTGAGTGTTGACAACTAAACTCAGGTTGACTGAAAACAAACACTCCCACCCCACCTAAAAAGCCAAATAGCAAGTTCTCTCAACCACTGAGTCATCTTTCCAATCCCTGTTTAATAACTTATTACTTGCATGTTTTCATGGGTTTGGCTCTACAATAACTGAGGAATTTCTATAAAATCTAGAATTTTCCACTATTTTATGTAATGATGATGTAATAGGGTCACAAAACAATGTCTGTGGTACTAAAATTTGTTCTACTTAGCAGGCCAGTCTTCCTTTGGGGTGACAGGGCTGTCATGAGTGACTATTTCTAATGTTTCTTTCTGCAATCAAACTCATCCCTTGGTGGGATATGATATCATTTACCTTTAATACCAGCCATGAGAGGCAGGTACAGGTGGAACTTCGAGTTCCAGGCCAGCTTTGGATACATATTGAAACCCTGTCTCAGAACAAAAACAACAAAAGATTGATTGGATAAATGGCTCATGGGTTAAGAGTGCTTACTTCCTTGTTTATTTTGTAGAGAGCCTGCATTGTTTCACACCTGAGGCAACTGATAACCAACTGTAACTCCAGCATCATGGAATTCAACACTCTTCTCTGGACTCAGGACCACATATACATAGAGACATATACATAGTTTTTAAAAAATAATAAATCTTTTTAAAAAATCTTTTGGTATATAAATCAGTTAAGTTATGCAAATTTTGAGTCTCTAGCTTTTAAAATCAAAATGAAGGTTTTGAAATATTCTGATTTGAAATGTTATGTAATTTATGATTATAAGATACCTCTTACTTTCATTTTTTTGTTTGTTTGTTTTGGAACAGTTAATCAGAAATTTCCTTGGGATTTTAGAATTTTTCACTACAGATTATATGCATTTTCAGCTCTAAAATATTTTCTTGTTGCAGTCAGATTACAGGACCCAAGAAATATAAATTAGTAATTTATTGTCCTTCACACAATATGTGTTTACAGCCTTCAAAATTTTTTAAGGTACTGAAAAATTTGGAGATTTTTTATTTTCAAAAGTGATTCTCAAAGATATTTAATGGTTTAGTAATATGTGTTAGAATTATAAATAAAATGATTTCTAATGTGTATTTTTATAAAATATTTTTATAAAGCTGAAAGTATTTGCAAGTTTGTCTTCTGGTCAGGTTCTTGATTCACACAGGCTGCATATGTATACTCTGGCTAATAAATTATCTAAAATTGTAAATGCTTCCTTACCACCATTCATGTACATGAGCTATAAACACAGTGGCTATCTGTAGTTCCAGGAACATGATTTGGAACATGAAGAGAGGCTGAGGGCTGGACTTGGAACTTGCTCATGATGCAGCAGTATGTGACCACTGTGGATGGAAGGGAAGGAAGGATTTGTCCAGCTTCCTTCAGTTTTTCCTGTCATCAAAGAAGTGTGAGTTCCTGTTTACAGCGCGACAAATGTTACTTTCTGTTTTCAGTCCAAGAGACTGGCAGCTTTTCTCAGGAGCCAGAGCCCTAGTCCTAAAGAGGGCCTTTGTTAACTCAGGGAAAGACTGGGAATTTCCTTCTGTGTATTGTATGGCTTCCTGAAGAGCAGGCTCAGAACAGTGACTTCAAATGAATCTATCCTCAGAGAATAAAGGAACGCATTTATCTCATTATCTCTACCTATGATGTGTACATTTTTTCCCAGTCTCTAACTGGCTTTTTCTTCTAGACTGCATTTCTACTGCAAATACATATATATTTACTTTGAGGACATAGTAGGAAAATCCCATTGAGTAATCACCTTTTCAGATAATTAACATGGCAGCTTGGAAACAAACACTTATTAGCCAATATGGGTTACTCTCTTAGGTTTCTGGTTAACGTGCTTATTAATTAGGCTATTTATTTTCCTTTGAAATAGATACTGAAACATACTTGTATTTTTTCTCTTTAAAAATATATCCAATTCCCCTAAATAAAAGTTGAACTGTTTTATTCTTTTAAGAATGCTAAGAATTGAAACAATTTCTCTACATTCAATCAACCACCTGAGAGGAAAGATTGAAGACAGTTAATTATTCCTACAGGTGCTCTACTTGGAGTGGCCATTGATTTGGGTTTTAAAATTTGGTTGGCCCTGCGTTTTCCTAGCTGTTCTCTCCCATTTAGAACCTTCAGCTACAAATGAAAGTATCCTCTTTGGGTGGTGTTTATAAACCATATAGAGGACTGACTGAGCTGAACTGGGAAGCAGATCTCTCTTGGAGAGATTTGCATTTTCCATACTCAAAAGACGCGCAGGCCAGGCTCCTTGGGTTGCTTAGTCATAGAGGCATGACATTTGAAAAGTTTCTTCTGGTTGTTTCTACCAGAGCGTTGATACAAAGGAACAAGGACGGTCTTTATTCCTTTTTCCTTCCTTGTTTTTATTTGTGGGCTGGTGGTTTTCTGCATTGGTCAGGTTTGATTCCTGTCTCTTTCTCTTGTATGAGTCTGTTTTTCAAACAGATTCCCTCTACACTTGCACACGTTCTCATGAACTTCTTTCACTTCTAGATGTAGGATTCCTTATGTGTCTTTAGTTATCCCACTGCTTTTCTAATAACTTGAAAACTCTGGAATATATGTGACAAGATGGGCATGTTGGTGTGTGCTTGTAATTCCAGTGCTCTGGAGGACACATGAATACTCCTCTGATTAGGAAGATGACAAACTATCCCTATTTCACAAGAAACCCAGGCTGATGGTGCTTGAAGCACAATGTCTAAGGTTAATGTCTAACCTCCAAATGCCCTTGGAGGTCACACAAACACAGACACACACCTATTTTTATCTCTAATAGCTATAAAAGTGTTTATATTTGTACAGTGTCCCAGACTGTAGACATATACCTAGAAAGAATCAGAGACATTTCTAGGCTGTCCTGATGTCCAGCTAAGACAAGATGGTACAGTAGCATTGAAGGTCTAGGTAGGGAAAGCTTCTTTGCCTCCTAGCCAAAAGAGTGAAAACCACCCCTACTTAGAGAGATGACATTGTCTTCCCACTTGAGAGTCAATCCAGTTGAGCAGGTCAATTACCCTGCCAAAGGAATGTAGTTTCACTAAGGAGAAAGAATAAATTATTATTTCTTTAATAAGACAATATACTATTCCATCATAAATTTTCCACATCCTAGCATAGGCTTTAGGATGTGCATGGGTTCTGGTGTGTCTCTCCATTTTTCTGAGTCCTGAATCAAAAAGGAAAAACTTCACCTTTTTTTTTTTCCTCTGCCTTCTGTTAAGGTTCTGGTCAGAGTACTTTGAGCATTTTTTGTTTCTTTACTCAAATTCTCCCCTCCACAACACATGTCTAATCATGTGGCTGACCACTATGCCTAACTCAAACAGCTTGGTCTTTTCTCCTCTCTCTCTCTCTTCCTAAGCACCTAACTATGATAATACATTTTCTAAACGTCATCCTCTGTAGTCCCTGAATTTCATTCTTTAAATTCATGATTCAGGCAACTCTAAAGCCATTTGTTCAAGCAGTTTTGATGGCCATTGAACTTCTGGGATATTCAGAGAAACCTCTAGTCTTTACTAAAACTGAGAGCTTTCTATTTTGATTTTGATTTTATCTTGCTACCAGTGGAGTCAGAGCGAGAGAAATACAAGGTTCTTGCAAAGTATGTACATCCATCATGAAACCAGTCATATGACCTATTGTAGAACAACAAAAAAAAAATCAGCTTTTCACATGTACCTTCTGAGGAAAAAATATATTTTGTGCAAATGACTTTTACTTCTCTTGAAACTACTGTATAATTTTTCTAACTTAAACTTAAGGAATAAGATATGTATTATGGCCTAAAGCATATTAAAAAAAACAGTCAAATTTCTGTAAGGCTGGAAGGGCAAGGAATGACAAGGTGACAGGAATGTGATTTTCTGTGCACTTTGTAGAGATGTTCTTAACAACAGAGGAAAGACTTAAGTTTGATTCCAGTGCTTAAGTTTGGGTTGTGTACATTTGGGACTTTATAATTCAGAGTCAGGGCTGAGTTATTTAAATTTTTGAAGCAATGTTACAGGAGCTTCAGTTGCATTTTTTAAGACCCTAATGGGATGATGAAGCTACAAACACCTCAGTGATCTGGCGCAGCTCAAGTTGGAGTCTATGGTCCTTCTGTGTAAGACAGCACACAAAGACTCCTGTGGGCCGGGCGATGGTGGCACATGCCTTTAATCCCAGCACTCGGTAGGCAGAGACAGGTGGATCTCTGTGAGTTTGAGACCAGCCTGGTCTACAGAGCTAGTTCCAGGACAGGCTCCAAAGCCACAGAGAAACCCTGTCTCGAAAAACCAAAAAAAAAAAAAAAAAAAAAAAAAAAAGACTCCTCCTGTGGATAATTCAGGGATAAGGGTTGCTTGCAATTTAAAGGAGAGACAAGGCTTCATCCTGTACTGGTTAGAGGAACAGTGAGGGTGATTCTCTAATTGAAGAGATCTATTTACCATCTCATGTGTTTGCATGATGCCGTACATACTTATGCTTAAAATGATGGGATGTACAGTCTGTGCTTGTGAGATGGCCTAAAGTTGAATAGCAGCCCATATGTCAATCAGGGTACCCACCCCTCTTTCCTCTTCTGGAGACAGGCTCTTCCCTCTGCTTAAACTCATAAGTAGAATCCTCAAAAGGAATTTCTGGTGTTTGCCCAGGCACATTTTACGTTTTACACTTTTCTCTCACTTTTAGTGAAACTGTATTTTCATTCCTCCTCCTTTGTGTCTTATTTATGTCGTTGTTATGTTATGTTATTACCACAGAATATCCCAGGAGTATGTCCAGTCATGGCAAGTCTCGGCTACTCTTCTGAATACAAAGTAACAAAGTAAGGAACTAAGTTCTAACAACCTGAAGCAAAATGCGGTAAAGAAATCAGATTTTTTTGTCTGCTTCTATTCTTGTTCTCTCATTTTTATTTTGTTATTAATAGATAAGATGTATCAAAATAAATAGTTCAGAGACTTCAACATCCACTGCCCCTGGGGCTCCATATTTCTTCCTACAACACTGGAAAAACAGTTCAGTTTTACCTGAGGCCAGGCTGGCTCTCGAGACACCAGATAAGACTCTGTCCACCATCAACTAATATTCCTTAAAGCCTGTCCAACATCTCACAACAACACCCCCTGCCTTGGGATTTCTACTCCAGCTCACAGGCCTGGCAGCTTTATTGGAGACCAGGCTGATCATCCAGACCCCACATAAAACACTGACCACCCCCTGATAACAGTTTTCAAAGCCTGCCCAATAACCATAGACTGCACCCCTCCCCCAGGCTTCATATTCTGGCCTAAAACTTTAGAAGAAGGTTTCATCTTTACCAGAGGCCAGGCCACATCTAGGGACCCAGAGCCCCAAAACTCCAGTGGGGACCCCCAACTGGAAATGAAGACTCATTAGTTACCAGAATCCTTGGCGACTAAGACCAGAAGACCAGAGAGTAAACAGAAACCAAGGAACACACCCATTCAGTAAAGAGAGTTGCAGGGATCAATAGCTATACCCAACCATCCCAAATCCAGATGTCTAAATGCAGTGTAAGAACACAGTCAATAACAGAAAGGATAATATAATACCACCAGAACTTAGCTGTTTAACAGCAAGACCTGACCCTTCCAATGCAGCAGAACCACAAGAAAATAAACTTAAAAATAACTTTAAGATGATAGAATTCCTTAAATAAAAAATGAAAAAGAGTCCCTTAAAGAACTTGAGGAAAAGACAAAGATGAAATAAAAGGAAATCAATAAATTCTCTGAGAAATGCAAAAAAACGTAAAGAAAAAATAAACAGAAAGATGAAGGAAATGATTCATGACCTGAAATAGAAACAATAAAGAAAGTACACAGAGAGGAAATTCTGGAAATAGAAAGTCTGGGTAAGAAAACAGTAACTACATAAACAAATGTCATTGAAAATTATGGTTAAATCTTGACTGTAGTAGTCTGTGAAGCTGCATTATCTTAGCCAGTGGTCTTGAACCTGTTATGAATGTTGGATCACTTGGATCATTGCTCCCATGGAGACTGTTCAGGTGGTCTTCCTTGTTCAAATCATATAAACTTGGAAGAAATCTACATCTTTTTACCTTCTGTAGAAACAAAAATAGAACTTCTTTTTCAAAGCAACATATCTTTAGACCCAAATTCTGAAGTTAAGCTACCTATATGTTGGTTTAGCTTAGCAGTTCCTACAGTCAAAGGTCTCTCTGCAGTAATTCATAAACAGTCAAAAAATAAAAGAAAACACTATAGTATACATAGTCCAGACTGTGTATTTTCCATCTTTACTTGGCTTCTTATAATTTTTATCTTATTTTATTATCTTTAAATTACTCTTTTAATCTAGGATTCTGTTTATTCTTTATCATTTCTCTCCCAAGCCTATGCATATTCATCAAGAGCACTTTGACCACTTAGAGGCCATTATGTCTAAATCTGTCTTTACTGTGTATCTATATTGTTTTTTATTATATAATATGTGTCTTAAACCTGCTATGTCAGCTTAGTGAATGCTGCTAGTGCATGGAGGTTGGTTTTTGCCACATGGTTCTCTGAGCATCTGAGTTCATGGGAGAGGTATCAATGAGATGCAAGCTGAGCGACCCAACTCTGGGAAGTTTCTAGATCCATGCTGCCATGCTGCCACCAATTTGTGCGTCACTAGCTCCCAATTTGTCTTCCCTCACCATAATAAGTAAAAATAATAATTAAAACACTCACCATAATAATTAAATTCAATCAAATATAGTAATCAAAGAAAGAATATTAAAGCTGCAAAAGAAAAAGGCCAAGAAACATATAAAGGTAGATCTATCAGAATTATACCAGATTTCTCAATGGAGATTCTAAAAGCCAGAAGGATCTGAAAAGACATCTTACAGACCCTAAAAGACCGTGGATGCCATCCCAGATTATTATATCCAGCAAAACTTTTATCACAATAGATGGAAAAAATATATTTCATGATAAAGCCAAATTTAAAAATTTCTATCTACAAATCCAGCCCTACAGAAGGTACTAGAAGGAAAACTCCAACCCAAGGAAGTTAGCTACACCCATGAGAATACAAGTAATAAATAATCTCATACCAGTAAGGCCCAAAGAAAGAACACACACACACACACACACACAAACACACACACACACACACACACACACACACACACACACAATCACCAGAGAAAAATAACAGAAATTAGCAATCATGGAACATTACTATCTCTCAATATCAATGGACTCAATTCACCAATAATAAAAAGTTACAGGAAAGTAGAATGCTCAGGAAAACAGGATCAGTTCTTGTGCTTTTTATAAGAAACACACCTCAACATCAAAGATAAACATTTCCCCCAGAGTAAAGAGTTAGAAAGAGGTTTTCCAATCAAATGAGCAAAAGAAGCAATATGGTAGAACTATCCTATTATCTAACAAAAATAAAAATTCATCAAAAGAGATAAAGAAGGACATTTCATACCCATCAAAGAAAAAAGTCACCAAGATGATATTTCAGATATGAATGTCTATGCTCCAAAACAAAGACACCCATGTATGTAAAGGAAGCAAAACTACATCTTAAATCATACATCAAACCTCACACAATAATACTGGGAGACATCAATACCCACTTTTACCAACAGACAAAGTCATTGCTATAGAAACTAAACAGAGAAATAAGGGAAAAAAACAGACATCATGAATTTGATGGATCTAACAGATATCTAAAGAACATTTCCACAACACATAACAAAGAATATACTTTATGTAGCCTTCTTCAAAATTGACCATGTACTTATTCATAAAGTAAGTCTCAATAGATACAAAAAATTGAAATATCCCTCTGTGTTTTATCAGATCACCAAAAGTTAAAGCTGGAGTTTAACAACAACAAAAACTACAGAAAGCCTACAAAACTAATGGAAACTGAACAACTCTCAATTTAATGACCACTGAGTCAAGGAAAAAATAAAGAAATTAAAACTTTCTAGAATTTAATGAAAATGAATACACACATACCCCAACTTATAGGACACACTGAAAGAGTGCTAAGTGGAAAATTTATGTCATTACATTCCTGCATAAAGAATTTGGTCAAATCTCATACTAGCAGCTTAACAGCACATTTTAAAATTCATACAAAAAGAAGGAAACACACCCAAGAGGAGTAAATGGCAGAAAATAATAATGCAGGGCTCAAATCAATAAAATAGAAACAAAGAGAACAATATAAAGCATCTGAAAAAAGAGTTGTTATTTTGAGAAAATAAACAAGCTAGACAAAGCCTTACACAAACCAACTAAAAGGCAGAGAGAGAATATTAAAATTAACAAAATGAGAAATAAAAAGAGGAATATAACAACAGGTACTATGGAAATCCAGAGAATTTTTTAGTCATACTTGAAAACCTATACTCTATAAATTTAGAAAATCTAATTGAAATTGGTATTTTTCGTGATAGATTCCACTTGCCAAAATTAAGTCAATATCAGATAAACAATTCAGTAGACCCATAATCGCTAAGGATATAGAATCAGTCATTAAAGATCTCCAACAAAAAAACTTTAGGGTCAGAGAGTTTCAGTGTAGAATTCTACCAGACTTTCAAAGAAGAACAAATACCAGTATTCCTCAAATTATTACACAAAATAGAAACAGAAGGAACCTTGCCAAATTCATGTTATAAGGCCATAGTCACACTGATACTTAAACCACACAAAAGTTCTACAAAGAACAAAATTTACAGACCAATTTTCCTCATGAATATTAATGCAGAATACTCCATAATATACTCACAAACTGAATCCAGGAACATATCAAAAAATCATCCACCATGGTCAAGTTGGCTTCATTCCCAAGATGCAGGGATAGGTCTACATATAAAAACCTGTCTACCATATAAACAAACAATTAATTTATTGGACCTCACAGAACTGAAAAACTTCCATAAGTCAAAGGACACTGTCAGTAGGACAAAACAGCAGACTACAGAATGGGAAAAAAAAAATTCTTCACCAACTCCATATCCAACAGAAACTAATTTGCAAAATATATAAAGAACTTAAGAAACTAGATATAAAAAATCCCAAATAATGCAATTACAAAATAGAGTACAAATCTGAACAGATAATTCTCAACAGAGTACTCTCAAATGACTAAGAAATATAAGAGTATTCAACATTCCCCACCAGGGAAATGCAAATCAAAACTACCTTGAGATTCCATGTTACACCTGTAAGAACGGCCAAGATCAAAACCACAAATGACAGCCTATGCTGGAGAGGATTTGGAGCAAAGGGAGTGCTAACTTTTACAGTCACTTTGGAAATCAATATGGCAATTGCTCACAAAATTGGGACTCAACCAGAAGACCCATCTTGGATATACACTCTGAAGACCCACTCTCAGGTATACACTCAAAGGATGCTTAATGTGTTAAAAAACACAAAGATATTTCTTCAACTGTTTTCACAGCCTCTTTATTTATAATAGCCAGAACTTGGAAACAATCTAGATGTACCTCAACTGAAGAATAAATTTTCAAAAGTGGTACATTTATAAAAGGGCGTATTACTCAGCTATTAAAAAACAATGACATCATAAAATTTGAGGGCAAATAGATGGAAATAGAAAATATCTTTCTGAGTGAAGTAACACAGATCCAGAAAGACAAACATAATATATACAAACATATAAGTATTATTAGCTGAAAGTAAAAGATAACCATGCTAAAATCCACAGACCCAGAAATAACAAGGAGGGCTCTAGAGTGATCCTCAGATTTCACTGAGAATGGGAAATAGAAGAAATCTCATGGGCAGGCTGGAGTAGGTAGGGATAGGATCGTGAGAGATCAGGTTGGTTGTAGGTGGACGGGGAGACTACTGAAAGATGACTGAAAATGTCAGAATTTTATAATTTAATTTTTTTTTGGTTCCGTAATCCTTTTTTTAATTTATTTATTTATTAAGGATTACTGCCTCCTCCCCGCAACCGCTTCCCATTTCCCTCCCCCTCCCCTGATCAAGTCCCCCTCCCTCATCTGCTAGAAGAGCAATCAGGGTTCCCTGACCTGTGGGAAGCCCAAGGACCACCCACCTCTATCCAGGTCTTCTAAGGTGAGCATCCAAACTGCCTAGGCTCCCCCAAAGCCAGTATGTGCAGTAGGATCAAAAAACCCACTGCGGGAAAAAAAATAATAATTTAATTTTTTTAAAGGTATTTTTTTCTTTTCTTATCCTTTTGCTTATTGCCTTAAAATAACCATGAAAAATACCCCAAATTATCTTTAAATTATTATTTTTATTATGTAAAGCAATTTTCAAATTTAAGTATATATACAATTTGATCATATTCTTCTCCTCTTCAAGTTCTCCCAGATCTTCTTCTCCTCCCTATTCACCTCAATTTAGTTTCTACTAAATATCCAAGCAAAAAACCCAATACAACAACTAACCCAAGGAAAAAAAAAACCCATCCAAGCAAAATAACCTCCCACAAAACTATAATCAAATAAAAGCACACACACACACACACACACACATATTGTAGAATTCATTACATGTTGGTCAACTCACCTTGAACATGAATCCTGTTCTGGAGTGGATGATACACCCAGTGTTACTATACTGAAGAATACTGATTCTCCCTCTTTCAGCTTCTAAGTGAGAGTTCAGTTGTTAAACTTTACACTAGTGTCTAGGTTTTTACTCATTCATTCATTCATTCATTCACCAACTTAATACATTTTCAAATTATAACAGAATAAAATATAATAAGATAAAACAAAAAACTATCACATCAAAGTTGGACAAGACAAACCAACAGAAAGAAATGAGGTCAAGAGAAGGTACAGAAACTAGAGGCCCACTCATTCGCCACTCAGGAATCCCATAAAACCACCTCACTGGAAGTCATAATGTAAACACCAAGAACCTGGTGCAGATCTCTGTAGGGTGTGTGTGTGTGTGTGTGTGTGTGTGTGTGTGTTCCTTCACTCTCTGTGAGTTCATGTGAGCTTTGCCTAGGTTGATTTAGAGACCCCTTGTTTTCTTGGTACTCTCCCTCACTTCTAGCTCCTTATCTCCTTCTGTCTCCTTATCTGCAGTGTTCCCTGAGCTCTAAAAGGAAAGACTTGATGTTTATATTCCATTTAGGACTGAATGTTAGAAGATCTCTCATGTGCTGTGAGATGTCTGGTTGTGGGTGATTATATTTGCTCCCATCTGTTTCAGGAGGAACATTTGCTTATGTGGCTAAACAAGGTACTAATCAGTGAGTATAGAATATTATTTGAAGTTATTTTATCGTTACATTTTTTCTTTTTATCTTTCTCTTTCTTTTTTTCCTTCTTTAAAACAAAATTATTTGTTTTTACCTTGGATTCATTGACTATCTAGTCCCAGGTTCTTGGATCTTTGGGTAGACTGATTCCTGGTCTTTTGAGGAATCACCATATTGATGTGTATATTGGCTATACAAGTTAGCACTACCACCAGGAATACATGAAGGTTTCTCTTACTTTACATCCTCCCTCGCGTAAGTTCTCACTTTCTTTTTTATCTTATCCATTCTGACAGGTATAAGATGAAATCTCAAAATAGCTTTGATTTGCATTTTCTCTTTGGCTAAGGCTGTTTAATATTTCTTTAATGTTTCAGTTTCCGCTACTAAGAACTCTCTATTTAGATCTGTGCACCATTTTTAATTGGGTTATTTGTTTTCTTTATGTCTAGTTCCTCACATTCTTTCTGTATTTTGGATACTAATTCTCTATTAAATGTATGTTTGGTAAAAGTCTTTTCCTATTCTGCAGGCTGTTACTTTGAATGACAGTGTCTTTGCTGTGATGAAATATTTCAGTTTCATGAAATCACACTTACTAATTGAATCTCTTATTGACTATGCTAATGCTTCAAAAAGTCTTCCCTTGAGTCAATGAATTCAAGGTTATTCCCCACTTTTCTTTCAATCAGGTTCAGTATATCTGGTTTTATGTTGAGGTCTTTGATCTATTTGCAATTAATTTTGCGTAGAATGATAAGTAAGAATCGATTTGCAGACATGCAATTTGGCTACAAGCATTTATTGAAGATGCTGTACTTTTTCCAGTGTGTATTTCTGACCCCTTAATAAAAAAAGAGGTTTCCATAAATGCATGGATTTATGTCTGGGTTTTCAGTTCCATTCCATTGAGCATTATGTGCATTTTATGATAATAAAATGCTTTATTTATCACTATAGTTTTATAGTTCAACTTGAAATCATGGATAGTGATACCTCCAGCAGTTCTTTTATGTTCATGATTGTTTTTGTATTCATTATGAAACTGAAATAGTCCTTTTAGGATCTGGGAAGAATAGTGTTAATTTTTTTAAATTGACTCTTAGATAATTTTGGTAGGATGGCTATTTTTACTACATGTCTCATTTGGGTTTTCTATTGCTGTGAAGAGACACCATGACCATAGCAATTCATATAAAGGAAAAACAATTAATTATAGTGATTTACATTTTCATAGGTACAGTTTATTGTTATTATTATGAGACACAGTGGCATGCGGGCAGAGATGGTCCTGGAGCTGAGAGTTCCATATTTTGTTTTTTTTTTGTTTATTTTATTTTTTAGTTGTTGAAAAAAAAATTTCCGCCTCCTCCCCATTTCCCATTTCCCTCCCCCTCCTCCCACACATTGCCCCCTCCTCCAACTCCTCTCCCCCTCTCTTCCTCTCCCCCACTCCATCCCCCCCTCCCTCTCGAGAATGAAGAGCAGTCCAGATTCCCTGCCCTGCGGGAAGTCCAAGGTCCTCCCACTTCTATCCAGGTCCAGGAGGGTGAGCATCCAAACAGGCTAGGCTCCCACAAAGCCAGTTCATGTATTAGGCTCGAAACCTAGTGCCATTGTCCTTGGCTTTTCAACAGCCTTCATTGTCCAGCCATGTTCAGAAAGTTCAGTTTCATCCCATGCTTATTCAGTCCCAGTCCCGCTGGCCTTGGTGAGCTCCCAATAGATCATTTCCACTGTCACAGTGGGTGGGTGCACCCCTCGTGGTCTTGACTTCCTTGCTCATGTTCTCCCTCCTTCTGCTTGCTCCTCATTTGGATCTTAAGAGCTCAGTCTGGTGCTCCAATTTGGGTCTCTGTCTCTATCTCGATCCATCGCCAGATGAAGGTTCTAAGGTGATAAGCAAGATATTCATCAGTATGGCTATAGGATAGAATCATTTCAGGTTCCCTCTCCTCAGTTGCCCAAGGTACTATCTGGGGACATCTCCCTGGACACCTGCGAGCCCCTCTAGAGTCAAGTCTCTTGCCAACCTTAAGGTGGCTTCCTTAATTAGGATATATATTTCTCTGCTCCCGTGTCCACCCTTCCTTTATCCCAACCACCCCATTCCCCCAAGCTCCCCCAATCCTCCCCTTCTCACGTTTCTCATCCCAATTCCCCTTAGCCCCATGCCACCTCACCCCCAAGTTCCCAGTTTTTGCCCGGCAATCTTGTCTACTTCCCATATCGAGAGTTCCATATTTTGATAGGCAGACAACAGGAAATGATCTGTGATACTGGTGGTGTCACGAGCATATATGAGACCTCAAAGCATGCCTCCACAAGTCATACTTCCTTTAAAAAGTTCATGCCTCCTAATAGTGCCACTCATTTTGGTTGTCATTTTTGTTCAAGCAACCACATTCCACTCCCAGGCCCCTAAAGGCTTGTAGTTTCATCGTAATGTAAATGCATTCAGTTTAACTTCAAAAGTCCCCATAGTCTATAGTAGTCACAAAATTATATAAAAGTCTAAAGTCTCTTCTGAGAGGCATGTAATTTCTTAACTTTAATTACCTGTAAAATTAAAATTCAAAAGCAGATTACATACTTCCAACATATAATGCCACAGGATATCTATTACCATTCCAAAATGTAGAAAAAGGAGCATAATGAGGAAATACTGTACCAAAGCAAGACCAAAATCTCACTGGGCGAACTCTAAATTCTGCACCTTTATGTCTAGTGTCAAAACACTCCAGCTCTCCAATACCTTTCAGCTTTACTGACTATAATCCACTGTTTTAACTTAGACTGGTCCATTTCCTGTTATTAGCTTTTCTTCACAGGTATCTCATGACTCTGGCATCTCCAACATCTTGATGTCTCCAAGGCAATCCAGGCTTCACCTTCATAGCTTCATATATTGACCTCTCTAGGACTCCATACAGAGACACCCATGACACTTGCTTGACCTCAGTACCTTTCCTTAGTCATGGAGGAAGGTAACATAACCCTGTTCTGTCCTTGACTCTAAAGGAAGAACCATGTAGCCAAAGCTGCCAAGTTCTGCTATTTTCTAAAGCTGGAAAGCAGCCCCCTCACTCAATCACATCTTCACCAACTTTCTGCTTCTGATGGATTCCTTCACCGCCCAGCTTTGATTGTCCTGAAACTAGGTCTTAGATCAAGCTTGCCTCAAAGTCAGAGATCCACCAGCCTCTGCCACTGGAATGCTAGGATTAAAAGTATGAGCCACCACATCCTGCCTTAAGCTTTTCTTCAATTTCTTTTCACAAGTTGGAAACTTAGCTGGGTAGGATCTTGCCCTGATGACACCATTTCCTTTATTCTATTTCTCAATCTGTTTTTTTCTTGAACATAGAACTTAGATCCATTCCACTTCAGGTACTCTTTTTTCTATCCTATAACAATACTGACAAATATCTTGCATATCACCATAGAACCTTCATCTGGTGATGGATGGAGATAGAGACAGAGACCCACACTGGAGCACTGGACTGAGCTCCCAAGGTCCCAATGAGGAGTAGAAGGAGGGTGATGAGCAAGGAAGTCAAGACCACGAGGGGTGCACCCACCCACTGAGACAGTGGGGCTGATCTATAGGGAGCTCACCAAGGCCAGCAGGAATGTGACTGAAAAAGCATGGGATAAAACCGGACTCTCAAATTTTAAATTTAAAGTTTTTTCTTGCTTTGCTTTCTCCTTTTCATTATATCAAAGACAGAGACTATACTATACTAGGCTGTTTTGAGATTTCTTCTGCCAATAGAATTGATCTAAATCTATTAACATCACACACAGTCTCTTTGAGCAAGGGCAAAAAGCAGATCTATTCTTTATCAAAATACCACAAGAATGATCTCTAGGAAGCATATTAAAATTCACCAGGCCTCCACAGTTAAAATCTTCCATGTTCCTACTAGTATGGCCCAATAAGCAGTAATTTAATTATTCTACTGCTTTCATGGCCCAAAGTACCAAAGTCTAAATTCCTCTAAACAAAAACGTGGTCAGGGCTATCCCAGAAATATTGCTGTCCCTTGTACCCACTTCTGTCTTAGGATTTCTGTTACTATAAGAGCCACTGTTACCATAGAAAATATTTATTTGGGGTAGTTTATAGTTTAAGAGGTTTAGTCTATTATCATCATCGAAGGACATGGCAGTCTAGAGAAGAAGCTGAGATTTTTACATCTTAGTCCACAGGCAACAGGAAGTGAAATGTGTCACTAGGTGTAGCTTGAGCATACAAGTCTTCAAAGCCCACCCCAACAGGGACACACTTCCTTCAAAAAGGCCGTGCCTACTTCTCCAATAAAACTATAACTCCTAATAGTGCCACATTCTATGGCAATCATTTTTTTCAAACCACCACAATAATGTAACAGAAGTCATGAACCAGACAAAAATCTCACTGCAATTAATATTTGCAAGTAAAGCTGTTTGGTCAAAGGGGTATACTGTGCTACTGCATAACACACTGTAATTTCTAATATTACTAGGATGAGCAAATATATAATGGAGAGGCAGGCAAGATGGAGGAGTGATGTAGGTTATTTTTCTTTGGGTGGGGATGCTACAGAGGTGGAAGACAGATATGGAAGGACTGAAAAATGAGCAGGATTGGTGTGTGTGATTTGAAATTCTCAAAGAATCATTAAATTTTTTGTTTTGTAATAGAGAGCAAGAAATATATGGAATTGTTTCATAGTAATTTTTATATTTCTCCATCACTTTTCCCTATACAATGATTTGTTTCTTCCTTCCTTCCTTTCTCTCTCTCTCTCTCTCTCTCTCTCTCTCTCTCTCTCTTCATTTCTTAGAAGAAGGGCAATACACAATTCACTTGGTGAGTTTGGAAAGCAGAACAAATCAGGTGCTCTCAAGTAGGTTTTTTCACATGCTATTGCCTGACCAGAGATAAGGTCATGGTAGTTGAAATGACTCTGTGCCATGATGCTGCAAGGTACAATTAGGCATCAGCTAGTGTGTGACTGTGTACTCAGCTGGTAGACGGAAAGGTCTAAAGTTCAGATTGTTTCAAGAACTCCTAATGAAGCCACAAGAGCTGTGTTCATCATGAGAGAAATACCAGCTCCTGTGGAGTCTCTTCCCTGTAAAGGACACTTCATTACATAGAGAAACTAACTTAATGTACTTTGAAAAAAGTTTGTAACATTCAATTTGAGAATCCTCTCCACACTTTTATTCACACTACATAGGGAAATTAGCTGAAATTATTTATCTTTGCTCATTTCTAAGTTTTATAGCACTAGTCTAAAACTAATTAGACTCCTGCAATTACATTCTGCATGCATTATTGTTTTAACTTGAGTGGATTTACTCAACAAGCACCTTCCTCTATATATAAGAGCATTTTTTTAAATGTCAAATTAATTCACTTTTGTGTGTCTGACAGGTACTTGGGAAAGAAGAAAAGGCAGCCAGCCATGTGGTGTAAACACACAAACAGTCATGATTCATTACTTAGATTGGAAAGCTTCTAGGTTGTTCAAGTGAGTAGCCAGAACAGGATTCACAGAGATGACCTTCCTTCCAAACTCTCGACCTGGCAAGTTGAGTACTCTTAGGGCAAACTCAAGTTCACTTTTAATCTACCAGCTCAAAGTTTGTAGGCACCCCCTCTCCTTAGAAAATCTCAAAAAAGTTGTGTGTGTGTGTGTGTGTGTGTGTGTGTGTGTGAGAGAGAGAGAGAGAGAGAGAGAGAGAGAGAGAGAGAGAGAACTCAATACAAAATTCTCTTTTGGAATTCCAAAATGTGATTGTTGTCTTTGTAATTATGGATTCTATGTCTAGTACTATATGCTAAAGTTGGTTGGTATCTTTTTATATCGAGGGTCCACAGTTATATGAGAGTTATATAACTGTCTAAAGCTCTAGAGCAAATGCTTTCTTTCTCTGCTGTTGATCTCTTGGCCATTGCCTTTGTTGTTGCTATGGCAAATTGTCATATGCATGTCATGGATTCCAGTGTGTTTTGTTTCCCATCTACACTGGGCTTTAAATTAAAGACCAAATACCTTCATTGAAGTTTTTGTAGGATTTGTCTCAGCTCCCTAGTGATGAAGGTTTTTTCTGAAGGATTTGTGGCCCTACACATATTATTTTGCAACAGTGTATCTACCAGGCAGATAATTATACTGAAAACCAGAAACCCTAGCCCTAAATGTTTTTTTTTTATTTTTATGCTCGCCCAGTATATATTTTCCACATTCTAAAAGAAATGGAAACAATAAACATTTTACAGTAATTGACTACAAGGGAATACTTTGCTATTCATGCTCAATTTGTATCAATAGGATAAGGCAAATTGCCAAGAGATACATAAGCATGGAGGGATTAACACTGGGATTTTTAATGAGATGGACAAGGAAATGCACAAAGGCATTGGCAGTGTTACATCTGTAGTCACAACCTACTCATCAATACTATTAGGCACAAGTAGAAAAAGGCTGCAATGACAAGCTGAAGCAGTTGCCCATTTGGAAAGGACAGGATTTTTCTTCCAGTCACTCATTTAGATCTTTGCATGGTTGCTGCATCAATGCACATAATCACTGAACACTGATTCTATGGACAAGCAGAGACAGATTAAATGAGAAGTGATAATTATTTATGCCTGGAAAGGGATTGGATGTCTGTCCATGCCAACAACATAGTAGTGGGAAGATGGGTGAGTGCTGAGGATGTCTCTCCCCATTGTTGTTGGATCAAGAGGATAATGATGTTGTGTAAGGATAGAGGAGTAAATATTCAGCTAGAAAATGTATGAATCCCATGTGAAGACTAATCATATTAGAGTTTTTGAATTTTTGAAATTTAAGAGACTCCTTTGTATGTAGTGGGTAGAATTCTTTTTGCTCACTAATATTCATAATTCTTGGATAGTATGCTCAATATAATTGTTTGCCTGGAGAACAGACAGAGCAAAGAAGTAAGGCAGGTGCCATTCTCTGATTGAGTTATAGTTATGGAGAAAGTGAACAGTTATGAAGATATAATTAAGAATGCCATATTGTTAACTTTAGCTAATTGAAATAAGAAAGAATGCTACGTGTTTTGTTCTTTGTTTTAGACAAGAAACTATGTTTCTTCTCCATAATTCAACCCTTAGGGAAAACCTCCTCTAAGTCCTGGTTCCAGGCTGTTGGTGGCTTTGCTGGGTGTGTTGTAGATTTTAGACAAGGAACTATATTTCTTCTTTATACATCAGGTCCTCAAAGAAAACCTTAAACTGGTGTGATCACAAACATTTTTCGTAGTGACTAAACAATAATAAGTGGATTTAGCAAGAAGCCATTAATAACCAGAACTGAGTCGATTATACATATCAAATCTATTTAATTTTTATGATGCATCATAATATAAATTACTCCTACAATATTTTCCATTCATTTTATGACATTTACTTAACTAATTTTCATAATTTCTAATTACTCATTTACTCTATCTACATGTGATCATTGTATCATAAGCATTCTGTAATTAAAAAGATTAGTGACTTCTGTTGAAACTTAGGTGATGGGAACATTTCATCCTGAGCTGGACTTTCTGTCTTGACAGATCAAATCTAGATAAAAATTTCCTCACTGTGTGAATGTCAATGTCCTAACATGCAATATTCTTTATCTTACCTCTCCAGTATCTTCTACTAACTTGACTATTCACTCATGTAAAAATATTCTCCCTTCCCCCACTTATCCAGGAAATGAATTAGACTTCTGAGAAATGATGCTGTCTTGAAGTTTTCTGACACTGGACAAAGAAGAAGACTATAGCAACTCTCAAATCTATTAGTATGAATTTTCTGGGTAAGTTATAAAGAAAAATAAGGTTTATTTTTGTTTTATTTCTGAACCAAGAGCTATAGGACCTTCATATGACCATAATAACCTTTTTTTTTTCTAGAAGAATTCTAAGATAGCTCAGGACATCTTATAGAAAGATGTGGTCATATGTGTAGTTTCTTGTCTCTCCCTTTTCTTATTAGGCTATGCTGGGCAGCCATAGAAACTGCATCAGATGGTAACTACATTTCAGTCACTAATTGTTGGAGGAGGAGCCACTTGTTGGTTCATGACTGCCCAAGCCCAGCTTAGACCTAAAATAATCACATAGACACTGTATTAATTAAATCATTGCTTGACCCATTAGCTCTAGCTTCTTTTTGGCTCTTACATATTAGTTAACCCATTTCTATTATTCTGTGTGTGGCCAAGTGATTATGGCTTACTGGCTAAAGTTCTGGTGTCTGTCTCCGAGGGCATTACATGGCATCTCTCTAACTCTGTCTTCCTCCTCCCATGCTATTGGCCAAGCCAGTTTCTTTATTCATTAACCAATAAAAACAATAGAAGGACCTCCTTCACCATTTCCCCTTTTTGTTTAAACAAAAAGAAAGGTATTAACTCTAACATAGTAAAATTACATATAACAAAACAGTTATCAAGCAAGAATTACAGTTACAATATTTATATCTATTTTATCTTATATCATAACTAAGGAAAATATATTATTCTTCAACTCCATCAAAGATTCCAGGAGGATATAATATTACTTAATTAAGCAGGAAGTGCATTGTAAGATACTTCCTAAAATCTAGAATTGATAGAGGCATCTCACTACCTGGACAGTCACCTAAAGTTCTTCTGTACCATTGGGGCATCCATCTTCAGCCTACAGGCCCATACTATCCAGCAGACATTTCCATGAAGCAGGAAGTATCAAAGAAAGTTCCACCTATAATGACAACTTGTCTGTCACATTTTTCTGTATCCTGCAAAATGTCTAGTAGACTCTTTCATGAAGCAGGAACCCCGAAGGATTATCTCACCTTAGGCAAGTTTAGCAGTATTTGTCTGCAGGTCCTGCATGTCCAGTTTATTAAGCACTCTAGGCAAGAAGTCTCTTGACAAATGGTCAATTAGCTCTATAAGGAGACTATTTAATGTCCATCATCCTCTTGAAGTAACTTGCTGCTTCCAAGAACAGATGTGCCTCACTGTCATAAAAAGTCTTAAGTTTTTAAACATTTTAAATGCCATATTCTGAAGGTCTCTGAGAGATTTGATGAATACCTATCTAACTGAAATATATCTCTATACATCTAGAAAATCTAACTAACATGATTACAAGATACCATTATAGATGATTATCCATTAACCTATATTTCTTAATATACATTACATTTAAATGAACTACACAATCACAATACCTTAATCAAGAGCAGAAATGTACACATGACAAGATTGTCCTTAAATTTGTATCAATAAACCAAGATCCATACCAATGCAAATCTCTATAGAATATTCCCCTATAAATGTAAAGAAGCATTTACAAACAATATTTGGAAATATGAGCATAGATTTGTTCAAACATCTTCCTGCTGTTTATTGGGTGACGTATTTTTGGGAATGTTTACAACAACCTCTCAGGGGGTCGTGGTCTATCAAAGCATCTTAGCCTGAAATGAATCCACAGGTTCTCATCCTCTGTGGAAACAAAAGAAGCACCTATTTTCCAAAGCAACATATCCTTAGACCAAAATTCTGAAGTCAAGATACCTTTACAATATACATGCTGGTTTAGCTTAGAAGCCCATACAATGAAATATCTCTCTGTACTTAGCTCCTACACAGTCAAAAAATTGAAAGAAAACACAATAATATACATAATCCAGACTCTCTGTGAATAGTCCATCTTTCTTTGGCTTTATGTTTTAATTCCTTTTAATCTATGACTGTACTCTGTCTCTTTAAAGACTTTTTAAAAACAATTTACTTCTTTTCCAACTCTCTTTACTCTTTTTCTTCTTTCTCCCACGCCTACATACAATTATCTAATACTATGACCCATTTAGAGTTCTTTATGTCTAAATCTGTCTTTATTGTTTTATCTGTTATTATTTGTTGTCTTGAAGAGCTTTGAAAATGGTAACCAGTTTGTTTGCAGCTGCTCTCGATGCTGGCTCCCACTCTCTCTACTTTTAAAATGGTGGACTTATCATTGCTGCCAGGTCTGGGGTTACCAGATAGAAGTTGTGCTCAATACTTTAACTCTGAGAATGAATACATACACTCTTTTTATCTGAGTAATAGCTAAATCTGCCAGGCAGAGAAGTGTGCTGTGTAAAAATATCTCTGCGCATGGCAGCAAGAATCTGCCATGCTTGTGCATGCCTCATAGACCTGATCTGGCCACCTGCGCAGGTGGGGAGATCTGAGCCATAGGCATGATCTCAGCTACTTTCTTCCAGACCCCTAGTGGGCACTCAAACACCTGGGCCCAAAACGCCATTTGAAGGTTTCATAGCTGGAGTTCATGCTGGCAGCATGGCCCATGAAGCCGTGTTTTAAAACCTCATGGCTTTTTTTCTGCTATGGTTAAATCAGGAAAACCTCTCTTAAAGGAGCCATGCCTCTGCTTGCTTCTCGCAAACAGAACACACCCAAGAAAATACTGCTACCAAAACCATGCTTAACTCTGTTATTTTGTGTCTAGGATTACTTGGGCATCAATTGGTTATATGGAGGGAGCCACTTGTTGGTCCCATGTTAGTCACCAATTTGTTGAAGGAGTGGGCTGCTTGTTGGTTCCCATCAGCCCAGCTAGCTTAGACCCAAAATAATCACACAGAAACTGTATTAATTAAATCACTACATGCCCCATTAGCTCTAGCTTTTTTTTTTTTTGACTAACTCTTACATATTAATTTAACCCTTTTCTATTATTCTGTGTATGGTCATTTGGCTGTGGCTTTCTGGCTTAAGTTCTAGCATCTGTCTCTGGTGGGGCTACATGCCATCTCTCTAACTCCGCCTTTCTCCTCCCATGCTATAGGCCAAACCAGTTTCTTTATTCATTAACCAATAAAAGCAACACATAAACAGAAGGACCTCCCACACCATCTAACCTTTATAGCTGAATTGATTGTTATCCTTTCAACATCTCACAAATTGCATTTCAATAAATAAACCCTTGTGGATCACATTACAACTGCCACAGGACCATCTTATCACTTAAAAGGAAACTGTCCTCGTGAGCAGAGAATGAGATTTGGAAAGATCTGTTAGTCATATCAATGGAAAACATGGAGTTTTCAAAAAAATAAAAGAAAGAAAGAAAAGAGTATAGGTTTTGGGCAGTTCCCTCGTGTAAGTATGAAGACATATTTTATGCACTCAGAATTGGGGTACACAGACACAGGAGGATTGCAAAGGCTTACTGGTCACCAGCCTCATTCCACACTCAATGAGAGATCCTATCTCAAGAGAATCAGGTAGAAAGTAATAGAGCATATACAGGATATCCTCATCCACCTTCCACATGCCCACACATTACCACATGCATTACTCTTACCACCACAAGCAAAACTTACACAAGTATTAAATATATTGCTAACTCACCATTGACCTAGAACTGAAGTATGAGGCAAAGGTTTATAAAAATAAGCTGAGGTCCTCTGAGGAAAATGTTATTTTAATATTCAGTGTTATATATCCACTCAAACTCTCTTATCAAATAAAATATTAATGCATGAATGACTTCTAATTTGGCAAAAAAGCATCTACTGCTTATGTAAGTCAGATATATTTCCTCCAGTGAATGCTTAATGGTCTCTGGAAAATGCTCTTTGTCCCTTAATTTAACATGAGTGTATATCAATTATTGTTACATAACTATAAAAAGACTTCAATGATGTTTTGCAGCATGGTCACATTCAATTTAATAAAACAGAACTCTGTTACTACAACTGCTTTTCTCCATCACCAATACAGAGACTTTCAGAAATCCCTAATGGCATATGTTGTTCACTTTTTCTTTCAAAGATAAGCGTATTGTCATGTTAGAAGAAGTTTACCTAGATACATAGAAAATAGGAAAAGAAAACTTGGGCTATTATGATTGCAATTAATGAATCTCTATTGAATAGCATCATGGTTGCTTTCTAACGCTTGGGCCTATTCTAGATTTATCTCTATTGCACTGTGAAACACTTTAACCAAAAGCAATGGAGGGGATGAAATATTTATTTGGCTTATATTTCCTTGTCACAGACTAATCCCGAGTAAAATGTATTCAGGGCAGGAACACAAGGAGGAATTTAAAGAAAAAATCGTCGAAGTTGCTTGCTATCTCACTTACCCACAGCAACATGTTTGACTAGCTTTATATAAGGATAGTGTCATTTATAACTGGCTGGGCCCTCCTATATAAGTTAACAATCAAGAGAATCACCCTCAAAACATGCCCATAGGCAAATCTATTGCAGGCAATCCATCAATTGAGGTTCCTCTTCTCAGATGGCTATAGGCCATATCAAGCCAGCAGTTTAACTAGGAATAGGACTTAAAAAGGTTTCCATGCATGAGAGAAACTATTGCTTATGAATAGAAGCTTCAAAGAAGCATGCTATTTTACACACAAAGCCAACTGAAAAATAGCACATTATTAAGTGTCGTAGGATTCCTCTTGCTGTGAAAAGACACTATGACCACTCCAACTCTTATAAAGAAAAACATTTAGTTGGCTTACATTTTCAGAGGTATCACCCATTATTATCATGCTGAAGAGCATGATAGCATACAGGCAGACATGGAACTACATCTTGATTTGCAGGCAACAGGAAGTGACCTGAAACACCGTGTATGACTTGAACATATATGAGACCTCAAAACCAGCTTCCACAGTGACACACTTACTCCAACCAGGCCATTCCTATTCCAAAAAGATCACACCTCCTAATAGTTTCACTCCCTTTGGGAAACTACCACATTTCCCTCCCTGGCCTCAAAGGATTGTAGTCATATCATTAGGCAAAAATGCATTCAGCCCAGCTTCAAAAGTCCCCATAGTCTCATATTAAGTTTCAATCTTACTTAAAAGTTCAAAGTCTCTTCTGAGAATTATAAAATCTCTTAACTCTAATCATCTGCAAAATAAAAATAAAAAGGTAGATTGTATATTCCAATATACAATGGCACAGTGTGTATATATATATATATATATATATATATATATATATATATCACATTGGTGTTCTAAAACACAAGGAAAGGAGCATAGTCAGGAAATACTGTACCAAATTATGTGGTTCTGTTAAGACAGGGAGTAGCCAGTTGGGGTTCTCAAGACCTTGACTGTCATAAAGATATCCATGGGTCTGCCTGGCAACTTGTGGCTCCTGGCAGGTGAGCCTCATTGTGATAAGGAAATATGTGGTGGAGAAATGGGAAATATCGAGAAGGAGAATGATTCATGTACCGTGGAAACACACAGAAAAGAAGAAATGAAGACAGTGAGGAATGGATAGATGTTGGAGGCCTGCTTGCTTCCTTGGGCCATAGTAAGTTGGTGAGGAGTAGTTGGTGGGAAGTCTGCTTGCCATCCATGACCATGGTAATATCCAGGCCAGGCTGCTGCCAAGAGCCATATCTGGGTCTGTGGTCCTACAATAACAAAGGTCTATGCTGATGTCTATGGCCTATGTTGCCACTGAGAATCATGCTGATTCCAGTGGTCTGACCACCTCCTGGGACCCTGTTTGGAGACCATGCTGCCACTGAGGCTGTTTTGATCTGGGTGACTACTTCTGGCACCTGGGGCTATGGTGGCAAATAGACCCAGACTGCTGAAGAGGAACATGCATGGGTCCATGGTCCTCCTGTAGCTAAGGTCTATGTTGATGTCTATGACCCATATTGCCACCAAAGACCACATGATACCTGGGGATTAGACCATTACCTGTGACCTTGTTGTTTTCCAGGGGCCATGCTGCTACCAGAGCCATCTTAATGTGAGTGGCCAGCACTACTACCTGAAGCTAGGGTGTTAACCAGGAAATTTGCTTCCTGTGGCCATATCTGGGCCAAGTCTGTGGCTCAGGTTGCCACTGGAGTCCACACAGAGGCCTGGTATCTGGGAGCCTGCAGATTCATTAAAGACTAGGGGCCAGGTTACAGCAGAAGCCATACAGATACGGGTGGCATATGCTGCCACTAGGGAACTGGTCATCCTTGACCAGTGTTCTCCTGAGAATCATGTCTGGGTCTGTGGCTCTATAGCAGCTAGGGTCTGGATTGATGTAATTGACTCCTGTTGCCCCCAGTGGCCATGAAGTTGGCCATGGTCTGATCACCATACTGAATCCAGATTGGTGTACAAGGGCCAGTATACATATAGACATGAGTGACCACCATATGTGCTGATATTCAATGTCATGGTGATATTTAGGCCAGCACAACAGCTGAGGGCCATGTCAGGGTCAATGACTCTACTGCATCCAGGGTTTTTGCTGATGGCTGAGATACCTGTTACCATTAAAATCCTTACAGACACCCATGATTGAGGGCCATGTTTTTATCTGCAGGCCATACTGTCTCCATGGGCCTGTGCTATCTGTACTACCTCCTGGGACGGTGGAGACATCTAGGCCCAACTGCTGCTGAGGACCATGTCTGGTTCTGTGATCCTATCATAGTTTGTGTCTGTGCTGAAGTCCAAGTACCCTATTGCCACCAAAGGGCACATAGCAATCCAGGGTTGGGACAATAATCTTAGGGCTTGGTGGTATCTAGTGGCCATTTGGTTGCCAGAACTATCCTGACTTGAGTAATCATTGCTCCCACCCAGAGCCAGGTTGCCATCTGGGCCAAAACTTCTATCAAGGGCCATGTCTGGGTCCATGGCCAAGCTGCAGCTGGGGTCTGTGTTGATGTCTGTGGTCCATGTCACCTCAGGAGGCCTTAGGAACCATGTGAGATAAAATCAGAGGGCAATGCTCTGCTGGTTCCACCTTTGGCTGTCCTTGAGAAAGCTTCCCTTGCCTCACACTAGATACTGTAGCAAGAAAACTGGCCCCTCCACTTGGGAGAAATGATCCCACTTCTCACCATAGGTGAGGGATAACCATCTCTGAGGGCATGGATATAGAGGAGCTGACTCCACAGCCCCCTCTCATGAGGCAGGTGACCCCGGTGGCCTGATCTGACCAACTCAGCAAACACGTAGACCTATGATTTGGTCTCAAGCAAGTCCACCCTAGTATCTATTCCATGTAGGACCTCATGGAGCTCATGAAGGGACTGATTCATCTGTGGAACAATACTCACAAAATTTCCAAGACTCAGGGTGACAACAGGATATCCCAGAGGAATTCTGGTAAGGATTCTGTAGTGATGAGGGGAGCAGGCCTGCTTTTCCTCCTCCTGCCCAACTCATGCATGGCTAGCTTTACACCTGAAATAATAACATGGAAACTATATTCATTTAAACACTGCCTGGCCCATTAGCTCTAGCCTCTTACTGGCTAACTCTCACATCTTGATTAACCCATTTCTATTAATGTGTATCGCCACTTGACTGTGGCTTACTGGCATGAGTCTAACCAACTTTCGTCTTGGGTAGGAGAAGCATGGCGTCTGTCTGACTCTGCTTTCTTCCTCCCAGAATTCTGTTCTGTCTACTCCACCCACCTAAGGGCTTGCCTATCAAAAGGGCAAGACAGTTTCTTTATTAACCAATGAAAGTAACACATAGACAGATGACCCTCCCACATCGGGATTCGAAGCTGATGGTATACCAGAAACCACAGATCTTGAACCAGATCAGTGGCTTATTGCAATGAAACTTTTCTAGTAAAGCTGATAGAACAAAACCCCAATGTCATCAGGATGAATGAAGAAGTGTTGGAGAGGAAGGAAAGAAGGATTAGCAAAGGGACATTTTATTGTTGCTGTTGTTATTTTTGTTTACTTGTTTGCTTACTTTGTTTTTTTTTTATTTTGGGGAGGTTTTTCAGGGATACAGGGAGATAAGCAAATTAGGTCCCATATTGTGAAACTCCCAAAGAATCAATAAAGGAGTTAAATAAAAAACAAAACAAAATGAAGCAAAACACACTCTTCAGATCTCCAATTCTCTCAGCTTTGTTGACTATAACTCTTTTTTCTCTTGGACTGCTTCCATGCCCTGTTAGAAGATGTTCTTAGCAGATATTCCCCAGTTCTGGCATCTCCACCATCTTGCAGTTTCCAAGGCAATCTAGGCTTTACCTTCAGAGCTTCATCAGTGGCCTCTCAAGGCTTCCACTCAGGGACACCCCTGATACCTTGGCAACTTTTCTTAGTCATGGGGGCAAATTTCATAGCTTTTTCTTATAGCATTGCCTCAGAATCACATGACCAAAGCTGTCAAATTCTGTCATTCACTGAGGTTGGGACATGGCACCCTTGTTCATCAGGTTTCCGCCCTTCACTGTTGTACTGAAACTGGATCTATAGATCAGACTGGCCTTGAACTTAGAGATCTATCTGCCTCTGCCTTCCCGGTGCTGGAATTAAAGGTGTGCACTACTACAACCTGCTCTATACTTTTCACAGGTTAGAAACTTAGCTACTAGGGATATTCATTGAGGTCACCCCTCAGTTTATTCCATTTCTTAATCTCTTTATCTCTATAAACACTAAATTTAGCTGTCTTCTAGTTTCTGATGTCCCTTTTCTCAATCTGTACATTTTGTATATTATTTGCTAAGCCTATTCATTTTCATAATAAATCATCAGAGTTACTACTAATAATGACAGAACAGAGACTATACTAGATTGTTTTGAGATTTCCTTTACCAGAAGAATTAATCCAAAATTCTCCACTTTAGTTTCATGCAGACTTTTTGGAGAAAGACAAAAATAGTCAAATTATTCACCAAAATATCAAAAGACCAGTTGTTGGGCCACATACTAACATTCCTTCTCTCTGAAGCCTCTTGATAACTATAGTTCAAGTCATTCTCAACACTGTCCTTTATGATCCTACCAGGAAGACCCATTAAGCTTGAAACATTCCACTGCTTTCCTAACCCAAAGTACCCAAGACCAAATTCCTCCAAACAAAAACATTGTAATACCTATCCCAACTTCCCATGAAACTTCAAAGCCTGCCTCCACAGTGACATACTTCTTCCAACAAGGCCACACACAATCTAATGGGGCCATAGCTCTTAACAGTGTCACTTCCTTTGGGGGCTATTTTCTTTGAAACCACTACATTAAGAAAACTTGCAACACTTGACAAAGACAGAAAGAGCAATATTAAATAACTTCTATTTTACCATGGAGATATTAAGAATAGAAAACAGAAGATGCCATGTGTACATTTGTTCTACATAAGATAATTTAGTGTACTAGAAAACGTTGTAGTAATCTCACAAGATAGATCCATAAAGTCTCACCAATTTGAATCTCTAAATATGACATGAATAAGGACAACATCCATAGATTTACCAAAGTAGACCAGGGAAACTCTATGAGTCTTCAACTCTACACAAAGAACTACAGGCAACAAAAGAAACAGTCATCCACTCGATTAGTTAACCAATACCAAATGGTCAAACCTAAAAACTTGCATACAAGTAACATTATGCAGATTGAGTGGGTTGTATATATATATATATATATATATATATATATATATATATATATATATGCATGTATATGCAAGCAACAACAATTAATGGAAAAAAGAGGCCATTAATCTGAAAGAGAGCAAAGAGATATATATGGGAGAGTTTAGAAGGAGGAAAGGAAAGGAGATAGTTATGCAAGCATACTGTAGTATTAAAAATAAAAGAGAAAAACTTATTAAATTATTCCCTAAGGTCCGTGAAGTCTAATGACATTATATTTATTAGAAATTCTAGTTACACTTGAAATATTTTTGTCACACAAATTCTGCTTGTTTTTATTAATGGAATTATACTCCAGTTTCATACATAATTTTACAATTATTGCAGAACAAATTTCTTCATTTAATTGGCTGCTCATAATATCTGACTGACTAAATTCCTTTTCCACATATATTCTTTAATTACTTATTCTTTAGTCTGTAGAAAAATGTACAAACTTATGCTGCTACAAAGTGAACATAATTGAATTATTTTTCTTTTCACTTGATAGAAATTTGAAACAAGCATTCCTCAGTAGAAATCTTAGTTCTTTATTTCCTGCATGCTAAAATTGAATTAGTATGAAGGAGAAACTATGAAGAGAAAAATACATAGAATAGGTTTAATTACAGGTTTATCAGAGGAAATAGTGGCATTTCAATAAATAAAGTGTTCCTAAAGATTAGAGAGTAAGTAAAACAGCCCCACTGGTCAGGCTTATAGACCAGGCAGTGGTAACATGCACCTTTAATGTCAGTAGCCACAATAATTGTCATAGAAACTGGACAGTGCATGTCTTTAATCCTAGTGGTACATGCTTTTAATCACAGAACTACAGAGGATTATAAAATGGGAGTAGACAGCACTCAGGCTCAGTCTCATTCTGAGGTTTCCTGGAAGCAGGATCACCATTTTAGGGCTGAGGTCAAGTTAGAGCCAGTGGCTGGCTGCTTTGTTTGTCCGATCTTCAGACTGAACTCCAATTTCTATCTCTGAAAATTTATTAATTGTGCTTCAGCCAAATATTTAGAAAATATTTTAAATAATAATTTTCATCTGTTTCCAGTAGGAGAATCATGGCAACTCCCTGATCCAGCTTCTTTCCCCCAGCATTCTGTTCTGCTTACTCTGCCTACCTAATTTTATGCCCTATTAAAGGGCCAAGGCAGTTTCTTTATTTAACCAATGAAACAACAGATAGAAAGATGACCCTCCTCTATCAAGGTAGAAAATATTAGTAATAAATCTATGTGCTAAGTACACACAGTGATTTTCCTGACTCCTCTTCTATGAGTTACTGTCTTGAAATTGTTACTATAACTATCATCTAAGACATAGAAATTTTTTTTCCAAAAATAATATGGGAGGAGATACTGCAAGGTAGATCAGTGGGTAAAGGTGCAGGCAGCCAAACTTGATTAGCTGAGTTCAGTCCCTGGAAGCAATATGATGGAAAGGCAGAGCTGACCCTGTAGGTTGTCTTCTGAACTCTACACATATCCCATAGTACTGTCACCACACACACACATGAACAAATATTATAAATGTAAAAAATTCTCTCTGCAACTCTGTAAATGCATAACATTTCCATATGAATTAGCTTGTGGAAAGAGTAAACATTAATATTCTAATAGCTACTTTTTATGGATACATTATTTTTGTATGTATGAATGATTTTAATATTTCTCAGTCCTTTTATATCATGTATTTCATGATATGAATTACTGCCAATTATCTTCAGTTTGTGAATAATTAATTTTTAGAGGCTTATGTTCTAGGTGAAGAGGCAAATTTTTGAAAGTAAATCTTAATTAGCTGCCTAGGCATTTCTAAATTTAACGTAAATACAAAAGCCTTTTTTAAAGCTGCCTTCTCCGTAAGAAATAGTCTGCTCAAACAAGATCTAAATATCGTTTCTAAGCATCAGAGCTACAGAACACTTAAACAGTCAGATTGCTTTTGGGTTTTGGGGCCAGAGTTCCAAAGCAGATCAGGGAAAGCCAGATGTCATCCTGTAAAAAAGATGGAGTCATGAGCAGTTGTAAAAGAATGGAATGGACCAAGGAGAGAAGAACCATGCCAGGTCATGAACTCATGATCGCATTTGTTCCATATTAATTTCCAGTTACAGTTAAGAGGGAACAATATTGTATTGACAAAATCTAGTCCATGCTAGTGTTACCCTCATAAATTCGAGAAAATATCCACCTCACTAGGTTTCCACATGCCCCCCAAGTGCCCTCCAATTCCAGTCATCTCTCCCCGTACTCTCTCCCTCTGCCCCTCTGTCTCCAGCCTGATACCTTCTATTTCCATTTGCTCCCAGTTTCCCTGAAAAATCTATTTTATTTTTCCCTTGCAGAGAGAACCATGTGTCCCTCCTTGTTAGCATTTCTGGGTTTGTGGATTATAGTGTGTTTTGCTGGGTATAGTAGTCTAGGCTGGTCTCTTAGAGTTTGCTGAGCAACTGTTATGACACTTCTAGCTTTTGGTGTATCAGATGTAATTATAATAGTCTGCATTTATTTGTTACGTGCTCTTTTTCCTTTGCAGCTTTTAATTTTTTTGTTTTTTTATGTTTATTTAGTGTTTTGACTATTATGCGATGAGGAGATTTTCTTTTCTGGTACAATCTATTTGGTGTTTTCTAAGCTTCTTGTACTTTTATAAGCATCTCCTTACTTATGTCAGGAAATTTTTCTTTTATGATTTTATTGAAAATATTTCCTGGGTCTTTGATTTGGGAATTCTTCTATTTCCTCTATTATTATTGTTGTTGTTAGATCTTTCTTTTCTTTTCATATTATCCAAGATTTCCTTGGTGGTTTATGTCAAGAATTTTCTAGACTTAACATTTTCTTTGACCAGTGTATCTATTTCTTCTGTAATATCTTCAACATGTGAGATTCTGACTTCCATCTTTTGTATTCTGTTGGTAGCATTTGCCTCTGTAGTTCCTTTTTGCTAACATAGACTTTTAATTTACAGAATTCACCCAGTAGTTTTTGGGTTCTTTATTGATTCTATTTTCACTTTCAGGTCTTGAACTATTTTCTTCTAATTTTTTTAGTTTCTTTAAAGAATTTATTCATTTCCTATATTTTTAATCTTTTCCTTGATTACTTTAAGGGACTTATTTATTTATTCTTTAAGAATATCTCTCATCTTCATAAAGTTAGCTTTGAGATATTTTCCTGTGCTTCAGCTGCTCTGGAATATTTAGGGCTTTTTCTAGCCCTGAATATATTGCCTTGGCTGTTGCTTATATTTTTAAGCTGATGTCTAGGCATATAGGTTTGGGGTAATGATAGGTCTTTGTGCTGTTTTCAGGGTTTGTCTCTGTGATGGGTGTTTTGTCCCAGTTTCTGTTTCCTCTCTGGTTTTCTGGCATTTGTGACCTGTATTTGAGAAGGAACTCTCCCCCTAGTGGTGGGCTGAGCTTCTGTTGGCCATAGTGGTCTCTTGATGATCTTGGAAACTTCACCTAATGTTGGGGACTGAAACATTCTGAAAAGAAGGGCGAAGTGGTTGGCATTAATGTAAGGGGTGGCAAGTAGTCTGTGAGTGATTAGTTCGCCTGGAGTTATGATGATTGGTGTGATCTCTAATCCAGCTAGAGTATCTGACTGAGCTGTAGCTTATACATAGCAAGGAGAAGAGGAGTGGGGATTTGCAACAGTTCAGGGAACTGTTGAGAGCATAGAAAAGGTTTTTGGGTGAGAAACATGCACGGTCTTTCGGCAGGCATAGCCTGTGTTTAGGCAGGGGTTGTCGGCCAATGTTGGGGACTGGGACAAATCAACAAGTTAGGCAGAGATAACTGAGGACTGGATTGCTTTGAAACTAGAGTGTGGGTAAGGTCCTCAGGCAGTTGACTAACAAGTCTTCTGGCAGCAATGGCCTGTGGTTGGGTGGTGCAATGCAGTTTTTTCCTATTGAGCATGTTTACTAAGATACTTTCTTTTTAATTTCAATTATTCCTGACAACATTTTAGACCCTTTTCCCTTTGATTATGTACTAAAATTATTTTTTTTATTATTTTCTTCCTTTGGTGCTAATTTAAAGCTGAAAGTACCATAAATTTGAGTAAGGCAGGAGATAGTTTTCTATGTGAGGTTACTTTTTCAGAGTCATACAAGTGTTCTGTGTCTTGCATAATAAGTCATCAGTGTAGGACCCAGAATGTAAGAAGAGTAGGCAGTACTTGGCAGCCTCTCATAAGACTTTTGAAAGATCATTCAGCACACAGGAAGAAAGCACCATTAAGGGACCAGTATAAGGTTTCACATACTTCTGAAACAATATTTTTGTGGGAAAAAGAAAATAATCACTTCAATTTTCTAAGAAATGTTTAATGACAGGCTCAGTGTGAAAATGAACTAGGGACCCATCTTTTAGCAAAAATAATTCCAGACATGGGTTTTCTTAAACAACTATATTGTTTCTCATAACCAGAAATAAAGGGATAGAGGGAACTTTTTGCAGTTTCTTGTCAAATTGTCTACCTGTGTTACTTCAAGTTTGTTGTAGCTTTTTGTTTGATTTTAATTTTTAGACTGACTTGCCTTATGATTTCAAGATGGCTACAGTATACACATGTATCCACTGTCCCCATACATATGAATTCAAGCATGATGAAAAGGGATCACTATTTCTAATTTTCTTTCTTTAGAAGAGTAAAGGGTTGTGTAGAAACTTCCATTTGACTTTTTCTTAAACCAATGTGTTGAATTGTAATCAGAGACTGCTCTCTTGTTTCCTGACTGCTTAGACATGAATAATCACACAGAAATTATATTACTTACAATACTGCTTGGCTATTTGCTTAGATATACTACTGGTTAACTCTTATATCTTGTATTAACCCATTTCTACTAATTTATGTATCACCAGAAGGCTGTGGTTTAGCAATAGGCATCTTCCTCCTTTGTCAGCTACATGGTGTCTCTCTGACTCCATATTCTTTTCTCCTCTATCTGCTTGGAATTCCCACCTTTCTTTATTCTGCACTGCCATAGGCCCAAAGCAAATTCTTTATTAACCAATGGTAATAAAACATATTCACATCATACAGAGGGGAATCCCACATTACTGCCACATTTCTGTCTAAAGGAAAAGGAAGGTTTTAATTTTCCCATAGTAATATTACAGAAAACAAAATAGTTATTAAGCAAGAATTATAGTTATGATATTTAGTTCAATTGCATTTGACAGATTAAAGAAAATACTCTACCATCTATTCTATCTTTGTGAGTCTAAAGTTTTATATTGAATCTGTCTTTTATAATTATGAAACTATCTTTCTTCAACTCCATCATGAAAAGAATATTACCTAAGTAAACAGAAAGTGCATTGTAAGTAACTTCCAAAACTCTAGAATTGACACAGACATTTCACTTTCTTTAAAGCTACTCAAAGTTCTTCATTAACGTTTTGACATCCATCTTCAGCCTACAGACCCATAGTATCTGGTAGACTTTTCCATGAAGCAGGAAATCTGAAGATCTCTCATGCCTTGTACTGGCAAAGTTCATCTATTGCTTTCTTCTGTGTCCTGCAAAATGTCTGGCAGTCCTCTCATAAAATGGGAACTTCAACAGTCCATCTTACTTTTTTTGCCAAGTTCAGCAGTCATTTTTCTGTGGGTCCTGCAATCCAGTTCATACAACTTTCAGTCTAGGAAAGAGCAGTTTCATGGCCAAATGGTAAACAAACTCCATTAGGAGCCTCTCAGATGTCTATCTTCCTCTTGAAGTAATTGGTACTGCCAGGAGCAGACATGGCTCAGCATCAAGAAAAGTCTAAGTTCTTCTCTAGGATCACTAATTATAGGCTCAATGTCCTTGGTTTATGGCTAGACACCAAATATGAGTGAGTACATACCATGTTCCTCTTTTTGTGGCTGGCTTACCTCACTCAGGATAGTGTTTTCTATTTCCATCCATTTAAAAAAATTTTCTTACTTCTTTTTTTTTATATTTATTTATTTATTATGTATGCAATATTCTGTCTGTGTGTATGCCTGCAGGCCAGAAGAGGGCACCAGATCTCAATACAGATGGTTGTGAGCCACCATGTGGTTGCTGGGAATTGAACTCAGGACCTTTGGGAGAGCAGGCAGTGCTCCTAACCTCTGAGCCATAATTAGTGATCCTAGAGAAGCTAAATAAGAAGAACCCAAAGAAAAACATATAGGCATCCTCCTGAATATTAACCTTCAGCAAGCGATGAAAGGAGACAGAGACAGAGACCCACATTGGAGCACAGGACTGAATTCTCAAGGTCCAAATCAGGAGCAGAAGGAGAGAGAGCATGAGCAAGGAACTCAGGACCATGAGGGGTGCACCCACACACTGAGACAATGGGGATGTTCTACTGGGAACTCACCAAGACCAGCTGGCCTGGGTCTGGAAAAGCCTGGGATAAAACCGGACTCTCTGAACATAACGGACAATGAGGACTACTGAGAACTCAAGAACAATGGCACTGGGTTTCTGATCCTACTGCACGTACTGGCTTTGTGGGAGCCTAGGCAGTTTGGATGCTCAACTTACTAGACCTGGATGGAGGTGGGGGGTTCCTTGGACTTCCCACAGGACAGGGAACCCTGATTGCTTTTCGGGCTGAGGGGGGGGGGGACTTAATTAGGGGAGGGGGAGGGAAATGGGAGGCGGTCGCTGGGAAGAGACAGAAATCTTTAATAAATAAATAAATTAAAAAAAAGAAAAAAAAGAAAAGTCTAAGTTCTTAAAACATTTTAAACCAATTATGAGTGAGTACATCCCATATTCATCTTTTTGGGTCTGGGACACCTCACTCAGGATAGTGTTTTCTATTTCCATCCATTTGCACGCAAAATTCGAGAAGTCATTGTTTTTTACCGCAGCATAGTACTCTAGCGTGTATATATTCCATACTTTCTTCATCCATTCTTCCATTGAAGGACATCTAGGTTGTTTCCAGGTTCTGGCTATTACAAATAATACTGCTATGAACATAGTTGAACAAATGCTTTTGTCATTTGATAGAGCATCTCTTGGGTATATTCCCAAGAGTGGTATTGCTGGGTCCAGGGGTAAGTTGATCCCGAATTTCCTGAGAAACCGAAACACTGACTTCCACAGTGGTTGCACAAGATTGCATTCCCACCAGCAATGGATGAGGGTACCCGTTCTTCCACAGTCTCTCCAGCAAAGGTTATCCTTGGTGTTTTTGAGTTTAGCCATTCTGACAGGTGTAAGATGATATCTCAAAGTTGTTTTGATTTGCATTTCCCTGATTGCTAAGGAAGTTGAGCACGACCTTAAGTGTCTTTTGGCCATTTGAAGTTCTTCTGTTGAGAATTCTCTGTTCAGTTCAGTGCCCCATTTTTTAATTGGGTTAATTAGCATTTTAAAGTCTAGTTTCTTGAGTTCTCTATATATTTTGGAGATCAGACCTTTGTCTGTTGTGGGGTTGGTGAAGATCTTCTCCCAGTCAGTAGGTTGCCTTTAGTCTACAATAGGTGAACCTAAAGAAGCTAAGGAAGAAGGTGAACCGAAGGAAAAACATATAGTTGTCCTCTTCGCTAAGGGAAGTAGACCAAATTTCCGGGGAGAAAATGGGATCTTGGGGGGTGGGGGTGGGATGGGGGTAAGGGGAGATGGGGAGAGAAAAGGTAGAAGGGAAGGAGGGGGGACCTGGGAAACGGGAGAATTGGGATAAAGGAAAGGTGGATAGGGGAGCACGGAACCACAATTCTTAGTTAAGGGAGCCACTTTAGGGTGGGCAAGCGACTTGACCCTAGAGGGGCTCCCTAGTGCCCAAGATGAGGTTCCCAGTTAGTTCCTTGGGCAGCTGAGGATTGGGAACCTGAAATGACCCTATCCTAGAGCAATACTGACGAATATCTTGCATATCATCATAGAATCTTCATCTGGTGATGGATAGAGATCGAGACAGTGACCCACACAGGAGCACTGGACTGAGCTCCCAAGGTCCCAAGGAGGAGCAGAAGGAGGGAGAACATGAGCAAAGAATTCGGGACCACGAGACGTGCATCCACCCACTGAGACAGAGGAGCTGATCTACGGGGAGCTCACCAAGGCCAGCTGGACTGTGACCAAAAAAAGCATGGGATAAAACCGGACTCTCTGAACATGGCGAACAATGAGGGCTGATGAGACACCAAGGACAATGGCAGGGGTTTTTGATCCTACTTAATGTGCTGGCTTTGTGGGAGCCTAGCAAGTTTGGATGTTCACCTTCCTAGATATGGACGGAGAGGACCTAGGACTTAACACAGGGCAGGGAACCCGGACTGCTCTGTGGACTGGAGAGGGAGGGGGAGAGGAGTGGGGGGAGGGGGAGAAGGGTGGGAGGAGGGGGAGAAGGGTGGGAGGAGGGGGAGAAGGGTGGGAGGAGGGGAAGGGAAATGGGAGGCTGGGAGGAGGTGGAAACTTGTTTTTTGTTTATGTTTTTTTTTCTTCTTTTCGCAATAAAAAAAACATTTTAAATGCCATATTCTGTAAGCCTTTGAAAGATTTCAAGAATACCTATCCATCTGAAATATATCTTTGTACATCTAGAAAACCTAATTATCATGACTACACGCTTGTCTATTATAGATGACTATTAACCTATATCTCTTAATTATACATGACATTTTTAAATGAGCTTCACAAACACAATACCTTAATCAAGAGCAGAATATACATATAACAAAATTGACCTTAAATTTGTATAAATATATCAATATCCATACCAATACAAAAAATTCATCTCTAGCATATCTGCCTTTAAGTGTAACCAAATATTTTTAAATAATCATTTAGGGAATTTTTGCATTGCTTTCTAGATTACTTCATGCTGATTGGAGAACTGTTAATCAGGTCTTTCATGGGATATCCTTTGTGGCTGGTTCATTTCAGCCAATAGTCCTAAACTGTTATGGATGTTGGATTATCTGGGCCATTACTTCAGCGGATCTTGTTTTATCAAACCATATTTGCTGGTAAGGAATCCATGACTTTCCATGCTCTGTGGAAACAAAGAACCTCTTTTCTAAAGCAACATATGCTTAGACTCAAATTTTGCAGTCAAGATACCTTTAAAATATATATGTTGGTTTAGCTCAGAGGTCAATACAATAAAATGTTTCTCTGTACTTAGCTCATTCACAGTAAAAAAAAATTCAAAGTAAACAATGTAATATATATATATATATATATATATATATATATATATATATATTCATTCCAGACTCTCTGTGTATTTTCCATCTTTATATGGCTTATTTTTCCTTACTCTTTTAATCTATGACTTGTGTACTCTCTCTTTAAAGATTTTACTTTGTTTATAACTGTCCATACTCTTTTTTCTCTCTCTCTCTCTCTCAAGCCTACATACATTTATTCAAACCTCTGTTTAGTTGGAGGCTGCTCATTTATTTCCCAACCACCATGACTCAAAATAACCACACAGAAACTGAATTAATTCTCTGTTTAGATTGCTACCCCACTTCTTAATTACATTATGTGATATTTTGATGTCTAATTTCTTAAGTATTTTTATATATATTTTGGAGATCAGTCCTCTGCCTGATGTGGGATTCATGAAGATCTTTCCCCATTAAGTAGGCTTTGCTTTTGTCATAATAACTGTGTCCTTTGGAAGCTTCTCAGTTTCAGGTGGTCCCACTTATTTATTTTTGCTCCCAGTGTCTGTGCTACTGGTGTTATATTTAAGACACAGTCTCCTGTGCCAATATGTTCAAGTGTACTTCCCACTTTCTCTTCAATCAAGTTCACTGAGGTTTGATTCATATTAAGGTCTTTAATGCATTTGGACTTGAGCTATGTGCATGGGGATAGATATGAATCTATTTTCATTCTTCTACATGTTGACTTCCAGTTATGCCACCACAATTTGTTGAAGATGCTTTCTTTTATCCATTGTATACCTTTACCTTCTTTGTCAAAAATCAAATGTTCATAGGTGCATGGATTAATATTTGGGAGTTAGACTCAATTCCATTTGTCAACCTGTCTGTTTTAATGCCAATGCCAAGCTGTTTTCATTACTATAGCTCTCTAATAGAGCTTGATGTCAAGTCTAGAGATGACTCCAGATGTTCCTTTATTGTAAAGGATTATTTTGGCTATCATAGGTTTTTTGTTTTTCCATATGAAGTTGAGTGCTGTTATTTTAAGGTCTGTAAAGAATTGTGTTGGGATTTTGATGTGGAGTTCACTGAATATTTAGATTGCTTTTGGTAAGATTGTCATTTTTATTATGTTGATCCTGCCTATCCAAGAGCATGGAATATCTTTCCATTTTCTCCTATCTTCTTTAATATTTTTCTTCAAGGACTTAAAGTTCTTGTCAAAAGGTCTTTCACTCATTTCTTTGGTTAGTGTTATCCCAAATATTTTATATTATTTGTGGCTATTCTGCAGAGTGATGTTTCTCTGATTTGTTTCTCAGCTTCTTTATAGTTTGTATATAGTAGGGCTACTTTTTTTTTTTGAGTCGATCTTGTATCCTGCCACATTACTGAAGGCATTTGTCATCTGTAGGAGTCCCTGGTAGAGTTTTTGGGGTTGCTTTTGTATACTATCAAATAATCTGCAGATAGTGAAAGTTTGACTTCTTCCTTTCTAATTTGTATCCCCTTGATCTCCTTTTGTTGTCTTATTGCTCTATCCAGACTTCAAGAAATATTTTGAATAGATATGGAAAAAGTGGACAGCCTTTTTTGTTGTTGTTGTTCCTGATTTTAGTAGAATCACTTTGAATTCCTCTCCATTTAATTTGATGTTGGCTGTCGGCTTGTTGTATATTCTTTTTATTATGTTTAGATATGTTCCTTGTATCCCTGATATTTCCAAGACCCTTAAGAGGTGTTGGATTTTGTCAAATGCATTTTCCGAATCTAATAAGATGATCATATCATTTTATTCTCTCAGTTTATTTATATGGTAGATTACATTGATAGATTTTTATATGTTGAACCATTCCTTCACCTCTGGGATAAAGCAAACTTGATCATGGTGGATGATTTTTTTTTTTTGGTGTGTACTTGGATTTGGTTTGCCAGTATTTTATTGAGTATTTTTGCATCCATGTTCATGAATGAGATTGGTCTGTAATCCCCTTTCTTGGTTGAATCTTTGTGTGGTTTGAGTATCAAGGTAACTGAAGTCTCATAAAAAGAATTTGGCAATGTTCTTTCTGTTTCTATTATGTGGAACACTCTGAGGATTATGGGTATTTGAAGTTCTGGTAGAATTTTGCACTGAAACCATCCAGCCCTGGGCTTTTTTTAGTTGGGAGGATTTTGATGACTGCTTCCATTTTCCTGCAGGTTATAGGTCTATTTAAATTGTTTACTTGGTTTTGACTTAATTTTGGTATGTGGTACCTATCCAGAAAACCATCCATTTATACATTTTCCAATTTTGTGGAGTAGAGATTTTTGTATTGTGACCCAATGATTCTTTGGATTTCCTCATTGTCTGTTGTTATGTCCCCCTTTTCATTTCTGATTTTGTTAATTTGGATGTTCTTTCTCTGCCTTTTTATTAGTTTAGATAAGAGTTTTTATATGCTGCTGATTTTCTCAAAGAACCAGATTTTTGTTTCATTGATTTTTTTGTATTATTTTCTTTGCTTCTATTTTATTGATGTCTGCCCTCAGTTTGATTATTTTCTGTCATCTATTCCTCTTAATTAAGCTTTCTTCTTTTTGTTCTAGAGCTTTTAGGTATGCTGTTAAGTTGCTAGTGTGAGATTTTTCTGCTTTCTTTATTTAGGCACTTAGTGCTTTGTACTTATCTCTTAGCACTGCTTTCATAGAATCCCATAAGTTTGGGTATGTTATGCCTTCATTTATATTGAATTCTAAGAAGTCTTTTATTTCTTTTTTCATTTATTCCTTGATTCAGGAGTGGTTCATTTGAGCAATGTTCAATTTCTATGGGGTTGTTGTCTGTCTGAAGTTAGTGTTGTTGCTCAATTTTAACTTTAAACCATGGTGCTCTGATAAGGTACAAGGGGTTATTCCATTTTTTTGTATCTGTTGAGGTTTGTTTTATTACTGAGTATGTGGTCTTTTTTTAGCACCAAAAGGTGCTGAGAATAAGGTATATTCTCTTATGTTTGTGTTGAATGTTCTGTTGTCTGTTAAGTCCATTTGAGCCATGACATCTATTAGTTCTCTTATTTCTCTTTTAAGTTTCTGTCTGGCTGACCTGTTCATTGGAAAAAGTTCATTGAAGTCTCCTACTATTAGTGTGTGTGGTTTGATGTGCAATTAAAGCTTTACTAATGTTTCTTTTATGTATATGGGTGTTCTTTATTTGAGGCATAAATGCTCAAGATTGAGACTTCATTTTGATGAACTGTTCCTGTGATAAGTACAAAGTGTCCTTCTCCATGTTTTCCGATTGATTTTAGTTTGAAGTCTATTTTTGTTAAATATTAGGATAGCAATACCTACCTGTTTCTTAGATCACTTTGGTTGGAAAATCTTTTCCCAACCCTGTTGTTCTTTTTTTAAAAAAGCTGCAAGATACCCACCCGGTGGCAGTAGGCAGCAGAAATGCTGTAGGTCCCAAAATGGTGCTAGCGGGAATGTTTATTCAGGGGGTTATGGAGGAGGAAGGGTGAAGGGGGGACAGAGAGAGAGGGAGAGAAAGAGAGAGAGAGAGAGAGAGAGAGAGAGAGAGAGAGGAGGAGAAAGAGGAGGAGGAAAAAGAGACAGAGAAGGGGGGAAGCCGAGAAGTGGGGAGAGAGGCAGAAGCAAAGCTGCCTCTCTGAAAGGAAGATGGAAAAGAGAGTGAGCTCAGGCCCAAAGCTGAAGATCAGCCTGCCTCAGCGGATGGGGAGGGGAATGGGTGTGGCTTGTCTCTTAAAGGGACCAAAACCATAACAAACACTTTACTCTGAGGTAATGCTTGTCATTGAGTTTGAGGCCTGTTTCTTATATACAGCCAAAGATGGATCCTGCTTTTGTATCCATTTTCTTAGCCTGTGTCTTTTTATAGGTGCACTGAGTCCACTGATAGTGAGTTATTAATGTTCAGTGATTGTTAATTCTTGTCATTTTTTTTTGATGGTAGTGTTTGAGTGTTTCCTTTCTTTGGGGTGTGTTGGTATGAGGGTATCTGTTGCTTGTGTTTTGGGGGGGGATTAGCTTCCTTGGGTTGGACTTTTCTTTCTAGTACTATTTGTAGAGTTGGATTTGTGGATCGGTATTGTTTAAATATGTTTTTTTAATGAAATATCTTGTTTTCTCCATATATGTTGTTTGAAAGCTTTGCTGGGTATAGTAGTCTGGGCTTGCATCTGTAGTCTTTAAGTGTCTGCAGAACCTCTGTCCAAGACCTTCTGGCTTTTAGTGTTTCTATTGAGAAGTTGGGTATAATTCTGATAGGTCTGCCTTTATATGTTACTTGGCCTTTTTCCTGTGCAGCTCTTAATATTCTTTTTTTTAATCTATATGTTTTGCATTTTGATTATTATATGGTGAGGGAACTTTTACTATTTCTTTCTTTATTTTACTCATGTCTATTTGGTATTCTCTATGCTTTATGTACCTTCATAGGGATATTCTTCTTTAGGTTTGAAAGGTATTCTTCTATGATTTTTTGAGTATATTATTTGGGCCTTTGAGCTGGAGTTTTTCTATCCCTATTATTCTTAGGTTTGGTCTTTTTATGGTGTCCCAGATTTCCTAGATGATTTGTGTTAAGAATTTGTTGGATTTAATGTTTTCTTTAACCAAAGAATCTATTTTCTCTATAGTACTTTATCACCTGAGATTCTCTCTTCCATCTCTAGTATTCTGTTGGTTATGCTTGCCACTATAGTTCCCATTTGTTTACCCAGATTTTTCATTTTCAGAATTCCTTTCATTTGTGTTTTCTTTATTGCCTCTATTTTTGTCTTCAATACTTTTTTTATTGAAAGATTTCTGCCTCCTCCCCGCCTCCCATTCCCCCCTCACTCCTCTCCCCCTCACACTCCAGTCCAAAGAGCAATCAGGGTTCACTGCCCTGTGGGAAGTCCAAGGTCCTCCCCCCTTCATCCAGGTCTAGGAAGGTAAGCATCCAAACAGGCTAGGTTCCCACAAAGCCAGTACATGTAGTAGGATCAAAACCCAGTGCCATTGTCCTTGGCTTCTCAGCAACCCTCATTGTCCTCCATGTTCAGAGAGTCTTGTTTTATCCCATGCTTTTTCAGTCCCAGTCCAGCTGGCCTTGGTGAGCTCCCAAGATATCAGACTCACTGTCTCAGTGGGTGGGTGCACCCCTTAAGGTCCTGACTTCCTAGCTCATGTACTCCCTCCTTCTGCTCCTCATTTGGACCTTGGGAGCTCAGACTGGTGCTCCAATGTGGGTCTCTGTCTCTATCTCCGTTCATCACCAGATGAAGGTTCTATGGTGATATGCAAGATATTCATCAGTATGGCTGTAGGATAGGGCCATTTCAGGTTCCTTCTCCTCAGCTGCCCAAGGAACTAGCTGGGGACATCTTCCTGGACAACAGGAAGCCCCTCTAGAGTCAAGTCTCTTGCCTCTTAATTAAAATATATACTTCCCTGCTCCCATATCCACCCTTCCTTTATCCCAACCATGCCATTCCCCCAAGTTGTCCCCATCCTCCCCTTCTCACTTTTCTCTCCCTATTTCCCCTTACCCCCAAGTTCCCAATTTTTGCCCAGCAATCTTGTCTACTGCCAATATCCAGGAGGATAACTATATGTTTTTCTTTGGGTTCACCTTCTTATTTAGTTCCTCTGGGATCACAAAATATAGAATCAATGTCCTTTATTTATGGCTAAAAACCAATTATGTGTGAGTACATCCCATGTTCATCTGTTTGGGTCTGGGTTACCTCACTCAGGATAGTGTATTCTATTTCCATCCATTTGCATGAAAACTTCAAGATGTCATTGTTTTTCCACCGCTGAGAAGTACTCTATTATGTATATATTCCACACTTTCTTCATCCATTCTTCCATTGAAGGTCATCTAGGTTGTTTCCAGATTGTGGCTATTACAAAAAAATGCTGCTATAAACATAGTTGAACAAATGCTTTTGTAATGGGATAGAGCATTTCTTGGGTATATTCCCAAGAGTGGTATTGCAGGGTCTTGTGGTAGGTTGATCCCGAATTTCCTGAGAAGCCACCACACTGATTTCCAAAGTGGTTGCACAAGATTTCATTCCCACCAGCAATGGATGAGTGTACCCCGTACTCCACAACCTCTCCAGCAAAGGCTATCATTGGTGTTTTTGATTTTAGCCATTCTTACAGGTTAAGATGGTATCCCAAAGTTGTTTTGATTTGCATTTCCCTGATCGCTAAAGAGGTTGAGCATTACCTTAAGTGTCTTTTAGAGATTTGAACTTCTTCTGTTGAAAATTCAGTTCAGTGCCTCATTTTTAATTGGATTAATTAGCATTTTAAAGACTAGTTTCTTGTATTATTTTATATATTTTAGAGAGCAGACCTTTGTCTGTTCAGGGGTTGGTGAAGATCTTCTCTCAGTCAGTAGGTTGCCTTTTTGTCTTAGTGACTGTGTCCTTTGCTTTACAGAAGCTTCTCAGCTTCAGGAGGTCCCATTTATTTAATTTTACCCTTAATGTCTGTGCTGCTGGGGTTATGTGTAGGAAGCGATGTCCTGTACCCATGTGTTGTAGAGTACTTCCCACTTTCTCTTCTATCAGGTTCAGTGTGTTCAGAATGATATTGTGGTCTTTGATCCATTTGGACTTGAGCTTTGTGCATGGTGATAGATATGGATCTATTTTCATTCTTCTATAGGTTGACATCCATTTATGACAGCACCATTTGTTGAAGATGCTTTCTTTCTTCCATTGTATACTTTTAGCTCCTTTATCGAAAATCGGGTGTTCATATATTGTGGGTTAAAATCCGGGTCTTCTATTTGATTCCATTAGTTGACTTCTCTGTTTTTATGCCAATACCAAGCTGTTTTCAATACTGTAGCTCTGTAATAAAGTTTGAAGTCAGGGATGGTAATGCCTCCAGAAGTTCCTTTATTGTATAAGATTGTTTTGACTATCTTGGGTTTTTTTTTTTTCCATATAAAGTTGATTATTGTCCTCTCAAGATCTGTGAAGAATTTTGTTGGGACCTTGATGGGGATTGAATTGAATCTATAGATTGCCTTTGGTAGAACTGCCATTTTTCCTATGTTCATCCTCCCAATCCAAGAGCAAGGGAGATCCTTCCATTTTCTGGTATCCTCCTCAATTTCTTTCTTCAATGCCTTAAAGTTCTTGTCAAATAGATCTTTCACTTCCTTAGTAAGAGTTACCCCAAGATATTTTATGCTATTTTGGGCTATCTTTAAAGGTGATGGTTCTCTGATTTCTCTCTCTGCTTCCTTATCCTTTGTGTTTAGGAGGGCAAATGATTTTTTGGAGTTGATCTTGTATCCTGTGACGTTACTAAAGGTGTTTATCAGTTGTACGAGTTCTTTGGTGTAGTTTTTGGGGTCACTTATGTACACTATCATATCATCTGCAAATAATGAAAGCTTAGCTTCTTCCTTTCCAATATGAATCCCCTTCATCCCCTTATGTTGTCTTATTGCTATTGCTAGAACTTCAAGCACTATATTGAAAAGGTATGGAGAGAATGGACAGCCTCGTCGTGTTCCTGATTTTAGTGGGATGGCTTTGAGTCTCTCTCCCTTTAATTTGATGTTAGCTGTCGACTTGCTGTAAATAGCTTTTTATTATAGTTAGGTATGACCCTTGTTTTCCTAATCTCTCCAAGACCTTTATCATAAATGGGTGTTGAATTTTGTCAAATACCTTTTCAGCAAATAATGAAATATTCATATGGGTTTTTTTCTTTAGTTTATTTATATGATGGACTACATTAATAGATTTTCATAAGATGAACAAGCCCTGCATCTCTGGGATAACGCCTACTTGATCATAATGGATAATTTTTCGGATGTGTTCATGGATTCGGTTTGCCAGTATTTTAGGGAGAATTTTTGTGTCAATGTTCATGAGTGAGATTGGCCTGTAATTCTCTTTCTTGTTTGAGTCTTTGAGTGGTTTTGGTATCAGGTTAACTGTAGCTTCATAAAAGGAATTTGGCAATGACTCTTCTTTTTCTATATTGTGAAATATATTAAGGAGTATAGATATTCGGTCTTCTTGGAAGTTCTTGTAGAATTCTGAAACCATCTGGTTCTAGGCTTTTTTTTTGGTAGGGAGGTTTGTGATAACTGCTTCTAATTCTTTGTGACTTACAGGTCTATTTAGATTGTTCACCTGGTCCTGGTTTAACTTTGGTATATCATACTTATCTAAAAATAAATGTCCATTTCTTTTACATTTTCCAATTTTGTGGCAACAGGCTTTTGTAGTAAAATCTAATTATTCTCTGAATTTCTTCTGTGTCTGTGGTTATGTCCCCCTTTTCATTTCTGATTTTATTAATTTGTGTGTTGTATCTGCCATTTGATTATTTTGGATAGAGGTTTATGAATCTTGTTGATTTCTCCAAGAACCAGCTTTTTGTTTCATTGATTCTTTGGATTGTTTTCTGTGTTTCTATTTTGTTGATTTCAGCCCTCAGTTTGATTATTTCCAGTCTTCTACTCCTCCTAGGTGAGTCTGCTTCTTTTCTTTTCTAGAGCTTTCAGGTTGGCTGTTAAGTCTCCAACGTGTGCTTTCTCTGTTTTCTTTAAGTGGGCACTTAGTGCTATGAACTTTCCTCTTAGGACTGCTTTCATAGTATCCCATTGGTTTGAGTATTTTGTGTCTTAATTTTCATTAAATTCAATGAAGACTTTAATTTCTTTATTTCTTCCTTGACCCAGGGATGGTTCAGTAGTCGACTGTTCTGTTTCCATGAGTTTGTAGACTTTCTGAGGGTAGCATTGTTGTTGAATTCTAACATTAATCTATGGTGATCTGAGAAGACACAGGTGGTTACTAATATTTTTTTTGTAACTGTGGAAGTTTGCTTTGTTACCAATTATGTGGTCAATTTTTGAGAAGGTTCCATAAGCTGCAGAGAAGAAGTATATTCTTTCCTATTTGGGTGGAGTGTTCTATAGATGTCTGTTAAGTCCATTTGCTTCATTACCTCCATTAATTCTCTTATTTCTCTGTTAGGTTTCTGTCTGGTTGACCTGTCCATTGGTGAGAGAGGAGTGTTGAAGTCTCCTACTATTAGTGTGTGCAGTTTGATGGCTGCCTTGAGTTTTAGCAATGTTTCTTTTATGTACGTGGGTGCTTTGATATTAGGGGCATAGATATTCAGGATTGAGATTCATCCTGATGAATTGTTCCTGTTATGAGTAAAAAATGTCCCTCTCCATCTCTTCTGATTGATTTAAATTTTAAGTCAACTTTGGTAGAAATTAGTATGGCCACACCTGCTTGTTTCTTAGGTCCATTTGCTTGATAAACCTTTTCCCAGTCCTTTACTCTGAGTAGATGTCTGTCTTTGTGGTTGAGGTGTGTTTATTGTAAACAGCAGAATGTTGAATCCTGTTTTCGTATCCAAATCTTAGCCTGTGCCTTTTCATAGGTGAGTTGAGTCCATTGATATTAAGCGATAATAATGACCAGTGGTTGTTAACTCCAGTCATTTTTTTTGGTAGTAGAATTTGTGTGATTCCATTCTTCGAGTTTTGCTGGTGAAGGGTCACTTCATGTCTGAGTTATTGTGGGCATTGTTGAACTCCTTGGTTTGTGATTTTCCTTCTAAGACTTTCTGTAAGGCTGAATTTGTGGCTATGTATTGTTTAAACTTGTTTTTATCCTGGAAAATTTTGTTTTCTCCATTTATAGAGAATGAAAGCTTGGTTGGGTATAGTAGTCTGGGCTTGCATCCATGGTCTCTTAGTTTCTGCCGTACATCTATCCAGGACCTTCTGGCTTTCATGGTTTCAATAGAGAAGTCAGGTGTAAGTCTGATAGATTTACCTTTATAAGTAACTTGACCTTTTTCCTTTGCAGCTCTTTATGTTCTTTCTTTACTGTGTATGTTTTGTGTTTTGATTATCATATGTCAAGAGGATTTTTTTTTGATCCAGTCTGTTTGGTGTTCTGTATGCTTTTGAACCTTCATAGGAATATATTTCTTTAGGTTGGGAAAGTTTTCTTCTATAATTTTATTAAATATATTTTCTGGACCATTGAACTGTATTTCTTCTTCTATCCCTATTATTCTTTGGTTTGGTCTTTTTATCGTGTCCCAGATTTTCTGAATGTTTTGTGATGAGAATTTGTTGGATTTTCTGTTTTCTTTGATCAGTGTGTTTATTTTCTCTCTGGTATCTTCAGAATCTGAGATTCTTTCTTCTATCTCTTGTATTCTGTTGGTTATGCTTGTTTCTGTAGTCTCTATTCATTTACCTAGATTTTCCATATCCAGCTGGCCCTCAGTTTGTGTTTTCTTCCTTGCCTCCATTTCAGTTTTCAAGTCTGGAACTGTTTTCATTATTTGTTTGATTGTTTTTCCTTGGTTTCCTGGGATATCATTTTTGATTTTACTCAATTCTTCAAACTTTTTGTTATTCTTCTCATCCATTTCTTTAAGGGAGTTTTTCTCTTCCTGTTTAAGGGCCTCTATCACTTTTATAAAGTCATTTTTTTCTACTTTTTCTTGATTAAGGTGTTCAAGTCCTCCTGTTGTAAGTCCGCTGGGTTCTGGTGATTTCATGTTGTTTTATAGATTGTTGGAGGAATTCTTGCATTGGCGCCTGCCCATCTCTTCCTCCAAATGCTCCCCTATGGATCTTCTTTTACAGGATCAGGTCTCCTTGCTGGCCAGGGAGCTCATAGACAAAAGGCATACCTTGCTGCAGGCAGGCTATTGAATCAATGGCACTCTGGCCTGCCAGGTTGCTCTCATGACCTGGTCCCAGTGCCCAAACAGGCTGAGCTGGGGGATGTTATGGGCCTGAAGAAGGGAGGCAGAAGTGGTTGTCTTCAATTCTTAAATAGCTTGAATGGATTGCTTCTCCTGTTTGATTATTTTTTCTTAATTTTTTTTCGGGTTTTTTTAAAAAAGAGATTTATTGATGTCTTCCAATTTTTTATTTGCCTTTTCCTGCATTGCTTTAAGGGAATTTTTTTTCCACTTTAAATTTTTCCATCATCTTCATAAAGTTACATTTAATATTGTTTTCTTCTGCTTCTCCTAGGTTAAGATTACCAAGTCTTCATGTTGTATGACCACTGGGTTCTGGTGTTACTATTTTGTGTTTTAGGTTGTTGAATAAATTCTTGTATTGATGCCTAGCCATTACTTCTTCCAATAGGTGCCAGCAGTTTCTTGGTCTCTTGGTCCAATCCTTGTCTGTGTCTTTGTGAACTGTTCTTGTTCTGCTGTGCACTATCATTGGCTATGTCTCAGGGAACCATTGAGGTCTCTCATGGCCCACTTTCTTGGTCTGCTATCTTGGTTTTCTCTCTTGGCCCATTCTATGCAGTCATAGCCTGTACTTCAGGTTTTCTCTCTTGGTCTTCTGTGAGTAGTTGCAGCTTGTGCTTCAGAGTCCCTCTGAGTTTGCAGGGGATAGGATGGTTTGGGATAGAATAGAGCTTGTAACTTACAAAGTTCAATCTATGTGTTGTTGGTGTTCGAGCAGCCTAGCTACAGGAGGCTTTTCTGCTGGCTGGCTAGATAAGCTAAAGCAGGTGGTGGAGGGACTTGGGGTTTTGCCCTGGTATGAAGGGCCTGGAGAGTGTGGTTCCCCACTGAGTGGGCAGTCACTCACTCTTGGTCCTCTCTTTGTTAGTTAGATTTTCTAAATATACAGAGATATATTTAAAATGAATAGGTATAATTCAACTCTTTCAATGAACCACAGAATATGACATTTAAAACATTTTAAGAACTTAGATTTTTCTTTACAGTGAGACATGTCTGCTTGTGGCAGCACCAATTACTTTGGAGAAGTTGGTGATGGCATGCAGTGTAAACTGGACATGCAAGACCCACGTGAAAATGACTGCTGAACTTGCCAAAAAAGGGTGAGATGGTCCTTTAGGATTCCTGTTTTATGAAAGAACTGCCAGATATTTTGTAAGATACAGAAAACAAGTAATGAACTTTGCAATTACAAGGCAACACAGATCTTCACATTTCATAATAAACTATTTAGAATAATTAAGCAATGCAAGTTAGCAGTCATCTATAACAATCAAATTTGTGGCCAAGTTAGGCATGATTTCAAGGTCAGATATGTTTTAGATAGACAGATGGTCTTCAAATACTTCAAAGACCTCCATATTGCTTTTAGGTTGTTTTACCAATATATGGCTTTTCATGACAGTGACACATGTCTGCTCATGGCAGCAACAAATTACTTCAAAAAAGAATTATGGATATTGAAGAAGCTCCATATGGAGTTTGTTTTCATTGTGGCAACGTTAGCTACTGGATGAGATACTGTCCTTGCTTTGACTGATGATAATATGCTGTCTAAATTGAACAAGCAGAACACAAAAGGTCACTGTTGAAGTTTGCTAAGATAAGATAGGATAGGTTTTTGAAATTCCTGCTTTGCAGAAAAGTTTGTCAAATGTCCTAGCATCATAGGCTAAAGATGGATGCCCAAAACATGCAGAGGAAACTTGGATGCCTATTCAGGCAGCCAGATGTCTCTGTCACTTATATAGTTTTGGAAGTTGTTTGTGTTGCTCTTCCTGTTTTCTCAGGTGATAGTATATCCTTTTGGGTTCTCTGATGAGATTGAGGACTAAATAGTTATGGTTACAGATTTTCTTGTTATTAAAATTAGAAAAGAAACTTACAAAAGAGATATAAAGTATATAAGGTTGAAAGACATAAAAGACTAATTGTCTAAGAAAATGTTTTAAGTTCCAAAACGGAATTTCTAGGTGGGTAATACAAGTTATGATTGAAAATGAATTAGGTACAAAGCTTTGGACTCACCAAGATAGGATATATAGTGTATGACTGACCAGAATTAGCCTTATAGGTTTTGGAGAACCTAGGATACATACATAAAGACACAGGAAATAATAGGGAGGAAGTGAGAAAGATTTGTGGGTCCTTTGCATTGGGGAAAGAGGGATAGGGTCACTGTTTACTTCTCTTTGACTTATCTAATCAATCATGTTTTACCCCCATAACTGACTCCCAAGTTTTATTTAATAGGAGATCAATATAAGTAAATGTTTCAAAATTCAAAAGAGAGTAAATATAGAAGCACAGTGCAATCCAGTACCCCACAAAAAAGTGCATCAGTATTGCAAGGAGATATCCACTCCCCCATGTTCTAGGCAGTATAAAAAGTCAATGGACTAAAATATGGAAACAACTAGATGCCCATCAAATTCACAAAAACATTGATGCACAAATATGATGGAATGTTGCTCATCCATAAGAAAGACATGCGTCTAAGCAGGGCAACAAGAATTTATGAATAAACCCAGAGAACATTATACAAAGAAAGCTAGCTCAGCACAGACAGAGCCGTGCATGTTCTCACATGTGAACCTAAAATTCTCAATATCAAAGGAACTGACAGCACAGTGGTAGTTGCTGGCTCTGGGAGTGAAATGAACCTGTTTACATTTGATTGTAGGATGAACAGAGCCTGAAGACCTAAGGATTCCTTCAAAAGAGTTCTCACATACTCCAAAAAATATTCACTAACATGTGCAGAGTCATCATATTACAACTATAATGAAGGAATAAATGCCAACAGGAAACTCTATAAAATAACATGTTTTTATTTCCTCTGATGTTCTTCAACCTTTGTCACAGTCTAAATTGGGGACAATGTACTAAAGAAGAAAAGGTTGAAAAACAGCATTCTATATGGGATCACTTTAAGAAGACATCACTACCCTGAAACTTCTGATTTTTTAAGACTAAAGTAAATAAAATTGATAATTTGGTAGTTTAGATATTACAATATAAAAATTCACATGGGAATTCTGGAGATAAATATGCCAAAGGAATGATTGCTGACTCTGAGAGGTCAAAAAACATGTGCCTCCCTTAAATCTTCAAGTTGTATTAATTTCTTATAAATAATTATGAATTACAAATATGTATAATTCAGTCTTTCAGAAAATCAAAATGTATGTCATGAATGCCTAAAATACATTGAAAAGCTATTTTATTTCTTTTTTTCTAGTGATCAAATGTATAGAATCACAAAGATGAAGAGAAAGTTGATTACTCAGTTTTTGACTTCCAAATATTGATGGCTATTTAAAAATAATTTGTGTGCTTTGTACATAGCATTTGTCAGAGACCTGAGGAATTTATACAAGCTAGTATGTTCTCCTATAATGCTGTATGTCATCTTCTGACACTTTAAACCTTAAAAGACATGATTTTATGCTGTGCTAAAATTTTGTTTTCAGCCAGGTAGTGGCAAATCATGCCTTTAATTCCAGCATCTGAGAGGCAGAGGGAGGACTATTTTCAAGTCCAGTGTCACCCTGATTTAAAGAGAGTTCTAGGTCAGCCTGGGAAATACAGGGATGACCTGTCTCAAAATACATAAATAAATAAATCTATAGTTTATGCGTCAAAATAGACTAATAGAAAAATTACTTCAAAAATGTTAAAATTTATTTCAGGGTCTGTTTATATTTAGTTTTCATTGAAAGCAACTATTTTGTAAGTGATGTTTCAAAGAAAAGAATCCCTTCCTCCACATATCACATTTCTTCCATTCTTTAGCTCCAAGACTGTGGTGGTTTTATGATGAAATCCCTAACTCTTTCACTTTCTTGAGATGTAACTTTTCCAGGTATGAAAGATTTGAAGGGCTTTATATTTTCAAACTTTCCCTTCACTGGTGTTGATTTTCAATTTCCTTGTGACCAAGATTACTCTCTTTGTGCCAGTTTGGTGATTCTTGTCTTGCTTGAGGAAGACAGGTATGCTCATGATGTGATGATTGGCCTTATCTGATTTTCATTGTCTATTAGCTTATCCCATCTGTTTCTATCAGCTAACCAAAAAATTCCAGCATTTCAACTTCAGAAAGACTTCAATATTGTTATGCTAACTTTCCCAATACAGACGCATTATGCCATTGCTGTGGGACAATTCTTCTGTATGATGTGACTATGTGTTGCCCTCATTGGTTTATAATAAAAGCTGATTTGGCCTATAGCCAGGTAGAATAAACCTAGGCAGGAAAGCCAAATGAGGTACAGGGAGAAAGATGGATAGAGTCAAAGAGATGTGAGCCAGCCATCCAAGAAGCAAGATGCCAGCAGACCAGTAAAGCCACGGTCATATGACAATACAAAGATTAATAGAAATGGGTTAATTGAAATGTAAGATCTAGTACAAATAAACCTCAGTTATTGACAAAACATTTTGTAATTAATATTAGGCCTCTGAGTTATTTAAAAGTGGTTATAAGATATGATAGGATAAAGAAATCTCCATTTACACAAGTAAACATAGACACCCTGGATGGTTACCCATGACAGACCTAAGTATTATTTCACCAAAGTGTAATCTAGTGAGACCAGTGATTTTATTAGACTTTCCTACAGAAGGGGCATAGATGATCCCTACACAGTGCTGTCATCTCAAAGTCCCATGCCATCACGCATGGAAACCTCAGAAAGCCTTATCACGCCTGCCTACTTGAAGAAGATTCCCACTTTAAATACTAAAGGATCTCAGGATGAATGCAGCTGGGAGAGGGACAGGATAACAGATGAGCATCCTTAATGGGATTCCACAGCTGCATTATCATTGCCAGAAATGTGCTGACCTCTCATTGTCCTCTCTAGTTGCCAGGGCTTCTGGGACAAATTTAAGGTGGCATGTTGTGACGAATGGATGAAAAAACACTGCACAAATTCTTGCCCTTCTCTTGAGACATCCATATGAGTATTATTTAATTGTTAAAATTTTGTGTCTTATTCTTCTCTTAAGAGGCCATTAGGCACTGGGTCCGTTTCTGTGGCCTGCCTGCACCAAGCAGGGTAGGCGCTTTGTTTGCAAGCTGCCCAACCAGCATGGAGACCTGATCTCTCGGCACCAGGAGAGCAAACGTTGGGGTGAGTTTCTGACCCCGCGGCGCCAGCCCGGGAACTCAGGGGTTCCTCAGCCCCCTATCCCTCTTGGGCTCCCTGCAGGGCTTCTACTCCCTGCATACTGCCTCTTTCTTCCTATCCCACCCAGCTTGCATCCAAAATCCTCCCCACTTCAGCCCCACTGTCCTCTTTCGACACATAACATCACCCAGCCCAGCCTGTCTGGGCACTGGGTCCGAATCCTCAGGGCAAGCAAGCGGGCGGGAGTTCCTTTGTTTCTATAGCCTGCCTGCACCAAGCAAGGTAGGTGCTTTGTTTACAAGCTACCCAACCAGTTCGGAGACCTGATCTGGATGCCAGGAGAGCCAGCATTGGGGGAGAGCCATCATTGGGCACAGAGATCTGATCTCGGCACCAGGAGAGCCATCACTGGGAAGGTACATCAGTAGTCAAGGAGACCTAATCTGGTAAAAGAAGATACATAAGGGAGCATTTGGAAGAAGAGATGGGCAGACGCCAATGCAAGAATTCACCCAACAAGCTGAAAAGCAACATGAAGCCACCAGAAAGCAGCGACCTCACAAACCCCCTCCCCCAGCTCCTTCTGCAGGGCTGTCTTTCTTTCGCACGACCCAGCACCCCCAGCACCCCTCCCCAACCCTGCCCTGCTGTATGCTAGGACCAGTGCTCAACTTTAGTTTTAAGCTCCTAAACTAAGGCGACCCACCCAGAGCGGTGAGTGCCTGCCTACCGGGCAGGCCTCAGGGTCCCCTGTAAGGGAGCCGGGCACCTCCAGCTCTGGCGCCAGGCTTCCTGCGCGCTCCTGGATACCCCCCCACACTTGCTCCATTCATCCTGTTGGCCCTGGATCATTGGGCTACCGGCGGCCCTGTTTAGTTGCTGAGGAATCCCATCAGGACGGTTGCTGAGGAATCCCATTTGGACAGGAACGGTTCCTGCTTCTACACTGAAGAGATATACCCTGAGAGTCAATCACAGCAAAGACTGGACCAAGAGACCAGGCCTCTCCTGGCTCCATTTGAAGGAAGAGATGGGAAGGCGCCAATACAAGAATTCCTCCAACAATCTGAAAGGCAACATGACACCACCAGAAACCAGGGATCCCGAAATAAGAAGAATTGTACACTCTACTCCTGAAGAAATGGAAGAAATCGACTCAAAAGTGAACTATATGAAAATAATAGAGGACCTTAAACAGGAGGTGAAAAACTGCGATAAACAATTAGAGATTACAAACAAAAAGGTAGAGGAAATGAATAAATCGCTCAAAGACACGCAAGAAAACCAAGAGAAACAAGAAAAAGCAATCAAACAGGTTAGGGAAGCGGTTCAAGACATGAAGAATGAAATGGAAGCAATGAAGAAAGCACAAACCGAGGGAAGAATGGAGATGGAAAATCTGGGTAAACGAACAGGAATGAAAGAAACAAGTACTAACAACAGATTACAAGAGATAGAAGAGAGACTATCAGACACTGAAGATACCATAAAGAAAATAAACACACTGATCAAAGAAAACAGCAAAACCAACAAATTCTCATCACAAAACATTCAGGAAATTTGGGACACAATAAAAAGACCAAACCTAAGAATAATTGGAGTAGAAGAAGGAGAAGAAGTGCAGCTCAACGGTTCAGAAAATATACTTAATAAAATTATAGAAGAAAACTTTCCCAACCTGAAGAAAGAGGTACCTATGAAGGTTCAAGAAGCATACAGAACACCAAATAGGCTGGATCAAAAAAAAAGATCCCCTCGCCATATAATAATCAAAACACAAAATATACAGAATAAAGAAAGAATATTAAGAGCCGCAAAGGAAAAAGGCCAAGTTACATATAAAGGTAAACCTATCAGACTTACACCTGACTTCTCTATGGAAACCATGAAAGCCAGAAGGTCCTGGATAGATGTACTGCAAAAACCAAGAGATCATGGATGCAAGCCCAGACTACTATATCCAGCCAAGCTTTCATTCACTATAAATGGAGAAAACAAAATTTTCCAGGATAAAAACAAATTCAAACAATACGTAGCCACAAATCCAGGCTTACATAAAATTATAGAAGGAAAATCACTAACCAAGGAGTCCAACAATGCCCACAATAACTCAGTCATCTAGAGACCTTTCACCAGCGCAACTCAAAGAAGGGAAACACACAAACCCTACTACTAAAAAAGTGACCGGAGTTAACAACCACTGGTCATTAATATCACTTAATGTCAGTGGGCACAACTCACCTATAAAAAGGCACAGGCTAAGGGATTGGATACGAAAACAGGATCCAACATTCTGCTGTCTACAAGAAACACACCTCAACCACAAAGACAGGCACCTACTCAGAGTAAAGGGCTGGGAAAAGGCTTATCAAGCAAATGGACCTAAGAAACAAGCAGGTGTGGCCATACTAATTTCGAACAAAGTTGACTTCAAACTTAAATCAATCAGAAGAGATGGAGAGGGACATTTTATACTCATAACAGGAACAATTCATCAGGATGCAGTCTCAATCCTAAATATCTATGCCCCGAATATAAAAGCGCCCACGTATGTAAAAGAAACATTACTAAAACTCAAGGCAGCCATCAAACCACACACACTAATAGTAGGAGACTTCAACACTCCTCTCTCACCAATGGACAGGTCAATCAAACAGAAACCTAACAGAGAAATTAGAGAATTAATGGAGGTAATGAATCAAATGGACTTAACAGACATCAATAGATTATTCCACCCGAAGAGGAAAGAATATACCTTCTTCTCTGCAGCTCATGGAACCTTCTCGAAAATTGACCACATACTCGGTAACAAGCTAACTTACAGAGTTACAAAAAAATATTAGTAACCACCTGTGTCTTATCAGATCACCATGGATTAAAGTTAGAATTCAACAACAACGCCACCCCCAGAAAGCCTACAAACTCATGGAAACTGAACAGTCAACTTCTGAACCATACCTGGATTAAGGAAGAAATAAAGAAAGAAATTAAAGTCTTCCTTGAATTCAATGAAAATAAAGAAACAACATACTCAAACTTATGGGACACTATGAAAGCAGTGCTAAGAGGAAAGTTCATCGCACTAAGTGCCCACTTAAAGAAAACAGAGAAAGCACATATTGAAGACTTAACAGCCCACCTGAAAGCTCTAGAAAAAAAAAGAAGCAGACTCACCTAGGAGGAGTAGAAGACTGGAAATAATCAAACTGAGAGCTGAAATCAACAAAATAGAAACACAGAAAACAATCCAAAGAATCAATGAAACAAAAAGCTGGTTCCTGGAGAAAATAAAAAAGATTGATAAACCCCTATCCAAACTAATCAAACGGCAGAGAGAGAATACGCAAATTAATAAGATCAGAAATGAAAAGGGGGACATAACCACAGACACAGAGGAAATTCAGAGAATCATCAGATCATATTACAAAAGCCTGTATAACACAAAACTGGAAAATGTAAAAGAAATGGACACTTTTTTAGATAAATACCATATACCAAAGTTACACCAGGACCAGGTGAACAATCTAAACAGACCTGTTGGTCGCGAAGAATTAGAAGCTGTTATCAAAAACCTCCCTACCAAAAGAAGCCCAGGACCAGATGGTTTCAATGCGGAATTCTACCAGAACTTCCAAGTAGAGCTAATACCCATACTCCTTAATGTATTCCACAATATAGAAACAGAAGGGTCATTACCTAATTCCTTTTATGAAGCTACAGTTACTCTGATACCAAAACCACACAGAGACTCAACCAGGAAAGAGAAATACAGGCCAATCTCACTCATGAACATCGACGCAAAAATCCTCAACAAAATACTGGCAAACCGAATCCAAGAACACATGAGGAAATTTATCCATTATGATCAAGTAGGCTTCATTCCTGACATGCAGGGCTGGTTCAACATACGAAAATCTATCAATGTAATCCAGCATATAAATAAACTGAAAGAAAATAACCATATGATCATCTCATTAGATGCTGAAAAAGCATTCGACAAAATTCAACATCCATTTATGTTAAAAGTCTTGGAGAGATTAGGGATACAAGGGTCATACCTAAATATAATAAAAGCTATATACAGCAAGCCGACAGCTAACATCAAATTAAACAGAGAGAAACTCAAAGCCATCCCGCTTAACTCAGGAACACGACAAGGATGTCCACTCTCTCCATACCTCTTCAATATAGTACTTGAAGTTCTAAAAATAGCAATAAGACAACATAATGGGATCAAGGGGATTCGAATTGGAAAGGAAGAAGTTAAACTTTCGTTATTCGCAGATGATATGATAGTGTACATAAGCGACCCCCAAAACTCCACCAAAGAACTTTTACAGCTGATAAACACCTTTAGTAATGTGGCAGGATACAAGATCAACTCCAAAAAATCAGTCGCCCTCTTATACACAAAGGATATGGAAGCAGAAGGGAAATCAGAGATGCTTCACCATTCACGATAGCCACAAACATCATTAAATATCTTGGGGTAAATCTAACCAAGGAAGTGAAATATCTATTTGACAAGAACTTTAAGGCATTGAAGAAAGAAATTGAAGAGGATACCAAAAAATGGATGGATCTACCTTGCTCTTGGATTAGGAGGATCAACATAGTAAAAATGGCAATTCTACCTAAGGCAATTTATAGATTCAATGCAATCCCCATCAAGATCCCATCAAAATTCTTCACAGATCTGGAGAGGACAATAATCAACTTTATATGGAAAAACAAAAACCCAGGATAGCCAAAACAATCCTATACAATAAAGGATCTTCTGGAGGCATTACCATCCCTGACTTCAAACTCTATTACAGAGCTACAGTAATGAAAACAGTGTGGTACTGGCATAAAAACAGAGAAGTCGACCAATGGAATCGTATAGAAGACCCGGATTTTAACCTACAAACCTATGAACACCTCATTTTTGATAAAGGAGCTAAAAGTATACAATGGAAGAAAGAAAGCATCTTAAACAAATGGTGCTGGCACAACTGGATGTCAACCTGTAGAAGAATGAAAATAGACGCACATCTTTCACCGTGCACAAAACTCAAGTCCAAATGGATTAAAGACCTCAATATCAGCCCGAACACACTGAAAAGGATAGAAGAGAAAGTGGGAAATACCCTACAGCAGATGGGCACAGGAGATCGCTTCCTGTGTATAACCCCAGAAGCACAGACATTAAGAGCAACATTGAATAAAAGGGACCTACTAAAACTGAGAAGCTTCTGCAAAGCAAAGGACACTGTCACTAAGACACAAAGGCAACCTGCTGACTGGGAGAAGATCTTCACCAACCCCGCAACAGACAAAGGTCTGATCTCCAAAATATATAGAGAACTCAAGAAACTAGACTTTAAAATGCTAATTAACCCAATTAAAAAATGGGGCACTGATCTGAACAGAGAATTCTCAACAGAAGGAGTTCAAATGGCCAAAAGACACTTAAGGTCATGCTCAACTTCCTTAGCAATCAGGGAAATGCAAATCAAAACAACTTTGAGATATCATCTTACACCTGTGAGAATGGCTAAAGTCAAAAACACCAACGATAACCTTTGCTGGAGAGGTTGTGGAGGAAGGGGTACCCTCATCCATTGCTGGTGGGAATGCAATCTTGTGCAACCACTATGGAAGTCAGTTTTTCGGTTTCTTAGGAAATTCGGGATCAACCTACCCCTGGACCCAGCAATACCACTCTTGGGAATATACCCAAGAGATGCCCTATCATATGACAAAAGCATTTGTTCAACTATGTTCATAGCAGTATTATTTGTAATAGCCAGAACCTGGAAACAACCTAGATGTCCTTCAATGGAAGAATGGATGAAGAAAGTGTGGAATATATCCACATTAGAGTACTTCGCTGCGGTAAAAAACAATGACTTCTCGAATTTTGCATGCAAATGGATGGAAATAGAAAACACTATCCTGAGTGAGGTATCCCAGACCCAAAAAGATGAACATGGGATGTACTCACTCATAATTGATTTCTAACCATAAATAAGGGTCACGGAGTCTAAAATAGGTGAATCTAAAGAAGCTAAGTAAGAAGGGGAACCCAAGGAAAAACATATAGTTATCCTCTTGGCTAAGGGAAGTAGACAAAATTGCCGGGGAGAAAATTGTTATCTTGGGGTGGGGTGGGTTGGGGTAAGGGGAGATGGGGAGAGAAAAGTTAGAAGGGAAGAAGGTCGGGCCTTGGGAAAGCAGGAGGATTGGGATAAAGGAAGGTTGGACAGTGGAGCACGGAACCACAATTCTTAGTTAAGGGAACCACTTTAGGGTTGGCAAGAGACCTGACCCTAGAGGGGCTCCCAGGTGCCCAAGCTGAGGTCCCCAGTTAGCTCCTTGGGCAGTTGAGAATAGGGAACCTGAAATGACCCTATCCTTGAGCAATACTGACGAATATCTTGCATATCATCATAGAACCTTCATCTGGTGATGGATGGAGATAGAGACAGAGACCCACACTGGAGCACTGGACTGAGCTCCCAAAGTCCCAATGAGGAGCAGAAGGAGGGAAAACATGAGCAAAGAAGTCGGGACCACGAGGGATGCACCCACCTACTGAGACAGTGGAGCTGATCTATTGAGAGCTCACCAAGACCGGCTGGACTGTGACTGAAAAAGCATGGGATAAAACTGGACTCTCTGAACATGGCGAATAATGAGGGCTGATGAGACGCAAAGGACAATGGCACGGGGGTTTGATCCTATGTAATGTGATGGCTTTGTGGGAGCCCAGCCAGTTTGGATGTTCACCTTCCTAGATATGGACGGAGGTGAGAGGTCCTAGGTCTTACCACAGGGCAGAAAACCCTGACTGCTCTTTGGACTGGAGAGGGAGGGGGAAAGGAGTGGGGGGAGGGGGAGAAGGGTGGGAGGAGGGGGCGTAGGGGGGGAGGAGGGGGAGGGAAATGGGAGGCTGGGAGGAGGTGGAAACTTGTTTTTTTTTTCTCCTTTTCTCAATAAAAAAAAAAACAGCGACCTCACAACGGGAGGACATGAACACCTTAATCAAGAAGAAGTAGAAAAGATTGACTTAATGAAAGTGATTGACACCCTTAAACAGCATGTAAAAAATCCCCTTAAAAAAAGGATGAGAAATATAACAGAAATTTTGAAGAATTGAATAAATCAGTGAATGATACCCTAGAAAACCAAGGAAAAACAATCAAACAGATAATGGAAACAGTTCAGGACTTGAAAACTGTAATGGAAGCAAAGAAGAAAACACAAACAGAGGGACGACGGGACATGGAAAATTTAAGTAAACAAACAGAGTCTACAGAAACAAGTATAGCCAACAGAATACAAGGGATACAAGAAAGAATCACAGATTCTGAAGATACCATAGAGAAAATAAACACACTGATCAAAGAAAACAGCAAGTCCAACAAACTCTCATCACAAAACATTCAGGAAATCAGGGACACAATAAAAAGAACAAACCTAAGAATAATTGGAGTAGAAGAAGGAGAAGAAGTGAAGCTCAAAGGTCTAGAAAATATATTTAATAAAATAATAGAAGAAAACTTTCCCAACCTAATAAAAAGATATACCTATGAAATTTCAAGAAGCATAGAGAACACCGAATAGGCTAGATCAAAAAAGAACATCCCCTCGCCATATAATAATAAAAACACAAAGCATACAGAATAAGGAAAGAATTTTAAGAGCTGCAAAGAAAAAAGGCCAAGTCACTTATGAAGGTAAACCTATCAACTTACACCTGACTTCTCTATTGAAACCATGAAAGACAGAAGGTCCTGGTTAGATGTACTGCAGAAACTGAGAGACCATGGATGCAAGCCCAGACTACTATACCCAACCAAGCTTTCGTTCACTGTAAATGGAGAAAATAAAATTTTTCAGGATAAAAACAAGTTTAAACAATACATAGCCACAAATTCAGCCTTACAGAAAGTCATAGAAGGAAAATCACTAACTAAGGAGTCCAACAATGACCACAATAATTCAGACATCTAGAGACCCTTCACCAACACAACTCAAAGAAGGGAAACACACAAACTGTATGAATAAAAAAGTGACCGGAGTTAACAACCACTGGTCATTAATATCACTTAATGTCAATGGACTCAACTCACCTATAAAAAGGCACAAACTAAGAGATTGGATGAGAAAACAGGATCCAACATTCTGCTGTTTACAAGAAAAACACCTCAACCAAAAAGACAGTCATCTACTCACAGTAAAGGGCTGGGAAAAGGCTTATCAAGCAAATGGACCTAAGAAACAAGCAGGTGTGGCCATACTAATTTCTAACAAAGTTGACTTCAAACTTAAGTCAATCAGAAGACATGGAGAGGGGCATTTTATACTCATAACAGTAACAGTTCATCAGGATGAAGTCTCAATCCTGAACATCTATGCCCCTAATATAAAAGCACCCACGTACATAAAAGAAACATTGCTAAAACTCAAGGCAGCCATCAAGCTGCACACACTAATAGTAGACATCAACACTCCTCTCTCACCAATGGACAGGTCAATCAGACAGAAACCTAACAGAGAAATAAGAGAATTAATGGAGGTAATGAAGCAAATAGACTTAACAGACATCAATAGATTATTCCACTCAAATAGGAAAGAATATACCTTCTTCTCTGCAGCTCATGGAACCTTCTCGAAAATTGACCACATAGTCGGTAACAAAGCAAACATCCACAGTTACAAAAAAAATATTAGTATCCACCTGTGTCTTCTCAGATCACCATGGATTAAAGTTAGAATTCAACAACAATGCTACCCCCAGAAAGTCTAAAAACTCATGGAAACTGAACAGTCAACTTCTGAACCATACCTGGATTAAGGAAGAAATTAAGAAAGAAATTAAAGTTTTCCTGGAATTCAATGAAAATAAAGAAACAAAATACTCAAACTTATGGGACACTATGAAAGCAGTGCTAAGAGGAAAGTTCATAGCACTAAGTGCCCACTTAAAGAAAACAGAGAAAGCTCACATTGGAGGCTTAACAGCCCACCTGAAAGCTCTAGAAAAAAAAGAAGCAGACTCACCTAGGAGGAGTAGAAGACTGGAAATAATCAAACTGAGGGCTGAAATCAACAAAATAGAAACACAGAAAACAATCCAAAGAATCAATGAAACAAAAAGCTGGTTCTTGGAGAAAATCAACAAGATTGACAAACTCCGATCCAAACTAATCAAATGGCAGAGAGAGAATTTTCAAATTAATAAGATCAGAAATGATAAGGGGGACATAACCACAGACACAGAAGAAATTCAGAGAATCATTATACCTTACTACAAAAGCCTATATGCCACAAAACTGGAAAATGTAAAGGAAATGTACACGTTTTTAGATTAATACCATATACTGAAGTTAAACCAGGACCAGGTGAACAATCTAAATAGACCTGTTAGTCACGAAGCATTAGAAGCGGTTATCAAAAACCTCCCTACCAAAAAAAGCTCAGGACCAGATGGCTTCAATGCGGAATTCTACCAGAACTTCCAAGAAGAACTAATACCTATACTCCTTAATGTACTTCATGATATAGAAACAGAAGAGTCATTGCCAAATTCCTTTTATGAAGCTACAGTTTGATGTGGGAGTGATTTCTTATTAATAAAGAAACTGCCTAGACCCATTTGATAGGCCAACCCTTAGGTAGGTGGAATAAACAGAACGGAATGCTGGGAGAAAGAAGCTGAGTCAGGGAGTCGCCATGATTCTCCCACTCCAGACAGACGCAGGTTAAGATCATTCCTGGTAAGCCAGCTCGTGGGCTACACAGATTAATAGAAATGGGTTAGATCAATATGTAAAAGCTATCCAATAAGAAACTAAAACTAATTGGTCAGGCAGTGTTTAAAAGAATACAGTTTCCGTGTAATTATTTCAGGTAAAGCTAGCCGTGCGGGCGGCCAGGTGCCGGGGATGCAGCCTGCTGCCCTTATTTCAACAACAGTTATTCTGAAACCAAAACTGCACAAAGACTCAACCATGAAAGAGAATTATAGGCCAATATCACTCATGAACATCAATGCAAAAATCTTCAACAAAATACTGGCAAACCGAATAAAAGAACACATCCGAAAAATTATCCATTATGATCAAGTAGGCTTCATCCCAGAGATGCAGGGCTGGTTCAACATACAAAAAATCTATCAATGTAATCCATCATATAAATAAACAGAAAGAAAAAATCCATATGATCATTTCATTAGATGCTGAAAAAGCATTGGACAAAATTCAACATCCCTTAATGATAAAAGTATTTGAGAGATTAGGGATACAAGGGTCATACCTAAATATAATAAAAGCTATATACAGCAAGCTGACCGCTAACATCAAATTAAACGGAGAGAAACTCAAAGCCATCCCACTAAACTCAGGAACACGACAAGGCTGTCCACTCTCACCATACCTCTTCAATATAGTGCTTGAAGTTCTAGCAATAGCAATAAGACAACATAAGGGGATCAAGGGGATTCAAATTGGAAAGGAAGAAGTGAAACTTTTGTTATTTGCAGATGATATGATAGTGTACATAAGCGACCCCCAAAACTCCACCAAAGAACTTTTACAGCTGATAAACACCTTTAGTAATGTGGCAGGATACAAGATCAACTCCAAAAATCACTCGCCCTCTTATACACAAAGGATATGGAAGCAGAAGGGAAATCAGAGACGCTTCACCATTCACGATAGCCACAAACAGCATTAAATATCTTGGGGTAACTCTAACCAAGGAAGTGAAATATCTATTTGACAAGAACTTTAAGGCATTGAAGAAAGAAATTGAGGAGGATACCAGAAAATGGAAGGATCTCCCTTGGTCTTGGATTGGGAGGATCAACATAGGAAAAATGGCAGTTCGACCAAAGGCAATTTATAGATTCAACGCAATCCCCATCAAGGTCCCATCAAAATTCTTCAAAGATCTTGAGAGGACAATAATCAACTTTATATGGAAAAACAAAAAACCCAGGATAGCCAAAACAATCCTATACAATAAAGGATTGTCTGGAGTCATTGCCATCCCTGACTTCAAACTCTATTACAGGGCTACAGTGATGAAAACAGTGTGGTACTGGCATAAAAACAGAGAAGTCAACCAATGGAATCATATAGAAGACCCAAATTTTAACCCACAAATCTATGAACACCTCATTTTCGATAAAGGAACTAAAAGTATTCAATTGAAGAAAGAAAGCATCTTAAACAAATGCTGCTGGCATAACTGGATGTCAACCTGTAGAAGAATGAAAATAGACCCATATCTATCACCATGCACAAAACTCAAGTCCAAATGGATTAAAGACCTCAATATCAATCAGAACACATTGAACCTGATAGAAGAGAAAGTGGGAAGTACCCTACAACCAATGGGCACAGGAGATCGCTTCCTACGCATAACCCTAGCAGCACAGACATTAAGGGCAATATTGAATAAATGGGACCTCCTGAAACTGAGAAGCTTCTGTAAAGCAAAGGACACTGTCACTAAGACAACCTACTCACTGGGAGAAGATCTTCACCAACCCCTCAACAGACAAAGGTCTGATCTCCAAAATATATAGAGAACTCAGGAAACTAGACTTTAAAATGCTAATTAACCCAATTAAAAAATGGGGCACTGAACGGAACAGAGAATTCTCAAAAGAAGAAGTTCAAATGGCCAAAAGACACTTAAGGTCATGCTCAACCTCCTTAGCGATCAGGGAAATGCAAATCAAAACAACTTTGAGATATCATCTTACACCTGTCAGAATGGCTAAAATAAAAAACTCCAATGATAGCCTTTGCTGGAGAGGCTGTGGAGGAAGGGGTACACTCATCCATTGATGGTGGGAATGCAAACTTGTGCAACCACTTTGGAAATCAGTGTTTTGGTTTCTCAGGAAATTCGGGATCAACCTACCTCTGGACCCAGCAATACCACTCCTGGGAATATACCCAAGAGATGCCCTATCATATGACAAGAGCATTTGTTCAACTATGTTCATAGCAGTATTATTTGTAATATCCAGAACCTGGAAACAACCTAGATGTCCTTCAATGGAAGAATGGATGAAGAAAGTGTGGAATATATCCACATTAGAGTACTTCGCTGCGGTAAAAAACAATGACTTCTCAAATTTTGCATGCAAATGGATGGAAATAGAATACACTATCCTGAGTGAGGTAACCCAGACCCAAGAAGATGAACATGGGATGTACTCACTCATAATTGGTTTCTAGCCATAAAATATGGGTCACGGAGTCTATGATTGGTGAACCTAAAGAAGCTAAGTAAGAAGAACCTTTCTGGTGATGGATGGAGATAGAGACAGAGACCCACACTGGAGCACTGGACTGAGCTCCCAAGGTCCCAATGAGGAGCAGAAGGAGGGAGAACATGAGCAAAGAAGTCGGGACCACGAGGGGTGCACCCACCCACTGAGACAGTGGAGCTGATTTATTGGGAGCTCACCAAGACCAGCTGGACTGTGACTGAAAAAGCATGGGATAAAACCGGACTCTCTGAACATGGCGAACAATGAGGGCTGATGAGAATCCAAGGACAATTGCACAGGGTTTTGATTCTACTTAATGTGCTGGCTTTGTGGGAGCCTAGCCAGTTTGGATGTTCACCTTCCTAGATATGGACGGAGGGCTTGGAGGACCTAGGACTTACCACAGGGCAGGGAACCCTGACTGCTCTTTGGACTGGAGAGGGATGGGGAGAGGAGTAGGGGGAGGGGGGAAGGTTGGCAGGAGGGGAAGAAGGGTGGGAGGAGGGGCAAACTTGTTTTTTTTTTCCTTTTCTCAATTAAAAAAAAAGAGGCCATTAATATGTCCTATACAACTTCCATGGATCCATTGACCTTTTTGGTGCCCATTCAGGCCTGTCCATTCACCTTCACTCAGACTTTGAGATGGACATGTAGGGCACCACTCCCAGCTGTTTTGCTCTTTTTTCTCTTCTGTGTCTGCTATTTTGTGTTATGTTTCTTTTCCAAACTATTTAGTTGGCCATGGTTCAAAGTATCACAAATCCTCCATTACTCACATGGAAATGGTAACAAACTGGAGATCTTAGAGAAGACCAATTGTAATCAGACACCTCTGAATGAGTTGCCAGGTAAGACTGACAAGACACTCTAGGGAAATTATCTTCTGTTTAAGAAGGTATCAAAACACAAGAGAGTGCACATGTGTGTACTTGTATGTAAAAGATGGTGAAGGAAGAAAGAAAGAAAAGAAGAAAGAGAAGTGGAAGGAGAGTGGTAAAGAAGAAGGGAAGAAAAGGGAGACCACCTCATAATTCTAATGCAAGTAGTTACTACATTTTTATTCAATTAAACTATCTCTATAAATAAAAAAACAAACTTTTTCATGAGACCTCCAAGTTTTATTCTGTATTTTATACCTATCATGAATTGTTTTTCCCAATAAATTCTCTTAGAATATTGGCCTTTCGATTTCAACTTCTTTAAAGACCATGTTATAGGACTTTGGAGATGGCTCACTGGGTAAATCACTCATCATATGAGTATGAGGGCCTGAGTCTGAATCCTAAGTATCCACGAAAAGCTGGATGCAATAACAGGCCTTGGTAACCCTCAATAAGCTATGGGAAATGGAAACTTGAAACTTTGGTAATGAAGTCTTGTATATGCAGCTGTGAACAAGGAGACACTGCCTCAAGAAGCTGAGAACTGACGCCCATGGTTGTTGTCCTCTGGCCCCCCTCTCTCTCTCTCTCTCTCTCTCTCTCTCTCTCTCTCTCTCTCTCACACACACACACACACACACACACAACCTTCCATAGTTCTAAGTCCTACAACATCTTGTTCTACTCAATTTACACAAACCATTCATATGCTGTGCATTTTTGTCATCACAAATGTTTGTAAATCAAAGCAAACATGCACATTCCCAAAGATCTACAGATAAATATATTGTAAGTATTTATGTGTCCATGTATCTGTGAATGGAAGTTCCTGGGAAAAGTTGCACCTCCTAGTGAAGCTCCTGCAAAACTAACTTCTAACTGATTAAAACTTCAATCATGGGGAGCTGTAGAGATTGCTCAGTGGTTAGGTGTACTGGATACTCTTCCAGAAGACTCAGGTTTGACTTTCAGAACTCACACGGTGCCTTAATATCATATATAACTCCAGAGCCTGGGGAACCAATGCCTTCTTCTGGCCTCCAAAGATACCAGGCATACACATGGCACATAGATAGACATTCAGGCAAACACCCACACTCATACAATTTTTGAAAAAATTAAATGATTGTAATAAATAAGAATATTACATGCCAAGAGTCTAATTAGAATTTATCCTGTTTTATCATTAGCCCCCTTTTAACTATTTTTACACTCATTTGTGTCTGAACTAACACAAACTTTTGAAATGTACAGACCTAACAGATAACTAATTTCCAGCACAGTAAGAGTATCTGCATGATGATTCCACAAAAATCCTTTAAAAGTGCCTTGATACAGTGCCTTGTTTGTTCTACTTCTATGAAAAACTTCATACAATAACTCATTAGAACACAAAAATTGGTGAGATTAAATATGTGTTCCTTGGACATGGCTACTGCTAGTTGCATAATATAAACTATCTCTTGTCCTCTTTGTGGTTAAATGTGGGGTGTTTTTAGATTCAGCAGAGTTGCATATGTATAACATAAATATTTGCTTCTTTTTCAATGTCATATAATTAGAAAGTAGTTTTATTAGTATCAAAACTCAGATTTTCAATAATCTGACTACTGGCTATGGATATAAATCTGTATTTATGTGGCAGCACAGACCCTAAGTCAGGCCATCATGGGTTCCCATCTCCCTGCCTACCATATCCTTCCTGTTCCAGTTGCCTCTCCTCATTGCTTGGCTTTTCTCCATTCATCTTCTGTGATCTCCACCTAGAATCCATTATCTTACTTATTAGGTATTTATACTTTCTTAATACAGGACCTAAGTCACCTCTGATATTTACTGTCCTTGACTATTAAAATGACATCATGACCCTGATTCTGGCACTGACTGGCCTGGCTAGTGTACTCTTTTCAAACTCTGGCATCACTGCAAAAAGTTTCTTTGTAAGTTCCTTTGCCCTTTGTAAGATAATGCACCTTTGCTCAAGTTTGAAAACTAATGCATTTTTGAAACTATGGCACTATGAGGAAGGAACTCCTTTCTGTAAGAGCAAGGGACAGCTAAGGACTGTCTACCTTTCTTGGCTCATTGTCCTCACTCCTGGTCACCAGAGCCAAATATCTCAAATTGAACTCTCTACCTCTTGTCTTAGTCTATGCACTAAACTCCAGGAAGGTTGTCCAACACAAATGACTGAAAGACTACACTGACCAATCTGGATAATCAAGGAAAATCACTCCATCCTAGTCCTCAGTGCTATCAGAACTTCACACCCTAGGATCTCTGAATCTGATCATGGAAACCTCACAGACCCACCATCACCCTGCTTACATTAGTCTTCTTTGCTTCTCTGTTTGCAAGGGCTTCTTTGATGCTCTTTGTTTCAAATGGCATCTGTATGACTGTGAGAGGTACATTTTACTTGACTTCCCTGAAACATCAATTCATATGTCAAATGCCCAGTCCATTTATCCTCTCCTCAACCCTACTTCCCCAGATATTTTCACAACTGGTACCATTGCACCCCCATCGATAAGAACTCAGGGGGTTGGTCATGACAGATTTTGTTCATCTTTTTCTTAGTTGTAATTGTTGAATTCCCTTGATTCTAGTTTGTTTTCTATTGCTGTGAGAAGATAGCATGGGTAAGCGCAATTTGGGTAAATAAAGGGTTTATTTAGAATGCAGATTATAGTCCATCACCAAAAGAAGCTCATTTAGGCACTCAAGGCATGAGCTTGGGATATAAATTGTGGAAAAAACAATGTTTCCTGGCTTGGTAAGCTACATTTCTTAAAAAAAAACTCTGACCCACCTGTCCTTGCATAATACTGTTCACAGTGGACTCATCCCTCCTATATTAATAAGCAACCAAGAAAATGCCACAAAGACATGCCCGCAGGCCAATCTGATGGACTAAACTCCTCAAATGAAGTTCTGTGGTGTGACAACTTTATAACCAAGTCTATCCTTCATATCTTTCAGCACACATGCTCACACATTCAGTTCACCACATACCACATGCTTCTTCTATACCCTCTTCCATGCTAGCTACTGTTTAACTGCATTTGGTACTTTTCTCTTCACCCCCTACCACTTTTCTCACTTACTAAAGTTTCTCCTGTGGGGTTGGAGAGATGGTTCAGTAAAGGAAGTGATTGACACTCAAGCAGGATGGCTTGAGTTCAGACCCCTGACATCTGTATGAAGAAGCTGAGTGCAGTAATACATGTTTATAACTCCAGAAAAGAAGGCAGAGACAGGAAGACTACTGTGGTTCTAGATTGGACAAATATATTCACTGGAAGGGCTATCATTTCAAGTGAGAGATAGGACATCTCCATCATCCTAGACTCCTTAAAGTTCCTGTTCTTCCCATAAAGCAGCATTTTGTTTGTTTGTTTGTTTTCTGAAAAGATAATTTTTCTTCCCTTTGAGCTCATTGGCACCTTTGCTAACTTCATCCTGCTCTGCCTCCAGCCCTATTTCCAGACACTGCGTTCTGCTTCATGTTGTCAAGGTCTGTCTTCATGTCAGAGATGCACATTATTGCTGGCTTATGTATTTTTTCTAAGGTGCTGCCACTCTCATCTTAAATTCAAATTACAGAAGAACTGAGACATGACTGCTTTGTTCACCATTTTTGTCTCCAGTATTGAAAGAGATTCCTTGAAAATAAGCTGAGCACAGTGATGGATACCAAGGAAACCAAAGTACACCCCCAAAGTATCAGGGAAGCAAAGTTAGCTTTCAGAATAAAACTGGCAGAGAGACTATTTCATTCCTTACCAGAGGACTTCCTCCAGTTTCTATTGTAAGGTCTCGATGTCTGAAAACCAGCTCCTCATAATTGCTTATGCTGCTCATGTCACAGGGAATGCTTGGCACACCTTTCTTTCCTGAAGAAGTCTCATTTTTAATTAAATTTTTAGGTTAAAACACAAAGTAATGTGATTCATTATGGTCTTTTTATGTATGTGGCATAAATTTATTCCTCATCCATTTCTATTTAGCTCCACCCTCCTCTTTATGTCTACTCCCTCTGGTGAGTCTCCTTCCTTCTGCAAGACAGTCCCCATTCCTGTTATTATAGCTCATGTGTTCTATTAGTTTTTTTCTTTACGCTAAATATCTCTTCTTCTTCCACCTGATCCCCTTTTTAATTTCGTTGCCTTCCTACACACAGATAGATAAGTACACATATTTTTTTTATACACACATATAACTAGAATCCACCTTTGGAAGAAAAGAAGCAGTATTTGAATCTGCCTTATTTCATTTAACACAATCTTTCAGATTCTCATCTACTTTGCTTATAATGTCATTATTTCACGACATGACATTTCATGGCTGAAGACAATTCCATTGTGAACATGTATCACATTTCATTATCCATTCATCTGTTGATGGATTATTGGGAATTTCTGTAGTGTCAGGTATTTATTTTATATGTGAGAGTGTTTTGCTTTTTGGTATGTCTTTGCACCATGTATGGGCCTGGTGCCCAAATTAGATAGAAAAGAATACTCTTAGTGGCTGAGCCATCTTTCTGCCCCCAGACATATGACATTTGTTTCATTTCTCTATCGATAAGAAAACACTTGATATTTATGATCATTGATGGTGGACTACTCTGAGAAGCAGACTGAATGGTGCTCCTAAGTTCTAGGGAACAGTTCAATGGCTTTTATATTTTTCAAGTCTCTAGCTGTATAAATAACTTTTTTTTAGTTTCTAGTAGAAATTCTGTAATCTTAGCAATAAGATACTTGTTTGAAGAAAATCTTTACTACAGCATCTTAAGAATGTTTTTCTAAGGCTTCTTAAGTCTTTCAAGTTAAACTTTGATTTATTTATACATCAGACTCAAGAGTCCTCTAGGAGTCTTCTAGAAGTGCAAAACATTATTAGTACAACAGTTATTGAAGACCAGTAAATCCCTTTTACAATAAAGGATCGTCTGGAGGCATTACCATCCCTGACTTCAAACTCTATTACAGAGCTACAGAATTGAAAACAGCTTGGTATTGGCATAAAAACAGAGAAGTCGACCAATGGAATCGATTAGAAGACCTTGACTTTAACCCACAAACCTATAAACACCTGATTTTCAATAAAGGAGCTAAAACTATACAATGGAAAAAAGAGAGCATCTTCAACAAATTGTGCTGGCAAAACTGGATGTCAACCAGTAGAAGAATGAAAATAGATCCATATCTATCACCATGCACAAAACTCAAGTCCAAATGGATTAAAGACCTCAATATCAGTCCGAACACACTGAACCTGATAGAAGAGAAAGTGGGAAGTACTCTACAACACATGGGCACAGGAGACCACTTCCTACCTATAACCCCAGCAGCACAGACATTAAGAGCCTCATTGAATAAATGGGACCTCCTGAGACTGAGAAGCTTCTGTAAAGCAAAGGACACTGTCACTAAGACATAAAGGCAACCCACTGACTGGGAGAAGATCTTCAACAACCCAAGAACAATGGCAATGCGTTTTTGATCCTACTGCACGTACTGGCTTTGTGGGAGTCTAGGCAGTTTGGATGCTCACCTTACTAGACCTGGATGGAGGTGGGTGGTCCTTGGACTTCCCACAGGGCAGGGAACCCTGATTGTTCTTTGGGCTGACGAGGGAGGGGGACTTGATTGGGGGAGGGGGAGGGAAATGGGAGGCAGGGGCAGGGAAGAGACAGAAATCTTTAATAAAAAAAATAAATTTAAAATAAATAAATAAATAAAAATAAAAAATAAATAAAAACCATTGCCATTGTTTTTGAATTCTCAGTAGTCCTCATTGTCCGCTATGTTCAGCGAGTCCGATTTTATCCCATGCTTTTTCAGACCCAGGCCAGCTGGCCTTGGTGAGTTCCCGATAGAACATCCCCATTGTCTCAGTGTGTGGGTGCACCCCTTGCGGTCCTGAGTTCCTTGCTCGTGCTCTCTCTCCTTCTGCTCCTGATTTGGACCTTGAGATTTCAGTCTGGTGCTCCAATGTGGGTCTCTGTCTCTGTCTCCTTTCATCGTCTGATGAAGGTTAATGTTCAGGAGGATGCCTATATGTTTTTCTTTGGGTTCTCCTTCTTATTTAGCTTCTCTAGGATCACTAATTATACGCTCAATGTCCTTTATTTATGGCTAGAAACCAAATATGAGTGAGTACATCCCATGTTCCTCTTTTTGGGTCTGGCTTACTTCACTCAGGATAGTGTTTTCTATTTCCATCCATTTGTATGCAAAATTCAAGAAGTCCTTGTTTCTTACTGCTGAGTAATACTCTAATATGTATATATTCCATACTTTCTTCATCCATTCTTCCATTGAAGGGCATCTAGGTTGTTTCCAGGTTCTGGCTATCACAAACAATGCTGCTATGAACATAGTTGAGCATATACTTTTGTTGTATGATAGGTATATTCCCAAGAGTTGTATTGCTGGGTCTGGGGGTAGGTTGATCCCGAATTTCCTGAGAAACTGCCACACTGCTTTCCAAAGTGGTTGCACAAGTTTGCATTCCCACCAGCAATGGATGAGTGTACCCCTTTCTCCACAACCTCTCCAGCAAAGACTATCATTGGTGTTTTTTATTTTAGCCATACTGACAGGTGTAAGATAGTATCTTAAAGTTGTCTTGATTTGCATTTCCCTGATCGCTAAGGAAGTTGAGCATGATCTTAAGTGTCTTTTGGCCATTTGAATTTCTTCTTTGAGAATTCTCTGTTCAGCTCAGTGCCCCATTTTATAATTGGGTTGATTAGCCTTTTACGGTCTAGTTTCTTGAGTTCTTTATATATTTTGGAGATCAGACCTTTGTCAGTTGCAGGGTTGGTGAAGATCTTCTCCCAGTCAGTGGGTTGCCTTTTTGTCTTAGTGACAGTGTCCTTTGCTTTACAGAAGCTTCTTAGTCTCAGGAGGTTCCATTTCTTCAGTGATGCCCTTAATGTCTGTGTTGCTGGGGTTATACGTAGAAAGTGGTCTCCTGTGCCCATGTGTTGTAGGGTACTTCCGACTTTCTCTTCTATCAGGTTTAGTGTGTTCGGACTGATATTGAGGTCTTTAGTCCATTTGGACTTGAGTTTTGTGCATGGTGATAGATATGGATCTATTTTCATTCTTCTGCAGATTGACATCCAGTTTTGCCAGCACAATTTGTTGAAGATGCTCTCTTTTTTCCATTGTATAGTTTTAGCTCCTTTATTGAAAATCAGGTGTTCATAGGTTTGTGGGTTAAAGTCAAGGTCTTCTAATCGATTCCATTGGTCGACTTCTCTGTTTTTATGCCAATACCAAGCTGTTTTCAATACTGTAGCTCTGTAATAGAGTTTGAAGTCAGGGATGGTAATGCCTCCAGACTATCCTTTATTGTATAAGATTGTTTTGGCTATCCTGGGTTTTTGTTTTTCCATATAAAGTTGATTACTGTCTTCTCCAGATCTGTGAAGAATTTTGATGGGATTTTTATGTGGATTGCATTGAATCTATAGATTGCTTTTGATAGAATTGCCATTTTTACTATGTTGATCCTCCCAATCCAAGAGCAAGGGAGATCCTTCCATTTTCTGGTGTCCTCTTGAATTTCTTTCTTCAAAGACTTAAAGTTCTTGTCAAATAGATATTTCACTTCCTTGGTTAGAGTTACCCCAAGATATTTTATGCTATTTGTGGCTATGGTGAAAGGTGATGGTTCTCTGATTTCCCTCTCTGTTTCCTTATCCTTAGTGTATAGGGAAGCAACTGATTATTTGGAGTTGATTTTGTATCCTGCCACATTACTAAAGGTATTTATCAGCTGTAGGAATTCTTTGGTAGAGTTTTTGGGGTCACTTATGTATACTATCATATCATCTGCAAATAGTGAAAGCTTAACTTCTTCCTTTCCAATACGAATCCCCTTCATCCCCTTATGCTGTCTTATTTCTGGCAATGGGTTTTTGATCCTACTGCACGTACTGGCTTTGTGGGAGCCTAAGAAGTTTGGATGCTCACCTTACTAGACCTGGATGGAGGTGGGTGGTCCTTGGACTTCCCACAGGGCAGGGAACCTTGATTGCTCTTCGGGCTGACAAGGGAGGGGGACTTGATGAGGGAGGGGGAGAGAAATGGTAGGCGGTGGCGGGGAGCAAGCAAAAATCTTTAATAAATGAATAAAAAAATAAAATAAAAATAAAACAAAAAACTTATATCAAATAATAATAGTCATATTCCCTTTCACATTACAGCACATCCAAAGGCTGGGAATCAACCCCAGTATCACGTGACTTTAAACCTGTCTGTCCTCTCCTCATCACCCACATAATTGATCTTCACTAAGGAAAATATATTCACAGAAAGCGATTTTATCCATACTTTCTAAGCCAAATAAAATGGAAACCTTCACAATTCACTACAGAGGAAGAGGTGAAATATACTGACTGCAGTTTGGCAGTCACAATTCAAGGTCACTCAGAGATAAAGTACAGGAATAGTCTTCAAGGACAGCAGCTCACAGCAGGGTTGTGCAATGAAAAAGTACACTCAGCAGTGTGGTGGTGGCTCAGGCCTTTAACCCTAGCACTTGGAAAGCAGGGGCAGGTGGATCTCTGTGATTTTGATTCCAGTCTGGTCTACAAGAGCTAGTTCCACTACAGCCAGGACTGTTACACAGAGAAAGCTTGTCTCGATAAATCAAAACAAAAAATTATAGTCAGCACCAATTTGTATTTAATGACTCAATTTTTATATGAATATAAATGTAAATTAAACTTGTATTTAATGTGCATTAGAAACTGGGAGACAAAATAGAGCACAAAATTTAGGCCAACGTTGAATCGAACACAAAAATGCAAACTCTTTACAAAAAAAAGAAAAAGAAAAGAAAAGGAAACCAAAAGAGAGTACTATTAAATGATCAAGCATTTCTACTACTGGTTATATATGCAAATAAAATGAAATTAATACATTGAAAATACACAAGCACTCTTCAGTTTATTATAGCAATCTTTATAACTACTGAAATGAGGTATCTACTCATACAGTTATCAATAGCAAAATGGATAAAGGTGTAATTTATGTACAGCTTGAACTACTATTCAGCTGTAAGAAGTATGCAGTCTAGTCTACTATTTATTATCAACATGAATGGAACTGGTCCCAAAATAAATATCACATAGCCTCCTGCCTAGCTACTGGACACTCAGCTCTTTATTATACCAATTACAGCAATACATGATATATATTTCTACTATTGTTTAAGGTACTGTACCTACCCATGACATGGACATGTGAAACAAATCAGACATACAGAATGGGCAAGAGGTAAAGCCATGAGGTAGAATGAAGATCTTTAAAAAAAGCGGGGGGGGGGGTGTTTTTGTTATTTTGTTGTTGTTTGTTTTTAGTTATAAAGCTAGTAGGAAAAGTCTAAGCTAAGACTGCGCTTTCAATGTTATACTGTATATATGTATTTCTGATCTTGATTAAGGTATTGTATTTGTCCAGCTCATTTAAATATGCAAAATGTAATTAAGAAATATAGATTAATAAATAACCATCTATAGTTGTAGATGGAGCTGTGAACTGTGCTCCCACCTGGCTCCCAGCCACCTTGCTAGCTTATGCCACACAAACTGTATTCATTTAAACACTGCCTGGCTCATTAGTTTCAACCCCTTATTGGCTAATACTCACATCTTGCTTAATCCATTTCTAATAATCTGTGTAGCACCACAAAGTGGCGGCTTACCAGGAAAGATTCAGCATGTCTGACCTGTGTCCATCTTGGGCCAGAGCTTCATTGCATCTGGCTCACTTCCCTTCTTCCCAGCATTCTGTTCTGTTTACTCCATCCACCAAAGGGCTGGCCTATCAAATGGGCAAAGGCAGTTTCTTTATTAATCAATGAGAGTAACAAATAGATCATCATTTCTTCCGTCATATAGTAATCAAGTTTATAAACATGTTAGATTTTCTAGATATACAGAGATATATTTCAGATAGATAGGCATTCTTTCACTACTTCTAAGAGCTATAGAATATGGTATTTAAAATATTTTGATAACTTAGGACTTTTCAAGACAATGAGACACATCTGCTCCTGGCAGCAACAATTACTTCAAGAGGAAGATGGTCATTGAAGATGCTTTTTATAGAGTTTACTAGCAATTTGGGCAAAAAATGCCCTTGCCTAGACTGCTTGATGCTATGCTGTATGAAATGGACATGCAGGACCCAAAGAGAAATGACTATTGAACATTCCTAAGATGATCTTTAAGGGTTCTTCCTTCATGAAAGAGTCTGCAAGACCATCCAAAAGAAAGAAATGGATGGACTTTTCCATTACAGGGAAAAACAGATTTTTAAATGTCCTGCTTCATGGAAAAGTCTATAGGACACTATGGACTTGTAGGCTGGAAATAGATTCCCCAATGGTACAAAAGACCTTTGGGTGACTGTCCAGGCAGTGAGATGTCTCTGTAAACCTAGAGCTTTGGAAGTTGCCTACAATGCACTTCCTGCTTATTTAGATAATATTATATCCTTCTGGGGTCTTTGATGGAGTTAAAAATAGATAGCTATAATTATGGTATTTCTTAGTTATGATAAAAGATAAAATAGACATAGACATTATAAATGTAATTCTTGCTTGATACCTTTTTTGTTATATGTAATTTTGCTATGTTATAAGAAAACCTTTTAATTTAAAGAGGAAAGGGGAGGTGATGTGGGATTCCCCTCTGTATGCTGTGAATACCATTAGTTAATAAAGAAACTGTCTTATGCCTACAAAGGGCAGATTATATGTAGGCAGGGGAAACTAAACTGAATGCAGGGAGATAGAAGACAGAGTCAGGAGAAGCCATATAGCCCCACCAGGAACAGACATGCTGGAACCTTGCTGATAAGTCACCATCACATGCTGATACACAGATTAATAGAAATGGGTTAAATTAAGATGTAAGAGCTGGCCAATAGGAAGTTAGAACAGGAGAGAGGTAAAGGCCACATGGTGTAGAACACACATTTAAAATATCAGTTAAGTTATAAGGACTAGTGGGACAAGCCTAAGCTAAGGCTGAGCTTTCATAATTAATAATAAGTCTCAATGTCATTACTTTGGAGTTGACTGATGGAACAGAGAAAGATTCAATACAAAACAGAGGAGGGGAGGAGTGTTGTGAGCTGTCTACAGCTATGGATATCTGTGCTAGGTCTGCTCAAGACTGAGTCAAACAGCATTCCAGCATGTGGAGGTGAAGGGCTCTTGAAGCCCAGTCATTACACCCACACCAAAGAAATCATGGCAGTAAACGACTACTATGTAGGGAAGAGTCATTTTTCTTCAGCAGTGAAGCCACTTGTAAGCTTTCCATGCTCTAAGCACAAACCCCTAATGAACTAAATTCAGATTATTAAATGAAAAAGATGAGGCAATAATTTGAAGAATCATTTTTTTCTTCCCAGTTGATTCATGAGGATTATATTCAGGTCATTAGACTTAGTGGGATGCATCTTACCCACTAAGCCATTTCACTGGCCCAAGGAAATTATTTGAAACCACAAGCTGATATGTCAATTTCCCACATAAATGTTTAAATAATTTTGAAGAAACTTTTATAGAAGGAAACATTATGGAAAGAACGGTTCTAGGGATAGTGTGATGGTGATATGATCAAAATATATTTCATATATTTTTTGAAATATCAAATATAAATGTTAAAAATATTTGAAATATTAAAGCATTTTCCCCAACTACAACAAAGCTGATGTATAAATAAATTTATACAAACTGTGATAGCATATATAAAACCTATACAAGTTCATACCAGACAAAAATTCCAGCACAAAGAAGGGGAAGTGGTCACAAAACACCACCCCTAGCTAAGAATATATTTGCAATTCATGGCTTCTGAAAATGTGAAAAAGATTTTTCTTCAGTGGATTGATACTGGCTATATCAACCACAGCCCAAGAGAAGACCTTATGTTCATGAGTAGCTACTGAACATAAATGAAACTCCATGGTTTGTTTGCTTTTGCTGCGTTGTTGTGCATGTGTGGTATTGCTTTGTTTTGTGAAGAAAAAGAAAGAACATAAAGTGGGGTATATAGGAAGTGTAGGTAGAACTAGGACGCAGAGGAAGAGGGAAAGAACATTATCAAAATATATTCTATAAAATTCTCAGTAAGTAAATAAATGAATACAAATTTTCAAATGAAGTGTAAATAATGAAAACACAGAAGAGCCCAGTAGCTTCTAAAGGAATTGAAGCAGACAGAAAGATTTAGGTTAGAATGCGTCCCTAGCGTACATGAGACACTAGTTTCAATCTCCAAAACTGAAAAAGAAAAAAAAGAAAGCAAAGAAAGAAGGAAGAATGGAAGAAAGGAAAGAAGAAATAAGGAATGAAAGAAGGAAGGAAGGAAGGAAGGAAAGAAAGAAAGAAAGAAAGAAAGAAACCTAAGACAGTATAAGCGGTACTGCAAGGCTCTTAGAGTATGCAAATGTTACTAAATTAATAGAATTCAATGCAGCATAGAACTCTCAAGTATCTTTATTTTAATCTGACCTGATTCACTGTTTTTCTGTGGTAGAAACAGCAGCAAGGGACTGGATTTATTCACTGTCAGACTGCTTTTCAGCAAGCCTAGATCACTGAAAGAACAACTTTTATATTCCAATCACATGAGGACTTTAAGGACAGCATCCCCTGCCCAACCCATGCCTCAACCCCTGCATGGGTTCAATTAAGGGACGTGAGTTGGCATTTACTCATCCAACCCAGAAACCTGCAGGTTCCCAGTGAGACCATCAGGGAAGGCCTGAAGCTGGCATGTCACATTTTTCTCCTTATGTGCTCAGGGAGCACGCCTTATTTTTGTCTTTCCTTTGTGGATACCATTTGTTGACATGATTTTTACATATGTGTGCTCTAAAGTGAAACAGTTTAATAATTTCTGATAGGCACTAAACTGAAACCGTAGTGTGACCTCTCTCAAAGAGGGCTTTTCTCCCTATAGTCTAGTTGCCTGTTTTCCAAATGCAGTGGAGCAAAAGTGACTTCACGTTCCCTACTAAGGTCTTCCTGGGTAATGCCTTCAGGTCACACGTTAATAGAATATACCTCCTTTAGAATTCAGGGAGGTTATCATTCATCCTGTAGAATCTCTTCTGTTCCCACATGAAAGGAAATAGATTAAGAGGACGAATATTCTTCACAAGTAAATATTCCCTCTGCCTCTTACCATCTGACCTAGTTCCCAGGACCAGCTAAATAGAATTTCCCAGACCAGAGCTCCCATCAGACTCAGGTTTAAGTACTCTGCCCCACGATGCACACTTAGATCTGTTATTTCCTTCTCTCCTTTTCAGTTCTATGAAGAATTTTCAGAGTATAATGTGCAATCCTATTTGCAGTTTTAACATCAAAGCACAAAGACAGGCTGAGAAGAGACTGGAATTGAATCTAATCCTACTCAGAACAAGTTGCTTCTATGACATGTTTTTTTTTTTATTAAAAATTTCCGCCTCCTCCCTGCCTCCCTTTTCCCTCCCCCTCCCCCTCCCCCACTCCCTCTCCAGTCCAAAGAGCAGTCAGGGTTCCCTGCCCTGTGGGAAGTCCAAGATCCCCCCCCCCCTCCATCCAGGTCTAGGAAGGTGAGCATCCAAACAGGCTAGGCTCCCACAAAGCCAATACATGCAGTAGGATCAAAACCCAGTGCCATTGTCCTTAGCTTCTCATCTGCCTTCATTGTCCGCCATGTTTAGAGAGTCTGGTTTTATCCCATGCTTTTTCAGTCCCAGTCCAGCTTGCCTTGGTGAGCTCCCTATAGATCAGCCCCACTGTCTCAGTGGGTGGGTGTACCCCTCGCGGTCCTGACTTCCTTGCTCATGTTCTTTCTCCTTCTGCTCCTCATTTGGACCTTGGGAGCTCAGTCCAGTGCTCCAATGTGGGTCTCTGTCTCTATCTCCATCCATCACCAGATGAAGGTTCTGTGGTGATATGCAAGATATTCATCAGTATGGCTATAGGATTGGGCCATTTCAGGCTCTCTCTCCTCAGCTGCCCAAGGACCTGTTTTTAAGTGATTTCTTTTTTTTTTTTTTTTTTTTTTGCTAAAGTGCCTAAGAAAGAAAAGCAAAGAACAAAGGCCAAGTCAGTAGATCAATTAGTGGATGAGAAATTGAACACAACATGTTGTCTCTGTAGGTGGGTAGCACGATTAATAAAAACCCAGAGACAGAAATTTGGGTTCAACCTGGAGATCAGAAAAGCCAAATAGTCCCTGGCTCTTACCTCTACCTCAGTCCTAAATGGCCATCTTGCCTTCAGGAATCTCAGAATGATTATGTGTGAGAGCTGTCTCCTCCCATTTTATATTCCTCTCTAGTGCTGGGATTAAAGGTGCACATCGCTACTGCTTGGTTTCTCTAGAAAACTAATGTGGCTACTGGGATTAAGTGTGTCTCCACAGACTCATCTGGAAGGCTGATCAGTTTTGCAGCTGTTTTACTGTCTGAACTTCAGGCAAGCTTTTTTTAAATAAAACACAAATGAAATACCACTATATAGGTGAGTTAGTTTGTTACATGTCTAATGTCAGAACATTGCTGGATTCCATTTAGATCCATCACAGGAAGATGGAGCCATCACACACAGTACACACTGTACTAGTGGGGCAGAAGTGACTCAACCCTTCTCATAGGTCAAAATAAGCTAAGGAGTTATCCAATGAACTCCAACTATATATTGAATACTTCTAAGTTTGAGAGTGATCATAACATTGGGGCAGCTTTCCAATGAAGGAAATTATAGAGGGGAACATGGCAGTCTTAGTTTCTAAAGGATTCTTTTACTAGTAAAGAAAACATTCCAAACTTTACTGCTACCTGTATTTAGCATTTATTCAGTTTGACATACTACAAAAGAAATTTTCATGTATGGAACAAGCAATAGTTTAAAAAGCTGCATTTTCCTTTCAGGATACATCCACATCTAGCATCCTTGATGGAGAAGACCTATTACTTTATTTTCTAATTTGGGGAATTAGCAGCAACCGATGGAAGGTCATGCTAATTTAAGGTCATGATGATGTTATAGAGAAGTGACTGCTTTTTAGCTATAACCAGTAGAAGACACATTTCCAATCAAACCATCTATGTGGCTATAAATCAATCTCCAAGTTCTGTTTTTAGCTTTTAGCCTGAGAGAAAAAATAAACTATCTTCTACTTTACAAAAACACCACCCTCGAAGCCACATCAAACCCTCCATACTGGATCACAACTTCTCATTGTGAGTATGTCCTCCTATATTGATGCTGCCCCTCAGGCCATTCCTGCACTTTACTGTCACCAACAACGTTAGGAAAACAGGGTAGGAGATGTGTATGACTCTTATTATTTTTTAGTGATTTTTATTATTAAGCTCTACATTTTTCTCAGATCTTCTCCCTGCCTCTCACTTCCCCTTCAGCCCTCTCCCATGGTCCTCATGCTCCCAATTTACTCAGGAGATCTTGTCCTTTTCTACTTCCCATGTAGATTATATCTATGTATGCCATTTTTAGGGTCTTCATTGTTGTCTAGGTTCTCTGGGATTGTGATTTGTGGACTGGTTTTCTTTGCTTAATGTTTTAATACCACTTATGAGTGATTACAGGTGATATTTGTCTTTTTATGTCTGGGTTACCTCACTCAAAATGATGTTTTCTAGTTCCATCCATTTGCTTACAAAATTCAAGATGTCATTATTTTTCTGCTGTGTAGTGCTCCATTGTGTAAATGTACCACATTTTCCTTATCCATTTCTTTGTCGAAAGACATTAAGCTGTTTCCAGGTTCTTTCTATGACAAACAATGCTGCTGTGAACATAGTTGAGCACATGTCCTTGTGGCACGATTGACCATCCTTTGAATATATACCCACTTAAGGAAATGCTCAACATCCTTAGTCATCAAGAAAGTGCCAATAAAGACACTTATTATTTTAAGAACACAGAAACAAATAATTCTGAAAAGCAGAAAAAGCCTTTGGATATAAATGCCATACTTGCACATATTGTTTTCTACCATAAAACTATTCAGAAAAGCTTTCCTCTGATGGACAGGAGTGATTGTATCTGACAGAGTAGACATGGATTTAAGCATCAGGTAAATGAGTGCTATGGGGCCCTAAGGAATGGGTATCGGGATGTTTGATTGCCTCTTCTAAGAAAGAAGCATGATATAGTTTGACTTGTGTTTCTTCTTCCCCAGTAACAACACTTTTATCACACTGTATCTCAGTCCATAATAGTGCAGTCTCAGATTTTCTGATCCCATAATTTTTCTTTTGAATTGGCAAGTGACTTACAGGACTTGGTCTTGGTATAAGTGTAGGTAGGGAGAGAATTTTGGAAGAAAAGTGGCATATTTATAGTATAGTGACTGAACAATTAACAATTTCCCCAAATACATATAAACAAAACCAGGACCAAAATATTCCTCACTTTCCAAATTTCATGGGCCCTCACTCTTAGACAGAGAGCTGGAGGTATTAATGACAGCCAAGGAGGATTAACTTTTCCTTGGAAGGAGTCTGCTTATTCATTGTCCAGTGCAGAGTGGACAGTCTTGAAACTATATGTATACCACCAACTAAAACAGATTCAGCAGTGTGTATGTGTGTATATAAAACAATAATAGCCTCTTAGTATTAATTTAGCTGCATTTGTATATGCACCTAAAAACAATAATTGAGGCTTGGAGAAAATTTGGGTTCTGTGACTATTATACATCTTGCATTCTCATCTCTTTATGTATTTTTGTCCATTTAGTTGCTTCAGTATCTCATGACTCATCTGCCTTGATAACTCTTTAAGGTATATAATACTATATGCTTTCAGGGATTTTTATTAAAGCGCTGTAATGTAATCAAGTTCAATGATTTACTAAAAACCATTGTCACCAAGCTGATTATTTGGGAGGTCAGGTTTTAAAGCAAACAAGTGGCTTCTACATACCATGTTGTTGATCTTTTTAATCTTCAGGAAGATTGTGTCAGTCATTTAGCAAAGCTCTTAACATTCTCTTCCTCCCCCACTGTTATCTTCAGCTCTTACAGGTTCAGTAATTTTTTTGGTTTAAGAAATATCTGATTTTATATTATCATTATTTATTATTATTATTATCATCTTATTTTATTACTTTTAAAAATACCAATCCAAATTCCCACTTCCTCCCCTCCTCCTACTCCCTCCCCTGCTTCCACTACCTCCACACACCTTCCCACCCTTACCCCTTCCAATCCTATGAGAGGGCAAGGCACCCTGCCCTGTGGCAGGTCCAAGGCCCTCCCTACTACATCTAGCTTGAGCAAGATATATATCCAAAGAGAATAGGATACCAAAAATTGAGTGCAAGCAGTAGAGACAAATCCCAGTGCCACTGTCAGTGGCCTCTCAGTCTGCCCCAACTGTCAACCACATTCAGAGGGACTAGTTTGATCCCATGAACATTCACTCCCAGTCGAGTTGGAGTGGGTGAGCTCCAATTAGTTCAGGCAAACTGTCTCAATGGGTAAACCCCTCATGGTATTGACCTCCTTTCTCATATTCTCACTCCTTCCACTCTTCAAATGGACCTTGGGAGCTCAGTCCAGTGTTCTGATGTGGTTCTCTGCCTCTGTTTCCATCTGTTGTTGGACAAAGATTCCATAGTGATATTTAAGATAATCATCAGTCTGACTACAGGGCAAGGCCAGTTCAGGCACACACTCTTCTATTGCTTAGAGTCTTATCTAGGGTCATCCTTGTGGATTCCTGGGAATTCTCCTAGAGCCAGGTTTATTCCTAATCCCATAATAGCTCCCTCAATCAAGATATCTCTTTCCTTGCTCTCATATCTGTCCTTGCTCCATCTCGACTATCCCATTCCCTCAAGATCTCCTCAATTCTCCCCTTCTCCCCATCCTTCTATCTCCTGCCCCCATGCTTGTCTGTTTTCAATTCCAGGTGGGTCTATATATGTTTTTCTTTGGGTTCACCTTATTATTTAGCTTCTCTAGGAACATGTACTACAGGCACAATGTTTTTTGTTTATGGCTAGTATTCACTCATGAGTGAGTAGACACCGCATTCATTTTTTGCGTTCTGGGTTACTTCACTCAGCACAGTGTTTTCTAATTCCATCCATTTGCATGCAAAATTCAAGATGTGATTGGTTTTTTATTGTTGTTGTTTTTTTTTCCACTGAGTAGTACTCTAATGTGTAAATGTGCCACATTTTCTTTATCCATCCTTCGGTTCAGGGATTCTAGGTTGTTTCCAGGTTCTGGCTATTACAAATAGTGCTGCTATGAACATAGTTGAACAAATGCTTTTGTAGTATGATTAAGCATCTTTTGGGTATATTCCCAAGAGTGATTTTGCTGAATCCTGAGGTAGGTTGATTCCCAGTTTCCTGAAACCGCCACACTGATTCCAAAGTGGTTGCACAAGTTTGCACTCCCACCTGCAATGTATGAATGTTCCCCTTACTCCACATCTTCCTCATCATAAGCTATCATTGGTGCTTTTGATCTTAGCCATTTAGACAGATATAAGATGATATCTCAGAATTGTTTTCACTTGCATTTCCCTGATGGCTAAGGAAATTGAAAATGTCCTTAAGTATCTTTTGGCCATTTGAAATTCTTCTGTTGAGAATTCTCTGTTTAGTTCAGCATACCATTTTTAATTGGGTTATTTAGAACTTTAATGTCTAATTTCTTGAGGTCTTTATGTATGTGGGAGATCAGTCCTTTGTCTGATGTAAGGTTGGTGAAGGTCTTTTCCCATTCAGTAAGCTGCCATTTTATCTTAATGACTGTGCCTTTTGCTTTACAGAAGCTTCTCAGTTTCAGGAGATCCCATTTATTTATTATTGCTCAAATTGTCTATGCTACTAGGGTTATATGTAGAAAGTGGTCTCCTGTGTCCTTGCCTTGTAGGCTAGTTCCCACTTTCTCTTCTATCAGGTTAAGTGTGGTAGGATTTATTTTGAGGTCTTTAATTCATTTGGACTTGAGTTTTGTGCATGGTGGTAGCAAAGGATCTATTTTCATTCTTCTACAGGTTGACATCCAGTTACGTCAGCACCATCTGTTAAAGATGCTTTCTTTTTCCCATTGTATAATTTTAGCTTCTTTGTTAAAAATCAAGTGTTCATTCTAATATGAGGGCTTGCTTTTTTGGGAGTTTCTGTTCTGCCAGTTCACACAGATGGCAAGTCCCAAAGAAAAATCACACAGAGGTCACATCTTCCTTCTTCTGTGTCTGGGCAGGACTGCAGAGGAATAGGCTTCTTCCTTCCCCAAATACTTCTCTTCTTATTGCCCTGCCTCTACTTCCTGTCTGGTTGATCCACCTATAATTCCTGCCTGGCTACTGGCCAATCAGCATTTATTTAAAACATAATTAACAAAATGTAGACAATTCTTCTGCACCACTTCCCCCTCTTTATTTTAAACAAAGGAAAATATCCAGAGTCCATTTATTGGGAATGTGGGTGTAGTATTCCAGGCTACTTACTGCTGGTTGGGGGCACTGATAATCTTATGGGGACATAAAGAAAATTTTGAATTATGATCAAGTCCTGACTGGAGTATCCTGTAAGTCTTGATTATCTCAGGCAGCAGTCTTGAACCTGTTCTGGATTTAGAACTGACATCTGTGCCATCTTTTCCTCTTGGAGATTTCTTGGTTGGTCTTCCTTGATCAAACCTGATTTTTCTTAACTCAGAATGAATCCACAGCCTATGGAAATAAAAGAAAATCCTCTTATTCAAAGTAACATACCTTTTGACTTCAATTTTGAAGTCAAGGTATTTCCAAAACATCTATCTTGGATTAGTGCACAGCATTTATAAGGCAAATATCTGTGGCTTTGAAGGCTGGATCCAGCCCATTCCTTAGCTATCTGAGATTTCAGCCTCATGGCAGAGGTACTGGCTAGAGCCATATTTATTGCCACAACTCTATGGTGTTGTAAGGTCCTTGTCAGCAAGCAAGCTGCAGCAGTGCATCCACAAACAACACTCAAGTGGTTCATAGTTTGAATGCCTGCCTGAAAGAGTCAGAGTTTGCCCAGGAAGGATGGCCCAGAAAGCTGGTATTTTAAAACAGCGCAGCTTTCTTCCAGCTATGGTTGAAAACCATAAAGCATGCAGTCAGCTTTTCATCAACTCAGTTTAAGTGTTTTATGGCAGGACCTTATAAAAGAGCTACAAGGTTTTACAGCTAAAGCTGCGTTAGGAACCCTCTATAGAGCACTTGCTTGCCTCTAGGAAGCAGAGCAGACCTGAGAAATTGCTGTTACCAAGAAGCCATGTGTAATGCTGTTACCTTGTTCTAGAATTACTTCCCAAGCTGTCTCAGGCTTTATGTGGATAGAGTTGTCCATGTGAGTGCCATTCTGTAACATGTGGGCCTGCTTGTTGGGGTTTCTGTCCTCCCACCAGATCCCACAGCTAGCAAGTCCCAAAGAAAATCTCCATAAGTTATAAACAATTGGCCCAGTAGCTCAGGCATTGTATTAGCTCTTATAACTTATATTAGCCCATGGTTCAGTACCTTTTTCAGCAGGGTAGGTCATATCTTCCCTCTTCTGTGTCTGGGCAGGACTGCAGAGGAATGGGCTTCCTTCTTCCCAAAATACTTCTGTTCTAATTGCCCAGACTCTCTCTACTTCCTGTCTGGTTGTCCCACCTCTATTTTCTGCTTGGCTACTGGCCAATCAGCATTTATTTAAAATATAATTGACAGAATATAGACAATTCTCCCATACCATAGATGTATTTACTAATATCCGGGTTTTTAATTCTATTTCATTGGTCAATGTCTCTGTTTTTATACCAATACCAAAACCAATATCTCTGTTTTATGATTTGTGTAGCTCTGTAATAGAGCTTAATGTCAATGGTGGTAATGCCTCTGGAATTTAGTTTATTGTAAAGGATTGTTTTGGCTATCCTAGGTTTTTTTGTTTTTCAATATGAAGTTGATTATTGTTCTCTCAGGGTCTGTGAAGAATTTTGTTGGGATTTGAATGGGGGATCCATTGAATCTATAGATTGTTTTTGGTAGGATTGCCATTTTTATTATGTTGATCCTTCCTATCCAAGATCATGGGAGATCTTTTTATTTTCTGGTATCTTCTTCAATTTCTTTCTTCAGAGACTTAAAGTTCTTGTCAAATAGTTCTTTCACTTCCTTTGTTAGAGTTACCCCAAGATACTTTATGTTACTTATGGCTATTGTGATGGGTGATGCTTCTCTGATTTCACACTCAGCTTATTTATCCTTTGTGTATGGGAGGGCTACTAATTTTTTTGAGTTGATCTTGTGTTCTGCCACATCACTGAAGGTATTTTTCAGTGATAGGAGTTCTCTGGTAAAGTTTTTGGGTTTTTATCATTCTACCCCTATTTTTCCTTAGGTTTGGTCTTTTAATGGTATCCCTGATTTCCTCAATGTTTTGTGTTAAGAATTTGTTGGATTTAATGTTCTCTTTGACCAATGAGTCTATTTCCTGTATAGTATCTTCAGCACCTGATATTTTTTCTTGTATCTCTTATATTCTATTGGTTATACTTGTCTCTGTAGTTCCTGTTCATTTACCCAGATAATTTCCATATACAGCCATCCTTTGGTTTGTATTTTCTTTATTACCTCTATTTCAGTCTTCAAGTCTTGAACTGTTTCCTTCATCTGTTTGATTGTTGTTTCTTGCTTTCCTTGGGTTTCTTTAAGGGATTTATTAATTTCTTCCCAGTTTCCTTTTGTTGTTGTTGTTATTTTGAGACACGGTTTCTCTGTAGCTTTGGAGCCTGTCCTGGCTCTTATAGACCAGGCTGGTCTCAAACTCACAAAGATCCACCTGCCTCTGCCCCCCAAGTGCTGGGATGAAAGGCGTGTGCCACCACCACCTGGCTCCAACTTTTTGTTTGTCTTCTCTTCCATTTCATTAAGGGAGTTATTCACTTCCTTTTTAAAAGTCTCCATCATTTTCATAAAGTTGCATTTAAAGTTCTTTTCTTTTATTTCTTCTGGGTTAGAATGATCCAATCTTCCTTTTGTGTGTCCACTGAATTCTGGTGTTACCATGTTGCTTTTTAGGATTTGGAGAAACTTTTTCATTGGTGCCTACCAATCTCTTTCTTCAAATGTGGCCACCAGTGTCTTGGCATCTTGGTACAATCATTTTTGTGGCTATCTTTTAGGTCGCCTCAGTACTGGAGCAAGCTGTGTTTCAGCATTCCACAGAGCTCACAGGCTCTTAGGTCCCCTCTGTATTAGAACAAACTGTGTTTCAGAGTTCCACAGATCTCACAGGTAAATAGACAGGTTTGGGGCAGGGAAGGGTGGAGGATAGCCTAGTCACAGGAATACTCCCTGATGGCTGGCTAGAAAAGCCAAGGAAGTTGAGGAGGGGCCTTCGGGTTTTGTCCCACTGAGGAGGTTCTAAAGAGTGGGGTGTCTGGCTGTCTGCCCCTGTGGCTGTTGTCTTACCTCCCAGTTCCCCTCAGTTTTGGAGCAATCTGTGTTCCAGGGTTCTACTGAGCTTGCAAACAAACAGGCAGATGTTGGGGCATGGTGAGTTGTGGAATAGCTCACCTGCAGGAATCCTCCCTGTTGGCTCCCAGTTCCCCTCAGTATTCCAGGTTCAGTAACTAAAAGACTCCCTCTATACTCACTCTTCTTTAAGAATTTGGATATTTGATGTTTTATTTATATCAGTATCATCAGGACCCTGAAAAACACAAGAATCAAAAAACATTCAATGATATTTGAGACTTAAACTTATTTCACAGTGCAAGCACTCAGGTTTCTTAGCACTTTGGCCCACATTTTTTTTTCTCCCTGCATACCAGCTCCTTCACTGAGGGTCTAAACAGGTGCATAAGTCTACCCAGAAAGTCCAGGGCTGCTCTCAATTGCTGGATGATCTTACAATTGTTTTCTAAAATGAACTCTTTTAAAATATTTATTCTGTAAGGTTTGATTTCTGTCTTCTTAGAATAAGCACAGTACAGTATGTGTTCATTGAAATGGAGGTCATGCTACTAGCAATGCTGGCAGAGAAAACTATCAATGCAGAATTCACAGGTTATTAAACAGATTTCCATTTGTAAATAGCTATCAATTTCAACAATGTTTGCTATCAGTGAAAATCAAAAAGAAGCAAGAACACCAACGTGTTTTATTGTAAGAATATCTTGGAACCTTTACTTGCAAATGCATTTCCAAAGTTACAAAATCTGACACAGATGAGAGCCAAAGAGGAGAAAGTTCTTTCTCAATAGTGAGATCAAAGTGCCATGGGTTAGATGAAAGCTGTTTAACAGAGTCAGAAAAAAATTCTCCCTCTTTCATTCACCTAGAAGTCACATGTCATGTTCTCTCTTAAGTGAAAATTCTTGCTGTAAGAACAATGTTTGTGCCATCACTTTATTGTGAATAAGGGGTTAGGATCAAATCTTGAAAAGTTTTAGGGTCCTAACATAAAATTTCCCTGATTTGTTCATAAAAACCAATGTATTCTGATGATATCATGCTGATTTACAAATACATCTCTAAATTATATTTCCAATTTTTGTGACGTATCTGTCATGAATGATAGATAAATGCTGTTTGTTGTATATGCAGGTTGTTGGCTAGAAATTGTTGAAAACAAGGATTCTACCTCTGGAGCAGCAGTTATGAGCATAAATGGTTAGAGATTGTGGAACACTCAGTCAGGCTTCACCTAAATATGAATGACTGATATAAAGGATGACACTTAAGAATCTCAGTGAGTCAACCCTCTGCACACTCAACCAACCATGAACAGAAAATATTTTAATGAATGTGTGCTGAATACACTCAGACTTTAACCTAGGCATTCTTCACATAATACAGTGTGACTATAAGTTTTAAATAATATTAGGTGTTATAATTATTATAGTTTTGTTTCTTATTGCTGCAACAAAAAGTGCATGTGGAAAACATCTTATTTCAACTCATAATTTTAGGTTACAGTCTTTCTTTACAGAGATGTCAAAGCAGGAACTTCAAACTTCCAGTCATATCACATCTACAGTCACAGCAGAGAAAATAAATGCATGTTGGATGCCTTCTACTGTTTAGCTTGTTCTCTGTACTGCAGTGTACAATTTCCAGCCCAGGGAATGATACCACACACAAGAATTTGATCTTCTCATATCGATTAACAATTAAGAAAATCCACCCCGAGAAGCACCTATGGGGCCTATCTGATATATTGACAGTCCCTATGACATGAAACTCTTCCCTGATGATTTTAGTCTGTCTCAAGTTGACAATCAAAGCTAACTATACAATAACTAATTTAAATGATTCCAAATATCTAGGAGGATGCTAGTAGCCTAAATAAAAATTATATAGAGTTTGGTATATGGAACTTGAACATCTGCAATGCTGAACTTTGTGGTTCCAGAACCCATTGCTTATGGTTAGAGAAGGATGACTACTTTAATGGCTTGCCTATATCCTACCACACTTCACTCTTGGTATCTTCAGTGTTTTCTCCTGTCTCATAATCTTTAGGCAGGGAATATGTAATATATATTTAAACAATATTAATTTGGAATTGAATAGATTTCACTGGGTATGAGTGAGAAGTTCTAAGGAATTGGGTAAAAAGATCCTAGAAGATGAAGAAAGCAAAGTGAAAACTGTATTTAATAAGCATTTCAAAGATCCTTTGATTACTGCAGGAAGCAAGTTCTAAAGTTTACCTTCTACTGGGTTCTCAGAGTCTGGGATGACTGACAGCATTCAGAGGCCAGCCTAGTGCCACTTGGTCAGGCAGGTGAAAGAAATCCTGGATTTTGTCATCCCAATCCAGGCTGGCTGAAGGCATCTACAGGCCAGGTGCCAGTTTGATGAACAAATACATGATGGCAAAATTGTAGAGAAAGAGAAGTACTGTGGTACTGTGGAAAGAGATAGAACTGAAAAAGCAAAGGTGATGAGAAACAGTCTGACATGGTGGGCTTATTTGCCATGCAGGGGAGGGTGATGTCTGGGTCTAGACTACTGCCAAGGTTATGTCTGTGTCCCTGATTCTACTGTAGCCAGATATCTATTGACATTCATGACTCTTGTTGCCACCAAAGGCCACAATATACTCAGAGTCTGGGCTGCCACCTGTGACCATGTTGGTATACAAAGTGCCACCACCAAGGCCATGCTGATCTTGGCATGACTACAACCCGGGACCATGGTGACATGCAGGTCCAGACTGCAGCTGAGGGTCATGTTTGATGACCCACTGAATACATCAGTGATCACTATAGTCATGTAGTTTATTCAGATAGTTCTTTGTAATAATTGCTGAATGGTGGGAATGCAAACTGTCTTTCTTCTCTGCAGACTTCAATGACTTTCCACCTCACTCATAGTACAGTAAGACCTGTCAGTGGCCTCTTTTTCCTCTCTACCACATATGTCTTTTCAAGACTGACACGTTAATGGTTTTGTCTTTCCCTTTCTTCTATCTCTCCTCTTCTAAAACCCATAACCCACCTTCTAGCAAGTCTTTTATCCCTAAGCCAGATGCAGTGATCAACAAAGTCTGTTTACCCTCAGCATCTCCGCTATCTTTGCATTTTAATGTGCATTTGCTAGTCAAAATATCTATTTATGGCTTCTCAGGTGCAGTGTCCTAGACTCTAGGAAAGAAAAGAGTATTCCCTGCCTACAACTTACTCTTTGTTGAGGGAGATAGATAGTTGAACTATCATATGCAAGAAAGAAGATAATCTGACATATACAGACATATTTGTAATGTGTAGTCAATTAATGAAAATTCAGCAAATATTGGGGCTGAGGAAATGGATCAGTTGGCAAAGAACTTGTAAATAAAAACACTCAAGTTTGGTCTCAGAACACACATTAAAAACAAACAAGCAAACAAACAAACAAAAAAACAACTGGGTTTGGTATCATGCATGCTTGCCATCCCAACACTGGGTATGCAGGGGTAGGTAGATCCTGAAGGAGTAACTAGTCAGCTACTCTAGACTGCTTGTCAAATTTGAGGTCAGTGAGAGTTCCTATCTCAAACAAACAAAAGATAGAAAATGCCTGTCTTAGTGTGGATATATATATATATATATGTTATAGTTTACCATCCACAAAAGTCATGAAAGGAACTCAAAGTAAGAAACTGGAGTCAAGAACTAATGCAGTAGGGTACTGTTTACTGGATTCTTTCTCATGGATTTCCCAGCCTGCTTTCTTATACCTTCCAGGATCACCTACTGAGTGGGAAGTGTCATCCACAGTGGTCTGTGTCCTCCTACATCAATCATCAGTCAAGAATATGGCTTTCCTGCCAGTCAATCGGGCAGAAGCCTTCCTTCAGTTAAGTTTTGCTTTTCCAAAGGACTCTAACTTTGTCATACTGATGTCTGTTTGTACACCTGTCCCCACACAGCACACCTACATGTATATGTGCATCCACATTACAAATTCCACCCACAAATGAAAATTTAACAATTACTTTGGTGTGGCTTGAAACTCGCAAAATACCATGAATCTAATAAAGTTTTACCTAATCCTTGAAGATAAGCAAAACAATAATGGATTAAGAATGCCTGAAGTGTATTTCCAACAGGCGACATGCAGAATGGAGCTCACTATTATTGTCTAGCAGAATGGTGTCTTCCTCCCTCGCCCCTCTCTCTCATTGTCCTGGGCACTCCCCATGCAGACCACCCAGGTCTTGTCTTTCCTTAGTGCTCTATACAGCAAAACTATCTTATTTCCTCAGTTGCTCAGTTGTAGTAGTTTCAGGGAAGTAAGCCTAGTTTATGTTACATGTCAGATCATTCATAAAATGCCCTAGTACATAAAAGAGAATGTTAGCATGAGTAAATTTGTATTAGGATTTTACATCATGTATAAAATTATACACAGAAAGAGAATATTCCTCAATGAACAATATTAAGGAAAAACAAACCAAAGAAAAAAACAAGTATAGTACATATTTTTGAATTACAAACGATCCGTTCCTTATATTTTATTCACGACAATGCTGTTGCCATTAGAAGCAAAAAGAGAACTCTGCTTCATAATCTTATTCATGCTTCAGGAGAGAGAGAGAGAGAGAGAGAGAGAGAGAGAGAGAGAATGAGAGAGGTAATTTGCAAAAAAAGATATAAATCAAACAGCCCTCCCCACCCACCTCAGCTAATTCAGAATGAATTGGATTTACACAAACAACAGGGCTTAGGCAAACCGTTCCCATGGTTACACAGAAGGCTTTCTAAATATGGTGTTGGATGCAGGCAGCCAAAATGACTTGACTGTTTATGTTAAATATTAAGTCTATTCCCTATTGAAATTGAATGATTTACTCTGGACATTTTAGCAGCTTGCACCCTGATAAAATTAACATTTCAAATACACCTGAAGAAATAGATTACTTCAGAAATTGGTGAGTATTCACTCATATTTATTTGATAAAATCAGTGATTCAGATAAAAGTGTTACCCTTTGTGCCACCAGAAATTGGGTCCATAAATTACCCTCGTCTCTGGGCACTCAAGTCCCAACGCATTCCACTATATTTTTGTGGGTTAGTTTGTGCCAGATGTTATACTTAACACTTGTCAGAGGCTTAGGGAATAAAAAAAGGCCTGCTCTCTTTTTACAGCAGCTAGGCAGAAACAACAGTGTTATAAGGGACATTTCTTGAGCCATGCATTGTCCTCAAATCTCCAACAGGGCTAATCAGTACAGACAGGGTACAGTATGCATTCCTACCTTTGCTCTGACTCAACTTGGAGATAAAAAGGAAAGCCAGCAGGAATTTGGGAATTGTAAACATGTACTCTACATGTTGTACTTGATACCACTAAAAGTTGCTATGTAAAGTAAGGACATTCCTTGACATCTCCTATTGGGAATCTCTTTTTCAACAAAATCAGAAAAAAAATGATTATAGAATCCCACTTGTTTGTATTTATTTAGTTCAGTTTAACTAACCATATAGTTTAGACAGGTGAAAGGAACTATGTGTATGAACACAAAATACCAACTTTTGATTCAAGAAATCTCTTGATCAAGTAGTAGAGCTGGGCAATAAATAAAGTAATGTTGAGTATTTATTCTAGGCTGCTGTGTTAACTTTGCGCAGTTTCCCCCACTGTCCACTCAACTGCATCGTTCACACTCTTGTCAAAGTCTCCACTGCAAAGTTTCTTCTCTGCTTGTTCTATAGAATAATCCCAATTTCTTCACTTCTTTCTCTCCTTCAAATCAGAAGCGATATTTACATTTTTGCTAATTTTACATTTTCTATGATGCCTACATATGCACCTTGGAGAGTTAAATGACATGAAATTCAAGCTGCAATACATTTAAACTTTAAAACATGAATTTATCAGAACTTCTTTATATTTTCCTTATTAGAGAAAAACTTTTGTCTTAAATAGTGAATCTGGCAAATTAGACACCCAATAATGATTTAATTCTAATTTATCTCTTGAGATCAATCCATTCAGCAATCTTAGAAATTTCAATCTTTAACAATATATTTTGCACTGCTAAGTGAAAATGCATTTATCACATAATCTGATGATTGATAAACATGATCTGCAAGTTAAATTAATATCAAGTTACGTCTTTGAGTCTTGAAGAAAGTCATTGTGATCACTTGTAGGAGCTTCAGGTTGCATTCCTGCCGCCCCAGCTCCTGGTCGCCTGCCTAGCATATGCCCCAAAATAATTACACGGAAACTGTATTCTTTTAAACACTGCTTGGCCCATTAGTTCCAGCCTCTTATTGGCTAGCTCTTAAATACTGATCTAACCCATTTCTAATATTCTGTGTAGCACCACTAGGTGTGCTTACCTGGAAAGATTCAGCATGTCTGACCTGGCGGCTTGCTTCATCGCGTCTGCCCAGGAGAGGGGAGCATGGCTTCTGAGCTCACTTCTTCTTCCTCCCAGCATTCTGTTCTGTTTACTCCTCTCACTTATATTTTAACCTATGAGGCCAAGCAGTTTCTTTATTACTTAACCAATGACCTTCCTCCATCATTTCCCCTTTTTCTTTTTAAACAAAAAGAAAAGGCTTTAACTTTAACATAGCAAAATTACATATAACAAAACAGTTATAAAGCAAGAATGACAGTTACAATATTTATATCTACTTTATCTTTTATCATAACTAAGGAAAACTATAACTATCTATATATTCTTTAACTCCATTAAAGACTCCAGTAGGATATAATATTACCTAATTAAACTAGAAATAAGCAACTTCCAAACTCTAGAAATGACAGAGACATCTCGCTGCCTGGACAGTCACCCAAAGTTCTTTTGTACCATTGGGGCATCCATCTTCGGCCTACAGGTCCATGGTATCCAGCAGATATTTCCATGAAGCAGGAAAATTCAAAAGCAGTTCAGTCACTATCTGCTTTGTCCTGCAGAATGTCTCACAGACTCTTTCATGAATCAGGAAACCCAAAAGATCATCTCACCTTTAGGCAAGTTCAGTAGTCCTCTCTCTGCAGGTTCTCTGTGTCCAGTTTATGCAATAGTCTAGGCAAGAGCAGTTCCTTGCCCAAATGACTATCAGACTCCATAAGGTGCCTCTTCAATGCCCATCATCTTCTTGAAGTAGATTGGTGCTGCCAGGAGCAGACATGTCTCATTGTCATGAAAAACCCTAAGTTATAAAAACATTAAATGCCATATTCTGTAGTCTTTGAAAGATGAAGAATGCCTATCTTACTGAACTATATCTCTATATATCTAGAAAATCTAACTAACATGACTACAAATTTGACTATTATAGATGATTATCCATTAACAACCTATATACATTACACTTTAAATGAACTACATAATTACAATACCTTAATCAAGATCAAAAACACATATACATATAACAAAATTGGCCTTAAATTTAAATCATTAAAGCAAAATCCATATGAATGCAAATTATTCATATCTATATCATATCCCCCTTTAAATGTAAAAGAACATTTATAAACAATATTTCGGAACATGGATGCAGTTTTTTCTCTCCAAACTGCTTCCTGCTGAATGGGGGCGCTGTTATTCAGGTCTTTTATGGGATAACCTGTCTGCTAGGTTCATCTCAGTCGGCAGTTGAACAAAGTAATTTTTTGGAGGTGTTCACAGCAACCTTTCGGGAAGGCATGGTCTATCACACCATATTGGGATAGACGCAATCAACAGGTCTCATCCTCTGTGTAAACAAAAGAAGACCCTTTCCAAAGCATCATATCCTTAGACCCAAATTCTAAAGTTATACCCTCATGATATCTGTTCTGGTTCCGCTTGGCAGCCCATATAATGAAATGTCTCTCTGTACTTAGCTCCTTCGCAGTCAAGAAATTTAAAGAAAACACAATGTACATAATCCAGACTCTCTGAATTTTCCATTGTTATGTGGCTTATTTTTCTTTATTTCTTTTAATCTCTTAACTATCTGTACTCTGTCTCTTTAAAGACTTTACCCTTTTTTTAAGACATTAACTTTATTCTTTATATTCTTTTTCTTCTCTCTCCCAAGCCTATGTACATTCATCCAACAGTGTCTGATTCTGTTCCATTGTGAATCTGTAATTTTTTTTTACTCTTCAGGAGCACTTTGTTTTGTGCTTTTAAATCACTAAGCACTTAAGAATCTAGGTCAAAAACAGGTACTGCAGGCTTGTCCCGCCCAGTCCAACATGGCGGAGCCACTTGTGACTGAATCAGTTGTGTCTCTGAGCTGCAGAGCAGAGGGCTGCTCTGGATTTTGGCTCCACCTCTCTCCAATTTCAAAATGGAGGACGTACCATTTTCTACGAGCTCTGGGGCTGCCAGGTAGGAGCCGCAATGAGCACTTTAACTCTGAGACTGAGTGTGCGACATAGAAACTCTTTTCATCCAAGTTACAGCCAAATCTGACACGCAGAGCACTGCACGGTCTGAAAACATGTCTCTATATGGCGGCAGGAATCTACCATGCTCTTCTGCCTGCCTAAGCCTGATTCTGCCATCAGCCCAGGTGCAGGCGGGGAGCACTGAGCCATCAGCACGGTCTCATCTACTTTCTTCCTGATCCAGAGCGGGAATACAAACATCCAGTCCCATAAAATTTAAAGCCATTGAAATGCTTTAAAGCCAGAGTTCATGCTGGCAGCACAGCCCCAAGAAGCTGAGCTTTAAAATGACGCAGCACTTTTTCTGCTGCTGTTGCCGAATCAGGAAATCTCTCTACAGCATGCCACAGTAGCAAAAATCTGTGTTAAACTCTCTCTTGCTTATTTTTAAGCCTTCTCAGGTTTTTAAGTGGATTTAGTCCATCACATCTGAATGCCACTCTGATGAGATATAAGTGGTAGGGCTGTGTCCCCAGCCGCCCATTCTGTTGTAGGAGCTTCAGGTTGCATTCCTGCCGCCCCAGCTCCTGGTCGCCTGCCTAGCATATGCCCCAAAATAATTACACGGAAACTGTATTCTTTTAAACACTGCTTGGCCCATTAGTTCCAGCCTCTTATTGGCTAGCTCTTAAATACTGATCTAACCCATTTCTAATATTCTGTGTAGCACCACTAGGTGTGCTTACCTGGAAAGATTCAGCATGTCTGACCTGGCGGCTTGCTTCATCGGGTCTGCCAGGGAGAGGGGAGCATGGCCTCTGAGCTCACTTCTTCTTCCTCCCAGCATTCTGTTCTGTTTACTCCTCCCACCTATGTTTTAACCTATGAGGCCAAGCAGTTTCTTTATTACTTAACCAATGGCCTTCCTTCATCAATCACTGACATTAATTCTTCTTTTTGAAAATCTTCATAGCTTTTTTCTCCCTATACAGGTACTATTGAATGAGTGGAGGGCATGATTTTGTATTTTCATTTTTGAAAATAAGAACCTGAAAATTCTATTTGACTTTCCTAGGTCTAGGAACCTAGTATCCAAAATACCACAGTTTATTAATGCCAGGGCTGTATCTGGTTTATGGACTCTGCCCTCTCAGAGAGTGAGTTTGCATATTTGTAATGTTGTTATATTACAATTACAGGGATTCACATATTTGTAATGTTATTTTTAAGGAGTTTAAAGAAATTTTATTCTGCCTTTTATAAATCAAGGCACATATAAGAGGAAGGACACTCTGTAACATGGTCTTGCTAGAATATATGAAAGAATAAATTCCTGAAAGATAGATAAGTACAGCTTCTAAAGTAAGAACAGCCAGGTGGTGGTGGTGCATGCCTTTAATCCCAGCACTCGGGAGGCAGAGGCAGGCAGATCTCTGTGAGTTCGAGACCAGCCTGGTTTACAAGAGCTAGTTCCAGGACAGGCTCCAAAACCACAGAGAAACCCTGTCTCTAAAAACCAAAAATAATAATAATAATAATAAAATAAAGTAAGAACAAATGCATATGATTCTATTTTCTTAGTGTTTATAATGAATCCATATTCTAATAGAATAATGTCTGGTCAATCTGCATCAATAGTCTTTATTGTTTTGGGATTCACTTAGATTACCCCAACTAACCATTGAAAGGGGTTTCTCATGGTCATGCTATGGTTTTGTTTACCTATGTTTAATTAGGGGTACATTGTCAGTCCAAGTGTTGTAACTTTCATAAAAGTGTGTGTCCATGTATGTCCATGTGCTATATCTTGTTTGTGTATTTATATGTACACATGCTTAAATATATTATGTATGATTACAGATAAATAAAAAAATATGATTCCTTGAGACCTTATCAAACAATATAAATCCTCCTTCTTTTTCTATATTGACCTCTCTTCCCAGATGTAGGCTCTTCCTATTTTTGTATTTCTCAGTTCTTATCACCTGCATCCTGCTATTTTTGTCTCACACCCATCTCCAACACTTGCCTATGGATGATTTATATGTTTCTTGTTTCTGTTATTTCTCCATGCTGTACACTTAACTCTGAAGAGTTGGAGCTAGGACTACAGATGAGAAAAAACATGTGTTTTATTTTTTTTCTTTCTGGGTCTGGGTCACCTTACTCAATACAATCTTTTCCAATTCTGTTCATTTGCTTACAATTTTCATGGTTTCATTTTGCTTTTTACTGTGTATATGTAACACATTTTATTTGTCATTCATCTGTTAATAGTCATTTAGGTTGTTACCATTTTCTGGGTATTGTCAATAGGATGGCAATGAATATGGCTAAGCATGTGTATGTGGAGTATAATGTTTCACTCGGTCATATGACAGATTTATTTTTATTTCTTAGGGGTTTTTTGTTTGCTTTGTTGTTTAATATTCTCTATATTGATTTCCAGAGTGGCTGTACCAATTTGCATTTCCACCAATAGTGAATAAGTATTCTTAGTTTGAAACTTTGCCAGCATCTATTGTCCATTTTTGTTTTTGTTGATCTTAGTCACTCTGACTTGGTAAGATGAATTCTCAAAGTTATCTTAATATTTATTTTCTCAATTGCTATGAATATAAAATGTTTTTGAGCTAGTTCTTAGCTAGTTTTGTTTCTTATAGTGAGAACTCCCTATTTCAATCTTTAGCCCATCTTTAAAATTGGGTTGTTTTCTTGACTCGGCTTATTAGTTCTTTTTATATCCAGGATATTAATTCCCAGTCAGATGTAAAGCTATAAAAGATTTTCTACCACTCTGGGAGTTTCTTCTTCACTTGATTCAGGTTTCCTTAGCTGTACAGAAGCTTTGATTACCTCTTAGACATTGAAGGTTAATCTCCATTTCTGAAAGCATTGTATACTTATGACACAGAACTTTTGGATGATTCAAGTTTAATCTAACCTGAAAGCCAATAGGGTCCTGTGGTCTAGCTTCTGTGGTTCCATAAAATACTATGCAAACTGCCAAGGAAGGAAAGGAATTAATAGTCTACCCAGCTGTAATAACTATGAACAGTAACAATGACCAACATTCCAAGACAGGAATAAAGTTATAATAAGTAGCTGTCACCATGACCAACAGTTAGACTTAAGATTCCCTCAAAAAGAAGAGTTAGACTCCATGCCTAGCTCTAGGAGTCTAACCATCTTCATAAAATGAGTGACATCATGAACCTGATAAAATAATATATGAATAATACTACTTTGCTAGAGCAGCATTATTCTTAACTACATTCTAAATCTTATTCTTTTTTGCTTTTTGTTCTTTATTATTAATTTTTTTATTAAAAAAAAATTCTGCCTCCTCCCAGCCTCCCATTTCCCTCCCCCTCCTCCCACTCCTCTCCCCCTCCCTCTCCAGTCCGAAGAGCAGTTAGGGTTCCCAGCCCTGTGGAAAGTCCAAGGTCCTCCCCATTCCATCCAGGTCTAGGAAGGTGAGGATCCAAACAGACTAGGCTCCCACAAAGCCAATACATGCAGTAGGATCAAAACCCAGTGCCATTGTCTTTGGCTTTTCATCAGCCCTCCTTGTCTGACACATTCAGAGAGTCTGGTTTGATAATATGCTCCATCAGTCCCAGTCCAGCTTCCTTTGGTGTGCTCCCATTAGATCAGCCCCACTGTCTCAGTGGGTGGGTGCACCCCTTGCCATCCTGACTTCCTTGCTCATGATCTCCCTTTTTCTGCACCTCATTTGGACCTTGGGAGCTCATTTCAGCGCTCTAATGTGGGTCTCTGTCTCTATCTCCATCCATCGTCAGATAAGGTTCTATGGTGATATGCAAGATATTCATCAGTATGGCAATAGGATAGGGCCATTTCAGGTTCCCTATCCTCAGCTGCCCAAGGAACTAACTGGGGACATGGCCCTGGGCACCTGGGAGCCCCTCTAGGTTCAAATCTCTTGCCAACCCTAAGATGGCTCCCTTAATTAAGATATATACTTCCCTGCTCCCATATCCACCCTTCCTTTATCCCAACAATCCCATTGTAGACAAGATTGCCCGGCAAAAAATTGGGACCTTGGGGGTGGGGTGGGATGGGGGTAAGGGGAGATGGGGAGAGAAAAGTGAGAAGGGGAGGATGGGTGGCACTTGGGGAAATGGGATGGTTGGGATAAGGGAAGGGTGGATATGGGAGCAGGGAAGTATATATCTAAATCTTATTCTTATACTCACAGATAAGTGTAGCTACCATCCTTTATCAAAAGATCATCTCTTCACAGCAAATGGAGACCATCATAGAAAACTGCAAATAGAAATAGTGCAGAGAACAACAGATCATGTGTAGCCCACCTCCAATGAATACATATACACCATAGTTCTTACACCTATGGCTCAAGACACACTGATGAAGGGGGAGTGAAAATTATATAAGAGCCACACTAACAGGATGTATCCTGTCAATTTTTCTAGGAATGGCATAAGCAAACTTGAATCAATGGCAATATCTATAGGCATACTAATATGGAAGGGGAAATTTTCATGGGGTCTTACCCATAGATAAAGAGAAGAATTAGACTCTCCCAGAGATAAGCCCCTATATTGGGGTCAATACAAAGTTGTCAGTCCTGAAACAATATACACACAAGCAACAAAAATAGACTTAGCAGGTTATATTTATATTTTTGCAAATGCATATGCACACCCCCCATACACCAATAACTAAAGAAAAGAAGCTATCCAATTGAGAGTGGGGGATGTGTGAGAAACTGAAGAGAGATTACCTGGGAAGAGTTAGAGGAGGGAAAGAGAAAAAGGAAAGCAATATAATCTTATTTTAAATAAAAATGTAAAAAAGTTAAAAACAAATAAATAAAATTTAAGACAAACAAATTTTAGGGCTAGGGGTTTAGCTCAGTGCATGCAGTAGTTGTCTGACTTATAGGAGGATTAGGATTTGATTCACAGACTAGTTCTGCATCAAGATGAGCTACATGAAGCTACTTTTTTCAGAAGACAGGTTTTCACACAGGGCTCAGCTGCAAAAGTTGCAGAAGAAATTCTGAGGAGATGACTTTTGTAAAAGACAGCTGTTGAGAATTTTGAGCAGAGAAGTGTGTCTTTCAGAGGCAGTTAGAAAAAACCTCATACATTTGACATTATGGAATCATGAACATGAGTGCTGGCCAAGTCCATCAGCTAGTGACTGTGACTACAAGAGACAGATCACATCTCAACCAAGAAGAACAGAGGTCTACAAAAATAAAGCCATTTTTCTAAGAAAAGATGAGCCATGAGCCATTTTTCTATCTTAAACTCACAGTTTCAAATACCAACAGAAAATTTCATTTACACAATAATTTGGAATCCCGTACTTGTTCTTTCTATTCTTTTTTTTTTTTTACAGTTTTTAAGATGTGGAAAGGGTCTGAAGTTGGGGGGATTGAAATTTTATCAAGCAATGCCTGACAGATTTTAAAACATTGACTATGCAATTTAGGAGAGTAAATAATATATTTTATAGAATGGAAATAGTCAATTTTCCAGGCTGATTTTCAGAGTTCCCATTTAACAATTCTTGCACAACATAGTGTAAGATGTATTTAAATACCATAAAATAATTTCAACAGGAGTGAACTATGTTGTATTTCTTGTTTGTTTTTACTGAGTACATATTCACTAGTAGAGTTAGTTCCCATTGCTCTTATTTTGTATCAAATACTTATTGTCTGCAGTGATAACGGACAAGTGACTTACAGAACAGAGTATTTCTATGAACTCCCGACATGTGTGAAATGCTGTACTCTGGATCATGGCACTACTAGACAAAATTCCTGTGTTCAGTGCAGGGCTCACTGTGGCAAGCATACACTGCCCCCCACATTGCCTTTTTCTCTAACAGACAAAATACAGGTTGATAAAATGGAAACCTTTCTTGTTTTATTCAAAAAGAAGAATATGATGAATGTAGTTTTCATAATATTACTCAATAGGCACACTTTTTAAGAATTGTGGGAATGCCTGCTTATTATTTTTAATGAAAATTATATTGAGACAGAAGATAACAAGAGACAAAATTGAGAAAGCACTTGCATATTTGTTTGAATTGTCAGCATTCAAATTTACCTCAGATGTAATTAAAATCCCCCAGAGTGGGTGGATAGGAAGAGCAGAGGAAAAATCTATCTAATAAACATATTACTGATTAATCAAGAAGGAAGGGAACCAAAGAGAGATATTGTATTTTCCCACAAGGCAAGATTAAAGATATAAGCAAGAATCTGGATTTGTGATTATTTTAAAACACATTCCAAGTCCACACAGTAACACACAACAGGTCTGCTAGTTAGAGACATTTGCATGAGCACTGTGACAGGGACTAGGCATTATTCCTTTAAAAAACAAGGAAGACATTTATTTCTCAATGCCATGCAGAGGCAAATGCATGTACAACTTGAAATTCTGAGAATGTAAAAAAAAATAGTATGTTTTCATTTATCCTTCATTGCCTGTAGAGACATGGTACACAAGCCCCTACAAGTACCAAAACTTGCATATTCTGGAGTCTCTCATATGGAATAGGATAGTGTCTCCAACCTACACACGTCCTTCTGCATAGCTTAAATCATTTTAAGATTGCCTATGATACCTACTAAAATGAACATGCTATGTAAGTAGTGTTATACTGTTTTGCTTAGGTACAATGACCTGAAGAACATCCATTTCATATTATATATGCTGAGCACAATGCATTAAAAGTTATTTTCATACTAGTTATGGCTCAAAAGGGATGAATGCATACATTGAATATGAAAAAATGTCCCCACAGGCTTAGGTACTTGAACACTTGGTCCCCACTGGCAGTGCTGTTTTGGGGCAAGTTGTGGAAACTTCAGGAGGTAAAGCCTTAGTAGAGGGAGAAAGTCATGGCTGGGCATGATGTCCCTGGAGACCATAGCCTCGTCTACTTTCTAGTCACTGTTTCCTGAGGGCAGGTCCAGTGTGACCAGGGGCTTCTCATGCAGATTGCAAGTTTTTCCTGTCTATTGCCTGCTATCCAGAACCCCACAATTTTGAACATCTCCTCTATTTTTATGGAGCTGTTGGATTCCTAGAAGTAAATGAACTTCTTTCTCTTGACAGCCCTGGTCTCTAGGGAAGATGTTTATCCGTCACCTAACATTCTTTAGCTGACTGCTTACTGTTTTCATCTAGCTAAATGTTTTCATTTACCTCGGGTAAAAAAGAACCCTCTCAAATTCCTTCCCCATGCCTTCCTTTCAGCCATATAGGTACCCAGTTGGTTAGTGGATGGTGGACTCTGAGTTTTACAAGGACCCAGCTACAGTTTCTGCCAGCACAAAAAAAGAGACTGCACTGTCTAAAGTCACTCCTTCCCTGGTCTGTTTCCCTTCTCCTGGCCCTCTCACCACCATGCTTTTCTTGCCATGATGGAATAACAGTGCCATTTGACTGAAAACCAGAATAAGTGTTTTTCCTTTAAATGGTTCATTGTCAGTTCTTTTTTGACACAAGAAGAAAAGCAACAAAAATGTGTACATACACATATATAAACATATACATGTAAAAACACACACATGTAAAAATACACAAAATGACAAAAATGATATACCAAAATCTTAGTTAAATGGGGACTTTACAGCATTTGATCCTAAAAATTAGATACTCCAGTATTGTAAATTGTCTCTTTCTGGTTAAGTGATAAACATCTGGTGATTGTTCACACTTAAAAATAAAAACCATCCATCACTGCCTTGAAATTTTTAAACACCTTTTAGTATAAAAATCATCCTCAATTGTAACAAAAATAGTCATTTTGGTTACACATGATACTTCTTGGCCTCTTAATGCAGCGGTGGATGGATATATTCTGCCTGAGCCAAGCATGACTACATTCCATTTATTCGGCAACATTGCAGTATTTTGAGATTCCTTCTGCTTTGGCACTAAGTCCTTGTCCTTAGTTTTGGAGAATTTAATATAGGAAAGGAGATCCTGATGCCTTCCCGTCACAAAGTACTAGTTTCTTGACCCACCTATGTAGATTCACTCACTCATATTGATCTTCTCTCAGGATCTTTTGCCTTCCTTGAGACTGCAATGTGAATATTGGGACTACAGACAGACACCATTACACTTAGCTTAGGGATATTTTTAAATGTCTAAAACAATGTTTTTTTCTCTATTCCCCATAATTTTAACAAGAAATCAAAAATAGCAAATGGCCAATTTGATAAATTTCACCTACATTTAAAATTTATAAAAATTTTATTTTTTAAAAGAAAGCTTTCGTGAAACACTGGAAATTGCAGACATCCTGATAGTACTTGAAATATGCCACCATCAATGGTCTTAAGAATGATACTCTGCCATAGTGACAGTGTCTTCATTCCCAACATCCAAATAGCAAAAATAACCAATCAACTTTCTTATCTTGTCCACATTTGTTTAACTACTCCATCTGTCTTCAAAGTGACTTTTCTAGCTTCTTTTTGCCTCATCTTCATATAGGACCGTATCATTTTTCTCTAGTCACTGCAACTGTTATTCACTGTAGTGCACAGTGTTACAAATCACACACTAGATGTCCTGTTATGGTAAGGTATTCATTCAGGGCTACCAGATTCAGGAGAGAGTCACAGCAGGGATAAATGATCAGTAACAACAAAACAACTGGCAGTTTAACTTTTTGTTGCTTCATACATAAACAGAGATATTCTGAAGTAACAGTGCATTTGTCTAAGATAGCTATAAGTGGATATGTTTCTTTAAAAAGTGCATCTTTCTGTGTGAGGTGGTTTTTAGTTTCTTCTATAGATTGCAATAAGAGTTAAGTTGACTTTAGTCATTTATTGAGCAACTTGTGTTATCTAAGGACTGAGTATTAGTTCATTTAATCCTTACCACTAACCCACAGGGAACAAATTTATAGACTAAGAGATTGGAAAAATTAAGTAATTTGCCAAAGATTTCAGAGTTATAAAGAGAAAAAAAAACTTCATAGATAGACTTTAGCTCAAGGGTCTGGCCTGCACTGTCTAATGTTTTGTAAACCAGTGTTAGATTGAGAAAGAAATTTCAGTATCACTTCTCAGCCCTGCCTCGCAGATGTGTTGGTATCTTTCCCCTCAACCTTCCCAGGTGGTACATTTTCTAACATTTAGCTCTAGCCTTAAAGGAACTGAACACTCCATGGGAAAGATCTTGAAATCTAAAGACTCGGCATTAGAGAGGACACTAAGCAAGGTCAGGGCTGTTTTCTAAGAGTACATCAGAAGGGGAAAGCTGGAATATTTTCTGCTCAAAAGGAACCAACTTTCACTGTGTTTAAATTATTTTGTAAGTAAATTCCCAAAAGTAAGGGACCCTTATCATGAGCTTAATTGTAAACATATCCTAAAGTCAACTGGAAATGATTCTGGAATTACACACCACTAGAGACTGAACTGCATGTACTTCTTTCCCTTTCTCTTAGAGAAGAGAGTCACATATTTTACGTAAGTTAAGAGAGCATGGATTAGTCCAGGCCAGTAACTTTATTGTAAAGTATCTTAAACTATACAGAGATTGAGTCAGAAAAAAGGCTGGGATCAACTTGAGTGAGTACCTGATCTCAGCACAGCTGAGAGTTTAGCAGGGTTTGTTCTTTCAGTATGTGGTAAAGATAATTTTTATTTTGTAATGTCATTTCCAAATAAGGGAATATTATATTACTAATTCTGAAACTCAGTGATTTTTTAGCTTACCAAGAGTTAAGACAATATTCGTAAATCTTATGAAATGTATTTTAAAAGACACCCCCCCAAAAAAAGAACTAAACAAAAACATTTGTCCAAAAGTTGGCCTTGTGTGGAAGTTCATTTCCAAAAATGGATAAGTGGGTATATTCTTCCCCTACTATAAATGAACCAAATTAAATGTCAACAAAATGTCAATTGTGATCACTGCTGTGTGAGCACTGGACATGCCCAGTGCTCAGATGCCTGGTGAGGACAATGCTGGAAAAGATATTACAAGATGTCTGACCACAAAGTGATAAGATTTGTCATCCATTTCCTGACTCATTCATCACCACCTAAATGGTCTAACTAATTTTCATTCTGGGTTATTTATAAGTACTAAACAGGAGGGATGAGGTGAAGGTTCATTCGTTAATTATAGTGACTGTTCTTCCAGAGGACCTAGGTTCAAACCCAAATACCCACACAGTTGTTTATAACTATCTGTCGCTCTACTCTGTCTTCTGTCTTCCACCCCTGGATTCAGATACATAAATGATGCATAGACATGCATTCATGTCAAATACCCATAGGTACAAAATAAATAAAATTTTAGAAAGTAGTAAACAGGAACTGTTGAGCCAAAATTTTCTCAGGGCCTGTACCTCAAGGCCTGTATGACAGAGAAAAGCCTGGCTCAAGTTTGAAGTATGGTCTCAAAGCTACCGAGGGGGCATGAGACAGCAAAATCTAGGTAGATGCCCCTCCAGTCAGAGAGAGGGCTTGGCTATCTCTCATTGGTTGGAGGTATTCTCACCCCACACAATGTCACTTAACCTATATAAGCTGACGCTCACAATAATAAATCAAGTTCCTGCTTTGACGCGACTCCCTATTGCGTCTGGTTGTCCTGTGTTTTGGGGCTACTGATCTGATTGTCCTGCATCTTGGGGCTATGGAAGAGTCAGATAGCACACTTACCTTTCCCTGGGAAATAAGGCTAAAGGAGAACAGGCAACTGGTGACAAACGTGGGGCAACTGGTCCCAGGGCAAAGCATTTGGTCTAGGTGAGTGGGACCCCATGATGGCTAATGCAACTTCACACAAAAATGACCCAGCGCTTAGGACACTGGGATATATGCTACTCTCCCAAGGCCTGGACTTGTCAGACCACAGTGCAATCTAGGCATTGGTGTGGGAAAATGGTCTGTATTCTTTCAATTATATTTTAAATAAATGTTGATTGGCCAGTAGCCAGGCAGGAAGTATAGGCAGGCCCACCAGACAGGAAGTAGAGGTGAGGCAATGAGAACAGGAGAATTCTGGAAAGGAGAAAGCCCATTCCTCTGCAGTTGTGAATCGACCACAGAAGAAGCAAGATGTGAGACTGCCTCGCTGAAAAAGATATCAAGCCATATGGCTAACATAGACAAGAATAATGGGCTAATGTAAGTTATAAGAGTTAATAAGAAGCCTGAGCTAATGGGTCAATCAGTTTATAGTTAATGTAGACCTTTGTGTGATTTTCTTTGGGACTTAACGATTGTGGGAACTAGGTAGGACAGAAACCCTGACATCAAGGTATGGGAGGATATAATTACCCTGGCCCCCTGGGTACCCACCAGGAATCTTTTTCTCATGGAGCACGTAGAACCAGGAGGAGACTCTGGCCAGAGAAAGGGGAAAATATTTTGATATACCCCCAATATTGGGATTCTACCCAACTATTATGGCCCTTAAGGTATGTTTTCACCCCACTGCTCTGCCTTCCCCAATGGCGGGTAAGGAAAAGGTCAAAGATGGGGAGAGGTCTGAAGAATACAAAAGTAACCAATTAACCAAAATAATGGGAGAAAAGGTAACAGATGAGGGGGAAGATCAAAAATAAGCACAATTTACTGAAGAGCAGTTCCAGGGGGAAGGAATACGGCAGGCAGAGGCAAAGACAAAAAGGAAAGTAGATCTTGTCTGTGACAAGGAGTGGCCACCTCCTTATGCCCCCAGCCACCCTGGAAAGGATAAAATGGGAGATGGGAAGGGGACAAATAAGGGGGCTCCGTCCTTGTCAGGAGGAAATGAATACACACTTGTGTGGGGCTGAACAGAAACAAAGGAAAGTTCAGACCTCTGATCCTCCTGGGGATCAGACTTGCTTGTCTGCAAACTTCCTGGGAAAGATTTGTTAGGGCAAATGGATGCCATTATTACCACTCATCACCTAGCATTTTATGATGGTAAAATTGAGCAAGGTATCATCAGGCAGACCCCTGATACCTGGATTCACCCCCAAAAGTAGAGGCCACTACCCACAGTGTCCTCCCATGAGGTGGTCACCTGGAAAGCCGATATGGGTGAAGCAGTGGCCATTATCTGAATTTAAACTTAATGCTCAAGGAAATCACCAGAAATCTGCTTAAAGAGGGATAGATAAGACCCATGATGAGTCCCTGCAATTGCCCTGTGTTTGTGATATGTAAGCCTAATGTGACCTGGAGAATGTTACAGGACCTACAAGCAATCAATGCCCATATGGAGCTAGTAGGGGCCCCTTTATGGGGATTACTTTGGGTCCCAGCAATCCCCTTGCAGTTTCACCTCATGGTAATTCATCTAAAGAACTGCTTCTTCTCAATTTCTCTTTATGAAGAGGATTGTGAAAAGTTTGTGTTTTCCAATACCTAACGTTAACTCCTCTTGACCTGATGAAAGATACAAATAGGCTGTTCTCATGCAGGGGATGGCCAATAGTCTGGCCTTTTGCCAACAATATTTGTATAGTATACTCTCTCCTTATTTTGACATATACCCTTCTATATGTTTATATGAATGATCTGATCATTGGGCATTTGGAGGGATCAGGGATAGCTCCTGATTACTGTTGTTTTTCCTGGGGACATGAGTGGACTGAACAGAACATAGTTAGAAAAGACAGAGACTGCATTACATTATTTACAAAAGTTTTTGGATTTCTTAGCAAGGGTAACTTTACAAAATAGAAGAGGCTTAGACTTGTTGTTTATGGAACAGGGAGGAATTTTCAGGGCACTTGGGGAAGAATGTTGTTTCTATGTGGACCATTTCAGGAAAATGACAAGAACCCTAGATGAGTTAAGAAAGGATATTGATTCGTGAAAGTCAAGGACCCCCTATGAGACCTGGTTTAATTGGTCACCAATGGCTTACCACACTCATCTCTTCCCTAATTGGGCGGATGGCTATTTGTTGATTGATCTGTCTTTTTGGCCCATGTGTTCTCCAAAGGCTTAAACAAGCATTCCAAAAACAGATATAAGTATCATGGCCCTTTGAGTACATTATGATAGGCTCAATACATCTCACCCCACAGATGAACTCTCAATTTGAAGGTATCCAGATAGGGTGGCGCTGACCCATGCTCTCTTCCCAGTGGGCTATTCTGACTTGGTGTCCAGTGTAGGGGGTGGGATATAAAACAAGACGGGGAAATGTTGACACAAAATTGTCTTAGGACCTGTTTCTCGAGGCTTGTAGGACAGAGGAAAGCCTAGCTCAAGTTCAGGGCCTGTACCTTGAGTCCTGTAGGACAGAGAAAAGCCTGGCTCAAGTTTGAAATATGTCTCAAAGCCACTGAGGGGAGCTAAAACAGCAAAATCTATATAGACTCCCCTCCAACCAGAGGGAGGGCTTGCTGTCTCTCATTGGCTGGAGGTACCTCCACATCACATGATGTGACTTAACCTATATAAGTTGACACTCACAGTAATAAGCTGAGTTCCTGCTTTGACTTGACTCCCTATAGCATCTGATTGTCCTGTGTCTGTGGCTGCCAAATGGGTGGATAACATATTCACCTTTCCATGGGGAATAAGACTAAGGAGGCCCGGCCAAACAAACAAACAAACAAACAAAAAACTATTCCTGCACATGTAAGTTTATTCAAATCCATCTGGACTGAAAATATGCCTTCATCTGTAAGTCTTACCTCCTTTTCTCCTGATCGCAAATTGTTTCTGAATTCACTGGAGACCAAAGCATGTTAATGTTCATCCCTCGTTTTTTAAATCTGAAGTCCTCTCCTCTCTCAAATGTCACAGGGTTGTAAGATGTCTGATCGGCATATTTTATTTTGCCCTTTTCAATAAGCTGTCAGATGTTGTTGATTTAATTTAAGATATAGTTTAAGAGAAATCCTTCATACTTTCCCAATACTCTATCCCTTTGTGAAAATGGTTTCTTGCATTCTTGCTTCTCTTGTTTCTGTAGTTCTCTGTTTTGAAGTCCTTTGGAAGAGTTCATTTACAAAACTTCATACATCTTTTACTTCTAAAACAACAAAGTAGATGAGAGTTATTAACATTCTAATACTTACTATTTCTACTCTTTCTGTGTTCCTGGGTGATATGTAATATGCCTAGGCATTGTCCACTTTTATAGGATTCCTCCCTGGCCTCTCCATATCATTGGCTTTTGACTAAGCAGATCTTTCTACTCCGTCTTTCTCCATTTTCTCCATCCTTGGATTTTCACTTCCATTTCTGTGGCAGTTCATATTTAGTCTCTGATAAGTTATGGGTTCCAGACTGTAGCTCTGATTCCCAGATTTTATACCCATTCTACACCAAATGTCTCAACTCATATACACAAAGTTCACAAACCTGCCATAACTAAAAGGCTCAGTATTTTCTCTAAAAGTGTTTTATTTCTGCAATTCTCATGTGAACAAAATGTACTACCATTTAGTCAACTGGTCAAAACAAGATCATATTTAGTATCCTTGACTTCCCAATATCTTCCACTTCTCCTAATGCATTTTACAAGATCTTTAAGATCTCCCCAAAATACATCCTGACACCAGTCTCCTGTACCTACTGAAAAGACTAAGATTCAAGCCATATCCTGCCTGCTCAAAAACTACTAAAATAGACCCTAAGGAGGCTTCTATCATTTCATTCTTTTCTGTGAAAGGTGGGTAAATAAATGTGTATATGAGATGATGTAGCATTGCTACTGCAACCTAAAACTCCTTCCATCATAATTTAAGTAAAGCAAAGCTCCCTTACCCTGCCCAGTAAGGCCCTGTTTGTCCAGCTGCTCATTCTGATGTACCCATCTTGATCTATTTGACCTACATGTCCATCACTGTTCCTGCCCCTCCACCCAGTTCTCTACTTGCTACTCTCCATCCCTATCTTCTTGTAGTTCATCCACCTCTTTCACACTATCTGGGCCTCTAATATAAATTGATTTCTAGAAGTTTTCTCTGTCTTTCTTTCAACAAAGTTTTTTCCCTCCTTTGAGTTAGGGTCAAACTTTCCATGAAGTTTCCTTATTTTTCAGAGTATTTGTTATTATCAAGAAATAAGTATCATTATACTTCTCCGTGACTGTCTCCTCCATAGCATGGAAGCTCAGTCGAAGCCAAGAGCTTGTGTCTTTTTTTTCTTTTTCCTTTTTTTTAAAAAAAAATTTTATTTATTATGTATACAATATTCTTTCTGCATATATGCCTGAAGGCCAGAAGAGGGCACCAGACTTCATTACAAATGGTTGTGAGCCACCATGTGGTTGCTGGGAATTGAACTCAGGACCTTTGGAAGACCAGACAATGCTCTTAACTGCTGAGCCATCTCTCCAGCCCAAGAGCTTGTGTCTTATGGATAAATGTCCCTATCTCCAGCACTGAGAATACGGTCTAAGAGGCTGGTTGGAATCCCAAGTGAAGATGGTGATTTACATTGTGTCAACTGGTCAATCACTTGTTTTTATCATTTGGCTCAGCTTACTTTAAAAAGATAGACGTTAATATATATATATATATATATATATATATATATATATATAAAATAAGATGAAAGAAAAATATGTATGTAACTATATTGTTAAAAAGAAATCTTTGCTAAAAGTCTGGATATACTGATTTTTAAAAACTTTTTATTTTTTGTCAATTTTCATTTTATTCATGAAATTTTTTTTTTGTTCTTCCTTGATTTTTTTTTTATTAAAAATTTCCACCTCCCAAAAACTACAAAGAAGATTGTGCTGATACTGGAATGTGTGGAGCCCAACTGCAGATCTAAGAGGATGCCGGCAATTAAGAGATGTAAGCATTTTGAACTGGGAGGTAATAAGAAGAGAAAGGGCCAAGTGATCCAGTTCTAAGCTGATCTTATTATGAAGACAATAAAATCATGAGTGTTCACTCAAAAAAATTTTCCACCTCCTCCCCACCTCCCTTTTCCCTCCCCCTATTCCCCTTCCCCCTCCCTCCCCAGTCCAAGGAGCAGTAAGAGTTCCCTGCTCTGTGGGAAGTCCAAGGTCCTCCCCCCTCCATCCAGGTCTAAGAAGGTGAGCATCCAAACAGACTAGGCTCCCATAAGCCAGTACACGCAGTAGGATCAAAACTCAGTGCTTCTTATTAGCCTTAATTGTCTGCCATGTTCAGAAAGCCCAGTTTCATCCCATAATTATTCAGTCCCAGTCCCGCTGGCCTTGATGAGCTCCCAATAGATCAGTTCCACTGTCACAGTGGGTGGGTGCACCCCTTGTGGTCCTGACTTCCTTGCTCATGTTCTCCCTCCTTTTGCTCCTCATTTGGATCTTGAGCTCAGCCCGGTGCTCCAATTTGGGACTCTGTCTCTATCTCGATCCATCGCCAGATGAAGGTTCTATGGTGATATGCAAGATTTTCATCAGTATGGCTATAGGATAGGGTCATTTCAGGTTCCCTCTCCTCAGTTGCCCAAGGTACTAGCTGGGGACATCTCCCTGGACACCTGTGAGCCCCTCTAGAGTCAAGTCTCTTGCCAAGCCTAAGATGGCTCCCTTAATTAGGATATATATTTCTCTGCTCCTGTATCCACCCTTCCTTTATCCCAACCACCCTATTCCCCCAAGCTCCCCTCATCCTCCCCTTCTCACGTGTCTCACCCCATTTCCCCTTAGCCCCATGCCACCACACCCCCAAGTTCCCAGTTTTTGCCCGGTAATCTTGTCTACTTCCCATATCCAAGCGGATGACTATATGTTTTTCTTTGGGTTCACCTTCTTATTTAGCAAATCTAGGATCACAAATTACATGCTCAATGTCCTTTATTTATGGCTAGAAAACAATTATGAGTGAAGACATCCCATGTTCATCTTTTTGGGTCTGGGATACCTCACTCAGTTTAGTATTTTCTATTTCCATCCATTTGCATGCAAAATTCAAGAAGTCCTTGTTTTTTACTGCTGAGTAGTACTCTAATATGTATATATTCCACACATTCTTCATCCATTCTTCCACTAAAGGGCATCTAGGTTGTTTCCAGGTTCTGACTATTACAAATAATGTTGCTATGAACATTGTTGAACAAATGCTTTTGTCATAAGATAGGGCATCTCTTGGGTATATTCCCAAGAGTGGTATTACTGGATCGTGGGGTAGGTTGATCCCGAATTTCCTGAGAAATTTCCACACTGATTTCCAAAGTGGTTGCGCAAGTTTGCATTCCCACCAGCAATGGATAAGTGTGCCCCTTACTCCACAACCTCTCCAGCAAAGGCTATCATTGGTGTTTTTGATTTTAGCCATTCTGACAGGGGTAAGATGGTATCCCAAAGTTGTTTTAATTTGCATTTCCCTGATCGGCACTGAGTTGAAGCATGACCTTAAGTGTCTTTTGGCCATTTAATTTCTTCTGTTGAGAATTCTCTGTTCACTTCAGTGCCCCATTTTTAATTGGGTTAATTAGCATTTTAAAGTCTAATTTCTTGTGTTTTTTATATATTTTGGAGATCAGACTTTTGTCTGTTGCAGGGTTGGTGAAGATCTTCTCCCAGTCAGTGGGTTGCCTTTTTGATTAGTGACAGTGTCCTTTGCGTTACAGAAGCTTTTCAGTTTCAGGAGGTCCCATATGTTCAATGTTGTCCTTAATGTATGTGCTGCTGGGGATATACGTAGGAAATAATCTCCTGTGTCCATATGTTGTAGAGTACTTCCCACTTTCTCTTCTATCAGGTTCAGTGTGTTCAGCCTGATATTGAGGTCTTTAATCCATTTGGACTTGAGTTTTGTGCATAGCGATAGATATGAATCTATTTTCATTCTTCTACAGGTTGACAACCAGTTCTGCCAGCACCATTTGTTGAAGATGCTTTCTTTCTTCCATTGAATACTTTTAGCTCCTCTATCAAAAATCAGGTGTTCACAGGTTTGTGGGTTAAAATCCGGGTCTTCTACTCTATTCCATTGATTGACTTCTCTGTTTTTATGCCAATATCAAGCTGTTTTCAATACTGAAGCTCTGTAATAGAGTTTGAAGTCAGGGATGGTAATGCCTCCAGAAGTTCCTTTGTTGTATAAGATTGTTTTGGCTATCCTGGGTTTTTTGTTTTTCCTTATAAAGTTGATTAATGTCCTCTCAAGATCTGTGAAAAATTTCAATGGGATTTTAATGGGGATTGCATTGAATGTACAAATTGCCTTTGGTAGAAATGCCATTTTTATTATGTTGATCCTCCCAATCCAAGAGCAAGGGAGATCCTTCCATTTTCTGGTATCCTCCTCAATTTCTTTTTTCAAAGACTTAAAGTTCTTGTCAAATAGATCCTTCACTTCCTTGGTTAGAGTTACCCCAAGATATTTTATGCTATTTGTGGCTATCGTGAAAGGCGATGCTTCACTGATTTCCGTCTCTGCTTCCTTATCCTTTGCGTATAGGAGGGCAACTGATTTTTTGGAATTGATCTTGCATCCTGCCATGGTACTAAAGGTGTTTATTAGCTGTAGGAGTTCTTTGCCAGAGTCTTTGGGGTGGCTTATGTACACTATCATATCATCTGCAAATAATGAAAGTTTCACTTCTTCCTTTCCAATTTGAATCCCTTTGATCCCCTTATGTTGTCTTATTGCTATTGCTTGAACTTCAAGCACTATATTTAAGAGGTTTGGAGAGAGTGGACAGCCTTGTCGTGTTCCTGATTTTAGTGGGATGGCTTTGAGTTTCTCTCCATTTAATTTGATGTTAGCTGTCGGCTTGCTATAAATAGCTTTTATTATAATTAGGTATGACCCTTTTATCCCAAATCTCTCCCAGACCTTTATCATAAAGGGATGTTGAATTTTGTCAAATGCTTTGTCAGCATCTAATGAAATGATCATATGTGTTTTTTTCTTTCAGTTTATTTAAATGATGGATTACATTGATAGATTTTCATATGTTGAACCATCCCTGCATCCCTGGGATGAAGCCTACTTGATCAAAATGGATAATTTTTCTAATGTGTTCATGGATTCGGTTTGCCAGTATTTTATTGAGGATTTTTGCATTCATGTTCATGAGTGAGATTGGCCTCTAGTTCTCGTTCTTGTTTGAGTCTTTGTGCGGTTTTGGTATCAGGGTCACTGTAGCTTCATGAAAGGAATTTGGAAATGACTTTTCTGTTTCTATATTGTGAAATACATTAAGGAGTATAGGTATTAGGTCTTCTTGGAAGTTCTGGTAGAAGTTTGCATTGAAACTGTCTGGACCTGGGCTTTTTTTGGTAGGGAGGTTTTTTATAACAACTTCTAATCCTTCACGACTAACAGGTCTATTTAGATTGTTCACCTGGTCCTGGTCTAACTTTGGTATGTGGTACTTATTTAAAAAAAAGTGTCCATTTCTTTAACATTTTCCAATTTTGTGGCATATAGGCTTTTGTAGTATCATCTAATGATTTTCTGAATTTCCTCTGTGTCTGTGGTTATGTCCCCCTCTTCATTTCTGATCTTATTAATTTGTGTATTCTCTCTCCACTGTTTGATTAGTTTGGATAGGGCTTTATCGATCTTGTTGATTTTCTCCAAGAACCAGCTTTTTGTCTCATTGATTCTTTGGATTGTTTTCTGTGTTACTATATTGTTGATTTTAGCCCTTAGTTTGATTATTTCCAGTCTTCTACTCCTCCTAGGTGAGTCTGCTTCTTTTTTTTTCTAAAGCTTTCAGGTGGGCTGTTAAGTCTCCAATGTGTGCTTTCTCCGTTTTCTTTAAGTGGGCACTTAGTGCTATGAACTTTCCTCTTAGCACTGCTTTCTTAGTGTCCCATAGATTTGAGTATGTTGAGTCTTTATTTTCATTGAATTCAAGAAAGACTTTAATTTCTTTCTTTATTTCTTCCTTGATCTAAGTATGGTTCAGTAGTTGACTGTCCAGTTTCCATGCGTTTGTAGGGTTTCTGGGGGTAGCATTGTTGTTGAATTCTAACTTTAATTCATGGTGATCTGATAAGACACAGGTAGTTACTAATATTTTTTTGTAACTGTGGAAGTTTGCTTTGTTACCAAGTATGTGGTCAATTTTTGAAAAGATTCCATGAGCTGCAGAGAAGAAGGTATATTCTTTCCTATTTGGGTGGAATGATCTATAGATGTCTGTTAAGTCCATTTGATTCATTAGCTCCCTTAATCCTCTTATTTCTCCATTCAGTTTCTGTCTAAATGACCTGTCCATTGGTGAAAGAGGAGTGTTGAAATCTCCTACTATTAGTGTGTGTGGTTTGATGACTGCCTTGAATTTTAGTAATGTTTCTTTTACGTAAGTGGGTGCTTTAATATTAGGGGCATAGATATTCAGGATTGAGACTTTGTCCTGATGAATTGTTCCTTTTATGAGTAAAAAATGTCCGTCTCCATCTCTTCTGATTGATTTTAGTTTGAAGTCAACTTTGTTAGAAATTAGTATGGCCACACCTGCTTGTTTCTTTGGTCCATTTGCTTGATAAACCTTTTCCCAGCCCTTTACTCTAAGTAGATGCCTGTCTTTGTGGTTGAGGTGTGTTTCTTGTAAACAGCAGAATGTTGTACCCTGTTTTCGTATCCAGTTTCTTAGCCTGTGCCTCTTTATAGGTGAGTTGAGTCCATTGATATTAAGTGATATTATTGACCAGTGGTTGTTAACTCCGGTCATGTTTTCTTTTCTTTCTTTCTTTTTTTTTTTTTGGTAGTAGAGTTTTGTATTTCCCTTCTTCGAGTTGTGCTGGTGAAGGGTCATTAGATGTCTGAGTTATTGTGGGCATTGTTGGACTTCTTGGTTGTGATTTTCCTTCTATTACCTTCTGTAAGGCTGGATTTATGGCTACATATTGTTTAAATTTGTTTTTATCCTGGAAAATTTTGTTTTCTCCATTTACAGTGAACAAAAGCTTGGCTGGTTATAGTAGTCTAGGCTAGCATCCATGGTTTCTTAGTTTCTGCAGTACATCTATCCATGACCTTCTGGCTTTCGTGGTTTCCATAGAGAAGTCAGGTGTAAGTCTGATAGGTTTACCTTTATAAGTAACTTGACCTTTTTCCTTTGTAGCTCTTAATATTCTTTCTTTATTCTGTATGTTTTGTGGTTTAATTATTATATGGAGAGATTTTTTTTTTTGGTCCAGTCTATTCGGTGTTCTGTATGCTTCTTGAACCATTAAAGGAATATCTTTCTTTAGGTTGGGAAAGTTTTCTTCTATAATTTTACTAAATATATTTTCTGGACCATTGAGCTGTACTTCTTCTCATTCTTCTACCCTTATTATTCTTAGGTTTGGTCTTTTCATTGTGTCCCAGATTTCCTGGATATTTTGTGATGAGAATTTGTTGGTATTGCTGTTTTCTTTGATCAGTGTGTTTATTTTCTCTATGGTATCTTCCGTGTCTGAAATTCTTTCCTCTATCTCTTGTTATCTGTTGGTAGTACTTTTCTCTGTAGTTCTTGTTCGTTTACCCAGATTTTCCATTTCCATCCTTTCCTCGGTTTGTGTTTTCTTCATTACTTCCATTTCATTCTTCAAGTCTTGAACTGTTTCCCTTACCTGTTTGACTGCTTTTTCTTGTTTCTCTTGGTTTTCTTGGGTAAATTTGAGCGATTTATCCATTTCCTCTACCTTTTTGTTTGTAATCTCTAATTGTTTATGGCAGTTTTTCACCTCCTGTTTAAGGTCCTCTATTATTTTCATATAATTCACTTTCGAGTCAATTTCTTCTAATTCTTCTGGAGTAGGGTGTACAATTCTTCTTATTTCGGGATTCCTGGATTCTGGTGATGTCATGTTGCCTTTCAGGTTGTTGGAGGAATTCTTGTATTGGTGCCTTCCCATCTCTTCCTTCAAATGGAGCCAGAAGAGGCCTGGTGTCTTGGTCTAGTCTTTTCTGTGACTGACTCTCTGGGTGTATCTCCTCAGTGTAGAAGCAGATACTGTTCTCATCCAGATGGAAATCCTCAGCACCAAAACATGGACGCCTGGTAGTCCAATGCCCCCGGACAAAAGGGCAACCTTGAGGGGGGCAGGGTGGGGTAGACCTGCCGCACAAGCTGAAGGTGCCCACGCTCCCTTTCGGGGTCCTTGAGAAGTGCCAGATAGGCAGGCACTCACTGCTCTGGGTGATTAGCCTTAGTGTAGGAGCAGGAACCTTTTCCTGAGCAAAGGACCTTGCAGAAAATGCAAGCTTGGGGGGAGTCGTGTGTAAGAAAGACAGCCCTGCAGAAGGAGCTGGGGGAGGGGGGTTTGTGCTCTCTTCCGTGACAATCTGCCCCTGGATAGCACACACTCATCCGTCCAGATGGAACTCCTTAGCACCTATACAGGGACGCCTGGTAGCCCAATGAGCCTGGGACAAAAGGAAGAACGTGGCAGGCAGAGCGGGATCCAGTAGAGCACAGGAGACCCTGCAGCAGAAGCTGAAGGTACCCGGGTTCCCTTGCTGGGGACCTTGAGGTCTGCCTGGTAGGCAGGCACTCACAGCTCTGGGTGGGTAGCCTTAATTTAGGAGTGGAAAACTGTTCTTGAGCAAAGGTCCTAGCAGACAGCAGGGCAGGCTTGGGGGGGGGGGGGGGACCTGGGTCGTGTGTAAAGAAACCCTGCCGAAGGAACTGGGGGAGGGGGGTTTGTGCTCTCTTCCGGACAATCCACCCCTGGATAGCACACACTCACCCGTCCAGATGGAACTCCCTCTTTTTTTTATTTTAATAAAAATCTTTAATAAGAGATTATGTCAGCAAGCCTTAAACTTTATTGTGGATGACGATTATGTAGAGGACCTGGCTGGTAAGTAGGGAGTTTTCTTCTAAACCCTAATTTGTTAAGACTCCAGGTAGCATCCATGCAGTTTTCAGTTGAAACACCCTGAGAGACACCTGGCTGGGGTTCTCAGAATTCCTTTCAGAACTTGGAGAAAAATAGACAGACTCCTATATGATTCTCCATCAGCAGAGACAAGGTTCAGTGTGCTGCTTGATCCTGAGGTCCAAGAGTAACTCATCAAGAAAAATCTCTGTCTGGTACAGAGAAGGCAGAAAGTGGGTGTAAATTGGAAGTCAAACCCTGATGTATCTTACTGTAGGAAAAGATAGAAGACTCAGACAAAGAAGGCAGAGATTAGAGCAAATAGTTCAGTGGCCCACGAGGATTATAAGGTGTCAAAAAAAGTTCAGGTTGAGTACAGAGTCATTCACAAACAAAACAAAGATTCTGCAGAAACCAGCCTTTTCAGCCTCAGTTCAAAGTATTGGGTAGCTGGGAGATGACTTTGTGAATAAAGTATTATCTGTGCAAGTGATGAGTTCAGAGAAAGGTCCTGCCCCAGGGAATAGAGAGTAGAAAGAGTTGGAGGAAAACACCATTGTCAACCTCTGGTCCGTTCACCCTCACACTCAACATGCATGTGCCGATTCACATGTGTGGTTCCTCCCACATGCTCACTAAATACACATACACACACACACACACACACACAAAGAAAAATACATTTTTAGAAAATATGCTGGGTGGTAATGGTGCATGCCTTTAATCCCAGCACTTGGGAGGCAGAGGCAGGAGGATCTTTGTGAGTTCAAGGCCAGCCTGGTTCTACAGAAGCTAGTTCCAGGACAGGCACCAAAGCTACAGAGAAACCATGTCTTGAAAAAAAAAAAAAAAAAGAAAGAAAGAAAATATAGGTAGGAACAGACATCAGGATATCTTAAACAAGGTCTTTATTGTCATTTGCAATCAATTTAACTAGCTGACAACAAAGAGAAATATATTTTGCACTGTCCTTATCCATAGGTAGTATAGGACCCAGCCAAGATAGGTTTAATATTAACAGACACACAACTTCCAACCATTATCACCTGTCAGTGTTAGACCTAGCCATGATAAGCTTAATGGAGGTCCGAATCTGAGTAGTTTACCCTGAGGTAATACATAATTGCAGAAAGGACCACAAACTGAGATTACTCAGGTACCAACCAAGAACAGAGCATACAAAGGAAATTCCCAACGTTTCAACAATTGTAGATAGGACCACCAGACAGCACATATTCATCAAGACCACCCCCCTAGACAAATGTAAGCCAATAAGGGGTCCTGAAACTTAGAAATCCCTCACCTCCACCTTTACTAATATAAAAACCCAACTCTAACTGAGCTCACAGCTCTCAGATTATCCCAATATATTAGACACATGGAGACACTGAGTTTTTACACTTGTATGAAATAAAGGCTCTTTGCTTTTACATATGGGACTCGCTCTCCTTGTTGGTTTTAGGGGAACTTCACATATCTGGGCATAACAGTAGTATAGAAACCTCTTTTGATCAACAAGTTTTATATCCTTCAATATCCAGGCCACAAAAGTTCTTAAGAGTTTGCACTTGTAGCCAATGTAATTGTCTGCTTTAGGTGAGTATTCTATAATGGGATAGGGAGACTGGGAGTTGAGGGGTCACTAGAGAAGGCAAGGGAATAAGCACAGTTTACTATATGATGTACAATTTCTATTTTTGAGAAAATGACACTATGGCATTATTAATACTGCTTATCAGTCTCTAAGACCATAAATCCTAATGGAATCATTTAACATCCTTTTTTATTTTGGTTTCTTATGACAGCAGAAAAAGTTCTAAATGTCTCTTTTTGTCCCTTTGAAGTATAACAGTGACTTTCATAAAAGGTTATAATGATATTCACTGAAAATTTATAGATGAGGAAGGTAAGGTCCTGAGGACTTGATTTTCCCTGTTAAGACACTTAACATTCCTACTGGGGCCAATATTCACACCTAGGTGTCATCCATAACTCAAGGCTAGCAGTTTTCCTACCACATGCATGTCTACATAGTACTATAAGCTGGGGAAGAGAAGCCCTGCCATTCAGAGGGTTTCCCCATCCAGTTAACATATATGTGGCCTGCAGGTCAGAGGAGGGTGCACCCACTCTAGTTCATAGTGAAAGTGAATATTCTGGCTTTCTTGGCGAAATGCACAGAGAAGGCTGAGGCCTACCCTGTAGTCCATGTAGTCTGTGCCGGTCTGCTTGCCTGGACAGTTTCTTCTTCCATTTCTATTATAGTTGCATACTCTGAACAGGGAATCACTTTAGGACACCAGCCAGGAAATCTCCATTAGTTACCAGATAGTTTTCTGGATCTCACACTGCTCTCAGTCTCATACTAAATACATTTTGACACCATTTGCTACCCCAAATCAGCCTTTCTTAGAAGGTATTATGTTGTGGGAACCTTTTCAGCCAATAGCCTTTACGGTATCAGCCCACTTTGGGCATCGTTTCATGTACTATAAATGCAGATGAAAAGTGTGTGTGGGTCTCTTGGCAGCTGGATTTGGTTTCAGTTCCCAGCACACACAGAGGACTGTGGATCACTACTCTTTCTGTGAATTTGTCCCCAGATAAATAAACTTTGTTTTACTCTACTCCAGGCTATTGTGGAACTCCTTTGCACACCAACAGTATCATATCAATCTGTCCTTCTTCATTATAATATTAAGCCATCTCACACCTAGCACCCACTCTCTCAAACATTGCCATTCACATTGGGGCACCGAGTCTTCAAGAACCTTGTGTGAGTAAGAAGATATCGGAAACTGGGTCATCATTATAATTTACAGCCAATTTAACTTAAACTCCAATAATAGTTTAACCAAAATTTAAACTAGATTAACTTTACTCTTGGCAATGATTGAGACTCACAGCAAAGGGACTTGGGACATGGAAATACTTTACAATTGGGTTAAAGGTGAGCCCATAGTTCTAGAGTGTCACATTTCACTTCTATGTTAGTCTTGCCTCTTCCTCAAACTCAGAAAGTTGAGCAAGGAGGAAATCTGTTTCCTTCCTTTGCCTCCTTAAATGGATTTGATCTGACCCCAAAGAAACACTGATAAAAAGAAAAGTTTCTGCTATAAAGAGGCAGGCAGCCCTGAGTGGAATGTGGGCTTTTTTTGTTCTTTATCAGAGTTTATTTTAATGGTTTGTTTCATGGTCAAATACTTGCTATGATAATGTGATTCCTAAAAAAATCGGCAGGTCTTTTGTTTTGGTCATTGTATCTAGTAGGTGGCACAAAGAATGAGTTCAGTCAGTGTCAGAGGCTATAAGTAGTGGAACTGAGTGAATGTCTGAAGAACAAAAGACCCTCATTATATCTAGATGAATGGTCCTGGAGAAAATATGGGTCCTGGCCCCTTTCCAGACTTTAGATGGGGCTCTCTTAAGTCCTACTAACGCGAGACACATACAATTCTAAGAATGGAGATTAGCGTGGGGACTGCAGAGTCAGGCTTTGCGCAGGCTTATTGTCCTTTACAAACGGTGTCTATAATATTTTTTTTGCTAAAGTCCTCAAAGTTCAGACATAATTATGCTTGAGGACTAGGCTAACTTGATGGCCACAACAATTAATACATGGTCAATTAATAGCTATCTTTGCTCCATTTTTTTTCTTTCTGCTCCTGCTTCTTTATGTCCATAGGAGGGAGGATAGGGAAGAACTAGGCATTATGGTGAAAAATTTTTTTCAGTATCATTCCTGGAATCACCTGGTTTAAGTTCTTTCGTACACGATAGTTCTAATGTATCACCCAGAATATCCCCCATCCTATTTCTTTCTCTAGAGCTGCAATAAGCAACCCTGCATGACAATTCCTGTAGTACAGTTGCCAGGCAGCAGAAAGAGAGCTACAGCAAGGGATGGGAAAGTTGGAAGAAGAATGGAAGAGGAAAGCTAGAAGGAGGGGAGCAGGGCTGAGGTAGTCAGGGGCAGGGCTCCAGAAACTACTTATCTAGCATTCCATCTCCTTGTCATCTTTCATGTTTCTAGCACAATAAAATGAAGCTGAATGGGGAAATAGAAATGGAAGAAAGAGTGGGATGTTATTAGATGGGTGTCTGTGATGTTCCTTATTTTGTTAAAGGGAGGTTTCAGAGAGATTTTGCTTGTTCTTCCAAACTTTGCTAGTTGGTAAATACACTGTACATGTTTTCAGTAGATTGATTTGCTCTAAAGCAGCAAAGATTAGCAATTAATATCTCCAAGATATTCCAGTACTGTACCTGGGGAAATTCAAGAGGTACACAAACAACTGGAAAGGTTCTTCACCTTGCAGCTGTCAAGTATGGATGAGAAAAGCACAGTCAAGTAGATCCATTTTGTCCCCTTTTTTGAATATACAGAATTGGGAGGAGGCTTTGTGGGGAAGGTGATTCCAGGAGTCTGACTTCTCATTCTGCATTTTCTTTAGCATTCAAAATTAGGAGCCACTGTTAAATTTCTTTTGCTTCTCATCTCAGCTTGACAACAATCCTGCTCTAATCTAAAATGTTTGATCTGGCCTCCTAGCAAAGGGATGAGTGTAGATTGTATACAGTTCTTCCAGCCTAGTGTATCTTGTCTTATGCCAGTCTTCCATGCTTTCTGGGACTAGGTTGGACACTGTCCAATGGTGAAACATGATGATTTCTACTTAGATGTTTGAATATTCTGGTTAATAAAATAGAACAAGAACAGAAGCTTTACTGAAAACAAACAGTGCATTTATGGAGAACTTTGTGTGTATATGTATTTATATTCTTAGGCAATGGTGGCACATACCTTTAATCACAGGAGGTCTAAACAGGCAGATCTTTGTGAGTTTGAGGCTCACCTGGTCTATAGAGTAAGTTCTAGGACAGTCAGGCTGAAAAAAAAAAAAACCCTGTTTTGAGGAAAAAAGGAAAAAAACAAAGACAAAAACCAACTAAACAAAAAAAAAAAATACCCCAAGTTGGAGAGCTGACAATTGTGGAACATCTGAGGTTGATCTCTTACACACACACACACACACACACACACACACACACACGCACGCACACACGCACACACAAAGACACCACTCAAAGAAGGAGTACAGAAAGGGATTAATTAGATAAACGTGTCTAAGGAAACAGGCAACATTTGTCCACCAGAAACTGGCAAGGGCAGTCTTTTTTGCTGTTCTCTGAAGGGTAACACTTTTTCTTAAGAATCTGCAAAATATTTACAGACACTTGACAAATCCCTAGGAGGCACAGCTAGAGTAGGGACACTAGAGCTCTTTGGGATATTCTGTGATTGGGCTTTTTGTCTTCTCACATGGCAGGGAGCACTAAGCAGAGAGATTGCTGGTTTGCCTGACAACAGCAGTTAACTACAGTCTCCATAGTGCTTCCCTGGAAACTAGAGATAAAATATCACAGTTTTCTTCTCATGTGAAATTGTACTTCTAATAAAAGCAAGGAAAAACACTTTGAGTCTGTCTCATAATTGTGCCACAATGGAAATTTCCTGTAAAACCTGTAGTTATTACACAGTTTAGACTGTGTGTCTAATCTCTTGAAATTTGGTTTTTATTTTATCAAAACTATAATGGAGTTACTGAATTTGGGAGTTTGTTCAAAGTCTCATCTGAACCCCAGTGTCTGAATACTAACCACCAACATGTGTCCTAACAATAGAAGCCAGACCCATGTACAAGACTTGAGAGAGGTGAGTATTACTCAGCTCTGTAACCTTCTGGCCATCATCTCCTCCACCTGGTATAGGAGATGATACTTCATAGTAGAGGACACTTTGTGATGGAACTGACTTTAAGATGTGAATGCTTCACATTCATGGACTTTGCTTTAAGTATCTATGAAGGTTCTATAGGATGCTCATCACCATAGGAGTAGGGCTTAGAGAAGACTGACCTGTGTAATTTAGAGTTTGGCAAGACTCTAGGTGAGAAAAATATGATTTAGTGTATTTTTTTTCTACATAGTGAGATAAAAAAATAATATGGCAGACCATGAAGGAAGTAACATAAGGGAATATGTAGGAGCAGGCCACTTCTTTGTCCTGGTTGCCCGACTAGCTTAACCCTGACATAACCACACAGAAACTGTATTAATTAAATTACTGGTGGGCCCATTAGCTCTAACTTCTTATTGGATAACTCTTACATATTAATATAACCCATTTCTAATAATCTGTGTGTTGCTATGCGGCAGTGGCTTACTGGGTAAAATTCTCAGCATCTGTCACCATGGTGTCTCTCTGACTCTTTCCTTCTTCTAGCATTCAGTTCTATCTTCTCTGCCTACATGAGTTCTGTCCCATAAACAGGCCAAGGCAGTTTCTTTATTCATTAACCAAAAAAAGCAACACACAGAGGGGACTCCCATATCACCTCCTTCTTTCTGTTTAAATGAAAAGGAATGTTTTAATGTTAACATAGTAAAATTATATATAACAGGTATCAAGCAAGAATTACAGTTACAATATTTCTATTTACTTTATCTGTTATCATAACTAAAGAAAACTATAGCTATATCTATCTATCTATTCTTCAACTCCATCAAAGACTCCAGAAGGATATAATATCACCAAAGTAAACAGGAAGTGCATTATAAGCAACTTCCAAAACAGAGACATCTTGCTGCCTAGACAGTCATCCAAAGTTCTTCTGTATCATTGGGGCATCCATCTTCAGCCTACAGGCCCACAGTGTCTAGAAGACTTTTCCATGAAGCAGGAAATTTCAAAGACTGCCTATATTGGCAGTGTGCCAGTCACTTACTTCTGTATCCTGTAGAATGTCTCACAGACTTTTTCATGAAGCAGGAACACCAAAGGACAGTCTCACCTTTAGGCAAGTTCAGCAGTCATCTCTCTGTGGATCCTGCATGTCTAGTTCCAACCAACTCCACAAGGAGCCTCTTCAATGCCCATTTTCCTCTCAAAATAATTGGTGCTGCCAGGAGCAGATGTGTCTCGCTGTCATGAAAAGTCCTAAGTTCTTAAAACATTTAAAATGCCATATTCTGTAGTCTTTAAAAGATATGAAGAATGCCTATCCATCTGAAATATATCTATGCACATCTCAAAAATCTTACTAACATGGCTACAAGCTTGACCATTATAGATGATTATTTATTAACCTGTATTTCTTAATCATACATTACATTTTTTAATGAACTATACAATCACAATACCTTAATCAAGAACAGAAATATACATATAACAAAATTGTCCTTAAGTTATATCAATAAACAAAGATCCATAGCAATGCAAATGTCTATAACATATTCTTCTTTAAGTGTAAACAAATATTTATAAACAATATTTGGGAACATGGGTGTAATTCTTTTCCATACTGCTTCCTGCTGATTTGGGGCCCTATTATTCAGGTCTTTTATGGTATATCCTGTGCTAGGTTCATCTCAGTTACCAGTTGGGCAAAGAAATTTTTTAGGGTGTTCATGGTGACCTCTCAGGATGTGTTGGTCCATGAAACCATATTGGCCACACTTTCTCATCTTCTGTGAAAACAAAAGAAGAACCTCTTTTCCCAAGCAACATATCCTTAGACCCAAATTCTGAAGTCAAGATACCTTTACAATATACATGCTGGTTTAGCTTAGCAGTCCATACAATGAAAGGTCTCTCTGTACTTAGCTCCTTCACAGTCAAAAATTTAAAAAAAAACACAATCATATATATAATCCAAACTCTCTGTGAATTTTTCATCTTTATGTGACTTTTTATTCCTTTTAATCTATGATTGTCTGTACTCTGTCTCTTTAAAGACTTTACCCTTTTTAAAAGCACTACCTTTATTTTATGACTCTCTATATTCTTTCTTCTCTCTCCCAAGCCTACGTACATTTATCCAATACTGTGACCCATATAAAGTTTTTTCCATCTGAATTTGTCTTTATTGTATATCTGTAATTATTTTTTGATCAGAAGCATTGCTTAAAATTCTAAGCAGCTCGGTGTCAGTGGCCCTGGGTACAGCTCTGCCTCTCACCTCTCTCAGGCTTTAAATATGGTGGAGGGAGTTCACCTCAGCAATAGGACTGCCAGGTGGGAGCCATCCTCACCACCTAAACTCTGGTTAGCACCATGCAGCATATAAAACCTTTTTTTTTTCTGAATAAAAGCTAAATCTGCCATGCAGCATACTGCATGGCCTCGAAATATGTATATGTATGGTGGTGGGAATCTGCCTTCCTCTCCTGCTTGTGCAAGCCTAGTAGACCTGATCCCACTGCCTTCCCAGGCAGGGAGCACCGAGCCACAAGCATGGTTTCAGCTACTTTCCTCTCAACCCTGAGTGGGCACACAAACACCCAGGCCTACAAATGGCACTGAAATGTTTCATAACCGGAGTTTGCACTGGCAGCCAGGAAGCCACATTTTAAATCCTCGCAGCTTTTTTTTTTCTGCTAAAGCTGAATCAGGAAAGCCTCTCTAAAAGGAGCTGCAGGATGCTGCCAGCAATCAGCAGGAAGCAGTGTTTAACTCTGTATTTTTGTGTCTAGAATTACTTTTCAATCTCTCAGGTTTTAAGAGAATTTATCTAGCACACATTGGAGTGCCAATCTGTAGGAGCAGGCCACTTATTTGTCCCAGCCACCTGGCTAGCTTAGCCCCCAAATAATCACACAGTAAAAGCATCTATTACTAAGACAACGGTCTGGTCTAGTGGAAATTATGACTGACTTGTATTTGTTTGTTTAAGTCAGTTGGTATAGACTTGCAGGTTTCATTTTTCTGGTACTGATGAGGATGCCTAGGGCCCAACCTCTTTCCAAACAAGTGTGGGAAGCACTTCTAACATACAGATTATATCTGACACAGCCTTTCATGGAAGGTCTAGGTTGTTGAAAAGATGTTAAAACAATTTATTGTGGAGTTGTGTTTTTTATGTGCAGTATAAATAAGAAATGAATTTTGATTCAAACCTTTCTTGTACAGAAGCCAGATATAATTTTCAAGCCAGATTAAAAAAAATAAAATCTGTACCTTCCTTTGAAAATGAAATCCAAACTCAACTGCTAAGAAAGGTGGAGTAACAGAAAAAGTAGATTCCTCTGAGGGGATATACACTTTTTCCATCCTGGGAGCATTGCCATTTTTCAAAGCTGGTGCATTTTTTCATAGATTGCAGTAGTGATCTTCAAGTCAATAAATGGATCTGGTAAGAAGCCAGTTCATTCCCACCTCATTCTTTTCTTAGAAATAGCAGATATCCTCTGTGAGACCAACACACAGCAATGGTAGGCAGAGAAGACAGATGAACCATCTGAAGAGGAATGGATTGCAAAATAAATTCAAATAAAGCATAGCTTTCAAAAGCTTCTTAAGTTATTCATGTCACAGCACTAGAAAAGCAGTGTGTTCTCTTAGTCTTTCATTCTCCAAAGTATTGCTATTGTTTCTAAAAATACATGTACAAGACACACTCAGGGAATCTAGACTAACTCACAAAGGAGTTTCAATGTCATTTAGAAAGATTTAGAGAGGATTCTAATCTGTCAAATTTTGAAATTGTTGGAGGAAATTAGTCATGATGGAAGAAAGGCAGATAAGATTCCCATGGCTTTTCCTTTAATCCAAATCAGCTCCTACATCATTGGCAAAGAAGGGTGAGAAAGTAGTCATCCTGAGCATTATTAAATTTTATTAAATTCTTGCCCTGTGCTAATTAAATTTTTTACCTAAATTTTAAAGCACTCCCTAAGAGGTGGATATTAGTATACCTCTTAACAACAAAGGATGAACCCAGTGCCCCTTTCTGGAGACTACCTTGACTCTTCTCTTTGGAAGAATGACAATACATCTTACCCATTAGGAGAGCCCAGTGGCTGATAATGCACTACACATATTCTCCCCCATATTGTTCTCCAATCAAACCCATTAAAATGTATTTTGTCTACAGAGGCTTTTGAGAAAAAGGAGAGCATTGATTGTTAGGCAGTTGTAGTGCATGCCTTTAATTCCAGTACCTGGGAGACAGAGTCAGGCAGATCCCTGTGAGTTCAAGACCAGTTTGATTTACAAGAGCTAATTCCAGGACAGGCACTAACACTACATAGAGAAACCCTGTCCCAAAAATAATTTAAAAAATGTGTGTTTATCAGGATTTGAGAGGAATCCTTAGAAAATGTTTACAACATAATTTACAATGATAGTTTTAGGGACACATACTATAAACTTAAGAATTACTGTTGAGAGAAAGGGAAGGAAATCAGGGGCACTGAGCTAGGTCATGCCCTTAAAACATGCTATTTTGAAACAGAAAAATTAAAACAAAACTAAGAAAAACATATAGTTATCTTCCTGGATATTGGAAGGAGACAAGATTGCCAGGCAAAAATTGGAAACTTGGGGGTGGGGTTGGGGTGGGGGTAAGGGGAGATGGGGAGAAAAAAAGTTAGAAGGGGGGATGGGGAGAGCTTGGGGGAATGGGACAGTTGGGGTGAAGAAAGGGTGGATATGGGAGCAGGGAAGTATATATCTTAATTAAGGGAGCCATTTTAGGGTTGGCAAGAGACTTGAATCTAGAGGTGTCCCCAGGTGTCCATGGAGATGTCCCCAGCTAGAGCCTTGGACAGCTGAGGAGAGGGAGCCTGAAATGGCCCTATCCTATAACCATACTGATGAATATCTTGCTTCTCACCATAGAACCTTCATCTGGCGATGGATGGAGATAGAGACAGAGACTCACAGTAGAGCACTGCACTGAGCTCCCAAGGTCCAAATGAGGAGCAGAAAGAGGGAGAACATGAGCAACGAAGTCAGGACCATGAGGGGTGTACCCACCCACTGAGATGGTGGGGCTGATCTAATGGGAGCTCACCAAAGGAAGCTGGACTGGAATTGATGGAGCATATGATCAAACCAGACTCTCTGAACATGTCAGACAAGGAGGGCTGACTGAAAAGCCAAGGACAATGGCACTGGGTTTTGATCCTACCGCATGTACTGGCTTTGTGGGAGCCTAGTCTGTTTGGATGCTTACCTTCCTAGACCTGGATGGAGTGGGGAGGACCTTGGACTTCCCATAGGGCAGGGAACCCTGGCTGCTCTTGGGACTGGAGAGGGAGGGGGAGGGGTGGAGGAGGGGGAGTGAAATGAGAGGAGGGGAGGAGGTAGAAATTTTTAAGTAAAAATAAATAAAAAGTAAGCCTCCATATTTTAAAGGTATATATGGATTATACATTTCATGAACACTATGCATGTTTTAAAAAATATAATTCACCCAGAAAAACAATGAGTACAGTTTAGCACACTTAAGTTGGATAAATCAATCTACATTTCAATTAACTATACAACAAAGGAACCTAAGAAAATTACTTGGGTGTTTGCTTTTGACTTGGGATGAAAATGAGTAGACCTAATCTAACCTTGCTCTCAAGAAAGACCAAAATTATTTCATCTGAGTTTCTTGGTATTATACTTGGTATTATTCTACTTTCCCAGGTATTAAACAAAATATACTTTAACATGTATCACCATTTATGAAAACTATGATGGCTAATATTGTCATCTTAGCTGGATCTAAAAATCACATAGGACACAAACTCCTGGGCATATTTGTGGGCAGTTTCTAGATTAGGTTGAGATTAGAAAACCTACCCTAATTGTGGATGAAACTATCCCAAAACCTTTAATTGGGGTGTTTTTCATTTTCAGAGGTTTATTCCACTATCTTCACGGTGGAACATGGTAGGATGCAGGCAAATGGTGCTCGAGACTGAGCTAAAAGTCCACATTTTGACTTGCAGACAACAGAAAGTGGTCTGAAACACCAGGTGTGGCTTGAGCATATATGAGACCTTAAAACCCACCTCCACAGTGACATAACCTTCCTTCAACAAGCCCACACCCACTCCAACAAAATCACACCTACTATTGCTCCTCCCTTTGGAGCCCATTTTCTTTTAAACCACAATGTTAATATAGAAGTAGAAAGGCAGCAGAGCCAAAGTAATTAGGGTCATCAGGGAAAGCAGGAATTTATGGAAAATCTACATCGTGAACAAAAGTACTACACTATTCACCAAGACAGAGATGTTGAAGCCCAAAGAACTGTATTAAGTAGAAAGGGAGGAGATGGATGTTGAAATATTCTAATATTTATTCATTAACTGGAATAACCTCTGAAGAAAGTCAGTTTTTTGCAAAGAACTGTCATCTTAGAAGTATTCTATTTTGTTTGTTTCCTAACACTAACTACATTTCAGGAAGCTAGGTTACAAAAGAAAAGTAGAGAACAAGATAGAAGATAAATTCAAACTTTAATATAACACAATTTGCCAAAAGAGTATATCTGACTTACATTGAAAAATTGTATTTAAAATGTATTGTTATAGTAGTTTCTGGAGAGATGACTCAACTGGGAAAATACATGCTGTACAAGCATGAAGGCCTAAATTCAACCCCTTGGGCACATATAAATACATCTGTGGCATCATGAGTTTGTAGTCTCCACCCTGGTGAGGCAGAGACAGGAGGATTCCTGGGGTTCACTTGTCAATGAAGCTAATCAAAATACTGAGCTCCAGGACAAATGAGAAACCCAGTCTCAAAATATAAGCTGGAGAGTAGGAGACTCTTAACATCCACAATTAACATCCACATTTGTACACACAAATGGACACATATACACAAAATATTATTATACTAAAATTACAACTTCTAAAACAGTACCTGGGCAGATATATGTTAAAAAATATAAAAGTTTATTCATGTTTGAAAAAAGCCTTGAAGAATTATAGACACTTATACCCACTATGAGATTCCTTAGAATCAGATATTGGGATGGGGGAAGTTGTTCTAAATGATTTGCACATTTAATACACACCTTCATGCACACATACACAACACAGTGTTACAATAATTATATGCAATAAAATATATTCTTGCACCACCATGTATCATTTAAAGTAAGTTTTGAAGAAGAAGGGATGAGAAAATAAAGGTGAGGAGAAGAACATGATGTATAAAATCAGGCAACATTGGGGTTTGCTCTGACCTGCAATTGATAGCTCTGTGTAATTAACTTTTCCCACCAAATTTTTCTCATTTACAGAGAAAAGATAAAAATATGTATCACACAATGTTTTCACAAGGATTAAACATGCATATAAAACACCTGGCATATATTCAGAATGTAATAACTTGTCATCATTAAAGAAACAGGATAGATAATATAACCTAGGTTTTATTTTGTGTATCACTGAAATGCTTTCTTTTTGGAATTCTTTATTACCTGTTACAATCTCCTCTCCTTCTTTGATTCTCTCCCACTTAAATAGGAAATTAGACATTAGAGAAGATGAAAGAAGTCAAAACGAAGACCTGATGAAATCGGTGTCCTTTTCTTGCAGATGCAACACTTTATTTAATAGCTCTGTGTGTGTCTTGAGTACCACAGAGAACAAAAGCAATTAAAATAGTATTTTCTATTAAGAAACCGGGAGTTCAATAGTTCAGTAGATGGAAGGAGTCATAACAAAAATCAGGCAGATATTTGGTAGCTTAGAATGTTTCCTAGATGCAGATTCCAAGATCCCAATGGGCAATTCCATTCCTCTTCTTTCTTTTGGTTCCTCCCTCCATTATCTCTTGGAGATGACCTTGGTATGAAAGAGAAAGTCGTTGAGCACACAGAATCTCTTTTGTCTCTGGGGTAGTCTTGAAGGTAAAATGTTAGCAGTTTTGTGTGTAGCAATCAGTGGGTGGGACTTATCTCCTGAAAATAGGTGCCTTGTGACTAAGAAGAAAGTAATACAAAGAAAAAAATGATTGAACTTCTTAAGAATTGTCTTTGAGTATTTTAAATCAACAGATTCAGGTGGCTGAGGTTCCCTGTTCGTGAAGAAAGATGGCGAGGGGGGCATTTGTAATGCTGAGCCTCATTGAAATGCTACTTACTGTTGGATTAGCACTACATAGTATCTTTCACATTTCTTGTTATTTCTAAATAGATATGTGTTCACGGACATTTGAATATAGAATTAAGGATCAATGCACACAATTTTCTCTGGGCATATATCCCTGCTCTATGAAGTCCATTCTATACAAGCAGGACATGCCTTGGCTTTTGAGTCCTCCTGACTTTTTTGGTTTGGAATCCTTGAATAGTGGACAGTTTGTTAAACGGTGTAAACTACTCTTTTCTTAAATGTCTAAGGTGTCAATCAATCTAGAGTGAATACTGTTTTTTTCATCTGTTTTCTTTTCACGTCTTCCTCTTCTGAGCTCAACAATCACCTGTTTCCCAAGGACTACTAATTTCAACTGCAAATAATTCTCTGAACTAGCCAAATTATCAGGTATATCTTCCAGACAAAAGGAAGGGTTAAAAAAAAAAAAGCAGTAAAACCACTATTTTATGCCAAAGTGTGGCTGATATTAAACTGTTTAAAATGAAATAAATAAATTTAAAATATAGTTTTTTTAAATAGGGGAAGCTTTTTCTTCATTTTAAATCTCATTAAAAAGCATTTGTATCAAAACATACTATGGAGGACCAAGAGACACAGTTCAGCAGCTAAGAGTGTTTGTGAGGCTTTTCCATAGGAGCATCAAGACTCGAATTGGTAATGAATGGAGTAGAGCTCACAAGACGGCTCCAAAGGTGAAAGTACTTGTGGGGTAATCCCGAAAACCAAGCTCTATCTCCAGAAGCCACGTGGTATAAAGAGAGAACTAACTCTGAAAAGTTCTCCTTTGACCTTCTCTGGTGTGTCACGGCACATCTATGAAGCTCCCTGCCCATGTTAATAATAAATAAAATGTTTTTAAAAAGTGAAATTCACCAAAGTAGCGCACCTGCAAAACCTTGACCCACACATTGACTTTGAGAGCAATAAATCCTCCATCTTCTTTCTCCACCAACCAAGAAAGCCCTAAGACTAAGACTATAAAGTGAATGCTTGAAATAAAAGATCTATATCTGAAAGCTTTGTCAAACTCAAATCTGACACTGAATTATTAAATAAATTATTGGGCTGGGAAATAAATAGCCTCAGAAATTTTGAAAGAACAATTGTAAACTCCCAAAAGAAGTTCACTTAGAATAGCCTGCCTGTAGCAAGCAGGCGGGCCCTTTGTTCGCAAGCTAACCAAGCAGCGTGGAGTTTCAATCTGGGCACCGAGTGAAACATCATTGTGGTGAGTGAGTGCTGCGGCAGCCGGGAACATACCTCAGCCCGCCCACACTTCCTGGCCATCCTACAGGGGCTATACTGCCCAATACCCCCTCTCTCTTCCTATCCCATCCAGCTTACCTCCAGGTCCCCCCACCCCCTGTCTCCCACCCTCCCTCCCTTCTTTGGCAGCATAGCGTCTCCCTGCTCAGCCTGCTCAGGTGCTGGGACCAAACAGGAAAACAAGAACCGGGAGGACAAAGGGGTGGGCTGTAGCTCCTTTGTTCCCATAGCCTGCCTGCAGCAAGCAGGCAGGCCCTTTGTTCGCGAGCTAACCAAGCAGCACGGAGTTTCGATCTGGGCACCAAGTGAAACATCATTGTGGAGAAACATCTCTGGGGAGTGACATCACTGGGAAGGTACATCAGTGGGCAAGAAGACCTGATCCTGTAAAAGAAGATCCATAGGGGAGTATTGGGAGGAAGAGATGGGCAGATGCCAATGCAGGAATTCTCCCAACAATCTGAAAAACAACACGAAACCACCAGAAGCCAGTGAACTCACAACAGGAGGACATGAACACCTTAATCAAGAAGAAGTAGAAAAAACTGACTTCATGAAAGTGATTGACACCCTTAAACAGCATATAAAAAATGCCCTTATAGAAATGGATGAGAAATATAACAGAAAGTTTGAGGAATTGAGTAAATCAGTGAAAGATACCCTAGGAAACCAAGGAAAAACAATCAAGCAAATAAGGGAAACAGTTCATGACTTGAAAACTGAAATGGAGGCAAAGAAGAAAACACAAACAGAGGGCCGGCTGGACATGGAAAATCTAGATAAACGAATAGAGACTACAGAATCAAGCATAACCAGCAGAATACAAGAGACAGAAGAAAGAATCTCAGATTCTGAAGATAACATAGAGAAAATAAACGCTCTGATCAAAGAAAACAGCAAATACAACAAACTCTGATCACAAAACATTCAGGAAATATGGGACACAATAAAAAGACCAAACCTAAGAATAATTGGAGTAGAAGAAGGAGAAGAAGTGCAGCTCAATGGTCCAGAAAATATACTTAATAAAATTATACAAGAAAACTTTCCCAACCTGAAGAAAGATGTACCTATGAAGGTTCAAGAAGCATACAGAACACCAAATAGGCTGGATCAAAAAAAAAAAATCCCCTCGCCATATAATAATCAAAACACAAAATATACAGAATAAAGAAAGAATATTAAGAGCCGCAAAGGAAAAAGTCCAAGTTACTTATAAAGGTAAACCTATCAGACTTACACCTGACTTCTCTATGGAAACCATGAAAGCCAGAAGGTCCTGGATAGATGTACTCCAAAAACTAAGAGACCATGGATGCAAGCCCAGACTACTATATCCAGCCAAACTTTCGTTCACTATAAATGGAGAAAATAAAATTTTCCAGGATAAAAACAAATTTAAACAATACATAACCACAAATCCAGCCTTACAGAAAGTAATAGAAGGAAAATCACTAACCAAGGAGTCCAACAATGACCACAATAACTCAGATATCTAGAGACCCTTCACCAGCGCAAATCAAAAAAGGAAAACACACAATCCCTACTACTAAAAAAGTGACCGGAGTTAACAACCACTGGTCATTAATATCACTTAATATCAATGGACTCAACTCACCTATAAAAAGGCACAGGCTAAGAGATTGGATAGGAAAACAGGATCCAACATTCTGCTGTCTACAAGAAACACACCTCAACCAGAAAGACAGGCACCTACTCAGAGTAAAGGGCTGGGAAAAGGCTTATCAAGCAAATGGACCTAAGAAACAAGCAGGTGTGGCCATACTAATTTCTAACAAAGTTGACTTCAAACTAAAATCAATCAAAAGAGATGGAGAGGGACATTTTATACTCATAACAGGAACAATTCATCAGGAAGAAGTCTCAATCCTGAATATCTATGTCCCTAATATAAAAGCACCCACGTACGTAAAAGAAACATTACTAAAACTCAAGGCAACCATCAAACCGCACACACTAATAGTAGGAGACTTCAACACTCCTCTCTCACCAATGGACAGGTCAATCAGACAGAAACCTAACAGAGAAATTAGAGAATTAATGAAGGTAATGAAGCAAATGGACTTAACAGACATCTATAGATTATTCCACCCAAAGAGGAAAGAATATACCTTCTTCTCTGCAGCTCATGGAACCTTCTCGAAAATTGACCACATACTCAGTAACAAAGCTAACTTACACAGTTACAAAAAAATATTAGTAACCACCTGTGTCTTATCAGATCACCATGGATTAATGTTAGAATCAACAACAATGCTACCCCCAGAAAGCCTACAAACTCATGGAAACTGAACAGTCAACTACTGAACCATAACTGGATTAAGGAAGAAATAAAGAAAGAAATTAAAGTCTTCCTTGAATTCAATGAAAATAAAGAAACAACATACTCAAACTTATGGGACACTATGAAAGCAGTCCTGAGAGGAAAGTTCATAGCACTAAGTGCCCACCTAAAGAAAACAGAGAAAGCACATATTGGAGACTTAACAGCCCACCTGAAAGCTCTAGAAAAAAAAGAAGCAGACTCACCTAGGAGGAGTAGAAGACTGGAAATAATCAAACTGAGGGCTGAAATCAACAAAATAGAAACACAGAAAACAATCCAAAGAATCAATGAAACAAAAAGCTGGTTCCTGGAGAAAATCAACAAGATTGAGAAACCCCTATCCAAACTAATCAAATGATAGAGAGAGAACACGCAAATTAATAAGATCAGAAATGAAAAGGGGGACATAACCACAGACACAGAAGAAATTCAGAGAGTCATTAGATCTTACTACAAGAGCCTGTATGCCATAAAACTGGAAAATGTAAAAGAAATGGACACTCTTTTAGATAAATACCATTTACCAAAATTAAACCAGGACCAGGTGAACAATCTAAACAGACCTGTTAGTCGCGAAGAATTAGAAGCTGTTATCAAAAACCTCCCTACCAAAAAATGCCCAGGACCAGATGGTTTCAATGCAGAATTCTACCAGAACTTCCAAGAAGACCTAATACCTATACTCCTTAATGTATTCCACAATATAGAAATAGAAGGGTCATTACCAAATTCCTTTTATGATGCCACAGTTACTCTGATACCAAAACCACTCAAAGACTCAACCAGGAAAGAGAACTACAGGCCAATCTCACTCATGAATATCGACGCAAAAATCCTCAACAAAATACTGGCAAACCGAATCCAAGAACACATCCGAAAAATTATCCATTATGATCAAGTAGGCTTCATTCCTGAGATGCAGGGCTGGTTCAACATACGAAAATTTATCAATGTAATCCATCATATAAATAAACCGAAAGAAAAAAACCATATGATCATTTCACTAGATGCTGAAAAAGCATTTGACAAAATTCAACATCCATTTATGTTAAAAGTCTTGGAGAGATTAGGGATACAAGGGTCATACCTAAATATAATAAAAGCTATATACAGCAAGCCGACAGCCAACATCAAGTTAAACGGAGAGAAACTCAAAGCCATCCCACTTAACTCAGGAACACGACAAGGCTGTCCACTCTCGCCATACCTCTTCAATATAGTGCTTGAAGGTCTATCAATAGCAATAAGACAACATAATGGGATCTAGGGGATTCGAATTGGAAAGTAAGAAGTTAAACTTTCGTTATTTGCAGATGATATGATAGTGTACATAAGCGACCCCCAAAACTCCACCAAAGAACTTTTACAGCTGATAAACACCTTTAGTAATGTGGCAGGATACAAGATCAACTCCAAAAAATTAGTTGCCCTCTTATACACAAAGGATATTGAAGCAGAGAGGGAAATCAGAGAAGCTTCACCATTCACGATAGCCACAAACAGCATAAAATATCTTGGGGTAAATCTAACCAAGGAAGTGAAAGATCTATTTGACAAGAACTTTAAGGCATTGAAGAAAGAAATTGAAGAGGATACCAAAAAATGGATGGACCTCCCTTGCTCTTGGATTGGGAGGATCAACATAGTAAAAATGGCAATTCTACCAAAGGCAATTTATAGATTCAATGCAATCCCCATCAAGATCCCGTCAAAATTCTTCTCAGAACTGGAGAGGACAATAATCAACTTTACATGGAAAAACAAAAAACCCAGGATAGCCAAAACAATCCTATACAATAAAGGATCTTCTGGAGGCATTACCATCCCTGACTTCAAACTCTATTACAGAGCTACAGTAATGAAAACAGCGTGGTACTGGCATTAAAACAGAGAAGTCGACCAATGGAATCGTATAGAAGACCCGGATTTTATCCCACAAACCTATAAACACCTCATTACGATAAAGGAGTGAATAGTATAAAATGGACGAAAGAAAGCATCTTCAACAAATGGTGCTGGCACAACTGGATGTCAACCTGTAGAAGAATGAAAATAGACCCATATCTATCACTGTGCACAAAACTCAAGTCCAAATGGATTAAAGACCTCAATATCAGCCCGAACACACTGAACCTGATAGAAGAGAAAGTGGGAATTACCCTAAAACAGATGGGCACAGGAGATCGCTTCCTATGTATAACCCCAGAAGCAGAGACATTAAGGGCAACATTGAATAAATGGGACCTACTTAAACTAAGAAACTTCTGTAAAACAAAGGACACTGTCACTAAGACACAAAGCAACCTACTGACTGGGAAAAGATCTTCACCAACCCCGCAACAGACAAAGGTCTGATCTCCAAAATATATAGAGAACTCAAGAAACTAGACTTTAAAATGCTAATTAACCCAATTAAAAAATGGGGCACTGAACTGAACAGAGAATTCTCAACAGAAGAATATCAAATGGCCAAAAGACACTTAAGGTTGTGCTCAACTTCCTTAGCAATCAGAGAAATGCAAATCAAAACAACTTTGAGATATCATCTTACACCTGTCAGAATGGCTAAAGTCAAAAACACCAAGGATAACCTTTGCTGGAGAGGTTGTGGAGGAAAGGGTACCCTCATCCATTGCTGGTGGGAATGCAATCTTGTGCAACCACTGTGGAAGTCAGTGTTTCGGTTCCTCAGGAAATTCGGGATCAACCTACCCCTGGACCCAGCAATACCACTCCTGGGAATATACCCAAGAGATGCTCTATCATATGACAAAAGCATTTGTTCAACTATGTTCATAGCAGTATTATTTGTAATAGCCAGAACCTGGAAACAACCTAGATGCCCTTCAATGGAAGAATGGATGAAGAAAGTATGGAATATATACACACTAGAGTACTATGCTGCGGTAAAAAACAATGACTTCGCGAATTTTGCATGCAAATGGATGGAAATAGAAAACTCTATCCTGAGTGAGGTGTCCCAGACCCAAAAAGATGAACATGGGATGTACTCGCTCATAATTGATTTCTAGCCATAAATAAGGGTCACGGAGTCTACAATAGGTGAACCTAAAGAAGCTAAGTAAGAAGGTGAACCCAAGGAAAAACATATAGTTATCCTCTTGGCTAAGGAAAGTAGACCAAATTGCCGGGGAGAAAATTGGGATCTTGGGGGTGGGGTGGGATGGGGGTAAGGGGAGATGGGGAGAGAAAAGGTAGAAGGGAAGGAGGGGGGACTTGGGGAAACAGGAGGATTGGGATAAAGGAAGGGTGGATAGGGGAGCACAGAACCACAATTCTTAGTTAAGGGAGCCACTTTAGGGTGGGCAAGAGACTTGACCCTAGAGGGGCTCCCAAGTGCCCAAGATGAGGTTCCCAGTTAGTTCCTTGAGCAGCTGAGGATAGGGAACCTGAAATGACGCTATCCTAGAGCAATACTGATGAATATCTTGCATATCATCATAGAACCTTCATCTGGTGATGGATGGAGATAGAGACAGAGACCCACACTGGAGCACTAGAGTGAGCTCCCAAGGTCCCAATGAGGAGCAGAAGGAGGGAGAACATGAGCAAAGAAGTCGGGACCACGAGGGGTGCACCCACCCACTGAGACAGTGGAGCTGATCTACTGGGAGCTCACCAAGGCCAGCTGGACTGTGACCGAAAAACCATGGGATAAAACCGGACTCTCTGAACATGGCGAACAATGAGAGCTGATGAGACCCCAAGGACAATGGCACGGGGTTTTGATCCTACTTAATGTGCTGGCTTTGTGGGAGCCTAGCCAGTTTGGATGTTCACCTTCCTAGATATGGACGGAGGGGGGAGGACCTAGGACTTACCACAGAGCAGGGAACCCAGACTGCTCTTTGTACTGGAGAGGGAGTGGGAGAGGAGTGGGGGGAGGGGGAGAAGAGTGGCAGGAGGGGGAGGGAAATGGGAGGCTGGGAGGAGGTGGAAACTTATTTTTTGTTTATGTTTTTTTTCTCCTTTTCTCAATAAAAAAAAAGAAGTTCACTTAGTCATAAAATAGTCATCCAGCTAAGATGATGCTTTAGATTAATGCATCTCTGAATCTTCTCTGCTTTCAAAAGATTCACAAATTAATCACAAGGAAGTGTGAGTGGATGGGATGTATAAAGCACAGAACAGCTTGTGAGAATCACCTTCTTCACTAAATCAAAAACAGAATTAATAGAGCTGTGGGTAACTTTCTACCTTGAATACATGCATACATACCTACATATGCATGTATGTTATAGAGAATGTTGAAAATAGACTGTTGCTGTTGGCTGAATATTTTCCATTCTCCCATGCTATGCATATAACAGGACTGTGTTTCATGCCCTGTGCAGTTGGGTAAATCTAAGCTTAGATTACACCAATGAGTTCTCTTTAGACCAGCATTATTTGGGAACTAGACCATTGTGATAGGTATTCTTGGTTGTCAACTTGAATAATTCTGGAATTAACTAAAACCTTAAAATGGAAGGCACACTTTTGAGGAATTTTTGCTTAATTTGAAGTAGAATGAATCACTTATTTTTTAATTGAAAATAGATTATTCTCTCATACAATATATCCCTACCAGTTTCCCCTCTACATATCCCAGCTCCTGGACAACAACCCTCTCCTACAGAACCACTCCTGCTTCATCTGCCTTTAGAAAACAGCAGGTTCACAAGAGACAACAAAACAAAATATAATAAGACAAGGATGGAAAAGGAATCCTAACAATAAGAAAAGGGTCTTAAGGGCAGACAAATGACACTGTGAGACTACCACAGTGAGGAGTTTCACAAAACTGCCAAGAAAATAGCCACAACATACACACACAGAGCTTGTTAAAGACCTCTGCAGGCTCCCCGCAAACTACCTGAGCCTCTGAGTCCAGATATGCCCTACTTAGTTCATTCAATGGGCCATGTTCTGCTGGTGTCCTCCATTCCCTTTGACTCTTACAACCATCCTACTCCCTACTCCAAAGGACTTCCTGAGCTCCGAGGCAAGGTACCCAATGAGGACCTCCAAATTAGACTCTTTCTCCACAAAATATCTAGTTCTGGGACCCTAAGTCTACTCCCATATGGTTCCAAAAAAAAAGGCTCTCTAATGATAACTGAAAAAGGTACCCATCTAAGAGTATAGCAGAATATTGTTAGGAATCACTTCATTTCACTTTTTTTTAGTCCCTTCATGTCTGACTGTGCCTTAAGTCTCTGAGTTATCCAGTGTCCCGTTGCTGACCATGACATGGGCTCCCTTTCATGGAGTGAGCTTCAAGTTACATCAGACGTTACATGGCCTCTCCCAGAAACTGCGCACTACCATTGCTCTAGCACATCTTGCAGCAGTACAAATAGTAGGTCAAGGATTTTGAGATTGGTTTGGTGTCCAGTTTTCTCTTTCCAAAACCTGCAAAGTACCTGCCTGTGTCAGAGACCAGAAAGTAGTGGTGAAGGCTACATGCAGGCACCTGCTTCACCTCTCCACATACATTAAACAGTGTGAATGTTGTCCTCAGCAATGGAACCCCACTGTTCATAGATCAACCCTCTGTCCTAGTATCAACCTGGCTTGTTTGGGGATCCCTACAGGACCCTCTCAGAAAACAGCTCAAACAAATACAACCCCATGCAGAAATATGGAGTCCTGCCTATCGCGATGACCAGTTAAGACCTCATATCCCCATTACTAGGAGTCCTTCACTAAGATCACCCTCGTAGATTCCAGGAAGTTTCCACACACCTACAATATGTTCAAATTACAGTCTTTTCTCCTTATATTCCATCTCAACCCAAATCTAGTTTCTCCAACTCCCACCCCACCCATCCTAACTCTTCCCAGAGCCTTATTCTTTATCTGTCCTCCCTGGGTCTATGGATTGTAGCTTGGTTAATGTTACTTAATAGTTTATATCTATTTATAAATTAATACATGTAGACATATATACATACTATTTCTTTCTTTCTGGGTCTGGGTGTTACATTCTTTTTCCTTATTCTATCCATTTGACTGCAATTTCATGATATTATTTTTAACAGCTAAGTAATATTCCATTGTGTAAATGTATCACAATTTCTTTATCCATTCTTCTGTTGAGGGACATTTAAGTTGTTCCCAGTATCTGGATATTATAAACAAAGCCATGTATGAACATAGTTCAACAAGTGTTATTGTGGTAGGATGGAGTGTCTTTTGGGTATATGCCCAAGAGTTGGTACAGCTGAATCTTGAGGTAAATAATTTCCAATTTGCGGAGAAACCACCATAATAATATCCATAGTGACTAGACAAGTTTGCACTCCCAACAGCAGTGGAGGAGTGCTTCCATTGCTTCACATTCTCGTCTGCATGAACTGCCAGGTGGATAATTGGTCTTTGCCATTCTAAAAAAGGTAAAAGGAATCTCAAAGTAGTTTTGATTTGCATTTACCTGATGGCTAAGGATGTTGAACATTTCTTTGTTTCTCAGCCATTAGAGAGTTCTCTATTGATAATTCTCTGTCAATATTTGCAACAAGATTTTTAACTGGGTTGTTTATTTTGTTGCTGTTGTTGTTACTTAGCTTCTTGAATAAATATACATATGTAGGATCTTAACCTTCAATTGGATGTGAAGTTGGTAAAAATAATTTCTTATTCTGTAGGATGTCATTTTGTGCTATTGACAGTCTCTTTCGCCTTAGAGATTTTCAGTTTCATGAGATCTCATTTATTAACTGTTGATCTTCGTGCATGCACTATCAGTGTTCTGTTCTCTACCGATACGTCCAAGAGTATTCCTCTCTTTCTCTTCTATCAGGTTCAACGTATCTGATTTGATGCTGCGTGTTTGAACCACTTGGACTTGAGTATTGTGCAGGGTGGTAGATATGTATCTACTTACATTTTTCTACATGCAGAGATAGAAAATAACTCAGGAAAGGAAAGAGAATACTTTAAGGTACAATACCGGAAACTAATGTGGAAGATGAGACAGGGAACTGGGATTGACTTGAAAACAGCTGGTAGTTGCTGGTAAAGAGAAAAAACAATGTAGAATATTAATCATAACTGATTTCATTAGCTGGAATTCTCTAAGAAACAGTATAGAATTACATCATGTACATATAACATATTTAATATATTTAAAATGTATATTTCTATTTACATTTAAAGTAAAACTTATTGTAAGTAATTGTTTCTCATGATTATGGAAGCTGGTAAGTCTGTACTATACAGACCCAAGAAAGTCAATGATATAATTTATAGTCAAATTTGGAACATTAAGAACCTGCAGAACTAATTGCTGAGAGCATGCATCCCAGGCCCTGGGTGCATGTACAGGACCAGTTAAGTCCAATTTAGGCAGACATACAGGGATAGAGTTCTGCTTTCCTCACCCTTTGGTTCTCCTTACACTTCAATGAATGAAATGATGCTCTGCTACATGGAGGAGGATCACCACTTTACTGAGTCTGATAATTCAAATGCCAACTTCTGCAATCACATGACCTCACACATGCATCCAGAAATAATACCATCTAGGTCTTTGGGCATCCCATACCAGTCAAGTTGGCACATCAACTTCACCACTGCAAAAATACAATGAACGTAAAATTTTCAGACACACTCACATACACACATTAACACACACACACACACACACACAAATTTCAAATGGAAGAAGTTCATATATAAATAGAAAACATTAAACATAAAATGCAACAATACAGCTTGCTAGTCATATATTAGGAATCAAGGCAAATCAGTTATAAAACTGATATTGGGTAAAACTTCACTGAGGAACACATTAATAGAAAATTCATAACATTTACAGCAACTTAAAAAATTAAAAACAGAATAAATATATTATAATGCTGATTTAGGTAAGTTAATTGATGTGGTTTGCATGAGAAATGACCCCATAAGCTCATGTACTTGACACATGGTCTTCAGGTAGTGGGAGGTTTAGTGAAGTTTTGGGATGTACAGACTTCCCAGAGTAAGTATGCCACAAAGGCTGAACTTTCAAGGATTATAGCCTCACCACCCTTCCTGCTCTCTCTCTCTCTCTCTCTCTCTCTCTCTCTCTCTCTCTCTGTCTCTCTCTTTCTCTCTCTGACTATGAAGTCTGATCGAAGCCAAAATGAACCCTTTCTTCTTTAAATCGCTTATGGCCATGGTATTTTCTTATAGCAACAGAAAAGCAACAGCAAATAGAATGATGCAGCCAATAAGATTAAATTGCTATTTCAAATAGTAAGTAAAAATGAGATAAAATATCTACTATGGAATGTATCTTTTTTAAAAAGAAACTTTGAAATTTATTTCCATAGAAACTCCGCATTTATAAATTTGTATTTTAAATAAATAACAGAGGGAAAAACAATCATAACAGTTATTTTTCCATGGCTGTAGAGTTGGAGATAATTGTCATAAAATACGATAATAATAACTACAGTAATGGTTTAAGTTGATTCATAAAGACGGACTTTCACAAAATCAGTATCTTTATTTTTTACAAACTTGATGGTTTATTTCAGGCAGACTTTATGCCTACATATTCATGTTTAATCCACAGTATAAACTCCAGGTTTCATACAAATTATTTCCATCTCATCCCTGTAGGAGAGTTACTCTGCGAGGACTATCATGATATATTTTTAATTAGACAAATATAGATTTTATTATGAATTAATCACTGTTAAAACTAACTTATATGGAGTATTTAATCACTTTTGTAGCATTGCTGCTCCTAAGTCATGATAATTAATACAATCTATTACCACTTTTCATTGTAGGGTGATGTCATTTCTCAATTTTTGGTTGAAGCCATATTTCACCAAAGTCTAAAATTTCTACTTGATACAATTTGGAATCCCAAAAGCATGAAAAGTCAAATGAACAGAAGCATTTTTGGGTTTTTGGACACTAAAGTAGCGTGATTTAGTTAGGCTTTTAGTTGGAGTCATATTGTCAGCATTAAAATTCATGTTATTATAGCTACAACTGACAATATTTAATGGGTACTGAGCACATAAATTGAGCAGAGAGAAAAAGGATAAGGTCTTTTAAGGTCTACACAGTAGATTGAAGCCAGTAGATACTATAAAAAAATTGTCTGCTTCCAAAGCAAATTGAAGTATCCCTTGTGTTCCAGACAATTTCTTACACATAATCAAAAGTTTCCTAAAAATTATGAAAAAAAATCTCACGATTGAAGGAAACTTACTGAGTTATAAATATTTTACAGAAATGTGATTTATTTAAAAAAAATTCATTTGTTTGCCTATAAAAGCCTAGATTGATTTCATAATGAAAAATAAATTTGGCTAAACAAAAGGAATTCAGATTTTAGAAAAGAAAATACTGTTAACACCAACCTAATTTCACATAATTGTGTGTGTTTATAGTATGGGAATGAGATCTAGTGTCTCCTGTATATTGGTAGTAACCCATTGACATAAACTATTAAGCTGCTTCTCCAGCCCTATTATTTTATATATAATTATATATAATATGTAATTATATATGATATAATATAATTATATATAAAATTATATTACATAAATGTTTCTTCAAAACAGTAACAAGAGAATTGTAAATATTTCTTAAGCAGTAGACTTCTTGAATAAAGCAAGAAAAATAATTGTATTGCACATCTGCACCTTTTCATAAAGAAAAGTGCACACAGGGCAGGCACAATGACACTCAGCTTTAGATACTCATTTCTGAGTATATTTAGTTTAATATTCAAGGTTGTAAATTTTTAACACACACATACACAGAGAGACACACCTTGTCATTCTATACACTAAAGTAATTTTTTCATAGTACTGTTTTTTTATAGTTTTTATTGCAGTATACATTTTGCTGTATACTAATTTTTATAAACAGGTCAACTTTATACACAAAGTATTTTATTAAGATCACCATTCCTTTGGATCTTATTTTACAAAATATTTGTTATTCATTGTATCAGAGTATTGGTGAGCAAAATCATGTATGTGAAATCTTTTATTAAATGATGTGATACAAGGCTGATTCTTTCAGTCATGCTACACAAATATGCTTTCATGTGTCTCTGCCTCCTGCAGTTGTCTTCAGGAATGTAGTCTTTACTGTTAATACATGAAGAAAGACCCTTTAAGGGTACAATTGAGGTGGAGAGTCTATTGTTTTCAAAACTGTTTAATGGATTTCCAATATTCTTATGTTTTATGTTTATTTATTTCATTTTATATTATTGTTTTTACTACATGTATATAGGTATACCACATTGTAACTGGTGCCCAAGGATAACCTTTTCTGGAATTGGGTCCACTGAAATTATAGTTACAGATAGTTGTGAGCCATTGAATGGGTGCTGAGAATCAAACCCAGGTCTTCTGAAAGAGCAACAAATGTTTTTAACTGTTCAGCCTTTTTTTTTTTTTTCACTTAAAACTGTTTAAAAAAGAACCAGTCAAGGTCTCAGAATTACTGACTGACATTCTTTCCAGTGATCTCGAGTAACTTTCATATTATAGCAATGAAGTTTAGGCCCAGAAGCATTTATGGCATTTTCTTTCTGAACTTGTAATGCTCTTCTATTGAGCATGCTCAGAAGTGTGCATCCATGGACTGCCTGTCTTCCATGAGTAGGTGCAGCTCCTCCGGTTCACTGCTTCTGATGGCTCTGTTAGAGAAGGGCTTGTGCTGCAAAAACCTCCAGTGCTCTCTGGCCACTGCACCTGTCTGTTCGTGTTTTTATTTTCTCATCAAACTCTTGGACTTGATACTCATTGCAGGAGAATCTACTACAATTAGGTACCCATTGACTTCTTCCCATCTGGATATAGAAAACTCCTTCCGGATTTGCTGTCATTTTCTGTGATCTTAATGAATTATGAACATATGCACTTACAGGGCCCCTCCTCCACATGTCTTCAGCTCTGATAATCAGCTTTTCCCATTGCCTCTGGGCCTGAGATCTCATTTATTTGAAAACTGTTCTTGGAAAGGTTTTTCCCCACTCCACATTAATGTGTCATTAATAAACCATAAGTCATTCAGACAGACAGCCTATTACGCAACCCCAACATAGGGAAAAATCATTTGCTTTACTGTCAATATAAAAACTTTTATCTTTTCTGACAGTTTTATTTAGAAAGCATAAGCTTTATTTTAATTTGAATCTAATGATAGCTTTTAGAAAATGACGTGAGTAAGTAGGTGTTTGGAAGAATGACAGCTGTCGTAAGATCATGGTGGTTTCTCTGCAGGAGCATTTATGGAAAAGATGCAATTCAGATCCAGATTATCACTGTTGTAACAGTGATAAAAAGTTAATTATTCAGAGCTGGTCACATGGTGGCATTTACTAAGCGGAAAATTTAAATGAAGAAGGCCTATTTGTTGTTGTTTAGCATTTCCTTTTTTAGGCAACAGGTACTTAAACAAAATCTCAGAAATCCCCATGCCTTTGAACACAAAATTGAATGTTTTAAAGAGGCAAATGGTCAATGCATTTGCTAATGATCATAGTAAAGACCTGAAATGAATTCAGTGCAAAGTGGACCAATGAAGTATTTTTGGTTTTGTTTTTTTGGTTGTTATTCCTTACTGTAAACTTCTGTGTTGATACCAAGAATAAAAACATTTGTAACGCTCCATGGCCATTGGACTCTGGAAATATGTTAAGCAAATTAAGGGTAATTACTGCACTAAGTTTTCAAACACATTCTCATGCAGTTGAAAAGCATTAATGATGTCTAATTTTGCAGTCTATATTTGACTCAATCCCTGACACATCATCTGACATCAGCAACCTTGCTGTGGAGTCCCACTCCTAATGGAAAGACTGTGGGGATAGCTTTAGTTTTAAGAAATCTATCGATAAGATGTCTGAAATAAATTACCATAAATTGCTAAATTAATAATACTAAGTGGTAAAAAGATTACATTTTTATGTCCAAGAAACATAAAAGAAGCTTAGAAATGAACAAGTGTTGTGGAATATTATTTTAAGATGTGTTACATTTGTTTATGCTGTGGAACTTTTTTTTCAGTTTGGAAAAGATGTGTTGCATTTTTTATGTTTAACTCTGTGAAGCGGTGTTTCTTTGCCTGTCTAAAACATCTGATTGGTCTAATAAAGAGCTGAACAACCCATACAAAGGCAGGTAAAAGGATAAAAGGGACTGACAGATAGAGACAATAAACAGGAGAAAAAGAGGAACCAGGAAGTAAGAAAGATCAAAAATCAGGATCAAGAAGAAGGAGAGTAGGAAACCAGGGGCCAGCCACTTAGCCACAAAGAAAGGAGTAATAGTGAAAGTAAGGTTACAGAAGTTTAAAAAAAGGAAAAAAGCACAGAAGGAAAAAGTAGATGGCATAATTTAAATTAAAAAAAGCTGACTAGAAAGAAATCAAGCTAAGGCCAGGCATTCAAAAGAAATAATAAGACTCCATGTATATGAAAGAGTAAAGAGAAAAAAAAATTAAAAACCCAACCAACAATAAACAAGTAATAGAAAATTATAGTTAGACTTTATCTCTGAAGCTTTATTTCAGAAATTCAATGACAAGAATTGAGGAAAGCCAAACTCCAATAATAAACAGGAAAGTTGTTTTGATGTTGTTGTTTGTCTGGGGGTGGGGTGATTACTGCTGTTGGGGCTGTCTCTAATGTCACAGTAGAATATCTGTCTCCAGTCATGAATTGCATGAAAGTTTTGTTCCTGATGCTGCTGACAAATTCTAGCAAGAGGTCATATATACTATGTTCGTATCCTATAATCCTACTACTGGGAATTAAGTGAAAAGAAAATCTTATATGGGTTATTTTTCTTTACTTTTTCTTTTAACATTACATATTTTTGCTATTTTTAAGACATCAACTCTATACTACTTTACTGAAGAAGGGCTGTTTACCATTCCACCCTAAGTATTTTTAACTGAAACATTTTAACAATGTAGCTTCCCTAAATCTGAAGGCAGTTCCCATCTAAAAGACCTGAATTTTTTTCTCAGTTATTAGTTCTATATTTTTGATTTTGTCAGGATGGTCAACACAACTTCAAGCCATGCTAAGCAACTTTCTTGGGAGTTTTTTTTTGTATTCACTTAATGAAACCTTGTAAGACACCTCTATTTTGTTTCATAGTTTTTAAACAAACAAACAAAAAATACCCAGAGTATATTCATTTCAAAGTAATTAAGAAAAGACAATTAGTATTAATGGAAAATTTTACACTGGGGTAATATTGAAGTCTTAACAAAATGTACTTTGATAATTAACCTAAATGGAAATTTGCTCAGCAAACATCTACTGCACTGGGTGGGATTTCATGATGATTATTCTTATTTGGATGATGTAATTTGTAAGCCGTGTTGTTCACCTGCATACATATTTAATTTCTCTTTGTCTGTTTGGCTTAGGTGTGGCTAATTTATAATTGTACAAATGCTCCTCCACTTAGGTAGACTGTGCTTGAGCCTTGTGGTTTACATTGAGAGGATAAGAATGAATTGGGAGTGCTGTTTTCTTGATTCACAGACAGTCATCTCACTCAACTGTTCCACCCAGCCATGAACATGCACATTTATTCCACAGGTGAGCAATTCCAGGGCCAGAGGCAGCAGACGTAGAAATGAGAGCAGTGTGTCTTCTGTCCTGTGCTTTGGAATGGATTCTATATATATACATGCATGTGTATATCAAGCAATTGTCTTTGTTTATTTCTTCAAGGGATACATTTTTTGTTTGTTTGTTTTTTGGTTTTTCAAGACAGGGTTTCTCTGTGGTTTTGGAGCTTGTCCTGGAACTAGCTCTTGTAGACCAGGTTGGTCTCGAACTCACAGAGATCCACCTGCCTCTGCCTCCCAAGTGCTGGGACTAAAGGCATGCGCCACCACCGCCTGGCCTAGGGCTACATTTTAATGTTGCTCAGGGATCTTGAGAGGTTACATAAGTAGTTAAAGACTCCTAAATCTCATTTGATTGCATTTAAGATTGTTTTCCTCCTGTCTTTTTTGTTTGGTTTTGTTTTCAGAATTTGTTTCCCATACTTTGGAAAGTGAAAAAAAAATTCAAGTTTATAGTTTACTGTCCTCAGGAAACTATTTAACTATTTTCTGGTAATGCATGTATTGTTTAGTAAAATAAAATACTGACTGGAAGAAACATTTCTGAAGGAATGATTTATTTTTAATGTAAACCTCAGATTTCTTACAGCAGTCTTCAAAAGAAAGGAGTGACTGGTGCCCTTTTATATGTGCTGCTGTATTCTGAAATGAATTTTCTTATTTACAGTTTAGAAATATGAGACTTGCTAGAATGCATTTCTAAGACTCTGTATATAAACCACTTACTTCTAATAACAAGTAAATGATGCTGCCCTTCATCCCAATTTCACAGGTCAGGGAACAGAATTGAGAAGAAATATTCTTAAAGTCTGCCTGGCTCTAAATAAAGCCTGATACTTTGAGCAATCACTCCATGAGGTTTTTGTTAAAAAAAAAAAAATGCTTGGAAATGTTAAAGAAAGTACACCCTCCCAATCCATCTATTTTCGTTGCACATGTGATGATCACAGTACGTCCTATTCTCTTATTATATAGGGGAGAATCATAAGGATTAGACTTCGTTGCTCACAGTTGGACTAAATTTGCATTTTAATTTCAGTTCTCTTTTTTTCTGGTATTGATCTAGAGGAAATTTTTTAATTTTCTAAGCATCTCTTTTTTCATCTATGAAATGAGAAATGTCAATTCTTATTGTCCTGTTTGTTTAAAAGATAAGCGTAGATATTGCACGCAAAACATTTATTAGGATGCCTTCGATAGGAGGAGCGCTTACTATGAGCCAGACAGTTAGATGATATGATTGCAAATCTGGGTGTGCCTTCTGACTCCAATAGCACACTTTTCTATTGTCAATCACTGACTCTAAACTCTTTCTTTAGTCTGTAGTTCAGAGCTCTTTTCAAGACTAGGTCTTGATGCCAATAAGGTGGTGACCACATGTCTGAACAGAAGCATTTATACCTACCATGTCAAGAATGGGCACAGTAACTGATCATGTTAGATCCATCCTAGATCATTTAAAGGCACCTCGCAAGAGTCACACTGTTCATCCAGTCCTCCAGTGCTCCCTTGGTCACCAGTACCATGGCTGAGCCAGACCTATACTTCTAGTTCCCTGCTGACTTCAGTCTCTCCCTTCCTTTTCCTACTCTACCGTGATACAGAATAATTATGCTTATTTATTCTATTAGCTTTTCTTATAATTACCCTCCATCTTGTTTTGCACCATTCCTTGGAATAATATGTTTCATGGATTACAAAGTTTATTAGGAGTCAAGAAGAAAGTAGGAGGTATCTTTTTGTTTTACAATTTATTTCTTTCTAAAAATATTTATGTATTATTATATTTTACTGTACTAGAGTAAAATAACATGGGAGCTTAGAGGGTATCTCAATCAGTGAAGTGCCTAGCAAGAAACTGTGAGAATCTCAGATGTTTCTCTAGTACTTACATTAAATGCAGACATCACGGTGTCCATAACTTCAGCCTTAGGAAGCCTGGTACCGAAGGATTCTTGGAGTTTGCTAGTCAGCCAGTTTAGCCAAATTAATAAACTCTGGGTTTACTGACTGACCCTATATCAAAAACTAAGGTGGAGAGCAATTAAGGAAGGCATCAATGTTTCTACACACATGAATATATGTGTGTGTGTGTGTGTATATATATATATATATATATATATATATGAAAGCAAAAAGCAACATAAAATAGTACGCATGTGTGCTGATCAATGTTACATATAGATCAACTCTGCTAGCCTGTAGTGTTCTTATTTATCCTATTGATCTGAGTATTCTATGAAGGTATTTCTTAGATGAGAACAATATTCATGTTGGAGTAAATCTTATTATCATCAGTAATGTGGATGGACTTCACATTGAAGACTCGAAGAACGATACCAAATCCTCTAATTAAGGATATAATCTTTTGTTTGAGAAGACTGTCTTTGGATGTCAACTGTGATATCAACATGTCCGGTACCTTGAAATTTTCAAACTTGACAGCACCACAATCATGTGAACCAATGCCCTATAATCTCTGAATCTCTGTTTCAATTCTCTCTCTCTCTCTCTCTCTCTCTCTCTCTCTCTCTCTCTCTCTCTCTCCTGTTTCTCTACAGATAATTAAAATGTACATAACATGCTCAAAAAGTTTTTCTCACATTTTAATTGTATGCTCACATCTTCTACTTACGACTTTAGCGACTACTGAAATCTATATGCTTTAACAGGAAAAGTCTGACATGAGACATGATACCCACCTCATTCATTAATTTCTGCACTATATACCACAACATACGTTTCAAATGCAAAATCTGGGCCACATACCACAACTCAATGTCAAGTCTCTTTGGCAAATGCCACAGCACAGGTACAAAATGCCTTCCATCCAACAGCACTCAGGATCTATGAATACAAAAGACTGTATTGATGCATTTATGCATGTTTTATTCTCACTCTGCCCTTACTCCCACCTGGATGTGAGTTAGTACTGATCTGCTGAACACCTGTGGATTCTGTTCATGTTCCCTGTAAACAGAGATGGCGCTTTTCTTTTGTCTCAAATTTGCCTGGTCCCAACTAATCACACAAAGCTTATATTAATTATAGAACATTTGGACTATTGTTCAGACTTATTACTAAGTAGCTCTTACAAATTTTCAATTCAAAAGTTCTTTTTTATTTTGCATAGCAACAACAGTTCCCCCTTCCTCTCATCCTCTAAGTCGCCCCCACCTTTCCCCCACCTAAGCCCCCATCCACTCCTAAGAAAGTGTACGGCCTTCCATGGAAAGTCAACACATCTGGCATATCAAGTTGAGGCAGGACCAAGCCTCTCCCCCATGTATTTAGACTGAGCAAGGTATCCCTCCACAGGGAACTGGCTCCAAAAAGCTAGCTCATACATTGGGGATAAATTCTGGTTCCAATGACAGCAGCTACACAGACTTCCCAAGCCACGTTACTGTCACTCACATTCAGAGGGCCTATTTCAGTCCTGTGGAGGTTCCCCACCGGTCAGTCCAGTCAGGAGCTTCCACTAGCTTGGGGCTGCAATCTCTGTGGGTTTCCCCATCCTGATCTTGACGACTTTGCTCATATAATTCCCTTCCCTGCCCGCTCTCTTTGACTGTACTCTAGGAGCTGGGCCCAATATTTAGCTGTGGATCTCTGCACCTGCTTCTATTAGTTACTGCATGAAGGTTCTATGATGACAATTAAGGTGGTAATCAATCTGATTATAACAAAAGACCACTTTAAGCACCCTCTCCACTACTGCTTGGAATCTTAGGTGGGGTCAGCCTTGTGGATTGCTGAAAATTTCCCTAGCACCAGATTTCTCTCTAACCCCATAATGCTTCCCTCTATCAAAACATCTTTTTCCTTGCTCTCCTCTCTGTCCCTCCTCCTCAACCATCTATTCCCTCATGCTCTCCTCCCTTCTCTTCTGTCCCATACTCCGAATTTAATTTGGAGATCTTATTTATTTCCCCTTCCCAGGGGGCATCCGCTCATCTCTCTCTCAAGGTCTTTCTTGTTACTTATATCCCTAGGAATTGTGGATTGTAGCCTGGTTATCCTTTTCTTCATGTCTAATATCCACTTAGGAGTAATATTCATCTTTCTGGGTCTGGGTTACCTCACTCAGGATGGTCTTTCCTATTTCCATCCATTGGTCTGAAAACGTCAAGATGTCATTGCTTTTTACTGCTGAGCAGTACTTCATTGTATAAAAGTACCCCATATTCTTAATCCATTCTTTGAATGAAGGGCATTTAAGTTATTTCCAGGTTCTGGCTATTATGAATAGTGCTGCTATGAACATAGTTATGGGAGCCCACAGAAATGGGTCCTATCCACCTTTACTGAAGGTCAGAGAGTTTAAGCCTATCTTGCTCTTTCAAGGTTATTGACAGGAGGTATGAATTAAGATGTGGCTACAAACAACATATTTTGACCTACAGTATAGTTACTTAGTGTTTTGGACATGGATATGGCCCACAAAGGTAGATCTGCTCCATCCTGATCAAAAGTCAGCGAATTCAAGGTGATTCTTCCTCCTTCAAGGATATGACAGGATGTTTGACCCAAGGAAGGGCTGCTTACAAGACATTTGGTCTAATGCTACATATTCTGCCTAAAACAACAAAATGCTTTACTCAGGATATAGGGGTTTGATATTTCAAGTATGGAAGTAAGTATCGCTTTTGTTCTTTGTGTCATGTTAAACCAGTCTTTTGCCTTCTCCCCCTTTTTTGGATTAGGGTATAAAAGCACATGAAAATAAATGCAGGCATATTCAGAATTCAATGGATTGCTGCCTCAATTCTATCCTTTGTCTCTGTATTTCTGTTCTATCTCTGTTCCTCCTACCTAATTATTCTAACCCACACATTACCCTGAAATATATGAACCCTGTTGAAGCTGGACACTGACACATTGTTGAGCAACTGTCCTTCTGGTATGAGTGTGTGTCTTTTGGGTATATGACCAAGAGTGGTATTGCTGGGTCTTGAAGTAGATTTGATTATCAGTTTTCTGAGAAACCACCATACTGATTTTCAAAGTGGTTCTCCTACCAGCAGTGGAGAAGTGTTCCCCTTACTCCACATCATCTCCAGCATAAACTTTCAACAGTGTTCTTAATCTTAGCCATTCCGACATGTATAAATTGGTATTTCAGAGTCATTTATATTTGATTTTCCCTGATGATTAAGGGTGTTGAGCAATTCTTTAAACTACTTCAGCCACTTGAGATTCTTCTGTTGAGAATTTTGTTTAGATCACTATCCCAATTTTTTAAATTTGATTTATTTTTTATGCCTAGTTTCATGAGTTCTTTATATATTTTCAAGACCAGGCTTCTATCAGATGTGGAATTGGTAATGATATTTTCCCATCCAGTACCCTGCTATTTGTTCTTGTTGACTGTGTTCTTTGCCTTACAGAAGATTTTCAGTTTTACGAGGTTTCATATATTAATTGTTACTTTCAGTGTCTGTGATAGTAGTGTTATATTTAAGAAGTGGTCTCCTGTGTCAATGTATTCAAATATAATTCTCAATTTCTTTTCTGTCAGGTTCAGTATAACTGGATTTATGTTGAGGTCTTTGATCTACTTGGACTTGAGTTTTTTTTTCATGGCTATAAATATGAATCTATTTGAATTCTTCTACATGTTGACATCCAATTATGTCAGCACCATTTGTTCATTATTCTTTCTTTTTTCCATTTTACAGTTTTGGCTTCTTTGTCAAAAATTTATGTGTTCATAGGTGTGTAGACTACTGTGAGGGTCTTCAACTCAATTACATTCATCAACATTTCTGTTTTATGCCAATACTAAGCTGTTTTTATTACGATAGCTCTATAATATAGCTTAAAATCAGGAATGGTAGTCCCTTTGGAGAATCCTTTATTGCACAGAATTATTTTGGATATTCTGTGGTTTTGGTTTTTCTTATGTAGTTTAATATTGTTTCCATATGAAGTAAAGTATTGCTCTTACAATTTAAATTAACTAATCTCTGTTAGTCTAACCTTTATCATTTGGCTGCATGGCTTTACTAATTCTCTAGCACGTCTTGTTCCTCTGGCAGCTGGCTCAAACCTTTCTTAACTCTGCCCTTCTTTTTCCCTGTATCACCATTTGGATTTCCTGTCTAGACTACTTCTGTCTGGATATAGACCAATTGAGCTTTATTGTTAACCAATGAGAGGAATACATATTCACAGCAAAAAGCAGGATCATCCCACAGCATTTCCCCTCTTTAGAAATTACTAAACTTCTATCTTAAATTTTGCATGCAAATGGATGGAAATAGAAAACACTATCCTGAGTGAGGTATCCCAGACCCAAAAAGAGGAACATGGGATGTACTCACTCATAATTTGTTTCTAGCCATAAATAAAGGACATTGAGTCTATAATTTGTGATCCTAAAGAAGCTAAATAAGAAGGTGAACTCAAAGAAAAACATACAGTTATCCTCCTGGATATGGGAAGTAGACAAGATTGCCGGGCAAAAAATTGGGATCTTGGGGGTGGGGTGAGATGGGGGTAAGGGGAGATGGGGAGAGAAAAGTGAGAAGGGGAGGATGGGGAGAACTTGGGGAAACAGAATGGTTGGGATAAAGGAAGGGTGGATATGGGAGCAGGGAAGTATATATCTTAATTAAGGGAGCCATCTTAGGGTTGGCAAGAGACTTGAACCTAGAGTGGCTCCCAGGTGCCCAGAGCGATGTCCCGTTAGTTCCTTGGGCAGCTGAGGATAGGGAACCTGAAATGGTCCTAGCCTATAGCCATACTGATGAATATCTTGCATCTCACCATAGAACCTTCATCTGGCGATGGATGGAGATAGAGACAGAGACCCACACTGGAGCACTGGACTGAGCTCCCAAGGTCCCAATGAGGAGCAGAAGGAGGGAGAACATGAGCAAGGAAGTCAGGACCATGAGGGGTACATCCACCCACTGAGAAAGTGGGGCTGATCTATTGGGAGCTCACCAAGACCAGCTGGACTGGGACTGAAAAAGCATGGGATAAAACCAGACTCTCTGAACATGGCGGACAATGAGGCCTGATGAAAAGCCAAGGACAATGGCACTGGGTTTTGATCCTAATTCATGTTCTGGCTTTGTGGGAGCCTAGCCAGTTTGGATGTTCACCTTCCTAGACCTGGATGGAGGGGGGGAGGACCTTGGACTTCCCACAGGGCAGTCTGACTGCTCTTTGGACTGGAGAGGGAGGGGGAGAGGAGTGGGGGGAGAGGGAGAGGAGTGGGGGGAGGGGGAGGGAAATGGGAGGCGGGGAGGAGGCAGAAATTTTTTTCAATAAAATAATAATAATAATAAAATTTAAAAAAAAGAAATTACTAAACCTTCTCCACATACCTAGGTAATGTTTTCTGATCCCATACTGTCTGATATATACTTAATTTATCCCAATAATTCCATCTATCAGAATTCTTCTTCATTACATTGTGGAATTATTTTCTATCAGTATTCATTCATTGTATTTAATGTCAATTTACATACAATGAATTATTTCAGGTATATTGTTTACTTTGACCATATCAACAGTAGCAACACCATTATTTTATTTATTTATTTTTAAGTAAAATTGCTTTAACTCACAAATAATGACATCACATAGCTGCTTTCAAGGAGCCATTCTGATTACATGCTTTTTCTTAAACTTTATACATCTCAGTGAACTTCTGTATAATTAGAATAACCATTGAAAAGCCATGAACATTGATTAGGGGGTTACAGTTCACTATCCATCACATTTTTATTCACTTATTCATAGCAAAAGAGAAAAAACCTAATGGGGTTTAAACTAGAAAAAAGTAATGGTGTCGAGTAGCTGCAACATTCAAGTTTTCTTGTCTTTAACCAAAAATTGGACCCATAGGACAGTCAATTACAATAAAGTCCAGAAATAAACTTTTTTCCTCAGCACAAAGTCAGTTTCCACAAAGACTAAAAATCCATCCAAAGGGGAAAGGAGTGTGTTTCCAATAAACAGTCCTGAGATGACTGGCTAGTGAAAATAGCAAGGAGAAACCCCGCTACACATCTTATTTCATATATATATATATATATATATATATATATATATAAACACACACACATATATGATATATATATATATGATATTGTTAGTTGGTATAGGAAGCCCCAGATCATTGTTTGTGGCACCAGTCAGAGGTTGTGAACAGTGAGTGTAGAGAAAAAACAAGCTGAGAACAAGTAAGCGTGTATTTATCCTCTCATTGCCCTTAACTGTATATATAAATACTTCTAGAACCTATGTCCTAAGCATTTCTATTGCTTAGTAAGCAGTCTAACTAATAGGAACTTAGCTGAAGAAAGGGTTTTTTTTTTTTATTTCAACCCCAAGTTTCAGTCTACCACGTTGGAAATGTCAAGGCAAGAATTCAGGCAGTTAGTCACATCACATCCAGAGTTAAGGGCAATGAGAGGATAAATACACGCTTACTTGTTCTCAGCTAGTTTTCTCTCTACACTCACTGTTCACAACCTCTGTCTTTGTAATGGTGCAGCAAATAATGATCTGGGCTTCTTATACCAACTATCATGACAGCTTCCTACAGACAAACCCACAGGCCACTCCGATGAAAAGAATTTCTCATCAAACTTTCCCCAGTGAGTCTATATTGTATCAAGCTGACAGTTAAAATCAACATTCATAATATTTAAAAATGACAAGATATACCATTCATTTTCACTGGCTATTGTAATAGAAAGGGGGCATTTTAAGATGGTAGAAAATGATCCTTCAGAAGGCATGATTGGGCAAAAATAAAAACAGGTAAGGGAAGGAGGTGTGTAGTTTCCTTGGCACTGGAATTCTGTGTCTGCACCCCAAGTACCAAAGACTTGCCAGCAACATTGGCCTTCCTTCACTTCATTGGAAAAATGAAGTAATTGACCTGAGCCACCCTACAGTTCCTCTCTGCATGTAGAATTCTGTGATATATGGTCTGTCCCAAAATCTTTGTCAACATATGTCCTCTCTCTTGTAATTTTAATAGATTAAGACATGTATACTTCTTTTTTCCAGGCACTTTTCAGACTTCAAACTCAAGAAGCTACTTTAACAACACCAAAAATATCAAGTCAAGTACCCACTACATTATCATGGAAACCTGTGTATAGATGAACTGTTTCCCAGGCATAGCAGTGTGTCTGTAACCCTTAGCATGAGGGGTGGGGAGAGGAGCAGAGACAGGCAGATCCCTAGAGCTCAATGACAAGATAAGTCATTTCAGTGAGAACGTGTCTGAAAAAATAATAATAACTATTGAAAGAAAACACATAAAATCAATCTCTGGCCCTTACAGGCACATACCTACATAGATGTATGTACACACACACACACACACACACACACACACACTACATGAATCTCACACACCAATATTAATTTTAGATAATACTTTGATATTATTAGTACATTATTTGTTCATAGGTTTTACAAAGAGTGAATCATATCCACTCTTATTCCTGAGGCACAGTATATGTTACCAAAGCATAAATCATATTAAAGTGAGATTAATTCTAAGAAGAAACAAATGACATGCTTTGCTTTATTTACAACTTAGCTGTTATGAGTTTATTTCTTATCCAGAGTAACTGCATTAATTACAATAAATTTGTTTTATATACATGCAGGCATCACACTCTTCTAGAATCTGGCATTTATACTACATGAATAAATGGCCACTAGCCTTTTACTTTTACTTTCCAGAAATAGTCACACAAATGAATAGTCACAAATTAACAAGCTATATATCCGGGTGGAAAATCAGGTACTTTCGTTTATTGATTTTGTCTCAATATCAAAATACATAATTTCTTCCCACTGGCACTTACTAGTAATTTTATGTAATGAATACTTTATTAGCTGCCAGTGGCTAACTGGAAACGACTTTAATCTGGGCTTGGTGCTTGAAGAGGGGATGTATTACTCAGAGAAACTATCACTTCTTTTAAAATGCACTTCGGTGCTGTTTGTTTCTCATTATTAAAGGTAATAAAATGTTGCAATGAATTAAAACTGAAGGATCAAAGCACCAGGAAAGTGGGGCTTAGAAGATCTTAGAGGATATTATCTAGAGATCTACTAGGTTTCTTCAGAACAGAACTTTTTTGACTTCTATAGAGCTGTAAAAGTAGAGTTAGTATTCAAGCGAGATTCCAGGTAGAGATTCTTGGAACCCTATAGGCCATAGGTCAATGCTAATAATGGGAATTTGCATTGTTTGACATTAGGCTAATGCTCACCTCTGTCTCCTGAATCCTTTCTTGTACATTTTTCTATGAGAAAAGAAATCTCCTACCTGTCATGTTCCTCTGTAGTACAATTAACACTCTGTCCAAGCAGTCTTTTTTTCTCTGCTCTGATTACAGTCTTCCAGTTCCACCACAGTTGGGTCCTTGGGTTCTGTCTCTGAGCCATAACCATCCAGTTAGGCATTGCTTGAAACACCCTGGCTGTCCCACATTAAATTAAACCTTAATGACACTGAAAATCACAGTATGATTTGAGGGAAATTCTATCTATATGTAGCCCTGTTGCTAGCAATGAATGGCTAAAAGTCTTAAGTGGGACTCTCCATGCCCTACATCTCATCACTGCCACTGTTGCTCCATCCAGACTCTGATTTACTTCCTAACTAAAAGATTGTTACTATTTCTTCTGGGAAACAGGATAAAGTCTATACTTACTTGAAGGCCTTAATGACATACATTAACCTTCATGTTTAATTTGCAAAATTTTTGTTCTAGTCAAATTGGACTGTTGTTTTTGTGGCCTCTACATTAAACCTTAAATATGTGCTCATACTGTGTTCACCAAGAACATGTTTCCTCCTGACTCAAGAAGTACCAATCACAAGCAATTTTCACATAAAATTCAAGCCTTACTCCATCTAAAATTTTTCCAAGTCATTGTGGAGCACAATCCCTTTCCTGTTCATGGTGACATATCAGCTCATATTTCAATAGTGCACATAACCATTTTGTATGTATGTATTTTATACACTAATGTGTTCATTTATTGCTGAATCCATAGTGGATTAAGTTATAGATGTTTAAAGAAACATAATATAATGATGTAGAAAGAAGATTCATCATGGATATGAATGAAAGAAGAACACTCAGCCTTATTAGAATGTTATTCCCCAAGTCCACACATTTACAGACACATGATTTTTAATTTAATCAAGAAACCAGAAATATACACTGGAAAAAAAGACAGCATCTTCAAAAGATGGTCTGGTCAAGGTGGTCACTGCATATAGAACAATGAAAATAGATCCATACTGATCACCATGCATAAAATTCAACTTTAAATGGGTAAAAGGCCTCAACACAAGACCAGATACATTAAATCTGAAATAAGAAAAAGTAATGAGTAGTCTTGAATTCATTGGCACATGAAAATACTTTCAATAAGCTATTAAATTTTTTAACAGCATGGGTGTTAATAACAAAAATTAATAAATGGGACCTCATGAAACTAAAAAGCTTCTGAATGGCAAAGGAAACCATAATTTGGACACAGTCATAGTATACAAAATGGGCAAAGGTTGTTAGCTTTGATATAAGGCTAATAATCCAAAATATATAAGTAACCCGAAAAACAGAACATGAAGAAAACAAATAACACATTTAAAAAATGCAATGCAAACCTAAATAGAATTCTCAATAAAGGAAACTCACATGGCTGAGAAACACTTAAAGAAATCCTCAATATCCTTAGCCATTAGGGAAATGAAAATCAAAACTACTTTGAGAGTTCATCTTAACAAGTCAAAAAGGCCACGATCAACAAAACAAATGACAGTTGGTGAGATGAACACTTATCCAATGATTCTGCGAGTACTAACTTGTATAGTCACTATGAAAAATCTATGTGGTGGTTTTCCAGACAGATGATAATTATTCTGCCTTAAGATCCAGATATACTATTCTTGGTCATATACCCAAAAGATGCTCCATGTTACCACAGAGACACTTGCTTGACCATGGTCATTGCTTCTCTATTTCAATAGCCAGAAATTGGAACCAACCTAGATGTTCTTCAATGGATGAGTTGATAAAAAAAAATGTGGTGCACTTAGAAAATAAAGTATCACTCAGTCCTTTAGAAAATGAAATCATTAAATTGGCAGACAAATGAATAGAACTAAAATAAACAATCTTGAGGAAGGTCCCTGAGAGACAATATGGTGTGTATTTGCTTATATGTGGATGTAGCTGCTAAGTCACTGATAAGCAAGATTCAATCTGTATAATCATATAACTTGGGGAATGGAAGTGGTATCGATCCTCCTAGGAAGGGGAAACAGAATAGTTAACTATGGTTGAACAGGGTGAACAAACTGGAATGGAAAGATCAAATGGGAAGGTGGAGTAGAGAGTGAGCCAGGGAAGGGATACTTTGAGGGACAGCTAAATTAAGGACCATTTTAGAGTTTATATAGAAACTTAGTACAGTAGAAGACTCTCTCTCTCTCTCTCTCTCTCTCTCTCTCTCTCTGTGTGTGTGTGTGTGTGTGTGTGCTTGTGGGGGGGGGCAATCTAAATAAAATTGCCAAATAACAGGGGAGATAGAGCCTTAACTGCACTTCTTTTGTCATCAAATGAAGCTTCCAGGTTTGGGAATGAATTGCATATAAATGAGCTGTTGACTAAGGAGGTGCCATGGAAACCCCCAAACAACCTAGGCTAAAGCCAAGGCTGTTGGTATCTCTCCACAAACTGATGGTAAGGACCTATTGCTGAAAACAACACCTATACAACTCCTTTAACATGAAGAAGTAAAACTGGTGTCTACTCAGAGCCTTCACCCGTATGGACTAGTATTCATGATACTAGAAGATATTCAGTATGCTACTAAAGAAGAAAGGTAAACACCAACCCAGCTACAATTCCTTCACTCTACAAGCATGACCTGCCTCCAAGATATATTGTTACACTCCTTGAATTGGAAGAGGGAGCAGATTCATGCCCATTTTTTGTCCTTTCTTCTTGTGTTAGGCCTCAAATAATACAATTAATTTATCTTGAAAATTGTTGTAGTATATTTATCTCCTCTTAGTCATTTGGATCAGTTACTACATTACTCTTAAAAAAAACCTGAATATCAAAAGCATTTCTTTATAAACTAAATTTTAGTGTGACTAGACAAAGACTTAGGAAAGCTCAGTGTCACCATCAGGGTATTAAGACTTTTCCATCTTTTCTCTAGTCAATCCTTTGAAGCAGGCCTTTAGCTCATGTTTATCATGTCATGTGGACTAGCTTCTGTGACTTTGGGTGCAGGCCAGTGATTCAAACTGAAAATCTGAAAAAAAACAAAACAAAAAAAACAAAACAAAGGACCAAATGATGGTACATTAGTTACAATAGCTAGAAAGTGTAACCAGACGCACTATCCATCAACAGAAAAAGGATTAAAAAAAGTGTGTTACATATATGCAAATACACAATAACATTTTTACTTAGCTGTAAAAAAAGTGAAATTATAACAATTTAAGGAAATCTACTAATACCATATTCCTTTCTCACATGCATTATCTACACTATACACACATGTATGTTGGAAGTAGCATGTATGCTGTGGGATAATGCTCTTGTACCCTATAAAGATTTGTTACTCATATTGGTTTAATAAAATGGTGATTGGCCAGAAGCCAGGCAGGAGGTATAGGTGGGAAGACAAGACTAGGAGAATTCTGGGAAGAGGAAAGACAGTCACCATCCAGATACAGAGGAAGCAGGATGAGAATGCTGCACTTATTAAGGTATAAAGCCACATAGCTAAGCATAGATAAGAATTCTTGGTTAACTTAAGTTATAAGAGCTAGGTAGGAATATGCCTGAGCTGGACAAGCAGTGATGCCATTAAAATACTTTTTTGTGATTATTCAGGTCTGGGTAGCTGGGAAATGAAAGCACAGTCTCCGTCTATATATGTAGGCTATGAAACTGGAAAGTAGACATTGAGAAAAAAAAAGGCATGTTTCTAAGGGAGGAGAAAAAGTAAGAAAAATAGAAAGAGTAATGGAGTACACTTGACATGAAAGCAAGAGGGCTATCAGTTGGAGAAGAATACCAGAAACATAGGTGGGAAAATGAAAGAGAACCAGGAGGGTGATGAATTAGGACAAAGAATTCATGAAAATATCAGATTAACACCCATTATTCTGTGTGTTTCAGAGTGTAAAGCAAGAAAGGCAATGGACAATCTAGGTCTGTCAAGGGCTATAAAGTAAGACTAGTCCATAATTTTTTAAAAAAATAAGGAATGAAGAAAAGCCATTCTTGGTCATATAAGTAGGTTGAAGCCACCATTGGCCACATAAGATTGAGTCTCAATAAAGCAAAAGGCAAAACAAACAGTTTTATTTATTTCATACTTCGCCATACATACAGCAGTTGACCTAAAAAAGAACTAGATTCTCAGACAGAATTGTTGACTGGCCAATGGCTAATGGCTAGTGGAAGCACTGAGATTCAAACACATTTTTGATCTCAAGACTGGAGTCTTTGCAGGTATCAACCTTTTAAAAATGAAGGAACTGTGTTTTGGGAATGTTCTCTACACATATGTACATGTTGCCTTTTTCAGTACAGGTACTGTACTCTGCTTTCTTCATGTATTTGAAGTTATAGCAATACCATTTCCCCATGTGTGTGTATGCATTCTTCAGAGTTCAATACCACAATTTGTATGTGCTACTTGTTCTTAGAAATTCTAAAAGCATTTGTCTAATATTGAGAATATGAATTCTTTGTAGTTATTTTTTCTGATAGACAATGTATACATAAAGGTAGTCAATTCTTTCTTTTCCCTCTTTCCATTTGTTTCCTTCATTCACCATCTTTTTTTCAATAATTTTATAGGCAATCTCCCAGTAGATAGCCAAGACCATCTCAGATTTTCATTGGTCTTTCTCCACTGGACTCTGGAGGACCAAGATTGTAGATGTCCACCCCATACTTGGCTTGCTGTTAGTGTCCTTAGATACACAGTAATGGAACATCCTTTCAACTTTTGCTCTTCTTTCAGATTTCTTCTGCACTCAGCTCTCTCAACAATGTGGAAATTGTCATTGGATTACTGAAATACTGAAATTCAAATACATTGTGTTACTGAAATTCAAATTTTCTGGATTGTAGGAAAATAATAGTAAAATAGAATGTAGCCAGAATTAGTAAGTGCATTTGTGTTTGGTTTCCCTGGCAATATTTTGCCATAAAGATTTCCAGAAAGCAAAATAGTGGATCCTTAGGGTTTTGTGGGGAAAAAAAAAAGAACCTTGGAGTTGCCCAAGAAATTGCTGTGGTTCTGTATGTAAATGATGAAATGCATTCTTTGAAGATCCTTCTAAAATAAGGAGGTATTCAATTGTTATTTGTGTGTGTGTGGTTTTTTTGTTTGTTTGTTTTATCAAGACAGGGTTTCTCTGTAGCTTTGGTGCCTGTCCCAGAACTAGCTCTTGTAGACCAGGCTGGCCTCGAACTCCCAGAGATCTACCTGCCTCTGCCTCCCGAGTGCTGGGATTAAAGGCGAGTGCCACCACCACGCCTTTAATGTATTTTTTGTACACATATGTGCATGTGTATGTATAGGCCAGGAATTGATGCTAAATCACTCTCTGCCCCCCCCCTTTTTTGAGACAAGGCCTCTTATTGAACCTGCTGCTCACTGATTGGCTAGGTTGACTGGCCATCACATAACAGGGATTCTCTTGTCTCTGCTTTCCATCACTGGAATTATAGGTGCCTGCTGAAATTTCCTTGGGTGACCCCCTACATGAGGGTAAGACTCAGGTCCTTATGCTATGTTTCATGACAGGTCTTTAGCCACTGAAACATTTCCCCAACTTTAGTAGAGTCCTTTTGAAAGTTATGTGACAATTTTTAAAAGAGTCATCATGTTCTTTCTTTCTTGAAGTAAATAATCCAAAGAGAACCTGCTATCATGACAGAAGGTATCTACTATGGCAATAATAGCCACAGGAGCTAGAAACTAGGATCTTTGCAGAATGTATCATGTCAAAATGAACAGAAATGCATATTTAGGTCGACAATTCTGATACCTCTATTCTACAAAATATTCTATTCTAAAATTATTTAAATGGGCTTCAACATTGATAACAAAGCTTGTTAATCTTCCTTCTACTGTATTCTGTTGTTCAGAAAGACACAGCTTTTTAGATCTCAAGCTACCTGGATATCATATCTAGGAGTGTACCTGTGAGTCTTTTAGAGAAAGTAGGGATAACATTTGTTTATATATGCCCGCAAAATATTACATGCAGGCTGCTCGAGTAAAATATTGCCATATCATAATAATGACTTTCTGTCACAATTATTTTATAGAAAAAATTCTAATTTCAGAGCTTCCTGGAAACCAACAGTATATCTGAGAGAGACCAATGACTACAGTATGGATACACATTTGACTGGGTTTGATCACCTGTCTGACAATTCCTAGTTATTATACTTAAGAAAAGAAGCTTTCTCCACCCAGTGGAAATAAGAGGATTCCAGAGAGATTTACACCACCAGGCTTCTGGAAAACATCATTTCCATTGATTTTCTCTTTGTAATAAATGAGTAAAATGAGACTTGTGAGAAAATATTGTAAACACTGTAGAAAGAAATATTACCCTAAAGACTCAGGAAGAACATGATGTGGGAGTCCCCCTCTGTGTGCTGTGATTACCATTAATGAATAAAGAAACTGCTTTGGATCTATAGCAAAGCAGAACTTAGGTAGGCAGGGAAAGCTAAGCTGAATGCTGGGAAAAATGAGGATAGAGTGAGGGAAATGCCATGGTGCCACTGTCATAGTTAGTCATGCTGAAACTTTGTTAGTAGGCCATGACCTTTTGGTGATATACAGATTAATAGAAATGGGTTAAATTAATGTAAGAGTTAACCAATACAAAGCTAGAACTAATGAGCTGAGCAGTGATTTAATTAATACAGTTTCTCTGTGATTATTTTGGGCCTTAGCTAGCCGGGAGGTCTGAAACTAACAATCTGCTTCTCCAACAAACTGGTGCCACTGTGGCTATCTAAATCCACATAAAACATAAGAGGGTTTGGGAAGGAATTCTAGACACAAAAGTACAAAGGTACTGTTTTTCTGGCAGCGTGCCACAACTCCTTTAAGAGAGGATTTTCTGTTTCAGTGGTAGCAAAAGAAAAAAACTGTACCGTTTTGAAATGCCAGCTTTATGGGCCATGCTGCCAACCAACCTCTGGCTTTCTGGAGACAGAGCATTTGGATGGGGTTTGTGAGAAGTGTTCTGTAGCTTGCTTGATGCCAAGGTGAACTGGCTGTGTGCCTGGAAGTGGGGTGGTGTGTGTGGTTCGCGGAAGTAACAAGCAGTTCTGCCATGTTGAAATGGGTACAGCAAACAGGAAATATCATATGTACCCTGGTAATGTTACAGCATAGATTCTTAAGTGCTTCACATTTTAGGATGTGCTTCTGGTAAGAAAACAAGTACAGATATCCAATAAACAAAAATTCAGATAAAAGGACCTATAAATCAGTCACAGTGTTTGATAAATGTATTTAGGCTTGGCAGAGAGAAGAAAAATAATATAGATAGTTATAAAAAGAAGTAAATGGTTTAAAATAAAGGTAAAGTCTTTAAAGAGACAGAGTACAGACAGCCATAGATTAAAAGGAATAAACAAAGAATAAGACATGTAAAGATGGAAAATTCACAGAGAGTCTGGATTATGTATATTATTGTGTTTTCTTTGAATTTTGTTGACTGTGAAGGAGCTAAGTACAGAGATACATTTCATTGTATGGGCTGCTAAGTTAAACCAACATAAAGGTATCTTGATTCCAAAATTTGAGTCTAAGGATATGTTGCTTTGGAAAAAAGGTTCTTTTGTTTTCACAGAAGGTGAGAACCTATGGATTGCTTCCAAACCAATATAGTTTAATGGAACAAGACCCTCTGAAAGGTTGTTGTAAATAAACCCACAAAGAAAATACTTCACAGAATAAACAGCAGGAAGTAGTTTGGAGAAACTATACCCATATTCCCAAATATTGTCTATAAATGTTTGTTCACATTTGAAATGGGATATGCTATAGAGATGAGTAATTTATTTTGGTAAAGATCTTGGTTTATTGATACAAATTTAAGGTAAATTTTGTTATATGTATATATATTTCTGATCTTGATTAAGGTATTGTGTTTGTGTAATTCATTTAAAAATGTAATGTATAATTAAGAAATATAAGTTAAAAGATACTCATCTATAATAGTCAATCTTGTAGTCATGTTAGTTAAATTTTATAGATGTATAGAGATATAGTTCATCTAGACAGGTATTCTTCAAATCTTTAAGAGACCTTCAGAATATGGCATTTAAAAAATTTTTAATAACTTATAACTTTTCATGACAATGAGGCACATCTGTTCCTGGCAGCACCAAGCTACTTTAAGAGGAAAATGGGCATCAAAGAGGCTCCTTATAGAGTTGGTTAGCCATTTGAGCAAGAAACTTCTTCTGCCTGGACTGCTGAACTGGACAGGTACAACCCATGGAGAAATTACTGCTGAACTTGCCTAAAGGTAAGATGATCCTTTGGGGTTCCTACTTCATGAAAGAGTCTGCTAGACATTCTGCAGGACACAGAAAAATGTGATGGAAAAACGGCCAGTTTAGGTGGAACTGTCTTTAAAATTTCCTGCCTGCTTTGTAGAAAAATCTGCTGGAGACTGTGGTCCTGTGGGATAAAGATGGATGCCCTAATGCAACAGAAGAACTTTGGTTGACTGTCCAGGCAGTGAGATGTCTCTGTCATTTCTAGAGGTTTGAAAGTTGCTTACAATGCACTTCCTGTTTACTTATGTAATATCATATCCTTCTGTATTCTTTGATGGAGTGGAAGAATTTATAGTCATAATTTTTCTTAGTTATGATAAAAGATAAAGTCTGTAATTTTTGTTTGATACCAGTTTTGTTAAAAGTAATTTTACTGTGTTAAAGTTAAAACCTTCCTTTTTATTTAAACAGAAAAGGGGAGGTGATATAAAAGTTTCATATATATGCTGTCATTATCATTAATGAATAAAGAAACTGCTTTAGACCAATAGCAAGGCAGAGCATAGGTAGGCAAGGAAAGCTAGACTTAATGCTGGGAGAAAGAAGGATGGAGTGAGGGAGATGTCATGGAGCTGCTAATGGAGATAGATGTGCTGAAACTCTGCTGGTAGGCTACAATCTAATGGTAATATAGAGATCAGTAGAAATAGGTTAAATTAATGTAAGAGCTAACCAATAAGAAGCTAGAGCTAATGGATCAAGTAGTGATTTAATTAATGCAGTTTCTGTGTGGTTATTTCAGGTCTAAGTTAGCCAGGTGGCTGGGAACCAACAAGCTGCCTCTCTAATAAGAACAGATTTATAAAGCTGATATACTAAAACAAACAGACAAACATCTGGGTATCCACAATAGTATGAGTGTGTGCATTAGTTCCTTTTCTTGATACAATAAAATATATAATGAAAGATGCTTAAGGAAGCCCGTGGTGGTGGGGAAAATCCTGACAACTGGATCACATTCCAGGATGCAGAGAAAGATGAATGTTATTTCTAATCTCACTGTCTCATTTACTCCCCAAAAGAAAGTCTGGGACCTCAGCCACTGGGATGGTGCTACCCATAATCAGGGTGGTTGAGTTAAACATTCCTGAAAACATCTTCAGAAGTATCCTCAGAGTTAGGTCTTCACTGTGACTTCAAATCCAGCCAAGCTGAAGATGAAAATTTCTATTATAACATAGTAAATAAAGTAGGGAAATACACTTATATGGAAATCCAATTTGAGAAGAAACAATAAAAACAGATGCAGTGAAAATGAGTGGGAGAATAGTGTCCCTACCACACACACACACACACACACACACACACACACACACACAAGAAAAAAAGTTGAAAAGTTGAAAAGCATGGAGATTGGAAGCAAGATTTTAGCTGAAATAAATATTCTGGAAAAAATACACAGTCAGATCCAGAAAGACATATATAATATCTACTCACTTGTAAGCAGCTTTTAGACATAAAGCAAGGAAAAACCAACCAACAAATCATAATTCCAGAGAACCTAGACAACAAAGAGGACTGTAAGAGAGACATACATGGATCTAATCTACATAGTAACTAGAAAAATATAAGATCTCCTGAGTACATTGAGAGTTTAGGTATCATGGGAGAAGGTAGAAAGAAATGAGGGAGAAAGCAAGGGAAACAGAGATATATAAATACCTCAACAAAATTAATTTTAAGAATCAAAAAAGAATATACAGAGTAACAGACAAAATAATGTGTAGGGATAAGTCTCGCCCCTTAGGGGGCGTGTTCGCCTCTGGCTAATGTTTGCCTATAAATTTGGCACGTGTGCTCCCAGCCCACTCTTCTGCTTTCCTGGTCTCCGCAGGAACCGTGGTTCTGTAAGTCTCCATTAAAGCTGTATATATATATATATATATATATATATATATATATATATATTTTACAATCTGTCTGCATTCGCTTACGCCGCTATATTTTGGCGTCCAACGTGGGCTATTTTGCCCCCGACTCAAGTGGGTAGCCTGCTAAAGCACCCTCCCGGGTGCTGTTTTTTAGTTCGTGACTCGGGCCCCAGTGCCAAGTCGGAGACATACTCGGCCACACAGGCCCATTCTGCCTGCCTTGGCTAAGTTTGCAGTGGAACCCCACTGCCTGAATTAGCAGAAGCTCAAGTACCTGCGGTTTTGCAACAAATGCCGCCACAGCGGCAGATTTGGTCTGATACAAAGTGACTTGGCCGGTGGTGATAGCGCACGCCTTTAATCCCAGCACTTGGGAGGCAGAGGCAGGCGGATCTCTGTGAGTTCGAGACCAGCCAGGCGGTAGTGGTGCACGCCTTTAATCCCAGCACTCAGGAGGCAGAGACAGGTGGATCTCTGTGAGTTCGAGGCCAGCCTGGTCTAAAAGAGCTGGTTCTAGGACAGGCTCCAAAAACACAGAGACCACCACTGGCAGGAACCGATCATTGCAGGTAAAAAATTTTTCTTTTATAAATAAAATGTCTGAACACGTTAGTATTCAAGAATTTAACAGTTTTTTTAATTGTACCATGTGGGAGATTTTACAAGAGGTGTCTATCACCCCACGTCTATGGATACTTCTGGGATTTGTAGTTTTCATTGGCACTAAATGGTTTGATAATAGAAATATGATAAAGTCTTTACGAGACAAATCCAGGATTCTTAAGGCAGAGATTGAATGCTTAAAAACAATTGAGAATGATAACAGTCTTCTCAAGAATCAGTTTGAAATTCTCCAGGCTGATAACAATCTTCTCAAGAATCAGTTTGAAGTTCTCCAGGCTGATATTAAGGAGAAATTCATTACCATGGACGAGGGAACAGCTGATTTGGATCATAAGCTTCAGTCCCTTTCTTTAGGAACAGAAACATTAGTGGCTGATATTAAGAAGAAATTCATTACTATGGAAGAGAGAACAGCTGATTTGGATCATAAGCTTCAGTCCCTTTCTGTAGGAAATGAAACATTAGTGGCTGATATTAAGGAGAAATTCATTACTATGGAAGAGGGAACAGCTGATTTGGATCGTAAGCTTCAGTCCCTTTCTGTAGGAACTGAAACATTAGTGGCTGATATTAAGGAGAAATTCATTACTACGGAAGAGGGAACAGCTGATTTGGACCATAAACTTCAGTCCCTTTCTGTAGGAAATGAAACATTAACTGAGAGAATCAAAACTGCTGAATGTGACAATCGAATTTTGTCTAAAGCTTATGACAGATTGGCGGAAAGATTGTCAATACAAGAAGGCACGGTTTATGCCATAAAAATTATATCCAAAGATGAGATGTTATCTCTAACGGACAAACTTCATACTTTAGAATCCTCAATGAAGGCTTTGGAACATAATTCTGGACAGGAGATTCAGACATTGCAGAAGGCAATGGTGAATAGAATTGAAAAGATTGAGGAATTTCTAAATTCTGATGAAGAGCAAAGGGTAGAAAGGCAAATTTTAACTACATCTATGGGTAAATTTCTCTGGGACAATTTCCACAAAACTCTACCTACAGCTCTACCTGCCTTTCCAGTAATAACAACAGAGAAGGTGATTGGTTCCAGAAATCCTAGGGTCATCAAGGAGGATACATGGTAGCCTGTCCGTATGAATGATCTCAAGGAAATAAAACAGGCTGTCATGACTTTTGGGATGCAAGCCTCTTTTGTTAAAGAGATGCTAAGATCTTGGGCCACGACAAGCAGAACAACCCCCTCGGAATGGCTCCAGCTGAGCTCTGCAGTACTTGAGAGTGGACCGCAATTGAAATGGAAATGCTTATTCAGGCAAGAGGCTAGACTCTTAGAACAGCAGGAAAAAGCGAAGGGAATTGACATTTCCCTAGATAAAATTCTAGGTGAAGGGCTCTTTTCCGACCCTCAGGAACAAGCTAACTTTGATGAAAACACACTCTCCATGTGTACTACAGCAGCCTTAAGGGCTTGGGACAGGGTACAAGACCCAGGACAGAGAATGCACTCATTTGTTGGAGTTAAACAGGGTCAGAGAGAACCCTTTAGTGACTTTTTACAAAGATTAACTAAGGCTGTACAAATAGGGATATCTGACCCAGAAGCAAGACGTATAATGATTGAGTCTTTGGCTTATGAAAATGCAAATGTGGAATGCAAAAGGATTTGGGGGCCTTTAAAGCTCAAATCAGCACCCTTGGAAGAATGGGTCTTGCATACACTCAATGTTGATACATTTGATTATGGCACTGAAGCATGGGTAGAAGAAGCAATTTCCAATGGCAAAAGGAGACACCAGAATACCAAATGTTTTAATTGTGGCAAAATGGGTCATATGAAAAGGAACTGTAGACAACGGATTTTCAGAAATAATAATAATAATAATAATAATGCATTTTTCAGAAATAATAATAATAATGCATCTTCTAGAAATAACAGAAATAGAAGGACTCAGCCTTCAGGTTTATGTAGAAGATGTGGAAAAGGCAGACATTGGACGAATGAATGCAGGTCTACAAGAGATAGACAAGGCAACCTGATACAGTCAGGAAACGTGAGAGGGGGGCCTCACAGGCCCCCATGGCAAACATGGTTCAGTCATATCCAGTTTCTGCAGAGAACGTGCCTCATCAGAACAATTAGGAAGCCCCATGCCTACTGTTACAAGCAATAATGATCAGAAAGATAAGTTATGTGTGTTTTGGCAAACTTCTATAAATGATCAAAGACCTAAATAGAGAGTGTGTGTAAATGGCATTTTTATTACTGGCCTGCTGGACACAGGTGCTGATGTAAGTATCATTACCCCAGAATCTTGGCATCTGTATTGGCCTCTTCCGAATGTAAATGTTCAGCTCCTGGGAATTGGAACCCTACCTCAAGTAAGGCAGAGCACGAGATGGGATGAATGTATAGGGCTAGAGGGACAAATAGGAAAATTTGGGCCATATGTAGCCAATATCGCAATGAATTTATGGGGTCGTGACCTATTACAACAATGGAATACCAAAATTAACATTCCTGCTACTTCTAGAGTCTGTATTTCTGAGAATAATATTAAAAGATATTACAAATGGAGAAAACCAGCCATTCGGGCTGTACAAGAACAAGCAATTGATGTCCCTTCAGAGATACCAACAGCCTTACCTCTAAAATGGTTGACTGAGAAACCAATATGGAAAAAGCAATGGCCTTTAATTGAGGAAAAGTTACAGGATTTAGAACAGCTGGTACAAGAACAATTAGATGCTGGACATATAGAAGAATCTACCAGCCCTTGGAATTCTCCTTTATTTGTGGTTAAGAAAAAATCAGGTAAATGGAGAATGGTGAAAGATCTCAGGGCCATCAACAAGGTTATTCAACCTATGGGCCCTCTGCAATCTGGAATTCCTTTGCCCTCTTTATTAACAAAAGGATGGCCTCTCATAGTTATTGATTTAAAGGATTGTTTTTTCACTATACCTTTGCAAAAAGAAGATAGAGAAAAATTTGCCTTCACAGTGCCTACTTATAACAATTCTCAACCTTTGAGGAGATACCACTGGACCGTCCTCCCCCAGGGTATGTTAAATAGTCCTTCCCTGTGCCAATATTTTGTGAACAAACCATTGCAAATAATACGCAAGAAATTTCCCAAATCTATAGTATACCATTACATGGACGACATTTTGTTATCTGATTCAAACATGGATACTTTGAACAGACTGTTTGAAGAAACAAAGATACGTTTACCTAAATGGGGATTGCAAATCGCTCCTGAAAAGATTCAGAAGGGGGATTCTGTTAATTATTTAGGTTATAAAATAGGTTCTGGATCTGACTGTGTATTTTTTTCCAGAATATTTATTTCAGCTAAAATCTTGCTTCCAATCTCCATGCTTTTCAACTTTTCAACTTGTTTTCTTGTGTGTGTGTGTGTGTGTGTGTGTGTGTGTGTGTGTGTGTGTGGTAGGGACACTATTCTCCCACTCGTTTTCACTGCATCTGTTTTTATTGTTTCTTCTCAAATTGGATTTCCATATAAGTGGATTTCCCTACTTTATTTATTATGTTATAATAGAAATTTTCATCTTCAGCTTGGCTGGATTTGAAGTCACAGTGAAGACCTTAATTTTTTGCTTAAGGCACAAAAAGCACAAATTAGGAGAGATCGCCTACGGACTCTTAATGACTTTCAAAGACTGTTAGAAGACATTTCCATTCTACGACCAGCTATTGGAATAACACCTGATCTAATAATTCATTTGAACAAAACCTTGGATGGTGATAAAGATTTAAACAGTCCCAGAGAATTAAGGGCTGAAGCAGAAAAGGAACTGACAATGATTGAGGAAAAATTACAACATGCACATGTGGACAGGGTGAATCTAGAGCTTGATTGTATTCTCGTCATACTACCATCAAAAATTTCTCCTACAGGAATTTTAATGCAGAAAGATGATATTATTTTGGAATGGATCTTTTTACCACATAAACCAAGTAAGAAACTGAAAACTTATGTGGAAAAAGTCTCTGAGTTAATTATAAAAGGCAAGCTGAGACTTCATCAACTAGCAGGCATAGACCCAGCAGAAATTATAGTGCCTTTCACTGCTGATGAACTAAAGAAATTATGGGAGGATAATGAACCATGGCAAAGAGCTTGTGCTAATTTTTTGGGAGACATTAATAACAACTATCCAAAAAGCAAGAGGCTTAACTTCATAAAGAGAACTTCTTGGATTCTTCCTCGAATCGTCCATGATGCTCCAATAAGTGGAGCCCGTACATTCTACACTGATGCCAATAAATCAGGAAAGGCAGGTTACAAATCAGAAGACTTGGGTAAGGTGGAACAACGTTCTTATAATTCTGTCCAGAAGGCGGAATTATATGCCATTCTTATGGTGCTAAGGGATTTTAAAGAACCTATTAATATAGTTACAGATTCACAATACGCAGAAAGAGTTATTTTACATATTGAAACTGCTGAATTTATACCTGATGATACTGAACTAACCTCATTGTTTCTCCAGATTCAAGATTTGATCAGGAACAGGCTTTGCCCTATGTACATAACACACATCTGATCCCATACGGGTCTGCCAGGTTCTCTAGCACAAGGTAATGCAGAAATTGATCAATTATTGATTGGTAGTGTGCTACAAGCCTCTGAATTTCATAAAAAAACATCATGTTAATAGTAAATGTTTGAAGAAAGAGTTTTCAATTACATGGCAACAAGCTAAGGAGATTGTAAAGAAATGCCCTACTTGCTGTTTTTATAACCAAATGCCACTGCCTGCAGGGGCTAATCCAAAGGGCACCCAAAGGAATGAAATCTGGCAGAAGGATTTGTTCCACTTTGCAGAATTTGGCAAATTAGAATATGTTCATCACACCATTGACACTTATTCAGGCTTTCAGTGGGCAACTGCTTTAAGTTCAGAAAAAGCTGATTCAGTAATCACTTAATTATTAGAAGTCATGGCTATTATGGGTATACCTACACAAATAAAGATGGATAATGGTCCTGCTTATGTCTCTAGGAAAATGAAACTGTTTTTTGATTATTAAAATAACAAGCATGTTACAGGTATACCATACAATTCTACAGGTCAAGCAGTCATAGAAAGATCAAATCGAACTATAAAGGACATGTTGAAAAAACAGAATGGGGTGGAAAACACCCCCAGAAATAGGTTACATAATGCTTTGTTAACATTGAATTTTCTCAACGCTAATGAGAAGGGAACAACAGCTGCAGAAAGACATTGGATAATAGAAAAGTCTACTGAACTACATCAACCAGTTTATTTCAAGGATGTGCTGACCACACAATGGAAGCCAGGAGATGTGCTATGTTGGGGAAGGGGTTTTGCTCTTATCTCCACAGGTGAGGAAAAATTGTGGATACCGTCAAAATTAATAAAGGTTTGGTTTGAAGAAGAGAAGCCACATTGAAAAGATAAATAACAATTCTTTCATAAGGATGGCAAGCATACTGATGGTAAGAAATACAAATAGGTTGGAGGCAGGGTACTTTTCTTATCTCCACAGGAAAATACTCATCTTCAAAGAAATTAAGGGACCCTGAATATTTAATTACTTATGGATGGACACATTTTGTATATTAATTTATATATATATATATATGTCTTATTAAACATTTCTTTTTAAATATGTAGAGCTGGTTTTGAAGTTGGACTTTGGCTCTGTCCCTCTCCAATTCCAAGCCTGTTAGTAAGAGAAAAACCCTGAGTTTCTGGAGTTTCTGTCTCATGTCAAGAGCCATGATATGGGACAGAAAGAAATTTGAGTTTAGAAAACATCTTTGCTTTTCTTCATATCTATCATACTTTTATTGCATATATCTATCATTCCTTTCATTATATATATATATATATATATATATGTCTATATATGTCTATATGATTAATGTTTAAGTTTTTCACAATGAACAATGAGTTTTTCCTGAAGTGACATTTGAAGTTTCCAGGAAGAAGATGGGGCCCCACAACAACAACTCTACCTGGTTGATATGACGTCATGATACTGATAGCGCTACTTTAAGACCTGTTTTGGATAGCAGCTGCACAAGACGATCCCAACTTGGTTAGCTGAAATGGTGTACATCTTGTACAACATTCTGGCCAGACCTCCACAAAATACTCAGACTATTTGCAATTTCAAAAGACATTGATCTTGAAATTTAACCATTATTTTACTTTCACAGGATCCTCCAGAAAGAACCTCGCCCCCATGACAGCTGGAAGTAATTATAGAGGATGACGTCCCCTCTCCCAGTAAAGTTTACCCCTGGGTTTAGGGACATCATTTAGGGGTTGGGAGGTTGGGGAGGAATTTTATACGCTCAGGGATCATTTTGAAAAAAAAAAGAGGGAATGATGGGATAATAGATTTATAATTGTGAGTTACTGCTTTTAGACAAATATATTGGTATCGATTCTTGTATATTGATACAAAGTTAAATTATATTGACTATTGTATGCATGCATGTTTCTATCTCTGTTTAAAACATTTTTTATGTATTGACATATATTGTATTGATAAACATATAATGTATATATTTACCATATTGCAGTGTACATTTCTACCTCTGATTAAGATTCTTATATAATGTTTGTGTATTGATATATACTTACCGTATTGCAATGTATGTTTGTATAGTGTTTATATTTGGAGGTCATTATCCTCATTTGTTACACAGTTGTTTGTTGTCTTAGTCTTTAAATTGGATAGATATTGACAATTATATAGATAAATAGTCATCTAAGTTTGTCATTTATAATTAGACTAATCAGGTTCTCTAGATACATAGAGATTATACTCAGTACAGATAGATAATCTTCAATCTCTTCAAAGAGCTGTAGAAAATGGCCTTTAATCTAACTCAGAGTTTCGTGATAGTGAGACACAATTGCTCCTGGCAACACCGCTCTATTCCCGAGAGAATGTTGAGCACCAAAGACACTCCACCTGGAGCCTTTCTTTTTGGCAGAACTGGCCTTTGGGCAAAGAAATGCCCATACCTCAACCACTGACAGAGATACAGAGCATGCATCAATGGATAAAACAGGACTGTCATATCCTGCCAAGACAGGGTAAGATAGTTTCGAAAAGTTCCTTACCTTTAATAACGGTATGTCAGTTATGTTAGGCCTCAGCCAAAATTGGTTTACTCAACATTGCAAACGAGACTTTGGGTGATTGCCCAGGTAGTCAGTTGTCTCTGTCAATTGTTGCACATTTTGGATATATCTCGTTTGTTAAGTAATATTTATTCCCTTTTCAGATCTTTGACAGAGTTGAAGATTATATAATTATAGTTACTCTCTACATTATTTAGACTCCTTGAGATAGAATGTTTAGCAAAACTTTTGTTCTCAATATTGTTTGTTATATTTATTATTTGTTATTATTGTATACAGTTGTATTTGGTTTAGTTCTGTCTTATTTAGACAAAAAAGGGAGATGTAGGGATAAGTTTCGCCCCTTAGGGGGCGTGTTCGCCTCGGGCTAATGTTTGCCTATAAATTTGGCGCGTGTGCTCCCAGCCCACTTCTGCTTTCCTGGTCTCCGCAGGAACCGTGGTTCTGTAAGTCTCCATTAAAGCTGTATATATATTTTTACAATCTGTCTGCATTCGCTTACGCTGCTACAATAATGGCATGAAACTTGGCTGCTTCATGTCTGAAAGTAATGAGAAAACCAAAAAAAAAAGATATTTTGAATTATGACAGACCAGAGAAGTCTTGAAGGCAAATATTATAGATATTCCTCAGAGCAGACTAGACGAAATAATGCAAAAGCTGTGAGTGAAAAGAAGACCTAAGGCATCTTGGGCTAGAGTGGACCTGAAACAACAAATTTCACAAGTGTAGGACTGAATCAGCTACCTAGGCAAGAGTGGGCCTGAAAAAGCAAGTTTCAGAGGAGTCAGAGCCTATACAGTCCCTGGATATTGACAAATGAAGATTGAGCCAGCGACCTGGTTCAGAGTAGACCTGAAACAGGGAACTCCACTGGAATGAGGACAGGGGAGCAACAGCTGAGTGACTGAGCCAGAGCCAGAGACCTCTGAGGGTCCAGATTTGAATCTGGGACCTTCAAGGGAGTAAACCTAAGCCAGGCTCCTTGTGGTCTGGGCATGAGCCGAAGACTACTGAGGAACTAGGCCTGAGCCAAGTCCCCTGTGGTTCTGGGAGTGAATCTTGGACCACCCAGGGAGTAGGTACAAATCAGATATTTCTGCAGGGCCAGGCATGAGTCTGGGACCTCAGAGGGAATAGACTTGTGCCAGGATCTCTGTGGCTCCAGATGTTGGTCTGGGATATCAAAGGCAATAGAAAGGTACCAGAAACCTCAGTGGGTTCAAGCCTGAGTCTAGGACCTCTGAGACAGTAAGCCTGAGTCAGATCCTCTGTGGTCCAGGGCATACCCTAGCCTGGGAACTCCAAGGGAGTAGACCAGATCTAGAGACCTTTGCATGACCAATTCCATCTGCAGGAGTGGATCCAGACCAGGATTTACAGAAACAGGTCAAATCTGACAACCTAAGCTAGAGCAAGCCTGAGACATCAAACTCCAAGGAAGCAGAGCAAAGCACAGGAGTGCTGAGCCACCTTCTGGAACACAGAGTGACGAAAGCAGTAACTAGAACTGTGGCACTAACTGTACCATGAGGAACAACCATCTGAGCCTTAGATTCACTGGCACCTAGAAGATCAATCAACAGAATCACAAAAAGCCCCAAACAGACCTATTAGAGGAAAAGATGAGTAGAAAAGGTACAAACACACACACCACCACAAAGAGCAAAACAACACCAGTAAAACCTAAAGACCCTACAACAGCAAGACTTGAACAGCCAAATATAGATGAAGCAGAAGAAAATGACCTAAAAAATAAGTTCAGGAGAATGTTTGAAACTCTTAAAGAGGAAATGAGAAATTCTCTCAAAGAAATGGAGGAAAAGACAGGCAAAAAATTAGAAGGTATCAGCAAATCCCTTAAAGAAAACCAAGAAAAAAAAAAGAAAACCAAGAAAAAGCTATCAAACATATAAAAGAAATTATTCAAGACTTGAAAACTGAAATAGAGACAATAAGGAAAACACAAGCTGAGGGAATTATAGAAACACAAATCATGAGAAAATGATCAGGAACCACAATTGCAAGCATGAACAACAGAATGCAAAACATGGATGAGAGAATTTCAAGCACTGAAGATACATTAGAGGAAATAGACTCATCAGTGAAAGAAAACATTAAATCTAACAAAAGCTTAACCCAAAATATCCAGGAAATATGGGACACCATGAAAATGCCAGACCTAAGAATAATAGGAATAGAAGGAGTAAAAGTTCAACTCAAATGCACAGAATATATATTTAACAAAATCATAGAAGAAACTTTCCCAACCTAAAAAAAGACATGCTTATGAAGATACAAGAAGCTTACAGAACACCAAATAGACTGGATTTTTAAAAAAGTGCCCTTGACACATAATAATCAAACATACAGAATAAAGAAAAAATATTAAGAGCTGCAAAGGAAAAAAGGCCAAGTAACATATAAAGGCAGACCTATCAGAATTACACCTGACTTCTCATTGTAGACAGTGAAAGCTAGAAGGTCATGGTCAAGTGTTATTAAGACATTAAGAGAACATAGATGCCATCCCAGACTACTATACACAAAAAAACTTTTATTCACCATAGAAGGACAAAACAAGAAATTCCATGACAAAACCAATTTTAACCAATACCTAGCCACGCACAAATTAACATCACCAACACAACAATGAAAACTAAATTAACAGAAGATAGCAATCACTAGTCATTAATATCCACTAATATAAATGAATTCATTTATTAATTGTTTCTCTCAGTGTCTGTGCTACTAGGGTTATATTTAGGAAGTGGTCTCCTGTGCCAATATGTTCAAGTGTACTTTCCACTTTCTCTTTTATAATGTTCAGTGTGGCTATATTTACATTGAGGTCTTTGTTGATTTGGACTTGAGTTTTGTGATTGGTAATAGATATGAATCTATTTTAATTCCTCTACATGTTGATATGCAGTTATGCCAGCACCATTTGTTAAATACCCTTTCTTTTTCTATTTGATAATTTTTGGTTCTTAGCAAAAAAATCAGGTGTTCAAAGATGTTTGGATAGATATCCAGGTCTTGTATTCAATTCCATTGGTCCTTCTGTCTGTTTTTATGCCATTACCAGGCTTTCAGTACTGTAACTCTGTAGTAGAATTTGAAGTAAGGGAACGTGATGCCTCCATAAGTTCTTTTATTGTACAGGATTGTTTTGGCTATCCTGGCTGTTTTTGCTTTTTCATATGAAGTTGAGTACCTTTCTTTAAAGATCTGTAAAGACTTTTGCTGGGATTTTGATGGACATCGTGTTGAATATGTAGGTTGCTTTTGGTAAGATTGCCACTTTTACTATGTTAATTCTACCTACCCAAGAGCATGGGAGGTCTCTCCAGTTTCTGGTGTCTTCTTCAATTTCTTTCTTAAAATATTTAAAGTTCTTGTCATACAGGTCTTCCACTTGCTTGATCAGAGTTACTCTGAGATATTTCAAGCTATTTGTGGCTATTTTGAAGGGTGATGTCCCTCTGATTTCTTTCTCAGATCATTTATCATCTGCACAAAGGAGAGCCACTAATTTTTTGTGTTAATTTTTTTATCCTACTACATTACTAAAAGTGTTTATGAGATGAAGAAATTCCTTGGTATAATATATATATATATATATATATATATATATATATATATATATATATTATCAGCAAATAGTGAGAGTTTGACTTCTTTTCTGATTTGTATCTCTTTGATCTCAATTTATTGTCTTATTGCTCTTGCTAGGACCTCAAGAACTATATTGAATAGATATGGAGAGAGGGGACAACCTTATCTTGTTCCTGATTTCATTGAGATCACTGTGAGTTTCTCTCCATTTAGTTTGATGTTGGCTGTTAACTTGCTCTATATTGCCCTTTTTATTATTAGATATATTCCTTGTATCCCTTCTCTCTTCAAGACTTTTATCATGAAGGGATGCTGTGTTTTGTCAACGGCTTTTTCAGCATCTAATAGATAATCATGTGTTTTCTATTTTTTCAGTTTGTTTATATCTTGGATTACATTTACAGATTTTCATATGTTGAAACATCTTACTTGATATATATTGTTTAAATCTGTTTTTGTTATGGAATATCTTGTTTGCTCCATCGATGGTAAAAGAAAGCTTTGTGGGGTATAGTAGACACTGCTATACCTCATTGCTTGCATCCATTGTCTCTTAGTGTCTGCCACACATATATCCAAGATCTTCTGGCTTTCATGGTTTTCATTGAGAAGTCAAGTGTAATTTTGATAGGTTTACCTTTATATACTACTTGACCTTTTTCCTTTGCAGCTCTTAATATTCTTCCTTTATTTTGTATGTTTTGTGTTTTGATATTATATGGCAAGGGTAGGTTTGTTTGTTTGTTTTTGATCCAGTCTATTTGGTGTTCTGTAAGTTTCTTGTACCTTCATAGGAATATACTACTTTAGGTTGGGAAAGTTTTCTTCTATAATTTTGTTGAATATATTTTCTAGGCCTTTGAGCTGGAATTCTTCTCCTTCTTATACCCTATTATTCTTAGATTTGGTCTCTTCATGCTGTCCCAGATTTTCTGGATGTTTTGTGTTAAGAATTTGCTGTTTTCTTTGATCAATGAGTCTATTTCCTCTATAGTATCTTCAGCACCTGATATTCTTTCTTCTACCTCTTGTATTCTGTTGGTTATACCTGTCTTTGTAGTTCCTGTTTGTTTACCCAGATTTTCCATGTCTAGCCATCCCTCTGTTTGTGTTTTCTTTATTACCCATTTTTTGTTCTTCAAGTCTTGTACTGTTTTCTTTGCCTGTTTGATTGCTTTTTCTTGGTTTTCTTGGGTATCTTTGAGTGATTTATTAATTTCTTCTGTTTGTTTGTCTTCCCTTCCATTTCTTTAAGGAAGTTTTTCACTTCCTGTTTAAGGGTCTCCATCATTTTCATAAGATTTCATTTAAAGTCGATTTCGTTGACTTCTACTGGGTTGAAAGATGTTTAATTCTTTCTGTTGCATGTTTACTGGATTCTGGTGTTACCATGTTGATTTTCAGGATGTTGGAGGAATTCTTGCATTGGCACCTGCCCATCTCTTCCTTTAAATGAGGCCAGCAGAGTCTTAGCATATTGGTCCAATCTTTGCTGTGGCTGACTGTATACTTGGGAGTTGTTTTTTTTTTTTTTTTGTCTGCTCTCTCTCATGTCCCCATAGCATGGAGCAGGCTCTCACTCAGATCCCCTCCACTCTGAAGTAGGCTGTGCTGGGGGACCCAAGGACCTCTCAGATTAAAAGGAGTGCTTTGTTTCAGGGTGGAATGAGGTAAAGAAAGCCAACCCTGTGGAATACACCACACTGGATGGCCAGAAAAGCTTAGGGAATTGGAAGGGGACTGGACTAAGTTGCCTGGGACCATCTGGCCACATGACCAATCCTTACCTCTCCAGATCCTCTCAGCCTCCTTTCTGTCTTGCTTAAGACAAGATATCTTATTATTCAGTATTACATTTTGCAAGGTAGCTGGCTAACAAACTTCCAGAATATACTCATATCTCCCATCTCCCTTTAATGTGTGTGTGTGGAAAGGAGCAGCTAAGTTTACAGATGTACACAGTGGCATCCTGCTTTATGTTTCATTGGGGGATTTGAACTCAGTTATTCATGCCTTCTTAACCACTGATTTATCTTTTCAGCCCTGTAACTATTTTTAAATTCTCTACAAGTGTCACTTTATTTTGCTGGTTTGTTTACACTTATTTGTATCTTGTTATTTTAATATATTCACCCAACAGTCATATTTGTTGCATTATGAAAGAAAAATGCGATCTGATACTGAGAACATGCACTACACTGGAACAATCTTTATTGAGTTCATTAAGTACTAAATCATCCGACAAGTTGTGATTTATGTAATTTGTATTCTTTAGAGTTTCTTGGTTAATACTGTAATAGTTTTTTTTTTGCAATATTGGAAGTACAGAGTGTTTTTTCCCTTCTATTTAGAATGTAAAAATAATATTGTAGTCTCCCAAAATTTATTTTCCAGTTTCAACAGGTTTGGATTCACATAACAAAGTATGCACCTGCACCTATCATGAATCACAAGACTCAAAGATCAGCAGAGTTCTTTCAGTGCAGGCAGCCCTGCACAACTGCTCAGTACTATGCACTGGTAATGATTTTATTTAAAACCATTTGTAATAATACTGAGAAACGCTTGGGAACATAATTAATGAAAGCAAAATAACATATTCCATAAAATAAGTCGTATTGTGAAGCTTTCAGAGAATATGTGGAAGAAAAAGATTCTGATATAATATTAAATAAACCATGAAGAACATAAAATTTCATGGTGGCAATGAACTGAATTTTATTTGAAATTGTTAAATAAGTGAATATTAAATTCACAAACTCTCTCTGAGAGAGGTTCCACAGGTGTCTTTTCTCAAGCCTATATTATTATGATTAAAAATAAAAAATGTAATTAGATTTTTTTATCATCAAATTGAAAGATTTTCAAAACAAATGAATAATTGTTTAAATAAATAAAATGATGATTACAATGCTGAAAAGATGTCTTTATGTGTATTATTTGACTTATATGTAATTAAAGTAAAATTGTACAAGTACATCTTAGATACTAAAATATTGGTAACATTTAATTTGCAATGAACTGGTAATTATACATAAAGTAATACCATAAGAGCAAAGTATCCATATAGACAAATAAATAAATATTAGATAATTTAAAAAGAAGTAAAGTAGAAAATTATATGGAAGAAAATAACTGTTACTATTAAAACAAACTCTAGCTAAAATAAAACCAGTTCAACTACTGTAATAAAAAATTAAATAAAACACTGACAGTTGAAAAGACCATGTTCCACCATTAGAGTGGCTTTAGAAAAGAAATCAGCAACAGATGTATTGTTTGACTTAAGGGGAAGAGGACATGCACTACTGCCACATTCCCTGGGCGGTGCCCTGGCATGGTTCCTAGCTATTTGGAGACTTTTACAGCTTCCAGTTTGTGCTGTCTGCCCATAAGTTCTGGGTTTCTTGTTCTATGTATGGAATTTACTTGATTGCTTTTACTTTGTCAAGTAAAGCATATTTCTCAGTATTTAACCAATACCAAGGCGGGAAACTAAAGTGGCTCAGGACCATTTCTGTTGCCATGGTTGCATTGCTACTAGTTGTGACTCTGCAACCATGACATCTGCTGGACAATAAATATTATTATACGTAAAACAATTTGCTGGATCTCACAACAGGTAATTAATAAATCAATATGACAGACTACATTAATATTGAAACTTTTAATAATTTTTTGCAAATACTATTAATTGTATTCTACAAAGTTTATATGGTTATGGTGATACTTCAATTTACTGGATATTAGGACTCAATTTTTTTCTTCATTTTATATCATTAACAAAGAATGTGGCACTTTTAAGAATGATACAGTCTTTACAGACTAATAATGAACAGCTAGCTGACAGGATTAATATCATAAAATATAGTTATGTGAAAAAATTAATACTATTAAAACGGTTACATTAATTTCACAGACAAAATTAAATCCATATCTAAGGGTTTTGATAAATTAACTGAAAGAATTCATACTTGAATTTGACAATCACTAGTTGTTAAAAAATTTGATAGGTTAGCAGATAGAGCATCTTTCCAGGATGACAATCTGCACACTATCCAAGTCGTGTCCAAGGATGAGGTGTTATCCTTAAAGAAGAAATTTCAGCCCTTGGAATCTCATGTGCAGAATGAAGACAAGAGGATTGGTTCCTCAATGAAATTAATACGAAAATATACAGGCCAAGTGATTCGGGCTTTACAAAAGACAATATTAAAAAGATTTGAAATGATTGAGGAAATTATTGGAGCTGATGAACAGGGAAAGAAGGCACAAGGACAGGATTCAACATCTCCAGTAGCTGTCAGAGATGACTTACCCAGGGTTTTAGCTTCCTACTCTGTAATTTACTCTGACAAAGCATCAAGTTCTAAAGACCCCAAAGGATCCAAAGATGTATACCTAAAAGAATGGATGATCTAAAAGAAATTAAGCAAGCTGTTGTAATTTATGTCTTGCATTCCACATTTCATAGGGACATGATAAAGACTTGGTCTTCTAGTATCAAGGCAACAACACATGACTGGATTCAGTTAGTTTCAGCAGTACTGGATGATGGACCCCAATTGATGTTTAAATGTTATTTCAGGGAGGAGGCAAAAATTTTGGAACAACAGGGAAAAGCAAAGGACTTGATACATCCCAAGTTCAAATTCTTGGTGAGGGCACTTATGCTTTATACTTTCTTTACAATGAACAAATCTTGTTCTTATGCCACAAAGCAGCCTTAAATGTTTGGGACAGGATGCAAGAACTAGAAAAATAAATTTAATCATATACCAGGATTAAACAGGGCCAGAAATAGAACTAGAAAAATGAATTTAATCCATATACCAGAATTAACCGAGGCCTTTAGTGACTTTTTGCAAAGATTAACTAAGGCTGTATAAATAGGAGTAACCAACCCAAATGCTGGATGAGTACTTACTGAATCTCTGGCTTTTGAAAATGGCAACTTAGAATACAAATAGATACTTGGGCCTTTAAAGGTTAAGTCAACACCAATGGATGAATGGATCTTGCATTCAATTAACATTGAGACATTTGACTACAATATTGAATCTTGGGTAGGAGAAGCAATTCCCAAAGGAACAAGGAGACATCAAAATGCCAAATGCTTTAATTGTGGTAGAGTAGGACATCTGAAAAGGTATTATAGACAAAAAAAAATTCCTGGGAATAATATATCTTCTGGGAATGGCAAAAATAAAAGGACTCAACCTTCAGGTGTGGCAAAGGCTGATATTGGACCAATGAATTCAAATTAATAAAAAACAGACCAGGCAACCCGATAACACTGGGAAACTCCTGGAGAGGTCTTTAGCAGGTTCCCAAAGCAAAAGTGTCCCAGTCATTGCCAGTCACTGTGAGGGACATGTCTCACCATGAAAATTAAAAAAAAAAAAAATAGAGCCTTCTGTAAAAGGCCATGCTGTTCTAGATGATGACATAAAATGTAGGATAAGTCAAAAATTCCAATAAGAAATAGGAAAAATATATTCTGTAAGACTTCCATAAATGATCAAAGACCAAAGCTAAGAGTGCATATAAATGGTACTGTAATTGTAGGTTTGATAGACACAGGTGAAAATGTGAGTATCATTACTCCAGAATCTTGGAATCAAAATTGGCTTCTTCAAGAGGCAGATGTTCAGTTACTAGGAATTTGAACCATAACTCAAGTTAAACAAAGCACAAGATGTGTTGACTGCAGTGGGAAGAATGTAAGAGGGAAATTGAGGCCATATATGACTAATATTGCAGTAAATTTATGAAATCATGACCTGCTGCGTCAATGGATACCCAGATTAATACTCCTGTGGTGTAAGAGGTCCTTTTGTATTTGTGTTGCTTTCATTGGTTAAATAAAGAAACTGCCTTGGCCTTTTGATAGGGCAGTGTTTAGATAGGCAGGAAGACAGAACTGAAAGCTGGGAGGAGGAAGGCAGAGGGAAGAACCACCTTGGAGTTACCAGAGTCAGACATGCTAAATCTTTCCCAGTAGATCACAGCCTAATGTTGAACACAGATTATTAGAAATGGGTTAAATCAAGATATGACAGTTAGCCAAGAGGAGGCTAAAAATAATTGGCCAGGCAGTATTTAAGTGAATACAATTTTTGTGTTGTTATTTTGGGGTATAAGTTAGCCGGGTGGCAGGACACAGCCCACTACTCCTCTTACAACACTCCTGCAGTCCCAGAAACTCATAATTCTGGGAAGGATATTATAAAGTACTATACACAAAGGTCACCAGCCATTCAGGCTGTACAAGAACATAACGAAATTAGCAAATATTTAGAGGTACCAACAGCCCTGCCTTTAATATGTTTAACTGAAAAACCAACATGGGTTAAGCAGTGGCCTCTAGCTGAGAAAAGTTGCAGGGTTTAGAACAGCTGGTACAAGAGCAAGTAGATGCTCACCATATTGAAGAAACAACCAGCCCTTGGAATTCTCCTGCATTTGTCGTTAAAAAGAAATATGGTAAATGGAAAATAGTGGCAGATTTAAGAGCTGTCAATAAGGTAATTCAACCTAAGGGCCCTCTACAATCTGGAATTCTCCTACCTTCTCTATTACCAAAAGGACTGCCTCTTATAGTTATTGATTTGAAAGATTATTTCTTCACTATACCTTTACAAGAAAAGGATAGGGAATAATTACCTTCCCAGAGTCTACTTATAATAATTCTCAGCCTACTTGAAGATATCAATGGACTATTCTCTCACAAGAAATGCTCAATAGACCCACTCTGTGCCAATACATTGTAAGTCAGTCATTGTAAATAATATGTAAGTAATTTCCTAAGTCTAGAATTTACCATTACATGGATGAAATTTTGCTACCTAATTCAAACATAGATACTTTAGAAAGAATGTTTGAAGAAGTAAAGTTTTACCAAAATGGGGATTACAAATTGCTCCTCAAAAAATACAGAAAGGAGATTCTGTCAATTACCTAGGTTATAACAAAGGTTTGCAGAAAATTAGAACACAAAAGGCACAAATTAGAAGAGACCAGTTGTGGAATCCTTATGACTTTCAACTGTCTATCTACGACTGGCTGTTCAGATAACTCCTGATCTAATAATTCTTTTAGACAAAACCTTAGATGGTAATAAAAACTTGAATAGTCCCAGAGAATTCACAGCTGAAGCAGAAAATGAATTGACAATTGTTGAGGAAAAATTACAGGAGGCACGTGTGTATAGGGTGAATCCAAATCCTAGTTTTATTCTAATCATATTGCCTTCCAGAATTTCTCCCATGGGAATTTTAATGCAGAGGGATGACATTATCTTATGGTTCTTTTAACCACATAAAGCAAGTAAAAAAATTAAAAACTTATGTGGAAAAGGTCTCTGAAATAATTATAAAAGGTAAATCGAGACTTTGTCAATTAACAGGTTTATACCCAGCAGAGATTATAGTGACTTTTATTACTGATGAAATAAAAAAGTTATGGGAAGACAATAAACCATGGCAAATAGCTTGTGCTAATTTGGGGGAAGAAATTAATAGCAATGATCCCAAAAGCGATAGATTGAACCTTATAAAGTGAACTTCTTGGGTTTTCTATGAAGTGTATGTGATACTCCAATAAGTGGTTATTTTATGACACCAACAGGCAAAAAAAAAACTAAAATGAGTTATGATGTTAGACATATTTCTATTATGACAAAATTTTATTTTGTCTAATAACTGACAGTAATCACCTGAAAGCATCAACAGTCAGGAGGAATTTTTGCCAGCTGGTCCTCTGTCTGTATGTATGGGACTGTTTCTTGTTTCTTTGCCAGTTACTGATGTTGGTGCAAGTGTTTAGTGTTGTGAAACTGACTAGCACTTTCCTTCCATAATGGTACAGAGAAGATTGGTGTTTATGGAGGTTCTTCCTACACTAATGCTTTCCATGGAAGTTACCACAAGCCTTGATAATATATTGAATGGATCCCCAGTCTAAATACCTTATAGCTGTATCCAGAAGCCAAATGCTGAATGATGCTTGAAGAACTTATCATACAACCTTAAACAACATGGGAAGATCTATTTTTGCAAAATTAAAAATCTGTATGTAGTATCAATGAATAGACTCCAAGAGTCCTTTTACTTAGTATTTTACTAGGAATCAAAGTTCACTGAACTTTTAAGCAAACATGTCTGCAGGAAATGTAGGGTGTGCTGTTGGGCCTTCCAAGAAAGAAAATGTTCTGAAAGCATGATGTGGAACAAGAGTTAGCAACACACCAACAAATGTTGGCTGTGGATTCCAATATGGATGAGTATAATCTAGACCAGGATACCCAGCCTGTTTCACACTCTGAGGGTTCAGCTCACCAAGGAATTGGCTTTTCCCATAATTGTCACATTTTCATCTATCAGCCACTACTGAGAGCCATATCTCTAAACTGCAACACACATCTACCTTAGTGTTTGCTGTCATGATATTCATTGCTGCATCTCATGATTAAACCTTAGTCCCAATACTACATTTTTAATTCATCTCAGGGTTTCTGTGGGTGTTAGTTTTCTGTCTAAAACCTCTTGTACCTTTAAGACAAAATGCAAATCTCATACTATGGTCCACAAACAGCTGAAAATTTTAATTCCTGCTTATATTTCTGATGTGGGAGTGTCATATATCAATCTGTTGATTTCATTGGTTGAGCAATAAAGAAACTGCTTGGCCCTGTGGGTGGAATAGACAGAACAAAATGCTGGGAGGAAGAGGAAGTGAGGTCAGACTCCACAGCTCTTCTCTCGGGAGCAGATGCCTAAGAGAGACGCCATGCCCCGCTCCTGGGCAGACACACGCCATGAAGCTCCGACCCAGGATGGATTAGGCTAGAATCTTCCCGGCAAGACTGGTTCTCACAGATTATTAGAGAGGGGTTGATCGGGATGTGAGAATTAGCCTGTAAGTGCTAGAGCTAAAGGGCCAAGCAGTGTTTAAAAGAATACAGTGTCCGTGTAATTATTTTGGGTAAAGCTAGCCGTGGGGGTGGCCGGGTGCCGGGGATGCAGCCCCGCCACTCTTATTACTACAAATGGCACCCACATGGACAACTGCTTCCACATAAAGCCTGAGACAGCTTGGGAAGTAATTCTAGAACAAAATGAAAGCATTGTGCCTGGTTTCTTGGTAGCAGCAATTTCTCGGTTCTGCTCTGCTTGCTAGAGGCAAGCAAGCACTATCATCTAAGAGAGGCTTCCTGACTCAGCTTTAGCTGCAAAGCTTGCAGCTCTTTTAAGAGGTCCTGCCACGAAACACTTAAACAGTGTTGACGAAAAGCTGAACGCATGCTTTTCGGTTTTCAGCCATAGCAGGAAAAAAGCTGTGCCGTTTAAAAATGCTGGCTTTCTGGGCCATCCTGCCAGGGCAAACTGACTGTTTGAGGCAGGAGGGCCGACTACTGAGAGAGGACTTGAGTGTTGTCTGTTGGACCTCGCTGGCTGGCAGGGACCTTGAAACGCCATAGAGTTGTGGCTATAAACATGGCTGCAGCCTGTATATCCGCCATGAGGCTGGAAAGCTAAGGAATGGACTGCATCTAGCTGGCAAAACCACGGCTTTAATCCTACTGATATTGCTTGGTAAATTAAAGGCTCTTGTAGTCAGAAAAAGAGAGATATACAGTAAAGAGAGATTCAAAGACAAAGAAAATTTCTAAATGGTTTACTGTGTGTTAAAAATATGTGCAAGCTAAAAGTTGAAGTTCTTAAAGTAAGAAAAAAAAGGAAGAGAGTTGTTGTGTGTGGTAGTACACACCTTTAATCCCAACACTTGGAAGGCAAAGGGAGATTGACCTCTGTGACTTCAAGGTGTGGTAGCACATGCCTTTAATCCCAGTGCCTAGAAGGCAGAGACAAACAGATCTCTGTGAGTTCAAGGTGTAGTAGTGTACACCTTTAATCCCGAATGCCTGGGAGGCAGAGACAGGCGGATCTCTGAGAGTTCAAAGACAGCCTGGTCTACAGAGTTACTTCAGGTCAAAAAGCAAAGAGTTAAAAGTAAAAATAAACAAAATAGAGGTTAAAATAAAACGAACAAAAATGGAAAATACACAGAGAATCTTGATACTGTATGCTATTATGCTCTCTTTGAATTGTTTGAATGCTGAGGAAGGAGCAAAAGCTGCTAAAAGATATTTATTTATAAATGCTGCTGAGCTAATCCAACATAGATATTTTGATACCTTGACTTTGAAATTTGGATCTAAGGACATGATGCTTTGGAAAGGAGTTTCTTATTTTGTTTTCACAGAGGACGAGACGCTGTTCATTTCTTCTATTCTGATTTGGTATGATGGACCACGTCCTCCTGAAGGGTTGGTGTGAACACCTTCAGAAAATTGCTTTGCTCAACTGCCAACTGAGATGAAGCTAGCACACAGGTTATACCATGAAAGACATAATTAATGACGCCCCCATTCAGCAGGAAGCAGTTTAGAGAGAAAAAACTGTGCCCATGTTCCCAAATATGGTTTATGAACGTTCTTTAACATTTAAAGGTGGATATGATATAGGTGTGAATAATTTGCATTAGTATAGATTTTGCTTTATTGATAGAGATTTACGGTCAATTTTGTTATATGTATATGTATTTCTGATATTGATTAAGGTATTGTGATTGTGTAGTTCATTATTAAAATGTAATGTACAATTAGGAAATATAGGTTGTTGATGGATAATCATAAATTATAGTCAAGTTTGTAGTCATGTTAGTTAATATTTTCTAGATGTGCGTAGATATATTTTAGATAGGCATTCTTCATATTTTTCAAAGATTATAGAATATGGCATTTTAAATGTTTTAATAACTTAGGACATTTCATGACAATGAGACACTCTGCTCCTGGCAGCACCAATCTACTTCAAGAGGAAGATGGGCATCGAAGAGGCACCTTATGGAGTTTGATAGCCATTTGGGCAAGAAACTGCTCTTGCCTGGACTATTGCATAAACTGGACACAGAGAACCCGCAGAGAGAGGACTACTAAACTTGCCTAAAGGTGAGATGATCTTTTGGGGTTCCTGATTCATGAAGGAGTCTGCAAGATATTCTGCAGGACACAACAGATAGTGACTGAACAGACTTTGAATTTTCCTGCTTCATGGAAATATCTGCTGGATACTATGGGCCTGAAGGCTGAAGATGGATGCCCCAACGGTACAAAAGAACTTTGGGTGACTGTACAGGCAGAGAGATGTCTCTGTCATTTCTAGAATTTTGGACTTCTTGTTTACTTAGGTAATATTATATCTTTCTGGAGTCTTTGATGGAGTTAAGAATAGTTAGTTATAGTTATAGTTTTCCTTAGTTATGATAAAGATTATTATAACTTTTACTTGATAACTGCTTTGTTATATGTAATTTTGCTATGTTAAAGTTAAAGCCTTCTTTTTTTTGTTTAAACAGAAAAAGGGGAAGTGATGTGGGAGTGTCATATATCAATCTGTTGATTTCATTGGTTAAGCAATAAAGAAACTGCTTGGCCCTGTGGGTGGAGTAAACAGAACAAAATGCTGGGAGGAAGAGGAAGTGAGGTCAGACTCCACAGCTCTTCTCTCGGGAGCAGATGCCTGAGAGAGACGCCATGCCCCGCTCCTGGGCAGACACACGCCATGAAGCTCCGACCCAGGATGGTCTAGGCTAGAATCTTCCCGGCAAGACTGGTTCTCACAGATTATTAGAGAGGGGTTGATCGGGATGTGAGAATTAGCCTGTAAGTGCTAGAGCTAAAGGGCCAAGCAGTGTTTAAAAGAATACAGTGTCCATGTAATTATTTTGGGTAAAGCTAGCCGTGGGGGTGGCCGGGTGCCGGGGACGCAGCCCCGCCACTCTTATTACTACATATTTCTATCTCATTGTTTATCCCCTCTCCACAGTTCTGCCTGATGTGACCTCAGCATTCTTTCTGTGCCCCATGTTTGTCATGTTCTTTCCATCCTGAAGATCTTTACAGACTCCTCCCTCCAGGAAGTAGCTCCTGGTCTTCTTTGATAAATTTTTCTCGTCAGTTGAAATAGCAGATCCTTAGAAAGAAATAAAAAAAAAAGAGAAAAAAAATGTATGGATCAATTTAAGATGTCCTTATAAGAACCAGGGAAATGTCAAATACCAAAAGATAATCAGATGGGAAAGTGACAGTGGTCTGCATTATAAATAACAGCAGTGAGGAGCAGAGAATCCCTCCAGTCACAATGGTGACAGGCTTTGCCGTCTTCAAACATGGGTTAGTACTTTTGGTTTTATGGTACAACTTAGGAGACAGAGCCCACTTGGATTATTGCTTCAAATGCAGGGAGAGAATGCTATGTCCTTAAGTGCGAGTGATGGACATTCTGTAAAATCAGTGTTGAAAGCAATGCTAGTTTCTATGCAAAGTTAAAATTTAAAACTGGGTTTTCAACTTTAGATTCTAGAATCCATATATTTCATTTTTTTTTTGGATGCAACAATCACCAAACTGACTGGTCAACCTCTGTTTAGAATGTAAGGCCACTGGTTAATTGTGAATTACATAAACATTCATTGATTTTGTTCCCCCAATGTTCATTCGATATATTGACTACCTGGAAGTGTTTTTTTCTCCAGTCTGCTCCCTTCTCCCCTGTCATGGTAATCTGTGCTGAGACATTCTCTCTACTAAAATTAGGCAATATTTTCTATTCCTTACTTATTTCTTGAAATCTTTCAGCAGTTACCATACAAGTGCAGTAATATCTTTTCTGAGTGTGCGAGACTAAATTTTTAAAGCTGTGCATTGGTTATTTCTATGTTTCAGCACTGGTGGATTTTATTGTAACAAGAGGATTCAGGTAATATTTTCAGCTCATCTAAAAACACCAGACTTTCATCTTTCTTTCAAATCAACCCTTTGAGTTTGTAGTAGTTGTATCAAAACATGTACTGCACCATCTTTTGATGAAATTCTTGCCCCATGGCCATCTTCTTCATCAATGAAACACATCACCTCATTGTTGTAAGTTTTTTTAAATACGATGGACACCTTTGACTCTCTCAAGCATAGACTAGCATTGCCTCATCATCTCATCACTTGCATTTTGTGGTTGTTTTTAGATGAGACCAGCTGCCTTCTGATCCCTAAAATGTCAGAGTGAGAAAAAAAGTCATTTTATACAAGAATGAAAAAGTTAGATATTCTAGGAGTCAAAACTCCCTCAGAAATCTTTTTTAAAAATCTGCAGAAGTGTTTCTTCACTAAATGTACAAAGGTGACTACTGTCACTACCAGTGGCAGTTAGAGATGCTGTGATAGGCAATGTCTGGCAAACAGTCACAACCCAAATAGGTATTTCCCAGTTTGTACTTATAGGGACATCAGTATCTCTTGGTCTTGAAGAGAAAAACAAATATAATAAACAACCAGCAAACTAACACAAAAAATTTTTCTCTGCCTTCAGCAATGACTGCATCTAGAATCTCTTCATATAGCATTTTTCTCAGTTCTACAGTAAAAATCAAGCGAGAAGAGCTATTAATACCTTGTTTAACAAAAGAGCTCTTACCTGTGGCTTCATATTAATATACTACCTTGCTTACCATGAAAATTGTATCCAACAGAAAGGCATGCATATGTGAATACCAACTCTTCATCATACCAACAATTAGGTAAGCAGGAATCCTGGAAGACATTGAAAGAATGATAGATGATTTCAACTTAGCACACCTAACAGTCCATAAGCCTGTAGGAATTGGTTAGAGTTGTAACACTGTTAAAAAATAATTTCTTTTTAAAAATTGATTCCAAAATAACATAAAATTTCAAGCATAATTATTTGAAATAATTTAAAATCCCTTTTATGGTTGCTTGGATTACCTTTGGATAGTTGTGCTTAGTCATTTTGCTTCTGTGTGTGTGTGTGTGTGTGTGTGTGTGTGTGTGTGTGAGTGTGTGTGTGTGTGTGTGTGTGTGTGTGTGTGTGTGTGTGTATGAAGCATAGGTGAGGTGACCAGACTAAGAGAATTCTGGCAAGTGCAAAGTCAGAGTGTCGGTCACCAGAAAGACACAGAGGAAGCAAGATGAGAATGTCTTAATGAGAAAAGGTACCAAGCCATGTGGCTAAACATAAACAAGAATTATGGGTCAATTTGAGTTGTAAAAGCTAGTTAATAATACCCCTGAGCTAATCGGCCAAACAGTTTATAATTAATATAAGCCTCTGTGTGTTTCATGGGACTGAACAGCTGAAGGATCAGGTGGAACAAAACTTCCATCTACAGTAAAATAATGATTTCTTTTTATTTATTTTTTATTTTTTTTATTTTTTTTATTTTTTTGAAAAACTGATTTTCAAATAACATAAAGTTTCAAATCATAATTATTTGAAATAATTTTCAATCCCCTTTATGGTTGCTTTAATTACATTTGGATAGCTGTGCTCAGTCATTGTGTTTGTGCATGTATTTGTACAAATGCACAATTGGATATCCAGGTGCATGGGTGTGGAGGGACAAGAGGACAAATTCAGCTGTTGTTTGTTAAGTATGATTTGACTTGTCTACTAAGACAGGCTCTCATGTTCTAGAACTCCACAAAGAGGTGAAGCTGTTTAGCTAGGAATCCTCAGGAATCTTCTGTCTCTCCCTCTCAGGATTCAGATCACAAACATTAATGATCATACTCAACTTCTTTCTGTGGGATATAAGTATTGAGTTTAAGTCTTTATGCTTTCACAGTGCATACTTAATCTAAGGAGCCACCTTCCCAACTATTTATTATATACTGCTTAATAACCAATAAGGCTCCCAAGGACACATTCCTATTTTGACACTAAAGAGACTAATAAAAAATCTTATGTGTAAACATCTACCTGAAAATTATTAAATAATTAAAGGTACTTGAGTGTTCAATACACACATACACATATATTTCTCTCAAGTCTCCTTTCAAACTGTAAATTGCTTCATCAATAATGAAATTCAGAGAAGAAATACATATAGCTTTTAAAAGAGAGTAAATATTGGTCCCTTAGATAAAAATAAGAAACATTTAATTTCCTAAGAGTATAAGTCTAATAACTCTTGGCCTAGTGATGATGTAACATTGTATGATGACACAACAATCATAGATATTCAATAAATGTTACCCTCCATTAAAAATATATACTAATAGTTTTATTATAAATTTTATGTGGCTGCAAATTAAGAAAAGAAATAGCCACCATATTACTGGTATATATATTCAAAAGCAATCAATGATTCTTTATAAATATGGTATTGCATGGACACTGATAGTGACTAGCATGTGTTCAAATAGCCTGATCGTCAATGACCTTTTTTGGGAACCAATTTACATCTTCCCAAAACTATTATTTTTCTGACCACTTTGAGAACTCTTAAAATTCTTTTCCTGGTAGTTTATGAATCATTCTTTGATGAAGAGAGAATTTTATATCATAATTTTACTTTAAAACAATCTTTTCTCATTATACATGCCAATCAGTTTCTGCTCCCTTCCATCCTCCTGCTACCCCCACTTTTCCCCCACCCCAAACTTCATCCATTCCTCGGAAGGTAAAGCTTCTCATGGGGAGTCAAGTCTGGCATTTTATTTTGAGGCCTGACAAAGGCCATCCCTCCTATTTCTAGGATGAGCAAGGTATCCCTCCAAATAGAATAGGCTCCAAAAATGTCAGTTCAATCACTAGCAGTAAGTCCTGGTCCCACTGCAGGTGACTCCACAGACTACCCCAGTCATGCAACTGGTACCCACATTCAGAGGGCCTTGTTATGTCCTATTCAGGTTACCCAACTACCAATCTGGACTCAGAGAGCTTCCACTAACTCAAGTTCTGTGATATCCCCAGCATGGTCTTGATCCTTTTGCTTATACTATTGTTCCTCCCTCACTTCCACTGTACTCTCAGAGTTCAGCCCAGCGCTGAGCTGTGTATCTCTGCCTTTGCTTCCATCAGTTGTTGGATGAACAATGACAATTAAGGTAGTCATCAATCAGACTATAGGTCAGAACAGGTACCCTCCCCACTATTGCTAGGAATCTTAACTGGGGTCATCCTTGTGGATTCCTGGGAATTTGCCTACTGCCAGGTTTCCTGCTAGTCTAATAATGACTCTCTCAATCAAGAAATCTCTTTCCTTCCTCTTCCTCTCTGTCCTTCCCCAATCTTGGTCATCACATTTCTTCATGTTCTCCTACCCCCTCTCCTTCTTCCACCCCCACCAGTTCCTCCCTCTTATCCTCCCTATGGTTGCAATTTTCTCAGGAGACTTTGTATATTTCCCCTTCTCAGGATTTATGTGTTTTCCTTAGGTTTCTCATTGTTAACTAGCTCTCTGGGGTCCTGGATTATAGGCTCATTATCCTTTGCTGTACATGTAATACCCACTTATGTGTGAGTACATAATGTGTTTACATTTCTGGGTCTTGGTTACCTCACTCAGGAATTTTTCTTAGTTCAATCCATTTGATTTTAAATTTTAAGATATCATTGGTTTTTACACCTGTATTTGTAGTAATATGGGTGACGGGGCTGCGTTCCCAGCACCCTGGCTGCCTGGCTAGCTTATGCCCGAAATAACAACATACAAACTGTATTCATTTAATCACTGCTTGGCCCATTTCTATCTAGCCTCTTCTAGGCTAATTCTCACATATTAATTTAGCCCATTTCTAATCATCTGTGTAGCGCCCCTAGGTGCGCTTACCAGGAAGATTCTAGCCTATGTCCATCCTGGGTCGGAGCTTCATCAAGTGCGTCTGCCTGGGACCTGGGAGCATGGCGTCTCTCTGAGGCGTCTGCTCGCGAGAGGAGAGCTGTGGAGTCTGAGCTCACTTCCTCTTCCTCCCAGCATTCTGTTCTGTTTACTCCTCCCACCTATCTTCTAACCAATGAGGGCCAAGCAGTTTCTTTTTATTTAACCAATGACCTTCCTCCATCATGTATTGTACTCCATTATATAAATGTACCACATTTTCTTTATCAATTTTTCAGTGGAAAGACATCTAGGCTATTTCTATATTCTGGATATTACAAATAATGCTGAGATAAACACAGTTGACCAAATGTTTTTGTAGTATGAGTATGCATCCTTTGGGTATATGCCTAAGAGTGGTATTCCTGGGTGTTGAGGTTAATTGGGTCCCAATTTTCTGAGAAATCACCATACTGATTTTCAAAGTAGCTGTATTCATTTGCATTTCCACCAGCAAAGAAAGTATGTTCCCTTTACTCCATACCCTCTCTGTAATAGGCTATCATTGGTATTTTTGATCTTAGGCTTTCTGATTGGGTAAGATGGTATCTCATATTGAAAGACCCTACAGACCCCCTCCTCAAAACCCACAGCTAGCATACTCCCGGGGGAACGTCCTGTTTGCTTTAAAAAAATTCTCCGGATCAGCAGCCAGCCTGCTCTCATAAGAACATCCCATGTGCTTGAGAGAGCGGGATTTCTATGAAATAGGAAGACTGCAAGGCAGGATGTCAATAAGATAGGACACCAACAAAGCAGGTTGACTGCAAAACAGGATATGTATAAGATAGGCCAGGCATCCATGCTGAGAGAGGAAACCATTCATGCACCCGCCTCATTCCGAGGACCTTTCAATATTTATTTTGTTTGCATTTTCTTGATGCCTAAGGATGTTGAGCAAAAATCTTAAGGGTTCAGTTGATATTCTTCTGTTGAGAATTCTCTGTTTAGATATGTACCCCATTGTTTAATTGGATTATTTGATATTTTGGTGTCCAGGTCCTTAATTTCTTTATATATTTTGGAGGTCAGTGCTCTATCTAATATGGAGCTGGTGAATATCTTTTTTCATTCATTTGGCTGTGTCCTTTGCCTTACAGAAGCTTCTCATTTTCAGGAGATCCCATTTATTAAATGTTGCTATCAGTGTCTGTGTTACTTATGTTATATTTAGGAAGTGGAATTCTGTGCCCATGAGTTGAAAGCTATACCCCCTTTCTATTCTTTGAGATTCAATGTCACTGGATTTATGTTGAAGCCTTTGACCCACTTGAATTTGAGTTTTGTGTATGAGAATAGATATGCATCTATTTGCATTCTTCTACATGTTGACATTCAGTTTTCCAGCACCATTTGTTGAAGATGCTTTCTTGTTTAATTTGCATAATTTGAAATTACTTGCAAAAACAAGGTATTCATTGGGGGTGTGGATCAATATCAGTGTCTTTGATTCAATTCCATTTCAATTTCCTGTTTTGATGCTAATACTAAGGTGTGTTTATTACTGTAGCTCTATAAAAGAGCTTGAAATCAGGGATGGTGATGCCTCAAGGTGGTGCCTTTATTGTACTGGATGATTTTGGCTATTCTGGAATTTTTGGTTTTCCATGCAGAGTTGGTTATTGTTCTTTTTAAATCTGTGAAGAATTGTGTTGGGGTTTTGATGGGGATTGCATTGAGTCTGTAGATTGCTTTTGGTAAGATTATCATTTTTATTATGCTGATCCCAACTAACCAAAACCATGGAAGATCTTTCCATTTTCTAATATCTTTTTCAATTTCTTTTTTCAATAACTTAAAGATTTTATCATTCAGGTCTTTCATTTCTTTGGTCAGCCCATAATATTTCATGTTATTATTAAGGGTGATGTTTTTCTGATTTCTTTCTCAGTCCTTTTATCATTTGTATATAGCAGGGCTTTATATTATCTTTTTTTAATTTATCTTGCTGAAGTTGTTTATCAGATGTAGGAGTTCCATGGTTGAATTTTTGGTGTCACTTATGTATACTATCATATCATCAGCAAATTGTGAAAATTCGACTTCCTTCTTTCCAATTTTTGTCCCATTGATCTCCTTTTGTTATCTTACTGATGTTGCTAGAATGCCGAGTACAATATTGAATAGATATGAAGAGAGTGGACATCCTTTCCTTGTTACTGATTTTAGTGGAATCACTTTGAGTTTCTCTCCACTTAATTTGATGTTGACTGTTGGCTTTCTGTATTTTGCTTTTATTATGTTTGGATACATTCCTTGTATCTCTGATCTCTCATAGACCTTTATCATGAAGGAGTGTTGGATTTTGTCAGAGGATTTTACAACATGCAATGAGATAATCATATTGTTTTTTTTCTTTTAGTTTATTTTTATGGTGGATTACACTGACAGATTTTCATATGTTGAAGCATCCTTGCATTTCTGGAATGAAGTCTGCTTGATCATGGTGGATGGTCTTTTTGATGTGCTCTTGGATATGGTATACCAGCTTTTTATTGTATTTTTGCAGCAATGATCATGAAGGAGTTTAGTTGTATCTTTGTGAGGCTTGAGTACAAGAGTAACTGTAGCACCTTAAAAAGAGTTGGGCAATGTTCCATCTGTTTCTATTGTGTGGAACATACAGGTACCTGTACTTTTTTGAAGTTCTGGTAGAATTCTTGGCTGAAACCATCCCTGGGCTTTTATTGTTATTTTTTTTTTAATTTTTTAAATTTGGATAATCTATCTCTTTTTTTAAAGTTTGGATAATAGTTTTCCTATCTTGTTGATTTTCTCAAAGAGCCAGTTCTTTGTTTTATTGATTCTTTGCATTGTTTTTCTTTGTTTCTCTTTTATTGGTTTTAGGCCTCCATTTGATTATTTCCTGTCATCTACTCCTCCTGATTTATCCTGCTTCTTTTTGTTCTAGAGCTTTCAGGTGTTCTGTTATGTGTAAGATTTCTAAACTTTCTTTATGTAGGTACTTAGTGCTATGGACTTTCCTCTTATAGCTGTTTTTATAGTATCATCCTATATTCTTGGCTATGTTGTGCCTTAATTTTCATTGAATTCTAGAAAGTCTTTAATTTCTTATTTTTATTTCTTCATTGATCCAGGAATGATTAACTTGAGAATTGTTCAGCTTCCATTAGTTTGGATAATGATAGGCTTTCTACTATTACCAATGTTGTTGAATTCTAACTTTAAATCATGGTGAACAGATAAGATATGGGGCTATCTCAATTTTTTGTATCTGCTGAGGTTTACTTTGTTATTAAGTATGTGGTCAATTTTTGAGAAGATTCCATGAGGCGCTGAGTAGAAGATGTATTCATTTGTGTTTGGATTTTATAGATGTCCTTTAAGTTCCTTTTAGTCATGACATCTGTTAAGTCTCTTATTTCTCTGTTAAGTTCCTTCCTGGAAACCTGTTCATTGATGAAAGTGAAGCATTGAAATCTCCTACTATTAGTGTGTGGGATTTATGCTTTAGTGCTGCTTCTTTTACATATGTAACTTCTATTTCATTGGGGCTTAAATGGTCAGTATTGAGACATCACTTTCATTGATTTTTCCTGTGGTGAGTATGAAGTGTCTTTCTCCATTTGGTTTGGTTAACTTTAGTTTAAAATCTATTTTGTTAGATATTTGGATAGCTACACACATGTAGGGATAAGTCCCGCCCCTTAAGGGGCGTGTTCGCCTCGGGCTAATGTCTGCCTATAAATTTGGCGAGCAAGCTCCGAGCTGCTCACTTCTGCTTTCCTGGTCTCCGCGGGAACGGTGGTTCTGTAAGTCTATTTCTACATTAAAGCTATATATATATATATATATATATATATATTTACACTCTGTCTGCATTCGTTTACGCCGCTACATTTTGGCGTCCAACGTCGGGCTATTTTGCCCCCGACTCAAGCGGGTAGCCCGCTAGCTAACACAGCACCCTCCCGGGTGCTGTTTTTCAGTTCGTGACTCCGGCCCCAGTGCCGAGTCCGAGACACACTCGGCGACACAGGCCCATTCTGCCTGCCTTGGCTAAGTTTTGCAGCGGAACCCCACTGCCTGAATTAGCAGAAGCTCAAGTACTTGCGGTTTTGCAACAAAAGCTGCCACAGTGTCAGATTTGGTCTGTTACAAAGTGACTTGGCCGGTTGTGGTGGCGCACGCCGGTAGGATTTGCTGAAGGAGGCAGAGGCAGGAGGATCACAAGTTTGAGGCCGGCCAGGCAGTGGTAGAGCACGCCTTTAATCCCAGCACTTGGGAAGCAGAGGCAGACAGATCTCTGTGAGTTTGAGGCCTGCCAGGCCTTGGTAGTGCACGCCTTCAATCCCAGCACTTGGGAGGCAGAGACAGGCGGATCTCTGTGAGTTCAAGGCCAGCCTGGTCTACAAGAGCTAGTTCTAGGACAGGCTCCAAAAACACAGAGACCACCACTGGCAGGAACCGATCTTTGCAGGTAAAAAAATTTTCTTTTATAAATAAAATGTCTGAACACATTACTGTTCAAGAATTTAATGATTTTTTTAATTGTACCATGTGGGAGATTTTACAAGAGGTGTCTATCACCCCACATATATGGATCCTTCTGGGAGTCGTAGTTTTCATTGGCACCAAATGGTTTGATAATAGAAATATGATAAAGACTTTACGAGACGAATCCAGGATTCTTAAGGTAGAGATTGAACGCTTAAAAACAATTGAGAATGACAACAATCTTCTCAAGAATCAGTTTGAAGTTCTTCAGGCTGATAACAATCTTATCAAGAATCAGTTTGAAGTTCTCCAGGCTGATAACAATCTTCTCAAGAATCAGGTTGAAGTTCTTCAGGCTGATGTTAAGGAGAAATTCATTAGTATGGAAGAGGGAACAGCTGATCTGGACCATAAGATTCAGTCCCTTTCTGTTGGAAAGGAAACATTAACTGAGAGAATCAAAACTGCTGAATGTGACAATCGGATTTTGTCTAAAGCTTATGACAGATTGACGGAAAGATTGTCAATACAAGAAGGCACAGTTTATGCCATAAAAATTATGTCCAAAGATGAGATGTTATCTCTAACGGACAAACTTCATACATTAGAATCCTCAATGAAGGCTTTGGAACATAATTCTGGACAGGAGTTTCAGACATTGCAGAAGGCAATGGTGAACAGAATTGAAAAGATTGAGGAATTTCTAAATTCTGATGAAGAAGAGCAAAGGGTAGAAAGGCAAATTTTAACTACATCTGTGGGTAAGTCTCTCCGGGACAATTTCCACAAAGCTCTACCTACAGCTCTACCTGCCTTTCCAGTAATAACAACAGAGAAGGTGATTGGTTCCAAAAACCCTAGGGTCATCAAGGAGGATACATGGGAGCCTGTGCGTATGAATGATCTCAAGGAAATAAAACAGGCTGTCATGACTTTTGGGATGCAAGCCTCTTTTGTTAAAGAGATGCTAAGATCTTGGGCCACGACAAGCAGAGCAACCCCCTCAGACTGGCTCCAGCTGAGCTCTGCGGTACTCGAGAGTGGACCGCAATTGAAATGGAAATGCTTATTCAGGCAAGAGGCTAGACTCTTAGAACAGCAGGAAAAAGCGAAGGGAATTGACATTTCCCTAGATCAAATTCTAGGTGAAGGGCCCTTTTCCGATCCTCAGGAACAAGCTAATTTGGATGAAAACACACTCTCCATGTGTACTACAGCAGCCTTAAGGGCTTGGGACAGGGTACAAGACCCAGGACAGAGAATGGAATCATTTGTCAGAGTTAAACAGGGTCAGAGAGAACCCTTTAGTGACTTTTTACAAAGATTAACTAAGGCTGTACAAATAGGAATATCTGACCCAGAAGCAAGACGTATAATGATTGAGTCTTTGGCTTATGAAAATGCAAATGTGGAATGCAAAAGGATTTTGGGTCCTTTAAAGCTCAGATCAGCGCCGTTGGAAGAATGGGTCTTGCATACACTCAATGTTGATACATTTGATTATGGCACTGAAGCATGGGTAGAAGAAGCAATTTCCAATGGTAAAAGGAGACACCAGAATACCAAATGTTTTAATTGTGGAAAAATGGGTCATATTAAAAGGAATTGTAAACAACGGGTTTTCAGAAATAATAATAATAATAATAATAATGCATCTTTCAGAAATAATAATAATAATGCATCTTCTAGAAATAACAGAAATAGGAGGACTCAGCCTTCAGGTTTATGTAGAAGATGTGGAAAGGGCAGACATTGGACGAATGAATGCAGGTCTACAAGAGATAGACAAGGCAACCTGATACAGCCGGGAAACGTGAGAGGGGGGGCCTCACAGGCCCCCATGGCAAACATGGTTCAGTCATATCCAGTTTCTGCAGAGAACGTGCCTCATCAGGACAATTAGGAAGCCCCATGCCTACTGTTACAAGCAATAATGATCAGAAAGATAAGTTACGTGTGTTTTGGCAAACTTCTATAAATGATCAAAGACCTAAACTGAGAGTGTGTGTAAATGGCATTTTTATTACTGGCCTGCTGGACACAGGTGCTGATGTAAGTATCATTACCCCAGAATCTTGGCATCCGTATTGGCCTCTTCAGAATGTAAATGTTCAGCTCCTGGGAATTGGAACCCTATCTCGAGTAAGGCAGAGCATGAGATGGGTTGAATGTATAGGGCCAGAGGGACAAATAGGAAAATTAAAGCCATATGTAGCCAATATTGCAATGAATTTATGGGGTCGTGACCTATTACAACAATGGAATACTGAAATTAACATCCCTGCTAAATCTAGAGCCTATATTTCTGAGAATAATATTAAAAGATATTACAAACTGAGAAAACCGGCCATTCGGGCTGTAAAAGAACAAGCAATTGATGTCCCTTCAGAGATACCAACAGCCTTGCCTCTAAAATGGTTGACTGAGAAACCAATATGGACAAAGCAATGGCCTTTAGCTGAGGAAAAGTTACAGGCTTTAGAACAGCTGGTACAAGAACAATTAGATGCTGGACATATAGAAGAATCTACCAGCCCTTGGAATTCTCCTGTATTTGTGGTTAAGAAAAAATCAGGTAAATGGAGAATGGTGACAGATCTCAGGGCCATCAACAAGGTTATTCAACCTATGGGCCCTCTGCAATCTGGAATTCCTTTGCCCTCTTTATTACCAAAAGGATGGCCTCTCATAGTTATTGATTTAAAGGATTGTTTTTTCACTATACCTTTGCAAAAAGAAGATAGAGAAAAATTTGCCTTCACAGTGCCTACTTACAACAATTCTCAACCTTCGAGGAGGTACCACTGGATCGTTCTCCCCCAGGGTATGTTAAATAGCCCCTCCCTGTGCCAATATTTTGTGAACCAACCATTGCAAATAATACGCAAGAAATTTCCCAAATCTATAGTATACCATTACATGGACGACATCTTGTTATCCGATTCAAACATGGATACCTTGAACAGACTGTTTGAAGAAATAAAGATACTTTTACCTAAATGGGGATTGCAAATAGCTCCTGAAAAGATTCAGAAGGGAGATTCTGTTAATTATTTAGGTTATAAAATAGGTTTGCAAAAAATTAAGACACAAAAAGCACAAATTAGGAGAGATCGCCTACGGACTCTTAATGACTTTCAAAGACTGTTAGGAGACATTTCCAGTCTACGACCAGCTATTGGAATAACACCTGATCTAATAATTCATTTGAACAAAACCTTGGATGGTGATAAGGATTTAAACAGTCCCAGAGAATTAACAGCTGAAGCAGAAAAGGAACTGACAATGATTGAGGAAAAATTACAACAGGCACATGTGGACAGGGTGAATCCAGAGCTCGATTGTATTCTCGTCATACTACCATCAAAAATTTCTCCTACAGGAATTTTAATGCAGAGAGATGATATTATTTTGGAATGGATCTTTTTACCACATAAACCAAGTAAGAAACTGAAAACTTATGTGGAAAAAGTCTCTGAGTTAATTATAAAAGGCAAGCTGAGACTTCGTCAACTAGCAGGTATAGACCCAGCAGAAATTATAGTGCCTTTCACTGCTGATGAACTAAAGAAATTATGGGAAGATAATGAACCATGGCAAAGAGCTTGTGCTAATTTTTTGGGAGACATTAATAACAACTATCCAAAAAGCAAGCGGCTTAACTTCATAAAGAGAACTTCTTGGATTCTTCCTCGAATCGTCCGTGATGCTCCAATAACTGGAGCCCGTACATTCTATACTGATGCCAATAAATCAGGGAAGGCAGGTTACAAATCAGAAGACTTGGATAAGGTGGAACAAAGTCCATATACTTCTGTCCAGAAGGCGGAATTATATGCCATTCTTATGGTGCTAAGGGATTTTAAAGAACCTATTAATATAGTTACAGATTCACAATACGCAGAAAGAGTTATTTTACATATTGAAACTGCTGAATTTATACCTGATGATACTGAACTAACCTCATTGTTCATCCAGGTTCAAGATTTGATCAGGAACAGGCTTTGCCCTATGTACATAACACACATCCGATCCCATACGGGTCTGCCAGGTCCTCTAGCACAAGGTAATGCAGAAATTGATCAATTATTGATTGGTAGTGTGCTACAAGCCTCTGAATTTCATAAAAAACATCATGTTAATAGCAAAGGTTTGAAGAAAGAGTTTTCAATTACATGGCAACAAGCTAAGGAGATTGTAAAGAAATGCCCTACTTGCTCTTTCTATAACCAAACGCCACTGCCTGCAGGGGCTAATCCAAAGGGCACCCAAAGGAATGAAATCTGGCAGATGGATGTGTTCCACTTTGCAGAATTTGGCAAATTAAAATATGTACACCACACCATAGACACATATTCAGGTTTTCAATGGGCTACTGCCCTGAGCTCAGAAAAGGCTGATTCAGTAATCACACATTTATTGGAAGTTATGGCCATCATGGGTATACCTGCGCAAATAAAGACAGATAATGGTCCAGCATATGTATCTAAGAAAATGAAACGCTTTTTTGATTATTATAATATAAAACACATTACAGGTATACCAAATAATCCTACAGGTCAGGCAGTTATAGAAAGATCAAATCGTACTATAAAGGATATGCTGAACAAACAGAAAGGGACTGAAAATACCCCCAGAAATAGATTACATAATGCTTTACTAACCTTGAATTTTCTTAACGCTAATGAGAAAGGAACGACAGCAGCAGAAAGACATTGGATAATGGAAAAGTCTGCTGAACTAAATCAACCGATTTATTTCAAAGATGTGCTGACCTCTCAGTGGAAGCCAGGAGATGTGCTACGTTGGGGAAGGGGTTTTGCTCTTGTTTCCACAGGAGAAGAAAAATTGTGGATACCATCAAAATTAATAAAGTTTCGATTTGAAGAGGAGAAACCTCTTGGAAAGGAGAAATGACAACTCATCCACAACGATGATATTCATACAGGTGGTAAGAAAAACATATAGAATGGGGGCAGGGTTCTGTTCTTATCTCCACAGGAAAACACTCATCTTTGAGAAATTCAAGAGACCCTGGATGTTTGGATACTGACAGATGGAAAAATACCTGCCCAATAGGAAATATCAAGACAACTGAATGGGTTGTGTAAGTAATATTAAACCATATTTCTAAATTTATAAAGCTGGTTTTGAAGTTGGACTCTGGCTCAGTCCCTCTCCAATTCCAAGCCTGTTAGTAAGAGAAAAACCCAGAGTTTCTGGAGTTTCTGTCTCATGTCAAGAGCCATGATATGGGACAGAAAGAAATATGAGTTTAGAAAACATCTTTGCTTTTCTTCATATCTATCATACTTTTCATTGAATATATCTATCATGTCTTTCATTGAATATATATGTCTATATATGTCTATATGATTAATGTTTAAGTTTTTCATAATGAACAATGAGTTTTTCCTGAAGTGACATTTGAAGTTTCCAGGAAGAAGATGGGGCCCCATAACAACAACTCCACCCTGGTTGATATGACGTCATGATACTGATAGCGCTACTACAAGACCTGCTTTTGGTACCAGCTGCACAAGACAGTTCCAACTTGGTTAGCTGAAATGGTGCACATCTTATACAACATTTTGGCCAGACCTGCACGAAAATACTCAGAGACTATTTGCAATTTTAAAAGACATTATCTTGAAATTTAACCATCATTTTACTTTCACAGGATCCCCCAGAAAGAACGTCGCCCCTATGACAGCAGGAAGTAATTCTAGAGAACGACGTCCCCTCTCCCAGTAAAGTTTGCCCTTGGGTTTAGGGACATCATTTAGGGGTTGATTATAATTAGTATATGATTGAGGGTTGGGAGAGGAATTTTATAAGCTCAAGGATCATTTTGAAAAAAAAAAAAAAGAGGGAATGATGGGATAATAGATTTATAATTGTGAGTTACTGCTTTTAGACAAATATATTGGTATCAATTCTTGTATAATGAAACAAAGTTAAATTATATGGACTATTGTACGCATGCATGTTTCTACCTCTGTTTAAAACATTCTTATGTATTGACATATATTGTATTGATATATATATATAGTATATATTTACCATATTGCAGTGTACATTTCTACCTCTGATTAAGATACTTATATAATATTTGTGTATTGATATATATTTACCTACTGCAATGTATATTTGTACATTGTTTATATTTGGAGGTCATTGTCCTCATTTGTTTCACAGTTGTTTATTGTCTTATTCTTTAAGTTAGATAGATATTGAGAATTATATAGACTAATTGTCATCTAAGTTTGTCATTTATAATTAGACTAATCAGGTTCTTTAGATATATAGAGATTATACTCAGTATAGATAGATAATCTTCAACCTCTTCAAAGAGCTGTAGAAAATGGCCTTTAATCTAACTCAGAGTTTCGTGATAGTGAGACACAATTGCTCCTGGCAACACCGCTCTATTCCCGAGAGAATGTTGAGCACCAAAAACACTCCATCTGGAGCCTTTCTATTTGGCAGAACTGGCCTTTGGGCAAAGAAATGCCCATACCTCAACCACTGACACAGATACAGAGCGTGCATCAATGGATAAAACAGGACTGTCATATCCTGCCAAGACAGGGTAAGATAGTTTTGAAAAGTTCCTTGCCTTTAATAATGGTATGTCAGTTATGTTAGGCCTTAGCCAAAATTGGTTGACTCAACGTTGCAAACGAGACTTTGGGTGATTGCCCAGGTAGTCAGTTGTCTCTGTCAATTGTTGCACATTTTGGATATATCTCGTTTGTTGAGTAGTGTTTATTCCCTTCTCAGATCTTTGACTGAGTTGAAGATTATATAATTGTAGTTACTCTTTATATTATTTGGACTTCTTGAGATAGAATGTTTAGCAAAGCTTTTGTTCTCAATATTGTTTGTTGTATTTATTATTTGTTGTTATTGTATATAGTTGTATTTGGTTTAGTTCTGTCTTATTTAGACAAAAAGGGGAGATGTAGGGATAAGTCCCGCCCCTTAAGGGGCGTGTTCGCCTCGGGCTAATGTCTGCCTATAAATTTGGCGAGCAAGCTCCGAGCTGCTCGCTTCTGCTTTCCTGGTCTCCGCAGGAACGGTGGTTCTGTAAGTCTATTTCTACATTAAAGCTATATATATATATATATATATATATATATATATTTACACTCTGTCTGCATTCGTTTACGCCGCTACACACACACTTGTTTCTTAAGTCTATTTCTTTGGAAAACCTTTTCCCAATGTTTTACTCTGAGGTAATATCTGTCTTTGAATTTGAAGTGTGTTTCTTATATGCAACAGAAGAATGGATCCTGTTTTTTTTTTTTTTTGGCATCCAAATATGTGAGCCTATGCCTTTACATAGGTGAATCGAGTCTACTGATAATGAGAAATATTAATGACCAATGATTTTTAACTCCTGTTATGGGGGATGAGTACAAGTGTTTCTACTTTTTTATGGGTTGCTGGTGTTAGGTTATCTGCTCCCTGTTTTTATGGGTTGCTGGTGTTAGGTTATCTGTACCCTGTTTTTTCAAGGGTGCAGATAACTTTTTTAAATTTGAGTTTTCCTTATAGTACTTTCCATAAGGCTAGATTTGTTTATAGGTAATGTTTAAATCTGGTTTTGTCGTGGAATATCTTGTTTTCTCTGTCTATGGTGATTAAAGCTTTGCTGGGTGTAGGATTCTGGGTTTGCCTCCAAGAATTCTCAGTGTTTGCAACACAACTGTCCAGGACCTGGGTTTCAAAGTCTCCATTTAGAAGAAGGGTTCAATTCCAATAGGTCTTAATATGTTACTTGATCTTTTTCCTCTGTACCTCCTATATTCTTTCTTTATTCTGTATTTTAGTGTTTTGTTTTCTATATGGTGAAGAGATTTTTTTTGGTCAAGTCAATTTGGTGTTCTGTAAGGTTCTTGTACCTTCATAGGCACATCTTTTTTTGGTTGGCAAAGGTTTCTTCTATGATTCTGTTGAATATATTTTCTGTGACTTTGAGCCACAATTCTTCTCCTTTAATGCCTATTATTCTTATATTTGGTCTTTTCCAGATGTCCTTGATTTCTTGGATGTTTTGTGTTAATAATTTGTTGAATTTAACATTTTCTTTAACCGATCAATCTATTCCCTCTATCATATCTTCATCTCCTGCAGTTTTCTCTCCTTTGTCTTGAATTCTTTTGGATATGCTTTTATCTGTAGTTCCTGCTAATTTAATCAGATTTTCCATTTCCATAATTCTCTCAGTTTGTGTTTTCTTTATTGCCTCTATTTCAATTTTCAAGTTGTGAACTGTTTCATCTGTTTGCTTCACCTGTTTGGTTTTTTTGTTTGTTTGTTTGTTTGTTTGTTTGTTTGGCATTCTTTAAAAGATTTATTGATTTCTTCTAATTTTTGTTTGTCTTTTTTTCCATTTCTTTTAGTGAATTTTTCATTTCCTTTTTAAGGGACTCTATTTTCTTCATATTGTTAACTTTAATGTCATTTTCTTCTGCTTCTCCTGGGTTAGGATTTTCAGTTCTTCTTGTTGTAGGACCACTAAGTTCTTTCGTTGTGATCTTCCTCCTTAGCTGTTGAATGTATTCTTGTATTTGTGCCTACCCATCTTCTCTTCCAACTGGTGAATGTGGTGGTTTGGCCTCTTTGTTCAATCTTTATAGTGGGTGTCTTTGTCTCAGGGATTCTTTTTTGGGTCAAATGTTACTTTTGCTGTCTGTATCACGGGGTTTCCAGGGATGGGAGGGTTTGAGGGTGGAGTGGAACTTGTAGATTACAGGGTCTAATGGTGGGTTTTGTAGCTACCTGCTTGCAAAAGACCTTGTCCAGCTGAAGGACTGGTTACTCACCCCTTTGTCTGCTCTGTGAACTTGCAGTCTGTGTCTAGGATAGCTACTGAGTTCATGGGGGTGGAGTGGGAGTTGTAGACTACAGGGTCTGATGTGAGGGTGCTGGAGCAGCCAGCTACTTGCCTGCTGGCAGGATACTGCAGCGAGGTTGGTGGGAAAAAAGCCCAGAGTATTGCCCTGAGGCCTAGGGCCTAGAGACTGAGCTGTCTAGCTGGTTAACTGGTCACTAATCCCAGATCATAATTTTTACTATCTAGTTTACTTTCCAGATTTGTTTCTCAATGGCTGTTGAAGAGATGACTTCCAAAGGATTTACCACTATTTTAGTTAGGGATTCTATTGCTGTGATGAAACACAAAGTTGGGAAGAAGGGTTGATTAGCCTTACATTTCAGCATTGCTGTTCATCACTGAAGGAAATCAGGATAGGAACTCTAACAGGGCAGGAACCGATACAGAGGCCATGGAGGGGACCTACTTACTGACTTGCTTCATGCCATGACATGTTCAGTCCACCTTCTTATAGAACCCAGGACTAGCAGTCCTCCCACACTGATCAGTAAATGAAAAAAGTCTTACAGCTGCATCTCATGGGGTCATTGTCTCAACTGAGACTTATTCCTCTCTAATGACTCTAGTCTGTGTCAAGTTGATACACAAAAATGTACAACCCCCTTATTGTGGACTCTGAGGACACTATACTCATATAGTATACACTCACACAAACATACAAACATGCATACAAATCAAAATAAAAGTGATTTTTAAAAAAGACTATAATGTAGAACCCAAACCACAAACAATGGAAAGTTTTGGGCCATTGAGACTGCATAGTGGGTGAGTTGGCTTGTTATCAAGCCTGATGACAGGAATTCTGTTTTTGGCACTGTATTATGGAGTGAAAGAAATGACTTCAACTAATTGTTCTCTGTCTCCCTCAATTACAATGTGATACACAAGTCCCCTTCCACAATACCAGATAGATAGATAAAAATAAATACACACACACACAGAGACAAAGACAGGGAGAGAGAGACAAAGAGAAACAATTTTAAAGAAAGGTTTTTGTTATTATTCATTATATTCACAAAATACCATCTAAATTGAGAAGATAAAAGAAGCCAATCCTGCAAAAAAAAATTTTAGTGCTTTTTTTTAAGTGACCTCTGGAAAGGGCCACTTAGATGAACTTCAAGGATCCTGATAGTCTAAATGTATTTAAAACTTCACTCAGTAGTCAGGATATAAATGGATAGTTTCTCCATAGATGCCTGAAAATGGACAGAATGTCTGTATTCAAAAGCACAAATATTTCAGAATAAATATAAGGGAAAGGCTGTGTGTAGTGTTATATCACTAAGCTACAATGTATGACGTACTGGGCTTAATCCTGAATATTTACAGAATTAACTTCTATGTTTACCGCTTCCACACAGCTCAGAAGCCACTTCCTGAACACAAATTCTATCCTAACTGCTGTTGACAGGAGCTTACCTAGGGCTATACCTTCCCTTGAAAAAAGAAGAGCAACTTTCCCTCTTTGTGATTATCAGCATCACAAATGGTTCCATAATAAATTTGTTGGGCCTCCATCCACTTGAATCTTATGAGCATTTTCCCAAAGTCCTCCCCTCTGACATTTCCAAATATTCAGCACTTTTCTTTATAAATTTACAAAGTTATAAGTCATATAGTTATCGGTGTCATGACAAATCTTTTAAATTGCAGTATTTGTAAATAATGTCAGAAAATTGGAGTCAATCCAATCTATTGTTCCAAAAGAGAAATAATTTGGAAGGCAAAACTGGATTAACTGCTAGGAGCACTGTTCCTTAGTACAGCAAAACCTACCTGTCCAGTCATAGCATGATGGGGTCAATGATCCATTGTCTTCCTCTTGACATTTTCTAGTCAGAAAAAGTAACATTAAAGAGTAAGGAACCAGGTAAAAAGTAGCAATCTAGGCTCAGAAAAGATAATTTTAAGTTCTCAAAGGAAAAAAAAAGGAAGGCAAAATAAGCAATATTTGAAGAACTACTGGTCAAGAGTTCTTATTGTTTCTATCTAAGTAAGATAAGCAAACTTTAGATTCAATCATTCTCATGCAACAAATAAATATAAAAGAAAAAAAAAGATTTGTCATAGTCAACTGCTAAATAAAACAAAATATTACAATAACAAAACTGAGAACTCACTTTTCAGTGAAGATTATAGAAGCCAAAGCACAGTGTTAGAACATATTTAAAATAAACAATAAACAAACAAAAACCAAAAATACCTGTCACCCTTGTTATTCATATTTCAAGGCATTTTAAAAATTGAGGGGAAATACAATGATTTCAGACCAAACAGAAAACTTCAGGAAGGAATGGCAAAATTCACAGTGTGTTGATGAGCCTTCATTTACAAATTTGGTCATTTGAGGTTCTCATAAATTCATTATTCAAATGCTTAATGGCCAGTTGGGATTTATTAGAAGATATGGGCCTATGGATAAGGATGCAGTTCTCAGATACTCAGATACTTATCCAGGAGCATGCCAACCTTCCTGCAACCACGTTCCATGTCATGAGGACTAACCCTTTGAAAATGTAAATAGGCATTCAATGGACCTTATTTTTGTAAGAGTTACCTTGGTCATGGTGTCACTTTCACAGTAATAGAATAGTAACTAAGATCGAAGTTGGTACCAGGGAATGGCATATTTCTGTGATAGGCCTAACCATGACTTGTTGGATGAATATGGAAGACTTTGGGACTTTGGACTAGAAACTGTTGAATACTTTAAGTAGGGATTAAATAGGACAATTGAATGAGCATGCATAATGATTCTTATGGTAATATAACCTGAAGCAGACCAGCTCAAGAAGTTTAAGGGAAGAATATTAGCAGATGACTTAGAGAGCATTGTGATATGTTAGCAAAGAATATGGCTATTTCTTGCCCTTGCCTAAAAATCTGCCTTAGACTAAATTAAAGAGTTTTGGGTTAATGGGATTGGCAGAGTAGATTTCAAAACAACCTAATGTTAACTGTGCCATGTGACTATTAGTGATTACTTTTTGCAAAGCTATCATGAAAAGGAGTAGATGGTGCAAAAAGAAATACAAAATGTACAGCTCCTGGAAAAACTTATATGTTGGGGCCAAGTCCTGTACTCAAAGAGATAAAACATTTAAAGAAAAGTCTGATTTTAAAATTGAATAAAAGCGTGAGTTCTCAGTAGTCCTCATTGTTCAGCAAGTCCGGTTTTATCCCATGCTTTTTCAGACCCAGGCCAGCTGGCCTTAGTGGGTTCCAAATAGAACATCCCCATTGTCTCAGTGTGTGGGTGCACCCCTCGTGGTCCTGAGTTCCTTGCTCGTGCTCTCTCTCCTTCTGCTCCTGATTTGCACCTTAAGATTTCTGTCCGGTGCTCCAATGTGGGTCTCTGTCTCTGAACTGGATGGAGGTGGGCAGTCCTTGGACTTCCCACAGGTCAGGGAACGCTGATTGCTCTTCAAGCTGATGAAGGAGGGGGACTTTATTGGGGGAGGGGGAAGGAAATGGGAGGTGGTGGCGGGGAGAAGACAGAAATCTTTAGTAAATAAATAAATTAATTTATTTAAAAAATTTGAATAAAAGCTTCCAATTTATGAAAAGAAACAAGAAAAATTTATGTAGCAAATGAAATATCAATAGCTGAAAGAGTATCCAAATACAGTAGTAGAAATACCCAATTTCTGACAAGGAGAAGAATGTGGCTTTAGTCACATGATTCTCATTCTAAAGTTAAGAATGACAGGTAGTTTTGGGATCTTCTTCTGCATGAAGGAAAATATTGCATGAAATTCTGAAGGTGAAACCTAGATTTTGGTGGTGACTCCAAGGTGTTGGAGATGCCAGAATTGTGACAATGAGGGCTGATAACAATTTAAGAGATAAAAGTACTTTGTAGTCAACAAATGTATAATGAGTTGGTGATAAGAAGAGCATGTTGACATCAGACATGGAGGCACAGAAGTTAGAATTTGACTTGTGGATTTTCAGGCTCACTTTGGTCCAGCATTCCCTTCCCGTTTGCTTAACATATCTTTTATTGTTTGGTTTGAACTTTCTACAACTGTCTGACCTTTATCATATAATTCTGCCTTTTCAACAGAACTATGAGTGCTTTGTTACATATTATTTTCAATGGCTGACTTATAAAGCATTCACACAGGATGGGGCTATTGAGCGTTCCCTGTGTCAGGATAGTCCGTTGATATCACCTAGTAGGCTGAGAATTATAAGTGGGCACTGTAAATGCAAATTTTTCTATTTCCTTTTCTTTTAAGGGGATAGTGAAGAAACAATCTTTTAATCAATATCTATAAGAAGCCATCTTTAGATAACATGAAAGGCAAAGGAATTACAGATTACAGAGTTCAATTATCTTGTTGACAGCTCTTAGATCTGTTACCATTCTCCACTTTTCAGATTTTATTTTATCAACAGATACAGGAGAATTCCAAGGGCTGGTTGATTCTTCTATATGGTGAGCACCTATTTGCTTCTGTATCAGCTTTTCTAAAGCCTGCAGTTTCTCTTCTGTTAAAGGCCATTATTTAATCCACATTAGATTCTTGGTTAACCATTTTAAAGTTAGGCTCTAAAGGTTTGCTAGTTGCTTTGTTTTCTTGTACAGTTTGACTGGCTGGTGACCTTTGTTTACAGTACCTTAAAATGGTAATTTTAAGGGAATTATGAAGAAATGTTAAACTGGGTATTCCATTGCTGGAGCAGGTTATGACATCATAAACTTACTGTGATAACGGCCACATATGGCCTCAGGCTTCCTGTCTGTCCTTCTAGTCCTATACATTCAATCAATCTCGTGCTTTGTTTCACTTGATATAGGGTTCCAATTCCTAGGAATTGAACATCTGCCTCTTGAAGTAATGATAGTCACATCCACATCTGTGTCCACAAATCCCTCAATTACAATGTTATTTATATGCACTCTTAGCTTTGGTCTTGGATCATCTATAGAAGACTGCCAAAATATACACTTCCTATTTTTTATTGGAAGTTTTGATTAATTCTCCACATTTATTCCATCATTCAGACAGTATGGGTTTTTTTTTTGATGTTGTTTTTCATCAGACAATGGATATTTTCATCTTCCTGGTGAGACATGTCCTCCACAGTGACTGGGAATGACTGGATCATGCTTGACTTGGGGATCTGAGAGAGGCCCCTCAAGGAGTTTTCTGATGGTATTGGGTTTTCATATTTCTCTTTTGTTGTTATACATTTATTGGTCCAATGATGGCATTTGCCACATATTCTACATAATCCTTAAGGTTAAGACCTTCTATTTTTGCCATTTACAGAAGAGACATTATTTCTAGGAATTCCTTGTTTACAATCTTTTCTCAGATGTCCTATTTAACCACAATTAAAACATTTGTCATTTTGATGTTTCCTCATACCTTTGGAAATTGCGTCTCCTACCCAAGCCTTAGTACTATAGTCAAATGTTTCAAAAAACATTGTATGCAAGATCCATTCATCCATTGGTGCTGATCTAACCTTCAAAGGCCCAAGTATTCTTTTGCATTTGAAGTTGGCATTTTTAAAAGCCAGAGATTCAGTAAGTACTCATCTATCTTCTGTGTCTGTTACTCCTGTTTATACAGCCTTAGTTAATCTTTGTAAAAAGTCAATAAAGGGTTCTCTTTGGCTTTATTTAACCCTAAAATATGATTCCATTCATTTCCCTGCTTCTTGAATCATGTCTTAAATCTCCTGAGTGACTTAGGGAAAAGATGGGTTCATGATAAAAAGCTTGATCCTGTGGATCAGAATAAGTGCCCTTGCCAAGAATTTGATCTTGGGAAGCCTCAAATCCTTTTGCTTTTCCCGTTGTTCTAAAATTTTTGCCTCTTCTCACAAATAACATTTCCTCATTTTCCAAGACTGAAGAAACTAATTGAGGCCAATTGTGTGGGTAAGCCATATTGCTAGAAGCCCATGTCTTTTCTCTTTCCCTAAAAGTAGTGAATATAGGCCATAAGATATTACTGCTTGCTTAATTTCTTTTAGTCCATTCATATCTATAGGTTTCCATCTATGTTCTTTAGATCCTTTCAGGCATTTAGAACTTGATACTTTTCCAGAAGTGATTACAGGTATGGAAGCTAAAGGCCTGGGTAAGTCATTTCTGACTCTAATAGGTACTGGTAATGTTATATCTTGTCCTTGTATCTTCTCTCTCTACTCATCAACTGTGATAATTCCTCAGTCTTTTCAAGTGTTTTACTACTGTCTTTTGTAAAGCCTGAATCTCTTGACCTGTATATGTTTCTAGTGATCGCGTTGATGCACCTAGACTCTGGTCTTTATTCTGTATATGTTATTCCAAGGTAAGACATTTTTCCTTTAAAGATAACATCTTATCTTTGGACAGTATTTGATAGCAAGCAGATTGTCTTTCTGGAGAGATAATTTATCTGATACCCTGTCATAACTTTTTAACAGATTTTTATTGTCAAATTCAACGGTATGAATTCTTTCACATAATTTCTCAGTATCCTTTAACATGGATTGATTTTTGCCTGTCAAATTAATGTTATCCTTTCCAATGGTATTAATTTTTTTCAGCTAACTTTTGATTTTGATGGTATTAATCCTATAACTTAGCTGTTCATTATTAGTCTAAAAAGACTGTCTCATTTCTAAAGGTGCCTGATTCTTGGCTGTGTTATCAAACAATTTTTAAGGATATATTATGAAAAACAAAGCTAAGTTCCAATATCCAATAAATGGATGTATCAGAAAAATCATATAAGCCTTGCAGAATAAGTATAGTATAAGCAAAAAGGTTATTAAATTCCTCAGTGGTAATATTGTCAGCCATTGTATAACTTTCAAATTTATTAATTTATCTATATCCATTAGGAGATTTCATTAAATTGTTGTAGGTGTAATTGGCTAGCAGGTGTTGGTGGCAGCCATGTGGTGGACTGATGTGCGTGGCAACTGGGAGACATAACCTGTGGTGGAGCAAACAGTCCCACACCACTTTGGTTCTGTGCATTGGTACCTGGTTAAATATTGACAAATATGCTTTACTTGATAGAATAAGAGCAAATAAATCAATTCTGTACATGAAGGGAGGTTTTGGTGATCAGAATATCAAGGAGCCCAGAGCTCATGAGCAAGGAACACAAACTGAATTGCACAAATTTCCACATCATAGCAAAAGTGGCAAGGGTAAAGCATGCATGAGCCTAGAGATTACCAAGTTACTACTTGGTAACTCCTTTGTGGCATGGTTTTGACAAAAAAACAAAAAACAAAAAACAAACAAACAAAAAAAAAACAGTAGGTGAAATCAAGCCAGGCAGACAAGAGTGTGAGACATTCTGGACTGTGGATCTTTGGGGTTTATCACAGTAGGCCTGGAATTGGGATTCATGTGGGCAGTACATGAAGGTGGAAACTAAAATGTGTATTTCACATTAGCTCAAAATTGAGTATAATAAATGGTTCTTTATTCAAGGATAGACTCAGAGATCACAGTCCTCTGCACAGAATGGGAACAGAAACAGAATACAGCAGCAGCAGCAGATGGGGGAGGGGGAGAGAAAGAGAGACTGTGCAAGCTTTGTGGCTGTATTTATAGTATAAGAGACCATGCCAAAGTGGATTGGTATCTTAAAGGATTTTGGTGGAAGAAGTTCCCACTGCAATGAGAAAACAACTATCTTGTTACCCATACCACACAAAGATGCAACTAAGAAAAAGGACTACAAGCCAATTTTGCTCATCAATATTGATGCAAAAATGCTCAAAACAAATCCAAGAAGACATCAACAAAATCATCCACCATGATCAAATTTATTTCATGCCAGACATGCATGGAGGGTTCAACATATGCAAATCTATCAATGTAATCCACCATATAAATAAACTGAGAGAAAAAAAGTCATGTGATTATCTCATTAGATGCTGAAAAAGCAGCATTTGACAAAATCCAATACCTCTTCATGATAAATGTCTTTATCATGTGGAGAGATCAGAGATATAAGCAGCATATCTAAACATTATAAAAGCAATACACAGCAAGCCAACAGCCAACATTAAATCAGATGGAAAGAAACTCAATGTGATTTCACTAAAATCAGGAAGAAGATATGGTTGTCTTCTCTCCACATATCTATTCAACATAGTAGTAAAAAACGTTCTAGATAGAACAATAAGACAACAAACGTATATCAAAGGGACACAAATTGAAAAGGAAGAAGTCAAACTTTTACTATTTGCAGAGGAGATGATGGTTTACCTAAGTGACTCCAAAAATTTTATAAGGGAACTCCTATAGCTGATAAGCATTCTCAGTAATGTGGCAGAATACAAGACCCCAACTTAAAAAATAAAACAGTAACCCTTCTATATACAAATGATAAAGGGGCTGAGAAAGAAATCAGAGAAACATCACCATTTAAAATAGCCACAAATAACATAAACTATCTTGGGGTAACACTGACCAAAGAAGTAAAAGACTTGCATGACAAGAAATTTAAGTCTTTGAAGAAAGAAACTGCAGAAGATATCATAAAATGGAAACATCTCCCATGTTATTGGATAGGTAGAATAAAAATAGTAAAAAAAAAATGGCAATTCTGCCAAAGGTTATCTATAGATTCAATCCAGTTTGCCATCAAAATCTCAAGACAATTCTTCACAGACTCAAAGAACAAAAATCAACTTCATATGGAAAAACAAAAAACCCACAATAGCCAAAACAGTCATCTATTATAAAGGATCTGGTGGCATCACCATCCCAGACACCAACCTCTATTATAGAACTATAGCAATTAAAACAGCTTGGTATTGGTGTAAAAAACAGACAGATGAGCCAATGAAATTGTATCAAAGACCCTGACATTTATCATCAAACCTAAGAAACACCCGAGTTTACACAAAGAAACTAAAATTATACAATGGGAAAAAGAAGCATCTTCAACAAATGGTGCTGGCATACCCAAATGTCTACATGTAAAAGAATGCATATAGATTCATATCTATCCCCATGCAGAAAACTTAAGTTCAAATAAATCAAAGGCCTCAACATAAATTCAGATACACTAAGGCACATTGAAAGGTAAGTGGGACATATTCTTGAATGCAAAGGCACAAGAGCCCTCTTCCTAAATATAACACCAGGAGCATAGACACTGAGAGCAACAACTAATAAATGGGCCCTTCTGAAAATTCGAAGATTCTGTAAGGCAAAGGTTACAGTACTAAGACAAAATGGCAGCCTACAGTATGAGAAAAGATCTTCATTAACCCCATATATGACAGAGGACTGACCTCCAAAATGTATAAAAGACTCAAGAAACTAGACATCAAATTATCAAACAACTCAATCAAAAATGGCATACAGATATAAATAGAATTCTCAAGAGAATAATTGGAAATGGCCAAAAGACACTTAAGTAATTGTTAAATATCCATAAACAACAGGCAAATCCAAATTAAAACGAATATGAGATGTCATTCTACACCTGTCAAAATGAAAAAGATCAGAAACACCAATGACAGCTTATGCTGAAGAAGATGGGAAGTAAGGGGAATACTCCTCGATTGCTGGTGAAAGTACAAATCTGTACATCTACTTTGAAAATCAGTATGGCAGTTTCTCAGAAATTTGAGAATCAATCTACCTCAGGACTCAGAAATACCATTCTTGGGCATATACCTAAATGGTACACATTCATACCACAAGGACATTTGCTCAGCTGTGTTCAGAGCAGCATTATTTGTAATACCCAGAATTTGGAATCAACCTAGATGCCCCTCAACTGAACAATTGCTAAAGAAAATGTGGCATGTTTACACAATGGAGTACTACTCAACAGTATAAAACAATATCTTGAAATCTGCATGCAAATGAACAGAACTCAAAAAAAACCCCACCCTGACTGAGGTAACCAGATGCAGATACACAAACATGGTATGTATTCACTCAAAAAATAGAAGATGGAAACAATGGGATATGAGGATAGGACAAAATTAGACCCACTGAATGTGGGGGTTGGGTGTGAGGTTTGGGCAGACTGTGGGGCCCTTGGCATCAGACCAGGATTTATCTCTAGTGCTTGAACTGATGTCTAGGAGCATATTTTTTGGAGCAATACCTTGCTTAGCCTAAATATACTTGGTGTAGAATGGCAAGAAGAAGAAGTAAAATATTAGAATAAGTCATGTCTAAAATCTCCAACACTAATGTCAGATCTCAATATACAAATCAAAGAAGCTCAAGTAAAATATTAGAATAAGTCATGTCTAAAATCTCCAACACTAATGTCAGATCTCAATATACAGATCAAAGAAGTTCAAAGACTGTCAGTAAGTGTAAACAGCAAAATACCTACACAGAGGCATAATGTTATCAGTCAGTTGTTTTATCTGGATAGAAATTATAATTGACAGAAAGGCTGTCTCGAGTTTGCAGTCATTTTCTTTGCATGTACAAAGCCCTGGAATGTAATAGAGGACCCAGACATTTACAACTCAGACAAGAGGCCTACCTACCTCACTTAATGTGATGTTTTCTAAATTTGTCCATTTGCCTACAGATTTCAAGTTGTTATTTTTTTCTGTTGTGTAGTACTTCATTGTGAAATGTACCACATCTTCCTTCTTTCTTGGGTTGAGGGACATTTTGTTTGTTTTCAGGTTCTGACCATGACAAATAATGCTGCTATGAATGTAGTTGAGCACATGTCCTTGTGGTATGATTGAGCATTCTTTGCTCAAATACCCAAAAGTGGTAGGTTTTGGGTATTGAGGTAGGTTGTTTCCTAATATTCTGAGAAATCACCATACTAATTTCCAAAGGAGTTATACCAGTTTGCATTCCCACTGGCAATGGAGGAGTGTTCCCTTTACCCCACATCCTCTCCAGTGTATATATATGTATATATACAGCATAAGTTGTCATCGGTGTTTTCGATCTTGGTCATTTTTACAGGTATAAGATGGAGTCTCAGAGTTATTTTGATTTCCATTTCTCTGATGGCTAAAAATGTTGACCATTTTCTAAAGTGCCTTTCAGCCATTTTAGATTCATCTATTAAGAGTTTTCTGTTTATGCCTGTGCCCCATTTTTTAAATTGGGTTATTTGGTCTTTTGATGACCAATTTCTTGTGTTTTGTATATTTTGGAAATGTATTTTTCTACATGTTGACATCCAGTTATACCAGCACCATTTGTTAAAGATGCTTTCTTGCTTCCATTTTATAATTTTAGCTTCTATGTGAAAAATGATTTGTGCATTGGAGTGTGGATTAGTATCAGTGTTTTTTATTTGTTTCCATTCATCCAATTTGCTGTTTTGATGCCAGTACCAAGATTCTTTTATTACTGTAACTCTATAATAGGATTCAGTGTGACCAGCTGCCTCACACACCTACTCCCATGCCTACCTCACCATGTTGGACTCTCCCTCCAAACTGTGAGCCAAAATAAATCCTTCCTTCCTCCCTTCCTTCCTTCCTTCTTTCCTTAAGTTGCTTATATCCAATTTGTCTTCACACCAGTGAAGTAGCTTCTACAGTTATGTAGTTATGGTTGTACAAATAAGGCTTTTTCATTTTGTCTTCTTTCAGGTAGCAGTGATTATCATGAGTAGTGGCTTCTCTCTTTTGTAGTTTTTCAATTACTTATGACATGTGAGGTTCAACACACTTTTATGTAAATATCTGGCATCAATATTTTACTTAGATGAAAGGTTTATTCAGGCATAAGGATCCTTATTCCTCGTGCACTTTCTTTATGCTGAATTTTAAGAGTTCATGCCCCAAATTCTAGATATAGCTCTTTATGAGACATATGTTCTAAAAATATTAATCCTATATTCTGTATGAACTTCAGTTAAGAAAACAGAAGCTGGTGCCATTTAGTAAGCAAAAAGTACCCTCTTCTTTTGCAGATTAAGTTGTTATTTAAAAATGTTGAATCCTTTGACAGAAACCACTTGAAGCCTGAATATACTTTTAGATAATAAATAGTTCAGCAAAGAGCTTCAAATATTGTGGGGTTTTGTTTGTATGTTTGTTTTTGCTTTTTTCACTTAAAATTATATCCATCTACCAACATAATATTTTTCTGATATCTAATGCCACCAATTCAAACAGCAAAAATCTTAGTTGACTTGCAATCTTCAAATGTTTTAAAGATTTATTTTATTTTCATTTGCATGTATGTGTGTGTATACAAAGGTGCATGTGGAAGCTCCAAGAGCATCATGTTTATACATACATATATGCATGCATACACATGTACATACATTTGTGTATGTATGTATATATGTATATATATAGCATCATGGTTTTAGAAACATGAATGAAGAGAGAGACAGAAGACATATAATTTATGAAGGAGAGGATATGGGAGTACTTGGCGTGGGGAGAGAGATGTGTAGAAATGTTGTGAATACAGAATTCATATATGAAATTCTCAAAAATTAGAAAACTTAATTTAAAATACCAGTCATACATCATTATTTAGAAAACCTTTACCATAAATAATTTTTTAATCAGCATAAAGCAAATAAAAAGCTATAAACTACTCTTATCCTGACTTCCCATCTTCTTAACTGAGCTGAATTTTGTGTGTGTGTTGGCATTTTTCTAAATATGTGGAATTTTCAGGCAAGCTTCCTCTCCTCTGTTGTGAGGAGCTGCAGGGCTGCGTTCCTGCCGCCCAGCTCCTGGCCACCAGCTAGCTTATGCTCCGAAATAATTACACAGAAGCTGTATTCTTTTAAACACTGCCTGGCCCATTAGTTCCAGCCTCTTATTGGCTAGCTCTTATATATTGATCTAACCCATTTCTAATAATCTGTGTAGCCCACGAGGTGGCTTACCAGGGAAGATCTTAACCTGTGTCTGTCTGGAGTGGGAGAATCATGGTGACTGCCTGACTCAGTTTCTTTCTCCCAGCATTCTGTTCTGTCTATTCCACCTACCTAATTTTCTGTCCTATCAGAGGCCAAGCAGTTTCTTTATTACTTAACCAGTGAAACAACAGATAGAAAGATGACCCTCCTCCACCATTTCCCCTTTTTCTGTTTAAACAAAAAAGAAAGGCTTTAACTTTAACATAGTAAAATTACATATAACAAAACAGTTATCAAGTAAGAATAACAGTTACAATATTTATATCTACTTTATCTTTTATCATAACTAAGGAAAACTATAACTATACTAACCATTATTCAAGTCCATCAAAGACTCCAGAAGGATATAATATTACCTAAGTAAACAAGAAATCCAAAACTCTAGAAATGACAGAGACATCTTGCTGAAGTGCATTTCTTGTACATTGTACTACTGAGTATCATTCAGTAGAGTGGAAAGCTTACAGGGCTCATTTTAGGTGAACTTGTATATGTCCATTTCTCTCTAAAAGTGGATGAAGAGTTCTAAACAAGTCATTAAACTGTAGAAGCAATTTCTAAAGCCCATCCTGATTTTTCCCACTGTGAAGTAGAAAGCAGTGTCAGGGTTTCAAAAACATTAATGAACTTAAGTATATATCAGTATTTATTGCACATCCCTCTAAAATACATCCAGTTAAGGGAGGAGGACTCTGCAGTAGTTCAAAAAAATTGTTTGCAGAGTTGTTAAAGTAGGATTTCCTTATCATGCTGGCTTTGAGTTACCTTACAATAAACCCAAAGTTACCCCAAAGCAATTCAAGACAGAACTCACCTTAAATCTACTGTTAAGATTTGAGCTAATGATTCAAATCAGGTATTTCTGATTCTAGAAGAGCGCTTTGGAAACACATTTAAGCACATTCATTTTTACAAAGATGATAAGAGTGTATGACTTTAGTTTTTTATCACATATGTTTATTCATTGGCATGAGGGACACTTTCAAGAGCATGTGTGTGGAAGACAGAAGACAGATTGTATAAGTTGGCTCCTTCTGTTTGTCCTATGGTTTCTGGCCATTGTGCTTCTCAACAGGCAGTTTTAATTGTTGAATCACTTCTCCAATCGAAGATGTATAACTTTCAATGATTCACAGGATTAAATTTAAACAATAGATAGGTTAATAGTTTCATCTCTTATATCTAGTAAGTAGAGTGATTACTTACATGAGTAGATAAGAAAATTCTTGAACATCTGGAACTATGATAGAGACTTAAGGAAAATAAAGTAAATGTTAGGCAGCCTGCTAAACAATGCTACAATGTCAGAGAAAATGTGGTATGATTGACTCCGTCCTCTGTTTTTTTTTTATTTACTTATATGTTTGGTTGTGTGTATCAGAATATGCCTGTATGTGAGTATACAGAAATAGAGATGTCTGTGGAGGCCAGTGGTGTCAGACCCCCAGGAATGGGAGTTGTGTGTAGTTATTAGAACCCTGACAATTGAACTCTTGTCTTCTTCTAGAGCAGGACAGAATCTTAACTACTGGATATTCTTTTCAGCCCACTCCCCATCTGTTTTCAAAAAGTACAGCACTTTTATAGAACTATATAATATAGTAATCACAACTACAGGAGCTAAACTTCAATCTACAATTATTCTAGTCAATGTTCTTTTCTATGATAATGAAACATTCTACTTTGCAGAGTTCATCAAATTGCCACAACGACCATGTAAATAGCTTACTTGCAATTCTAAAGGCTGATGTTCTTAACCTCTGCTGTTTGGGGAGACTTGTGTATGTTGTCTGTAAAGTACCCAGAATTTTCACACCATCCATGTCTTAGCTAGTATTGATTTTCTTCACTTAATGATGAGAAAATTGAAGATCAGGAGACAAGTAATCTAACTGACAAATGTTAAGAGACTGGAAATTGCTGGAAACAAGTTTTTAGCTAAGTCTGAATTAAGAGGCAAGTTTTACTCACAGTGCCAGCCAGACTCAAGTCTGAACTAAGTGACTGGGCTTCTGGACTGTTCAACATCACTGAGAAGTGTTCTCTACATACATCTTAAGCTAATTATTACCATGTCAACTTCTAATTTCAGAGAGATTAGAAGAGTAAAATGTAATTCAAGTATAGATTCCTAAATGCAATTAAGTTTTTCAATTATAACAACTGTCAAATTAGATTTCTGCAATCTTGTATTCTGCTTGAAGAAACTGAAATTTGATATAAGAATTTAGAAGATTGGAAAATGACAGGAAAGGAAATCCCTATCCAGAACTAAACAAAAGAGAGGTTGTACCCTATTTTTAAAAAAACATATTTCTAGAGATAAGTTAAGCACACATAATTTTAGAATGAACTTGAGTATGGAATCAAAATATTTATACACAGTTAATAATATTGCTTCAAAATAATGAGGCAAAAATAATTAATTGAATTGAAAATTGAAAGAAACAAATTTATATTCTGGGATACAAAGTAAAAGAAAAAATATAAATATTTAGAAACTAACAAATTAATTTCAGGATTTGAGTAAGAATCCCAATGATAAAACTAGTGTTTGACATACATAGAGCCCTATGTTTTATACATCATATTTCCCCAAATACATAAAGAAAAATGTTACTCAAATTCAGAACACAAATCTACCAATGCCGATATGAAAAAGAATTATCCTACAAGAGGTCTGAAGGGTATAGAAAATGATGAAAGTTATTATACTAATAGAATTAGAAAATTTCCAATATACACATACCTTCCATCAAAACTGCTGAAAATATTTTCATTTTTGCTAATTACCTTTAGAAAGGATTTTCACAGTACATTCATACATACAACTCACATGTAATAAACAATAGATACATAATCATGATCCTCTTATTTAAGGAGCTGTATTATATGGGGAATTTTGTCAATATACAAAGATCATGGGCTAGCTACAAAATCAAGATATTATGGTTAATTACTTGACAGGATTTCTCTGAGCAGTAGAATAATGATAGGAAAGATGTGTAGGAAGCTGGTCACAATTTAACAGAGTTTTTTTTCAAGTAGATCTTACTTTCATAGAGATGGATATACTGTAAAAAGTATATACTTTTTTGAAAAATACATACTTTTTAAAAAGTATAATACTACAAAATATAAATAAACTATTAGCAATTTATCAATATTGAGTCTTATATATACCTCTTTATAACACAGAATATCTGTGAAAGGAAAAAATATGCTACTTTCCGATCTTATTTATATCTCACAGTGACTCCAAAACTGATTGTCAGTCTAAATTATGAAAACATAAAATGATCATTTGTTATTCTAGAAGTATGACAGCTGTCATAGAAGAATGAAAATTATCATACCAAAAGATCTGGGGGTAAGAGAAGTATGATACTATAAAATAATTTTTAATAGCATAAAGGTGAAGCCAAAATCTTTTTTCATTAGAAAAGGCCTATGAAAAATAAACAAGCAAAAATAAGAAGACATATTTGCAAATGTTAATCACAAAGACTTGTAAATATGGTAGCTAGGAACTACCAGGCGTGTGTTTTTTTTTTAAAGTCAGTTAGCTTAAAACATAGGTAGAATTCTTAAATATCCAGTAATAACAAAAGATAGACAAATTACCTTTCAGACTGTGAAAAACAATAAGCAATGAAACTACAGATGAATTATTATTTTAAAGTAAGAAAATAGGAAAGAGAAAAGTATTTGTAAACTAATATACAACAAAATAGTTTTTAAAGAACAACAAAGTGTTAATTAAGATAGATGATGAATTTCTTACTCACTGTTATGAAGATGTAAAATGGCTAAGCAATTGTGAGAAATTCACTAATTTCCTAGAGCTGATGGTAGCTGTGCTAACCCATCTCCCTGTAATCCCATTATGAGGTGCATGCTATAGAGAATGTTTACTTGTATATACACATCCCATGAACCAAGATGTTTACAGTAACATTAATAGTAACTGATCCAAGAGCAAATCAACAATGATATGAGACATAAGGCAAGTCATGCTCTCCCCATCTGTGTCCCAGCAATGGGATCATGAGTTTGAGGTCAGCCTGGGTAACACAGTGAAGCCCTGTCTCAAAAAATAAACAAAACAAATCAAAATAACAGAAGAATAGAAAAATTAATTATGGTATATTTAAACAAAAGCATATCATAGAGAAAGGAAAACAAGTAAATGGCTATTCTATGAATTCACATAGATTCATTCATAAAACCATGTTGTACAAAGAAAACCAAGCAAAAAGTATAAACACCTTATATAAATAATTATACTTACAGAGGTTCAGAAATAACTAATTCTGGAAAGCTTTCAGATGTTAGGGTCTTTTTTATCCTGGGTAAGAAAATGTGTAGTGACAAGTTAGGAGAATCGGCCTTATTTCTGGAGTTCAGTGATCATCAAGGCACCAGGGTGATGTTGATAATAGACAAGTTACTTTGAAAAAATTAGGCATGCTAAATACCACTTACACACGCGTGCATGCGCACATGCACACATATACAGTTTACGCATGTATGTACGTGTACACATATCTCAATTAACCAAAATGTCCCTTAAAATAGGACCATTAGTAAATAGCACCACGCAACCTCCATATTAGTAAAAAACCCAAACATTTATCTCACTTGCACATTGAGCACGCAGCATTCTGAATGGAGGTACTGTTTGCGACTTGTAAAATCCAGCTTGTTTTAAGGATGTAATATAATTATGTTTTTTTCTTTTTTCTTTTTTTCTTATTCATTCATTTTGGGGAGGGGTAAATATTACCATTGTGTGTCAAAGTAGGAACATAGGCAGATTAATTAAATTTATTATAATCAATATGAAAATATGCAACTCGATAAATTGTTTAGCCGAAAAAAATACTATTAGATGTTTATAGACTATGTTTTCCTATAGAACAAAAGATTATTCTTAGTCAAACGTAAGTGGCTGTGTTTCAGAAATGTAGTCTCAAGTTTTTCTCAATGAAATGGTCTAGTATGAAAGTAGTTATATGAAATTTTATTGCTACAGAACAGAAGAAAGCAATAAAAATCAAGGTGTTTTAGAATACATTGTTGGGAATATCTGGTATACTAGTTAGGACAAATTGAATGAAATTGCTATGGATTTTTAGGTATCTGATGATATCACTACCTCTTAGATTGGTAGAAGGTAGGGTTAAGCTAAATTAACACCTTGTAAAAATTTTGACTTATCTACAGTCACCAAGATGTTAGGGCAAAAACATAAGTAGACAATGAATGATTGTTAAGGGGGCTAAAGGCAACTTAAGAATATTTGTCTCTGGGTCTGTAGCATTCCAACTTTCCACAATCATGATTTAAAAAAAAAAAAAAAAAAAAAAAAAAGCTCAGACTATAAGACTTGCTCTCAAGGGCTTTTACCCATAGCCTCCCCCTCTTTTTTATTCCTGTTTTTTTTTATTGTTTTTATTGAGCTATATATTTTTCTCCACTCCCCTCTCTTCCTCCCCCCACTTCTACTTTCTTTCTTGATTCCTATGCTCCAGATTTACACAGAAGATCTTGTCTTTTCTTACTTCTCCGGTAAATTACAATCATGTATGTCTCTCTTAAGGTGCTCTGTGTTGTCCAAGTTCTGACAGGTCAATCAGTCTTTTAGAATCTTTAATGTAGATGTGGCACTTTTTCTGAGAACTTCAGAAAGCTTTTCCCCAAAATTCACCATCAACATCTCATCCCCATCTCCATCTGGAGTTCAGCAGATATTTGCTGGGGTTCATGCATTCAAGGAAAACTGAATTTTTTTAGGTGGGGAAGAACTAGTGAATGGATATTGAACATGTAAGGACTACCTATTGTTTCTGTTCTTTTTATCCATGCTGTCAGCATCTCAATAGTTGACCCCAGAGTACAACTCTCCTCTTATGAGAATTAAAGAGAAATTTGACTATAGAGTGATGTGCTTAGGTGTTGACAGAGACTATAAATAAGGGTAAACAACAAAATTCCTACACTAAAGGATAATTTTATCAGTGTTGTTTTATCTGGATAGAAATTATAATAAGCAAGAAAGGTGTCTCAAGCTTGCAGTCCCTTGTCTTGCATGTATAAAGCCATGGAATGTAATGGAGGACCCAGACATTTACAGCTCCCAACTTAGAGAAGCCTACAGCTCCAGGCTATTAAAGGAATGAGCTTAGTGTTCTAGATATTCAGGTTGATAGAGATTGACCTGGTCTTTAATAATCAATGTAACTCTCCCTTTATGAGAACCAAAGAGAAATTTGACCATGCGGTGATATGCTTAGGTGTTCTCAGAAACCCTGATTCAGAACTTTTTTCAGATGGAATGTTTTGGAGAATGGCATATTTTAATTGCTAATGATAGCATTAGCATGTTTCTTTTTTGCTTGTGATATTTCAAAAGGAATATTTTTTTCTGAGTAAACATTGATGGATCATTTACATTCACAGCAGTGAAATTACTGCATAGTTCCTTTTGAACTATGTTTTCCACAACCTATCAGAAATTGTCATCTTAAATTAAAGTTTGAGTTCAATAAAAGTAAGGGCATTTTGGAGTTATATATTTTCATAAAAATGTGCTGACTTGGTAAAAATTAGTAATAATTCAAGAGGATATTAAAATTTTTTCCACTTCTGTGAAATTATTTTACTGAATAACCTAAAAAAGAAGTAATTGTGTTTCATATGCATTTGGGAAATAAGCTAGAATCACCATTATAATTTACATATATAATACATTAGGAAACATATTTAAAACTTGAAAGGTTTCAAAATATAATTGAATAATAATTAGTAAATCTTGATTCTATAAAAAGGAAGGAGACAAAGAGGTTCATGAAACCAAATAACTCTCTTAGGACAGTGCCATGGTAACTATTTGTCTTGACAGGTATACTTCTAAACTTTCCAGATAAATTTTCAATTAGAATAATAATCTTTTTTTAGTGTAGGCAGGTAATTTTTTAATTACCATTAATTCATTTTGTTAGATATAGATCTTGGAAGAACATTTAAGGATGCAAAGTTAGAGATGAAAATCATTTGAATTAGGAAATTGTTTTGAACAAGTCCTGTTTAAGAAACCCACAACTGATGTGCTCCACCTTTCTCCATGCACCTGCATTTTCTCTTAACATCTGGCCTGAAATCAATGTTAAGAAGTTAATGGAATTAGTAATCAATTAGGAGCACAGACTAGATTCCTGGCACCTACATGGCAACTCTCTACCATATATAACTCCAATTTCAGGGGATCTGATGCTCTCTTTTCACTTCCATAAGCACCAGGAAAGGATGTGGCATAGACATATGGGCAGGAAAAATGCCCAAAGCATGGGGAAAACTGACCTATGTTATAATGCATTTTGGTGTGCTGAAGTTCTCCTTGGAAAAACAACATGTGGAAAGAATAAAAGTAAATTAAAATGATGAGTTATAAGTCCCCACACAGAAGTCTACAGCCTTCATGTCTGTGTTTCTGTTCTAATTTTTTTATTTGAACCAATGTTTGTCCAAGGTTGCAAGTTTATCTTAATTGAGTGATACTCTAACAGTTTTTGTTTTTACCTTGAATCACATTGTGCCCCTCTGTTGTCCCTTCTTTGTCCTTGGTCCTGATTATTCCACCTCTGCTGACATGACACAGCCACTACTATTGTTACCAACTCTAGTCCTTCTAGTTGTTCCACTGGGAAAGATGCTGCCTGAATCATATTCTTGGTATCCCAACCAGGCCAACACCAAAGAAATTGTTTCTTTTAATACAAAGATTAGTGTGACCAAGGCAAGGGGCCACTACTCAGTACGATCCTGCACACTCTGTCCTCAGAAAGTCACATCGAAGAGATGATATTGTTGCTGAAAGTAATATAAAAATTAATAATGACATGGGTATGTATCTTATCAGAGTATACTTTTCTTTCCATCAGACAATTACAAAAATAAATTCTCTATTTAGTATATGCCTCTCTTCTCTTTGGTGTGGAAGTGTGGTTTTATTTTCTTGCAAATTATACTTCCCAGTTAACCATGTTAACTTGGCACTGCCTAGATTCATCTGAGATGGGAGTCTCAAATGAGAGAGTATCCAGCATAGGTTGGCCTCCGGGAATGTCTGTGGTGAATTGTCTTGATGTTTTTATTCATGCAAGAAAAAATGGCGCACTGTGAGTAGCACCATCTCATGGTCAGTATAAGAGAGTTAGGTAAGCTTGAGTGCATGACTGAGCAAGCAGCATTCTGTGTTGGGTTCCTGCCCCAATTTCCTTCTCCAATGAACTGTGACCTGGAAAAGTAAACCAAATAAACTCTTTTCTTCTCTCCTAAGTAAATTTGGTCAAAGTGGGTTATCAGAAGAAGATAATGGAAACTAGACCCCACCTTCATTTACTGTGATCTGTGCTTGAAACTTAGTTTAGTGCTGAACTATAAGTATACTGAACTTTTAAACAATTTCATTGTGGATTTGTTTTCTAAGAGAAATACGATAGGAAAATAAAGCATGAACACAAATTGGGAATATACTTCAGGGGGTTGGTAATGCATCCATTATTGGTTCAGGTCTGGGGCACAGCAGGCAATGGTAGGTAAAACAATTTGCAGTGCCATCTAGCATAGGTGTGTATGCTTAAGGACAGTTTGGAGAAGTAGGAAGGGTCAGGATTGATGGCAATAATAGTGTTTATGTGAGGGCACCAGATGTGGCATAGCCAATGACAGAGGAGGGACTTATAGGGGCTGTGCTTATGCACACAACTCCTGTGGTGTTGTTTTTATAGTGCCATCTGTGCAGATTTTAACTTACTAGGTTAAACATGATGACATGAACTCCTGGTGTATGACGTACTCTGGTAATAAATGATAACCAAATACAAGCACTACGTGTTCATTAAGCAGAAAATTAGAGTCCTCAAAGAATTCTGAGTTGCTAGTTTTGAAACAACTAACATTGCCAAAGGAATGTCCATGAGTTTAGAAAAAAATATTTAACATTGAGATTGGTACATTCAAAAAAAATTATTTAGTTTGAAGTTATTTTTTCTATCTTTTATTTATTTTTTATTTTTTCCATTCAAAAATTACACTTCCTCCCCTCCTTCCATTCCCCTCCCTCTCCTCCACTCACCCTCCTCTCTCCCCCTCCCTCCTTAAGAGAGGGCAGGGTACCCTGCAGTGTGGGAAGTCTATGGCCCTCCTCCCTATGTCCAGGACTAGGAAGCTTTACATCTAAATAGACTAGGGTCCCAAAAAGCCAGTTCGTGCAGTAGAAACAAGTCCCACTGCCTTTATCAATGGCTTCTCAGTCAGCTCCCATTGTCAGCCACATTCAGAGAGTCTGGTTTGATCACATGCTCATTCAGTCCTGGTCCAGCTGGATTGGGTGAGCTCCCATTAGATCAGGCACACTGTCTCAGTGGGTGGACCAGCACTTCCTGGCTCATCTTCTCCCTCTTTTTGCTCTTCAACTTGACCTTGGGAGCTCAGTCCATTGCTCTGTTGAGGGTCTCTGTCTCTATCTCCATCCATAGAAGATTGTTTGAAGTTTTAACAATAAGATTATAACTAACTTTTTCTTGATTGAAGCTAGAGTGGCACAATATGTAAATGGGTGTTTTGAATAATGTGCGAAAATGAAGCCACTTTAACAGAGAGTTATAAAGTATCAGAGAAAACTTTACAATGCCACTGTGTGAATTTGCATTTTAAAAAAATCCCAATGTACACAAAAGTGATTTTTATGAAGAGGTATAATTTTTTGGAAAAAAAAACAGCCCCAAATCATAATTCCTACAGACACTAATGTTAAAGTTTTAAAATACTTGATCTTTTGTGTCCCAAAATTATCACAATTCACAAAAAAAGACGTTTAACAGTTCCTAAATGGTGATTGCATCAACAAAACAGAATTTCTAGAAATTAAAAATTATCAAAATTATTGATAAATATTCATTTAGTAAGTACTAAAATGGTTTGCCAATTACATCATTTAAAAATTAAATTAAAATATGTAATTTTTGGGTAATCAAAAGAAATTTCAGGGAAGCTAGACAAACATCTCATAATAAATGAAAGCTATTGTGAATGTTGAATTAAAACTCAATATTGAAATCATATAAAACTATGAAAACAAAGTTATTTTGATTTATATGTTTTTGAGATTGATGTGCTATGCTGTTACATAACCAGAAAACACTTCTAAAAATAAATCTTTTATTTGGGCATCTTTTTTTTTTATTGTTTTTATTGAGCTCTACATTTTTTCTCTGCTCCCCTCTCTGATTCTCCCCACTTCCCTTCAACTCTCCCCCAAGGTCCCAGGGCTCCCAATTTACTAGGGAGATCTTTTTTTTTTCTACTTCCCATGTAGATTAAATGTATGTTAGTCTCTCTCATTGTCCTTATTGCTGTCTAAGTTCTCTGGGATTATGGTTTGCAGGCTGGTTTTCTTTTTTTTTTTTTTTAAAGTTTAAAAAGCATCTATGAGTGAGTACAAGTGATACTTCTCTTTCTGGGCCTGGGTTACCTCACTCAAAATGATGTTTTCTAGCTCCATCCATTTGCCTGCAAAATACAAGATGTCATTATTTTTTCTGCTGTGTAGTACTCCATTGTGTAAATGTGCCACATTTTCATTATCTATTCTTTGGTTGAGGAGCATTACCAGGTTCTGGCTATGACAAACAATGCTGCTATAAAGATAGCCAAGCATATGTCCTTGTGGCATGATTGACCCTCCTTTAGATATATATATATATCCCAAAGTGGGTCTTGATGAAGGTTGTTTTCTAATTTTCTGAGAAATTGCTACACTAACATCCAAAGAGGCTATGCCACATTGCATTCCAACCAGCAATGCAGAAGTATGCCTTTTCTCCACAACCTCTCCAGCATAAATTGTCATCAGTGTTCTTGATCTTGGCCTTTCTTACAGGTGTAAGATGAAATCTCAGAGTTGTTTTGATTTGCATTTCTTGGATGACTAAGGATGTTGAACATTTCTTTAAGTGTCTTTCAGCCATTTTAGATTCCTCTGTCAAGAGTTCTCTGTTTAGGTCTGTACTCCATTTTTGATTGGATTATGTATTCTTTTGATGACCAATTTCTTGAGTTCTTTGTATATTTTGGAGATCAAACCTCTGTCTAAAGTGAAGATCGTTTCAAATTCTGTAGGCTATCATTTGTTGATACAGTCAAAGGATGTTGACTCTATCCTTTGCTTTACAGAAGCTTTTCTATTTCAAAAGGTCCCATTTATTAATTGTTTTTTTCAGTGTCTGTGCTGTTGGGGTTATATTTAGGAAGTGGTCTCATGTGCCAATGCATTCAAGTGTACTTTACACTTTCTCTTCTATAAGGTTCAGTGTGGCTATCTTTATGTTGAGGTATTTGATCCATCCGAACTTGAGTTTTGTGCATGGTGATAGATATGGGTCTATTTTCATTCTTCTAAAGGTTGATATCCAGTTAAGCCATATGTTATATATGCTTTTGTGTTTTCCATTTGATATTTTTTGCTTCTTTGTCAAAAATCAGATGTTTGAAGGCTTGTGGATTAATATCTGAGTTTTCTATTTAGTTCCATTGGTCCTCCTGTCTATTCTTATGCCAATACCAGGCTGTTTTCAGTACTGTAACTCTTTAGTGGAGTTTGAAATCAGGGATTGTGATGCTTCCAGAAGTTCTTTTGTTGTACAGGATTGTTTTGCGAATCCTGGGTTTTTTGCTTTTCCATATGAAGTTGAATACCTTTCTTTCAAGGTCTGTGAAGAATTTTGCTGGGATTTTGATGGGCATAGTTGTATACTGCTTTTAGTAAGATTGCCATTTTTACTATGTTAATTCTACCTACCCAAGAGCATGGGAGACTGTCAGGAGCCATTTCCTTCCACCCCCAAATTATTACAGGAACCATTGCCCTGAGGGGTTAGCAGAGAACCCCACTCACTCCTACCAATAATTAGAATTGTTCTATTGGCAGAGCCTATCCCACTCCCAATTATCTGTTAATAGAGAGCTATCTGTTATCGGAACCCGCCTCACATTCCAAACTATGTAGAGAACTAAGGTGTGTCAACTTGTTACTTCCTGGCCAAGGAATCATGACCTGACCTTTCGTAATCTCCTGGCCTACGTGACCAATGTGAACCACATGGCAAGAACCCAGGCCCCTGTGCTCCCCCCAAACTCCTTAGCCTATATAAGCTGTAACCCTGACTCTAATGAACGAAGGCTTCGACAAATCTGCCTGGTCTTCTTCCTCTCTCTTGCTCATGTCTTTTCAGATAGTGCCTCTCCGGGACCCTGGAATAACTGACTGCAGGGTGGGTTACAACCTCTAGACTAAGTAACCCACCCAAGGTGGTTTACAGGAGACCTTTCCACTTTCTTGTGTGTTCTTCAATTTCTTTCTTCAAAGATTTAAAGTTCTTGTCATACAACCCTCCACTTGTTTGGTTAGAGTTACTCTGAGATATTTTATGCTATTTGTGGCTGTTGTGAAGGGTGTTGTTTCTCTGATTTCTTCCCCATCCCTTTTATCATATGTGTATAGGAGGGCTACTGATTCTTTTTTTGAGTTACTATTATATCCTTCTTCTTTACTGAAAGTGTTTATGAGTTGTAGAAGTTCCTTGGTAGAATTTTTGGGATCACTTATATAAACTATAATATCATCAGCAAACAGTGAGAATTTGTCTTCTTCTTTTCCTACTTGTATCCCCTTGATCTCCTCTTGGTGCCTCATTGCTCTAGCTAGGACCTCAAGAACTATATTGAATAGATATGGAAGGAGTAGACAACATTGTATTGTTCCTGATTTCAGTGGAATTGCTGGGCATTTCTCTCCATTAAGTTTGATGTTGGCTGTTGGCTTGCTGTATATAGCATTTAAAATGTTTAGGTATGTTCCTTATATCCCTGCTTTCTCCAAGATGTTTATCATGAAAGGATGTTGTATTTTGTCAAAAGCTTTTTCAGATGCTAATGAGATGATTATGTGATTTTTATCTTTCAGTTTGTTTATAATGTGGATTATGGTTACAGATTTTTGTATGTTGAACCATATTAAATCTTTGGTATGAAGTCAACTTGATCATGGTGAATGATGATTCTGATGTGTTCTTGGATTCAATTTGCCAGTATTTTATTTAGTATTTTTGCATCAATGTTCATGAGTGAGATTTGTCTGTAATTCTTCTTCTTGGTAATGTCTTTCTGTGGTTTGGGTATCAGGGTAATTGTAGCCTCTTAAAATGGGATTGGCATTATTCCTTCTGAGAGTATTGGTATAAGGCTTCTTTAAAAGACTTGTAGAATTCTGAGATGAAATTATATGGTCCTGGGCTTTTTTTGGTTGGGAGATTTGATTACTGTTTCTATTTCTTCAACAGTTATAGGTTTTTTTGATTGGTTTATTTTGTTTTGATTTAATTTTTATAAGAGATATTTATCAGAAAGTTGTCCATTTCCTTTAAGCTTACCAATTTTGTAGAGTACAAGTTTTCAAAATATGACCTGCTGATTCTTTGTATTTCCTCCATGTCTGTTGTTATGTTCCCCTTTTCATTTCTGATTTTGTTAATTTGGATATTCTCTCTTTGTCTTTTGGTTAGTTTGGATAAAGGTTTGTCTATTTTGCTGATTTTCTCAGAGAACCAACTCTGTTTGATTATTTTCATTGCTTCTATTTTGTTGATTTCAGTTCCCAATTTGATTATTTCCTGCTGGCTAGTACTCTTAGGTGAGTTTGCTTCATTTTGTTCTAAAGTTTTCAAATGTTCTGTTAATTCACTAGTGTGGGCTTTTTACAGCTTCTTTGGATAGGCATTTAGTGCTATGAACTTTCGTCTTAGCACTGCTTCCATTGTGTCCCATAAATTTAGGTATGTTGTGTGGTAATTTTCATTGAATTTTAGGAGTTCTTTAATTTCCCCCTTTATTTCTTCCTTTACCCATTGATGATTCAAGTGAGCATTGTTTAATTGTGTTTCTGGGTTTTCTGGAATTAGTATTGCTGTTGACTTCTAGTTTTCAACCATGGTGATCTGATAAGGAACATTGAGTTATTCCATTTTTTTTTGTATTTATTGATTTATTGTTTTGTTACCAAGTATATGGTCAATTTTTGAGTAGGTTCCATGGGGTGCTGAGAAGAAGGTATATTCTTTTCTGTTTGGACGAAATATTCTATAGATGTCCGTTAAGTCTATTTGAGTCATAGTATCTGTTAGTTCCCTTATTTCTCTGTTCATTTTTTGTTTGACTGACCTGCCCATTTGTGAGAGGGGAGCGTTGAGGACTCCCACTATTAGCGTGTGGGATTTAATGTATGATTTAAGTTTCAGAAGTATTTCTTTTACATATGGGGGTGTCCTTGTATTTGGGGCATAGTATTGAGATTTCCTCTTGATAGATTTTTCCTTTGACTAATATGAAATGACCTTCGTTGTCAATTTCAACTGATTTTAGTTTGAAGTTTATTTTGTTAGATATTAGGGTAGCTAAACCAGCTTGTTTCTTAGCACATTTGATTGGTATATTTTTTTCCTAACCCTTTACTCTGATACAATGTCTGTCTTTGAGGTTGAGATATGTTTATTGTATACAGAAGAAGGATTGATTTTGTTTTCATATTCAATCTGTTAACCTGTGCCTTTTTATAGGTGAGTTGAGTCCATTTATATAAAGAGATATTAATGAGAAGTGATTGCTATCTACTGTTAATTTAGTTTTCATTGTTGGTGATGTTAATTTGTGTGTTTTACCCTTCTTTGGTGTTTGTTGTTGTGAGACCATCAATTGAGTTTTTGTTGGTGTAGTCAACTTTGTTCGGTTGGAGATTTCCTTTTAGTATTTTGTGTAGGGCTGAATTTGTGGCTAGGCATTGGTTTACTCTGGTTTTGTCATGGAATATCTTGTTTTTTCCATCTACGGTGATTGAAACTTTTACTGGATAGTTGGGCTGGCATCCATGGTCTCTTAATGTCTGCATAAAGCTTTACCATGACCTTTTGACTTTCATTATCTGCAATGAGAAGTCAGGTGTAATTCTGATAGGTCTGTCTTTATATGTTACTTGGCCTTTTCCTTTTGCAGCTCTTAATAGTCTTTCTTTACTCCACATGTTTAGTATTTTGATTATTATGTGGCAAAGGGACTTTTTTTGGATCCAGTCTATTTGGTGTTCTGTAAGCTTCTTGTATCTTCATAGGCATATCTTTATTTAGGTTGGAAAAGTTTTCTTCTATGATTTTGTTAAATATATTTTCTGTGCTTTTGAGTTGAACTTCTCCTTCTTCTATACCTACTATTCTTAGATTTGGCATTTTCATGGTTTCACATATTTCCTGGATATTTTGGGTCAAGCTTTTCTTAGATTTAATGTTTTCTTTAACTGATGAGTCTCTCTCCTCTATTGTATCTTCATCACTTGAGATTCTCTCTTCTATCTCTTGTAGTCTGCTTTTCTTGCTTGCTTTTGTGGTTCCTGATCACTGTCTCATGATTTCTGTTTCTTTAATTTCCTTGGCTTGTGTTTTCTTTATTGTCTCTATTTTAGTTTTAAGTCTTGAATAGTTTTTTTTCACATGTATTATTGTTTTTTCTTGTTTTTATTTAAGGGATTTGCTGATGTCTTCCAATATTTTGTTTGTCTTTTTCTCCATTTCTTTATGGAAATGTTTCATTTCCTTCTTAATAGTTTCAAACATTGTGCTAATGTTAATTTTTAGGTCACTTTCTTCTGCTTCATCTATATTTTGTTGTTCAAGTCTTAATGTTGTAGTGTCTTTATGTTTTACTGTTGTCATGCTGCTCTTTGTGGTATTGTGTGTGTTCTTCCCTTTTCTACTCATCTTTTCCTCTAATAGGTGTGGTTGGGGAGGTCTGTGATTTAAATCAACTACCTAAGTTAATGGACACAGAAAATAGGGAAAGGGTTTACAAATGGGAACAACCTAAGCAAGCTTATTGTGTTACACACCAGTGTCCAATGTCACTCTGATGCCCTGAGTTATTTCTGTGTACCTGTCCCAATAAAAATATTTTGCCTACTTGCTACTCTCAGCTTAGAATGGCTCTCTTAGACATCACTTCTGCAATAAAATTTTAAGTAAAGATATTATTTTACAAATTGGCATTGTAATTTAATGAAAAAAATATTTTAGTTTCTTATTTGAGCAATGGTAAAGCAAAAGCAGAAAGTTAAGAAAAAGGTAGGAGGCAAACCGATGAAAACTGTCCTTCAAATTGATGAGGTCCTGGGTGAATAAGAATTTGAGGAGGTGAGCAACTGGGGTTGAAGCAAAGCCAATTTCCAACTTGATAGAAATGACAGAAGTATATTGTAAAGTTGAGATGTCTAATACAGTTAAGCTGCTCTCATATTTGTGTTGTGACACCAGCTGTTAATGCCTTTTTGAGAGTGCAAAACAAGAAAAGAGAGATATTCTGCAAAACATGCAGAAGTGACACAGTATACAAACAGCACCTAAGTGAAGGTGAGATGGACCATGAATTGAACAGAGTTGAAGAAAATACAAATGGAAGGTCAGAGCCAACAAATAATACAGGTCCATGTCCCACATCCCGTGGTATTTCCAGAGTGTTTGGAAAGAAGAGCTTAAGGCAATTTTACTTTAAGACTTTTAGACAGGCCTGGCATCTCTACAACTCTATGATTTACCTTGTGTCTCTAAACCTTTCCCATGTCTGAGTGAGTGATGCTGTTCAAGAAAGAGAAGGAGTAGCCATACACCTACCTCCTTCATCTCCTCTCCATGCAGAGATATGTCTATTTTAATGAAAACTGAATACAATTGTATTTATGGAATTACCTCATAAGGAAGTATTTTCAAGAGTCCTGGGATCCCATTCTATAGGATGGATGGTATAGAGACTAAAGGGAACAAAGAGGCATGGTAGAATTACACAGGGAAATCTGAAATCTGAAGCCCTCCCCAGTCACCCAGATGCATGTTGGCATGCATTTTAAGTGATAATTTGGAAGAATAAAAAAGAAAAGATTTCATGAAAAAGTACTGTATAATTTCAATTCTATTAGTAGTTATTCCTAATTATGTAACCTGTCCTCGAAACATCTTACTGAGTTTAAAGCCTAATAAAAAATTTTATTATACTCACCATAAATGATATAGTGACCACAGCATAAATTGAAATGTCCTTTAGGAAAAAGAAATTCATTTTTGTCATAGAATGCTAATAATTTCTTAGGTGGACTATAAAATAGTGAGGGAACATGGAGCTCTTTGTTCTATATAAGAAATTATAGAATTTCACCCCTAAAATTAAAATTTTATTTCTGTTTCTCTATTTCCTTCAAATTGCATTGTAAAGAGCTGTTTAACATTCTAAAACCCTCCTAGTAGTCAATCGTAACACCACTGAAACTGAGTTGAGTATTTTCACATTTCTGTCAGTTTGTGCCAACAGAGAAGTTGGAGACCTTAGTTTAAAAAGTGTTTTTTTTTAAATAACAAGCTTGCAGCTCATTTTTAAATAGCTGCTTTTCATTTATGAGAAATTTCTTTGCAGTTAAATCAAAATTAGCTACCCAAGGGCGGAAGAAAATCACATGTCACTTTTATGTATTATTAAGAGTAGGATTTGATTTAATGGCACCAATACAGAACATCTTCATGCAACAATTTTTAGAGTCAGTTCCTTTATTTCTATGACACCAGCAGATGCTGTTATCTATGCACAAGTAATGTTGCATGGTGAACTATCCTGGTGCCCCTTAAGTGTGGAAAGGACTGCTGCTTTAAGGTAGATCTAATGGCATGGGAAAAAATAATTTGATACTCTAGGCTGGGAAGTCCTGTACAGTTGTTTCCTGCAACTATCTAAGCTAAGGTCAATCTTGACCCACAAAAGTATCTTTTTCACTCTTTCCCTTTTGGTTTGAAGGGGTTTCCTGTGGAAAAATAAGAGGTTCAAAAGTGAGAAAATCACAAATTCAAGTTAATTATCACCATCATACTAAAGGGTTCTACTTTAGGTCCTAAGGATTCCTTTCTGACATGGTATTTTCCTTGACTCCCCCTGCCAGGGACTGGGGATTATAAAAATATGTCCCCAGAACTCCTTTGACTAGAAATGATGATTTATGTTCTGCATGGCTCTGCTGCTGTATGACCCCATTACTGGGATGTTACAATGATCTCCTCTGCAGTTCACTATTGTATTTTTATAATGGGAAATATTTTCTTAAAACATGTAACAAATGAAACAACGGCTAGAAAAAAAATTGAATGCTACTTGCTCTAGCGTGATGGTTAAGCGTGCTCTCTGGGGTCATTCTGACCATGCATGTCTAGTGCATACTGAGGTTCTTATCAGAGCTGTTCATCTCAGGAAGCAGAGTCAGGTTTTTAAGAAAAACTCCATATCACAGTGGTTCCCAAGCTTCCTGATGTTGAGGCCCTTAAATACTGTCCTTCATGTTATAGTGACCCCCCCAACTATGATATTGTTTTCCCTACTTCATTACTGTAATTTTGCCACTGTTATGTATCACAGTGTAACTATCTGTGCTTTCAAATGGTCATAACAGAAACCAGTGAAAGGGTCATTCAACTCCCTCAGGGATTGTGACTGACAGGTTGGGAGACACTGCCATACCAGGTAGTGTAATTGTATTACAAATACCAGTTAGCCAATGCAGTAAACTCCCAAGTTCACTCTTGGCTCCCTTTTATCTAGCCTCATACTCTTTCACATATCCTTGAGAATGGTCAATAATGGAAAATATCAATATATGTGGCTACTGGAGTCTTTGATGACTTGTGGTTTGTCATCGTCCAGTACCAGCCTGGACCATAAATTATTTCTCTGAATCAGAAGGGAGCCATAGGATTAAAGACACAACTCACATGGAATTATGGGGAGGGAGTTTGCCAGTGATCCCTTATGAAATACTGAGTTCACATCCTGAAAATTTCTGTGTTTATTCTCCAAACAGCTTTATATACCAAAACATAAACTGAGGGGAAAATTTATTAGCATTCTGTTTCCTAGGAAATCAGGTAAGTGGCTGTGGTCATGCCCACACGTCTCCCTATGCCTGCTCTGTCACATCTTCCTATCTTCCTGCTTTGTATGCCAGCTTTATCATGTAGGCTGAATTATCATCTCTATCCCAGGCATCCTCCAAACCTCAAAGAAGGAGCAGAATAATATTAGCATCTTATGACCTTTTGTTAGGGAGGTGACAACCTCCTGTGTGGCATGTGCACACTATGTCCTGGAAGTCTGGCTGCCATTCAGTGTAAAAATATGAGCCTACAATCTATTTTTCCTTATTAATTTTAATAAAACCTGTGCTTCTGCAACAGGATATATTATCACATCTGCCTTAGGCAAAGACTTCTCCATTTACCCAAATTTACCCATCCTTGGAACAGGCATTTTATTTTATGTAATCTCCCATGTTAAGCATCTGGGGAGAAGAAGCTTTAAACCCATCACTGACTGCTGATCTCTGTGAAGAAAAGAGATTAAGGGAGAGAGATACCTTTGGGCTCTGTGCCTTGGAGCCATATTTTTTTGTCAGGCAAAATAATCATATTTTATGAATAATAATATTTTTAAAGATTATAGTCTCATATTTAAAGGAGAAAGGATAGCCTGAGTTAAAATGTTTTTCTAGCTAATCTAGAGCGCCTCTTGAATTTTCATATTATATCAAAATCTAAAATTCTTAATATATGCATTAAATTCAATCATTTACAGGGTGTGTCAAACTTTTTATAACATTTTATAAGCAGTTAAAAACATTATCAGGTCTATACCAACTTTATTTTTACATCTTATAAGCATTTCCAAACACTATCAGGTCAGCTCCAACTTTTCTCAACATCTTATAAGCAGTACAAACACTATCAGGTCAATAACAGATTTAACAATAAATCCATAATTAAACATGTCACATTTTTTTAAAAAACTCACAATAATCAAAGACAAAAACAGCTTTTCTGATGGGTGATAACATTGCTGTTATCAAATACAAGTTTTAGTCTCTGAACAGAAGTTAAACCCTTAGTCTGTCTCCTTCTTAAGTGGAGTGGTTTTAGTCATTTCTTATTTTGAGTCTTTTTTTTCCCCTAAGGAGAAAGCTTAGGTCTTAGATTTTAGGTCCAATATTTTAATGAAAATGAGTTCTGTTTCCCAAATACTGAAACAGTGAGATGTTCAGTCTACATTTCAGCTCCAAAGCAAACTTGACTCAAACTGCAGAAAATTGTAGTCATTTTGCAGCAGGGCCTCTGGGTCTGTGTGTGTCCCAAGTGTCTGGAAGCAGCTCAGCAACTGTCCCTCAGAGCAGCATTGCACCCTGCAGTGTAAAGTGGTGGCAACAGGTCCCACAGATCAAGACTGGACCAAAGCCTTCTCTCGAACTCCTTTCTCCAAACCGCTCTATGGGAGCATTCACAGTTAAGATGCCATAGGGTCTGTCACTCCTTTACTGTACACGGATGAAGTCATCTCATCCAGCTTTATTTTCTTTTTGTGAAATAAGCACAACCACATCCTTGACCCTAAATTAATATTGGTCTTTTCATAATTCATTGCAACGGCTTTTCTCCTCGCCTTGGCAAGGTCACCTTGGTGTCATCATGTCAGATCTGTCTGGAGCAGATTTGTCTACAACTTTTTATCATTTTAAATTGTTTTTAAGGAGCCATGGTATGCTTTACAATTTTTTTTTATTATTAACCATATAAACAGTCATTTTATTGGAAAAGCCGGGCATAAAATTTTTGCTTAACATCCTTCAAGGCATAGCTATAACATTAGCAAAATACAGTTCTGCAAATTGCAGCAATGATCATATGGAAAAAGATTATTACTCTGATCTTTGAATTGAGCAAGCACAATTTTCCAGGAATCACTATCTTAAAATTATCAATTAATCTATTGCTTAGTAAAAGAAACATTGATCATAGTCAGTTCTCTGTTAAACTATCTCCTAGATTTTATCCTGCTCTTTTGATTTAGACAACCTTATATCTTAACTGGCAAAAAACAGGAAGCTGCAGGCATAAAAAGCATTTTTATAAACTGCTGTAGAATAAGTTTTCTACTTAATACACACATTTGCCATAGCTGAATCATAATTAGTATACTGTACTTGGTGGTTATTGTATACTCTACCTGTTGATTGTATACTCCACCTGCTTGAATATCTGTTTGGCATCTTTTATAAACTCTCTCCTGGAAATTGGCTCATTGCTCCCTTTAAAAATTTTACTTGATAGCTCAAGTTCTCCTATAAGACTATTATAACTAAGGCTTTAATCATTGTATATCTAATTAAAAGTTTGTACACTATCTTCCTTATAAGCTGTAAGTCTGCCTAGCTGACAGGAAAATGGAAAAAGAAAACATTCAACTAATGATGTTGGCCTAATTAGAAGTCAACAAGTAGAAGAATGAAAATAGGTTCGTATTTATCTCTATGCAAAAACTTAAGTTTAAATGAATCAAAGACCTCAACATGAAACCAAGCACATTGAACCTCACAGAAGAAAAAAGTTAGAAGTACATTTGAATGCATTGGTACGTCTCAAACACAGCCTCAGTGGCTCAGACATTGAGAGAAACAATTAATAAATGAGATCTTCTGGACAGAGAAGTTTCTGTATAGCAAAAGACATAGTCAACAAGATACAATATCAGCCTATAAAATGGAAAAAAATATTTTATCAAAATAACAAATAATCCAATAAAAATATATGGTACAGACCTAAACTGAACTTAACTTAAAAGTTGAAGCACATAAACTCAGCACATAAACTTAAAAGACTGAAGAACACTTAAAAATGCTCAACATCCTTAGCCGTTAGAGAAATGCAAATCTAAACAACTCTGAGAGTCCATCTTATCCTTGTAAAAATGATCAAGATTAAAAACACTGCTGATAATTTATGATGAAGAGAATGTGGAGCAAAGGAAAAACTCCTTCACTGCTGGTGGAAGTGCAAACTGGCACAGTCTCTTTGGATCCTAATATGGCAATTTTTAAAGAAAATTTTGTAACAAACTACCTTAAAACTCATTAATACCAGTTTTGGGTCTATTCATAAAAGATGCTCAACCATAGCATAAGGACATGTGCTCACCTTTGTTTATAGCAAAATTATTTTGTCATAGCCAGAACCTGAAAACAACCCAAAGGCTCCTCTTTTACACAAATGGGAGACATCCTTTACAAATAGCCACAAATACCACAAAATATTTTGAAGTAACCATACCCAAACAAGTGGAAAAACCTGTTTGATAAGAACTTTTTGATAGAAACTTTTTGATAAGAAACTGTTTGATAAGAATTGTGAAATGGAAAAAGAAGCATACTTAACCTGTTTATTTATTTTTAATTGTCCTGAAACTGCAGCTCTCTAAGGCTCCCTTTTGTAAAACCTCCCTTTCAGCTTCCTGCTGAAGCCAGGCCACACAGCAGGAGTCAGGACACAAGCTCTCTCCATCTGTCAGCCTGCCATCACAAGCTCTGACAAATGTAGCCACACTGATTTTTAACTATTTTTTTAACCTGTAATTATAGAATTAGAAGAATTCCTTAATCCTTTCCTCTGTTCTATTAACTGACTCTGGGATGCTCACTGTGTGGTAAAATTGCTCTCTAAACTTACTCTTGCTCCCTTCCCCCTGCAGGTGGGTTAGACTCAGCTGGCTACTGCACACTGCCTGCACCTGGTCCCTCAATCTCAGCAGTAACCTAGATGATTCTTGAAGTAAATGTCATATTTCCTTTACTTTTCCTACCCATTTAGCAAGCAAAAAATGTTGTATCTCTGTGCCGATCATGCTTACTGAGTCTAAATATCTCTGCCATTATTTCTGTTTCACTTTAACTGTTTTTTTTTAGCTATTAACCTACATAATTGAACACTCTTTTCTTATCCCATATGTATAACTTATTATTTACAAATTTTTACTGCTGATTTAAATTTCCAACTTCTGCATACTTGTTTAAATTCTAGTCTCTATTTCTGAGTGCTCATTACTCACACATTCACCCTTGGTGCATTTTTTTCCCCAGGGGTTCCTCACATTTTCCTCTGTATGTCTGGTTACTTCTTCCATGTTTTGGGGGGTTCACCAGTCAGCCCCATATTGCAAGGTGCCATTATTTCATGGTCCAGTAGCAGCCCAGACAATAAATTATTTCTCTGGACCAGAAAGGAGCCATGGGGCTAAAGACACAACTCATATGGCTTTATTGGGAGGGAGATGTCCAATGACCCCTCATGAAATCCTGAGTACATATCCTTAAAATTCCTCTGTGTTTGTTCTCCAAACATCCTTATATGCCAAAACATAAACTGAGAGGGAAATTTATTAGCATTCTGTTTCCTAGGTAATCAGGTAATTGGCTGTGGTCATGCCCACACATTTACCTACCTATGCCTGTTCTGTCAAATCTTTCTATTTTCCTGATCTGTATGTCACCTCTGTTATATAGGCTGAATTAGCATCTCTATCACAATCATCCTCCAAATTGCAAAGAAGGAGCAGAACAACATTAGCATATCCTGACCCTTTGTTAAGGAGGTGACCACCTTCTGTGTGGCAGGTGCAAACTATGGCCTGAATGTCTGGCCACCACACACTGTAATAATATGCACCTACAGTGGTTCAACTTCATAGAGAGAAAACAGAATGAAAATAGATGGGACCTGAGATACCACCAGTTTACCTCTGCTTATGGTCATCAAATGATACACCAGGGACACTTACTCACAAAGGATTATAGTGCTCACCTGAGGTACATTCTTTTTCTTTCACTACTTCAGGTAAGTACATTGTTCTCACACTTGTTCTTGCCCTGGTGTCATCATTTGATTAATCACCAGAGCTTAACACTGTGCTTCTGTGTCTTCAAAAATTGAAAAAAATAAACTTTTCCCTAAGAACTTGGTGGCCTCAGTTATTTTATTGTAGTAAGATAAAACTGACTAACACATTGGTAAGACATGATGAAACCATCCAATACAGCAACAGTGACTTTCAGCAACTGAGTCTGAGAAATATTTAGTCCTCTGCACTTCAGCTTTATTTTTAAGCTGTCATGTGATCATCATCACTCTTTTCATGTTACAGAAGAGGAAACTGAAATCAAAAGATGTAACAACTCTTGCTCTATGTTATTGTGTAATAAACCACCCAAAACTTATTGGCATAACCATCATTGAGATTGCTCACAAACTGCTATTTAGGCAGTACTTGGTAGGGACACCCTAACTGCCAAGGTGAATCAGTGGCTGGGAGAGAAGTGATGGCAAGAGCTAGAGTCATCTGATAGCTAAAATACTAACACCTCCTATGGTGGTGCTGTCTGTTAATTAAATTCTCTGGCTCGAATATACATGTGGTTCTCCACAGGGCAACTCATTGTTCTTTGATGGTTGCAACTAAAAATCAAGAGTCAGCATCCCAGGAGAAAAGAAATGGAAGTGGCCAATTTCTGAATCCTTAGCCTAGAAACTGAAGCAGTATGTCTTGAATATGTGGAAAGAAATGCTGTCATCTGGCATGCAGTTTTCTGCTCTCTTGAACTCTCAGCAACTGTGGTTATCCACAGTGGGGGAGAAGGTGTTCATGATGCTCTGCCCCTCTGCAAAGACTTATAGATAATAACTGTTATGGGGAGGGTTCAAAGGTACCACACCTCTCTGAGGACATTTAAGCTATTAACAATTGCTGGAAATACCATTGAGGGACCAACTCCAAACCAGGGATCTCTGCAGGAGCAGATCCAGATCAGGATTTACATAAAGAGGTGGAAGTCAGCAACCTAGGCCAAAGTAGGCCTGGGGCAAGGAACTCCACCTTTGGCTTGAATTGGGGGGATCTGAGGCAACAAATTCCACAGTTGTAGGACTGAACCAGCTACTTAGGCAGGAGTAGGCCTGAGAAAGCAAGCTTCGTGGAAGCAGACACCAGGAGCCAATCTACTCTGTCCTAGGAACCAGGACACTGGTAGACCAGGACTGATCCAGCAATCTGGTCAAGAACAGACCTGAGACAGTGAACTCTAGCAGAACAGGTACAGCAGAGTAACTGCTGAGTGAGTGAGCCAGAGCCAGATTTGAATCTGGTACCTTCAAGGAAATAGGCCTAAACTAGAACCTCTGTGGGACTGGGCATGAGCCTAGGACCTCTGAGGAACTAGGCCTGAGCCAGGACCTCTGCCAGTTGTTACATGAATCTGGGAACTCTGAGGGAGTAGACAGGAAGCAGAGATCTCTGTGGGTCCAAGTGTGAGTTTGGACCTCAGAAGAAGTAGGCCTGAGCCAGGACCTCTGTGGGTCTGGGCATTGCTCTGGGGCATCAAAAGGAATAGGTAGGAACTAGAAACCTGTGTGGATTCAAGCATGAGTCTGGGACCTCTGAGGGAGTAACATGAGCCAGGTTCTCTGCAGTTCTGGGTGCACCTGAGCTTAGAAACTCTGAGGGAGTAGACAAGAGCCAGAGAACTTTGAAGGAACAATCCCAAGCCAGGGACCAATGCAGGAACAGATCCAGACTAGGGTCATTTACAAAAAAAAAGGTCTAAGACAAAAACCTAGGCTAAAAAAGAACTGAGACAGCAAACTCCGAGGAAGCAAAACAAAGCCCAGGAGCACTAAGTGATCGCTAGGAATATGGAGTGACCAATGGGGTAACTAGAACCATAGAACTGACTGTACCATGAGGAACAACCAACCATCTGAGCCTTAGATTCACTGGCACCTAGAAGATTAATCAACAGAATCACAGACAGCCCCAACCACACCTATTAGAGGAAAAGATGAGTTGAAAAGGAAAGAACATACAAAACACCACAAAGAGCAACAAGACACCAAAAAAACCTATAGACCATACAGCACCAAGACTTGAAAAACCAAATATAGGTGAAGCAGAAGAAAATGACCTAAAAAAGGACAGTAGGAGAATGTTTGAAACATTTAAAGAGGAAATGAAAAATTCCCATGAAGAAAAGGAGAAAAAGACAAACAAAATATTGGAAGACATCAGCAAATCCTTTAAAGAAAACAAAGAAAAAGCAAATATACATGTTAAAAAAACTATTCAAGGCTTGAAAACTAAAATAGAGACAATAAAGAAAATATAAGCCAAGAAAATTAAAGAAACAGAAATCATGAGAAAATTATCAGGAACCACAAAAGCATGCATGAACAGCAGATTACAAGAGATAGAAGAGAGAATCTCAAGTGCTAAAGATACAATAGAGGAAATGACTCATCAGTCAAAGAAAACATTAAATGTAACAAAAGCTTAACACAAAATATCAGGAAATATAGGACACCATAAAAATGTCAAGTCTAAGAATGATAAGTATAGAAGTTCAACTCAAAAGCACAAAATATATATTTAACAAAATCATAGGAGAAAACTTTCCCAACCTAAAGAAAGATATGTCTATGAAGATACAAGAAGCTTACAGAACACCAAATCGACTAGCTAAAAAAAATCTGATTGCCACATAATAATCAAAACACTAAACATGTAGAGTAAAGAAAGAATATTAAGAGCTACAAAGGAAAAAGGCCAAGTAGCATATAAATTCAGACCTATAAGAATTATATCTGACTTCTCATTGGAGACAACGAAAGCATTATACAGACATTAAGAGACCATGGATTCTATCCCAACTACTATATCCAGCAAAAGTTTAAATCATAATAGAAAATAAAAACAGATTCCATGAGAAAACCAGAATTAACCAATACCAAGCCATAAGCACAGTCCTACACAAAATACTAGAAGAAAAACTCCAACCCAAGGAAGTTGGCTATATCAACAAAAACACAGGCAATTGATTGTATCATAACAGCAAAACCCAAAGAAGGGAAAAGCACACAAAGTAACATCACCAAAAATGACAACTAAATTAACAGGAGATAGCAATCACTGGTCATTAACATCTCTTAATATAAATGGACTCAATTCACCTATCAAAAGGCACAGACCAACTGATTGGATATAAGAACAGAATCAATCCTTCGTCTGCATACAAGAAACATACCTCAGCATAAAAAACAGACATTGTCTCAGAGTAAAGGGTTAGCAAAAAAATATTCCAATCAAATGGACCTAAGAAACAAATGGGTGTAGCTATCCCAATATCTAACAAAATAGACTTTAACTAAAATCAATCAAAAGAGACAAAGTAAAACATTTCATATTAGTTCTAGGAAAAATTCATCAAGAAGAAATCTCAATACTGAACATACATGTGCCAAATACAAGGGCACCCTCGTAGGTAAAGGAAACACTTCTAAAACTTAAATCATGCATTAAACCCTGTGTACTAATAGGCTGCTGGTAGAATGTATTTGGTGCTCAACATTCTCTCGGGAATAGATCAGTGTTGCCAGGAGTGATTGTATCTCACTACCATGGAACTCTAGGTTTGATTAAAGGCTATTTTCTACAGCTCTTTGAAGAGTTTGAAGATTATCTATCTATACTGAATATAATCTCTATGTATCTAAAGAACCTTATTAGTCTAATTATAGAGATGACAAACATAGATGACTATTGATCTATACCTATCTCAATACCTATCTAACTTAAAGACTAAGACAGTAAAGAACTGTGCAATAAATGAGGACAGTGACCTTCAAATGTAAGCAAAGTTTAAGTATCTTGATCAGAGGTAGCAATGTATACTGCAATATGGTAAATATATATATATATATATATATATATATATATATATATCTCAATACATAAACAATGATTTAAACAGAGGTAGAAGCATACATGTATACAATATTCAATATTATTTAACATTGAAAATGAGAGACTGTGCTTTGTGAATGTGCCCAGCTATTCAATAGTTTCCCACTCTGGCGGAGCTGCAACTGCGGCTGGACCCAAAGCCTGCAGCATGGCGCAAGGTGGGGGGAGTGCGCGGTGGTGGGGCAAGGGGCTCAGGGCCCTGGGCATGGGGCACAGAGCTGAGGGAAGCTGAGGGGGTGGTATATATCTGTGGCGGCGGTGCACTCAAGCGGTGCAGGGTACACGGAACTGTAGTGGCCCCACATTCGGGTACCAAGTGTTAGCAAATTAGGTTAATATGATAAATAACCAGACCAGCTCAAGAATAACAGTTATATTTTAATAGTTAAAAATGGGAAACTCATGCTACAAGAGTAGGAGGTCTGAATTCCAATCGGCCTGGCAGGCACTGCGCAGAGAGAAGGGCGCACCTGGATCTCCCAGTTTTTCTTCCTGGGGTCCAGGTCACCATGCCCCAAATAGCTGTGATTGGTTAACAGAGTTTCCCATCAGAGCTCAATAAAAATCAACAAAAAAAAAATCAATAAATGAAAACAATTGATGAAGAAATGGATGTTTTCTTCAGTGGTATAACTGTTTTTAAGCTACCCATAATTTTGAAAATAACTTTATTAAGACTTATTGATTCACCCTCTAAACTTACATGCAATCCTTCTTCTTGGTCTATCTTTGGTTCTGTTTTTTTTTTTTTTTTTTTGAATAAAGACACTTGTTTGCTTCCCTAAGCGTGCTCACAAGATAGTATTCTACTGGTGTTATGGAGCTCAGATTTAAGTATATGAGACAAACTAAAACAAAAGACAAATGAACAACAACAACAAAAATCACTCAGTGACTGAATTATCAATGAATTTGGGTATTGTGATTTAAAACTAGCACACTGATCATAATCCAGCTCTAAGAGAAGTAGCTGGATCCTTAAAGGTCTGGCTCTTTATCATCTTCCTAAATTACCTTACAAGCCAATTTTGGATTAAAGAAAAGAAGCACTAAAACAGAATTCTATAGGCACCTAAAAAATTCCCATGGTTCTCAACATTGATCTTAATTAGAGGCCAAAGAGTATTGAAGTTGAAGGTGACATAAAAAATAAAATATTTTATCAATTCGTTTAGAATTTCCTACCTGTCATTGGGTCTTGCTTATAGTTTAAAAGCTAAAATAAACCTTATTAAGAGGTAAAATAAACATTTTGGTCTTTACCATTATAATAAAATTATAAATAATAATCAAAATAATACAATTAAATTAAAATTATAATGGTGAGGACCATATTGGCACACAGACAGACAGGATGCTGAAGAAGTAACTGTTCCACATCCTGATTCACGTGCAACAGGTAGACTCTAGGTCTGAATGGACTTTTGAAACTTTGAAGTCCTCTCCCAAAGACAGAATTCCTCCAACAAGACCATACCTCTTAACCATTTTAATCCTTTCAATTAGTTTCACTCCCTGATGACTAAGCTTTAAACATCTGATCCTGCAAAGGCCATTCTTATTCAAACTACAACTACCTACAGTAGTAGGCTTCCATATGACTTTCCAAAAGACTTTTAGCATTACTCATAGTCCTCTCCATACTCCTTCCTCTATGCCATCTTTCTATCCCCTCCCTGAGATATTTTAACTCTTCCTTTTCACTTTATAGACTTCGAACTTCAAGTACCAACTGACTATAATATATAAACATGTAACGCAATTTTATTTTAGGGACCAGACTCTAAATCAGTGTCAATACCTCTCTGCCTTTCCATGAATGTACATGCTAGACAACACTTCTGTTATCTGTTCTGTGTATAAGCATCATTTTTATCCAAATAGATGACCTTACATACAAGTTTTAATAGCCAAGGAATTCCCATCTTTTGATTTCATCTAGCATGTCAGTCTCTCTACTCTAGCAACAAAAAGTAGAAACAAGCAATGATTCTGAGGAACACTTAAAACATATGAGTTCATGGATTTTATGATCTTAAATTATAAATATTCTGCATACTTTTATGTGAAGTTGACAGAAACTAGAGTTTTCTGAGAAGAGTGAACCTTAGTTGAGAAATTGATTCTACGTGATCAGTTTGTAGAGAATCCTATAGGGAATTTTCTTAATTAATAATTGATGAGGTAGGTCCCAGTGTGTTAAATAGGCAGGGGGTCCTGAATGTTATAAGAAACCAGGCTGAACAAGCTGTGAGGGGCAAACTAGTAACCGGTGCTCCTTCGTACCCTCTACATCAGCTCCTATTTCTAAGTACCTGTACTGTTTGAGTTCCTGCTCTGAGGGCTCTGGACAATTGACTGTGATTTGCAACTGTAAGCAAACTAAAGCTTTTACTCTGCAAGTTGCTACTGGTCATAATGTTTCAGCAAAAGAAATGTCCACTATGATACTAATTCAGAAAGATAATTATGAATAAGGCCATAATGAACATGATCATCACTATAAGTTGATAGTGATGGATTAAAATTGGAAACGAGGGTAACTGTCAGTTAACAAGGCAGAGAGAGAGAGAGAAGAGAGAGAAGGATGATGATGATGATGATGATGATGATGATGATGATGATGATGATGAAAGAGGCACAGCTACCAGAGATGGACCTCTTGTATGTTTACTTCCCAGTACACTGTTCCAAGACCCAGATCACATCCTGAGTATCCCAGGTATGTCACTGCTATTAAGCAATTCTATTTGCTCTCCAAGGCTGTTGTGGCATACTGACAGGCATCAAGTAACTTGCAACTTGAATAGTTGTTTTTTCATTGTTTTGGAGGCTGGATATCTAAAATCAAGGTTCAGGTAGGGTGCTTTCAACAGTGCTAGAGAATACCTCTTTCTCTTTAGTTCCTCTTATGCCTTGGCTTGTACAAAACCAGTGTAATCTCTTTCTCCATAGTGACGTGGTATTCTTTGTTATGTCTATGTCCAAATTTTTCTCTTCTTATAAAAACCCTTATTACTAGTTGAATGGGAGTTTCAGTCTAGTACAACCTCACCTTTACCCACTCAAGTCTGCAAAGACCTCACTTCTCCATGAGGTCACACCTTTAGATTCTGGACAGTTAAAGACTTTGAGAGTATTCAACCCAAAACAGCCATTTGTACGTAGGGAGGCTGGAGCCCAGGCAGGATTAAACTGTTTGCTACATAGAGAACCAACCTGGAATATAAACCAGATCGTCTGGTTCCAGTCGTCCATTATTTCCACTGCACCACAAATATGAACATTCCCAGCATACTTCTCTTATTTCATTTTATACATCAAAACCATAAAAACAAAGAAGTCTAGGTGTTACCAATATTTTCCCAAAGAGAAAAATTTACTTTCTTGATCTTGCTGGCCTTTTTTATCTGTTTCCACAGCAACCCATTATGTCCTTTATAAGTCCTTTATTGTATTTGTTTCCTTTCTGTCTGTTTATACAAAATGCAGAGAAACTACACTGATGTTTGCACTGGTGACAGGGAAAGAGAGGAAGACAAGATTTTTCCAATATCACAGTGTTTAGATACAACGTTTGAACTTGAGTTAACTCTCAGAAGCTATGACTTCAATTTACAATGTCTTCTTAGAAATATAAGCATTTCAAACCAAAAGCAGGCTACTACAGCCATGTATTTAATCAGACACAATATCCATAACATATGAACTTCATAAGAACCAAAAACATTGAAAACATTAAATATTTAATGTTTAAAATTGTAATACAACAGTGAAATGTTACAGTAAGTGTTAAGTAAACAGTGATTAAAATATAACCAAAGAACTGTAAGATGGCTGTGAAGATGATTCAGTAAATAAAACACTTGCTTTACAAGTATGCGAACCTGAGCTCAGATCCCCAGAACCCACATAAAGCTGAATGTAGTAGCAATCCCAGTACTCATATCTTGAAATAGAAATAGCAAAAGGGAAATACTCAGATCCTGTAAATCTACTAGTCTCAAGAAAGATGGAAGTGAGGGCTGATTACTGAGATTGTCCTCTGATTTCTATAGGCATGTTGTAGCACATATGTGCCCAAACTCACATACAATCACAAATATGCGCAGAGAGAGAGAGAGAGAGAGAGAGAGAGAGAGAGAGAGAGAGAGAGAGAGAAGAGAGAGGCAGAGACGGGGGGACAGAGGCAAAGGCAGAAGCAGGGACAGAGAGAACAATAATTCATAATGAAAATAAGCACACAAATTAGACTTACTTTGACTTGGGCATTTAAATTGATTTATTATTGCAAAGCTTGGGATTTCCAAAAGTAAAAATGGTTTGGAGCTACAAAGGTCTTAACAAAAGCCTGAAAGACACATTAAAATCAACTTTCGTTCTAGGACTCAGGACTCCTTTCAAGTTTAATCTGGCAAGTGAGATGGGAAAGTGTGGAGGGCTTTTGTTTATTTTTTCCCTTTCATCACAAGTCAAGCAGCTTCTTATTATATAACAATCTTAAGATCAGCTGAGCACAACTTGGCAAGCTGCTCAGATACTATTTGTGACTCACTTCCTCTTACCCTTCCTCCTGGGGGATTGGCCTAACAGAACCATGTTTCATCTCTCAGTGTTTTTCTTGTGAAATTTTTGATCCAATTACCTTTTCTTCTTTCTTTCTTTCTTTTTTTTTTTTTTTTTTTTTTTTTTATTCATGGTGTTAGTACAGAAAGTATGCAGCCTCTAGAGCTCTTGCTTAAGGGGCAAAAGAACTAGAAACATTTAAACTCAAAGAGAGTAAGTCTGAACAGAAGAAAGTTTTGTCGTCTTCTCTTACTCTGTCCCAGATCACACTGATGAGGAGCAATCACACCACAAAGGTTATTAACAATTCTCCTAGAACTAATTTTAGCTGTGGCTCCACGTACACTCCAACCCAGGCAATCAATCTTGCTATTCTTCCTTCCTCACTAAAATGGCAGCAGAGCTCTTACAACTGTGTGGAAGGTACAGTTTCTGTATTAGGGAGTCGTAGAATTCCCTGTTGGCAATGGGAGTTTACTTTGTGGAGCCAAGGGAAAAGGCAGGATGCAGAGCCTCTAGACTTTCCTCAGAAAGCCTCATTTTCTCCTGACCTCGAATCCCTCACCTCCAGTCTGTGTTCCTCCGGCTCTGAACTTCTCACTAACTGGTCAGCTCCTCCATCAGTCTTTGGTCTTTGCTCATTTACTCTGCAAACTCTGCAGCCCCCACCTTGCTTTAGTTGTTGACAGTGAAGAACAAGCAAACATCACTGCAGCACTCACTGACCCCTCTCGTTGCTGAACACTGTGAAGCCTGATTGTTGTCAATACAAAAGCCAACTGACAGTGCTTTATTCACCTGCAGTTACATTTTGAATGTGACTTTACCTTTTATTCTTCATGTCTTTAGCCTTGATTTTCAGTGGTCAACACAACTTCTTCAATATTTTTACAGGCAAGACTCTTTTTATATTCACAGCAGAAATCTACCCATAGCCAGATTTCTCCCTCCAAGAAAGAGTGCAGTGGCATTTCAATTGTATTTTAATGAATAAAGACTGCCTGAAGATCTGAGAGTAAAACAGTCCCACTGGTCAACCTTACAGACCAGGGTACAGTAACACACAACTTTTATCCCAGTAGCCACACTAGGTGCCATAGAAATTGGGTGGTGCATGCCTTTAATCCCAGTGGTGCACCCTTTTAATCCTAGGCCTAAAGAGGAATATAAAAGAGGGTGAGATAGCTCTCAAACAGTCTCATTCTGAGATTCCTGGAGGCAAGACTGTCATTTTCAGACTGAGGTCAAGGTAAGAACCAGTGGCTGGCTGTTCTGCTTTTCAGATCTTCAGGGTAAACCCAGTTTCTGACCCCGAGTTTTTATTAGTCATGCTTCAAAAGAGGCATCATCCCCTCTTTTCATGGTAATACCTCCATGTGCACACATCTTTGCATCTGTCCTTCCACCCTTCTCTGTTTGCCAGACTGAAGTTTCGGCCACAGTAAGGTATTGAGTGCCTGCTCAAAGGATGGTCAGAGAGACAGATGAGAAAACAAAACATGTGGTTATGGAATAGGAGAGGTCTTCTCTGGAATATCAGGGTGAGAAAAATGTCTTCAGAGAAGGTGATACTTGAGATAAAAAAAAAATAACAAACAAACCCACAGGATGATAAAAGTCTTGTCTGGATGAGAAGGGGAAATGGATGGTCTAATTGGTCTGACCAGAATGAACAACAGATCCATGAGTAGATGCCTTCATAATCTTGTTCCTCCTATCTCAATTTGCATGCAGCATGTATTACAGCAAAGCTGTGTATAAGAATTGGTCCTTTTTAGAAAGCTAATCTAGACACCATTCTAAATCCACAGGATAAAAAGCAAGCGCAGCTATGCTTTCTTCTCCTGGGCAATTTAGGCTAGCAGTCAAGCAATTACTGCCTGGAGCAGCAGAAAGCTTCCGCACAAGAAGACAGCAGGGGAACTGTGAATTAGCTTTTCAACACCTGTATTATCTGTTAGAAAGAGTCAATGACCCTGCTTTAAGAATAGTAAGGAAAGCCTGGGGTTATATGAGGTCACTTTATTCACAGTAATTTTGCACATTTTTATAATTAGTGATGCACTGATATCATTTATATTACAAATAAAGAAGAATACGGTGGGATATATATATCAAGGGAGGGTCATATTCATATAAATTTCACAGTTGTTCATGAATAGAGAGAGTGCTGTGTAGAAATAGAGATAAATTTTCTAGGAGACTTTTAAAAATCAGTGCATATTGCCTAAAAGAGAATAGGTCATTGAAGGCATAAGTCACAAACAATCCCACACCAGTTGGGAACTATGACCAATTGAGAAGCTATTTATTTAAAGGGGAAAAACTTACAGATCACCTTCCCAGACAACAGCCCTCTACACAATCAGGAATGGAGCCTACTCCCCAGAAGCAGAGCCAGAAGCCAGAGTTAGCACAGAAGGAAGAGGCTGCTTTTTTAAAGGGAGAGAAACCACGCCCTAGTGGGCTGGTCTTGGTATCTCAGCAGCTATTGGCTGAAGGAGTGGAAGGAGCTCCTGCAACACCTCCTCCTTTTGTTTTAGTAAGAGAGTTCTAAACCTACTATGAAAATATATACAATAAGTACAAATATCCTATTCTAACTAGCTTAAGTCTTGTATAATAAATAACTTGGCCAAGTCATCAACCCCATCGAAGATCTGAAAAGGGAAATAATGTTATGCAACAAATCACAGAGACAACTAGCTACCTGGGCAATCACCAAAGGTCACGTTTGCAGCATTGAAGCAACCAACTTTGGCTAAGGCCTAACATAACTGACATACCATTTTCAAAGGCCAGAAACTTTTCAAAACTATCTTACCTGTCTTGAAAGAATATGACAGTCCTGTTTTATCCATGTACGGATACTCTGTATTTCTGAATGGTTGAGGCATGGGCATTTCTTTGCCCAAAGGCCAGTTCTGCCAAAAAGAAAGGCTCCAGGTGGAGTGTCTTTGGTGCTCAACATTCTCTCGGGAATAGATCAGTGTTGCCAGGAGCAATTGTGTCTCACTACCGCGAAACTCTGAGTTAGATTAAAGGTCATTTTCTGCAGCTCTTTGAAGGAGTTGAAGATTAATCTATACTGAATATAATCTCTATAAATCTAAAAAACCTGATTAGGCTAATTATAAATGACAAACTTGGATGACTATTGATCTATATAATTGTCAATACCTATCTAACAATGAACAACTGTTCAATAAATGAGGACAATATGGCCTCCAAATATAAACAATGTACAAATATACAATGCAATATGGTAAATGTATATCAACACATAAACAATATATAAGTATCTAAATCAGAGGTAGAAATGTACACTGCAATATGTAAATTTATACAATATATATATATATCAATATATAAAAATGTTTTAAACAGAGGTAGAAGCATGCATGCATACAATAAGTCAATATAATTTAACTTTGTATCAATATACAAGAATTGATACCAATATATTTGTCTAAAAACAGTAACTCACAATTACAAATCTATTATCCCATGATCCCTCTTTTTTTTTTCCAAAATGATCCCTGAGCTTATAAAATTCCTCCCCCAACCCTCAACCATATACTAATTATAATCAACCCCTAAATGATGTCCCTAAACCCACGGACAAACTTTACTGGGAGAGGGGATGTCGTCCTCTAGAATTACTTCCAGCTGTCATGGGGCGAGGTTCTTTCTGGGGGATCCTGTGAAAGTAAAATGATGGTTAAATTTCAAGATCAATGTCTTTTAAAATTGCAAATAGTCTCTGAGTATTTTGTGCAGGTCTGGCCAGAATGTTGTGTAAGATGTACACCATTTCAGCTAACCAAGTTGGAACTGTCTTGTGCAGCTGGTACCCAAAGCAGGTCTTGTAGTAGCGCTATCAGTATCATGACATCATATCAACCAGGTGGAGTTGTTGTTATGGGGCCCCATCTTCTTCGGAACCTATTTGATTTTCTTGCCGATTCTTATTGGGTTGTAAATAGTTTCCATCTGTCAGTATTCCAACATCCAGGGTCCCTTGAATTTCTCAAAGATGAGTGTTTTCCTGTGGAGATAAGAACAGAACACTGCCCCCATTCTATATGTTTTTCTTACCACCTGTATGAATATCATCATTGTGGATGAGTTGTCATTTCTCCTTTCCAAGAGGTTTCTCCTCTTCAAATCGAAACTTTATTAATTTTGATGGTATCCACAATTTTTCTTCTCCTGTGGAAACAAGAGCAAAACCCCTTCCCCAATGTAGCACATCTCCTGGCTTCCATTGAGAGGTCAGCTCATCTTTGAAATAAATCGGTTGATTTAGTTCAACAGACTTTTCCATTATCCAATGTCTTTCTGCTGCTATTGTTCCTTTCTCATTAGTGTTAAGAAAATTCAAGGTTAATAAAGCATTATGTAATCTATTTCTAGGGGTATTTTATGTCCCTTTCTGTTTGTTCAGCATGTCCTTTATAGTACGATTTGATCTTTCTATAACTGCCTGACCTGTAGGATTATTTGGTATACCTGTAATGTGTTTTATATTATAATAATCAAAAAAGCGTTTCATTTTCTTAGATACGTATGCTGGACCATTGTCTGTCTTTATTTGTGCAGGTATACCCATGATGGCCATAACTTCCAATAAATGTGTGATTACTGAATCAGCCTTTTCTGAGCTCAGGACAGTAGCCCATTAAAAACCTGAATACGTGTCTATGGTGTGGTGTACATATTTTAATTTACCAAATTCCATAAAGTGGAACACATCCATCTGCCAGATTTCATTCCTTTGAGTACCCTTTGGGTTATTCCCTGCAGGCAATGGTGTTTGATTATAGAAAGAACAAGTAGGACATCTCTTTATAATGTCCTTAGCTTGTTGCCATGTAATGGAAAATTCTTTCTTTAGGCCTTTACTATTGACATGATGCTTTTTATGAAATTCTGAGGCCTGCATCACTCTTCCAATCAGTAATTGATCAATCTCAGTGTTACCATGTGCTCGAGGACCAGGCAGACCAGTATGGGACCAGATGTGTGTTATGTACATCAGACAAAGCCTATTCCTTATTATGTCTTGTACCTGAATAAACAATGAAGTCAACTCTGTGTCATCTTGTATAAATTCAGCTGTTTCAATATGCAAGATAACTCTTTCTGCATGTTGTGAATCTGTAAATATATTAAGAGGTTCTTTAAAATCCCTTAGCACCATAAGAATGGCATATAATTCTGCCTTCTGGACAGAATTATAAGGGCTTTGTTCCACCTTACTCAATTCATCTGACTTGTAACCTGCTTTCCATGATTTATTTGCATTAGTATAAAACATATGGGCTCCAGTTATTGAAGCAACACATACAATTCTAGGAAGAATCCAAGAAGTTCTCTTTATGAGGTTAAGGCTATTACTTTTGGGATAGTTGCTATTAATTTCTCCCCCCCCCCCAAAAAAAATAGCACAAGCTCTTTGCCATGGTTCATTGTATTCCCATAACATTTTTATTTCATCAGTAGTGAAAGGCACTATAATTTCTTCTGGGTCTATACCTGCTAATTGACGAAGTCTCAGTTTACCTTTTATAATTAATTCAGAGACCTTTTCTACATAAGTTTTCAATTTTTTACTTGGTTTGTGTGGTAAAAAGATCCATTCTAAAATAATATCTTCCCTCTGCATTAAAATTCTTGTAGGAGAAATTCTAAAAGGCAATATGACTAGGATGCAGCTAAGATTTGGGTTCACCCTATCCACATGTGCCTCCTGTAATTTTTCCTCAATCATTGTCAGTTTCTTTTCTGCTTCAGCTGTCAGTTTTCTTGGACTATTCAAATCTTTATCACCATCTAAGGTTTTTGTTTAAATGAACTATTAGATCAGGTGTTATCCCAACAGGTGGTCGTAGACTGGAAATGTCTCCTAACAATCTTCGGAAGTCATTAAGAGTCTTTAACCGGTCTCTCCTAATTTGTGCCTTTTGTGTTTTAATTTTCTCTAATTATCTATAACCTAAATAATTAATAGAATTTCCTCTTTGAATCTTTTCAGAGGCAATTTGTAATCCCCACCTAGGCAAGACTTTCTTTACTTCTTCAAACATCCTTTCTAAAGTATCTTTATTTGAATCAGATAACAAAATGTCATCCATGTAATGATAAATTATGGACTTGGGGAATTGTTTACGAATTATTTCCAATGACTTACTTACAAAATATTGGCACAATGTAGGACTATTGAGCATACCCTGTGGGAGGATAGTCCATTGATATCTCCTATTAGGCTGAGAATTATTATAAGTAGGCACTGTGAAGGCAAATTTTTCTCTATCCTTTTCTTGTAACGGTATAGTAAAAAAACAATCTTTCAAATCAATAACGATAAGAGGCCATCCTTTTGTTAATAGAAAAGGCAAAGGAATTCCAGATTGTAGTGGGCCCATAGGTTGAATTACCTTGTTGACAGCTCTTAAATCTGTCACTATTCTCCATTTGCCAGATTTCTTTTTACAACAAACCAGGAGAATTCTAAGGGCTGGTTGATTCTTCAATATGGCGAGCATCTAGTTGCTTTTGCACTAGCTGTTCCAATGCCTGTAATTTATCTTCAGCTAGAGGCCACTGTTTGATCCATATTGGCTTCTCAGCCATTTTAAAGGTAGGGCTGTTGGTACCTCTAAAGATTTGCTATTTGCTGTATGTTCTTGTACAGCCTGAATGGCTTGTGACCTTTTCCCATAATACCTCATCATATCCTTCCCAGAATTATGAGTTCCTGGAACTACAAGAATGTTAATCTGGGTATTCTATTGCTGTAGCAGGTCACAGCCACATAAATTTATTGCAATATTGGCTATATATGGCCTTAGTCTTCCTATTTTCCTTTTGGGCCCTATGTATTCAACCCATCTTGTGCTTTGTTTTACACGAGATAGGGTTCCAATTCCCAGAAACTGAACATCTACCTCCTGAAGAAGCCAATTCAGATGCCAAGATTCTGGAGTAATGATACTTACATCTGCACCTGTGTCCAGTAAGCCAGTAATAAAAATTCCATTTACACACACTCTTAGCTTTGGTCTTTGTTCATTTATAGAAGTCTGCCAAAATACACGTAACTCATCCTTCAGGCCATTATTGCTTTTAACATCAGGTATGCGGCTTTCTAATTTTCCTGACGAGGCACGTTCTCTACAGTAACTGGAAATGACTGGACCATATTCGCCATGGGGGCCTGCGAGAGGCCCATCATTGTTTTTTTCTGATTGCCTTGTCTATCTTTTGTTGATCTACACTCATTTGTCCAATGCCTGCCCTTTCCATATCTCCTATATAAACCTGAAGGCTGAATCCTCTTATTTCTGTTATTTCTAGAAGAGGCATTATTATTATTATTTCTGGAAATCCATTGTCTGCAATTCCTTTTCATATGCCCCATTTTGCCACAATTAAAACATTTGGTATTCTGATGCCTTCTTTTACCATTAGAAATTGCTTCTTCTACCCATGCTTCAGTACCATAGTCAAATGTATCAACATGAAGTGTAGCAAGACCCATTCATCCAAGAGCACTGATCTCATTTTAATGGCCCCAAGATCCTTTTGCATTCCACATTGGCATTCTCATAAGCCAAAGACTCAATTATTATACGTCTTGCTTCTGGGTCAGATATCCCTATTTGTACAGCTTTAGTTAGTCTTTATAAAAATTCACTAAAGGGTTCTCTCTGACTCTATTTAACTCTGATATCTGATTCCATTCTCTGTCCTGGGTCTTGAACCCTGTCCCAAGCCTTTAAGGCTGCTGTGGTACATATGTATGGATAAGGTGTGTTCGTCATAATTAGCTTGTTCCTGAGGGTCAGAAAAGAGCCCTTCACCTAGAATTTGATCTAGGGAAATCTCAATTCCCTTACTCTTTCCTGCTGTTCTATAAGTCTAGCTTCTTGCCCGAATAAGCATTTCCAATTCAATTGTGGTCCACTCTCTAGGATGGCTGAAACTAATTGAATTCAATCATGGGGCGTGACCTTGTTGCTGCTAGACCACATTTTTAGCATCTCTTTAACGAAGGAGGAATGTAGCCCCAAACTCATAACAGCCTGTTTGATTTCTTTCAGATCATTCATATAGACAGGTTCCCATGTGTGTTCCTTGATGTCCCTACGGTTTCTGGAACCAGTCACCTTCTCTGTTGTTATTACTGGAAAGGCAAGTAGAGTTTTATGGGAATTATCCCAGAGAGTTTTACTCACTGATGGAGTTAAAATTTGGCTTTCTACCATTTGTTCCTATTCATCAGAATTTATAATTTCCTCAATCTATTTAAATCTGTTTACCATTGTCTTCTGCAAGGCCTGAATCTCCTGTCCAGAATTATGCTTAAAAGCCTTCATTGAGGATTCAAAGGTATGAAGTTTGTTTGTTAGAGATAATATCTCATCCTTGGACATAATTTTCATAGCATAAATTGTGCCTTCTTGTATTGAAATTCTGTCCATTAATCTTTCATACACCTTTGATAAAGTCCTATTAGCAGTTTGAACCCTCTTAGATAATGTTTCAGCACCTACAGACAGGGACTGAAGTTTATGAGCCAAATCAGCTGTCTCCTCCTCCAGAGTAGCAATGCTCTGTTTAATATGAGACTGCACCTTTTCTAAATTTTGCTCAGTTGACAGAGTCATATTAGACAAAGATCTATTCTCCTCCTTGAGAATTTCAAACTCTTTCTTGAGGTGGTTGGTGTCAATCTGAATTGTTTTTGAAATTACCTCAACCAACTGAAAGTTGTCACTCAAAACAGTTGTGCCCTTTCTTAAGCATTCAACCTCTGCCCGAAGAATCCTGGATTCATTCTATAAGGACTGTATCATTTTTCTAATATCAAAACATATCTTAAAAAAGCTACCAAAAAAAAAGTAGAATAATAAGCCCCATGAATATCCAAACCAGTGGGATATCCTCTTGTAAGATCTCAGCCATGGTATAATTAGAAAAGCTGTGAAAACCTTGAATGGTAATGCCCGACATTTTCAAGCAAACCTGTAATTTATATTTAATTGAAATAAATTTTACCTGTAATGACTGTTGCCTGCCAATAGGTGGAGGGGTGCACCTGAATCCACGTGGCCTAGGAGTCAGAACTGGAAAAAAATTCTGAAATATATACTCAAATCAGGAAGTTAAACTCACAGACCATGTGTTGTGTGAATTATTTACCCACAGGTAGGCGGCAGTGTAGGTCAGATTCAGCTGCCTGCGGGGAGAGGATGCGGAGCAGTTGTTTGTGCTGAGTGGTGCTTTGCACTGGCTGCACTGCTGTTGCTGCTAGGCGTGGGCAAATATGGCGGGCAGGGGGGGGGGAGGTAGAGCTGAGTCTCCCTTTCTGAGCTCTGTTAGCGTGCTTTATCCACGGCGGAGGTGGAGTGGTCTCTCACTGAGAGCAGCTCTGGGCTGTGCGGAGGGGGGAAGGAGGCCCCAGCAGAGAGGTCGCCTGCTCCTTGCAGCCACACAGCAACCAAAGTCTCGGAGGTGTGTAACCAAAAAGCCGCAAGCTCAGGCGCCAATTGAAGGCATAAGTCACAAACAATCCCACACCAGTTTGGAATTATGACCAATAGAGAAGCTACTTATTTAAAGGAAAAACACTTACAGATCACCGTCCCAGACAATAGCCCTCTACATAATCAGGAATGGAGCCTACTCCCAGGAAACAGCCAGAAGCCAGAGTGAGTGCAGAGGGAAGTGGCCACTTTTTTAAAGGGAGAGAGATCACGCCCCAGTGGGCTGGTATCTCAGCGGCTATTGGCTGAAGGAGCAGAAGGAGCTCCTGCAACACCAATGATGGAGGAAGGTCATTGGTAAATTAATAAACTGCTTGGCCCTGATAGGTTAGATTGGAGTAAACAGAACAGAATGCTGGGAGGAAAAGGAAGTCAGGTAAGACGCCTCAGACAGACGCCATGCAGTTCCTCTCCAGGGCAGATGAGATGAAGCAAGCTGCCAGGTCAGACATGCTGAATCTTTCCTGGTAAGACTGTTGCTATACAGATTATTAGAGATGGGTTAATCAGGATATGAGAATTAGCTGGTAAGGGCTAGAGCTAATGGGCCAAGCAGTGTTTAAAATAATACACTTTGTGTGTTGTTATTTTGGAGCATAAGCTAGCCAGGCGGCCAGGAGCCAGGTGGCAGAATCACAGCCCGCAGCTCCTTCAACAGGTCATAGTCAACTAAATGTGATGCTTAACTTCAAATACTACATTCTACAAAGAAACAATGGACAGCTATACCTGCCTATCTCCAAAGATCAGGCTGGGCTCTGATAGTATCAAGTACCATGGTTTTCAGACTGCAGTTGCCCATCACACTAAGAGTAAGCTCCTCCTTTGGATTGACTGGGGAGGTTTGGTTGCAGTACCTGGATATGTAAGAAATCCATGAAGGCGATGAGGGCTAAACTTTTATATCTGAGGAAAAAATAAGGAAACACACACGCTTTCTGATGAATGCTCTCTGAAAATCTATCTCCACACAGCTACATTTTTAACATACATCCACATATCTATGTATCTATCTTTATATATATATATATATATATATATATATATATAATCTCTTTCTTACACAGTTGTATATTTCTATATTTAATCGTATCTCCTTTCAGTTGACTACATATCTTTTTTAACATAAATTTCTCTTTTGCATCTCTTTTCTATATACCTTGATCTTCCTTGCCTTCACATGGTTACAAATCTCCACACAGTCACAGCTACCCATCTCATTTACAACTCCTCATGTATCAGCAGCTCTTTCACAAAGCTCTCTCTCCCTCTCTCATACACACACATACACACACACTTCTTCTACATTACTGGCACACGTTTTACTCACCCACTCTCATTCATTACCTCTCTCACACTTCCCTTATGCTCTTTTTTCTTTATCTCTCATGCTTTTCTCTCGCCACAGCCAACTTCTTTCAATACCACCACTCTTACCTCTGATCACTTACAGTCCAAACTCTGGACAATTATAAGTTACATTTTCAGGCTCCAACCTATTCTCAGAGCACATAATAAGTAATGTAGTTTCTCTTAAGCTAGGGAGGTCCCATTGACTGGCCAGTGAGTAATGTTTAGCCATGCACATAGCTCAAATGGTTAGGGTTCCCAGACCAAATAAATAAATAAATAAATAAATAAATAAATAAATAAATAACTAAATAAATAAATAAATATAAAAAAGACACTAGAATTTGAGACTTAATAACAACAGTTAATTAGCTTGATCTTGAGTGGTAGGAAGTACATGCAGACTAAAGTTGCTTCAAGCTCTGCCCTTAAATCAGCTACAAACAACACCTGGAAAAATGACCTCCTGTATTTGTCTTTAGGAACAACCAGATATCTCCAGGGGAAACTAGCCTGCTTTGAATTTGTTCTAGAGTCTAAAGTTAGCTGTCTGTACAAAAAAAGAGACTGTCTTAGTGACTGAGAATCTTATGTCAGTCTGAGTAATGTAAAATTCATCAAAATTATACAGTTGATCAGAAATCATCTTCCTGACTATCTATAGCTATAATTGTGCCCAATAGGTAGAATATTTATATGAGATAAACACACAGGCATTAAGAATACACTCAAAGATATTCTTAGAGGAGAAATTAAGTGACACATGAGAAAAAATTACAGATACAGACATCCAGATTTCAGAGTCAGTGGCCTTAACAGACAGAATAGACAGGCTTATCTCCATCAGATAATAATTCCTATAGTGGGTCAACACCTAAATTATCAATTACCATATACTGTATACTTCCATGGCCCCCTCCAAATTTTATTTATAATAAATTCTTAGGTGATAAACATGTTGACTATCTAGTGGTTAAACTTTGGAAACGTGAGTGAAGCTACTCTTACTAATACATACTTCAGTTTCATTACTCAGGAGAGACAGGCCACTGTGGTCTACATAATCAGATTCCAAGACAATCAGAGCTATGTATAAGAGAGAGAGAGGGAGAGAGAGAGAGAGAGAGAGAGAGAGAGAGAGAGAGAGAGGAGAAAGAAACAAGAATGAAACAAAGAAAGGAAGGAGATCATTCTGATTCTGATCTGGCTATGAGGAAAGAAATTGCCTACTTACTATACAGCTTACAGTGTTCACAGAAGTGAGAAATAGTGGGAAACTTAGACCATTGGCAATTAAAAGTCTGTGTTCTTTGGGGAGCTACAAAGACACCTCTGACCTACAGCTTGAGGACATTTCCCACATGAGCCATTTGGACTTTATTTAGAAACATAGATTCTGGGATATACATAATTACCTGTGTATAGTAATTCCAATTGAACTCTGTTATGTGAATATTTAGGAAGATGATCCTCATTTTTATTTATTTTCTGTGGAAAGCATATTTCAGTCCAAAAAGGGCAAGTTAAAATTTTCAAAGATGCATAAGATGATTTTTATTTTAAAAAAAAATCATGCAAAATCAAATATAATGACACAGCATTTAGGATGAAGATGCATCTAGCAACCAGATTAACAAGAGAACATGGAATTGGAGTGATGAATAGAAGCTGTTTTACAAAATAGAATAAGTACACCCATCAAGATCCTACTGCTCTAACCCCATGAACTGTTTGATATAAGGAACTGAGGTCACTGTCTAGAAATGGAACAAAAACATTCAGACCTTACGGATAACTGTTATCAATGCATTCTTTAGAAATATGAATAGGACTTCAAATTTATGACATTCTTTTTTATTGATTTTATTGACCTCTACATTTTTCTCTGCTTCCTTCTCTGCCTCTACCCTCCTCACTTCAACCCTTCCCCAAGGTCCCGTGCTCTCAATTTACTGAGGAGATCTTGTCTGTTTCTACTTTCCCTCTAGATTAGATCTATGTAAGTCTCTCTCATTGTCCTTATTGTTGTCTAATTTCTCTGGGGTTATGGTTTGTGGGCTGGTTTTCTTTGCTTTATGTTTAAAAACCACCTATGAGTGAGTACATGTGATAACTGTCTTTCTGTGTCTGGGTTACCTCACTCAAAAAGATGTTTTCTAGCTCCATCCATTTTTCAGCAAAATTCAAGATGTCATTATATTTTCTGCTGTGTAGTACTCTATTGTGTAAATGTACCACATTTTCCTTATACATTCTTCAGGTAAGGGGCATTTAGGTCATTTCTATGTTCTAGCTATGACAAACAATGATGCTATGAACATAGTTCAGCACATGTCCTTGTAGCACGATTGAGCATCCTTTGGATATATACCCAAAAGTGGTATTACTAGGTCTTGAGAAAGGACATACCTTTTCCTAACCCTTCCCAAACAGTTTCCCCAGTTGGGTACCAAGTATTCAAATATATGAGTAACATATTAAGCACTCTCTTACATTTTAAATGTATATCTGGCTGCAAATATTTTACATTAATCAACCCTTAAGTTTACTTTCAATTTGTTTTTAGTTACTTGTTTAAGGCAAACCTTAAAATTATATACAGAACGCTATATAGCAAGAGATATAAATTGGTCTCTCCCTCCAAGCTTGTCCCTGCAAATGCATTACATTTTTACTTATGACTGCAAACATAACTCTTACCACATTAGAGAATTTGACCATTTATTAGGTGACTGGCCATTAACTTGTATGTCTTAATTATATTTAGCAGTTTACAGTGTTAGTAGCATTTATATGACTAGGATTTTATAAATTTATCCCTGTTGAACATTAAAATTTATCATAAATATATTCCACAGAGAGACTGGGACCCTCATTTTTTTTCTCATTTTTCCCTCAATTGTTCTACTATAAAGGAAGAAAATAAGAATGTTTTTCTTTTTCCATATAAATGTGAACGATCAAACATAAAACAACATCTGATTTCTCACAAATTATCCATGGTTAACTCAAAATATTCACCTGGTATGACATTCACCTGTCAAGAGGAAACAAAAGACATTACACAGTTACTAAGTCAGGTAGGTGGTGTCATCCAGACCTTGTCTTTTTGAACCCTTACTGTGTGACAGTAAAACCAATCTTCATAGATGATGTCATACATACAGAAATGCTTATCAGAAACAGGAGAGGCATGGAACACAAGTGCGTTGATGATCTGACTCACATCACTATCTGGCTTGGACTTTCTGCTGAAGACTGTCTCCCACTGCAACAATGAGCTTATGGAGGTTGTCCTTTGGATGATGTCTTGAGTTTCCACCCAATATAAGTAGCATCCATCAACTAGTTTTGGCAACAGTTCCTCTCTTTTGAGGCTGCTCTTCTCTGTGCCTTGCTCTTGTGACTGTTTACATGCTTTGCTGTGCATCCATTGAGAATCCTGAGCACACACTTCAATGTACTTTGAGCTTCATCAGCAGAACAGTAGCACGAGTTACTGTGCTGTCAAATGCAGCACCTTTTAGCTTAAGAACTATTTCACATTTGCTGAACATTTTCTGTTTTTCTGAAGCAAGTCCACTACCTGTAAGCACCAACAACCCATTCCTACACTGCCCAGCATTTATGACCACACACTGGCTAGTTGATTCATTCTCCTCTGGAAGCAGCAATAGTGATCTTATATTTTCATTGTCTGTAAGATCCATGGGTTATTTTTAATTAAATTTGTTCATTTATTTTACACCCTGTCCACAATTTTCCCTCCCCTCCCTCCTCTCCTTGCATTCCCTCCCCCATTTCCCTATGTCCCCCACCCCTAATACATTTCTCCTCTTTTGCTGTTCTGACATAGTCAAGAGGTACATTGGCATTATGAAGCAGGCTACAAGCTGTGAGTACTAAGAGCCATATAGTAGCCTTAACAGTAGCTATGAATCCAGGAAGCAGGAGGAGAGAGCTGTTGGCTGGCTTTGGATTTTGAAATGCCCAAATCCACCCTTAGTGACACACCCCATCAACACTTCGGCTAACAAGGTAATACCTCCTTCTCCCTCTCAAGTAGTACCACTCACTCCCTGATAGTCAAGCATTCAAATACATGAGCCTTTGGAGCCATTCTTAATGAAAGCACCACAGTAATACATTGAAGAAATTCCATTAGATTGAAACCAGGCTACAAAACATAACAATGGATGTAAAAATTGTTAAAGGTAATAAAAACATACAAAATCTATTTTTCTCATTTTTAAACTTCTTTAAAATCAAGTAGGCTTTAATTCACAAATTGTAATAAAATGTTAGAAGATACAGAAGGAAAATATATGATTGCATTATCAAGGACAGAGGGGGAAATGGAAGAATGTTATTGATATGGTCATATACCCCATGAGCACTTGAGGGAATCTCTGTCTCTGTCTCTCTCTCTCTCTCTCTCTCTCTCTCTCTCTCTCTCTCTCTCTCGACTTCTGTTTTGTGCCTGCATGATGAATGAGTTGTTTGTTGAATTTCCTGTCCCAGAGACCCTAATTTCCACATCTGTCCTCTGAAGGCATCTGGTACAAGCATGATGCACAGACTTACAGGAAGGAAAAGTTCAAGGTCACATACCTTCCAAATCCCTCAAATTTGTGCCAGAAACTGTAGAAAAGAAACAGTAAAGGGTGAGGACACAGCTCTATTGGATTACTTACATTTGTATATCTCTTGCCTTCCAATTAAACATTATCAAAAACCCTTCAATGGTTCATCTACCTGATCATGGCATCTTCTTGCATGATTGACTCCATTTTGTTCTTCTGCACAACCTTTTTCCCTTGGACCTCCAGCTACAGCAATACTAACCTGCTTTCTTCTGTTCCCCACATACATATAGGTCTATGGGCTGTTCCTTCTTTCTGGAACGCCCTTCTCTAATTTATGTCCTGTTCCCTTCTCATCATACCTCCTGAGCTATAACAGTGTTTTCAGTGGTGATATATTAACATTCAATATCACCTTATAGAAACTATCAAAAGAAAATCTAGATATAATTTACAAGTCAATAATGGACATAAAACTATATATCAAAATACAATGTTTGAAAAACAATAAAATGAGGAAAATAAATGAAATTAGATAAAAGAAACTCAAAACCAAAGGAGTAAGTTGGGTTTCAGTGACTTCAGGTCAAAATTAAACACAATCACATGTGTTCCAAGTGAAAGGCAGTAATGATCAGAATGCTAGAGAAAACACTAAGCTATGCACTGTTCATAAAATTTATACTTAAAGTGTGTAACATCCATACTTTGAAATTCAAATAATTGAAAATATTGTACAAACAATCTCTCGTCTACAAGAAAGAGTCATATGAGGGCTAGGGGAAAAGAATGATGGTGGAGTGCTTGCCTGGCATTTGTGAAGCTCTAGTTTGTGTTCTCAACACAATCGAAAATAATAAGTAAATAAGAAAAATGCCAAATAGATGCTATTAGTTACCAGCAAAGAAGAGTTAGGTTAAAGGTGTCAGAAGTGGTAGGGAAGAGGGTATTGCTTTAAACTATCACCCGTGGTAACCTGAGAAGACCTCTAATAGTCCAGGGACTTTGACTTGGATAAAACTAGATCCTTGATTTCCATCCAGAAAAGGATTTCTGGATGAATCAGTATGAAACATAGTAGAGTTTATTAGTATAAAAGTATTTTATTGTAAATATTAAGATTGCTTAGGAAGATGGCAAAAACACCCAGGTTGAAATGTGTATACATTTCATAAAAGAATCTTCATTGTCTTCACAATTGTCATCTTTAGAATTTTGGCAGGTTTTATTGCCATTATCATCAACGTGTTGCTAAGAAGATTTAATGAGATCCCAATGTGTGTGGGGGGCACTTGATAGAATTGCAATAGATAAGGTTAAATTATGGATGCGAATGTAGGTTATGTTCAATGTAAATAAAGTTAATAGTTTTATTTGGTTTAGCCATGGTTCATTGCTAATGCCATTAATTGTGTTGGGATTCTTGATTCAAGCAGATTCTATAGTGAGGGTTCCTTTCCTACTCATGTCTAATTTCCCATTTCTCACCTGCCACAGAGGAACTTGACCATCTTTTAAACATTAATTATTGACTGTCACCAGGTCCAGGGTCTTCCCATAAGATAAGTTGTTTACCTGAAGCTGTACTAAAGACATAGGAATAATTAGGCCTTTGATACTCTTTCTTACTTGAATTCCCATCCCACTTAGCCCAGTTATTATGAGCCATTATGAGATTCTGTTGGGCCGGAGTTCTGACTCAAATATGCACATGTTCTCCTTTTCCATTTTCTTTCCAATGTTGGCCAGAACCTAACAATGTTTTCTCTAGGTCCTGGAATTTCTTACTCATTCTCAAAGATTCTGTTCCTCCCATGTGGCTGTTTAGCATATGACTGACTTCCATGCTGGGTTGATTCAGAAAAATGGCATAGCTTTCTCTCTCCCTCTTAAGCTTCCACCTATGAATGAAAGAATCTTTTATTCTCAAAGATACTCCATGATTCCCATGTCAAAAGAAGAAAAAAATAAGTATCACAAGAAAGGGAGAGTTGGTAACTATCAGTAGAAATCGATAAAATTGGGACCTATTTAATAGTAGAAAAGATAAAATTAAAAGAGATTAAAATCCAATCAATAATATGAATAAACTTAAAATTGGTTTATGAGATGATCATGAAATTAAAGAAATTAGTAGCTAAATTATTAAAATAAGCAAGGAAAAAGTTATTCCACTTAAAATACAGAACAACTGTTAGGGTAAGGGTTGTTTTTTCCTCCCAGCTGCCCAGCTAGCTCAGACCTGAAATAATCACACAGAAACTGTATTTATTAAACCACTGTTTGGCCCATTATCTCTAGTTTATTAATGGATAACTCTTACATATTAATTTAACCCATTTCTATTACTCTGTATATCACCACAAGCTCGTGGCCTACCAGCAAAATTTCAGCACATCATCTCTGGCGGCTCCATGGTGACTCTCTAACTCTGCCTTCCTCCTCCCATCATTCAGTCCAATTTTCCCGGTCTACTTAAGTTCTGCCTTATCAACAGGCCAAAGCAGTTTCTTTATTCATTAACCAATAAAAGCAACACATAGACAGAAGGACTTCCCACACCACACAACAGAAAAGGCAAACACCATTAACAGGTTAGGTTAAACAGGCAACTTTTGATGGCACCATATTCCAGACTGATCAATAGTTCTTGGTTGTATATAAATAACTTCTTTAGCTTCATTAAATAATAATTGAAAGTAGTTAAATAGTAATAAAATCATTCATTTTTTGCTTATAAGGAAATACAAACTTTCTACTGGCCTTGTTCATACTCTTGCCTCAGCTGAGGTTCAACTCAGACTGTTTCAAATGGCTTCAATTTGAAGACTGAGGATGTGTGCCAGAAACACTCTCTGCCTGCTAGGAATATTCCGCTCCCTGTGGGAGTGCCAAGGAGAAATATAGAAGTAAAGGGGTGCTGCAAGAACTCTCATGTCCTGAGGGTAAAAGAGAAATGTGATGATTTTGACTCTATCACAAATACTATTAAGTTTCCTGTTTTTGTATTTTAGATTCTTTCCATTTCATCAGCAATTATTTCTACTAAATTATTTTCTGATTTTCTAATTCTTTCTTCTAACTTCAACTTTCTATGGAAGCTTAGGCTGAACTCTTAAATTTGGTGATTTCCTTGATTAAATTAATCTCATCAAATATTTCTTGAGCATATTTTTTCTTCAAAGTTTTTACTTCAAAGTTCATGCCTACTAACTCTAAGAGTAGAATACATTTATGTCTGTTTCTAAAATAGGTATATAAAAGTTACTTAAAGAAAGGGTTTAACTGTAGTGGTAGTAAAATATTAGTTGATTTGGGCCAAGCATGGGTAGGGGAACTAACAATGATGAGACATTAGGAATAATTTTAAGAAGAAAACATATTAAATTTGTGTGTTGTCAAATTATCCTATGGTTTTGTAAAATTATATTTTTCCATGATGCAGGATGGAACCCAGGAACTTGCTCATGCTAAGCAAATTCTCAACTACTTAACTATGCCCATATCCTCAGTCATAAATTTCCCAATGTGAAATTCTATTATTCACTATAACTAATTTCTCATTGCTTTGTTATAAAAATATTAAATATTTGTCATGTGAATGTGTACTAAGAAATCTCATAATGGAAACCCAAAATGCAGCAACTGCCCCTCTAGAATTTTTAGTCTGTTGGTAAGTTCTTTAATTTAATTTAATTTTAAAGTCCTTTGGGCTTTCTAGCTTATTTACCAGGATATATATATATATATATATATATATATATATATATATATATACTCTGTGTTTGTATGCTCGAATATTAAAGTTCTCTTCAATGTAAATTTTAAATGCCTGGAGTCACAGTAAATTCCCCTGTTCTTGGAGTCCTTCTAGTTTAATCTCTGCTCTCAGATTAAATTATCTGCTTTTCTAATGGTATTGATATCATATTCCTTGAATTACTAATGAGAAATTCCATCTCCTAGACTCCAGACTCTGTAAGTAAATGGACCATGTCTTACTAACCTTTTTTTTATAGACTCTAGTACTTAGGAGAATGTCTGTGTGTCATAGTAAGTAGGTATTTATTAATTAAATCATTATACAAATGTGTCATTGTAGTGTTGACAAAATTATACTCGATGTTTTAATATTTTTTACCAAATAATTTACCAGACTATTTACTTATATTAGTCAACTGAAGCTTTCCATATCTAATTCTAGCTTGTGGCACCTATAGTAATCTTTGCTCATAAATCTTATTATCCAGCTTATTAAAGATGATGTATTAAATAAGAGTAATTAGGCTCTTAGGAAGAGTGTAGTGCTTGTTCACATATGAAAACAAGACTAGAATGTTGGGGTTTTATTATGATTGCTCAGAATATTTCTTTAATCAAATCCACATTCAGGAGTTAAATTCTGAAACACAGACAATAGTTTACAGAAACCTAACTTCCATAAAAACTGGGTATTGTAAACCCTTCTACAGAGAATGGCCACAACACCAAATATGTGTCTCTCTGACAAATGAGTTCTGCTGTTCAGGACTCAAAAGCAGACCACAGTGCCACTGGGGAGTCTTCTAAATTGGAGCAGATGGTAGTACTTATTTGACCATCAGATGCTATTCTGAAGTATCAGTTGGCCAACTAGTTGGTGGAGGTATGAAAAAAAAAGATTTATTTAGGGCAGGAATATTCAAGCCCAAATGTGTATCCACATGGAGTTTAAACTGATATAGACAAATTACAATCAACAAATTACCAGGGCAGATCCAGTTGAAGGTATGGTGTAAAGCTCCATCCTGAAGATGAATGCATAGCTGGAAAATATTTCTGCAACCAGCTGGGCTATAATATCTTCCATGCAAGCTTCCCCTGAGATATACAGTAGCCACAGGCATATTCACACATGCACACACCCCAGCAAATGCATTCCTACAAGTACAGTTGCTAATTATTCTGAAATTTAAATAGAACGCCACTTAGGAAACAGCTGGGTCAACTGTAGCTGTTATGTGGAAATATTCACAGCATGTGTTGGTGTTCTACATCAGAAGAGCTTTTCCTGGCTCATCTTTACAGTAGCAGCTGCAGTTCTGTGTAGCTTTTAGCAATATACAACTCTCTGGGCCTTCTGAACAGTTACATGGATTATACTGGTCAGATCACAGACATGATTCATTAAAATTAAATCTAACTAATTAACACACTGCCCATAATACAATTTTAAATATTTTCATAATAATGATATATATTCATTACATATAGAGAATAAAAGCTCATACTTGTTATTTAACAGGCTGCTAGGACATTGGAAGCTCCTTGTATAAAATAAACAGATTCCCATTGTGGTGTAGGAGGCTGCTTGTTTGTTTCCTGGCCACCTAGCAGCTCAGACCCAAAATAATCACACAGAAATTACATTATTTAAAACATTGATTGGCCCTATGATCCAGCTTCTTATTGGCTAACTCTTACATATTAATTTAACCTGTTTCCCTTAATCCGTGTATCATCACATGACAGGGGCTCACTGGGTAAAGTTTCAGCATCTGTCTCTGCCCAGAGGTACATGGCTTTTTTTGACTTTGCCTTCATTTCTCCAGCATTCAGTTTAGTTTTCCTTACTTAGCTCTGCTCTACCCTATCACAGGCCCCAAATAGCTTTTTTTATTAACCAATGGTATTCACAGGATACATAGGGGAATCCCACATCACCACTATGGGCATACTGAACTTCGACATAGGAGAAATGAATCAAATTCTTTAACTGAACATCACATCATAACCCTCATTCTTTGGAAAAGTAAAGTAAGCACAGACTCCCCTAATGCATCCACTTATAATTAATAAACTATTTTTAATGTATTAATGACAGCTGGAATAAATAATATGTTCTGAGAACTGGAAGATAATCTGGGTTTTAAACACTTTGCATTCTTTAATTTAACCATATAACAATGCTACATATACAATGGCCTTATTTTACTGATGGACTGAAGGACATGGAGGCTAATGTATTTACTAAAATTATAATATACATACTATTGCTAAACAAATGAAATAAGGCAGAGCTAGTACTAGAATCTTGGCAGATTGGAGTCAAAGCTTATTTGTCATTATCATTTATTTTATCTTCTTGATGATTGAAAGAAAAGTCAGGACTCAATCTTAATTCTGTTAGAAAAACATGCAAATTACCACTAAACATTATAATGTTCCAAGACTCTCAGTGGGTGATTAACATTATCATCCTTTTAAGAACTCATGAAAAAGTAGTTTTAGGAAGACTGAGTAGCACAGGTTTCCAGGCTCTTGTTCTGTTCTTAGACAGAATAGACAAGAAAGCTGCTAGCAGCAGAATCTCAGAAAGCTTTGAAAAGGTAGAAGGCATGGAGTTGGTTGCCCATTTTTCTGACATTGTTATTTATTCTCACTTTCATCTGATAGTGTGAGGTAGGTAAGCGTCCACGGAGATGTCAGGGATTTCCAGGTAGGTAAGTGTCCACGGAGATGTCAGGGATTTCCAGATAGGTTAGCGTCCACGGAGATGTCAGGGATTTCCAGGTAGGTTAGCGTCCATGGAGATGTCAGGGATTTCCAGGTAGGTAAGTGTCCACGGAGATGTCAGGGATTTCCAGGTAGGTAAGTGTCCACGGAGATGTCAGGGATTTCCAGGTAGGTAAGTGTCTATACTATAATGAATGCTATTTTTTATGCTGGATCATGTCCGTTAAGGCACTCTTAGAATTTATGTAAGGAATTATAAAGGAAGTTTTGATAACTTTAAAGATGTTAACCATTAATTAACATTGTATTATACTACACAAAGTCTGCGAGGCAATTTTGATGTTTTTTTTCTTTTTTAAATTTTACTTATTTATTTATTTATTTATTTTAATTTTGAGACAGGGTCTCTTTAAGTAGATTAAAATTGTTTGGAAGTCTCTGTGTAACTCAGGCTAGTATGCTTTCTGTCTGCCTTCTAAATTCTGGGATTTTATACTTACACTCCCATGCTCAGTTTTCCAATTCAAATTTTTTATGTAAAAAGCATTCCTGTAGATATTGATTAAGATTTGAGAAAGTTTGATTGAAACAAGTAAGCAAACATTTTACATTGTTGTTGGAACCTATTTTATTTTTCAGTTTAAAAGTACATTTTTTCCTTCTATATAATTTTTATGTTTGTACACTGTTGTGGAATATTATTTTAAGGTGTGTTACATTTGATTATGCTGTGGAACATTTGTTTTAATGATGCAAAGATGTGCTGCATTGTTGTATGTTGCATTTGTTTTACTCTATGAAGTTGTGATTCTTTGCTTGTCTAAAACACATGATTGTCTAGGAAATAGCAAGCAGGAGAAAGGATAGGCAGAGCTGGTGGACAGAAAGAATAAAGAGAAGGAGAAATCTGGGAGGAGAAAAAGAAGGTAGAACAAGGAGAGGAGAACATCAGGAGTCAGCTACACAGACACAGAGTAAGAAGTAAAGACAAGCTATGCAGAAATAGAGCAAGATAAAGCCCATATTCAAAAAGCAGATGGGAAAAGTTAAGAAAAGCTGACTAGCAACAAGCCAAGCTAAAACTTGGCATTTTTAAGTAATAATAAGCTTTCATGTGTGATTTATTTGGGAGCCAAATGGTACTCTACTCCCACAAAAGCAAAAGAGTAAACAACTAACAAGAGTACCCACAGACCTAGGATGTTTTCAACATTAGCCATGGAGGCTTCTACTTTCAATGGGCAAAAGTCAATGGAGAAATGCATAATCAGTTAAAATGCTGAGAATAAAAGACGTGTGCTCAGCCTTGAATGGAACATCTACATTAACCCCTATCACTCTCAAGGCTTAAGAAACAGTGGCGAAGTAGAAGTGGAAACAATATAAGAGCCAGAGATGGGGAGAAGTGCTTTTAAGCATTGTCTCTTGGACTTGACATAGCTATTGACAAGAAAAATAAATCATTATTGATAGATTTTCCATGTGTCAAAGGTACGCCAGACCCATACACAAATGGACAGTACAAACTGGACTGCAGTTATTAAGGGGGGGAGAGAAGGGGGAGAGAGAAGAAAAGCCAGTACAGGCACCCTCCCCACTGCTGATTAGACTCTTACCTGGGGTTATCCTTGTGTATTTCTTGGACTTTCCCTAGGGCCATGTTTCTTGCTAGCCCCTTAATTGCTACCTCTATCAAGATATCTCTTTTCTTTGGTTCCCTCTCTGTTCTCCCACCTTCTTGAGCATCATGTTCCCCCTTGTTCTCTTCCTCATCTTGATTAATTTTGGTATGTAGTACCTATCCAGAAAATTGTTCAGTTCCTTTAAATTTTGCAATTTTGGGGAGTGTAGGTTTTTTGAAGTATGACCTGATGATTCTCTGGATTTCCTCTGCGTCTGTTGTTATATTCCACTTCAATTTCTGATTTTGCTAATTTACAGATTCCCTCTCTGCCTTTTGGTTAGTTTGTCTAGCTTGTTGATTTTTCTCAAAGAACAAACTATCTCATTGATTTTTTGTATTGCATTTTGATTCTATTTTATTTATTCCAGGCATCAAATTGATTATTTCATGGCATCTACTTCTCCTGGGTGAATTTGCTTCTTTCTGTTCTAGAGCTTTCAGATGTGCTGTTAAGTCACTTGTGTGAGATTTCTTCAGGTTCTTTATTGTAAGCACTTAGTGCTAGGAACTTTCCCCTTAGCACTGGTTTCAAAGTGTCCCATAAATTTGGGTATGCTGTGCATTCATTTTTATTGAATTCTACAAAGTCTTTAATTTCTTTCTTTCCTTTTTCCTTGACACTGGGGTGATTCTGTTGAGCATTGTTCAATTTTCATGATTTTTTAGCCTTTCTGCAATTAATGTTCTTGAATTCTATCTTTAAGTCATGGTGATCTGATAAGAAACATGGGATTATTCCAATTTTTTACATCTGCTGAGGTTTGCTTTGTGACCAAGTACGGGGTCGGTTTTAAATAAAGTTCCATTAGGTGCTGAGAAGAAGATATATTCTTTAGTGCTTAAATGAAATGTTCTGTAGATGTCTTTAATCCCATTTGAGTCATAGCATCTGTTAGTTCTCTTATTTCTTATTTAAGTTTCTCTCTGGCAGACTTCTCCATTGGTGAGAGTGGGGTGTTGAAGTCCCCTACTTTAGGATGTGGGGTTCAATGTATAATTTAAGCTTTAGTAATGTTTCTTTTACATATGTGTGTGCTCTTGTATTTGGGGCATAGATGTTCAGTATTGAGACTTTGTCTAATAGATTTTTCCTGTGATGAGTATGAACTATCCTTCTCCATATCTTTTGATTGATTTTAGTTTGATGTCTGTTTCTTCAGATATTAGGGTTGCTACACCTGCACTTGTACATACATACAGAGTTAAAGCTAGTAAAGCTAGTTTATATTTATAAAGTTAAATCAAAAGTCACAAGTATACACACACACATATTAAACAGAAGTTGAGTAAAATAAGAATGGGAGAACTGCCAGGAGGTATTGGTGCACGCCTGAGTCCTAGAGGCAGACACATCTCTGTGAGTTCAAAGGCAGCCTCATCTACAAGAGCTAGTTCCAGAACAACTAGGGTCTTACACAGAGAAACCCTGCCTCACAAAACAAACAAAGAGAGAGAGAGAGAGAGAGAGAGAGAGAGAGAGAAGAAAGGGAGAACCAGTGTGTGCTGAGTGAGATGAAGCTTGCTTCTCCATCTCTGACTCCCACATTGCAGATCCAGCTGCCATTACTGAATGAAAGGCAAAGCAGGTTCATTAGGGGTAAGAGAAAGCAGATCTGTTACAGGTGGGTAGGGTTCTTGTATGAAATGAATGCCTCAGAGGGCATTGTCAAGACATACCATCACACAAATATGCCAATCACAGCAGGGTCAGGGAAAGAGGAATTAAAGACAAAGGAACAAGAAGGAACTGGTTCTGCCTGGCAGGCATTTCTAAAGCAAAGCTAATGATGTAAAGGCAGCTGGTGAGAAGTGATGATGTAACTGGTGGTGGGGCCAGGCTGCTATGTGTGTAGCTAGGTTAGGGGTGGAACCTTCTGCAGCTCCCCCCTACTCCAGTCACCACCCCAGGGCTGAGTGGTACAGGGTGGTTGGTCACTTGGCAGTCCTTAGTGAAAATGGCAGTTAGGTTATCTGCCCTGCCCTTAGCCAAGATAGCCCGTTCCCATGATTATAAAGTACTACAAACCACATAGTTTTTAGAGCAGTCGTGAAAATTTAAACAGACCCAATTAACAAGACAGACATACAAGGCATTCAGAAACACATGCATGTGGCCATATTATTAACACACATCTTTAAAACATATGCAGCTAGGTGGGAAAGAGGAACCCACCCCTACCCCCGACCTTGGCTGCAGCAGAAAGGGAAGTGGGAACAGAAGTAGCAGCAAGTCAGGTAGGAAAGAGGGACCTGCCAACTTGGGCTGGATGGTCTGGTGGCAGCTGTGGTAAAGCCATGACAAACAGAAGAGCCAGACATTTGAACAGAAGCATAAGATGCCTAGCAAAACAGACTATTCCCAGGCAGAGGGAGGATCCCACCTAGAGACAGGCTTAGCCAATGGTGGGACACAGCAGGAGGCTGCTGTGGTGGTTGGGAGAGAGCCTTTTAGCATGGCTAGATCACACACTGGAAACAGACAGACAAGCAAGAGAAAAGGAACAGTGATCCAACTGTGAATCACAGGCAGAATGTTCTTTGCCAATAGGTAGCCTTGTGATGATTTCTGAATGGAGGGGGCATCGTGTCCATGATTGAGGTGGAGAAGATCCTAAGCCTGCAATCTTCAACATTCCAGATACTAAGGAAGAAATGGATAGAAGACACAGACTGCTTTTGGGATCAAGCAAAAGGCAGGGACCAGGGCTCTGAGCCTGAGACCATGGCTGCCCAATACTGGGTCTTACTAGTAAAGCCAGGATGTGAGAAACCAGAGCTGAGATGAATCCTCAGTCATAGAAACGTAGTAATAGGGCCTGAGAAAGGGGGCTTACCAGACATGCCAGTGTCAGATATACGACCCCAGTGATCTTTTTGCTGGAAAAGTGAGAGAGACTGGTGAAAGTTGCGGGGTTTTAGTGGCAGGAAGAACTGCCAAGAGAGCCTGCCAAGTCTCAAGGCACCAGATATGATTGTTCTTCCAAGAGTACTTGGCGGTGAGAGCCAGAGGCCTCACTGTGGGCAAGCGACAAACACACCATGTAGGCAGAGTTTATGCAAGAGTTTTATTGAGATAAGGGAGTCGGGAGGGGAGAGACAGAAAGAGAGAGAAAGAGAGAAGAGAGAGAGGGAGAGACCTACTTGCTTCTTCAGAAGAACAAGAAGAAGAGGAAGAAGAGAGAGAAGAGGAGGAGTATCGCCTTTTGAAGATACAGGATACTGACAGCCTACACATAGGCTTGATGAATGTTAACATATGGTAGATAAGAAGAATAAAGGAAGACACAAATCTGGGATGGTTACAAAAGAGTACACAGATATATTGGATTGTGGAACACAAGTGTGGCATATCTATCTCTCTGGTGACCCCGGTGGCCTAACCTAATTATGATGTACAGATGTTCAAAGCATCATATTCTAATCTGTAAAACATACAGTTAGTGTTGCCATTTAAAAATGAATAAGCATAGAAACAGACTGAAAGGCATAAGTGACTGGGCTGGAGATTATGTAGTCTTATTCCACAGTTATCTTCCATCAGCTCTCTTATCAACAGAATTGGAATGTCACCGACAATCGTAATCATATGGAGAAGAGAGGTCACTGCACAGGAAGGCACTTTTCAAATGACCTTGTCATGGCTGACATTTCTGCTATCCTCCAAGTTTGAAACTGTTATTTAGGAGCAAAGGTCCACAGGGTTCTTTTCTAAGCAGGCCGAAGATTAGTCAAGTTTGTCTTTTGTAGAACATACAGGTTTTGAAGCAATGTTTGGTGTATAGGAGAGGAGAAAGAGATATAGAACCATGAGTAGGGACAAGCAGGTGACATCAACGCCCATCATAGGGAAAATAGGTATTTTTAATGAAACAGAAGAAAAGGTAAAGTTCTTTGTTGCTTTCCCCCCACTCCTTCCCTCCCTCTCTAAATCAATAGTCTAGTCACTGAATGTCCCCTCCCACAGAACAAAAGCAGGAACAGCATCAATATTCTGGCTATGGCCCTGGCCATTCTTCTTGATAAACTGTGTGGGAAGCTACTTGTTAAAGCCCTCTGATAATGAAAATGGCGTTCTTCACATTACATAGACATTACTTATCTAGAATAGTCTGATAAGCTGCAAAAAATCTGCATTTCCTATTTGTATTCTAATCTTCCACATGTGCTTTAGACACGTGACATTTTGTTTCTGGCTTTCTGGCAAAAATATCTGCAAGGTGTGTAAGTTGATGTTATGTTTTCCTTTGTAGAATAAGTCAAAACGTGGCTGCCTGCAGCTTTGGGAGACTGCCTAAGATTTCTGAGTTCTTGGTTGTGATTGTTGGCCATTTGTTTCAAAGTCCAGAGATATGATAATAAATCTCAGTTGCTTACCATTTCCCAGATAATGACTTCTTCAGATAACAAGATTCTCTGAAAACAGACTGGCTACATACAGGGATTGAATGGGGGCATCTACTTTTTTTTATTGAAAGCAACCATCAATAAGAAACAAAGTGTACTTAATGGTTTTAAAATGCAAAATCAAAGGATTTGTCCCATAAGCAGGACATTATAGTGAGTATCTTTTCTGGAACATTCTACTCCTTTAAAGGAGGGCTTTTGGTTTCTGTTCTAAATAAGTAGGAAATTACATTATTTGAAAAGATACCATTTAAGTTGGTGTACCCCAGCATATATTTGAACAAATTGCTACTGTTTCATTATGTTCCAAGCTATAAATACCAGTCTCAAAAACAAAAACCTAGGCAAATATAACATGGAAATAAATGCTTAGTTAAAAACAAGTGATTTCTGTACCTACTTCTTTTCTGTGTGTAAACATGAATTTGCTAAGCAGGACCAAAATAACTGTATCTAACTGAATACTAAGTTTAAGGTAACACATATATTATTTATCACATTATGGAATTCTTAAACATAACTTTTGCATGAGATCAGGACACAGAAATCCAGATTAGAAACTGAGTAAGCACTCAAGAGTTGTGTAGCATCCCAGTGGTGAACCATTGATAGAATCCAAGTTCCACTGACAACAAAGACCATGGATCACGTCACGACACTGATGTCTATGGGTATATATGAAAAACTTACAGCAAAGCTTCCTAGTGTGACAGGAAAGCAAACGGACAGTTCAGCAACCCAGGACTCTACTCAGCTTGAGCCATGCACATTCCCCCTATTCTTGGCAACTGCAAACCATTATCTGCACGTAATGTACACATACATCTTTCCAAAAAACCACATTTAACACTGTTAGAAACCTAGGAACTATGCCTGCATCAAATTACATTATCATCATAATAACCACTATTATCTGAATAATCAGTAAAGTTTCCCCTCCTCTAAACAACTGCCAAACTTTTAGAGATTTTACTCAGTTTTACTCTAGTTATATCAAGGTATGAGGGTAGGAGGCTTGCTCCAGCCTGAATTGGTTTTTCATGCCTCTGCAATAAGGTAAACTGTGACTACCAAATGAATTTTTACGGGGGCATCTGAAATCTTCTATATACAATTTCACATTTTATGCATAATTTGGTGTACATATAATTAAAGCTAGGTGCATCATGGGAAAGGAACTATGTAATGAGCAATATCATATACTGTGAAACCTGTCAATCAAAAGGTAGAAGGCTGGTACCATGACCCTTAGCAACCACACACTTCTTGAACCTCATTAGAAGCCCCAAGCAATAATCATGGCATTGACTAAGCTCATTCAAGTGTTCTGTTGTCATGCTTGATGATACATTTCTTCCTGATCTCTACTATCACTCTGTTCTGAATAGTTTCCTTGCTCATTGCGATTTATGTGAGCCTTTATTTCAATTTTTTGAATAAAAAAATGAAGAACCGGGAAACACCTTGCCCAGAGTCCAACCACAAGTAATACTGGCTTCATTCTGCATATGATTATATTTTTAAATAGCAAATTATAAAGGCAATTTCCATAGTTCCTTCAAATTTCTAACATCAGGATTTTAAAATGTATGATACAATATACATACTTACATGTAATTCAAATACATACAGATCAGTGATTCTCAACCTACTAATGCTATGACCCCTTAATTCATGTTGTGGTGACCCCATCAACAAAATTACTTTGTTGCTACTTTAAAATTATAATTTTGCTACTATTATGAATCGAATCTAAATGTGTGATATGCAGGATAACTGATGTGTGACACCTGTGAAAGAGGTTTGACTCCCAGATGGTGACTCACAGGTGAGAGCTGCTCATTTAGATAGCATACTCAGTTTGTCTTTTCTTTCATGGAGATAAGTTTACAGTTACATTTTTAAATTTACATACTTTTCAAAATATACATGTATGTCCATAAGTAACTACAATATTTTGTAAATCCATCTAGTGTTGTTTATACCAATGCACCATGTAGAAGCCTTGTTTGACAATAAAATTTGCTAATAAAATTTTTATTTTACAATTGAATTCAGAGATAAATTAATAAATAGGGTTATATTTTTAAATATATAATCAAATTGTTTAATTTAATCTATGGGAAAAGCACTCAACTATTTCTTATACTCTTTTGATTGTGTATGATATATGCATCTATATGTGTGTACCTTTGTGTATCTGAATGAAGACATGCTTAGTGCCACATCTCGAGATCAAGGGGTAATTTTTGATGTCTGTTCCTGTCTTTCACTGTGTTTGAACCTTGTCTCTTTGTTATTTTATGCTGTATATGCCTACATGGGTTATCCTGTGTCTGTCTCCCATCTCCTCACAGAGGCACTAGAATTAAAAACACAAGCTATCTTTACAAATACAGATCCAGCTTTATGGGTTCTGGATTCAAGCTCAACTCCTAATATTAACGGCAATCTCTTTACTGATTGAACCATTTCGTTAGCCTGTTTAGTATTCTTACTTATACTTTTTCTTTGTTCCCCCATTTTTTTTGGTTATAGTGGATTATGTAGGCATTATAGTGATGCCAGTGAACAGCTAAATACATGTATTTTCGTAGTCTTTGTGTTTCTCTAACACTTGAAACTTTGAAAGAAAATTGTTAAGTCATAGAGAAAGCATATTGAAAATGTTCCTGGGAACCATGGAAGGCTTTTCAAAGAACTATGAACATTTGCATTACTGTTTTCACTTGACAACTGGATGTTTGTGATATCTTGTGCTTTGACACTTTCTGTTTTTGTTCTGTCTAAGACAGATTGCTGGATCTCATGGCACTCGTATTTTCTAATCTTAAGTCATTATATTTTGTATCCCTAGTAGTCTTTATCCATTCACCTTTCCTAATTTCAAGTTTTCATTTATATTGAATATGTCAGTCTCCTTCATGTTAGAGGTTTAATAGATGCACATACTATCAATTCACATTAAAAGAAAACACTTTTTGGTAGTAAATGACAGTATGCTGCAGCATGTTTTTGGTATTTTGTTTTGCATTAATATATTAATGCCATAAAATTTTTATTTTATTTTATGTTTATCTGTTTATCTCTCTGTGTGCATATGCCACACAGTGTAGCTACTTGCAATGTCTGGAAGAGGGCATAAGGTCCCCTGAGATTCAAATTGCAAGAAGTAACCAATATCAGTATAGGTACCAAGCTTAGATTTTCTGTAAGAGCAACACACACACTCTTCATGTCTGAAGTCCCTGAATTAGGTTTTTTCAAAGTAATTATAGATTTGTATACAGTTTTAGGAAAGAATAAAGCAGATCAAAATTCCCTTACACAGTTTCCTTTAGTGGAAATGCACGGGGAAGCCAGAACTGAGGTAGGCTAGAGAAATTCCGACATCATGAGGCTTTCACACTGCCATGTCTCAACCATGTGGGCCTCTTGATAATCATTAGCTGGTTCTTCAGTCTTTTTTCTTTTGTCTATTTCAGAACTGCTATATGAATGAACTGTGAGCTGTATAACTTTGGGGATCACTTTACTGTCTGTCATCTAACTCTCTAGAGTTCTTTCTAGGTGGGCATGTGGGTCCTTCTATGTGTGGTGGATGTAATACTGCCATTTATTCCTACATTCTTGTTGGAAGTCTCACATAGCTATGGAGTTTTGATGAATGAATCTGCTTAAAATGTGTGCACATGTGTTATGTGACCTTAAGTCTTTTTTCCTCTGAGATATAAGAAGCAAAAAAATAAATAAATAAAACATTTTCTAGGGCTCATTTTAGTTTCGTGTTTTGATTTATAAGAAACTGCCAAAATAGTCTTCAAAATGACTTCCAATTTACATCCCTAGGATCTCTGTATAAATGCTTCAGTTTCTAAAAAAGGCAGTATTTAATATAGTTTCAATTTGACACTTCAGATGCTGGGTTGAGTTTATACTGGTGTCTCATTGTGGTTTTATTTTGTACTTCTGTAATGAGCTACTGAGAGTGTATGTGTGTATGTGTTTATAAGTGTGTGCAGGTGAACTTGGTGTAAATGTGCAGAGACCAGAAGCATTGTGTGATATTTTCTGTTGTGTTTCAAATTATTCCTTTGAGATGGGACCTCAAACTGAACCTGTCCCTACCTCTTATCCCTCAGCACTCGGGTTACAGAAATGTGCAGTCACACCCAGCTTTTATAGGATGGCAAGGTCTCTCAAACACTTAGCCATCACTATCAGCTGAGCATTTCCAGTAGAATATCTCTCCTTAACTATTTGAACTGTTTGCAATTGGTTTTCTTTCTTTTCTTTTTCTTTTTTTTTTTTTTTTTGGTTTTTCAAGACAGCATTTCTCTGTAGCTTCGGTGCCTGTCCTAGAACTAGCTCTTGTAGACCAGTGATGACATGTGTCACAAAACAATCCCACACCAGTTCAGAATTATGAATAATCAAAGGGTTATTTATTTAAGGGTGAAACTTACAGATCCTAAACGATAGTCCTCTTCACGAACAGAAAGAGAGTCTAGCAGCTGGATGAAACTAGAGCTGGAAGCAAGAGAGTGGGCCTTTACCTCTTCTTTTACAGTATAAGAGACCACGCCCAAGTGGGCTGATATCTTAAAAGCTATTGGCTGAAGGAGCAGAGTAATGCTCTCATAGCAGACCAAGCTGGCCTTGAACTCACAGAAATCCTCCTGCCTCTGCCTCCCCAATTGCTGAGGTTAAAGGCATGCCCCACCACCTCCAGTGGTTTTCTTAATTCCTTATGTATTCTAGATAATGAATCTTCTAATGAATATATATTCTAGATAATGTCAATACTTTTCTCCCATTATGTCATCTTACCTTACATCCTGTTAGATGGAATGAAAAAATTGATATTGATAATGTCCTATTTATTAGTTTTTCTGTCTGCTATAGACCACAACTTTAGTGTCAACTATTAGAACAGTACAGCCACAACTACCATGACCTTTTTACTATGTTTTTCCTTGATTTACATTTAAATCCACAATATATTTGAAGGTGTATTCGTATATGTTTTGAGGTTTAGATCCAGGCTTTATTTTTAACTTCTTCTTTATTTAACTTATGACTAAGAAGTTGGTGGGACACTATAGTTGAAAATGTTGTGTTTCATCGTTTGAGTTGGAGGAGAAAAATATCGCTTCCAGCAGTCTACTGGGAATATTTGTGTGACTTCTCTTTGTTCTGTATCTATGGGTCTGTGATTACCATGCAACCTGATAACTGTAGATGGACATTAAATCTTAAAATTGGGCAATGTCATAGTTGAATTTTTATTAACTTAACATAACCTAAAGTTATCTTGGAAGAGGAAATTCATGGAGAAAATGTCTCCATCAATTTGCTTGTAACCAAGTCTGTAGGGGCATTTTCTTTCTTAATGATTAAAGTAAGAGGATTCAGTTCACTGTGGTCAGTGACAACCCTGGGAAGGTGGTTCTGAGTAATATAAGAAAGTAGATCAAACAAGCCATGATGAGCAAGATAACCTGTATTCCTCCAGGGTTTCTGCTTCAATTCCTACATCCATATTCCTACCTCAAGTTCCTGTTTTGATTTAAGACAGTCTCAGAATTATCTTATGAAATAAACCCTTTCTTGCCTGAGTAGCTTTTGACCATGGTGTTTTATCATAGTAATAGAAACCTAAGACAGGTAGACTAATTTCTTCTACTTTGTATTTATTTTTCACAAATGAGTTAGTTTATTTATCTCCTTGACATTTCAATATAAATTGTAGGACTATTTTCTATAATTTTAATAAAAAAATAACATTGATTCTATAATTAAGTCAAGAGAAAACTGTCATTTCCAGTATGCTGTCTTTCAAACTCTGAACATCACACATCATATATGCATTTTTGACTTTCAATTTCTTTCATTGACATTGCTTTGTTTTCAGCCTATAGGACTATGTATTTTTGTTAGATTTAGATATACATGTTTATTATTTTTATAAACTTATTTTTGTTAATCCCAAACATTTTATTACAGATGATTATATGTATACTTTACATCCATGTGCTAATTACTAATGTGTAGAAGAAAAATTAATTTTTACATATTCCTTCAATATCTTGTACCCAGATGAACTTATTAATTCTTTCAGTTCCTTTGGTTTAGGTTTCTATAGTACTTCTCTGTGTTGCTGGGGCCAGCTCCAGATTCTTACCTCAGCTTCACAAGTGTGGGGATTAGGGGCACTTTCTTATTTATTTGTGTGTATTTAGTTCCATTTTCTTGCTTTTTGAAACTGACTAGAAGTTGCAATAAAACTCATGACCAGGATGGCCATTTTAGACATTGTGCCTCATTTCCTTTCTTAGGAAAAATAGTCATTGAGTTATTTTCTGTGAAGTGTTGCTTTAGTTATTGATGTCTTTCTTTCTGTTTTCTGTCACTGAAAACACAGAGGAAGTCAAGCTTTGTGTGTGTGTGTGTGTGTGTGTGTGTGTGTGTATGTGTGTGTTTGTAGAGGGACACTGACATCTTGAGAGTTCTGCCTCTATGAATGACTACTTCCCAAAGCTCCATTTCCAAAGGGCAGCACAATGAAGATGAGGCTTATGTAATATGAATCTGGAGGAATGAGGTTTTCAGTCCTTAGGAATGGCTTTTTTTTGAGATGTCTATCTGACTTATCCTCTTCTTTCTTTCCTTCAAAGTCTTAGTAAATTTCTTTTTTTATGCTGTCTGGGATGGTCAACTACATGCAGGAGAACAGAAGAAAGCAAGCCCCTCCTGTTTAATCAGCTGTGAAATATTGTGCTTCTTCTGTGATGTTGTCTGTTTAAAATGTTTGTCCAGCTTTTTATTTGGTTGTCAATTTCTTATCATTTGTTTTAGAGAATTACTTACAAACTTTAAATGTATCATTACTTTTTATATGCTAACTAATATATTATGTATGGCAAATAGCTTTTTATTCTCATAAAAATATATTCTGAAAAGAAGACATTTTACTTTTTGATGAATTTCAGTTTTACTTTGATATATAAGGTTTACGTTTTTGCAGTTGTGTTATAGAAATATTTGCCTAATTTAAGGTCAAATCGATTTTGTTCTGTTCTTTCTAAAAGTTTCACAGTGTTGGCTCTATTCTCAGATATGGTCTTCATTTTGGACTTATTTGTGTGTATGTATGAGCTATAAAATGGACCTTATTTTTATGACTCCCAAATATTCTGACACAATGTTAAGATGATGATTCCCTTCATAAAAGAAATTTCACTTTTGTCAAAAAGTCAGGCATCTAGAACTTAGTCTGCATCAGAACTCTCATTTCAATTCCATTTATCTTAAAGAATATAGGACACCATTTATTTATTCCATGATCTGAGAATAAAGCTTGAAATCCCTTATAGCCATTAAACATGTTTTCTGTTTTTCAATATTGTTTAAACTACGTTTGTTGTTTACATTTCTAAATGATTTTCAGAATCATATTATCTAATTTATTTTATAACCTATTTCTATATCCCTGTGTGAGAACACACAGAAGGCAAAATACAAGCTTGTCTATTACAAGGTCAAAGAGAAGTCTACTTCAGGCTAATAATCCATGGGTGCTTGCTTCTCGGTTTACTGTAACTTGTCCCCAGCTCTTCTCATTGGGGCTATTTTCCTCCTTGCAGAGAATAAGTCTTTTGGTAGGCTTTGAATGAACTTCTATTTTTTTTCCATTCAAAAATTTCTACTTCCTCCCCTCCTCCCATTCCCATCCCACTTCCCCACTCACCCTCTTCCCTCCCCCTCTAGTCTTAAGAAATGGCAGTGTACCCTGCCCTGTGGGAAGTCCAACCCCCCCCACATCTAGGGCTAGGAAGGTGTGCATCCAAATAGAATAGGATCCCAAAAATCCAGTACATGCAGTATAAACAAGTCCTGGTGTCATTATCAATGGCTTCTTAGTCAGCACCCATTGTCAGCCCGTTTTAATCACATGCTCATTCAGTCTCAGTCCAGCTGGATTGGTGAGCTCCCATTAGATCAGGCACACTGTCTCAGTGGGTAAAAAAGCCCTCGTGGCCCTGACTTCCTTGCTCATCTTCTCCCTCCTTCTGCCCTTCAACTGGACCATGGGAGCACAGTCCAGTGCTCTGATGTGTGTTTCTGTCTCTATCTCCATCCATCGTTGGATGAAGGTTCTATGGCGATATTCAAGATATTCATCAGTGTGACTATGGGACAAGGCCAGTTCAGGCACCCTCTCCTCTACTGCCCAAGGACCTAGCAGGGGTCATTCCCATGAACACATGGGATCTTCTGTAGAGCCAAATCTCTTGACAACCCTAAAATGGTTCCCTGAATGAAGATACCTCTTCCCTGCTCCTATATCTGTCCTTCGTCCATCTCAACCCTTTCACTCCCCAAGCTCTCCCCAATCCTTCTCTTTTCTCCTCTCTCCCCCTCTCCCCTTCCCCCACCCTAACCTGCCCCCACCCCCATGCTTCCAACTCTTGTCAAGCGATCTTGTCTGATTCTGATTTCCAGGAATATCTAATATATATATATATATATATATATATATATATATATATATACACACACACACACACACACACATGCACACACACACACACACACACACACACACACACATATATATATATATATATATATATATATATGTCTTTGGGTTCAACTTATTTTTTTGGTTTTTCTATGCTTGTGAACTATAGGCTCAATGTCCTTTGTTTATGGCTAGAATCCACTAATGAGTGAGTACATACCATATTTGTATTTTTGGGTCTGGGTTATCTCACTCAGTATGGTGTTTTCTATTTCCATCCATTTGTATGCAAAATTCAAAATGTCATTTTTTTTTATCTCTGAGTAGTAATCTGTTATTTTTTTTTTTCAAGACAGGGTTTCTCTGTGGTTTTGGAGCCTGTCCTGGAACTACATCTTGTAGACCAGGCTGGTCTCAAATTCACAGAGATCTGCCTGTCTCTGCCTTCCAAGTGCTGGGATTAAAGGCATGCGCCACCACCACCCAGACTGAGTAGTAATCTAATGTGTATATGTTCCACATTTTCTTTATCCATTCTTCCATTGAGGGGCATCTATGTTGTTTTCAGGTTCTGGCTATTACAAATAATGCTGTTATGAAAATAGTTGAACAAATGCTTTTGTAGTATGATTGCGCATCTCTTGGCTATATTCCCAAGAGTGGTATTGCTAGATCCTGAGGTAGGTTGACTCCCAATTTCCTGAGAAACTGCTACACTGATTACAAGGTGATTGCACAAGTTTGCATTCCCAGCAGCAATGGATGAGTATTCCCCTTACTCCACATCCTATCCAGCATAGGCTATAGCTGGTGTTTTTGATTTTAGAAATTCCAACAGGTATAAGATGGTATCTGAAAGTTATTTTGATTTGCATTTTCCTGATCGCTAAGGAAGTTGAAAATGACCTTAAGTATTTTTTGGCCCTTTGAACTTCTGTCGAGAATTCCTAGCCGGGCGATGGTGGCGCACGCCTTTAATCCCAGCACTCGGGAGGCAGAAGCAGGCAGATCTCTGTGAGTTCGAGGCCAGCCTAGTCTACAAGAGAATTCCTGTTCAGTTCAGTACTCCATTTTGATTGGGTTATTTAGAATTTTAATGAGTTCTTTATATATTTTGGAGATCAGAATTTTGTCTGATGGGGGGTTGGTGAAGATCTTCTCCCAATCAGTAGGTTGCCTTTTTGTCTTAATGACAGTGTCCTTTGCTTTACAGAAGCTTCTCAGTTTCAGGAGGTCCCATTTATTTATTTTTGCCCTTATTGTCTGTGCTACTGCGGTTCTACATAGGAAGTAGTCTCCTGTGCCCATGTGTTGCAGTCTACTTCTCACTTTCCTTTTATCAGGTTCATTGTGGTCAGATTTATATTGAAGTCTTTAAATCATTTGGACTTGAGTTTTTTGCATGGTGATAGATATGGATCTATTTCCATTCTTCTACAGGGTGACATCCACTAATGCCAGCACCAATTGTTGAAGATGCTTTCTTTCTTCTATTGTATAATTTTAGCTTCTTTGTAAAAATCAGAAGTTTACAGGTTTGTATATTAATATCTGGGTCTTCAATTCAATTCCTTTGGTCAACGTCTCCGTTTTTATCCCAATACCAAGCTGTTTTCAATATCATAGTTCTGTAATAGAATTTAAAGTCAGGGATGGTAATGCCTCTAGAAGTACCTTTATTGTATAGGATTGATTTAGCTATCCTGGGTTTTTTTGTTTTTCCATATAAAGTTGATTATTATTCTCTCAATTTCTGTAAAAAAGTTTGTTGGAATTTTGATGGCGATTGAATTGAATTTACACATTGCCATTGGTGGAATTGCCATGTTTACTATGTTGATCCTACCCGTCCAAGAGCATGAAAGATCCTTCCATTTTCTGGTATCCTCTTCAATTTCTTTCTTCAAAGCCTTAAAGTTCATGTTAAATAGATCTTCCACTTTCTTGGTTAGTGTTACCCCAAGATACTTTATGCTCTTTGTGGCTATAGTGAAAGGTGATGTTTCTCTGATTTCCGTCTCTGGTGTCTTTGTCCATTGTGTATAGGAGGGCAACTGATTTTTGGAGGTGGATTTATATCCTGCCACATTACTGAAGGTATTTATCAGCTGAAGGGGTTCTTTGGCAGAGTTTTCAGGGTCACTGATGTACACTATCATATCATCTGCAAATAATGAAAGTTTTACTTCTTCCTTTCCAATTTGAATCCCCTTGATCTCCTTATGTTGTCTTATTGCTATTGCTGGAACTTCAAGCACTACGTTGAGGAGATATGGAGAGAGTGGACAGCATTGTTTTGTTCCTGATTTTAGTGGAATGGCTTTGAGTTTCTCTCCATTTAATTTGAAGTTAGCTATTGGCTTGCTGTATATTGTTTTTATTATATTTATACATGATCCTTGTATCCCTAATCTCTCCAAGACCTTTATTATAAAGGGGTGTTGAATTTTGTCAAATGATTTTTCAACATATAATGAAATGATCATATGTCTTTTTCTTTCAGTTTATTTATATGATGGATTACATTGATAGATTTTCATATGTTGAACCATCCCTGCATCTCTGGGATGAAGCCTACTTGATAATAATGGATAATTTTTTTGATGTGTTCTTGGATTCGGTTTGCCTGTATTTTATTGAGAATTTTTGCATCAATGTTCATGAACGTGTTTGGTCTGTAATTCTCTTTATTGGTTGAGTCTTTATGTGGTTTTGGTATCAGAGTAACTGTAGCTTCATAAAAAGAGTTTGGCAATGATTCTGTTTATAGTACGTGAAACACATAAAGGAGTATAGGTATCAGCTCTCCTTGGAAGTTCTGGTAGAATGCTACATTAAACCCAACTAGTTCTGGGCATTTTTTGTTTGGGCGTTTTTTATGACAGCTTCTATTTCCTCACAACTTATACATTTATTTCACAACTTATACATTTATTTAAATTGTTCACCTGGTTTTAATTTAATTTTTTATGTAGTACTTATCTAAAAAACAGTCCATTTCTTTTACATTTTCCAGCTTTGTGGCATACAGGCTTTTGTAGTGAGATCTAAAGATTCTCTGAATTTCCTTAGTACCTGTTGTTATGTCCCCCTTCTAATTTCTGATCTTGTTCATTTGTGTGTTCTCTCTCTGCCTTTTGATTAGTTGGATAGGGGTTTACCAATCTTGTTGACTTGCTGTTTCTAAAAGAACCAGCTCTTTGTTTCATTGATCTGTTGGATTGTTTTCTATGTTTATATTTTGTTGATTTCAGCCCTCAATTTGATTATTTTCTCCGGGTGAGTCTGCTTCTTCTTTTTTTTTTCTAGAGCTTTCAGCTATACAGTTAAGTCTCTAATGTGAGCTTTTTCCATTTTTTTAAAAAATGTGGGTACTTAGTGCTATGAACTTTCTTCTCAGCACTGCTTTCATAGTGTTCCATAGGTTTGGGTAGGATGTGTCTTTATTTCTTTGAATTCAAGGAAGTCTTTAATTCCTTTCTGTATTTCTTCCCTGACACAGGGGTGGTCCAGTAGTTGACTGTTAAGTTCCCATGAGTTTGTAGGCTTTCTGGGGGTAGAATTGTTGTTAAATTCTAAATTGATTCCATGGTGATCCCATAAGATTCAGGTGGTTACTACAATTTCTTTGTATCTATCAATGTTTGCTTTGTTACCAATAATGTGATCAATTTTTGAGAAGGTTCCATTCAATGCTGAGAAGAAGGTATATTCTTTTCTGTTTGGGTTGAATGTTCTATAGATGTCTGTTAAGTCCATTTGGTTCATTACATCTAGTAGTTCTCTTATTTCTCCGTTAAGTTTCTGCCTGGTTGACCTGCCCATTGGTGAGAGAGGATTGTTGAAATCTCCTACTGTAGAGTGTGGGGTTTGATGTATGCTTTGAGTTCTAGTCATGTTTCTTTTACATATGTTGGTGCTTTTATGTTAGGGGCGTAGATATTCAGGAAAGAGACTTCTTTGTGAAGAATTGTTCCTGTTATGAGTATAAAGTGTCCTTCTCCATCTCTTCTGATTGATTTTAGTTTGAAATTAATTTTGTTAGTATTCGTATAGCCACACCCACTTGTTTCTTTCGACCATTTGATTTGAAAACCTTTTCCCAACCTTTTACTCTTAGGTAGTGTCTGTCTTTGAGTTTGAGGTGTGTTTCTTGTAAATAACAGAATGTTGGTTCCTGATTTTGTATCCATTCTCTTAATCTGTTCCTTTTTATAGGTAAATTGAGTCCATTGATATTAAGTGATATTAATGACCAGTGGTTGTTAACTCCGGTTATCTTTCTGGTGGTAGAGTTTGTGTATTTCCCTTCTTTGAGTTGTGCTGGTGAATGGTTGTCAGATGCTTGTGTTATTATGCGTGTTGTTGGCTTCCTTGATTTGGGATTTTCCCTCTAGTATTTTCTGTAAGGCTGGGTTTGTGGCAATGCATTGTTTAAATCTGTTTTTGTCCTGGAATATCTCATTTTCTCCATTGATGGGGAATGCAAGCTTTCCTGGGTATAGTAGTCTGGGCTTGCATCCATGGTTTCTTTGTTTCTGCAGCACATCTATCCAAGACTTTCTGGCTTTCATGGTTTCCATTGAGAAGTCATGTGTAATTCTGATAGGTTTCCTTTTATATGTTACTTGACCTTTTTCCTTTGCAGCTCTTAATATTTGTTCTTTATTCTGTATGTTTTGATTATTATAGGACAAGGGAATACTTTTTTTGGATCCCGTCTATTTTGTGTTCTGTATGCTTCTTGTACCTTCATAGGAATATCCTTCTTTAGGTTGGGAAAGTTTTCTTCTATAATTTTGTTGAATATATTTTCTGGGCCTTTGAGCTGTAATTCTTCTCCTTCTTCTACCCCTATTATTCTTAGGTTTGATATTTCGGATATCACGGTGTCCCAGATTTCCTGGATGTTTTGTGTTAAGAATTTGTTGGATTTGTTTTGTTCTTTAATCAGTGAATTTATTTCCTCTATAGTATCTTCAGTGTCTGAGATTCTTTCTTCTACCTCTTGTAGTCTGTTGGTAATGCTTGTCTCAGTAGTTCCTGTTTGTTTACCCAGATTTTCCATATCTTGCCTTCCCTCAGTTTGTGTTTTTTTCATTACCTCCATTTCATTTTTCAAGTCTTGAAATATTTCCCTTACCTGTTTGATTGCTTTTTCTTGTTTTTCTTGGGAATCTTTGAGAGATTTATTCATTTCCTCTACCTTTTTGTTTGTCATCTCCATTTCTTTATGGCAGTTTTTAACCTCCTGTTTAAGTTCCTCTATTATTTTCATAATGTTCTATTTAATGTCGATTTTTTTTCCTATTTCTTCTGGAGTAGGGTGTTCAATTCTTCTTGTTTCTTGATCCCTGGATTCTGGAGAAGTCATGTTGCCTTTCAGGTTGTTGGAGGAATTCTTGCATTGGCGACTTCCCATCTCTTCCTTCAAATGGAGCCAGAAGAGTCTTGGTGTCTTGGTCCAGTCTTTGCTGTGACTGATTCTCTGGGTGGATCTCCTCAGTGCAAGAGCAGGAACTGTTCCTGTCTGTCTGGATGGAACTCCTCAACACAGAGTCTCCTGGTAGTTCAAGGACACCACAGACAAAAGGGTGAATGTGGGGGCAAGGCAGGGTCGAGTGGAACACAGAAGACCTTGCAGCAGGAGCTCTGGATTGGAATTTTAACAGACACATTTTGGAGGGATATTCAGTCTATTGTTAAAATAATACTGTGATAGCTAATACATTAATCAATCATTAGTCTCTGAGTCTTTCTAATGATTAAAAAGTTTTAGTGGTTCATTTCAGGGTCCATGAAACTTGGAAATGAAATCATGTGTGAGAGTGGCCTTAGGGAGCTTCAGACTCTGCACTGGGCATCGAGCATCTTCTAACTTTTTTCACCACCTGAGAAGCATAGTAAAGGAAGCCAACTGACTAAGTGTTGCTATGTACTGCGTAAGTGAAGCCCAGAGGAAGCTATCTACAGCACAGTGGCCAGACACTGAAGAAGCCACTCACACTGCCCTGCAGAGTCTGGGAACCTGGGAAGCTAATACTGTTACAAGAGACACAATCTGTGGAAGCTGCCTGTACTCCTCTTGCTCAGCATCTGCTACAGGTGTTGATGAGAAACTTTGTTGAACCTAGAAGGAGGAACAGTTCCCTCTGTTATTTCTTTCTTCTTACCTTTTATTTATTTATCTTAAATTTTAATTAAATTTATCCATTCATTTAACTCTTTCTTGTGTGTGTGGGGGGGGTATACATGATATGATACATATGTGGAGGTCAAAAAATAACTTCCAGGAGTTGATTCTCTATTTTTGCCATGCAGGTCTCAGGATATGAACTCAGGTCATCAGGCTTGGAAGTAAGCACCTTTTCCAACTGAGCCATGTCACCAACTTCTTTCTCAGCCTGCTCATCCATGACTTTGATCTAAGCTTATCACATGACTGTGGTGGGTTTTAAGCATCAATCTTTCTTGGTCTCTATTACATTTTTTTTTAAGTTTTGAATTTCAAAACAATATTTTCCCGATAGCAAACCTTCCCTTAGTTATCATTATTATTATTATTATTATTTACTCAGAGAAACCTAGTCTGTAATCCTAATCCAAATATTCAAGTGCAAGGTTAGGATTTTATATTTACTTTTTTCCTTTGGAAAATCAATTTACTAATATATATAATATATTAGTAAATTGATTTTACTCTATACATATATGTGTGTGTGTGTGTGTTTGTGTGTGAAACCCCATTAATTAGGTTATTTGTATACTTCCTTATGATAGAAATAAATAAGACTAAATGGATTTTTAAATTTTAACTTTTAGTTTGTTGCCAATGAAGTCTGAGGCATTTCCTTTTATACATCATGACCCTAAGAGGAAAAGACTTGCAAACTGCTGTTCAACCAGGATGGAGGGGGGGGGGGGACCTTGAACTGTTCACAGGGCAGGGAACCCTGACTGCTCTTCTCTTCGGACTGGAGGGGGAGGGGGAGGGAAAAGGGAGGTGGGGAGGAGGCGGAAATTTTTAATAAAAAAAAATTTAAAACTTTGAAAAAAAATTTACTAAAAAATATGAATGACATTGTGTTGACACAATTGAATCATTCTGAATCCTCAGGATGATAGGCATCATGCTGAAATACGTGCAGAGATTTGCTGTTAGGAAGTCACAGGGAAGAGGATTCTTCAAATGTAAAGTGGCTGTTTTCATTGAAAGGCTCAAGGGATAAATAGATGCTGATGAAATGTCATTTCTCATTGTTACAGTTTTCAGATTTGCTTTTATTTGTAACTGGAGGTATGCTTGTGTGCTTGTGTGTGGGTATATACATAGGTGTGCACATGGCTATGTGGCTCTAGAAGACATCATTCCAGGTGGATCTGAGCACTTGCATCAGGAGGTTTAGAGCCAAACTCAGCTCCTCTAGAAGAGTATTATAGACTCTTTAAGTGCTGAGCCATGTCTCCAGACACATTGTTACAAATTTTAAAATGAAATAAGTTTATTGTTGCCTAAACCATGAGACCAAAATATTTAACAACAAACATTTATGAATGGTACTATATGAATGCATTCCTTACTTTGCTTTTGTGGTAACATTATACAAACATCTGCATGTTCTTAAAAAAGCTGATGAAAGTTGAGTTTTGTTAAATAGCCATAGAACAAAGGATAAAACATATTATCCTGTCCCTGCTACTGAGGAAGAAGCTGCCTATAATAAAAAATAACAATCTTGGTCATAGTGTAATATTCTTAGTATTGTATTATGCTTTAATCCCGATTAGTAATTTTTCTTTAAATTTGTAATAGAAAGTCCAGTTTCATGATTTTATAACTCAACTTTCCATCTAAACTTGTGATAATATGTTAACTCTTCTCGTTGTCATGATGTGTCCTGCATTTGATGTCTAGCATTACAACATATACATACAAATCTTGATAATTCCCAGTAACACATGGACTCAGAAAATTTACAATTTTAGTAAATATGTTCTAAATTTTGAAGTAAATGAAGCTATATTTGTTTAATATTATGCTTGTACTTGTACCTATGTTTACCCATTGCACTTTCCAGTTTCTTTGTGAAATACTATTTCCTTCATGAAGATAAAATAATTTATTCATCCCTTTCACAGTACTTTTTTTCTATGACCATAATATTGCAATGGTTAGTCATAGTCACGTGTTTTCATGTTGCCTGTGCCAAAAGATCTGGAGCTTTTGTCAAGCAGTTCAAGGGAATTATTAATCAACTTATCTTATTAAACTGTTCTTTGCAGAGGAATGAAAAAATTCTTTCCACAGGAAAGTTTGAGTTCTGTTGCTCTACCCTGTCAGTCATGTGCTGTGATTTCAGGTAGGTCTTGCTCAGCTGGTAAGGGCAAATTACACAGTGACTAGAAAACTAATGCAAAACTGTTCATTGTGGTTTTCTACTATGGAAATTAGTTTTTTTACTTACATCTTTTCTTTTTAGGTATTTTTCCTTTTATTGTTTTTTGATATTGCAGAACTTTTCTTTCAGTTTGTGACTTTTTATTATATACTTTGTGTTATATTGATTCTAATTTAACAGCTTACTTATCTATTATTTATGAATTCATTTCACTGCTAGTGCTTTCTGTGTATTGTCTACATAAAGATTTCTGCAACAGAAACAAAAGAGTATTTTAAAGTTTTACTTGAACCCTTTATCCTTTTGTAAATGTTCCATACTTCTAAAATACTGCATATCTATATTAGCTGCTCTACTGCTTGGTTTTACTCTAAATATCCAATCAGCCTAGATGTTGATCAACAGAAAAAAATGAAATACAAAATAGATGCAGTAAGTTGACCAGGAAGACCTTAAATCTGTGATCTTCCTGCTTCAGGCTTGCCTGAAGCTTGAATTACAGACCTGTGCCACCTTAAGAAGCATAGATGAAGAATTAAATAACATTAATTGATCTATCCCATGCCTTACTCTGAGAATCACTCCATTGTTGTAGGCTGTGGATGTCTGAATGTTCCTGCAAAAAGCCAATGCAATATTTTTATATCATTTATGTAGCATTGTGATGTATATGTTTTATATTATTAAAATTGTCCTTTGATAATTTTTCTCAGGTATATAAAGCCATTTAATCACACTTGCTATCCTATTTTCTTAACTCCATTTCATCTTTGTCAACTCTCTTTTCCTTCTATGAATCCCTTTATAACATTCTTGTTTATTTGTTTTATGTTCCATTAACCACTGGCATGGTGACATTCTGGAGTGCAACAGGATTACCAGTGTGTATCAAAAGTCACCCTCCTCTAGAATCCATCAGTAACTAATAGACCAGAAGTGTGAAGTTTGGCCAATTAGTGCCTTCCCTATTTATAACTGCCTATTGACAAACCCTTTCTTGTGCTGGTCCTGAGTTCAGAACTACAATTGTTGTGTCATGCCAAAAGATAACATTTAAAAGGCTTATATTTTCCATCCAGCTCCTACATTTTTTATGTACACATCTTCCACCATGTTACCAGAGCCTGAGTTATGAGATATGTGTAGTGTTTAGGACAAATCATTCAACTGTCCCTTATTCTCATAACCTTGAATAGATTTCAGTCTTTGTATTCTCTGTCATTCACTGTAAAGAGAAGCAGAAAGTATCATTTATCTATAGGCATAAAAATAACTATTTGGAAGATAGTTTGACAATGTATCTTTTACAAGTTTTTCACCATGAGCTGTCTAAACATTGATGTTTAGTTGGATTATAATACAAGGAACTAATGCCCTCTTATAGAGCAGGCATCAAATCTTAGCTAACAGTTTGTGTCACATAGTAGTCATGTGATTGTCCACATAGTAGTCATGTGATTGTCCACATAGTAGTCATGTGATTGTCCACATAGTAGTCATGCCACTATTGCGCCAATGGTGATCATATTTGCCTGACAGGTTGGTATTATTTTTCATAGGTTCAGAGCAGCATGCATAGCATCTTCTGGAATTGTGAAAGCTAGCCAGTGTTTTCTGAGAGAGAGAGAGAGAGAGAGAGAGAGAGAGAGAGAGAGAGAGAGAGAGAGCGCAATTGTTAGGACATGTACTTGTTAAATAGCCAAGGATAGCCTTGAATTCCTGATCATCTGACATTCACCTTCCATGTTCTGATGGTTCAGGCACCATCATGTCAGGTTGATGCAATTCTGGGACTTGAACTCAGAATCCCTGTATTTCAGGTGTGGTGGTCTGGATGAAAATGTCATGAATAAACTCATAACAAATGGCATTATTGGAGCTTTAGCCTTGTTGGAGGAAATGTGTCACTGAGGGGTAGACTATTAGGTTTCATAAGCTCAAGCCAAGCTTAGTGGTTCATTCTTTCTTCCTGTTGCTGCTGATCCATATGTAGAACCCTCAGCTCCTTCTACAGCACCTGGTCTTCCTGAATGCCCCTGTACTTTCCATCATCATGAAAAATGGACTAAATTTCAGGACTGTAAGACAATTCCAATTAAATACTTTTCTTTATGAGACTTGCCACAGTCATGGTGTCTTTTCGCAGCAAGAAAACTCTTACTAAGACACCAGGCAAGATCTCTAACAATTTAAATACATACTTATTTCATTTTCTAGTTTTTTTAAATTTACATGACATTTGATATGTGTATATTAAAATCTATCCATCTGTTTGTAAAGACATAAATATACTCTATTATGACATTTAGTAGATGTTTGTTTATAGAATCAAATTAGTCCTTTCATTCCAGGCTTAATTATTGATTTACTTTTGTAAACAGCCTTTCTTATCCCAAAGGTAGAAATGTCCACAGTGTATCTAAACAATGCTATTTATCTGTTGAAGAAGTAAGCACAATTAAGAAAAAAAAGTCATGAGCCAGGCAGTGGTAGCACAGACCTTTGATCCCAGCATTAGGAAAGGAGAGCCAGGAAAATCTCTGAGTTGTAGGCCAGCATGGTCTACAGAGCTATCTCCAGGAAAACCAAAGCTACAGAAAGAAACCCTATCTTCCAAAACAAGAGAGAGAGAGAGAGAGAGAGAGAGAGAGAGAGAGAAAGACAGAGAGAGTATAAACACATTTAATGTAGGTAAAAATTTATAAATTTATACATTGTGATGGTAAATTGATGTGGGAATCCTCTCTGTATGCTATGGTTACCATTAATAAACAAAGAAACTGCCTTGGCCTGTTGATGTGGCAGAATGTAGGTAACCGGGGAAGACAGAACTGAATGCTGTGAGGAAGAATGCAGAGTCAAAGAGATGCCATTTAAATTTAAATAAATTTAAAATGAATTTAAAAATAACAATAAACTTGTTGTTTGCCAATTTCAATTCCTTGAAAACTTTGGTTATGTGTGAGTCTCTGTTTTAATTAGATATTTACTACTTTATTCAAGAACTCTTTGACCTTAATGTGAAAACATACTATTTATTTGGAGTAAATCTGCAGACACATTGCTTCTAGTGCTTAGGAGAGAGAAGAAAAAAATCACTCATTATTCTGTCAGCTTGCAGCTGGGACCTCAGAGGTAGATATTTTGCGTGTGTACACGTGTGTTTAGTGTGTTTAGGTCCACTGAAAGAATGACACATTATGTCACCAGTGATAACAGAAGGGTCAATCCCCTTCCTAAAGTCTTTTGTCAGATCTGAATATGGCCTGAATCTGTCCAATGGATTTAAATAACCCAGGTATCAAGGAGGAGGTTGATAAATAGGCCTGCCCTGCATCCTATTAGCACAGTGAACAAATGTCTGCCTTGGCCATTGTGGTCACTTTAAAAGGGAACACTGGAGACTTGCCATCTTGAAAATGAAAGGTAGTCTTGCATTCCTGCACATTAGTTGCATTTCTGAACAATAAAGTGTGCATTAAGTCAGGGGTGACGTCAAACACAATGTAGTTAGGGTGAATCACGATGTTGTATCAGGATGGGAGAAATAATGTCTGATCAAAAACAGATATAGGAAGTAGGTAGGGATGGGGCTACAACTCCACATATTGCCAGGAGTCTCTTTGTTGGACTTTATCCTTGCAAAGACCAACACCAAATGCTTTCTGGATTCTTTTACCTTTCAACAGCAACAAAACCAAGTTGTGCAGCTGGCCAGTCATTCAGTGGTGGAGGGTTTCTATCCCAGTACCAGCTGGTGATGATTTTATGGCTACCAGCATGAGGATTGAGAGTGCCTATAAATTTACATGCAGCTAGTGTAGCCACAGATGACTCTCTTACTCCTGTCTGGAAACCTTACTAAATGGTAGCCTGAGAAATACCCAGCAGCAGCAGATTCTGAAAGCTGCATAAGTGCCCCATAAAAGAGTCTTTATCCATTTTCACTCTGCTGCTCTTTGAATTCCATCCAGTTTCCACTGAAATTAAGGTGAATGGGGGTATGGTATATAATTAGGCTTTGTTACACTAGTCAATTACTTCATTCACCTTTATCTTATTACCTCTGCGGACATGCAAGGTCAATTCCAGCAGCATTAGAACAGAGATGTAGTTAATTAAAAATGAACTGAATATAACCAATAATACACTTGCTTGATAAAAACTCTAAATGACCAAAGCTGGCACAGCAACTTTATTATGTTATTAATGCTGACAGTAATTTACAGTCATAGTGCAGTTGTATGGATATTCCTTTGTATTTGTTAAAAGCTGTACAGACCTGGGAAACACTTCTAATCTCCCTTTCACTTCACATTAGTTCTAGGTCAATCATAGATTGCAAATTTTCCAGTTGTGTAATCATGAGGCATCCAAAGGATATGCCACTAACAGTTTTTTTGTTTTGTTTTGTTTTGTTTTAAATAGGTCAGGAGCTGTTGGCAAATTCTAGCTGCTTAAATTTCTAGAATGGGATGTCAGCAAGAAAATAAATGAATGTGTATTAATGATTTGTACTATGGGAAATAGAACAGACACCTATGTCTTTTCATAATGGAAAAGGCTCTAGGGTGTTTTTTTCCCCAGGGGGAAAAAAGAGAAAATTCTTGAGCATTTTGTTGAATACATGTAATTATGGGTAAATATAATTTGTCTCAAATTAAAGGACATATGCTTATGTATAAGCTGCTCTGTAGATTACCTTGTGTGCTGGTCAGTTTTCTTTATTGAGAAAATATGTGAGATTATAGTTCTCTGTCATTGAGCAACTCTAATCAAATAGTATATACTATGTTATTTATAAACAGCATATATTTATATAGGTGAAACTGTCTTTGAAATTTTATGCTTCATGAAAAAATTTGCTGGATACAATGGGCTTGTAGGGTGAAGATGAATGCCCAAATAGTACAGAAAAAAATTGGGTGATTGTCCAGGCAGTGAGATGTCTCTGTTATTTCTAGAGTTTTAGAAGTTGCTTACAATGCACTTCCTGTTTACTTAGGTAATATTATATTCTTCTGGAGTCTTTGATGAAGTTGAAGAAATTATAGTTATAGTTTTCCTTAGTTATGATAAAAGATAAAGTAGATATAAATATTGTAATTGTAATTTTTGCTTGATACCTGTTTTGTTATAGGCAATTTTACTATGTTAAAGATAAAATCTTTATTTTCATTTAAACAGAAAAGGGGAAGTGATGTGGGAGTCCTCACTGTGGCTGTGATTGCTATTAATGAATAAAGAAACTGCTTTGGACCTATAGCAAGGCAGAAATTAAGTAGGTAGGGAAAGCTAGGGTTAATACTGGGAGGAAGAAGGGCAGAGTCACGGAGATGCCATGAAGCCACTGCCAGAGAAGGATGTGCTGAAACTTTGTTGGTAGACCTTGACCTTGTGGTGATGCACAAATTAATGGAGATGGGTAAATCAAGATGTAAGAGATAGGTAATAAGAAGCTAGAGCTAATGGACCAAGCAGTGATTTAATTAATACAGTTTCTGTGTTATTATTTCAGGTCTAAGCTAGCCAGGCACCAACAAGCAGCCCCTTCTCCAATATATTTGTCTGAGAGCTTGTGGAGAATGGGAAGACCAAGGTGAAGGTCTGATTAGTTGTCTGGTGAGGATTTTCCATATAACTCCAGGTTCTTACTATATAAACCCTCATGGAGGAAGAAGTGTCTCTCTTTATTTAGTCTCTAATTAAATTTATGGGAGCTTCAGGGTCACATGTTCCAATACCATCACACGAGGTTAGAATTTCAATACATGATTTTTGGTGGGACTTGTCTATTCAGTTGATTTATTTCTCTTTACTTTATTTATGCTTGCTTTGTTGCTCTCCATTCCTTTCTAGCACAACTACACAGGGAATTATAACAATCTCTTCCTGGCTATTACCCATTTCTTTCTGGGTTTGTCAGCCTGGCAGCTGTATTCTATGGACTCTGAGCTGGCAGCTCCTCAGGTATATTGCTTTCTTAGAGCAGCATCACAGCTCGTTGGTCAGGGAAATTTCTATTAAAGCCCACGTCCCTGGCTGTTTTTAATCATCCTGATTTCTGACCTTTCGTGTGAGCATGTGGTCACCTTTCTTGCTTGGTTCTCCAATCAGTTCATCTGATTTTCTTTGTTACACATTCCTCCAACATGTCTTTGCTAGCTTCTGATTTCTCTTCATAGCCAGCATCATGACTCTAGTGCTACTAGCTAAAAATCCTGCCTTTCGAGCAACCCAAGTCCCTGTCCTGACTTGTTATTACAGTTTTATCCTGTGCTCTTCAGCTGCAGCCTATAACTGTTTAGTCTGAGCTTATCAGGAGCTGTGATGATTTTTCCCCCAGCTTTCTTCTTTTCCTTTTTTTTTCCATTTAAGCTATGAAATATTAATGCCTCTAGTGAAATATCTGAAATTATCCACAAAGTAGATGAAATCAGCAAAAATAAAGCAAAATAGTTTTCCAGCCAAGAGGCAGTTGTGTGAATGTTTCCACATTTTTCTGTTTTTTTTTCTTCAGCATAATTCTGACAAGGTTGATGGAAAAGTATTTTAAAACAGCACACATAATAAATATTAAATCTTTATTAACTGTGACGGGTGATTTTTGGCAACTGCCTCTCGCCATTTTGTTAACTTCCCAACGTTATTCACACCTATAATTTTGTCATTAACATTATGTCTAAAAATATATGGATATTGAAAAGTCCAAAAAATACTCTTGTCTATAAATATTTGTCTAAATTAAATATACTTTTCCTACTGTAGTTTTTAAAATTATATAAATATTTTAAAAGCGTTTCAGCTAAACAGATATATCATGCTTTTGATGGTCAGAGCTGTGAAGACATGACACCACCAAACAGATGAGTTTGTGTGGTTAAGGAAAACAAGACTGTGAGAGAAGAAACTGTTTGTGTATGCTCACATATGAACTTGATCCATGCTCAGAAATGTAACCTTCTACACTCTGGTCTATATTCACGGTAGGATTTTCACTTATACTTTATATGTCTAATGTTGGCAATATTGAACTGTCTCATTGTTTAATATTTTCTTATTTTTCCTTCTATGGTTCCATTAAATGAGTGCATTTGCACTTCTGGCTTCCTTTAATGAGATTTTGCTTATTTTTTTGTATATGAATGTTTGCTTGAATGAATGTCTGTGTATCACATGTGTGTAGTGCCTACAGAGGCCAGAAGGTGTCAGATCCCTAGGACTGGAGTTACAGACAGTTGTGATCTGCCATGTAGGAGCTGGGAATCCAACCTGGATTCACTAGAAGAAAAGACTCTTAACTACTGAGTCATCTTCCCAGCCCCTTTTTTGGTTTTTATTTTTATACACTCCACATCTATTTTTTGTTTTGAATCAGCACATAAAAAAGGGAAGGCTTCACTGTGGAATTTTTACATGTGTACATAATCAATTTCCTTCATATTCCCTCTTTCTTTTGTCCCCACCAATTTCCTTCCTATTTCCCACTAATTCTCTTTTTACATTCATGACTATTTTTGTGACCTAATGGATTTCCTTAACACTGCTTACAGAGGCATGGGATTCTTACCAGTGGCTACATCAATAAAAAAAAAATCTCTTCTTATATCACTAACCACTAAAATGTTCAAAAGTACAGTTAGGCATATTAAGCCCAGAAACCAGCATTCTACTATGCTCCAGCTACTTTTGTCGTACCTTACATTGTTTCTACTTCTAAAATGCCACTTGAACCTTGGAGGGATGATCCATATGTCTAACTTATGGCTGAGTTTTCTAGAGTCACTTATTCACAGTAGTTTGACCAATTCAGAGTTCCTTCAGTTACTGTTGACCATTGTAAGAAGGACATTCCATTTCCAAAGCTGACAGCAACTCTATTATAGGGGCATAAACAGTTATTTAGAAGACAATTTGACAATCACATTTCATACATTTTTCAAATCAACAGCAATATCTTCCCAGTAGGGCTTGTGACTTAGCAAGTCACGAACATTTGATTGGGTTTATACTTCCGGACGAGAATTACTTCCTACACGAAAGACATCAAATCAATTCAGAAAGTGGTTGGTTATCTCCATGACAGAATTGCCATTTTCACACCAGCTAGTTAGTATTGTTGCAAACAGGGCTCACAATTTAGTAAATTTGTTGAGGATAATTTTATTCCAGAAGCTTACAAAGCACCTTCTATAAAGGGCTACTTTCTTAACGGCTGTTTCAGATGTCCTTGTTTCTGTGTCTTTGAGTTATCACATGCTGATGGCTAGCTGTCTCTGTCTCTCAGTTCTTGAATGAAAATTCAACATTGAGTTTTTGCTTCAAAGTATCATTTTTCTTTATTTTCGGGGCCTTACCTTGTATTTGTTTTGTCAATTTAAAGTATACGTTTGGATGCATTTTCTGGAACTTATTCTGCTTGGAATTTTCTGAAATCTTTGCAGACTTATACCTGTCACCAAACTGAAAAGAATTTTGAGCCTCATGTTTTCTAACTCTCTATCTAGGACTCTAATATCAATGGTTTCTCTTTCACCCCATACATTTTGTTAATTTTTTAAAAAAGCACTATTGAATTTTAAACATTTTTCCTCTCTTTTATGTTATCATGTTGGATTTCTGTCAACTCCTTCTTTAAAAATTTCCATCCTGCTTTTACATACATTCTTTAAAACATTAGGCATTGCATCTTTTATTTGATCTTTGCAATTTTTTTATTTTTTAATTTATTTGTTTATTAAAGATTTCTGTCTCTTCCCCGCCACCACCTCCCATTTCCCTCCCCTTCCCCTAATCAAGTTCCCCTCCCTCATCAGCCCAAAGAACAATCAGGGTTCCCTGCCCTGTGGGATGTCCAAGGAACCCCCACCTCCATCCAGGCCTAGTAAGGTGAGCATCCAAACTGCCTAGGCTCCCACAAAGCCAGTATGGTTTGCAAATTTTTTAAAGATCAATTTTCTTGCAGAAATTTGTTTCTCTCACACATTATAGGCATTTTTTTCTTGTACCATGGTAAATAATTTAAATACTTTAAATACTTTCTAATAAATCAAAATCTGAAATGTCATGAATTTGTACTTTACTTTCTTCTGCTATTTGCTTATTTGTTTTTGCTTTCCCTTTTTGGTATATGTGTGTGTTGTATTTTCTAGTGTAAATATAGATTTTTCATAAGGTCAGACACTGTAGTTCATATATGTTGTAAGGACATGGGATCCTAGTTTATTTTTATAAAGCATACCCACAGTTTTAAATCCACAGTTTAATTCTTTATTTATTTGCTGCAAAGGAAAAAGGCCAAGTCACATACAATGGCAAAGCCATCAAAATTACATCATATTTCTCTTTGGAAACAGTGAAATACAGAAGGTCCTGATCAGATATGTTACAGACATGAAAAGATCTTGGATGCAAACCCAGGATACTATACATAGCAAAGCTTTCACTTAGCATAGATAGAGAAAAGAAGATATTTCATGACAAAACCAAATTTAAACATTACCTATACACAAATCCAGCATTATAGAAGGTACTAGAAGAAAAACTCCAACCCAAGAATGTTAGTCGCACCTACAAAAACATAGGTAATTAAGGGATGCTTAAAAGAAATCCTGCACTAGTTCAGAATTGAGAAACAGATGGTTATTTATTTAGGGGTAGACTCACAAATCAGAATCCTCTGCTTAAATGGAGATTAGAAACAGAAATCCTCAAGTGGAACAGAAAGACTGGAAAAGAGGCTGGATGCATGCTCTACATCGGCTTATATAGAATAAGAGGCCACGCCCCAGTGGGTGGGAAGCCACTAGCTGTAAGACTTTCTACAGCAGGCAAGAAGTAGCTTCACACTAACACACCCTAAGGAACAAATATTACCATCAAAAACAACAGGAATAAATAAAATCATTAAAATCTCTTAATATCAATGGACTCAACTAACCTATAAAAAGATACATGATAACAGGATACTAAAACAGGATCTATTTTTCTGCTGCATATAAGAAACACACCTCATCCTCAAAGACAGACAGATTAAATTCATCTGTGCATATATGTTCATATAATTATTGTTTAAAATGATTTAAACAGTCCTAATGAGCTCTGTTCATTTCATCACCTTCTAGAATAAAAACAAAAGTCTCAAATATTTTAAATTGGTATGTACTTTTAAATGATGATAAAAATATATGGTAAGATCTGTCATAACATACTGTATATGTGACTTAACTCTGTTTTAAAATATATTGTCTATGATGATAAAAATTTAAGGTTATAAGATCTATTTCAGATTAACAAAAACTAACTTTAACTCTAACTTAGAGATTTACACCACCAAGTCTTTCCCATAAGCTGTTTATAAGAGGGACCATCACTATAGTCAGTTATTAGTGTCAGTTTTTAACAAGTAACTGCTCAGATATACCCAATACACAGACTTAAAATGTTCAGAGACATGGAGTATATGGCATTTAAAATGTTTAACTAAAAAAGAAAATAACTTTTGTAACAGAGAGAGACAGATCGACTTTTGCTACCACTCCCACTTCCTCCAAAAAAGATGAGTGAGTACAGAAGAACCTCCACTTGGAACTTGATTCATAAATGGCAGCACTAGTCACTGATCAAACCTGCCTTTTAACTAAGCTGCTGTTAAGACCGTCTTCAGACCATGGATGATGGGACACTGGAATCAACTGCCTTGTATTGACTAGAAAAAGCTCCTAATCCCCAGGTTCTTCTAAAGCTTGATTAGCTTGAACTAAGAACAGAAGACTGTTGTCCTCAGTGACCATGGAGGACCCTGGGGAGTGGTTATCTATGTAGTCAATTAAATTAGTGTCTGTAATTTTTAAGCATTAACTCGGATAAAACTTTTTCCTTCTCAAGATTTCTGATGTAGTTGATAACTGATAGCATTGCTATCTGCCTTCCCAGATCTCTGTGTAAAACTCAAGTCACAGGACCCACTCCCCTTTGAGCCAATACCAAGTCTAGGCATAATGTATCTCATTAGCAGACTCAGAAAAGAGATAAACTCACAAAACAAACGTCAGTATAACTTCTTACCATTCCTTAGTTTAAATAAAAGTAGTTTTAAGATACAAAGCTTATGATATGATGATCTAAAAATGTCTTAGGGTCTAAGAAGGTTTTTTAAGATGTGCAAATGAAAATTACTAAGGTGTGCAAGTTATAAAGGTCTGAGGATAAAAGCCTAATGTTGACTAAGGCAAGTGGTTTGAGACATGTAAAAGAATAAAACATGTTCCAGATTTCTCTCTCTCTCATTATGCTACTATTATATTAGGACTCCAAGGATCTACAGGCTTAGCATTAATCAATACAATTAGTCTAGCTCTGGAAGAATGCTGCCACTACCATCATAACCACAAGCTCAAAATTTCAAATTCTCTTTTGTTGTTTTCTAACTATAGACCTCAAAGATACTTTTTATTGTGCAAAAAAAATAGATACCATAGTTTTCTGAATAGAAAAAAACTGCCATTTATACAAGAGATTGCAATACACGCGAAAACTGTAGAAATGTTAATGTCTCAAACTTATACCTTTTTGCAAATGCAAGGAATTCTTGTAAATTGACTTGGATTCACTTCAAACAGGTCAGATGCATCCTTCCCTCAATTACCAGGTCCTAAACACCCTAAACTTCTACAATTGGAACCTGGACATTATACCCAAGTCATCAGTCCTGGCAGTAAGTGTCATTGCCCACAGAGGAACCTGGGAGAAGTAAAAATAGAGGAAAGAATATGATCAAAACAAATTACATGAAAAGGGCCAAAAAATTAAGAACAATAAATGAATAAACACATTAAAAAATCTACAGCCCAGTTAGCAACCTCATCTTCCTGTACCAAGTGAAAATTGAACACACCCCCTTCTGCAACAAATGGCAACCAGTTCATACTACCAATTGGTATGTATGCCATTTCCCTTCATAATGTCTTCTAGTCACATAGTGTTACCATCCCACAATTATAGAAGGCAAAGACTATGACTCTTATTTTTAGATACTTTTCATATACCCTAGCAGCCTGGAGTAGCAGTTTCCTATTACAGATACAGTTCAAAAATTAACAAAAAAAAAGTGCCACCAATTTTTGATATATAAACAGTTAAAAATATTAATTTGACCAATAACTAAAATCAGCAAGCAGTTGGTTTCTGCTATTTCTCCAAAAGAGATAAAATATTTGCTATCAAATAGATAGCAATTTGACATTGCCTCTTTTCTCCCAGCTTATTAATTTTGTTTTTAGAGATTGCAGACTCCAATGATCTCTTTTCTGTTTGACTTTCCTGCTTCACACTTCATGGGGGACTGTAATGTTCCTTTCATCACTGCCCAGAAATGAATGAATCAAATGTAAACTCTCCCTCCCCCCTCCTTTCTCTCTCTCTCTCTCTCTCTCTCTTCAAGTGAATAAGGTGGAGAGAGAGAGAGGGAGAGAGAGTTATATTGGAAAATTACTCTGCTTTATTCATGAAAAAGGAGTGAGAAGCAACTTCCCAGATCCATAGAGGTGCTTTGGAACAATGTGATTCAAAGCAAGTTTCTGGGCAACATAGTCATCCACAGAGAGATTCTGGGCAACATGTTGACTCATGCACTAAGACATTTTCTATTATCAGTTGATGTATATTAGGAATTTGAAATTAAAATTAGAAAAAAAAATAGTTCACTATACCTTGGGGGAGAGAAAATATTATAATTATGTTTTACTTTGTCAAGATTATAATCCAAACTTCAGAACATTGTCAAATTACTTCCTTGCATTCAGAAACAAACTCAATCACCACAGGCTTATGAGTACAAAGAATTGCTAGAAGTCATATTAAACAACAGATCCACATTTCTTAAACAGCTAATACAGTAATTAGTAGACATTAAATGTAATGTAACACATAGATATACAAAGAAAAATCTACTTTAAACATTGTAGACAAGTTATTATGTAATTGGATGAGAATGTAGCCCAGTAGTGGAGCACTTGTCTAGAACTTGCCGGTCCCTTGATTTAATATCTAGTACCTCAATATTAGTAGTATTACTACTACTAATAATAATGATAATAAATATTTTATTTTGTTTCAACGCTATATAATTAGTTTTAGCTTTCAGTTCTTGAGATATAGTCCTGTCTGGTTTACAATTCACATTGATCACTTTTGCCTTAATTGCATAGATATCCACATCCCTCTGCTTTAGCGATAAGGAGATTGAAGAATTGTGCTACCATACTCAGTTCATATAATAGTTATCATAACAAGAAGCATATTGCCCACTGTCCTAACGTGTGCTGTGTCCATTATATGTATTTTCTTTCAGTGCATGCTCACCATTTCTGGAAAGTAGGAAGTAGTTTTCCTACATTACTGATGAAATAAAAGAAACTTGGAGACTGAATGATTCCATTTACACTCTCTTGAGTTGTAAATGTCATCTCCGGGCTTTTAATACAGTTTGCTCTGGTCTGATTTGAATTCAAGGATCCCTGCCTTGTTCCAGGTCTACTCTTTGCAGAGGAAGTGGTAGTGCAGTACATATCCTGATGATATGATAGAGAATTGATAGCAGGTTCATGTGGATTGATTACCATCGTAATGGTTAAAATTTATTTAAAGTTTATGGAGACTTTTATACTTGCCATAATCCCATGTTAAAAGAAAGAGGTTGTATCCAAACATTATCTGACTTGGGTAAGATACTATATTAATTTGCTGGATGACAAATTTCATTAAATATATTTTAAATAGCTGTGTGACATTTGGCTTGTGCATAATGCAATAAACACCCAACCAAAATTAAATTGATCTTTGCACACCAAATCTAAATTAAAATTTGGCTAATGAAATAGGAAAACTTTAATTGTCATGGGCCAACATGAAAATGACTTGAGAATAGAAACATTATGGAGAGTTCAAGAATTTAGGTACTATGCCAGATTTTGTTAGTTCATAGATAGTATGTTTAGACATTCATATGTGGAAAGTTAACAATTTTGAAAGCAAATGACTTTTCAAAGCCACAGTTAGGGACACAGGACTATTAGGTTTAAAAACCATCTCCTGCATCTTCTCAGTAAAACTACCCTATCTTGAACTGTAGCCATGTATAGAGATGATAGCACAAAGATAATGTATTCATGTATGTAATAATGTCATTGCCTGTCTTACTGTACATGCTTTGCTATAACAAATCAGTATGGAGAGGATTGCTTCAAATAGGAAAGGTGTATTTATCATCATTATGGAAGTTGGGAAGTCCACAATCAAAGGCATCTAAAGATTACATGACTGATGATTAGGCTTCTTCACTAAAAGTTGATTTATTTTAATCTTTATGAATTTGCCTGCATGGATATGTGAAGAACACATAAGTGGTTCATGGTCAGAAAGGCATGGTAATGGTGCCAGATCCCCTGGAACCAGAGTTACAGATGTTTGTGATTCACCATGTGGGTTCTGGGAATTGAATCCAAATTCTCTGCAGAGCAGCAAAAGCTTTCAACCACTGGGTCACTGCCTTGCTTCCTTCACTTTACTTTTTAGTAGGTCACTTGTTTTCTTGTGATTGAAAGGTAAAGTAGACTCAAATAGTAAAAGGACCTCTCTCTTTCTCATGTGCACTCTCTCATGTTCTTTGTCTTGTGTGTGTCTTTATGGGTGTGTGTATGTGTATCTATGTGTGTACATGGGTGTAGGTGCCTTTGACAGCTAGAAGAGGGCATGAACTCCCTTGGTTTTAGGTGCTGGGAAGTAAACTTTAGTATTCTTCAGTAACATGAAGTTGTCTTAATATCTTTCTACCTATCCAGTGTTATCTCCTAGTGCTTCTCCTTCCTTAAAAACTTTACCTGGTTTCTGTTAAGTGAATATCCTAACACAGTATATTCAGACTAAAAACCAAGATTCAGTATTTATAACAAGGACCAGGATTCCAGATCTGTGAATAAGAGCAAAGAACAAGATCTAACCACTTACCGTTTGCTTTTCCTGCATGCCAGCCAGGATGACTTTTTACATTCTCTTTTTTTTTTCAGATTCAAAAATACACCTTTACTTCATCTCTTTTTAGAAACATCATATTTTCAAGTGAAAGCTAATTCTTTTTTTAATATTTATTTATTTACTTATTATGTATACAATATTCTGTTTGTGTGTATGCCTGCAGGCCAGAAGAGGGCACCAGACCTCATTACAGATGGTTGTCAGCCACCATGTGGTTGCTGGGAATTGAACTCAGGATATTTGGAAGAGCAGGCAATGCTCTTAACCACTGAGCCATCTCTCCAGCAGCTTTGATGTGAAAATCTTCCCCACAGTTTTTACTAAACAACAAAACAAATTTAAATAAGTAATAAGGGAAAAATAACTGTTGCTTGCAGTGGAATAACCTTCTGTATGCTGTGAATATGTGTTTCTCCCATTGGTTGGTAATATAAGCCGCTCTGACCTCTAGGAAGGCAGACTCGAACTAGGTGGGAAAGCCAAACTGAAGACAGGAAAAGAGAAGCCTGGAGTAGCAAGCAGCTTCCCAAAAGCAAAATGCCAGTAGACCAGTAATGCCTCGCCATAGAGTAATACTTAGATTAATAAAAAATGGATTGATTCAAATGCAAGAGCTAGTTAACAATAAGCCTGAACTATAGGCGAAACATTCTGTAACTAATATTAAGCCCCTGAATGATTATTTAGAAGCAAGTGTGGGACAGAGAAACCTCCATTTACAGTCTCCATGAGGAAAAGAATGCATTTTCATATAAGAATTAGCTTTTCGGGCTGGAGAGATTATATTCTCTTTGAATTTTCTTTTTTTCCATATGAACTCAGACTGAATACCCTCTATTTGGACCTCCATCCAACCATTTTTCTAAATGCCATTTGTATATTGATTTATTATTTTTGTTATAATCTGATTCTACTAATTTCTCATATTGATATCTCACTCAACATTGCAAAGAAAACTTAGATGAATTCCCTAACTACTCATCTACTTTTCTACAAGCAGTATAGGCTGAGCTCAAGTCTGTCAGTGGCTACCAGTTTGGGTCACACATTACAGCTCTTTTTAGTATAGGATTGATCCTATACAGGCTTACTTAACAAGCCTGAGGTGAGGCATGAATATTTTAAACTCTCAGTTATTTGAATATGAAGCCCATGGTGTAAAAGCTTGCTATTCTATGTGGTCACACAGGGTTGGTTCAAATTTCAGCCTTGGTGGTTGAGAAAATGTTATTTTAGTAAGTGTTATTTCATGGCACTTATGGTAGCTGCCATGCTCTACAAGCATTGGAAGTCTCTGAAGCACTTAGTACTGCTGCAGGAAGGTTAAAGCTAGTAATTATCTGCCTCGTGGGGTGTGGCCTCTTATACTATTTATCTGGATGCTGAAGAGTGTCCAGCCCTTCTCTTTTCCCCCCTGGTTCCTGTTTTGCTCTTTCAGGTTGTTTTGGATTCCATCTCCATCCAACATTCAAGCAGAGAATCCTGATTTGTAAGTTTTTCTACTAAATATGGAACTATCCATCTTTCAGTTCTGAGCTAGTGTGGGGTTTCTTTTAAGCGTCCGATCTATCTGCCATCACTTGGCACCATGTGGGTTTAAACTTTATGCCCTCTGGGCTGAAGGCTTAGTCCTTCCACCGCCTGGACGGATCTGATTTTGCCTGAACGTTTTTTTTGTTGTTGTTTTTTTTTTTTAATAAAATCCACATCAAAAAGGTGTTTGCAGCTAGAAGGCCGAAATGCTAGAAGAAGCACTGTTTGCCAGCTTCTGCAACCCTGGCATGTGCGGCTTCTGAGTTTCTGTTCTCTGCCCCTGAACTCTGGGTTTCTTGCTCCTTGCATGGAATTGATTTTATTACATTTAATTTGTTAAGCAACTCATATTTCCCAGTCTTGAAACATTAAAACAGGACTGTTCATTGCATTGCTTTTTTTCGTGACTTTGCAACAGTGCCATCTGCCGGATGATAACTTGCTGTTTACTGGATCACATACTCAGGTTTATAGTAATGGCAGATTTTGTTTCAGTTGCTACCTTTACTTCTTTTTTTCCAACTGCTATGGATGGAATTATGTGAAGATTATATGACTACGGGAATACCTCAATTTATTGGTTACTAGGTTTCAGTTTTCTTCTCCATATTCTATCATTAAGGAAGAATATGACACTAATTGACAGGATTAATATAACTGGAAATCAGAAGTTATCTGAACAAGTGGATATTATGATAGGCAATATTGACTCCATATCTAAGGTTACTAGGAAGTTACCTGAAAGGGTTCATACTGTTGAATTGACATTCAAAAATTATTACAAAATTTTGATAAGTTAACAGACAGAATATACCTCCAGGATGGCAATCTATGCAATATTCAAGAAAAGTTCAAGGAACAAATGACAAATGTTATCTTTAAAAGGGAACATTAAAACCTTGGAATCACAGGTATAGAATGAGGACCAGAAAATTGATATCTTAGTGAAATCATAGTAACATTTGCAGGTCAGGAGATTCAGGCTTTACAAAAGACAATGATAAAAAGATTTGAAGTGATTAAGGAAATTATTGGAACTGATGAACAGGGTACGAAGGCACAAGGACAGGATACAATGTCACCACTGGCTGTCAGAACTGGCTTACCAAGGACTTTAGAGTCCTACCCTGTAATTTAGTCTAACAAAGTATCAACTTCTAAAGGCTCAAAGGGAGCCAAACAAGGTAGATGGATAACAATAGGAATGAATGATCTAAAAGAAAATAAGCAAGCTGTCATTACTTGTGGCTTGCATTCTGTATTTGTTAAGGAGATGATAAAAACTTGGGCCTCTAATGTCAGAGCTAACCCCCCATGATTTTTCTCAGTTAGTGTCAGCAGTCCTAGATGATGGACCTTTCTTGATGTTTGGAATTTATTTCAAGGAGGAATCAAAAATATGAAACAACAGGGAGGAGCAAAAGGTTTGGAGGCTTCCCAAGATCAAATTCTTGATGAAGGACCATATGCTGACCCACAGGTCCAAGCTCTTTACAATGAAGAAGTATTGTTCCTATGCCACAAAGCAGCCTTGAATGCTTGGGATAGAATTCAAGAATAGGTAAAAGGTTTGAATCATATACCAGGGTTAGGCAGGGACAGAGAGAACCCTTTACTGACTTTTTACATAGATTAATTAAGGCTCCACATATACGAGTAACAGACCCAGAAGTTAGATGAATAATTCTTGAATCGCTGGCTTTCAAACATGCAAACTTAGAATGCAAAAAGATAATTAGGCCTTTAAGGTCTAGATAAGCATGTATTGTTGAATGGATTCTGCATACAATGATGATTTGACTGTAAGGATGAATCTTGGGTAGGAGAAGCGATTTCCAAAACAATGAGAAGACATCAAACTGCCTAACGTTTTAATTGTGGTAAAATAGGACACCTGAAAAGGGATTACAGGCAAGGGATTTTTATGAATAATATCTCATCTGGGAATGGCAAAAATAGAAGACCTTGGGCTTGCTTCAGGTATATGTAGAAGGTGTGGTAAAGGACGACATTGGATGACATTGGACCAATGAATGCAGATCCAAAAAAAGACAGTCAAGGCAACCCAATACCTCTCATAGGACCCCAAGGTAAAAATGGCCCAGTTATTCCCAGTAACTGTGGAGCACCTGTCCCACCAGGAAAATTAAAAAAATCCAGAGCCATCTGTAAAAGACCATAATGATCTAAATGATGGCACAAATTTGGAGGATTAGTCAAAAATTCAAATAGAAAATAAGAAGCATATATTCTGGCAAACTTCTATAAATGATCAGAGGCCAAAGCTGAGAGTGTGTATAAATGAAATTGTGATTGTTGGCTTGATAGACACAGGAGCAGATGTGAGTATCATCACTCCAGAATTATGGCATCCTAGTTGGCCTCTTTAAGGGGCAGATGTTCAATTACTAGGAATTGGAACCATATCTCTAGTTAAACAAAGCACATGATGGGTTTACTGTATTGGTCCAGAAGGTCAAAGAGGAAAGCTAAGGCCATATGTAGCTGATATTGCAATAAATTTATGGGTCCATGACTGGTACAGTAATGGAATACCCAGATTAATATTCCTGCAGTCCAAGGAACTTATAATACTGAGAAGGATGTAATAAGGTACTATTACAAAGCTCACCAGCCATTCAAGCTGTACAAGAATGTAAAGCAACTAACAAATCTTTAGAGGTACTAACAGCCCTACCATTAAAATGGCTGAGAAGCAAATATGGGTTAAGCAATGGCCTTTATCTGAAGATAAATGGCAGGCTTTAAAATGATTGATACAGGAGCAATTAGATGCTTGACATATTGAGGAATCAACTAGCCCTTGGAGTTCTACTATGTTTGTTATAAAAAAGAAATCTGGCAAATGGAGAATGGTGACAGATCTAAGTGCTGTCAACAAGGTAATGTAACCTATGGGCCTTCTATAGCCTGGAATTCCTCTGCCTTCTCTGTTACCAAAAGGATGGCCTCTTATAGTTATTGATTTGAAAGATTATTTCTTTACTATACATTTACAAGAAAAGGATAGAGAAAAGTTTGCCATCACAGGGCCTACTTATAATAATTCTCAGCCTACTAGGATATATCAATGGGCTATCCTCCTACATGGAATGCTCAATAGCCCCACATTGTGCCAATACTTTCTAAGTCAGCAATTGGAAATAATATGTAAGCAATTTTTAAGTCTATAATTTACCATTACATGGATGACATTTTGCTATCAGATTCAAACATAGATACTTTAGAAAGACTGTTTGAAGAAGTAAAAATAATTTTACCTAAATGGGAATTGCAGATTGTTCTGGAAAAGATACAGAGAGGACATTCTGTCAATTATCTAGGTTATAAAATAGGTTTACAAAAAATTAGGACACAAAGGCACAAATTAGGAGAAACTGGTTACGGACTCTTAATGACTTTCAAAGATTATTAGAAGACATTTCTAGTCTATGATTGACTGTTGGGATAACACCTGATCTAATAATTCATTAAAAAAAACTTAGACAGTTATAAAGATTTGAATAGTCCCAGAGAATTAACAGCCAAAGCAGAAAAGGAACTGACAACAGTTGAGGAAAAATTACAGGAGGCACATGTCAATAGGATGAATCCAAATCTTAGTTGTATTCTCGTCAGGTTGCCTTCCAAATTTTCTCCTTTAGAAATTTTAATGCAGAGGGAAGATATTATTTTATAATGGATCATTTAGCCACATAAGCCAAGTAAAAAAAAATTTAAAAATTATGTGGAAAACATCTCTGAATTAATTATAAAAGATAAATTGAAACTTCGTCAACTAGCAGGTATAGAACCAGCAGAAATTATAATGCCTTTCACTACTGATGAAATAAAAAAGTTATGGGAAGACAATGAACCATGGCAGAAAGCTTGTGCTAAATTTTGGGAGAAATTAATAGCAACTATCCCAAATGTGAAAGACTTAACCCTATAAAAAGAACTTCTGGGATTCATTCTAGAATTGTACATGATGCTCAAATAACTGGAGTCCATACATCTGATATGATATATACTGATGCTAATATATACTGATATAACATATACTGATGGTAATATATCAAAGAAGGCAAGTTACAATCAGACAAATTGAATAAGGTTGAACAAAGCCCTTATAATTCTGCCTTCTGGGCAGAATTATATGCCATTCTTATGGTGCTAAGGGATTTTAAAGAACCTCTTACTATAGTTACTGACTCACAATAATGGGTTAATATAAGTTATAAGTGGTAACAAGAAGCCTGAGCTAAGGGGCCAATGAGTTATAAATAATGCAGAATCTCTGTATGATGTTCTTGTGGGAACTAGACAGGACATAAACCCCAGCAAGCCAGCCCTCATGTCGGTTGTTTATTGTCTTAGTCTTTAAGTTATATAGGTATTAAGAATTATAGATCAATAGTTATTTGTGTTTGTCTAACATATTTAGACTAATCAGGTTCTTTAGATACATAGAGATTATATTCTGTATAGATAGATAATCTTCAACCACTTTGAAGAGCTGTAGAAAATGGCATTTAAATAACTTAGAGTTCTGTTGAAGTGAGACACAATTGCTCCTGGAGCACCAATCTATTCCCAAAAGAATGTTGAGCACCAAAGACACTACTTGGAGCTTGTTTTCTTCTTGGAAGAACTGGTCTTTGGGTAAGGAATTGCCCATACCTCAACCACTGACAAATTACATAGTATCTGGAAATGGATAAGCAGGAATGTCAAATCTTTCCAAGACAAGGTAAGAGGGTTTTGAAATTTTTCTTGCATTTGAAAATAGTCTTGCCAGTTATTCTAGGCCTTAGTCAAAGTTGGTTGCTTCAACGCTGCAAATGTGACTTTGGGTGATTGTCCAGGTAACCAGTTGTCTCTGTGATTTGTTGCATGTTTTGAAAGTTGCTTGATTGCACTTTCTACTCACTCAGGTAACATTATTTCCCTTCTTGGATCTTTGATGGGGTTAAAGTCTAAATAAGTGCAATTACTTTCTTCTCATGACTTGGCCAAGTTATTTATTATACATGACTTAAGTTTGTTAGAATTGGATATTTGTTCTTATTGTATATAATTTTGTAATAGACTCAGAGATCTCTTATTTAAACAAACAAAAGCGGGAGGTGTTGAAGGAAGGTTTACAGCTAGTAATTACCCACCTACTGGGGCATGGCCTCATATACTATTTACCAGATGCTATAGAGTGTCTGGCCCTTCTCTTCTCCCCCCTGGTTTCCATTTTGCTCATTTGAATTGTTTTGGATCCCATCTCCATTTACCATTCAAGCAGAGAATCCTGATTTGAAAGTCTTTCCCCTAAATAAATAATTATCTATCTTTCAGTTCTGAGCTAGTGTGGGATTTATTTTAAGTGTCCAATCTCTCTGCCATCATAGTACATTAAGACACATGAATATGATGCTTAGAGCATTTAAGGTTTGGTGAATAGTCAGCATTTTTCAAAAATTATCAATAAAATATTATTTAAAAGAAATATGGAACAAAGCAGCACATAATCTAGCAATAACTTATAACCATGTTGGTCTTTGACTCAACAATGACAAATAAACTCTAACAAAGTATCCTAAATCCAATTCTTGAATCAAGCATGTCATGGAACTTATGATAGAAAATAAAACATAGATCAAAATTTCATGAGTCTTGATGATATTATCCATGAAATAGTCATGGAAGAAATCTTCTATTGTTACCCATAAGATTGGGTACTAAGCAGTAAGTGCAAATATCCAGAAGATCAGAGTTTATGGAGAGGAAAAAAATGTTGTAAGTGATGGGCTAGAATTCTTGAATCTGAGAGGCCTATCAACAAAATGGTATGTGTTTATTTGTGTGTTTGTGTCTGTGTGTCTGTGTGTGTAGACATAGAAAAGCTCTCTGACATCATTGGGCCAAGACCTAAGATTAAATAATGTTTCATCTCTAATGCACCAGCATTATTTGGTCCATTTTTCCAAGCTGGTTTCAAAGTTACAACAGATAAAATTATTCAAATGTATCTTCCATTTGGGGATAGTATAGCTCTATGACTTTTTAAAAGTAAATATTTTGTATCATATTGCTATCACTACAATGCAAAGATCAAATATTTTCCTCATTTTTTAATGTATTGATGTGGCTGGTATTCTTTACTTTTGTCACTGATGTGCATTAGACAATATTCTGCACTTCTATAAACACTATATGTTTTAGATTGGATGTCTGTGCCTCTACTTCCTAGTCCTTTTTGGTTTCCTGTAAATGTCTTGTTTCAAAGTTGGCAGACAACTCTTCAAATACAAATGGAGCTCTCCCTTCTTCAGCAAGAGACTTCAAGTGACAATCATGCTTATTCTCTGACATTTTAGTTGATTTCTCTCCCACAATGTATGATAGTTATACTTTCAGTGTGTTTTTATTGGTGAAATTATCACGTTGTCATACCATTGCTAGTTTAATGAAGGTACCAGATAAGATTATTGGATTATGATAAAAACTAGCAATGCTTATTGGGTTGAAACAAATATATCTTTGTAAAATCAAGTGAATAGAATTGAATTAAGCTGCTTTAAATGAAAACAATACTTATGTGTTTTGTATTAACATATGTGTCACTAAAATTTATTGAATGATCCTTTTAGGGAAAGTAAATTACAGTATTTGTTGAAAAGAAATTTCCCATATGTACTATAATTCTTACTGTGCTTATGCTCACTGCTGCTATGTAAATAATGAGACTTTTGTTTCATTCCTAATTTTCTCCCCTAATAATAAAAAAAAATTGAAACGTGAAAATTCATCAAAACTCAGTCTACAAGAGCATTTTCAGACTGGCAATCCAATTGGACAAACATACAAGAGAGGAAGGCTGTCCGTCATCAAGAAATACCAAAGCAGGAACTCAATGCAGAAACCTGGAGTCAAGAACTGAAGCAAAAGCTATAGAGGAATATTATTAACCAGTTTACTTTTCATGGCTTGCTCACTCAGGACCACTGTCCTAGGGGGGTGGTGTTGCGGGAGGTCCTTCTGCTCCCTCAGCCAATAGCCGCTGAGATAACAGCCCATTGGGGCATGGTCTCTCTCTTCAAAAAAGCGGTCACTTCCCTTCCTCTTTCTCTTTGCTTCCTACTCAGCTTCCAGCGACTAGACTCCTTCCTGGTTGCGCAGAGGGCTGTTGTCTGGGATGGTGCAGGAAGCAAAAAGAGAGCAAGGAGGGAAATGGACGGTTTTTTAAAGAGAGAGATCATGCCCCAATGGGCTGGTATCTCAGCGGCTATTGGCTAGAGGAGCAGAAGGACCTCCCGCAACAGAGTTGCACTACCCAGGGTGCACTGGGCCTTCCTACAATAATTATTAGTTAAGAAAATGCCCCACAGGTATGACTCTGCAGGCATTCTGATGGAGACAATTTCTTAGTTGAGGTTACCTCATTCAAGGTTACTCAAGTTTGCATCTGCTTGACAAACACTCCTCAACACAGTACATATTATTGGCAAATGAATCTTAAAAGAAATATCATTAATGGTAACTACAAAAACTAAAATTAGAACCTAGAGATAAATTGAGCCAAGGAAGTGAAGTACCTCTCAAATTAAATGTATAAAAGTTAACCAAGATGGAGCTCTTATGAAAGGTGGAAATCACCAATGATTGACAGGAATTGGTGCATGAAATAGTCCATGCAAATGAATATTAAATGGTGACTGCTTTTCAAAATGACCATATTTATGCTTTAGCAAAATTTTTGATTCTTTCTCTTAACAGTCTGTATATCAGGTTATGTGTGGGCTTAGTTTAAGCATTCAGAATCCTAGCATCCCTCCCCAGTTCAGTGCCCAGTATAGCAATGGTATACTGAGATGTAAAATACTTGAAATGAAAATACAATGATTTAAAAACAATGAACTCATATTATGAATATTTATATCATTATCTTAAAATTTAAATCTGTTATGCTTTAAATAATAATTGTATTACATTCACCTTAGCTGCCTGAAGAATTGGTAGTATCTTACTTGATGGACATTTGAACAAATATAGCCCTTAAAAATCTTATTTATTTATTTATTTATTTATTTATTTGTTTGTTTTTAGGTTATTATTAGGAGAAGTAACTTTCTCCACAGAATGAGACTCTGGATGAGGGTCAATAGATCAACCCCAGCCATGTGCACTTTCTCCAGTAACCTCAAGTTTAAAGGTACTGAAGACAGACTGATTTACAGAAATTCTGCCCAGTTATCTCAGGAAACAAGGCAAATTTATTATCTCTCTGTCCTACCAGGTAGCAACTTTCTAAAATATTTATATTTTCAACCTTTCTGTGCTGTTTGAGTAAAATGAGGGGCAAAAATGAATGTTATCCTAGAGTTCCTTGTGATAGTCTACTGTAAAACCTGCTGTTAAGCAAATGCATACCACCTGCTTGCAGAGTTGGAAACTTAAGGAGATGTGGTACAGATCCTGGATGATGTGTGCTTTGCTTCAGCTTTGCTTCTGCAATTTTGGGAGGGAGAAGTAATTCCATTAGAAATATGGTCTTTGATGCTGCTTGTTACTGTCAGTACATTATGCACTGTACAGGCAATGAGGATTACCGAGAAGTTAAACATTTTTGGAAAAGTAGTGACAATTCTGATTTATATTACTGTTCTGTGGCAATCTGGTATATACATGCTGTGCACAAAACTGGAAGGGAATGGTCTCACTAGTTAATTCAAAAAACATATGAGAGACATCAGAAATTTTATATATTTTAGTATAGAGTATGAATGGATACTAGGAACAATGAATCCAAACCACAATTTACACATTGAAAAAGTGAAGATTTCTTTGATGTTTGCTAACGTTCTACTCATTTCTTAAATTGTCATTGCAAGATAAGTTCTGACAAGCCCACTATATCTTAGAGAATGAGTCGGGAGAGCTTGTCCCTGTTTCTGTCATTCATAACACATTGGTGTTATTTTGGTACATTTGCAATAATCTCCAACTCAGTTGTCCACTAGCCCAGATGAACTTCCAGATCAGACCCTATCCTCTTTGAACTGCTGAAGCCATATGTAACCAAATGGAACACAGTGGGAATTCTGAATTAGGCATTAGAATGAGTCAGTTTACTGATGACAAAACACTGTGCTGTAGCGATATTTTATTTGTATTTTAACAAACAAAGCTTGCCTAAAGATCAGAGTGCAAAGCTAAGCCACTAGAGGCCAGTGAGTTTTGGCACACATCTTTAATCCCTGGATTCAGGTGACAGAGTCAGATGGATCTCTGTGAGTTCAAGGCTACCCTGGGCTACACAAGAAACAGATCAGGTAGTGGTGGCTCACACCTTTAATCCCAGTGTTTGGGAGTCAGACACTTCTAATCCCAGCACTAAGGAAGTGGAGACAAGAGTGATATGGCTGGGTAGAGAAAGGAATATAAAGGGTAAACGACAGAAAGTCACTGGTATGTGGAGTCTGAAGTTTTGTGGAAACACAGTGCAGTCTAGGCAGTCTGAGGATTGCTTCTTCAATATGAGCATTGATAGAGGTAAACGGTCTCTCTAGTGGCTCACTGCTCTGTTTCTCTGAACTTCAGCTTTAACCCATATATTTGTCACTGGGTTTTTATTGTCCCTGCTACAGTGCATTTAGATCCTTTCTGGTTGCTCAGCAGGTCATCTAAGAAAGTAACAGCTACTGGCTGGATTGTGTAACAAGGCCACATATGAGGAAATGTGTGGAGTTTAAGAATATTAAACAAATGATTCATAGTTACAGCACACCTGCATTCAATTCCCTGCTTTAGGACTTAATAGTCATATAAGTATGGGGTAGTGATTACTGCTCTAGGTCTCCATTGTCGAATTTATGAAATACTGATGGTGAGCTGTCTTTTGCAAAGCAATGAAGAACAAGAATCACTGATGTATTAAGATGTCTAGTATCATGTGAGCTAAGAGGAATATTCAGGATCCTGGGCTATTTTCCATTTTGAAATCTAGGGATGATGTTGACATTATTATTAGTACTAAGCACTTAATGGGGCAAAGAGTTTAACATTGGGAACTCTAATCAGACAGAGCTCTTGAGCATCCATCCTACCTGCTACCTTAACCCTGCTGTTTACAACATTATAAGGATACCAAATTTATCATATACCAAACTAAACTCCTTCTACGCAGTGCAAACCTGCTCAAATAGTATTAACCCTTATTGGGGAAATGACACCTCTATACACCCAACTGAGAAAGTCAGGAACTTTCAGAATCACCCTTTCTCCCTCTATCTTCTATGTTTTGCAAATTCAGTGTAACACCAGTGGTATCAATTTCCTCTATGTTGTGTGGAAGTCACAAGTATCTGCTTTTGTTCACTAATTCCTCATTCATTGCTCAGGCACCCTACCTCTGTGCCACATGCCTGATTTATAACTAGACTGTAATCCCCTTAGAATACCTGTTTTTGCAGCACCAATAAGTCTGCACCATCTCAATATCCCACACTTCATTTCCATAGGTGAATACCAGTAGGTACTAGGCATTTATTTTTTTGTGTCCATCTCTCTCAGTGCTGGAAACTCCATAAAACTGTTTCTTTTTCTCTCATTTGTAAATAAATTCCAACATCTGAGGATCCTGACAGAGAATTGAAAGTTAGTTAATTTTATTATAGTAAGTGAGTATCTACAATTTGTAGCAAGGTGCTTTTATTTGTTTAAATTTACCTACAAGTCTCTAATGCTATCAAATGAATTAATGATGGAATATTTATCTATTCAACAAATGCTCTAAAGTATGATAGGAATTGAGATAATCCCACAATGTAAACAGAGATGAATGGGAGACATTTTCTTCCTGGAGATCTTTATTTTTTGGTGGAGCGGGTGAATGGGTGATTCAAACATACAGTGATTAATGCGTAAAGGATGCTATAGGCAAGGACCCTAGAGTGCAACCATTTGTTCCCCAATAGCTGTCTCTCACTGGAGAGGACAACAACACAACAGTCCCAAAATGCACAAGACTAGGGGTCACAGCAGGATCAATCTGGCACCCCTAAATCCTAGAGAAACACTGGTTTTTAATCCACCATGGGAGCCTGGAAATGCTAGTCTTGATATCAGACAGAGATTCAGCATCTTACTGATGATGAATCAACACAACAGCAAAGGGAAGGCTAAGTAAGCAAAAGACTATATGACCTATCTGGACAGCTCACAGAAGATGCTACCCACAAATGTAGTGGATCATTTTATGCCAAATAAAACAATCAGGACAACTCTTTAGGTGAGGTCATACATTCAGGTAATTTTAATTTGTAGCAAGTTGATGTCAAAACTAACCATAATGATATAACATCTGGGACCCTAAAATCATCCCTTACTTTAGAGACTGACTTGACAGAATAAGAGCATTCTTAGAGAACAACTCCTAGGAAATCACTAATCCTGTAGCCAACAACTGAATTAGGAGACTCACTCCTAGCAATAGATTGGAGAATTTGTGTCTGTGAATGTTCATTTCTATATGGGCCATCTGTAGGGAGAGCTCCTGCAGAGCTGCAGCTGGTTTGACTCCAGAGCCTTGGCAACTAGCCTTAATCCACCTTTTGTCTCCAGTACCTTCTGTATAAAATATGTAAATTGTGTCTGGGAGTTTCCTAAAAGCACAAAACTTGGTTGGGAAAAAACGGGCAAACTGAGGTATTCCTTAATCAAGAATTTGCATTTGACATTGTCCATTTGGGAAGCTTAGATAAGAGGTTTTGGTATACCAAAATTAAATGGCTAAAGATATAAATTGAGTAACCAAAAGAAAAAAAATTCTTTGCTGAGGAAAAGTGGCTCAGTGCAGACCCCCCGCCCCCAGCATCTGGAAAGGCTAGATTTATCCTTCTTTCCATGAACCCCTGTTAACCCACCCCTGACCTGATGTTTGGTGCAGATCCCAATTTCTAACAGTCCTTTATATGCATTCCTACTCTCAAAGCTCAGGGAATATCATGAATGTGGAGCACTGACAGTTCAGAGATGCCAGCTTCTGAACATGACATGGCCATTGCACACAGGAACTCACAGTACCCATACTTGTTGGACAAGATGAAGCCAGTCAACACTCAAGCATGAATGGGGAGAAGCTAAGGAAGTCCCACCCCTAGCTGAGCAACTCTTGGCAGTTGATAACCACTCACAGGGGAGTGTCATTTTTATTTGGGGATGTGACTGCTGGTAGGTTTCCCAAGCGCAACTGGATGCCACACCCATGTGACAGCACTAATGTGCTTGAGTATGTTAATAAAAGAAGAACTAAAGAAAAAGACATGAAGTTAGGAGTGGGACACATAGGGGAACGAGAGGGAAAACTGTAAGGTGGGTATGATCAAGATACATTGTATTGAAAGACCCCCAGTGTGGGGAGACTCTCACTCAAGTCTAGGGATAACATGACTCCCCCCCCCACACCCAGTAACTCATGAAAGACTGTCCTTGCTGCAATCACAGGAGGTTTAATCGATGAGATGACACAGGAACCAGTGCACTGGAGCCGAGACTCATAACCCACGCAGGGGAAGAGTTCGACCCAAGTGACCTGGAGAAGGGGTTTTTATAGGAAGAAACCACAGCCCAGTAATCTGAAAGGGGCAGGGAGGGTGTCACAGAAAATTCCGAAAGTACCAGTGTTAATCACAAGGGGGTAACTCCCTGCCTCTCAAGACCACTCTCAAGGTCATAATCAGCTAGTTCCTGAAACACAGTATTCCAAAAATATCAAAGATAATCACAAGGGGGAAACTTCCTGTTTCTCAAGATTATTCTTAAGATGACAATCTAACTTTATCTTCAGCTAGTTCCTGAAACACAGTCACTGAACCAGCTAATCCTAGATTTCTATTTCTTCGATTTTAGGCTCTATTTTTTCCTGCTGGGGGGGGGGGGCTGGACTTATCCAGGGATTTCATGGGGGGGGGGACCTGGATTTATCCAGGTCTTTCAGGATATATAAAACTGTCAATGAATAAACAAAAATATTTTAAATAAAAAAATAGTAAAACAACAAAGAAATTAGTGGCATGCAAACTTATTTATATATAACTGAAATTACAGAATAAAAAATACCCTTCCTAATTCATTTTCTTTTGAATTGACGACATCCTTGAAAAGTTTTTACATCCCAATAAACCTTTCCACTGATGCAATAATCCAAATCAGAACAAATGATGTTGAATTAGAAAAAGCCCAGGTTTAATGGATACCATTTTTCTCCAGTGGCATTCCAGCTCCCAGAGAAGAAACAGGAAAGGAAGACTGGGAAATTATGTGTTTTTCTTTGAGGGTCAGTTTAAATACCCTGTGGGAGTGGTCTTGAGCTTCTCTGGGAAGGGGTCACCACTTAGCTGGCTTTCTCAGAAGTGGAGACAGGACTGAGGGAACTCCCATAGGAGGGGGCTTGGGTTGGAACTTTTCACCCAAACATTCCAGACTTTTGGGATATATGAATGCCAGGGGCTGAGGTGAAACCTTAACTCAAACATTCCAGACTCTTAGGGTATAGGGATGCCTGGGGTTGGGGTGACACTTGCAACCAAACATCCCAGACTATTTGTGTATAGGAGTGTCAGGGGCTGGGATGACACCTTTAAGCAAATATCCCAGACTTTTTGGGTTTAGGGGTGCCGGCTCAAGTCTGGCTACTTCCTGTGGGCATGGGGCAATGTGGGGGAGAAGAGGGTTTGGAGTTGGGCTCATGCTCAGCTGGAGGTGTGGGTAGAGAGGCATCTGATTAACTGCCATCCTCGAGACATCAGGCATCTCTTTCTTGAGAGAGATGAGAAGGCATATTTCTAGGAGAAAAATACATTGTTATTACCAGCCCTATGAATGGGTCTATGAAGGGTCATTAACTGCCAGGAAGAATGGAACAGAGAAATGCCTGGTTGTACAAGAGAGGTACAGGTGAACACGTGAGACACAAGAGCAGATATGTCCTTTCAAACCAGATTTTAGTTGTTGGGTAAGTGTCCATTCAAGACATGTGGAGAGGTTGTACCAGTGGTGAAGTTCCAGGAGCTAGTACAGGTGCTGGAATTGTCTGGAAGGCCCTCTGTAAGTTGGTCTTGGCCCAGACATCAGGAGTGACCTGTAAAAATATGCTTGAAAATGGGTGGGGTTAAATTAGGCTCTAGGGACTGTTACTTTATACCTGACCTGATTTTTTGATAAAGCAGCACAACTTTTCCCAGGAAGCTGCAGATATCTGTATGTCAACTGGAACAGATATACTTCTTGGTGTTATAGCAAAAAGGCTACTGCTTTAGGTTAAAGGGTATGAACATTTTAGAAGACAATTAAAGGGAATTGGATCTACGAGGGTCATTTTCTTTCTTTTTTTTTTAAGAAAACAATTTTTTTTTTCATTTTGCAAACCAATCCCAGTTCCCACTTCTTCCCCTCCTCCCATTCCCTTAATCTAGCCCCCACTCCACTGCCAATCACTCCTCAGAGAGTGTAGGTCACATTACTTTTGGGAAGGTCCAAGGCCCTCCCTACTATATCTAAGCTGAGCAAAGTATTTTTCCAAAAAGAATAAGTTTCAAAGAACCCAGTACAGGCAGTAGAGATAAATCCTGGTGCCACTCCCAGTCTTCCCCAGCCTTACAACTGTCACCCACACTTAGAGGACTAGTTTGGACTTCTGTTGTTCCTTCCCTGCCAGGCTGGAGTTGGTGAGCTCCCATTAGCTCAGATAAACTATTTCAGTGGGTGAACTCATCATGGTCTTAACTTCTTTGCTCATACTCTCACTCCTCCCACTTTTCAACTGGACTTTGGGAACTCAGTCCAGTGCTTCAGTGTAGGTCTCTGCCTCTGTTTCCAGCTGCTTGATAAATGTTCTATGGTGATATTTAAGATATTCATCAGTGTGACTACAGGAGAAGGTCAGTTAAGGAACCCTCTCCTCTTGCTTAAGGCTTTAGCTGGGGTCATCCTTGTGGATTCCTGGGAATTTCTCTAGTGTCAGGTTTCTTGCTAGCCCCATAATGGCTCCCTTAATCAAAATATCTCTTTTCTTGTTCTTTTCTTGACTATCCTATTCCCTCAAGTTATACTCTCCCACCCCTTCTTCCATCATCTTCCTCTTCTGCTCTCTCTACTCTCCCCACTCACACACACTCCCAATTTTGTTGGGTGATCTTGTCTATTTTATGGGGTCATTTTCATTCAACCCACTACAGGCACCATTGACTGGACTATGGGCAACCTATCACTGCTCATACCACTGAAGTCATCTGATTCTTACTGCCCTGGTGGCCATCAACTGTCAGTAGCCTTTGATGTAGGGGTAAGGGATCCTGAATTTAATTTTCTATTCAGCAATGTTAACTACCTAGATTTTATTTATGTAGGTAGCCAAAGTTTCTGACCCTATTACATCCAGAAGACATTATTTCAAGAAAATCTCTTTTGATGCCTGTCAATTAAAAAAATCTATCATTCCCCTCTTCTTTGATATTTCCTGACCCTTGAAGTAGGGGTGTGATTCTAGGAACATGATATATTTGACACAATGAAAGTAGCATCAATAAGAAAGTTCCTACCACTAAGTGGTTATATTTTTTAAAAAATGGAGAGACCAGCAAGATAACAGCACAACTAAAATCTCTAGAAAGGAAATAAGCACACTTTCCAGATGGTGGTCATACATACCTTTAATATCAGCACTCGGGAAGCATGAGTTTGTGACCATCCTGGTATACAAGAGCTAGTTTCAGGACAGCTGAAACCCTGTCTCAAAAAGAAAAGAAAGGAAAAGAAAAGAAATAATACAATTTAAGGCTGAAATCAATAAAATGGAATCAAAGAAAATACAAAAAAAATCAATGAAAAAAAGAGTTGGTAATTTGAGAGAATCAACAAGATAGACAAACCCTTATCCAAGCTAACTAAAAAGCATAGACAGAATATCCAAATTCACAAAATCAAAAATGAAAAGAATAACATAACAACGAACATCCAGGAAATTAAGAGGATGATAAGGACATACTTTAAAAAGTCTTTCTCCACCAAATTGTAAAAACATCTAAAATAACTTGATAATTTTTTTCACTAAGTACCTTTTATCAAAGTTTAATTAAGATCAAATGAACAATTTAAATAGACCTACAACTCCTACTGAAATAAAAGCAATCATTAAAATTCTTCTAAAAAGTAAGCCCATGGTCAGATTATTAACACGGAATTCTATCAGAATTTCACAGAAAACTTAATGCCAATATTCCTCAAATTATTACATGAAACGGAAATAAATGGAACATTTCTGAATTCAGTTACCAAAGCCTTAGTTATCTTGGTAGCCAAACCACATAAAGACTCAACAAAGAACTACATACCAATTTCCATTATGAACATAAATGCAAAAAACTCAACAAAATACTTTCAAACTGAATCCAAGAACACATCAAAAAATCATCTGCCTTGATCAAGTAGGTTTTATTACAGAGATGCATGGATAGTTCAATATACAAAAGTCAATATGTATTCTACCATAAAAACAAATTTAAAGAAAAAAATCATATGCAGAAAGTCCTTTGACAAAATACAGCAACATAAAAATTCTGGAGAAATTTGCAATACAAGGGACATAACAAAGATAATTTGTCATCATCTAATTAAATGGAGTGAAACTCAAGCAATTACACTAAAATCAAGAACAAGACAAGACTTTCCACACCCTCTATATCTATAAAATATAGTACTTGGAGTTCTAGCCAGAGCAATTAAGACAACTAAAGGAGATCCAGGGGATACAAATTGGAAAAGAAAAAGTCAAAGTACCATTATTTGTAGATAATATAATAGTATCCTTAAATGACCCTCATCATACCACCAGGAAACTCCTACATCTGACAACTACTTAGCCAAAAGACACTTAAGGTCATGCTCAACTTCCTTAGTGATCAGGGAAATACAATATGATAACATAAGGAGATCAAGGGGATTCGAATTGGAAAGGAAGAAGTCAAACTTTCGCTAGTTGCAGATGATATAATAGTGTACATTAGTGACTCCAAAAACTCTACCAAAGAACTCCTACAGCTGATAAATACCTTCAGTGATGTGGCAGGATATAAAATTAACTCAAAAATATCAGTGGCTCTACTATACACAAAGGATAAAGAAGCAGAGAGGGAAATCAGAGAAACATCACCTTTCACGATAGCCACAAATAGCTTAAAGTATCTTGGGGTAACACTAACCAAGAAAGTGAAAGACCTATTTAACAAGAACTTTAAGCCTTTGAAGAAAGAAATTGATAAAGATGCCAGAAAATGGAAGGATCTCCAACGCTCTTGCATAGGAAGCAGCAACAGGGTAAATATGGCAATTCTACCAAAGGCAATCTATAGATTCAATGCAATCCCCATCAAAATCCCAACAAAATTCTTCACAGACCTTAAGAGAACAATGATGATCTTTATATGGAAAAATTAAAAAAAAAAATCACAGGATAGCCAAAGCAATCCTATACAAAAAAGGAACTTCTGGAGGCATTACCATCCCTGACATCAAACTCTATTACAGAGCCACAGTAATAAAAACAGCTTACATTGCATAAAAACAGAGATGTTGACCAATGGAATTGAATTAAAACCCAGATATTAATCTACAAAACTACAAACACCTGATTTTTGACAAAGAAGCTAAAATTATATAATGGAAGAAAGAAAGCATCTTTAACAAAAGGTGCTGGCATAGCTGGATGTCAAAATGTAGAAGAATGAAAATAGATGCGTATCTATCACCATGCAAAAAACTCAAGTCCAAATGGATTAAAGACCTCAATACAAATCTGACCACACTGAACCTGTTGAAGAAAAAATGGGAAGTAGCCTGCAATACATGGGCACAGGAGACCACTTCCTACGTATAACCCTAGTACCACAGACAATAAGAGCAAAAATGAATAACCACCCAAGCTCCTCCATTAGCATCCAATGTCATTTATATAACCACCCAAGCTCCTCCATTAGCATCCAATGTCATTTATATAACCACCCGAGCTCCTCCATTAGCATCCAATGTCATTTTCATCTACTATCATATCTGTCTACCACTAACCCTTCCGCTATTCCATTGTGTTTATGATTTGTCAATAGTAAGCTCTTTCTCCTAAAATCTTCTGTGTTTTTCATTACTCTGGAGATGATAATTAAGATGTTTACTTATTATTTATTTTTTCTGTAGTTGTGATCAAATGCTTGGCAAAAGTATCTGTTTTCTTACATTTTTTTTACTTACTTTAATTTCAATAATGTAGACAATTTCTGAATTCTTCAAGTCTTCAGCGATATTTAATAGGCTTCTTTATCCTTGCTTTTCTGATAGTTTAACTTTATTGTCTTAGTAGCCTTCTGTTTGCCCTGATTCTCTCCTATAGCCTGAGGGGAATATAGGACCTTCTAGCTTCACTTGTCCCCTCATTTACAGATAGGGCCTACATTGCAAATTCTTTGTTTTTGTGCTACTATTTAACCCAGTGACTGTGTTCAATAAATGTTTATTTAACTTAATGGAATCAAATTTGTTACTATTGGCAGTTCTATCAGTGGAGAAATCAGCATGGAAGCATCTGCTTCCTTTGTTATGTTTTTTTTTTTTTCTTAGAACAACATTTTGCCAGTGGCAGTGAAAGCACAAAAGAATGACAATCCCATTGTGGATAAAAAAGCATGATGTGTTCCAAATGAAGGCAGATATCAGCTGTCAGTCTCCCCCACCTGAGATAAAGTCATATATATCCTAGTAAAAATTTGTGTAGAATGAAAGTTTGAAGGGGATTTTGTCAATTATATTTCAGTCATCTTGATTTTGCTAGTGGATACTACAGACAAATAAGATATGTACAGTAATTGGAAAGTAAAATACAACAGCCAAAGGGTATCTTATGTTCTTTCATACATTATGAAGCTAAAGACAGTTTCATTTGCATATAGTGCTCCCTACGAAATAAAAGAAGATTCTTAAAGCATTGTATTTTTGTTAAACACTACTTTCCCTTAAAAAGCAAACAGTTTGGTTCATAAGTACATGTAAAGTCACATGTATGTATCTATGTACTGAGGTTTATTGGGGTGTTAGCCCAATAAACCTCTCAGGATGTAGAAGGAATGTTTACAGCAAGCAAAAACTGACTAAAAGGGTTTGAGGGTGAATGGAATGAATCAGTTCACCTAAATCTTCTCATCATGTCCCATTTTCTCTTCCAATGTTCTCTCCATGTTCTCTGGATCCCACAAGGTTGCCAGTTTATATACCCATGCAGACACAATTAACAATTCTCTGACAATAGGAAGGATATCAGGCATGCATTTCACAGGGCCAAGAAATGAGATAAGGCTGAGAAAGCTGTTGCCTGTTAGCTTACTTATCTCTCAGAGGAGTGTGGCTGTGAAGTCCTCAGGCACATCTGAAAAAGGTAAATAGAGGAAGGGCTATAAGTTTTAAGAGGGGGAAGAGGGAGTTTGTGTGTTAACTACATTTATGTGGTTAGTTAAGCTAGAACTTTGTAATTGATACATGAAGATAAGGGGAAAGTAAACATGGCAGTGCTGTGCAGTCTCTAAGCACTTCGGTTCCCACTGTGGCTGGTAGCCATGGCAACCAACGTAAACTGGAAGAGGAAAAGGGATCTGCTTTGATATTTTCACCAAATGCTAGCTGATTAAAGAGAAACTCTTAGCCCCAGAGATAGCGTCTAAGTTGGCTAGATCAAAGCGAAAACTCTGGTAGTGTAAACTCTGGAGCCTGGCTTTTCCAGCCTCCAGGTCAGGTAGAAATCCTACTATGGAGAAATAAGTGCAATGGCTTCAAATTGGTTTTTACAGAAATGGCTGGCTATTCAGATGACAAATATCCCTAAAGCTTTTTAAAGTTGGGTCTCCTTCACTAGAATACTCATAATTTCCATACAGTAAGTCTAGAGATTTTTTCAACTGTACTCTTACTGTATAGTGCTGTGGACTACAGCATCTATCTGTGTGCAAAATGTATGCATGTATATGTGTGCCTGGTAAATATATGTGTTTTTATGTAAGTAAATATGTTTGTGTGTCTGGATATATATGTGTCCATATGTATGCATGTAAATGCTTGTGTACAAATTGCTGCAAAATGCAATTGTGTCTATGTGTGTGCATCAATGTATGTCTATGTATTATGTGTGTAAAATGTATGTATGTATGTGTGTATCTATCCATGTGTATGTAAACATATATGAGTATAGGTATTTGGGTCTATGACTTTAGGTACATGGATGCAACTATATATGTGTATGTAAGTAAATGTATTGAAAGACCCTCGAAGAGGACCTTCTCTCAGAAGAAGTCCCCGGGACCCCCCCAGGAACAGTCTGAGACCACTGGCTGCAAACCACAAGAGGATTTTTTTATTGTGGATACACAGGTACCTGCGGGCGTCAGAGTCTCTTTGGAAGACCTGCGTGCCCTCAGTCTGGGCAGGGGGTCTTTTATATGGAAATGGGCAGCAGAAGCAGGCAAGCATGGTTACAAAGATCTCATTTGTCAGTTCCAGTTCAAATGCGGCGATGGGTACATGTAGTTGTTCCTCTCCCAGCACAGATGTATGGCTACAGATAACCTGTTTTGTAGATATCCTATTTTACAGATATTCTGTTTTGCAGCCAGGGCCCTGACCTCACTCTGCACTTACATTTGTTTGTCAAAGCCTTGCAAAATGGCATTACAGCAGCTAAGCTGGGGTCTTTCAATAGGGGCGACTGTTCCCTTTTGTGAACTGCTAACATTCTAAGTTTGGCACATGTGCCAACTACAGGTATCCTGTTCTCCTACGCAAATGGGATGTTCTCATGAGAGCAGGCTAGCTGCAGGTCCTGAGGGGGTCCTGAGGGTCTCAAGCAAACAGGATGTTCTCATGGGAACAGCCTACTGCAGGTCCTGAAAATCTTTCAAACAAACAGGATGTTCTCACGGGAGCATGCTAGCTGCGGGTTCTGAGAGGGGGTCTCTAGGGTCTTTCAGTATGTCTGTTTATGTGTATGTGTGTATGTGTATATATACAGACACTATACTTCTGAATTTATTTAAAATGAAGTGATACATCATTTGCTAATATTTACATCCAATGCTATATGTATAATCAGAAAATTTCATAAAAAGCAGAAATTATAAACACAGAAGTGTTCCTGAAATAATGACAAGTCAAGTTCTTTCCCTACTGCATTCCAACACAGGCTATGACAGAAATGCTGAGAAACAAAGGCTGTTTTCACGCTGCCCCAGGTCTTCTCTGCTTTGTACTGCACACTATTGACCTAATACATATGAGATTTTAGACTATGTCCATGCTCTAGTGTTTATTGAATGCCATTCACAACATGGCAGGTGAGTTGGGAACAATTCTGCCTTTAAAAGTTCAAGTGATGTTTCTTCTGATTCTGCTGTGATCTGAGAGCTGTAATCAGAAGGCTGGAAAAGAAGGTAGTAGAAAAGGTCTCAGAAACAGCTGAGATTTGAATGTGAAATGCCTTCCATAGGCTCTCATATTTGAACATTTTGTTCTTGACTGATGCACTGTTTCGGATAGTTGTAGGAAGGTATGAGATAGAGTGTTCATGGAGGAAGTAGGTCCCTGGAATGAGCATCAAGGCTTTATTTCTTAGATGTGTTGCCTGTTGTCTCTTTTTCCTGAAGGCCAATGAAATGTGACTAGTCAGCTTCCTCTTCCTGTCACCATGTTTGCCCTGCCTACTCCCATGTCTTCACTTCCATGAAGGGATATATCACCCTAACATAAACTCTTTCTTCCTCAAATTACCTTTTTATATATTTTATCTAGAAACAGAAATGTAAGTAATGCCAATACCTACCATAGAGAGATCTGTCCTTCTAGAATGACATCTAGGAAAAAGTTATAATGCAATATACTTTATAGCCTTTCTTAAATCTATAAATGACCAAACACTGACTCTCAACCAAAGAAAATAAACATGATGTGCACTACCTAAGGGCCAAGATTTAAAGTTTCTAAGCATTGTTTGTTGTATATTTTTCTATATCTAAATGTAGACAACCAGGACAACCAGGAAAGTAACACTACATGATGGAGGTTTCACTGTCCTCAAACAAAAGGAAGAAAAATGTCAGCCCCTTGTTAAGAATGTCTGCACTGTACTTTTGAGCACACTTTTTCCTTCATTCTGATGCTGGTGTTCTATACATAAAAACTTGAGCCTCCATGACGTCTTATTCTATAGATTAATCAAGTTTACAGATCTGAGGCCAGAAGAGAACATAATTTTAGTCTAGTTCTGCTCGCTTTAGTGTATAGACTCCACAAGCACATTCTATGCAACACTGTAAGTCATAGTATAAACCCTTCAAATAAATAAATAACTTTTGAGATATTTAAATTGAAATTTTCTTATTTTACATAATAAATATATACATGTAATTTAATTGAATTTGCTTACATCTTTAAGTAACATATTTGAAGACTTGGGTGATGTGGGAGTCCTTCCTGTATGCTGTGAATACCATTGGTTAATAAAGAAATTGTCTTAGGCCTTTGTGATAGGGTAGAGTAGAATTAGATTGAGAAAACTAAATTGAATGCTGGAAGAAAGGAGAAAAGAAAGTCAAGGAGAAGCCATGGAGCTGCTCCCAGAGACAAACACGCTGGAACATTGCTGGTAGACCATGAGCCTCGTGGTAAAATATAAAACAATGGAAATAGGTTAAATTAAGATGGAAAAGCTAGCCAATAAGAAGTTAAATCTAATAGGCCAAGGAGTGATTTAATTAATACAGTTTCTGTGTGGTTATTTAGGGAGCCTGCATGGCCAGGAAAAGAACAAGCAACCTCCTACTATAAATTGGCGCTCCAAACTGGTTGAATAGATCCACGCCAAACCTGAGAAAGCTTGAAAAAGAGCTCTAGACACACAAAGTTTAGCTACACTGCTACGGGAGCTCCTTCTGCTCCTTCAGTCAATAGCCTTTTAGATACAAGCCCACTTGGGCATGGTCTCTCTGTCTTGGAAAAGCAGTGGTTCCCACATGCTCCCACTCTTGCTTTGGACTCTGCTTCTGTCTAACAGACTCTTTTTCTGGTTGCCATGGAATGCTGAAAACCCCTTGGGGCAAAAACTCTCTGTGAAGTTCCAGTGGCTCATATAAACACACTGTTTGAAATCCCCACCATAACCGAGTGGGAGTGCTGCCACAGCAGTGTTTGCAATGTGACCCTTTGTCCCAGCATAGGGATACTTGGAGCAAAATTGGCCTCTCTTGCAGTGGCCTTGTCATGACTCCCTGCATCAGGTTGGAGCAGAACAGCAGGGCAGGCACTGTAATTTCTTCTGGGTCTATGCCTACTCGTTGACAAAGTCTCAATTTACTTTTATAATTAATTCAGAGACTTTTTCCATGTAAGTTTTTAATTTTTTACTTGGTTTATGTGGTAAAAAGATCCATTCTAATATAATATCATCCCTCTGCATTAAGATTCCTGTAGGAGAAATTCTGGAAGACAATATGACAAGAATACAACTAAGCTTTGAATTCCCCTATCGACATGTGCCTCCTGTAATTTTTCCTCAACCAATTGTCACTTCCTTTTCTGCTTCAGCTGTTAATTCTATGGGACTCTTCAAATCTTTGTCACCATCTAAGGTTTTCTTTAAATGAATTATTAGATCAGGTGTTATCCCAACAGCTAGTTGCTGGATGGAGATGTCTCATAACAATCTTTGAAAGTCATTAAGAGTCTGTACCAAGCTCTCCCAATTTGTGCCTTTTGTGTCTTAACTTTTTGCAAACCTATTTTATAACCTAGATAATTGACAGAATCTCCTCTCTGTATTTTTTCAGGAGCAATCTGTAACCCCATTTAGGTAAAACTATCTTTACTTCTTCAAAAAGTCTTTCTAGGGTATCTATGTTTGAATCAGATAACAAAATGTCATCCATGTAATAGTAAATTATAGACTTAGGAAATTGCTTACATATTACCTCCAATGGTTGACTTACAAAATAGTGACACAAGGTGGGGCTATTGAGCATACCCTGTGGGTGGATAGTCCATTGGTACCTCCTAGTAGGCTGAGAATTATTATAAGTAGGTACCATAAAGGCATCCTTTTCTCTATCTTTTTCTTTTAAAGGTATAGTGAAGAAACAATCCTTTAAATAAATAACTATGAGAGGCATCACTTTGGTAACAGAAAGGGCAGAGGAATTCCAGATTGCAGAGGGCCCATAGGTTGAATAACCTTGTTGATAGCTCTAAAATCTTTCACCATTCTCCATTTTCCAGATTTTTTCTTAACAACAAATACAGAATAATTCCAAGTGCTGGTAGATTCTTCTATATGTGGAGCATCTAATTGCTCTTGTACCAGCTGCTCTAAAGCCTGAAACTTTTCCTCAGCTAAAGGCCATTGCTTGACCCATATTGGCTTCTCAATCAACCATTTTAAAGGCAGGGCTGTTGGTACATCTGAAAGGTCATCAATTGCTTTGTGTTCTTATACAGAGCAAATGGTCAGTGTTCATCATCTATAATATCTTTTAATATTTTCCTCAGAAATATAAGCTTTAAAGCTGGGCGGTGGTGGTGCACACCTTTAATCCCAGCACTCAGGAGGCAGAGGCAGGCAGATCTCTGTGAGTTCGAGGCCAGCCTGGTCTAGAAGAGCTAGTTCCAAGATAGGAACCAAAAGCTACAGAGAAATCCTGTCTCAAAAATCAAGAAAGAAAGAAAGAAATATAAACTTTAGGGGCAGCAGAATTATTAATCTGGGTACCCCATGGCTGCAACAGGTCATAACCCCATAAATTCACTGTAATATTGGCTATCTATGGCCTAAGTTTTCCTATTTGCCCTTCTGGCCCTATGCATTAAACACATCTCATGCTTTGTCTTACCCGAGATAGAGTTCCAATTCCCATGAACTGAACATCTACCTCCTGAGGAGGCCAATTCGGATGCCAAGATTCTGGAGTATGATACTTACATCCGCACCCATTTCCAATAAGCCTTCAATAAAATGCCATTTATACACTCTTAGATTTGGTCTTTATTCATTTATAGAAGTCTGCCAGAAAATATGTTCCCTCTGTCCCACCAGATTTATTGACTCATTCTCCACATTTATCTAATCATTCAGACTGTTATTGTTTTTGACAGCAGGCATGAGACCTTCTAATTTTCCTGACGAGACATATTTTCCACAGTAACTGGGAATGACTGGACCACATTCATCATGGGTGCCTGTGAGAGGTTGTCTTGTCTATCTCTTGTTAACCTACATTCATTGGTCCAGTATGGCCTTTTCAACACCTCCTACAAAACCTGAAGGCTGAGTCCTCCTGTTCCTTTTCTTCCTAGAAGAGGCATTATTCCTGGAAATTCATTGTCTACAATCCCTTCTTATATGTCCCATTCTACCACAATAAAACATTTGGTATCTTGATGTATTCTCTTACCATTGGAAATTGCTTCTCCTACCCATGCTTCAGTGCCATAGTCAAATGTCTCGACATTCATTGTATGCAAGACCCATTCATCCAAGGGTGCTGATCTGATCTTTAAAGGCCCCAGGATTCTTTTTCACTCTATGTTGGCATTCTCATAAGCTAAAGATTCAATTATTATACGTCTAGCTTCTGGGTCAGTTATCCCTATTTGTATGGCCCTAGTTAATCTTTGCAAAAAGTCACTAAAGTGTTCTCTCTGACCCTGTTTAATCCTGAGATATGATTCCACTCTCTGTCCTGGGTCCTGAACCCTGTCCCAAGCCTTTAAAGATGCTGTGGCACATATGGATAGGGTGTGGTCATCATAGAGGGCTTCGTCAGGAGGATCAGAGTAAAGCCTATCACCTAGAATATGATCTAGGGAAATCTCAGTTTCTTTCTCTCTTTCCTATTGTTTTAAAATTCTTGCTTTCTCTTTAAAAAGGCATCTTCAGTGCAATTGTGGCCCACTTTCTAGGACAGCTGAGGTTAACTGAGCCCAACCGTGTTACTGAAAGCCCAGGTTTTGACCATCTCTCTAACAAAGAACAAATGTAGTCCATAATTCACAATCATGTGTTTAATTTCTTTTAAACCACTCATACGTATGGGATCCCATCTATATTCCTTGATAACCTTAGGGTATTTGGAGCTGGCTACTTTTTCTGATGTTATTACTGGAAAGGCAGGTAGAACTCTGGGGAAGCTACCCCAGAGAGTTTTACATACTGACTAAGTTAAATTTTGCCTTCCTACCTTTTGCTCCTGGTCATCAAAGTTGATAATTTCCTAAATCTTTTCAAAGCTGTTTACCATTGCCTTCTGCAAAGTCTGAATCTCCTGTCCAGTATTATGCTCTAATGCCCTCATTGAGGATTCTAAGGTATGAAGTCTGTCCATTAGAAATAGTATCTCATCTTTGGACATGATCTTCATGGCATGTATATTACCTTTTTGGAGAGACATTTTATCAGTCAATCTGTAATACCCTTTTGACAGAATCTGATTAATACATTCAACAGTATGAATACTCTCAAATAATGTTTCAGTACCCATTGTCATGTGTCAAATCAGCTGTTTCCCTCTCCAGCATGCTGAACCTCTTCTTAAATGAATTACTATTAGACTATACCTTTTGCAAAAATAGCTCAGTTGACCGAGTCATTTTAAACAAAATTGTAGTAACCTCCTTGAGATCTGCAATCTCTTTCTTGAAGAGGTTGGCATAAGTCTCAATTGTTTTTGAAATCACCTCAGCCAACTGAAAATTGTTAGTTAAGATGGTTGTGCCCTTCCTTAGATTTTCAACTTCTTTTCTAAGAATCCTGGATTCAGTCTGTAAAGACTGCATCATTTTCCTATTGTCAAACCATATTATGAAAAAACTATAGAATACAAGAAAACAGGTGAATCCTAGAAATAGCCATGTAAGAGGAATGTCATATGCATCTTGTAAGACCTCACAAATGGTGTAAGTGAAAAGGCTATGGAAACCTTGGATGGTTAAATTTTCTGACATATTTCCTTTTTTAAATTTAGAATAATAAATCTTACCTGTGGTTCAATCAGCAGGAGTAGGTGCAATAACCATTGCCTGACAGCAGGTGTCAGGGTGCACCTGAATCTACATGCTTGGTTTTAGATGACTGAATGTAAATGAAATACTGTAAAATATACTCCAATCAAGAAGTTAAAATCACAGACCGTGTGCTCTGTGAACATGTTCAGCTGTTCAATAGTTTCCTGCTCTGGTGAAGCGGCAGCTGTGGCTAGACTCAAAGCCTGTAGCATGGCGCAGACACTGCGCAGGCATGCCTGGAAGTGCTTGGGCCAGGAGCAGAAGCCGAGGGGGTAGTCTATGCACACAAACAGCAAAGGGTGCTTGGAGCCGAGGGAAGCCAAGCTGCAGTATGTGCAAATGGAGCGGGGCACAGAGCTGCAATGGCCCCACGTTTAGAGGCACCAAGTGTAATTAATTAGGTCAGTATAATAAGTAACCAGGCAAACTCAAGAGTAACAGGAATACTTCAATGGTTAATGAGGGGGAAAACTTACACTACAAGAATGGGAGTTCTGAGAGACACTGCAAAGAGAGACAGCATGCACCTACATCTCTCAGTTTTTCTACCCAGACTCCAGGAAGCCACACCCTAACCAGAAGTGATTGGTTGAGCTTCCTCATCAATTGAGGAGTCAACTAACCCTTGTAAATCTTCTGTGTTTGTTGTAAAACAGAAATCTGGCAAATGGAGAATGGTGACAGATCGAAGGGCTGTCAACAAGTTAATTCAACCTATGGGACCTTCTCTGCCTTCTTTGTTACCAAAAGAATGGCCTCTTATAGTTATTGATTTAAAGGATTGCTTCTTACCTATACCTTTACAAGAAAGGGACAGAGAAAAAATTGCCTTCACAGTGCCTACGTACAATAACTCTCAGCCTAGGAGGAGATACCAGTGGACTGTCCTCCCACATGGGATGATCAATAGCCCAAACCTATCTTAAATAAGGGAGTCATTTTAGGGTTGGCAAGAGACTTGACTGTAGAGGGGGTTCCAGGTGTCCAAGGAGATGTCCCCAGCTTGTTCCTTGGGCAGCTGAAGAGAGGGTGCCTGATATGGCCTTATCCTATAGTCACACTGATGAATATCTTGCATATCACCATAGAACCATCATTTGGCGATGGATGGAGATAGAGACAGAGACCCACATTGGAGCACTGTACTGAGCTCCCAAGGTCCAAATGAGGAGCAGAAGGAGGGAGAACATGAGCAAGGAAGTCAGGACTGTGAGGGGTGCATCCACGCACTCCACTGAGATGGTGGGACTGTTCTAATGGGAGATCACCAAGGCCAGTTGGACTGGAACTGATGGAGCATGTGATCAAAACAGACTCTCTGAATGTGGTTGACAGTGGAGGCTGACAGAGAAGCCAAGGACAATGTTGCTGGGTTTTGATTTTACTACATGAAAGGGCTTTGTCTATTTGGGTGCTCACCTTCCTGGACCTAGGGGGAGTGGGGAGGACATTGCACTTCCCATAGGATAGGGAACCCTGACTGCTCCTTGGACTGGAGAGGGAGTGGGAGGAGGATTGGAGGAGGGAAGGGAAGTGGGAGGAGGGGAGGAGGTGGAAATTTTCAATAAAAAATGTTTTAATAACTTAGGACTTTTCATGGTAATGACATATATGAGCTCCTGGAAGCCCCAATTAAATTAAGAGAAAGATGGGCATCAAAGAGTTTCCTTATGGAGTTTACTATCCATTCAGGCAACAAACTGCTTTTGTCTGGACCACTTGAAGCTATGCTGTGTGAACTGGATATGCAATACCCACAGAAAAATGACCTCTGAGCTTGCCTAAAGGTGAGATGATCCTTCAGGGTTCTTTGTTCATAAAGTGTCTGCCAGACATTCTACACATTACAGAAGAAAGTGATTGACAAACTGCCAATATAGGCAGAACTATATTTGAAATTTCCTGCATTGTGGAAAAGTCTGAAATATTATGGGCCTGTAGACTGAAGATGAATGCTCCAAAGATACAGAAGAACTTTGGGTGACTGTCCATGCAGTGATATGACTCTGTTAATTCTAGAGTTTTGGAAGTTGCTTATAATGTAATTCCTGTCTACTTAAGTAATATATCCTTCTGGAGTCTTTGATGGAGTCAAATTATAAATAGTTATAGCTTTCCTTAGATATGATAAAAGATGAAGTAGATATAAATATTGTAACTATAATTCTTGTTTGATACCTGTTTTGTTGTATGTAATTTTTCTCTGTTAAAGTTAATCCTTTTCTTATTATTTAAACAGAAAAGGGTAGATAATGTGGGATCCTCCTCTGTATGCTGTGAATAACATTGGTTAATAAAGAGACAGTCTTTGGCCTGTGATAGGGTAGGGTAGAGTTAGGCAGGGAAAACTAAACAGAATGATACAGTCTTGCCCAGCTGTAGAACCTGTGAAGTGCTATAATTACCAGTATAGCAACATATGCTCATATTACAATAGTTTCATAAAGGTTGTAGGGACAACCAATAGCTTACTAAATAGATTTAGGGTAATTTCATAAGACAAACACATTGTTGATGCTGAAAATCTTGCCAAAAACTCATGGAAAGGAAGCTCATAGGAGCAGTTTGAACTTACTAATATATTTTGCTTAATGGACAACTTCCCTTTAAGTTCTTCTCTCTGCCTATAGTTAAGTGTTACTTTCACATCTCATCCAAGTGTCATTGTGCGATATACTGTCATTAATATAAAAATTTACCATTGTTGAAAGCACAGAGACTAAGTGAGCAAGAAATCTTCAATCAGAAATAGGTTGTCTTTACCACTTTCATTCCTAAGATTCAGGGACTATCACAGAAGAGTGGGACCAGAGACTGTAAGAGCCAGAGGTCATGGAGGAGTAGATCCATAGTCTTCTGGACATAATAGCACTGTTGCCCTCATGAAGTCACATAATCTGTGGTTTCCTAAATAAAATCAAGCCAGATAGCATCTGGCAAGGCATGTAAAGAGGTTTATGAATCCCTACAAGCCATAACTATCGATTGCTTATGATTTCTGGAAATGGGAGTAGCAGTTTTCCCTAAGAGTGTGGATCCTGGTAGGATGACCACATTCCAGTGGTTGGCTTTAGGCCAAGAATTACATGAATGTAATAATTTGAGCTGATAGTTAATTTAAAAATCAGATAAAAGGTCTCAAAGTAGTAGCTTTAATGACTGACCCTTACACAACTGGGAAACTTCAGATAGATGACCCACCAAACACACACATACACTGTCTTTATTTGTATTTGCTTGCCTTTGTGATGATGGAGATTTTTAATCAGGGCCAGCAGCCCAAGAATGTTTTTGTGTTTTTTCTCATTTCTTCATTTCTAAATCATCACTTCTTGTTAAATTAAACATTAAAACCCATTCTTTTTGTTAATGGAAAATATGAGGAGGCTTTTTCTGGCTACATATACAAGCAAATTAAATTGTGATATTTGCTATTTTTTTCCAACACAATGCCTATGGAACAGTGGTTCTTTTTTTTTTTTTTTTTTTTTTTTGGTTTTTCGAGACAGGGTTTCTCTGTGGCTTTGGAGCCTGTCCTGGAATTAGCTCTGTAGACCAGGCTGGTCTCGAACTCCCAGAGATCCGCCTGCCTCTGCCTCCCGAGTGCTGGGATTAAAGGCGTGCGCCACCATCGCCCGGCGGAACAGTGGTTCTTAACCTGTGTGTTACAATTCCTTAGTAGCACACATCAGATATTGTTTATATCAGATACTTATGTTACAATTCATAACAGTAGCAAAATTGCAGTTTTGAAGTTGTAATTAAGTAATTTTATGATTGCAATCACTATCATATGAGCAACCATGTTAAAGGGTCACAGTATTTAGGAAGGTCAAAAACCATTGCTGTTAAGTGCTGTTAAACCCATATAAGGTGCTAATTATTCTTAACAATAAAAATCTGTAGTCAGTTATCAGGGTAAAAGCTGAAAGATCAGAGAAGCAAAGGAACAGCCACAGTCACCTATTATTTCTCTGACTCCTCAGACTGAAAATGCCAAGGTCTTGTCTACACTCTACCTTATCACTTCTGTCTTCATTCCATTTTGCCACATTCTGTCTCCTCTCTGTACAGACTTCCAGACTGCTATGGTTAGCTAGAGGCTAACTTTGCCCTTTAGTCTCCAGGCAAGCTTTCTGTTTGTCAAAGCACAAGCAAAATATCACAACATACCCCATTTTGTCTTAATAAAAGACAAGGTTATAACTAACATAGAAAAACTATAAACAATAAGTACAATAACTTAACTATATATAATATATGTACAAGCAATAATTACATTAACAATGTCTCATCCATTAACATTTGAGAAATGCAGAGAAAATACTTCATTATCTCTCCTGTCTTGGTAAGTCAAAAGTGTTGTACCTATTTTACTTTCTATCCAAACTTGCATTACCAACTGAAAATTATTTTTTGATGTCTCTCAACCTTACACATTTTACATTTCTTTTGTGAATTTCTATTCTGGATTCATTAACAAATCAAACTATAAGTATCTAGTCTTCGACTCCATCAGAGACCAGAGAATGAAATAAAATTAGCTGAGTAAATAGGATGTGCAAGCAACTTCCAAAAAATGTGAGAAATGAGAGAAACAGCTGGCTGCCTGGACAGGTACCCAAGGTTCCTCTGTAACATTTGGGCATCCATTTTTCTCCTACAGGCCTAACATATCTGACTGACATTTTTATAAAGCAGGATATTCTGAAGGACTATTCTACCTTGTCCTGGAAAAGTTTGGAATTCACTTTGTTTTGTGTCCTGCTTGTCGAATTTGGAGAGCATACTTTCAGCAGATGGGGCAAGGGCTCTTTCTTGCCCAGTGGTTAAATTTTGCCACAGAGAAAGTAAATTCTGTATGGAGTTTCTTTGATGCCCATCACCTTAACTGAAGTAGATTGGTGCCAGGAGCAAACATATTTCACTGTCATGAAGAACCTATGCCATAAAAATATCTAAGATGTTATGTTCTATAAATCTCTGAGTGTTTGAAGACCATCTATATAAAATATATCTGTTTGATCTCGAAAACACACCTAACCTGAAAGCGAGTTTGATTGTAATTGATGGCCAACTACTAAACTACATTATTTTATTATCCTAAATAGCTTGTAATAATAAATTTCAAGGAGTAGAAAATTACATATCACTGTTAAATGAGCTGTATAGATACAATACCTTTAACAAGAGTAGAAATGTATGTACAGTAGGCTCTAACAAGAATAAACTCAAATTTGTATCAAAATACAAAAAAAAATCAATGTAAAATACTTAACTAGTTACTTTGTTTTAGTTTAAAGGTAGATTCAATAATCTAGCTTTTTATCCTATCATTTCTATAACATATATAGAAATAACAAAAATAACCTCAATTTTGTATTAATACATAAAAATCCAAGCCATTGGAAAATATTTAAGGCTTGTGAGTGTTTTTTTTATTTAAAAGTAGATTTAATAATCTACTCTTCTATACTTTTTCTATAACCCCCCTTTTTCTTTTTAGAACAAGATCCCTGAATATAATCTCCTTTACTCAGTTATTTTCCTGACCATACCAATAACAACTTGTAACCAACCCTCTAAACCATAACAAATATCCATAACTCAATGAATGATCAAAAACTGACCTCCCCACCTTTTGGGAATGTGGGCATTGTGTTTTACAAATTACTTCCTGTTGTACAGTGGTGATGGTATCTTTAGCAGACCCTGAGAAAATCTGGGATCATTATCAATTCTTGAGAGATATAACTATATCACTTTTTGGTCTATTCTCTGTGTGATGGGAAAGTACAAGGATCATCTCAAGTTCTGGTGAGAGTGGTGTGTGAGGCTGGACCATCTCAGCTTGTCACCTTGAAATTGTCCTGAGTAATTTTCAGTCTAAATCTGATCTTTGGGTGGTGTTTTTCAGCTTAGTGACATTATCACAGTCCCAGTGGAATTATTTTTATGGAGCTCCATCATCGTTTTGGAGACTTTGAAGGTCTCTGCTAGGCATGTTCATGGTTCATTGCAGAAATCTTAAACATTTTAAATGTCATATGCAGCAGATCTCAAAAATGTTAAAGGATCAGAATCTGTTATATACATCCAGAGTATAATCCTGATAGAAACTCAAATCCCAAATCATGTACAGGAAGCTAGAGTAAGCGTTTTTTTAAAAACGACTTAGTATTCTATATGACCATTAATAACATGACAAAAAGTTATGTATAATAAATTTTGTGAATCTTTATACCTTAAGGAAAGCTTTAAAAAGTAAAAAAAAAAGTATTATAAGATTAATGGCAATAGAATAATCCTTTAGTTTCTTTTTTTTTCTCATATCAGGGGGCTCTTCTTAAAGGAGGTAGAAATTTTGGATTTTACTTTCATAAACAGGCTTGAGTTTAGAGAAGGGGAGAGCCACTCTCCAAGTCCAAAGGTAGTTCTAATTTTTAAATAACCTGGGACTACAAAAAGTGCATTTATATTATGCATCTGTAAAGAGCAGCAGAAAGAAACATTTAGGAAAATTTGTTGGAAATATGATACACCAATAGGCCAATTTATAATTAATCTAGGCACATCTTTTGCATGATTTGTCTTTTCTCTTAGCATATATCATTTAGTTGACTTCAGATTACTTAGCTGGATGCTTTTATTCTCTTGAAAAGATAAAAACAAAACCCTGTCCAACCTTAACTTTGGGGTGGCCCCATTTTGTCAAACTGTATCTGACCAAATAAGAAGCATTTACTAGTTTTATAAGTTAGTTCAGATTGGTCATACTCTTTGATAAACTAACATTTTTTTATAATTCGGAGATCTCCTTTATTCAAATCTCATCTTCAGTAATTTTGACAATATCCATAGCAATTCTCCTGTTTTAACAAAATCAAAATCTTTCCCCCAATATAACACATATCCTGGTTTCCATTCTGAGGTCAATACCTCTTTAAAGTGTTCAGGCTGATTTAATTTGGTGTTTTTCTTTCTAGTATCCAATATCTCTCCAAAGCTGTCATTCCTTTCTCATTAACATTTAGAAAATGTAAAGTTAATAAAGCATTATGCAATTTTTTCTGGCATTGTTTAATACCCCTTCCTGTTTATTAAATGTATCTTTTAGAGTTTGGTTTGATCTTTCTATAACTGCTTGTTCTGTAAGGAATATGTAGTATGTGTGTAATATGCTTTAAATTGTAATAAGCAAAAAAACTGTTTCATTTTGCTAGAGAAATACGCTGGAGCATTTTCAGTCTTAATTTTTACAGGTATACTCATGATGGCCATAACTTCTAACAAATGTGTGATTATAAAATCAGCCTTTTCAGAACTCAAAGCAGTTGTTTGTTGAAATCCTAAATATGTATCTATGGTATGAGACAAATTTTTTAATTTTATAAATTCTGAAAAACTGAAACACATCCATCTGCCAAATTTTATTTCTTTGGGAACCATTTGAGTTACTTTCTGTCAGTAGTAAAGATTGGTTATAAAAAGAACAAGTAGAACATTTCCTTATAATTTCATTGGTTTCTTTTCAAGTGATGAGAAAACCTTTTTACAAACCTTAACTATTGACATGGTATATTTTTTCTATTAAATTCTGTGGCTTCTAGCATATTTCATAATAATAGTTGATCAAATTTATCATTACTTTGTGCTAGATATCCTAATAGACATGTATGGGCTCTTATATGTGATCATATTATATATGATTCCTATTCCTGACTATTACTATTCCCTGTAATTGTATAAATAATGAAGTTAATTTTGAGTCATTAGGAATGAACTTAGTGGTTTCAATGTATAGAATGACTCTTTCTGCATATTGAGAGTCAGCAACAATAAAGAGAGAGATTCTATAAAATCCATAAGTACCATGAGAATGGCATTTAATTCTGACTTTTGGACAGAATCTTAAGGACTCTGAGACACTAAGCATAAGCATCCTGATTTATAAACTGCCTTTCCTGATTAATTTGCACCAATGTAGAATGAATGGGCTTCAGAGATCAGTGTTTCCCATAAAATGTGAGGAAGGTTCCAATTGGTTCTTTTTATAAATTGAAGTCTATTTCTCCTAGAATATCTGTTGTCAATCTCTACCAAAAAGTTACTGCAAGTTCCTTACCAATTTTCATTTTCTGCTAATAAAGAATCAATTTCAGCATTAGTAAAAGGTATTACCATTTTTAGTGGATCTATTCCTATCAATTGACTAAGTCTCAATTTTGCTTTTAGAAACAACTCAGAAACTTTTCACAATAAGCTTTTAACTTTTTACTCAGATTTCGTGGTAAAATATCCATTTTAAGTTAATACCATCTCTCATTATTAAAATCCCTGTAGGGGAATATATAGAGGGTAAACAAACCAGAATGCAATCAAGCTTCACACCCAAATGATCCATATGTGCATCCTTTAATTTCTTTTCCACCAAAGCCGATTCTCTATCAGCTTCAGCTTATAAATCCCTTGGTCTGTTTAAGTCATTGTCATCTTATTAGGTTTGAAACAAATTGCTTAGTTCTTGAGTTGTTAATCCAATAGAGCATCATAGATACATAATCCCAGCAGTTTTTGAAAGTCATTAAGCATCTGCAGTTGATTTGTACCTTTAGGGGTTGAATTTTTAGTAGACATGTTTTATGGCCTAAGTAAATAATAAAATTTCTTTTTTGTATTTTTTTCAGGATTAATTTGTAATACCCAACAGGGCAAATTTTTCTTTACTTCTTCAAACATTTTCTCTAAGGTATCTGCATTTTAATCAACTATTAAATATTGTCCATATATTCGTAAATTTTAGATTGAGGAAACTGCTTACATATCATTACCAATAACTGTCATATACAATATTGGCACAGGGTAAGGTTGTTTAACATTTCTTGTGGGAGAATCTTTCACTAATACCTTTTAACAGGCTAAGAATTATTAGAAGTAGGCACTGTGAAGGGAAATTTTTCTCTAACATTTTCCTGTAAATGTATAGTGAAGAATCTTTAAAATCAATAACTGTAATATTAGTAGTTGAGAAGGCAGGAGAATTCCAGGCGATAGAGAGCCTAGCTCTTAAATCTGTTACTGTTCTCCATTTTCCAGATTTTTTTTAGTAATAAATATGGAAGTATCCAATGGGATGGCTGATTCTTCAATACGCTGAGAATTTACCTGCTTCTGTACCAGCTATTTTAAGGCCTGTAATTTCTCTGATTTTAAAGGCTATTGCTCATCTCATACAGGTTTGCCCACTAACCATTTTAAAGGTAGAACAGTTGGTACCTTTGAAAGATCAGAAGTTGTTGGCCCTTGTTCTTCTACAACCTGAATGGTCAGGGACTGTTCTTTATAATACCTTTAAATATTTAACCAAGAAACATACTTTACTTATGGCTTATTTCTAAGATTGGAGGAATGCTTATCTGGATTTTTTATGTTTATCTGTTCCATTGCTGTAACAAATCACATTTCCATAAATTCATTGCTATGTTAGCCATATTTGGTTTTAATTTTCCACTTTGTCTTTCTGGTCCTATAGACTCAATACATCTTGTGCTTTGCTTTTAACTGAGATAAAGTTACAATCGCTAAAAGCTGAAAATGTTCTTCCTTAAAAGGTCATGGATGCCAAGATTCTGGTACAACTATAGTTATATCCACACCTGTGTCTTTAAGACCTTCAAAGACAATGTCTTCTATTCATATTTTTAATTATGGTGTTTTCTCATTTATAGAAGCTTGCCAAAATACTTGCTTTAAGGTTTCTCCTGAAATTTTTATCTTATCTTCTAAAGTTGTTCTATCATCCAGAGCAGAATGGTACTTTTACAATAGGTATTAGATCACTTACTTGCTCTGGGGAGAAGTGTCTTCCACAGTGACAGGGATTGACTGAACCAAATTTGATATGAGGGTCTGCAATGAACTTGCCTTATAAAGGCCCAATTACAATTTTGCATTGTGAATTAGCATTTTCAAAAGTCAATTATTCAATTATTTGTCTAACTTCTGAATTTGGCACCATTCTGTTTGCAGCTAAAGTCAATCTTTGTAAAAACTAATGAAAGTTTCTTTTGGTCTCGGTATAACATTAGCAAATGACCCAATTATCTTTATGACCTCTTCAATTCTGTACCAATCATTCAAAGCTGCTGTACAACATAGAGCTAAGATGTGGTCAGCACATATAGACTGCCTGTGTATATCATCATAATTTCCCTCTCCAAGAAGTAGATTGTGCAAGATTTCAATACTTCTAGCCATACTTCATTGTTTAATGGTGCTAGCCTCATCTTTCCATCAGGTCCTCCACTGAAATTCATGACCAGGCTCTAATTCTGCTATAACTAAGTCTCTCGAGTCTTGTAGAATAATAGTGATAACTGGTTGACAATGAATTTAGCATCTTCATGACAAAAGGTGAACGCACACCATACGAGACTACTGCTTCCTTAATCTTTTCAAATCTAACATTCCACAGGAGTGAAGTCCAGTCAGCTCTGCACAGCCTTGGGATAACTGTCATATTGCAGTTCCTATAAAATAAACAAATTAAAGTTGGTTATTTGAAAATCTTTGCCTGCTCCCCTCTACCCTTATAATTGATTCTCCTTAAATACTTCTGTCTGGATCGAAATATGTCTTTGATCGGTTTCTAAGATTTGTATCTTGGCAATCATATCAATCAGCATTTTTGGGGATAAAAGAAAAATGATGAAACCAATAATGTTTATAATGTACATTATATAAATCCCAAATCCCATTTAAGTTTATTATGCTCTCATTTGATTGTTTCATTTTTAAACCATCCATTGTTTAATCTCCTAAGAGACACCTAACTCCCTCTATTGTAATAGTGTTTTCCATTTTTTAATGTGGGAAAAAGCTCTCTCTCCTTTTTAAACCAATTCCACCCTTTAACAATTCCCAGTTGTGTCTTTCAGTCTGCTAATGATGATGGTGAAGATGATAGTGAGGGCGACGGTGAGCTGTGAGGCTGACTGCTGCTGTGTAGAACAGTAAGAAGCCCAAGCAGTCTTTCAAAGCAGCCACCCCAAGGAGGGGATCCAGGGAAAATCCACAACCCATCAAGACAGGGAGCTGCTCTCTGAAAAAGCACACAGGGGATCATGGGGAAGAAACACATGTGATGAGTTCTGAGCAGAAATGGGAAAGGATCTATTATATATTTTTTCACTGTATATAGATGAAGAGGAAATCAACTTTTCAGTCATAACTGGAAATGGAGCTTTTCAGCTAAATGTGAAGGTCAGAGGACAGATTTGTGGAAAAATATATCTCCTTCCACCACCATGTGGTGAATCAGTTACTTTTCTGTTATTGTAATAAACTACTTTGATACCCCGCAAAAAGTGACTTAGGGAATAAGAGGCTTATTTTAGTTTATGACTTCAGAGTCCTTTAAAGCAGGGAAGGTACAGCAATAGGCAAGCATCAGGAACAAGAGCAAGAGCTTGCAGCTGGCCGGTATTATTTCATAGACACAGAGAAAGCAGAGCAAGAACAAGAATTAGCGGCATGTTATATAGTCAAAAAGTGCACCCCAATGGCTTACTGCCTCTATAGATATTCTTAAAGGTTTCATAACCTCCACAAACAGCCCCAAGGAAGGACCAATTGTTGAAAACCTTCAGCCTATACAGGCTATTTCTATGTCAAATGAATACATATACATATGGGTTCTGGGGGTTGAACTCTGGTTCTCATGTGTCTGGCAAGTGTTTTTTGGCTGAGTCCTCTGGTCATCTCCAGAAGTCTAAGCTTTCAACTTGGGTGCTAGAGTTCATTTATCTTTATCACTTTCCTGAAGGATGAAGATTTTGAATGAAAATCACCTGGCAAAAGCTTAGTATTTACTGATTAGAGAAGACACAACTAAGAAAACCTTATCCTTTCTCTCATGTTTAGATGTCAAATCCAACCCATTTCCATGGGAGGAGGGCCCACATCATTGTAGATTGTGCCATCACTAGGCAGTTGGTCCTAGGTGGTATAGGAAATCCAATGAAGCTTGAGAATATGAGGCCAAAAAGTGAGGACCAGCAAACTTCAGTCCTCCATGGTTTCTGCTTTCAAGTTCTTGTCTTGAGTTCCTGTCTTGACTTCTCTCAATGAAGGACCCTGTTTCTGGTCAAAGTGTGTTGTGACAGCAACAGAAAGGTAAGTATAGTAGACAGAAACGTCTACTCTCCTCTGAGCATGCAGTCAGCTATGTTGCAACTTGATGCTAAGACATACATATGCAGCAATTATGACTTTTTGTTTTAATCCAGGCCCTTTCGAAATTCTATTTAAGTGTGAGCTTATTTTTCCATTTTAAATTGCCTAGGGCAAATTAAAGAACTTTCTCAAGGAGGCATTTTTACAAGAAGAGTATCTTTCAAAATGTAATTTCCATAGCAATTTAAGGCAATGTTGTGGAGGCGGAACTAACAGCTAAGTAGTGGAATAATTGCTTTATTCTGACAGGCTGTGAGAAAGCTGAACAGCTGCACATGCACATTCTTAACATCCACATGCTTCCAAAATGGCGTCTTTATTCAGTAAAAATATTCTAAACATCCATGAATAGTTACTTTGGAAGTGAGAACTGTCATTACAGTTCAGAAAAAGCCACAGAGCACAGCAATACACAAGCATACATATATACATACACTAATACTTACATACTTACATATGAACATACATACATACAAACATAATTTATAGGTTCCATGACTAAAGTTTCTTGTAACATCAAAGCAGTTTTAAATCACTCAAAGATCACAAGTTTCTTATTTCATTAAAACTTCAAGATGTCACAATAAAATCAGATCATAACCATTCACCAAATTTGGTTTTTGTTTTGTCTTAAATGCTGGAACTCTGACATGCGAAATACAGTAAACATTAAAAATGTTTCTGTACACTCATCTAGGTTTGGGAAAGAAATTCTATGCCTTACACTGATGGAGGAAGGTCATTGGTTAAATAAAAAGAAACTGCTTGGCTCTCGTTGGTTAGAGATAGGTGGGAGGAGTAAACAGAACAGAATGCTGGGAGGAAGAGGAAGTGAGCTCAGACTCCACAGCTCTCCTCTCGGGAGCAGATGCCTCAGAGAGATGCCATGCTCCGCTCTCCCGGGCAGAAGCACGCAATGAAGCAAGCCGCCAGGTTAGATATGCTGAATCTTTCCCGGTAAGACCGGTGCTCACAGATTATTAGAGATGGGTTGATCGGGATGTGAGAATTAGCCTGTAAGGGCTAGAGCTAAAGGGCCAAGCAGTGTTTAAATGAATACAGTTTGTGTGTTGTTATTTTGGAGCATAAGCTAGCCGTGTGGGCAGCCGGGGTGCTGGGGACGCAGCCCCGCCGCCCATATTACTACATTACACAGAAAGAATGAGGCAGAAAATACTTCCACAATGACAGCCTTAAGACTGGATAAGAAAGCAACAGAAGCATGTCATTTGAAATCAGATCCCGTGGGTGGGGAATCTGCCAAAGATTCAAAAGGGATGGAAGAGCTCCAGGGGTCTTTCTCCTTTTCTTTGTTTTTATACTAATAATGACCTCACTTCACAGGATTGCCATGAAAACCAGTATCAACACTGGTACAGCTTCTCCCACAGGACCCCACTATGTGACAATTTTGATAAAAACTTACAATTGGTTATTATCCACAAAAAAAACACACTTTGTTTTCATTTTGTCTTCCTTGTAAAGTAGATGATAGTAACTTAGATGATAATAAAACAAAGTGGATCACGTGGTGGCTGTTGCTTCCTGACCAAAACAAACAAACAAAACCAAAACAACAACAGAAAACTAATCAACTTTATGGAAAACAATATTAACCAAATTACAGTTTTTGTTTGACTGGACAACCTGTTAAGTGACTCAGTAGTTTCTGTATGAGAATAGCCTGAAATTTAAATTCGGAACTAGGTATGTGCTAATCTTGAGATCTGCCAGAGATAAACCAACTCCAGACTTTTGGGTCAAATTTGAAACAAGATTTACCAGAATGGACTTTAGTCAGGACCACTCCCTGGAATTCCCAGCTGACTCACCCCAGGACGTGTCTTATAGAACATTTTTAAAGACAAATCCATGAGGCACTATGGCTTGGCTGTTATTTTCCAAGAACTCCTAGCATTCTGGGAGGTTACCTGGTCCTTGGAGACTTAGGGCCTACAGGTTAACTTTGGGCCTTACTAAATAGTCAGCTATACCTATAATCTGTTTATTAGCCTGAAAACCAGTGTTCAGGAGGAAGATTCTGAGCTCAAAGTAAGTGTGTGATACCTAATCATTTCCAGGCCAAACCCACCTTAAAAGTAATTCAAATTTAGACAAGAAAAATGATATTAAACACAGTATTAAATTCATATGATTGGATAAACATGAGATTTTTGAAAAATAGATTCTAAGAAATGAGATTTCATGTATACCTTAAGGGTTAAGAGATGGCTTTGTTGTCAAGATCAGTTGATACATAAGCATGAGGCATGAGGACTTGAGTTTGAATCTCCAGAACCTCCATAAAAACTTAGGAATGTCTTTAAATACCTCATCAGTGGGCTGGGCAGTGCATTCTCACTGCAGGGACAGAACATTCTCTGAGAACTTCTGGCTCAGTGGAAGATCCTGTCTCAAGGCAACAAGATAGAAGGCTCATTGCAGCTACATGTTCACATGCATGTACTCCCCTCACAGCCCTCATACCAAATAAAGGAAGGCATATATTTGATGAAAAAGCGTACTTATGTGAGGAAGTAAAAATATATATATATATATATATATATATATATCAATTGTATTGTACAAAACCCTTCCTGGATATATAGCTTAGGGCTTTGCACTGCATATAGGAAAATATCCACATTCATACCTGTTATTTTAGCCTTTCACTTGTTTTGATCAGCTAATATTTTTTTATCTCCTGTTTCTGTTCTGCCTCCCACACCCCTATGGGTGTGTCCATATATGTGTACATGCCTGCAGAGTTCAGAGGACAACCTGACATCATCACCACCAATACCACCATTATTATCATCATCATCATCATCATCATCATCATCATCATGAGACAGGGTCTCTCACTGATCTGGACCTGATTAAGTAGTAACCTAAACTGGCTTGTAAGTTAGCACAAGGTTTCTGTTTGTCTCAGCCTTCCAAATTCTAGGATTTTGAGTGTGCATCACCACACCTGGACAGTTTTTAAAAATGGATTCTGGGAACCAGATTCAGGTTTCCACATTTCTTAGTTAAGTAAGGTTTTTATTGCTGTGGAGAGACAATGTGACCCTTTTGAGGAAAACAGTTAATTAAAGAGGGTTGTTTACTGTTTAAGAGGTTCAGTACATTATCGTCATGGGGTGAAGCATGGTGGTATGCAGGCAAATGTGGTGCTGGCTACATCCGAAGCAGAAGAGAGCAGGAAGATGGATGATACACTGAGTAGCATTCTGAGCACTGGAAATCCCAAATCCTGACTACACTACTTCCTAAAATAAGGTTATACCCACTCCAACAAAGCCACAGCTCCCTGAGATTATGGTGACCAATTGCATTCAAACTACCACACAATGCTTGAAAAACAAGCACTTTACCAACCAAGATTACTTCCTTGCCCTCTACACATCTCTTATAAATACCAGGCTATCACCAGAAGCTAGTTTCTTACTTCATACTCATCATAATTACAGACCATTGTGGATACTTCATACAGAGTTTTGCCCCTGCAGAATGTTTCAGCAGCTCTCTTAAGGTATATCTACATATGTGAAAGACACAAGTTTCTACTAATTTTTCTGCACACACCCCTAATTTACATTAGCTTTCGAAGAAATTTCCATATTTGTGTGTTAATGTATTAGGGTTAGAGATTCTATCTCCTGTCTTCTTAATGTTTGTATTTATGACTTTCTGCTACATTATGCCATCAATAAGAGCAGGAACTATTTGACTTATCTTCATCTAAATGGGATGAAAAATAAAGTTGAAATAAACCATAGATCAAGATATCCTTAATTTGGAAAAATGACATTTCACTTAATGACCATTAACCTTGAAAGGGTTATATCTTCTCTCTTAACTGTAACTTCTTTGCACAAAAAGATGAAAAGTAAAGAAATGAGTAAATGGAACTATTTTATTATGAACCTATCATACAACTGTATCTTAGCTAAGGACCATTTGCCAAATTCGCCTTTTAGAAAAGCAAAGGGAAAATTCAGAAACATTTGTATTTGGATAAAAAGCTTTGAACCGGCAGTCTGAATGTCTTTGGAGCAGTGGTCTGGTCTCTCTACAGCATGTTGACTCACTTAAGGAAAGCCTATCATCAATAAAGACCTCACTTTCCACCCCCCAATATGAAATGGAGGAAATCAGGAAATAGGTTTTTACAGTTTCCCCCAACACACTTCCATTTCATGTAAACCATGTTGAGTTCTAGCTATACATAGGATTGAACCCAAGACTGCTTTCCTTCCATCTTAAGCTCAGAAAACAGCAGAGTAAACAGTTCCATGGACCAGCAAATCAAGAAACAGCAGCTATTTCCACAACCAAGGTCTCTCAGGGCCATTGTATAGCCCATATTAATGTCACCTTCTTCTATGACTGACATATTTGTCTTATGTTATACATCACCTTATATCTTCATAATGTACATAATATATTTCTTTCCACCCACAGCCTTGGTTTCTTTGATGGTATGGATCACATGTATGATTCATTCATTACCACATCTTTTGCTGCCAAACTAATTCATTATAAATAGATTCATGGATGGAGGAAGGAAATTAAAGAAATATCAGAAGAAAAAATATTCAAACCAAAATAAAAATACGTACTATTCCAGTAATGCCTAAGTGGCTACTTCATTTTTCAATGTATAACCTTTATTCTGTTAGAACACTGGAAATTGCTATGCTTTGTTGTCTAATGCTTGCTTACTAGAGATGAAGATAGTAGAGCACACATTCTACTGCATTGTTAATTGGTTCTTTCCTGTCATGAGAATATAAATGCTAACTAAATTTGCTATCTTACTTTCTGATAATTGATAATTTTATTTTTAGGCTTTTGTAATAATAATCATTGACCTTTCATTTTAAGAAGCATTTTGTGAGCTGGATGTGATGGCACATGCCTTTAATCTCAGCATTTGGGAAACTCTCTGAATTAAAGACCATCCTGGCCTACAAAGCTAAAGTTCTTATGCAGAGAAATACTGTCTTGAAAAGCAAAAACCAGAAAATATAAAGAAAGTATTTTGTACATCATGTACATCAAAAGTCTTGTTAAAGACTTCTCAAATGTAGCAATGAAAAACCATGGTCAAATCGCTGTTGAAAGAACCATGTTAGTGTATTGAAATACAGAGCTTGCAACTGCTTAACTGCAGGTAACTCAGTGTTGAATACAAAGTAATGTCACCATTAACAACAAACTGCACATACTGCCCATTTCCAGGTACTAGACAATGTCTGACAAAGGTAAACAAAGATGGTCTATGTTAAAGATCCCATCCTCAAAGTGTTACACATTTAAGTGAAATGAGAAGTATTGCAAGAAGCTAGGAAGTCTTGGTTATAAGAGTAATTTCTCGTGAAAAACAGAGACTAGAGTAAAACAAAACTTTAGCTCCTTACCTAGTAGTTTGGATGGGAAAACAGTAATCAGTGAGATTGTGTCAATGTGACATTATTGTACTTATGTTTAATGTTTCCTTAATTCTTTGAAAATTATTTATAAAATATATTTTTATAATATCAGTTCTCTATTTCCTACAACTCTTTATAGATACACTTCAAACCCCAATATTAAACTTCTCAAGCAAAAATATCCATTGTTATATTGCATGATTTTCCCCATGCTTGTTATGTACCAGGTACCCTTCTATATACTCTTATTGTGTTAAAGCAGGTGTTACTACCATTTTAAATATGAGGAAATTGAAAGTAACAGTTAATTTCAGGTTTGCAAAATGGTCAGACCACACCCTGCCAAGCCTGACAGCTCTAGTTTATCCATGGAACCCACACAATAGAAGGAGAAATGACTTCTTCAAGTTGTTCTTTGACCTCCCCATGTATATTACATCACAAATGCTCATTACATAAATAGATCTTGGAAAGAAATTGTGCTTCCTACCAAATATGATAACCTGAGTCTAATACAAAGATCCAAATGGTAGGAAATAACTAACTGTATCAGGCTTGTTTCTTTGAGGCCACCAACCAGCTCCCAAGTCAACACATGTGGAGTTACTAGTTTTGAGTGCTTGGCCTAGTTTAGGCATGTTTTTGGCTAGCACTTTTAATTTAAATTAACTTATTTCTTTTGCCTCAGTGCTTATTACCTTCCTCACTTCTGTATATCTTACTTCCACTGCTTCTCTATGTCTGACTGGCTGTTTTCTGCCTTGCTTCTTGCTCAAGAATCTCCTTCATTCACTCCTCCATCCTTTTTCTCTTGTTCCTCTCTTCCTGTTCTTCCCAAGCCTAGATTTTTCTTCCTACTTATTCTCTTTGCCTGTCATTCCTGCCCATTCTTTCTCCTGCCTAGCTATTGGCCATTCAGCTCTTTATTAAATCAACCAGGTGCCTTAGGCAGGTAAGGTAAAACAATTTTACATAATTAAACAAATGCAACATAAACAAATGTAACACACCTTTACACAGTTAAAGTAATATTCTGCTGCATAAACAAATCTGGTTAAAAGAATCTACAACTGACTCATCAAATTGTCCTCAGACCTCTACATGAGTGCTGTAGTATCACTTTCTCCCTTCAAATAAATAAATAAACTATGCAATAATAAAAACTTAATAAAAAGTTCATTTTGTTCCTGAAGTTATATGGTCAGGAAAATGTGGTGATCTTGGTAGAAGGTTCTAATCTTTTTATTTCTTGAGAAAAGGAATGAAGTTTTGTGGGTAGCCCCACTTTCTCACACATGCCTGAAGCACCCAACTTTCTTCCTACTCTGCAGATCCTACTATACAGAAAACACATGAAGACTTCCACACAGGCACCTTCCAAGAAATCTATAGTCACAAGAAAATGAAGAGCTACTTGGATATACTAGTTAGCTTTGATACCAACAATAGACATCATGGATGTGAATCCATAATGTGCAGTAGAAAGAAACATTTCCAGAAGTTCTGAAACCTCAATTACAGTCTGTCCCTTTTGCTTTCACATCTAGATGATGTCAAGCCCAATTCATCACTGTATTATATTACACAATAGGAAAATGATGACACAAAGACAAAAGTAATTATTACACAGAGGTTATCATAAAAATCAATTGTGCTACTCACACATTTGGTCAATTAGCAGAGGCCTATCTAACCCAGGAGTGGCTAGATGAAGACTTGAGACCAGATCAGTTCTTCATATGTCTCATTCCTGTATTCCTTTCTATAGTGTTTATTATGAACAATTCAAGTAAATTTGTATCGCTTTGATGTGGGAGTGTCATATATCAATCTGTTGACTTCATTGGTTGAGCAATAAAGAAACTGCTTGGCCCTCATAGGTTAAAACATAGGAGGGAGGAGTAAACAGGACAGAATGCTGGGAGAAAGAAGCTGAATCAGGAGTCGCCATGATTCTCCCACTCCAGGCAGACGCAGGTTAAGTTCATTCCTGGTAAGCCAGCTCATGGGCTACAGCAGATTATTAGAAATGGGCTAGTCCAGGTGCGAGAGCTAGCCTAGAAGAGGCCAGACAGAAATGGGCCAAGCGGTGTTTAAAAGAATACAGTTTCCATGTAATTATTTCAGGTAAAGCTAGCCTTGCGGAGCTGGGTGGGAACGCAGCCCACTGCAGCTCCTTCAACATTGCTTCCCATGAACATTCCAATTTTTTCAAAGTATTACTAAGAATTTTTGCAAGATTTGCATTCTGTGGACCTGAATATTTAGCACAAAACCATGTTTTACATAACATCTGCTGGAAATATCATTAGTTAGCATGGTGCAATTTTAATTAATAGCATAATTCATAAAGTGAAATCTAAATTTAAAATGTCTTTTTTGCATAATGACAATATAACACTCAGGATTATGTTTAAGCAAAGTTGAGATTACTTAAATCACAAAGAACATATAAGTAATGAACAACATTTTAAAAATATACTTTAAATATTGATACTGTTAAAAGTTACCTGATTTAAGAATTCCTAACACGACCGTTTAGAAGATCAATATATATTAGTCATAGAATATCAATTCTTAAGGGTCTAGGGAGTGATCTGATGTGTTCTTGATCATTCAAATAGTATAGAGGTCTTCTGGGCTATTAGTCACCTCCAAGCCTGGTTGTGGGAGCTGGGTATGATCTAGTACTTCAGTTAATGTAAGAATTACCTAAGATATCAGCCACCTCCAATCCCAGTATTCTAGGGAGAAAACAGGTTATGCATCTTTTTCTTTACGGAAATCCAGGAAACATTCCTGGTTTCCTTGCTGCTATCTCTGAGTGCAAGAACTTTTGTGCTCCCAACAAACACACACACACAATGTTCATGTGGAATCAACCCCACAAAATGGGGACAGCAAGCTTTCTTTGGGAAGAAAGAACCAATTACTTGAGGTTTTAAAGATCATATACATCTGCTTTCCTGTATTTTGTGGTATATTGTGATGTGTCTGTTTTACATCCTTTTAAAATTATAAAAATCTAGACATGACTGTGTGACTCTGTAACTCCAATATTGTATGGTGACAGAGATATACGTAGCTTGAAGCCTAGTGCAAACAAGCTTCAGATTTAGCAAGACACCTGTCCCAGGTTATAAAAATAGAGATCAATAGAGCAAATTCTTGAAGTCCTGTTTTGGCCTCTGCATATCAGGCATAGACATTCACTCATAACACACACATGAGTACACACACACATGAAAGGTTTTCTTAGTAAGATGGTCTTAAACTGGTGGGCTTCCTATTTAAGGTTGAACCCTGTATTGGATCAAGAGAGACATGGTCCACATGGGACCCAATTCTATGACTCAAAAATGTGATCCACCTCACAACAGTCTTCTCACAAACCTATTCGTTTTAATAATTATAACACTATAGTTTGCCCTAAATTTCACCCTATTTAAAAAATGTAGTTTATAGAGAAAACCTTAAAGATCTAAGTTGCCATGAATTAAATGTATTCTCTCACTTTTTAAATGCATCTTTCCCATTTCTGATTCTGCTCCTGAACAATGTTCCAAGTGGGTCCTAAATGCAAAGTAAGGACCGCAGAGATAGCTGAAAGATTAAAAGCACAAATTGTACTCCCAGAGGATCTGAGTTTCGTTGCTAGCATCCTGTACTTCCAGCTCCAAGGGATCTGTTATCATGTTCTGATCTCCTCGGGTATGTACACTCATGTGTGCCACATGTAGTTAAACATAACCAAAATTATTTTTTTAAAAAATAGCCCACATCTTACTACAGTTAAAGCATGTTGTTCACAATTATATGCAGTCTGAGCAACTGCCCATAGTTGTCACTGAACTGGGAGCACATTCCTCTCTAGCAGACCTAAACCTCTATAGGGTTGTTTTCCTTGTGTTCCATTCACCTCTGCTGTCTCTACTCCTATTCATTCCTGTCTTGATTGTTTTATATCATTTATTTTACCTTCTTTTTTGGGCCTTGCTGTGTACAATGGTCTTTACCCTGTCACTTGTAATTTAAAAAAAAAAAAACAACAACAAACACTGATTGACCAGTAGCCAGGAAGGAAGTATAGGTGGGATAACCAGGCAGGAAGTAGAAGCATGGCAACAAGAATTCTGGGAAGAAGGAAGTTTCAGTCTGCACGCATCACGCAACCACAGAGGAAGCCAGACATAGAGCAAGCAAGATGTGACAGCCTTGTCTGATGGAGGAAGGTCATTGGCTAATAAAGGAACTGCCTTGGCCCATTTTATTGGTTAGAAGATAGGTGGGAGGAGTAAACAGATCAGAACGCTGGGAGGAACAGGAAGTGAGGTCAGTCTCGACAGCTCTCCTCTCGGGAGCAGATGCCTGAGAGAGACGCCATGCCCGGCTCCTGGGATGAAGCTCTGACCCAGGATGGACATAGGCTAGAATCTTCCTGGTAAGCGCACCTTGGGGTACTACACACAGATGATTAGAAATAGGCTAAATTAATATGTGAGAATTAGCCTAGAAGAGAATGGGCCAAGCAGTGTTTAAATGAATACAGTTTGTGTGTTGTTATTTCGGGGCATAAACTAGCCGAGCAGGCAGTCGGGGTGCTGGGGGCGCAGCCCTGCCGCCCCATATTACTACAAATGGCGCCCCATGTGATGGACTAAATCCACTTTAAAAACCTGAGAAGGCTTAAAAATAAGGGAGAGAGAGTTTAACACAGACTTTTGCTGTTTGTTGGTGGCGTGCTGTAGAGAGATTTCCTGATTCAGCAACAGCAGCAGGAAAAACGCTGTGTCATTTTAAAGTGCAATATCCTGGGGCTGTGCCACCATTGCGATCTCTGTCTGGCTCCTGTGGGAGACAGAGCTTTTGAATAGAGCATTTGGAGTAAAGTGCTATGATTTGTTTGAAGGCAACTAGACTCGCTGTGTTCTCGGGTCTGCTCTGCTTGCTAGAGGCAAGCATGCGCTTTCTTCTAAAAGAAGCTTCCTGACTCTGCTTTAGCTGCAAAGCCTGCAGCTCATTAAGAGGTTCTGCCATGAAACACTTAAACAGTGTTGATGAAAAGCTGAACGCATGCTTTTCGGTTTTCAGCCATAGCAGGACAAAAGCTGCACCGTTTAAAAATGCCAACTTTCTGGGCTGTCCTGCCAGGGCAAACTCTGATTCTTTTATGCAGGCGGTTCGTGCGGTTTGCAAGCACAGGCTGCTGAAGCTCGCTTGCTGGCAGGGACCTTGAAATGCCATACAGTTGTTGCAGTAAACATGGCTACAGCCTGTATATCCACCATGAGGCTGGAAAGCTAAGGAATGGACTGGATCTAGCTGGCAAAGCCACGCCTTTAGTCCTACTGAGATTGCTTGGTAAATTAAAGATTCATGTGGTCAGAAAAAGAGAGATATACAGTAAAGAGAGATTCAAAGACAGAGAAAATTTCTGAATGGTTTAAAGTGTGTTAAAAATATATGCAGACTAAAAGTTGAAGTTCTTAAAGTAAAAAACAAAAAAAGGAAGAGAGTTGTTGTGTGTGGTAGCACATGCCTTTAATCCCAATGCCTGGGAAGCAGAGACAGGCGGATCTCTGAGAGTTCAAAGACAGCCTGGTCTACAGAGTTACTTCAGGTCAAAGATACAGAGAACCTGTCTCAAAAGGCAAAGAGTTAAAAGTAAAAATAAAATAGAGGTTAAAACAAAGCTGCACAAAGATGGAAAATACACAGAGAATTTTGATACTGTATGCTATTGTGCTCTCTTTAAATTATTTAAATGCTGAGGAAGGAGCAACAGATGCTAAAAGATATTTATTTATAAATGCTGCTGAGCTAATCCAACATAGATATTTTGAAAATGCCTTGACTTTGAAATTTGGATCTAAGGACATGATACTTTGGAAAGGAGTTTCTTATTTTGTTTTCACAGAGGATGAGACGCTGTTCATTTATACTATTCCGATTTGGTATGATGGACTACGCCCTCCTGAAGGGTTGCAGTGAACATCTTCAGAAAATTGCTTCCCTCAACTGCCAACTGAGATGAAACTAGCACACAGGTTATATCATGAAAGACCTAATTAACGAGGCCCCCATTCAGCAGGAAGCAGTTTGAAGAGAAATAACTGCGCCCATATTCCCAAAAAATGTTTATAAATGTTCTTTTACATTTAAAGGGGGATATGATATAGATATGAATAATTTGCATTAGTATAGATTTTGCTTTATTGATAGAGATTTAAGGTCAATTTTGTTATATATATATATATAAGTGTTTCTGATTTTGATTAAGGTATTGTGATTGTGTAGTTCATTTAAATATGTACTGTATAATTAAGAAATATAGGTTGTTAATGGATAATCGTCGATAATAGTAAAGCTTGTAGTCATGTTAGTTAGATTTTCTAGATATATAGAGATATATTTTAGATAGACATTCTTCATGTCTTTCAAAGGTTACAGAATAGGACATTTATTGTTTTAATAACTGAGGACTTTTCATGACAATTAGACACTCTGCTCCTGGCAGCACCAATCTACTTCAAGAGGAAGATGGGCATCGAAGAGGATCCTTATGGAGTTTGATAGCCATTTGGGCAAGAAACTGCTCTTGCCTAGACTATTGCATAAACTGGACACAGAGAACTCACAGAGAGAGGACTACTAAACTTGCCTAAGGTGAGATGATCTTTCGGGGTTCCTGATTCATGAAAGAGTCTGCGAGACATTCTGCAGGACACAACAGATAGTGACTGAACTGACTTTGAATTTTCCTGCTTTATGGAAATGTCTGCTGGATACCATGGGCCTGAAGGCTGAAGATGGATGCCCCAACGGTACAAATGAACTTTGGGTGACTGTCCAGGCAGCGAGATGTCTTTGTCATTTCTAGAGTTTGAAGTTTCTTAGTTCTTGTTTACTTAGGTAATATTATATCTTTCTGGAGTCTTTGATGGAGTTAAGAATAGTTAGTTATAGTTATAGTTTTCCTTAGTTATGATCAAGATTATTGTAACTTTTACTTGATAACTGTTTTGTTATATGAAATTTTGCTATGTTAAAGTTAAAGCCTTTTTTTTGTTTAAACTGAAAAAGGGGAAATGATGGAGGAAGGTCATTGGCTAATAAAGGAACTGCCTTGGCCCATTTTATTGGTTAGAAGATAGGTGGGAGGAGTAAACAGATCAGAACGCTGGGAGGAACAGGAAGTGAGGTCAGTCTCAACAGCTCTCCTCTCGGGAGCAGATGCCTGAGAGAGACGCCATGCCCGCTCTCGGGATGAATCTCTGACCCAGGATGGACATAGGCTAGAATCTTCCTGGTAAGTGCACCTTGGGGTGCTACACACAGATGATTAGAAATGGTCTAAATTAATATGTGAGAATTAGCCTAGAAGAGAATGGGCCAAGCAGTGTTTAAATGAATACAGTTTGTGTGTTGTTATTTCGGGGCATAAGCTAGCCGAGCAGGCAGCCGGGGTGTTGGGGACGCAGCCCCGCCGTCCCTATTACTACACTTGTCAAAAAAGTTATCAAGCCACATGACTAACACAGACAGGAATTATGGGCTAAGGTAAGTTATATGAATTAGGTAATAAGAAAGCTAAGCTAATGGCACAATCAAAATATAATTAATGTAGACGTTTGTGTGATTCTTTGGGACTTAATGACTGCAGGACAAGGTAAGACAGAAACTTCAGGCAACAGAGTGGTGCCCAACATGGGGCAACTGCATCCAAATAAACCCTGAGAGAGCTTGGGAAGTAATTCTAGAATATAGCATAACAGTATTAAGCGTGGCTTTATGGTAGCAGGATTTTCTTGGGTGTGCTTTGCTAGAGGCAAGCGTGCCTCATTTAAGATAGGCTTCCTGACTGAGCTTTAGCTGCAAAAACCTTGCAACTGTTTTAAGAAGACCTATCAGCAGACACTTAAATGGTGTTTATGAATAGCTGACAACATTCTTCTTGGTTGTAGCAAGTACCTTGAAACTCCATAGAGTTATGGTAATAAACATGGGTCCACCTGGTACCTCTGTCTTGAGGCTATACTTTCAGGAAGCTTAAAATATTGGCTGGATCCAGCTGTCAAAGCCCTAGCTTTCATCCTGGCCATAGCACTTAATAAAATTAAAGACTCATGTGGTCAGAAAAAGAGAGATATACAGTAAAGATAGATTCAAAGATGAAGAAAACCTCTAAATGGTTTACTGTGTATATAAAAATATATGTACTCTTGGGGTGGGAGGGGGGATAAAGTCCTTAAAAGAAAAGAAAGGAAAAGAAAAACAGAGTAGTTGAATGTGGTGGCACATAATTTTAACCCAACACTTGGGAGGCTGAGACAGATGAATTTCTGTGAGTTCAAGGTGCAGTGGCACACACCTTTAATCCCAACCTTTAGGAGACAGAGGCAGATGGATCTCTGTGAGTTCACGGTGTGGTGGCACACAGCTTTAATCCCAATACTTGGGAGGCACAGGGAGTCAGATATCTGTGAGTTCAAGGACAACCTGGTCTATAGAATGAATTCCAGGACAGCCAAAGATATATGGAGAAATCCTGTCTCAAAAAGCCAAAAATTAAAAATAAAAATAAAAGAAATAGAGATTAAAATAAATCCATGTAAAGATAAAAAAATACACAGAGTCTGGATATTGTATGTTATTGTGTTGTCTTTAAATTGTTTGATGACTGAGGAAGAAGTAAATGTTTCTAAAAGACATTTGAATATAAATACTGCTGGATTAATCATATAATATATATAATATATATATTGAAAATGCTTTAACTTTTAAATTTAAGTCAAAAGATATCTTACTTTGGAGAAGAGGTTTTGCTTTTATTCCCACAGGAAATGAGGGACTTAATTCATTGCACATTAAGAAAATTTAAGTTTGACCAAGAAGACCCCCTGAGAAATCTCTGATAGGAGGAATGGCCCAGATGTCTGAGTTCTACATCCAGAACAGTTCAAAAACTGCTGCCTGAGGTGATCAAGCCCCACGGGATACTCGACTCAGGACTTTATCATAATTCTACATTTCTTTAAGCCCCCATAAGGTTAACAAAGCCCCCAATCATCAGGAAGTAGCCTGGAAAACTGTTAGCACATCCCTAAAAAATATATTATGTTTGTTTAGAATGTTGGTACAAGTTGTTATGGATAATGGTCAGTAGAAAAGCTAAAGAAAGGAGATTTGATTCAGAATTCTTGGTTTTTTTGTTTTGTTTTGTTTTGTTTTGTTTTGTTTTTTTTAAGGCAGAAGTGCTGTGAGACAATGGTCTGTACCCTGTCATTTGCATTTTAAATAAGCACTCATTGGCCAGTAACCAGGCAGGAAGTATAGGTGAGGCAACCAGGCAAAAAGTAGAGGCAGGGCAACAAGTTTTCTGGGAAGAGAGAAGTTTCATTCTGCAGTCATCACCCAGCCACAGAGAAAGACAGACACGGGGCAAGCAAGATGTGACAGCCTTGCCGAAAAAGGTACCAAGCCACATGGCTAACACAGACAAGAATTATGGGCTAATGTAAGTTATAAGAATTAGTTAATGAAAAGCCTGAGCTTATGAGCCAATCAGTTCATAATTCATTTGTGTGATTCTTTGGGACTTAATGGCTGCAGGACTGGGTGGGGCAGAAACTTCAGGCAACAGAGCCTGATACCAAAGGAGACCTAAATAATAGAATGCAAATTAGTGAGTGGTAGAAATAAACAAGGAATTTAAGGCCTACTAAGCCAAGAAGAGGCAACCTGGAGTCTGCCTGGTGCTGTCAGAGGTACTGATCATGCCAATGAGGAGTAACCACAGAATGCAGTCTGAGTGTCTAACAACAGGTACTATCAGAGGGACTGTTTGTACCTGGCCAATGAGGGGTAACCATGCAACGCCAATGGATTGGAATGCCTGGGTACTGGAGGATATATAAATTTTTCCCACTGTTAAGTGAGTCTGACCTATCACTTTCGTCAGAATCCCAGCATCTGTGTTCATTGACATTGTGCCTTCTCACTTGTTCCCCTGAGGAAGATTTTAGCAACACCCAAGACAATGACTTCGAACATAGGTTTTGAATTCATGTGTTCAGATTCCTTTTCTTCATTGTGACTGTAATTTTTGGGTTTTTCCCTGAACAGGTTTGAGTCACCTCCCTCTGTTTACTCAAAGTGCTGGACAGTATTTTTGGTAAAAAAAAAAAAAAAAAAAAAAAAAAAAGACCCTCGTTCCCTTTAGTAGGTAAGTGTTGGAACCCCCATCCTTAAATTATTTTGTGAGGGCTGTCACATTTGTATGCCCATCTGGTTAGGAAGGCACATTTTTTTTTCTGCTTCAGTTCATCCAGTATCTCCATATAAGAACTCACCTCCCTCCCAATAGTCAGAAAGGCAGAATGAAGGCTTGGCTCCTGAGTGACATCCCTCACGTGGGGATATGGTTGTGGACTAAAGAACCACAGAAGTTCCTCACTAATCACAAGACATGAAGGTACGATACAATTTCCCACCCCTTTTGAATATTGTCTTTCTCTACAAAATGCAGAATCTCTCTGCCTCCACCCCTTCCATGTCTGAACATGACATGACATCTGATGAGGAGAAGGCAGACAGTTCAAACCTATGAGACATGCTACAGAGAGTGCAGCTGCAGTTACAATCACATGTGCAGCTTCCCTGTCAGCACCACTCCTTCCAAGGGAGGCTACACCTCTGCTGCAGTACTCTTGCAGTGAAAAGCCTCCAGTTTCATTTGCCTCGGAAGGCAGAAATACTCCTAGCCACTGCAGTGCCCCTGTCTCAGGCCTCAAAGCCCAGCAGACGCATTCCAGTCAAACTGGAAAAAAATGCCATTAACCAGCCCTGGATTCCCACTCCCATAGCTAAACGCACCCTTACCTGGAAGGCAGCAAATGAGTTGAGTCTGGATTTACTTTACTTTAAACAGGTCCTCACTCAATGGGCAATGCAACTCCAGACTTTGATTGGTATAGTCTTCTCAAAGCTGAGCTGGAGTCAGCAGCCTTTATTAGCTGGAAATCAGCTTACAAGGGTCAAGGAGAAGCTCAAGCATGAACAAACCTCCTAATGAATGTTCCAGTGACCCTTGACATGCGCATTGGCTGAGGTAACTTTGTTCATTTCACCCACCAGGCACAGATTGGCAATCAAGCCTACTGCCAACTTGGCCTTCAAAGTTCTTACAGCATGCACCCCGCAGGACACTTCACCTTAATTCTACCATCTTATTAAACAGCCAGGGGAACTTTTTACACACTTGTCAATGAGGCAGTGGCGTGGAGAGTAGACCCAGGAACTGGTCTGGGAAGGTTTTAATGTCTTCACCTACACTGCAGTTGCAGCGGTCTGCAATGAGGACATTCATAAGAAGTTATTGGCCACACAAGATCTTGATCCTAGTAACAGTCCTATCATTGACCTCACCAATATCCTGGATGCCGTGCTTGCAGACAGGCGGCACACTGATGATACTTCCAAAGGCCCCCAAGTAGATAGATCTTGCTGAAGATGCAGTAAATCAGGCCATCTGTAACATGTCTTCCCCAGGAAAAAACTAGGACACAATGCCCCAGATGCAGCAAGAGATTTAACTGGGAAGAGAGGGCAGATCACAATCTGCTAAAAGACCTGCCCCTTTAAACTCCAGGCAGGGTCCTCCTCAGCCCCTCCAGTAAGAGGAGGTTCTAGTAATCCGAAAATCTCTTAGACACTACTCATTTTTCTATACTCCCCAATGCTGACCATCTACATTGATGAAATAAACAGTTAGAGGCTTAGAAGATATGGGTGCAAATGTCACTATATTAACAGAAATGGAGGCACTCTGCTTCCTGCATTGGAAATTTAGATTTGGGCATTTTATTATTGGAGTAGGAGGCCAAGAAGATTTAAAGCTTACCACCTGTCTGGTCCACTGGAAAGACCTTGATAGCAACAAGGGAGCCATTCACTCTGTCATTTCCAAGGTACCTAGAAACCTCTGGGGCAGAGACATTCTGGAGGATATTGGTGCTGTCCTAACTGCTGATGACAGAGTTTTCTTTGATAACATTCAGGTCCATGAAAAGATAGGTTTGGCAAATTGCAGTCCCACTGTCCCACTGTCCCACTGTCCCTCTGAAATCCACCATGACTGAGCCTCCTAGCCCCATTCCACTGACATAGCACTTGAATTAAGACATCAGGGTGGAACAGAAAAGTGGCTTATTATTGAACCAGAGCAGCCAATCCTAAAGGAATTCGTTGTAGAATGGCTAAAGTTCTGGCACATAGAACCAGCTACAAGTAAACATAATAGCCCCATATTTCATATTTCCAAGAGATTGGGAAGCTACCACCTCTGACAAGATCTCCATGCAGTTAATGATCAAATGAAAAAAATGGGGTCCATACAACTGAAGGCGTAAGTCACAAACAATGCCACACCAATTTGGGATTATGATTATTAGGGTGGTATTTATTTAAAGGGGAAAAAACTTACAGATCACTGTCCCAGGCAACAGCCCTCTACGCAACCAGGAAAGGAGTCTAGTAGCCGGCGGAGCAGGAAGTGAAGAGAGAGAGGAGAGGGAAGTGGCCGCTTTTTTAAAGGGAGAGAAACCACGCCCCAATGGGCTGGTACCTCAGCGGTGATAGGCTGGAGGAGTGGGAGGACCTCCCACAACATACAACCAGGCCTCCCCACCCTAGTGCTATTCCTCTATCTTATTACATTTTAGTTTTAGATATTAAGAACGGTTGTTTTGGTTTTTTTTTTTGTTTTTATTTCAGATTCTCCTAGCATCACAGAATAGACATGACTTTGCCTTTACAGTCTGGGACTCTGATTTGCATAAATCCAGTCAAGAGATGTCAATGTACTATATTACATCAGGGAATGATGGATAGCCTCAAAATCTGCCAGTTATATGTTCCTCAGTTCTTAGTGAATGTTCCCAATGATGTCTTCTTAATCCATTACATGGATGATCTCTTTCTGGCACATCCAGATACAGTCTATCTACAAATTTCTGCCAAAAAGTATTAAAAGATTTTGTGTCATTGCATCTGATGATGATGCCAGATAAGGTTCAAATGGTATCCCCCTTTGCCTTTTTAGACTTTTTCATTTCTAAGCATGTTTGCCCCCTTTCTTTTAAACTTGGACTGAAAGAATTTTACTCATTCTGAGAATTAGATCAATTTTGTGTCATAGTCAATTGGCTTAATACCTTTCTGCCCATTCCTGATCTAGAGATGACAAATCTCTCTTCATTGTTGGAATACCCTAGCTGCCTGTCCTCGATGGACATGAGGCTCATGGGGCTAGAAATCTACTACACAAGGTTGTGGCCATTCTAGCTATTTTCGGGCTACGATGACATGAGCCTCAGAAGCCCTTGTTTCACAATGACTCTCTGGACAACCAGGAAGTTTTGGGAAAATTATATCAACTTGGGCCCTAATTTTGGATACATCAAGCACATTATGATCTGTGAAAAGTCATCTTTACCAATCCTTCCAACTTAACCTTAAAGAATGAGTGTTGGTATGGAGAGCATATGAATGAGAACCAGATAAACTTGTCTTCCCCTTTTCTTTAAAGAATACCCAGTCCCTCTGGATAGACTCTATCTTATTCCAGGAAATAATTGCAGGATTCACAGGAACTGCTGATAATCACTTGCTAAAAACATAAGATCTTAGCAGGGCTCCCTACATTTCCAATCAAGATACAGCTCCACGCAGTCTCCTACTTCACTCTCATACTTCATGCCTTCCAGAGCTTTTCAGATTCCAATAAAAACAGACATGGTATTCTTATCCAGTGCTCTGGATCCAAAGGTGTTACATATGTTAGTCCCAACCCTGGTTCTATTCAACTGGGTGAATTGTTGACCTTCCACAATATTCTAGTGGAGTGCCAGATTGAGTCCAATAATACTTTTTTCTGACACCCAGCATCCCGTACAGGCAGTTCAGGTGCTAACCTTTTCTCAAGTCAAAGACACACTGATTCCCATTACCTGAACTATGCTGCTCATACAAGATGTCTCAAATCAGGGGACTGAGTTTTGGTACCTGTCATGTATTAGAACTCACTGCAAATTACCTGGATTATTGACTCAAGGAAATGAGGTCACAGAGAGCATCATATTAACAACCAACATGGATCTCCTAGAACAAGCCAGGGCTCTTCATCAGCAGTTTCATCTATCTCCACAGAATTTGCATAGATTGCTTCCAAAATTAGCAGTTTCTCAATGTAAACATTTGTTTGGTCATATACTACTTGTGCCTCTCTTGCCGCCTTAGGAATGCTTCAATGCACAAGGTTTAATCCCTGGGGCTTGTTGCCTAATGGCATCTGGCAGATAGATGTTACACACTATGCCCCTTTGGGCAATCTTAAAAATGTTCATGTAATAATAGATACCTGTTCCTCCTTTGTTTGTGCCCTTTGTCTTTCTGGTGAGAAAGCTGTCAATGCTATCAAGGCCCTTAGTCTATCATGGTAGTTATGGGGGTACCTTGGGCACTTGAGACTTATGCCTCTCAACAATTCAATAACTTTCTGAGGTCCTGGAAGATTTGCCATACCATTGACAGACCTTCTGGTCCACAAAGATAAGCCATTGTGGAGAGAAACAGTAGAGCTCTTAAAGAGCCGTTGGCCAGGACTGTCTTCCCAGTAGTTAAGAGAGATCCTCATCTGGCCTTAACAGAGGTGCTTTTCCATATGAACTTTCTCAGTTTTGATGAAAAGGGCCTCAGCCCAGCTGATAAACCCTGGGCATCTCTGTAAGGGAACACACCCCTTCTGCTAGTTGGACAGAGAGATACTATCTCCCTCTAATGGCAGCCTCCAGCCTCACCCCCACCCGTTAACCCATGGGAGAAAGTATGCTTGTGTTTTTCCTTAGACTATCACAACACCAACACAGGTCCTGTAAGAGATGTGTACCCAGCCATGGATTAAGCAAGGAGGGAGTAACCCAAGATGGGCAATACATATACTCCCCTTTCTTGTTCTCACTGTCCCCCAAACAAATAGATTTATTAAGGGCAGAAGTTATAACCTTTGAGTCTTTATTATTTGAAAAGATCTGACGTAATATAAAAAGGCTATTTGATTCCTCCGGAATGCTCAAATATACATTAATTGGCAGGTGGTATTGTGAATCCTTATTCTCTTTAAATGTCTCCTGCAACAGACAGCAATTACGGTGAATCTTCGGCTGTTAATGGCTCTTAGACATCCTTCTTGAAGTACTCCACAGGAGATCGTGCTTCCCAAGTTATCTGTAGTTCAAAAGACTACTGCCTAGTTCCTCCTCCCTGGCAGCTCTCCAGGAGTGAATACTCTTCTAGGGCTGGAAGACAATGATAGGTAAGAGCTTGTTTGGCAGGCCAAACTAAGACAGACACAATCTAATTGCTGAGCCCTCCTCAGGTGGAATCAACAAGGACTGAGCAAAAACTCTAGCTCCCCCTGAATGCGCACGTAATAAATAAAAAAAGTAGATATGTAGAAAGATAAGGCCTACCAGATCAAGAGGAGCAAACCTGAAGTCGGCCTGAGAGTCTAGCAACAGATGCTGTCAGAGATTTCAATTGTGCCTACACAATGAGGGGCAGCCTTGTGATATTAATGGATTGGAAAGCCTGGGTGCTGGCGGGGGGGGGGGGGGGGGTACATAAGCTTTTCCCCATTGTCAAATAAACGAGTCTCTCATGTTCCCTTCACCAGACTCCCCACGTCTGTGTTTGTTGACATCACACCTTTTCACCTCCTCCCCAAAGGAAGACATTAGCTCCCCCCCAACACACACACACTACAACAGTTCAAGACTGGGTTATAGTATCAGAGTCCTGAAAACAGTACTCACCAAATGCAAAGGAGAGGAGGAAACAGGCTTTTCAGGACAGTGGAAGACAGGTTGGCTCCTTCCTGTCTTTACTTTTCTTTGGTGAGATATAGGAAAAGGAAGGCTTTCTCAGAGAACTAATCCACATTCTAGTTCTATCATTCATAATCATCAACCATATTCCTGTACTGAGAGCTGTAAGAATTGTCCCTGATGTCTAAAGGACACATACCCATGCTCTTGAAGGGAGTGAAGTGTGGCAGCTGTGGAGTCAGTGGCATGCTTGGGGTTAGAATGCCCTTTTTCTGTTTCTGATTGTCAAAAATCCCTTTACTGATGTGTCCCAAGCACCTTTGAATAGCACAAGAATCCTCCTTTGTACCTTCGTCTCACCCCAGCTTCTGCACAGGCCCTCCCAAAAGGTTAGACCTACTGACAGACATCTTGATCTGTTTATACATCTTTCTCCTTGAACACATTGCTGTCCACATCTGTGCTTCTCATTGCTTTTTATCTTAATTGTGCAGCCCTTACTTTCACACCTCCTGACTCCAGACTCAGCTAGCTGCTTTGTTGTTGTTGTCTATTTTCAAATTATTATCTGTGCCCATCTCTATTGGTATTTTGCTCACTATTTTGAAGGAATTGCTGTTGGCAATTCTATCTTGCTCTCTAACTAGTAATACTTTGTGAATAGGGGCCTTGTGATTGTATCTTCAATCTACAGCATCCTCGGAACGCCTATTGAATTAGTATCTGTTAAAATCCATCTTCTGAAAAAATTAATTGACTATGACTTTTGTAAAATTTTCAAATTCCTCTGACATTTTTATAAACTTTATGTGTAACTGTAGACACAAACTCCCTGTGTTCTTGTAGGATACGAGCCATATCAAAGAAATTCTTGGTATTATTATTATTTTCATAGGATTATTAAGACTCAACATATTTATATACATAATTATCATGTGTGCTGGTAATATTCTTACAGTTAAAACAGTGTTACCTATTTATAAACTGAAATGTTAAAGCTATGGATAAAGTAATGCCCCTCTCCTGGGATCTTACAGCAATGGAAAAGAGAAGGTAAGTCAACATATCAGTGTGATTAAAGTCATCACATGCACAAACACAGAAGTGGTGAATGCTAATCCATAGGCAACTACCCAGATTAAATAAAATAAAGCCTGGAAGATTACAAATAAAGTCATCCATATCCTATCCCCTTCTTGTGTGACACAACAATCTTCTTTGAAAGTTACAATTTAAATGCCTCTGATGGATAAGAGAGTTTGATTTTGTTCCAAAAAGTATTTGGGAAGCACAAATTGGACTTGGTGGGGGAGTTTTGGTTGAGATTACACAAAGGTGCAAGGGTGGATCTGGAAGGAATGGAAAGTGATTATGATTGGGATGAATTGTAAGAAATTTTCAGATAATTAGTAAAATGTTATATTAGAGAAAATAAAAGAAATGTTTACCTGACTTCTGGTGCTTTGAGCTCATTCTGTGGATACCTAAGCATCAGTGCTTCTCATGAAATATTCTCTGATGGGTACAATATCAGTGGAACAGAATATTCACACCTGCATTCTGCTATAGGACTTGACCCTACATAGAATTTCAATGTCTGTCCAATAAACTTAAGTCTGTGAAAAGTCCCATCCAAATGAGAAGAGTTTTGTCAAATCTCAGAGAATCAGTCAGCATGCCAATGCAGGTCAGTTAGTGAATGATTAAGTTTGAATTTTACCAAATATCCTCAATATTTCAAAGATAGATAAAGACCAGTTATCTGCAACTGGGTGAGTCCACAGTTCTTTAAAACACTAAGTCATCCATCATCCCTCAAGTCCCTGTGCAATAGGTAAAGATTACTGTTCATCCTTTATAGATAGAATATTTGAAATGTGAAACAGCATAACCAAGGGCAATAGGAACTCAGCGTCATGATTAAACAAAAACTCTGAATTTTGAACAGCCAAGCTTGGCAGAGGAATTTTTCACATTGCCATTTTATACAAAGCACAGAAACCCAGGAGGGGGCTTCTTAAGAAGGAAATACGAATTTTAAAGCAACATGAAAGTCTATTTAATGCAAGTCATAGGCAATCAACTAAATTCTCCCTATTCTTGCCTGCAAGTAGGTAGCTGTCAGACCAGTAATGGGGTGACTTGGAATGACCTAAAGAGATTGAATGCTGACAGCAGTGAGCAAGACAAAAAGAACAGCAGGGAGTACCTACACACTGTCATCTGTGCTTCTAAAAAATGGTAATCAGTGTTATTATAAGCAACTCACTCACCTATTTTCTCTACACTGAGGACAGAATTTGATAAACCATTGCAGAAATTTATAATCAACTTAAAGAAGTTGTCCATCTAAGTAAGCATCTTCTTTGCTTCTAACTGCCTCTCTTGGGCACTGCGAAATGAATTGTAGTCCTATGAATGAGTAGGGAGTTCTCTAAACCACGGCGCCATTTCTCCACCACCACTTCCCCACGGTGCTTGCTAGGTACAATATTGTTGACATATTCCTGCAGGTGATTCTCCCTCAGCTGATGAGGGAAACAAAGTAGTTGGGGATTATCATCTCCATTTTCTAAGTGATAAAAAGGAAGCTCTCTGGCTTCTGTGAGTTTCCTAGATCATCACTGTTTAGGATAGTTGAGGCAAGATAGACTCCAGAACCCCCATTAACAAAGCTATTTTGTCTCAATATATAAGGAGCTTTACAGAGTTTACTAACTGCTCTCTGTCCTTGCCTCTAAAGTAAAGAAGCTTCTAATCAATGAAATGTTGGGGAAAATCCATCTGTAATGTGTTGCTTTATTGGTTGATGAATAAAGCTAATTCAGCCTATTGCAATGCAAAATAAATTCAGTCAGGTAATCAGAACAGAGATATAGGGAGAGAGTAGCCGGAGTCAGGGGGATGATATGTAGCTGCCAAAGGAGAAAGATGCCAGTGACCAGTCAAAACTTTATCAGTAGGCCACAGCCTCATGGCGATACATAGATTAATAAAAATGAGTCAATATAAGGTGTAACAGATAACTAAAAATTTGCCTAATCTATTAGTCAAGCAGTGTGGTAATTAATATAGGTTCTGTGTCATTATTCAGCTTTGGGTGGCCAGGAAATGAACAGGGGGGTGATGCCCACCACCCACTTCAGATCTTGGTGCTTGTGTGCCCATGAAAATAGCTGAGAAAGCTCACCAGCTGCTCAGCACTCTCTGCCTGGGCAACCAACAGGATCGACCAAATTGAGTCTGCCAGGCATGCACAGGCAGGAGAGCTTGGTGAATCCCCTCCACCATGCACATAGATATTTCCAGGCTGTGCAGTGTGTTCCATGGCAGATTTAGCTTTTACACAGATAAAAATAGTGTATCTGCTGCACGCTCCTTCCCAAAATTGAGGTTGTGAGCGTGGCTCCTTTCTGGCAGTCCCCGAGGTTGCCACAAAGGTACCTCTGCCATATTGAAAGACAAAGAGAGGCAGAGACAGAGACACAGCAACCCAAGCCACTGTTTCCACACTGCTTACCATTTTAAAATGCTCCTTGTCAGAAAAAGATTTCAGAAAAGCAATAGAACAGATGCAGATATAAAAGACCTCTAAACATGACACAATGTGTTCAAGAAATGAAAATAGGCTTGGAAGAGAGAAGAAAAAGTATAGACAGTTAAAAAAAATAAAACTAAGTTCTTAAAGAGACAGTAAAAGTAATATAAAAGAGTACAGACAGACATAGATTAAAGAAATAAAAGTAAATGAAAAGGCCATGTAAAATAGAAAATACACAGAGTTTGGATTATTTATACTATTGTGTCTTCTTTGAATTTTTTGACTACAGAGATATATTTAGCAAAAAGTAGTCTAAAAGTCTGTGCCCAAATTCCCAAGTATTGTTTATAAATGAGTTTTTTCATTTAAAGGGGATTGACTGCAAGTGAGTAATGGTCAAAGTAAATTTCTATTAAAAAAATTAAATGGGATATGATATAGAGATGAATACTTTATACTGGTTTGGATTTTGATCTATTGATACAAATTTAAAGTAGATTTGTTACACTGTGTAAATGTGTTTCTACTCTAGTTTAAGGTATTTGTGCTTATGAAGCTCATTTAAAAATATAATGTATAGTTAAAAATACAGATTAATAGATAGTCGTCTATAATAGTCAAACTTGTAGTTATATTAGTTATACTTTCTAGATGTCTAGAGACACATTTCAGATAAATAGTCATTTCAAAGATCTACAGAATATGGTATTTTAAATGTTCTAAAAACTTTGTCTTTTCTCAACAGTAAGACTTGTCTGCTTCTGGCAGCACCAATTACTCCAGAAAGGTTAATGGGCATTAAAGAAACTTATTATAAAATTTGCTTTCAATATGACAAGGCTAGCCATTTGGGGAAAAAAACTGTTCTTTTCTGGATTGCTTGATGGTATGCTGTATGAACTGGACATACAGGACCCAAAGAAAAGTGACTGCTAAATTTTCCAAAAGACTAGATGGTTCTTCATTGTTTCTGCCTCACTAAAGAAACTGCCAGACATTCTGCAGGACACAAAAGAAAGCAACTGATTAACTTTGCCATTACAAGGCAAAACAGAACTTCAAACTTTCTGCTTCGTGGTTACTATGGGCCTATAGGCTGAAGATGGATGCCCCAACATTGCAAAAGAACTTTGAATGACTGTCCAAGAGGCTAGATGTCTCTATCAATTCTGGAATTTTGGAGATTGCACACACATTCTGTTTACATAGTTAATATTATATCTTTCTGGGATCCTTAAGGAGTTAAAATCAGATAGTTATAGTTACAGTTTCCCTTAGTTATGATGAAAAATAAATAAGGTTTGTTGGAGGGAGCATGGGGGCCCTTTGTTTGTCCCAGTCACCTGGCTAGCTGTGCCAATTGTAAGAGCAGATAGGGCCTTGTTTTCATCCTATCTGACTGGATAGCTTGCACCAGAAATAATCACACAGAAACTGTATTCATTTAAACACTGCCTGGCCCATTATCTCTAGCCTCTTATTGGTCAACTCTGACATCTTGATTTAACTCATTTCTACTAATCTGTGTTCACCACAAGGTCGTGGCTTACTGGAAAAGATTTAGCATGTCTGATTCTGGCAGCTCCATGGGGATTCTCTCTACTTTCTTCCTCCCTGAATTCAGTTCTGTCTCCCCGCCTACCTAAGTTCTGCCCTATCACCAGGCTCAAAGCAGTGTCTTTATTATCCAATGAAAGCAACACAAATACAGAAGGACCTCCTACACCATTTCCCCTTTTCTGTTTAAACAAAAAGGAAGGATTTCATTTTAACATAGTAAAATTACATATAACAAAACAGTTATCAAGCAAAAATTACAGTTACAATATTTATATCTATTTTATCTTTTATCATAACTCAGGAAAACTATCTATTCTTCAGCTCCATCAAAGACTCCAGAAGGATATAATATTATCTAAACAAACAAAAAATAAGCAATTTCAAAACTCTACAAATGACAGAGACATCTCGTAGTCTGTACAGTCACCCAAAGTTATTCTGTACCATTGGGGCATCCATCTTCAGCCTACAAGCCCACAGTATCCAGGAGACTTTTCCATGAAGGAGGAAATTTCAAAGACAGTTCAGGCACTTTCTTTTGTATCCTGCAGAATGTGTCACAGACTCTTTCATGAATCAGGAACCCCGAAGGACCATCTCAACTTTAGGCAAGTTTAGCAGTCCTCTCTCTGCGGGTTCTTGATGTACAGTTTATGCATCAGTCCAGGTGAGAGCAGTTTCTTGCCCAAATGGCTAACCAACTTCATTAGGAGCATCTTCAATGCCCATCTTCCTCTTGAAGTAGCTGGTGCTGCTAGGATCAGACATGTCTCATTGTCATGAAAAACCCTAAGTTATTAAAATATTTTAAATTCCATATTCTGTAGTCTTTGAAAGATATGAAGAATGCCTATCTAATTGAAATATATCTCTATATATCTAGAAAATCTAAATAATATGACTACAAGCTTGATGATTACTGATTATTCATTAACAACCCATATTTCCTGATTATGCATTACATTTTTAAATGAACTATACAATCAAAATGCCTTAATCAAGGTCAGAAATACATATAACAAAATTGACCATAAATTTGTATCAATAAATCAAGATTTATACCAATGCAAATTATTCATCTCTATATCATATCCCCCTTTAATGTAAGCAAACATTTACAAACAATATTTGGGAATATAGGTGCAGTTTTTTCTCTCCAAACTGCTTCATGCTCTATGGGGACACTGTAAATCAGGTCCTTTATGGTGTATCCTTTGTGTTAGGTTCATCTCAGTCAGCAGTTGGGTAAGTAATTTTCTGAGGGTGTTTATGGTAACCTTTCAGAAGGACATGGTCTATCATACAATATTGGTCTAGAAACAATCCGGAGGGTCTCATCGTTTGTGAAAATGAAAGAAGAGCCTCTATTCGAAAGCATCATATCCTTAGACCCAAATTCTGAAGTCATAATACTTTGATAATATACATGGTGGATTAGCTTAGCAGAAAATACAATGAAAAGTCTCTCTGTATTTAGTTCTTTCACAGTCAAAGAATTTATAGAAAACACAATAATATATAGAATCCAGACTCTGTGGATTTTCTATTTTTGTGTCGCTTATTTTTACTCTATTACTTTATTATGTCTCTTTAAAGACTTTACCTTTATTTTAAGGATTAACTTTATTTTATAACTTTGTATACTCTTTTTTTTTCGTCTCTCTGAAGCCTACATACATTTATCTAATGCTGTGACCCATTTAGAGGTCTTTTATGTCTGAATCTATTTTTATTGCATTGTCTGTAATTTTTTACTATCTTGAAAAACTTTTAACATGCTATGCAGCTTGGTTGCAGCTCCTCTGGATGTTGGTTCCACCTTTCTCCAATTTCAAAATGGTGGACATACCATTTCTGCTAGCTCTAAGGCTGCCAGGTAGGAGCCGCACTCAGCACTTTACCTCTGAGAATGAGCTTTTTATCTGAGTTACAGCCAAATCTTCCACTCAGAGCACTGCACACCCTGGAAACATCTCTGTGTATGGCGGCAGGAATCTATGATGCTCTCCTGTTATATGTATGCCTATTAGACCTGATCATGCCATCTGCCCAGCCAGGAAGAGCTGAGCCATAGGCATGATCTCAGATACTTTTCTCCTGATCCCAAGTGGGCACCATAACACCCAGGTCAACAAATGTGCCATAGCTGGAGTTTGCACCAGAGGCGGGGCCCAGGAAGCTTTAATTTAAATGGTGCAGCTTTTTTGTTTGTTTGTTTGTTTTGGTGAGTCAGAAAAATCTCTCTGTAGCATCCTGCCAGTAAATGGCAAAAGGCTGTGTTAAACTCTATATTTGTGTCTAGAATTACTTTTCAAGCCCTCTTAGGTTTTACGTGGAGTTAGTTGGCCATGTTGGGCAGCCAATCTGTTGTATGGAGCTGGGGGGGGGGGGGTGATTTGTTTGTCCTGGCTGCCCAGCTAGCTGTAAGAAGAGAGGGGGCCTGCTTTTCATCCTGTCTACCCAGCTAGCTTGCACCAGAAATAATCACACAGAAACTGTATTCATTTAAACACTGCCTGGCCCATTATCTCTAGCCTCTTATTGACTAACTCTCACATCTTGATTTAAGCCATTTCTGCTAATCTGTGTTTATCATGATGTCGTGGCTTACTGGGAAAGATTCAGCATGTCTGATTCTGGAAGCTCCATGGCAGTTCTTTCACTCTGCTTTCTTCCTCCCCGAATTCAGTTCTGTCTCCCCATATACCTAAGTTCTGCCCTATCACCAGGCTCAAAGCAGTTTCTTTATTAATCAATGAAAGCAACACAAATACAGAAGGACCTCCTATGCCAAAGGTATAAAGCTTTAGACTCACAAGAATAAGATAGATAATAGAGTATTTTTTTTATTTTGTCAAATGTAAATGGACTAAATATTGTAACTATGATTCCTGCTTGATAACTATTTTATATATCTAATTTTATTGTGTTAAAGTTAAATCTTTCCCTTTTTTATTAGACAGAAAAGGAAAAATGATGTGGGATGTTCTTCTGTATATGTGTTGCTTTATTGCTTTATGAATAAAGCTGCTTTGGCCTATCACAGGTCAAAATAAAACCAGGCAAGAAATCCAAACAGAGAGGTAGGGAGATAGTAGGTAGACATGCCATGTAGCTGCCAAAGGAGAAAGACATCAGTCACAGCCAGGTCTTATCAGGAGGTTACAACATCATGGTAGTACATAGATTAATAAAATGGGTTAATATAAGATATGAGTGTAAACCAGAAATATGTCTAAGCTTTTAGACAAGCAATGTTGTAATTAATATAGTTTCTGTGTCATTATTTTGGTTTCAACATTCAAGAAATAAACAAGCAGTCTCCACCTACAATCATCTCTCTGTATCATCTAGTACCATCACAATCATTATTACAGCCCACTAATAACCAACCAATGAGTATAAGATCTTCTTATCTTCACTATACCATTTTAAAGGCATCAACAATTATGGCCTTTTGGTGGAGATTAGGTCATTGTAGTTAATAAGGGTTTATGAATAGTAGCTTTGAAATATTTGTTCAAATACATTTATTCAAAAACAAGGAGTTTTACAATGTAATGAAAAACACAACTTAGATTAATAAGTAAAGCATGCCTTACTTCCAGGGTACTAATAAATAATAATACTTTGAATACCAGCTAATATGCTATGAAGTTATCAATAGTCAAACCACATGTTATTAAGTGAAAATTAAGGAAGAACATAAAGCCAGTTTTTTAGCTAATAATTTTTATTACTTGTGATGTTGACAGGTTAAAAATAGAAAAAGCTGTAAGCAGAAGTGGGTGGAAAGAGCTGAAAATTTATACAAGACTTTGTTTTCCTTCTGAGTTGCCCATGAAGGAAAGAGAAATTTACCATGATCTGTCACTCTGGGCAGATGACTGACTTGTGCTCAGGTGGAATTTGCATGCTGAAAGCTGCTTGGGCTCCAAAAAACTTACCAGGCTCTATATAGAGGGATTATCTCACTCTGTGCTGGAATCTAGCAGCTGTTTACCATTTGTGTCATTCTGCAAAGGCTTGACCCATAGCTAATTGGGAAATTCAGTCCTGTGGAGAAAGGTGTCTTGGAAAAATTTACAATAGATGCCTTTATCCAGATGAAAGCTGGCCAGGTCAAGAATGTAAGAATCTTCATGTACCTTGACAGAAGTTAGAGGCTGCTTGTGGGGAGGAGAGACCTGTCTGCCACTCATTCACAGAGAATAGTGAGAATGAGAAACATTAAAATTGTTTGCTGCTGCCTTCTCCCCATGAACCTTAATGCCTAAGTGTTAAAGAACAAGGGCAGAGTGGGAAATCACCCAAACCTTCATTCTGAGAATGTTGTTATGCCTGCTTATTTCCAGGCCCATGTGTAACTAAAAACATTACTATGTCATTCTACTGGATAGATGAGCATTTGATTAAATTCATCATATTATAGTACTCATATTTTCAGACTAGAGACAACACTACTCTTGTGCCACTAACTTATGTACACACCCCTTTTACACTCAAAGGAAGACAGGTCTACCTCTTACTGTTCCAAGCTAACTAAACAGAGTCCTACCTCTGAGAAAACAGTCTGTATTGTTATGATGTCAACTTATCAAAATGGCTTTAAGGGTTTCCCTTGCAGTAAAACCACCCCCTCAACTCTTGGATTTCCAGATCTGGAATTGATTGATAGTCATAAATAACATCGCTGGTAATTCCTTAACATTTCTTTTCCTGGGATCCATAAACAGAGATTTATGAAAATAAAGAAACTATTTCAAATGATAGGAAATATTGTTAAGTATTTCACATATTAGTTTTGTTAATTTTTTGGTTTTATTTTTAAAACTATGACTCATGGTGTGGCCCAGGCTGGTTTTAGATCCACTGTATAGCCTTGGCTATCCTAAAACTTATGGTACCTTCTGCTTCAATCTTCTAAATCCTGGGTTTACTGGTATAGACCACTACCACTAGTTTTTACTACTCACAATTATAAAATAGGGCAAAGAAGCTTCCTGGCCACCTTGGTTACACACCCTGTCAACTACTAAGAAAATTGTTTTCTAAACACATAACAGCACTTTGAAAAGTGGAATCCTGAGGTGGGGGCAGGGCCTTCAGAGAACAATCTCTGCAGGATGCTCAGAAGTACAAACCTAGGGGGTGTTAGGCAAAAATAATGACTTTAATCATAGTTAAGCCTCTTGCTATAGACACCAAAGAAAGTAGAGATTCATTCTTTTCTAGAAATCACCCTGATTTAAGGAAAGATGACAATAGATGAGGAGCCCCCAATAATTCTCAGTTCTCATCAGAGCACTGTGGGGTATGTATATTGAACTCAATCTTTGAATGAAAAAACAAAAGAAAGCTGTTCGGATAGGTTGCAAATGTATTCAGAACCACTCTATCCCATTTTAATAATGTCAAGATTTGACACCAAGTCATGACTATGGATTAGTCTTGTGTTGCCTTTAAAGGTTAAATTGATTTCATGGTGATGGTCTGTGCCTATAATGCCAGCACTTGGGAGGTAGAGGCTGGAAAAACTCTATGAGTCTAAGTTAAACTTTTGTTTTCCCACCTCCCCGAGTAAATTTCTACATCATGTTGTGTGGTATGATCTCTCTGCAGCATACCTTGCCCAGACCTGCTAACATACTCTGCCACTGAACCCTAACATTTCTGACCCTTGACTTTGGGTCTCACCACTTAATCCTAACCCTTGGTATACCCTGCAAACAAAGATCTTCTTATTTTTGTAGCTGTTTTATACCAACAGGTAATTGTAGCTCGACTGTCACCAAACAACCTTCCCTTTACAGCAGATGGAGTTGCAATTGACCCAAATCATTGACTTATAAATTGTGGGGTGCTTCAAACTAACAGATACATCTACAGCGAAATACCTATACCCAAATAAGTCTCAGAGAATATTGCATGAGAAGAGGAGAAAAGGCCAGGCAATGGATGGTGTCGCATACACTTAATCTCAAGCTCTTGGGTAGGTAGAACTAACAAAGTAAAAATGGTAATCTTACCAAAAGCAATCTACAGATTCAGTGCAATTCCCATTTAAATCCCAGCAAAATTCTTCACTGACCTCAAAAGAACAATACTCAAATTCATATGGAAAACCAGAAAACTCCAGATATCCAAAACAATCTTGCACAATGAAGAAACTTCTGGATACAACACAATTCCTGACTTCAAGTTCCATTATAGAGCTTCAGTAATGAAAACAACCTGATACTGGCATAAAAAGAGACAGGAGTACTAATGGAATTGAATTGAAGGTCTGGATATCAATCCACATACCTATGAACACATGATTTTTGACAAAGAAGCAAAAAATATATAATGGAAAAAAGAAAGCATATTCAACAAATAATGTTGGCATAACTGCATGTCAATATATAGACCTCCTAAAACCATGAAGTTTCTGTAAAGCCAAGGACATGCTCAACAAGACAAAAGGGAAGTCTATGGAATGGAAAAAGATCTTCACCAACCCTACATGGGAAAGAGGGTTGATCTCCAAAATACATAAAAAACTCAAGAAATTGGGCAACAAATGAACAAATAATCAAATAGTAAAATGGGGTATAGACCTAAACAGAGAGCTCTCAAAAGATGAATCTCAAATTACTGAAAGACACTTAAGGAAATCTTCAACATCCTTAGCTATCAGGTGTTGACCAAGGTATTGTCCTGCCTGGTTCCAGCAGACATTAAGTTCCAAAAACTGACACAGAGTTCTACATTAATTATAAACTGGCCTAGTATCTCAGGCTTCTTATTAAGTTTTATAAGTTTATTAGCCCATAATTCTTGTCTGTATTAGCCATCTGGTTTGGTATCTTTTTCTGTGAGGCAGTCACATCTTACTTGCTCTATAAGTCTGGATTTTTTCCATGTCTGGCTGATGACTGCAGAATGAAACTTCCCTCTTCCCAGAATTCGTGTTGCCCCACCTCTACTGCCTGCTTGGTTCCCCTGACTATTCTTTCTGTCTGGCTATTGGCCAATCAGCATTTATTTAAAATATAAGTAACAGGGTACAGACCATTGTCCCACAGCACTTCCTGTTGCAGGAGGTCCTTCCGCTCCTCCAGCCTATAGCCACTGAGATACCAGCCCATTGGGGCGTGGTCTCTCTCCTTTTAAAAAAGCGGCCACTTCCCTCTCCTCTCTCTCTTCACTTCCTGCTCCACCGGCGACTAGACTCCCTTCCTTGTTGCGCAGAGGGCTGTTGTCTGGGACGGTGATATGTAAGTTTTCCCCCCTTTAAATAAATACCACCCTATTAATCATAATTCCAAACTGGTGTGGCATTGTTTGTGACTTACGCCTTCAACTCCCCCCCTTTTTTTTTCAAAACAAGAACTTTGAATCAAATCTCCCTTGTTTAGCTTTCTCCCTATTATCCATAAAACTTGTAGCCAACACTCTAAACAAAGAAAAACATCCATAATCTATTTTTTGGGGAATGTGGGCATAGTTTTCTAGGCTACTTCCTGTTTATTATAGGCACTGATAATCTTACAGGGACCTAAAGAAAATTTAGAATTAAGGTCAACTCATGACTGAAAATTTCTATGAGGCTTGATAATCTCAGCCAGTAGCCTTTGAACTGTTCTGGATGTAGAACTCAGATATCTCGGCCATTCCTCTTACTGGAGATTTCTCAGGGGGGTCTTCCTTGGTCAAGCCTCATATTTCTTAATGCAGAATTAATCCACAGTCCCTCATTTCCTGTGGAAACAAAAGCAACACCCCTTTGCAAAGTAACATATCTTTTGACTTAAATTTTATTTATTTTTTTTCCATTTTTTTTATTGAGAAAAGGAGAAAAAAAAACAAGTTTCCACCTCCTCCCAGCCTCCCATTTCCCTCCCCCTCCTCCCACCCTTCTCCCCCTCCTCCAACCCTTCACCCCCTCCCCCCACTCCTCTCCCCCTCCCTCTCCAGTCCAAAGAGCAGCCCGGGGTTCCCTGCCCTGTGGTAAGTCCTAGGTCCTCCCCTCTCCATCATGAGCAAAGAGGTCGGGACCACGAGGGGTGCACCCACCCACTGAGACAGTGGAGCTGATCTATTGGGAGCACACCAAGGCCAGCTGGACTGTGACTGAAAAAGCAGGGGATAAAACTGGACTCTCTGAGCATGGCGGACAATGAGGGCTGATGAGAGGCCAAGGACAATGGCACAGGGTTTTGAACCTACACAATGTGCTGGCTTTGTGGGAGCCTGGCCAGTTTGGATGTTCACCTTCCTTGACTTAAATTTTAAAGTCAAAGCATTTTTAAAATATATATTGAGTTAATTTAGCAGCATTTATAATCAAATGTCTTATAGCAGCTTTTGCTCCTTCCTCAATCATCAAACATTTAAAGACAATGTAATAACATACAGTATTCAGATACTCTGAGTATTTTTTTAATACTTTATTAAATGGTTTTATTTTAATCTCTATTTCTTTTATTTTTATTTTTAATTTTTGGCTTTTTGAGACAGGATTTCTCTGTATATCTTTGGCTGCCCTGAAATTCAATCTGTAGACCAGGTTGTCCTTGAATTCACAGATATCTGCCTACCTCTGCCTCCCAAGTGTTGGGTTTAAAGGTATGTGCTGCCACACCTTGAACTCACAGAAATCTGTCTGCATCTGCCTCCCAAATGTTGGGATTAAAGGTGTGTGCCACCACATCCAACTACTCCTTTTTTTTCTTTTTTCTTTTCTTTTTTTATTATTATTTTATTACTTAAAAAACTACCAATCCAAATTCCCACTTTCTCCCCTCCTCCCACTCCCTTCAAGACCCTCCAACCCTACCCCTTCCAATCTTAAGAGAGGGTCATGCACACCACCCTGTGGAAAGTCCACGGTCTTCCCTAATACATCTAGGTTGAGCAAAGCTTAAATGCCAACAAGAAGCCAGTACATGCCTTAGAGAAAACTCCCAGTGTCCAGTACCTCTGCCATCAGGCTAGACTCTCAGAAAAAAAGCTAAGGAATGGGCTGGGATCCAGCCATCAAAGCCATGGCTTTATTCCTAGCCATATTGCTTAGAAAATTATAGATTTATGCAATCAGAAAAAAATGAGATATATAGTAAAGATAGATTCAAAGATGAAGAAAACTCTAAATGGTTTACTGTGTGTGTATGTGTGTGTGTGTGTATATATATATATATGTGTGTGTGTGTGTGTGTGTGTGTATGTGTGTAAGTGTGTGTGTTTCTGTGTGTGTATATATATGTATATATATATACATATAATGTGTGTGTGTATATATATATATATATATGTGTGTGTGTGTGTGTGTGTGTGCGTGTGTGTGTGTAATGGGAGAAAAAAAGGATAAAATCCTTAAAAGAAAAAAGAATCTACCTCAAGATCCATCAATACTACTTTTGGGTACATACACAAAGAATGCTCAATTGTACCACAAGGACATGTGCTCAAATATGTTCATAGCAGCATTACTTGTAATAGACAGAACCTCGTAACATCCTACATGCCCCTTAACTGAAGAATGGATAAAGAAAATGTGGATCACTTACACAATGGAGTACTAGTGTGTAATAGAGTAGTCACAACAGTAAAAAGTAATGACATCTTAAAGTTTTCAGGCAAATGGATAGATCTAGAAAAAAAAAAGCCATACTAAGTGAGGTATCCCAGATCCAAAAAGACAAATATAATATGCCCTCACTCATAAGTGGTTTTTAGACATAAAGCAAAAAAAAGAAAAAGCCTACTATCAAGAACCTTGACAATAAGGGTGACCCTAAGGATCTGCATAGGAAGTATAAAAAGAGATTTCCTAAATAAATTGGGAATGTAGGGATCATGTGAGAGGTTAGAAGAGGGAGCAGAGAAAAATGCATAGCTCAATAAAAACAATTTTAATATACTATAAAACAAATGCGCGCGCGAGAGAGAGAGAGAGAAAGAGAGAGAGAGAGAGAGAGAAAGAGAGAGAGAGAGAGAGAGAGAACACTATAAGGGCCAGAGGACCAGGACGCCTCATGTGAAATTGTGTCCTTTAGACATGACAGGAAAGTTGTACTCATGAAACCTAAACAATATAGTTGCCTAAAATGACACCAATTGACATTTCAATTTCACAAGGCTGAGTCCTAGACAAAGAGGTACACTCTATTAATAGCTGTTGAAGGTGGAAGAATCAGTTTTCTCCAAGGACAAGCCCCCTGATGGGTTATCCAATTCCAAGTCATCAGCCCTAGACACATGTAGGTAAGAACAATATTAAATGTATTCAGTCAGGGATGTGTGTGTGTGTGTACTATGCGCATGTATGTATATATGTGTTATGTATTGTGTGCATATATATGTATGTATGTGTGTGTATGTATGTGCGTCTATGTGGGGGTAAGGTCATGAATCTAAGAGGAATAGAAGAAAGGTTGGATATGATATAATATACTTGTGTAAGAAATTCACAAAAAATATAAAAGTTTATATGTTTGAAAAAGATCAAAAGAGAAACCCATTTTCTAGCATGTGAAAAATCACATGAAATGTCATCAGAATTATTGGAATGTTGCCACCTAGACTTTTTTGATGTTATCACTGTCTGCTTCTGCAGCAGCAAACAGCTGCATGATGGCACATGCCAAGCAAGGCAACAGAAGCAAAGTAAATAACCCTCTTTGTAAATCAACTTAATACCAGCTCAGAAAATACATTTTTATCCCTTACTGTAATGAAACAATTTTTTCACCATTATAATAACAAACAGCCTGATATTATTTTTAAGATGTAAGAATCTCAAAAGTCCACAAATAGTGAGTACATTGGCACGATTCACTATAATATATTATATCACAGCAGCCAAACTCAGTCAACACAACTAATACTGATATAGATATGAATAATTTGCATTAGTATAGATTTTGCTTTATTGATAGAGATTTAAGGTCAATTTTGTTATATGTATAAGTGTTTCTGATTTTGATTAAGGTATTGTGATTGTGTAGTTCATTTAAATATGTACTGTATAATTAAGAAATATAGGTTGTTAATGGATAATCATCGATAATAGTAAAGCTTGTAGTTATGTTAGTTAGATTTTCTAGATATATAGAGATGTATTTCAGTTAGATAGACATTCTTCATGTCTTTCAAAGATTACAGAATAGGACATTTAATGTTTTAATAACTGAGGACTTTTCATGACAATGAGACACTCTGCTCCTGGCAGCACCAATGTACTTCAAGAGGAAGATGGGCATCGAAGAGGCACCTTATGGAGTTTGATAGCCATTTGGGCAAGAAACTCCTCTTGCCTGGACTATTGCATAAACTGGACACAGAGAACCCGCAGAGAGAGGACTACTGAACTTTCCTAAGGTGAGATGATCTTTCGGGGTTCCTGATTCATTTTGAAAGAGTCTGCGAGACATTCTGCAGGACACAACAGATAGTGACTGAACTGACTTTGAATTTTCCTGCTTTATGGAAATGTCTGCTGGATACCATGGGCCTGAAGGCTGAAGATGGATGCCCCAACGGTACAAAAGAACTTTGGGTGACTGTCCAGGCAGCGAGATGTCTTTGTCATTTCTAGAGTTTGAAGTTTCTTAGTTCTTGTTTACTTAGGTAATATATCTTTCTGGAGTCTTTGATGGAGTTAAGAATAGTTAGTTATAGTTATAGTTTTCCTTAGTTATGATAAAGATTACTGTAACTTTTACTTGATAACTGTTTTTTTATATGTAATTTTGCTATGTTAAAGCCTTTTTTTTTGTTTAAACCGAAAAAGGGGAAATGATGGAGGAAGGTCATTGGCTAATAAAGGCACTGCCCTGGCCCATTTTATTGGTTAGAGGATAGGTGGGAGGAGTAAACAGAACAAAATGCTGGTAGGAAGAGGAAGTGGGCTCAGAGACTCCACAGCTCTGCTCTCTCGGGAGCAGATGCCTCAGAGAGAGACGCCATGCCCCGCTCCCGGGATGAAGCTCTGACCCAGGATGGACTAGGCTAGAATCTTCCCGGTAAGACCGGTTCTCACAGATTATTAGAGATGGGTTGATCGGGATGTGAGAATTAGCCAGTAAGGGCTAGGGCTAAAGGGCCAAGCAGTGATTAAATGAATACAGTTTGTGTGTTGTTATTTCGGGGCATAAGCTAGCTGAGCAGGTGGCCGGGGTGCTGGGAACGCAGCCCCGCCACTCTTATTACTTCATAATACCAATTAGTACCAACCTTAAAAACAATGTACAACACTGATACATGTACTGTGCTTAGTGATATATATTATCTTATAAAAACTTATATTTGAGGCTCAAATTCTAATACAGGTGGGGTATAGAAAAATATGCCTGTTGTGCTGGGCCAGCTTTATCTGTTGTTGCTATGAAACCACTGAAGACTATTAGATATTGGAGTGATGAGATCTAGCATAAGCAAGGACTCAGCCAGTGAATAGCAGAGTTGTACAAAGGAAGAATAAGGGGAATGTCTGCAAGGAAAGGAAAGTTCAGGGTGAAGTGCCAAATGCAAAAGGATAATTCCTACAATTCTGGAATTTAAAAGATCCACTGAATTGTTCATTTAGGGGAAAGGTCTTTTAAGACTCAGTGAAGGCCAAGTTCAGTGAGTGTAGAGGTCAGGCTAAAATGTGGTAAAGAGTAAACTAACAAAATAATAAATTATTTTTATTAGAGATATGGGGAACAAGAGAGAGATTAGGTAATTGCTTAATAAAAGTGCAAAGTTAATTTTTTTCTATCTTAAGGAAGATATAAGCAGAAACACTCAAATATATTTAAAAGGCTGGGAACAAGCCTGTGGAAGTGTGAGGGAGTGGTAAGAGGTGAAAGCTGAGAAGCTAAGCAAGCAAACCTTGGCAAAAGTGAGTGATAATGGAGCCTTCAAGACAGAGTTTGGGTTCCAGCTAATAGAAAGGAAGTATGTCAGTGAAGCCTAGCTTGGAGGACTTCAAGTAAAAGGATCTTGGTGGGGGTCCAGCCAGCATCCCTGCTTCTCTGGAGGAGGGTGGCAGGACTGCAAACTAAAGTAGATGGATAGAAATGAAGCGAAGCACAGAAGAAAGATTATTTTCACAAAGTGTAGATGCCCCAAATGAAAATTCAGAACCTTCCTTTTTCTGCCTCCTCTAGAATCTGCAAAGTGATGCTCTCAGAAGGGCCAGTCTTCAACATCTACCCCCTCATATAGAGAGTATCATCACTGTGGTATTTGTTTTGTCCTTTTTCTCTCTTTTCCCCCACTACCTTCCTTTTATATGTTTTTATAAGTGTTATGTAACTTTGGGAAGTGTTTCCTTTTTTCATGCACCTAACTCAGCTTCCACTTTCAATGGCTGCCTAATTCCCCCTGGGCTTTCTGTTTGGGATTGTCATTCTGTCACAAGCACCTTTCTGTGATTAGATTTCCCTCTGCCCCCCCCACACACACACACACACTTTTTTTTTTCTACTTTTATAGGAGGATTGGATCTAAGGACTTTATATTAAAGCTCTAATCATGGAAATAATCTTCCATTTCTAACACTCTATTGCCCTCTAGAGTAGAAGAAGATAAATAGCAACAAATGTTGGAAAGTTGCAAGATAATTGGTATGGAAAGACTTACTCTGAAATGGCAGTGATCCTCATTTAGTAAAATATCCATTGATAGGAGTGCAATTTTATTAAAGTCATAATTGAAATTAATAACTAAAATTTCATAATAGCCACATGGGAAACTGAAAAGTCTCTTGTCACAGACTTAACTATAACAAAAATTTCCTGAGATAAGTTGGGCTCAGAAATAAATGGCCATTGTATTGTTTCAAATTTACATAGTGATATTTCCCTGAAAAAGTGAAATATCTAAAGCAACAAGAACTGCTTTCTAGATTTCTATACATGTCAAGAAAAGCAGAAAGTGATGAGTTAGGAAGGCCAAGTGCTATTAATATTGTAGCAGAAAGTTAAATAACTGGAGCTCCTTTCTCTAGGCATTCCTCCCTGTTCTTTATGCCTGGAATTTACAGATGAGATCAGTGTCTACAAACTGAGATTTTGCTGATTCTCAGTTCAGGGTTTCCATTGCTGGATGCAGTCTTTCTAACCAGGGCAATAACTGTAGAAAGACTTACACAAGGCCGGAGTGACAAATGGCTGTGGTCCCCACGACGATGTGAGGGAGCTCTGGAATCCATCAGGAATTCCATGGACCATTTTTCTGAAACACTAAGTCTCCATGGGGGCCACTGTCATTCAAGCCACCACATTTTCAGAGTCAATGAAAGTGCAAGTATTAAAATTTTAAATTAAAAATAATAACTAATTTATTCCTGCCCTTAAGGTTTATTCCTCACCTCAGAGTTTGCTGGGTTAGTTATAGAAACATGTATGCCTAACAAGAGGAAAAATATCTTTACCCAGAAGATAAATTACTCTCAGTCTCGTGATGTAAAGGTCTGCATTGACAGAACCTGGAAAAATAAGGGAAGCTAGAAATTTTCTCATGAGCAAATTTCAAGAAAATTTTATTTAAAAGGATTCAATGATAAACTGACATATTTGAGTGTCACAACACCAAGAAGACTCTCTTTTTAGTTACTGTTTTTGCTTGTTCTATGAGACTAGAGTAAAAGAAATTGCTTCATGCAAATTGTCATTCATTCTTTCCACTGTATGTGTTCACATAGAGGAGAGAGATGTCAAGCTATAGGCTGAGACTCAAGAGAGAAAAATACAAAATAATAGAAAGATACAGAGATAATTCATCTGCGGAAAGACTGCACACATACTCCTGAAATTGAACTTTGTACAAAAATATCAAAGAAAGGTTTAAAGTATGGCATAAGCCTCATAATGCAGACATGTATACACAACATTTCATTAACAGGAAAGCTGCTGGCAAAGCTAAGTGCTTCTTTTATACGGATGAAACAAAATGCCAAAGTCTGGATAATTCACAAATAACAGGAGGTAATTTCCTACCATCTTAGAGGATGAAAATCCCAAGATCCAGGTCCTAGCATCAACTACCTTCTGGTAGTGTCATCTCTGCAGGATAGCAAAGTGGTTTAAAATAGAGGAAAGAAGACCCACTTTAAAAAAAACCAATTCTGTAATGTGGCATTTCCTGAGGATATATAATCAAATGCTTATTCACCTCAGATATGATACCAATGACAGACCTAAGAAATGATGACACTCGAGCCTTCCTTGGCAAATCAACGCTGTTTAACGGAGTTACTGATGGGAGCACAGATAGTCACTTACTAAATTGTGGGTGGTTTAAGGGAAATGATGTCACTGAAAAATCCCATTTCAGCATGGGGTGTGGCTCCCCAAAGTTGTATTCCTTGAGTTCCTGCCCTATTTGAGACAATTCTACTGAAGAGTCCTCTCTTTCCTAGTATATATTACTGGTGTAAAACCTGTGTGAGGACAAGAATCTTTTAACTTTCTAAAGTTCCAGAGTCGTGTAATCTTATGAGTCTCCCTCCTGCTTCCCAGGACAAAATGTACCATTTCAAAGGAGATGGCACAGCTAGTAAGGAACGCAAAGCCTAAATTACCTAAAGACATCCCAAGAGACTGATCTAACACTCTTGTGCTAGAAGTTACATGAATTGGGGGAGATACCTTAAGATTATATCTTGGGAAAGATGTTTTGCACAAGATCCAGGTCTTGGAGAGAAGGTTCAGTATTGAAAGCACTTGGTCCTTCTGCAATGGACTGAAGTTTGGTTCTCAGTACCCATATCTGGTGGCTCACAACCACATATAACTTGAGCTTCAGGGGATCAAAGGCACTTTTCTGGCCTCCATGGTCACATGTGCACATATTGACATTCTCTCACACACATGCAACTAATTAAAATTCAATCAGTAATTTTCAGGGGCTGGAAAGATAGATCAGGGATTAAGAGCCCTTGTTCCTCTTTGAGAATGGATCAGTTCAGTTCCCAGTACCCACACAATGACTCCAAACTAACTATAACTCCAGTTCCAGGGAAGGGAAAGCCCTCTTCTGGCCTCTACAGGCATCAGACATGCAACTGGAGCACATACAGCAAAATACAGGTAAAAAATCATGCCCATGATCTAAAAGCAAGTAAATCTTAAACCAATAAATATAAATAAAAATACATAATTTTTTTGATTTTTATTGAGCTCTACATTTTTCTCTGCTTCCGTCCCTACCTCTCCCCTTCTCCCTTTAACCCTCCTAAGGTCCCCATGCTCCCATTTACTCAGGAGATCTTATCTTTTTCTACTTCCCATGTAGAGTAGATCTATGTAAGTCTCTCTTAATGTCCTAATTTTTGTCTAAGTTCTCTGGGATTTTGATTATAGGCTGCTTTTCTTTGCTTTATATTTAAAAACCACCTATGGGTGAATATATGTGATACTTTTCTTTCTGTGTCTGGGTTACCTCACTCAAAATGATGTTTTCTAGCTCCATCCATTTTCCTGCAAGATTCAAGATGTCACTATTTTTTTTTTTTTTTTTTTTTTTTTTTTGCTGTTTAGTACGCCATTGTGTAAATGCACCACATTTTCCTTATCCATTCTTCAGTTGAGGGGCATTTAGGTTGTTTTCAGGTTCTGGGTATGGCAAACAAAACTGCTATGAACATAGATGAGAACATGTCCCTGTGGCATGATTGAGCATCCTTTGGATATATACTGAAAATTGGTATTACTGGGTATTGATAAAGGTGGTTTTCTAATTTTCTGAGAAATCACCACACTGACATCCAAAGCGGCTGTACCAGCTGCATTCTGACCAGCAATGCAGAGTGTTCCCTTTCCCCACAACCTCTCCAGCATAAGATGTCATCAGTGTTTTTGATCTTGACCATTCTTACAGGTATAAGATGGGATCTCAGAGTTGTTTTGATTTGCATTTCTCTGATGACTAAGGATGTTGAACATTTCCTTAAGTGTCTTTCAGCCATTTTAGATTCCGCTATGAAGAGTTCTCTGTTTAGATCTGTACTCCATTTTTTATTGGATTATTTGTTCTTTTGATGACCAATTTCTTGAGTTCTTTGTATATTTTGGAGATCAGACCTCTGTTTGATGTGGGCTTAGTGAAGATCTTTTCCCATTTTGTAGGCTGTCATTTTGTCTTGTTGATTGTGTCCTTTGCTTTACAGAAGCCAAGTTTTCGTATTATGTCTATGACTGGAATATATTGTGGTACACTTTGAGATCTCCTGGTATAATACTGTAGGAACATAATATGTGAATATAAAATAGCCACTACTTATTAACATCTTATGACTTGTAGTACATTCCACACATTCTTGTGCATTTAGTTCTCTCAATTACCCTATAAGGTCAGTGTTACAATATGCATTTCAGAGATGTAGAAAGACAAACTTAGTGGGGTTAAATAACCTCCCTCAAAGACTTGTAAGCAAATATAACAGAAACAGGACTCAGACTAGAACTTTAGACTTTAGTTTTAGATTCTATGGTGTTTCCAGTAGGAAGGTAATCACTAAGAAGAAAAAAATTAAGTTTAGGGCATTTGTAATAACTTTCTAAGGAGTTTAAATAAGTTCTGAGCACAGTCTCATTAATCACTCAGGATTTCATGGGTTAGCAAGAGTTCTTGCTTTTCCATTTTGTAGAAAATTTTTTTTCTGTTTCTGTTTTGGTTAGACCCCAAACAACATTTTCAAGAATACACACAACTGTTGTAACCGATAGCTTTGTTGTCTGATCTGCATTGCTTATCCTGAATGTCCCTGAATGGCCTGAGTGAGAAATGGACATATTGGTTACCAATGACAATTACTCACTGAAGGGATTCCACATTGACCCACTGTCCTCAATGGGAATCAGAGCCTGGATCTATAGTCAAAATTCTCCACAGAGAGAGGAATAGCCAGATCAAAATGTAAGTAAATAAAGAACATAAAATAATCTTTATTAAGAAGAATGATGGTGGGCTGGGAAGATGATTAAGTCAGTAAAATGTTTTCCTTAAAATCACTAGGAACTTAGTTCAAATACACAGAATATACATTGAAAAAATAATCTTGTAATTGTAGTACACATTTGTAACCCCAGAGCTGGGGATATGGAGACATCAGATCCCTAGGGCCTGTTGCTTAACTGAATCAAGTACATGAGAGACCCTGCTCAAAGTAACAATCAGATGGTACCTGAGAAATCACACTCATGTTTATCCTCTGACCTCCATACACATGTACATGCACATACACAGACATACACACACAAACACACAAACAAACAAATAAATAAATCTTTAGTCTTAATATCTGCAAAAAATTAACGTTCTTAGAAATGTAAGAACCTACCCTTTGCTTTGTTTTCACCTCAGAGATTGCCAGGTTAGTTTTGAAACATGGATGCCTAAAAAGAGCAAAAATATCTTTACCCAGAGGATAAATTACACTCAGTCTTGTGTTGTAAAGATCTTTCATTGACATAACCTGGAAAAATAAGGGAAGATAGAAATTTCCTCATAAGTAAATTTGGATAAAATTCTATTAAAAATGATTTGTGTGTTCATCTCATGAAATTATGATGAAAAGAAAGCATGTGCGATCCCCTGGAAACATTAGAACTCAGGGGATCTGTACTTCTCCAACCCTGGGCTCATCACTGGGGAATATCAACGCTAAGACACAGCTACAGCTGCAATGAGCTTATCTTTTGCTTGTAGCAGAAATTAAATGTGAAAAACACTGAACACTGGTGCAGTGAAGTGAGGAGTTGGTCATGGGATTCTTTGATACAATTTTCCAGTAGACCCAAAATTCGAAAATGTTGTCTAAATGCTCAGCACCTCCCAAGACTCTTTGGGTCTTTGTAGGTTACCAGTGTTTAAAATTCAAAAGGAATATGGAGTTAGCCACGAGGTTCTAAAGTTTAGGAATCTGATTCCTTCTGCTTAGTTTTCAGAGGAAGCAGATAGAAAGCATTTACAGAATGTTCCAGAACAGATTTGAAAAAGGCAGAGAAATAAGCAATATGATCCTAAACCTGATCCATGACCTCCTGCAGAAAAAGGGTCATTATTGAACAGCAGCAGCCACACCAGCACTGGCAACGTTGAGCTATGATGGTTCTTGTAGGGGAATGCGTGATAGTAGTGGTGCAGGGATAGCCTTATCAGGAAGCCAAGATAGACTTAGAGCCGCAATAGGACAGCTCTAGAGGCTGGAGTTTCAATGGGACAGCTCAGCCCTGGAGGAAAGGAGTCCTGTCTATCAGGAATCCAGGATACCTGAAGCTGGGGCTCAGTGAGGGATTCCAGAATCTTTGGGTATAGGGGTGCTGTTTCATGCAGGACATGGGACGATGTAGGGGAGAGGAAGGGTTAGGAGTTGGTAGGTTCATGCTCAGTGGGATGTGTGGTTAGAGAGGCATCCAGTTAACTGCCATCCTGGAGAATTCAGGCATCTGTTCCTTGAGAAAGCTGAGAAGGCCAGTTGCTAGGAGAAAAAATAGAGTGCTATTATTGGCCCTATGAATGGGGGTAGCTATGGGAAGAGTGATTAACTGCCAGAAAGAATGGGATGGAGATGTTCCCTGGTATAGGAGAAGCACTGGTGAATAATTGAGACATGAGAGTAGATATGCCCCTTAAAATCAGATTTTAAGTAGGTGTCCATTTGAATGTGAAGTGTTGGTACCAATGGAGAAGTCCCAGGACCTGGTGCAGGTGCTGACACTATCTAAAGAACGCTCTGTAGGTTGGTATTGTCCCAGACAGCACGAGTAATCTGCAAAATATGCTCGAAAATGGGTGGGGTCAAAACAGGCTCTGGAGATAGTTGTTACCAGACCAGATTTCTTGATACAATAGCAAACATTTTTCAGGAATTTGAAGGTATCTGTAGGACAGCTGAAAGAGATTTACATCTTGGTATCATAGCAAAAAGTCATGGCCTTAGGCATGAACATTTTAGAAGACAAAGGAAATTAGAAACTTTGAACCTCTGTGGAAGAGGCACACCTGTCTGTATTTTTAGCAGGAAACTTAAATATTGAACACCAAATGCCTTCAGACATATCTGAGAGAGATAAATAAATGAGCAGAACTGAGACCATATTTTTTTTCAGCTATGCAAGCAATCCCAGGTCTCTCCATAGTCTTTGGCACACACCAATCTTAGAAGCAGTACCTGCTTTAGCTCCTGAGCCCAGGAGGCCTGATGGATTTTCCTGTGGGTGTAGGGTTCAGTCTATCTGTCTTGGCAGAATGAGATGATTGATCACCTGGTATAGTATCCAGGAAGCTGATGAGGTCGAAGGCAGCTTTTTACTGTGTGCATGGTTTTCCCATATCTAAAGGCAAGTCTCCAGTTGGAGGAACTGTAGAATGCTGCAAGAGCTGTCATGTCTCTTTATAAGAAGCTCTTTTGTTAAATGGCATACTCCCAGATCTGTAATGGCACTTGAGAGTTAGGGTACCATAACCTATCAGGTATACTTAAATTAGACATATGTTAAATTTGGACATATATTTTACCTAGTCATTTGCAGCTTACCAATGTCAGTAGAGGCAAGAAGATAAGAAGGAATATTTTAGTAAGTACTGTAGGGTTAACCCAGCCCCTTAGGGGGCGGGCTTGCCTTGGGCGAATGTTTACTTATAAATAGGGCGTGTGGTTCCCAGGCGCCTCTTCTGCTTCCTGTTTCTCTGCGGGAACTGTGGTACTGTAAGTCTATTTCTACATTAAAGTTGTATATATTTTTTACAATCTGCCTGCATTCATTTTACGTCAGTACAAAGTACATTGGAGGTGCAATGTCTCTGGTAGTTCAAGCACACATGGGTACTCTTACCAAAGATGATTGAGGTTTCTGCTTTGACCTCAACCAACAATGTCATCTGTTCATTTTTTGTATTTGTATTTTTTCAGAGCTGTTGTAATCTGGAGTTACAAGTTTTACAGATCTTAAAACAAACACACATACACACACAGACATAAAACAAACATAATAGGGCCACATTATTTATACATATATATTAACAGACAGATGAGCAAAACATTTTCTAGGTAACTGTGTCAGCTGACAAACTTAAAAATTTTGGAGTAGGCTGCAGAAGCCAGGCAAGCACCCAGGTTATCCCATTGAGAATAAGGACAGAACACCTATTCAGCTTAGAGTAATAGGGCAGGGGGAATGGATCTATTGTAGAGAGAATTTCAGCATGACCATATTACATTCCAGAAATGCAGGCAAACAGCAAACAATGAGAGAAGTGAGAAGAGGTGGTTAGGTAGGGAGAGTGGGAGCACAGTATCCAGAAACCATGGGCATATGGGAGGTTTGTTTCCTAGTTCCCAGGCTAGTAAAAAAAAAAAATAGGCATTAAGGGATGTATGGTGTCAGATAGCCCCAAATTAAAAAGATTTTGTAAAGGGTAGCCGAAGGGCATATGAGGATTAGGCCTCAAATTGTAGGTACCCAATTAGCAAGTCTATACCAGGACCCATAGCCTAGTGCAATGCATCCATTGTGGTAGACTTTGGGGGGAAAAAACCCAAAAGAACAGTGTGTGAGGGACAGAGGAGGAGAACAATGATGACAAAGCCAAAAATTATTCAAGCTACCTGTGTCCTACCCTGGAAGCTTTCTGGCTCTTGCTGCTTTCCATGGCTTTGTGGGAAAAGAGACTTTCACTCTGCATTAAAGAATTAAAGAAACTAAAAAAAGAGTGATAGTTTTTATTGTTGTTGTTTTTCTTTTGCTTTGGTTGATTTTATGATATCAAGACTCTATGGGACATCAGCCTACAAAAAAGATAGACATACCAATTTGGCAGAAAAAAAATGTCTTTTTTTTAAATTCCTAATTTCATGTCTCTGCCTCTTGAATTCTCCAACCTACTGGTTCAGGATGCAAAGCTTCATCTTATGTCTATTCTGGGACTCCAGATTCCTTCCTTTTCTACTATGAGTACATGATGGAGGAAGGTCATTGGTTAAATAAAAAGAAACTGCTTGGCCCTCATTGTTTAGAAGATAGGTGGTAGGAGTAAACAGAACAGAGCGCTGGGAGGAAGAGGAAGTGAGCTCAGACTCCACAGCTCTCCTCTCGGGAGCAGATGCCTCAGAGAGATGCCATGCCCCGCTCCCGGGCAGACACACGCCATGAAGCTCTGACCCAGGATGGACTAAGCTAGAATCTTCCCAGTAAGACCAGTTCTCACAGATTATTAGAGATGGGTTGATCGGGATATCAGAATTAGCCAGTAAGGGCTAGAGCTAAAGGGCCAAGCAGTGTTTAAATGAATACAGTTTGTGTGTTGTTATTTCGGGCATAAGCTAGCCAGGCAGCCGGGGTGCTGGGGATGCAGCCCCGCCGCCCCTATTTACTACAAATGGCGCCCGACGTGATGGACTAAACCCACTTAAAAAACCTGAGAAGGCTTAAAAATAGGGGAGAGAGAGTTTAACACAGATTTTTGCTGTTTGTTGGTGGCATGCTGTAGAGATATTTCCTGATTCGGCAACAGTAGCAGAAAAAATGCTGTGTCATTTTTTTTTAATTTATTTATTTATTAAGGATTTCTTCCTCGTCCCCGCAACCGCTTCCCATTTCCCTCCCCCTCCCCCGATCAAGTCCCCCTCCCTCATCTGCTCGAAGAGCAATCAGTGTTCCCTGACCTGTGGGAAGCCCAAGGACTGCCCACCTCTATCCAGGTCTCATAAGGTGAGCATCCAAACTGCCTAGGCTCCCACAAAGCCAGTACATGCAGTAGGATCAAAAACCCACTGCGATTGTTCTTGAATTCTCAGTAGTCCTCATTGTCCGCTATGTTCAGCTAGTCCGGATTTATCCCATGCTTTTTCAGACCTAGGCCAGCTGGCCTTGGTGAGTTCCCAACAGAACATCCCCATTGTCTTAGTGCTGTGTCATTTTAAAGCGCAACATCCTGGGGCTGTGCCGCCATTGCAATCTCTGTCTGGCTCCTGCGGGAGACAGAGCTTTTGAATAGAGCATTTGGAGTAAAGTGCTACGATTTGTTTGATGGCAACTAGACTCGCTGTGTTCTCGGGTCTGCTCTGCTTGTTAGAGGCAAGCAAGCGCTCTCATCTAAGAGAGGCTTCCTGACTCAGCTTTAGCTGCAAAGCTTGTAGCTCTTTTAAGAGGTCCTACCACGAAACACTTAAATGGTGTTGACGAAAAGCTGAACGCATGCTTTTCGGTTTTCAACCGTAGCAGGAAAAAAGCTGCGCCGTTTAAAAATGCCAGCTTTCTAGGCTGTCCTGCTAGGGCAAACTCTGACTCTTTTATGCAGGCGGTTCGTGCAGTTTGCAAGCACAGGCTGCTGAAGCTCGCTTGCTGGCAGGGACCTTGAAATGCCATAGAGTTGTGGCAGTAACATGGCTACAGCCAGTACCTCAGCCATGAGTCTGGAAAGCTAAGGAATGGGCTATGTCTAGCCGGCAAAGCCACGCCTTTAATCCTATTGATATTGCTTGGTAAATTAAGGACTCATGTGGCCAACAAAGAGACATATAGAGTAAAGAGAGCGTCAAAGACAAAGAAAATTTTTAAATGATTTACAGCGTGTTAAAAATATATGCAGACTACTGAGCTCCCAAGGTCCCAATGAGGAGCAGAAGGAGGGAGAACATGAGCAAAGAAGTCGGGACCACGAGGGGTGCACCCACCCACTGAAACAGTGGAGCTGATCTATTGGGAGCTCACCAAGGCCAGCTGGACTGTGACTGAAAAAGCATGGGATAAAACCGGACTCTCTGAACATGGCGAACAATGAGGGCTGATGAGACGCAAAGGACAATGGCACGGGGTTTTGATCCTGCTTAATGTGCTGGCTTTGTGGGAGCATAGCCAGTTTGGATGTTCATCTTCCTAGATATGGACGGAGTGGGGAGGACCTAGGACTTACCACAGGGCAGAAAACCCTGACTGCTCTTTGGACTGGAGAGGGAGGGGGAAAGGAGTGGGGGGAGGGGGAAAAGGGTGGGAGGAGGGGGAGAAGGGTGGGAGGAGGGGGAGGGAAATGGAGGCTGGGAGGAGGTGAAAACTTGTTTTTTTTCTCCTTTTCTCAATAAAAATAAAAAATAAAAAAAATATATGCAGACTAAAAGTTGAAGTTCTTAAAGTAAAAAAACAAAAAAAAAAGGAAGAGAATTGTTGTGTGTGGTAGTACACACCTTTAATACCAACACTTGGAAGGCAGAGGGAGATTGACCTCTGTGACTTCAAGGTGTGGTAGCACACGCCTTTAATCCCAGTGCCTAGAAGGCAGAGACAAACAGATCTCTGTGAGTTCAAGGTGTAGTAGCATGCGCCTTTAATCCTGAATGCCTGGGAGGCAGAGACAGGCAGATCTCTGAGAGTTCAAAGACAGCCTGGTCTACAGAGTTACTTCAGGTCAAAGATACAGAGAACCTGTCCCAAAAAGCAAAGAGTTAAAAGTAAAAATATACAAAATAGAAGTTAAAACAAAGCTGTACAAAGATGAAAAATACACAGAGAATTTTGATACTGTACGCTATTATGCTCTCTTTAAATTATTTAAATGCTGAGGAAGGAGCAAGAGATACTAAAAGATATTTATTTATAAATGCTGCTGAACTAATCCAACATAGATATTTTGATGCCTTGACTTTGAAATTTGGATCTGAGGACATGATGCTTTGGAAAGGAGTTTCTTATTTTGTTTTCACAGAGGATGAGACGCTGTTCATTTCTTCTATTCTGATTTGGTATGATGGACCACGTCCTCCTGAAGGGTTGGTGTGAACACCTTCAGAAAATTGCTTCGCTCAACTGCCAACTGAGATGAAGCTAGCACACAGGTTATACCATGAAAGACCTAATTAATGATGCCACCATTCAGCAGGAAGCAGTTTGGAGAGAAATAACTGCGCCCATATTCCCAAAAAAATGTTTATAAATGTTCTTTTACATTTAAAGGGGGATATGATATAGGTATGAATAATTTGCATTAGTATAGATTTTGCTTTATTGATAGAGATTTATGGTCAATTTTGTTATATGTATATGTATTTCTGATCTTTATTAAGGTATTGTGATTGTGTAGTTCATTATTAAAATGTAATGTATAATTAGAAAATATAGGTGGTTGATGGATAATCATAAATAATAGTCAAGTTTGTAGTCATGTTAGTCAATATTTTCTAGATGTGCATAGATATTTTTTAGATAGACATTCTTCATATTTTTCAAAGATTATAGAATATGGCATTTTAAATGTTTTAATAACTTAGGACTTTTCATGACAAAAGAGACACTCTGCTCCTGGCAGCACCAATCTACTTCAAGAGGAAGATGGGCATTGAAGAGGATCCTTATGGAGTTGGTTAGCCATTTGGGCAAGAAACTGCTCTTGCCTGGACTATTGCATAAACTGGACACAGAGAACCCACAGAGAGAGGACTACTGAACTTGCCTAAGGTGAGATGATCTTTTGGGGTTTCTGATTCATGAAAGAGTCTGCGAGACATTCTGCAGGACACAACAGATAGTGACTGAACTGACTTTGAATTTTCCTCCTTTATGAAAAAGTCTGCTGGATACCTTGGTCCTGTAGGCTGAAGATGGATACCCCAACGGTATAGAGGAACTTTGGGTGACTGTCCAGGCAGCGAGATGTCTCTGTCATTTCTAGAGTTTAAAAGTTGTTTTTTTCTTGTTTGCTTAGGTCATATTGTATCTTTTTGGAGTCTTTGATGGAGGTAAGAATAGTTAGTTATAGTTATAGTTTTCCTTAGTTATGATAAAGATTATTGTAACTTTTACTTGATAACTGTTTTGTTATATGTAATTTTGCTATGTTAAAGTTAAAGTCTTTTTGTTTGTTTGTTTGTTTGTTTAAACCGAAAAATGGGAAATGATGGAGGAAGGTCATTGGTTAAATAAAAAGAAACTGCTTGGCCCTCATTGGTTAGAAGATAGGTGGAGGAAGAGAAAATGAGCTCAGACTCCACAGCTCTCCTCTCGGGAGCAGATGCCTCAGAGAGATGCCATGCCCCGCTCCCGGGCAGACACACGCCATGAAGCTCCGGCCCAGGATGGACTAGGCTAGAATCTTCCCGGTAAGACCGGTCTCACAGATTATTAGAGATGGGTTGATCGGGATATCAGAATTAGCCAGTAAGGGCTAGAGCTAAAGGGCCAAGCAGTGTTTAAATGAATACAGTTTGTGTGTTGTTATTTCTGGTGTAAAGCTAGCTGTGCAGGAGCCAGGCGGGACGAAAAGCAGGCCCGCTGCCCCTTATTACTACAAGTACCCAGTTATGTTGCAGATTGTCTGTAACTTTTCAAACCTAAGATGAGCTAAGAGCACCTGGACAAGCAGGTGTTAGCTATCAACTAGGGAAGAAAGGGACCTAGGGCCTCCTTTTTCTCTGTGACTTTCTGATAAGATTGGTGTGTGCCTCATACCAGAAATGAACCATAATGATTTATTTTGTAAACTTTAAACAAAGATTTTACTGTGTGACAGACTTTTCTTGGAGAGTCATAACAAACATATGTTATTCCCAACAGAAAGAGAACCCAGGACAGACCAAAGTAACAACTGCACAAAGTCAGACATAGCCATCCAGTAAGTTTTTATTGGTGTTAATCCCACCAGTGAGAATTTATAGACAACCAGCAGGGATGACTCCTAAAAGTACCTGTATCACCAGAAAGCTCACCCCAAGACCCTGGAAGTTTCAAAAATGCTGCAACACTGGATCTCTCTGCACAGCTTGCAGACTGCTCCATGTCCCAAACTGTTCTCTCTGCCATTTTCAGGGTCAGTCTCCCTTCCCCCATTTCTTTGTTTCTTTGTGTACTGTTGGAGAGAAACCCTCAAGAATCCTCCTGGATTTCCTCCTCCCAGTTATGTGACCTTTTGTTTACCTCCTGAGTTGCTGGAGTTGCTTGTTCACTCCTAAAGGAAATGTATCAGTTCCAAGGAACTAAACAGGGTTTTACAGATGCCTAACTTTTTATTTTTCCCTGAGGGGAGATGTGGCACTGTTTTTCTGCTTTGTATAATACATAATACATTAGATTATATATTTCATTTTACATGTTAATTTCAGAATATTCTACAATTATAATTATGCTTGGTTTACTCTTTAATCTAAGAACAACTTAGAGTGGTTTTTTTTTTAATGATTTTTAGACTCAACTAAAACACACAAATCAGTTTCAGTGTGTGATGAAGTTTGAGAATAGATTCTTCCTGTTCAGGCCTCTTTAACTGATAACTATACCCAATGGGCATGAGAAGTGAGATTACACTCTAGGAGCAAATTACATCATTTTATTTAATTGATGTGATGGTCAGTTTTAAATGTCAACTTGACACATCCTAGAATTACTTGGAAAGGGAGTCTTAGCAATTATTTAGATCAGTTTAGCCTATGAGCACATCTGTGGGGAAACAGTTTTGGTTGTTAACTGTTAACTGATGTAGAAGACCCTAGGGCAGAGGATCCTGTAATACGTAATATGTAGCACAAGAAAAAGCTTGAAGAGAGCAAGCAACAAGCAGGCAGCATGGATCCATCCATTTCTCACAGCTCTTGACTTTAGGTATGGTGCAATTAGCTAGAGTTCTGGTCTTAATATTCCTGAAATAAAGTGTGACATGGATTAGTAAGCCAAATAAACCCTTTCTCCCCAAGGTTGTCTATGGTCATGGAAATTCATCACAGCCATAGAAATGAAGTCAAGACAATGGCAAAATATTTATGTCTATCTTTTGTAATCCTAAACCACTTTTGGCTACTCGCTGTGGAGGAAACCACCAACTATGTGACTATACTTGGAGGTGCACATGGGACCTACAGATAGCTGTTACAGAGAGTGTGGAAAATGGCTTCTGAGTTACATTTGAGATGGCAGCGGACATGATCAGTGTGCATCCACTGCAGCCACCCAGAACACCTAGCCAAGTCACCCTGGGGTTTCTGACTCCAAACTTCTGAGAGAATAAAGACTTGTTTCAACACATTGAACTTTGGAGTTGAAAGCTAAACTAGAAATTACCACACCATACATTTATTTTTAACTCAATCAAAAAAAGCAAAATCTCACTTGTGATTTGAAACTGAAAGAGAAAACAATGATAGTAAAAGGGTGAAAGGGAGAAATCAACATGGCAGAGAGAATTAATTCAATTTAAGTATGTATCAAACTTGAAAATGCCATTGGGAAGTCATCACTGCATATGCTGACTTAAAAGTAAATAGAAAACAGGTAATAAAAAGATATTTATAAAGCTACCCACACTGCTATAGCTAAACCAGAAAAAAATCTTATTGGTCAGGTGAAATTGCTATTAGATCTCAATTTTCTACAGGGTAGAAAGCCAAGACTTCTGTCTCTGCATAAGTGGTCAATAGATTAGTGTCCTGGCTTTGGGATTAACAAGAGAAGATTCAATAGCAGGGAAGATCAGAGCAGGAAAGTATATAACTGTTCTTGTGTTGAAACCCAGGAGCTAACACCAAGGTGTTGCAAAGTGAAAAATTAATAGCAGCCTGGACATTTTTTCATTCTACCATATTAGGGGAATGAAAACAGACCCCCAAAAAAGGCAAAGTAGTCTATACCAAGTGAGCAATGATTAAAAGTAGAATTTTACAGTTTTTTAAATGACCACAGGAAAGGCATATGTTATTGGTTTGTGATCATTTAACATACCATGAAACATCTTATAGTCAGTCATTTCACAGAACAATGGAAACAATTTAAAATGTAAAACAGAAAATTAATGAAGAAGAGTCAGACAAAAAGTTGATCTTTAGCTGAGGACATGGTCAAAGTCTAACATTGTTTAAGAAGAAAATTAAGTCAGCTGTCCCTTAGCATAACCTCTAAGCAAGTCTCTACAAGGACAAAACCGGGGGATTTCACCACCTTCACACTTCCCTGAGCTACCTTTCAGAAAGTTCTTTGCTGACTGATTTCCACCCTGCTACTGAACTTCCTGTCCCGGTCAACTGTCTCTAGGCCCACCTGGTTTATCCTAAGAATTTAACACAAAGAATCTCAGCTTTCACTGAATTTAAATGATAAGATTGTGGTGGAGGGCGTTTGTGTAAAATCTCATTAGCACTTTCAAATCCACCAGGGAGAGGTTTTCCAGATCATTTCCTACTGTGCACTTTTTCTCTGCCATGGTGTGATATGGAACTTTTCCTTCAAAAGTATTTAAAGATCTCTTATACCAAGTTGGATTGTGATAAATATACATCTTGGATAATATCTTGCTTTTCGTGTAGAAAGCATCAGCTGACTGAATTGTGCAGTGACTTCCCCCGTGCTTTCCATTAGACCCATGTTTCCAGATTATATTCTGATTTGATCCAGTTACTTGACTGAAGGCTCTCGCAGCTATCAGTCACCATTAGAGGAGGTATCATTTTCCACACAGGTCCATCTTTCTCAGTCCTGTCCTTTCCTTTTTCTTTCTGCTTATTCACTCAGCTCCAAGTCATCATTTCACTGCAGCTCATTTACAGGACCTTTTTAAAAATATGACTGAGAGTTTCCTCGTCTTTCTTTCCTCATTCTTTTCACTTGGCAAATATGGAACTTTAGACATCATTGGTAAAAGCGCCTAAGCAAGAGAGGAAAGCTTTCCCCAAGTAGCTCAGAGGGCCATACTCTATTCCAGAGTTCCCAGGCTTTGAACATGATGGTCCTGTAGCTGAGCTCTGTTTTACATATTATATACACATAAGATTGCTTATATATCACACAGTGTTTACCTGTGGTATTAGTTTTCATTTTAAATACAATTATGACTTTCCACACTTCTGGGTAAGATCAAGGGTAAATAAAATTATGAATGTACTTTTAAAAGAGTCTGGAATACAATAAAGTCTCAATGAGTAACAACCACTCCTCCCCCCAAAAAATATAAAGTTGATTGGGTTGGGTGTGTTGAGGTGGTTTAGTGGATAAAGTGCTTATGGTAAAAGCATGGCATTCTCAGTTCAGATTCTTAGTACCCTCATAAAAACTAGGTGTGCTCATAAATACACATATCCCCAGTGCTGGGTCCCAGGTATGGAAACAGGAAGATCATCAACTTTACTGAAAATGACAACAAATGAGTTTAACTTTCAGCAAGAGACCCTGTCTCAAGGGAATAAGGCAGACAAGAATAGAGAAAGACAATGAACTTTTTTGGTCTCTATGAACATGAATTTTATAATTTTTAAATAATTACTTAGATATTCAGAAAAGAACTTTAACTTTCAAGGTCACAAATATGTAAGAAATAATAGTCTTTTTAATAGACACAATTAAAATACAATGCAAAAATAACCTTTTATTTAATACCTACTTTTATTAAGATTTACATCGTAGTCATTACATAGGAAGAGAGATGATATACAATGATGGATACATAAATAACAGTATACAGAATAACAGGATTTATAAAGTAAGAAGCAGACATTCCATATAAACAATGGCTGCAGTCCTTAGGATCCCAGATGAAGTGACTGGGATGAAGTGAATTTATGAGAACATGATTTCCTCATGTTCACTCTTGTTCTGTTTGCCCTACACCAGCCTGTATTGTGTAGACATTCCCACAGAGTCCTACAGTCTCACACACTTCATCTCAGACTTAGAATTCTACAGGATCTGATAAATCTTGTCTTTAACTGATATTGAAGGAAATGTTGAAAAATTGGGTTATTCACCTGCAATTGCACAAATATTTATCAGAGAGGCAGGTTTCCTACTTGAGTCTCAGTTCCATGTATTATAAACTATACCGTACTTGCTGGAGAAAGCCTCTTGAGTATTTTTGTATGGGCTTGTTCTATCAAGAAAAAGCAATATTAAAGAATGTTCAGCAAAATTGAAACAAAGGAATACAATCATATTACCTAGCATAACTTTTTCTGTTTCCCTGTGTATTCCCCAATGGTATTTATCCAAAAGATGCTGACTTTATTCAGTTTTAACCCAATTATTTGCTCATATTCATAATCTTGAGCTATTGAAAATGTTACCAAGTATTTATGAAGACATTTTATTTTAATGATTGCATGATAGTTAATCCTCATAGGACAATAACTTTTTATTTCATTAATATTAGAAGTTTAAGATTTTTAAAAACAATTTAGTACATAAAGGTTTTCTTTTTTCATTTTGTTTGAATAATTCTTTGAAACACATTACATTCCTATTAATGAGACACTTGAATTAAGAATAGGAATTTCATAAGAAATGTAGCACCTACTACATTAATTTGACCTACTAATTTAATAATATGATATTTTCCCTCAAATCCTAGTTTTTTTGAAGATGTCCATCTTATATTCAAATACAATAAATATTTAGATAATTTAAACTATGTTATTCTTTATTCATTCATTCTTCCATTGAAGGGCATCTAGGCTGTTTCCAGGTTCTGGCTATTGCAAACAATGCTGCTATGAACATAGTTGAGCATATACTTTTGTTGTATGATAGGGCATCTCTTGGGTATATTCCCAAGAGTGGTTTTGCTGGGTCCAGGGGTAGATTGATCCCGAATTTCCTGAGAAACCGCCACCCTGCTTTCCAAAGTGGTTGCACAAGTTTGCATTCCCACCAGCAATGGATGAGTGTACCCCTTTCTCCACAAACTCTCCAGCAAAGGCTATCATTGGTGTTTTTTATTTTAGCCATTCTAACAGGTGTTAGATGGTATCTTAAAGTTGTCTTGATTTGCAATGGACTCCCCACAGGGCAGGGAACCAGGTCTGCTCTTCAGGCTGATGAGAGAGGGGAGTTGATTGGGGGAGGGGGAGGGATATGGGAGGTGGTGGCAGGAAAAGACAGAAATCTTTAATAAATAAATTAATTAAAAAATAAACTATGCTATTATAACATTTCATATTATTTCCAAAAATTTTACTTAAACACAAAATAGAGAGAGGGAGAGAGAAAGAGATAGAGGGTAAAGCTTACTCTAACTGGTATCTCTCTATATATTTTACCCATTATCTTTTTGTCTACCATTTTCTTTCCATTGTTTTTTGGTTCTATTACCTTCCTTGAGCTATACATGATCATCCTTCTTCTTGGTGAATTTTATGATTTTTAAATTTTTTCACCTGTAATTTTTTATTCTGGGTGTGCACAAAAATATCTTAATATTTATTTTTGAAATATTGATTGCTTTGTTAAGAAAATCATTAACAGTTAAGAAAAAAAGTAGACATTGTTTTATCATTAAAATCTATACATCTGACAGAAGGTTTGAATGAAAATGGACCTCATAGGTTTATAGATTTGAATCTTAGTCCTCAGGTGATAAATTGTTTGAGAAGGCGTTTTAATTAGGTTTTCTATGCTGTAATGAAACACCATGACCAACATGCATGTTGGGGAAGAAAGGGTTTATTTGGTTTACACTTCAACATTGCTGTTCATCAATGAAGGAAGGAAGTACAGGATCTCGAACATGGCAGGATCTTGGAGTCAGGAGTTGATACAGATACCGTAGAGAGGAGCTGCTTGCTGGCTTGCTTCCCATAGCTTTCTGTGCCTACCTTCTTATAGAACCCAGGTTCATCAGTTCAGGGTTGGCACCACTGACCAAGAACTATGCCCTCCCCATTGATCAATAAAGGAGACATTGCCTTACAGCTGGATCTCAATAATGCATTTTCTAACCTAAGTCACAGTCCTCTGATGACTCTAACTTATGACAAGTTAATAGAGAAAACTAGCTAGTGCAGAAGGATTATCAGGTGTGGCCTTGTTGGGGGAGGTATGTTACTGGGAGTGGCTTTGGGAGCTGCAGATATAAAGCTCTCAGTTACTGCTCCATCTTCATGCCTGTCTTCCTGCTGCCGTGATCATAATCATAATGAGCTAATCATTTGAAACTGTAAGCAAGTCCCCAATTAAAATGCTTTCTTCTATAAAAGTTACTTTGGTCATGATGTCTTTTCACAGTAATAGAACACTAAGATAGAAGTTGGCACCAAGAGTGTACTGTTGCTATGACAGGCCTGATTGTTGCTTGGAGGAATATGGAAGATTTTGAAATTTTGAAATAGAAAAACAGTTCACTGCTTTAAGTGGGACTTCATGGGCCATCCTAATTGGAACATGAAAGACGGTGATGCTGAAGGCAATGTGAATTGTGGGGCCCAAATCAAGAGGTTTCAGAGAAGAATATTATAGACTGGCCTAGACTCCTTTCTTGTGATAGTTTGGAAATGATTGTAGCTTCTTTGTGCCCTTGTCCTAAAAGTATGCTTGAGGCTAAATTGAAGTTATGGAGAAATGGTATTGGCAGAGGAAATTTCAAGGCAGCCTAGTAACGATTTTGCAACATAGTTATTATTGATCACTATTATGCATATCTACAATGAAAAGCATCAAGCTGGATGAAGAAATTCATAGTTTGAGTAGAATAGGAATACCAGGAAATGTAGTGTTGAAGCCAAGTCCTGTTCTGAAGGAGATAGAAAATTTATAGAAAGAACTGATGCTAAATGAAGTTACGATGTTCACCATGCTTAGACAACACAGAAACACAAATTAAAACTACTATGAGATGTCATCTTGCCCAGTCAAATGGATAAAATTAAAAGAAAATTATGATGACAGATAAATGCTGGTGTGGGAAAGGGGAAACCTGTGATCACTGAATGAGTACAAACTGGTGCAGGAACTCTGAAAGTTGGTATGGAAGTCCTTCAAAAAATCTAGAAATAGGTTTACTATATGTTAAGACCCATTATTAGATACTTATTTATTGGGTGATTTATATGAATCATTGTTTTTATTGCCTATTTCAAAGCAACTCTTCATTTGTTTCCTGGAACTGAATGACCTAGAAAAATTGATGAAACAATGAGATATTGCCCTTAACTACTTGACCAATCTCTATTTCTTGCTCCTCCCACCTTCTAATTTTCGAAAATAAAATGAGAATACAAATTGAACCCAATAACAACACCTTTTAGGAACTATCATAGATTGGGGCTACTGCTGACATCACCTCTCTTCTGCTTACAGTGGTGTCAGAATGCTTATTTCTAAAAGATTTCTGAAACTCATTATCCAGCTTTATCATCCTTGGGCATAATTATAGATATACTTGTTCATCCATCTTTGTTGTTATGCTATTTGCAATAGCCAGGAAATGGAAACAACCTAGATGCTCAATTAACAGAAAGTAAGATAATAAAAGTGTGTCACAATTATATAATTGAACATTATTCAACTTTTAAGAAAAAATAAATTTATGACTAGATAGAGTTGGAAATAATCATTCTAGGTGAAATAATCCAGATCAAAATGATATATTTTATGCCCTCTCTCATATGTAGATACTTGCTTTGAACCTTTAAGTATGTGTGTTAACTTGGAGTACACATAGAAATGAGAAGCTAGTTGGGGTTCCAATCTGAAGGTCAAAAAAGCAAAACAGTCAGTCACTGGTTCTTACAACAACCTCAGTCCAAAATGAAAATCATCCCTTCAGGGATAATAAGACTATATCTGTGAACTGTCTTCTTTCATCATATATTCCTCTCTAGGGTGGGGATTAAAGACATGTACCACTGGGACTAAAAGCATGCACTGTCCAGTTTCTATGGCAAACTAGTGTGTCTACTGGGATTAATAGTGTGTGTTACTACTACCTGTTCTGTAAGGCTGACTAGTGGGGCTGTTTTATTCTCTGATCTTCAGGAAAGCTTTATTTATTAAAATATCAATGAAATATCACCTCATTTCCCTCTTTTGTCTAAAATAAAAAGAAGACTACAACTAATATAAAAAATTATATACTCCTGCCAACAGTATGTAAGTGTTTACTGTTCCCCCACTTCCTCACCAGCATTGATCAGTTGTTTTCTGAATCTTAGTCTTCCTGACTGGAACAAAATGAAATCTTGAAATAGTTATAATTGGCATTTCCTTCATGGCTAAGGATAATGGACATTTAAAAAATAATTCCTAGCTATTTGTGTTTCTTCTTCTAATACCTCTCTGTTCATATCCATAGCATTCTTTCCTATTATTCTTTGAAACTGATATAATATAAAAATACACTCTAAATTTAGATCTCTTAACCCATAGATTAGTGTAGCACTCAAACCTCCTTAGAGGAGCTTTGTGTGTGTGTGTGTGTAGTGGACAGTATGTAAGGCAGAACCTCACAAGGGATCAGAGTACAGAAAGATCTACACCACACACACACACACACACACACACACACACACACACACACACCAAGGCTCAGGAAGCATCGTGGAAGGAAGCACAGAAAGACTGTTAGAGCCAGTAGTCAGAAAGGACTGAGGCAAGCAGTGTCTTCTGGACATGGCCAAATTGATACAATTATGAATATATAGCACTTGTGAATACCTGCACAAGACAAAGCTGGTCAACACTGCAGCATAGGATGGGAAGGGGTTCAAGAGCTTTTCCTCTATTGACAACTAATGGCTTCTGGGGAAGTGGTCAGTTTTCTTCAAGGGTGGGATCCCTAGAAGGTTCAGTGCTTACCCTCACACCCATGGTTATATGCAATAGCATAAACTGGACTCAGTGGGTTATTAAATCAACAACAGCAAAACATTGGTTGTATATGTTAACTCAATTCAGAATATAACTAGACTAACTTAGTTATTTTATATTTTTATTTATTAAAATGGGAAAACTCACAAAACCAAAACAAGAAGTCCAAGCTCAGCTGTGCAGCAAGGGAACCACAGAAAGAAAGAGCACCTGCACCATGTGCCCATTTTTCAAATATTTTAATAAACATTCTATTCCAAAGAGTCTAAGTCTTGCATCAGAAATAAGCTTGGCTAAATCATAAGAGGAAGGTAACTATGACTATCTAATCTTCAGCCCTATCAAAAGCCTGAAAAGAGAGATAATATTAGGTGAGTAGGCAGGAAGTGCAATCAAGCAGCTTCCAAAGCAAGCAATATAGACAAAGACAATTTGCTACCTGAACAATCACCCAAAGTCTCATTTTCAATCTTGAAGCAACCAACTTTCACTAAGGCCTAGTGTAACTAACAGACCATTTTCAGAGGCAGGGGATTTTTTAGAACCATCTTACCCTGTCTAGGCAAGGTTTAGCAGTCCTTTTCTTCATGTCCTGCTTATCCAGTGTAGTAATAAGGGCGGCGGGGCTGCGTCCCCAGCACCCCAGCTGCCTGGCTAGCTTATGCCCGAAATAACAACACACAAACTGTATTCATTTAATCACTGCTTGGCCCATTTCTATCTAGCCTCTTCTAGGCTAATTCTCACATATTAATTTAGCCCATTTCTAATCATCTGTGTAGCGCCCCTAGGTGCGCTTACCAGGAAGATTCTAGCCTATGTCCATCCTGGGTAGGAGCGTGCGTCTGCCTGGGCGCTGGGAGCATGGCGTCTCTCTGAGGCGTCTGCTCCCGAGAGGAGAGCTCTGGAGTCTGAGCTCACTTCCTCTTCCTCCCAGCGTTCTGTTCTGTTTACTCCTCCCACCTATCTTCTAACCAATGAGGGCCAAGCAGTTTCTTTTTATTTAACCAATGACATTCCTCCATCAGAGTCCACTTTCTTAAAGCATCTGGTTTTGTCCATACAGCCACCTATGTGATGCAAGAAAAAGGAATTCAAGGATATGAAAAAAAATAAAACTGGTGGCGAACCACATTTTTTCCTAGATGCAAATCTCAGAACAAATTAATCTTTCAGAAAAAGGCCTAGCATATTGACACACCACCTTAATGAGCATTGTGGCAGCCCTGCCTTTTTAGCTTTGATCCTGTTTTGATGGCTAAAAATTTAAAAAAGAAAACAATGATTTAAACTAGTCTTCAAATTTGGACAATTGGGAATCAATTAAATTCAATTACCAAAGTGATATTATAGTGCCCACTTTTAAAAAAACATTTTTATTAAAGTTTAGATAAAACTGTTCAGAATTCAAACCTACTGCTGTCTATATTCTAACTTATAAATCCTGCTGTGTGGAGTGTGTTCCCCACAGGTAGACAGACAAAGAAAGCCATATTGCCCAGGGCAACCTGCTGCTCTGTTTTCTTAAATGCATGTAAATAAGGAGTTGTGATGCTGTTTTCTGTTCCAAGACTCCCATTGAGTAAAATGGGAAGTTACAGCCTCAGATCCAGGAATGAATCCTGTCTCAAAGTTCTCTTCTGTTTTCTATCTTTCCTTTGACTATCATTTGTCATGAGATATTTCCCTCACTAATAGCCTACACTTCATGCTAATTTGCATTACAGTAAATATCCTGCCTAGCAGGAGGCATCATCAAAAAGCATCATTCCCTGTGAGTATCAAACTACTGTTACTTCACTAAATGAGCTGTCATTAGAAGTCTGAGTCACTCTAGAAGTTAAAGAAACCTAACTTGGAAGGAATGGCAATTAAAACGTCTCTGAGTACAGTCTGGAGGCTCCTGAGATGCTCAAACCCACCCTGCCATCACAAAGTATAGTGCAGTCTTTCAATTTAGAAGGATTTGGCTCTGAATAGAACAACTTAAAGGGCCTAAAGTGGCCTCTGAAATCCAGCAAAGGATTTTAACAAAAGCGCGAATATCCTCTCCTTTCAGCCTCATTTAAAAAAAAAAAAAAAAAGTCTTTGCCAATGGTGCACCACAAATGGGAACTACTGAAAAAGTCTGATGAGTAGCAATATAAGGGAATAACACTACCCTTTATTTAGATTAGAATGTTTATAGGATGGGGCTCTTTCTTATTCTTTACTGATGCTAATCCATTCTCCAGATTCAGATACCACTACAGGATGAATTTTGCTGACCCAGATATTTACTACTATGAGCACCATACTCTATATTCCCAGGCTAAATTCATATTTTGATTACTTACAGGCTCTAAGTTCATGTCCTAGTACTGCAAACTTCCAAAACAAACAAACAAAAGCATTTCAGACAAAATATATTCAAAAAGAAGCTAGGGTTATTACATTTAAATTCATGTTTCAAAATGGAAGAATTAAAAGAAAACTCTGCAAAGCAGGTACAAAGACTATATCATATACCATGCTGTTTCTTATATTGCATTCCCACTTTTATCCTATCTTGTCTGAGCCCTGTGTCTCCAGAATCAGCTTTCCAGCAAAAACTGCTGCTCTGGCTAAACCTCTCCACATACCACAATCATAAGAAACCTTGGCTTTCACTTTTTCCAAGTTCAATCTGAGCACTATGTTGATACTAATGTCTTCTACATCCTCATTAAAAAGGACTGGCTTTGCTGTGATATAAACTGAGACAGTTAAAATCTCAAACAAGCTGATGCTGTCTCCAGATTCTTATGATACCAATGGCCAAGCAATCAATAAACAGATGATTTCCTTTTCTGTAGATGCTGAATTATTCTTTCAAAAGTCATTACAGTATTACTTGTGTGAGTTAAGCTGTCAGGAATCAATGCAGACAACACTTGTAGACTGTTTATAATAAGCTGGTATCTGTGGCAGGTGTTTGATTTGTATTATCTCATTTAATTTTCACACTGATCAAGGAAGGCATAAAAATTGCAGGAAATTGATAGAAAACAGAGTAGGAAGAAAGCTGAGCCAGGAGTTGTGTCTATGTTTGAGCCATTTCAAGGACAAACTATGCCACACTACCTTTCATGATAAAATTTAGAAAAATATTTTTATTCTATCTGTTAGAAGCTAATAAAAACACATAGTATATATTCAGTCAAAATTGGCTCCACCACCATCTTTCATGTCCATTTTCTACTACAATGTCATATTCCCAATGCTTGTGAAGTCCATCCTTGACAGTTAAAGTAAGCACCCATAGCCATGCAGATCCAAAGGAGCTTCCATTTCACAATTTTGCTTAGAGGGCAGATGCTGGTGAGCATGTGGAATAGGGCAACATTTATTCACTGCTATTGTAAGTCTGCATGGGTGCAGCTATAAGGGAAAGCAGTCAGAGGTTTTAAAACAAAGCAAAACAAAATGAAAACAGCAAAGTCAACTATCAGAAAATAGATCTACCATGTGACAAAGCTCCACCACTCTGGGAAGATAATCTGAAGTATTCTGAGTCAGTGCACCATAGAAATGCATGTTTACAGCTTCTCTATTCACTATAGCCAAGTGAGGCATCCATCAACAGAAGAATGGATGAAAGAAACGTGGTATATATACAAAGTGAACTTTTATTTAGCTGTGAAGATACAGGAAATGATGACCTTTGCAGAAAGGTGAAAGTGAGGTGACCTGGATCTAGAAGAACAAATACTACATTTTGTCTTAAAGTGTGATATTGAGCATTTGAGTTTTACAAGTATGTGCTATAGGGTGCAGTTGTATGTTAAAAAATGAAGAACATAATTATGACAAGTGGAACAGAGAAGGCCAGAGAGTAACAGAGTACATATGACTTAAGTTATGGGGTGTGGTTTTATGTTATAAAATAACAAAAGTATTCATGACAAGTAAAAAAAGAGAGACCCAGAGGGTAACAGAGTACATGTGACTTAAAAACAGAATGGGGACCCTGTGGGACAATGGTCTTGTACCCTGCAAAAATTTGTCATTTGTATTGGTTTAATAAAATGCTAATTGGTCAGTACCCAGGCAGAGCAACCAGACTAGGAGAATTCTAGGAATCAGAAGGGCTCAGTCTGCAGTTGCCACTCAGACCTAGAGGAATCAAGATAAAAATTCCTCACTGATAAAAGGTACCAAGCCATGTGGCTAATGCAAACAAGAATTATGGGTTAATTTAAGATGTAAGAGTTAGTTAACAAGAAGTCTGAGCTAATAGGCCAACCAGTTTATAATAAATGTAGGCCTTTCTTTGTTTCTTTGGACTAAATGGTTGTGAGACCAGGCAGGACAAAATCCTTTGTCAACAGGGGACCAGTTGGGGACGAAATGTAAGAGAATTAGGGAGTTAGAAGTCAGAGGGGAGAGGAACAGAGGAGGACCAACAAAAGTGAAGTGTGTATAAAAATTCTATGATGAAACCCATAATTTTATCTGGTAAAAAGAAGGTATTGTAAAAGTAAAAATAAATAAAAGTGAAAATAAAGGAAGAGCTGGTATGTATTTCTAATTCCATCTGAAAGTGAGAGATGTGCTCCTAAGCCTTGAGTCATTAATGAAGGAAACATCTACTGGAGGCTTCTCATTCTTTGCTAAATGAAGCAACACCTCACTCTTCCCTGTCCAGTGAGAAACTAGTGCAACTCTTCCATATGTCACTCTAACATCTGACACATCTGAGGTCCAAATTGTCCAAATACATTAGTGGTTGAATATTGAATATAAATCCACAGGAACCCAGAATAATATTTACAGAAAATATTTAACACTTTAAGAAATTTGGCTGAAGGGCTGGAGAGATGGCTTAGGGTTTAAGAGCATTGTCTGCTCTTCCAAAGGTCCTGAGTTCAATTCCCAGCAACCACATGGTGGCTCACAACCATCTGGAATGAGGTCTGGTGCCCTCTTCTGGCCTGCAGACATACATGCAGACATAATACTGAGAATACTGTATACATAACAAATAAATCTTTTAAAAAAAAAGAAAGAAAATTGGCTGAGACAGATCCTACCTGGCTGTTAAGAGGGTAAATTGCATCATGAAAATTAATTGGAAACCCCCAAAAAAGGGTGTTGCCATATTCATATATAATTTTCTTGGAAGTTTAATTTACTTGAGTTCCTATACTCTACAACTTTGCATATGTGATGTAGATATAACTATTCTGAGTCCATACACAATGTCATGTAAGAGAATATAACTGCATTAGCAAGGATTGTCTAGAAGAAGAGTTCTGAAAGTTTGAATTGCATACACACACAGACACACACACAAAGAGAGAGAGAGAGACAGAGAAAAGGGATGGAGAACTTACTAAATGTGTTTAGATTGAAATAGTAACAACTATTGTTAAGCACCTGAAAGAATGAAAAGCAGACAGTGGCTTGGCTTCATCCATAAAGCTGGAACCTCCTAGAAAGCTATTGTTCTTAGTCAATGATGAAATTTGAAATACATTCAGTGACAAGAGGGAAGGCTGAGCAAGAAAATGTGAGTAATTGTGTTTCTGCCACACCTTTTTTTTTTATCTGTGGTACCACCAGAAGGAGCTTCCCACACTCAGTTTTCCCACATCAGTTAAGGCAATCAGAAGACCATTCTGGTGAGACTCCTGACTCAACTGATTCCAACTGGAGGTTAGCTAATGTAGTGATATTACATGTGCATTTTAATAAATAATCTGGCCTGAAGATCAGAGAGTAAAACAGCGACACCTGTCCATCATACAGGCCAGGTAGTGGTGACATACACATTTAATCCCAGTAGCCACATTACTTAGCCACAGATGCCAGGCAGTAGTGGTGCACACCTTTAATACCAGCACTAGGGAGGAATGTTAAAACAGGAGGAGACACATATTAGTTCAGTCTCAATTTGAGAACTCATGGAGGCAGGATCACCATTTCAGTTATGACATAGAGGTAAAAGCCAGGGAATGGCTGCTTTGCTTTTCTGATGTTCAGGTTGAATACCAATATCTGTCTCTGTTTTTTTTTTATTTGTGCTAAAGTTAACCTTAAAATCAACTATCATGAGACTGTCTCAAGAAATATTAATATTCTGATGAAACATGATCCTGTGTACCTATCTATTTACTATAGCTAGTGGTGACCATATGGACTGTGTAGATGCAGGTACTGTCAGATAAGGAGTCAGTGTTTGTCTTTACAGAGTGTTTACACTCCCTAGCCCAGAACATCTTCAATTTAGATGTTATCACAGTGCTTCCTTCAGAAGATGCATATGCACAAAACCAGAAAAGAAAGTCATAAAAAGAAGTAAGGAAAAATGTCTAATATTAGATATTAGACAGAGATCTAATGCTCAATCATTCAAATGCTTGCCTTGTAAGCTTGAGGACCTGCAAGAATCCAAGTAAAAGCCAGATGTGCTAGCACACATCCATAATCCAAGAATCATTAAAAGATTACAGCCCACAGAGCCTGATGTATTCGGCAGTGAACAAGACAATCTATTCAAACAAGATGGATGCAAGGACCCACAACTCAAGTTTTCTTCTTACCTCTACACATAGGGCAGAACACATAGGTACACACATACACAGGCACATTTTATAATGCATCATATACACATATACTAATAAAAAGACTTTAAGTCCACATGTCCAAGGTTTGTTTTTAAGGAGAAAATCAGTACAAAAATAAAAAAGCGAGTGACCCTCTAAAAATGGCCTCCTCAAAGTAACTATTTGGATCTGAAATAGAATTGAAAAGAGTAATTAAGGCTTCAGAAACCCAAAGGCATATAACAACATCAAGACAGTGGTATTGGTGTGAAAACAATAAGCCCAAAATAGTCAATATGGGAATCAGAGCATATGATAATACCATATGCCCTTAAGAGTGGTATTAGAAATTGGGAAGTGATAAGTAGATTTCCACTCTAACATTATAAGTTTCGATAAGTTTAAAGAATTACATATGATGAAATTAATCTATACTGACAAAGGAGAAAATAAATATACATTTTTTATGATATCCTGATAGGAAAAGTCTAAGCAAAGCAAAAAGCAAAAAAAAAAAAAATTGTAAGTGGAATACCCAGAACATTAGGCAGGGTAAATAACAAATAAATATTTAGCAACAAACTGGAAAAGTATTTGTAATATATATGAACATAAAATTGCTTCTTCAAATATATACAAACATTGCCATCAAACATGAAAAAATAAGCTAAAAGGAAGATTACAATTGCTAGCAAGCATATCACTCAAAAATATTAATTGCATCACAAATAATAAAAATCCATAGAAAGAAATTGGGGCTCAACACAAAACCAAAATAATATGTAAGAGTTAGCCAATAAGAAGCTAGAGCTAATGGGCCAAGCAGGATTTAATTGATACAGTTTCTGTGTGATTATTTCAGGGCTAAGCAGCTGGAAACCAACAAGCGGCACTCCTTGCAACAAATTGGTACCAATGTAGCAAACTAAACTCCTCTTAAAAACCTGAGGGAGTTTAATTCTAGACACAAAAAATACAGAGTTTAACACAGCTTCTTGCTGTTTACTGGCACCATGCCTCAGCTCCTTTAAGAGTGGTTTTCTTGACTCAGCTATAGCAGAAAAAAGCTGTACCATTTTAAATTACCACCTTTCTGGGCCATGTTGCCAGTGAGAACTCTGGCTCTTTCATGAAACTGAGCATTTGGATGAGGTTTGTGAGGAGACTGTTGCAGCTTCCCTAATAGTGGCATAGACTGGCTGTGTGTCTGAGAATGGGCATGATGGCATGGCTTCTCAGAGGCAGCAAAAAGCTCCACGATGCTGGACTGTGTGCAACAAGCAGGAAGTACCTTATATATCATAGTAATGGCACAGCTTAAGTTTTAGACTGGGCAGGAAATCAGGAAGTACTATATATACCAAAGTAATGGTGCAGTTTAAGTTTTAAGAAGTGCTTAGCATTTTTAAAAGCATTCCTGAAAAGAATTATAGATACACAAAAAAGACAAATCCATATGAGTCATAGTATTGGATAAATGTACTTAGGCTTAGAAGAGAGAAGAAAAAAGAGTATAGAGAGTCATAAAATAATGGTCAATAATTGATTAATATACTGATGAGTTTTTTGGGGGGGGGAATGAATCTCACTATAGAAAGGAAGAACAATATTCCTTCACAAAGGTTTCACAAAAATGACAGCCACTATTCAAAAGACAAATATTCCCAATACGCCATTTGGGTTTTAGCCTGGTGATTTTGTCAGTTGTATTCTCATTGTATAATCCTGTGGACCACAAGTATTTCTCCTAAGATTTGTGCCATTATTACACCAGTGACCATATCTTGAAGGCTGGTAAATTTTCATATTCTTTATCTGCAATTTTAGAACATTAATTACTCAATTTCTGGCACATTTCTTATAGAAATTATTATGTTAATTACATATAAGCTTAGAAAAAATTCTTATTAACAACTTATTTTAAGAAAATAGTAAGATAAACACAAAACTACAAAGTGAACTAACATCCACTAAAGACAAAAATATAAGTGGACAGTAATTTTTATTTTTTCCTCAAGACGGGGTTTCTCTATGTGTGTAGTAGATGGGCTGGTCTCAAACTCACAGAAATTTACTTGTGTTCCACCACTGTTCATCTTTTTTTTTTTAAGTTTGTTTGGTTGATTTTGCTTTTGTGAAATGGATACTGCTTTTATTGAAATATTTAAATGGTTTTCATACGTAGTAGAATATTTTGGTAAATGTATTTCAACATGTATTGCTATATTTATTCATTGAGATAGATTCTCCCTTAAAAGAGATTTGTCAGTACTTATCTTAATGCCTGTATATGAATATATGTCTTTGAGAATCTCTTTCTATCTATCTGTCTGTCTGTCTGTCTGTCTGTCTGTCTTTCTATCCATCCATCTCTCCACTGTTGTAGGAGGCCACTTGTTTGTTCATGGCTGCTCAGGACGGAAATACCCACACAGAAACTGTATTAATTAAATCATTGCTTGGAGTATTAGATCTAGCTTTTTGTTGGCTAATTCTTACATCTTAATTTAACCCATTTCTATTAATCTTTGTATTGCCATAAAGCTGTGGCTTACTGACAAGGTTCCATCCAGCACCTGCCTCTGACAAGGCTACATGTCTTCTCCCGACTCCATCATTTTATCTCCCAGCATTCACTTTAGTTTTACCCCACCTAGCTCTACTCTGCCCTATCACAGGCCAACGCAGATTATTTATTTTTTAAACAATAAAAGCAACACATACATAAAAGTACTCCCTACATCATCTCCCACTTTCTGTCTAAATAAAAAGGAAGCTTTTGACTTTAACATAGTGAAATTACATATAACAAAAAAAGATATCAAGGAAGAATTACAGTTAAATATTTATATCTATCTTATCTTTTATCATAAAGAAGGAAGACTACGCTGGGCCATGGTGGCGCATGCCTTTAATCCCAGCACTAGGGAGGCAGAGGCAGGCGGATCTCTGTGAGTTTGAGACCAGCCTGGTCTACAGAGCTAGTTCCAGGACAGGCTCCAAAGCCACAGAGAAACCCTGTCTCGAAAAAAAAAAAAAAAAAAAAAAAAAAAAAAAAAAAGAAGAAGAAGAAGGAAGACTATAACTATCTATTGGAACTCCATCAAAGACTCCAGAGGGATATAATATTACCAAAATAAACAGGAGGTGCTATGTAAGCAACTTCCAAAATTCTAGAACTGTCAGAGACATCTCACTGTCTGGACAGTCACCAAAAGTCCATCTCTATCATTAGAGCATCCACCTTCAGCCTACAGGCCCATAATATCTAGCAGACTTTTCCACAAAGCAGGAAATTTCAAAGACAGTTCTGTCTATATTGGCAGTTTGTCAGTCACTTTCTTCTCTGCCCTGAAGAATGTTTGGCAGACTCTTTCATGAAACAGGAACTCCAAAGGACTGTCTCAACTTCTTTAGGCAGCTATAGCAGTTATTTTTCTGTGGGTCCTGCAAGTCTACTCAAGAAATTAAGGCAAGAGCAATTTCTTGCACAAATGGCTAACCAAAGGAGCCTCTTTGATGCACATTAATACTCCTGAAGTATATTGATGCTGCCAGGAGCAGATGTGTCTCATTATCATGGAAAATACAAAGTTCTTAAAACATTTTAATTGTCATATTCTGAAGGTCTTCAAAAGATTTGAAGAATGCCCATCTAACTGAAATATATCTCTATATATCTAGAAAACCTAACTTACATGACTATAAACTTGGCTATTATAGATGATTATCTATTAAACTGTATTTCTTAATTATACATTATATTTTAAGTGAGCTGCACAAATACAATAACTTAATCAAGAGGAGCAGATATATAAATATATATATATATGTATATATATACATATATATATATACCTTAAATTTGTATCAATAAAGCAAGATCCATATTGTGAGCCCAATTTCATATAAAAGGCAGGTTGGCTCATTGACCACTAGGCAGCTGCAATCCAGCCAAACAAGCAAGTTAGCCAACTAACAAAGGCCAGGATGTATTGCTCTTTCTCCTTTGTTAAAAATGTAAATGGCCTGGGGAGAGGTATTTTCCAAAGCTGGTGACTAAGTTGCAGGTGTTTCCCTAGCACCACATCCCCCAGAAAGAGAATATTTAATGAATATCCAACTTGGTTTACCAAGGGAATTAATTTGTATAATAAACATGGGTTGATTTTCGGGATGGAGGAAGCCTGAGATAGCCTTCCATGATGACTGTATGGACTGTGTCTCATTATTTTCTCACACCTCCATACCAGTCCAGTTAGGGGAAAAGTAACTTCTATATTGGGGCCTACAGGCCCTGACACCATACCAATGCAACTCTCTATAGCATATCCCCCTTTAAATGTAAACATTTATAAACAATATCTGGGAATTTGGGCTTAGTTCTCTTCAAACTGCTTCCTGCTTTTTGTTGAGTGAAGTAATTTTAGGAGGTATTCACAGTGACCTTTCAGGTCCATCAGACCGCATGAATCTGTATGATATAAATAGACTCTCATCTTCTGTGGAAATAAAAGAAGAATCTCTTTTCCAAAGAAACAAATCCTTAGACTCAAATTCTGAAGTCATGATACCTTTAAAATATATAAGTTAATTTAGGTTAGCATCACATACAATGAAATGTCTCCCTGTACTTAGCTGCTTCACAGTCAAAAAATTCAAAGAATGTTGCAGAAGGTTTACAGCTAATAACTGCCTGCCTACTGGGGTGTGGCCTCATAGACTTTTTACCAGGGTGCAGAAGCATGTCTAGCCCCTTCTTTCATTCCCCTGGTTACTGCTTGGCTAGTTCAGATTGTTTTGGATCTCATCTCCATCTGCCATTCAAGCAGAGAATCCTGGTTTATAAGCCAGTGCAAGATTTCTTTTAAGCACCTAATATCTCCTCCCTTCAAAATAAAATATAATAATATACATAATCCAGACTCTGTGTATATTCCATCTTTACATGGATTATTTTTATTACTCTATTATTTTTTCTACAACTTTATTCTGTCTCTTTTAAAGCTTTGTTTTATTTTTTAGAATCCATTTACTTTTTGTAATATTTTACTTTTTTTTCTTTTCTCTCCCAAGCATACATACAGTTTTTTAACATACTGTGTGTTGTTTAGAGGTCTTTTATATCTGAATCTGTCCTATTATGTATTTGAAATCCTTTTCTGTCCAGGAGTGCTGCTAAAGATGTTAATCAGCCTTACTAGGACTAACACTGTTTTGCCTTTGGCTCTGCCCAGCCCAAGAAGGTGAAGGCATGTTTATCCCCTGAAAAGTTACACACATTTCCCCAGTTCCAAGTATATACTGGGTCTATATCACATCATTAAGCAGTTTGTATCATGCTGCTGCCAAACCCCATTTAAATTCTTGGCTACCAGCACAGTCCAGGAAGCTATCATTTTGAAAATCTTATGTATTTGTTTTTCTGCTACCACTAATCAGGAAGACTTCTCTTAAGAAAGCTGCAGCATGCCACCACCCAAGAAAATGTGGGTAAACTCTGTTTTATTGTGTGTCTAGAATTCCTTTCCAAGTTTTCACAGGTTTTACGTGGATATAGTCAGCTATGTTGGTGCAACAACATGTTGTAGGAGGCTGCTTGTTTGTTACTGGTTGATCAGCCCTGAAATAACCACACAGAATCTATATTTTTTGCAATAGTGTTTGTCCAATAGCTTGAGCATATTCCTAGCTAGCTCTTCCATCTAGAATTAACCCATTTCCATTATTTTATATTTTACCGTGAGATTCATGGCCTATCAGCAAGGTTCAACTGAGAGCTCTGGTCTTTCCCCTCTACATGGTCTACATGGTGTCTCCTGACTATGCCTTATTTCTCCCAGCATTCAGATTAGTTTTCCCCACCTAGCTCTACTCTGTCCTATCATAGGAAAATGCAGATTCTTTATTCATTAATCAATAAAAGCAACACATATACAGAAGGACTTCCTATATCACTCCAACATTCATCTATGTACCTATCTATTTTTCATCTCCCCATTTGTGCTGGTTTGTTTTTGTCAACTTGATACAAATTTAGACATATATAGACAGATAGCATGAAGGTATTATAGTTGAGAAAATGCCTTCATGATATTGGCCTCTAGGCAAGTCTGTGGGGTGCTATCTTAATTAGATATATGTGAGAGGCCCATGTTGCTATATGTGGTGTTATCCTTAGGCAGATTAGTTTAAAGGAGGGGGGCACTTGTTGGTTCCCAACCACTTAGCCCTGAAATGATCACACAAAAACTCTATTATTTAAATCACTGCTGGGCCCATTAGCTCTAATTTCTTATTGGTTAACTCATACATCTTAATATAACCCATTTCCATTAGTCTGAGTATTGCCACAAGGCAGTAGCTTACCAGGTAAAGTTCCCAGTGTCTGTTCCTGGCAGCAGCTCCTTGGCTTCCTGACTCTGCCTCCTTTCTCCCAAGTTTCTGTTTAGTTTTCCCCACCTTGTAATGAGAGGAGTGGCAAGTTGTATCCCACCACCCAGCTAGCTTAACTCCCGAAATAACCACACAGAAATTATATTAATTAAATTACTGCCTGGCCCATTATTTCTAGCCTTTTATTGGCCAACTCTCACATATTAATTTAACCCATCTCCATTAATATGTATTGCCACTTAACTGTGGCTTATTGGCATGAGTCTAACCAGTGTCTGTCTCAGACCAGAGATTCATGGCATCTGCGTGTCTCTGCTTTATTCCTCCCAGAATTCTTTCTCTCTTCCATGCCTACCTGAGTTCCACCCTATCAACTAGGCCAAGGCAGTTTTCATTAATAACCAATGAAAGCAACACAAATAGAGAAGGGCCACCTACACCACCACCTAAATCTGTTTCCCTATATGTCGGCTATAGGCACAAAGCAGTTCCTTTATTAACCAATGATATTCACAGCATACATAGGGGAATCCCACATCACCTCCCCTTTTCTGTTTAAATGAAAAGGAAGGCTTTATGTTCAACATAGTAAAATTACATATAACAAGACAGGTATCAAGTAAGAATTACAGTCACAAAATTTATAACTAATTATCTTTTATCATAACTAAGGAAAACTATAATTATCAATTATTAAACTCCATCAAAGACTCCAGAAGGATATAATATTACCTAAGTAAACAGAATGTGCAGTAAGCAACTTCCAAAACTCTAGAATTTACAGACACATCTTGCTGCCTGGATGGTCACCCAAAGTTCTTCTGTACCATTGGGGCATTCATCTTCAGCATATAGGCCCATAGTATCCAGCAGATTTTTCCATGAATTATAAAATTTCAAAAATTCCAATAGGAAATATGAAACATATATTCTTGGAAACTTCTATAAATGATCAAAAACCAAAGCTAAGTGTGTATATAAACGACACTATAATTGTTGGTTTGATAGACACATGTGCAGATGTATCATCACTCCTGAATCTTGGCAACCAAATTGGCCTCTTCAAGAGGCACATGTTCCATTATGAGGAATTGGAACCCTATCTCAAGTAAAACTAACAAGAGATGGGTTGACTGTATTGGGCCAGAAGGTCAAGAGGGAAGTTGAGGTCATAAGTGGCTAATATTGCAATAAATGTATGTGGTCATGACCTTCTGTAGCAATGGAACGCCAAGATTAACATTCCTGCAGTCCCAGGAACTTATAACTCTGGGAAGGATATTATAAAGTACTATACAAAATGGTAACAAGCCATTAAGGCTGTTCGAGAACATAAAGCAACTAAGAAACGTTTAGAGGCACCAACAGGCCTACTTTTAAAATGGTTAACTGAGAAGCCAATATGGGTTAAACAGTGGCCTCTAGCTGAAGACAAGTTGTAGGCTTTAGAGCAGCTGGTACAAGAACAACTAGATGCTCACCATATTGAAGAATCAACCAGCCCTTGGAATTCTCCTGTGTTTGTCGTAAAAAAGAAATCTGGTAAATGGAGAATGGTGACAGATCTTAGAGTTGTCAATAAGATTATTCAATTTATGGTCCCTCTACAATCTGGAATCACTCTGCCTTCTCTATTACCAAAAGGATGGCCTCTTATAGTTATTGATTTGAAAGATTATTTCTTTACTATACATTTACAAGAAAAGGACAGAGAAAAATTTGCCATCACAGGGCCTACTTATAATAATTCTCAGCCTACTAGGAGATATCAATGGACTATCCTCTTACATGGAATGCTCAATAGCCCCACATTATGCCAATACATTCTAAGTCAGCCATTGGAAATAATACATAAGCAATTTCTTAAGTCTATGATTTACCATTACATAAATGACATTTTGCAACCTGATTCAAACATGAATACTTTAGAAAGAATGTTTGAAGAAGTAAAGAAAGTTTTGCAAAAATAGGGATTACAGATTGCTCCTGAAAATATACAGAGAGGAGAGTCTGTTAATTACCTAGGTTAAAAAATAGGTTTGCAGAAAATTCGGACACAAAAGGTACAAATTAAGAAAGTCCAGCTGAGGATAGTTAATGATTTTCAAAGTCTGTTAAGAGACATTTTCAGTCTACAACCAGCTGTTGAGATACCAATTCATTGTTAATATAATAATTCATTTAACCAAAACCTTAGATGGTGATAAAGACTTGTATACTCTCAGAGAATTAACAGATAAATCAAAAAAGGAATTGACAATTGTTGAGGAGAAATTACAGAAGGCACATGTGGATATAGTGAATCCAAATTTTAACTGTATTCTAATCATAGTGCCTTCTAGAATTTCACCTATGGGAATTTTAATGGAGAGGGATGGTATTATCTTAGAATGGATCTTTTTACTGCATAAACCAAGTAAAAAAATTGAAAATTATGTAAAAAAGTGTCAGAATTAATTATTTATAAAAAGTAAACTGAGATTTCTTCAATTAACAGGTATTCATCAATTAATCAGCAGAGATTATAGTGCCTTTAATTACTGAAAAAATAAAAAGAAGTTATGGGAAGACAATGAACCCTGACAAAGAGCTTGTGCTAATTTTTTGGGGGGGGGAGAAATTAATAGCAATTGTCTTAAAAGCGATAGACTTAACCTTATTAAAAGAACTTTTTGGATACTTCCCTGAATTGTATGTGATGTTCCAATAACTGGAGCCCATACCTTTTATACTGATGCAAACAAATCAGGGAAGACAGGATACAAATCAGAAGAATTATGTAAGGTGAGAAAAAGCCCTTATAAATCTGTCTAGATGCAGAATTATATGCTATTCTCATGGTGCTAAGGGATTTTAAAGAACCCTTTAACATAGTTACTGATTTACAATATGCAGAAAGAGTTATCTTGCATATTGAAACTGCTGAATTTTTAAGATGATACAAAATTGACTTTATTATTTATCCAGGTGCTAGACACAATCCCATATGGGTCTTCCAGGTCCTCTAGCACACAGTAATGCAGAAATTGAGCAATTATTGATTGGAAGCATGCTGCAGGTCTTAGAATTTAATAAAAAAAAACATAATGTCAATAGCAAAGGTTTAAAGAATGAGTTTTCTATTACACGGAAACAAGCTAAGGAGATTATAAAGAGATGCCCTACTTGCTCTTTCTATAACCACGCACCACCACCTTCATAGATTAACCCAAAGGGTACTCAAAGGAATAAAATTTGACAAATGGATGTTTTTCACTTTGTAGAATTTGGAAAATTAAAATATGTACACAAGACCATTGACACATATTCAGGTTTTCAGTGGGCTTTAACCTCAGGAAAGGATGATTTGGTAATCAATCATACATTTATTAGAAGTATAGCCATCATGGTTATACCTGCAAAAATAAAGACAGATAATTGTCCAGCATATGTCTTTAGGAAAACGAAACAATTTTTTTTTTGCTTTTTATAATATTAAGCATATTACAGGTATACCACACAATCCTACAGGTCAGGCAGTTAGGGAAAGATCAAATCAAACTATAAAGGGTATGTCAAACAAACAGAAAGGTGTGGAAAATGCCCCCATAAATAGATTATATAATGCTTTATTAACCTTTAATTGTCTTAATGCTAATGAGAAAGGGACAACAGTAGCAGAGAAACACTGGATAATAGAAAAGTCTTCTGAATTAAGTCAGCCAGTGAATGTCAATTGTGTGCTGACCTCACAATGGAGGCTAGGAGATGTGCTGCATTGGGGAAGGGGTTTTGCTCTTGTTTTCACAGGATAAGAAAAACTATGGTGATGGGGAAGAGTCTTCTGTTTTGTGTTGATTTCATTAGTTAAATAAAGAAACTGCCTTGGCCCTTTAATAGGACAGAAAATTAGGTAGGCAGAGTAGACAGAACAGAATGCTGGGAGAAAGAAGCCGTGTCAAGCAGTTGCCATGATTCTCCCACTCCAGAAAGATGCAGGTTAAGATCTTTCCTGGTAAGCCAGCTCGTGGTGCTACACAAATATTAAAAATGGGTTAGATCAATATGTAAGAGCTAGCCAATAAGAGGCTGGAACTAATGGGCCGGCAGTGTTTAAAAGAATACAGTTTCCATGTAATTATTTTGGGTAAAGCTAGCAGGGTGGCAGGAAGTGGCCTGCTGCTCCTATTACAAGACTATGGATGCCATCAAAATAAATAAAGGTTTAGCCAGGAGGTGGAGGCTCACGCCTTTAATCCTAGCACTCGGGAGGCAGAGGCAGGTGGATCTCTGTGAGTCCGAGGCCAGCCTGGTCTACAAGAGCCAGTTCCATGACAGGCTCCAAAGCCACAGAGAAACCCTGTCTCGAAAAACAATAAATAAATAAATAAATAAATAAATAAATAAATAAATAAATAAATGGTTTGATTTGAAAAGGAGAAACCTCTTGAAAAAGAGAAATGACAACTCATCCACAATGGTAACAACCATACAGATGGCAATGAAACCTCATAAGGGTTGGGGCAGAGTTTTGTTATTGTCTTTGCAGGAAAATACTCATCAAAAATTTAAGGTACCCTGGATGTTTGGAGGCTGAGAGAAGGAAAAATAACTATCCAATAAGGTTCATCAAAAAAATGATTATAACTCATAAGTACAGGTGATAAAACATATACAAATATATATAACACATATATAAAATATATAAAACATATATATATATGTATGAAATGTATATATGTGTGTGTGTGTATATATATATGAAAGAGAGAGAGAGAAAGAGAGAGAAAGCAGGCTTTAGAGTTGGACACTGGCTCTGCACCTCTCTAAATCCAGGCATGTTGTTAAAATTAAAATTCAGCTTCTGTCTCATGTCAGGAGTCATGATATGGGACAGAAAAAAAATTTTTGAAAATATTTTACTTTTCTTCATATCTATTTTTTTCTCTTTCGTACCTTTTATTGAATATAAATATCTGTATATGTCTATATAAATAATGTTTAAGTTTTCCATAATGAATAGTGAATTTTCCTGCAGTAATTTTTAAAGTTTCCAGGAAGAAGATGGGTCCCAACAACAACAACTCTACCTGGTTGATATGACGTAATGATGCTGATAGCACTACTACAAGACCTGTTTTGGGTACCTGCTGCTCAAGATACTTCCAATTTGGTTAGTTCTTATGGTGCACTTTTTTACAATATTCTGGCCAGACCCCACCAAATACTCAGAGACTCTTTGCAATGATACCAGATATTAATCTTGGAACTTAACCACCATTTTATTTTCACAGGATCCCTTAGAAAGAACATTGTCCCCATGATGGCTGGAAGTATTTTAAAGATGACATTCCCTCTCCTAGCAAAGTTTGTCCTCAGGGTTAGGGACATCATTTAGTGGCTGATTATAATTAGTATAGGGTTAGGGGTTGGGGGGAGTTTTATAGGCGCAGGGATCTCTTTGAAAGAAAGGGAGGAAAATTGGATGGAATAATAGATTATTATAAACTTATAATAATAATAGTGAGCAATAGCGTGAATACTAGTGAGTTATTATTTATAGGCAATTACATTGGTATAGATTCTTGTATATTGAAACAAAGTTAAATTACATTGAATATTGTATGCATGCATGCTTCTACCTCTGCTTAAAACATTTTTATGTATTGATACCTTTAAGTTATATAGGTATTAAGAATTGTAGATCAATAGTCATCTATGTTTGTCATACTTAAATTTAGATTAATCAGGTTCTTTAGATACATGGAGATTATATTCTGCATAGATAGATAATCTTCATTCACTTCAAAGAGTTTATAGAATATGGCATTTAAATAACTTGGGGTTCTGTTGAAGTGAGACATGATTGTCCCTGGCAGCACCAATCAGTTCCCATGAGAATGTTGAGCACCAAAGACACTCCACTTGGAGCTTGTATTTTTCTTGGCAAAACTGGCCTTTGGGCAAAGAAATGCCCATGCCTTGACCACTGAAAAGATATAGAGTATCTGGAAATGAATAAGTAGGACCGACAAATCTTGCCAAGACATGGTAAGATGATTTTGAAAAATTTCCTGCCTCTGAAAATGGTCTGTCAGTTATTTTAGGAGTTGCTTGCTTCAATGTTGCAAATGAGACTTTGGGTGATAGCCAGGTAGCCAGTTGTCTCTGTCATTTTGTAAGTTGCTTGATTGCACCTCTTGGTTACTCAAGTAATATTATTTCTCTTCACTGATCTTCGATGTTGTTGAAGACTAGATAGTTGTAGTTACTTTCCTCTCATGACTTGATTAAGTGATTTATTATAAAAGACTTAAACTAGTTAAGATAAGATGATTACTGAATATATTTGTTTTCATTGTATATAATTTTGTATTAGGCTTAGAACTCTCTAATTTAAACAAAAGGGGTAGATGCTGGAAGAAGTCTTATGGCCAGTTGTTACCCACCCATGTGGCATGGCCTTTTTTACTATATAAGCTGATGTGGAGCATGTGTCTGCTCTTTTGAGGGAATTCAGTTTCTGATCACCATTCAGAGGATTCTGATTTGTGAGTCTACCTCTAAATAAATAACCATCTATTTCTCAGTTGTGAGCTAGTGTGGGATTTCTTTTAAGTGTCTTTCTTCATATATATTTACATGCTATATAACATTTAAAAATGTGTATATAAATATATATTATCTATTTCTCCAATCTATCTAGTTTATTTCTTTATGCATCTTTCTAACTACCACCCATCTATCTCTATTTATCTTGACACTGTTGTCAGATGCTCTCCTTTCTGTATAACAGTCAGGACAATTTTAATTGGAATGGTTGTGATTATCTGTAAAAAAAAACCTCCAAAATTGAGTTCATTGTTCTTTCATTATAGAAGAAGTATCTAAGAAGCGTTGTTAGAACCTCACCTGTGCTTTCCAGAACTACTTCATATTTCTCCATCTCTAAGGTCTATAATTTTTTCTCAGATATATGTGGTTTTAGTAAGTAGTAAAGTTTATAGAGTGTAAGATATATATTATATCATATATAAGGAAATCAATCTGTGTGGCCATGGGAAGCCAACATTAATGCTAACATGAATCTCTTCAACAATGTAGTTACTTTAGAGTCACCCATGCTTCTGTAAGTAAGACCTCACCTACACTCCTGTTAGTAACCTTTAACTCAAACTTTTGTAAATAACTTTCACTCATGTCCCTGTAACTAAGTCCAATGAAAAACATTGATTTACTAAGATAAACGGGTAAAATCATCCCTTTGGCCTGTCATTTGTGGCATATTATGATGAATAAATTTTGTTCACATCTTCCCAGAAAAAAAGTCACAGGATTAAAGTTAAAAACCAATGTATTTATGATCTATGTATGGATGGATGGATACATGCATCATCTATTTATCTGCATCTATCATCTATCTACTTATGTGAAAAGTCTATTCTGAGATTGATGTTGCTATTGGAATGCTAGCCAGTGCTATTTGAAACACAGTCATAAGATGGAAGCCAACAACGTGGCATTAACATCCGAAGCAATAAAGCAATTCAACTACATGGACAAATGAGGGAATAAATTTCTTTTGTTCTGTCCATTAAAGTTTCACACCATTTTAAGTGCACAGTTTCTGCTGTGCACTTAAAAAACACAGTTTCCTTCCTTACCTGAATAACCCAAAATTATTGCCATCCAGTGAGATTTGGAGGCATTAATTGCAACTTACTAGTGACCTGCAATCTATAGGCAGAATTTTTCAGTCTTTCAATTGTTCTAAAAGAATAAACATTCAATAAAAATTTTATTTTGAATTTTCACTTGGACAGAAATGGAAATCAGTCCCACTACCATCTTTGAAATCCACAGAGAAAACAATTGTCGCCTCACCGTAGCCTGTTCTGAAGCTCTCATTCAGCAGCTTAGGTGGTTTAAAGGCATTTCCAAACCTATTTTTAACTTATATTGGACTGACTGAAAGGTAATATCTCCTAGGTATTAGCCCCTTGGCTTAAATTACAACTCTTGGCCAAATCTTCTTTTTAACTCTTTCTGGTAGAGGGTTGGAGAGGGCTATGGTGAAGCTTCCGGAACAGAAAGGAGAAAGCAGAAAGCAGTAAGGCTGCCTTTCGACAACAATCTAGAAGCCTCATTGATGCTGAGCCACGTTAATGACTACATAGTGCCCACTCCTGTTTCTTGGGCTTTCCTGAACTGGAGACGCCTAGTGTATTGACTAAAAGCTTCACTAACCATGATGTCTTTTACTTTCAGTCTTTCTTGTCTAAAGGTCAGGTCCCCAGTCCCTTAACCATCTGTCTTCATTTTCATTTGATGATATCAGTCTTTCCTCAGAGTCTTGACTTGCATTTAGCTGAGGATGCCCCTTCCCTATCCTACCACATCAAGAATCATGGTTAGGGTGAAAAATACCTAAAATATATAATATCCTGAAGTATCCTGCCACTGAGGAGGTATAAGAGAGTCATGGAAGAAAAAAAACTAAAAAAGCCAGACACATTTGCAACCTGGAGCCCATCAGCTGGTCTTCTTTCCTATAGCCTTACTGTTCTGTAACCATGGGGTTTTCTCTTTCTCTGAAGATCACATTTGATTTTTTTCTCAAAATGGAATCCTTCCATATCTTTCTCATTGTTTGCTCAGAACAGAACCTGGCAGCCAATATGTCCTCAAAATTTTTTGATTGTAAATTCATATAAAAGAACATGCTGCTACTGAGGCATCTTTCAGCTCCTTTAGAAAATGATTAGGGACAGATACTGATCATCTTCAGAAGGAAATATGAATTAAGTGTGACAAGAAAATTCAAATATTTACCTATCACTGACACAAAGTGACAGAGCACAGAAAAGTGTTCAGAAGGCCAGCTTGTTGAGAGGATTGCGACGGCATACCTCATACAGGGAATGATGGTCCACAATGTGAGAAAACCTGACCATGCTTTTTGGCTGCCTTCCACCACAATTAGCTCACTGACACTTTTGCAAGGCCCTTACAAAAACAACTGGAGATATAGTCACATAAGAAATACCATCAAAATGAATGATCACAAATGTTTGACAGATCTTATGCTAAGTCAGCATAAAAGATATGCTTTTGAAAAATTGTTTGATGCCATTCATCTTTAGAGAAAACTCTCTAAACAACTATAGCTCTCATGCAGCCAAGTTTTCACTACTGTCAACGAGTCCAGCAAAAATTAAATGCCATTTGTTTTTCTGTTTTCTTTTGAAGTGACCTTTCTTGAATTATGTTGTGCACATTTCTACGCTTTCTAATTTTGCTCATTTTAAATATATATATATATATATATATATATATATATATATATATATGAACCAGGACAAAGATAAGATACAATGACAGCATTTATATAAACCTTGACACTAGAACTATATATATAATATATATATTATAAATATATATATATTACATATATATATATGAACCAGGACAAAGATAAGATACAATGACAGCATTTATATAAACCTTGACACTAGAACTATGTGGATTCCACCACAGCTCACACAACCCATTTAAGCATAGTCATAAAAAAAAAAAAACCTTACAGCCACTGTGTGACTTTTGAGCAGAGTATAGTATCTTTTTCTCCATTTTAAGGAGGACAAAATTAAGGTCTAGGGAGATTAAAACAAATTCCCACATTAAGACAATCATAAGTAGTATAGGCATCTTTGAACATTGTAAGCACACAGTAGTTTGTGTCTACTCTGTGAAAAAGAGGAGACAGCCAGAAGGTTGTTACAGTGTACCTTGCACAGCAGTTTGGAGGTCAAAGCATCTTATCCATAAAACTTGATATGTCATCGTTTAAAAAGCTCCATTGATTATCCTTGTCATCCCACTTTCACACTAGAAAATGAAGCTTCTTATGTAATACTACTATAGAACTTCCTGAAATCAATGCCCTTTTCTCCGTGTTATTCACAGAAAATTGGCAGAAGGAAAAAAAAGGTTTTCCTGGGGGTTTATTATTAACCTTTGAGCATACTCCTGTTTTTATCCTGTCTCCGAGACAGTTGGCGCTCCCTAGGATTCCTGCTTTTCATGACAATCTCCCAGCTCTGCCTTCTTTATGAAAGACTCCATGCCTTAGGCCAGTTCTCTACACATACCTGATCTGTAGAGGACCTTAAACCCTTCCTTTATTGCTATCCTTCCTCATGATACAGGGAAAAGGCAAATCAGCTCTGAGTAGGACCTTGGTGAATGGCTTCTCCTCCAATAGAAAACCTGTGTCTTCTGTGACTCCAGTGGGAAGCTTCAGCCATCTACAAGAAGCTGAAGGCATAACCTGTACATGATTAGTCCTGCCTGTAACAACCATTTGTTCTAAGAGTTGTCTTAACTATTAATGAAAGGTACATTTTCAATTCCTGGTTTTAAATAACTATACTGTAATATTTTCCTAATAAAAAGGATAAAGTATCATCTAAAAGTAAGTGTTGTTTTGCTCTCAGGATGTTGTAAAAGAAGATTCTAAAAGATGCAGTCAAGGGTCTGGAGGTTGTGGAAATTCCCAGCTGCCCATGAAAGGAAGTAAAACAGCTCATTTTCTGAGCATCTTAAGCCACAATGACATTACTTTTAAGGAAATACACAAAGGAAACTTTCTCTACAGAAGTGTCTGCCTGAAATAAATTAGCATATTCTTAGAACTCTGGTAGCCACAGTAAAGGACAACATATGCTAGCAATGAATGTCCTTGTGGGACATTTCTGAACTAGTTAGTGTCCAGAAGTCTCTGAAGCCACACAACTTACTTCAAGGTATCAGTTAAGTGGTTTTTCCTAGGTACATTGCAGAATGCACAGGTCCATAGATCACAGTTCATGGTGACAAGTACTAGATACAGATGTGAGGGTCCCGGAGAGATGCCACAGTCAATAAGTTTTAACCTCACAAGCATGAGGACCTGATTTTTACCCCTAGCATACATGTAAAAATATAGCATGCTGGCACACCCTTGGGGACTTGCTGCCCTGCCAGCCTAACTGAATCCATGATCTCCAGATCTTACTCAAACAAGATGTCTCATAAACAAAAGTCTAGAAAATGTTTCAGTGGTGAAAAAATGCTTCTAATAATTCTATAAGATCTACATTTATTTCCCAGCACACTCATGTCTGGAGATTCACAATCACCTGTAAAGCAAGCTCAAGAGGAATTTGATGTTCTGACTTCCAGCATCTATGTGCACATACCCAGCCCTACACACCCAGACACACACACACACCCAGACACACACAAAGACATACACACACACACACACACATACACATTTAAAAAATATTTATTTATTTATTTATTTATTTATTTATTTATTTATTATGTATACAATATTCTGTTCTGTGTGTATGCCTGCAGGCCAGAAGAGCGCACCAGACCTCATTACAGATGGTTGTGAGCAACCATGTGGTTGCCGGGAATTGAATTCAGGACCTTTGGAAGAACAGGCAATGCTCTTAACCACTGAGACATCTCTCCAGCCCCTACACACATACACACACACACACACACACACACACACACACACACACATTTTTAAAAGCAAGATAGATGGAATAAGGTTGACGTTTTGGACTCTACATACACAAAGTCACACACACACACACACACACACACACACAAGGGAAGGGAAATAAGAAAGGCGTTGTTTGGAATCAGCATACCCCATATTCATTGGGTGTATTTGGTCATTTTCCTGTAATCCATTTGTTTGTTTTCTTGTGTTTTCCCATTGGGGCATATCTAAGATATTTGCACAGGTTAATGGTGGAAAAACAGTATCTGACATCCCAGAAATATTACTGACAGATTTAGGATCCAGTTTGTTCCCAAAGCTGCTTGAGGAAATAAGGCTAAAATATGGTTTTTGTAAAGAGACACTTCTTAACTACCTTTAAAAAAGCAAACATGAATGAGTCAGCAGGGGTTATAGGGAAAAATCATTACTAAGTCATTGCATTTATAACTCTGGAAGACATATCAAATTGCTTTGTTTCTCCAGTGCAAAGAGCTCTATGAAAATCCTCCTGTGACTTCTTTCATTGCTTTCATTCAATTTTATATGGTTTTGAAGGTCCAGGCAGAGATGATATATAATTGGACATGTGGTGAATGTAGATGGTGAAATTGTGCTCAAAGTTATTAGCTTATCTTAGTTTGGAGAGCAAGGCGAACATTTTATTTCATCTAACTTTTTATAGTAATCAATTAAGCCTCTGTTCCAATGATGGCTAGACAGACCATCTTTATCCATTCTTGTGGAAACAGTGACATCAAGTGGGTCACTGCATTAATGCAGGGAATCTCAGAACCTGTGGGCTGGTGGGAAAGCTTAAATCTCAAGGATATCACATGATGTTTTTTCTTTGATGAACTTATCTGCCCCATTGACCTCACTATCTAACTCCTGCTTGGAATCATGAATTTATAAAATGATTCAAAGAGAATTGTAGAATGCAAAATTAGCATAGCAAATCAATAGTTTTTGTGGGTCTTATACATAGAGGCTAAGTTACTGAAGTAAAAGATTGAATTATTGGTCTTAGGAGACTTGATTTGGTTTTTATTGGGGCATTAACAATATTAGTTTTTAGTATCTGCATGACTCACTAATCCAGAATAGCGCACACACTCTGCCAGAAATAATTTCTCTAAGTCATTTCATGTTTTCTGTACTCAATTTCTAAGAACTCTGTTTTTTTTAAAATAAATAATCATTATTTAAGTGAATGATAAAAATCAGATGAAAAACTAAGATGGTAATATGGTTAAGAACCTTAAGAAGATTTGCAACACAGGGATCAGTTACTAGATTTTATATATCTCATAACTTGGACTAATGAGATTTAAAACACCAGTTCATCACAGAGCATTAATTATGAATTAGCAGTTAGTTTTGGAGGAAGAAGATCTGGTGGTTTGAGTGAAAATGGTACCATAACATAGGAAGTGACACTATTAGAAGGTCTTTTCTTATTGCAGGAAGTATGTCACTTGGAATAGATTTTGAGGTTTCAGATGGTCAAGCCAGGAGCAATGTCACTCACTTCATGCTGACTATTCATCTGGATGTAGAACTCTCAACTTCTTCTCCAGCACCATGTCTACTTGCATGGCGCCATGCTTCCTACCATGATGATAATGGACTAATTCTCTGAACTGTAAGCAGCTCCAATTTAATTCTTTCTTTTCAAGAGTAATGGTGGTCATGGCACCTCTTCACAGCAATAGAAACTCTAATTAAGAAAGAATAGATGAGATAGATCTGCTTTGTGCTATAGGGTTGATGTAGGTGGGTCTTCTGTTTTGTGTTAATTTCATTGGTCAATAAAGAAACTGCCTTGGCCTTTGGTAGGACAGAAAATTAGGTAGGCAGAGTAGACAGAACAGAATGCTGGGAGAAACAAGCAGATTCAGGCAGATGTTATAGCTCTCCTCTTCAAGATGGATGCAGGTTAAGATTCTTCCTGGTAAGACACCACCTTGTGGTGCTACACTCATTAGTAGAAATGGGTTAATCAAGATGTGAGAGTTAGCCCGTAAGAGGCTAGAGCTAATGGGCTAAGCAGTGTTTAAAACAATATAATTTGTGTGTTGTTATTTTGGGTATAAAGCTAGCCGTGCAGGAGCTGGGCAGGACCGCAACTCACTGCTCCTCACCTTCTACATAGGGTCTTTACCTTGTCTTCCTTGACTTTGATATCTTGTAGATCAAAAGACTCCTTCAAACTAAGAACTAACATTCTTTTATTCTCCATTCTCAGTTTTTGAAAATAGATTTTTTTCTCATATAATATATCCTGTTTACATTCTATCCTCCTGTAGGCAGTTTTTGGTTGGAAACAGTGGTTCTCAAGCAAACACACAGAGACTTATTATTAATAATAAATGCTTAACCCATAGCTTAGGTTTGTTACTAACTAACTCTTACACTTAAATAAACACACTTTTATTCCTTCACTTGCATGCAAGTGGCTCATGGCTTATTACTTCATTTTGTACACATACTGCTCATTCTGCATCTGGATGGCAACTCCAGACACTCCACCCTTCTTCCTCCCAACATCTCCTTGCCTGGCTCTCCCACCCAGCTATAGGCTAGTTAGTTCTTAGTTAACAAGTGAGAGTAACGCAAATATACACTGTGCAAAGATTGTTCCACAGCACCCTCGCTTCATTCCACCTACTTTCATCTGCCATCCAGACTCATTACATTTGTGTCTCTGATTAGAAAAGAACAGACATCTAAGAGATAACAACAAAACATTACAAAATAAAATATAAGATAAAGCAAAAAATCCCACCAAAGTTAGATAAAGCAAACAAGCAGAATGAAAAGAGCCCAAGGGAAAGCATAAGAATAGAGATTATTAATTCTCAAACTCAGAAGTTAGATGAAAACATTAAAATGAAATATTTAGCATAGTCACAAACTGGTATAGACCCCTGAAAGCCCTGTGCAAGTTTCAGTCTCTATGAGTTTATATGAGCTGTCTTCAGTTGATGTAGAAGACCTTGTTCTCCTGTTTTCTCCATCTCCTCTGATTCTTTAACTCTTTCTCCTCTCTCTTCTATGGGGTTCCCTGAGTGGTCTCTATATTTGCTCTCATCTGCTGCCGGAGAAAGCTTTGATGAGTGAGCAAGACACAGGTCTAGTTTATGAGTATAATAGAATTACCAGTTATTTTATTACCACTTTTTAAAGTTTTAAAGACTTAGTGGTATTTGGTTTTCTGTAGGTCTCTGTGCCATATAGTCTTTAGTTGTTCACCCATGTAGTGTTGAATATGGGTTCAATCTCATGGAGTGGGCCTTAAGTTGAATCAAACACCGATTAGCTATTCTCATAAGCTTTGTGCAACTTAGCATATTTTTCAGACAGAAGAGATTGTATATCAAAGTGTTTGTGGCTGCCTTGTTATTTATGTTTCTCTTCTAGTAATTTCCTATACCTAAGACACTAGAACATAAAGATGAAGGTTCTATGTAGGTATAAATCCAACCTCTCCATGTTCAATGAGTTGTGTGGGCGTGGTCTTCAGCAATGGAACTTGTTGTCAGTATTTGAAGAACAACCTAATATTTTGACTTCAGCCTGGATTGTATGGTAATGTCCTTGAGAACCTTTTGTACAAAAACTCAATTTGATGCAACCCAGTCCTAGTAATGGAAGCTTTGTTTGGTGGCAAGAGATAGCCAGTTTGGACTCCTCCGTTATTTGGAAACATCTTTATGATAGCCTTCATATATTTTAAAAAATTTCAACTGCAATAAGCTTTCTTACTGCCCCTCAAATATCCCTGAATTCTAGTTGCTTCTCCAAACATTTACTCCTTCAACCCCATCTCACCTTCTTTGTCCCAAGTGATTCTTCCATTTCCATATTTCTACCCACAATAAAATGATTCCCTTTTATTCTTCCAGGGCAAACAATGTGTCTGTCCCCTTGTCACATCCTCTGTACATTATCTGTCTATGGATTATAGCTGGCTTATCAATTACTCTAAAAACTATGATAAACATATAAGTAAATACCTGTAACATGAGGGGCCTGCTTGTTGGGCTTTCTGTCCCACCTGGTACACCATAGCTAACAAGTCCCAAAGAAAATCACACAGAGATATCCATAAGATTATAAACTGATTGGCCCATTAGCTCAGGTTTTGTATTAGCTCTTCTAGCTTATATTAACCCATTATTCTTATTTATGTTAGCCACATGGGTCAGTACCTTTCTCAGTGGGGAAGCCCAGATCTTGCTGGTAGAGCTTCCTTCTTCCCAGAATGCTTCTGTTCTCATCACCCTGCCTCTACTTTTTGTCTAGTTGACCAACCTATACTTTCTACCTGGCCAATCAGTGTTTATTTAAAACATGATTGATAGAATACAGACAATTATCCCACACACACAAGAGTTAATAAGTAGCCCGAGCTAATGGGCCAATCAGTTTATAATCTTATGGAGATCTCTGTGTGATTTTCTTTGGGGCTTGCCGGCTGTGGTTTATCAGGTGGGACAGAAACAAGCCGGCTCTCATCTTTCTGAATCTGGATAATCTCACTCAGGTTTGTAGTTTTCTTCCTGTTCTATCTATTTGCCAACAGATTTCATGATGTCATTTTTCTAAACAACCCATTTCATTGTATAAATATGCTACATTTTCTTTCTTTATCCATTATTCTCTTTAATAATATCTAGGTTGTTTCTAAGTCCTGGTTATTATGAATAGAGCAGCAATGAACATGGTTGATCAATGTCTTTTTGGTAGGACAAAGCAGCATTTGATCATAGATATATGACCAAGACTAGTATAGCTGGATCTTGAGGTATATCAACCTGCATCATTCCAAAGAACCACCACACTTATTTCCATAGTGACTTTATAGTTTTGCACTCCCAAAAGCAATGCACAAATTTTCCCTTGATCTATATCCTTAACAGCATGAGCTCTCACTTATATTATTGATCATCACCATTTGGACAAGTATAAGATGGAATCTCAAAATATTTTTGGTTTACATTTTGATGACTGAGGATGTTGAAAATTTCCTTAAGTGTCTCAGCCATTTGTGTTTTCTCTATTGAGAAATCTCTGTTTATATCATTTTTAATTTGGATGATTTTGATTTTCTATACAAAGTATCTTGAGTTATTATATATTTGTTTGTGAGTCTAGCCTTTAACTATTGAACCATCTCTCCAGCCCCTTGAGTTCACTTCATATTTTGAATAATCATGCTTTATTGGATATGAACTTGGCAAAAAGTCTTTTCCAATTTTTTGGGCTGCTGCCATGGTGGTGTGCTTTGTCATACAGAAGCTTCTCAGTTTCATGAGGTACCATTTATTAATTGTTCATTTTAGTGAATATGTTAATGACCTTCTATCCAGAAAGCTGTCTCCTGTACCAATGTATTTAAGGCTATTTCTCACTTTGCCATCTATCAGGCCCACTGCATTTGGCCTTATGCTGAGGTCTTTTATCCATCTGGAATTTGTAGCGGGAGACTGCTTGTTGGTTTCCAGTCACCCAGCTATCTTAGACCCTAAATAATCACACAGAAACTGTATTAATTAAATTACTGCTTGGTTCATTAACTCTAACTTTTAATTGGCTAACTCTTATATTAAGTTAACCTATTTCTATTAATCTGTATATTGCCATGTGGCTGTGGCTTACTGGGTAGAGTTTTCAACATCTGTCTCTGGCACCTCCATGGCTTCACTTTTAATTAATGTATTAATTATACATTACATTTTTAAATGAAATGCACAAACACAATACCTTAATCAAGAGCAGAAATATACATATTACAAAATTGACCTAAAACTTGTATCAATAAACTATGATCAATACCAATGCAAAATATTCATCTCTATAGCATATTTTCCTTTAAATGTAAAGAAACATTTACAAACAATATTTGGGAATATGAGCATAGTTCTGTCCAAACTTTTTCCTCCTGTTTATTGGGTGAAGTAATTTTTCGAGGGTGTTCACAGCAACCTCTTGCAGGGTGTGGTCGATCAAACCACATTAGGCTGGAATGAATCCATAGGTTCTCATCCTCTGTGAAAACAAAATAAGAATCTCTTATCTTAAACAACATACCTTAGACTCAAATTTTGAAGCCAAGATACCTTTAAATGTTTAGCTTAGAAGCCCATATAATGAAATGGTTCTCTGTATTTAGCTTACAGTCACAAATTTAAAGAAAACATAATAATAAAAATAATCCAGACTTTCTGTGTATAGTACGGCTTTATGTGGCTTTATTCCTTTTTTATTTGTTTTATTCCTTTTAATCTATGACTGACTGTACTCTGTATCTTTAAAACATTTTTTGATATACTTTTTTTAACTCCCCATTTTCTTTTTTTAAGCCTGTGTATATTTATTTAATGTTTGACCCATTTAGAGGTTTGTTATGTCTGAATTTGTCTTTATTGTATTATTTGAAATTGATGGAGGTGGGTCATCTGTCTATCTGTTGCTTTCATTGGTTAATTAATAAAGAAACTGCTTGGCCCTCTGATAGGGTAGAATTTAGATAGGTGGAATAAACAGAATGCTGGGAGAAAGAAGCAGAGTCTAGGAGTCGCCATGATTCTCCCAATCCAGACAGACACAGGTTAAGATCTTCCCTGGTAAGCCACCTCGTGGGCTACACAGATTATTAGAAATGGGTTAGATCAATATGTAAGAGCTAGCCAATAAGAGGCTGGAACTAATGGGCCAAGCAGTGTTTAAAAGAATATAGTTTCCCTGTAATTATTTTGGGGTATAAGCTAGCCATGCGGGCGCAGCCCGCCTCTCCAATCACTACAGAGTGGCACCCAACATGCTAATGAACTCCACGTAAAACTTGAGAGGGCTTAAAAAGGAGAGGGAGAATTTAAGACAGCTTTGTGCTGTTTGTGGGTTGCTTGCCGCAAAGAAATTATCCTGACTCAGCAACAGGAAAAAACTGGCTGTTTTAAAATGCCGGCTTTCTGGGCTGTGTCGCCATTGTGATCTCTGTCTGGCTTCTGCAGGAGACAGCACTTTTGAATGGAGCATCTGGAGTAAAGAGCTATGGCTTGCTTGATGGCAATGTGGACTGCTGTGTGCCTGGAACTGTGTGTGACTCAGGGGCACCAAATGGCTCTGAGGCAGGAGCAGCTCAACTCTGCCATGCTGAAATGTGCTGGTCTCAGGCAGGAACTACCGTAATTACCGTAATAACAGCTCAGTTAAGGTTTCGACTGGGCAGGACACAGGCGGTACACTATTACCTGTACATGGTGCAACTTAACTTTTTAAGAAGTGCTTAACATTTTAAGAAATGCTCCTGGATAGTAAAAAAAAATTACAGATTCACAATAAAACAGATTCAGACAGATCACTAAATGGATCACAGTGTTGGATCAATGTACGTAGGCTTGAGAGAGAGAAGAAAAAGAATATAAAGAATAAAGTTAATGGTTTAAAAAAGGGTAAAGTCTTTAAAGAGACAGAGTAGAGATAGTTATAGATTAAAAGAAATAAAGAAAAATAAGCCACGTAAAAATGGAAAATTCACAGAGAGTCTGGATTATGTACATTGTGTTTTCTTTAAAATTTTTGACTGTGAAGGTGCTAAGTACAGAGAGACATTTCATTATATGGGCTGCCAAGTGGATATGTTTTATGCCAGAATGGATATCATGAGGGTATGACTTCAGAATTTGGGTCTAAGGATATGATGCTTTGGAAAGGGTCTTCTTTTGTTTTCACGGAAGATAAGACCCTGTGAATTGCATCTATCCAAATATGGTATGATAGACCACGCCCTCCTGAAAGGTTGCTGTGAACACCCTCAAAAAATTACTTCACTCAACTGCCGACTGAGATGACCCTGGCACACAGGTTACACCATAAAAGACCTGAATAACAGTGCCCCCATTCAGCAGGAAGCAGTTTGGAGAGAAATAACTGTGCCCGTATTCCCAAATATTGTTTATAAATGCTCTTTTACTTTTAAAGGGGGATATGATATAGATATGAATAATTTGCATTGGTATTGATTTTAAGGTCAATTTTGTTATATGTATATGTATTTCTGATATTGATTAAGGTATTGTGATTGTGTAGTTCATTTAAAATGTAATGTATAATTAGAAATATAGGTTGTTAATGGATAATCATCAATAATAGTCAAGCTTGTAGTCATGTTAGTTAGATTTTTCTAGATATATAGAGATATATTTCAGTTAGATAGGCATTCTTCATATCTTTCAAAGACTACAGAATATGGCATTTAAAATGTTTTAATAACTTAGGGTTTTTTATGACATGAGACATGTCTGCTCCTGGCAGCACCACCTACTTCAAGAGGAAGATGGGCATTGAAGAGCATCCTTATGGAGTTGGTTAGCCATTTGGGCAAGAAACTGCTCTTGCCTGGACTGATGCATAAACTGGACACAACGAACCTGCAGAGAGAGGACTGCTGAACTTGCCTAAAGGTGAGATGATCTTTTGGGGTTCCTGACTCATGAAAGAATCTGCAAGACATTCTGCAGGACACAGCAGATAGTGACTGACTGTCTTTGAAATATCCTGCTTCATGGAAAAGTCTGCTGTATACTATGGGCCTGTAGGCCGAAGATGGATGCCCTAATGGTACAAAAGAACTTTCAGTGAATGTCTAGGCAGCAAGATGTCTCTAGCATTTCTAGAGTTTTGGACTTCTTGTTTGCTTAGTTAATATTATATCCTTCTGGAGTCTTTGATGGAGTTGATAGTTATAGTTATAGTTTCCTTAGTTATGATAAAAGATAAAATAAATATAAATTTGTAACTGTAATTCTTACTCGATAACTGCTTTGCTATATGTAATTTTACTATGTGAAAATGAAAGCCTTTCTTTTTTGTTTAAACAGAAAAAGGGGAAATGATGGAGGTGGGTCATCTGTCTATCTGTTGCTTTCATTGTTACCAGTGAATTAGGAAAACCTCCCTTAAGGGACCTGTAGCATGTCATTAGCAATATATATATATATATATATATATATATATATATATATATATATGCTTTTCTGTGCTTAATTTTTTTTTAGGTTTTAAAGCTTAAAAGCTCTTATTTAGATTTTAAATGGATTTAGCCCCACATTGGGTGCCAAATGCAGTGGGAGGCTGTTTGCTGGTTCTTGGATGCCTGGCATCATAGACCTGAAATAATCCCATAGAAACTGTATTAATTAAATCACTGCTTGGCTCATTAGCTCTAGCTTTTTATTGGCTAACTCTTATTTTAATTTAACCCATTTGTATTAATCTGTGTATTGCCACATGGCTGTGGATTACCAGGTTAAGGTTTCAGCATCTGTCTCTAGAGGCTTCATGGCTTCTTTCTGACTCTGCCCTCTCTCTCCCAGAATACAGGCTAGCTTTTCCCACCTATTTCTGTTCTGCCCTTTCCATAGGCACAAAGCAGTTCTTTATTCATTAACTAAAATAAGCAACACATAGACAAAAGGACCTCTCACTCTAGGAATTGAGTTTTGTGCAAGGTAATAAGTATGGGTTTATTTGTATTCTTCTGCATGCAGACATCCAGTTTGATAAGCATCATTTCTTGAAGTATGCATGCCTGGTTTCTTGACCAAAAATCATGTGTTCATAGATGTGTGGATTTATATCTGGTTCTTCAACTCAATTTAATTGATCAATGACTGTTTTTATGCCTATTCCAGCCTGTTTTTATTTCTTTAGCTTTTTAGTACAACTTGAAATCAAGAATGGTAAGAACTGCAGTAGTTATTTTTAATTGTTTGTGATTTTTTCTTTTAGCAATCATATTTTTATTGTTTTGTTCTGTTTTGTTTTGGTTTCTGTGTGTTTCCAGTTGAACCTGAAATTTATCCTTTCAAGGTCTATGAAGAATTATGTTGAAATTTTGATGAAGATTGCATTGAAATTGAATATTGCTTTTAGAGGGATGGCTGTTTTTACTCTTAAGCCAACTGATCCATTGTCACGACCACCGGAGCTCTTCTCATTGCAGTTTTATTCAGGACTTTATTCACAGCAATCTATCTTTTTCTCCTTCTCTCTCTCTCTCTCTCTCTCTCTCTCTCTCTCTCTCTCTTTCTCCCGAGCAAACTTCTCCCAGCCCTTAAGTATGCATGAGCTACCAACCCCGAACTGCCAGGTGGGCACTGCCCATAGACCCACGCATATGCAAATAGCTGATGATCATTGCATGATAATAGCATAATTCAGGCCTTAGCCATCTCAGGAGTTGATTATACATCTCCATCAGGTGTGACTCCATGCAGCTCGCTACAGTTCCCCCTTTTGTTTTGTAAAGCCACAGGCAAGAGTAAAGGTCTGATCTCTGTTAAAAATGGAACATGTACTAGTGTTTGTCCAGGTGTCATCCACTCAGAGAACACTAGACCTGTCCAGTGCCTTTTTTTACAGAGGTGGGAGTTAGACACCAACCCACATGCAATCAGACTTGCTCTTCTTGAAGCTGATGTATGCTTACCTCAAGTGCAGTGCGCAAGCCTCACATCCTGTGCTCAAATATAGATAACCAAGCTTGAGGGGACTGTCCTGCTTCAATGACCGTGAAGGCCTGAATGATCATAACTGCATTGCAATGCTGTGAAACCCTTATGTGACAAATGCACCATAGGCATACCAGGGAGGCAAGCACCATTAAGCCTGCCAGGGCTCTTATCCCACCCACTCCTTCAGATGATCCATGGAGTGATCCAGGAAGATAGTTCTTCTGCCAGGCTGGTATCCATGCATGTGGAGTTCACAGTCACCATTGCCACCCGCAACTTTTCCGGTTGTTGTTCGAATTCACCAGACCAATTACCTAAAAGATATCTAGACAATTCTTTAGACAGATTAGCTGCATGAGTAAATTTTTCATATTGAATGCTGGTCACACACACAGCCCCGGATGGATAGAAATGTCTGACAGACTAGGGTATAGACTTAACATACCCCAGCTGCCATACCCCCATGGCACATTCATTCTTGTCAGCTGAGTGCATGGAAGACACCTTCTCCCTCGTGCACCTCTTTGGCTTCCCTAGTAGTTCAGCTGATCCTGCTGCTGCTCTGAAGGGGCCACACTTAAATTATCTTATAGGGAATTTGGGCATTGTCAATCCGTCTGGCTACTTCCTGCTGAGTGGGGACGTTGCATTCTTACTGCCATTTTCAGTCATGCTCGGACTCTGGTCGCAGCGACAGGGGAGAGGCAGGCGGAGACTCCACTTCCCCACCACGCTGTAAGGTGGAGGCGTGGCTGGGACAGAGGTTCAGGCCAACAGATCTTATCTCACGCTGCACGCTGCACGCTGTGCTTCTATGCCCTGAGGCAGGTCCGGTGTTTGCAGCTTCTCAGACCCTCAGCGCTGCTTGGCCTTGGAGCCACAGCTGCTTCCACTGCAAACTAGCGTACCTTGTTCAGTAGCAAAATCCAGATCTCTACCAAGCTTGTCCCAGGATGACACATTAAGATTGCCAGAGATGGCAAACCAAGAGGCAATTGTGTCACATTTAGCCAAAAACCTCTCCAAAGCACTCCGTAACAGCTCGTTAAGAACCAGAAAAATCAGGTGTGATGTTGAAGCACCCATTCTAAAATCCTATTCTTCCTTTTTTTTTTTTTTTTTTATTTTTCGAGACAGGGTTTCTCTGTCTTCCTTTTATTTTCATTTTAAACCATCCACTTTGGTCGAGGCTCTCACTTTGATCCGTCTGCTATAGTCGAGGCCCTATTACCCCCACTCTCCCTTCTTCTACCGGCAAGAGCAGAAAACCCGCTTTTTGTCGCAGATCCCCAATCTTTACCTTGAGGATTATCCAGTGCACCCCTTGACTGCAACAAGTTCTGGGTTCCATGGAGAGAGATTTGGAGGTTCCCCGTACGCTTGTCCCCATACAAGGCCACCAACTGTCGCGCCCCACCCTCGTTTAGCAAGGATGACACATGACACACCAGAGGAGCTCTTCTCACTGCACTTTATTCACTTTCTCTCTCTCTCCCTCTCTCTCCCTCTCTCTTTCCTTCCTCTCTCTCTGGGCAAACCCTCTCCCAGCCCTTAAGTAGGCATGGGCTATCAACCCCAAACCACCTGGTGGGCACTGCCCATACGCCCACGCATATGCAAGCAGCTGATGATCATTGCGTGATAATAGCATAAGTCAGGCCTTAGCCATCTCAGGAGTTGATTATACATCTCCATCAGGTGTGACTCCACGCAGCTAGCTACAATCCATGAGGGATATCGTCCCATCTTCTGATATCCTCTTCAATTTCTCAGATTTTACACACAGTTCTTTCACTTGCTTATATAGAGTTATCACTAAATATTTTATATGATCTGAGGTTATTGTGAAATATGCTGGTCCCCTAATTTCTTTCTCAGATTATTTATCATTTTATTTAGGAATACTACTGATTTGGGGTGTTAATTTTATGTCCAGCTTGCTTGTTAAAATTGTTTATCATCTGTAGAATTTTCCTTGTTGAATTTTTCAGGTCACTTAAATATACTATCGTATCATCTTCAAGTAAACTTTCTTTGATTTCTTGCTTTGTAATTCAAATCCCTTTGATCTCCTTGAGTTGCCTAAGAAAAATTACAAGTTCTATATAGAATAGATATAGAAGGAGAGGACAGAATTTTCTTAATCCTGATTTTAAAGAAATTTCTTTGAGTTTCTCTCCGTTTAAAGTGGTGCTAGGTATGGACTTGCTGTAAACTGCATTTATTATGTTGAGGTGTATCCCTATTTCCCAAATATCTTTAGGATTTTTATCATGAAAGGGTGTTGCGATTTATTTAAGGCCTTTTCTGTATCTAATAAGATGATCATTTTTTTCTTTCAGTTTGTTTATATAATGTATTACATTGACAGATTTTTACATGTTGAATCATCCCTGTATCTCTGGGATGAAGCCTACTTGGTCATGGTTGGTGAACTTTTAAATGTACTCTTGGATTCAGTTTGTAAGTTTGTTATTGATTATTTTTGCATCCATGTTCATGAGGGAAATTTGTCTGCAATTGTTTTAATTTGTTGGGTTTATATGTGGTTTTGGTACCAGAATACTTGTACCCACATAAATTGAATTGAGCAAAGTTTCTTCCCATCTTATGTTGTGAAATAATTTGAAGAGCATAAGTATTAATTCTTTTTGAAAATCTGGTAGAATTATGTACTAAAACCATCTGGCCCTGGGCTTTTGGTTGTTGTTGTGAGACTTTTACTGACTGCTTCTTTTTCAATAGAGGTTATAGGTATGTTTAAATCTTGATTTAACTTTGATAAGTGGCACCTACTGTGAAAATTATCTATTCTTTTAAGATTTTTCAACTTTGTTGGAGTTCAGGTGTTTAAAGTGTAAGTATGTCCTATGATTCTCTAGATCTAGTTATATCTCCCTATTTGTTTCTGATTTTGTTAATTTTTATACTATTTCTCCTTTTAGTTAATTTGGAAATGAGTTTGTCAATCTTATTGATGTTTCCAAAGAACCAACTCTTTGTTTTATTGATTTTTTTGTATTGTGGTTTTTTTTTCTATTTTATTAATTTTATTCCTGAGTTTGATTATTGCTATCTACTCCTATTTGGTGTGATTTCTTCTTTTTGTTCTAGAACTTTAAGGTGTGCCATGTATTTTTAGGTGTGCACTTAGTTCTATGAACTTGCTCTTTAGAACCACTTTCATTTTGTTCCAAAAATTTAACTATGCTATATATTCATTTTAATTCAATTCTATATATGATTTTTATTCGGTAGGGAGTTGCACAATTTTTATCAGTCTCTAATCTTTCTGTTGGTTCTCTAGTTGTTTATATAGCTTTCAACTATTAAGATAGAGGGAAATATTCTTGTTATCAGTTGAGCCTTGCTTTTTTCAGAATATTGATGAATATTGGAGAATGTTCTGAAGTTGTACAGAACAATGTGTATTCTTCTATGTTTGGATGAAATGGTCTATAAATATCTGTTAGATCCAACAGGTTAATAATATATGTTAGCTCTAGAATTTCTATTTTTAGTTTTTGATTGGTTGAACTGTCTATTGGTGAAAGTGGAATATTATAGTATCAGTGTATGAGGGACAGTATGTGATTTAAGCTATAGTAGTGTTTCTTTCACAAGCTTGGGTGCTCTTTTCTTTTAGACATTGATGTTAGGAATTGGTGTCATCTTGGTGCAGTTTTCTTTCAATGAGTATGTAGTGTCCCTCCCTATCACGTTTCTGGTTAATTTTGGTTTGAAGTCTATTTAGTAAGGAATTCAAATGGCTACACAAGTTTGCTTTTTAGGTCCATTTGTTTAGAATCTCTTTATCCAAGCCTTTATTAAGAGGCATTGTCTATCCTTGATATTGAGGTGTGTTTCTGGGATGATACAGAAATATGGATCCTATTTGGTCATCCATTTTAATAGATTGTATATTTTATTTCTTTATTTATTTTTTATTGAAAAAAAATTTTCCTCATCCTCCCTGCCTCCCATTTCCCTCCCCTTCCCCCAACTACACTCCCTCTCCCTCTCCAGTCCAAAGAGCATTTAGGGTTCGCTGCCCTGTGGAAAGTCCAAGGTCCTCCCGCCTCCATCCAGGTCTAGGAAGGTGAGCATCCAAACTGGCTAGGCTCACACAAAGCCAGTACATGAAGTAGAATCAAAACACAGTGCCATTGTCCTTGGCTTCACATCAGCCCTCATTGCCTGCCATGTTCAGAGAGTCCGGTTTTATCCCATGCTTTTTCAGTCACAGTTCAGCTGGCCTTGGTGAGCTCCCAATAGATCAGCCCCACTGTCTCAGTGGGTGGGTGCACCCCTCATGGTCCTGACTTCCTTGCTCATGTTCTCCCTCCTTCTGCTCCTCATTGGGACATTGGGAGCTCAGTCCAGTGCTCCAGTGTGGGTCTCTGTCTCTATCTCCATACATTACCAGATGAAGGTTCTATGGTGATATGCAAGATATTCATCAGTATTGCTAAAGGATAGGGTCATTTCAGGTTCCCTATCCTCAGCTGCCCACGGAACTAACTGGGGACATCAGCTGGGCATCTGGGAGCCACTCTAGGTTCAAGTCTCTTGCCAACGCTAAGGTGGCTCCCTTAACTAAGAATTGTGCTTCCGTGCTCCCCTATCTAAACTTCCTTTATCCCAATCTTCCTTTTTCCCCAAGTTCCCCCCATTCTCCCCTTCTCCCTTTTCTCTCCCCATCTCCCCTTACCCCCATCCCACCCCACCCCCAAGATCTCAAATTTCTCCCAGGCAATTTTGTCTTCCCATAGCCAAGAGGACAACTATATGTTTTTCCTTTGGTTCACCTTCTTACTTAGCTTCTTTGGGATCACCAATTGTAGAATCCGTGACCCTTGTTTACGGCTAGAAACCAATAATGAGTGAGTACATCCCATGTTCATCTTTTTGGGTCTGGGTTACCTCACTCAGGATAGTGTTTTCTATTTCCATCCATTTGCATGCAAAATTTGAGAATACGTTGTTTTTTACCGCAGGGTAGTACTCTAATGTGTAGATATTCCACACTTTCTTCATCCATTCTTCCATTGAAGGACATCTAGGTTGTTTCCAGGTTCTGGCTATTACAAATAATACTGCTATGAACATAGTTGAACAAATGCTCTTGTCATATGATAGGGCATCTCTTGGGTATATTCCCAGGAGTGGTATTGCTGGGTCCAGGGGTAGGTTGATGCCGAATTTCCTGAGAAACCGAAACACCGATTTCCAAAGTGGTTGCACAAGATTGCATTCCCACCAGCAATGGATGAGGGTACCCCTTCCTCCACAGCCTCTCCAGCAAAGGCTATCATTGGAGTTTTTTATTTTAGCCATTCTGACAGGTGTAAGATACCTCAAAGTTGTTTTGATTTGCATTTCCCTGATCGCTAAGGAGGTTGAGCATGACCTTAAGTGTCTTTTGGCCATTTGAACTTCCTCTGCTAAGAATTCTCTGTTCAGTTCAGTGCCCCATTTTTTAATTGGGTTAATTAGCATTTTAAAGTCTAGTTTCCTGAGTTCTCTATGTATTTTGGAGATCAGACCTTTGTCTGTTGCGGGGTTGGTGAAAATCTTCTCCCAGTCAGTAGGTTGCCTTTTTGTCTTAGTGACAGTGTCCTTTGCTTTACAGAAGCTTCTCAGTTTTAGTAGGTCCCATTTATTCAATGTTGCCCTTAATGTCTGTGCTGTTGGGGTTACACATAGGAAGCGATCTCCTGTGCCCATGTCCTGTAGGGTAATTCCCACTTTCTCTTCTATTAGGTTCAATGTGTTCTGACTGACAGTGAGGTCTTTAATCCATTTGGACTTGAGTTTTGTGCATGGTGATAGATATGGGTCTATTTTCATTCTTCTACAGGTTGACATCCAGTTATGCCAGCACCATTTGTTGAAGATGCTTTCTTTCTTCCATTGTATACTTTTGGCTCCTTTATCAAAAATGAGGTGTTCATAGGTTTGTGGGTTAAAATTTCCGTCTTCTATATGGTTCCATTGGTCGACTTCTCTGTTTTTATGCCAGTACCACACTGTTATCATCACTGTAGCTCTGTAATAGAGTTTGAAGTCAGGGATGGTAATGCCTCCAGACAATCCTTTATTGTATAGGATTGTTTTGGCTATCCTGGGTTTTTTGTTTTTCCATATAAAGTTGATTATTGTCCTCTCAAGATCTGTAAAGAATTTTGATGGGACCTTGATGGGGATTGCATTGAATCTATAAATTGCCTTTGGTAGAATTGCCATTTTTACTATGTTGATCCTCCCAATCCTAGAGCAAGGGAGGTCTTTCCATTTTCTGGTATACTCCTCAGTTTCTTTCTTCAATGCCTTAAAGTTCTTGTCAAATAGATATTTCACTTCCTTGGTTAGAGTTACCCCAAGACATTTTATGCTGTTTGTGGCTATCGTGAAAGGTGAAGCTTCTCTGATTTCCCTCTCTGCTTCCATATCCTTTGTGTATAAGAGGGCGATTGATTTTTTGGAGTTGATCTTGTATCCTGCCACATTACTAAAGGTGTTTATCAGCTGTAAAAGTTCTTTGGTGGAGTTTTGGGCATCACTTATGTACACTATCATATCATCTGCAAATAACGAAAGTTTCACTTCTTCCTTTCCAATTCGAATCCCCTTGATCCCATTATGTTGTCTTATTGCTATTGCTAGAACTTCAAGCACTATATTGAAGAGGTATGGCAAGAGTGGACAGCTTTGTCATGTTCCTGAGTTTAGTGGGATGGCTTTAAGTTTCTCTCCATTTAATTTGATGTTAGCTGTCGGCTTGCTGTATATAGCTTTTATTATATTTAGGTATGACCCTTGTATCCCTAATCTCTCCAATACTTTCATCATAAAGGGATGTTGAATTTTGTCAAATGCTTTTTCAGCATCTAATGAAATGATCATATGGTTTTTTTCTTTCAGTTTATTTATATGATGGATTACATTGATAGATTTTCATATGTTGAACCAGCCCTGCATCCCTGGGATGAAGCCTACTTGATCATAATGGATAATTTTTCTAATGTGTTCTTGGATTTGGTTTGCCAGTATTTTGTTGAGGATTTTTGCATCGATGTTCATGAGTGAGATTGGTCTATAATTTTCTTTCTTGGTTGAGTCTTTGTGTGGTTTTGGTATCAGAGTAACTGTAGCTTCATAAAAGGAATCTGGCAATGACTCTTCTGTTTCTATATTGTGAAATACATTAAGGAGTATAGCTATTAGTTCTTATTGGAAGTTCTGGAAGAATTCCGCATTGAAGCCATCTGGTCCTGGGCTTTTTTTGGTAGGGAGGTTTTTGATAACCTATTCTAATTCTTCGCGACTAACAGGTCTATTTAGATTGTTCACCTAATCCTGGTTTTACTTTGGTATATGGTAGTTATCTAAAAAAGTTTCCATTTCCTTTACATTTTCCACTTTTGTGGCATATAGGCTTTTGTAGTAAGATCTAATGATTCTCTGAATTTCCTCTGTGTCTGTGGTTATGTCCCCCTTTTCATTTCTGATCTTATTAATTTGCAAATGCTTTCTTTGCCATTTGATTAGTTTGGATAGGGGTTTATCAATCTTGTTGATTTTCTCCAGGATCCAGCTTTTTGTTTCATTGATTCTTTGTATTGTTTTCTGTGTTTCTAATTTGTTGATTTCAGCCCTCATTTTGATTATTTCCAGTCTTCTACTCCTCCTAGGTGAGTCTGCTTCTTTTTTTTCTAGAGCTTTCAGGTGGGCTGTTAAGTCTCCAATGTGAGCTTTCTCTGTTTTCTTTAAGTGGGCACTTAGTGCTATGAACTTTCCTCTTAGGACTGCTCTCATAGTGTCCCAAAAGTTTAAGTATGTTTTTTCTTTATTTTCATTGAATTCAGGGAGACTTTAATTTCTTTCTTAATTTCTTCCTCAATCCAGGTATGGTTCAGTAGTTGACTGTTCAGTTTCCATGAATTTGTAGACTTTCTGGGGGTAGGATTGTTGTTGAATTCTAACTTTAATCCATGGTGATCTGATAAGACACAGGTGGTTACTAATATTTTTTTGTAACTGTGGATGTTTGCTTTGTTACCGACTAATTGGTCGATTTTTGAGAAGGTTCCATGAGCTGCAGAGAAGAAGGTATATTCTTTCCGATTTGGGTGGAATGTTCTATAGATGTCTGTTAAGTCCATTTGATTCATTACCTCCATTAATTCTCTTATTTCTCTGATAGGTTTCTGTCTGATTGACCTGTCCATTGTTGAGAGAGGAGTGTTGAAGTCTCCTACTATTAGTGTGTGCGGTTTGATGGCTGCCTTGAGTTTTAGCAATGTTTCTTTTATGTACGTGGGTGCTTTTAAATTAGGGGCATAGATGTTCAGGATTGAGACTTCATCCTGATTAACTGTTCCGGTTATGAGTATAAAATGCCCCTCTCCATCTGTTCGGATTGATTTAAGTTTGAAGTCTACTTTGTTAGAGATTAGTATGTCCACACCTGCTTGTTTCTTAGGTCCATTTGCTTGATAAGCCTTTTCCCAGCCCTTTACTCTGAGTAGGTGCCTGTCTTTTTGGTTGAGGTGTGTTTCTTGTAAACAGCAGAATGTTGGATCCTATTTTCGTATCCAGTCTCTTAGCCTGTGCCTTTTAATAGGTGAGTTGAGTCCATTGACATTAAGTGATATTAATGACCAGTGGTTGTTAACTCCGGTCATTTTTTTAGTCGTAGAGTTTGTGTGTTTCCCTTCTTTGATTTGTGTTGGTGAAGAGTCTCTAGATGTCTGACTTATTGTGGTCATTGTTGGACTCCTTAGTTAGTGATTTTCCTTCTATTACCTTCTGTAAGGCTGGATTTGTGGCTAAGTATTGTTTAAATTTGTTTTTATCCTGGAAAATTTTATTTTCTCCATTTATAGTGAACGAAAACTTGGCTGGGTATAGTAATCTGGGCTTGCATCCATGGTCTCTCAGTTTCTGCAGTACATCTATCCAGGACCTTCTGGCTTTCATGGTTTCCATGGAGAAGTCAGGTGTAAGTCTGATAGGTTTACCTTTATAAGTAATTTGGCCTTTTTCCTTTGCAGCTCTTAAAATTTTTTCCTTATTCTGTATGCTTTGTGTTTTGATAATTATATGGCGAGGGGATGTTTTCTTTTTTTGATCCAGCCTATTCGGTGTTCTGTATGCTTCTTGGACCTTCATAGGTATATCTTTCTTTAGGTTGGGAAAGTTTTCTTCTATAATTTTATTAAATATATTTTCTGGACCATTGAGCTGCACTTCTTCTCCTTCTTCTACTCCTATTATTCTTAGGTTTGGTCTTTTTATTGTGTCCCATATTTCCTGAATATTTTGTGATGAGAGTTTGATGGACTTGCTGTTTTCTTTGATCAGTGTGTTTATTTTCTCTATGGTATCTTCAGAATCTGAGATTCTTTCTTCAATCTCTTGTATTCTGTTGGTTATGCTTGTTTCTGTAGACTCTGTTTGTTTACTTAAATTTTCCATGTCCAGCCGGCCCTCTGTTTGTGTTTTCTTCTTTGCCTCCATTTCAGTTTTCAAGTCTTGAACTATTTTCATTATCTGTTTGATTGTTTTTCCTTTGTTTTCTAGGGTATCATTCACTGATTTATTCAATTCTTCAAACTTTCTGTTATATTTCTCATCCATTTTTATAAGGGCGTTTTTTACATGCTGTTTAAGGGCATCAATCACTTTCGTGAAGTCAATCTTTTCTACTTCTTCTTGATTAAGGTGTTCATGTCCTCCCGTTGTGAGGTCGCTGGTTTCTGGTGGCTTCATGTTGCTTTTCAGCTTGTTGGGCGAATTCTTGCCTTGGTGTCTGCCCATCTCTTCTTCCAAATGCTCCCTTATGGATCTTCTTTTACCGGATCAGGTCTCCTTGCCTACCCAACGCTGGCTTTCGCCAACGTTGGCTCTCCTGGCGCCGAGAGATCAGGTCTCCGTGCTGATGGTCAGGTGACAAACAAAGCGCCTTCCCTGCTTGGTGCAGGCAGGCCAAAGAAACAAAGGAACTCCCGCCTGCTTGTTGCCCCGAGGATTCGGACCCAGTGCCCAGACAGGCTGGGCTGGGTGATGTTATGTGCAGAAAGAAGGCGGTGGGGCAAAGTGGGGAGGGTTCTGGATGGAAGCTGGGTGGGCTAGGAAGAAAGAGGAGGTATGCAGGGAGTGGGGGCCCTGCCGAGAGCTCAAGAAGGACAGGGGGCCAAGGAACCTCTGAACTCCACTTCCCGGGCTGGCGACGCAGGGTCAGAAACTCACCCCAAGGCTGGGTCTCCTGGCGCCGAGAGATCAGGCCTCCGTGCTGATGGGCAGGTGACAAACAAAGCGCCTACCCTGCTTGGTGCAGGCAGGCCATAGAAACAAAGAGACTCCCGCCCGCTTGGGTGCCCCGATGATTCGGACCCAGTGCCCAGACTGGCTGGGCTGGGTGATGTTATGTGCAGAAAGAAGGCGGTGGGGCAAAGTGGGGAGGGTTCTGGATGGAAGCTGGGTGGGCTAGGAAGAAAGAGGATTCCTTGTCTTTTCATGATTGTGGTTAAACTCATTAGCCTTTAGGTTCCTTTCTACCACCATTCTGCAGGGTTGGATTTATAGGTAGATATTGCTTAAATTTGGTTTGAATAGGTATGGCCCTCATAGACTCATGTGTTTGAATATGTGACCCATAGGGAGTAGCACTATTAGCAGCTGTTGTCTGATTGAAATAAGTGTGGACTTTTTGGAAAAAGTGCATCACTGTGGGGGCTGACTTGAGGTCTTATATGCCAAAAGTATTCCCAGTGTGATGAATAGTCTCCTGCTGCTGCCCACAGATCAAGATGTAGAACTCCAAGCAATCTCTTCAGCACCATGTCTGCTCACATGTCACCATCTTTTCCACCATGACAATAATGAGCTAAATCTCTGAAGTGTAACCCAGCCCCAATTAGATATTTTCCTTTTCCATTATTGCCATGGTCATGGGTGTCTTTTCACAGCAATAGAAACCAGAACAAAGGCAATCATGGAATGTTTTACTTTTTCCATTGGTCACAATTAATGATTAGTTTTGATGAGTGTAGTAGTATGGACTGGAACCTTTGGTTTCTTAGAGTCTCTAGCACATCTGGGATTTAGAGTCTTCATTGAGAAATTTGATATAACTCTAATATATCTGCCTGTATATGTTATTTGGTCTTTTCCTTGTAGCTTTTAATATACTTTTTTATACTAAATATTTACTGTTATGATTATTATGTGTTGAGTGGACTTTCTTTTCTGATGTGGTCTACTTGGTGTTCTTATATTTCTTGTCTTTTGATTAGGTTAGGAAAAAAATTCTTCTATGATTTTGTTGAAAATATTACCTCGGCCTTTTATCTGGATTTCTTTTTATTCCTCTACTCCTATTTATTTATAGATTTGGCCTTTTCATGATATCTCAGATTTTCTGGGTGCTTTGCTCCAGGAGTATTTAGATTTTACATTTTCTTTAATCACTATATCCATCTCTTTTATGGTGTCTTCAATGCCAGAGATTCTCTCTTCCATATCTTGTAATCTGTTGGTAATGCTTGCCTTTTTGTTTCCTGTTTGAGTTCCTAAATTTTTCATTTCCAGATTTCCAGCAGTTTGGATTTTTATATTGATTCTATTGCACTTTTCGTTTTGAATGGTTTTATTTATTTCCTTCCACTGTTTGTGTTTTCATAGTTTTCTTTGAGTGGTTTATAATTTCCTCTTTAAGGACCTCGATAATATCGATAAAGGTTGTTTAAAGGTCTTTTGTTTTGTGCCTCAGTTATGTTGGAATACTTAGGGCCTGCTGTGGTAGGGTTGCTAGGCTCTGCTGGAGACATTGGTCTGGCTGTTTTTGATTCTAGTGTTATGCCAGTATCTGCGCATCTGGGATTGAGAAAATTATTATTCTAGGTGAAGATATCTGGTCTTGCCTTTTTTGACTGGGTGTTCTGTTTCTTGTTTTGTTTTCTTTCCTGATTTTAAAAGGTATGGCAGCTGTGTGTTTCTAAACAGGAAATTTTGTGAGAACATGATAGGTGTGACCACTGAAGGTTTTTGGTCAAATAAAAGTGTGTGTATTGTAATATAACACATAGTAATGGGGAATAGGCTAGGGGTTAAAGGGGGTTCACAGGGAAGAAAACAGAGTTTTGCACCAAGATCAACTTATTTAGTTTCCTCAGAATGGAGGCAGAGAAAGAGAAGGGCTTGCCTCAGAAGGTCTGATATAGAGCTGAAGATGAGATAGAGGAAAAGGTAGGAATTGAATCTGAATGCAGAGAAGGAGAGGTTAAAATTTGTAGTCATTCTATCTGTTTCCCTGTTAGGAGTTGCCTATGGGTAACAGAATGTCTAGTAGATTTGGGGGCTGGGATAAAACAAGTAATAAAGGAGGAAAATTAGCAGAGGAAGGTCTGTGGGATCCATGGGAAATGGGGCAATGGTGAGAGAAGGCTTCAACAGGTGTTCAGTTGCAGAGCTCGAGATGATACTTGGGGATTAAGTCTGGAGGAAATGAAGGTGAGGGGCAGTCAGACTACCTACTTTTTTGGATGGAGTGGTTTGTGAATTAGCAGAGACTGAATTAATGCTGTATAATCCCATCGAGGGAGGAATTAGCTTCCCAAGGCAGTAAAAGTAGGGCTCGTCCATGGTGTGTAATGAGCTATGACATACGTGAATGTGGTTCTTGTCGGGACAAGAAAGCATATTTAAAACAGTTGGAAACTTTATTGGATTGGCCAATGATACACTCAAAAAGTGACCAATCTCAATACAGACCTCTTCAGTCAAAACCAAGAGCATATAGCACATCCATATTCATCCTTGGTACCTGTTTCATTCTCAAGAGTTCTTAGTTTTCTTTAATAATCTATTATGCTCTGTTGGCTGTTGGCACCTTGTTCATATTACCTTATTCTTCTTGAGAATGAGACAATACATTTGAAAGCCATTGGCTTGGAGTGATGTTAGTGACTTTAGGTCATCTATCATCTCAGCTCCTTAGGCATAAAGAAATGAAAGGGGCTCTATTATTTTAGAAGAAGCCACCATCACCACTCTAAAAGGAGAGGTACAGGGATTTGTGAAAGTCTCTTGGGATACCATAGTTAGGAATAAGGATGCATGAACTAGCATAAGAGCACTCACCATGTCCCAACAGCCCAATAGTACATTATCCAACATGCCTATATCTTCCATAGGCTCCTGTAAGATTGAGGAAAAATATGTAGTAAGATATTCTTCGGAGACATTTCCCTAATCCCAAAACAATGAATTGTAATGGAAGTATCTCTTTTGCAATACATTTTGACATTCAATACAGGAAGTAGTGGGAGCTGTTGCAACCTCACTAGAGATATCAAGGTATTTTAGAGTGTTCTGTATAAATGTACAACTCTACCTGGTTCTTTGCCTGAGCCACACACCTTTCATTTGAAATGCATAAACTGAAAACTTGAAAGTTGTTCTCTGGAGTTCTAAGTTCATATTTAGGTAATCATGTTGGTGTGGTTTCTACCCTCTATCTGCTTCCTCTTCTGCAATGATCACAGGGCATTTTTAGTAGGGAATATGTTAGATGTATCTTTTCTGACTGAGAGGTCCACAGACACATATTCTCTGCACTTTGATCAGTTGAGAATATTGACATTAACCACCATGCACTGCACAGAGAAACTTCTCTGAGATTCTAGAGTTGCACTGATCTATGGGAATGAAGACACAAATTCAATACTATGTACATTTATCAAAGTAATATTAGTAGACTCACTTCTGGGGCCTGTGAACTTCCAAACACTGAGTTCTTGGCCATATTAATAGTATTGGGAATGTCTAATATGTTTCATTTTGTGCAGCAAGTATTAGTTCCAAAGAAAATCTTGTTAGTTAACTTCATAAAATTTATGCCATGATTGCATCCATGTCCATATCTTGCCTATCCAGTGATTATTATAGCTCAGAGGATTGATATCTGGGTATGACTATTGATAAATGACCCCAACCAAAGTAGCCAATATTTCACTTTCTAGCACTAAGAAAGGTCTCCAGAATGGAGGAAACTTCCTGATCAGTACCAACATGATGTTTCCGTGTCCTGTGACCAAAGTATTTGGAGTCTTCAGCTCATACCATCAAGTTCTGGTGGGCAACTAAGAGCAATGGCAAGAGTAGATTGTTTTGTGGATCTCCTCAATAAAATTGAATGGGGCACACTAGAACTCATATGTATGTATGCATATATGTAACTTTCCATACATCTTTTCCAGAAATCCTTAGCATGTATTATCATTCTCTCCCCTGTGTTTTGCCCTATTCTCCCATTCCTTTCTTTTCTTAAGTCTTTTACCCATCGTCCCCTTTTCCCTTATATCACCTCTGTTCTATTATATCCCTCCCTGAAGATCTTTCTTCTCCCTCCCTGGCAATGGCCCCTTTCTGGTTTCACAGATTCTGTAGGTACTTTAAATTAAATACATAAATCAAAAGATTCAATGCTAGTATCAACATATGAGTAAATATGTGTTAGTTTTATTGGTCTGTTGGATTACCTCATTCATTAAAATATTTCATAGTTCTAAATGTAAATTTTGATGAAGTTAACAAGAACATTTCTCTTGCTAGAATAAAATTATTGTGCCATTATACTTTAACGATCAACAAGAATCTTTAAATTATAATCAACAATTTTTTGAGTCAAGCATCCTTAATTTACAATAAGAATTTTTGGGGTTATCTCCCTTCTGCTTCTGGAACATTGCATTCTCCATAGCAATCAATGGTCATAATGAGAAAATGTACAAATCTAATTGTTGCAGTACAAAGAATTATACATTAGCCCAGAATGGAGTATAACAAAGGTTTATTTATTTAGAGATACACTTGTGAAGGGATAGCAATCTTTGGTCTTCTCCATGTACTGAGAACAGAACTGAATTCGGCAGCCAAGGGGCCTACACATGCTATTTGTCTAAGACCACACCTAAAGTCGGTCAGTATCTTAAAGGGCTTTGTTGAAGGGATTCACTCATAACTTCCCTGTTTTGCCTAAATAAGAGAGTTCTAAGCTTAAGACAAAACTATATACAATAAGAACAAATATCAAGTATAAAAGTTTGAATTACAATCAGCATGAACAACATCAAATCAGAAATGTATACTAAATGTTCCTATCCCAAGGAGTCTAAGTCTTATAGTAGAAACAGCTTGGCTAAGACAAGAAAGTAACTATGACAATCTAGTGTTCAACCGCATTAAAAACCTGAGAAGGTAAATAATATTACTTGAATAAACAGGAAGTGCAATCAAGCAACTTACAAATGGTTTAAGAAATGACAGCGAAAACTGGCTACAAAGTCTTTTTGTAATGTTGGGACAACCAACTTTGGTTAAGTCCTAGAGTGACTGACAGACCATTTTCAGAGGCAGAAAATTTTGAAAAATCATCTTACCTTGTCTTGGCAAGGTTTGACAGTTTTTTTTTTTTATTCTGCTTGTCCAGTCTGGACACCATATATTTTGTCAGTGGTTGAGGCAGGGGCAATTCTTTGCCCCAAAGCCAGGGTTTCCAAAAAGAAAACAAGATCCAAGTAGAGTGTCTTTGCTGTCCAAAATTTATTATGAATATATTGGTGATGCCAGAAGAAACTGTATCTCACATCAACAGAATCCCAAGTTATTTATATTACAAATTCAACAGTTCTTTGAAGTGCGTGAAGGTTACCTATCTGTTTGGAATACAATCTCTATACATCCAAAGAACCTGATTAGTCTAACTATAAGTATGATGAACATGAATGACTATTGACCTATAATTCTTAATAGCCATATAACTTAAAATCTAAGGCTTTATATTAAAATATTAAACAATCTTTAAACAACTGTGGAGCAAATGATGACAGTGACCTCAAAATGTAAACAATGTATAAGTATCTTGATCAGAGGTAGAAATGTATAGTGCATTATGATAAATATATCCTAAAATTTTATAAATGTACAAATTATCTTAAGCAAAAGTAGAAACATGCATGCATAGAATATGTCAAAATAACTTTGCATAGGTGCACAAATGTTATAAACAGAAATAGGAGCATATTCAATATAAAAATATAATTTGAATTTTTATCAATATACAAGAATCTATACCAATGTAAATTGCATATAAATAGTAGCTCACAAGTGTTCTCACTATTACTCACTATTATTATTAGTGTGAATAAACTCATACTAAACTACCTATTATCCCATCCAATCCCCCCTTCTTTTTTTCCCAAAAAGATCCCTAAGCCTACTTAATTTCCTCACACAACCCCATAACACTTATAACAATCTCTTAATAGATGTCCCTAATCCTAAGGACAAACTTTGTTGGGAGAGGAGACATTGTCTTCTAGAATTTCTTCCAGTTGTCATGGGGGTGATGTTCTTTCTGTGGGATCCTGTAAAACCTAAAATAATGGTTAAGTTTTAAGATTACTGTCAGGTATAATTGCAAATAGTCTCTGAGTAGTCAGTTGCATTTTTCTTAAGTTCTTATTTGAAGTTCTGGCCAGAATGTTGGAAGAAGGTGCACCATCTCAGCTAGCCAAGCTGGAATCATCTAGAGCAATTTGTAACCCTAAACCAATCTTGAAGTGATGCTATAAGCATAATGACATCAAATCAACCAGGTGGAATTGTTGTGGGGCCTCATCTTTTTCCTGATAACTTCAAGTAATACTGCAGGAAAATTTATTGCTTATTTTGGAAAACTTAAACATTACTCATATAGGCATATATTCAGTGAAATATAAGATTAGACAAAATGGGAATGGAGAAAAGTTAAAATTTTTCTAAATATTTTCTTCCTACTGTTGCGTAGCAGGTGGCTCCTGATATGAGAGAGAATCTCTGAATTTTTTCTTTTGACAGCATGCCAAGATTTAGAGAAGTATAGTCACTGTCCAACTCCAAGGCCAGCTTCAATTTTTAAGTTAGTTGTTACTATCAGTATACTGAGAAGTAGGGAGATATGTATGTTTAGGTAGTTAAATTTTACCCTGCAGATTATGTAGTGATTCTTTCTGCATAGCAATTTTTTTCTTCTTTGGGCATCAAAATGTCCAAGATCTCTAAACTTTTTGAAGATGGGTAGTTTAGCTGTGTTAGTTGGAAGAAGGCTGCAAACCTTCTGAGCAGGGCCCAGTAATGGTGTGTACTCTGGCCACATGGGTGACAAACTCTAGCAGTCTGAAAGATTTCCACATTAGCCTGGAATGGATTATAACAAAGGTTGATTCATTTGGACATAAACTCACAGAAACAATAGCAATTCCACAGTCCTGTGCGTGTTCTGGAAAATGAAACAGCAAGGGGTCTGTGCATGCTTTTTGTCTGCATATAAAGTACATGAGACTATAGCCAAAGTGTGCCAGTATCTTAAACACTGTTGGCTGAGGAGTTTCCACAGCATTGAATACAAATAAATAGCATTATTAACATTAGTACCTGTATTTACACATAAGGAAAAGTTGCCTAAATGTAGTCATATACCCAATGTTATAATTTGAATTTCCACTTACAGTTCTGTCATACTAGGCTGTAGCATTAGGGCTTGCTTTTTGGGGTTTCTGTCCCAACTGGTCCCCCAGCCATTTTAGTCCCAGAGAAAATCACATAGAGGTCTCCATAAGATTATAAACTGATCAGCCCATTCGCTCAGGCTTCTTGCTAACTATTATAATTTATATCAACCCATTATTCTTATCTATGTCACTGTATAGGTTATAGTCTATGAAACTTACTTTCTGACTTTGCATGTCTAAGGATTTGACATATTCTATAATTCCATATAGATTCTAAACATTCAGAAGAAATTAATGTTAATTAATCATTACATCTGTTATCACCCAGGAAGGGTGGGGTGGGTCACCTGAGGCCTTAGCAGGTCCCCTTGTAAGTGACCTGAGGTTTTGGTGAGAGATAGACAGGTATATAGACGTGCCATGAAGAGAAAGTTTGGGTATAGAATTTATTTATATTTAGTCAGTTATGGAAGGGGAGGGAAGGGAGAGGAGAGGAGAGAGAGAGAGAGAGAGAGAGAGAGAGAGAGAGAGAGAGAAAGGTGCTTGACTCAGTAGAAGGGGGAGGTTGGGAGTAAGCAGTTTTGTCTCTTAAAGTGACAAGGTACCCAGTTGACAGACCAGGACCGCAAATTACATTCCCATTTTTTTCTTATAATAAAAAGGTGGGATGTAGGCATAGCTAGTTGAAAGAATTGGAAGAGTAGATTCTCAATATAGTTTTCTGCTTATTTTTGAGCATCAAAATCTTTATTGGAGGGTCCTAAGATAGCTGGTTGCTGGTCAGATCCTGGGGAGGCTGGTTATTTTACTTCTATCCATGATTTGTGGTGTGGAACTGTCCAGTGTCTCTTGGACCTGGGAAGGTGTTGTCAGAGCAGAGCACAAGGTTAAGTATAAAAAGAAAAAAAAAACTTTAGGACCATAGAATTGAGAGGTATGTATCTGATGTGTTTATGGTGGATCCTTCAATTTGGCTCCCTGAAACTTACAAGAATTCTTTGAATTTGTGAAAACATAAGTTTCAGATTTACACATTATAGAAACACTAGCAATCTTATGTCAGAATGACTGTGATGGGTGCTTTTGCACAATAAAAAGTTTCTTAAGTATGGAAAGGTAGCATGAGAGAGACATTTGATAACTTGTATTTGTCCTCACACCTTTATAACTTGCAGGCACACATTTTAAAGACGTGCATTTGTCGTAAGAGATGGAACAGGCCATGTCCCGCTGCCCGGCTAGCTTAACCCCCGAAATAACCACATGAAAATTGTATTAAATTACTGTCTAGCCCATTAGTTCTAGCCTCTTATTGGCTAACTCTCACATCTTGATTCAACCCATTCCTAATAATCTGTATATCACTACGAGGTCATGGCTTACCAGGAAAGATTCAGCATGTCTGACCCTGGTGACTCCATGGCAGCTCTCCCTGCCTGCCTTCTTTCTCCCAGCCTCCAGTTCTGTTTTCCTGCCTACCTAAGTTTCTGCCCTATCAAAAGGCCAAAATAGTATCTTTATTTGACCAATGAAAGCAACACATAGAAATAAAAACCTCCTATACCATTTTCCCTTTTTATGTTTAAACAAAAAGGAAGGCTTTAACTTTAGCATAGTAAAATTACATATGACAAGGCAGTTATCAAGCAAGAATTACAGTTGCAATATTTAGATCTATTTTATCTTTTATCATAACTATGGAAAACTATAACTATAACTGTGTATCTATTCTTCAACTCTATCAAAGACTTCAGAAGGATATAATATTACCTAAGTAAACAGGAAGTAAGCAACTTCCAAAACTCTAGAAATGACAGAGACATCTCACTGCCTGGACAGTCACCCAAAGTTCTTTTGCACTGTTGGGGCATCCATCTTTAGCCTACAGGCCCTTAGTATCCAGCAGAATTTTCCATGAAGCAAAGATTTCAAAAACAGTTTAGTCACTTTCTTCTGTATCCTGCAGAATATCTCACAGACATTTATGAATCAGAAACCCCGAGGGATCATCTCACCTTTAGGCAAGTTCAGCAGCCCTCTCTCTGCAGGTTCTTTGTGTCCAATATGTGACAATCCAGGCAAGAGCAGTTTCTTGCCCAAATAGCTAACCAACTCCATAAGGAGCCTCTTTGATGCCCATCTTCCTCTTGAAGTAGATTGGTGCCGCCAGGAGCAGACATATCTCATTGTCGTAAAAAGCCCTAAGTTATTAAAATATTTTAAAGGCTATATTCTGTAGTCTTTGAAAGATATGAAGAATGCCTATCTGAAATATATCTATGTATATCTAGAAAATCTAACATGACTATAAACATGACCAATATAGATGATTAGCCATTAACAACCTATATTTCCTAATTAAACATTACATTTTTAAATGAACTACACAATCACAATACCTTAATCAAGATCAGAAATACATATACATATAACAAAATTGGCAAAATTTATACCAATGTAAATTATTCATATCTTTATCACATCCCCCTTTAAATGTAAAAGAACATTAATAAACAATGTTTGGGAATATGGGAGCAGTTATTTCTCTCCAAACTGCTTCGTGCTGAATGGGGGCGCTGGTAATCAGCTCTTTCATGTTGTAACCTGTATGCTAGTTTCATCTCATTTGGCAGTTGAGCAAAGTAAGTTTTTGAGGGTATTCCCAGCAACCTTTCAAGAGGGCTTGGTATATCATACCTTATTGGTCTAGAAAGAATCCACAGGGTCTCATCTTCTGTGAAAACAAAAGAAGAACCTGTTTTCCAAAGCATCATATCTTTAGACCCAAATACTGAAGTCAATATAACTTTATAATATACATCCTGGTTTATCTTAGCAGCCCACACAATTAGATATGCCTCTGTACTTAGCTCCTTCACAGTCAAAAAAATTCAAAGAAAACACAATAATACACAGAATCCAGAATCTGTGTGGCTTTTCTATTTTTACGTGGCTTATTTGTTTTACTCTATTACTTTGCTCTGTCTCTTTAAAGATTTTACTCATTTTTTAAAACATTAATTTTAGGACTTTCAATAGTCCTTTTATTTCCTTTGTCAAGCCTACGTATGTTTATTTAACACTATGACCCTTTTAGAGGTCTTTTATGTCTGAATCTGTCCTATTGCATTTTCTTTATTTCTCTACTGTCTTGAAGAGCTTTTAAAATCCTAAGCAGCTTGGTTGCGGCTGCTCTGGATGTTGGCTCCACCACTCTTGAATTTCAAAATGGGGAACGTATCAATTTTGCTAGCTCTGGGGCCGCCATGTAGGAGCCAGACTCAACATTTTAACTCTGAGACTGAGTGTGCGGCACAGAAACTCAGAGCACTGTGCAACCTGGAAACATGTTTGTGTATGGCAGCAGGAATCCACCATGCTCTTCTGCCTGTGCATGCCTAGTAGATCTGATTCTGTTGCTTGCCCAGGTGGGGAGTGTGAGATATTGGCATGGTCTCAGAGTACTTTGTTCCCAACCCCGAGTGGGCACACAACATCCAGGCCCACAAAAGCTCCATAGCCGGAGTTTGCACCAGTGGCAGGAGGCCTTGTTTTAAAATGCTGCAGCTTTTTTCCTGCTGCTATTGCTGAGTCGGGAAATTTTCTCTGTGGCACCCCACCAGCACACAGCAAAAAGCTGTGTTAACCGTTATATTTGTGTCTAGAATTCCTTTTTAAAGCCCTCTCAGTTTTTATGTGGTGTTAGTTAACCACGATGGGCACCACTCTGTTGTAAGAGGGGGAGCGAGCCCCTTGTTCCTTCCCACCTGGCTAGCTTATACCCAAAATAATCACACAGAAATTGTATTAATTAAATTACTGCCTGGCCCATTAGTTCTAGCCTTTTGTTTGCTAACTCTCACATCTTGATTTAACCCATTTCTAATAATCTGTATGTCACCACGAGGTCTTGGCTTACCAGGAAAGATTGAGCATGTCTGACTGGTGATTCCATGGTGGCTTCCCTGCCTGCCTTCTTTCTCCCATCCTCCAGTTCTGTCTTTCCTGCCTGCCTAAGATTCTGGCCTATCAAAAGTTCAAGACAGTTTCTTTATTTGACCAATGAAAGCAACACATAGAAAGAATAACCTCCTACACCAATTTGTGTATCTTAAGACAATGAAATTTGTTTGGTGAGGCTGTCCTTTCAAATCAACCAAACCTCTTAGCTGTCAAACAGCATCAGAGATCTGGGAGAAGGATAAAATTTTACTTGATTTACTGATTTAAAATTGACATAGGACTTACTCTATTGGATATCTAGAGCCACTCCTATGTGTTCTCCATGGTTATATAAAACAGGAACTCATATAAAACAGGAACTGGGCAAAGTGGGTGCTTTGTTGGGCACTACAAAAAGCATGACATTGGGAAAGCACATACATAACAGAGTTAGTAAGAGAAATTTAGAGACAAAACGTAAGTAAACTTTGAGACTCGGCAAGGAATACCTCAGTAAAGATGGCAACTTGGTTATCTGCCCTTAGTCAAGAGGTTGGGACTTGGTCACCTGACCTTCCCTTAGTTAAAAGGGTGGTGAGGTCATCTGACCTGACCTTAGTCAAATTGGTGGCAGTCACATGTTGTATGGAGAAACCATGTTTTCAGAGGCATGGTTGCAGTGTTAAATAAATACAAATTACAAGAGAGACATAGGTGCCATGTAGAAGATGCATTTAAGACACAATTACATCCATGTAGCCATACCATTTACATATTCTTTTATACATGAAATATAAAAAAAAATTACTCTACTCTGCCAGCTGCCACCAGTCATTGCACACCAGCCAATATGGAAGCAAGGGCTGTAGTGGAACAGACACCTTGGATCGGGCCAGTTTTACCGGTTACTGTGGGACCAGCAGCTGTAGTGATGGCAGAAACAGAATAGAAGCAAAGAAAGGAATAGGAACAAGAAAAAAAGCATTTACTGGTGGGTGGGGTTGGAGTTGCCCAGCAAAAGGAAAAGTGAATAGGCATGAGATTCTGGCAGAACACCAGCAGTGTGGAACATGGCTGGATGAAAGCTTTTTTAATCTTCCAGTGTGCTGGTAGAAATTAGAAATATCAGCCTGTCTCACAGGTGAAGCAGAAAATTAATATATTGGCTTAGGTTGTTATCTACTCATCAACACAAAAACGGGGGCTGAGAAAGGGCAGTCACTCAAAAGACACTAAGACACAAGGGAACACTGTCCCAAAAATGATCCACAGATCAAAGGGGCCCTGCACCCGAAAAAACAAATGCATTGCTCATTTAGGGCAGTGCCAGCAGAGAACCCAAGAAAGATCAGCCACCCAAGAGGTATTAGAATAGAAGGGAGCACTATCTTGAAAAGGATCCAAAAAATTTGAAGGGCCCAAAAACAAATATACCATTCAGGGAGTGCAGTGCTAGGGCAGAGCGCGAGAAGTGTCAGAGATGATCTTATCAATTGACCCAGCAAACTGATGGAAAGTAGAGAAGTGTGCTGGTAGAAATTCCAGGTTTAGGATTTTAGCCCACTGTGCAGCAGTGGCGGAAAACAGGGCTTTGTGAATGGAAGAGAGACAGACTCTGCCGCTGCGGTAGGAAGCAGCATGGGGTGAGGCATGGGTAGGACAAAGTGCCCATCACACTGCCAAGCCAGGAGCCAGAGCTGAGCCTGCAAGACAGAGCGGGACCCAGCAGCAGCGGGACAGTTTAGCATGGGTGTGATTATGTGCTGGAAATGAAAAGCAGGTAGAAAAGAATAGAAAAAGTAGGCTGCATTTACAACTAACAATCAATCACTGGGAGAATTAGCTGATATCTGAGGGGCAGTTGGCACAGCATCCATGAGTAAGGCAAGAAGATCCAGAGTTCCTGGAAGTTCAGCATGGACTGTAGCTCAAGCTAACTTTGTGTTATCACTCGAAGTCCAGGAGCCGTGAGAATGGGTGGGCCCACACCAAATCTTTACATTATGACATGGAGTCAGAGGCCCAAACAAAACATTTTAATCCCAATAGGCAAGTGGTTGACTAGTACTGGTCCATTTTTATTCAGGGGAACCACTGACTAATGATTGCACACTCATGAAGGCATGATTAAATGTGTTGAAGAAACCTACCATTTGATATTGGGGGTAGAATTCCAGCAATTTTAAGTTGAAAAAGTGATAGACTAGAAGAAAAGTTAGAAATTTACAGAATCCCTAACAGTCCTCAGCTACAAGGGATAGTGTGCTGAGTTTACAGCACCAATATTATCATTTATAATGCTGGTGACCCAAGGCCAGTCCCACGAGGGGCAGTGGCAGGTAAAGGTGGGTCTTCTGGCAGGTGGCTTGAGGCCTTGGTGTGAGACAGACAGAGACAATAGATATGTCATGCAGAAAGAGTTTGGGTATAGAGTTTATTTAGTGGATTATAGAGGGGAAAGGAAAAGAGAGGTGGGGAATGAGAGAAGAAGAAAAATGAGAGGTAGAAGTTGCCTTTCCAGAAGAGGGAAGAGAGGCAGAGATGATAGATAGATAGATAGATAGATAGATAGATAGATAGATAGATAGATGATAGATAGTTAGATAATAGATAGATAGATAGATAGATAGATAGATAGATAGATAGATATCAGCTTGCCTTAGTGGAAGAGGGAGGTTGAGAGTGGGTGGGGCTTGTCTCTTAAAAGAACAGAGTACCCAGGTGACAGACCAGGCCAGAAGATTAAACTTGCAGAAAAATTAGCAAAAGCACACTTTCATATATGTGTCACCTACAAGTAGTTAGCCCTGTCCAGAATACTGTAACTTTCAAGACATCGTGCAAATCCGTCCTCTGTTAAGAGAACATTCCCCAACTTGTTACAGCCAAAGTTAATTCTAGCCTTTTAGCTAATCTCTAAGCATTTCTCAATATTTTCTTATCTCACTGAATTTAGACTCTTGTTGGTGGTAGTACTGGGGTTCAAACACAGGGCCTTGCCAATGTCAGGCATGCAGTCCACTGAGGTATGTTACTAGCTCATTTACGGTCTTTTAAAGTTAAGGACTGTGTAATATTTATGCTGCTATGATCAGCTCAGTAATCATTATAATGTTTTATAAGTAAATAGTTTTTCCTGTGAGTAAATATTCCAATCCAGCATATATGTATATGCATATATATAATGAACAATATTTTAAAGAGAAGCAGAAAAAAATATTACCCCAGGACACTTATTGCTAGGAAAATAATATGTTATTTGCATATCTAAATTATTCATTCTATTTCCACAACTTTTCCAGGCCTTTCATCAGGAAAAACCATGTGATTTTTCATGAAGATGTGTCTAAGTATTGTTGCTAATTTTAGCCACTAGTCTTTTTAACTCAAAATATATCCACTGTCTATAAATATCTTGGCAAATAAATGTTGATTAACATTCCAATGTTTGTATCTTATGCATAGCCAAGTCATAAACAATGCAGAAAGTAAAGACAGGCTGTAGAAAGAGTAAAAATAATTATAGTAATTGGGGCAGAATGTCCAGATGGCCCGAAGCCAGCAGGATAGCAAATAACCTCCACTAGTCATAAAATCCTGCTGGGTTATTCCTAGCCTGGCTCCCAAGTTTTCACACAGCCCCTAGGTCTTCCTCTGAGTTACAAATATCTTTTATTGTCCATTGTGAATCTTGACTGAGAGTTTCCCATGGATACAGTGCCTATACAAAACTTGGTTCAGGAAAACCATGGTACCACATGAGTCAGGTATTATATTGTCAGAAGCTTCTATTAGTTTGTTTTGAGATATGGAAATCTTCTAGCCAAAGTGTAAATATAAGAAAAAATAAAGATGCTGGGAGGCAAAGGCAAGGTGCTTCCATTCACTGAGACTGAGGCCCCTGCAGCCACAGAGGCTAAGTTCATTCTCAATGTGTCTCTGAGTCTTCATTTATTGAACACACATGAACACACACACTTTGTGATGAAATACTGGTGACAAGTAATAAATACTTCAGCCTTGAAGATGTGCCAGAGAGGAAAGTTTATCGTGTAATTAGCTTCAAAACCATGAAAGAATAAGAATGAGTAATAATGGGACTGATAAGGGAATAGCATACCAAAGCAGATTAATGAGCAACTAGCAGCATGGGCAAAAAAATTGTAAATCACAAACCAATGGGAAGTCTGACTACAGGAACTGTGAGCCAAGGGAACATTGCCAATTTCAAATTATAGCAATAGCCATGTTAAAAGTGTCTTGAATTAAAGAAATCTCTATGAATATAAAAATAAAATTAAGTCTTGCTAGTATGCCAAAAAAGATAGTTTCAGAAAATTTGCTTTACAAAAGACAACTTCATCCCAATTCTGCCTCCACCACTGAACTCCAAGTAACATGTATTCAGTGATATTAGCACATCTCCCAAGTAGCTGTTGTTCAAAGCTTGCCAATAAGTGCTTAGCTCCCTGCCTGCTTTTTTCTTTTTTTAATGGATAATATTTACTTTTTTATTGTTTTTATTGAGCTATATATTTTTCTCCACTCCCCTTTCTTCCTCTCCCCTCCCCTTCTACCCTCTCCCATGGTTCCCAGGTTCACAATTTACTCAGCAGATCTTGTCTTTTTCTTCTTCCCATGTAGATTAGATCCATTTATGTCTCAGGAACCTCTTTATTGTCTTGGTTTTCTAGGGTTGTGAATTTTAGACTGGTTATTTTTTGCTTTATATGTAAAAGCCACTTATTATTATGATAGAGTATATATTATATTCATCCTTCTGGATATGGTTACCTCACTCAATTTGATGTTTTCTACATCCATCCATTTGCCTGCAAATTTCAAGGTGTCATTTTTTTTCCTGCATAGACTCCATTGTGTAAATGTACCACTTTTTCCTTTTCCGTTCTTCAGTCCAGGGGCATTTAGGTTGTTTCTATTGCTATGACAAACAATGCTACTATTAACATAGTTGAGCACATGTACTTGTGGTGTAGTTGAGCATTCTTTAGGTATGTACTTAAAAGTAGTATTGCTGGGGTCTTGAGGTAGGTTGTTTTCTAATTTTCTGAGAAATTGCCATGCTAACATCCAAAGTGTCTGTACCAGTTTGTACTCATACATCTAACCTCTCTGGATCTAAGGATTATAGCTCACTTATTAAAGGCAAATGCATATCATATTTATATTTCAGAATCTGGATTGCCTCAATCAGGATGATTTTTATAGTTTTATCCATTTGACTGCAAATTTCATGATGTTATTTTTTTAACAGTTGAGTAATACTTTATTGTGTAAGTCTATGACATTTTTTAAATCTCTTAGTCTGATGAGGGGCACTAAATTGTTTCCAAATCCTGGTTATTTTGAATAATGAAGCAATGAACATGGCTGAGAAAATGTATTTTTGGTAGGATGAAGAATTATTTGGATATATTCCCAGGATGGTATAACTGAATCTTGAGGTAGCTCTAGCCCTATCATTTGAGGAGCCACCACACTGATTTCCATAGTGGCTGTACAAATTTGCATTCCCACCAATAATGGAGGAATGTTGCCCTCGTTCCACATCCTCACCAGAATAGGCTGTCTTATTGCAGTATTGATACTAGCCATACTGACAGGAGGAAGGTAGAATTTCAAAATCCTTTTGATTTGCAATTCTTTGGTGGCTTCTCACTCATTTGAGTCTCCTCTATTGGAAATTCCCTGTTTAGATCTATACTCCATTTTTTTTATCTATTTTTTTTTATTAAGAAAAGAAGAAAAAAAAAACATAAACAAAAAACAAGTTTCCACCTCCTCCCAGCCTCCCATTTCCCTCCCCCTCCTCCCACCCTTCTCCCCTTCCCCCCACTCCTCTCCCCCTCCCTCTCCAGTCCACAGAGCAGTCCGGGTTCCCTGCCCTGTGGTAAGTCCTAGGTCCTCCCCCCTCCGTCCATATCTAGGAAGGTGAACATCCAAACTGGCTAGGCTTCCACAAAGCCAGCTCATTAAGTAGGATCAAAACCCCGTGCCATTGTCCTTGGTGTCTCATCAGCCCTCATTGTTCGCCATACTCTGGTTTCTCTTCAGATCGTATAAATCTTTCGCCTTTTACTATACTCCATTTTTAATATGGATTATTTGGGGTTTTTTATTTCTAGTTTTTTGAGTTCTTTATGTATTTTGGGTAACAGTGTTCTATTGAATCTGTAGTTGGTAAAAATCTTTTCCAGTTCTGTAGGCTGTTGCTTTGTCCAAATGATAGTGTCCTTTTTCATGCAAAAACTTCTTAGTTTCATCAGATCATAGCTATTAATTGTTGATCTTACTGCCTGTGCTAATGGTTTTCTGTTCAGGAAGCCTTCTTCTTTTCCAATAAGCTTAAAGCCATTTCCCATTTTCTCATCTATCTGGTTCACGGTATCTTGTTTTATGCTACAGTCTTTGATCCATTTCAAGTTCAGTTTTGTTCAGTATAATAAGTTTGGACTTGCTTGCTTTCTTCTACATGCCCCATCCAGTTTGAGTAGCACCATTTCTTAAAGATGATATCTTTTTCCAGTATGTGATCCCCGATTTAAAAAAAAAAAAAAAGCAGTTGACCATAGGTGTGTAAACCTTTTTCATAAAGGCAAGTTGGATTGTGATTAGAGTGTTTTCTGCATCTAATAAGATAATTATGTGTTTTTTTCTTTCAGTTTGTAGATATAGTGGATTACATTTGCTAATTTTTTTATGTTGAACCATCCCTTCATTTCTGGATGAAACTTACTTATTCATGGCAGATAATCCTTTTGATGTGTTCTTGGATTCATTTTGCATGTATTTAATGAGTATTTTTGCATCTGTGTTCATAAAGGAAATGGGTCTGTCAATCTCTTAACTTTGTTGAGTCCTTGTATGGTTTAGATTACAGGGTAACTGTTAAGAATAATTCCTAATGCCAGCTCTCTGTTGATGCAAAATTTCCAATCAAGCCAAATAAAAACAAGCTTTATTTGAGTAATAACAGGACAAGTTTATACCACATTGAGACTGTCTCCTGAGAAGGCAAAGAAAAGTGATTATATTTGATTCAATAACCAGAATACTTAGAGATAAATTTTATGCTTGGGCAGTCTGTAAGGGCTACAGCCAGTATACATTGTACATGGTTAACTTACACATTAGAAATAAACATTAAGTGGCCATGTTTATGCGTTTAAAGCAGACAAAATTTTCCTTACTTTTTCCAGCTAAATTTTTAGGCAGGGGGAGGGGCTGCAGGCCATTTGTACTTTCCTGGTGGGTCTGCTCCTGCAGCTGCTCTGCTCTGGTGCTCCCCTCTCTGCTGCAGGAGTCATTTTGTGAGACCAAAACCAATTATCACCCAGGACAAGCAGTCATCTTTGGTACCTGGCCTTGCAGTGGTCTCTGCTCACATCTGTCCTGGCTCCTCCTTGGCATTTGAGCCTGGGACTGCAGTACCTGTGGGGGAGGGGCGATCCTCTCCCTGGCCTGCTGAAGTCTGGACTCCTGAGGCAGAGAGGGGCAGGGAAGGTTGGCAAAATCTACTATTAGATTCCTGAAATCCTAGAAGTGATAGAATAGGATTTGAAAGGGCCTGAAGCTCAGAGGAACCTCTGGGTATGAGGACTGATAATCCTTTCAATATCACTGTAGGGCTTTGCAAAGATGGTTGAGAAATTTTGAAAATTCTTGTGGCAGGCATGTCCAGGTGAGCTGACCACTGAATCCCCCGTCTTGGCCATGCCATTCAAAAGCAAAAAACCTCTGACTCTTGGCTTCAAAAATTAGGCTGAAGAAGGCATTCTTAAAATCTAGAACTGAATACACTTAAAGCTCTGGAGAGAGGGAGCTCAGGAGATTATAGAGGTTGGGAATTGTAACATAAATATTTTTAACCAATTTGCTAATCTCCCTAAGATTTTGCATGGGTCAAAAGTCATTGGTCCCTAACTTTTTAACTGGCAGAAGTGGGTAGTTTATGGAGACTGGCAAGGCACCAGGATTCCATGCTCCAGGAACTGATTAATACGTTTAGTAATACCAAACTTGGCCCCTGGGATCATGGGGTATTGTCTCATCCTCACCTGTTAGGCATTGGCTTTTAAGGTGACTAAAGACTCCTGAATCACTAGTCCTGGTGGGCTAGTTTCTGCCCACACTCCTGGGATGGAGCACTGGAGTTCAGCCATTAGAGGAGATGCCTCTGTTAGAAGAGCCTGTATTCTTTCAGATCTAGGCATAAGACATAGACTTTGGGCTGTGGGGAGATCATCACCCTTTTCCCAGTGAAATGAATTTGGCCTTTTATCTTAGCCAATAAGTCTCTTTCCAGGAGAGAGAAAGGGCATTTAGAGATAACTATGAAGGGATGTATAACTTTTTTTTCTTTCCAATTTTACCATCTGTTTTGTGGTCCATGATTGCAGAGCTGTCCTTGTATTCCCCTTGAACCCACATTTGTTTGTCTGATAGAGGCCCCAGTGTAGTTTTCACATTGAAATGTGAGCTCTAGTGTCCACTAGGAAGGTTGTGGTTGCCCTGCTACTTTTAGGGTTACCTAAGGCTCAAGGGGAGGCTTAAACCCCATCTCCTTTAATAGTCTGGACTGGCCCAATTTTAGGACTTTTTGTCCCTTCTTCCTTTGTGAGCATTGTCAGTTGGCTATTTGTGACAGTCTGTGTTCCCTCTGCCCATCAGGTCCCCAGCTCTTATCTGCCAGTTAGACTTTTGCCAGTCCCCGAACTTGCTTTTCAGGTGTTTCTCTGCTGTTATAAACCTTAGTGGCTATAGCAATCAATTTAGTCAGATTTTTAAATTTAAGTCCTTTGAGTTGCTGAAGCTTCCTCTTTATATCCCAGACTGCTCAGTTAACAAAAGCCAGGTTAACTGACATTTGATTTTCAGCAGCCTTAGACAGATGGGTGTGCAGTCAAATAGGTGCTCAGAGACCATTTCGTTAATGACTGCCTCATCATTAGTGGGTCAGCATCTTATCCTAGAACCTGCTTCCAGCATTTCCACTAAATTTTATCTCTTTCTTCACTGGTGAACACTATCTGGAGCAATTGCTGGTAATTCACCCCCCAGGTTGGGGAATGTGTAGAGGACAGTATCTAGGACATACATTAGCACTTGGGGTTTCTCAGTAAAGGAAGGAGTCTTAAGTTTCCAGTTACACAGATCACTAGATGAAAGAGGAAGTAAACCAGGCAGGGATCGTCATCCTCATCAGAAGGTCCCACAGTGCAGAGGGGAAAAGGAGGAGACACCACCACCCACTACCGGCCACTTGTGGCTTCCTTGAATGCGTGCCAAAAGGGCTCAGCTCTAGAGCCAAATGAACTCAGCTCCAAAGAAGGAAGCTGGGGAGAAGGAGGAGGATGGGAGGGAGAAGTGCTCTGCCAGGGAGTAGTGGGAGCTCTGGCTTCACAGAGGGCTGCAGATGCTGCAGCCTCCCTGAAATCTTGAAAAAGAGAAAGGGCAAAGTCCAGGGGAGACTTAGGTTTGAAAGAAGCTTTCTCCATAGTGGAAATTACCTCACACATGACCACAACAAGAAGAATGACAAATAGAACAACAAGAAAAACTGAAAACAAGAAGCCAGCAGACACAAAAAAGGAAATGCTGTGCTTAGAGTCACATGATCTCATACCATTTCCAAAAGGCCAGAGGAGGAATAAGAGCCTCCCCTATTTTCCTTCAGTTCTGAGATTAGAAGTGATCTCCATGAGCCTCCAGACTGTCTGGATACCAGAAACCAGAACCAGAAGCTTTCCAATTGGTAAAATCAGAATAAAAAAGTTTGCCAAAAACCAGAGACTGGGGTGTCCCCTCAAAACCAGGTTTGCACTTCCCCACAGGAACCACCAAAATGTTGGGGTTAAGGCGGATGTGCAAAGGTGGGAATAGACCACCAAAGTCTAATAAACTAGAAGCAAACTTTGTTCCAGAAACCAGATTCCAAGAAACCAGAAGCAAACTTAAAATTAAAAAAATAAAATAAAACACCACAGAACACTGAAGCTTATCAGCTAGCTGTGACCACAGCCAGAGATGGTGTTTGTTAGGCTGTGGCAAAAGGCTAGTTTTTGAACCCATCTTTTATAGTTAGGGTGGCAAGCATTAGTTCTGAACAAAGGAATTTTTACAATCTTGCCCTGACCCAGTCAACATAGACCCTAAGGAGGGGAGTGAGTTCTAACATCAATGGGTAACTAGACAGCTATCTGAAATATATCTGAAATATATTTCAGAGTAGATTACAGCAAAAGTCACTTATTGCAAGAAAACAGGTGTCTTTAACAATCAATCAGCAAAGAAACTGCTAGTAATACCAGAAGTTTAATAAATTAGAATCAATTGGGTCTTCCGCTGGGAACTTAGAAGATAGCAGAAAGCTTTTCACACTATCTCAAGGTAAAACTCAGATACAGACTACCATACTTTACAACCTCCAATTATCAGAGCTCATTAGTTAGCCGCGTGTTTGCTCTGTGTCCAGTCTCTCCTGGTACCTCCCAAGGCAGTGGATACTGGAGCCCCATGCATGCTCTTTGGTGGCACCAGTTTCCCATAACAGAGGCAGTGCCTAACCCAGAGGTCACGATCTCTGTCTCCTAAAGGTTAACTCAGTTCATATCTATAGTTTATCAAGGATGGCCAGGACACTACTCTCAGTTTAAAGAGAAAGCTCCAGTATTGTATATAGAACAGCTCATTGTAAAATGAAATGACCTAGGCTGATGGAGGCTTCTTAAGCTTCTGAGAACGCAGCTCACTGTGAGTGATGATTGATCCTTGATCTCCTGAGAAAGCTGCAGACAGTCTGTTCTCATTCTCCTAGACTTATAACTCTATATTTCTTTATTTATACATTTTTTATTTTTGGAATCTACATTTTTATTTTCTTATTCTTGAACTCTTCAAAACCAGTTTTATTTCTCTTGGGTCTCTCTTCTTTCCTCATGAATATTTAATATTTTAAAAAGTACTTAACTTAAGTATAGAGTAAATATAGCAAAAAAAGACAATTCAGTATCTTAGGTTCTGTAGATGGAGCTGCAGGCTGCATTCCTGCCACCCGGCTCCAGTCTGCCTGGCTAGCTTTTGCCCCGAAATAATTACATGGAAACTGTATTCTTTTAAACACTGCTTGGCCCATTAGTTCTAGCCTCTTAATGGCTAATTCTCACATCTTGCCTAAGCCATATTTAGTAATCTGTGTAGCACCAGTCTTACCGGGAAAGATTCATCATGTCTAACCTGGCAGCTTGCTTCATTGCATCTGCCCTGGAGAGGAGCAGCATGGCGTCTGAGCTCGTTTTTTTTTCCTCCCAGCATTCTGTTCTGTTTACTCCACCTACCTATGTTCTAACCTATCAGGCCAAGCAGTTTCTTTATTAAATAACCAATGATCTTCCTCCATCAAGGTTCTTCCAAGCCTTTATGGATATTATTATATTCACCTTCTATTGGATAGTACTGAAAATATCTTATTCTCTGGTTAATCAAATGTCCATCATTTATATGTGAAGTTTATATAGATAGTGGAAATCCTATCCAATGACCAGTGAAGTTTAGAACTTCATTTTGTTTTAAAAAGTTTTGTTACCTTTGTAAAATGCAGAAAAATGAAAGTGTAAACTTAGTAGACTCCAAGATGGTAGCACAACTAAGTCTATTCAGGTCATAAAATTCAGCATGTAGACAATGCTACCTCTCAAGACTAAAACAAAGGACTAATCCACCAAAGGTCGTAGTTCTGGGAAAGTTGCTAAATATGCTAACCTTGTTTTTGCCTTCTGTAGTTCTGCTTCTGTCTAACTGTTCTTGTTAACTGAAGTATGTTAATCCAGTATGTAAACCCAGAATGTGGTGTTTGTGTTTAAATGCTCACCCTGAGAAAGGCTCAATGCTACATTGGGATCCTGAAGACCCAATGTAGTCACTGGCCAAGTAATAAAGACCTTCTATTGGCTTAAACCCACATCTGCGCAGACTTTTCAGGTGAATGTCCCACACCAAGAATTACCTTCTAGTTATCTCAAACTATTATCTCTAAAGAACTACTTCCTCACATCCTCATGTCCTGGGCAACATACTCCAACTGTGTTTTTTACCCTACGACATTTACCCTCTCCTCTTGCCCTCCTCCACTTTTTCACAATCCTTTGCTTGCTCTATTCTTACTACCTGCTGTCTAACCCCTCTCTGTTTATGCTTCTCTGCATTTTACATTCAGAACATCATGTCCCCTGATTGCATCACATTGTCTCTCCACAGCTCAACCTCTTGGAATTTGGGTTTCTGCAGCTTCCATTCCCTTCATCATGTTTCTGATGCCAGTGCTCTGGCTTCCACACAACTTTGGGTCTCACTTATATTCACATTAATCTTGAAAATGTGGCAAGTCTTTAAAAGTCATTGAAACCCATTAACAACTTTCCAGCAATCTGAAGCAAAACTCACCATTCCCTCCCAGAGAAAAACATAGTAAAAAATCTAAAAAGTCTTGCCACCTACCATACCACACACAGACACACACCTTCTACCATACACCACCACCACACGTACTCATAACATACACACATGTAACACCACATCACACACATAACCTATCACATCATATAACATACCCATCACATATACACCATCTCACCTATCATACTACACCACACACACACACACACACACACACACATGCTACCACCACAACCACCACCAGCCCACACACAGCTAAGGAGATGTCAGAGCATAAACTCCAGCAGCTGCCTCTCCTAATTAGCTTAATGCACTCTCACAGCTTCTAGTGCCTTCTCTAATTGTTTTTACTATCCCTTGATGTTTCTAGTGGCAACTGATTTCATTTTTATGTGTTCCTTACGTTGTATTTCTAGTCTATTCCACTACATTTATTTTCTAGTTACTCATTTCTGCTTACAAATATCCATATATTTACAAATATCAAATCCACTCTACACATCAGGCCCTTTCTTACTGGAAAAAAAAAAGTTGATTCCTAAGCATTCGTATTCTCTTGACTAATGGTAAATGAGATTGTTGTCTTAATTTAATTTTATAGAAAGTGGGATTGAACCAGAGTTACACTCTCTAGACAGTGCTGGCCTAGAACTCAGGATGCATTCCTGTCTGCCCTCAAACTTGCCTCACTCAGCATTCTGAATGCTAAGATTACAAACTTGAGTTACAACACCCAACTTTAATTTTTGTTTGTTCATTGCTAGTTTTTTTAAAATACAAAAGCTTTTTTTATAATGATTGCATTTGAAGACACTTTGTTCAACTCTTTCTTAGCTCTCATGGCTTGATTGATACCTTAGAGCTTTGTAAACACAAAATTGTGTCAATTACAGGTAGAAAAAGTTTGAGGGTTATTTTTTCTTTAGACATTTAAAATTCCTTTTTTTTCTCCCTGAGTACAAAATTGGGTACAAGTTGAGAGACCAAGGGTCCTTGTCTTGTTCCTGATCTTAGGCACAAATCATTCAACATTAAGTGTGACGTTAGTGACTTTTCAATACACTCATAAAAATATTTTAATGAGTGAAACTCAATGAACATATAAAATAGATGAAAACCCACTCTTTTATTTTGTGCTACCATGGAATTAATTCATATCATCTATGACCCACAGTGGCTCTGTCAAATTTTTATTTAGTTCCATAAAAGACAAGGAAGTGCCCTGATTCTTCCTTTAGAAAGAAGGGAATGGGTGGAGGAAAAAAGAAACAATTAAAACAAAAGAAAAGAAAGAATTTTTGTCTGTGCAGTAAATAATGTTGTTTGAGCTCACCCAGCGCTCTCCTTCTTCAGGACCCTCTCTCAGGGATGCTGGGTTCCAGGCCAGGTGAGCCTGCATCTGGTAGGTGACACTGAGGGACAGTGGCGTCTTGTTTTCTCGGTCAGAATCTACCAAATATTTACTAGGGGCGGGCCTAGAGGGAAGGCAAATCCGGCCTCAGAAACAAGGGAGCGGCAACGCCCCTTTGCTGTAAAATTTGAACTGTCTCGGCTTAGATTCCAGCTGCAGGCAGCCTGAATCGCAGGCAGCGGTGAGGGACAGAGACCTGACTGGACTGCACCCAGCTCTCAGCTCCACCTCGCCGGCGGTGCTAAAAGTGGATGGAGAGCAGCTAAGAGAGACAGAGACTTGAAAGAAGCCCGGAGTTGGACCACTGCGACGGTGAGTCATAGCCGATATCCTCCCACCTTGGAAAGATCGCTGGCAGGAAGCAACTTGATTGCAAGGGTCCTGGGAACTGAGGGGCTCCAGCACATTTCTTTCAGTACCCTCTCTAGAACTGGTCACCTTCCTCAGAGGAGAAGAGGGACTTGGAGGATGGTGTGCATTTCTTTGAAGTTTACTCCAAATTGCAATGTTTAAGAAACAAGCCAGCAATTTTTCTCCTCCACCCAAGTGAGTCTAAACTGTAACATAAAGCTTGTGTGGACACAGGACTACCATGTGAAAGTGATGCTGCTTTTAGGTAAAGTTAAGGAAAGCTTAGTCCTCGTCCCTTGCTTTTCAGATATGCCTCTCCTCTCCCTTAGCTCTCTGGGTCCTTGGCATCAGACCCTGGAAGTGCCTGGGACAAAATTAGGCCCTCTGAAGTATTTCCAGAAGCCCTTTGATTCACTGACAGAGATGAAAAAGCACAGATACTAAATCCAAATGCAGCAAGGTTGGCCTTTGCACATCTGCTATTGAGGTGAAATTTTAGTCAAGGCCCATTTCATCTAGCATCCCATTTTCAGTTCTTTGTCTGAACAGCCAGCCAGCTGTGGTCTCCAGGCTCCAGCCAATTTTCCCCAAGGGCTTTCTTTTCTTACTGTCTTTGAACAAGTATTAGAGACCTGAACATTGACTTTTTGTTTGTTATCCCCTCATTGAGTCTCAATATCCCGCAAGCCACACATCCCTTCTGTCCCCTACAATAATATGCAGGAAGTTAACTATATTTAGTTTAAGAGAAAGTAACAGAGGGGAAGGCAAGAAGCCTCCCCGACCCTTTTTATAACCTTTGGGCCACTTGTGTCACCTTTAGAAGAAACTTCAGCCCCCAAATGATTCTCCTAGTAGTTGCCTCTTGAGAGGCTCCTTGGTAAAGGTGTTAGTTTTCCTCCCATTTTCTGGGTTTTAAAACAAACAAGCAAGTAAAACAAAAAACCACTTGCCATGCCTGCCATGGTGTTTTTCTAGCTATAAATGCCTCATCCATCTCCTTCTCAGCAGGGCAAAGCAGGGAAGCAAAGGGGTGAGAGAAAGAAGTCCTCTGAACCAGCTGTGTGATGGGAAAGATGCTTTTTTTCAGCAACTCAACCCCTTTCTCTGCTCTTAAGATCTCTTTTTAATTTTTAGTAACTAATAATTTTTAATAATTAATTTTAACAATTTAATTTGTAAAAATTACTCTGTTAGGCAATCCAGATTTGGAATCTTCAAAACTCTCTAGTTCTGGTGCTATATTGTCTACTCTGGGTAAACATTCAGTTTTCTAGTGCTGGGTATAAATATCCATATCCAAATTATGAATGGTATAGTTCCTATGATGCAGCTTATGGTCCAGGCGGTAACCCAGATATGGAGGTGTCAGCATTGGCTAAAGTGTCATGATTTTAAGTTTTAAGTCTACAACCTTGTCGACTTGAACTGCATCCTTCTTTGATCCCTTCGTGGTGTCTTGATTTCTAGTTCTGCTCACTTTAAACTGAGGAAATGCCTCATGAACTCCCAACTCAGAAGATTGTCTACTCTAGGCAAGGCCGCCTTACAGTCTAAACTCTAGTTTCTAGAGTGTCATTCCGCCACTATTGCAGTCTTTTCTCTGTCTTAAACTGGATAATTGCTCAAAGAATAAACATTTATGAATCACACAGCTCTCTCCTTTTGCTTTTCTACATTGGAGTCAGGCTGTACTTATGTGTCCACGTGAATTTGTGCTACAGGGGCTCACCACTCTGTTACTACTATGAACAGTTAGTAGCAATAACTTATCTGTGTTGTGTTTGAGGGACAGTAGAAAGGAAATGGTTAATCTGCTACTTGCAAAAGCCAGGGTGAAACATTTAGCCAAGAAGGAATCTGAATGAGTTTCACTGCCACCCATTCGTCTGCTCTGTGTTCTCACTGTGTACTTGTCAAGAAAACAGCCGAGCGGTGTTCTAGTCTACATCCAACCTTGTACTATCACCAGAAATGTAACCTCTCCTTCATTTGTATTTTTTGGCTGCCAAGTGTATGCTCCAGTCTTCATGCCTCATGGTTACCACGGAATCTAGTCCTTTTGTTGCTTAATCCCAACTGGTGAATATCAAAGAAGTTCCCAAGAGAGCTAGTAACTTAAACTTTTTTTAAGTATAAATATTGCCATAATTAAAAAGCTGACTTCAAGGCACATAATGAGGCAAAACAATAAACACAATGAAAATATCAAAGATCTGTTTAGAAGTGTTTTATTAGTTTTTAATGAATTATTATTACTATTATCAATTTTATTTACACCCCAACCATAATTTCCCCTCCCTCCTCTTCTTCCACTAACCCCTATACCCCCATCTGCCTGCCTCCCTCCCTCATCCCCCATCTTGATCCACTCCTTTGTTTCTATTCAGAAAAGGGCAGGCCTCCCATGGATGTCAAGCTGCAATGAGAATAGGCACCTTCTCTCCTATTAAGGCTAGACTAGGCAACCTGGTAGGAGGAAAGGGTCCCAGAAACAGGCCACAGAATCAGAGACTGCCTCTGCTCCCACTGTTAGGAGGCCCACAAGAAGATCAAGCTATACAACTGTCACATATATGCATAGGGCCTAGGTTAGTCTCATGTAGGCTTCCTGGTTGTTGTGTCAGTCTCTGTGAAACTTTATGAACACAGGTTAGTTGATTCTGAGGATTTCCTTGTTGTATCCTTGAACCCTCTGGCTCCTCCTTCTTTTCTTAGAATTCCCCCGAGCTCTGCCTAATGTTTGTCTGTGGGCCTTTGCTTCTGTTTTCTTCAGTTGCTGGGTGAAGCCTCATTGATGACAACTAGACTAGGCAACAATCTATGAGCATAGTAGGCATAAAAGAATATCAGTAAGCATCATTACATTGACTTTTTTTTTTTTGCCAGTGGTGTTTGGTTTTATCCTTCTTAGGTCTCTGGGTTGTCCATCTTCTGAATCCTGGTGCTCTAGGCAATGTCAGAGGTTGGCTCCCTCTGGTGACATGGGTCTCAGGATAGACCAGTCATTGTTTGACTTCTCCCAGAATTTCTGCAGTTGCTTTGCCCCAGGACTTCTTGTAGGCAGGACAAATTGTAGGTTGAAGGTTGTAAGGCTAGGTTAATATCCAAATCCCTTCACTGAAAATCTTGCCTGATTACAGGAGATTGCCAGATTAGATTACATATCTTCTACTGTAGGATTCTTAGCTAGGGTCACCTTTGTAGATTCCTGAGAGTTTAAATTGCACTAGGTTTTTACCTCATGCCCCAAATGCCCTCCTTTTCCAGTCCTCTCTTCTGGTACTGACCTCCATCACTCCTGTTGTCCTCCTCATCCAACTCCAGTCCACTCAAGAAATCTCTCCTATTTCTCCTTCCAAGGGAGAGCCAAGCATCTGCCCCTTGAGCCCCTTTGGAATGTTTTGATTCCTTGCTATTTTGCAAGATGGACACATGGGCATTTCAATGCTTCACTGCTGGAAAGCACTATCACTTTTCTCCAAAATAGTTTAAAAGGTATTCTTAAAATTACCTGAAGTCATTGGGTGAGACGGCCCGCATTTTATCTCACATATTAAAGCAGTGCACTAAAGCTCTCATAAACCAAAGTAAGCTGTGTTTAATTTCTATCATATATTTACCTATGTGTACAATTTCAATTGCATTCATGGTCTGAATATTAGCTCGTTAAAATAACTTTTTAATTAATTACTGTGTAACACTGCTTTAGCTCATTTCTGTCTACAAAAATCTAAAGTAATATTCAATTTGACAAATAAATACAATTAGCTTACCATTGTTCTAAAATACATAATTCTGTTATGGTTTCCCATAAATAATCATAAACATTTCAGATATTTCATTAAAGCATTGTTCCTTTAATGCCAGTTTTAAGAGTTGTTGAAAAAAAATAAAAAAAGAGAGATAAGAACAGTTATTGGTATGCCAAATGGATATTGCATTAAAATTACACTTTTTCATTTCTCATCAGATGTTCATAAGGGAGAATGCTCATTTGCATATGAAAACTAAATAAAATGTTGTGTGATTGCTTATTTTAGATTTTTTTATAAGTCAATTAAGAAGAATTTACTTTTGTTTTGGTTTTATTTGCTCAGTTCCTCAGTAGGCCAAAGAGTCTCACAGGCAGGCTAGTAAATTTAGAATTTTGTTTAGAAGTTTGAGTCTAAATATTTCAAAGATTAAATAGCTGTCTTGAGGACAGCATCTTGAGTCAGAGTCGATGTCTAGAATCTGCTGGTACTGGTCAAGCTTTCTCCCCATATGCAAGAAAATGCTACGTTGCTTGTCCAGTCTGCCTTTTAAATCCCTGAGGTTGCTCCAGCTGCAGTATAACGTCTTAGCTCTATTGGTAATGTCTTCCAATTTTAAATTGCAGAATTAATAATTCTTCATTTTGGGTCAACTTCATGATTTCTTATCCATTTTATGTACATAAAATATACTTTAATCTTTACTAAACTATTGTAAATATTCTTTGGATCAATCAGTTTAAGAATCAATGACTAACTAAAAGGTAAGAATGGTTGTGCGCTCATTCAGAGTTCATGATTGCTATTGTGTCCATGCTGATTTGTGTTTTCTCATTTTATATTAATCAGAGTTCATTTTCTCTGTTTTGCAAAACTGAAGAGTTATGCATGTGAGATCTATGTGGTACCCAATTCTTACAAAGGGAATAGTATAGATCAGATGACAAGATGGCTCTCAAAGGAGAAGAGTGATTACACAGTTGTTGGTCAAGCTAAGAATACATTTAGAAAGAAAAGTTTTTAAAAACCACCACTTCTCTTGTCCTACCTGACCTAAAGCCAGAATGAATGTGTACTATGGTTGTATTGTTTAGTTCCCACCACTTTTGTAATAACCATTGCTTCTTTTATATCTAAGATTGCCACTCCTTCAGTAACAGAGAACACAGCAATATATCTTCATATCACCCTCACAAAGCTACTGCTTTGCCTTTTGTTTGTATGTTGGTTATTTTCAGTGGCAGTCTGAAAAGTGTTCAATGCATTTCCAGAAGATAAATGTTACAGTAAAACTACCTTTCTAGGGTCATCTGGGTAGATTGTCCTGTTATGAGCAATAAAATTGCTTAAGGCTGTTGCTTCAATCTTACCCAAAGGGAAATTAGACATCATTTATATTTTTCAGTCTGAAGAAATAATAGCAAAAGAAAAGCAAAAATAATACATTCTCAAGGGGTATAGAGAATGTCTCAACAGTTAAGAGCACTAACTGAACCTCCAGAGGGACTAAATTTGGTTCCAAGCACCCTTGTCAGGTGGCTTCCAACTGCCTATAATCCAGGGGATCTGGCGCTCTTTTCTGGGTTCTGTAAGCACTATACTTGTGTGCTTATGAACACACAGGCACACACATACCTATGAATAATAATAACAAATTGTGTTTTAAAGAATTAAATCTTGAAACCTAAATCAGCGATTCTTTATATTGCGAGGCAGGTGGAGCAAGAACATAGTCTGGAAAGATATTAAATCTCAACTTCTCATGGAAAGATATTAAATCTCAACTTCTCATGGAAAGATATTAAATCTCAACTTCTCATGGAAAGATATTAAATCTCAACTTCTCATGGAAAGATATTAAATCTCAACTTCTCATGGAAAGATATTAAATCTCAACTTCTCATGGAAAGATATTAAATCTCAACTTCTCATGGAAAGATATTAAATCTCAACTTCTCATGGAAAGATATTAAATCTCAACTTCTCATGGAAAGATATTAAATCTCAACTTCTCATGGAAAGATATTAAATCTCAACTTCTCATGGAAAGATATTAAATCTCAACTTCTCATGGAAAGATATTAAATCTCAACTTCTCATGGAAAGATATTAAATCTCAACTTCTCATGGAAAGATATTAAATCTCAACTTCTCATGGAAAGATATTAAATCTCAACTTCTCATGGAAAGATATTAAATCTCAACTTCTCATGGAAAGATATTAAATCTCAACTTCTCATGGAAAGATATTAAATCTCAACTTCTCATGGAAAGATATTAAATCTCAACTTCTCATGGAAAGATATTAAATCTCAACTTCTCATGGAAAGATATTAAATCTCAACTTCTCATGGAAAGATATTAAATCTCAACTTATCATGGAAAGATATTAAATCTCAACTTATCATGAGCACCTTCCTTTCTATCAAGGTTGTGTTTGTTAATCATGGTGCAATATCACTGCTATAAACTTTGTACTAAAAATGATTAACTATTATTGTGTAAGTATAACTTTGATCTATCGCCATATTCTTTTTTAATTTAGTGTCCATGTCTCCAGAGAGCATTTAGAATAAAATGACATTGCTTCACAAAGGAACATTCATTTTTTTTTTCCAGTTCTGTGTGAATATTTGGAAGAATGCTAACCAGGAAAAGAACGAGAGTCCCATGACAGCCATTGAAAATATCTTAACTCTATATAAGAAAAAAAAAACATGTTCTTAGAGTGTCATCAGTGATTTTATTCTTTTGCAAAATGTTCTTACCATGCAGTGATAAGACATTAGAAAACCACCACTCCTCTTGTCCTACCTTTCAAACCAGATGGAATGTGTACCATGTTTGTTTTTTCAGTTCCCACCACTTTTATAATAATCACTGCTTTTTTCCATATCTCCTAAGCCATCTACTCCTTCAGTATTAGGGATCATAACAGTGTAGTATTAACACAGCACAAAAGCAAATTCCTTACCTTTCGATCTCTGGGTTGGTTGTTTTCAGTAGCAGCATGGAAAGCATTCAATACATGTTCACACCCTTGTGATAGTGAAACTGCAATGCACATGTCATCTAGTTAAACTGTCAGTCAGGATGTGTAGCTACACTTGCTGTCAACAATTCTGAGCAACCTCCAAACTCTAAGACCATCAGACAACGTGGGAATAGGTTCACATTTTTGAACCTTTATAACATTTTTAAGTATTTCAAAAAATTTTTATGAAGTAGCAGATTTCTTTCTGGCATTTTTATATATACTTGATTTGGGACACTTGCCCCTACTTCCTGTCTGGTAGCTCCCTGTCTTCTCATCCCTGATTGAGTCTTTTATGCCAAGATCTTCCTTTCCCCCTTCATATCGAATGTGTTCTAGTACCCTCCCCTCTCCTCTTCCTTTAAGTCTGTTTATTCCCTTCTTTATGGGTCCCTTTCTACTTTCTTGACCTCTGCACACACTCACTCTCACATGAATCAACAGTTATCAGAATCAAAAGCTAGGATCTGCATATTTGAGAGACCATTTATGTTTGTCTTTCTAGGCCAGGACTACCCCATATTATATGGTACTGTATCGGGAGGGCACGTGTTCTTTTCCTGGCTGCCCAGACTCACCTAATAATCTTTCAGAAACTATATTATATAAACCACTGCTTGGCTAATCACTTAAGTGTATTGCTAGCTTAGCTCTTATATCTTTGGATAACCCATTTCTATTATTTTATATTTTACCATGAGGATTGTGGCCGACCAGTAAGGTTCCGGCTACCAGCTCACATATTTCCCCTCTTGCTGCTCCATGGCTTCTCTCTGACTCCACCTTCTTTCTTCCAGCATTCAGTTTAGTTTTTCCCCCAGCTCTATTCTTCTAAGCCACTGGCCAAAGCAGGTTTATTTATTAACCAATAAAAGCAACAAAAGGACTTTCCACATCATGGTACTTCCAGTTTCATTTATTTTCCCCCAACTTTAAGTTTTATTTATCTTTATGCTTCAATAAAATCTCATTGTGTCTATGTATTGTATTTCATTATCTGTTTGTCTTTTGATGGACAGCTAGGCTGATTCTATTTCCTGTCTCTTGTACATAAGAAACAACAATCATGGATAAGCAAGTGTTTCTGTAGAAATATTTGTGTCCTTTGGATTATACCCTCAGGAGTGGAGTGGTTGGGTCATATGACCCTTCCACTTTTAGATTTTTGAGACACTGTCATACTGGTTTGCATAATGTCTGTATCAGTTCATAGTCCCACCAACAGCAAATAAGGGTAAAATTATTCATGGATTTAAGACACTCCTCGACAAAATCCTGATACTATTCTTCATAGAAACCAATTCAAATTTTGATAAAATTAAAATTAGCTGAACTGATGTTGACTTAATCTTCCTAAAAACTCTCTGTCTCTACTTTGTACTCATTTTATTATCTGAATACTGAAAATAAAATAAATTGTTCTCCTATGCATAAGAACTGATAAAGTCAAAATTTATACAATAATTCTAACCCCAAACTCTGTATTCTTAGCTTCAGCCCACTGTCTATTCTATACTGTAGGCAACCTTTGTTTTAATGGAAGCTAAATATTTGAATACTGAAAGTTAAAATTTAAAATCAAGTTCTATTTTACTTATTTGGAAAAAGAATAACACAAGATCTACTGTATTTTATTTAAAATATGTGACCTTAAGTACACTAATAAAAAATTTGTTTTATTTGGAAAAATACTAAAATTAGACAAATCCTTTCAAATTCATTGGTGGCTGTACACTTAATACATTGGTCAGGTTGCAGGGAGAAGGAAAAATGTGTGTACAATAGTTTGCCTTAGTTTGGCTTTTTGAAAAGAAATGGTAGGTGGGCCCAGCATCACATGTCTAGCTTACCTACATGTGAAATTGAGACAGGAAGATACCTTTAGTTGAACAATTAAAGATAACCCTGGGCAACTAAGAACAATATTCTAAAACTATTAAAGGAAAATAAATGATGACATAGTTTAAACATTTTTATTATCTCAACTAAAATTTACTATTTAACCTTTAGGGATCTGAGGTTATTAATTTCCCTCTTGGGCAAGTCACATAAATTAACAATTGCTTTTTTAAGTTGTTACTATAAATGCTCATTTACCTCATGCATGATTTTATAATAAATAAATAAGCCACAGTTGGTTACAGTCCCTCAAGCAAGTGATGACTTATTTAAGTTCAAGACTTCCCAATGTTCAGTCTCTGAACTCTTTTTCCTAGTACAAGCAAGGTTTCTGGAAACTTTCAGACGGGCCTGATTAAATGGTTCTCATTTTGAAATAGACTCTATGGTAATTGTCAAAATACTAAACTGTACCTAGATTCCTGTAGATCATTGCTGAGGAGAGAGGTGTGCCTTCACACTAATTACTTATCATTTTCTGAAAGATAAACTTTAGCAGGTATTGGATCTGGGACATTGGTATTCTGGAATCACTCACAGGTATGGAACAGCTAAAACTTAAAGGAAATCATGTTTTATAGGGAAATGTTGAAGGGAAATAGCATCAGGGAGAGTCGGTGGACAACAGGCAAAGTTTCTATGGTATTAACAAAATGAGAAAGTACAAATGATCATCCCTGCTTTGGCCATTTAGAATATCACTGGACTCACTGGGCCCAATTGGTCATCAGAGTTAAACACAACCTGTAGCAAGTTTATTTACCCCAACAAGGTTGAAAATAAATTCATGTAGAAGTGATTCTTCCAGCAACTGCCATATACTTGCAATATTTTCATAATATTTTTTTTATTTTTCTCTCAAATACTTCTTGATATTAAATTTCAGTGTGCTATTACATGCTTCTAAGTCAATGTTGTATTTCTCTAGTGATGGAGGTGGGTCTTGTATCTATCTGTTGCTTTCATTGGTTAATTAATAAAGAAACTGCCTTGGCCCTTTAATAGGACAGAAAATTAGGTAGGCAAAGTAAACAGAACAGGATGCTGGGAGAAAGAAAGCCAAATCAGTCAGTCACCTTAGCTCTCCTCTCCAAGATGGATGCAGGTTAAGATCCCTTCTGGTAAGCCATCACCTTGTGGTGCTACACAGATTATTAGATATGGGTTAATCAAGATGTGAGAGTTAGCCAGTAAGAGGCTAGAGCTAATGGACCAAGCAGTGTTTAAAAGAATACAGTTTCCATGTAATTATTTCAGGGCATAAGCTAGCCAGGCAGCCAAGAGCCAGGGTGGCAGGAATGCAGCCTGCCACTCCATACTACAGAGTGTCTCCCAATGTGGTAAACTGGATCCATGTAAAACCTGAGAGAGATTAATTTTAAACACAGAAAAAAAACAGAGTTTACCACAGACTTTTGCTATTTGCTAGGGCATGCTTTAGAGAGATTTCCTGATTTAGCAACAGCAGCAAGAAAAAAAAAACTGCATCATTTTAAAGCAGGGCTTCCTGGGGCTGTGCCTCCAGTGCAAACTCTGGCTTTAAAGCATTTCAATGGCGTTTATGGGATTGGATGTTTGTGTTCCCGCTTGGGATTGGAAGGAGAGCGCTCTGAGACCGTGATGATGACTCAGCACTCCCTGCCTGCACCTGAGCAGAAGGCAGAATCAGGCTGAGGCAGGCGAACGAGCATGGCGGATTCCTGCCACCATACAGAGACATGTTTCCAGGCTGTTCAGTGCTCTGCATGTCAGATTTGGCTGTAACTTGGATGAAAAGGGTTTCTGTGCCTCACGCTCAGTCTCAGAGTTAAAGTGCTGAGTGCAACTCCTACCTGGCAGCCCCAGAGCTACTAGAAAATGGTATGTCATCCATTTTGATATTGGAGAGAGGTGGAGCCAACATCCACAGCAGCCCTCAGCTCTGCAGCTCAGAGGCACAACTGATTCAGTCACAAGCAGTTCTGCCATGTTGGACTGGGTGGGGCAAACCTGCAGTACCTGTTTTTGACCTAGATTCTTAAGTGCATAGTGATTTAAAGGCGCAAATCAAAAGTGCTCCTGGATAGTAAAAAATTACAGATTCACAATAGAACAGATTCAGACATAAAAGACCACTAAATGAATCACAGTGTTGGATGAGTGTACATAGGCTTGAGAGAGAGAAGAAAAAAAATATAGAGAATAAAGTTAAAAGGGTAAAGTCTTTAAAGAGACCAAATAAAGTAAACTGAGAGACTAAAAATAAGCCATGTAAAAAGGGAAATTCACAGAGAGTCTGGATTCTTTGTATTATTGTGTTTTCTTTAAAATTTTTGACTGTGAAAGAGCTAAGTACAGAGAGACATTTCATTATATGGGCTGCCAAGTGGAACCAGAATGGATATCATAAGGGTATTATGACTTCAGAATTTGGTTCTAAGGATATGATGCTTTAGAGAGGGTCTTCTTTTGTTTTCACAGAGGATGAGACCTTGTGGATTGCTTCTATCCCAATATTGTATGATAGACCACGTCCTCCTGAAAGGTTGCTGTGAACACCCTCAAAAAAATTGCTTTGCTCTACTGCCGACTGAGAGAAAACTAGCACACAGGTTATCCCATAAAAAACCTGAATAACAGCGCCCCCATTCAGCAGGAAGCAGTTTGGAGAGAAAAAAACTGGCCCATGTTCCCAAATATTGTTTATAAATGTTCTTTTACATTTAAAGGGGGATAGGATATAGATATGAATAATTTGCATTGATATGGATTTTAAGGTCAATTTTGTTATATGTATATGTATTTCTGCTCTTGATTAAGGTATTGTGATTGTGTAGTTCATTTTAAAATGTAGTGGATAATTAGGAAATATAGGTTTTTAATGGATAATCATCGATAATAGTCATTTGTAGTCATGTTAGTTAGACTTTCTAGATGTGCATAGATATATGTCAGATAGGCATTCTTCATATCTTTCAAAGACTACAGAATATGGCATTTAAGGTTTTAATAACTTAGGGTTTTTCATGACAATGAGACACATCTGCTCCTGGCAGCACCAATCTACTTCAAGAGGAAGATAGGCATCGAAGAGGCTCCTATGGAGTTTGATAGCCATTTGGGCAAAAAACTGCTTTTGCCTGGACTGATGCATGAACTGGACACAAAGAACCTGCAGAGAGAGGACTGCTGAACTTGCCTAAAGGTGAGATGATTCTTTGGGGTTCCTGATTCATGAAAGAGTCTGTGAGACATTTTGCAGGACACAGCAGATAGTAACTGAACTGTCTTTGAATTTCCCTACTTCGTGGAAATGTCTACTGGAAACTATGGGCCTGTAGGCTGAAGATGGATGCCCCAACGGTACAAAAGAACTTTGGGTGACTGTCCAGGCAGCGAGATGTCTCTGCCATTTTTAGAGTTTGGAAGTTGCTTATTTCTTGTTTGCTTAGGTAATATTATATCTTTCTGGAGTCTTTGATGGAGTTGAAGAATGGATAGTTATAGTTTTCCTTAGTTGTGATAAAGATAAAATAGATATAAATATTGTAACTGTAATTCTTACTTGATAACTGTTTTGTTATATGTAATTTTGCTATGTTAAAGTTAAAGCTTTCTTTTTTGTTTAAACAGAAAAAGGGGAAATGATGGAGGTGGGTCTTGTATCTATCTGTTGCTTTTATTGGTTGATTAATAAAGAAACTGCCTTGGCCCTTTAATAGGACAGAACATTAGGTAGGCGGAGTAAATAGAACAAGATGCTGGAAGAAAGAAAGCTGAGTCAAGTAGATGTTATTGCTCTCCTCTCCAAGATGGATGCAGGTTAAGATCCCTTCTGGTAAGTGACCACCTTGTGGTGCTACACAGATTATTAGATATGGGTTAATCAAGATGTGAGAGTTAGCCAGAAAGAGGCTATAGCTAATGGGCCAAGCAGTGTTTAAAAGAATACAGTTTCCATGTAATTATTTCGGGGCATAAGCTAGCTGGGCATCCGGGAGCCGGGGCAGCAGGAACGCAGCCCACGGCTCCACACTATACTCTAGAATAGGAGCACTCCATTAACCTGGAGTCAATAACTGTCTCTCCATTCAAGAGATATCATTGTGCCTGAAACATACCTTGGTGTTCCATAGCCTTTTACCTGTTCATAATTAACTGCTATCTCTTTGTCTGAAGTGGAAAAAAACTTCTAAACTTCTAAATGTTTCCAGTATGACAACTTGAATGGGGTCTTCTAAGGAAAGTCCTGTCAACTGGAACAATCAACTACAGTAATAAGCCATATAATAGAAATGTAAGCAGTTATATTTTATATAAATAAGTTCATATTTCATATAACCTAATATCTCTTGTAGCTACTTTTCTATTTCTGGGACTCGATGTCATAACTAAGACAACTTAAAAAGCATTTAAATAGGTCCTTGGTTATATACTTAGAGGATAGTTTATGACCATTACAGTGGGGAACATGACAACTTACAGGAAGACATGGTTCAGGATCAGTTGTTGAAAGATTTTATTGTATACCAAAGTTGGAGGCAGAGAGATTGGCTAGGTTTGGCATGCACTTATGAAACCTCAAAGCCCACACCCACTGACACAGCTCCTTCAACAAGGCCATACTTCTTAACCTTTCTCAAAATATTTCTACCAATTAGGGACCAAGCACTGTATGGGCCTCTGGGAGCCATTCTCATTCAAATAACTACAATATTTACTGGGAAGATAAACATAAGTGAATAGAGCAGCATACAAAATAGAAGTCACAAGCAACACTCTGTTTTTATGTGTCTTATAGATTCTTTTTTGTTATTTATTTATTAAAGATTTGTGCCTCCTCCCCGCCACTGCCTCCCATTTCCCTTCCCTTCCCCCAATTGAGTCCCCCTCCCTCGTCAGCCGAAAGAGCAATCAGGGTTCCCTGCCCTATGGGAAGTCCAAGGACCACCCACCTCCATCCAGGTCTAGTAAGGTGAGCATCCAAACTGCCTAGGCTCCCACAAAGCCAGTACGTGCAGTAGCAGAGTGATGTCTTATTGATTCTTATCCAAGGCCTATTAGACTCTGACTTGGTGTTCTAGTGAAAGGAACTGAGTCATTTTTTTAATGACTTATGACCTAAATCATTGATTAAATTTTTAAATGTTCAAATAAAAGAAAGATTAAAACAAATATGAAATAACTGTGAAACTTTTGAATATTATAATTTCAGATCAGAATTTTTAGATTTTTCTATATGCCTTTAGTAATTTCTTATTTTGCCTTTATCTTTCTCACTTTTCATTTATCTTGAGATTACTAAAGTATGTGCATCTATATACTAATGGCAAATCACACAAGAGATCTACAGCACTTTGACAGAAACTCTTTATGGTAGCAGGTCATTGCTCTGAGACACATTTATGTTGCTATGTAAAGTTTGGAAAGACCTTCCAGAAAGTGACTGTGTTCCTCCAACAAACAAAAAACAGAATTTAAGTTTTGGACAACAAACACTTGAAGAATAGTACTACAAATCTAATCCTTCTATATTTTGTTTTCCTGAAGTTTGGTAACACCCAGAGCCTTATTATATTAGTATTTTATAGGAGAACCCACCTTATGGGAAATACCATTTAATAATAGGTGTAAATGTCAAGGTTATTTTACAACACAACATTGTGATAAGAGTAACAATATATAGTAATATATGTGAATGTAATGTTTCACTTACCTGTGTGTTATTCCTTTTAAAACTCTTTTTTTGAACACCTGCCTTTTTAATTTCTCCTTTTATTAAAAGAACTTTTTTCATTTTACATATCAATCCCAGTTCCCACTCCTTCCCCTCCTCTCATTCCCTCCAACTTCCCCCTTCCACCCCATCCTCCATCCACTCCTCAGACATGGTAAAGCACATTATTTTCATGGAAGAACAAAGGTTCTCCCTACTTTATATAGGCTGAGCAAGTTATGCCTTTGAAGAGAATGGGTTCCAAAAAAGGCAGTGCAAACAGCAGGGATAAATCCTATTATCACTCCTAGTCACTCTGCAGTCTGCCCCAGCCATACAACTGTCACCCACGTTACAATTGCCTAGTTTGGTCCTCTTTCTTCCCTGTCCACTTCCCTGTTGGTGAGATCCCATTAATTCAGGTAAGCTGTTTAAGTGGGTATCCCCACTATGGGATTCTCAACAGAACTCTTAAAATAATTCTATTTTTAAAGTGTTTCAAGTTCACAGTGAAAAATATTAATTAGTATTAATTAAATAACATTTATGGACTCACCAGATGGCTCTAAAAAGCTAATAAAAAATTTGTGATCAAGCCTGATAACCTGAATTTAATAACCTGGACTCACATAGTAGAAGAACATAAAAGTCATCATGTGAACTCCATACACATTCAATGGCATTCATGAGCATACTTGTTTCTAAACAAAAATAAATAAATGGTTGGTTATGTATTGAAAAGTTCCTGAGCAGTCAAAGGAAGCTATTTAACAAAGAAAATATTAGTTTCTGTAATGTGGCATGAGCTTTCTAATATGTGAAACTGTGAACAGCTATATTAAAACTCAGCAAAGGTGATAGCAGAGAAAACCAGTAGAAGAAAACCATCAGAAAGTAGCAAGAAAGTGAAAGTAACCCTCAGTTATTTCCAAGTTAGAGAAATGTAAATCCAATCAAAACAAAAGATTTAATAAAATCCAACTTTCAGTATCAAATTTTATTGGAAACTTTATTGAGGTGAACTTTAAGTATTTATCAAGAACTTAAAAATATACAGTTTGGTCCAATGAGGCTGTTTTAGATTTATCCTACTGAAAAATCTATGCAAGTCCCAAAGTGCTTTTGTACAAATATGATGCAATCACTGAGACATCTTTTATGACAGCTAAAGGAGAAATTATGGGAAAAGAATGAGGCTCAATATAAGTAGGTTGATTAAATAGTTATAATCAAGAAAATTATCAAGAAATATAATATAATGTAGGAATCACTGAGGTTGCTTTTTTGTATGCCAATGTTCTGTTAGATAGAGTGATAAGTGGAATTAACAAGTGACAGAAATGAGCAGAGTACTAAAATGAATAATAAGAATGTGTTCTTTCATGTGGCTCAGTTGTAGAATATTTGCTTAGCATGTGGGAGTTCCTAGTTCACAGAAACAGAAGTTGGGGAGCAGGGAAACAGAGAGAGAATAATATGTGCATGAATTATGCATTTTAAAGTTCTGGAAGAATAAGCAAACTATTGCAAGTTTAATGACCTATCCAGGGAAAAGGGAGACATTAACTTTTACTTTAGATTCTTTTATAGCAAAATGTTATAAATGTTTTAAATGTTATAAATGTTATAATGTTTTAAATTCTTTTATAATAAAATATGACTTGCAGTTACAACTTACATGAAAAAGTAAGATAAAAATATTTTTTTCGGGGCTATTTTCAAATTATGTTTTGATACCACTGGTAAAACCTTTGAGCTAAAAATAAGAAGAAAGCATTTAGCCAAATTTAAAAGTAAAGTTCCAATCTTTTACAATGTTTCTTTAATAACTTAGTATCTGTCTCTCCAGAGAGTATATAGAATAAGATTACATTGTTATAGCATGAAACATTTTTTTTCTTTTTCTGTAGCATTTGGATATTTGGAAAGATGCTGAACATAAGCAGAAAGAATCTGAGAGTCCTATGACAGCCACTTAGAGCTTCCTAACTCTACATCAAGAAAAGATATATCTTCAATGTGTCAATGGAGGTTTTATTCTTTTCAAATCATTCTTGTTATGTAGTGTTAATACTTATTTTGTAAATTGTTATAAACCTGACCACATTTATGAAGTATTTTAAGTTTTTTTATTGAATATAGGATAGATTGATATAATAGTTTATCATTTTAATCGGAGTAAGTCACTGTAACCATCCCAGAAAGTCAGGAATAGGTCCTTTAGTTTCAACATTGTATCTGTTAGTCATTTGCTCCAATCTTTAATAGTGAGAGTAGCATGAGAAGACACACAACACACACACACACATATGCACACACAAACTCATGTACACTTATACATATATATACATATACACAATACACACATATATACCTACACATGCATACATACATATGTACACACATGTGCATACACACACCACATATACTTGCTCTGTGAAAGAAACAGAAAATAAAAAATTAAAATTCCAATTGCACTCCATTCTCTGTGGGAAGTCTTTCTGCCTATGTGTTGTTTTTATTGGACAAAATTTATTGAATGAATAAAGAAACTGCCTTGGACTATTGATAGGGCAGAACTTAGGTCGGCAGGGAAAACTAAACTGAAAGCTGGTAGAAAGGAGGCAGAGTCAGAGAGAAGCCATGTAGCCCCACCAGAGACAGATGCTAGCTGGAACTTTGCCAATAAGCTCCTGCAATGTGGCAGTACACAGATTAATAGAAATGGGTTGTATTACTATGTAAGAGTTAGCCAATAAGAAACTAGAGCTAATGGGCCAAACAGTAATTTAGTTAATACAGTTTCTGTGTGATTATTTTGTGGCTAAGTGGCTGGAAACTAGTGGCCCTATCATATCCAGTCAAAGGGGTCCCTGAAGTCTGGTATAGATTAACTTTGTGATTAGACACTAGTGGTACAAAGTCACATGTGGAATGCCCATCACCTGAGACCAACAGAGTGGCCTGGGTCTGCTTTGCAATTTCATCCCATACTTCATGAGCCTCTATGATATTTTTCATGAAAGAAATTTTAGCTCGATTAATAAAAATTCAGAGACACATATTAAACTTCAGACTAAAGTTCAGAAAAGCAAAACAGCCAGCCATTGGCTGAAAAGGCAATCCTGCCTTTACGAATCCTAGATTGACTATATGTCTGAGAAAGGTCTTCTCCTATTTTACATTTCTCTCTGGGCTGGGATTAAAGGTGTGCACCACTACCCTCTGGTTTCTACAGCAAACTAGTGTTACTACTGGGATTAAAGGCATGTCTCATCGCTGCCTGCTCTGTGAGGCTGAACAGTGGTGCTCTTTTACTCTCTGATCTTCACGCAAGCTTTATTTATTAAAATCCAAATAAAATATCACTACATTTCCCCATTTGCCTAAAATCAAAAAGGCTATAAATAATATAAGAAAAATATGTCCAATAAATACAAGAACTATATATAATTTGTATAGGCAATATCAACAGTGCCTATTCCATTCACATTTGACAAATTTATCTTGGTGAGTCCAAAGTCTTGTACCTAATTTTCTCACTATCATAACTCACTTTCTGCAACAGGTAAAAAGGAAAAACTATAAGTATCTAGTCTTCAACTCCCTCAAAGAGCCATGAAGGAAATATTAACTGAGTAAGTAGGAAGTACAAGCAAGCAACTTCAAAAAATGTAAGAAATGACAGAAACATCTGACTGTCTGAATAGTCATACAAAGTTTCTCTGTAAAGTTGGGGCATCTATCTTTGGCCTAGAGGCCTACCATATCCAATAGACTTTTTTTGTGAAACTGAATATTATGAAGGGCTGTCCCTCCTTCTTTTGATAATGTTTGGCAGTCACATTCTTTTTTTGTTTTGCTTATCCAATTAGGACAGCACACTACCAACAGTTGAAGCAAAGGCATATTTCTGCCCAGTGGTTTACTTTTGCCACAAAGAAAATGAACTCCATGTGGAATTTCTTAGATGCCCATTTTCTTCTCTGAAATATATTAGTGCTGCCAAGAACAGACAAGTCTCATTATTATAAAAAATAAACCTAGGTTATAAAAACATCTTAAATGGCACATTCTGTTGATCTCTGAAGTATTTGAAGATGAACTGTCAATCTAAGATATATCTTTGTTTGACTTTCTTATTATCATAAACACTTGATGATAATAACTTCCAGAAACTAGAAAATTGTATTATATTGTCAAATAAACTGTATAGATCAATATATTGAACATTAGAAACATGTATAGTATCTTTTAACAAAATTAATCTCAAATTTGTATCAATATACAAAATTTGAATACAATATAAAAAATACAATACAATGTAAAACAGTTAAAACTACTGGTTGTTTTTAAAACTAAATTCAATAATCTACTTTTTTATCTTAATATATATATTAAGTATATATACTTAATATATATATATATATATATCCTTTTTTCTTTACAGAGTAGATTCAGTAATAAAGCCTTTTATCCTGTCATCTATATCCCCCTTTTCTTCTTTTCAAAACAAGACCCTTCAATCTAATTTCCTTTGTTTATATTTTTCCTGATAATTACCAATAATAACTTGTAACCAAAACCCCTAAATATTGACAAATATTCCTAATTCATTGACTGACCAAACACCACCCATGCTACCTCTTGGGAATGTAGATGTTGTATTATTAAATTTACTTCCTGCTGTCTCTTGGTAAAGGTATGTTTAGAGGATCCTGAAAAGAAATATTTTGGGTGAATTGTCAAGTCCTGACAGAGGTAGCTTCATTATTTGTTGTCCAGGCTTTCTCTAATGGGAATGTTTGGGGTTCATCTCAAGTCCTGCTATAGTGGTCAACAGACAGGATTATTTCAGTTATCCACCTAAAAATTGTACTAAGTAGATTACAGTTCAAAGTCAATCTTTAAGTAGTGCTATTAGCTGAATGATATCACATGAACCATGTAGAATCATTGTTGTCTGTCCCCATCTTCTTTCTGGAGACTTCAGAGATTACTATAGGAAAATTTATTGTTCACTATGAAAAACTTAAACATTATTCATATCAAAATGGAAATTCTGAGTTTTAATAGACATATATATTCAAAGTAAGGTACCATAAGACAAAAATGGGTATGGGGAAAAGAAGAATTTTGATAACCTTAGTCCATAGGCTTGTATTTTACTTCTATCCCATAACAGATGGCTCTCCTGATATAAGATAGAGACTCTGAATTTTTCTTTTAACATAATTTGATTTAGAGAAAGAGATTCACATTCCAACTCCAAAGTCAGCTTTGGTTTTTAAGCAAGTTGGGACTACCATTATATTGAGAAGTAAGGAGATATGCATGTTTAAGTAGTGAGAGTTTATCCTACAGAGGATATTTATATCATAAGTCATACTTTGTGTGGTGATTATTTCTGTATAGCTATTATTTCTTCTTTAAGTATCTAGATTTCCAAGGTCTTTTGATTTTTCAAAGATGAATATTTTCTATTTTCCTGAAAAGGCAAAAATAAAACCCTATCCCAACCTTTGTGAGGTCTCCCTACAACTTGTAGGATTGTTACCTCTGTGGGTTAGCTCTCATTTCTCTTTATCAAGATGTTTCTCCTTTTCAAACCAAATCTTGATTAATTTTGATGGTGTCTATAGATTTTCTTCTCCTGTAGAAATAAAAGTGAAACCCCTTCCCTAGTGTAGCATGTCTCCTGGTTTCTATGCTGAGATGAACACTTCCTTGAAGTAATTTAATTCAGAAGTTTTTTTCTATTGGCTGAAGTCTCTCTGAAGATGTTGTTTTTTCTCATTAGCATTAAGAAAATTCAAGGCTTGAAAAAGCATTGTGCAATCCAATCTAAAAGTATTTTATTGATTTATTTCTGTTTATTTAATGTATTCTTTGTAGTTCAATTTGATCTGTCTATAACTGTCTGACCTGTAGGACTGTTTGGTATACTTGAAATATACTTTATGTTATGATAAGCAAAAAACTGCTTCATTTTTAAGAGACATTTGCTGGAGCATTGTCTGTTTTTATTTGTGCAGCTATAACCAGGAAGACCATAACTTTTAGCAAATGTGTGATTACTAAATCAGCCTTTTCTAAACTCAAAGAAGTTTCCCATTGAAAACCTGAATAAGTGTCAATGGTGTGGTGTACATGTTTTAATTTTCTAAATTATACAAAATGAAACACATCCATCTGCCAGATTTCATTCATTTAAGTACCTTTTTGGCTACTTCCTGCAGGTAGTCATGTTTAGTTGTATAAAGAACAAGTAGGACATCTTATAATTTCCTTGGCTTGCTGCCACATACTTGAAAAGTTCATTTTAAAACTTTACTATTGACATGATATTTTTTTTATAAAATTCTGAGGCTTCCAGAATATTTCCAGTCAATACCCGATCGATTTCTGCATTACCTTGTGGTAGAGGATCTGGTAGACTCAAATGGGATCAGATGTTTGTTATGTATATGTAATCAGATATGTGTTATGTATATTGGAAGATGCCTACTCCTGATTATATCTTGTACCTGAATAAATAATAAAGTCAATCTGTTTCACCTGGTATAAATTCAGCAGCTTTAATACCCAAAATGTATAGTGGAGAAACAATCTTTTAATTCAATAGCTATAAGAGGTCATCATTTAGGCAATAGGAAAGGCAAAGGAATTCCAGATTATAGAGAACCCATTGGTTGAATCACCTTACTAAAAGCTCTTAGATCTGTTACCTTTCTGAATTTACAGATTTCTTCTTAACAACAAATACAGGAAAATTCAAGGACTGTTGATTCTCAATGTGCTTTGCATCTAGTCCCTCCTGTAGCAGCTGTTCTAGAGTCTGTAATTTATCTTTTGTTAAAGGGCATTGCTTAACCCATTTAGGTTTCATAGTTAACCATTTTAAAGGCAGGGCTGTTGGTACTTTGAGAGTTTGTCAGTTGTTATTCTGTGTTTTTGTACAGCCTGAATGGTCAGTGACTTTGTAATAGTACCCTATAATATTATTCCCAGAAACATGAGCTGGGGTATGGACAGTTTCTGAGACTGAAGGCTTGTTAATCTAGGTTTTCCATTGTTGTAACAGATGACAACTCCATAGATTCACTGTTTTACTAGCCATATATGGCCTCAGTCTTCCTCTCTGTCTTTCTAGTCTTATACATTCAACCCAAGTTTTTCTTTGTTGAACCTAAGGTATGGTTCCAATGCTTAGCAATTGTACATCTGCCTCTTGAAGAGGCCAATTCAGGTGTCAAGATTCTGGAGTAATAGTAGTCATATGTGCAACTGTGTCTAATAATTCTTCAATTTTAATAGTATTTATTTGTACTCTCAGCTTTAGTCTTTGATCATTTATAGAAGTCTGTCAAAATATACATTTTCTATTTTCTATTGGAATTTATGATTCATCCTCCTTGATTATTCTATCATTCAGGGCAGTATGTTTTTTTCACCACAGTCACTGGATTTTCTAATTTTCCTGGAGACCTATGTCCTCCAGAGTAACCCGGAATGACTAGACCACTTTTGACATTGAGACCTGCAAGGGACTCCCAAAGAATTTTCCAATAGTTATCGGTTGCATGATTTTCTTCTTTTTGATCTACATTCAATGGAAAATGTTGGCCTTTGCCTCATCTTTTGCATAATTCATAAGATTGGGGTCTTCTATTTGGGTCATTCCCGTGATGGAAGAAGGTCATTGACTAATAAAGGAACTGCCTTGGCCCATTTTATTGGTTAGAAGATAGGTGGGAGGAGTAAACAGAACAGAACGCTGGGAGGAAGAGGAAGTGAGCTCAGACTCGACTGCTCTCCTCTCGGGAGCAGATGCCTGAGAGAGACGCCACACAACCAGCTCCCAGGCAGACGCACACCATGAAGCGCCGACCCAGGATGGACATAGGCTAGAATCTTCCCGGTAAGCGCACCTAGGGGCGCTACACAGATGATTAGAAATGGGCTAAATTAATATGTGAGAATTAGCCTAGAAGAGTCTAGATAGAAATGGGCCAAGCAGTGATTAAATGAATACAGTTTGTGTGTTGTTATTTCGGGCATAAGCTAGCCGAGCAGGTGGCTGGGGTGCCAGGGATGCAGCCCTGCCGCCCCTTATTACTACATTCCCAGAAGAAATACTGGGCATCACAAAAACAACCCCACCTGGTAGATATGATGTAATGATGCTGATAGCACTACTATAAGACTTATTTTGGGTATCAGCTGCTCAAGATGATTCCAACTTGGTTAGCTGAAATGATGCACTTATTTACAATGTTCTGGCCAGAACCCTAAGTAGGAACCTCATAAAAACCCTGCCAAATACTCAAAGATTATTTGTAATTATACCAGACATTAATCTTTTATTTAAAATATAATTGACAGAATATAGACATTTGTCCCACACTAGACCATATGTAGTATTGCAAATTACACATAAAAGTAAAATTTTATTTGATAGCTTAGTATATGCATGAGGACATATGGAAATATATTGAGAAAATAATAAATGGCATTACAATCGGTAACATTTGTTGTGTATTTAGTATGCAGCAACCTTCCCCCCATATCTTACTTAATTTTCATGCACACAGTACACAGTTGGCATTTATCCACTCCACACAGAAGAAACTAAAGTGTGTGTGTGGATGTGTGTGTGTGTGTGTGTGTATGTATTCAAGAAAAATATATGTATAATAAAAGTAAATGAATCTTAAATTTATCATATTACACCAATCTACTATGGAAAAAATTCACATCACTTCTCATTTGTCAGATAAATTCTTTTTTTTTTATTACAACATTGCTTGTCCAATATCTTTTTTTTTTATTGAGAAAAGGAAAAAAAACAAGTTTCCGCTTCCTCCCAGCCTCCCATTTCCCTCCCCCTCCTCCCACCTTTCTCCACCTCCTCCCACACTTCTCCCCCTCCCCCCACTCCTCTCCCCCTCCCTCTCCAGTCCAATGAGCAGTCAGGGTTCCCTGCCCTGTGGTAAGTCCTAGGTCCTCCCCCCTCCGTCCATATCTAGGAAGGTGAACATCCAAACTGGCTAAGCTCCCACAAAGCCAGCACATTATGTAGGATCAAAACCCCGTGCCATTGTCCTTGGCTTCTCATCAGCCCTCATTGTTCGCCATGTTCAGAGAGTCTGGTTTTATCCCATGCTTTTTCAGTCCCAGTCCAACTGGTCTTGGTGAGCTCCCAATAGATCAGCTCCACTGTCTCAGTGGGTGGATGAACCCCTCGCAGTCCCAACTTTTCTGCTCATGTTCTCCCTCCTTCTGCTCCTCATTGGGACCTTGGGAGCTCACTCCAGTGCTCCAGTGTGGGTCTCTGTCTCTATCTCCATCCATCACCAGATGAAGGTTCTATGGTGATATGCAAGATATTCGTCAGTATGGCTATAGGATGGGGTCATTTCAGGTTCCCTATCCTCAGCTGCCCAAGGAACTAACTGGGGACATCACCTTGGGCTCCTGGGAGCCACTCTAGTTTCAAGTCTCTTGCCAACCCCAGGGTGGCTCCCTTAACTAAGAATTGTGCTTCCATGCTCCCCTATCCAACCTTCCTTTATCCCAATCATCCTTTTTCCCCAAGTTCCCCCCATCCTCCTCTTCTCCCTTTTCTCTCCCCATCTCCCCTTACCCCCATCCCACCCCACCCCCAAGATCCCAATTTTCTCCCTGGCAATTTTGTCTACTTCCCATAGCAAAGAGGATAACTATATGTTTTTCCTTGGGTTCACCTTCTTACTCAGCTTCTTTAGGTTCACCAATTGTAGACTCCGTGACCCTTATTTATGGCTAGAAACCAATTATGAGAGAGTACATCCCATGTTCATCTTTTTGGGTCTGGCTTACCTCACTCAGTATAGTGTTTTCTATTTCCATCCAATTGCATGCAAAATTCGAGAAGTCATTGTTTTTTACCGCTGCGTAGTACTCTAATGTGTATATATTCCACACTTGCTTCATTCATTCTTCCATTGAAGGGCATCTAGGTTGTTTCCAGGTTCTGGCTATTACAAATAATACTGCTATGAACATAGTTGAACAAATGCTCTTGTAATATGATAGGGCATTCTACCAAAGGCAATTTATAGATTCAATGCAATCCCCATCAAGGTCCCATCAAAAATCTTCACAGATCTTGAGAGGACAATAATCAACTTTATATGGAAAAACAAAAAACCCAGGATATCCCAAACAATCCTATACAATAAAGGATCTTCTGAAGGCATTACCATCACTGACTTCAAACTCTATTACAGAGCTACAGTAATGAAAACAATGTGGTACTGGAATAAAAACAGAGAAGTCGACCAATGGAATCGAATAGAAGACCCGAATTTTAACCCACAAACCTATGAACACCTCATTTTCGATAAAGGTGCTAAAAGTATACAATGGAAGAAAGAAAGCATCTTCAACAAATGGTGCTGGCATAACTGGATGTCAACCTGTAGAAGAATGAAAATAGACCCATATCTATCACCATGCACAAAACCAAGTCCAAATGGATTAAAAACCTCACTGTCAGTCAGAACACATTGAACCTGATAGAAGAGAAAGTGGGAAGTACCCTACAACAGATGGGCACAGGAGATCGCTTCCTATGTGTAACCCCAGCAACACAGACATTAAGGGCAACATTGAATAAATGGGACCTACTAAAACTGAGAAGCTTCTGTAAAGCAAAGGACACTGTCACTAAGACAAAACGGCAACCTACTGACTGGGAGAAGATCTTCACCAACCCCGCAACAGACAAAGGTCTGATCTCCAAAATATATAGAGAACTCAGGAAACTAGACTTTAAAATGCTAATTAACCCAATTAAAAAATGGGGCACTGAATTGAACAGAGAATTCTCAACAGAAGAAGTACAAATGGCCAAAAGACACTTAAGGTCATGCTCAACCTCCTTAGCGATCAGGGAAATGTAAATCAAGACAACTTTGAGATATCATCTTACACCTGTCAGAATGGCTAAAAGAAAAAACACCAATGATAGCCTTTGCTGGAGAGGCTGTGGAGGAAGGGGCACACTCATTCATTGCTGGTGGGAATGCAATCTTGTGCAACCACTTTGGAAATCAGTGTTTCGGTTTCTTAGGAAATTCGGGATCAACCTACCCCTGGACCCAGCAATACCACTCCTGGGAATATACCCAAGAGATGCCCTGTCAGATAAATTTCTAATGAATATTTAATTCTTTGCCCAAGACCTCAGTTTGTATTGTATTGTATTTAGGCATAAATAAATAAATAATAAGTAAGTAAGTAAGTAAATAAATAAATAAATAAATAAGATCTCGAAGCCTAATTCTAGGTGAGTCTGATCTAAACATGCTTTTAACGCTGTTAATCTTACAGCCAGCTGGGTCCTCCTCTTGACTTCTTAAATTCTGTGTTCAGTGTTGCCGTTTCACTGTCATTTTCGGCATCAGCATCAAAATTTCTTTTACTTCTAATTTTGAATAGTTTTGCTTCTTTATGTTTATGTTTATCAGATTCTCCTTCTTTTCTGTGATCATTTGAAAGTTTCATGTTTTGAAGGAAAAGGCCTTATAAATGACTTTTTTTCTGTCATGCATGAGTTGTATGTCTTGATTTCAAATGCCTCACCAAACGCTGCCCGTTTGGCTCCAGTATACAGAAGAAGCTGCATTCTGGTAGGAGTTCTGTGACCTTTTCATAGTAAAAACATGGAAGTTTCCTTACCACCACCCAGACCCCAGTCATGCTGGGCAACAACTTTATCACTGGACTATGGGTCCAACCCTAAGAACAGTAAAGACGGGACTGTTTAATTCCTCCCAAGTTACTGGTTTAAAAGGAATAAACCATTATAACTATAGTTATAGATATCTATTCTAATGATACAGCTATTTGAAATGTTTTCTTTAGTAATGTTCTTTGGAGAAAATTCATTACTGGATCAGAAAAGCAGTTCTCTGTAGTAGATGCTAACAAAAGAAAATCAAGCTAACCAATTAAACTATGCTTGGTCAATAGTTAGACAATTTGTTCCTTGGTATGTTTTATTTTTCTCTTACTCAATTTTCTCTAATTAGTTTCACTACAATTAGACATTACTGGCATGTTATATTTAACAGGCTATTTTACATAAAAGAACTTAAAAGTAAATAGGAACCTGAATTTATATGTGAATATTTCAACAGTCGTTCTGACTCTCTGTGACCTGGAGTCTCACACTATCAGGTGACATGGTGCCAGCAGAGGGCAGGATTTGACCTCCCATCATGCCATCCTTGTGGAGAACTTGGATCAGCACAAGACTTATCAAGCCCCTTGAAGCACCTGCAAACAAGTTGCTCAAGTGCCTCTGCCCATGTTTGAACACAGTTCCACTGAGAATGCATTTTCTAGAATTATTTTGCAAGCAGCTATTTAGTCAATGCCTACAGAGTTCCTACTGTAAGTACCACAACTTCACCTCTAACTTTTGAGGAGTTATTCCATAGGATCTGATTCCTTGGAGGAAATGTGTAATATTCCTGGGGAAACACAATATTGAAGTAAATGATTCTAATAAAATCATAGATAGCTTATTCAGTAAAAGAAAAAGAAAGAGTAAGGACCATAACAATGTTTCTCAGATTGGCATTTTGGGAACCTATGGTAAAGAAATAACTTACCATAGGTGTCCCAATCATCATAAAATAATTGATTAATGTAATGTAATCTTCTAGCCTCTAAGTACTAAATTCTAAGTTCAAAATGCTTTCCTCCTTCAGCTTATTCTGATATAAAAATATGTGTTCCTGTTACCAAATGCACTAAAGGGCAAAATTACCCCCTGTGTACAAGCCCTGGATTAGTTATAAAATGATGATTTAACTGATGTTGCAAAAATGATGTTATACTTGAAGTACAACTTTTAGAATAGCAAAATGTAAGTACCTGCTCTGGGGACTTATTTATTCACGTGAAATATGGCGACTGTCATATCTTCCTCATAGGGCTCACAATAATTGGGATATAATAAATGCTCATCTAATCAGAAATAATATGCTACTTTTAATAGGTACCACTATTCCTATTAATTGTTCCTTGGAGTTTTTTTTTATCCAAATCAGATTCCTGGAGATGTTCATAATAGAATAAAGTAATTGCAACATAAATAATCTTGATTGGATCCCTGTACATCCCTTTCTGCTGAAGTCATGTACTGACAAGATTAGATTGACCTATTCCACAGTACCATGGCTAGTCATCTTAAGGATACTCTGTCTTCCTTTATGTGAAGGCCAAAAGACAGAAGCTTGTCCACCAGGAAGTATGAAGAATTTATAAGGATCTGGGTATAAACTTTTACATGCTTTCAGAGCTTTCTTCTATAGATAAGTTTGTTGTAAATATTTTCCTACAGGAAGGTGTGATGATCATTTCCTCTCATCCTCTTAATTTTTATTTGCAATTTCACCCATCTTGCAGACTGCAAAAATTGAAATTAATTGGAGAGAAAAACAAATAGATGATTCTAAACTGCCATAATATTTACCTGGAAATGAGCAACTGCAGATGTTTCAAAATTGCAAAGAACATGAGGTGAATATATACAAACATATATTTGTGTTGGAAATGAGTTCTTTATTTTTATTTTAGTTTTTAAAATATCTTTATTCATTTTAATAACAACCACAGTTCCTCCTTTCCTCACCCCACTTTCCCCTAACCCACTCCCCATTTACTCCTCAGAAAGGGTAAGACCTCCCTTGGGGAGTCAACAAAGCCTGGCACATTCAGTTGAGATAGGACCAAGACACTCCCCCTGCATTAAGGCTCAGCAAGGCATCCCACTTTCTCTTGTATGAAGTTAGTGGGGTTGGTTTTATATTGAGGCCTTTGATCCACTTTGGATTAAAGTTTTATGCATGGCCATGGATATGAATCTATTTTCATTCATCTACATGTTGATATCCAGTAATGCCAGCACCATTTGTTGAATATGCTTCCTTTTTCTTCAATATTTTTAGCTTCTTTCTCAAAAAATCAGGTGCTTGTAGGTGTGTGGATTGATATCCGTGTCTTCGGTTTGGTTTGATTCCATTGGTCCTCTTGTCTTTTTTTTCTAATGTAGCAAATATTATTTTATTTTATTAAAAATTTCCACTTCCTCCCCTCCTCGCATTTCCCTCTCCCTCCCCCATTATTCCTCCCCCTCCCTCTCCAGTCCAAAGAGTAGTCAGGGTTCCCTGTCCAGTGGGAAGTCCAAGGTCCTCCCCCCTCCATTCAGGTCTAGGAAGGTGAGCATCCAAACAGACTAGGCTCCCACAAAGCCAGTACATGCAGTAGAATCAAAACCCAGTGCCATTGTCCTTGGCTTCTCAGTAAGCCTTCATTGTCAGCCATATTCAGAGAGTCCGGTTTGATCACATGCTCCATCAAACCCAATCCAGCTGGCCTTGGTGAGCTCCCATTAGATCAGCCCCACCGTCTCAGTGAGTGGACGCACCCCTCGGGGTCCTGACTTCCTTCCTGATGTTCTCTCTCCTTCTGCTCCTCATTTGGACCTTGGGAGCTCAGTCCAGTGCTCCAATGTGGGTCTCTGTCTTTATCTCCATCATTGCCAGATGAAGGTTCTATGGTGATATGAAAGATATTCATCAGTGTGGCTATAGAATAGGGCCAGTTCAGGCACCCTCTCCTCAGCTGCCCAAGGAACAAGCTGGGGACATCCCATTGGACACCTGGGAACCCCTCTAGAGTCAGGTCTCTTGCCAACCCTAAAATGGCTCCCTTAATTAAGATATCTGCTTTCCTGCTCCCATATCCACCCTTCCTCCATCCCAATCATCCCATTTCCCCAAGCTCTCCCCATCCTCCCTTCTCATTTTTCTCTCCCCATTTCCTCTTACCCCCACACCACCCCACCCCCAAGTTTCCAATTTTTGCCTGGCAATCTTGTCTACGTCCAATATCCAGGAGGATAACTGTATGATTTCCTTTGGGTTTACCTTCTTATTTAGCTTCTCTAGAATCACGAATTATAGGCTCAATGTCCTTTATTTATGGCTAGAATCCACTAATGAGTGAGTACATACCATATTCATTCTTTTTGGGTCTGGGTTACCTCACTCAGGATAGTGTTTTCTATTTCCATCCATTTGCATGCAAAATTCAAGATGTCATTGTTTTTTACCGCCGCGTAGTACTCTAATGTGTATATATTCCACACTTTCTTTACCCATTCTTCCATTCAGGGGCATCTAGGTTGTCCAGGTTCTGGCTATTACAAATAATGCTGCTATGAACATAGTTGAACAAATGCTTTTGTTGTATGATAGGGCATCTCTTGGGTATATTCCCAAGAGTGGTATTGCTGGATCCTGGGGTAGGTTGATCCTAAATTTCCTGAGAAACCGCCACATTGCTTTCCAAAGTGGTTGCATAAGTTTGCATTCCCACCAGCAATGGATGAGTGTTCCCCTTACTCCACATCCTCTCTCGCAAGGCGATCATTTGTGTTTTTGATTTTAGCCATTCTGACAGGTGTAAGTACCAGGCTGTTTTCAGGACTGTACCTCTGTAGTAGAGTTTGAAGTCAGGGATTGTGATTCCTTCAGAAGTTTCCTTATTGTACAGGATTGTTTTGACTATTCTGGGTTTTTTAATTTTCCATATGAAGTTGAGTACTATTCTTCAACAGAATATTCATTCCTCCCTCCTCAAAAAAAAAAAAAACCCACTTTTTATTGGAGTTGGAAAAGAAGAGAAATGCTATCTATTGATTTAGATTTTTCCTGAAAGTACCAGTTTGTACCTCAGCATTTGTCACAGTTTTAATGAACAAATTATACAATTTTCACCATCCACATGTCAGTCATCTTTAATTAAAAATATTATTATAATTCTTACAACCAGTCTGGTGAGATGTCTTAGTTAGTAAAGGTACTTACTGCAAAGCTTGGTTATATGAGTTCAGTTCCTGGAGCCCACATGGTGGAAGGAGAAAACTGACTCCTGTAAGTTGTCCTCTGATGTTTTCATGCATGTGTTATGAATGCAAAAATTTAATATAGGTAATATAAACACCAATAAATCGATAAATAATAAGACAATGATTATTAAGATACTTAAAATTATAATAACAAATTCTACTGAGTTTAAAAATTAAAAATTTACCCAATCTTTAAAGTGCAAAACTGACTTTTCTTCATTTGACATGACATGCCCTTGAATAACCTTATAAAGGGTTGGTTGTATTTTCAATGTGTATTTGTCTTCCATCCTTCTCACTTTTTACTTGAAGTAAATATGAAGCAGAAGTGAGAACAGATGGTGACATTCCCAACCATCTCAGCACCTTGTAATGATTAAGGAATGACAAAGCAGGAGATTGAATTGCTGCTTAGAGGTGGCTAATGAGTAAATAAAAGAACAGACTCTTTTCTGGAACTCCAGTCTGGTCAGACTTTACTTGGGCCCTACAACTTCCACACCATTTTAATATCTAAAAACAAAAGCAAAACTTGGGGCTAGAGAGAAGACTCAGCAGTTAAGAGTACTTGCTGCCCTGCAGAGGACTGATCCAATTCTGAACACTCCTATATCAGCTCACAAACCTCAATAACTCCAGTCTAGGAGATCTAACTCCCTCATTTGACTAAAAGGGCTTGCACACAAGTGATGCAAGTATATTTGTGCAGGCAAAGCATTCATATAATAAAATAAATAAAATAAGTATAAAAATTTAAAATTTTATAAAAAGAACAATGTATACAAGAGTTTGATTCAAAAAAAATGTATCTATGATAAAATCATATAAGCTGAATGTCCTTCATTACATTCATTCTTTGAGGACAGCAGGCATGAAGTTCTCAAAATGCTGCTGGTTGAGTCCTTCAGAAGCCTCATGTTGTTGTGAAGATCCCTACTCATCACTCACCTCTGTTTTCAACAAGGCAACTGAGCCATATTTACTAATTGTAAAACTAAGAAGTTGTACTTTGCCACAAAGAATCCATGAATGTGTTCCTTTTCCTACGAGTTATTTTAATATCACAATGTACCCAGCTTTTGTGGGATAATGTAATCTTGACTCTCTCTTGCAGGCCATGCTTTTAATTTTCTTTATCAATCATAAACCATTATTTTCACACCCTTTCACCTTGTAGCAATATTAAATAAACAGGTGCTCCAGAGAGCCTCCAAGCTTTGAGGTATAAATGGAATAAAACAAGCTAATCCAGGTAGGACATACTTGTCAACTCAACTTCATTATCTTAGGATCTCGACATAGAAAGAGCTTTTTTTTTAGTGTAACTTTATTTAAAAAAAAAGGAATGAAGCTATTACTATATAGATTATATGTAGAACTTCTTTATTTATCCTGAAAGTCTTTTGATGTTTATAATTTAAATTTTGATGTCTTGTCTTCAAGCAAGGTTAGAATTTAAAATTATAAATGAAGAACTGACTTGATAATATATTCTGCTTTCCAAGCCAAGCTGATTTCATCTTCAAAAGATGCATATCCTTTAAAAACAAATCCAAGGAATCTCGTAAGTGTATAATCTTCCTTGAGGATATAGAAGCCTAGAGAATTGAATTCTGAATTAAGTTCACCCACCTATCAAATGGGAAAGCCACAATCTGAACTTCCCCTTTGTCCAGAGTTGGTCTGATAACTGTGGTTAAAAGAATATTCCTACTGTAATTTTTAAAAAATTGAGCAATGTGGGGAAATGTATGCAGTATATATATATCTATATATATATATACATACACACACACACACACACATATATATATATATATATTCTGCTTTTAGACTTAAGCGTTATAGCTATGTGGTTTGTGTGTTGAAAGCATTAACCTAAAATTATTGTCATGCAGACAATAAAATGTCTAGCAGAAAACTCATGATGCATATACATTCTATAGTTTCAGCAGGGTCTAAATCATCACTCTCTTGCCTGACTAGTAATTTCTTTCTTTTAAAATGAGGTTTTGTTTTAACATTCATTAAGAAATTTTAATGTAATCATTTCTTATTTTATATAGCTATCCCTGTTCTCACTCCCTCTCCTCTTCCCACCTCACCCTTCTCACCCCCATTCACTCCTCAGAAAGCATAAGGTTTCCCATGGAGAGGCAACAAAGACTGACACTTCATTTTGAATCAAGACCTAGGCCCTCCCTCCTCATCTAGGTTGATTAAGGTATTGCTCCATAGAGAATGTGCTCCAATGTGCTTCTATAACTAGGGCTAAATCCTGGTCCCACTGCCAGTGGCCCCACAGACTGCCCAAGCCTCACAACTGTTCCTCACATTCAGTGGACCTAGGTTGTTCCTATGCAGGGTCCCCTGCTATCACTCCAAAGTCAGTGAGCTCTCACAGGCTCAAGTAAACTGTTTCTGTGGGTATCACCATCATTGTCTTGTTTCCTTTGTTCATATTATCGCTACTCCCTTTCTTGAACTGGTAACAAGTAGCTTTGCCCAGTGCTTCACTGTGGATTTCTGTATCTTATTCCATCAGTTGCTGGACGAGGGTTTTATGATGATAATTAAGATATTCATCAATCTAATTCACAGGGGAAGGCCAGTTTAGGCGCCCTCTATACTGTTGCTTAGAGATTTAACTGGGATTATCTTTGTGGATTCCTGGGAATTTCCCTAGTGACAATGGTCTCGCTAACCCATTGATGGCTCCCTCAATTAAGATATTTCTTTCCCTGCTCTCTCTCTGTTCTTCCATCTTCTTTAGAATCCTATTCTCTCAAGTTCTCCTCTTCCCTCCCCTTTTCCTCTTCCCCTCCTCTTGCACCCTACCTTCTCCCTCTCTTGTTTTTTTTTTTTTTCAGGAGACCTTGTCTCTTTTCCCTTCCCAGGGAAATTCACATATGTCTCTCTTAGGGGTCTCCTTGTTATCTAACTTCTCTGGAATCATGGACTGTCGCTGATTATCCTTTGCTTTACATGTAATATCCACTTATGAGTGGTCTTGAACCCTTTGATCATATTATCACTACTCCCTCTTTGGTCTCCAAAAGCTCAGCCCAGTACTTTGCTGTAGATCTCTGCATCTAATTTCATCCACTGCTGTATGAAGGGTCTATGATGAAAATTAAAGTAGTCATCAATTTGATTACACTGAAGGCCAGTCCAGGTACCTTCTCAACTATTGCATAGATTTTTAGCTGGGGTGATCCTTGTGGAATAAGGGGAATTTCCCTGGTTCCAGGTTTCATGCTAGCCCCATAATGGCTCTCTCAATCAAGATATCTCTCTCTCTCTCTCTTTTTTTTTTTTTGCTCTACATTTCTGTCCTTCCCCATCTTGACTATCCCATTTCCTCAGATTTTCCTGCTACTTCTCCCCTCGCCTTTTCTCTGCCCTTCCTCCCCCCACCCCAAAGTTCCCAATTTTTTCAGGAGATCTTGTCTATTTTCCCTTCCCAAGGCAATCAATCTGTGTCTCTCTTAGGCTTCTCCTTGTTACTTAGCTTCTCTGGGGTCATTAACTATAGCCTGATTATCCCCTGCTTTACATCTAATATCCACTTAAGAGTGAATACATACCATGTCTGTCTATCTGGGTCTGAGTTACCTCACTCAGAATTTTTTTTTCTAGTTTTATCCATTAGCATGCAAATTTCAAGATGATATTGTTTTTTGTACTGCTGTGAAGTAGTCTATTCTGTAAATGTACCACAGTTTCTTTATCTATTCTTTTTTTTCATGAGAACTACACCTATCCTTCCTTTATTTATTTATTTTTTTTTAATTTATTTATTTATTAAGGATTTCTGCCTCGTCCCCGCAACCGCTTCCCATTTCCCTCCCCCTCCCCTGATCAAGTACCCCTCCCTCATCTGCTCGAAGAGCAATCAGTGTTCCCTGACCTGTGGGAAGCCCAAGGACTGCCCACCTCTATCCAGGTCTCATAAGGTGAGCATCCAAACTGCCTAGGCTCCCACACAGCCAGTACATGCAGTAGGATCAAAAACCCACTGCAATTGTTCTTGAATTCTCAGTATTCCTCATTGTCCACTATGTTCAGTTAGTCCGGATTTACCCCATGCTTTTTCAGACCTAGGCCAGCTGGCCTTGGTGAGTTCCCAATAGAACATCCCCATTGTCTCAGTGTGTAGGTGCACCCCTCGTGGTCCTGAGTTCCTTGCTCGTGCTCCGTCTCCTTCTGATCCTGATTTGGATCTTGAGATTTCTGTCCGGTGCTCCCATGTGGGTCTCTGTCTCTGTCTCCTTTCATCGCCTGATGAAAGTTAATATTCATGAGGATGCCTATGTGTTTGTCTTTGGATTCACCTTCTTATTTAGCTTCTCTAGGAACATGAATTATAAGTTCAATGTCCTTTATTTATGGCTAGAAACCAAATATGAGTGAGTACATCCCATGTTCCTCTTTTTGGGTCTGGCTTACCTCACTCAGGATAGTGTTTTCTATTTCCATCCATTTGTATGCAAAATTCAAGAAGTCCTTGTTTTTTACTGCTGAGTAATACTCTAATATGTATATATTCCATACTTTCTTCATCCATTCTTCTGTTGAAGGGCATCTAGGTTGTTTCCAGGTTCTGGCTATTACAAACAATGCTGCCATGAACATAGTTGAGCATATACTTTTGTTGTATGATAGGGCCTCTCTTGGGTATATTCCCAAGAGTGGTATTGCTGGGTCCAGGGGTAGGTTGATCCCGAATTTCCTGAGAAACCGAAACACTGCTTTCCAGAGTGGTTGCACAAGTTTGCATTCCCACCAGCAATGGGTGAGTGTACCCCTTTCTCCACAACATCTCCAGCAAAGGCTATCATTGGTGTTTTTTATTTTAGCCATTCTGACAGGTGTAAGATGATATCTCAAAGTTGTCTTGATTTGCATTTCCCTGATCGCTAAGGAAGTTGAGCATGACCTTAAGTGTCTTTTGGCCATTTGAAGTTCTTCTGTTGAGAATTCTCTGTTCAGCTCAGTGCCCCATTTTATAATTGGGTTGATTAGCCTTTTGCGGTCTAGTTTCTTGAGTTGTTTATATATTTTGGAGATCAGACCTTTGTATGTTGCGGGGTTGGTGAAGATCTTCTCCCAGTCAGTGGGTTGCCTTTTTGTCTTAGTGACAGTGTCCTTTGCTTTACAGAAGCTTCTCAGCCTCAGGAGGTCCCATTTATTCAATGATGCCCTTAGTGTCTGTGCTGCTGGGGTTATACGAAGGAAGTGGTCTCCTGTGCCCATGTGCTGTAGAGTACTTCCCACTTTCTCTTCTACCAGGTTCAGTGTGTTCTGACTGATATTGAGGTCTTTAATCCATTTGGACTTGAGTTTTGTTCATGGTGATAGATATGGATCTATTTTCATTCTTCTACAGATTGACATCCAGTTTTGCCAGCACAATTTGTTGAAGATGCTCTCTTTTTTCCATTGCATACTTTTAGCTCCTTTATCGAAAATCAGGTGTTCATAGGTTTGTGGGTTAAAGTCAGGGTCTTCTATTTGATTCCATTGGTCGACTTCTCTGTTTTTATGCCAATACCAAGCTGTTTTCAATACTGTAGCTCTGTAATAGAGTTTGAAGTCAGGGATGGTAATGCCTCCAGACAATCCTTTATTGTATAAGATTGTTTTGGCTATCCTGGGTTTTTTGTTTTTCCATATAAAGTTGATTATTGTCTTCTCCAGATCTGTGAAGAATTTTGATGGGATTTTGATGGGGACTGCATTGAATCTATAGATTGCTTTTGGTAGAATTGCCATTTTTACTATGTTGATCCTCCCAATCCAAGAGCAACGGAGGTCGTTCCATTTTCTGGTGTCTTCTTCAATTTCTTTCTTCAAAGACTTATAGTTCTTGTCAAATAGATCTTTCACTTCCTTGGTCAGAGTTACCCCAAGATATTTTATGCTATTTGTGGCTATTGTGAAAGGTGATGCTTCTCTGATTTCCCTCTCTGCTTCCTTATCCTTAGTGTATAGGAAGGCAACTGATTTTTTGGAGTTGATCTTGTATCCTGCCACATTACTAAAGGTGTTTATCAGCTGTAGGAGTTCTTTGGTAGAATTTTTGGGGTCGCTTATGTATACTATCATATCATCTGCAAATAACGAAAGCTTAACTCCTTCCTTTCCAATACGAATCCCCTTGATCTCCTTATGTTGTCTTATTGCTATTGCTAGAACTTCAAGCACTATATTGAAGAGGTATGGAGAGAGTGGACATCCTTGTCGTGTTCCTGATTTTAGTGGGATGGTTTTGAGTTTGCTCCATTTAATTTAATGTTAGCTGTTGGCTTGCTGTAAATAGCTTTTATTATATTTAGGTATGACCCTTGTATCCCTATTCTCTCCAAGACCTTTATCATAAAGGGGTGTTGAATTTTGTCGAATGCTTTTTCAGCATCTAATGAAATGATCATATGTTTTTTTTCTTTCAGTTTATTTATATGGTGGATTACATTGATAGATTTGCGTATGTTGAACCAGACCTGAATCTCTGGGATGAAGCCTACTTGATCATAATGGATAATTTTTCTTATGTGTTCTTGGATTCGGTTGGCCAGTATTTTATTGAGAATTTTTGCGTCGATGTTCATGAGTGAGATCGGTCTGTAATTCTCTTTCTTGGTTGGGTCTTTGTGTGGTTTTGGTATCAGGGTAACTGTAGCTTCATAAAAGGAATTTGGCAATGACTCTATATTGATTCTATATTGTGAAATACATTAAGGAGTATAGGTATTAGCTCTTCTTGGAAGTTCTGGTAGAATTCTGCATTGAAACCATCAGGTCCTGGGCTTTTTTTCGAAGGGAGATTTTTGATAACCATTTCTAATTCTTCACGAGTAACTGGTCTATTTAGATCATTCACCTGGTCTTGGTTTAGCTTTGGTATATGGTACTTATTTAAAAAAATGTCCATTTCTTTTGTATTTTCCAGTTTTGTGGCATACAGACTTTTGTAGTAAGATCTAATGATTCTCTGAATTTCCTCTGTGTCTGTGGTTATGTCCCCCTTTTCATTTCTGATCTTATTTATTTGCGTGTTCTCTCTCTGTCATTTAATTAGTTTGGATAGGGGTTTGTCGATCTTGTTGATTTTCTCCAAGAACCAGCTTTTTGTTTCATTGATTCTTTGGACTGTTTTCTGTGTTTCTATTTTGTTGATTTCAGCCCTCAGTTTTATTATTTCCAGTCTTCTACTTCTCCTGGGCGTGTCTGCTTCTTTTTTTCTAGAGCTTTCAGGTGTGTTGTTAAGTGCCCAATGTATGCATTCTCCATTTTCTTTAAGTGGGCACTTAGTGCTATGAACTTTCCTCTTAGCACTGCTTTCACTGTGTCCCATAGGTTTGAGTATGTTGTCCCTTTATTTTCATTAAATTCAAGGAAGACTTTAATTTCTTTCTTGATTTCTTCCTTGACCCAGGTGTGGTTCAGTAGTTGACTGTTCAGTTTCCATGAGTTTGTCGGTTTTCTGGATGTAGCGTGGTTGTTGCCTTCTAACTTTAATCTGTGATGATCTGATAAGATACAGGTGGACACTGATTTTTTTTGTAATTGTGGAGGTTTCCTTTGTTTCCGAGTATGTGGTCAATTTTTGAGAAGGTTCCATGAGCTGCAGAGAAGAAGGTATATTCTTTCCTATTTGGGTGGAATGTTCTATAGATGTCTGTTAAGTCCATTTGCTTCATTATCTCCAATAATTCTCTTAATTCTCTATTAGGTTTCTGCCTGATTGACCTGTCCCTTGGAGAGAGAGGTGTGTTGAAGTCTCCTACTACTAGTGTGTGTGGTTTGATGGCTGCCTTGAGTTCTAGTATTATTTCTTTTTCATAAGTAGGTGCTTTTATATTGGGGGCGTAGATATTCAGGATTGAGACGTCATCCTGATGAATTGTTCCTGTTATGAGTATAAAGTGACCATCTCGGTCTCGTCTGATTGATTTTAGTTTAAAGTCAGTTTTGTTAGAAATTAGTATGGCCACACCTGCTTTTTTCTTAGGACCATTTGCTTGAAACACCTTTTCCCAACCCTTTACTCTGAGTAGGTGCCTGTCTTTGTGGTTGAGATGTGTTTCTTGCAAACAGCAGAATGTTGGATCCTGTTTTCGTATCCAATCTTTTAGCCTGTGCCTTTTTATAGGTGAATTGAGCCCATTAATATTAAGTGATATTAATGACCAGTGGTTGTTTACTCCAGTTATTCTTATTGCTTTTGGTAGTAGAGATTGTGTGTCTCCCTTCTTTGAGATGTGCTGGTGAAGGGTCATTAGATGCCTGGGTTATTGTAGGCAGTGTTGGCAGTGTTGGATTCCTTGGGTTGCGATTTTCCTTCTATTACTTTCTGTAGAGCTGGATTTGTAGCTACGTATTGTTTAAATTTGTTCTTATCCTGGAATGTCTTTTTTTCTCCATTGATAATGAACGATAGTTTGGCTGGGTATAGTAGTTTGGGTTTGCATCCATGGTCTCTTAGCTTCTGCAGAACCTCTATCCAGGACCTTCTGGCTTTCATAGTTTCCATAGAGAAGTCAGGTGTAAGTCTGATTGGTTTACCTTTATAAGTTACTTGCCTTTTTCCTTTGCAGCTCTTAATATTCTTTCTTTAACCTGTATATTTTGTGTTTTGATTATTATATGGCGAGGAGATGTTTTTCTTTGATCCAGTCTGTTTGGTGTTCTCTATGCTTCTTGAATATTTAAATGAATATCTTTCTTTAAGTTGGGAAAGTTTTCTTCCATAATTTTGTTGAAAATATTTTCTGGGCCTTTGAGCTGTGACTCTTCTCCTTCTTCTATTCCTATTATTCTTCGGTTTGGTTTTTTTTATTGTGTCCCATAGTTCCTGAATGTTTTGTGTTGAGAATTTGTTGGCTTTGGTGTTTTCTTTGATCTGTTCGTTTATTTTCTCTATAATGTCCTCAGCATCTGAGATTCTTTCTTCTAGCTCTTGTATTCTATTGATTATGCTTGTTTCTGTAGACTCTGCTCTTTGGCCTAGATTTTCCATATCCAGCTGGTCCTCAGTTTGTATTTTCTTCCTTGCCTTCATTTCAGTTTTCAATTCTTGAACTGTTTCCATTACCTGTTTGATCGTTTTTTCTTGGTTTCCCAGGGTATCATGTACGTATTTCCTCATTTCTTCAACTTTTTGTTATACTTCTCATCCATTTCTATAAGGGCATTTTTTACATGTTGTTTAAGGGACTCTATTGTCTTCATAAAGTCAATTTTTTCCACTTCTTCTGTGTTAGGTTGTTCAAATACTTCTGTTGTAAGATCATTGGGTTCTGGTGTTTTCATGTTGTTTTTCAAATTATTGGGTGAATTCTTGCCTTGGCGCCTGCCCATCTCCTCCTATTCATCCTATCTAATGGGTCTTTTAAAAACCGGATCAGGTTTCCCTGCTGGCCAAGGGCTCCGCTTACAAAATGCCCTTGCTCTCTTTCCTGGTTCCTGCTGCAGGCCAAGAACCCTCTCACCCCTTCGAAGGATCTTCAGGACAGGACCAGGCTCCCCGTGTGCCAGTGACCTGGTCAACCAAAGGCCTACCTCTTTGATTCAATTGTAGTAGGGTGATCTGCTCTCCTTATTGCACACCTGTCCCCGCCGCTTGGGTCTGCCGCTGCGCTGGTCCCCCAAAGCCTCTTCCTGTATGCCGTGTCGCTCCGCCGTGTCTGGCCCTCCTTATATATTTTTGAGATTAGTCCTTTGTCTAATGTAAGGTTAGTGAAGATTGTTTACCATTCTGTAGGCTGCCATTTTATCTTAGTGACTATGTTTTTTGACTTACAGAAGCTTCTCAGTTTCAAGCGGTCCCATTTATTAATTGTTGACTCGGGATCTTTGCTACTGGTATTATATTTAGGAAGAGATCTGAAGAAGGATGATAAAAGAAATCCCACACTAGCTCAGTATTAGTAGAGTAGAGGGTTATTTATTTAGTGGTGGACTCATAAGTCACAATCCTCTGCTGGAATGAACAGCAACTGAATCCCATGCCAAAAAAAGAGGCTGGACACATGCTTTACATTGCTATAAATGGTATAAGAGGCCACACCCAAGTGGGCAGGTAACTTAAAGGCTTTATCTATAGCACCTCCTTTTGTTTAAATAAGAGAGTTCTAAGCCTACTAAAAAATTATATGAAATAAGAACAAATATATCAAGCAAGAAACATATGATAAATGTTTCAATAATTATCTTATCCAAATGAGTTTAAGTCTTGTATAATAAATAACTTGGCCAAGTCAAGTGAGGAAAGTAACTACAACTATCTAGTCTTCAACATCATCAAAAATCTGAGAAGGGAAATAATATTACTTGAGTAAGCAGGGAGTGCAATCAAGCAACTTCTAAATATGTACAACAAATGACAAAGACAACTGTCTACCTGGACAATCACCCGAAGTCTCATTTGCAGTATTGAAGCAACCAAAGTTGGCTAAGGCCTAGGGTAACTGACAGACTTTTCAGAGGCAGAAAAATTTTCAAAACCATCTTACCCTGTCTTGGCAAGATTTGACAGTCTGTTTTCCTTGTGTCCTGCTTATCTATTTCTGGATACCATGTACCTTGTCAGTGGTTGAGGCATGGACAGTTCCTTGCCCAAAGGCTAATTGTACCAAGAAGAAAACAAACTCTGACTGGAGTGTCTTTGGTGTTCAGCATTTTCTCAGGAATAGATTGGTGCTGTCAGGAGCAATCGCGTGTCATGTCAACAGAATCCTAAGTTATTTAAATGCCATATTCTCCAAGTCTTTGAAGTGGTTGAAAATTACCTCTCTATAGAGAATACAAACTCTATGTATCTAAAGAACCTGATTAGTCTAAGTATGACAAACATTGATGACTGTTGATCTAAAATTCTTAATACTGATATAACTTAAAGACTAAGACTTCATACTAGAATATTATACAATAATCAACTGTGCAACAAATGAGGACAATGGCCTCAAAATGTAAACAATGTATAAGTATCTTGATCAGAGGTAGAAATGCACATTGCAATATGATAAATATATCCTAAAATTGTATCAATATAGAAAAATGTTTTAAGCAGAGGTAGAAGCGTGCATAAAATATGACAAAATAACTTTGCCTAGATATACAAATATTGTAGACAAAATAGGAACATATTCAATATAATCTAAGTTTGTATCAATATACAAGAATCCATACCAATGTACATTGCCTATAAATAATAGCTCATTGGTATTCACTTTATTACTCACTATTATTATTTGTGTGAGTAAGCTCATACTAATCTATTATCCCATTTAATTCCCTCCTTTTTATTTCTACGAGATCCCTGAACCTACATAGTTTCCACCCCAATCCTGAACCCTACACTAATTATAATCAACCCCTAAATCATGTCCCTAACCCTGAGGACACACTTTGTTGGGAGAGGGCACATTGTCGTCTAGAATCACCTCCAGCTGTCATAGGGGCAGTTTTCTTTCTATGGGATCCAGTGAAAGTAAAATGATGATTAAGTTCGAAGATTATTGTCTGGTATAATTGCAAATAGTCTCTGAGTATTTGGTAGGGTTTTTCTGAGGTTCTTATTTGAAGTTATGGCTAGAACATTGTAAAAGATGTGCATTATTTCAGCTAACCAAGTTGGAACCCACCTTGAGCAGCTGTACCCAAAACAGGTCTTATAGTAGAGCTATCAGCATCATGACATCATATCAACCAGGTGGAGTTGTTATTGTGGGGCCCCATCCTATTCCTGTAAACTTCAAAGATTGCTGCAGGAAAATTAATTGTTCATTGTAGAAAACTTAAACATCATTTATATAGACATATACAGAAATACATATTCAATACAAGTATGATAGAAACAAAAATAGGTATGAAGAAAGTAATTTTTTTCTAAATTCTTTTTCTGTCCCATATCATAGCTCCTCACATGAAGCAGAAACTCTGAATTTTTATTTTAACAGCATGCTTGGATTTGGAGAAGGACAGAGCCAGTGCCCAACTCCAAAATTGCTTTGATTTTTAATTGAATCATGTTTAATATTCTTGCTTATGTTTTTGAGATTCTTACCCTCAGATGACCTTTCCTAATAAGTCAAAATTCTCTTTGCTTGGTGCTCCCATATGGATAATTATATTTTCCACTTTAGAATAGCTAGATGTCCATGGTCTTTTGACTTTTTGAAGATGAGTATGTTCTGACAAGAACCCTGCCTAACACCTATGAGATTTATTTACCGCCTGAATTATTGTCATTTCTCTTTCTCCAGAGGTTTGTCTTTTTCAAACAGAATCTTAATTAATTTTGATGGTACCATAGTTTTTGTTCTCCTGTGGCAACAAACCTCTTCCCCAATGTAGCACAACTCCTGGCTTCCATTGTGAGATGAACACAACCTTGAAATACACTGGCTGATTTAATCCAGCAGACTTTTATATTATCCAATGTCTCTTTACTGCTGTTGTCCCTTTCTCATTAGCATTAAGAAAATTCAAGGTCAATAAAACATTATGTAGTTTATTTCTGGGGGTATTTTCTACCCCTTCCTGTTTGTTTAGCATATCCTTTATAGTTTGATTTGATCTTTCTATAACTGCCTGATCTGTAGGATTGTGTGGTATACCTGTAATATGCATAATATTATAATAAGCAAAAAACTGTTTCATTTTCTTAGAGATATATGCCAGGCAATTTTCTTTCTTTATTCATGCAGGTATACTCATGATAGCCATAACTTCTAATAAATGTGTGATTACTGAATCAGCTTTTTCTGAGGTGAAAGCAGTTGCCCACTGAAAATCTGAATAAGTGTCAATGGTTTACATATTTTAATTTCCCAAATTCTGCGAAGTGGAACACATCCATCTTCCAGATTTCATTCCTTTTGTGTACCCTTTGGGCTAGCCCCAGCAGGTAGCAGTGTTTGGTTTATAGAAAGACCAAGTAGGACCCCTCTTTATAATCTCCTTAGCTTGTTGCCATGTAATAGAAAACTTTTTTTAAAACTTTGCTTCCAATCAATAATTGATTAATTTCTACATTACTTAGCACTGGGGGATGTGGAAGCCCCATGTGGGTTCAGCTGTGTGTTATGCATATAGGACAAAGCCTATTCGTGATTATGTCTTACACTTGGATAAATAATAAAGTCAATTCTTTATCATCTGGTATAAATTCAGTGGTTTCAATATGCAGGACAACTCTTTCTGCATATTATGAATCAATCACTATATTAAGAGGTTCTTTGAAATCACTTAACACCATGAGAATAGCATGTAATTCTGCCTTCTGGGCAGAATTATAAGGGCTTTGTTCCACCTTACATAATTCTGCTGATATGTCACTTGCCTTCCCTGATTTATTTGCATCAGTAAAAAATGCACAGTTTCCAGTTACTGGAGCATCTCATAAAATTCAGGCAAGAATCCAAGAAGTTCTTTTTATAAGGTTAAGTTTATTGCTTTTGTGATAATTGCTATTTATTTCTCCCCCCAAAATAGCGCAAGCTCTTTCCCAGGGTTCATTGTCTTGCATAACTTTTTTTTTAATTTTATCAGTAGTAACATCATTATAATCTCTTCTGTGTCTATACCTGCTAATTGATGAAGTCTCAATTTACCTTTTATAATTAATTCAGAGACTTCTTCTGCATAAGTTTTTAATTTTTACTTGGTTAATGTGGTAAAACAATCCATTCAAAGATAATATCGTCCCAATGTATTAAAATTCCTGTAGAAGAAATTTTGTAGGGCAATATGACTAGAATATAATTAAGATTTGGGTCACCCTAACCACATGTGCCTCCTGTAATTTCTCCTCAACAGTTGTCAATTCCTTTTCTGCTTCAGCTGTTAATACTCTGGGACTATTCAAGTCTTTATCATCATCTAAGGTTTGTTTAAATGAATTATTAAATCAGGTGATACCCCAATATCTGGTCATAGACTGGAACTGTCACCTAAAAATCTTTAAAAGTCATTAAGAATCCATAATTGGTCTCTCCTAACTTGTGCCTTTTGTGTTCTAATTTTCTGTAAACCTATATATCCATTCATCCTCTGGTCCTCATTCTGCACATGTATGTGATTACAAAGTCTGAAGTTTAAGTTTCTCCTTTAAAGATAACACCTCTTCCTTAGACATTATTTGGATAGTGTGCAGATTGCCATCTACGAGAGATATTCTATCTGCTAACTTATCATAACTTTTTAACAAGTTTTGATTATCAAATCCAACAGTATGAATTCTTTTAGATAATTTCTCAATATCCCTTAGACATGGATTCCATTTTGTCTGTCAAATTAACATTACTCTTTTCAATAGTATTTTTCCATGTGATTTTTGATTTTCAATGGTATTAATCCTGTCAACTAGCTATTCATTATTAGCCTGTAAAGACGGTATCATTTCTAACAGTTCCACATTCTTTCTTAAGGTTATAACATGAACTAAAAAACTGAGTCCCAATATCCAATAAATGGATGTATAACCATATAAGCCTTGCAGAATATAATCCATAGTATTAGCAAAAAGTTCATTAACAGTTTCACTATTAATGTAGTCTTCCCTATTGATTTATTAATTACCTGTTATGAGATCTGGTAAATTGTTTTAGGTGTAATAATCTTTATTGTCATGCAAGTATCATGGTTGCAGAGTCGCTACAAGCAGGAATGCAGCCAGTGACCACCAGAATGGTCCTGATCTGCTTTAGATTTCCACCTTGGTACTTGTTAAACACTGAGAAATATGTTTTGATTGACAAATTAAAAGCATTTAAATCAATTTCACACACAAAGCAAGAAGCCCAGAACTCATGGGCAGGGAACACAAACTGGAAGCTGCACAAGAGATGGCATGCAGCAAGGAATGTGATAGTGGAAGTGGGGGACATGCATGTGTTTGGAAAGTTTCCAAGTCGCCACATGCAGTTAGCAATGCTGTGGCAGGGATTCTACAAAAGACCGCTAGGGAAAAGCAAGCTAAGTGGGCAGGCTTGGAATACTTTCTGGGCTTTAGACTGTCCACCCAGTAGATGTGAAGTCTGAATCCATGTGGGGTGCCAGATGAAGAAGGATGCTTAAAGAAATCCCACACTAGCTCAGAATTGAGAATAAAAGAGAGTTATTTATTTATGGGTAGACTCACAAGTCACAATCCTCTGCTGGAACATAGAACAGCAACCGAATCCCACAGCAGAAAAGTCACTGGATGTGTGCTTTACATTGGCATAAATAGTATAAGAGGCCACTCCCAAGTGGGAGGGTAACTTTTAGGCTACTGGTTATAGAAATTCCCACTTTCTCTTTAATGAGGGTTGGTGTAGCGGGATTTATGCTAAGGTCTTTTACCCATTCTGAACTCTCCCTTCTCCTCACTGCTTAACATACAGACACTATTTTATGCAAAAAAAAAATAGTGTGACAGAGGGAAAGTTTCTTTAAGCACAGTATTTAGACTTCATCACATATATCTGATTGCTGACATTATCTTTTTCTTTTTTAAATAAAAGATAAGCAAAATGCAACCAAGCGTGTGGAATATGCTGTGTGGTAGTGGTGCATCCCTTTTATATCAGCACTCTGGAGGAAGAGACAGATGAATCTTTGAGTTCAAGGCCAGTTTGGTCTACAAGAGCTAGTTCTAAGGAGGAAAAAAAGGCTGTTACACAGAGAAGTTCTGTCTTGAGAAACAAGAAAAAAGAAAAAGAAAAAAGAAAGAAAGAAAGACAAAAAGAAAGAAAGAAAGAAAGAAAGAAGAAAAAAAGGGGGAGTTGGATAATTGTGAGGAGGCACTTGGGACCCATTTTATTTTGACTATAATTCAAAGTAACTAGGGTTTTCCAGATAAAGGGATTTATCTTATTTCTGAGAAACTAAGATATGGGATTAATATTTTACTATTATCAATATTCATATCCCAGATTGAAAGTCACTCCTGCATTTCCTTCCATAGAGTCTGAGCCAATGAGATAGTTTAGTGGATAAAGGCTCTTGGCACCATGCCCAATAATCCAAGTTAGATCATCAGGATTTACATAGAATGGAGTTTCTATGTAAGACCTCCACTTGCATGCTATGCATGTACATGCACATGTGCGCATAAACACACACACAAATGCAAAGCTTGAAGCATTCAGATAGGTATTCTTAATACATAGTCAGTATGCTTGAGCTCTCTCTCTCTCTCTCTCTCTCTCTCTCTCTCTCTCTCTCTCTCTCTCTCTCACACACACACACACACCCATAAAGCTTGAAGCTTTCAGACATACACAGTCAGCATGCTTAAGAAAATAATGAAGGCACAGCAGCATTATTTTGCTTTTCTTTTTTCATTTTTGCTTTTGTTTGAGACAAGGTTTCTCTGTAGCTTTGGAGCCTGTCCTGGAACTAACCCTTGTAGACCATGCTGGCCTCAAACTCAGAGATCTGCCAGCCTCTGCTCCTGAGTGCTGGGGTTAAAGGCATGTGCCACCACCACACAGGTTTGTTTTCTTTTTTAAATAAACTAATAGAGACAAAAATTTAGTGCCAACTTCTATGAGTTAGTGAACTCACGAAGAATAATTAGTGTCAGTTGTTCCTTGAAATGTTGTTGGAGAAGATGGACACATAGAAAAAGAAAGGGCTGCTTTCTAATGTCTGATTTGTAAAACAGACACAGGACAGAAACTGGGTTTTGAATAGGATGGTTTATTGAACTGTCGAAACTGCAAATTACTTGTAAAGAGCTATATTTCTTTTATATATGAGCTATTCCAAAAGAAGAAAAAATGAAAATCCAACTGTTGGATCTTTATCCTCGATCATTATTAGCATAGGGAACTATGGACTATGTTTTCTCTTTAGAATGTAAACTCAATAAAAATAAAGCAGCACACTATTTAGACAGGTGTTGGATTGCCTAAAAATTTAAAGTATTAACAGTCTGATCAGAAGTATTAGAGACTTTTTATATTAAAATAAAAGAATATTCTTTTGTCTTCTGCTTGCTTCAGAGAAGCAAGAAAAATGTGAAGAAATACAAATACATACAAGAGCAAGCAGACTGAAGGTCCCCTGTGACTCATGGCAAATTTGTTCAGCTGCTTCCAGTTACATTTTACCCATACTCCTTGAAAAACAGCTTGGAGTTTTTAAACCTTTTACAGGAAACATGAGAAATTTACCACTGATAAACCTGTTTTGTGTTCTCTCATGTTTCCTTACTGATAGGTGTTCTGAGTCAATTCTTGCTTTGCATTAAAAAAAACAGTATATAGTTTCAAGTAAAATATTTATTAAACACCATTTGAAATTAATGCCCAGTACTTTCACACAATCTCATTTAATTGTATGTTTTGTGTTCAGAGAGGATCATTTTCTGTCTTACAGATGGTGAGATGAAGGCTAACATCCAGAGAAATTGTATGACATAACCAGAGTCTCACTGTTCTTGAAGGGACAGATCTATTTCTGCTCCAAACCCTTCTTCCCCAGACTACTGAAAAATGGCACATAAAATTCCTGTATACATCAAAGGCAATAACATGACCTAAAATTAAACAGGCTTTCCTTTGACTCTTTAATCCTTATTGAAAAATTTATCTGCCACAGAAATCCAAAAATTATACGTATGACTGTATCCATGGTGCCATAGTATTTCAATATGTGTACCCATTGTGTCATGATTAAATGGGGTTAAATGTTTCTCTCTCTTCAAATATTTTTCATTCTCATTTCTGTATGAGAAAAATCTTCAGAGTCCTTTCTTCCAGCTTCATGAGATGTACCATACTCAATCATCATCCAAGTGACCCTACTTCTGCCTGACTGTCCCTTAATACACAGTTGGTTATTACTATTGTCAGCATTCTTAATTTTCAGAAACCAGCTCAGGGGGTGAGAACAGAAATGTAGCTGTTTTCTGTGTCTTGCAGTTTTCATTTTCTTAATAATGTCTTTCCTCCTTGAGATTCTTGCCCAAATAGCTTCCTTTTTGCTTCAAAGTAAAAAGAGCCCAACACTGCTCTAGGTACCTATCACACAAGTTCCATATAAACTGTTGTTCTATGGCATGGTTAACAGGTTTTTATTGTGGATAATGAAAGAGATAATAACCAAAGGTATATAGGAGAGTCCAGAGCAGAGAGAGACAGAGAAACAGAGAGACAGAGAGAGACTGAACATGGCCAAGCAGACTGGACCTGGTCATGAAAGAAGCAGGAGAAAAGCAGAAAGAGTGACAAAGAATAATAGAAGAATGAGGGAGAGACAAAAAGAGGGAAGAGATAGAGAAAACAAGAAAGAGAAGGGTAGACAAAAAAAGAGTGTAGAAGGGAGACAGAGAGCATATCTAAAATAGCAGGGTTTTAAGGGTTATGAGTAGCTAAGGAAAACCCATGAGCTGGACAGAGTTTAAGGTAGGGGAGGAGAAGAGAATGGCTAGGATCCTCGTATGGCCTTTGGAATGTGTAATGGATTCTTGAAGTATCTTGAAGGAGCCTGAAGGCCAACATGCACTTTGGTACATTAATAGTACCACAGAAAGTCATTTGTCCCTTCTCTCTTTTGAAATTTTAGAAACAGTTTCCTTTAGACCTGACAGTTTGATTTTTCATTCATCTTAAAACTCCACGTTACCCTAGGAAGGCTTATCAAAATAATATGAATGCAGAGCAGAGAACCTCATTGCACCCTCCCATTCAGAAAGACAGTGCATATTTGGAACAACATTTTGAAGAAGTTATTCGGCATCTGTAAATTCACAGCAGCCAATTCCCATAGATGTGTTATAGGCATCCATAAAGAGGAAAAAGTACAAGCTGGAGCTTCATCTCTACTACCTTTTGACTGGACAGATTGCTACTTTTAAGTTATTACTATTCTCTTTTTTCCATACCTTCTATAATATAAATGCTTTCTCTAAGTTCCTCTCCCCCGGCATGACCTACATTTTTCACCAACCTGGGTCAACTATGAACAGAGAACTTCTCACATGACCTGGAACACAATGAAGATGATTGGATCTCGAGGGATTGTTTCCCCTGCTAGAAGTGAGCACTGTAAAAGAAGAAGACTCTGCTGTGCCATTTGCATACTAGACAAGATATGTGAACATAGCTAGTGTTGGGGAGTGTGGTAGATAAGTGAGAGCTTGCAGAATATATCTATTCATATTTATGATCCTTTTTTCTTGTCCCCTAAAGTTCTTCTCTCCTTGTATTCTAGCCTCAAGTATGAGAGATGTGTTTTCTTTGTTAGGTAATAAGTCTTAGTCATTATTCAAATACTCGTGGACATGTTCTGATTAGTATATTTTGTCCTGTTTCTAGAGTCTTTCAAGTAATACACTCATTAATTAATCAAGACCTAAATAAAATTTCCAAGGATGTTCTCTGTTTTAGTCAAAGTTTCTATTGCTGAGATGAAATATCATGGCCAAAGCAGCTTGTGAGAAAGGGTTCATTTCATCTTACAGCTTGTAGCCCATGTTCCAGGGGAAGTAAGAGCAGGAATCTGAAGGCAGAAACTGATTTATAGGTATTAGAGGGGTACTGCTTACCAGCTTGACCACCACAGTTTGTTTAACCTTACAGAGCCCAGGGCCATCTGCCCAGGACTGCACCACCCACAGTGGGCCACATCAATCACTAATTAAGAAAAATGCCCTACAGACTTGTCTTTTAGAGACATTTTCTCGCTTGTAGTTCCTTCATCTCAGATAACCCAATGTAAATCAACTGAAGTGCAGGAGAAACAGCTCGTAAATTGGATTCCAAATTCATTTTAATAAATTTGTCCTTTTAAATGCAGATGTTTTCCCTTTATGTTCTAAACTGAGTAATCTCAGACTAGTCAGTACAATTTTACTTACTCCAAACAAAATTAATGAAACCAACTGATTTATGTGAGTCAAAGCAGGGTCAAGAGGGTAAAGAGGGAAGAGGGGAAAATTTTTTCTTGTTCTAGAAACTAAGGGCACCCAAGGGATTGTCATACTTTAAGGGAATGTCTTTCTATTTTTTGTTGTTCTTATCCTCAAGCCAAACCAAATATTCCAACTCTTGGTAAAGAGTTCACTTTGGCCTCTTTCATTTTTAAAACATTTTTTAACTTTGACATTTCTAAATATTTTCCTGAACAAAATCCAGCTACTTCGAACTACATCTGAGAGTAATAAGCAATAAGTAAATTAATCCCTACTAAGGTATGAATGACTACTAGCCCATAAAAGTTTTATGATATACTTGACTTTCATAGAGAATATTTATCTAATGAAATTATACATTTAGATTAGCATAAGTTCCAGAACTATAATGAAAACAAAGCAAAGGGAATTCCTCCTGACTGAGAAATAATTATGCTTATTTCCCTCAGAGTCATGGGTTCTGTCAAATATTTTTTCCTTACAACTTGTACTGTTTTGTAAACCACACATCTATGACTTTTCTGCCCATTGTTTTCATTTTCCTGTCAATATTGTCAAGTTGACACTGTATTTTTTCTATGAGATTCCATGAGCAAGAGCATAAATTATAGCTGATGAAGCCTATAAAAGGCATGAACACTCAGAATATCTCAACCACTTGCCATTTGCTCATGCATTGTCTAATAACCCAACCTTCATTAGCCAAGTAGGGAGAATATGCCAAGATCCTCAAAGTGTCAAAACACATGTCCAAAGTTCCAAGACCACTTGGAGAAGTTGAGAAGACATCACAGAAAATATGACACATGGAGTAGGATATGCTTATATGTAACTGATAAAATCAGTTAAAGGAGGAAGAGGTTTAAATTATATAAAGCTGAATGCAAAGGGAAAGATAATGGGAGTGGAACTAGACACATAAAGAGGGACAATAGCTTTAACTACCAGAAATATAAAAAGATCTCTTTTCCTCTAGACTATTATTCCCTCACATCCAGCAACTGAAGTTTCCTGCTTTGTACTTTGATAGACAAGAGTGTGGATGCCAAACACATCTATAATGGGAAGAACAATAGAAATATATCCCCATTCTTTTTCTTCCCCAGGGTACACTGTCATATCACAATGCACTGCCATATGCTTGTAGCAATCTGATTACGCCATCATGACAGAACTTGTGTAATTAACACCATTGCCTGCCAGGTTAACCTCACCTCAGAGAACTCCTGTTCCACACCTTGCTATGCTACTCTTACAGAGTATCAATGTTCCTGGTGGATTTACATAAAACAGAATGTATGGAATTTTAAAATCACATAAGTAAACAGCTTGAATTTTGATCATGTGAAATGTTGGGAAAATATCCACAAAAGTCCCTTGGAACTCCTTCCCAAGCATCTAAAGATCTGATTACAATAAACAACTGTCCTCCAATTCTTACTAGAGATATGTCTTGGAAATAATTCTAGCCTAACCTGCTCATTTGACACTCTTACTACCCAAATAGCAAATTAAATAAATAGTTAACTTCAGCATGAAGTCCAGAAAAAGACACCAGGAATGAAAGTCCAAAAAAAGGCTTTTGGTAGATTGAGTGAGGAATTTAAAAAATAAATAGTTTCATCCTAAAGCAGCCTAGAAAACCATGGAAGGAATTCTATTTCCCAAAACACGGAACCCTTCTTACTACCTCTTTTAAATCTATTCCTACAGTGACCAACAGCAGCTGACTACATAAGGAAGAATGCCAAACAAAGATTGAGAGATGAAATAAATTGGTTAAAGAGTAAGATATGTATGCACCACACTCTTAAGGTAAAAGATCTGTTAATCAGAACTGTTCAGCCCAGTAACAGCTCTCAAGTCATTCAGAATAGTTAATTTAGTTTGGTAGTTATTTCCAATGCTTAGATTGTTATAAGGCAACTTGGAAACTAAAATTTACCAACCTACAGAGATTTATGTTCTAATATTTTTTCAAAGACTAAAGGTGAATTACTGAAGTTGTGATTGATAATTAACATTATTTTTTACAACAGATATTTCAATTTTTAAAAATAAATCTTTGCTTTCTCCAGGTGTGTCTTGAATAGTGTCTGAGAACAACTCAACCCAAAGAGCAACATGACCCTTAACTCCTCTAATGAAGATGGAATTAAAAGAATCCAAGATGACTGTCCCAAGGCTGGCAGGCACAACTACATTTTCGTCATGATCCCTACTCTCTACAGCATAATCTTCGTGGTGGGAATATTTGGAAACAGCTTGGTGGTGATTGTCATTTACTTTTACATGAAGCTGAAGAATGTGGCCAGTGTTTTTCTTCTGAATCTTGCCCTGGCTGATTTATGCTTTTTATTGACTTTGCCACTGTGGGCTGTCTATACCGCTATGGAATATCGCTGGCCCTTTGGCAATCACCTATGTAAGATCGCTTCAGCCAGTGTCAGTTTCAACCTCTATGCCAGTGTGTTCCTGCTCACCTGTCTCAGCATTGATCGCTACCTGGCCATTGTCCACCCAATGAAGTCTCGCCTCCGCCGCACAATGCTGTTGGCCAAAGTTACCTGCATCATCATCTGGCTTCTGGCTGGCTTGGCGAGTTTGCCAGTAGTCATTCACCGAAATGTATTTTTCATTGAGAACACCAATATCACAGTTTGTGCTTTCCACTATGAATCTCAGAACTCAACACTCCCCATTGGGCTGGGACTGACCAAGAACATTCTGGGCTTCCTGTTCCCTTTTCTGATCATTCTCACCAGCTACACTCTAATTTGGAAAGCCCTAAAGAAGGCTTACGACATTCAGAAGAACAAGCAGAGAAATGACGACATCTTTAGGATAATTATGGCAATCGTGCTCTTCTTTTTCTTCTCCTGGGTTCCCCACCAAATATTCACTTTTCTGGATGTGCTCATTCAGCTGGGCGTCATCCGCAACTGTAAAATCGCTGACATCGTGGATACTGCCATGCCTATCACCATCTGCATAGCTTATTTTAACAATTGCCTGAATCCTTTGTTTTATGGCTTTCTGGGGAAAAAATTTAAAAACTATTTCCTCCAGCTTCTGAAATATATTCCCCCAAAGGCCAAGTCCCAGTCAAGCCTGTCAACAAAAGTGAGCACTCTTTCCTACCGCCCTTCAGATAACATGAGCTCATCAGTCAAGAAGCCTGCATCTTGTTTTGAGGTGGAGTGAGGGGTTCAAAGCTTGCTAGTGAAGTGATCCCCTGAGAGAAGTCAGAGCAGCATTTGGTTAGACAGCTCACTACAAAAGGAATCTCCAGCCCTTTCAACATTAAGGCAGATAAGTCCATATTTGGTGGACTGTACATGTTCTCTGAATTGCTAAACAAAAGCTTTCTTTCCCGTTAAGACAAATAGGAGCGAAACTACTGTTCACCACCTTTCTCATCGATGGGATAACTGCTCTAAGGACATTTCAGAAACTAAGTGACTATTGATTTTGAAAAAACATGTGTTGGCAGGAAAGCAATGTTTCCTGTCTCCCCTCATTCTGTTACTTTTGTATTTCCACATAAAAGTATTTAGAATGTGTTAAATCTGTAGATAGGCAAAAAGGAGATGGGAGGTCAGTAGTTCCAAAAGACAGAAAAACTTTCCAGCTATCTAGCTACTAAAGACTATGACATCATTGTTCCTAAGATTTGCTAGTCATCAAGTTTCAAAACTTTTTGTGGAGTTCAACTAGTAGTTTAGAATCCATACTGCCCAAACAGTGCCCACAAAACAGCTTACCTATATAATGAAAACAGCTTACCTATATAATGGTGTTATAACAGTCATACACCAAAGTTGAACCATGTGTCTCAGGGGTTTGTGTTCCCTAGGCAGACCAGTTTTATTTCACATCTGAGAATTGTATAGTCCTTGTTAAGCAGATTTGTCATAAAATATGTCTTACTGTTCTAAAAATGTACATATTCTATGTGTATATGTAAAACTATATTTCTAAGCTGTTGTTTGATTAAAATCTAGAAAACATACTTATTTTGAAATAAATTTATCATAATGTATTTAATCTTCACTACTTATAATATACATTGATTTATTTTTAATTAAATCATGAGTAAAGATGAATATTATTTTAAGTTTGATTTAATTATAACTATATATTATATAAATATGTGTAGTTATAAATTTTAAACATTTTTATCACATTTATTTATTGTAGGGCACATACCCACCACAGCACACATGTGGACTTCAGGGGATAACTTGAGGAAATCAGTTTTGTCTGTCTGCATGTGGGTTCCCTGGATTCAGCTTAAATCATCAGTGTTAGAGACAAGAACTTTTAACCACTGAGCCATTTCAGTAGATACTATATATTTTTAAATCTCACTTTTAAAAAGATCTAGAAGAAAACACTTCATTATAATCAATAACATGAAATGAACACATCCTTTGGAAATTTTCAAAGTTATTCTGTAAAACAGAATACTTTATGTTCTTTATAATATAAAATAATACATTATTTTACCTATAATTTTTAATATTGGAATTTGACTCATTTTTACATGAACACTGTAAGAAATTTAGGAAAGATATAAAAATGATAAAATAAAAGTCTTATTTAGTGCTCCAATGCAAACAAAAAATTGAATATGTTAATATTTCAATTCTATTACTTCTGATATTCTATGCTCAGGTACATACATATATTATTACATTGAATCATAATAAGCATAGATCATTATGTATTTCACTCAGGATTATAGCACAGTAGTATATTTTTCTCAATCATTGCATATTTGATTGTTATCAAATAAAGACATACTATCATGTTGTGAGCTAATCACCAAATTGAAACCTTTTTTCAGCATTTTAAGTTTAACGATTATGAACTTTCAAGAACATGGATATGCCATATTTCTCATCCTCTTGTGCAAATGAGTATAAAGAATATCTAGTTGTAGACATTACTCAGTGTCTTCTTTTTGTGGGAATTCCCTCAGTCAATAGCCTTTAAGATTCCAGCCTACTTTGAGTGTGGTCTCGTATACTATAAATGCAGACAAAAAGTGTGTGCAGGTCTCTTGGCTACTGGATTCAGTTTTAGTTCCTGTGCATGCAGAAGGCTGCAAATTGCTACCCTTTCTATAAGTTCATTTCCAAATATAAACCTTTGTTATACTCCATTCTAGGCTATTGCGGAACTCTTCCGGAGGACATCAAATTGGAGCCCATATGGCCAGATTCCACATCATTGCTGGGCCCTGCCTAGAAATCCACAACCAACTCTTCTGGAGGACATCAAATTGGAGCCCATATGGCCAGATTCCAGATCATTGCTGGGCCCTGCCTAGAACTCCACAATCGCTCCCTCAACCATCTATGGCCTATTCCACTCCATACAGCTGAACTACCCCTCTGGTGCACAGCACAATATTTTTCTGGCCAGTCGCGTGGTGACTTAACATTTCCCACTGACCACGCTTCCATGTGCCTTGGTTCTGCCTACTATGCAACTGACTTACTGCAGCACACAGTTTTTTTGCCGACACTCCTCCACAGGCTTCTCTGGCTTCTACCAGGCCTACTCTGATCAGTCGTAGCTCTGACTGCAGGGGCAGTGGCTGCTCTGGCTTGTGTTCCCAGTCAGATATGTGCTATTGACCGGGTCAGTCAATAACCCCATGACTCGTTATTGCCTGGAAGCTCTGTGTTCCTTGATATTTAGCCCAACTCAAACCTTCTCCATATAAGGATGTGCTGTTCTTAAGTAATTTAATTTGTTAGTAATTAAGTCTTAGGTAACTCAGGTAACTGATCTCAGACCTGCCTTACTTCAAGAATCAGGAAGAAGAATTGAATCATATCCTAAGGTAATGCAAAGCCCAAGATAACCCTTTAGTGACTTTTTCAAAGGTTATCTAAAACTGTACAAATGGGGGTAGCAAATCAAAGAGCTAGATGAGTACTTATTGAATCTCTTCCTTTTGAAAATGCCAACTTAGAGTGGAAAAAGATACTTGGGCCTTTAAAGGTCAGATCAGCAGCAATGGATGAATGGATCCTACACAGTAAATGTTGAATCATTTGACTATAATACTGAGGTGTGGGTACAAGAAACAAATTCCAAATGTATAAAGAGATATCAAAATACCAAATGTTTGAACTGTGGTAGAATAGGATATCTGAAAATGGATTGTAGACAAGTCATTCCCATAACTAATGTTTCTTCTGGGAATGACAAAAACAGATGGTCTCAAACTTCTGAATAATGTAGAAGACGCAGCAAAGGCCAACATTGGACCAATGAATGTAGATCAATAAGAGACAAACAATACAACCTGTTACCATTGGGAAATTCCTTGGGGGAGCCTCTCACAGACCCCCAAGTCAAACATGGTCCAGTAATTTCCAGTCACTGTGAAGGACACACCACCCTAGGAAAATGAAATTATCCAGTGCCTGTGTTAAAACAACAACAACAACACTGTTCTGGATGATAAAATAAACAAGGAGGATGAATCAAAAATTTCAATAGAAAATAGAAAACATATTTGACAGACTTTTATAAATATTCAAAGACCAAAGCTGAGAGTATGAATAAACAAAAATATAATTGAAGAATTACTGGACACAGGCACAGATGTGACTATTATTACTCCATAACAGTGGCATCTGAATTGGCATCTTCAGGAGACAAATGTTCAATTCCTAGTAATTAGAACCCTATCTCAAGTAAAACAATGCATGAGATAGGTTGACTGCATAGAATCAGAAGGACAAATAAGAAGGCTGAGGCCATATGTGGCTAATATACCAGTGAAACTATGAGGTTATGATCTGTTGCAGCAATGAAGTACCCAGATTAACATTCCTGCAGTCTGAGAAATAGATCATAAACCAGCTCATGTTTCTGGGAAGAATATAATAAGGTACTATTAAAAAAACAGCCACCAACCATTCAGGCTGTTCAAAAACACAAAACAGCTAGCAAACCTTTTGAGGTACCAATGGTCCTAACTTTAAACTGGTTAACTATGGAATCAACATGGAGTAATTAATGGCCTTTAACAGAGGAGAAACTGCATTCTTTAGAACAGCTGGTACAGGAGCAAATAGATGCTCAGAATATTGAATAATCAACCAGCCCTTGGAATTCTCCTGTATTTGTTGTTAAAAAGAAATCTGGAAAATGGAGAATAGTAACAGATCTAAGAGCTGTTAATAAGGTGATTCAGCCAATGGACTCTCTATAATCTGGAATTCTTTTGCTTTCTTATTGCTTAAATGATGGACTCTTATAGTTGACTTAAAAGATTGCTTCTTCATTACATATTTACATGAAAAACACAAAAAAATTGCCTTCATAGTGCCTAATTATAGTAATTATCAGCCTGCTAAAAATATCAATGGAAGATTCACCTATATGGAATTTAAATAGCCCCATCGTGTGCCAATATTTTATTGTAAATTAGTCATTAGAAATGATACATAAGCTGTTTCTTAAATCTATAGACTACCATCATATGGATACCATTTTGCTATCGGATTCAAATGTAGTTATTTAGAAAGAATGTTCAATAAAAGAAAGAAAGAGAGAGAGAGAGAGAGAGAGAGAAGAAGAAGAAAAAATGTTTGAAGAAGTAAAAAAGTTTCACTTTGTTAGAGATTACAAATTTCTCCTGAAAAAATACAAAGAGGAGATTCTATCAATTATCGAGTTTATAAAATAGGTTTACAGAAAATTAGAACATAAAAAGCACAAATTAGGAGAGATAGCTTGTGGACTCTTGAGGACTTTCAAAGATTACTAGGAAACATTTCCAGTCTATGGAGATAACAACGTATCTAATAATTCATATAAACAAAACGTTAAATGAGAATAAACACTTGAAGAGTTCCAGGGAATTAACAGCTAAAGCTGAGAAATAGTCAACTTTTATTGAAGGAAAATTGCAGGAGAAACATGTGGCTCATGTGGGTCTGAATGTTAAGGGCATTCTGGTCATATTACCCTTCAAATATTTCCCTACATAAATTTTAATGCAGAGGAAAGATTATCTTAGGATGGATCATTTTGCCATATAAACCAAGTAAAAAATTAAAATCTTATTTGGAAAAAGTATCTGAATTAAATTTAAAAGGAAAATTAAGACTTTGTCAATTATCAGAAATAGACCCAGCAGAGATTATAGTACCTTATACTATAATAAAATTTAAAAATTATGGGAAGACAATGAACCCTCGTGAAGAGGTTGTGATGTGGGAGTCCCCTCTGTGTGCCGTGATTACCATTAATGAATAAAGAAAACTGCCATGAGATGTTGATAGGACGGATAGGCCGATTGATGTTGCTAGATAGGTGGGGAAGACAGAACTGAATGCTGGGAGAAAGAAGGACAGAGTCCAAGAGATGCTATGGAGCCCCCGCCAGAGTCAGACATGCCAGAACTTTGCTGGTAAGGCATGACCTGATGGCAATATACATATTAATAGAAATGGGTTAAGTTAAGATGTAAGAGTTAGCCAATAAGAAGCTAGAGGTAATGGGCCAAGCAGTAATTTAATTATGTGAATATTTTGGTTCTGGGTGGCTGGGATGAACAAGCAGAGATTCCTTGCAGCAATGTTGTACTAATTTTTGGAGGGAAATGAATAGCAACTATCCCAAAAGCGATAATTAACCTTATAGACAGAGTGAATTGGATCCTCCCCTACTTTGCATAAGACACACCAATAACTGGAGCCCCTACATTCTATACTGATACAAATAAATAAGGAAAGGAAGGTTACAAATCAGGTTTAAGTAAAGTATAACAAAGCCTTATCATTCTGTCCAAAAGTCAGAATTATATGCTATTTTCATTGTACTAAGGGATTTTTAAAGAGCATCTCAATGTAGTTACTGATTCACAATATGGAGAGTTATTTGGCATATTGAAACAGCTGAATTTATACCAGATAATACAGAATTTATTTCATTATTTACTCAGAAATAGGGATTTTCCCATAACACATCTCTGTCCCATGTGGGTCCTCTAAAACAAGGTAATGCAGAAACTGATCAATTATTGAATGGAAATTGCAGGCCTCAGAATTTCATAAAAATCATCATGTCTATAGCAAAGATTTATAAAAGGAATTTTCTATTAGATGGTAACTAAGGAGACTATATGGATGCATCCTACTTGTTTTTTATATAACCAAGCACGACCACTTGCAGGAAGTAACCTAAAGGGTACTCAAAGGAATAAAGTTTGGCATAAGAATGTGCTCCATTTTGTAGAATTTGTAAGATTATTATATACCACATCATTGGCACCTATTCAGGTTTTCTTTTTTTTATTTTTTCATATTTTTTATTTAAAAAAATATTTTCATTTACATACCAACTTCAAATCCCCTTCCCTCCCCTTCTCCTGCCCCTCACCCCCATTACATTTTTAAAACAAATGGAGTTATGCTTACTTTTGCAATTATGGCATACACAAATTTATTTACTAAGTTGTAGCACAGTCAATGAATCTGAACGTTTAAGGATGAAGCATCAATGTTATTCAACCTTTCCTAAAGCCTTTGGACACTTGGGAAGTGGGGCCAGAGGAGACACCAGGCATGCACTGGGGCTCTAGAAATAATTCCCCTATGCTTTACAATGAAAAGGGTGGCATGTATGGTAAGTGGGAAGGGATAGTGGGTGGTATGTTTAGAAAATATAATTGTAGGAAGAGAGTGAAGATAGAGCTATGATTTCAAGGGTTGTAATTTAATGGTAACAACTAATCTATATTGCGTCTGTTTTTAAAATGTGTCTTAAATTCTTAAACAATAATTAAAAAACAACAACAACAGTTTTTCAGCTCAGATACCGCATTTAAGCTCCATATGTTTTTTTTTGTTCATTCGTTTTTGTGGGGGGGGGGATTAGAGGGGGTGTTGTTCACTTTTGCATGAGTGTGTCTTATTATTTATCTTACAGACAAATGGTGCCCACTTCATAGACTGACCAGTTGCTGAGAGGACCTGTAGAACCTGAGGAGACCCGAAGAGAGTTGACTGCGACCTAAAGAACGTGAAAGAACCTGATGGGACTCCAAGGGCTCCTGAAAGAATTTAGGGAGAACTATGTGATAATGCAAGGACATAGTAGGACTTCAAGGATCCTAATTGGGCCCGAGACCTGACGGGTCTTGAGGGGACCTGAGCAACAACTCAGAGGGCCTGGTCCAGCTTTAGGCACCTGAAGGCTGCTGATCCTGCCCGTAGGAGGAAGGGGAAGTGGGGAGGGAGTAAAGGGGGAGGGTTGCTTACTCAGGCCCATGGTGCTTTTCTGGATCACTGGTCAGGGAAATACAGCGACGTAGGATTCTATTCAGGTTTTCTATGGGAAGCTGCTTTGGGTTTGGAAAAGGTTAATTTGGTAATCACATATTTATTAGAAGTTATGCCTATCATGGGTATACCTGCACAAATAAAGATAGATAAAGATAAATAAAGATAGATAAAGCATAAATCTCTAAGAAAATGAAATCCTTTTTTTGCTTATAAAATATAAAGCATATTACAGGTTTACCACACAATTCTACTGGTCAGGAGGTTATAGAAAGATCAAAATAAACTATAAAAGATATATTAAATAAAATAAAAGGGATGAAATATTCCCCCAGAAATAGATTGCATAATGCTTTATTAACCTTGAATTTTCTTAATGCTATTGAACAAGGAACAATGGCAGCAGAGAGAGATTGGATAATAATAAAAAAAAACTTCGGAATTATAACAGCAGGTGTATTTCAAGGATGTTTTGATCTCAGAAAAAAAAAACAGGAGATGTGCTACATTGGGGAGGGGGTTTCACTCTTGTTTCCACAGGAGAAGTTAGGCTATGGATACCATCAAAATTAATAAAGATTCAGTTAGAAAAAGAGAAACTTCTTTATTAAGTGAAATCATAGTTCATCCACAGATGTAACAATCTTACAGGTGGTAAAGAAAACTCATAAATGTTGAGGCAGGGTTCTGTTCTTGTCTTTGCAAGTAAATATCCATCTTCAAAAAGTGGAGAGACCTTGGGCATCTAGATTCTTAAAGAGGGAAAGATAACTATCCAGAAAGAATAATCAAGAAAAAAGAAATCTGACTTAGGATATCCATATCCCCTGCAGAGTAAGATCTTATTTCCATACACATAATAGTTATCATTTACTGAAATTCAAAGCCGGCTTTGGAGTTGGATGGTGGCTATCCTTCCCTAAATCTAAGCAAGTTGTTAAAAAATCCAGAGTTTCTCTATCATATCAGGAACTAAGTGGTGTGAGATATAAAAAAGAAAAAAATCTAGGACTACTAGTGTCAAAACTCTGCTTTCACAAAAGTTTGCTTTTCCTCATATCTATTTTTTTCTCTATGGTACCTTTCATTGAGTATATGTCTGTATGAATAATGTTTAAGTTTTCCACAATGAACAATAAATTTTCTTTCAGTAGTCTTTGAAGTTTTCAGGAAGAAGATGGGGCCCTACAACAATGATTCCATTTCATTAATAAGGTGTTGTTAGCACCACTCAGTTTTGGGTTGCAAACTGCTCAAGATGTTTCCAACTTGGATAAATAAGATGGTGCACTTTTTTACAATTTTCCATCCAGAACTTCAAATGAAAATTTCAGAAAAGCCCTACTGACTACTCAGAGGCCAAACAGTAATTTTGAAACTTAACCATCATTTTAGTTTTTATAGGATTCCATAAAAATAAAATTGCCCCCATGACAGCTGGAAATAATTCTAGAATAATGTCTGCTCTCCCAACAATGTTTATCTGCAGGGTTAATGTCTATTAGACATTGGTTATAAGTGGTATAGGGTTGGGGTAAAAATTAAGTAATCTCAGTAATCTCTTTTTTTATTACTTTTTATTGAAAAAAAGAAGAAAAAAAATTCCGCCTCCTCCCAGCCTCCCATTTCCCTCCCCCTCCGCCCGCTCCTCTCCTCCTCCCCCCACTCCTCTCCTCCTCCCCCCACTCCTCTCCTCCTCCCCCCACTCCTCTCCTCCTCCCTCTCCAGTCCAAAGAGCAGTCAGGGTTCCCTGCCATGTAGAAAGTCCAAGGTCCTCCCCCCTCGAGCCAGGTCTAGGAAGGTGAACATCCAAACTGGCTAGGCTCCCACAAAGCCAGAACATGAAGTAGGATCAAAACCCCGTGCCATTGTCCTTGGCTTCTCATCAGCCCACATTGTTCGCCATGTTCAGAGAGTCCGGTTTTATCCCATGCTTTTTCAGTCACAGTCCAGCTGGCCTTGGTGAGCTCCCAAAACTCAAGTCCAAATGGATCAAAGACCTCAATATCAATCTGAACACACTGAACCTGATAGAAGAGAAAGTGAGTAGTACCCTACATCATATTGGCACAGGCTATCGCTTCCTATGTATAACCCCAGCAGCACAGACATTAAGGGCAACATTGAATAAATGGGACCTACTGAAACTGAGACGCTTCTGTAAAGCAAAGGACACTGTCACTTAGACGAAAGGCAACCTACTGACTGGGAGATCTTCACCAACCCCGCAACAGAAAAAGGTCTGATCTCCAAAATATATAAAGAACTCAAGAAACTAGACTTTAAAATGCTAATTAACCCAATTAAAAAAATGGGGCACAGAACTGAACAGAGAATTCTCAACAGAAGAAGTTCAAATGGCCAAAAGACACTTAAGGTCATGCTCAACCCCCTTAGCGATCAGGGAAATGCAAATCAAAACAACTTTGAGATATCATCTTACACCTGTCAGAATGGCTAAAATCAAAAACACCAGTGATAGCCTTTGCTGGAGAGGTTGTGGAGGAAGGGGTACCCTCATCCATTGCTGGTGGGAATGCAAACTTGTGCAACCACTTTGGAAATCAGTGTGGCGGTTTCTCAGGAAACTCAGTAATCTCTTTTGATAAAGAAAAGAAGGGGATGGGATGGGATAGTAGGTAGATTAGGTTGTGAACTATTATTTATAAACAGTTTAGATTTGTATATATTCTTGTATATTGATATAAATTCAAATTATATTTGTTATATTGTGCCAGGCCTCCTTAGCCTTATTCCCTAGAGTTGTAGGAGGCTGTTTGTTGGTTCCCAGCTGCTCAGCCCTGAAATAATCACACAGACACCATATTATTTAAGTCACTGCTTGGCCCATAAGCTCTAGTTTCTTATTTGCTAACTCTTAGATCTTAATTTAACCCATCTCCATTAATCTGACCTACAGGGCAAAGTTTCAGTGTATCTGTCTCCAGCAGCAGCTCCATGGCTTCTCTCTGACTCTGCCTTCTATTCCCAGCATTCAATTTAGTTTCCCCCAAGCTCTAGTCCCCTATAGTTCTGCTATAGGCCCAAAGAAGTTCCTGTATTAACCAATAATATTCACAACATACATAGGGGAATTCCATATCACCTCCTCTTTTTTGTTTAAATGAAAAGAAAGATTTTAACTTAAGCATAATAAAATTACATATAACAATACAGGTATCAAACAAGAATTATAGTTATAAAATTTATATCTATTTTATCTTTTATCATAACTAAGGAAAACTATAATTATAACATATATTCTTCAACTCCATCAAAGACTCCTGAATTATACAATATTACCAAAGTAAACAGGAAGTAATTCCAAAACTCTAGAAATGAGAGAGACATCTCACTGCCTGGATAGTCATCCAAAGTTCTTCTGCACTGTTGGGACATCCAATCTACAGCCCACAGGCCCATAGAATCCAGCAGACTTTTCTATGAAGCAGGTAATTTCAAAGACACTTCCACCTATTTTGGCAGTTTCTCAGTCACTTTCTTCGGTGTCCTGCAGAATGTCTAGCAAACTCTTTCATGAAGCAGGAACCCCAAAGAATTGTCTCACATTAAGGCAAGATCAGAAGTCATTTCACGGTGGGTCCTGCATGTCCAGTTCAGCAAGAGCAGTTTCTTGCCCAAATAGCTAACCAATTCTATAAGGAGCCCCTTCATTGCACATCTTCCCTTGAAGTAATTGGTGATACCAGGAACAGATGTGTCTCACTGTCATGAAAAGTCCGAACTTCTTAAAACATTTTAAATGCCATATTCTGAAGGTCTCTGTGCATCTGAAATATATCTCTATATATCTAGAAAACCTAAGTAGCATGACTACAAGCTTGACTATTATAGATATTTCTCTATTGGCCTATATTTCTTATTTATACATTACATTTTTAAATGAGCTACACAAACACAATACCTTAATCAAAAGCAGAAATATGTATAACAACATTGACCTTAAATTTGTATCAATAAACCAAGATCCATACCAATTCAAACCTCTATAGTATAACCCACTTTAAATGTAAACAAATATTTATAAACAATATTTGAGAATATAGGCATAGTTCTCTCCAAACTGCTTCTTGCTGTTTATTAGGCAAAGTAATTTTGAGGGGTGTTCAAGGCATCCATTCAGCAGGTCTTGGTCAATCAAACCACATTAGTTTGGAAGTACTCCACAGGTTCTCATACTCTGTGGAATCAAAAGAAGAACCTGTTTTCCAAAGAAACATATCCATAGACCCATATTCTGAAGTCAACATACCTTTAAGATATATATGTTGGTTACTTAGCTCCTTCACAGTCAAAAAATTCGAAGAAAACACAATATTATTCATTATCCAGACGCTTTGTGCATCATACGTATTTCTGTGGATTATTTACCTTTACTTCTTTTAATCTATGACTCTCTGTACTCTGCCTCTTTAAAGACTTTATTTTTTTTAACTGTCTATATTCTTTTTCTTCTATCTCCCAGCCTAGTGTATTTATCCAAAACTGTGGCCAATTTAGAGGTCTTTTCCATCTGAATTTGTCTTTATTGTGTATTTATTATTATTATCTGACAGACCAGAAGTGCTTCTTAAAATGCTAAGCCCTTCCTGTGAACTTAAGCAGTACCATTGCTAGGGGAAATATAGCACTGCCTGCTTGCCCCACCCAGCACAGCATGGCGGAGCTGTTCACTGCCTATGAGATTCATATACATTGCCCTATATTTAGGCACACAGCCAATCTCCGCTACCATTAAGCAAGTGGTAGCAGTCTGCTCAGAGACCCCATTTAAATGCTTGGCCTTCTGAAAGAGCCAGAGGTTCCACTGACAGCATAGCCCAGAAAGGTGACATTTCAAAATTGCAGCTACTACTGAATCAGGAAACCTCTCTTAAAGGAGTCACTAAGAGGGTTAGTCAGTGCCAATATCTCTCCCATTTAGGGATTTCCCATCTACAAATATCAGCTTTATTTAGTATTTCAGAAGAGCCATTTACCCCAAAAGCTTCAAAGTAGGAGGGGTAGTGGCTGTAAGCAAAATCAACAGGCCTCAGTTGCTTCCAGGTGGGTAAGGTTTAAAGCCATAAAGGCCATCTTAATGGTGTCCATCAAATAAGATGAGGCTTGTAATCCCTTTACATTTCTAGGTGGCTTGGTGAAGGATAACTTAGGGGTAGATGATGGAAGGGCTGAGGTATGAAAATTTGAGGTATATCCAAGCATGTCCTCCAAGGTTGGAAGTAGGCCCCAGCATCCAAAATGTGTTCTCAGGAAGTGTCTCTATTAGGAGCATGAATATAAGGCCATGATCATATCCCTGTTGGTATAACCTTAATTCCCACATCTTCCCAGATAACCAGGATAGGTCCCTTTTCTTCCCATGATCTGTAAACCTTAATATCAGAGGGTTCCATATAAATTGAGTGCATCTTCCATATATGAAGCTTCAGGATAGGGGTACCTAGGAGACACTGGAGATCATTATATCTCCATGTTGTTTTATCTAATGTCCAGTCCCAGTCTGCTCAATCCTCAGGAAGAACAATAATAATCAGGAGACACACACACACACACACACACACACACACACACAGTTTCTAATAGTGGAGACAGTCCAGTTGCTTCCTGCGCATACATAGAAGGGTGTCTGCAGGACGGCATGTCTCCTAAGGACTTTAGAACACCCAGGCTCATTAGGGTAAGATGCCTGGGGTAAGGTGCACCCCCAAGAGCCTCCGAATTTAGATATTCCTTTGATCCCTATAATCCAGTTTCTCACATCCCAGCTCCCATGTGCCAAATCACAGAGGTCAAATATCAGGTCAGGCCACCACATCCAGGGTGTCATCATCTGAGAACTCTGGTTTAGGATCCCTCCAGTGCCAGTACTCAACAAAATCCATGTCACCTTCTATGGTTGGTGGGGGCTTTCTGCCTGGACCTTGATCCCCATGAGATCACCATGATTATCACCAGGAGAGCTATCTGAAATAGATAAACAGGAAATACTTTCCTTTAGGGTCAGTCTCCCTTGGACAGTGGTGATTTTTCTTTCCTGTGTTTGAATTTAAGGGTTCTCCACCATAATCTCTTTCATTCTTTACTGGTCATCTTGGTTTTCCCCATTATCCTGAAGGGAGGTGAAAAAATTTAAGTTACAAGCAGGTAGCCATATAGGCGTTTCCTCTTTGTTTGGGAAGAAACATCTGTATCCTCAGCTCTGTGTCAAAAGGGATCTGGCCCCTCCATTGGTTAGTGAGAGGATCCTTCTCCCTAACCTTTAGTCAGGGCCTGGTTGGTTAGGATCCCCAGTGTTTCTAGAATCTATTTTATTCATCTGATTTTTGAAAATTTAAAATATTGATGGCTAATAATGCATTTTGCAGTTGTAGATGGAGAGACTTCTCCCCCTTTTAGTTTTATAAGGACCTCTTTGAGATATTGGTGATGTCTTTCAACAATCGCTTGACCCTGAGGGTTGTAACTCTTTTAGTGTTTTACTTATAAAATAGGGACAGTTGTCAGTCTGGACCTGTTGTGGTAGTCCTAATGTAGCAAAACATTGTAAAAATAGGCCTTAGGCATGGATTGCCTTTTCCCCTAAGTGGGTGGTAGCCCAGGATGCCTTAGAGTACATGTCTGTGGTCACAAACATATATTTTAATTTGCCAAATGGAGGGTAATGCATTACATCTGTTTGACAGATGATATTGGGCCCTAACCCTCTTGGGTAAACCCCCCCCCCCCAGCCCTTGTAAAGGAGAGCTGTGCAGAGAAACTGTTGGCAACTCTCACATTTATAAACAATTCTCTTTAATTCTGTTGCAGGAATCTGTGGCTATAAGTAATTGAGTCCTTTCAAATTGACATGAATTAAGTCATGCATTTGGGTAGCATTTTGAATGGGCAGAGTTGAGATCTCTATGAGACAGGCCCCTGAAGCTGCAGCATCTGCAGCAGCATTCCCTTAGGCCAGGGAGGTTTTGGTGTCCTCTGAGATGTTAAATATATATGGGGTGTTTTCTATCTTCTAAGAGTGATCCAAGTTGTATCATCAAGGCAGAAATAGGATTAGCATCCACTCTGTTTTATTTATTTATTTATTTATTTATTAAGGATTTCTGCCTCCTCCCCACCACCGCCTCCCATTTCCCTCCCCCTCCCCCATCAAGTCCCCCTCCCTCATCTGCTCAAAGAGCAATCAGGGTTCCCTGACCTGTGGGAATCCCAAGGACTGCCCACCTCTATCCAGGTCTCATAAGGTGAGCATCCAAACTGCCTAGGCTCCCCCAAAGCCAGTACGTGCAGTATGATCAAAAACCCACTGCGATTGTTCTTGAGTTCTCAGTATTCCTCATTGTCCTCTATGTTCAGCTAGTCCGGATTTATCCCATGCTTTTTCAGACCTAGGCCAGCTGGCCTTGGTGAGTTCCCGATAGAACATCCCCAAAAGAGGAACATGGGATGTACTCACTCATATTTGGTTTCTAGCATCCACTCTGATATAGGTATAGGGTAAGTGTGGCAGTAGGTTCACCACATAAGAGCTGTCTGAATAGATGTTGCAGGGTTCTGGGACCTCTTGTAGGGCAATATATATGGCCATCATTTTCTTATATTGAACAGATCCCCCACAAGGGAGAATTTTGGTAATCTTTGTCTTGGTCCCCCCTGTAGGGAAAACTACAAAGGCTACCCCATTCTTCTCGCCATCTGTACAAACAGTGAATGTTTGGGGCAAGGTCGTAGAAGAAAAGAGTAAGGGGACTCTATAATGAAGTTCTTGATAGAGCTTCACTAACCAGAACCCCCTAAAGTGGATTCCAGGTTACCCAGAAATCCCTCTGGGGCTAGGCTCAAACAAAAACAATGTCTGGCTGCCCATTCTTAATCCTTAATTTTGAATAGAATTATTAATTTAGAGGAATCTTTTCTATAATGTTGGAGGGTTGCATCCCTGATTATTATTATCATATCAGCTATTTGATTGACTATAGAGTACTTTCTGGGAGTGCCCCCCCAGGGTGATTCTAGTGGTTGTGACTGCTGAACAATGGCAGCCAGCATGGTCTTTTTCCCTAATAATATCCAGCCTTGGATTGGAATGTTAAGATTATATCTTATCAAAAAGTCTGATGGAGCTCATTGATGAATTCAGTGAGTGTCTGACGACCTTCATAGGGTAAGAAATTGTTCTCATAAGGTTGCCTCCCTTTTAGGAGATCATATAACGCATTTAGTCTTCCAGTCTCTACAGGCAACCAGGGCCTTACCAAGTTCATTTCCCCCAGTAACTTTTGTAACCCCGATAAATTGAGACTCTCAGGCAGGATTAATTGGGGTCTGTTAAGAAAAAATAATAAGAGGGATGGTTCCATCATCTCAAAGAAGTCCAATTAGGTCAAATCAGACCAAATTAAAATGCCCATCATTTTATTAAGTACAGCTCTCTTGGGCGGCCCAGCACATGGCAAGGAGACAGGAAAGCAGGGAGCACATGCAAACCAGGATGACATGTTTCTTCCCTGGAAACCCACTTAAATACCCTGTGGGAGTGGTCCTGACCATCATCCAAGGAGGGGTCAGGACCTGGCATGCTGGGATTTGGAGTCCAGGGCAATGCAACTCCCAGGCCAGGCAGGCTGGGATGGATGCCAGGGGCTGGAGGCTATGCTCCAGACTTAACACTTTGGCTTGAGTGAGTGTTAATTGGGATCCCAATGTATGAAATGAGAGTATCCTTTGTGTTTTCTTTGTGGTTATTTTAAAGGCATGTTGTTGGATAATATCAACAATAGTGGTTAACCAGGGAGCTAGCCCTGATTCCTCCAAATTCCCAATCATTCATATAAAGATACAGACAGGTATTATCATTGTCAAAATAAGAAGAGAGTATACTATACAAATATTGTGGGCAAAAAGCCTGAATATTGGCCATCCGCTATGGGAGAACAGCTTATTCATATCTCTTGTCAGGTCAAGAGGAGTTAGCTGTAAGAATGGAAAAGGCAAACTTTTCACAATCCTGCTCATGAAGAGAAATTGAGAAGAAGCAATACTTTAGATCAATTACACTGAGATGAACCTGGGAGGGGATTTCTGGGACCCAAGTTAAGCCCCTTAAAAGGGCCCTTACTAGCTCCATATGGGTATTGATTGCTTGTAGGTCCTGTAACATTCTCCATGTCCCATTAGGCTTACATATCACAAACACAGGGCAATTCCAGGGGCTCTTCGAGGGCCTTATCCATCCTTCTTTAAGCAGATTTCTGTCTATTTCCTTCAGCATCTTAAGTTTAAGTTCAGGTAATGGCCACTGCTCCACCCATACCGGTTTATCAGGTACCCACCTAATGGGGAGGATACTGGGGACAGTGACCTCTACTTTTGAAGGTGAATCCAAGTGTCAGGGGTCTTCCTGATGACACCTTGCTCATAAAAGGCTAGATGGTCAGTGGCATCCATTTGTCCTAACACATCTTGTCCCAAGAGGTTTGCAGAAATCCCTGGGAGGATCAGATGCCTGAATGTTCTTATGTCTCCATCTTTCCTCACCCAAGTTATAGGACTGGGCATTTCTTGGGACATAGCCTTTCTCCCAATCCCCATGATAGGTGGCCTGGTTATAAGATCCCAGCTCTTACTTTCTGAGGACTGTCCTGTCAGCTCCCATGTCTATCAGGCATAGGAATCTTTGTCCCCAAAAGATCATAGTCATATTGAATCACAAACCTTTTTACCATTGGAACTAATGGTGCATCTTTTCTTTCTTTGGTTAAGGAATCTGGAAGACACCCCCTCTCATCTAGCTTAAAGGTTGATTTGAGTTAGGTTTCCCATTCATATCAAAATTGGAGTGGCATTCTGGGCCCCAATGGTACCCTTTGTGGCAGCAAGGGCAGGGAGATGGAAGGGATCCCTTCTGCACCTGGATCTTAGTGCCCTTTTGCAGACAATCCCTCTTAAAATGCCCCAATTGACCACATAAGAAACATTTCTGAGGTGTTTGCTTTTGCTGTCCAGCTATGAGGACTTGAGTAAAAGAAGCAGCTAGAGTTTGGACCTGGGCCTGAAGGGCAGCCACAAGAGTCTGGAATGTGACTGGAACCCAACATTCTGTGATGTCACAACCCATTGACTCATGATGGACCTTTCCATAAGGCCAGCACAAGCCATCCTAATATTTTGGTTCATACCTTCCCAGACTAGGAGCCTAGTAAATTGGTCTCTAAGCCCACCAGGGAGCAATTTCCTCTCAAGGCTGGTCTGTACCTGAACAATAAAGGACATTTGTATTACAGAGAATAAATTAAAATTATATCTTTGTTTAGAAATCCATACAACATTGGCTGATAGAGGTCCAAAGTTCAGTTTTAATTAAATTAATAATAATATTAATTGAATATGATAATTTTAATATGATAAATTATGATCTTAGAAACCAAGAAACTGGTTAAAAATCTAATCTTTATCCATCTCATTCAAAAATAATATCTATAAAAAGTTTTGGTATAGATAACAAAAGATAGTTATAACTTACTGTCACCTCTACTCTTGTTCTTTTTGTTTTTAATTTCCCATCAATCATAGAATTGAACTAAAAAGAAAAGGAGTTTTGTTTATTTGCTTTCTCTTCTGGACTTCTGCTAATTTTTCTAAGGGCCCATTCATAATGTTTAGTTTATAACCAGAGTAGATCATTTTTACAGCACTATTTGCTTGTTTCTCCGAACAGAAGTACTAAGCTGGGCAAACCAAGCTTTCTGCTAGCCACCATCATCATATGCATAACACTAAGAGAAAACGCTAAAAGGAGGTTTTTTAGTCCTTGTATCCCTTGATATTCAAAGCCTCTAGTTTCTTTTGGGGGCTGTGGTAGTGAGGACATTTTACAGAATTCAGATTATATCTCATCTTAATTCCTTCTATTTAAAAGCAATTCCACTGACAAATATGAATTCTCTAACCTATATTAAATAGTAATGAGAATCATTATTATGATAAATACTGTACATGAAAAGTTCAGAAAGAACCCAGAGTAATCTTGATGAAGTTCAGCCAAGAGTTTTAACCTTTGCACTTTGAACAATAAGCCAGTGTTGCACCACAGTAACCCATCTTTGTCTCATCTCCAATATGTACTTCAAAGTGACTTGACCAGTTGTCAAAACTGGATGAAATCTGTTTCCTGGAGATAGGATCCCTTTCTGTATGGGTTCTGGATCCCATCCTTTTCCTTCTATTAGCATGAGAATCATGGAGAAATTCCAACTAGTTGGGGCTTATTGTTTCAATAAACATAGTCCCATAGTCAAAAGGAGCACAAGTGTCTCTTTAAAAATATTCCCATTCTTGCCAAGATGATTATCACTGAGGTCTTCATACTTCTTCTTAGAACTGACAAAACCTTTCCCTCCTGTCCTTCAGTCCTTTTTATTTCTACCGAGGTGAATATTCAATTTTCTATAATATATTCAATGTCTCTTGAATTAGTTGCTGTATTTGTATTTTTTGTCTTGTATTGTATTCCATTCTAATGTAAGCAAGCTCAAAGTCTTTCATTGTTATTGTAACCTGGTGCTCCAATTTCAGTCTTTTGTGTGTTTTTAATCAAAATATAATTGTATCAATTTCTCTCCACCCTTTCTTCCAGCCCAGGAAGATTATATACCTCATATATATATATATATATATATATATATATATATATATATATAAATATAATTTTTGTTTGAATGTATATGGTTTCAAGGCTGACCACTCTGCATTAGACAACCAATAACTGTTATCCCTGGGAGAGGGTAAATCTCCTTCTCCCTGGAGTCATTAGTTGCTTTGTTTAGGGCTGAGAACCCATGAGAATTTTTCCTTTCCAATATAACATGTCTGTAGATATTGCAATGTTCTGGTCTTATTTATACAGTCATTTCTAGCAGACACTGTTTCATAGCAAATGTCCTGACATGCTGGCTCTTACATCTTTCTAATCCCCTTCTCTTCATGTTCTCTGAGCCATAGGTGCAAGAGCTTTAATAAAAAAAAATTCACTGAGACTGGACTTTCCATAAGCTATTGATTTCTGCATTGGGTTCAGTTGTGGTTTTTCTATGGTGGTCTCCGTTTGCTTTAAAAAGAAGCTTCTTTGATAACAAGTGGAAGCTAGATGTATATGTGAGTATAAGCACAAGTTTTAAAATTTAGTAAGGATTTATACTGGTTTAGCAAAGTGGTAGAAATAGTTATTTTCTAAGGTTCATAACCTTTCTAGCCCCAGGAAGCAGGCAAGCTTTCTAATGCCAGCATGACTTTCCTCCCGTGAGTGGGTCGTAAGTCCATTTAGACAGCTGGTGCTTGGCATCTGCATGTCAGGGTCACTTATTGAACCTTTATATATATATATATTTGACTATGCTTGTGATTGTTGCAGTTCATTAATGTTATGGCTGATTACAACTATTTAGTTGCTTCTCTTCCTTGGCAGCATTCATAGTACTTTCTAGAAGCATGCAAGTTAGACTGCAGGAAACAGACTTTTGGATCATAACTAGCTTAAATTATTCAAGTTCTCTGTCCTAATTGTGTTATGTCTTCATCAATAGAAGTCTACTCTCAGCACCTACGAGGCAACCAAGGGAAACATTGATAATCTCTATGTTTAGGTGTTGAAATAGGAGTGGCGGGGCTGTGTCCCGCCACCCAGCCGCCCACATGGCTAGTTTATGCCCTGAAAAAATTACACGGAAACTGTATTCTTTTAAACACTGCTTGACCCATTAGTTCCAGCCGCTTCTCGGCTAACTCTCGCACCTGGACTAACCCATTTCTAATAATCTGTGTAGTCCACGAGGTGACTTACCAGGGAAGATCTTAACCTGCGGCTGTGTCGGGTGGGAAAATCATGGTGACTCCCGACTCGGCTTCTTTCTCCCAGCATTCTGTTTTGTTTACTCCACCTACCTAATTTTCTGTCCTATTAAAGGGCCAAGGCAGTCTCTTTATTTAACCAATGAAATTAACACAAGCCAGAAGACTCTCCCCCATCATTTAGGGAATCTTCCAGGCCGGGTGGTGGTGGCACACGCCTTTAATCCCAGCACTAGGGAGGCAGGGGCAGGCAGATCTCTGTGAGGTCAAGGCCAGCCTGGTTTACAAGAGCTAGTTCCAAGACAGGCTCTAAAACTACAACAAAACCCTGTCTCAAAATAAATCAATAAATAAAAAAAAGAAGGGACGTTTCCTGGGGTTCCTGTGCCTGATACAGGGGGATTGTTAGTCCATAGTTCTTGTGGGAAGCATTGTCAAACCAAGCGCTTTCTTTCAAGATATATGCACACTTATATGTTTATATGTATTGCCTATAAATTTGGGTAACTATAAAGTAATGCGATTCCTTCTTGCCTTATCAAACTACCATGGGGCAATAATGTCCTTTCTTCTCTTTCTGTACTGACCTCTATCCTTCTTCCAGTTGGAGAATTGGAACCTCCTCCCTGTTTTTACCTTTCTCACTTCATATCACCTGCATCTTGCTTTTCTTTTCCTGAGATATCCTCCCAACCTAAGATCCCTTTATACTTTCCTGGTTTCTGTTTACTCCATGTCGTATGCTCGTGTCTGGGGTTTTGTAGCTAAGAACGACAAATAAGAGAGAATATACAGCATTTGTATATCTGGGTCCAGCTTATCTCATTCAACAAAATCATTTCTAGGCCCATCAATTTACTTAAATATTTTATGATTCCTTTTTTTTTACAGTTGAATAGTATTCCATTGTGTATATAGACCATATTTTCATTAACCATTCATCTGTTGAAAAGCATTTATATTGTTTCCATTTCCTGGTTATTGTGAATAAAGTAGCAATGAACACTGCTGAGAATGTCTGTGGATTTTGTAAACCACTTTCAAGCAGAAACATCCCTGACCAAAGCTGAGATCAGCACTTATGTATTGGTATAAGCCTAAGTATTAAGAAAGAAGTTTAAGATCCTGTCAAGATCAAAACAACAGTAGTTGTTTCCTTCCAAGCCCTAGAGATATTGTTCAGGTGTACAGTACTAAGAGTTACTTTCTCCTGTAAAAGGAGCTTAATGTTGAATCACAAAGTGGTTATCAACATAACAGTATGCCACTCTTCCATCACTGGGCATGTCTTGCCTAAACAACCATAGTAACTTAGGCAATTCAAATTAAATGCAGTGGGCTACTAACAAAAAGACAAGAAAATACTAGTGTGACTTAGGAAGATAAAGTTCAGGGAAGAAAGGGACAAAAGAGGATGATAGAGAAAAATGTCTTTAAAGTGCATTATAAATGTTTGGGTAATAAAATTGTGAAAGAATAGATAGGTAAAATATTTGCCACTCTGTGGTGGGTAGGCCTTGGGGAATGGAGTCAATAAATGAGCTGGACTAAAGTACTATGCAGTAGCCAAATTTATTCATAACATAATCCAACTTATACTAGTATGGTTAAGAGGAGTCACATGAGTGCATAGTTATTAAGGGCAAGTTGCACATGGCAGACAAGCTGCATGTGCCAAACATGCTCTTCCATAGAGCTGTATAAACAAATAGCAATAGCCAGTTATAGTGAATAATATAATGTAAACTCACTTAATCTGCTATACCTGGAAGCTACGTGAAAACACATCCCAAGAACAATTACATGTTTAAAAGAAACTGAGGCCACAATATTTTAGTTTTGTTTTCTTGAAGTTTTCTCACACGTACTCAGAATTCTCCTCTCTATTTCATTATTGAAGTAGTATCCTAACAATAAAACATCAAAAAGATGAAATTACAGATATAAGATATATAGAAAGAAAAAGGGTTTTAAATAGGAAAGATTTTTTCCATGTGTTCTGACACAGAATTGTTTCAAACTAAAAATAGAGATTAAAACAAACAAATTGTTAAAATATGTCAGTGTGCTTTGTTCAGTACCAGGTTGAGCTCCCAAAGTCCAGCTGAAGAGTGGGAAGAGTAATAATATGAGCAGGGCTTGTGGGAGCTCACTGATTCTGGACTGACAGTGGGGAAACCAAGATAGGACCAAACTAGCCCCTCTAAATGTGGGTTACAGGGTCAATCTGTAGTACCACTGACACTGGAAGCAGGATTTATCCCTAGTGCTTTAAATGGCTTTTTGGAATCCATTATCATTGTAAGGACATCTTGCTCAGTTTAGATATAGTGGGGAGGGCCTTGGTCCTGCCTCAAGGTGATGTGCCAGACTTTGTTTACTCCCCATGAGAAGCTTTATCCTCTTTGAGGAGTGGAGGGGAAGTAAAGTGGAGGGAAAGTAGAAGAGCAGGGGAGGGGTGGGAGTGGGAACTAGGATTAGTATGTAAAATGAAATTATATTGTTTTAAAATAAATAAATAAATTTAATTAAAAATATGTCACTATTGTAGTTTATATGAAAAATGTCCACCACAGTTTCGCTATTTGAATATATTGTCCCCATTTGGTAATACGGTTTGGAAAGGTTTAGGAAGTGTAGCCTTGTTAGAGGAAATACATCATTGGAAGTGTCTTGAGTTGAAAGACTCATGCCATTTCCAGTTTGCTCTTTCTGCTTCATGCTTGATATATGAACTCTCAGCTATCTATTCTAGCTGCCATTCCTGCCTGATGCCTCCACCCTACCTGCCATCATAGACTATAACCTTCTGGAACCAAAAGTCTATAAATGACTTTGGTCATGGTATTTTATCACAGTCACAGAAAAGACAAAATAAAAAGGTAAAAATAAAACTTGAGAAAATAATGCGCTGGTATACATCAAATTAAAACATTTATTACAGATGAAAGAAGATTTGCATACTTAAAATTCATAAATATGGGTACATACTTAAAATTCATAAATATGGGGGATTATGTTCTAATTTAAATTCAAAATATTTTTAATTTATTTTTCTGCTTTTTATTGTTTATAATAGTCAACAGATAAATTTTAGCCCATAATTTGAGTTTTACTACTAATGTAACTGACCTTCTGGGTTTTCAATGCTAAGAGGCCAATACCATTGAAGATATAGAGGTTAGCAAAATTGCCCATTTTGTCTCTTACCTTACATCAGGTAGGAAATGGAGGACCAAAGTACAGAACACCTCTAAAAGTACTGTTTAGCTCCAGTGAGTCATCTGTTCTCTTGATCAGAAAGGACATGAAGACCCCAGAGATTGGACTCTAACCCGTGTACATTCTGCAAAAGGGGGAATGGGTTTAACTTTGAAATAAAATTGCCCCAAGTTCAACACTTTATTTTAAAGTCATTTATTTATTTATTTATTCATTCATTCATTCATTCATTCTTGTCCCGGACACAATGATCATCCATAATCTCTTTCCTCTACACATCACCTCGCCCTCTACAGTTACATTTCAACTAAAGTACTCTCTCTTTCTAAGAAAAACACACATTCACTTCACATTTAAAGATACTCACTTTTAAATCATTTAAAACAAATGTTCTCAACAATTCTGGGGACTCTAGAAAGTACCTCAGTTGGTAAAATGCTTGTTTCATACACATGAAGCCCTAAGTTTGATTCCCAACACCATATAAAGTGGACATAGTGACACAGATCTATAAACCTGGCACTATTGAGATGAAGGAAAAAAGATCAGACATTCAAGGCTTTCTTGGCTATATAGCAAGTTGAGTGCCAACTGGGCTGTATGACATCCTGCCTTAAAAAGGAAGAGACAGAGAGAAAGAGACAGAGTGGGGAAGAAAAGTAGTGAGAAGAGAAGAGAGGAAAGGATGGGAGGGGAGGGGGGTATGGAAGAAAGGGAGAGAAGGGGACAAGAAAATAAAAAGATTTCTTTAACCCAGAAATTAGCAAAATTACATTGATTCAAGCATTCTACTTTTAAGAATATTAATATTAAATGTAAAATAAAAATGAAAGAAGAATGTATACTGTCTGCACAGATGTTTTTGTTTTCTTGTTATTTTTTACTAATAGTATTAGGCAGACAACAGTACAAAATGTGCTAAGGCCTATGGGCAAATATAAAGGTTAGCAAAACAAACAAATATTTAATTGGATCCTAGAGAGAGAAGAGCTATTTATTGAACCCCTCATGTTTACTACACTCTGGGGATACAGAATCATAACTAAAACAGGAAGGAAACAAAAATAAGTACACATTTGTTAATTTCCTTGCCCCCACTTGTCATCCCTGAAAAACGGGGAAAATTGAGCCCTGGGGAGCTGAGGAATAGTAATGAAGCCTTGGCCTCAATAACTGTGTTCATGGCTTTCACGCCCAGCTGTGCTGTTCAGGGAACTCCCTTATCCTGAGACACTGTCCACATTTGCAGATGTTCAGAGGAAACAAGTACAAAGGGACAGAAATTAGTTCCCTCCATTGATGAAAAGTAAGTGATGTTTGCACTCTTTGGAGGCCTAAAACAAACAAACAAAACACTGCTGTTGCTTTGCAGAGGCAGAGGCCAGTTTGCCTCCTTGGCTCCGTGTAGGACTTCAATGGTCTCGGATGAAGTTTTGTTGCACTTCATGTCACTGACCATCACTCTTCCCAGGCTACAAACCTCCTTGTGCTTCAAGACTCTACTTCAGTAGGCATTTTCTTCATGTTGGCATTTAAGCTGCTATTGTCTCTGAGACTGTGTTGTCATTTAATGTTTTAACTGCTTCCTAGGAATGATGACATAACCACTCAAAAAGCCATGGATGATGTCTATGAACACTGCACATATTTCTTTTCTTTTCTTTCTTTCTTTCTTTCTTTCTTTCTTATTTCTTTCTTTCTTTCTTTTTAACTGAAAAGGAAACCTTTTATTTCATTATATAATATTCATTCTTGGAATATTTCTCAGGTTTAGCAACTGACGAACACTCTGTGGTTATGTCATCTTAATCTTGAAATCTGTGTACAAGAAGAAAGACCTTGATAACATGCAAGCTAAGCTTAAATAATCATTGTCAGAACCAGGCTTGTATGGCATATGCTTATAGACCTAATACCTGGGAGGTGGAAGCAAGAAGATCAGGAGTTCAAGGTCAGCCTCCTACGTAGTGAGTAGAGGCCAGCCTGGAATAATGAGACCCTGACTCAAAAACAACAACAAACAAAATCATTATTGAGTACTTCTTAGCACCAGTTTCCTCCTTCTCAGAGAAGCAAACTGGGGTTCCTAACCAGTGAGTGGACGGAAGAAGTAAAGTTAGTTTCTCTTAGGTCTGAGCATTCAAGAACAAAGCATGAGCTTTCAGCTCCTTTCCTGACCCCTACTCTTGGCAATTCCCAGATGCCTGGGTCTCAGGGAGAACAGAAGAAGGGCGAGAGAGCCAACTCTTAACTAACACCAGTGACGAAGCATGATTATTAAAACCTCAGTGTTTCAGGATACAGACACAGGAATGCTCATCTCCCCACTGCTACCCTAAGGACTTCTGCCTGAGAGTTTTATAGACCTAATCTGAAGCTAAAACTTGGATTTGTAGCCTTGACACTGAAAATAATTTCAGGACCAGCCTGTTTATGAAACAGAATTGGAGAGGCTTCAATAAGACTAGGAGGAGAGGAAGCTTTGCTTCCTTCTTGGGTCCAGTATTGTGTGTATTTGCTTTTAAGACAGGGCCCTGTGTAGTGCAGGTTGGTAGCAAATTTACTAAGGAGCTAATAGCCTTGAACTTCTGTTCCTCTCATCTGTACTTGAGATTACAGGATTGTGACATCATACCTGGTTATGTCCAAAATTCTGCATGCCAGACAACTACCCTACCAACTGAGCTATATCCCTCGCCTCATTTTTCATTTTTAAACATGTAACTTACTCTTGACCACTTGGCATTCCATCAGTGTGAGCTAAATTGTGCTGCGGTGACATATAGCTCCACAGCTCAGCAGCAGAAAAGAGTCAAGTCTTCTTTTCTATCTTACGCTATATTTTGAGACAGGTATAGAAAGACATATGTCTTTTTCTTAATGCACTCATGTTAGCCACATCTTGATTTAGAAGGAAGACTAGTAAGCCAGTGGGTTCTCAACAGAGCATATTTAGTCACACGGAAACAATGTCTGAAGATGCCATGAGATATCACAATTTGAGGTGGGAGATGTAAAGGAACTGTTTACCTTTATCAGTGACAGGGCAGAGACACACAAAAAATTATCTAGTCGAAATAGTCATCAGTGCTAATGTGGAGAAACCCTGAAAGAGTCTAACAAAATGTTAGTAATTTCATTGTTACAGTCTCATTTCCACTTTTCATATAGTCTTATTGTATAGGATTGTTGTTCTTGACATCAAATTTTTACCAGTAAGAAAACTTGAATATGAGCTTCCATGTAGACATTCAAATCACAGAGTCTGCCACTGTAATCAGAATACATTATATACGTGTTCACGAAGTTGTCAATTAAAAATTTCATTAATAAAAAAGATCAGAAATTCCCAGTACCAAACCTTAAGGTAAGGTAATTATAATTCTACTCATGAACTCAGTACAGATAGTCCTAAACTGTGACCAAAGCACTGCTTTTGAAGAAATTGATCCATAGCCAGATTCATGGGAATGTAGAATTGGGTTGAATTCCTTGGTTTAACTACTCAGTCAACCCCAGGCACAGATGGAAAATGTGTTCTGGAAACATTGCATGCCAAATTCCATTTTTGGTGATTTACAGCACGTATTACAGACCCTGAAAAATTGCTCAAAAAGGAGCTTGTTTATTTTAGCTTAAAGCAAACATATTTGACCTCAGAACCCTTCTGTATTATGGGATGTGTTTATAGAAAAAATTTCCACATACTTAAAGATTATATAGAATGAATTATAACACCATAGAACAATTTTTAGATACTCTAAAATCTCAAACAATTACAAAAAAACACAGAAAGACACAATGGTGCCTCCTGCTATATTAATCACCAGTATTATACATATAAAAGGATAATTTAAAATATAAACATAAAACAGGAAACAAAATGTCAGTATCTATGAAAAATTATGAAAGCTAATTTCCCTCTTCTTAGATTTATGAATTACTAACTTGAGATAAACTCTCAAATATTTTCACAGTTCAAAATAGAAGTCAGACATTGATGATTGTGTGTCCTTCCTGAGTGAATATTTATAATTCTGAGCCTTCTGGATCTAACCTCATTATCTGAATTTAGAGAATTCTCCAAATAAGTTACCATAAGCAGCATGAAATCCTCTCACTAGCAAAATTGGAAGTAGATTTTAACTCTCCAAACTTTCCTTGTAGTAAAAGCATTGACCTATTAAGTTTAACATTCATTTGAGAAATAATGAAACCCAGAGAAGACTTCTCAAGATCTGAATAGAACTGGGTGAAATCAGAATCTGAAAAATTCTGCAGTAGGATAAGATGCATATGCGTGGTATGTTGGTTTAAGATATTTCAGGGTAAATTCATGATTAAAAAATAAATCATATCATTTACCATTTATATAGGAACCAGAGCACAATGTGTGATACGGGTATGATAATGAAAATGACATCATATATGGGTATGATGGTAGCTCACACCTGTAAACCTAACCCTATGGAGGCTGAGACAGGAGGAGCCTGTGAGTGAACTTGAAGCCAAACTGGGTACATAGTGGATCATGTCTAAAATGAAGAACATAGAGGGCGGGATGGGATAAGGAAAGAAAGAAGGAATGAGAAAGACAGAGAAATAGAGAAATACACACACACACACACACACACACAGAAAGAGAGAGAAAGTTCTAAGAAGAATCTTCCAACAGAAACTATCAACCCTAAGAGTATAGACATAGTGGAAGCAAGATTATGATTTGAGATATTTCTAATTTTTTCATGTGACTTTCTGTATATTTATAAAAATAAGAGGGGATTCTGGAAAGTATCATTGCTATCAACCAAAAGGAAAAACGTTTGAAGTTCCTATAAAAGGACTACCCACCTTAATTGTAATCTCCCTATAATGTATTATTTCAACTGTACCAAAGTAATTGGGATTTTGTGGATGTCAGATTGTTATTATTTCTTTTTATTTCTAATCAACAAAGAAGTCTGTACCTACTAAAAATATAAATTAGGATGAATAAAATCCAGAGCCTGTGAGACCCATATGGTAGAAGAAGAGAACCAGCTTCCTCAATTTTTCTTTTGACATCTACACACAAGCCACATGTCAGCTTGACACAAGCTAATGTCATCTGAAATGAGGGAGTCTAGAATGAAAATGTGCCTCCATAAGATCAGATTGTAGGCAAGCCTATGAGATTTCCTGAATTTCCTTAATTGGTGATTGATGGGGAAAGGCCAGCGCATAGTGAGTGGTGCCATCCCTGGTTGTATAAGAAAGGAGACTGAGAAAGCCAAGGGAAGCCAGTAAACAGTGTCCCTCCAACTGCCTCTAGGAATTAAAGGTGTGCACCACTACAAATGGAGAAATTTGTTCATTCACAATATTGTGTTTGTGGTAAGAACTTTACATTTACATATATATTTTAATTTTCAAGAAAAACTTTACTTTCACTGGGATTTGCACCAAATGTATATACAAGTTTGAGGTAAATTATATTGTTATACTGGGTCTTTTGTCTCATAAAAGTAATACTTGCCTGCATTGCTCTTTGGACTGGAGAGGGAGGGGGAAAAGGAGAGGGTAGAGGGAAATGGGAGGAGGGGAGGAGGTGGAAATTTTTAAGTAAAAATAAATTAAAAAAAGAAAAACCCCCTGTCTCAAAAAAACAAACAAAAAATTAAGATTCTACTGTTTGATCTTAAGGCATGCTTTAAGAAATTGTAACCAATTTCCAGGAGGATCTATATATGTTTTTCTTTGGGTTCACCTTATTATTTAGCTTCTCTAGGATCATGAGTTATAAGCTCCATATCCTTTATTTATGGCTAGAATCCACTAATGAGTGAGTACATACCATATTCATATTTTGGGGTCTGGGTTATCTCACTCGGTATAGTATTTTCTATTTCCATCCATTTGCATGCAAAATTTAAGATGTCATTGTTTTTTACTGCTGAGTAGAACTCTAATGTGTACATTTGTCACACTTGGTCCATTCTTCCATTGAGGGGCGTCTAGGTTGTTTTCAGGTTCTGGCTATTACAAATAGTGCTGCTATGAACATAGTTGAACAGATGTTTTTATAGTATGATTGGATATCTCTTGGGTATATCCCCAAGAGTGGAATTGCTGGATCCGGAGCTAGGTTGACTCCCAGTTTCCAGAAAAACCACCACACTGATTTCCAAAGTGGTTGCACAAGTTTGCATTCCCACCAGCAATGGATGAGTGTTCCCCTTACTCCACAACATCTCCAGCATAGGTTATCATTGGTGTTTTTGATTTTAGAGAAGCTAAATAATAAGGTGAACCCAAAGAAAAACATATATAGATCCTCCTGGAAATTGGAAGTAGACAAGATCGCTGGGCAAAAGTTGAGAGCATGGGGATGCGGCTGGTATGGGGGGAAGAGGAGAGGGAGAGAGAGAAGGGAGAAGGGGAGGATTGGGGAGAGCTTGGGGGATTGGGATAATTGAGATGGAGGAAGGGCGGCTATTGGAGCAGAGAAGAAGATATCTTAATTAAGGGAGCCATTTTTGGGTTGGCAAGATACTTGGCTCTAGAGGAGTTCCCAGGTGTCCAAGGGGATGTTCCCAGCTAGGTCCTTGGGCAGTAGAGGAGAAGGTGCCTGAACTGGCCTTGTCCCATAGCCACGCTGATGAATATCTTGCATATCACCATAGAACCTTCGTCTGGTGATGGATGGAGATACAGACAGAGACCCACATCGGAGCACTGGACTGAGCTCCCAAGGTCCAGTTAAAGAGCAGAAAGAGGGAGAAGATGAGCAAGGAAGTCAGGACTGCAAGGGGTTCGTCCACCCACTGAGATGGTGTGACTGATCTAAAGGGAGCTCACCAAGGCCAACTGGACTGGGACTGAATGAGCATTTGATCAAACCGGACTCTCTGAATGTGGCTGACAATGGTGGGTGACTGAGAAGCCAATGATAATGACACTGGGATTTGATTTTACGGCATGTACTGGCTTTTTGGGATCCTAGTCTGTTTGGATGCACACCTTCCTAGGCCTGGATGGAGAGGGGAGAGCATTGGACTTCCCACCCTGACTTCTCTTAGGACTGGAGGGGGTGGGGGAGGGTGAGTGAAGAAGTGGGAGGAAAGTGAGGGGAGGAGGTGGAAATTTTGAATGGTATTATTTATAAAGCAAAAAAAATAAATAAACTAATATAAAAGTGTAAAAAAAGAAATAGTAACCAAGACACTGCAGTAGTATCTTACATTAGACCAAAAGTTCATGGAGCATAACTGGAAGTTCAGAAATGGCCTCATGGCATGCATGGCGAATACATTTTGACAAAGAATCAAAGTAATTCATCAATAAAAGAATATTGGATGTACTGCATACCCAAATATTTAAAAATTAGTTAACACTATACAAAAAAAAAACCCTAAAATGGCAAAGCTTCTGTAAGAGAACAGGGGAATGTATTTGAGATCCTAGCATAGGCAATAATCTCTTTCAGGAAAAGATAAACAGACTCTAATTATAAAAATTGGAAACAAATGAAACTTTAAGAAAACATAAAATTTTTATATATCTAAAGAAAACATTAAAACATGTTAACTCTGTTCCAGCAAGAAATATTTGCAACATAGATTTCCAACAACAAACCTGTGTTCAGGGCCCATTAGATGACTCAGAAGATAAAAATCACCTGCTGCTATAGCTTAATGGCCGGTCTTTAATCCTCCTAACCCACAGTGGAAGGAGAGGAAAGACTCCTGAAAGTTATCCTCTGACCTCATATACATTACATCATGAAAATATATGAGCATACATATATACAAATAAAATTTTAAAAATGTTTTAAGCTATATAAAGAATCCTACACACAACACAGCTATATAAATAAGTCCTACACACACAAACACATACACACACACAGCTTATGTGCACACTCATAAATAAAAAATTTTTTAAAGTACATATATTCAAAATTTATAAAGAAGTCCTGACATAAAATGAAGATAAAAAAGTAAGCAATGGATTTCTTTTCAAAAGACGTCAGTAGATACTTCACAAAACTAGATTCATAAATTATCATTAAACACATGAAAGGGTCTTGAGCATTTTCAGTTTTTGGGAAGATGCAACCTACAATCATTTTGAAGTCACTTCACAGTTACTAGAATTAGCAGAATGAAAGGTGACAAATGTAGAGAATTTAAAGCAACTAGCCAAAGCTTAAAGTCATGTAAACACTATGGAAAATGCTTGGTAGGATCATGGTAAGCCTGCATCCAAATTATTTTTCATCAATTTCACCCAAATGGAAGTATGTCAACAAAAAGACTTGTGTAAAATGTTTGTTCAAGTGTTATTTATAGTAGCACAAAGTTACAAAGGATAAAAGCAACTAGAAAAATTGGAGTACGCTCACAGTGAAATGGTGATTATGTGTAGAAAGACATGAATATTAAAAGATGATTAATCTAAAAAACAAAAGAAGTTGTTATACAAAAATGCACATGGTAAATACAATCTCATTTACATGAAGTTTGAATAGACAAAATTAATATATAGTTAAAACTTCAATAGTAATTTCTTTAAGGAAGTTTTAAAATATATGAGACAAGGTGCTAATGGAATTCCTTAAGCTAGAAAATGTCTTCTGCCTTTGGGGGATTATATATTTGCCAAAGCCAATTAAACATACTTTAATTTACCTGATTTACTGTATGTAGATCTCATTTCAAAATGAAAATTAAAAGACTATAACATAGATTTTATTTAATCCTTCCCAATGGTTCTAGGTTTAATATGCAAACTAGTTCCGTGCAAACTGGAACGTGAGATGATTTGCTCTTTCTACAGGTGTTGAGAAAGATAACTTCTTGGACTTTATATGCCTACCAAAGTAACTGTGCCAGGAAAATTACTAATCAAGATCTGATAGTGCCCCCCCCCCCTTTAACCTGGAGAACAGAAAGAACACTCTGGATTATAAAAGCAGGTGGGATCCTGCTGCGGAGGAGTCTTAATCAGATACAATGTTGCTGCTACTGGTTCTGGTGAGTGTGGCCCTGGCTCAACCTTCTCCGGAGGACTTTGATGGGTAAGCTCATCCTTCCTTACCAAGAAAGTTTGATAATTTCAGACACATTGCTGAAATTTACGTTTCTATTCATTATTTTCACCATTTAGCAATCGGGTGTTCCGTGTCAGTGTACCTGATGAAGATCATATCAATTTAATTCAGGAGCTGGCCAACATCAAGCAGGTAAAGTGACAGTTCTCTGCTTTACACTAACTTTAAAGCCTGATTTACTCTGATTCTACCAAAGAGAAATGACAGGAATTTTAGATACAAGACATAAAACTTGGAAAGTACATAATGTCACAATGCTTTCTTTTGCTGCTTAAATTAGATTGTAGCAAGCCCTGATGTGTTATAAATCCATGCAACCTTTTAGAAGAGCTGGCAATGACAGCCTGATAAGTGGGATCTGTCCTGAAGGTCATAGAACATCTAACATGCAAGTCACTTCCCTTCCAAGTCAAAGGAGAAAAATGACCAATTTGGAAACGACTGGAAAACCAGGCTTTTTTCCAACTTCAAATTCATTTCCGTAAACTGTGTGTCATATTTCCCTTTGATTTTCTCTCATTTCTAATTACAGAACTTGAGTTTCTCTGACCTTGACTGTAATGGCCTTAATTGAGAGAGAAAAAGAAGATAAAACTCACAAGTGATTTCTATACTAATCTTTTGCTTTAAAAAAAAATAAAATCATGCTACTCAAAAAATATCCACAGGGTTAGAATTTACATTTTTTCTTCTGTGTACAGTGTGACAGCAATCTACTTCTGAGTACAAGTAGTATCATCTGGGTCAATGTTGTTTATTCTTGAGTATATGAGGCAAAACAATCTCCTAGCTCTTAGGTGTCAGTCTGCCTATCCATCCACCTATCCACACTTGTATCTATCTATTCATCCATCCATCCATCTATTTATTTATCTATCATCTAAGTGTATCATTTCTGTTTTCACTTTTAAGGTAGACATAGAGAAATGACGTAAAAGGAAGAAGGTGTCATAATCATAAAATGAGAAATTTGAGTTCAAAGAGAACATAAAGTCATCTACTCTAGCCTTTCTTTCAAATCTAGAATTTTCTGCTAGGAAGTAACATCCCTACTTGCTAGCGTTGATTAGTAATTGCTTCTAGAGACAGTAGGAACATTTTACAAACCACCCTGTTGGTTTTCTGTAATATAACAAGATGGAGGTGCCTTCCTTTTAACTTGGACTCGTTAGAAGCAACTGAGTCAGAAACCAGTTAGCTCTAAGGTTTTTCTTCTTTGCTTTTCTATCATCTCTCCTTTTATTAGCTTACAGAATCTGGAGCATTTGGGTCACCTCTGGAGACAGTTAAATCTTCCTATTTTATTTTGAAAGTTTATCTTTCATAATTGGCAGTGGGCCTCCAGGAGCACCTTGATATATATTTCAGGACTATCACTTGCCTTCATTGAATAACAGACACTTATTACTCTGGTCTAACATACTTTTTCACACCTCAGGTATACTAGAGCACATTCTACTTATACTAAACTTGGGTCAAATATGAATCATTTTTTTTGTCACACAAATTACCCTCAAGCAAGTAGTCCTCTCTTTTCAGTGCTTACCTTAATATAAATTTGGGATTTTAAACTTGCCTTGCAACATTTACATTTATAGTCTGTTTCCAAGCATACTGAAATTCTTTTAACAAGAGTAGATCCTCTAGGACTGGAGTTACAGATGGTTGTGAATCACCATGTGGGTACTGAAAATCAGATCCAGGTTGTCTGGAAGAGCATGCAGTTCTCTTCACCTCTGAGCCACCTCTTCAGTGCCCCGAGCATGTCTTCTTGATTTATGCTTTTTATGGGTGAAGAAAATGTTGAGTAAGTAAGGGGTCCACACAAAGAGACCTTCATTATAGTTCATTTAGTTAATACGTTTTTATCATCAGTCTCCAATGTACCATGTAGGGCATTTAAAATGAAAATGATTCATCAGCTTGCTCTCCTTAGGATAAGTATGCTCAACTACCTTATATAAGCTTTGTATTATCTAGAGATAGCACTGTGTAGCTTTCTGGCTTATAAAAAGACATATCAGGAGAAATAGTTTATCAAATGCTTCAGAGAAAAAGGCTAGTAGTTGAATCTTCCACTTATCAGATTAAATTAACTGGGACTTTAACTCATGATGTCTCCCAGAGATCACTCTTCCTTTTCCTGAGCACTCACGGCCCATCTGCTTCAGGTTGGTTCTGTAGCTTATTGGCATCTATCCTGGGTCCCAGAGGCTACCATTTCTGCTTCATCTATTTTCCAAGGAACTTCTGCACTCCCCCAGTGATCCCCTGGACCGTTTGTATTCCTCAATATAGCAATGCTATCCAACATACTGTTTTAGTCATCTGAATTCTCCCATTTTACTGTGGTCAAGCAGAGGGGCTGGTCTCAGATTCACCAGGCTTAGTTTCTGAATATACTACTTGTAGCTAGTCTTGTGTTCCTCTCTGTACCTCACCTTCCTCATTTGTGATGGTAGTAATATTGTCTCCCTTGTGGGCTGTTGTAAGAGTTCAAATAGGAATATAAGTGTGTCATTGGATCGAGCTTTTGAATACAATTTCCGTGACAGTATAATCACTTCTCTCCTCATCTACCTTGAACCTCAATGTTCTCTTTGGAAGTTGAAAAATCTTGGGAAAGAAGGAAGTCCTAGGAGACATAAACAAACCAGCTTTCCTGCAGCTGGGGCAGCACACTCTAGTTCAACACAGGAAGCCGCATGCTTCTTCTTTATGTTTTTCTTTATTTCCAACATAAATTTTCAAAAGGTCTAAATTCTGTTTAGTGCAGTGGTGCAGTGTATTGTGGGATGTAGCCTTCCTGATAAGATCATCAAAGGAGCATCTTAGTCTTTTAATTTATCCTTGGTCAGTGTGTCCTTCCTCCCAGCTTTTGAACATGTCCTTTCAAGAACTGGATGTATTGAAGCATCAGAGCTACAGTGTGCTTCAGCACCTTCTGTTTTGTGATGTGAAATTGCAGAGCAGGGGTTTTATTGTACCCCTTGCACTACATTATAATTGGTCCTTTCAATCAAGACATTTACAGTGGCACCCTCTGTCCTCTGAGTTTTCTTTGGATTCTCTTTTAAGTATATTTTTCTATGTATAAAGTAAAATTATTACTATCTCTTTTATTGTTGACATATCAGAAAGTTCCTCCCTGCTGTCTAAATTAGGCCTAGAGTAGAAATTGTTTTACTTTCAAGTGAGAAAAAAGATCCTCAAGATAAATCAGAGACTTGCTTGTTTGACTCCCAGTCACTCACAGTGTGAAACAAACAGGGCATATTTGTGAAAACTCTAATTCCCCAGTACCAATAGTTTTGCTCTTATCTGCTAAACTTACCTTCCAAGGAATCTAACAGGAAAGAAAGAAACTCATGTTGCCCAGGCGCACCTTGAATATGCTATGTAGCAGAGGACAACTTTGGATTTCTTATCTTCTGGTTTTTACCTTCCAAGTACTGAGATTACAGGCCTTCACACTCATGTACGGCTTTATGCAGTACTGGAGACCAGATCCTGAGCTTTTGGTCTAGACAAGCACTGTACCACCTGAGCAACATACTCAGCCTGAATTTCAGATTGCTACATCAGTTTATCTTGCCTTTGTGTACTATATTTTAGTGGGACTCAAGTTACCCACATCTCATTGACTAGACTTATAGTCTCACAAGATTCCACTTAGAGATAGTCATTTATAACTCAACAAATGTTCCATGTGGATCTCTGTCACTAAGTGCTCTATAATATAATGTTATAGTTTTAGTTTTATAATACTGACCAATATAGCTCATTTTCTCATATTTTTTATCTTATATATCACCTCACTTCCTTAATTCTCCTTCAGAAGTCTAACTCCTGAAATTCATTCTCCCTCCTTGTGCTATTATTTGAGGTTCTCATTTGTAACCACTTGGTGATTGGGAACCACTGTGAGGACACTGTGTTCCTTCTGTTTCCCTGGTTCTGGAGAAGCAATGGGTCTGTCTCCAGGACTGCAGGTCCACATGAGTGGATGTTAACCACACCAGCTGTCTCTATGTCAAAAGGAATGTTCTGGTGTTTCGTTTTGCAGTGCTAGGTGTCAGATGGAGTGCAGAGATTTCCCTAGAGCACATAAGCACTCCAACACTGTGCTCTATATTTATCCTTTCAAATTGAAAATATTTAACAGCCTCAAATTAGGCCTGTAAGTGTTGTTCAACATTATAATAATCCCTCTTCAAGAATCCATCATTCTTACAGCAGAAGTTCAAGAAAAGTTATACAAACACTTCTATTTTTCCAATATTTAGCAGAGCTAGGAAAATGAGTAAGAAGTGAGGAAGTCAGAAAAATTAATTTACAGGTTCATAACAGAAAGAGAGGTTATGTTAGAACCATCCTCAAACATATCAAGCAGGCATTTGTTGTTTTGAGCAGAAAATTAACATCTCGATAAGTACTCTTCCAGAGCAGACCCAGAATCAAGACTGAAAGAAAAATAGCTCATTAGAAAACACAGTGAGCATCATGAAAATATGGGGGAGGGGTGATACAGAGCCAGGAACATAGTCAATGCAGCATTAATAAACCACTGTCACAAAGAATAACTGGAGACTGACCCACAGGGAATCTCCAGGAAATGGTACAAACCACACATTTCAAAATTCTTCCACCTATGAGACTAATGGGATGAAAACCTAGAAGTTATTTCCTAAGGTCATATGTTCAGTAAGTTCCCTGAGTTATCTTTGCAGCATCCCATGTCTACTTAGATCATATATTTGTCTTTTCATGATTTTGGAAGAAAAGAAAAGATATAATTCTTGAAAGTGAGGTCCTGAGTACACTAAAAAGTCACAGTAATTATGCGTGTGACAGGCACTGTCAATGTTGGCCACAGACACTTTGAGGTCATCCATGTTAAATCCCTGTTTCTATAACTAAGATGATACTGGCAGGTTAGAAACACAAACTTAAAGTTAGTGTTCAAAAACAGACTTGCCCTTCTACCCTCATCTTTTCTCTTTATAGTGCTGTCTTTGTTACTTCATGCCAGCTTCCTCTGTATTTGCTGTGGTCTACCTTTATATTGTCACCACTATCATTTTTTTTAATTTATTTATTTATTAAGGATTTCTGCCTCCTCCCCGCCACCGCCTCCCATTTCCCTCCCTCTCCCCTGATCAACTCCCCCTCCCTCATCAGCCCGAAAAACAATCAGGGTTCCCTGACCTGTGGGAAGCCCAAGGACCGCCCACCTCCATCCAGGTCTAGTAAGGTGAGCATCCAAACTGCCTAGGCTCCCACAAAGCCAGTACGTGCAGGAGGATCAAAAACCCATTGCCATTGTTCTTGAGTTCTCAGTAGTCCTCATTGTCCGCTATGTTCAGCAAGTCCGGTTTTATCCCATGCTTTTTCAGACCCAGGCCAGCTGGCCTTGGTGAGTTCACGATAGAACATGCCCATTGTCTCAGTGTGTGGGTGCACCCTTCGCGGTCCTGAGTTCCTTGCTCCTGCTCCCTCTCCTTCTGCTCCTGATTTGGACCTTGAGATTTCTGTCCGGTGCTCCAGTGTGGGTCTCTGTCTTTGTCTCCTTTCATCGCCTGATGAAGGTTAATATTCAGGAGGATGCCTATATGTTTGTCTTTGGATTCACCTTCTTATTTAGCTTCTCTAGGATCGCGAATTATAAGCTCAATGTCCTTTATTTATGGCTAGAAACCAAATATGAGTGAGTACATCCCATGTTCCTCTTTTTGGGTCTGGCTTACCTCACTCAGGATAGTGTTTTCTATTTCCATACATTTGTACGCAAAATTCAAGAAGTCCTTGTTTTTTACTGCTGAGTAATACTCTAATATGTATATATTCTATACTTTCTTCATCCATTCTTCCATTGAAGGGCATCTAGGTTGTTTCCAGGTTCTGGCTATTACAAACAATGCTGCTATGAACATAGTTGAGCATATACTTTTGTTGTATGATAGGGCCTCTCTTGGGTATATTCCCAAGAGCACCACTATCATTTTAGCTCCAATCTGTATCCTCCCTACTTCAACTCTGAGTCATACGCTTTAACCAATCCTCTCCTACCTACTGTTAAAGTAACTGATTAACTGTCTGTTATATTCACACTCACACTCTTTTTCTAAGATCCCTCTCTTTGGAATCACATGTCCTTCTGTCCTGGCATCCTCTATAGCCTGCGCAGTGGCTCACCATCCAGTGGACTAGTACTGTGGTTTCAAGTTCATCAGGGCCAGCTATAGTCACTAGATTCCATGCAAGTGCATCAGAAACTTGGTTGCCTTAAAACCTTGCCTCTTCAGTTTCTGGCAGACAGCCTCCAAATCTGTCCTTACAAGTTTCTCAAGAATGGCCCCACGTATCAGCAGTAGTCATATATTACCCTGAGTCTAGCTTACAAACATCTAGCCATGTACTGAGTGAGACACGGTAGCAAGGCAAGACCTAATGTCAGATTTATCACAGACTTCTAGGCCTCTGTCAATTTAAAGAAGAAATAGAAGAACATCTGTACAACAACCTATTTGTTATCAAATAAAAATATCAACCTATTTGATATTTTTCCATGAAAATAAATATTTGTGATGATGTATACATAAATAAAAGCATTAGAATAAACAATTGTGCCAGTCACACTATTATTTCCTACTTTTCTCTAAAGTTTCCTAAAGAAGACAAAAGTCATATTTGATTCACCCACTATTGTGTCACCAACCTGAAGCCCATTATGTGATATGCCCCAATAACAGTTATTGAATAAGATAGAAATCTCAGTATACTACAGATAACTCAAGAGTATTTTGTTTCTAAGCACTCTGGAGAACACATAGGGATGATGCTCTTGAACTCATAATACTGTGACTTTCACAGAAATAAGTTCCAAGATTATGAAAGGGAGGCTCAATTTCTCTTTACTACCTTTTTGATATGTAGTGAATTTACTATCATTCAGCAGCTTTAGCAATTACAACAGAGATAGTAATATATAATATTGTATACATATTATAAAATATAATAATATATAGTATAATATATAATAATATAATAAGTAAGTGTTCCAAAAATTGGAAAACAGAAAGGGACAGCTAGATTATACTGTAATAAACTAGTATTATGGAAAAAATTATGTTCTTCATGCTTCTTGTTAATCATTGTTTTAATTTTGTATATATGTCTGTATGTATTTGTGTGTGTGTGTATGTGTATAAGGTTTATGTGTGCCTATGGTTGCTTGCTGCTATAAATACCCATCTGTGCACACAGAGGCCAGAGGTGGATGTCAGATATCTCATCTATCATTCTCTACCTTACTCCCTTGTGACAGGATTTTTCACTGTGCCTGGAACAAGACTGGCAGTCAGCCAGGGATCATTCTATCTTTTCTCTCCTTGCCCCTCACTAAACACTGGTGTTATTGGTACACTCATATTGTAGTAGCATCAAAGAGTTCAACAATAGCCTGGAATGGACTATAACAAAGGTTTATTTATTTGGGGATAAACTCACAGTAAGAGTAGTGAACTGCAGTACTCTGCATGTGTTGGGAACTAGAACAGAATCCAAGAGCAAAAAAGGGTAGGGGGAAGCCGAGCACACTTTTCATCTGGACTTATAGTACTTGAGATTACATTCAATGTAGGCTGGGCTCTTAAAGGCTATAAGCTGAAGAAGTTCCCAAAACACAGCTTGTTTTGTAGCATATGTTCTGGGCATTTGAACTCAGACTTCATGCTTATGCAACAAACACTCTTACACACAAAATCATCTCCCCAGCCTTGTACACATTTTTATTGGCATAAAACTTGTTGATTCTTACTAATTCAAATTAGATATTTATAGATTTCCTGAAGATCGGAAGTTTTAAGATAATTCTATGAAGTAGAGCATTCAAATGCTCTCAGATACTAATTTGAACTATAGATGTTTATTTCATATTCCTTCTTGTTCAGATTGATTTCTGGAAACCAGATTCTGCTACACAAGTGAAACCTCTCACTACAGTTGACTTTCATGTTAAAGCAGAAGATGTTGCCTCTGTGGAGAAATTTCTGGAGCAGAATGAATTTCACTATGAGTAAGTTTATAGCTATCAAAATTCTCTTCCCTTTTATTAAGTCTGTGAATCACCCAGGGAAACTGAAACAGGAAGAACGGAGTGTTTTCCCACACAGAGTGGTAATCGTGCAGCTAGCACCAGACCCATAGATTCAAATTTAATGGCTTAGTGAAAATGTTTTTCAGTCTCTAACCAGGCAAATATGTGGCCACTACTGCTTTAAAAACGATATAGAGAGTCAAGGCCAAGTCATAGGACATTGTTATCATCTGGATCTAGATTTATCCTCTACTACTCTCTCTGGGTGGCCAACCACACCTCTTTTGGGCAGTGAGGGTTCTTCATGCTCCTGTAGTTTAAAACTAGAGATAATATGTCCTTTTTAAGGACCTCCACCACCAGTATCAGGAGTCATGAAGAAGAGTCAAAAGAAAAGAACATGAACTCTAAATAACAAGAGAGGACTTGGATTTTAAATTTGTTAGATTGCTCTCCCCAAATACTACATTGTTATGTCTACAACATTCAAGTGAGCGTGCCTTTTAAAGAAGAAAAAGTTGTTCATTGGCTGACAACCCAAAATAGATTTAGTATCTGGGTAATTAGATACAGAACAGGGTGACTAGGACTTTACATCCATTAGGAGAAGATAAACTTCAAATGAGGGATTGCAGTGGTGTAAAATAGTTACTAGAAAGAGCAGAGCACTGGGGATTGATCAGAATGGAGGAAATGTATGGCTCATGGAAGGATCACCAAAAAAAAAAAATGAGATTTTGGTTGAGAACTGAAGAGTATGTAGGGGTCAGCCAAACTACAACATGGAAAAGCCATCCTGTAGGTAGAGAACAGATGACAGGCTACAGCTTAAAGTTAGGAGAGAACATGCTGACTCAGCGGCATCTCCAGGAGAGGAAGAGAAGAAATGATCTTGGGACAACACAGATCTCTTCCTTCAGGGATAGCTCAAGGAGGAACAAAAAGTTCTTGAATTTTAGTCTGGGATGTGCAAATGCTTACCCATAAATCCCTGATCGAACATGCAAATATGCATTACGTTTTGAGAAAATATTAAGTACACAATTTTAGCATCAAAAATTTCTTTATTGGGTTTTAAATCTTAAAAATGTAGAAAATAGTGTCTGTGTCAAGGAACATGTCAGAAGTCAACTATATTGGGGAGGGGGCAATTTGCACTTTGGCTCCCTGTTGGCTTTTTCATTAAAATCCCTTTCCTTCCCCCCCCCCAAAAAAAAAAAAGAAGTCAACTATAAAACTTATGCCATTATCAGAAGTGGCATAGAAAACCAGAAAATGCTTTGGAGAAAACCACACCAGTGTCTATCACTGCCTCTGCAAATTCCTGGCATGAAACCTTACTATCTGCTTTAGTTTCTCAGCCTCAGCTCCTGAAGCCACAAGATGAAGATGCAATGAGGAAAGACAGTGATAAGTGAACAACACGCTATTAATTTGTATTTATAATTTTACTACTATTGAAAGTTCTTCTCTGGTTTACTGTTGTACAAAGAGAGAAAATGCACGTGCCTTTTTAATGACTTATATATTTAAAAATTATACATACATGTGTCTGTATTAGTGTGGGTTTGTGTACATGAGTACGGTGCTTTCAGAGGCCAAAACGGCTATCAAATTCTCTGGAAATGGAGTTGCTGGCTGTTGTGGACTTCCTGATGTGTGTGCAGGGAATCAAACTCAGATCTCCTAGAAGTGCCTACTCTCGAATGCTGAGTTATCTATCTCTCCAACACAATATGGTAGCTTTTCAAGATATCACATGACTGCTATGGTTTGTTCCATTATCATGCCTTATCTGACTTAGCTCTCTGTTCCTTACTAAGAAAGGTATCAAAATGCTACCTTAACAGGTTTTACTGTTAAAAAAAATATAACCTTGTAAATTGCACATTAAGAGTCATGTCTGATACTTTGTTCTTATAGTCTGGCAAGGACGTCAAATTCTCAGATTGAAATGCCTTAATAATCTACATAAAGCTGAGTTTCTATAGAATTCTCCCACAAAAACGAAGAGTTGTGATTGTGAACTATACACGTAGAAACCAAAAAGATGTCTTGATTCTGTTCATATATTACATCATTATTTTTTACAATTATACATTGAGATTTTTCCAACCTCCTGTCAGCTCTCATAACAATAGAAAGTAGAAGATTCCCTTCCTTTTTCTATTGGCAGATTCCATGTGGTTATGGGTGCATGTTATGTATTGCAGTATAGAGTGTTCCCCTTTAATGTTTGCATTTCTGCTTAGAATATTGAAGCATATAATATTCCTGAATAATAAAAAAGTTCCCAGGAATCCTGGAAGATCACTCCAGCAATAACTGTGCAAGTCATAAGCAGTGTACCTTACATACCCTGTTAGAGCTTCAGATGGTAATTAGTTTGTATAAGCTGGATTCTCACTGACAAAAACTTACAGTTAAATATTTTTGTATATTCAGAGACCAACAACTGCAGAAGTTCCACCAAATTGGTTCATATATGTCCAGTAGATCTCATACTCTTCACTATGTCTGTATCATTCAGCAATTTCAGCCATAGCTTGAGTTTTATCATGGAACAAATTTCAAAATGTGTACCTAAAAAAGATAAACTATAGTTCCGAAAGGTAAAATTGTATCGTTGAATAATATTGGACTTTAGAGTCCAGTTTGAGGCTAAGTTGACACAACCTTTGACAGTACTCTGCAAGGCCCCTTCCTAAAGATCCCAAGAAACTCATCTCTTCTTTACTTCAAATCAGAGACTTAATGTTGCTAACTGCTTGCACTATCATATTGAAAATTTCTATAGGGCTGAAGAGATGGTTCAGAGCACTAGCTGCTCTTGCAGAGGATGGAGCATTTGATCCCCAGCTCCGGTTGTAACTCCAGTTCCAAGGGATGCAATGCCCTCTTCTGTCCATAGGCACTGCATGCACATGGTGCATAGACATACAAGCAGGCAAGACACTCATACACATATTTTTTTAAAGAAAAATCTTAAAAAAAAGTATTGTGCAGGCAAGTGTCTTTAAATAATAATGACCAAAAAATTAGTGATTTAATAGTCCAGTTTCCAGAATCTGTGGGGGCAGGAGAGGAGGTAAAACTATACCATGTCTCCCTTTCCTTTCCAGCTATAATATTCTGTATCTTATTAAGAATCACAGTGATCTAATTTGCTTGCATGTTTTAAAAAATTAAATGAAAACTGGATGGCATGGTCATAAAAACATATGAAAGTATATAGTATGTATGTCTATGTATTTTAGAGCCTCAATGACACCCTTACTATATAAAGAGGCATTGTTTTAAGCTTTTACAATAGTAACTAACTAATAGTAATATTTAATAATATTTTGTATAATAAAATTTTGTTCTAAATCTAATAAAGCCAACAAACTAAAACGCTGCAAAGCATCATCTGAGGTGAACCCCAGCCTTCAAGTAGTTAGCATTGCATTTCAATCTGATCAACAATAAAAGTCTTCCAATGCTCTTTCCCAAGGTGCAAACGGACACTTTTATTATTGAGCATCATCTTTAATTCAAAATGTTTTTTAATAATTTGTCATCTACATTATTGATAAAAATGCTTACAGTCAGAATTCTAAAAGAATGTCTCTTTTTGCAACAAAACACTACCAAAAGCCTTTTATAGTTGCTAAGTCTTCTCTAATGTCATTTGAACTTGAGGTTGGCTGTGTTAAAAGGATAACTACATGTTCTATGAGCTTCATTGTTTCATCCACCTAACGCTGATTGCTGAATACTAAAAATGGCTATGATTGCAGCTTTAAATAAGAGATGTCTACTGAAAGTCTTAAGGCAGTTAACTTAGGATATATTTTCCTCAGATACCCAGTAAGATGCCATGTAACTTACATATTTTCTAGCATGTCTTATGAATAAAAAACTAGGGATACAGCTCAACTGTATGTTCACATTGCATACGTAAGGCCCTGGACTTGGGCCCAAGTATGAATAAAATAAAAAGTTAAAGTATACATCACCTGCCATTTCTACTGGATCTTTCTTCCATTCCAAGTATTTCGCCTGTGTTTGGCAAGATTTCTTTTTTCTTTTGGATGATACTGAAAAAAAATGTTTTCTTAAAGTTTTCTGTAAATTGGTTCCTTTTCATTTTCAGATTTATATTTTTAATTTTTGTTTGTGTTTGACTACTTTTTCACTATCAATTATCCTTGGAGATAATTTTCCCAGTGTTTTTCTAGATGAAGGTTTAATATCTCTGTTTTCTTAGTTTATAAAGTTTGTAAACACAGAGTTTTTACTTTTACTTCTATGTAAAGGACCAAGAACAATGGATTTAATTCATCTTAGAATTGAAAGCCATATTGAGTATCCTCTAATCAAAAGCCCCATTCTCAAATCATGAAATTAAGGTTCAGGGAGTGCATTATTTTTCTAAAGTTCATAATAAATTGAGCCAAGCCACTAACTTGACCTTTTTATTCACAATTCACAATTCCTTCTACTTTCCTTTCAAATTTTTGAACCTCTAGTAAAAATGTTGAGTACAAAGAAAGAACTTGCAATTTTAATCTTAAAATGTCTTCATACTCATCCCCAAGTGACTGAAATCGAGGAGTCAGTTTGCTCTAGCTGGCTTTGTAGGTGGAGGAGGTAATGTTAGCCAGGGGTCAGTTCTTTTCTTGAAACTCCAGAAAAAAAATATCCATATTGATAACCTTTTTGTTAGCCCAGTGAGACCTATGTGTAACTCTTAACCTCCAGAATTATACTTTAATAGACCTATGTGACTTTAAGCTATTAAGTTTGGGGTGATACACAGAATACTAACTCATTAACAAAGTTTTGATGACTATTCCAAAGAAAATTTCTTTGCTGAGATAAACTGTAAGATTTACTCCTTTTCATCTTTTAAAATAGTAAGAAACTTAAGTTTTAAGAAAGAATTTACTAAGAACTCAAATTTAGCATTAATTTATTGCATCTTCTATGAACAGACACATGCTAATACCCAAATTCACCAAATGGAAGGGGACTACATTTGAGGTTCAAAGGATGTCCCTGATAGTTTTTCTTGGGTACAAGGGGGCAAAATAAGATGATTGATGGGTATCTACAATTCTCTCGTGTCAGATAAAAACCACTGCAAAACTTAACTGTGAATGAGAGAAGTTTTCAAACTGGCCTTGTTCTGTCTGGGATATTCAGAAATAAAAGACATTGATCCTCAGATGTTTTTCCATTCCAAGTATACTTTTCTCTCAAAGTAATAATGAGGGATAAAGATAAATACACACACTCACTATACAAACATATGACCCTAATGTAGAAATTTTCAACTGAATTTATAGGAATAGGCAAGCATCTAGGTTCTACCTGGATTGATTCTGTCTGATTCTGCTTGGATTATCAGGCCAACAAAACAGTAAAGAAACACTTGTTTTTTCTTTCTTTTTTTAAAATTACATTTACACAACAGAAGTTATTCAGCTGTAAAGACAACGACATTATGAAATTTGCAGGAAAATGAATGGAACTCGAAAATATGATACTGAGTGAGGTAACCCAGACCCACAAAGACAAACACCACATGTTCTTTCTTTTGCACGGATCCTAGCTTTAGAAGAATTTTAGATTTGTTTATTTAACGTGACATCTCAAGAATCTTAAGCAATTTTTCTGAACTTTTTTTATTTTTTATTTTTTTAAAAAGAAGAATCCTGGCTAATCAGATCTTTTGAGATATGTTTCTGCTTATTCTAAAACATTTCCTTACATAGTTTTTGCTTTGGAAGGCTCTAAATAACCAGTCTTTTGAACTTCTTTGCTTGCTTGCTTATTAATTTCCTTAATTATTTATTTAAATAATAAATAATTTATATTTAGTTATTTACTAAAGGGTAAGAGAATCATAGCTTATGCCACTCAAAGCCAGGCAGGAGCTAACTAATATTCTAGAACAAACATTAGTTCTTTAAACCTAGTGTCTTTTTACCTAAAAATATTTCGTACTGTTCATAGTTTTGTGGTTTTCTAACGAGTAAGTTGCTTTCCTAAAATCCTGAAAATTTGCCTTCAGTGGCCAACTCTCACATTACATAAGGAGTAGGTTTCTGAGACACGGGGCTTTCAATGCTAAAATTTTGGAAAATATCCAAAATTCAAAAAATAAAATAAAACAAATATATTTCAGATATGTATTGTTGTGTGGATGCCCATGATCCTGAGGCAAAGGATATCAAAGAAAACCATTTCTGTGTTTAGAGTCAGTAAAGTATTTGAAGTATGGGCCCTGTAAGATTTCTGTGTTTAGAGTCAGTAAAGTATTTGAAGTATGGCCCTGTAAGATTTCTGTGTTTAGAGTCAGTAAAGTATTTGAAGTATGGCCCTGTAAGATTTCTGTGTTTAGAGTCAGTAAAGTATTTGAAGTATGGCCCTGTAAGATTTTATCACACTCATGTTCTTTGGGATCCTCAGTGTCTCACATTTTGCAATTTATAATAGAATTTCCCTTAAATAACTCAGTAAGGGAATGTGTAAGTCAGTGCAGGTACTGCAGCATCCACTAAAGCTGTGGCTCTGATTTTCATGTGTGTCCCCTGAAAGGAAATATACTCATACTAAGAAACACCCACTTTGACTCCGACAGGGTATTGATAAGCAACGTGAGAAACACTCTGGAAGCCCAGTTTGACAGCAACACCCGTGCAACTGGACACAGTTACACCAAGTACAACAAGTGGGAAACGGTATGGGTACCCCTGATTCTGATTCTTTTTCGGGAGTTTGGGGCTTGAATCAGCAATTTCACATTAATGCAAGAACAATTCCATTTGGTAGATAGAGGCTTGGATTAAAGAAGTTGCCAATGATAATCCAGACCTCATTTCTCGGAGGACCATTGGAACCACATTTGAAGGACGTAACATACATCTCCTCAAGGTAATGATCTTTAAACAAGAGCTGAGTGGTTTAAATCAATGAATTTTGATTCACTAGCATCTGTTTCATAGTTTTCATGCTTATCTAAAAGAAAAAAAATCCTCTAAAGCTCAGATTTATTGGATTCTTTCATTCTATGTGCATTTACATAATTACTTTTGATTGATTCAGAAAGAAAATATGAGAAGTCTTATAAATACTACCACACACCTGTAAGCATCAAAGTGATGAAATTCTCCTCTTCCAGAAGGGCTTTCCAAGTTCGTTTGCAAGTTGCAAGGTGTTGTTGGAATTCATCTGTAGGGCTACTCTCATTTACTAGGCCACATTATAGTAAAAATCAACAACTTGTTTCCATCATCCTCAATGCCACTTCTGATCTGCAATTCCACTGCCAAAATTAAAAGACAAAATATAAGTGGAAAAAAGAATTTTTTTCATAAAATTAACAACAATCATAATTACTTATAATTAGTAATCTGGTTGTCATTGTCACATCACCTAACAACAGTAGTTGAGAATAATAAGTGTTTGGGAATATAGTTTAATACGGTAATCAAGCTTCTTGTGAAAATGTAGGTTTGATAAGTCTAATAATAATGCAAGCTTTTAGCTTAGACACAGTGAGCATCCAAAGACAAAAACAGTTTGAGTGTCAGGATTCACACATTGAAAGGGAATGGAGGTTAACCCCTGAGTGCTAAGAGATGGATCACATTTCTTCCTTGCTTTTTTTTCACATTAGGTTGGCAAAGCTAAAGCAAATAAACCTGCCATCTTCATGGATTGTGGTTTCCATGCAAGAGAGTGGATTTCTCCTGCATTCTGTCAGTGGTTTGTAAAAGAGGTGGGTCCATAGTATGATTTTTGACAAGTAGAAGTAATAATTTTAGTTAATTCCTTTATAATCTAATAACATGAGGAAGCAAACACACACACACACACACACACACACACACACACACACACACACCATGCGTGCTCACACAAAAGCCAAAATTCCCAGTTCCTATTGAGGGAAATTAGTTTTAACATGTGTCAACAGATCTTTGTCAGATGCATCTTTAAGTTAGAAAAACAGTTTTATTTCAATTTCTCTAAATTGCACTTTCTCACTTGCCTTTGTTGGACAGACTGACAGCTAATACAGTGAGAAGTCCAGCCAATACATGCAAAATATTGAACAACATTGCCTTTAGAATATCATACTAATAAGTATTTCAGTAAGCCCTCTGAAGGCTACAAAGATTAGATCATAAGACTTAAGGAGATATATTAGGGAAGTCTAGATTAAAATGGGTAGGAACTCCCTGCACTATTTTTATAGTTCTTCTGTAAATCTAAACTTCATACATTGATATTTTAAAAATATACAAATTTGTTATATGAAATCCAATTTCTTTTGGTCAAAGAACTTCTGAATTAATTTGTAATATTTTATCCAAAAAAGCCCAGGGAAAGTTTGAATTTAAATGTAGGCTGGCAACAAGGCAGAGAATCCTGCTTCTATTACCAAAGTCAACATGCATACAGGTCATTAAATTTTGATAGCATCATTCCCTTTCATCCCATGAAATCCCACAATGTTATTCATATACAGGCTGTTCGCACCTATGGACAAGAGAGCCAGATGACAAAGCTTCTTGATGAACTGGACTTTTATGTTCTGCCTGTGATCAACATTGACGGCTATGTCTACACCTGGACAAAGGTACATAAATTCAGAAAGACTTATGGAATTCTTACCAGTTACTTCTTATGATAATTGATCTAACCGTATAATCTACTTTCAGAGTCGAATGTGGAGAAAGACCCGCTCTACTAAGGCTGGAAGCTCCTGTGTGGGTGTAGACCCAAACAGAAATTTTAATGCTGGTTGGTGTGGTGAGTATCTGTCTGACTAACCATTTTTTAGACAGCATTAAAAAGTGTAAGAGGTAAAAGTAGCATAAGAAAACAATAGGTAAATATTCAAAATGAGAAAAACTATAAAGTAAGTTTGATGTTTTAGAATTTTAGCTTTCTCCAAAGCACAGAAAATAGTTTATTGATTCATTTGATTAAAATCTATGAAACAAAATTCTGTGATATGTTCTCAGAACATATTTATCTTAAATTCTGAAAGCTCACAAATGACATACCTGACATAATCCAACAATGTGTGAAATGTATTTATAGAATCTAATCTGACAGCCATTTAGACACAGTTATTAAAAATAATCATTTAATGAAAATTGTGATGTGATTAAGTGATCATAATAACATAGGATTTTTCATGAATGTGATTAATAAAAACCAATCTATTAATTTTCCTATATTGTCTTGATCTCATTGTGTATACATATATACAGTATAGACTGAAGTACAGTCAAAACATACAGATACTACTTGTCTTCATAAATACTAATGTTAAAAAAGGCCTATAATGGAAAAATATTAGTGATTTCATGTGTAATTCCTTATTATATTTGCTTAAAAACATCCAAATATATGCATAGATAGATATTCATTAGATAGATAGATGAATAGATAGATAGATAGATGATAGATATAGATAGATAGATAGATAGATAGATAGATAGATAGATAGATAGACAGCAGATAGATGAGAAATCATGAAGAATTGTTGTAAAGACTCCTGACATAATGCCTTATATTATCTTGCTTCCTAATTTGAAAATCTGAAACACCTAACATCTCCTATGAGAACTTCAGTAGGTGATCATGGGCCACTAATAGAAATATACACTTTTGCAGAAGTGGGAGCTTCTCGAAGTCCCTGCTCTGACACTTACTGTGGACCAGCCGCAGAGTCTGAAAAGGAGACAAAGGCCCTGGCAGATTTCATCCGCCAGAACCTCTCTTCTATCAAGGCCTATTTGACAATTCACTCATACTCCCAGATGATGCTCTACCCTTACTCCTATGCCTATAAGCTGCCTAGTAACAATGAGGAATTGGTGAGTGCATGCAATGTGGGGTGAGGTAGGAGACTATTTCAGTGTTGAAACTTTTTATTCCGATTCTAAAAAAGTTGTCAGGACAATTTCTGGATGTTCACTTTCTAGTTTTAGGAGTAAACATTGTGTATTGTGTATGTGTGTGCATGTGTGTGTATGTTTGTGTGTGTATGTGAATGTGTGTAGCCTGTATGAATATGTATATTATATATTAAGGAATTGAATTGTCTGAATAAACTGAATAAAAGAGATGGAATTTTGATACAGGGAAAAATTTCCATTGAATGTGATTTATTTACTAATATTCAAGATGACTGTAGTTGCCTCTAGCTTTTCCAAGATAGTGATTGCATTAGTCCCTTTACTGTTGCTGTGATAAAAATACCCTAACCAAAAGCAAGCTAAGGCAAAAGAGAATTATTTTGCCTTAGAGTTCCAGAGGAAATAAAGTTCATCATGGCAGAGAAGGCAGGTCAGGAGCATGAGGCTGCTCTGGCAGTTAGAAAGCAGAGAGGACACATTTTATACACACATGGGGGGAAAACCCAGAGAAAAGGAACACAAGTGGGGACAAGCTGCACAACCACAAAGCCTGTCCCTAGTGAGATGTTTCATCTAGTAAGGCTCTAACTCCCAAAGATCAAACAGTTCCACCAGCCGGAGACTGAGTATTCGGACACATGAGCATATGGAGGACATTTCATTTTCAAACCACAACACTTATCAAAGGACAATTAGTCACATTGGAGATAACCAACAAAGTCCTTGATGGCACAACTCATTTTTGTCAGTGTGTTTGGCTAAGCTGCTTGATGTAGATTTGACTTGAACAGAATATGGCAAATGGCATTAAGAAGTTGTAACATTGAGTGGTTTTGTTACCTACTGTGAGATCCTAAAATTGTTTGTTTCATTGTTTGATCAGATAAAACAATAATAAATCATTCATTGATCAAATAGTATGATTGAGGCTTTCTAAATATAGGGAACAATTTTTAAAAGTTTAAGTATCTTTGACTCAAAATATTAGCAGGATTGTTCAACGATCAAGATATAATCACAAGAGAAATTAATTATAGAAGTCACATTAGTATCACACATCAATGCATATATATTTTAAAATCATGTTTGAATCCTTCAAATATATATATATTGAATATATAAATATATTTTTTTAAGTTTCTGGCTATAAGAAATTGAGACCAATGGCCCAAAAGAGCAAGACAGAATTGAGAGCATTTGAATTGGTAACAAACATACACGCAAATTAAAACAAAAGTAGCTCTATAGATTAAAAATGACTTCTAAAAATACATCTTCAAACGAACAATAAAAATGCAGGAATAATAAGAATACGTGGAATGCAATTTGTATTTAGCCATTTCATATAATTTAGAAAAAGAACACAAAGTGCTCATAATTCCTCTGGACTCACAAACCATCCAGTCCCTCTTGTAGACATCATAATATAATGCTATTTTATCTTCAAATGAAGTTTAAGGCTCAGAAATTATACTTGGATTTTCAAAATTCTAAAGGACAAGGAAGTATAAACTTTGAGATTTATTTATGGTCAGAGGAAATTAAAAACTGTGAGACGTAGAGGAAAATCTCTCCAGTACTAACCATAAGACTGCATATACCAGTTGTGAAAAATTTCCAAGTCCTTCGTTGACACACATAGACTTGTTAGCAACAGTAATAAATAATATTGCAATAATTCAAAGTGAGAAGCTAGAAGAACAGCAGCTAAGTTCCTTATCCCACCTCACGCACTGAGCCAAAAGAAAACAGAGTAAATCCAACACTGCCAGTCCAGGACAAAAGGATCTTTCAACATTAGAAATTATAAGATAATTTAAGAAATCCTCTGGTCTGCTTCTTATTTTCCAGCCTAGGCATGAAGGCTTAGAGAAGCTGAAACTAATAGTAGGGGGATGGTAACCATGAGCCTAGAGATAGTGGCTATTAGAAAATTTTTTAGTTTGCCACCATATCTAAGGACTTTTTCCCTTTCATTGAAAATAATTTTTTTCTCACATAATATATCCTGGTTATGATTTACTTCCCTCTACTTTGCCCAGTTCTGCTCTTCATTCCCTCACCCAAATCCACTTCATTTTTGCCTCTAATTAGTAAACATAAAAGTTCTAAGGGATAGTTACAATAAAACAAAATAAATTATAATAAAAATCTATCATAGCCGGGCGGTGGTGGCGCACGCCTTTAATACAGCACTTGGGAGGCAGAGGCAGGCGGATCTCTGTGAGTTCAAGGCCAACCTGGTCTATAAGAGCTAGTTCCAAGACAGGCTCCAAAGCTTCAGAGAAACCCTGTCTCCAAAAAAAAAAATCTATCATAAAGGAGTTAGATAAGACAAACCAACAGAAGGATAAGAGACCAAGAGATAATCGAAAAATCAGAAACCTGTCTTTTTGATCCCTCAGGAATTCCATAAAAATACTTAACTGGAAGCCATACTCTATATAGAGGGTGTGGTACAGAACTGTGCTGACTCTACGCATTCTGCTTCTGTCTGTGAGCTCATGACGTTTCATCGTTTTGATTTAGAGGCTCTTGCTTCTTGTTCTCCATCTGCTCTGGCTCTTACACCCTTTCTGACTCCTCTTTATCCGGGATTGCTGAGCTCCAGAGGGGGCTGGAATTGAAGGAAACATTCTAAGTAGAGCTGAAAATTTCAAGGTCTCTCACCTTCTACAAAATGTCTATCTGTGAATCTCTGTGTTCCTTCCCATCTTCTGCAGGAGGAGGCGTCTCTGATGATGGCTCAGCAAAGCACTGATCTATGAGTGACAGAATATCATTGCAAATCATTTTATTTGTATTTTTATAGCAGCAGTATTTAGATTTACCCCATGTCTCTGACATATCTAGTCTTCAGTTCTTGATCGCCCAAGCAATGTTAAAATGGATTTTATCTTATGGAGTGGACCTATGTGAAATTAGATATTAGTTGGTTACTCCCACAAGCTTTCTGTTGACATTGCCCTATCATAATTTTTAGGTAGTACACCATTTTAGATCAAGGGATTTGTGGCTGTCTTTGTGTTTACATTTCTCTTCTTATAGTATGAAGAGTACCTTCATGTACAAAAGATGCTAAAACATAGGGTTAAAGGCTCTTGTAGGCACAAGCTTAGCTTCTCCATGTTCAATGAATTTTGTAGGTGTTGTCCTCAGAAATGGGAACCTGCTGTCAGTTTGTAGAGAGCAACCTATTGTCTTGCCAAAGTCTGGGTGGTTTGGGAATCTCCACATGTCTTACAGTATTTGTAACTCCCAGTAACAGACTTCTCCCAACAAGACAATACCTACTCCAAAAAACCATACTTCATAATTGTCAAGTAGTACCATTCCCTATGAGAGTACTGGGGCTATTTTCATTCAAACCAACACACCATGGGACCCAGTAACTCAATTATATATAACCAAATCTCAGTACCAGAAGTTTTGTTTGGTGACAAGAAATGGCAGGTTGATACACGATATCCCCATTATTTGTTTTTTTCAGTTAGATCACCTTCATATACATATTCTAGAAAGTACTTACTATATTTCCATATTACCTCTCAAATATCCTTGAATTTTAACTGTCTCTTCTCATACCCCCTGAATCATATCCCACTCCATTCCTCTTACCTACTTGATCTTTCCATTCTAGCCCCTCCACGATCCATCCCTAACCATGCATTCTATTTCTCTGTCACCTTGGAGGCCCTTACTCTATACATAACCTCTAATTCCTGGTTACCAACTAATATCCACAAATAATTAGATTCATACTTTTTGTGTGTTTGTGGGTCTCAGAATGATTTTTTTCTAGTTCCATACATTCACCTTTGAATTTCATGATGTCAGTTCTTTTAATAGCGAGTAATAATCTATTATGTCAATGTACTATATTGTCTTTATCCCTTCTGTTGAGGGACATCTAGGGTATTTCCACTTTCTGACTAGGATGAATAGAACAGCAATAAGAGCAATAAGTTAAACAAGTGTGCTTTTGGTAAGATGAAGCATCATTTGAGTGTATGCTTAGGAGTGGTATAGTTGAATCTTAAAAAAAAAATGATTCACATCTTCCTGAAAAATCTCCACACTGATTTCCACTGTGGCTATACAAGTTTAACTCTCACCAGCAATTAAAAGGTGATCGGCCTATGCCATATTCTTACGAGTTTGAGCTGTAATTTGTTTTATTGATCTTAGCCATTGAGACAGGTATAACATGAAATCTCAAAATTGTTTTAGTTTTAATTTTCCTGATAACTAAGAATATTGAATATTTCTTTAAATGCTTCTTAGTCATTTGGATTTCCAGTATTGAAAATTCTGTTTAGATCTGTACCCTATTTTTAAGTTGGTGTATTTTCTTGATATTTAGTTTCTTGCATTCTTTATATATTTTGTATTTTAGCCTTCTATTATGATGTGTAGTTCATAAAAATCTTTTCTTATTCTATAGGCTGCCATTTTGTTCTCTTAACGATGTCCTTTGACATGTAGAAACTTCAGTTTTATGAGGTCCTATTCATTAATTGCTCTTCTTAGTTCTTTTGCCAGTTGTGTTCTGTTTAAGGAGTCTTTTCCTGTGCCAGTATGGTCATGGCTGTTCTTGAACCTTTTTCTTCAGTCAGATTCAATGTACTGGTTTTATGGTGAGATCTTTGATGAATTTGGAGTTGAGTTTTGTGCAGGGTGATAAGTATGGATCTACTTGTATTTTCTACTTTCTCCCATCCTGTTTGACCAGCACCATTTGTTGAAGATGTTATCTTTTCCCCATGTGTATTTTTTTTTATTTTTAATTTTATTTTAAAAATTAGGTTTTCATAGGTGTGTAGATTTATATTTAGGTCTTCAATTCAATACCATTGACCAATTTAAGGCCCACATATTTCTTCACATTCTACTATGGTACACCTTCAATTTTCTTGAGGAAATTCATTAAAAATGTTTTGCATTCGACCTGTGATTACCTCTGACCTTGTGTATTACAAAGTATTAACTTAGATTGACTGATAGCACTTACTTCTCAGAGTAAAATCTTAGATCCTGGACCATTCTTTTGATGAATATATATTCATTATCCAAGAGAAGAAAGATGACAATAACCAGAAAAAAAAAGACAAAACTCTGAAAAACTGTTCAATGTAACCACAGATTAAAAATACCTTCCAATTCAATGGGATGTCACTCACTGCTTCTTCATAAAACTTTAATTAGTGAGCTACAAAAATTGAATCCTGTCAAGCTGAGTGTGTTAGTACACATTGTTAATTCCAATTTAATTTGCCTCAAAAAAAGGAATCTTGACACTTTACACAAGGATGTCTGACACCTTACACAAGGATGTGAATGAAATGTAAAGTCACATTTATACACAAATGTAAAGATTAAAAAGTAATGAATGTTAATTAGAAGATAGGCAAAGACAGTGCTATGCACATGCCCATCACAGCTGATACTATGTGCCTGCCTAATGGCTAGATTAGCAAGGGCATAACCCCACAGTCAATGGGCTGCTAAAGAGAATAGAGGCTGGGGCATAAAGTATCTATTTAAAGTATTTTCTCAGAATCTCTCATTTCAAACACAAATAAAAAAAACTACACAAAAAGTTTTAGATGAAACCATATAATGTCTTTTAACAGAGAAGCTTGTTGATGATATACCATTACAAAGTTCAGGGGACTTCCTGGCTTGATAAAACTCTCCTCCTGGGACAATAGTACATGACTTAACAGAAACTGTACTGAGTGCATACTAAGTTTCATAAATTAAGACCCCTGCCTAGGATTTTACTGAAATTCAGAGGCAGGAAACTGTACAGTACATAACCAGAAGTGCACAGTTGCACGGATTTATGAGAGGGAAATGGTAACAAGTGTTACATATTCTTTTTTTTTACTTTTATTTTTTTAATTTATTAATTATTTATTAAAGATTTCTGCCTCCTCCTCACCACCGCCTCCCATTTCCCTCCCCCTCCCCTGGTCAAGTCCCCCTCCCTCATCATCCCAAAGAGCAATCAGGGTTCCCTGCCCTGTGGGAAGTCCAAGGACCACCCACCTCCACCCAGGTCTAGTAAAGTGAGCATCCAAACTACCTAGGCGCCCACAAAGCCAGTGCATATTCAATAAGAAAGTAGATGTAGCAGTGGTGCATGCCTTTACTCTCAGCATGAAGGCAGTGGAGCCATGTTGATTTCTGTGAATTCAAAGCCAGCCTGATCTACATAGGGAGTACTAGGACAGCCAAGGCTAAATAGAAAAACCTTATCCAGAAAAGCAGGAGGAGGAGAGAGAGGGTGATGTGATATTTATTCTGAGATTTAAGGCTTGGACATGATTCAGATGGGCAGGGAAGGAATGGAGCATTGAAAACATAGAATATAACCATCAAAAGTCAGGATGAAAAACAGAGTTAAGGAGTGTTCTTGGTAGAAAAAGGTGGGTAGTAAAGTTGAACATCTTGGGGAATATCCTGGATGTCAAAATAGGAGCTTATATCACAGTAAGCCATGAAGCTAGAGATGTGGTAAATACTAGCCAGGTCTGTTACATGACTCCCCATTTATTTTAGTTTTCCATAAAGTCACTTATTTTTACTTTAATAGTGTCTCAAATCCTCATACTAGAGCAATGTCCCTAGTTTATTTGAAATTTACATTTAATTGGGAGTCTATATGATTGCTAAATCTATTAATCTTGATGGCAAGATGGTATTATGGGGAACCAAGGTGCTAGAGGCATATATCTGAAACATCATCAGCAGAGACACCTTCAAAACCTGTATCTTCCTTTTTAACTTTTCTCCTAAATTCTCATCTGCCATAACCGTATCTTTGACCTCACTTTGTACTAATTTTCTACGCACTCATACCCAGAGAAGACATTTGGTATTGTTTGTGTGATATTTTGGTTGGCATACTATGTGAGCTTACTGACATATTCTGGTAGAGGACAGAGAATGCTAATAAACATGCAACAGTGTCTGAGGAGACCTACCTTCCCCCCACATAAACACACAGTGATCCAGCCAAATACCAGGAGAGCAGAGATTGAGAAACTTCTCTACACTAAGGTAAGAGCAGAGTCGCATTTCTGGCCAAAGGATCTTGGCTTTCACAGGATCTTATATCTTCCTCAAAAATAAAATATGATGTTCCACGAATTTTAGTTGCCAAAGGTTACCCCTTTCCTGTGTTATGCAATGTTTATTTTTAAAATGTACTTGGGAGAAACACCATTTTTATCAAAAGAAAAACTCTGCAGACTGCAAATTCTACTGACTCACACTTTGTGTTTTCCTTGACCGTCAAAGAGTAAGGAATAGGCATGCAGGTCAAGAGAATGGAAAAGTTGCTTCGTGTCAATGGTAGCATTCCTCTAGTCCACATTGCTCCCGGGATCTGGGGGAGGCAGCAGCCCAGCTGGCCTACACCAGTTGTTTCCTGACTCCTCTCTTCACTGCTATTGTTCCTCAGAACCAGGAATTTACCAGGTCCAGTGCTTTCTCCTTGGTGACTGCTTGAAGCTAAAGACTTCGTTATGCAGCAAAATTATAAAAGTAACATTTCCTATTGGCCCCATGGTATAAGTTGAGATGATCACAGGACAGGAGGAAGGAAACCAAAGTTAGAGATAATTTGAGGTTCCCTTTATCACATGTGTTTATCGACAAGGGCAGTTAAATTCTGGTCAAGTTAAATTTTCTAGAATTATTTCATATCTCAGACTTGGTTATAATATCTTGTTTTCCTATATTGCAATAATTGGCTCTGGAAAATTAGCCCAACTCTAGCAGTGTGCAAGGACTTGGTGTAAATGTCATGTGCAGAGATGTTTTTAGCCTAAGGTCTCTGGAGCACAGGTCGTTCGAGAAGAACTCTGTGTGCTGTTCATCCCAGTAGGCCCCAATAACCTAGGGACCAGTGACTAGTGTAGTACTTTTTTCTCTCAGGCTTTGAGTTACATATGACATTTTAGACTCTGTCTTTTTGTCTAGATGCTCTTACATTAAGAAAACCTGCATAAAATATAGTAGGAAACTCAAAGCTAAGGATTAATAAAGGCCATGTTTGGCTTTATCTATGCTGATGTATATTAAACTCCTCCTGTTCTTGGCAATCAGTAAATCAGCTTCAAAAACACTTCTTTCGGACTAAATTGAAAGAATGCCATAGCTCAAGCTGGCTACAATTGGCTACATACCCTTGGGCATGTTCTTTTAGTCCCTCTTCATTTTGCTTCTAGCTGTTAGGAAGAACTCTTTATGAAGCATAAGGTTAATGTACTATGAACGCATTAGTCATTGTTTCAAACCCTGTTCCTCAAATGGCAGATTTCAATGAAAGTGTCGTTAATTAGAGTTTTGAGTTGTAGACTCTATGGTCTTCTGCATTGTTTTTTTGTTCTTTGGTTTATATATGGGTTATAGTCCCATATATAAACAAACATATATATATATATATATATATATATATATATATATATATACTTTTATGTGTGTGTGTGTGTGTGTATACACACACAGTGATTTTTAAATGAAATACACAGACACACACAGACACACACTGTGGCAAATGCTAGAAGCACACTTCCACCACAGTTCTCAGCAGGGGCTAGATATCCATCTGGAACATTCAGATTGAGTGTGCTGTTCCACACAGCATTCAATTATGCTGGGAAATTCTATGGTATTGTAATGTGGACTGATGATATTGGGAATACAAATGAGTACTTGTGGTGAAATTATTTAAATTTGTCAAAAGAAAAGACCTATACTGGTTGTAGGGAATTTTGTTAAGATAATTGGAATTTAACACACAATATTTTAGCTAATTAATATTATTCTATCTTTTTTTCTGTCTTTTGGTTTTAAATGAGTTAGAAAAAGAGTCTAGGTTTCTCCCTTTGTAATAAATGTCAGCATCTAAATATGACAATCAGCCATAAATACATGATATCACTGCCCAGTCCCATACCCTCTTTAGTCTCTGCTTGCTCAGGAGATCACAATCCATCTTGAAAAGCTTGGTACAATGTGACCCACCCAGATATGGCTTATTTATAATGTCCCCGAGCCCAGTACAGGACTCACTCAACCAACCTGTACTGAGTGGCCTGCTGAGGATAGAAATGAATACCCTAGCCAAGGCATAAGAATCTTAAGTTCAATATCAACTGGCCTATATATAGAGAACACACAGAGCAAAAAAAAAAAATTTAAAGACTAACTACAAATCCTCCAGAGAAATAATATAAATAATAGATGCTCAAACAACTAATTTCAGCAGGCTGAAGGAGCTCTGATAGACAAGAATTACTGCAAAATAGAGACCATTGCTCTTAAAGAGAGTGAGGGAGAAAAATTCACAAAGATAACATGAAAGTACATCTGAGAAATGATTTAAAAACTCTGTTTAAGCCAAGAGGGTGAAGGGCATCCAATGAAGGAAGAAGAATACCTAAAGTCAGCAATAAAGAGAAGTTGAGGGGTACAGGGGCCCAATTAGGAAATTCTACCTCAGAAAGAGATGAGATGAGACTTGAGACAGACCTCTGAGGTGAGTTCACAGTGAGTCTTGTTGCCAGAAGAGGAAGTTAGAGCAACTGAAGACTGATGATGAGGTAACTGTAAAATGGTTGTGAGGAGATAAATGTCCATATGAGGGAGCAGTTGAGGACAGGCGCAGGAGAGGCTGAGGCACACACTAAATGCTCCTTTAATAGTGATAACAATAAAAGAACAGCCCTTAGAAGCCAATGTCTGTCTCAGACAGGAAAGGACTTCAAAAGACAGTTACATTTTCTATGCAATCATTGTGTGCTCAACTGCTAGTACTCCGGCCCTAAATCATACCATCTTGTAATGACTCAGTGTCTGAGCTTTACCTATCACATGGTCAAGTCATGGTTGCTTTGTTTGTCTTTTCGAGTATTGTTCCTGTGCAATGACATCAACAACCTTTGTCATAGCATAAAGCCTTCCCGGCCTTTGCTTTGCACTGGGGAAGACATCCTTTCTCAAGATTTCCTTGTAAATTTCAGCATTGCTAAACTGGAAAACTTGAAATAGACATTGTAAAAGCATAAAATATTAACCCCCAAATGTGTCATAAATATCTTCGTTTTTTTCAAGTGTACAGGGTGTGTGCTTGTTTGGCATGGTTGCTTTCATTTTTTCACTTCCTGATGATTCTTTTGCAGAATGCCCTGGTGAAAGGTGCAGCCAAGGAACTCGCCTCTCTGTATGGCACCAAGTACACGTATGGCCCAGGAGCAACAACAATCTGTGAGTCCTTGGTTCAGAACTATGCAAGGAAATCATATGTCTAGGAAGGAACAAATGCTTCACACTGCATTTCTTTCCTCGCCATTGAAAACATATAACTTTGCCACACAGTGACTTATAAATTAAATATGTATTCTTCTACTCAGTAGATAGATAGAGAAATAAATATTCCTTCCAAACCACATTTCCATATGCGTCTCTTGGGCATCCCCTGTGTGCCAAGATCTCAGTCGGTACTAAAACAAAAAGGAAGGAAGGATACAAAGTAGGAAAGCAGGAAGAAAAGAGGGAGCAGGAGACAAAGGCAATCTTCAAAGAAGCCACCATAGTGAAGCACAGAAAGACACAGGTGCTAAGAGAGATGACCTCAATATTGCAAAGTAAGAACACACCCAGACCAAGTGTCCTGCGCGCTGAGGATATTGTGTCCAAGGTGGTGACTCAGATGCCTAGCTGAAGGATCCTTGCAGGATGAAAACACAGTAGTAAGTAATTTCTCCATTAAAAGAGTGGGTAGGAAAGAGGGTTTCTTGAGGAATAAGCCACTCTTCAGAGGAATCCAATTTCTCCATGTGTGTAAACAAGACACACACATACACATACACAACAAGGCAAGTAGATACTACAGTGGATTTTTATTTAGCCATAAAGAAAAATGAAATCGTACAATTATAAGAAAAAAATGGGTGGAACTGGAAAATGTTACATGGAGTAGAGTCACTCAGACTAGAAAAGCAAAGACTACATGTTCTTACTCATTGGAGATCTTGGCTTTACATATGTGTGTATTTGTTCCAGAGCCAGTGTATATGAATGACAGGAAACTAGAGAAGGGCCCAGGAGATGAGGGTAGGGAAGAGGTCTTAAAGGGAAGAAGAAAGGAGGGGACCACACTATGAGAACGACACTGCTTTTACAAAGAACCCTGGTTCAATTCCCACTACCCACATGGTTGAGTCACAACCTCCTAAAACTCTAGTTCCAAGGGATTCCGGACCGTCTTCTACACAATGCAACATGCACGTGTTCACGCGAGCATGCGCGTGAGCACACACACACACACACACACACACACACACACCAAAACAGAAAGAAAAGGTTTGAACTAGACCTCAGCATTATGGTCACTGCAGAGTTCAAGATTACCTTAAAAGGCACAGTCCTCAGAACCAATTTTGGGTTTTGGTCTCTACCTTCCTCTCCCCTCCATTGATTTCTTTTTGCCCACATTCTGAAAGGATTGGAAAAAGACTCAACAGTCCAGTGTCATCAAAGGATCTCCACTGCAACTGAGGAGACCCCAGCCTTAGCTGCTGCGTTTGTTAGGCTAACAGTGCAGTAGCACCTTCTGTGGCCTGATTTTGTAAGGTGTCTTCTTAAGGTGGTTCTAACAGAGATGACTTACTTGTTCACCAGTGTTTTAAACCATGGGTTTATTCAGATGAGTTAAATTATGTTTATCTTGCCACTGTCAGCAAGCCAATAAGGGACAGGGACAATATCTCTTCATGTCCCAGTATCTCTAGAGATGAGCACGTGGTTTGCAGCTCAGTGGGAGATGTTCATTTCTTGATTTAAATCAATGAACAATAATAAACAAGCATATTAGTGACAACAAAATTATAATGTAATGAATCAACTGAATGAATAATTATGCCAGGCCAGTTGTTAGACACCAAAGATAAAAATTGCAAACCTAGAGAGTAGGGGTAGCATGCCTTGGTGTTAAAGGCCTTGCCTAACATGAGCAAAACCCAGGTTCAATCTCCAGTAGTAAAAGAGAAGAGGGGCACTCTTAACCCTCATGTTGCCAAGTTGCATAATTCTTAGGTTTCTAGAAACTTGGTGAGCTGTCCTCTTTCCACTCAAAGGTGCTTATGCTTCCTTGGAAGACATCCATTCTTTAGTGAACTGTTCCTAGTGTGCTCCCCCACCACATATAAGTGCACTGAGACTTTCATCTCACTAAAAAGTCCTTTCTGAGATCATTCTCATAAAATAATTCTAGGGCAAAACTTGATTGATTTTTTGAAATACTTCATTTTTATATTGAATAGTTAGTCTAGCTATAATATTTTTCACAGTGAAGAATTTGTGGTTAGAGAGACAAGCTGCTGATTTCTTTTTCCGTATTTTCTCATTTCAGATCTTGCTGCCGGGGGCTCTGATGACTGGGCTTATGATCAAGGAATAAAATATTCTTTCACTTTTGAACTCCGGGATACAGGAACCTATGGCTTTCTCCTTCCTGAGTCCCAGATCCGCCCAACCTGTGAAGAGACAATGCTTGCAGTCAAATACATAGCCAATTATGTCCAACAGCATCTGTATTAGTGAAGATCACAGCACACCTTATTCAAAGTGCTCACTGTTCTTTTTTTGTTTGTCCTGACTTTTTTGTTTGTTTGGAGACTTTGCAGATTCTAATATTTCTTTTAACTTTCTGGGTATATTAAACTACATGTACCTCTAAAATTCATCCTAATAAAATCATATCATCACTGGAAAATATAGCAGATTGCCTGATTTGGGAAGGAGGGTGACTGAACAATAAGCAAGCCAGCTGGGTGCTTGTGCTGGTGTGATCCACTATGGAGAAGCTAGTCCTTAGAGAACTCGCTTACACTGACAGATATTCCTAGTATAATGGGAAGCTTATGAATAAGAAGAAACACAGAGGGAAGTGGAAGATTGCAAGACAGTACAGTTGAAAAGACTTAAGTTTTATCTCAGCTCATTCAAGTGACATAATGAAATATCCATAGCATTCCAAGAGTTTTATTAAGCAATTGAAGACAGAACAATGAAAGAGAATGATTATACATCTTCCTATTCTGTATTTATGGGCCATTAGATAAGACAGACATTTAACCAGTAATCAACTAAAATAATTAGTGATTTTAATTGACAAAATAACAAAACTTTTAAAAATAATTAGCTGTTTGAGTTATACTGCTCAAAAAGAACATGTAAGCTGTGTACTTCCTGCTGTGGAGAGAAGGCTTTTAAGAAATGTTAAGTATGTCTTGAAAAACCAAAAAAAAAAAAAGAAATGTTAAGTATGGGTAAATGAGTCACAATAAGTTGTACAAATTGGCAGACAACTTCCTGTGATCATTCTAAAGATAATGGAAGAAAGTCAGTAAGGAAATGGGGCAGTTGGCAGGGAGGGCATGGGTAGATTTGGAATGGGAAAGGAAAACTAAATCACACAGAGCCAACATCTGTGTTGAAATTTGAGGCACTGAGCTTAGAATCATGGAGAATCATGACAAACTACAAAAAAGATGAGTTTTGAATGACATTGCCAGTCTTCTTAGAACAAATGATTATGGCCAACATATTGAAATCAAGACAAGAGATGCTCGCCAAACCAGCTGGTTCAATAAAAGAGATAAAAGACAGTCCACAATTTATGCATCACACATGAATTGATATTTTCTGGAATTAGGAAAAAGTGGACTAACATATATCACACCAAGTTCAATTTTTAAAGTAGAGTAATAAATACCTAATTTATAATTTGAGAGTGTTTTATAGAAAAACATGTAGTGCCAGGGAAAATAAGATTCTATATTCAATACAATATGAACATAATATATTAAAATTTGAATGTTCTTATACAAAATCGATTAAAGTCACAGGCATTTGAGATTGAGGAAAATCTGTCAAGCCGAAGACTGACTAATGCCTGGTAATCCACAAGATGGCAGCAGTACAACTGCTAAAATTCATCAATCACCAAAGCAATTAGGAATCCTTCAATAAGTAGAGAGAGATCCTTAAGTGCAAAAAGTAAATCCCCTTGAATATATATTTACTTGCATATGTATGTTATGTATATTCCCATATATGTGTATAAGTAGTTCTCCCTCATCTTTTTTTTTCAGTTATAGCTTGCTGTTGTAAATTTGAGAGTTAATTCAGCCGAAGTTATGAGTGAAATTCCTCTGCAATGACATATAATTCCTGATCCACACGACACTCTCTTACCTTGCCTCTGGCCAATAATACCCATGCCTAACTAAAGAATGCAGCAAAGTAAAATATGCAAATCACGAAGACAAATAAGAACCTTCCAAAGTCTTAACCCGAATGCTTTTTGAAATGTCAAAGAATACATGTAGACTATTCTAAAATTTGGCAAGATAACTTAAGGATAATAAGGAATAAGAAAGCAAACATGCAAATATTGTCAGGAGTATGAGTATTTGAGATTTTCTACACTCAAACCATTTTGCTATAATTTTCTTTCTAATGAAAATTAACTGGTAGTTGGCTAAGAGTTATGTGCATTTAAGATATATCAAAAAATGGAAATGCAAACGTCTGATTCACTCCTTTCCAATACATCGTTCCAGTGAGCTCTTGCTGAAATGACCCATCCCTTCTTATCCTTGCCCGTGCATGAACACCCATGCTCAGCTCATGAGAAAGCTTCTTCTTCCTCTTTTAACCTCTTCCACTTGGTAAGCCCAGTTCCACACCACAGCCATTCCTGCCACAAGCTCTCAAAATAACCATTATTGACTATGCTAAATTACTGTCTGTCATGATATGATTTAAAAATAGCAGTATATTTTCTGGTCCCTCTTATGTAATGTCTGTATATCTAACACCCAGTGATATGTACTCTCCTGGTTTTGTAAATGAACCATATAAATTGATCAAAGACAGATTTTGTAGGTTAAAAACCTGAAAACTTAACAAGTTCATTTGGATGCCATGTGGAATTTTATCAAGCTGTTTCACTGGAGCAGATAGTCATTCCAGCCTCACACACTTACATATTCATTTAGAAAAATGCTACCTTTGTCTGAAACTAATGAAGACAAATTTTTCTATAGCATGTACAAGGTACTTTGCTGACTTTGCTCCATTCTGGACTGGAGACACCTTAGTAGGTAAGAACACTTTCTACAAAGTCTTAGAACCCACGTGGTGGAAGGGGGGGGGGGGGGACAACTGCACACAATTGTGCCCTGATCTCCACACACTGCATTTCTGCATGCACACAATCTATCAATCAACATTATTTTTAATTACAGAATCCAATCCCTTAGTTTAACTCCAGTATCATAGGAAAAAAATAATAAATCCAACAAGTACAACCTAATTCAATTTTTTTTCTCTCAGTACACTATGTAGTGAGAAATCTAAAGATATTCTGGCAGTTCAATGAATTAAATTTAATAAGGAGAATCTTTAGAAAGATTCTGCTAACTCAGGAGAAACTTTCTCTTCCATTTTCCATGGCATTCCTCTGATGGTGATAATGTCAGAGAACAAACAATGAAGCAATATCTTAGCATGTGCTTAGAGATGAGCATCGCCATGAAATCCCGGGAGCCTGAAGCTCCAAAGGACAAAACCTTATTGTTATGTGAAGTGTTAAACATTTAATTTGAGGAGACTCATTTATCCTGTGAAATACCACAGTCTGACACCACCCATCTCGAGATAACATGAGTTCTCACAGCTATTCTTCCTGCTCTCCACGTAGGACAAGCCATTTTATAAACTTTGAATTGGCTACAGGAGGCTACATTGAACTCTACCCACCAAGGAATAACAAATTCTGAGTTCCTGAATATTCTTGATATCTGCTGTCCTTTGCTTCGAGGTAAATGGATTGGCAGGGTGGGGTGGGGGCAGTGACACTGAATGGATGGTGGGCCAAAATATTACCCAGAGACACGGAGTTGTCACCAGGCAAAGTGCACTTAGTCTATTGTCAGAGCACTGTCGTGAGATCACCACTGTCCTCAAATCATCTGGATCCCTAGGAAAATCAAGCCTCTTCCCAACTGTTCACCAGGAAAACTCGGACACTCACAACAGCCTAGGTGAGTCAGTTCTCCCCTTCTACCTTGTGGTTCCCAGAATTCCAGCTCAGGTCATCACGCTTGGTGGCAAAGTTTTAAGACCAATAATAATAATGATAATAATAACTTCAAAAAATACCTTAGACTGCCAGAATTAAAGAAGATTTCTTTCTTTCTTATAATGTGTAAATTTATTTTTAGTGATCAATTAGAGGTTTTTAAACCTGAGATAAAGTGCCTAGAAAAAAACTGTTCCATTTCTTGAAGTAGGAGACATCAACATAAATTCAGAGGCTTCACCCCTAAAGCTTACTACTGTCTCTACTTGATTCTACTACATAATACATGTTGATACCAATCAGCTCCTCCCTGACAGTGCCAGCTGCAAATCTCTATTTGTAGCACGTGAAGGTGAGTTCTCACTGCATAGTCCTTTACCAGATGCCAATTCCCTTACATACACTATCACAGTTAACCCCAACCATCATTCATCAGCATCTTTTTAGCATCCTTATTTTACTGACAAGGAGCAAAGGCAAAGTCCTGCTCTCTTTGCTACAGCAGAGGTTTAGGGGCCATTTTATTGGAGCCATTCTGAGTTTGTATCGGTTTAAATCTAAAACAACTTTTCCTTTTTAGTTTTCTTCAGGGAAAAGCAACAAAGTAAGCCTTTGCTCTGAGAGTTTCTAACCTTGACAACCTTGACCAATGAAGACATTTTTTAAAAAAAGCATTTGGAAGAATTTCCTTGTTCTTATCTTTAGAGTTTAGACAAGATTCTTGGGTGAACACATGAAACTCTTGTATGGAGTATTAACTCTTTCTCAGATAATAAGGACATCTTTCAATATTATTTTGATAATTATAATATGTAATTAAGCTTAACATGGTATCATGCACTTGTAATCCCAGCACTGATAAGGTTGAGGCTGGAAGTTTCTGAGTTCACGGCTAACCTAGGCTACATAGCAATAACTTGTCTCTGCCACCTGAAAGAAGGGAAGGGGGAGAGAGAGAGGAGAGGAAGGAGGAAGGGAAGAAGGGAGATAGGGAGGGAGGGAGCAAAGGAGGGAGGGGAGAGAGGAGGGGAGCAGAGAGGAGAGAGGAGGGGAGAGGAGAGGAGAAGAGAAGAGAGGAGAAGAGAAGAGAACAAACCGTAACTCTATAAAGTTTTATTACTTAAGACTATGCATCAAAGTTCTCTGGCAGTCCCCCAAATTCATTTGAGATTATTATTGTAAGTTTTAAGATGAAGATAGAAGCCAGTTCAATAGTTCAATGTAAAGGCATTTTCCACCAAGCCCCATGTCCTGAGTTCCAATCCCCAGGGACCCACATGATGGAAGGATAGAATCTGTTCTTTATGTAAGTTGTCCTCTGGTCCCCCACACATGATGGTATTCACAAACTCCACTCCACACATACACATAAAAATTAACTGTATTAATATTTTTTGCATTTAAACATATGAATTGATTTTATCTGCTGTTCAGTTCAAGCTTACTAAGAAGCTAATATTTTAGAACAAACAAAACTAAGTTCCTGTTCCAGCTCTATGATAGCTCCATCCTATCACTTTGGGCAATTTACCTGCTAAAGTAATTTTCTTTTCATTCTTTCTCTAAGAAGTATATATTTCCTATAATCAAGAAAGTAGAAAAAAGCAGGTGTCCATTTGTCGTAGCACTTGGGAAGCAGCGGTTTCGAGGCCAAACTTATCTATCAAGCAGTTCCAGGACACTCAGAGCTGTTACACAGAGAAATCCTGTCTTAAAAAACAAAAAACCAAAACCAAAAAAAAGAAAAAACCGTTGAGAGAAGCCTGGATATTCACATGCCTGCCCACCCTCCAACTGTAAAAACATGAGATGGAAGAACAGTTCGTCCCTTAAAACCCTAGAGGAAATCAGCTGCTCCTTGAGATAAAAGCTGAGGTATAAAACCAGTAGAAGGGTCGGGTTAAGCAAAGAACAACCATGAAGTTCTCTTTGCTTATGGTTGTGATCTCTACCACACTTGTGATTGCTCATGTTCGCTTTGACAGGTAAACTTGCCTTCCTTTGATCCAGTCTCTGGCTGAGAAGAAAATGAAGGAATATGTCTTTACAATCCACTCAGTTTTTGTTTAGTTTGTCTTTTTTACTAGTTTTTGGTTTTTTAGTTTGTTTATTTATTTCTTTATTTTTGCTTCTTTGATTTTTGTCTTTTCCTTACTTGAAGGGAGAAGGTACTCCGAGTGAAGCCTCAGGATGGAAAGCAAGCAAGCGTCTTGAAGGACTTGACCCAAACCATTGAGGTAAAACATTCAGAAGAGTGTTACATCTTTCTTTTCTATTCTGTAAGAGATATTCTTTTATTTTCTCTTCAATGACCACAGGGACACCAAAAACTGACAAACAAGTAGAGATGACAGGCACCATTTGGATCATACACCACTTTATTTTCTTTCAATAGTTCACTGCTTTTCCTTCCAGATTCACAAGCAATCACTTCTTAATAAATATATAAATCAAGGGACATTGTTGGCACCTTTCCCTCTTGTCTGTATTCTGCATCAGCCCACCCCAGTATCTGCTCCAATTTCTCCTGGAGACTTCTGTTCAAGTACAAACTGATGACTTTAAAGTTCTTTGCCAAGAGTGGGTCCTCTTTCGAAAGAAATTCTTAACTGTAAAGCAGTTCCTTAAACTCCAACAGAAAAGGGAACACTCTCTATCACTGGTTCAACCACTTCTTTTACACAAGACTCTTTGTCCCAGTCACCTTCCTTCTGTTTTATATTTACCAGTAGATTTGAAATGTAACACCTTTAAAACACTAGACCAGAAGTAAAAAGATAGTAAGTTAAATGGCCAAAATTACAATCAGATTTAAACCCAGAACCAAACCTGGCTTTCATTCTAGTGTCACTCATCTCTTCAGTCAAATCAGCCGAATTCTGTCAGTTCTAATTCCTGAGCATTCCTCACACCCACCTCCTCTGTGCTGTCAATGGCAAGTCCTTCCTGCCTCTTATGCAATTCTGGTGTCCCTTTTCTAGCACACCAGCATCCAGTGTTTCAGTTCCACCTTCCACAATCTTAAAACTCGACATCTGTGCTTCCTAATTTTAAAATGTTTTTGAGGACAGCCTGTTGTTCAGAGCCAGATGCAAGGGTTCAAATCCTAGCTAAACTGGCTTTGTGGCTTTAGGCAAGTTTCAGATGCTCATGGGGCATCGACCTCTTCTTTTGTAATACAGCTTATAAACTTGCATGCAGCAGCAGGAGCAGCAGCAGCAACAACAACAACAATGGATATCACAGGCTTCTGGTTTTGTTTGGAAAAAAACCTATTAAAGCATTTTCTGTGGGTTTTGGTTTAGCCAGTGTCCTCCAAGATTTGACACCTGGCTAGCCTCTTTATTATCAAGCACAAGACCCTGTTCTCTGTTTCCTGACCCTAGAGTTTCATGGACATCACAATTTCACCATCTTGTATGTGTTTTCTTATGAGAAATGTTGTTCTCTAATATTTTTTTTTATCTGGCTGAGTCTTCTTGTTTCTACAAGACTCAAATCTGCCTTGCTCTTTTTTGTTAGGACACCCTCCCCTTCCTCTGCTGTTACCTAACATGGTGGAAATATGCATATTTGGCTTGTCCGCCACACAAAACCTCTTCTTACAACTTCCCTGTAAGACACTTTTGTGGCATCCACCTCTGCATCTACTGCTTAATAAATGTCCATAACAGTTCTTTGATCTTAAAATTCCTCCCCCACATTTTCTTGCTTTAACACAGATTTGTTCCTGTGTAATGGTGATGTGTCCAACTTAGATGATGTTTCAAAGTAAACAGATGTGTTGACTGGTTCATAAAAATCTCATGCTGTCCCATAATGGACTGCACAAGAGCTAAGGTGTAATGTAGCTAAGAGACATCAAAAGTGACTTGGACATGCCTCAATCTTGTAGTGATGATAGAGACTGGATATTGTTCTCATATCTCCCAGGTGGGGTATAATTATGGAGATGGGCATCTTCTTCACATCTCGGAGGTGGAGTGTGGTGGTAGAGACTGAGCATCTCCTTCACATCCCCCTGACTGGGAATTTGTAATTCACTTGGCTTCAAAAGTGACAGCTATTTTAAAGAACCATGAAATTGTTTTTTCTCTATTTTAACCAAAATGCTTTCCTTGTCTGCTTATTCATCAAATTGCTGAGATTCTCAACTGTGGGAACATAGTAAAGAGGAAACCATCTCTTATGAAATCTCAGGATGTCTAAGAATGCATATTCACCTCACTATATCCACAGTACTCACCAAGGAATCCTAATGGCCATATTTTTTTCCTTAAGGAACACTGAAAAAACAATCAATTCCATTGACTTGATCAAGATGTACACTAAAATAATAAAATTAAAAGAGGCTAATAAAGTATATCTTCTTGACAAATTCAAACCTTCCAGAAATTCCAGAATTCACAGAGAAATACATGGGAGAAGTCAGAAAATTATAAAAGCTGGATTACAGCCAATTGTGGTTAAATCAGTTATGAAATAATTTTGTTCACATCCAGAATGATAGAAGTAAAGGGAGATTAACTAAAGTGGTTGTCTCTTCTATTTTCTCTGATAAATGCATTGTCCTAAAATTCTAGTTAGTATAATTTTCTTTCTTCCTCCTTGATATTCAATAGTTTTTAAATACATTTGTCTAAAAATTTTTTATTACCTTATTCATTACACAGAACTCTACACCATTTTATCATGAATAATATGTGGTCAGTGTGTGTGTGATATCTGTGTTTACTGTAGTGCATGTTCTCCTGTGTGTGGGTAGCATGTATGATACCCATCTAAAAACAGAGGCCAGATGAAATCTTCAAATATTTTTATCACTTTGTCTTTTTTCATTGAGAAAATATTTCTCCCTAAACCCAGGAACCAACAAGCCCTGGAAATGCTCATATTTTTATTCCCCACCATTCTGAAGTTACAGGTGTGCATGGCCACATTCAACTTTTTAAATATGTACACGTTTATCAAACAAACAAACCAAGAGCTAACAATGGGCTTGTCTCCACAGCTTGATTTCTGGTATCCAGATGCTACTCATGATGTCGTTGCTAATATGACAGTGGATTTCCGAGTTAGTGAGAAGGATTCTCAAACTATCCAGTCAATCTTGGAACAACATAAAATGAACTATGAGTAAGTGCTGGAGAAATATCCATTTATGTTTCATTATCTGAGTTTGGGTAACTTTGAAATTTTGGGGATGTTTTACAAATCTTTCAGGTTTTGAGGGTAGATTTTATACATGAGTACACTGTATTTCCGTCATTTCTCACCCTCTCTCTCCATCCTCCAACTCTTCCAGGGTCATTCCATCCACAGCCTCTGGAATTCATGACGTCATCTTCTATAATTATTGATACACACACACATCCTTGATGAGATCACTTAGCATTGTTCTTAGGTACATGTATTTAGGGATGACCACATAGGACTATATAACCTATCAAGGGCCTCTTCCATGAAGAAAAGTGATCATCTCTCATTCAGCAGTTATAGACTTCTTGTAGCTCTTCAACTAGCAAAGTTTGTCCCATCCATGTTGGTGTGTTGACTGCTATGGTCATTATGCAAACCTTGTGTAGACAATTATATTGTTGGGATTTCATGGGTGCAGAAAACTGGTTGTGTCTCAAAGTTACCATCCTTCAGCAGAAATTCTGATCCTGTAGTTCTTACAGTTCTTACACCTTCTCTTCCAAGTCCTCAAAACCTAGTTGAAAAGATTGTATCCTAGATGTCCAAACTAGGGCTGGTCACCCCACAGTTTACCAGTTGAGATCTTTGCAAGATTCATCTCTTGCAAAATGAAGCTTCTTTGGTAAGCTAAGTCTATGGGTATATGTATAAGGATTTAGAATGTAGTTAGAAGCTATAGTGATTTAGAAGAAGTAGCAGTAATAAATCTTCCTCTGGGGCAGTGGTTCCCAACCTGCACATTGTGACTCCTTGGACAAACATTTGTCTCCAAAATTATTTACATTATAATGTGTATCAGTAGCAAAATTACAGTTATGAAGTAGCAATAAAAATAATTTTATGTTTGGGGTTACCACAAAATGAAGAATTGCATTAAAGGATCACAGCATTAGAAAGGTTGAGAACCACTGCTCTAGGTAGGTTCTATGACCTCTCTAGCCATAGGAATTGACTAGGTCTACAGTATCAGTAATGAATTGCTTTCTACTGAATTGGCTTAAACCCAACTAGAAAGCTATTGTTTATCCTCAATATAAAAGTGCCAGTGGCCTGGTATGGTAGCATATGCTTTTAACCCCAGCACTCTGGAAGGAGAAGCAGGAGAATCTCCGTGAGTTCAAGGACAACCTACTATACATAGAAAGACCCTGTCTCAAAAAACCAAATAGTAACAACCATAAAAAGTGCAAGAAAATAAAATGGAAGACAGGAAGGAAGATAAAAGTGTTACTAGGGGATATCTTGCCAGATGATCATTGCTATGGTTCATAGATTTTTTCAAACATGTATGACTGCTGATTGTTTCTCTCCATTAGAAGCTTACATACATCTTCTGATATTATACAATCTAATCCTCAGGGAGAAAGTTTCCAGGTAGTTCCAGAAAGTCATGTGTCTGAAGTGTGTAGTGTCTTCAGCAATAGGTCTTACCTTCGAATAGCCTATATTGTCTTGGAAGGGTATAACTTGTAATCCCTGACCAACAACATGAAGAGATGTTTCCTTTGTCTGGAACTTAGGGTTTTGTTAATAAGCTAATAAAACAATATGCTTTTCTACAGCTTTTTCAAATATTTTAGTGTTTTAGTTTTCTCTGCTTTCTCCCTTTAACCTCTTCAGGTTAAGCTCTTCTCCCTGTTTATCCTCCTCTCCCATTCTACTTTCCAGGCTTCTGCATTTATTCCAGATCTACTCATATCTAAAGAATTGGGTCACAAGTAGGAGAGAAAATTTGGTATTTGTCTTCCTAGATATGGGTTACCTCATTCAGTAAAATATTTTACAGTTATATCCATACAATGAAACTCTTTTAAAATTGGGACTGCCAAATACTAAAGTACTATGTATAGAAGATAAAATTTACAGTTTCTTTCAGACTATTGGAGTACATTTATGGAGGTGATAGGGTTATTGACAGTTCAGTCTCCATCTTACATTTGCTCTGGTCTGAATAAATGGCAGCAGCCTACAGAAGCAGAGGGCTCAGATGTGAACAAGCAGGGCAGCCTAAGAAGGGCATATCATCATAACTGATGACAGGTCAGGATTTATGGACTAATTGCAATAATCTGCACTGTCTTATTTTTTAAATTGAACTGATATATAAAAAATATTCATTCTCATACTCATACACACACACACACACACAGAGAGAGAGAGAGAGAGAGAGAGAGAGAGAGAGAGAGAGAGATCAATAAATTAACTTCATTCATTCTTTGGGAGAGAAAAATTGACCTCAATGAAAGCAAAGCAATAAAACAAGACTTAAACTGCAAAAGAGAGAACCTCAAATAACAAAAGTTACAGGAGTAAGTTATTTTGCCTCATGGAACAGTAAAAGGAAATTATAATTGATTGAACAACAACCATGAGCCGTATACCACTCCAGTCTCTCTATATAGATTTACTACATAACCAAACTTCTGACTTTTGATTTGTGCTTCAGTGGCTATATCCTTCAGTTTACATAATTGATAAAGACCTGATATCAGTTCTTAGTATTACTTAATTTTCACAAAGAAACTAGCCCAAACTAAAACACAACAGTGCTCAGACAAATTCTATATAATCTGGTTTGAACAGCAGGATCAAAAATGAAGAGTTCTAGTTTCCTTATTACTCTTCTAACGCAGACAAAATATACAATGTTTGACATGACCATAGATGGTGATGTGAACCACTGGAAGACTGAGACAAGGGGCTGACATCATGCATCTAATCAGATACTGTCCTTCCCCTCTTGGGTCCTGCAGGCCTCTCTTATCTGAAGTGGCCTTGTAATGAGAGCCTCACAAGTGTCACTTCATCTGACACCCAGAGGGTTTCTTGTTTCCTGTATCAAGAAGCAAAATGCTAAACTATTTACTAAAATTAGATTTATCTACTTACTACAATGTTTCTAGAAAGTGTCTCAATTTAGTTTCAGACATGTGGAAGCCAGGTAATTAAATATCTTCCTCATAAATATAAATATGAAAAGCTATCGGTAAAAACAAAAAACATTTAAAATTCTGTACCCAAGTACATAATTTTATTTACATATGAATTATGTGTATTACTTGATGTCAGTCCATAACAAAGGAGAGTTCTAAGAAAAAGGCTTGGCTGACTAAAGCTGCAGAAATTGGCTGGAAACAGTAATTCCCTTAGCCTAGACACTCTATATTAAACAGAGCACACAGACCATTATTCAATCTAAGGCACCTACGCATGGTATTATTTAATTTTCAGAAAATTAAGCTACTAAAGCTGATTTGATTTTAAAGTAGCATGTTAGTTCTTTTTTATTTATGCTTTTACAAAGTCATAAAAGATCAAATACAGAGTAAAAATAATAAGTATGTACTTGTACTAAGAAGCCCAAGCAGACTGGCAAATGGGAAAAATACACATACTGAATTGGGAGCCAGAGGGGCAGATACCACATTTCAGTCACAGCTAAAATCATATGTGTCTTTTTAATAATTTTTTACATTGAGATAATCACTAGCACTCTTTTCTTTGATCAAAAATTAAAATTAGAAAATAAAGTTATTCATAAAAATTAATTCAGAAGCAAGCTGTTAATTCAATAAAACTTAGATGGTACAATAAAATAAAATCATAATAAGAACTCCACAAGATTATATGGAATTGCAAGGTACAAGTATATAAACTCACACAGTGACATTCAACACTTTAGGTCAATGCTTGATTACCAAATAATATTCATCCAGATACAAATTTATGTTTCAAATGTAAATCTGTCATGTTAAATATTTGTCTCAATCAGATATAGCTAATGACTTACTTAGAGTGCTATTCCATTCACTTCTCTTCCTACTCTGAGCATACAGCTGTTATTTCTTAGACATGTGAGCTTGGCTGCAAGAGATAAAGATCATGGTTTATAAAAATAAAATTAAAATGAATAGGGGAGTGGTAGGAAAAACATTCTGAAGCAAAACTGCCTGTGCCCAGGCTCATCCAAGTCGGTTATTTGTCACTATTTAAAATGTGATATTAAAGGAGCTATTTCACAGGATTTTTATGAGGAGTGACTGATTCTACAGGGTTGGTTCCTTTCATTAGCTCAGGAAGAGGAAAGGTCATTCATGTGCATGTGTACATAAGCTCTCACACACAAACACATTCAGTGCAATGGAGAACTGAAGGCCCTTAGATGTTCTTCCTCTCTCTAGAGAACAAGTCTATACCATAAAGTTTATTTTTCACTGTATGATATTCTCAGACATTAGGAAATCCATGTCAGCAAATCCAGAGCTCAATGCACATGGTAACCCAATTAGGAAACTATCAAAATCCAACTTTATAAAATCTAAAAGTATATTTGTAAAATAGCTCTGCTATAACATAGTCATCAAGGGAGTACATACCAGTTGTATAAAACAAGCTAACAACAAGCCCCCCCCGCCTCTCTCTGTCTTTGTCTCTGTCTCTCTCTCTCCGTCTCTCTCTCTCTCTCTCTCTCTCTCTCTCTCTCTCTCACACACACACACACACACACACACACACGGCAGTTAGACATTGGCCCATAGATATCTCACCTTTCTTTTATACTCTCTAAAAGTAACCTTGAAATTATGGCAAGGGAGAATAGAATGAGGTGGGAATTCCAAGCAGAGATAGAGGGAAAAGGAAGGTGGAGTCAGAGAGACTCCATGTAGCTGCCAAAGGACTAACATGCCAGCACTGGTAAGCCACAGCCTATGGCAATACATAGAAAGGGGGTTATTTTAAGAGTTAGCTAAAAATAAGCATAAGCTATTGGCCAAACAATGTTGTAATTAGTACAGTTTCTGTGTTATTATTTGGGTCTGGGTGGCCAGGAAATGACCAAGCAGTCTCTGTCTACACATGTGTTCAAGAATAAGTTCATGATCGTGGACAGTAAATCCACAAATAAAAAATACATTAAAATATTTATGCACATAATGAAAATAGCACTGTTGAAACAAATTTGAAGTATTTTGGATTCTAATTCCCAACTCCAAATACACAGATACTTTAACTACAGGGTTAACAACATGGTTGAGTGAGTAAAGGAGTTTCCTGATGTATCTGTCTGCCTAAGTTTGGTCTCAGACAACCACATGAGAAGAGAGAACTGACTCCTACAAGTCCTCCTTGGCCTCTACACACACAAAACACACACGCATGCATGCACACACATATACATGCACACACTTAATAAATAAACAAATGAATGTGTAAAAAGTTACAGATTTTAAGCATATAGTATTTCTGAGCAATAGCTTCCTTATTTGTTATATGGTAATAATATTAACAGGATCAAACAATGTATATAAAACAGAATCTGGACCATGTTAAACACATTTAGAACAGAGAACAAGAGAAAATTTAAGAGTTAGTAGTTTGATGTGTTTAGAAGTTTGGGAGAAAGGTCAACACTGAAATTTCAATACAGACAGACCTTATGAGGCCAGAAATACTCCAATCTATAAGATCTTGGAAATAGTGAGATGAGTTGATGCAAGAAGAGATGAACATTGAAGTGGAAGCATAAGCTTTTTGACCCCAACAGTTTCACCCTCTCAATGACTTTTTCTGACTCTTTTTTTACCTCCTCAAAAATCACCCTAGCCACTCATATTGTAGCTCTATCATTAGATAACATATTTGAAAACATTGTGCCTTAGGTTTTGTCATCAGTCAAATGAGGGTAAGAATTCCTTGTAAAGATGAAGTGATTTAATAAGCATAAAAGTTTAGAAAAATACTTGGTTTGTGCTAAGTGTGGAATTCCCAGTTTTATTGCCGTCATTGTTGTTATTCGACTTTCTCCCTAGATTTCCAAAGCTAAGCAATAAAATCTGTTTAGTAGATTTGTGCATGAGAATACTCACTGCTGCCTGTGTGATATAGATGTGCCTGTGTGTACTTTGGAAGCTAGGTCCATTATATAGATACGGTCTGAGTCAGATGTGTGGTTTCAAACATGCCACTAGTTCATTGTAAGTGAAAAAAAGCAGTAGAAATAATTACATTTATTTAACTAAATATAGAGCAAATATTACTATTTAAGCATATAAGCGATATCAACCATATTAGTGAATTATTTTACATACAAATTCTTTGAAATGTCATGCATAATGTACATTTACTATAATCTTTACTTCTGGGCAAGGTTGTTATAAGTTCTGGATAGCAACATGAATCCAGAACTATAATAATGGTATACATAGCCCAGATAGATGGGGGAAAGACGCCACACAATACTTGTTTAAAGGAGATGACTAGGGCAGAGCAATCAGGAAATGGGATTTGTTTTAGATAGAGGAGAGGAAGAGGCACTTTTCTGCAAGTGAAAGATAAATGTTCTCTTTCCTGTGATAAAATGTTCATGTGATAAATGTGTTTTATCATCCTGCTGTCAAACAGAATTCTGATACACAATCTACAAGAAGAGATTGAGAAACAGTTTGATGTGACTGATGAAGTCTCAGGCAGGCACAGCTATGCAAAATACAATGACTGGGGCAAGGTATGGTGTAAAATGCCTAGTATAGTCTTTTTTAAATGACTGTGTTCTTTTGCCCAAGGCAATTTTCCTTTATTTTAATTCTTTGAATTTGATTTTCTTCTTAAGATTGTTTCTTGGACTGAAAAAATTGTAGAGAAATATCCTGAAATGGTCTCAAGAATCAAAATTGGATCAACTTTTGAAGATAATCCGTTATATGTTCTCAAGGTAAAAATAATTCAAGAACCATCGATCAGCTTGTCTTAAAACTTGAACACAAAAGTCACTTAGTGGTAGCTGAGATAAATTTAAATTTGGAAATCATTTCATTGTTTGAAAGTTTAAACTCTGGATGTCAATTCAAGAACATATATTACACTCTCTGATGCCATCAAAAACAGGAATATGCAGTTACTAGAGATTTCATAATGAGCAAACCAAGAAATATTTCACAGGATAACTCTGTTATAATGGTTTGCAGTGTCCCTGTCTACACAACTCTTTCCAATCTATTGAGATGGAATGAAACTAGTGAATGAATATCATGATGAAAAAGTTAAATATCAAGCATGTGTAAGACCAGAGCTTATCAGAGCTCAGGATTCATGAAGGAACCACCACTCAACTACTACCCGACTCTGTAGACACAAAGATTTTGCTCCCTGGCAGCTCATTAATAACTAGGAAGGCATCCATATCATATATCTCCATTAATCAGTGTCTCCATCCACCCAAACTAAATTCCAACTCGGTTTAAAACAGAAACCTTTCAAATACCAGATGCAGATCCTGTACCTTACTTAACATACAGTACCAGGCCACACCCCAGGCTGAATGCTTCCAGTTTATGAACTATCTTTAAAATTCTTAGCACAGAACATTAACAATGGAGTAAGGGAAACAATATATAGTGTGGTTGCTTTTTTATTTTTGTGGGTACATAGACATTTTTTGATACAATTTTGAGTTTGCTGCATACCCCAGGCTGACCTGAAACTCAGGAGTGCTGGGATTACAGGTATGCATGTGACATCCTGTCCAAGAAGAGGTTGTAGGTTTTAAATTTTTTATTACTTGTGTGTGTGTGTTTGTGTGTACATATGTGTCGTTGCATGCATGTCATGGAACATGTAGATGACAGAGGCCAACTTTCAGAGTCAGTTCTTCCCTTTCATCATATGAATCCTAAAGACTGAATTCAGGTCACGAGGCTTAGCATCAAGTGCCTTTATCCACTAAGCCTTCTCACTGACACTATATTTCATTTTCTGAAGATATGTTTTATCCTTAATAGGATGTATTTGCTTGGACAGCTGCATATGAATATGTACATGTGAATGTTGGTATCCAAGGGAGTAAAAGGAGGAATCAGTTGCCCTGGAGCTGGAGTTCCAGGCAGTTGAAAGTCACTAGATATGGGCTCTGAGGACAGAACTCAGACCCATTGCGGTGCAGTACTTTAACTTTCTATCCCCTGACTGTGTTGTTTTTGTTTTGTTTGCTTTTTAGAAAACCTTAAAAGCCACTTGAAACCTTGGAAAAATTTTTGAAAAAAAAGATTGTCCTGTAATAGATAAGAACTATGTATAGATAGAATAGCTGCCATCATCTTCCCTGAGGACAGTAAGCATAAGCATAGTTCATATTCAACAACAGGCAAGGAAAATAATTGTTTGAGAATATGAATTACTGAATGATAAGAAACTAAAAAGTGAACCAATGCAAAATAATCCCTTATTTTAACAGATTGGGAAAAAAGATGGAGAAGCAAAGGCTATCTTCATGGACTGTGGCATTCATGCACGAGAATGGGTCTCCCCAGCTTTCTGTCAGTGGTTTGTCTATCAGGTAAGTGAACCAATCACAATCAGCTACTCTCTAACTGGTCTCCAGACTTTACTGACTGATAACATTCCTTTCCAAAAGTGTGATGTTCCACCTAATTAGAGAAATGTCCATTTTCCTCTGGCAGCACATACAGGCCTGAGATTTATTCATCATTTTATAAATCCTTAAACTCTACTTGAAAGTTTATGATAATGAAAACACCTTCTTTTAGGTGTAATACTGACATTTATCCTGCAGTTATATAATAATCTGATACCTCTTTTATGCTATAAACTGAAAATTTTTCTTTAATAAACTCAGAACATAAATTTTTAGTTTGCTTAACTTATTTCATTGGTCATATACAAACTTGGGATTTTCCTACTTAACTTCTTTTCAACTGAGAAATAGCTTGTATTATACTAATAGATCTAGTTTGTATGTTTCTGAATATCTACTGACAATGTATTTGACACATCCTATTTAAACTTCTCCACCAACTGTTTCACATAGCACTTTGGAACACCCACAGCATTGATTGTTGGACCCACAGATACATTCACTAGGAAAGATGCTGCATAGTATTGACTTATAATTTTGATTATTTTAACAATTCCAACTAAAGGCCAAAACCCCCTCTTAAGCAACAAACAAGGACAAAGCGCTATGACTGCAAGGAATCCCTACATGCTGTCAATATCAGCCCTGGGACAGCTGTGCAGAAGAACTAGATTGCACTGTTCTGGGCTGCATGGTGAGATCTTCACACACATTTTCTCTCTCCCTTTGTCTCCATCTCTGAAACACATACACACATATGCATGCACGTGTCCTGAGAGGAATTTTCCAAGAATGGGGATGGGTTTTGTTTCTTTTTGTTTCTGAGAATTTTGATAGCTACAGAAAGCTCATATAATTGTTGGAACTTATGCCAGAAAATAGAAACACTGACAGGCTGAATTTGTGACATTTAAATTTCTGTTTTATCAATATTGTTAGAAATTGAACCCAATGTTTTGTGGTTGCTAGGAAGCATATACTATTGCCAGAGATTTTTATTAATTTTGTGAGACCAGAAGGATGACTGAGTCAGTAAAGTGCTAGCTACACAAGCATGAAGACCAGAATTCAACCCCCAGTATCTATGTAAAAAATAATGGGCAAAGTGCATGCTTACAATCCTAACACTGGGGGAGGGGACTCTGATAAGGCAGAGACAAATGATCCTTGGGGTCTTCTGGCATTCGCTCTTGCTAAATGTTCAAGCTCTGAGTTCAGTGAGAATAGAGAAAAATTAAGGTAGACATCTGAATCTGTTGTCAATCTCTGGCCTTCACTCCCAGGTGCACAAAACACACCTGTACACGCATGCACATGTGAATTTCTCTGGCTTGGAGGTATGAATCAACAGCACACCACATGCTTGGTATGTGCAAGAACTTGGGTTGAATCTACAGCACAGAAAAGGATTTTTCTTCAGTCATACTTATAAATATTTATGAATCTTCTCCAATGTTCCTGTCTCTCTAGGTTCACAGATTTGAGCTGTATTTATTTAAGGGACACAAGATGTTATCAAGTACCTGGCATTATCCCCTTCCACTTGACTGTATTTTTTCTGTGGTTATACAGGCTACATCTGGCAGTTTCTATTATGGATAATTAAGTTAACCTTTGAAGAATGTTCATTTCAGTACATGTCCCTGCATTTATTAAGTGCTTTTTCCCTATAATTTATAGGGGTCATTTATCCTTATGTACTTTTTAAAAATGTTTAAAATCTTGTAACCTTGGAAAACAACTCTAAGAGTGGTAGCTATGGCTAATAGGATCTAGCTTTCTCAATAGCAACCTCACTTTCTATCCCCTCTAGGCCACTAAGAGTTATGGAAAAAACAGGATCATGACCAAACTCTTGGATCGGATGACTTTTTACGTTCTGCCTGTATTCAATGTAGATGGGTATATTTGGTCATGGACTCAGGTACTGCTCTATATACATTTGTTGCATTTAAGAAATTTATTAGTCACTGATTTTAATGCACATGTATTGCTGTTTATTATGTTTAAGGTTTGGGTGACTATTTGATTCCAATTCAGAAAAGTAACTTTTTAGATTTTTAAGAATTATTTTTTCTGTAATCTTTGAGAATTTCATACAATACACGTTTATCTTCTTTATTCCCTACTCTCATCTCTTTCCAGAATCACTTTCACATCCATACTCACCCAACTTCATGTTTTCTGTCTGTCTTAAAAAACGAAACAAAACAAGCAAACAAAAAATATGGAGTCCAGTTTGTATCAGCCGACTACTCTGGAGTATGGGCCTTACCCTGGAGTGCTTGATATACCCAGTATCATTAAAGAAAACTGACTCTCTTTTCCCAGCAGCAATCAAATGTCAATAGCTCCTCAGTTAGGGTGGGACTTCCTACCCACCTCCCCATTTGATGCTGAACTTTTGTCTGATGTATCCAGTGCAGATCCAGTGCATGCTGTCATGTCACCATGAGTTCACGTGTGTCTGCCCAGTTGTGTCTAGAAAACAGTTTTCTTGTTGTCAACCACCTCTTCTGGCTCTTCACATTCTTTCCAATCTCTCATCCCCCTAGGAAAGGGAAAGGTATGATACAGGTATCCCACTTAGGAAAGTACTATTTAGGGCTGATCATTCCCAAATTTTTTATGTTCTGTCCATTGATCAACTGTAATGTTCTGGTTGCAAGGGTATTACTAAAATAATATGAATGTTTTGCTTCTTTCCAAGGCCGGTAATGGTCATTTTCTAATACAGAAAACTAATCAACCATTTTCCATAAACTTATGGAAAATTTTCATCAATGCTAAAAACATTAAGATTAAAAATTGTGTCTAAAAATTAGATATTGTAAGAAAGCATTTCTTTGTAATAAAGGAGATCAGGTTAGCTATAGAGATTTCAAATAAACTTGTAGACACATACTGAGAGAGTCTGAGATGGCAACACTGCACATGCGTCCACACTCTGATGTCCCTTCTGGCAGGACCGAATGTGGAGAAAAAACCGTTCCAAGAACAAGAATTCTACCTGCATTGGCACTGACCTCAACAGGAACTTTGATGTTTCATGGAACTGTGAGTTGCAGATTTATTGTCAAGAAAATGATTTTGCATTTAGACCATGAGTTTAAATAAACTACCTATTTATTTCAGCAATAATAGAGATCCCCTGAGTTAGTGTTGATTTCTTTATCTCTTAAATAGAAGATAATCATCAGTACCATTGAAAGATTTTGAAGGTTTTCTGTGGGAGGAAACAGGAAAAAATGTTGCATATCTATTGAGCCACCTCTTACTGAACATTAAAAAAAAACCACACACACAAACAGATATTTTGGTGATTTGGGTGATTTGGGGCCTTACCACTTTTTAACTTTATAGAAGGTGAGAAATACCAGTGGTTAAAACCATCATACAAGTAATGATGCTTCAGTTGTTCAATGAAGAACAATTAGGGATGAGAGCAGTTAAAACGTGTATTAGGAATACAGTGACGAGTTAGACCTGTTACTTCAGACGATGCATTCATTTCTACACACACAATTTTATCTTTGCCGACTTTAGAGAGACCATACCTCTGCCCCAATTTGTGCATTTTTTCTTTACCTACTTTGGTTTGTAAAAGGTGACCATACCTTTTAAAAAAATAAACTTTATTATAAAACACTTGAAAATAAAAAATTCAATACACTAATTTTTATATGTATGTTTTCTGTTCAAAGACTTTTTAATGTATGCCAATGTATTAGCATGGAACTTGAGCCAATGGTGCTAACATGGAGCTTTCCATACCTTTTAACTCTATTCTACTGTAATGAATATTGAAATGGCAGCAGTTATCCTTAATCAATAGACAGACTTCTGAAAGAAACTTAAGAAACCTGGGCTCACAACAGGAGATTTACACCAGTTCTCAATAGTCAGAGCTGGGGTTGAATGGAAACTGGTGTAGATCTAGGCTCTAAGCCTTGGGATGCTTGTGTTTTTACTATAACCTGAAAAAGGATGACAAATAAGGCTAAGAATATTTCCACAGTCTATGGGACATATGTCCACAAAACCTCTAATGACCATGTAACTGGAGATATCTCATGTCTTAAACTTTGGGTGAACCAAAAGAGGCAGGGGTGGTGTTAGTGGACAGTGCCTTGTGATCCCATCCACATTTCTTCTGTAGCTTCTTCAAACACCGCAAACCCATGCCTGCATGTATACAGGGGCCCTGCAGCAGAGTCTGAAAAAGAGACAAAAGCTGTCACTAACTTCATTCGAAGACATAAGAACTCAATCAAGGCTTATATCACCTTTCATTCCTACTCCCAAGTGCTATTATTTCCGTATGGCTACACATCCAAACTGCCACCCAACTATGATGATCTGGTATGTAATACTTACATATATATATATATACGTACACATATGCATGTGTACATTTACACCATCATTAACTTTGAATCTATTTTTTAACAGCTTTGAGGTATGCTGAAATGGTTTCACTTTGTTTGGTTGGTTGTTTTGAAACAAAGTCTTAGTATGTAATTCAGACTGGCCTTGAATTCAATATGTGACCCAGCCTCAACTTACACTCACCATCTACCCTGCCTCAGCTTCCCAAATCCTAGAAATACACTTTTGCCACCACACCAGGACCTCACATTTTAAATACCAAAAAATTAAGGCTAGTGAAGTTTACTCTGTAGTTAAATCTTTAAATATTTTGTTTGATAGCTATAAACACAATAAAATATTATATGTGATTATAAGAAAATTTTTATAAGGAAAAGGAATCTAGACCAACCAGAATAGAATTCTAATATTGAATGATCTAGATATAGAATTCTAATATATGCAGTAAAATAGAATTCTAATACAATAGTATTTAATACTTTCTTTGGGTTATACTATAAAACCATTCAAGGTAATAGAATACCTAATAGAGCAGCAGAGACAGCTAGTTCTAACCTCCGGACACCAGACAGAAAGAGATCCAAGATAATTTTCCCTATTAATAATCTGAAAAAATAAATTCTTCTGCTATATAGAAAACACAAGAATATTATAGTTCTCTGTCAGTAAGAATATGATATCATTTCAAGTCAGTGATCCACTTAACATTATTTTTCTTTCTCTGCATCTTATTTGATCATATAAGCTTTAGGAAGAACACCATAATCACATAGTTAACCTGCACACATAGGTAACTCTCTTGAATTACTGTAGAAGAAAATATGGGCAGCATACAAGGTCTGGTGTCCCAAATTACATAGTAGCTGGAGACATAGTTAATGCTGTGGCTCAGACATTTCAAAACAACTTAGGAGAAATTTGGGTCATAATTTTTATCTCGACATCACTCAATTGTATTCTTTTTTAATTAAAAATTTTACTACATTTTATTTATTCATTTTTGTCAGTGAGTCTATATAGAACATAAAGGAACACTGCTTTTGGAGAAAGTCAAAGAAAATCTTGAAGGCCTGCACAACATGCATGAGCACGGTTTTGAGTCACAACAGTAAAACTGCATGTAAAACGAAATGAATTCCAGTTAGTCAAAACTATTAGATTCTCTTGTGATCATTTATAACCATAGTACAGACATTGCTTAATATGTTTATTTACATCTTTCTAAATTTTAGCATGCATTTTATTAAACAATGAATTGTGTTCTTTACAGTGGCATTTAATATTAGCTAAATCTGAGATTCAAGCAACCATTAATTCCATCTATACATTGAAAAAATACATTAGTGTTCTGTAACTGCACTGTAGCGTATGATCCAATCTAGCTAAGAAACTGAACCCATAAGTTATCGAATTTGTGCAGATACATCAAGGCAGCTGCATAAATGACAGAAAGGAAGGTAAGGATGAAAATGCACACAGATATACATAGCAAGCCTTTCTGAGTAAATTGAAAGTTTTTACACAGCAGCATATTTATCTATATATTAATAAAATAAATTCCTTAATCAAATACATTTATACATAGCAATGGAAAGCATTCATTTGGAGTTCAAATATATTAAATACTGTGTTGATTAGCATTTATTTCAACGATTACTTTCCTACCACAAACAACTGATTAAATATGAATAAGTGCCATGCCAGGAGAAGCCCTAATATAACAGGACCATTTTAATGATGAGTAAGCTATACTAGAGATGCAGTTCAGTGTCTGGCTGTTATGCAATATTCTATATTAGATTCCCACACATGCATGACACATACAGGTTTAGTCAATGAAGAGTTAAAAAATGAATCAACTACATTTCTTCTATTACACAAGTAGAGAAAGTTTTGTATCAATTAGAAAACTTATTACAGAGAAAGGGATGGAAGAAAATAATTTTTGAATATATGAATCCAAAAGAGAATCTGAAAGAAAGGACACACCAGGCTAAAAGGATGGTTTCTCTGTATAGAGCACTTGTTTTTGAAGATGATCAGCGTTTGAGTCCCAGCACCCACATGGTAGCTCACAACCATCTGTAATTTCAGTTACATGTTGGAGGAGAACTGCTTGTTGGTTACCAGCTGCCTGGCTAGCTTAGACCCAAAATAATCACACAGAAACCATATTAATTCAATTATTGCTTGGTAGTGCTAACGTCTTATTGTCTAACTCTTACATATTAATATAAGCCATTTCTATTAATCTGTGTATCACCACGCTTTTGTGGCTTACTGGCTAAAGTTTCCAGCATCTGTCTTCGGTGGCTCCATCTCTAACTCTGCCCTTCTTTCTCCCAGCATACAGCCTAGCTTTCCCTGCCTAGTTCTGTTCTTCCCTGCCATAGGCTAAAAGCAGTTCCTTATTCACTAACCAATAAAAGCAGCACACAGACAGAAGGCCCTCTCATACCAGTTACTCTCTTCTGACCTCCATGGGCACCAGGCACCAGTGTGATGCTCATACCTACATATAGGCAAAACATTCAAACATTTATATACTTACATAAATAAATCTTTAAACTATTTTTTAAAAGGATAAAGAGAAAGAGATAAAATGCAACATTATTCCATATAATTGATTGATTGCACTTTGATAATATTCTTACCTAGTCATTTACATTTTGATCTTCCAGTACTAAATAACCTATAAAATTGGTTTTTAACTCCTAAAAAATGTATTCATATAGTATTTTGTAATCCAGTCTCACTTTTCTCCCTAGTTAAAGGTCTCAAGAATTGCAACTGATGTTCTCTCAACTAGATATGAAACCCGTTACACCTATGGTCCAATAGCATCAACAATGTGTAAGTTTTACCTCTCATTTACTATAGTTGTTTATCTATGTCTATGTTATTAGTAAATAAAGTTATCAAATTTGTAGATTATAAATTCCAGCTGTTGCAAGAGGTTCTACATTATATGTGCACCTGAAAGGCAGGATTGCCTGTCTTCTGCGTTAGGACAGTTTGTGGAACAAATCGCAATGAACTTCTACAAACTATTAAATCAATAGAAATGTATAGCTTACTTTATCTACTGTTCTGTTCCACAACATAATGTTTAATCTTTGCCAAAACAAGAATTAATTGGGGCAGAGGCAATATCTAGTTTCATCTACTTAATTGATTCTTCTTTCCTTTGTTCTTGTCTCATTTCTAGTAATGTCTTCCCCTTAATCTATGGTATGTGCATGTGTTGACTCATAATCTCTTTTCCCTATGATCTTTTCCCTTCCTGTTACAGGTAAATGAATATGATCTTGGCCATTCTTACAGGTGTAAGAGTTGTTTTTGATTTTCATTTCTCTGATGACTAAGGATGTTGGGCATTTCCTTAAATGTCGTTCAGCCATTTTAGATTCTCTGTTGAGAGCTTTCTGTTCAGGTTTGTACCCCATTTTCATTGGATTATTTGTTCTTTTGATGGAAAATTTCTTGAGTTCTTTGTATATTTTGAAGATCATACCTCTGCCTGATGTGCGGTTGGTGAAGATATTTTCCCATTCTGTAGGCTGCCATTTTGTCTTGTTGACCATGTCCTTTGCTTTACAGAAGCTTATCATTTCAGAAGGACCCATTTATTAGTTGTTTGTCTCAATGTTTGTGCTACTGGGGTCATATTTAAAAAGTGTTCTCCTCTGCCATTGTGTTCAAGTATACTTCCCACTTTCTCTTCTATGAGGTTCAGTGTGACTGACTTTATGTTGAGGTCTTTGATACATTTGGACTTGAGTTTTGTGCATGGCAATAGATATGGATCTATTTTCATTCTTCTACATGTTGATATCCAGTTATGCCAGCACCATTTGTTGAATATGCTTTCTTTTTTCCATTTTATATTTTCTGCTCCTCTGTCAAAAATCAGGTGTTCATAGGTGTGTGGACTGATATTCGGTTACATTGGTACTCCTGTCTGTTCTTATGCCAATACCAGGCTGTTTTCAGCACTGTAGCTCTATAGAAGAGTTTGAAGTTGGGGATTGTGATGCCTCCAGTAGTTCCTTTATGGTACAGGATTGTTTTGACTATCCTGGTTTTGTTGTTGTTGTTTCCATATGAAGTTGATTATTGTTCTTTCAAGGTCTGTGAAGAATTTTGCTGGGATTTTGATGGGGATTGCTTTGAATCTGTATGTAGATTGCTTTTGAAGGGCAGTGAATTGAATCTGTAGATTGCTTTTGGTAAGATTGCCATTTTTAATATGTTAATTCTATCTACCCAAGAGCATGGGAGATCTTCCCACTTTCCAGTGTCTTCTTCAATTTCTTTCTTCAAAGATTTAAACTTCTTGTCATATAGGTCTTCCATTTATTTGGTTAGAGTTATTCCAAGATATTTTATTTGTGGCTATTATGAAGGGTGATATTTCTCTAATTTCTTTCTCAGTCCATTTATCATCTGTGTAAAGGAGAGCTACTGATTTTTTTGAGTTAATCTTTTATCCTGCTACATTATTGAAGACATTTATGAGTTGTAGAAGTTCCTTGGTAGAATTTCTGAGATCACTTATGACCCAGAAGTACCATTGGATATATATGCAAAGGACGCTCAGTCATACCACAAGGACATGTGCTCAACTATATTCATAGCAGAATTATTTGTCATGGACAGAAGCTGGAAATAACCTAAATGCCCCTCAACCAAAGAATGAATAAGGAAAATGTAGTACATTTAAACAATGAAGTACTACATAGCAGAAAAAAATGACATCTTGAAATTTTCAGGCATATAATAGATCAAGAAAACATCAAATTGAGTGAGGGAATCCATACCCAGAAATATAAATATTATATGTATTTTATGTAAAGCCACTCATAAGTGGCTTTTAGACATAAGGCAAAAAAAAGTCCCCAATTCATAGACAATAAAGAGAACCTTAAGAGATGCACACATGGATCTAATGTATATGTGAAGTTGAAAAAGACATGATCTGAATAAATTGGGAGCATGGGATCATAGGAGAGAGTAGAAGAAAAGGGTAAGGAAGGGAGGGATGCAGAGAAAATTATATAGCTGAATAAAAACAATAAAAAGCTGATTTGTAATCTAACTATATAGACTTCTTGAAATAAAAAGGATAAAAATTAAGCAAAATGAAAGAGGAAGTTATGTTAAATATCAGATAGTATAAGAGAAAAATCAGAGATCCATCCACCAACAAGGAAATAATCCTAAGTATATATGCATCACCTCTGCACATAACACTTGGTTAGTAACAGTTTGACTTCCCCAGCCTCCTTCCCGAATGTCTCCCTAATAAGGCCAAATGCCACCTCCTTTCTCTTCTTTGGTCCTCCCATTTCCTTACTTCACCCAATTTTTGTTAGCAATACAGATTTTCCCCACTACATAGATCGAAATTTTAGATAGTTTTATCAAATTAGGCTATTGATTACCCCATTGCTATTCCCGGCATGTTGTCTCTATTCTAACTCTCTCTGCCTTTCACTTCATGGTGCCTACCATTTTGCTGTCTAGACTTTCTCACCAAGGCTTTTTATTGCATATAGTATAAAGAATATGAAAGTGCCTATTGCTTCTCAAAAAACAGTCTGAACCTATAACATTTACAAAATTTCCCATTCACTGCTTATTTAACTCCAGCCCAAACCAACCTCACAGGTCCCTAAAGTGCGCATAGATTTTTCACTGTTGGTATTCTCCTGCCAGAATGATGTCTTTCTCTACTTCCACCTCTTTCTATATTTCTCTTTCTTTAGTTCCCTAATATGTTCTGCATAATGAAAGTGGAATTTGACATGTCTGAGTATGAGTCCTGCTCACCAAGCACAACATTGCTTCTCTTTCAAATCTTTACCAAGTAGTCCTCCTTTCCTGTGGCAATTACAGCTGTGCTCTGCACTAAGGTTTTTACCCTTATGTCTCTCCTTTAAATTACAAGATCCTGAAACCACACATCACCTTGGTAGCCCTGTATTGCCTACCCTCTCTTGGACAAATAAGTGTATTGTTCGGGGTTTGTTTTGGTTGTCTAGGTAGTGTGTTTGTTTTAAGTTTGTTTTGGGCATTGTTTATTTATCTGTTTGAGGTAAGGCCTTACAATGTATCCCACACTGGCCTCACACCATGCTCTTGTTTAAATCTCTGTACTATTGGAATTAGATAGATTCATTACTGTGCTCAGCCCATGTAGAGTCTATTGGGCATATAAGTGACCATAAGTAGCTACTGAATAATTAAACTGTAACCCTTCCCACCCAAATATATCCCTTCTTTCTTTATAAAATCTTTAAATTCTTCTTTTCCAAACTTAAAATATTGGTATCAATTAAGTGTATCATAAAACATCAGTGATTTCACACACGAAAGTACTATTGCATTACATAAAGGAAAATACATACATGCACTTACAGTATGTTGTATGTGCATGCATCTATAGTTAGCATGCATTTTCATACATATTGTAAATATATACACACATACACATTGAGAGCAACCTCTCTATAGATGTTTATATCTTTAAGCATTTTTCCAAATAATAACAACTTTAGTAAAGTTTCAAAAAATTGATATAAAATTTAAAAATAGAGTATTAAATATATCCTTAAAGTAACTAACTTGAATATTCTTGGTCTTATAACTCTAAATGATTTTCTCTGAGAGCATAAATGACAAGATATCAAAAGTATGAAAAAGTTATAAAGGCAGATATATATTAAAATTTCATAATGAAATCACTTTATATATTAACACTAATTTTTTTTCTATGTCAGTATTTCTTTACTTAAGTGTACTTTGTTACAATGTAGAAAAGCATCTCAATAATGAAATCATTGCAATAATTAAATTTACAAAAAAAACTAAAAATGAGACATCTACTAAATTAAAGAAAATATATATATTTAAACTTAAATAATATTTCTAGTGAAACTTTATTCTAAATTCACAACTTTTCATGATTAAATTTTCTTTAGATGTGTTCTGCATCACCTTCTTTGTTATATTATTTTATTACCAGAAAATTTTTGTGTATAAAACATAGATTTGTATTTTCTCATAAGGATCATGATAATAGCAGCGAAGGTACATTATATTTTATAATAATGTATCATCTCAATGCTACAGGGAGTCCTTGAACACATGCTGCCCATATGCCCAATGAATTTACCCTGTGCACATCATTCTTAATGACTAGCTGACTAAATAATTTTTAAAGTAATAAAGGACAGAAAAAATTAAAAGTTTTGAATGTGGTACATATTTAAAATATATGATAGATTGTAAGTACTTTCTGTACTGTTTACACTATTTTGACGTTACTACAATTACCCATACATATAAATACTTTTATTGTTAATTTTACACATGCAATTTTGAGTGTGTGTGTGTGTGTGTGTGTGTGTGTGTGTGCGTGTGTGTGTGTTGAGTTTGGAGGCCAGAAGCCAACACTGGGTTTCTTTCTCTATTGTTTTATACTTTATTTTTTTGAGACAAGGCCACTCATGGAAACTGAAACTCACCAGTTGGCGAAACTGGATGGTCAACCAATCCTATGGTTGATGGGATGGGGATCCTATCAACACATTGTCATTACAGGCATGAGCCACCATATCTGACTTTCTTATGGGTGCTGAGAATCCAAGTTCAGGACTTAATCTTTAAACTGCGAATACTTTACCAACTGAGCTGTCTCCTCTGCATCAACAATCTCCATGTCTTCAAACAATAATCTTGCCTCTAATGAAATATTTACTGATTCTCTTTTGCAGATCCAACATCAGGTTCTTCTTTAGACTGGGCTTACAAAGCAGGCATCAAGCACACATTTGCCTTTGAGCTCCGTGATAAAGGCAAATTTGGTTTTCTTCTTCCAGAATCCCAGATAAAGCCAACATGCAAGGAAACCATGCTTTGCGTAAAATTTATTGCTAAGTATATTCTCAAGCAATCTTCCTAATGAATTGCCTTTGGTTTGGAATGTACAATTAATCCTTTCAGGGAAGCTTTCCCTGAAAAGGCAAACTTCTGCATCACCTGAATCCATCCTCTCCTTGCTCATGAAGTCCTGCATTGATTTCTTCATGTTCTTATTTACTTCCAATGGCACCAAAACAATAGAACTTTGAGTAAATGCATTGAACTATGTTTCTTCTTCTTTTTTTAGCCTTATAATAAACACAGTTTAAATACTCTGAAGTGATATGTAGTGAGCATGGGAAAGAAATGAAAACATTGTTTCTCCAGAATCTGATTGACTTCCTTCATGCCATGTGCTAACAAAATGAAAACTAAACAGATTACATTCTGATGCTTTACAAAGGCATCCTCTATTTTTAATAAACTAAGTTCCCAGGATTTCTTTACTAGTCTTAATAGTCCAATCATCTTGATAGTCTTACAATAGTTTTATTTGTTAGCCATATAAATCTAACAAATATTGATGTCAATGGTTATATGATGACAGGAAACTGTATTCTCAATTTTAAAATACATAATTTGCCTTTCAAATATATATTTTTCTGATAGAAGTGAACATTGTTCATATCTTCAAAATGGCAAAGAAAATGGAAGGAATAAAATAATTCATGGAGAGATGAATTTCAGAGTTTTAAGCAAGCAATCCAGTTTCCTTCAGTACAGTGTTCATTTAACTAAAAATACCTTACTCTAATCTGCAGCATTCATCGAAAAATTTCTTCCACAACACCATTTGGCAATTTATAAACACAGCTGAGATAGTTTGCCCTCCCAGTTCATACAAAGAAGGCCAGTCAATACAGCCAATGCAAGTTGGTGACTAAAAGTCATGTAGACCAAGGGAAGGACTACAGGGGAGAGAAAGAGAGAGAGAGAGAGAGAGAGAGAGAGAGAGAGAGAGAGAGAGAAGACACCCTTAGATTATACTGTACAAAACTGCAAAGCTCAATTAAAGACAAAGTTTTATTCAGGAGCCAAATGTTAGTGACTATGGAAAAAGAACACAAATTCTGTTTGTCCCAAATACAACATTCTAATATGGTAACAAATTCATAAGATTTTTCTAGAAATAAAACAAAAAAGTCACAAATTTTGGTGTTTCTTTAAAAGTGTTTGTAGGACTCAGGTCATCAGTCCAGAGCAGAGCATAAAAATCTCTGTTGTGACCTCTTGAAGCCAAGGACAATGGCTCGGGGTTTTGATCCTACTACACGTTCTGGCTTTGTGGGAGCCTAGCCAGTTTGGATGTTCACCTTCCTAGACATGGACGGAGTGGGGAGGACCTTGGACTTTCCACAGGGCAGGGAACCCTGACTGCTCTTTGGACTGGAGAGGGAGGGGGAGAGGAGTGGGGAGAGGGAGAGAAGGGTGGGAGGAGGGGGAGGGAAATGGGAGGCTGGGGGGAGGCGGAAACTTTTTTTCTTTTTTCTTTTCCTTTTCTCAATAAAAAAAATAAAAAAATAAAAATAAAATCTCTGTTGTGGGCTTCATATAATACTTTAGGATATTCGTAGCCTCTAGGATGGTGGAAGCTCAAATCCTTAAAGGGTTTTATCTAATGATCACTACAAAGTTAAGTCAAACACAGAGTTGGGCAATATGCAGCTATTTGATGAGTAACAACAAAGAGTAAAAGGTCTCCAGACCTGCAGCTCACCAGGACCCACAATCATCGATCTGGATTAGAAGTGGATCTCTCTATTTCAAATCAAGCAAAAATCCCTACAAGTATGCCCTCTACTTTTTTTTGTTTGTTTGTTTGTTTGTTTTAGTTAATGTCAGAGGTAGTCAAATTGGTAACCAAGAATAGCCATCACACATTCCGTGTGTGCTTCAATCACTCGGAAAGAGGACCCTTTGAACATGACTGCCGTGACAAGTAAACTTAGTTACATCCCTCGACCTGGGGTAGGATTTGTCATCCGGCATTTTTGAGGGCCAAGTATGGCACAGCATTTTACTTTCCATATTACAGTTAAAAGTCAAGTTAAGCATATGAAAAACAAATTAATGCTATCTGATGCCACTACACTCATCATAATGAACTCTTTTATTGTCGAAGACTCATTGCCATGGTGGGTTAAATGGTATTGGAATAACATTTTATTTTGGGTTTAATACATATTGTTTCTATTGGGATATTCTGATACATGGTCTATTTAAGAAGCTTGATTTTGATGACTGTGACAGCTTCTGATGTCTTGAGATATTAATTAAAATTCAAACTTAATGGGTTTGGGAAAGTAAGGCTTGAGGGCCAGGGAGTAACATACTACTAACACATTCCTCAGGATTATACTGAAGAAAACAGGAAGAGATGGATTTGAGGCTGCCTCCAAAGCAGGAAACTTATTTAAATATGCTTCAGTGCCCGCATTTTTTTAAACAGAAAATAAATGTTCTATATTTGGAGAAAAATAAAATTAAAATTTGAATAAATTTGATGTTTAATCATAGCCTTGGTCTTTCTTAATCAAAGTGGTCTTATCTCTTCCTGTCTATAAACTCAAATTATAATTAAATATATCTTTAGTCTAAAAACTACTGTAAGAGAAAACCAAGTTAGCCAATACTTACAAACCATCCAGACAAACCCTTGTTCTGTAACTATAAACCTCCTCACAGCTATCCTACTTGCACTGCACTACTGCTATTGCTGATGCCCTGTCTGTACTTAGTCTAAAAATGTAGCTTCCATTTTTGCAGAATAAATATATGGAGAGAAGGAGGGAAGGGGGGATGACGGGAAAGGAAGGCAGTTGAGACAGAGACAGAGAGAGGAATATCTGGGCCACATACACCAGAGCATGGGTCAGTAAAGGCCGTGTGTGAGAGAAGTAGGTGCTATATAAATTACCTGTGAAGAGCCATAAACCTCATAGTACAGTGCTTTTGGAGAAAATGCCTTCCATCCTAGTTTTCTTTCTGGTACTGAGATAAAACAACATGACAAAAAGCAACTTGGGGATAAAATGTTTTATTCAGCTTACAGTTGAAGTCCATCATGAAGAAAAGTCAGGGCAGAAACTGAAGCAAAAGCCATAGAGGAATGCTCTTAGCAGCTTGGTCTTAACCTGCTTTCTTATACAACTTAGGACCACCCGCTGAGGGTGGCACTATCCACAATGGCCTGGGTCCTCCCACATCAATCACTAATGAAGAAAATGCCCCTATAGATGTGCCTACCATCCAATTTGATAAAGATATTTTCTCAGTTGTAGTTCCACTTCTCAGGTGACTCAAGTTGTGTCAAGTTTACAAAAAAAACAACAACAACAACAACAAAAAACTAGCACTGTCCTGAGACACAGCCTGGAAACATCAGTGAGTGCCCTCCAAACTAAGATCCACACCTATACTGTTTGCTAAGCTGACCAGGAAGTAGACACAAACTCGTTTGTACTTGTCCATATTGTGTGACAAACGTTTCCAAGGGAGGTGACACTCACAGTGATGTACACACATGTCTACTCACCCCAAATAAGGAGCCTGTGACAGACTAAAGTAACAACTGCACTGGAATCCCAGTTAGTGAAACAATAAGTATTTATTGGCATGATTAGCTGGAGTATTGGTGAGGGGATATATATATAGTAGTAGAAATGACTCAAAAGCAGGTGACTTAACACAGGTGACAACTCACAAAAGCTATATCCTGGGAGGTCTCTGCACAACCTGCAGATAGCAAAACATGTCTCCTTGGTTGGTCAGTCTCCTTCCACTCAAGCGATTCTTTCTATGAATCTGGGAGGAGCCTCTGTCTAGATCATGAAGTTTATGTGGTCCCTAAACCCACTGGGTGCCAGAAAAACCACCGCACCCCTAGATTTTCCCATACCACTGGATTCATTTTACAACCCCAGCGTTCTTTCCACCCTCCAAGATGTCTGCTTGGATGATGGGAACAGGAAGTCTCAGACATGGTTCTGTTCCTTCATTTATACTCTAACTCAATAACTCTAAACCTGTAGGTTGAACTCCTTCACAGGGTTCACAGATCAGATATTTACATTAAGATTTTTAACAGTCACAAAATTAGTTATCTAGTAGCAATAAAATAATTTTCTGTTTGGGGGTCACCACACATGAGGAACTGCATTAAAGAGGCGCAGCATTAGGAAGTTAGAGAACCACTGTTGTAACTGCTCTCAACTCCTCACTGCTCATTTACTGCAGATAGTCTGTTCTGAAGGCTATGGAAATAATAACTCAAGGAAAACAAACATTGCTTTGAGCTTTAGACCTAAGGAAAATTCCCACCCATACACTGCTCACTTGAATGGCAACTCAGGTTTATATTTAAAAAAAAAATAAGACAAAAAACAAAAAGCAAGCCAAATCTGTTTATACAAACAAGTCAGGATTTTTAAAGAGTTTCTTTAGAAGAGTGTAAGAAAATGATTTTATCCTGCTGAAGTAAAAGACCAAAGCCCAAATATGCTCAAAACAAGGACTACAGACTTAGCTCTGGAACAGAGGCAATGTAAGTGTAAGCAATTAGTCAAAACTCCAGCCAGGGTAAGGATGAGTATGACTGTTGGTGATTGAAACCAGTCTTTGATTCGCCTATCGAGACTCTGAGGTTTGCCTCAGGATGCTTAGGCTGGAGTAATTGGAAAAGAGACACACCATAGACCTTCATGAGAACTCTAAGAATGGACTGTGGGCTACGAATCTACTCTTGTAAAGCTATCACTCCACTGAGGATACCCCTTTACCCCACACTATGATTACAGCTTCAAGAATCAAAACAAGCTTGATCTTGAGAATCTAAAGAAAAGAAGCTGACTCTGGGCAAATATAATACAGGCAATTATAGCAAACCAATAGCCAACATCTACTTAAATGGAGAGAAATTTAGAGAAATTTCACTAAAATCAGGAACAAACACATAATTGTCCACTCACTTCATATCTTTTCAATATTGTATTTGAAGTCTTAGAGAAATAAGACAACTGAAGAAGATCAAAGGGATGGAAATTGGAAAGAAAGAAGTCAAAATGTCTTTATTTTCAGATGATATAATAGTATATATAAATGGCCCTAAAAATTCCACCGGAAGACTCCTACAACGATACTTTCATCAAAGTAACAGAATACTAGATTAACTCAAAAAATATCTATAGTCCCCCTATATACAAATGACAAACAAGAACCATCCCCCTCCCCGTGGCATCAGTGGTTCCTGGAGACAGGGACATTGCCTGAACCAACTGCACAAAGTGCTAAGTGACGGGTCTCCCACCAGGACAGGTAAGACTCTAAGTCCTAGGCCCTTCTCCCACCCATCCCTACCCCACTAGTCAGTCAGTAGAAAAGGTGCCTGCAGCTCTCTCTCCACAACCACCCCTATTGGACCCTGTAATCTACAAGGCCCATTACATCTCAAAATCCACCATTCCCCTCTCTAACAGTAGTTCCTAATGACACAGGTACCATCTGAACTGACTGTACAAAGTGCTGAGAGACTGGTCTCACACTTGGGACAGCACCAACTCTAGGCCCCAGACCTCTCCCCTACTGATTACAGCCCCACTATCCTGCAAGCAGGCAAGGCACCTGTAGTCAGGCCTCTCCACCACCATATCCCAATTGGGCCTTGTAATCACAAGGCCACCTCTTCCTGCCAACCCCAACCACCCTCCCTGGCATTAGCAGCTCCTAGAAACGCAGACACTGCCTGCACCAATTGGACTGGCAGAGGCTTCTGGCATAGACACCACCTGAACAGATTGTATGAAGTGAGGCTCCAGGACAAAGACACTACCTGCACTAATCATATGAAGAATAGCCCCCAGAGACAAGGACTCCACCTGTACAGACTAGATGATAAGTTACCCCTCGAGGCACAGGTACCACCTGCACCAATTGAAGGTAGCAGTCTCAGAGCTAAAGGCATCACCTGCACCAAATGGAGGAAGAGATGCGTAAACACTAGTACAACAATACACTCAACAATATGAAGAGAAATGTGGAACCACCAGAACCAAGTTGTCCTACACCAGCAAGACTAGAACATCCTAATGCAGAAGAAATGACCTTAAAAATAACTTTATAAAGATGAGAGACATTCATAAAGAGGAAATGACAATTTCCTTTAAAGAAATAGAAGAAAAGACAAAGAAAAAATTGGAAGAAATCAATAAATTCCTTAAACAAAGCCAAGAGAAATCAAACAGGTGAAGGAAATAGTTCAAGACAAGACTTGAAAAGTGAAATAGAGGCAATAAAGAAAACCCAAACCAAGGGAATTTTGTAAATGGGAAATCTGGGTAGATGAACAAGAAATACAGATGCAAGCTTAACCAACAGAATACAAAAGATGGAAGAGATAATCTCAGGCATTGAAGATACAATAGAGAAAATAGATTCATTGGTCAAAGAAAATGTTAAATCCAACAAATTCTTAGCACAAAAACTGCAGGAAATCTGGGATGCCATGAATGAACAGCCCAAACCTCAGAATAATAAGAATTGAAGAAGGAAAAGAATTACATCTCAAAGGCACAGAAAATATATTCAATGAAATCACAGAAGAAAACTTACCCAACTTAAAGAAGGACATGACTATGACATTACAAGAAACTTACAGAACACCAAATAGACTGGACTAAAAAAATAGTCCCCTCACCACATAATGATCAAAATAATAAACATATATAATTAAAAAGAATACTAAGAACTATAACGGAAAAAGGCCAAGTAACATATAGAAACAGACCTATCAGAAATATACCTGAATTCTCATTGGAGTCTCTGAAAACAAGAGGGTCCTGGACAGACGTTCTGCAGACACTAAGAGAATACAGATGCCAGCCCAGCTTTCAATCACCATATACAGAGAAAACAAGATATTCCATGACAAAACTAGATTTAAACAATACGTATTCACAAATCCAGTTCTACAAAAAGTACTAGAAGGAAAACTACAACCCAAAGAATTTAACTACACTCACAAAACACAGGTAGTAACCTCACACCAGAAAATCCCAAAGAGGGGAAACACACACACACACACACACACACACACACATCCCACACACTACCACTATTAATGAGAAAAGCAAAAGTAACAGGAATTAGCAATCCCTGATCATTAGTATCATTAATATCAATGTACTCAATGTGTCCTTTAGAAGATACAGGCTAACAGAATGGATACAAAAACAGGATTCATCCCTCTGCTGAATACAAGAAACACACCTCAACTTTAAAGACAAACATTACCTCAGGGTAAAGGCTTGCGAAAAAATTTTCCAATCAAGCAGACCTAAGAAGCAAGCTGGTATAGCTAGCCAAATATCTAACAAAATAAATTTCAAACTAAAATTGGTTAAAACAGATGGAGAAGGACATTTCATATTCATCACAGAAAAAAAGTTCATCAAGATAAAATCTCAATTCCGAATATCTATGTCCCAAATACAAGGGCCATATATGTAAAAGAAACATTACTGAAGCATAAATCACGCCTCAAACTTCATACACTTCAACACTCCACTCTCACCAAAGAACTTAAACATTTCAGGGGGTTGAGAGGAGGAAAAGATTTAGAAGGACTTGAAGGAGAGTAAAAATATAATTAAAACATATTTTAAATTTAAAAAGTGTTTTAAATAATAAAAATATAACTAAAAAAGAGAAAGAAAAATCCCAGCACTCAGGAGGCAGAGGCAGGCAGATCTCTGTGAGTTCGAGACCAGCCTGGTCTACAGGCTCCAAAAAAGCCACAGAGAAACCCTGTCTCGAAAAACCAAAAGAGAGAGAGAGAGAGAGAGAGAGAGAGAGAGAGAGAGAGAAAGAGAAAGAGAAAAAGAAAAGATGCTAATATTTTAAAGCCCACTTTCTGAGCAAGCTAGCTATAGGGGAAGTTTGCAGCTATAGAAGCATCCTGCAACTGTGCCTCGCTTGTAGGAATCCAGGGAAATAATACGACATGCACTGTACACCAGCTGCCTCATGACTCTACTCCAAGATAGGTAAGAGTGGGGGAGAGAACTTTCATGTAGTTAGGTCAATATAGTTCATATTTCAAAATAAGGAGGTAGTAACAGATTTTCATTGTGGGATCCTCTAGTTTTGTGCAGGATATGTTATACAATGTATGAACGGGGTCCTGCAGATTCTCCTGTAGCTATGAGCCTGTAACACAACACATTTGTGGCTTCAATAAATAGCTCTTCGTATTTCTCCAAATCATTCCAAATCTAAACAGAAGGAAAAATAATGTAACATCTAAGACAAGAAATCCTATCTTTTAAATGATTTTGGTTTCTTTGTTTTTTCCAACATAATATTTTTACTGATTATTTTGGAATTTCACATAATGCACCCCGATCACATTTACTTCCCAGTCCTCACAGGTCAGACCCCACCACTTGTGACCCTCCTCCCTGCAAAAAAAAAAAAAAAGGAGGGTAAAAGGGAACAAAAGAACACAAATCCCATGTGTTGTCCATGTACTCGCGGGAGCATGGTCAAAGTCACAGTGGACAGCCCGAAAAAAAAACTGAGTCTTTACCCACCTGCACCCCCCACCAGAAATAATTAGTTGTGAAGAGACACACTTCAGCATACTTAACACATATTTTGACATTAACGTAAATCGTATTGATTCGTTGGGAATTTCACACCATATACCCCAATCTAGCTCCTTTCCCAGTACTTCCAAGTCCACCCTCCACCTTTGTAGCCTTTGTAAATGGTAATAATTTATTTGTGTTTTATGAAATAAAGTTTGCCTGAAAATAAGAATGCAAAGCTAGCCACACTAGTCAGCCATCCAGGCCAGGCAGTGGTGGAAGTCACTTTTGGTTTCAGCAGCCACACCAGTTAGCCACAGAGACTGGGTGGTGGTGGTGCACGCCTTTAATCCCAGCACTAGAGAGGAACAGAAGGTGGTATAAGACAGGAACTCACTTTCTTTTCAGTCTGACGATTTCATAGAGGTAAGAACTTGGCTGTTTTGCTTCTGTGATCTTTCATCTTAAGCCCCAATGTCTGTCTCTAGGTTTTTATTAGTCATGTTACAGCCTCCACAAAAGAAAATTTCAAAAACAAAAATAATTTAAAAATAAAGAGAAAGAAGGAAAGAAACAAGTTTTGCTTCTCCATGCTTCCCACCACTCTATCACATATCCATTTGTCAAGCCATGTGCCAACCCAGTCCATCCTTTTGCCCAGATAGCCTTATTAGCAAATGTTCATTGTGATGAGTTGCTGATTCAAGGCCTTCTGGTATACCATCAATACTAGATCCTTACTGAAATCTCTCCTGGATATCTTGCTGTTGTCCTGAGTCATGGAGATTCTGTGGAGCCCAATCCCTTCATGTGCTCCAGCAGGTAATAAGTGGAGTAGATATTGGAGTGATCCAACTCAAGGCCCTGGATGTGGTCCTGGGTGGTAGCTGAATTGGTCAGTCTGGGCCTCTACTCAGGTGAAGGTCAGGGCCAGCTCTCCCTCACAGTTTTCCTGCACAGATGGTGAGGCATGGGGCAGATCTCTCATGTGCAGGCCAGTTCTCCTATTGCAGGGGCTGTTAAGCTGGAAGACAGTTTTCCCAGGGCTGTCAAGTGTCTCACAGCCAACTATCTCATGACCATGACACTGAAACCTGTTCTCCTAGGAGGAGGGATTAGTTCTCTAACTGAGATTGCTCACTAGACCAACCCTCTGGTGCCCAAGCCAAAGGCCAGCTTTCCATGGCCTTTGGTGGCAACATGAGCCATGCACATCAACACAAACCCCCCACAGACCTACACATGACCCTGAGCTGCAGGTTAGGCTAACATGTCACCAACAGCAGCACAGACCACTCATATCAGTGTGGTCCCAGTGGCAGCATGCCTGCTAGACATCAACATGGCCTCAAGTGAGGGCAGAGATCACAGGTATCCATCTGGCCTTTGGTAGAAACACATGTCATGGACATCTACATAGACTCCAGCTGTTTTAGGGCCATAGCTCCAAACATGGCCTTCAGCAGCAGTACATGCCTACATTACATGGCCTTGGGTGACTGCACAGGCCACTCACATCAACATGGTCGCCAACAGCAGCATGGCCTATGGACATCTACAACTAACTCTTGTAGATTTCTCCAAATCAATCCAGATCCTAGCATGAGGAAAAACAATGCAACATTTGAAAGAGGAAATCCTGTCTCTTAATTGATTTTTTTTAAAGTAATGCTTGATTCAGGAAATTTGTGGGTTCAGAGATTTGTTAGTTCAGAAACTTAGTCACCACTAAAGTATCCCTAGAGTTGATGAGAATATGCTAAGACTATTCCCAGTAAACTTTTGAACCTTGCTTTTCAACTGCATAGTAGCCGCAGGATTGAGCAATAAGTGTTACTGCTGATTTCCAGGCAATTTATGGGTCCTGACTTGTAAGAGTCAGAAAAAGTAGACCATTTAAACCAGATTGGATTATTTCTTCACTTTAAATCCTATTGTGTACTAGCTAGTTTTATGTCACCTTGACACAACCTAGACTCATCAGAAAAAGAAGCCTCAGTTTAGGAAATGCTTCCTAAGGCATTTTCTTAATTAGTGATCAATGAGGATGGTCATGGCCTCTACATTAGCTCCTGCCTCTAGGTGCTTGAGTGAGTTCCTATCCTGACTTCCTTTGTTGATGAATAGCAATGTGGAAGAACAAATTGAAAAATCCTTTTCCTCCCCAATGTGCTTTTTTGGTCATGGTCTTTACTTGTAGCAATGTAAACCCTAAATAAGACATATTGATTTCTTTTCTGGTGTATTCTCCATAATTGGGACAAATTAATTATCAAAGCCTTAAAAATTATCTTATCTTGGCCTTGTACAATACCACCAGAAAGTTGAAGTCAATTGTTTTAAAATAAATGACCAATAACTGAAAATTTGTGATTCATTATCATCCTCTAAGTGGGTCTGTTCTATCAAAGGGGAAAAAATCAGATGTGCTTTCCGTCTACGTTGTTCTTTTAGACTAGTTAGTATAAATGACCTGCAGGATTTTCAAAAACAAACTTGGAGGCCAAACATAGTAAATGTAATATTTAAGAGAATGGACAGCTTGGAGGCTCTTGCTCCCAGTTAAACTAGGTGTGTGACAATGAAAGACTACTCTGTAGTGGGTTATCTATTATCTTGTTCAGAGAACCTGTGAAGACTCAGATGTTGGAACATTGCCAGTATAAATTCTACAAACCAGAAAGTCACACAGAAAAATGTCCTCAATGATCCCTAAGGAAGTCACATGTTCAACAAAGTCACAATTTATCCTAGCACGTGAGACTACCGGTAGAGGAAAACTAAAGGAACCCTTCTCCCACCTGAGCCACACATAACAAATGGAACATGATTAAGAACAGTAAATGAAGCCTGGCAGGTGGCACAGGCCTTAATTCCACCACCTGGGAAGACAAGGAAGGTGAATTGCTGAGTTCAAGGCCAACCTGGTCTACTGAGCCAGTTCCAGGAGAGCCAGAGTTACACAAAGAAACCATATGTGAGGGCTATTGAGATGGCTCAGCAGTTAAGGGCACTGACTGCTCTTCCAGAGGTCCTGAGTTCAATTCCCAGTGACCATGTGGTGTCTCACAACCACCTATAATAAGATCTGGTGCCCTCTTCTGGCCTTCAGGCAGGATACTCTATAAATAAATAAATAAATAAATCTTAAAAAAAATCCTATGTGGAAAAAAAAAACAAAAGGGAAAAAGGAAAAGAGAAGAACAAGACATATATGAAGGGGAATCCTAATTAGTCTTATTAAATAAAAATCCATATTCAGATACTAGGGTGAAAACTGAAAGATCAGAGAAGCAAAGCAGCAGCCACCAGTGAAATTTCTTACCTTTATGAATCCTCAGACTGAATGGAGGCAGGCATCCTGTCTCTATCTCTACTGACCTTATACTCTTGTCTCCACTTCCCTGTGATGAAAGACATGCACCACCACTGCCCTGATCTGTTTCTCCTTCAGACTGGTTCAATCTCATGTAGTCCACGATGGCCTTGAACTTCTGATCTTCCTGTCTCCCCCTTCCAAGTGCTGGGATTAAAGGTGTGTGCCACCACTGCCCTGTCTCTATAGTTAAATGGTGGTTAGTTCTCTCTCCTATTATCTCCAGACAAGCTTTATTGATCAGAAACAAACAAAGTATCACACGACAACTATATCCAAATGAGGGTGAGCCGGGTAGTATGTAAAAGTCCTATAAAGGATGGTAATCCCTGTATCTTCTTGAACATATGGCACCCCTCCCCAACTTATTCTCCAACTCCCATTATTAGAAGCTGTCTACCTTTTTATTAATAAATTGTATCTATTTCTGTTTCTAGCTATGTGTGTGATTTATTGTTCTGGGATACAAGTACATGGAAATTTGCATCCAGTTTACAGAGGTTTCTTCCTCTTCGGGTCCTTCAACCCTTCAAGCCAAAAGAAACTCCCAGAGACCTGCATAAACTGGTTGGCCTATTAGCTCAGGCTTTTTATTAATTAACTCTTACATTAACCCATAAATCTTGTCTATGTTAGCCACATGCCTGGTAACTTTTATCAGTGAGGCATTCTCATCTTGCATCCTCCGTGTCGGAGTGCTGACTAGACTGAGCGTTTCCTCTTCCTAGAATTTTCCTATTCTAGTCATCCCACCTATATTTCCTGCCTGTCTACTGACCAATCAGTATTTTATTAAGCCAAAACAAGTGACAAATCTTTACATGGTACAAGGACATTGTCCCATAATACCTTCCTCCCTTTTTTTATAACACATACTCTGAATCTAATCTTCTTTATTTAGCTTTTTTGACCATTATCCATAACAACTTATAATCAATACTCTAAACAAAGACAAATATCCATAATCTACTTTTGGGAATTTGGGTATAGTTTTTAAACTACTTTCTGCTGCCGGGCGGTGGTGGTGCACGCCTTTAATCCCAGCATTCGGGAGGCAGAAGCAGGCGGATCTCTGTGAGTTCGAGACCAGCCTGGTCTACAAGAGCTAGTTCCAGAACAGGCTCCAAAACCACAGAGAAACCCCGTCTCGAAAAACCAAAAGAAAAAAAATACTACTTTCTGTTTATTGAGGGTGCTGATAATCTTATGGGGACCTAAAGAAAATTTAGGATATGATCAAGTTCTGATTAGAATATTCTGTGAGGCTTGATCATCTCAACCAATAGTCTTGAGGCTGTTCTGGATGTATCACTCAGAGAAAACTCCATCAGAGGTCCTCTGAAATGTCATCTGGGTCATCAGCTTCTAAAAGAGATTTTTAGGGGCTCTTAGTCCATCAAACCATATTAGTCTAGAAGGAATCCACAGGTTCTCATCCTCTGTGGAAACAAAAGCAGAACCTCTTTTCCAAAGCAACATATCCTCAGACCTAAATTTTAAAGTCAAGAAATCTTTAAAATATATATGTTGGTTTAGTTTAACCACCTATACAATGAGATGGCTCTCTGTATTTAGCTCATTCACAGTGAAAAATTTTAAAAAAAATGCAATAATATACATAATCCAGATCCTCCATGTATATTTCATCTTTGCATGGCTTATTTTTATATTTACTCCTTTAATCTATGACTGTCTATACTCTGTGCCTTTAAAGTTTTTGTTTTATTTTTTAAAATCATTTACTTTTTAACTATCTTTTATCTCTCCTAAGCCTACATACATTTATCCAACACTGTAACCCATTTAGAAGTCTTTTACATCTAAATGTCTTTTTTCTTCTCTTTTTTCTTTTTTTAAAAAGGAAACAAACTTTTTTCATTATATATACCCAATCCAAGTTCCCACTACCTCCTTCCTCCAATTCCCTCCACTTACCCCCCGACCCCATGTCCCATCCACTCCTCAGAGAGGGTAAGACCCATTGCTTTGGAGAGGTCCAAGGCCTTCCCTTCTGTATCTAGGCTGAGCAAGGTATTCATCCAAAGAGAATAGGTTCCCAAAGAACCAGTACAAGCAGTAGGGATAAATCCTGGTGCCAATTCCAGTGGTCCCTCAGTCTTCCCAAGCCATGCAACTGTCAACATTCATAGGGACTAGTTTCATCTTATGCTTGTTCCTTCCCAGTCCAGCTGGTGTTGGTAAGCTCCCATTAGCTCAGGTAGATTGTTTCAGTGGGTGTCCCCATCATGATCTTGACCTCTTTACTCATATTCTCATTCCTCCCACTCTTCAACTGTTCTTTGGGAGCTCAGTTCAATGCTCCAATGCGGTTCTCTGCCTCTGTTTCCATCAGTTGCTACATGAAGGTTCTGATTTTTAAGATATTCATCAGTTTTTCTCCCCTGCACTGGAGTCTGATCAGAAATGTGGATTTGGATAATAAATTTTTGTAAACACAGACTTAAAAAAAAGATATTCATCAGTATGATAACAGGGCGAGGCCAGTTTGAGCATCCTCTTAGGGCTGATCTCCATAATATATAAAGAACCCAAGAAATTAGACATTAAAATTCCTAATAACCCAATTAAAAAATGGGATACAGAACTAAACAGATAATTCACAACAGAAGAATCTCAAATGTCCAAAAGACACTTGAAATGTTCAACATCCTTAACCACCAGGAAAATGCTAATGCAAAGCAACTCTGAGATACCATCTTACACGTGAATTTGTCTTTACTGAATATCTGTAATAATTTTCTGATCAGGAGCACTTTTATTTTTTTTATAGTTGCTATGTCAGATTTATTTTTAAAGGCCACAAACCTCAAGTTCAATATATAAACATTTGAAAGGTTATAATTTACTATAATTTTTACAAATAATGTGATATAAATTCTGGTACTTTCATTTAATCTCAAGATGGGATAGAGACAATATTTCACTTAATTTTTACAGTGAGCAATTCATCAAGTTCAAAATTTAAACTTTCTTCTAGCCTCCCACGCCTTGTGGTTTACAAAGTAGAAAAAAGTAGCATCTACATGTCCCTAAATGTAAACTACAGTGAATCATGCCCAAAATATCCTGTAGAATTTAAAATAGTGTATTTATATTTTGTGTTTTTTGGATGGCTTTGGAACCAGAAATTTAGTTCAAGAATGAGGCAAATATATTACAGCCTTAGCATAGAGAAATCACATGGAAATGAGACTTTAAGTTTACCGAATAAAATGGCTTTTCCATTTTAATAAAAAAACACCATCCATGTTTTTTATAGTAGTCTTCTCTTCCCCCTCCAAGTTATTGGACAGATGAAATAAGGGGACTAGGTGGAGCCTGAAGAGCAGAGGGAGACAGCGAGAGCAGACCTGTTTGTCCCAGTGTGCCCTGTGGTCCATCCAAGAGAGAAGCCTTTTTTGGCCCTTGAGTGTCTGTCTACTTAGAGCTCCTGGGTGAGGCTCCCACTCAGCAGGTTAGCACACAGGGAAATCCAGGAGCACTTTTAAAATGATAATGTTGGATGCTGAATTTTTCTCTCTCAGGCTTTCAATATGGCAGAGGCAGTTCACTGCTGGGTGGGAGCTGTCCTCACTAACCTCAACTCTGATTGTTCAGCACATAAACCCTTTTTATCTAACTAAAAGCTAAATCTACCATGCAACTCACTGTGTGGTCTAGAAATACCTCTGTGTATGGCAGCCCAAATCCGCCATGCTGTCCTGCCTGCTCATGCCTTACAGAGTTGATCTGTTGCCTGCCCAGGCAGAGAGTGCTGAGCCATGGGCATGTGTTAGGAGCCAATTTCCTCCTAAAATCATTACAGGAACCATCACCCTGGGGAGTCTGCAGAGAACCCCACACCCTTAATTGTGTTAGGAATAGTTCTATTGACAGAGCCTACCCCACACCCAAATTGGCTGTTAATGAGAGCTATCTGTTAGCGGAACCTACCCCACATTCCAAACTATCTAGGGATCTAGGTGTGTCAACTCGTGACTTCTTGGCCTACAGTGACCTGACCGAAGACAACCTCCTGCCTACGTGACCAACTCGGACCATGTGACCAATGTGAACCACGTGGCAAGAGCCCAGGCCCCTGTGCCCACCCCCCAACTCTTTACCCTATAAAAGTTGTACCCCGTCTCTAATAAACTGAGGCTTTGACAAGAATTCTCGCTTAGCCTCTTTCCGCTTTCCTAGCCCATTATCTTCCAGGTGGTGCCTCTCCGTGACCCTGGAATAATTGACTGCCGGGTGGGTTACAATCCCTAGACTGAGTAGCCCACCCAAAGGCAATCAACAGGCATGGTCTCAGCTTCTTTCTTCTTGATTCCAAATGAGCACAGATGCCTCCAGACTTGAAGTAGGTTGTGAGCATCATACCCCAAAATGAGAATTCTTTTAGGTTTTCAGTTGATTTAGTTGGTCACACTGGCACCAATTGTTGACAGAGGTTTCTGTTCTGCCTGGTCCTGCAGCCATTCAGTCCCAAAGAAACACACAGAGGCCTATATTAACTATGAACTGGTTGGCCTGTTAGCTCAGACTTCTTATTAATTAACTCTTACATCTTACATAAACTCATATTTTTATCCTTGTTAGTCACATGGCTTTGTACCTTTTATCAGTGAGGCATTCTCATCATAATACTCTGCTTCTGGGTGACAACTGCAGACTGAACCTTTCCTCTTCCCAGAATTCTCCTATTCTGGTCACCCTGCCAATACTTCCTGCCTGTCTACTGGCCAGTCAGTGTTTTATAAAACCAATACAAGTGACAAATCTTTACAGGGTACAAGACCATTGTCCCACAGCAGTATCCTATATTATCCCTGGCCTGAGAATATCCCTGAATGCCTCCTTCATTCATTCCTTTTTTCAGGGGTGGTATTCCTGGATCCACCACCTACCTCTGACTGAGAGAAATGCATAGGAAGAGTGGGAATGTAATAGCTGAAATGAGCAAAAGACCATACTGCAAAAAGCTGTAAATAGTTCATCACAAAATAGTTCAATATACATTGCAAAAAGATGGAGCCCTTGTGTCACAAATAACAACAATGAGCTGAAACTCCTACCTTGAGGTGAAGGGTTCAAAGTCTTTTAAATAGTCTCGTAACATTTGTCTTTCTGATGGAAGAAACTGTCTTCCAGAAACTGATGTATGTCTACTGTTTCTGATAATGATTACCAGAAAGATCTGAGGAACCTTCAGGTAGACATTTGATAATCATTGTTATGTAGCCAAATAGTTTGTGGGCATGATTGGACTGGTTTCACTGAGGCCACAGTGACTCCTAGTGGAACAATATTACTAAATAGTTTTGGTGTTTAAACACTGGTGGGGGTGGAATTTGACGTTTCAAAAACCTATACCAAACCCAGCATTCCCTCCCGCCCCCGCTCTCTCTCTGACTGCATATCTGGAAGTAGATCTCAGCAACTGCCCTAGAACCATGTTTCTTTTTTTGTTTTTTGTTTTTTTTGGGGGGGGGGTTCCCCTTTAAAATATTTTTATTAAATAATCTACTTGGAGAATAATTACAAAAGCTTTAAATAGTAATTCCAAGTAATGAAAGGCATTTTCATTTAAAAAACAAAAACAAAAATATCCTTATGATTTGCTGCTTTATACACAGGAATGATTTATTTTACAAGCATTTGTAACATCAACCAAAAAAATTAAAAACATTTCTTAGTGTCTGAAATGCAGAGTGAAGTTCACAATGATAAGCTTTCCCATAAAGCTGCCTATAAACAGGCTAAACTGAACTCTACAGTAACAACTCCACACAGAATTTACACGACAGGCACTGTGAATCAGATACAGGGATCTTTCACAGTTAGTGTTGCTTTTTTTGAAGCTCATCTCATCAGAGGTAACCAACTAGTGAAGCCAGGATTTCCTGGTGCAGGACAGTTTGATTCCAAATACTTCAGTTGTAATACATGCAAGACATGCCCTAAATAAGAAGGATCTTCTGAAAGAAAATGAAGAAAAACAAAAAAGCAGCCCAAAATAAAAGCATTTACAAGCATCTGAACAAGGCCTTTAGTCAGTGTTTTAAACCCATTCATTCTAAGGTAAGGGATTAAGAGGCCCAGAGAGGTACCCTCGGCGAGGGTGAGGATACTGGAGGTTGGCAGCATCGGCACCGCAAGAGTGCTCTACCAGAGGAGCAGGAGGAGGAAGGAGCTGGGCACAACTGGACCATCTTGATCTAGCCTGTGGGGAATCCAGAGGGGGAAAGAAATATCTGAAATAATGAAGACAGGAACAAAACACCAAAACAAAAACAACAGGGGGAAGGAGGGGGGGGGAACAGAAGAAAAAGAGAAAAGCAGTAAATACAAAGAGAACCAAAGAAGAGAAAACATGCTGGAAAGAAAAAAATGGAAAAAAGCTTGTATATTCATGCCAAAACCAATGGAACATAATAGTATAAATCAAGACTCTCACTTAAATCAAGGTTGCTTAAGCAAGTATAAAAATTTGGGAGAAAAAAAAATCTGTTGAAGTTAAAATGCCAAAAAATTATCAGTACATATGTTACAGAGACATTAATTTTATAAATTTAAAGCCTTATCTAATCTCTCATTTGATCCCGTAATTTACAAATCTAATATGCCTTCCATTTGGAGCAAAGCTGTATTTGCTGCAGCAGCAGGCACAACTGTTTAGTGCACACATGATACTGAGAACAAACCCGAACACGCTCTCACACTGGAAAGCTGGCTACTGCAACATGCTTTTGAAAAATATAATCATTGAACAGTTTTGGTTTCCTGCAAAAAACTGAGAATCGCTACAGGTTTGGTGTCTAAAAAGACTCAAAGAATTATAGTCTGTTATTCTGCCATCTTATAACTTACCCATAATATGTATAGAATTTAGTAAATAAAAAGGTGCATAACTTTATCAAAGTCAAGAGTTTTAGAAGACAGGAATTCATTGAAACAACACATTAAAAATCCTGAGACATGGAATTTCAACTGCATGCAAATTTTCAGCAAAATGTCAACTCTTCTTCTGTTTCCAAATTGTCTAAAAGGAAACCAAGTTGTATAGAAGCACACCATCAGCATTCATGCACATAATAGAAATAGCCATCTCTTTATTGAATACGGGATGAAAATTTAAAAGTGCTTCCACTATTTTACTACCAAAAAAAGCTATAGCAAATGCTAATGTGATGTTTAGCTACAAACCATTTTATCTGAACTCTGGTGCTACGTTAATTATCTGCTCCTTTACTAGTATTTTTAATTACAAGAAAAACCAGTTGTGTAGATAATATCACCTATAAAGCAGTTCTACAAAAGGTGAACAAATTAGCACTCAAAACAATCTTCATGAAAAATATTTGTTCAATTTTCAAATTAAAATTATAAAAACTCATCATTTTAGCTTATTGTTTTAGAAAATAAAAGACAGATCCCTATATTCTCCAAATGGAATAATATTGTATTTTTCCTCCTCCCAATAGTTTATGAGGATAGTAGCAATCTTTTCCGGTTTTTTTAAGCCCAAGTTAGTCTAAAGAACATTTCAAAAAATTGTTTTGGTGATGATGTCTCAACAAAAAGCCTTTCTATTTATACTGTCGGTAAACTGACTTGTACAAAAAATTATATACACTGCAATTTTTTTTTTCAAACTAGAAAAAACTTTTCACCTTAAGTAAATTTTATTTGACAAAAGAAATGCTAAGGGGACACACTTACTCCATGCAATCAACCAACTTTTGCAGCAACATTAAACTTAAATTTACGAATAAAAATACATAAATAACATCTATACATCATCAATCTTAGAACCATAGATGAGGCATAACGATCACAAGCAATACAATGGAATTTTTTTCAAGACAGGGTTTTTCTGTGTAGCCCTGACTGTCGTGGAGTTCACTCTGTAGACAGGACTAATTTTGAACTCACTGAGATTGCTTGCCTCTCTCTGCCTTCCATATACACTGCAATTTTAAAGGCCTTTCGGACTGTGTTTAGTAGTGATCAGGCTTCTGGTGCATCTTGGGAGAGATCAAACAGCGCTGGGGAAGGGGAAAAGGAATTTGATTTCCATTCCTGTGTGCATGTAACAAGCAGCCAAACAGCAAAATTACTCCAGCTAGCTACAAGTACAACTCAGCTGTGCTTTCTGCCAGCAGAAGATCCATTTAGTGAGTTCTGAAGATTTGGAATATTTGAGCTTAGTGAAGGATTTGAGTTTCCCAGTTGAGAACTCCCATTTACTGGGCTCCCGTTATCTTTCAAAATACCAGTACACTTCCAATTGTCCATGTAATTAGCTTTGCACAACCTCATGCAGGCTTCATCTCCTGAGGACGCCAGTACTGTTCTTGTAATGTTCCAACTCACCCTCCAGAATTATGATTATCAAACTGAGCCACAATATGGATTTCAAATTTTGTGGGACCACCAGAAGAAGTAAGTTCTTTCCTCACAGATTTTAATGTGAAAATTCTTACCTTTGGTTGCTATTGCCAGGATATGGAAAGATCTTCCCAAATTTGGAGCAAAGGCAATATCATGAACAGGATCTTTGACGGTCATAAGAGTTTCCACTTTTGCATATTTCCTGGTGTTTTCATTGGATTAAAAAATCTGAACCTTGGCCATGGCATCTGGACTGCTGTCATCACTTCCCACGGTGATCATGGGGGAGTGAGCATGAGAGCTGGAAGAGTTCCAAGAAATGCAACTACAGCTCAGCTTACATGAGATCTCGTGCTGTAGGGACCACTGGCTGAGATTCATAACATCTGGAGCCTCATATATTCTTACTATACCATCTGCTGAACAGATTGCTAACATCAGACCCATATGTTTCACGTCAGTAACAGATGTTCTACTCTCCACTAGAGTTGTCCTCTTCACCCAGTGACTCTGTCCTCGAAGTTTATCGTTTGATTCTCCTACTATTTCTTCCCAAACAGCCGCTGTTCGGTCAAAAAGAACAGGAAGCCAAAACTTGTCCAAATTCAGGATGAGCCCATGTCACACGCTACACAGATCCACTATGTGTCTTCCAACTAGCAGTGCAATGCCAATCTCCGCTTTCATTTTATCCCAGACCTTGACGCTCCGGTCGCTGGAGCAGGTGGCCATCTGGCACCCGTGGAAGTCGAAAGACACTTTGTGGATGAATTCCTTGTGGTCCCCCGCGATCCTGCGTGCCACAAACATGGCCGCCGCTGTCTGCCCGGCCCGCCTCCGAGAGAGAGGGCGGCGGTGGGGCCAGCCGCCCCCGGACCCTAGAACTATATTTCTTACCATGATGATAATGTACTATGCCACTGCAATGTAAGGAAATCCCCAATTAAATGCTTCTTCTTATCAGAGTTTCCTTGGTTATGATGTCTCTTCATAGCAATATAACAGTGAATAAGACAACTAAAAAAAAGAAAAGGAAAGCTGTAAAATTAAATTAGTCTATAAAATCATTCCATATTAAACCAAGATGTCTGTCTTGGTTTGTTTTCATTGCTGTGATAAAACACTTAACCAAAACCAACTTGGGAAGAAAGGGTTTATTTGGCTTACAATGCCATGTTTCAGCCCATCATTGAGAACCATCAGGTCAGGAAATTCAACAGGAACTGAAACAATTACCATGTAGAAATGCTGTTTACTTGCTTGCTCAGTTTTCTTTTATATACAAACCCATAACCACCTGCTGAGAGATGATACTACCCATATCAATAATAACTAATTAAGAAAATGCCCCACAGACATACCCAGAGACCAATCTGATAAAGGCAGTTTCTCAGCTGAGACTCCTTATTTCTTGATGATTCAAGTTTGTGTCAAGTTAACAAAACTAATCAGCACAATATCCTAAATCCAATGTTCTTAAGCACAACCCTCAAAATCCTAAACCATCAGTCTCTATAAGAATGATAAAAAATGTTGGACAGTGGCGGGGCACACCTTTAATCCCGGCATGTGGGAGGCAGAGGCAGGCCGATCTCTATGAGTTCAAGGCCAGTGTGGTCTACAGAGTGAGTTCCAGGACAGCTAGGAATATTACACAAAGAAGCCCTGTCTCTTGAAAAACCAAACCCTGCCAAAAAAGAATGACAGCGAAAAGGTTAACAGAGTTGAGAGAGAATCACAATAAGCCGGAAGTCAGCTAGGAATATTACACAAAGAAGCCCTGTCTCTTGAAAAACCAAACCCTGCCAAAAAAGAATGACAGCAAAAAGGTTAACAGAGTTGAGAGAGAATCACAATAAGCCGGAAGTCATAAAAGTGTGTGGAGAAATTATTAAGGAGAGGGTAGAATTTTCCATGAGAGAACAGGACAATGTAGATGAGCTAGAAATTTTTAGAAAAGGGCTTTCTTTTTTAATTTGAACTCACTTTGGTTACCAACAGAAGAGAAACAGTAGTGGCTAAGGGTGCCCAAGAAGATCACCATGGAGCCACACTTCCAAATGCAAAAGCAAGGTTTCATTTATTAAGTACAGGCTAGCATGGGTACTCTGCCTCACAGTCTAACACAGCAGATGGAGGGAGAAGGACCCCATCTACTATTGTTTGGGGTAGATAAAGACAAAAAACACAAAACAATCACAAGGTTACAATCTCAAAATATAAAACTATGTATCCTATATCACAATTGGCTAAAGGTGAGGTAAAGCTCAGCTGTTAGCTCCTGATAGGCTATTAGTATCTAAGGGGGATAGACAGCTCCCCTGGTTACATCCTCCAGACATCTGCTGACCCTGTGCTATCTGCAGGGGCTGCTTGAAATATTACCTATCTGATATCACCCAGCTGATAGGGGAAGTTGGGTGTGGGAATGGGCTGCAGTCAGCAACTTTATGTAACTTAGGTTTCTTCATTAGCTAATACTTCCCCTAAAGAGGGGTCCTACAGCCTTCAGCTTATCCTGGGGGCTGGGGTATAGTTCAAGGTCCTAAAAGGATCCAGCACAGAAATTGAATCTTTTCTGGCCTTTAACTAATGACACAGGAAGTCCTTCTGAGTCATTATCCCTGTGACAACTGGACTCATTGCCTAGTATAGTTTAAAAATGCAGTTAAAATTTAAACTTAGAAATACACTTCATGTCCAGCAGGTCCATACTGATTCCACTATGGGCTTCTTATCTCACCATTATTTCTAATGCAAGAATTGAGACATGTAACTTTACACCTAATGAGATCGTATACTGGGTCATTAAACTGCCCCAGGATACCACCCAGACCTCCTGTTGCCTGCAAGATGTAGGATTCTCAGCTGCTTCTCCAGCAACATGTCTGCCCTTATGCTGCCATGCTCCCCGCCATGATGATAATGAACTGAATCTAGGAAACTGTGTGTCCCTTCAACTAAATGCTTTCCTTATAAGAGTTACCATGGTCATATTGTCTCTTCACAAAAACAAAAACCCTAACTGAGACACCCCCATAACTCTTCCACCTCCATGCGTCACTTTAAATCTTATTGATTCTACTTTATGCTGCCAATGTATGTATTAGTATAAGACCACTAATTGTACCATTGGCAGTCAACCTATCAGAGGCTACATTTCTGAAGATACTGACTGAGCCTTCCACCCCAGTCATAAATAAAAGCAGTGGTAATTCACAGGAAGAAGTCACATAGACACTAGTTATAAATACTATGAAGAGCCATCAATGTTTATAAGAATAAGTAACTTTGTGTGACATTTAGATAAGACTCAGACTGAAGCTCAGTTTTAAATAAATTCCAACCTGTCAGTTTCCCCAAGTAGTCATTTTGGTGAAGCGTAATCCTTTCAGTCAGTGTCAATGTTAATATGAGAAAACCCAAATAACTTTCAATCATCAAACATCTCTCATCTTTAACACTATAAAGTAATGTGTGATCATGTGGGGTGCAAAAGTTAGAGTGAAGGCTCATACTTTGGGCAGACAGTAGGAATTTGGGGTAAGAGTTCCATTGTAGAGATGATGTATGGGTCAGAAGCCTATTTGTAGTCTCATATTTTGTGGGAAAGATTCCACTGCTCATGACTAGGAGTTGTGCTATAGGTGCAGGATGGGCCAACCAGAACCCTACACAGCTTCTGAAGTGGAGAGGGATGGGGACCTGGAACTACCGGTTAGAGAGAAGCATCCTGAAAATCTGACTCACCTTTTGGGTTTCACCATAAAATAGCTACTGAATCATGTGGACCAGAAATAATGACTGTAGTAGAAGAATGAGTGCTGGGGTAGGGCAGCTTTCATTGTTTTCCATGGTAAAAACAGCTCTGGGAGCTAACCTGTTCCATTGTCCAGTCTTGGGACTGGAGTCTTGCCCTGCAGAAGGAGGACTGGGGGATTACGATTTAGCTAGTAGTCACTGTGCAATGCCTCCTGGAGAGCCAGAGGGTGAATGTTTTAAGTACTGTTATCTCTAGACTGGAGAGAGTGCAAGAAGACCCAGTTTTATCTCTTAGAACCCACATGTAATTCACAACTCTCTGTAACCACAGTTCCAGAGTCCTCAACACTCTCTTCTGGCCTCTGTGGTACTGCACAAACATGTTGCCTATAGGTGCCTGCAAGTAAAACACACACATTTATACACACACACATACATACATACATAAAATTAAAACATTAAGTAAAGACAGCACTCTCCCAACATAAGCGACTGTGGTATTCTCCCTCACATCTTATCCATTGTCATCACAGTCCTTTGATATCAGACTGTGCATTACTCATGCCAAGTCCTTTATTTAAAAAGTCTGTCTCTGCCTGTTGTGATATTCTGTTTGTCTTCTGACAAATAAAGCTTTCCTGAAAATCAGAGGGTGGAGCTTGCCACTAGTTAACCATAGAGATCTGGAGGTCTCTACAGAGAAACAGGAAATGATAAGGCTGGGTGGAGAGAGGAAGTGATAAGGAGGGGCATAGACAAGATCTTGGCCTTTTTTGGTCTGAGCAGTCAGAGAGGTAAGAGGTGACTGTGGCTGGTTCTTTACTTCTCTGATCTTTCAGCTTTTACCCCAATATATGACTCTAGGTTTTTATTATCAAGATTAATTATGATTGTATTTCATCTGCCAGCAGACCAAACAGAGTAATAGGATCTTCATTGCTCTTAACTTCCAAGTTCACAGAACAGAATCCACAGAGGTTGCAAATAAAAAGTGAGACTGAGTATCTTAGAGTTGACCTAAAAATCAAAATGCTATAAACAACAAAACAATATTTTCTCACTGATATAGTCAGTATCTGGTAAGGCCACTCCTGCTGGCTTATAACCAGCTGCTGCTGCTTCAACCTTATGTCTGTGAGGAATTATGATAGAAAAGGAGAGAGGGAAAGGGAACAAAGGGGGTAAGACAGCAAGGAAAAAGAACGGGAGGGGAAGAAGACTCTATTAAAAGATAGCAGTTCTATACGGGTAGGGTGCCACTCCCATGGTCTCACTGAATCTTGACTGTGTCTTTAGAGACTTTATCCCCAAACTCAGCAATTCACTGAAGTCACTCTTGGATGTGAATAGCTTCTAACAATTACATTTTCCATCCACAAGGTGAAGCTGTTACACAACTCCTGACCATTGTCAGACCTGATAATTTTCAAACCTTCAGAATTTGAGAAAAGCTGGAATGATGAATGATTCTTTCTTGTTTCATAATCTTTCTACCAATGGATAAGATTGGTAAAAATGGAGAAATGAGTCATGTGGCACAATGAAGACTTTGATCTCTGTAAGACAGATATGTGACCTTTCACAAAGAAAGTGTAATGTCTCTGTATTTGTCTATGATATCCACTTAAGCAGCACAGTCACAGTTCTCCAGGGCAGTAGTGATCTGATTTCTCCCGACAGCTAGCCTCCACAGCTAGCCTCCCAAGTGACTTGCATTTTCATAATGTTCTAGGTTAAAGAAAAGCAAGTATGAACTCCATCCAGCCTGGATCTCAAGTTCAATGGTCTACAAGGAAGTCCAAGAAGTAAACTGTTGGAATATTGTAGTGAATACAACAAGAAATTAACTGAGTTACAGTGTTTTGAAAATGAGTTCACGGTAGTCTGGGCAGTCTCTCTCCTTATATTGTCCTTCCATGGGCGAGCCCCTTAATATCAAGTCTTCCTTACATCAAGTCCTAGCATGATAGCATCTTCTGCCTGTGCTGATTACCACTCCTTTCATCCACTTCTTACAAAATTAACCCCAATGGTCCTACAGACCTATCTCCTTTTCCTTCTGGATTCTGATTGTCTTTAGTTGCAAGTGTAAATGAAAATTTCTGATGCATGCTGATCCCTCAGGTGGTCTCTAAAACTTACTAAAAAAGTAAACTGAACTCTGATGCCTTGTCTGGGATGTATAAGATCTACATACTGTCACCTCTGATCTAAGAACCACAGACACTCACAGGAATTGTGATCTCAGGATATATTTGGATGCTGGCAGAAGGTATCTCATGCTCTGTTTCATTTGTAACTACCATCTCCTTTTGTCCCATCTAGCATCTGTTTGGTAGACCATAGAATATTTGAACATTGATGTAGGATTCCCCTCTGTTTTTACCACTACCATTGCTCATGTTCTCCCTCCTTCTGCTCCTCATTTGGCTCTTAAGAGCTCAGTCCAGTACTCCAGTTTGGTCTCTGTCTCTGTCTCAATCCATTGCCAGATGAAGGTTCTAAGGTGATATGCAAGATATTAATCAGTATGGCTATAGGATAGGGTCATTTCAGGTTCCCTCTCCTCAGTTGCTCAAGGTACTAGCTGGGGACATCTCCCTGGACACCTGCAAGCCCCTCTAGAGTCAAGTCTCTTGCCAACCCTAAGATGGCTACCTTAATTAGGATATATATTTCTCTGCTCCCGTGTCCACCCTTCCTTTATCCCAACCATCCCATTCCCCCAAGCTCCCCCCAGTCTCCCCTTCAGTTGCCCTCCTATACACAAAGGATAAGGAAACAGAAAGGGAAATCTTTGAATTTTCTTGACTGTGAAAGGGCTAAGTACAGAGAGACATCTCATTGTATGGGCTGCTAATTTAAATCAACCTATATATTTTAAAGGTATCATGACTTCAGAATCTGGGTCTAACGATATATTAATCTGGAAAGAGGTTTGCTTTTGTTTCCATAAAAGATAAGAATGTGCAGATTAATTCCTGACTAATCTGGTTTAATGGACCAAGATCCCCAAAAAAGTCACTGTGAACACCCCCAAAAATACTTTACCCAAAAAAAAGTTTGAATAGAACTATGCCCAAATTTCCACATATTGTTTATAAATGTTTGTTTACATTTAAAGGGGAATATGCTATAGAGATTTGCATTGGTATGGGTATTGGTTTATTGATACAAATTTAAGATCAACTTTGGTATATGTGTATTTCTGCTCTTGATTAAGATATTGTGTTTGTGAAGCTCATTTAAAAGTGTAATGTATAATTAAGACATATAGGTTAATAGATAACTATCTATAATAGCCAAGCTCATAGTCATGTTAGTTAGGTTTTCTAGATATATAGAGATATATTTCAGTTAGATAGGTATTATTCAAATTTTTCAGAGACCTTCAGAATATGGCATTTAAAATGTTTTAAGAACTTAGGATTTTTCATGACAATGAGACATATTTGCTCCTGGCAGCACCAACTACTTCAAGATGATGATGGGCATTGAAGAGGCTTTTCTTGGGCAAGAAACTGCTCTTGCCTGGACTGCTTGATGATATGCTGTATAAACTGAACTTGCAGGACCCATAGAAAAATGACTGCTGAATTTGCCTAAAGGTGAGATGGTTCTTTGGGTTCCTGCTTTATGAAAGAATCTGCCAGACATTCTGGTTAACTAGTGGCAAGCTCCACCCTCTTAACCATAGAGATCTGGAGGTCTCTACAGAGAAACAGGAAATGATAAGGCTGGGTGGAGAGAGGAAGTGATAAGGAGGGGCATAGACATTCTGCAGGATACAGAAGAAAGTAACTGACAAATTGCCAATATTAGTAGAGCTGTCGTAGAAATTTCCTGTTTCATGAAAAAATCTGCCAGATACTATGGGCAAGTAGACTGAGGATGGGTGCCCACAATATTACCAAAGAACTTTGGGTGATTGAACAGGCAGTGAGATGACTCTGTCAATTCTAGACTTTTGGAAGATGCCTACAATGCATTTCCTGTTTACTTAGGTATTATTATATCCTTCTGCAGTCTTTGATGGAGTTGAAGAATAGATACATAGTTATAGTGATAGTTTTCCTTAGTTATTATAAAAGATAATATAGATATAAATGTTGTAACTGTAATTCTTGCTTGACACCTGTCTCATTATACATAATTTTACTATATGTTAAAGTTAAAACCTTCCTTTTTATTTAAACAAAAAAAGGGAAGGTGATATGGGATTCCTGTCTATATGTTGTGACTACCATTGATTATTAAAGAAACTGCTTTGGGCCTATAACAGAAAAGAACAGAGGTAGGCTAGAAAGTAAACTGAATTCTGGGAGATAGAAGGCAGAGTCAGGAGATGTTATGGAGCTACTAGAGTGGAAAGACTATCTGGAAACTTGCTGGTAGGCCATGATCCTTGTGGTAAAATATAAAATAATAGAAATGGGTTAACCAAAGATGTAAGAGCTAGCTCCAGTATGCTTAAGTAATTGGCCTAGCAGAGATTTAAATAATATTGTTTCTGTGGGGTTATTCCAGTGCTGAGCAGCCAGGATCAAACAAGCAGTCCTCCTACTACAGAACATAGTCTGGAGTCAGACATACTGTCACATTCTGCAGTCTAAATAGTGGGGATACTAACCCAAGAGTGCCACTTTCCTATCAGTTCAAAACTAGCCTGAAAAATATGACAAGACACTGTCTTAAAAAAAAAGAACTATTATGAGGAAAACAGATCACCACTACAGTGTAGGGATAAGTAACTTTTACTTGATAACTGTTTTGTTATATGTAATTTTGCTATGTTAAAGTTAAAGCCTTCCTTTTTTTTTTGTTTAAACAGAAAAAGGGGAAGTGATGTGGGAGTGTCATATATCAATCTGTAGATTTCATTGGTTAAGCAATAAAGAAACTGCTTGGCCCTGATAGAAACTGCTTGGCCCTGATAGGTGAAAACATAGGTGGGAGGAGTAAACAGAACAGAATGCTGGGAGGAAGAGGAAGTGAGCTCAGACTCGACAGTTCTGCTCTTTGGAGCAGAGATACCATGCTCCCCTCACCCGGCAGACGCACGATGAAGCTCCGACCCAGGATGGACATAGGCTAGAATCTCCCTGGTAAGCCACCTCGTGGGCTACACAGATTATAAGAAATGGGCTAGTCCAGGTGTGAGAATTAGCCTAGAAGAGGCTAGATAGAAATGGGCCAAGCAGTGTTTAAATGAATACAGTTTGTGTGTTGTTATTTCGGGGCATAAGCCATCCAGGCGTCCAGGGTGCCGGGGATGCACCCCCGCCGCTCCTATTACAACACTACAGTATATACAGGAAAAAATATTAAACTCCATGTGTCTAAATAATGGATGACCTTTGGTCATTCTCAAAAACTAAATACAGCCACAGACTCAAAATTAGGGTGTACAACTGTTAAGGATGTTTATGGACAGTTTTCAAAGAAATATAGTTCAGATTTGTCCTGAAGAGACTTTTTGACAAAAAACTGTGATTTAGGGTTAATACAAACATGAGAGGTCTTTAGAGCAGATTCTACGAACGGCTTGAACATGATGGGATTCTTAGAAGGTGAAGTGGAAATTGGGGATTCAAAGAGAAACTATTGAGAATTGTGAGAATTAGAACATTGCTCAGAAATAGTAGAATTAAATATTACCTGTTCCCATCACTTTGTCCTGTAGCATGCCCACAACTTTAATTTTATTGTTCTGAATAATGATAAATTAGGTCAGCATGTACACACTCCTGAAAAGCCAAATATTTCAACTTAACCATTCATAGTGAAAGCACAGATCAATGCCGATGCTGGGCTGCCTTCACTGACTCTCATTATGTCACACTCTTTCCTTTCCTCAACTGTCCATAATGAAAATACAAACAGATAGTTAGATTCAAAATGCAAAGCTTAGAATTTAACTCTGGTTCTAACAAGATGTAATCCTTCAATCAGCATGCCTTGGATTAATTAAATGTTTATCTGATTTTAGAGAATTCTAACATTGTTCAACCAGGTAACATAAATTCAAACCACCTAAAAACAATAATTTTAGAAAAGTTCATAGCACTGGAAAACCAAGAGTATCATTCTCTGACTTACTGTACTAAAATAAGAATAAGCAATGACCTTAGCTATGATTCATGAAAGTGTAAAACAAAGAGACTCCTAGGACACACTTATTTGATGATTAGACCATGTCAGGAGAACCCAGTGCTTTTCTAAGATCACAGTGACCAGTGTCTTTTATCTGACGTCTCTGACCTCTTGCATTCATTTTTTATATCATTTGTTTTTACCTATTATACCAAATTCATGACATCTATTATGCAAGAATTTTTACAAATAAAAATAGTTATAACCTTTTGTTTAGCTTGTGTGTATGTGTCCACATGTGTGCAGGTTTATTGTGTACAGGTACACATCTGTTCATAGTATATGGATGCATATGCATGTAATGACCAGAGGACAACTCAAGCTGTCCATATAGTTCTGAAGACAGAATGTCATCTCTCCCTGTGCTGAAGCTCACCATGTCGGCTAAGTATGCTAACCAATAAGTTCTAGGGATCAGCCTGTGCCTCCACTCCCCAGCACTAGAATTGGCCTCTGTGTCCTGCTATTCTTATGTAAGTCCTGGGAGAACTCAGGTAGATACTTTACTGATAGGGCCATCTCCCCAGCCCTGTGCAGATTCTGATGTCAAAAACAACTAGAGAGAAACTAAAAGAATTGGAACTCAGTGATACTGACTAAATGAATGAAAGTTCCTGAAGTATACATCTCATTATGTGAGCTCATTGAATTCCTCATCATAATATAAATTAGAAAGGAAAGGACAAGTAGATTTTCATAAATTACATTCTCAGATTACACATGTTCCTAATGCTTGACAGTAACATGTTTTTGTATTATAAGGCAGGAAGCATTTGATTGCCAAATTTCAAAGAAGAAATATTTGTTTACTTTCAAATGGACTGATAAAGAAATACCCCAAACCACATGGTTTGATTCCTGAAGACAGTGATGAGGGAGGATATTAGAACTGTTGGCTAAGCAAAACCAATGTATAATCCTTGATATATCTGTGTAATATACTTTCATCTGTGCAAAATCTGGAATTAACTATTCTCATCGAATCAGGAAGCAGTAAAAATTTAAATCTCTCACAAATGCATTTTTCAAGACACACATTTATTATTGCCTGTAATCTTTTTCAAAAACAGCAAAAATATCTTTTGATTCTGAGAAATATTATGAAATGACTAATTTTTCCTAATCATATATTTAGACCATTTAGACAATGTGAAAGAGAAAGAGGTATGTCCAGAAACTTTATACAACTCATGTATCCCATTGTTAAGATCTGTAAAGCAAGTTATACTCCTAATATTCATATGTCTGAATCTTTTGATTTTCAGTCAAAATAAACCAATTGCATACATATAAAATAGAAATTTCATTTTGAAAGTTGAATAATTTTTAAAAGAATGATTTTTTTCTGATGGCAAAAGAATAGAACTCATCCTTTGTTTGTTTTTGCTTTTTGAGACAGTTTCTCCGTGTAGTCCTGTCTGTCTTGGAACTCACTTTGTACACCAGGCTGACCTCAAACTCACTACCTGCTATCTCTGCCTCCTGATGGCTGGAATTAAAGGCATGCACCACTGCTGCCCACCTACAACTCATTCTGACCTCTATGTGGATAAGATTTCAGCTTTATGCAAATGGATGGAAATAGAAAACACTATCCTGAGTGAGGTAACCCAGACCCAAAAAGATGAATATGGTATGTACTCCCTCAAAGTGAATTCTAGCCATTAATAAAGGACATTGTGCCTATAATTCGTGATTCTAGAGACGCTAAATAAGAAAGTGAACCCAAAGAATAACATATAGTTGTCCTCATGGATATTGGAAGTGGACAAGATTGCTGGACAGGGGTTGGGAGCATGTGGGTGGGGGTGGGGTGGGGATAAGGGGAGATGGGGAGAGAGAAGGGAGAAGAGGAGGATGGGAAGAGCTTGAGAGAATGAGATGGTTGGGATGGAGAAGGGGTGGATGAGGGAGCAGGGAAGTAGATATCTTAATTAAGGGAGCCATTTTAAGGTTGGCAAGAGACTTGACACTGGAGGGGTTCCCAGGGTCCAAGGAGATGTCCCCAGCTTGTTCCTTGGGCAGCAGAGGAGAGGGAGCCTGTACTGGCCTTATCCTATAGCCACACTGATGAATATCTTGCATATCACCATAGAACCTTCAGCTGGCGATGGATGGAGATAGAGACAGAGACCCACACTGGAGCACTGGACTGAGCTCCCAAGGTCCATATGAAGAACAGAAGGAGGGAGAACATGAGCAAGGAAGTCAGGACAGCGATGGGTGCGTCCACCCACTGAGACTGCGGGACTGATTTAATGGGAGATTACCATGGCCAGTTGGACTGGAACTGATGGAGCATGTGATCAAACTGGACTCTCTGAATGTGGCAGACAATGAGGGCTGATGAGAAGCCAAGGACAATGCGCTGGGTTTTGATCCTACTGCATGGATGTGCTTTGTGGGAGCCTAGTCTGTTTGGATGCTCACCTTCCTGGACCTGGGGGGAGCAGGGAGGACCTTGGACTTCCCATAGGGTAGGGAACCCTGACTGCTCCTTGGACTGGAGAGGGAGGAGGACGAAGAGGGGGAGTGGGGGAAGGAGAGGGAAATGCGAGGAGGGGAGGAGGTGGAAATTTTCAATAAAAAAAATAAATTAATTAAAAAAAGGAAAAAAAAGATTTTAGCTTTATGCCATCAGATGTAAGGAATGCTTGAACATGAGCCATGTCAGCATTGAGTGTGTAATACAAAAGAATATATTGGTTGGTTCTTTTTAACTAGATTTTTTGATATATATGAGCTTTTAATGAAACATTTTATTTAACTTACCTAAAGGAAAAACAACATAAATTGAAAAGAAAAGTAACTATTCAGCTTTGCTGAGACAAATGTGTTCTAGAACATAGGCTGAGCACACAATTTCTGTCACATGGAGTCCTCATTTGCTTCTTACTAGAAAGGTAATCAAATTGGCAACTACCCTTTTCTAATCTTTCCAAATTCTTCTGAAAGGAAAATGCTGGCATTCTTTCTAAAATGTAAAGATACAGAATTAATTAATATAATTTCACAAAACTTTAGCAATCCACTTAATAATTAAACACTCTGTTAATTCTTCATTCCACTCTGCTTTGTTCTGTTCCCGTTGACAGGAGCGTGTGCGGGTACACACACACATCCACACACAGTGTAAGGATGATAAATATTATTCATATATTTTCCAAAGCCTATTTTGAGTTTTGCATCAAAAAGAGCTAAATGTTGCTCTTTATTAAAGTTTCTTTGTTAACGTAAGATACCATGTTCATGTTTCTGGTGTGGTGATTGCCGGTTTATAGATGAGTAGTTCTGCAGATTTGATGGTTCTGTATTTAGTCCTCTAAAAGGATGTCACTTGGAAAATTGCCTCCTTCAGTTTAAAAACAAATTTATAGACATGCATGCATTTTGTCCTTTTTTGGGTAAATGTATTTAACAATCTGCTGTTTAAAAAGGAAGCCCTTAGAAAGAAGGAAAGGGCTCACAAAGCTTTGCATTTTCCTGAGGTCGATAGGCAGTTTATTGTTGCTGAGAAAGAGAGAAAAAGAGGAAATGCACTCTTCAGTGCAGGGGCCATTAATAAGGCGCCTACTATGTAAGATAATCTTTCACTCACATTTCTCTAAGCATCTCTAATGAAACTGATGGGAATCCCCCCCCACACACACACACACAATGACAGAAAAGTAGGAAATTGCTTGTGAAGAGGAAGAGGAAAAGAGAAGAAAGCCTCAGGTGAATATGAATACAATATTTTACATACACATGTGAAAGTATCATAATTAAATCCACTATTATGCATAATTATCATGTGTCAATAAAATATGGAGAAAGAATTCCTATTTGTCTTAACACTTGCTTTTTAACACCAAATGGCAGTGTTAGGGATTTGAATGTATTTGAGAATTTGAGTATTTAAAGGAGTTAGTGGGACTGATATGACTGAGGCAACAAACATCTGCCAAGACATTTTAGGACGTTATGAATGTGCCACAGCAGGAAGCAGCTGCTAGAAGACTTCAAAGTATATGGCGATCAGTTTTGGGAAGAGTCTTGCCGTAGCAAATGTGAGATAAGGCAGGGCACCCCATAAAGGAACAACAGCCTTTAGAATGTGACATTATGCATGGATCTCTATGAAACAAAATGCTTAAAGTTTCATCTTGGTTCAATTCAGATTAGTCTGAGAGCTCTTGCCCCAGTATCTGCTCTCCACCAACACTCAAAGTTACAGTCAGTGTACTGTTTGCACATATGCAAGCTTTGTTTGCAGTTCAATGAGTAAGAAATGCCCTTGAAACTTCCCTGCATGTCATTCTCCTTGTCATTACTGAATCCAACCTGCCTTCAGTAAGGAAAGTAAAGTTTATTTTACCTTAAAATATGTTTAGGAACATTTTTATTCCCTCCCTCTCTCCCCCTTCTCCTCCCCAGTCAGCTCCTCAGCTGACAAAGAATGTTGACAAGTATCTGCCTTGCTCTGACAAGTGGGATGGCAAAGGGTGTTCTCCACAGCTGACAAAATATGGTGAACTCAACAACAATCAGACATCCGTGCATATGTCCAGGGCCAGGCCTGCTTACAGTATCTTGGAGCATCAGTTTCTTCTCAGCACCTGGACATTCTCCATAACCCCACATGTGAAAATCTGCAGAATAACTTAGTTTGTGCCTGGATTTGTCACTCTACTTCTAAATAAGGGCTGTCACTAAAATGAGTGCCTTGCTGCATTGGGAACTGTTTTAAATCCAGAACATGAGTTCTCGATATAAAACAATAGTGGTTCATACATATAAAGTAAGTACCCTATAGAAAGAGGAACAAGAGATGGTTTGGCGGTAAGGTCAAAAGTGGTCAAGCCATGAATTCAAATCCCAGGTTAGAAGGAGAGAACTGATTCCTGCATGGCACCTCTCTCTCCCTCTCCCTCTCTTTATTGCTTTCTCACACACACACAAACACCAACACACACACACACACACACACACACACACGTAAATAAATGTAATTCAAAATTAAAAAAGAAAAGAAAAGAGGTAGGTATCTGTCTCTGACTGGAAGCCCGACTCTCTAGGCCCAGGCCTTGGAGGTACATGCATTATCCACCCCCATACAGCAAACCCTCAGAAACCTGGCAGCAGCCCCTATACCACCTACCATCCACATTAGCATTTGTGACCACTAGAGCCTTTGCCCTGATTGCACCTGGAAAGTGAAGAGTCTGAGGGTTCTATTCTCTAGGTCATAGTTCCCTGAAGCACGTCCCATGCCCTACCTACACCCAGTAGAGCCCCAGCGACCTGGGGGCATTGTCCCCACACCCGGAAAGACTCCCCCAGGGAATCTAAGATCATCATCGGAGCCTTGACCCTGGCTATACCTGAAGATGTTAGTGTCCGGGTTCCTGGTTAGAGGGCCCGAACCTCTAGGCCCTAAAACCTGAAGGCATATCCCACCTCAACCCAATGAAGCCCCAGAGACCTGGGAGCATCCTCTCCCACCACCAAACACCCCCTATAACATCTGTGAACACCTTGGCCTCACCCACACCTAAAGAGGTGTCTGGGTCTTTGGGCTGGAGAGTCCTAGTCTGTAGGCCCTAGTCCCTAAAGGAACATCCTGTGTCCTACACCTGTATCTTATCAGATTACTCAGCAAAGCCCCAGAGACCTGGAAGCAACCTCCCCCGACCCCCCCCCAAAAAAAAACCCCATGGCAGCTGAGACTACTGGAGCCTTCGATCCACCTAGACTTGGAGAGGTGAATGTCTGGGACCCAGGCCAGAGGACCCTACTCTTTAGGACCTAGCCCCTGGGGGCACATCCTAAGCCCTACCATCACTCAGCAAAGCTCCAGAGATCTGGGAGCAGCCTCCTCAAACCTCTAACAATCCCCATGGCATCTGCGCCAACCAGAGCCTTGGATCTGCCTATACCTGGTGGAGCTTCAGAGACATATCAGTGTCCACCAGAGGCACGGACCCATCTGAACCTGAAGGAAGAGTGACCATCTAAGACACAGGCCCCACCTACACCAACTGGACTCAGAGGGATTCCCTGAAGCACAGGCCTCAACTGCACTCACTCAAGGAAGAAATGGGCAGACAGCAGTGTAAGAGCACATTCAACAGCATAAAGAGCAATATGACACCACCAGAAGCTAGTCTTCATACATGAGCAAGACATAAATATCACAATGCAGATAAACCATAAGAAGAAATGACCTTAAAAATAACTTAATGAAAATGTTAGCGGTTGTTAAAGGGGGGATTGAAAAATTCACGTAAAGAGGTAGAGGAAAAGACAAACAAAAAATTGGAATAAATCAACAAATCCCTTAAAGAAAGAAATGAAAGCCAAGAAAAAATCAAACAGGTGAAAGAAATGGTTCAAGACTTAAAAATTGTAATATAAACAAAATAGACAACACAAACCAAGGAATTCTAGAAATGGAAAATCTGGGTAAACAATCAGAAACTACAAATGCAAGCATAACCAACAGAATGCAAAAGCTGGAAGAGAGAATTTCAAGTGATGAAGAAATGATACAGGAAATAGATTCTTTGGGCAAAGAAAATGTTAAATCTAATAGATGCTTAACATAAAATATCCAGGAAATCTAGGACACCATAAAAAAACCAAACCTAAGAGTAATAGTGACAGAAGGGGAAGGTCCCACTCAAACATGCAAAAAATATATTCAACAAAATCATTGAAAAATAACTTTCCCAACTTAAAGAAGGACATGTCTATGAAAGTACAAGAAGCTCACAGAACACCAAATAGACTGAACCAACAAAAAAAAAAATCCCTTTGTCACATAATAATCAAAACACTAAACATTCAGAATAAAGAAAGAACATTAAGAGTTGCAGAGGAAAAAAGCTAAGTGACATACAAACTCAGGGCTCTCAGAATTATACCTGACTTCTCAATGGAAACTCAATGGAAAGTCAGAAGGTTCTGCATAGACATTCTGCAGACACTAAGAAACCATGGATTCTAGGACAGAGTATGATACCCAGCAAAGCTTTCAATCACTATAAGTGGAGAAAAAAAAAGATTTTCCATGAGAAAATCACACTTAAACAATAACTGTCCACAAATCTAGTCTTACAGAAAAAACACGAACAAAAACTCCAACCCAAGGAAACAAACTACACCCAAGAAAGCACAGGCAATAGATAATCCCACACCAGCAAAACCCAAAGAAGAAAAGCACATGCACAATACCACCATCACCACCAAAACCAAAAATAACCGGTACAACAATCACTGATTATTAATATCTCTTAATATCAATAAACTCAATTCACCTATAAAAAGACACAGGCTAGAAGAATGGGTGCAAAAACAGGATCCATGTTTCTACTGTCTACAAAAAACATATGCCAACTTCAAAGACAGACATTACATCAAAGTAAAGAGTTGGGAAACATTTTCCAATCAAATGGACCTAAGAAACAAGCTGCTGTAGCTATTCTAAAATTTAATAAAATAGACTTCAAACTAAAATTAATCAAAAGAGATGAAGAAGGACATTTTATATTAGTCAGAAAAAAAAATCCATCAAGATGAAATTTCAATTCTCAAAATCTACGTCCCAAATACAAGGACACCCACATTTGTAAAAGAAACATTACTAAACTTAAAGTATACATCACACTCCATACACTAATGGTGGGAGAATTCAGCACCCCATTGTCACCACTGAAGAGGACTGACAGACAAAAATTTAATAGAGAAGTAAAGGAACAAACAGAAGTTATGAGTGAAACAGGTTTATCAAACATCTATAGAACATTTCACTGAAACACAAAAGAATATTCCTTCATCTCAGCACCTCATGGTCCTTCTCAAAAAATGGCCACATATTCGGTAACAAAGCAAACCTCAACATATACAAAAAAAATGAAGTAACTCCTTGTATCTTATCAGATCAGCATGACTTAAAGTTAGAATTAAACAATACTAACTGCCGAAATCCTACAAAATCATAGAAATTGAACAATGCTCAACTAAATCACCACTGGGTCAAAGAAGAAACAAGACAATAAAAATCTTTCTAGGTTACAATGAAAATAAATACACAGCAAAACCTTACTTATGTAACACTTTGAAAGCAATAATAAGAGGAAAATTCATAGCACTGCATGTCTACAACCGAACTTGAAGAGATCTCAGACTAGTGACTTAGCAGCACACCTGAAAGCGCTAGAACCAAAAGAAGCAATCACACCCAGGAGGAGTAGATGCCAGGAAATAATCAACTTGAGGGCTGAAATCAATAAAATAGAAACAAAGAAAGCAATTCAAAGAATCAATCAGGCAAATAGTTGGTTCTTTGAGAAAATCAACAAGATAGACAAACCTTTATCAAAACTAATCATAAGGAAGGGAGAGAATAAGCAAATTAACCAAATCAGAAATGAAGAGGAGGACATAACAACAGACAATGAGGTGTAACTCAAAGTTTCTATCATGCCTGGTCCAGCAGTTGTTCAGTCCCAATGAAACAGAGGGGCTTATTCAGCCTATTAGCTCAAGCTTAATATAATTAGCTCTTACAACTAAAATTGATTCATAATTCTTAACTATGTTCAGCCATATAGCTTGGGACCCTTTCTCAGTGCAACATTTTCATTTTTCTTTCTCTGTCTCTGGGTGGTGACTGTAGACTGAACCTTTCCTCTTCTCAGAATTCTTCTAGTCTGGTCACCCTGCCTATACTTTCTTGCCTGTCTACTGACCAATTAACATTTAACTAAATCAAGATGACTGGCAAATCTTTACAGGGTACAAGAGCATTAATCCACAGCACTAAGGAAATCCAGAGAATTATCTGGTCATACTTCAAAAACTAGTACTAGACAAAACTGGAAGACTTAAAGGAAATGGGCAATTTTCTGGATAAGTATCATATACCAAAAGTAAATGAAAATCAGACAAAATTTTAAATAAATCTATAGCCCCTAAGGAAATAGAAGCAGTCATCAAAAGTCTCCCTACCAAAAAAGTCCAGGACCAGACAGTTTCATTTCAGAATTCTATCAGAATTTCAAAGAAAACCTAATACCAATACTTCTCAAATTATTCCACACAATATAAACAGAAAAGACATTGTCAAGCTATTTGTATGAGGTGACAATTATGCCGGTACCCAAATCACATAAAGATACAACTAAGAAAGAGAATTACAGACCAATCTCCCTTATGAGTATTGATGCAAAAATACTCAAAAAATATTAGCAAACTGAATCCAAAAACACATCAGAACAATCATCCACTATGATCAAGTAGGCTTCATCATAAAGATGCAGAGATGCTTCAACATATGAAAATCTATCAATGTCATCCACCATATAAACAAACTGAAAGAAAAAAGAACACATGATCATCTCATTCAATACTGAAAAAGCCTTTGACAAAATCCAGCACCCCTTTGTGATGAAGTTCTTGGAGAGATTAGGTATACAAGAAACATACCTAATCATAATAAAGACATTATACAGCAAGTCAATAGGCAACATCAAACTAAATGGAGAGAAACTCAAAGTGATGCCACTCAAATCAGGAACAAGACAACCTGTCCAATCTCTCCATATCTATTTAATATAGTGCTTGAAGTTCTCACTACATCAATAAGACAACAAAAGGAGATCAAAGGGATACAAATTGGAAAGGAAGTCAAATTTTCACTATTTGCAGATGATATGGTAGTACACATTAGTGACCCCAAAAACTTTACCCGGGAACGCCTATGTAGTGAGGAGGCAAGCGGGTCTGCTTTTCGTCCCGCCTGGCTCCCGCATAGCTAGCTTTACACCCGAAATAACAACACACAAACTGCATTCTTTTAAACACTACCTGGCCCGTTAGTTCTATCCTCTTGTTGGCTAATACTCACATCTTGATTAACCCATTTCTAATAATCTGTATATCACCATGAGGTGGTGGCTTACCGGGAAAGATTCAGTATGTCTGACCTGGCTGCTGGCTCCATCGTGTCTGGCCTTCTTCCCAGCATTATGTTCTGTCTACTCCACCCACCTATGTTCTGACCTTTCAGGCCAAGCAGTTTCATTATTAATTAACCAATGAAAGCAACAGATAGACCTATGACCTTCCCACATCACTCCTACAGCTGATAAACACCTTCAGTAACGTGACAGAATACAAGATTAACTCAAATGTCAGTAGTCCTCCTATATACAGATGATAAATAGGCTAAGAAATCAGAGAATCATCATAATAGCCACAAACAACATAAAATATCTTGGAGTAACTCTAAGCAAACAAGTGAAAGACCTGTGTGACAAGGACTCTTAAGTCTTTGAAGAAAGAAATTGACAAAGATAACAGAAAATGGAAAGATCTCCCATGCTCCTGGATAGGAAGCATCAACATAGTAAAAATAGCAATCTTACCAAAAGCAGTCTAAGGATTCAATGCAATACCCATCAAAACCCCAGAAAAATTCTTCACAGATTTTGAAAGAACAATCAATACTCAACTTCCTATGTGAAAACAAAATCCCAGGATAGACAAAACCAATCTTGGACATAAAGGAACTTTCGGAGGCATCACCATCTCTTACTTAATGAAAACAGCTTGGTATTGGTGCAAAAACAGACAGGTGTACCAATGTAATTGTATTGGTGACCCTGATACTAATCCACACCCCTATGAACACCTGACTTTTGAAATAGAAGATAAAAATATAAAAAAAGGAACTTTAACAAATGGTTTTGGTATAACAGGAAGTTGACATGTAGAGGAATGCAAATAGATCTATATCTATTGGCATTCACAAAACTCAACTCAAAATAAATCAAAGACCTCAACATAAATCTAGTCCCGCTGAACCTGATAGAACAGAAACTGGAAAATGGCCTTGAACACATGTGCACCGAGACCACTTCATGAATACAACACAAGTAGCACAGACCTTGAGAGCAACAGTTAATAAATGGGACCTCCTGAAATTGAGAAGCCTCTGTAAGGGAAAGGACACAGTCAAAAATAAAATGGCAACCTACAGAATTGGAAAAGATCTTCATCAACTACACATCTGACAGAGGGCTGATCTCAAAATATACAAATAACTCAAGAAACTACATGTCAAAATATAAAATAATCCTATTTAAAAGTGGGTGCAGATCTAAACAGATTTCTCAACAGAGGAATTTCAAATGACTGAAATGCATTTAAGGAATTGCTCAATGTCCTTGGCAATCATGAAAATACAAATCAAAACAACTCTGAAATACCATCTTATACCTGTCAGAAAAGCTAAGATCAAAGATACTAATGAAAGGCTATGCTGAAGAGGATGTGGAGTAAGGGAAACACTTCTTCATTGCTGTTGGGAGTGTAAACTTGTACAGCCACTTTGGAAATCACTATAGTGGTTTCTCAGATAACTGGGAATCAATCCACCTCAAGAACCAGCAATATCACTCTTGAGCATATACCCAAAGGCTGTACACTCATACTACAAGGACTATTTTCATAGCAGCATTATTTGTAATAGCCAGAACCTGGAAACAACCTAAAATGGAGTACTACTCAGTAGTTTAAAAAAAGTGACATCTTGAAATTTAAAGGCAAAGGCAAATGGATGAAACTAGAAAAAACCATCTGAGTGAGGTAACCCAGACACAGAAAGACAAACATCATATATGCTCACTGATAAATTGATATTAGTCATAAAGCAAAGGATAATCAGCCTACAGTCCACAACTCGAGAAAACACAGGAACCAAGGAGAACTCTAAGAGAGACATACATGGATTCCTCCAGGAGTGGGAGGTAGAGAAGATCTCCTTAGTAAATTTGTATCATGGTGAAGGGATGAGGGTAGTAAGGGAGTTGGGAGGGGAGAAGAGGTACAGGAAAGAGAACATGAGGGATCAGGAAGTTCCCTCATGACAGAGAACAAGCATGCACAGGGAAGGAGATACCTTGAAAGAGGAAACAATTATGCGGTCATTGAGAAACCAGGCACCAGAGACTATTCTACGAACCCACAAGGATATCCCCAGCTAAGAATCTAAGCAGTATTGGAGAGGGTACCTTAACTGCCCTTCCCCTGTAATAGGATTGATGATAACCTTAACTGTAATCATACATCCTTCATCCAGTAATTTATGAAAGCAGATGCAGTGATCCACAGATAAGCACTGAACCAAACTCCTGAAGTCCAGACATAAACAGGGGGAAGTGATATTATGAGCAAAAGGGCCAAGATCATGATGGGGAAACCCACAGAAACCGCTGATCTGAACAAGTGGGAGTTCGCTAGCTCTGAACTGACAGCTGGGGAACCTGTGTAAGACCAAAAGAGGCCCTCTGAATGTGGGTGACAGTTGTGCAGCTTGGGTAGTTTGTGGGGCCACTAGCAGAGGAACCAATATTTATCCCTAGTGCATGAACTGAATCTTTGAAGCCCTTTCCCTATGGAGGAATAACTTGCTCAGGTTTGATAAGGGTGGGGGGTGTCTTGGTAATGCTACAAGTGATGTGACTACATTGCTGACTTCCCATGGGAGGCCCCACCCTCTCTGTGGAGTAGATAGGGGGTGGGGTGTTGAGAAGGTGGGAGAAGTAGGAGGACAAAAAGGGGAGGGAACTGGGAATGGTATATAAAAGAAAAACAAACAAACAAAACCTTGGCATTATTATTGTGAGGTTAAGAATCTGGAAAAATTACAAGAAGACTTGTAAAAAATGGGTAAAATGTATTTAAAAAATAATAAAACAAAGTTGTATTTCTGAAAAAAAAGATGAACTAAGAGATAACTAATAATTTCTGGTTGTGATTCTTGAAGGAAAAGAAAGGAGAGTAAAACAAGACAGAAAACTAATTAGGAAAATATCCAGAGAAAGAAAATTAACAAAAACTGATATAATTTTGAAAAGCGTTTTTTTCTTTAGAAAAATCTGACTTTATATATTGGTGAACCTCGTTCTTTAAAAATAAAAGCTGAAGGGGACTCCTGTATAGCAAGGGCTTCTTTTCATATCCCAGATTAGGCAAAAACCACACCCAAATGCCTGTTTTCACGAAGAGACTTTATTAAGCGGGGGGGTGGGGAGAGTAAAGTGTTTTTCTGGCAGAAAAACAGCAACAAATGATCTCACAGGTATACTTTTTAAGAGGAGAAGGGGAGGTTTGGTGGTAAAGAAGAAAAGGGACAAGGAAGAAGAGAAAGGGAACAAGAGGAAGTAGGGGGGGGGTATTGGCCTAAAGGGACAAAAATCTCTCCCTGGATAGATGAAGAAAGATGTGACAAACAGAAAAATGGTCGTTTATAAAGGTAAAATGTAAAATCGGAAACCCCATCATAGGGTGAGTTGTTTGATTTTAATTGGGCTGTTACTTAGGTGAACCAAAAAGGGCCTTTGATCACTGGACTTTGGTACTCAGCCTCAGGAGAAAAAAGTGGCCAAATAAGAGGATAGGCCTTAATGGTTAGGTTAAGGAATGTAATCTAATGCTTCTTAGCAAGGCAGAGGGAATGAAAGAAAAGGCAAGACCTTCCAGAGCCATGCTCAGGTGGGCTAGTATCCATTCAAACACAAGGTACATGAACAAAAGTCCTCAGAGATATGCCAGCATCTTATTGCCCCATGTTTCTAATGCTGTTCTCAGTATATCTAGGTCCAAAATGAGGTCTTGCTGATTCCAGAAGCTAGGAGTGACTTGCACTATATAAAGAACTCTCTTCTGGTAGTTAAAGAAACCAGAACACTCCTTGGTCTTTGTTTTTCAAAAAGCTGTTATCAAATGCTTTCATCTTTCTCGCATGCAGAATGTTTACAAGATGTCTGTGTGAATGTGGTGTACATGATTTGACCAAGATTTCAGACTGAGAATTCTCTTCAAATGTGCAACTTTGCATTTGTCAGTTCATCTTGCTAAAGGCTGGCCAGAAATTGGTTTTGTTTCTTGTAGCCAAATTACACAGGGGCATAAATATTTAATATTCTTGGCTCTATTTCATGACCTTGACTTCTCCTGGATGTGTCTGAATGTCTCTGAAAGGCATGCTGGATAAGTTCCCAAAATGCCAAGCCATTAACAAAATTACTCAAACGTGATAGGGTCTAGCAACTTCCTTCTTAGGGAAAAAGATGCTGAACACTGGATATCCACTAGATATTTGACTACAAAGTGCTTAACTCTGCCTTTCATGAAAATGTTGAGCAGAATGTTTTGAAGTTGCAAAGTTGACTAGACGTAGGTTTTCTGGTCTACATAAGGCATTATTCAAAGCAATGGGCTATAAAATTGAATTTAGGAAGTTACTTTAAAAACATACAGTTAAAAAAAAGTCAAAACCCATAGATCCAGACATGGGTGAGCCTCACTGGGTGGGCTGCACTCCTGCAAGGGGAATCCAGTAGGTTCCAGTTCTTCCTGAAGAACCTCTCTCACCACTACCTGCCTGAGACTTGGTGCAGGAATGGAATTGGAAGAAAGAAGATCCATTACAGAGACAAAATAGCTTCTCGGGAGCCGGTTTACAACTGTTCCTGACTCTAGTTCAGGACCTCTTCAAAACCATCAGCATGCGAACAGCAGCAGTGGTCAGGGAAATGTATTGGACTTAACTCTGGGACCTAGAAACTCTTCTATAATATGACTGAATCCTGTATTTGGAGCCCCCAGCCTCTCTCCCAGCCCAATGGAACTGCCAATACCACTAAGAATCTGGTAGTGATTGCAGAAATATGCTGCTACTGCTTTGATGTACTCTACTGTCACCTCTATGGCTTCCCACAAACATGACTTCCTAGATTCACCAACGAGCCCTATCCTGTCTTTTTGACCTGTATTCAGCCTTGGGAACTCAGTCCAGTGCTCCAATGTGGGTCTCTGTCTCTATCTCCATCCATCACCTGATGAAGGTTCTATGGTGATACATAAGATATTCATCAGTCTGTCTGTGGGAGATGGTCAGTTCAGGCACCCTCTCCTCTGCTGCCCATGGACCTAGCTGGGGAAATCTCCTTAGAAACCTGGGAACCCCTCTAGAGTCCAGTCTCTTGCCAACCCTAAAATGGCTCCCTTAGTTAAGATATCTTCTTCTCTGCACCTATATCCACCCTTCCTCCATCTCAACCATCCCATTCCCCCAAGGTCTCCCCAATCCTCCCCTTCTCCCTTCTCTCTCCCCATCTCCCCTTTCCCCCAAACCACCCCCACCCCCATGCTCCCAACTTTTGCCTGGCGATCTTGTGTACTTGCAATATGCAGGAGGATAAATATGTGTTTTTCTTTGGGTTGACCTTCTTATTTAGCTTCTCTAGGATCACGCACTATAGGCTCAATGTCCTTTGTTTATGGCTAGAATCCACTTATGAATGAGTACATACCAATTCCTCTTTTGGGGTCTGGGTTATCTCACTCAGGATAGTGTTTTCTATTTCCATCCATTTGCATGCAAAGTTCAAGATGTCATTGTTTTTTACCACTGAGTGGAATTCTAAAGTGTATATGTGCCACACCTTCTTTATCCATTCCTTTATTGAGGGGCACCTAGGTTGTTTCCAGGTTCTGGCTATTACAAATAGTGCTGCTATAAACATAGTTGAACAAATGCTTTTGGAGTATGTTTGGGAATCTCTTGGGTATATTCCCAAGAGTGGGATTGCGGGATTCTGAGGTAGGTTGACTCCCAGTTTCCTGAGAAACCACCACACTGATTTCCAAAGTGGTTGCACAAGTTTCCATTCCCACCAGCAATGGATGAGTGTTCTCATTACTCCACAACCTCTCTAGCATAGGCTATCATTGGTATTTTTGATTTTAGCCATTCTGACAGATGATATGTCAAAGTTGTTTTGATTTGCATTTCCTTGATTGCTAAGGAGGTTGGGCATGACCTTAAGAGTTTTTTTGGCCATTTGAACTTCTTCTGTTGAGAATTATCTGTTCAGTTCAATACCCCCAATTTTAGTTGGGTTAAAATAGAGTTTTAATGTCTAGTTTCTTGAGGTCTTTATATATTTTGGAGATCAGACCTTTGTCTGATATGGGGTTGGTGAAGATCTTCTCCCATTCGGTAGGTTGCCTTTTTGTCCTAGTGACAGTGTCCTTTGCATTACAGAAGCTTCTCAGTTTCAGGAGGTTCCATTTATTCATTGTTGCTCTTATTGTCTGCGCTACTGGGGTAATATATAGGAAGTGGTCTCCTGTGCCCATGTGTTGCAGACAACTTCCCACTTTCTCTTCTATCAGGTTCAGTGTGATCAGATTTATATTGAGGTCTTTAATCCATTTGGACTTGAGTTTTGTGCATGGTGATAAATATGGATCTATTTTCATTCTTCTACATGTTGATATCCAGTTATGCCAGCACCATTTGTTAAAGATGCTTTCTTTCTTCCATTGTATATTTTTAGCACCTTTATCAAAAATGAGGTGTTCATAGGTTTGTGGATTAATATCCATGTCTTCAATTCGATTCCATTGGTCAACATCTCTGTTTTTATGCGAATACCAAGCTGTTTTCATTACTGTAGCTCTGTAATAGCATTTGAAGTCAGGGATGGTAATGCCTCCTGAAGTCCTTTTATTGTATAGGATTGTTTTGGCTATCCTGAGTTTTTTGTTTTTCCATATAAAGTTGATTATTGTTCTCTCAAGGTCTGTGATAAATTTTTGTGTCGATGTTCATGAGTGAGATTGGTCTGTAATTCTCTTTCTTGTTTGAGTCTTTTTGTGGTTTTGGTATCATGGTAACTGTCCTTCATAAAAGGACTTTGGCAATGACTCTCTGTTTCTATATTGTGAAACACATTGAGAAGTATAGGTATCAGCTCTTCTTGGAAGTTCTGGTAGAACTCCGCATTGAAACCATCTGGTCCTCGGCTTTTTTTCATAGGGAGGTTTTTGATGACAGCTTCTAATTACTCATGACTTACAGGTCTATTTAAATTGTTCAGCTGGTATTGATTCAATTTTGGTATATGGTACTTATCTTTTAAAAAGTCCATTTATTTTACATTTTTCAATTTTGTGGCATACAGGCTTTTGTAGTAAGATCTAATGATTCTCTGAATTTCCTCTGTGTCTGTGGTTATGTCCCCCTTTTCATTTCTGATCTTATTTATTTGCGTGTTCTCTCTCTGCCATTTGATTAGTTTGGATAGGGGTTTATCAATCTTTTTGATTTTTTCCAAGAACCAACTTTTTGTTTCATTGATTCTTTGGATTGTTTGCTGTGTTTCTATTTTGTTGATTTCAGCCCTCAGTTTGATTATTTCCAGTCTTCTACTCCTCCTGGGTGAGTCTGCTTCTTTTTTTCTAGAGCTTTCAGGTGTGCTGTTAAGACTCTAATGTGTGATTTCTCCATTTTCTTTATGTGGGCACTTAGTGCTATGAACTTTCCTCTTAGCACAGCTTTCATAGTGTCCCATAGGTTTGGGTATCAAATATTCTTTGATATCTGCATTGCATTTATTTTGCGCGGATACAATTGGCGCCCTCCCCATGGGGCTTTGCCTAGAACAGGCCCAATGCTTGTTTTCATTGAATTCAAGGAAGACTCCAATTTCTTTCTTTGTTTCTTCCTTGACACAGGGATAGTTCAGTAGTTGACTGTTCAGTTTCCATGAGTTTGTAGGCTTTCTGGGGGTAGAATTGTTGTTGAATTGTAACTTTATTTCATGGTGTTTCGATAGTACACAGGTAGTTACTACAATTTCTTTGTATCTATGGATGTTTGCTTTGTTGCCAAGTATGTGATCAATTTTTGAGAAGGTTCCATGAGTTGCTGAGAAGAAGGCATATTCTTTTCTGTTTGGGTGGAATGTTCTATAGATGTCTGTTAAGTCCATTTGGTTCATTATATCTGTTAGTTCTCTTATTTCTCCATTACGTTTCTGTCTGGTTGGCCTGTCCATTGGTGAGAGAGGAGTGTTGAAATCTCCTACTATTAGAGTGTGGGGTTTGATGGATGCTTTGAGTTTTAGTAATGTTTCTTTTTCATTTGTGGGTGCTTTTACATTAAGGGCATAGATATTCAGGATTGAGACTTCCTCCTGATGAATTGTTCCTGTTATGAGTATAAAGTGTCCTTCTCCATCTCTTCTGATTGATTTTAGTTTGAAATCAACTTTGTTATATATTAGTATAGCCACACCCACTTGTTTCTTTGGTATATTTGATTGGAAAACCTTTTCCCAACCCTTTACTCTAAGTTAGTATTTGTCTTTGAGGTTGTGGTGTATTTCTTTTAAACAGCAGAATGTTGGATCCTGTTTTCATATCCATTCTCTTAACCTGTGCCTTTTTATAGGTGAATTGAGTCCACTGATATTAAGTAATTTTAATGATCAGTGGTGGCTAACTCCAGTTATTTTTTCTGGTGGTAGTATTTGTGTGTTTCCCTTCTTTGAATTGTGCTGGTGGAGGACTGTTAGATGCTTGTGTTATTATGGGTGTTGTTGACTTCCTTGGTTTGTGGTTTTCCTTCTAGTATTTCCTGTAAGGTGTAGGGTTAAGACAGCCCCTTTAGGGAGCGGGGTTTGCCTCGGGCAAATGCCTGCCAATAAATGGGCGCGCGGGGAGGCGGCTCGGCCCTTTTTTCCTCCCTACCTCCTGTACTATGCTGGAACTCTGGTTCTGTAAGTTTATCATTAAAGTGGTAAATATTCTCTGATATCTGCATTGTATTTATTTTGCGCAGATACAATTGGCGCCCTCCCCGTGGGGCTTTGCCGAGAACCGGCCCAAAATCAGAGTCTCTTGCACCCCGGGCCGCTGCGGTGGTCTCTCTGGGCGCGCGTGGAAGCAGCTGAGATTCTGAGCAGTCTCTCTGTGCGCATGCGGAAGCAGCTGAGATTCTGAGTGACTCGATTTTCCCTGCTGCTTGCTAGAGAATCAAGCAGCGGGTTTGAAATCGACAGAGCCTTTTTAACACCGCCTAAGTCTCTGTTCCCCTCCCACCTCTGCCAGCGCTCGGGTCACGTGACAGCGGCCTGCGAGCCCCGGCACAAAAACGCTGGCATCCCTTTGATTTCTTTACTTTGCTGGCTTTTCTTTATTCCCTTTCTGGCCCAATTGCTACTTATCAGCCTGGTGTCTGTTTCAATTTTGTTTTTGAGTCATTTTATTTCAGATTTAGGACACGTGGATTCAACTGGACTCTTTCGCCACCACTGGCAGGAACCAGTCATTACAGGTAAGAGAATTTTTTCTTTTATAAATAATGTCTGAGAACGTGACAATTTCAGATTTCAACAGCTTTTTTGAGTGCACCATTTGGGAGATCTTACAAGAGGTGTCTACCACCCCACATCTATGGATATTCCTGGGATTCTTAATTTTCCTTAGCACTATTTGGTTTGATAATAGGAAAATGATCAAATCTCTTAAGGCAGAGGTTGAACGTTTAAAATCTATTGAGAATGACAACAATATTCTCAAGAATCAGTTTGAAGTTCTCCAGGAAGAAAACAAATCTTTGTTTAACATGACTCAGTTAACTGAGCAAAATCTAGAAAAGGTACAGGCTGATGTTAAGGAGAGACTCATTACTATGGAAGAAGGAACAGCTGAATTAGATCGTAAGTTCCAGCAGTCCCTTTCTGTAGGAACTGAAACGTTAACTGAGAGAATCAAAACTGCTGAATGTGACAATCGAATTTTGTCTAAAGCTTATGACAGATTGGCGGAAAGATTGTCAATACAAGAAGGCATGGTTTATGCCATAAAAAATATGTCCAAAGATAACAAGTTATCTCTACTGGACAAATTTCATACTTTAGAATCCTCAATGGAGGCTTTAGAACATAATTCTGGGCAGGAGATTCAGACATTACAAAAAGCAATGGTGAATAGAATTGAAAAGATTGAGGAATTTCTAAATTCTGATGAAGAAGAGCAAAGGGTAGAAAGGCAAATTTTAACTACATCTGTGGATAAATCCCTCCGGGACAATTTCCACAAAGCTCTACCTACAGCTCTGCATGCCTTTCCTGTAATAACAACAGAAAAGGTGATTTGTTCCAGAAACCCTAGGGTCATCAAGGAAGATACACGGGAGCCTGTACATATGAATGATCTCATGACTTTTGGGATGCATGCCTCTTTTGTTAAAGAGAAGCTAAAATCTTGGGCCACAACAAGCAGAGCAACCCCCTCGGACTGGCTCCAGCTGAGCTCCGCGGTCCTTGAGAGTGGACCGCAATTAAAATGGAAATGCTTATTCAGGCAAGAGGCTAGACTTTTAGAAGAGCAGGAAAAGGCGAAGGGAATTGACATTTCCCTAGATAAAATTCTAGGTGAAGGGCTCTTTTCCGACCCTCAGGAACAAGCTAATTTGGATGCAAACATACTCTCCATGTGTACTACATGGAGGGCTTGGGACAGAGTACAAGACCCAGGACAGAGAATGGAATCATTTGTCACAGTTAAACAGGGTCAGAGAGAACCCTTTAGTGACTTTTTACAAAGATTAACTAAGGCTGTACAAATAGGGATATATGACCCAGAAGCAAGACGTATAATTGAGTCTTTGGCTTACGAAAATGCTAATGTGGAATGCAAAAAGATCTTGGGGCCTTTAAAGTTCAGATCAGCATCCTTGGAAGAATGGGTCTTGCATACACTAAATGTTGACACATTTGACTATGGCACTGAAGCATGGGTAGAAGAAGCAATTTCCAATGGTAAAAGGAGACACCAGAATACCAAATGTTTTAATTGTGGCAAAATGGGTCATATGAAAAGGAATTGTAATCAATGGGTTTTCAGAAATAATAATAATGCATCTTCTAGAAATAACAGGAATAGAAGGACTCAGCCTTCAGGTTTATGTAGAAGATGTGGAAAAGGCAGACACTGGACGAATGAATGCAGGTCTACAAGAGATAGACAAGGCAACCTGATACAGATGGGAAACGTGAGAGGGGGGGCCTCTCAGGCCCCCATGGCAAACATGGTTCAGTCATTTCCAGTTTCTGCAGAGAACATGCCTCGTCAGGACAATTAGAAAGCCACATGCCTACTGTTACAAGCAATAGTAATCAGAAAGATGAGTTACGTGTGTTTGGCAAACTTCTATAAATGATCAAAGACCTAAGCTGAGAGTGTGTGTAAATGGCATTTTTATTACTGGCCTGCTGGACACAGGTGCTGACGTAAGTATCATTACCCCAGAATCTTGGCATCCATATTGGCCTCTTCAGAATGTAAATGTTCAGCTCCTGGGAATTGGAACCCTATCTCAAGTAAGGCAGAGCACGAGATGGGTTGAATGTATAGGGCCTGAGGGACAAATAGGAAAATTAAGGCCATATGTAGCCAATATTGCAATGAATTTATGGGGTCGTGACCTATTACAACAATGGAATACCGAAATTAACATTCCTGCTACTTCTAGAGCCCATGTTTCTGAAAATAATATTAAAAGTTATTACAAACGGAGAAAACTGGCCATTAGGGCTGTGCAAGAACAAGCAATTGATGTCCCTTCAGAAATACCAACAGCCTTGCCTCTAAAATGGTTGACTGAGAAACCAATATGGACAAAGCAATGGCCTTTAGCTGAGGAAAAGTTACAGGCTTTAGAACAGCTGGTACAAGAACAACTAGATGCTGGACATATAGAAGAATCTACCAGCCCTTGGAATTCTCCTGTATTTGTGGTTAAGAAAAAATCAGGTAAATGGAGAATGGTGACAGATCTCAGGGTCATCAACAAGGTTATTCAACCTATGGGCCCTCTGCAATCTGGAATTCCTTTGCACTCTTTATTACCAAAAGGATGGCCTCTCATAGTTATTGATTTAAAGGATTGTTTTTTCACTATACCTTTACAAAAAGAAGATAGAGAAAAATTTGCCTTCACAGTGCCTACTTATAACAATTCTCAACCTTCGAGGAGGTACCACTGGACCATCCTCTCCCAGGGTATGTTAATAGCCCCTCCATGTGCCAATATTTTGTGAACCAACCATTGCAAATAATACGCAAGAAATTTCCCAAATCTATAGTACACCATTACATGGATGACATATTGTTATCTGATTCAACATAGATACCTTGAACAGACTGTTTGAAGAAATACAGATACTGTTACCTAAATGGGGATTGCAAATTGCTCCTGAAAAGATTCAGAAGGGAGATTCTGTTAATTATTTAGGTTATAGAATAGGTTTGCAAAAAATTAAGACACAGAAGGCACAAATTCGGAGAGATCGCCTACGGACTCTTAATGACTTTCAAAGGCTGTTAGGAGACATTTCCAGTTTACGACCAGCTATTGGGATAACACCTGATCTAATAATTCATTTGAACAAGACCTTGAATGGTGATAAAGATTTAAACAGTCCCAGAGAATTAACAGCTGAAGCAGAAAAGGAACTGAAAATGATTGAGGAGAAATTACAACAGGCACATGTGGACAGAGTGAATCCAGAGCTTGATTGTATTCTTGTCATATTACCATCAAAAATTTCTCCTACAGGAATTTTAATGCAGAGAGATGATATTATCTTGGAATGGATCTTTTTACCACATAAACCAAGTAAGAAACTGAAAACTTATGTGGAAAAAGTCTCTGAGTTAATTATAAAAGGCAAGCTGAGACTTCGTCAACTAGCAGGCATAGACCCAGCAGAAATTATAGTGCCTTTCACTGCTGATGAACTAAAGAAATTATGGGAAGATAATGAACCATGGCAAAGAGCTTGTGCTAATTTTTGGGAGACATTAATAACAACTATCCAAAAAGCAAGCGGCTCAACTTCATAAAGAGAACTTCTTGGATCCTTCCTCGAATAGTCCGTGATGCTCCAATAACTGGAGCCCGTACATTCTATACTAATGCCAATAAATCAGGGAAGGCAGGTTACAAATCAGAAGACTTGGGTAAGGTGGAACAAAGTCCTTATAATTCTGTCCAGAAGGCAGAATTATATGCCATTCTTATGGTGCTAAGGGATTTTAAAGAACCTATTAATATAGTCACAGATTCACAATACGCAGAAAGAGTTATTTTACATATTGAAACTGCTGAATTTATACCTGATGATACAGAACTAACCTCATTGTTTATACAGGTTCAAGATTTGATCAGGAACAGGCTTTGCCTTATGTACATAACACACATCCGATCCCATACGGGTCTGCCAGGTCCTCTAGCACAAGGTTGAAGGCGTAAGTCATAAACAATGCCACACCAGTTTGGAATTATGATTAATAGGGTAGTATTTATTTAAAGGGGAAAAAGCTTACAGATCACTGTCAGCCCTCTGCGCAACCAGGAAGTGAGTCTAGTCGCCGGCGGAGCAGGAAGTGAAGAGAGAGAGGAGAGGGAAGTGGCCGCTTTTTTAAAGGGAGAGAGACCACGCCCCAATGGGCTGGTATCTCAGCGGCGATAGGCTGGAGGAGTGGGAGGACCTCCCGTAAAACCTCCCCCTTTTGTTTAAATAAGAGAGTTCTAAACCTACTATGAAATTATATACAATAAGTACAAATATCCTATTCTAACTAGCTTAGGTCTTGTATAATAAATAACTTGGCTAAGTCATGAGAGAAAGTAACTGCATTTATATAGTCTTCAACCCCATCGAAGATCTGAGAAGGGAAATAATGTTACCTGGGTAATTAGGAAGTTCAGTAAAACAACTTCCAAAACATGCAACAAATCACAGAGACAACTAGCTACCTAGGCAATCACCCAAAGTCACATTAGCAGCGTTGAAGCAACCAACATTGGCTAAGGCCTAACATAACTGACATACCATTTTTCAAAGGCAAGCAACTTTTCAAAACTATCTTACCCTGTCTTGGCAGGATATGACAGCCCTGTTTTATCCATTGATGCATGCTCAGTATCTTTGTCAGTGGTTGGGGTATGGGCATTTCTTTGCCCCAAGGCCAGTTCTGCCAAAAAGAAGGCTCCAGGTGGAGTGTCTTTGGTGCTCAACATTCTCTTGGGAATAGAGTGGTGTTGCCAGGAGCAATTGTGTCTCACTACCGCAAAACTCTGAGTTAGATTAAAGGCCATTTTCTACAGCTCTTTGAAGAAGTTGAAGATTATCTATACTGAGTATAATCTCTATATACCTAAAGAACCTGATTAGTCTAATTATAAATGACAAACTTAGATGACTATTAGTCTATATAATTCTCAATATCTATCTAACTTAAAGACTAAGACAATAAACGACTGTGAAACAAATGAGGACAATGGCCTCGAAATATAAACAATGTACAAATATACATTGCAGTAGGTAAATATATATCAATACACAAACATTATATAAGTATCTTAATCAGAGGTAGAAATGTACACTGCAATATGGTAAATATATACAATATATATATCAATACAATATATGTCAATGCATAAAAAATGTTTTAAACAGAGGTAGAAACATGCATGCTTACAATAGTCAATATAATTTAACTTTGTGTCATTATACAAGAATCTATACCAATATATTTGTCTAAAAACAGTAACTCACAATTACAAATCTATTATCCCATCATCCCTCTTTTTTTTTCCCAAAATGATCCCTGAGCTTATAAAATTCCTCCCCAAACCCTTAATCATATACTAATTATAATCAACCCCTAAATGATGTCCCTAAACCCAAGGGCAAACTTTACTGGGAGAGGGGACGTCGTCCTCTAGAATTACTTCCAGCTGTCATGGGGGCGACGTTCTTTCTGGAGGATCCTGTGAAAGTAAAATGATGGTTAAATTTCAAGATCAATGTCTTTTAAAATTGCCAATAGTCTCTGAGTATTTTGTGCAGGTCTGGCCAAAATGTTGTATAAGATGTGCAACATTTCAGCTAACCAAGTTGGAACTGTCTTGTGCAGCTGGTATCCAAAGCAGGTCTTGTAGTAACGCTATCAGTATCATGACGTCATATCAACCAGGTGGAGTTGTTGTTATGGGGCCCCATCTTCTTCCTGGAAACTTCAAATGTCACTTCAGGAAAAACTCATTGTTCATTATGAAAAACTTAAACATTAATCATATAGACATATATATATATATATATATATATATTCAATGAAAGACATGATAGATATATTCAATGAAAAGTATGATAGATATTAAGAAAAGCAAAGATGTTTTCTAAACTCATATTTCTTTCTGTCCCACATCATGGCTCTTGACATGAGACAGAAACTCCAGAAACTCTGGGTTTTCCTCTTACTAACAGGCTTGGAATTGGAGAGGGACTGAGCCAGAGTCCAACTTCAAAACCAGCTTTATAAATTTAGAAATATGGTTTAATTTTACTTACACAACCCATTCAGTTTTCTTGATATTTCCTATTGGGCAGGTATTTTTCCATCTGTCAGTATCCAAACATCCAGGGTCCCTTGAATTTCTCAGAGATGAGTGTTTTCCTGTGGAGATAAGAACAGAACACTGCCCCCATTCTATATGTTTTTCTTACCACCTGTATGAATATCATCATTGTGGATGAGTTGTCATTTCTCCTTTCCAAGAGGTTTCTCCTCTTCAAATCGAAACTTTATTAATTTTGATGGTATCCACAATTTTTCTTCTCCTGTGGAAACAAGAGCAAAACCCCTTCCCCAACGTAGCACATCTCCCCCCTTCCATTGAGAGGTCAGCACATCTTTGAAATAAATCGGTTGATTTAGTTCGGCAGACTTTTCCATTATCCAATGTCTCTCTGCTGCTGTCGTTCCTTTCTCATTAGCGTTATGAAAATTCAAGGTTAATAAAGCATTATGTAATCTATTCCTGGGGGTATTTTCTGTCCCTTTCTGTTTGTTCAGCATATCCTTTATAGTACGATTTGATCTTTCTATAACTGCCTGACCTGTAGGATTATTTGGTATACCTGTAATGTGTTTTATATTATAATAATCAAAAAAGCGTTTAATTTTCTTAGATACATATGCTGGACCATTATCTGTCTTTATTTGCGCAGGTATACCCATGATGGCCATAACTTCCAATAAATGTGTGATTACTGAATCAGCCTTTTCTGAGCTCAGGGCAGTAGCCCATTGAAAACCTGAATACGTGTCTATGGTGTGGTGTACATATTTTAATTTCCAAATTCCATAAAGTGGAACACATCCATCTGCCAGATTTCATTTCTCTTAGTACCCTTAGGGTTACTCCCTGCAGGCAACGGTGTTTGATTATAGAAAGAACAAGTAGGACATCTCTTTATAATGTCCTTAGCTTGTTGCCAAGTAATGGAAAATTCTTTCTTTAGGCCTTTACTGTTGACATGATGCTTCTTATGAAATTCTCAGGCCTGCAACACACTTCCAATCAATAATTGATCAATCTCAGCATTGCCTTGGGCTAGAGGACCAGGCAGACCTGTATGGGACCGGATGTGTGTTATGTACATCGGACAAAGCCTGTTCCTGATTATGTCTTGTACCTGGATAAACAATGAAGTCAACTCTGTGTCATCTGGTATAAATTCAGCGGTTTCAATATGCAAGATAACTCTTTCTGCATATTGTGAATCTGTAACTATATTAAGAGGTTCTTTAAAATCCCTTAGCCCCATAAGAATGGCATATAATTCCGCCTTCTGGACAGAATTATAAGGGCTTTGTTCCACCTTACTCAATTCATCTGACTTGTAACCTGCTTTCCCTGATTTATTTGCATCAGTATAGAACATACGGGCTCCAGTTATTGGAGCATCACGTACAATTCTAGGAAGAATCCAAGAAGTTCTTTTTATGAGGTTAAGTCTACCACTTTTGGGATAGTTGCTATTAATTTCTCCCTAAAAATTAGCACAAGCTCTTTGCCACGGTTCATTATCTTCCCATAACTTTTTTATTTCTTCAGTAGTAAAAGGCACAATAATTTCTGCTGGGTCTATACCTGCTAGTTGACGAAGTCTCAGCTTACCTTTTATAATTAATTCAGAGACTTTTTCCACATAAGTTTTTAATTTTTTACTTGGTTTATTAGGTATAAGTATCCACTCTAAAATAATATCTTCCCTCTGCATTAGAATCCCTGTAGGAGAAATTCTGGAAGGCAATATGACTAGGATGCAGCTAAGATTTGGGTACACCCTATCCACATGTGCCTCTTGTAATTTTTCCTCAATCATTGTCAGTTCCTTTTCTGCTTCAGCTGTCAGTTTTCTTGGACTATTCAAATCTTTATCACCATCTAAGTTTTTGTTTAAATGAACTATTAGATCAGGTGTTATCCCAACAGCTGGTCGTAGACTGGAAATGTCTCCTAACAATCTTTGGAAGTCATTAAGAGTCTTTAAGCGGTCTCTCCTAATTTGTGCCTTTTGTGTTTTAATTTTCTCTAACCCTATTCTGTAACCTAGATAATTAATAGAATTTCCTCTTTGAATCTTTTCAGGGGCAATTTGTAATCCCCACCTAGGCAAGACTTTCTTTACTTCTTCAAACATCATTTCTAAAGTATCTTTATTTGAATCAGATAACAAGATGTCATCCATGTAATGATAAATGATGGACTTGGGGAGTTGTTTACGAATTATTTCCAATGGCTTACTTACAAAATATTGGCACAGTGTAGGACTATTGAGCATACCCTGTGGGAGGACAGTCCATTGATATCTCCTATTAGGCTGAGAATTATTATAAGTAGGGACTGTGAAGGCAAATTTTTCTCTATCCTTTTCTTGTAACGGTATAGTGAAAAAACAATCTTTCAAATCAATAACTATAAGAGGCCATCCTTTTGGTAACAGAGAAGGCAAAGGAATTCCAGATTGTAGTGGGCCCATAGGTTGAATTACTTTGTTGACAGCTCTTAGATCTGTCACCATTCTCCATTTACCAGATTTCTTTTTTACAACAAACACAGGAGAATTCCAAGGGCTGGTTGATTCTTCAATATGGTGAGCATCTAGTTGCTCTTGCACCAGCTGTTCCAATGCCTGTAGTTTATCTTCAGCTAGAGGCCGCTGTTTGATCCATATTGGCTTCTCAGTTAGCCATTTTAAAGGTAGGGCTGTTGGTACCTCTAAAGGTTTGGTATTTGCTGTATGTTCTTGTACAGCCTGAATGGCTGGTGACCTTTTTCCATAATACCTCATCATATCCTTCCCAGAATTATGAGTTCCTGGAACTACAGGAATGTTAACCTGGGTATTCCATTACTGTAGCAGGTCACGGCCCCATAAATTTATGGCAATATTGGCTATATATGGCCTTAGTCTTCCTATTTGCCCTTCGGGCCCTATGCATTCAACCCATCTTGTGCTTTGTTTTACACGAGATAGGGTTCCAATTCCCAGGAACTGAACATCTACCTCTTGAAGAGGCCAATTTGGATGCCAAGATTCTGGGGTAATGATACTTACATCTGCACCTGTGTCTAATAAGCCTTCAATAAAAGTGCCATTTATACAGACTCTTAGCTTTGGTCTTTGATCATTAATAGAAGTCTGCCAAAATACACGTTTACTCTGTCCTACTGGGTTTTTTTGACTCATCCTCCACACGTATTTCATCATTTAGACCAGTATTACTTTTTACAGCAGCAATTGGAGCTTTTAATTTTCTTGTTGAGGCACGTTCTCCACTGTGACTGGGAATGACTGGGCCACTGTTGGCTTGGGGGCCTGCGAGAGGCCCCTCAAGGAGTTTCCCAATGGTATCGGGTTGCCTCGTTTGTCTGTTGTTGACCTGCATTCATTGGACCAATGTCGGCCTTTACCGCATCTCCTACATATACCTGAAGGCCTAGGTCTCCTATTTTTGTCATTCTCAGAGGAGATAATATTCCTAGAAATTCTGTGCCTGCAATCCCTTTTCAGATGTCCTAATTTACCACAATTGAAACACCTGGCAGTTTGATGTCTCCTCATTGCTGTGGAAATCGCTTCTCCTACCCAAGGTTCATCGTTATAACTAAACGTCTCAACATTCATCGTATGCTGAATCCATTCATCCATAGGTGCTGATCTAGACCTTAAAGGCCCAATTATCTTTTTGCATTCTATGTTTGCATTCTCAAAAGCTAGAGATTCAAGAAGTATTCGTCCAGCTTCTGGGTCTGTTACCCCTATGTCCAGAGCCTTAATTAATCTTTGCAAAAAGTCAATAAAGGGTTCTCTTGGTCCCTGCCTAATTCTAGTATATGGTTCAACCCTTTTTGCTGGATCTTGTATCCTATTCCAAGCATTTAAAGCTGCTTGGTGACATAGACACAGTACTTCATCGTCATAAAGAGCTTGGACCTGTGGATCAGCATATTCTCCTGCACCAAGAATTTGATCTTGGGAAACCTCAATACCTTTTGCTCTTCCTTGCTGTTCTATATGTTTGGATTCTTCTCTGAAATAAATTCCAAACATCAAGGAAGGTCCATTATCTAAAACTGCAGACACTAACTGATGGAAATCATGGGGGGTAGCTCTAACATTAGAAGCCCAAGTCCTTATCATTTCCTTTACATATGCAGAGTGCAAGCCAAAATTAACAATAGCTTGCTTAATTTCTTTTAGATCATTCATTGCTATTGGCGTCCATCTAGCTTCTCTGACTCCCATTGAGCCTTTAGAAGTTGACGCTTTGTCAGAATTAAGAATAGGGTATGCCGCTAAAACCTTTGGTAAGCCAGTTCTAATGGCTGGTGTTGGCATTGTATCCTGTCCTTGTGCCTTATTACTCTGTTCACCAGCTCCAATCATTTCTTCAATCATTTCAAGTCTTTTTATTATTGTCTTTATTATTGTCTCTTTTGAATCCTGAATCTCCTGACCTGCATGAGTTTCTAATAAAGATTGTATGGTTCTTAGGAGTGCCATGATCTTCCTAAATGATAGAATATTCAAAAGAATACTGAAGCCTAGTAACCAGTAAATTAAGTTATCCCCATAGTCATATAAACCTTGCATGATATAACCCATTGTATTGGCAACCAGAACAGTAAAATTCGCGTTGGAAACGAAAACTGCCATATTACCTATTATCCAGCAGGTGGCATTGTTGCCAAGTCGCGACGAAAACAGAGTCCTGTTTCAGAGTCCGCCTAGTATTTGTTAAAAACTGGAAAATGTAAGTTGCTCAACAAAGTAAATGTAATTAAATCAATTCCAGAGACGGAACCAGAAACCCAGAATCCAGGCGTAGAGAGAAGAGCAACCTGGAAGCCGCTTATGCCTCCACGTGACAGAGTCACCCTGAGGGGTTGCAGCTTTCAGCAACCGTGTGCTCTGGTTCGTGCCACTTAAGAGCTGTGCTTGCAAGGGAGATTTAAAAACGACTCAGAAAAGAGCAAACCACGCGGCAGAAACTACGCGGGCCTGTGGAGTTTAAATCCACGTGGGGAGGCCAAGGCCGCCGGCGGCGGCTGAGGAAGGGAGGGCTCCCGCCAAGCCGAACTCGCGGCCGGCAGCCGAGCAGGGAAAGGATAGGTTCTAAAACCAAACGTTGGGTGCCAACTGAAGGAGTAAGTCATAAACAATGCCACACCAGTTTGGAATTATGATTAATAGGGTAGTATTTATTTAAAGGGGAAAAAACTTAGAGATCACTGTCAGCCCTCTGCACAACCAGGAAGTGAGTCTAGTCGCTGGCGGAGCAGGAAGTGAAGAGAGAGAGGAGAGGGAAGTGGCCGCTTTTTTAAAGGGAGAGAGACCACGCCCCAATGGGCTGGTATCTCAGCGGCGATAGGCTGGAGGAGTGGGAGGACCTCCCGTAACACAAGGTAATGCAGAAATTGATCAATTATTGATTGGTAGTGTGCTACAAGCCTCTGAATTTCATAAAAAACATCATGTTAATAGCAAAGGTTTGAAGAAAGAGTTTTCTATTACATGGCAACAAGCTAAGGAGATTGTGAAGAAATGCCCTACCTGCTCTTTCTATAACCAAACGCCACTGCCAGCAGGGGCTAATCCAAAGGGCACCCATAGAAATGAAATCTGGCAGATGGATGTGTTCCACTTTGCAGAATTTGGCAAATTGAAGTATGTTCATCACACCATCGACACTTATTCAGGCTTTCAGTGGGCAACTGCTTTAAGTTCAGAAAAGCTGATTCAGTAATCACTCATTTATTAGAAGTCATGGCTATCATGGGTATACCTACACAAATAAAGACAGTCCTGCTTATGTCTCTAGGAAAATGAAACGGTTTTTTGATTATTACAATATCAAGCATGTTACAGATATACCATACAATCCTACAGGTCAAGCAGTCATAGAAAGATCAAATCGAACTATAAAGGATATAGTTGAACAAACAGAACAAACAGAAAGGGGTGGAAAACAGCCCCAGAAATAGGTTACATAATGCTTTGTTAACCTTGAATTTTCTCAATGCTAATGAGAAGGGAACGACATTGGATAATGGAAAAGTCTGCTGAACTAAATCAACCAGTTTATTTCAAGGATGTGCTGACCTCACAATGGAAGCCAGGAGATGTGCTGCATTGGGGAAGGGGTTTTGCTCTTATCTCCACAGGTGAGGAAAAATTATGGATACCGTCAAAATTAATAAAGGTTCGGTTTGGGGAAGAGAAGTCACTTGGAAAAGATAGATAACAATTCATTCACAAAGATGACCGGCATTCAGATGGTAAGGATTACTGATAGAATGGGGGCAGGGTTCTTTTCTTATCTCCACAGGAAAATATTCATCTCCAAAGAATTTAAGGGACCCTGAATATTTAATTACTGATGGGTGGAAAATAGTTACGACCCACTAAACATCAACAATAAAATTCTATACATATTGTAAGTATTGATTTTTTATATATATTTATATGTTTTATTGAACACTTCTTTATATATGTGTAGAGCTGGTTTTGGAGTTGGACTATGGCTCAGTCCCTCTTCAATTCCAAGCCTGTTAATAAGGGATATTTCAGAGTTTCTGTCTCAGGTCAGGAGCCATGACATGGGACAGAATAAGAATAATTTGATACTTGATAAGCTTTCTTTGCCTTTCCTCATATCTTTGTCTTTCTTTATATGTTGGTATATGTCCTTGTTGTTAATGTTTAAATTTCCCATAACAAGCAACATATTTTCCTACAGTAATCTTTGAAGTTTCCAGGATGAAGATGGGGCCCCACAACATCAACTCAATCTGGTTTTTATGACGTCATGATTTTTTTTTTAAGCACTAATTTTAGACCTGTTTTTTGGTACCAACTGCAAGAGACAATTTCGTATGATGCACATTTTTGACAACGCTCTGGCCGGACCTTCTCAAAACACTCAGAGACTAGTTATAATTTTCTTAAGTCAAAGGTTAATTTGGGAATTTTACCATCATTTGCTTTCACAGGGGGCCCTAAGAAGAACGTTGCCCCCATGTCAGCTAGAAGCAATCTAAGAGGACGACGTCCCCTATCCCAACAGAGTTTGCCCACAGGGTTAGGGACATCTTTTAGTGGTTGGTTTAGGGTTGAGGGGGTGGGAAGATATTGTATGGAATTAGGGGTATATTCAAAAAAAAAGAGGGGGATTAACTGGTTTGATGGGATGATTCGTATTTGTGACTTACTGTTTTTAGAAAATTATATTGGTACTGTTTCTTGTATATTGATATATTGAATATTGAATGTGAGTGTTCCTACCTCTATTTTTGTATAAGAGTATGCTTATATTGTATGGATACATCTATCATATCACATTGTAAATTTCTACCTCTGACACTTTTTATGTAATAACATTGTTTACATTTGATAAGTAATGACATTGTTTACAGGTGAAGATCATTGTCTTCATATATTGCACAGTTGTTTATTCTCTTAGTTTCAAATTAGATAGGTATTGAGAATTATATGTTTGTCATATTTATTTTTAGGATAATCAGATCTTTTAAATACATAGAGATTCTTTTTAGTATAAATAGTATAATCTTCAGCCTCTTTGAAGAGCTGTAGAAAATGGCTTTTAATCTAACCTAGAATTCTGTGCCAACGAGACACAATTACTCCTGGCAACACCACTCTACTCCCGAGAGAACGTTGAGCACCAAAGACACTCCACTGGGAGCTTGTCTTCTTGGCAGAACTGGCCTTTGGGTTAAGAAAAGCCCATACCTCAACTACTGACTAAAATATGAAACAGGATTGTCTTATCTTGCCAAGACAGGGTAGGATAATTCTAAGAAAGTTCCTTGCATTTGATAATGGTATGTCAGTTATGTTAGGCCTTAGCCAAAGTTGGTTGACTCAACATTGCAAACGAGATTTTGGGTGATTGCCCAGATAGTCAGTTGTCTCTGTCATTTGTTGCACATTTTGGATATCTCTCATTTGTTAAGTAATATTTACTCCCTTCTCAGATCTTTGATGGAGTTGAAGATTATTTAATTGTAGTTACTCTCTAGCAAAACTTTTGTTCTCAATATTGTTTGTTATATTTATCATTTGTTATTATTGTTTATAGTTATATTTGGTTTAGTTCTGCCTTATTTAGACAAAAGGGGGAGATGTAGGGTTAAGACAGCCCTTTTAGGGGGCGGGGTTTGCCTCGGGCGAATGCCTGCCAATAAATGGGCGCGCGGGGAGGCGGCTCGGCCCTTTTTTCCTCCCTACCTCCTGTACTACGCTGGAACTCTGGTTCTGTAAGTTTATCATTAAAGTGGTAAATATTCTTTGATATCTGCATTGCATTTATTTTGTGCGGATACAGTAAGGCTGGGTTTGTGGCTATGTATTATTTAAATCTGTTTTTGTCCTGGAATATCTTGTTTTCTCCATCGATGGTGAAAGTAAGTTTTGCTGGGTATAGTAGTCTGGGCTTGCATCCATGGTCTCTTAGTTTCTGCAGCACATCTATCCAAGACCTTCTGACTTTCATGGTTTCCCTGAGAAGTCAAGTGTAATTTTGATAGGTTTTCCTTTATATGTTACTTGACCTTTTTCCCTTGCAGCTCTTAATAGCTGTTCTTTATTCTGTATGTTTTGTGTTTTGATTATTATATGGCGAGGGGATGGTTTTGTTTTGTTTTTTCTTTTTTTGATCCAGTCTATTTGGTGTTCTGTATGTATCTTCATAGGAATATCCTTCTTTATGTTGGGAAAGTTTTCTTCTATAATTTTGTTGAATATATTTTCTTGGCCTTTGAGCTGTAATTCTTCTCCTTCTTCTACCCCTATAATTCTTAGGTTTGGACTTTTCATGGTGTCCCAGATTTCCTGGATGTTTGTGTTAAGAATTTGTTGGATTTGTTATTTTCTTTAATCAATGAGTTTATTTCCTCTATAATATCTTCAGTGTCTAAGATTCTTTCTTCTATCTCTTGTATTCTTTTGGTTATACTTGTCTCTGTAATTCCTGTTCATTTAGCCAGATTTTCCATATCCAGCCTTCCCTTGGTTTGTGTTTTCTTCATTACCTCCATTTCATTTTTTAAGTCTTGAACTATTTCCATTACCTGGTTGATTGCTTTATCTTGGATTTCTTGGGCATCATTGAGAGATTTATTCATTTCTTCTACCGTTTTGTTTGTCTTTTCCATTTCTTTACAGCAGTTTTTCACATCCTGTTTAAGGTCCTCTATTGTTTTCATAGTGTTACATTTAAAGTCGATTTCTTCTACTTCTTCTGGAATAGGGTGTTCAAGTCTTCTTGTTGCATGATCCTGGAATCTGGTGTTGTCATGTTGCCTTACACGTTGTTGGAGGAATTCTTGCATTGGCGCCTTCCCATCTCTTCCTTCAAATGCAGCCAGAAAAGTTTTGACGTCTTGGTCTAATCTATGCTGTGACTGACTCTGGGTAGATCTCCTCAGTGTAGGAGTAGGAACTGTTCCTTGGCCAAGGACCTCGCAGATAATAGGGCAGGCTTGGGTGAGGCAGGGTCAAGTGGAACAAAGAAGCCCTTGCAGCAGATGCTGAAGGGGCCCTGTGCTCCTTTCCCAGACATTCTGCCCCACCCCTGGATGACACCCACTCACCGGTCTGAATGGTTCTCCTCAACACAGGGACAGGAACTCCTGGAGATCCAAGTACCCCACAGACAAAAGGGCGAACTTGGGGGTAGGGGAGGGTCCTGTGGAACAGAGAAGGCCCTGCAGCAGGAGCTGGAGGTGCCCTGCACTCCCTTCCAGCCGGTAGGGCACACACTTACCCCTCTGGGTGGATAGCCTCAGTGCAGGAGTAGGAACTGTTCCTGGGTCAAGGACCTCACAGACAATAAGGCAGGCTTGAGCGAGGCAGGGATATGTGGAACAAAGAAGTCCCTGCAGCAGGAGTTGAAGGGGCCCTGTGCTCCTTTCCCAGACATTCTGCCCCGCCCGGGAAGGCACCCACTCACCGGTCTGGATGGTTTGCCTTAGCACAGGGACAGGGACTCTTGGAGGTCCAAGGACCCTGCAGACAAAGGGGCAAACATGCGGGGAGGGGAGGGTCATGTGGAACAGAAAAGCCCCTGCAGCAGGAGCTGGAGGTGCCCTGCACTCCCCTCCAGCCCAGCAGGCGCACACTCACCTGTTTATAATTCTTTAGTAAAGACACCAAAGGACAACCACAGAAGGAATAACCCTGATAGGCTAGATATCATTAAAATCTAAAAATTTTTACTTTGCCAAAGCCATTATTAAAATAAGCATGGTCACATGTGCCTATAGTCCTAACTCATGGGACATAGAGGCAGAAGGATGAAGAGCTCAAAGTCAATCATTCTTTGCTGATGTAGGAAGTCCTTCTGTATATGTGTTGATTTTATCAGTTAATGAATAAAGAAGCTGCTTTGGCCTATGATAGGGCAGAGTAGAGCTAGCTTGGAAAACTAAATTGAATGCTAGGAGAAAGAGGGAAGAGTTAGTGAGAAGCCCTGTAGTTGCCACAAGAGACAGATATCTCTACTGGAGCCCAGCGAAACTTTGCTAGTAGGCCACAAACTCATGGTGATGCACAGATTAATGGAGATGTGTTAGTTTAGGATAGAAGAGCTAGCTAGAAATATGTTTAAGCTATCGGACAAACAGTGTTGCAAATAATATAGTTTCTTTGTGATTATTTCAGATCTGAGCAGAGGGAACAAATGAAGTGCCTCTGACATATGTTGAGATCAAGGTCTGCCTATGACTTGTGATGTCGGGATCACAGTTGTGTCAAAATAGGCAAAGAATTCAAGAAGCAGAGAAAGCAAATCAAATATTTGAACATATCTGTGAAAGACATACATATTCAAAAATGACAAAATAAGTGAATAGAAAACAGCTTTTTAAAATATTTTACTTTTTAAAATAAAAAACGAGCCTAATTATACATACCAATCCCAGTTCCCCCTCCCTCTCCTTCTCCTGCTCCCCCCATATGACACCCCCACTCACTCCTCAGAGAGAGTAAGGTCTCCCATGGGAAGTCAGCAAAATCTGGCACATCAAGTTGAAACAAGATCAAGACACTTCCCCCTGTACCTAGACTGATCAAGGTATCACTCCATAGGAAATAGGCTCCAAAATGTAAGCTCATGCACTGATGATAAATCCTTGTTCTACTTCCAGTGGCTCCACAAACTGGCCAAGTCACAAAACTATCACCCACATTCAGAAGGCCTAGATCAGTCTTATGCAGGTTCCCTAACTGTCAGTCCAGAGTCAGTGAGCACCCATTAGCCCAGATCAGCTGTCTGGGTAGGTTTCCCCAACATGGTCTTGACCCCTTTGCTCATATTATCACTCTTCGCTGTCTTCTATTGAATTCTGGGAGCTCTGCCCAGTGCAGAGCTGTGAATCTCTACATCTGCTTCCATCAGTTGCTGGATGAAGGTTCTATGATGACAATTAGCATAATCATCAATTTGATTACAGGGAAAGGTCACTTCAGGCACTTTCTTCACTATTGCTTGAACCATGCAGATTCCTGGGAAGTTCCATAGCAGCAGGTTTCTCCCTGACCCCATAATAGATCCCTTTATCAAGACATCTATTACTTGTTCTCCCTCTCCTGTCTCTTCCTCAACTTGACAATCTCTTTCCCTTATGTCCCCGCTTCCTACCCCTCTCCCATGCTTCCAATTTTCTCAGGAGATCTCATCTAATTCCCCTTCCTTGGTGGATCCATGCATGTCTCTCTTAGGGTCCTCATTGCTACCTAGCTTCCCTGGGATTGTGGATTGTAGTTTGGTTATCATTTGCTTTATCACAAATATCCACTTATGAGTACATACTATGTGTGGCTTTCTGGGTCTGGGTTACCTCATTCAGGATGTTATTTTTTTCTAGATTCATACAATTGCCTTCAAATTTCAAAATGTCATTGTTTTTTTACTGCTGAGTAGGACAACTGATTTTTTTTGAGTTAATCTTGTATTCCATTACAGTACTGAAGGTGTTTATCAGCTGTAGGAGTTCCCTGGTAGAATGTTTAGGGTCACTTAAGTGTACTATCCTAGCATCTGCAAATAACAAAAGTTTGATTTCTTCCTTTCCAAATTGTATCCCTTTGATCTCCTTTTGTTGTCTTATTGCTCTAGCTAGAACTTCAAGTAGTACATTAAATGGATATGGAGAGAGCAGAAACCCTTGTCTTGTTCCTGATCTTAGTAGAATCATTTTGAGTTTCTCTCCATTTAACTTGACGTTGACTGTTGGGTTGCTGTACATTGCCTTTATTATGTTTAGGTCTGTACCTTGTATCCCTAATCTACCCAATTCATTTATCATGAAAGAGTACTGGATTTTGTCAAAGGCTTTTTTAGTTTCTAATAAGATGATCATCTGGGTTTTTTCTTTCAGTTTGTTTATATGGTGGATTACCTTGACTGAGTTTCATATCCCTGCATCCCTGCGATGAAGACTACTTCATCATGGTGGATGATTTTTCTGATGTTTTCTTAGATTCAGTTTGCCAGTATTTTATTGAATATTTTTGCATCAATGTTCACAAGGGAGATTGGTCTGTAATTCTCTTTCTTAATAGTGTCTTTATGTAGTTTGGATATCAGGGTAACTGTAGCCTTATTTTTAAAAAGTATGGCATTATTCTTTCTGTTTCTATTGTGTGGACCAATTTAAGGAGTAATGGTATCAGTTCTTTGAAATTCCAGTAGAATTTTTACTGAAACTATTTGATCCTGGCCTTTTGGGGATGGGTGGGAGACTTTTTATGGCTGCTTCTATTTCCTTAGGGGTTATAGGTCTATTTAATTTTTTTATCTGGTCTTGATTTAATTTTGGTATGTGGTACCTATTAAGAAAATCATCTTTTTTTTTTCACTCTCCGGTTTGTGGAGTACAGGATTTTTGAAATATTCTCTGGATTTCTTCAATGGCTTTTGTTAGTTCCACTTTTGATTTTTGATTCTGTTAATTTGGATATTCTCTCTGCCTTTTGGATAGTTTGGATCAAGGCTTGTCTATCTTGTTGATTTTCTCAAAGAACCAATTATTTGTTCTCATTAATTCTTTGAATTGTTTTCTTTGTTTCTATTTTATTGATTTCAGCCTTCAAGGTGATTATATCCAGGCATCTACTCCTCCTGGGTGAGATTACTTCTTTTTGTTCTAGAGGGTCCCAGGACTCCTGTGCTCAATAAGGACTTGTGAATTGGCTGGTTCAGAGTCACAGCTCTGTTCTTAATCATTGTAGGCACCAAATTATTGTGACACAGTGACTTCTAGTTCTTTGCTTTATTGGATATTTCAAGAAAGCTGGCTCAGAGAGAGTTCTGATGAAGGCTCAAGGACTGACTGGAAGAGCAAACTGACCTCCACATAGACCTGAACAGTTTAAGCCAGTGGATGGAATAAATCAAGTCTATTTTGTCTGACTAACCTAAGTGGAATGAGATAGAGACCGAGACAGATGTAAGAGGGTCCCCAGCTGCTCAGATTCTATGACATCACTATGATCCCTGCCACACCTATATCTAGTTTCTCTCCAGAGTTCTTCATCCTATTCACTGTCCCCCAGAAGTACGTGCATGCGCATGTTTCTTTTCTACTTTGCTGACCTCTTGGGTGTTTCTGTCAGCCTCACACTGGGTGTAATCATTTAATGTTTGTCTCATTCCAAGAATAGATCTGGTTGAATTTAGTGGAGAATGAGGTCAAACTAGAATTTTTAGAAGATGTTAACCAATGTTGTAGGTGGAAGTAAAATACAAGCCCCACCTAAACCTGTTAATGTTTTCTATGACTCAGCATTATTTTCAAAGTGTCCCATAAGTTTGGGTATGTTGTGCATTCATTTTCATTGAAATCTAGGAAGTCTTTAATTTCTTTATTTCTTTCTTGACCCAGTGGTGATTCAGTTGAGAGTTGTTCAATTTCCAGGATTTTGAAGGATTTCTGCAATTAGTGTTGTTGAATTCTAATTTTAAGCCTTGGTGATCCATTAAGATAGAGGGAGTTATTCAATTTTTTTGTTTCTGTTAAGGTTTGCTTTGTTATGATGATATGATCAAATTTAAAGAAGGTTTTTTGATGTTCTGAGAAGATGATATATTTTTGTGTTTTGGTGGAAGGTTCTATAGATGTCTGTCAAGCCCATTTGATTCATAATATGTTTGTTCCTTTATTTACCCATTAAGTTTCTGTCTTGAAGACCTGTCCAGTAGTGAGAATGGAGTGTTGAAGCCTCACACTCTTAATGTATGGAATGTGATGTGTGATTTAAGTTTTAGTAATGTTTCTTTTATAAATGTGGGTATCCATTTGTAATGTATTTGGGGCATAGATGTTCAGAATTAAAACTTCATCTTGATAGATTTTTCTTATTATAAATATGAAATATCCTTCTCTATCTCTTTTGATTAATTTTAGTTTGAAGTCCTTTTTGTTAGATATTATGATAGCTATACCAACTTGGTTTTTAGATTTATTTGATTGTAAAATCTTTCCCAACTCTTTACTCTGAGGTAATATCTGTCTTTGAAATTGAAATACGCTTCTTGTATGCAGCAGAAGCGAGGATCCTATTTTTGTGTCCATTCTGTTAGCCTGTGTCTTTTGTTAGGTAAATTGAGTTTATTGATATTAAAAGATATTAATGACCAGTGATTGTTAGTACCTGTTATTTTTGGTTTTGTTCTTGTTGGTACTATGTGTGTGTGTTTTCCTTCTTTCAATTTTGCTGGTGTGGGATTATCTATTGCCTGTGCTTTTGTGGGTATAGTTCGCTTTTTTGGGTTGGAGTTTTCCTTCAAGTACTTTCTATAGGTCTGGATTTATAGATAGATATTGTTTATGTATGGTTTTGTCATGAAAATTCTTTTTTATCCATTTATAGTGATTGAAAACTTTGCTGGGTATTATATGTCCTGGTCTCTTAGTGTCTGCAAAATGTCTATTCAGGACCTTCTGGCTTTCAGAGTTTCCATTTAAAATCAGGTATAATTCAGAGAGGTCTGCCTTTTATATGTTTCTTGGCCTTTTTCATCTGCAGTTCTTAATATTCTTCCTTTATTGTGTATGCTTAATGTTTTTTTTTCGAGACAGGGTTTCTCTGTGGTTTTGGAGCCTGTCCTGGAACTAGCTCTTGTAGACCAGGCTGGTCTCGAACTCACAGAGATCCGCCTGCCTCTGCCTCCCAAGTGCTGGGATTAAAGGCGTGCGCCACCACCGCCCGGCTTATGCTTAATGTTTTGATTATTATTTGGTGAAGAAACTTTTTTGATCCACTCTATTTGGGGTTATGTAGGTTTCCTGTACTTTTATAGTATGTCCTCCTTTAAGTTGGAAAAGTTTTCTTCTATGATTTTGTTGAACATATGTTCTGTGTCTTTGAGTTGAAATTCTTCTGTGTTTTCACTCATTTTCTTAGGTTTGGTTTTTTTATGGTGTCCCAGATTTCCTGTATATTCTGTGTTAAGAACTTGGCAGATTTAACATTTTCTTTGCCCGATGAATTTATTTCCTCTATTGTAAATTTAAAACCTGAGATTATCTCATCCATCTCTTGTATTCTGTTGGTTGGTTATGCTTGCATCTATAGTTCCTGTTCAGTTAACCTAGAATTTTTATTTTCAGAATTCCTCGGTTTGTGTTTTCTTTATTGCCTCTATTTTGATTTTCAAGTTTTGAACTGTTTCCTTCATCTATGTGATTGCTTTTTCTTGACTTTTTAAAAGGGATTTATTGATTTCTTCCAATTTTTTTGGTTTTTTTTTCCTCTACTTATTTAAGAAAGTTTTTTACTTCCTCTTTAATGGCCTCTGTTATCTTCATAAAGTAATTTTAGGGTCATTTCCTTCTGCTTTGTCTACATTGGGATGCTCTGGTCTTGCTGCTGTCGAAGCACTAATTTCTGGTTATACTCTATTGTTCTATGTGTTGTTGAATGTATTTTCACACTTTTGTCTACCCCTCTATCTCTTCCTCCAATCAGTGCATGTTGAGCCTCTGCCTTAGGTGATCACTCTTCTTCTAGATATAGGATGGATCTATGTCTCAGGTGATTCCTGATATGCGTGGCGTGGTTAGGTAGAGTTGTGGAGAGGATGTTGCTAGGTATCTGGCACTTCAGAGGGTGGAAGAAGGGATTAGGATGTACCCCTGGGGCTTAGTGTTGAGAGAGTAGGACTGTCCATCTGGGAGCCAGACACTCACATCCTCTTTTAAGTGAAGATGGTTCTGGTAGTAACTGATGTGGTAGACAATGGTTGGTGGTGTGGAGAGGCTGCTGCCAGGTCTCCCAGGCTTCAGAAAATGGGGGAGGGACATGGGATATTCCCCTGGGGGTCTAGGGATTAGGGTTGTCCAGTCAGAGGCCCTGACACTTAACTACTCTTCCAGGTATCACAGTTCTCATTGTAGCTGATAAAGCAAGAAAAGGTTGGGGCTTAAAATCTTTTTGCTGTGGTTTGGATATGATCTGTCAATCAGGTTCATGTTTGGATGCTTGTATCAAAAGGTGGCAATGATGTGGTGAAAGAACTTTAAAAGGTGGTGACCTAGTGAAAGATAGTTATGAGCAGTCCACTTTCATAATTGGATTAATACTATTTTTCAGAAACAAGCCAAGTCTCTTGTCTCTATATATTCTCATTAGAGAAAGCTAGAAATCAAGAGTACCCATTGCCTCTATCCTTTCTGCACATGATGTGGGGGTTTGTATTTGCTGTCCCCTTAAGTTTTGGGCTTTGAGTATTTGATCCCCAATTGGTAGCTAATGTGGGATTCCCCTCTGTATGCTGTGAATAATATAGGTTAATAAAGAAGCTGCTTTAGGCTTATTACAGTGCAGAATAGGGAAAGGCGGGAATTCCAAGCAAATAGAGGAGTAGAGAGTAGGCAGTGTTGATGAGAAGCCACATAGCTGCCACAGGAGACAGATGCCAGACACTAGACAGGACCTTACCAGTAAGCAACAACCACGTGGTGATTCACAGATTAATAGAAATGAGTTAAGATGTAAGAGTTAGTTAATAAGAAATGTAAGCTAATAGGCCAAGCAGTGTTGGAATTAATATAGTTTCAGTGTGATTATTTTGGGTCTGGGCAGCCAGGAAATATTGAACAGCCTCCAACTACAGTTAGCTGTTTGAAAGGCTTGGGTGTGGTCTTGTTGGAAGAAGTATGTCACTGGGGGGAAGGCTTTAAGGTTTCAAAACACCCATGTCATTTTGAGTTCCTCTTTCTGCTTCCCGCATGTAGCTTGAGATTTTTAGCTCTCAACTATTCCTGCCCTTGTACCAGGTGATTTCATATATATAGTGATGGATATCTTTCTGGAACCTGAAGCCAAAATATGCCCTTCCTTTTATAAGTTACCTTTGTCATGGCATTTTATTATGGTAACAGAAAAGTGACAAAGACTGAAGACAAGTTCTCTTCCTGCTTTCTTGTCTTGCTGTGATGAAGTCATGATTCCCTTGTCTGGCTGTTGCACCCTTAAGTCAAAGAAGTATGCTGTGCCAAATATACTTCTTTATTTATGAGCTGCACAGTATTTCTTGTATAAGTGACCTGGGTATCTTATTATAGCAACACAAAATGGACTAACACATCTATCTTAAGTTTTAAGGCCATTTCTATATGTTGCCACAAATAGCTAGTTTTTTAAATTAATTTTTAAACTGAAACACTAATAGTTTTTTAATTCTAATCCTGAAAGTTTGATTGTCAACTCCTTGAAGCCAGTATAAGTTGTTTTTATGTTCATGTCATCAGTCTTGATACACTTGCTGTCTGAGTTCTTTATTTCAAAAGCCCTGTGATGGTTTATCTTCTTCATTAACTTGATTGCATCAGCAATCACCTTGGAAAGTCACTGGATATGATTGGCACCAACAGAACTTGTGAAAATGTACATATTTAGGTTTATGGGTAAGTCCAATAAGGTTAGATACTGTCAATTCTCCTAAGCATTGGGTAATGGCAGAAGCTAGGCTCAGGCTCATGGTGAGCTGTGACTAAACTTTTGGAAGCAATATTTTGGCAATAGAAGAACAGAGTGACAAGTTCTGTGAAGTTTTGAGCTCTATGGTATTCAAAGAAGATCCCAGGCTAAACAGCACTTTTTAAAATCTGATTTAAGCTGGCAAAGAAAAATCTTCAGCTCAAAGTCTGTTCATGCTGTGTGGAGCCAGCATACCCAATAATGTAATTCTTAACATTATGGATTATAGATGTGTTTCCAACATATAGATTTTAGCAGACTTAGCTTCCTAAAAGCCTACCCATAAAGGTGAACATGGTGGATACTTGTATTAGTCAAGGTTCTCTAGAGTCACAGAATTTATAGGATGAATTTATTTAAATGACTCTTACAGGCTGAAGTCTAACAATGCCTAGCTGTGAATTGTGAATAGAAAGTCCAAGATCCTAATAGCTGCTCAGTCCCACAAGGTTGGGTGTCTTAGCTGGTCTTCTGTATATGCTGGAATCCCAAAGAAGTAGATTCCAATGCCAGTGAAGTAATGGACAAGGTAAGAACAAGAAGGTGAAAAATGAACTCTTTCTTCTTCCATTGTCCTTATTATAGCCTTCCAGCAGAAGGTATGCACCAGATTAAAGGTGTGCCTATCAGCCTCAAAGTCTGGATTAAAGGCATGTGCCTTCCAGCCTCCAGATCTGGATTAAAGGTGTGTATAGTTCTGTCTTAATATCCAGATCACAAGTGTGCACTCCATTTCTGGATTATAGTTCATTCCATATACAGTCAAGCTGAAAACCAAAAATAGCCAATACAATACATTCTATGTCACCTTGACATACAAGCAAATCTCCTTATGTCATGATTAATTTCCAAATGAAAAACAATGACCAAGTCATAGTAATGCCTAAAGTTAATATAACTATCCCACGAATAATTGTAAATGCATTATATACTTAACCAGGTCATAGTTATATAACATGATATAACTATCCCTCATACAAATGCAAATTCATTATAAATTTACAAAAGTGGAAATGGACCTTGGGGAACATCCTTCTAGTATCTCAAACTTAAGTGTGGTAACCATTAATATTTTCTTAACTGATGTTACAACGCATGACAGGAGATTGAAAGAAAACAAAAGTATCTGTACAAATATATTCCTAACAAAAATAAAACAGAAGCATTCATGTCAGTTATAATCTTCGTTTCACATGGTCTTAGCTGACATTTAGAATGACCTTTCTCTACTACCCATTTTGCATTTCCTCCATCCTCTGCAACCACTTAATCATGTCATGGCTCTTCATCCATACCTTCATTACTGATGAAGTCTGTGCCCTTTGTAATCCTGCCTATTTTAGGCTGGTATAGTTTCCCATAAACTTTAATCACAGGGCACGGTAGCACCATGCAAAACACAAAGACTCCCAAAGGAACTCCTGTACTTCAGACATATTCCTTCTTACCTCCATTGTGGAGAAACAATCCAAATTCTTTATGATAATCTGGATCTATCACCCTTGTAACACTGTTATTTCTTTCTTAGCCTGATGATTTGTCAGCATTAGAAGTCCATAGCGGACAGGGGGATGTCTGAGTTTAGTTCAGTGAAATGTTTGCTGTGGCTCCTGGCAAGAGCACTCTTCCCTCTGTGTAGTAAGAGCTGTGGGCCTGCTTTTTGTCCCGCCTGGCTCCTGCCCGGCTAGCTTTACACCAGAAAGAACACACAAACTGTATTCTTTTAAACACTGGTTGGCCCATTAACTGTAGCCCTTACAGGCTAATTCTCATATCCCGATCAACCCATCTCTAATAATCTGTGTAGCATCAGTCTTACTGGGAAAGATTCAGCATGTCTGACTTGGCAGCTTGCTTCAGGGTGTCTGCCCAGGAGAGGGGAGCATGGCCTCTGCTCCAGAGAGCAGAGCTGTCGAGTCTGAGCTCACTTCCTCTTCCTCCCAGCATTCTGTTCTGTTTACTCCACCCACCTATGTTCTAACCAATAAAATGGGCCAAGGCAGTTTCTTTATTAGCCAATGACCTTCCTCCATCACCTCTGGAACCAAAACTTTTAGGTCAACAAAATTTAGGGTTGAAGGAACAGGAACAATAATCTTTCCTAGTGGTCACTAGGGGTGATAGTAAGTGTAACTATTTCCCTTCTATTCATTGATTCCTGGACCTATGGATCCTGTTTATTGAGGTAAGAGTACCATATATTGGACACTGATTCAAAACATATACTGCCATCTGGAGAATCCTGTCTATTCATTCTTGCTTCTGGCACCTAATTGATATTCTGCATTTTTATAATGTCAGTCTAAGCGGGGTGGTGGTGCATGTCTTTAATCCCAGCACTCGAGAGACAAAGGTAGGTGGATGTCTGTGAGTTCGAGGCCAGCCTGGTCTACAAGAGCTAGTTCCAGGACAGGCTACAAAGCTACAAAGAAACCCTGTCTCGAAAAAAAAAATAATTAATTAATTAAAAGGTAATTCTATCTTTCTATTGGGCTAGTTGCTTCAGGATAGTGGGGAACATGGAAAGATCAGTAAAATTCATAACCACAGGCTCAATATTACATTTCTTTAACTGTGAAGTAAATTACCTTGTCAGAAGCAATACTGTGTAAAATACCATGACAGTGAATCAAACATTATATAAGTCCAAGGATGGGGGTTTTGGCAGAAGTAATACAAGCAAGAAAAGCAAATCTTAAACCAGAATAAGAATAATTTCTAGTAAGTGATGGGCATTGAAGAGGCTCCCTATGGAGTTTACTAGCCATTTGGGCAAGAAACTATTCTTGCCTGGACTGCTTGATAAACTGGACACACAGGACCCACAGAAAAATGACTGCTGAAGCTGCCTAAAGAAGGTGAGATGTTGGTGGGAGGTCTGCATATTTGTTCTGGGCTGCTTAGCTCCAAAGTAATTACACAGAAACTGTTTTAATTAAATCATTGCTTGGCCCATTAGCTCTAGCTTCTTATTGGCTAATGTTTATATTAATTTAACTCATTTCTATTAATCTGTGTACCTCCATGTGACAGTGGCTTACTGGCTAAAGTTTCCAGCATCTGTCTGCGGTGGTTCCATGGCTTCTCTCTCACTCTGTCTTCTTCCTTCCAGCATAGAACCTAACTTCCCACCTAGTTCTGTTCTTTCCCTGCCATAGGCTCAAAGCAATTCTTTATTCATTAACCAATAAAGCAACACATAAACAAAAGGACCTCCTATAACATTTCTCCCTTTCTGTTTAAACAAAAGGCTTTAACTTTAACATAGTAAAATTACATACAACAAAATAGTTATTAAGCAAGAATTACAGTTACAATATTTATATCTACTTTATCTTTTACCATAACTAAGGAGAACTATATCTATTCTTTAACTCCATTAAAGGCTCCCGAAGGATATAGTATTACCTAAGTAAACAAGAAGTACATTGTAAGCAACTTCTAAAACTCTAGAATTGACAGAGACATCTTGCTGTCCAGACAGTCACCCAAAGTTTTTCTGTATCATTGGGGCATCCATCTTCAGCCTATAGGCCCATAGTATCTGGCAGACTTTTCCATGAAGCAGGAAATTTCAAAGACAGTTCCACTTATATTGACAGTTTGTCAGTCAGTTTCTTCTGTGTCCTGCAGAATGTCTAGCAGACTCTTGCATGTAGCAGGAACCCTGAAGGACCATCTCACCTTATGCAAGTTTAGCAGTCAATTCTCTGTGGGTCCTACATGTCCAGTTTAATCAAGCAGTCCAGCCAAGAACAGTTTCTTGCCTAAATGGCTAGGAAACTCCATAAGGAGCCTCTTCACTACCCATCTTCCTCCTGAAGTGTCTTGTGCTGCTAGGAGCATCTGTGTCTCATTGTCATGAAAAGTCCTAAGTTATTAAAACCTTTTAAATGACATATTCTGAAAGTCTCTGAAAGATTTGCAGAATACCTATCTAACTGAAATATATCTCTATACATCTAGAAAATCTAACTGACATGACTACAAACTTGACTGTTATAGATAAGTATCTATTAATATATTTCTTAATTATACATTGTATTTTTAAATGAGCTACACAAACATGATACCTTAATCAAGATCAGAAATATATACACATATAACAAAATTGCCCTTAAATTTGTATCAATAAACCAAGATCAAAACCAAAGCAAGAAAACAGAACAGAATGCTGGGAGGAAGAAGGCAGTGAGGTAAGATGCCTCAGACAGACGCCAAGCCACTCCTCTCCAGGGCAGACGCAATACAGTCAGCCACCAGGTCAGACATGCTGAATCTTTCCTGGTAAGCCACACAGATTATTAGAGATAGGTTAATCAAAATATGAAAATTAGCATGTAAGAGGCTAGAGCTAGTGGGCCAAGCAGCGTTTAAATGAATACAGTTTGTGTGTTGTTATTTCGGGGCATAAGCTAGCCAGCCAGCCAGGAGCTGGGTGGCAGGAACGCAGCCCTCTACAGAATTGCGCCCATGTGGATAATTGCATCCACAGAAAGCCTGAGAAAGCTTGGGAAAGACTAGAGTAAAGCATTTCAGTTTTGAGCTGTAGCAGGAAAAAAAAACTGTGTTGTTTTAAAATGCTGGCATTCTGGTCTGTCCTGCCAGGGCAAATTCTGACTCTTTCAGGCAGGCGATACGACAGAGTGTTTGAGTGTGGTTTCTGAGTGCAGTGCTGCAGCTTGCCTGCTGGCAGGGACCTTGAAACACCAAAAGAGTTGTGGCAATAAAAATGGCTACAGCAGGTACCTCTGCATGAGGCTTGAAAGATAGGGAATGGGCTGGATCTAGCCGGCAAAGCTACAGCTTTAATCCTACCCATATTGCTCAGTAATTTAAAGGCTCATGTGGTCAGAAAGAGAGAGAGAGAGATACAGTAAGGAGAGATTCAAAAACAAAGAAAACCTCTAAATAATTTACAGTGTGTTAAGAATATATGCAAGCAAAAAGTTAAAGTTCTTAAAGTAAAAAACAAAAAAGAAAGAAAGAAAGAAAGAAAGAAAGAAAGAAAGAAAGCAGTTGGGTGTGGTAGTACACACCTTTAATTCCAACACTTGGGAGGCAGAGGTAAATTGACCTCTGTGACTTCAAGGTGTTGTAGCACACACCTTTAATCCCAATGCCTAGGAGGTAGAGACAGAAAGATCTCTGTGAGTTCAAGGTATGGCAGCATACACCTTTAATCCCAGCATTGAGGAGGCAGAGACAGACGGATCTCTGAGAGTTCAAGGACAGCCTGGTCTACAGAATTATTCTAGGACGTAGATATACAGAGAACCTGTCTCAAAAAGTAAAAGTAAAAATAAATGAAATAGAGTTAAAATAAAGCTGTACAAAAATAGAAATACACAGAGAATATTGATACTGTATGCTATTATGCTCTCTTTGAATTGTTTGAATGCTGAGGAAAGAGCAACAGCTGCTAAAAGATATTTGTTTATTAATGCTGCTGAACTAATCCAACATAGATATTTTGAAAATACCTTGACTATAAAATTTGTTTCTAAGGACATGATGCTTTGGATAGGAGTTTCTTCTTTTGTTTTCACAGAGGATGAGACCCTGTGGATTGCTTCCATTCCAATATGGTATGATAGACCATGCCCTCCTGAAAGGTTGCTGTGAACACCTTCAAAAAAGTCACTTCACTCAACTGCCGACTGAGATGAACCTAGAACACAGGTTATACCATGAAAGACCTAAATAACAGTGTTCCCATTCTGCACGAAGCAGTTTGGAGAGAAATAACTACATCCACATTCCCAAATATTGTTTATAAATGTTCTTTTACATTTAAAGGGGGATATGATATAGATATGAATAATTTGCATTAGTATGTATTTTTAAGGTCAATTTTGTTATATGTATATATATTTCTGATATTGATTAAGGTATTGTGATTGTATAGTTCATTTAAAAATGTAATGTATATAGGTTGTTAATGGATAATCATCAATCGTCAAGTTTGTAGTCATGTTAGTTAAATTTTCTAGATGTACATAGATATATTTTAGAGATACATTCTTCATATCTTTCAAAGACTACAGAATATGACATTTAATGTTTTAATAACTTAGGGATTTTCATGACAATGAGACACGTCTGCTCCTGACAGTACCAATCTATTTCGAGAGGAAGATGGGCATCAAAGAGGATCCTTATGAAGTAAGCCATTTGGGCAAGAAACTGCTCTTGCCTGGACTGATGCATAAACTGGACACAGAGAACCCTCAGAAAGAGGACTGCTGAATTTGCCTAAGGGTGAGATGATCTTTTGGGGTTCCTGATTCATGAAAGAGTCTGCAAGACATTCTGAGGGACACAGAAGATAGTGACTGAACTGTCTTTAAAATTTCCTGCTTCATTGAAATGTCTGCTGGAAACTATGGGCCTGTAGGCCAAAGATGGATGCCCCAACAGTACAGAGAAACTTTGGGTGGATATCCATGCAGCAAGACGTCTCTGAGATTTCTAGAGTTTTGTAAGTTGCTTACTTCTTATTTACTTGGGTATTATTATACCCTTCTGGAGTCTTTGATAAAGTTGAAGAATAGATAGATAGTTATAGTTGTTTTCCTTTCTTATGATAAAAGATAAAGTAGATGTAAATATTGTAACTATAATTATTGCTTTATAACTGTTTTGTTATACGTATTTGCTATGTTAAAATTAGAGCCGTCCTTTTTTGTTTAAACAGAAAAAGGGGAAATGATGGAGGAAGGTCATTGGTTAATAAAGAAACTGCTTGGCCTGATAGGTTAGAACATAGGTAGGTGGAGTAGACAGAACAGAATGCTGGGAAGAAGGGAAGTGAGCTCAGACACCACGCCTCTCATCTCCAGGGCAGATGCGATGAAGCAAGCCGCCAGGTCAGACATGCTGAATATTTTCCAGTAAGACTGGTGCTACACAAATTACTAAATATGGGTTAGGCAAGATAAGTCACCACCTCGTGGTGCTACACACATTAATAGAAATGGGCTAAGCAGCATTTATATGAATACAGTTTGTGTGTTGTTATTTCGGGTAAAGCTAGCCAGTGGCTGGGAGCCAGGCAGCAGGAACGCAGCCCACAGCTCTTCAACACTGATGGATTTTGCCATTACAAGGCAGAACAAATCTTCAGATTTCCTGCTTTGTGGAAAAGTCTGACAGATATTATGGGCCTGTAGGCTGAATGGATGCTCCAATGATACAAAAGAACTTTGGGTGACTGTCCAGGCAGTGAGGTGCCTCTGTCAATTCTAGAGTTTTGGAAGTTGCTCATAATGTAAGTTCCTATTTACTTAAGTAATATTATATTCTTCTTTGGTCTTTGATGGAGCTGAAGAATAGTTATAGTTTTCCTTAGTTATGATAAAAGATAAAATAGATATAAATATTGTAACTGTAATTTTTGCTTAATAGCTATTTTGTTGTATGTAATTTTACTATGTTAAATTTAAAACCTTTCTTTTCCAACAGAAAAGGGGAAATGGTGTGGGAAGGCCTTCTATATATGTGTTGTGTTTATTGGTTAATGAATAAAGAAGCTATTTTGGACTGTGATATGGTAGAATAGAGCTAGGGGCAGAATGAACTGAATTCTGGGAGAAAGAAGGTGGAGTTGTGAGAAGCAATGGAGCCACCAACAGAAAAGGAAGCAAGCAGCCAGCCAGAACCTCGCTGGTAGGCCACAAGCCTCATGATAAAATATAAAATAATAGAAATGGTTAACCAAAGATATAAGAGCTAGCTAGCAATATACTTAAGTAATTGACTGAGCAGTGATTTAAATAATATAGTTACTGTTTGATGATTTGGGGAATCTGGACGACTGGGAAGGAATGAACAGCATCTGACAAGAACTAAGGACAAAGTGTTGTCATTTCTACCGAAGAAGTAGTCCAGTGTAGTTAACCTACCACCAAATTGCTGACCCGTTACCCCCCAAGAATGGTGCCATATCTGGGGCTTAGTGTTGGTTTCTGTTGTTGACAGATGTGGCACTCAGTAGCAGCTGTAGCCAGGTCAACATTGGAGAGTGGAAGTCCCTGTTGTTGAGCTCATGTATAACCCCTATCTCTGCCACCATAGCCACTTTTTCAGGTGTCTATTGAGCAATGGTGGAAACAGCGAGGAAAGAGAATGACTGTCCACAGAATGGGTCATTCTACTTAGGTGATTATTGAACTCGTCCTCTGCTGAAGTCACTTTTTGATGAGTATTTACATGGAACATAAGTATCTTCATATCCTTTGCCCATTTGGAGAAATCTATCTACATAATTCTTCCCCAGATGTCTTTCTCAGCAATATTTCAATCATGTTCTATCCAAGTCCCTGACCATCCACCCAGTCATGGCTACAGCCCACAAATTAGTAAACAATCACACATCTGGCCATCTCTTCTTCCAAACTATCTGTATGCCTGTTCTGCCTACTGTGAAGATTTCCCTTCACTAGTATCTTTCAGGGTTGTCCCAGAAAGGGGTTGTAGTGATGCAGCTGTCACTTCTGCGTGGTGCCTGTATAACATGCAAAACCATGAGTAAACCAGGTCCTAGTCTCCTCTTCCTCAGTCAGTCAATCATAGGGAACACCCCATGAGGCTCTAGGTGAATGCTTGGCAGCAGATGGTATTGTAGCAGAAGTAAAAACCATGGGCATTTGGGCAGCTTCTTCATGTAGCTTGCTAGGTCCTTCAGGACCTGCTTAGACCCAATCTGGTATATACCACTTCCATAGATACATCCTAGTTTATGACTTCATAGGCCTGATAACATCAATCTCATGATGGGCAGTTCAGGTCACATAGTAACTTGGTAACCCATTGTCAAAGTTTCAATAGTAGGCTGAGAGCTGTCTTTCAAAGGCAAAATAGTTGTATGCAGATGATGTCTTACTCTAAACTCCTAAAGGTCTCTTATGTGATGCATAAGACCATGGGGGTCTGCCAAAGGCTCCAAAAATCCCTATCTGCCACTGACATCTCAAGTATCAATGGGTCTGCTGGATCATAATTTCTGAGTGGTAGCGCCTGCACAACAGCCTGGAGCTGTTGAAGAGCCTTCTCCTGTTCCAGGCCCTATATAAAGCTAGCAGCCTTCTGACTCACTTGGTATGTAGGCCAGCATAAAACACCAAAGTGGGGAATGTGTTGTCTCCAAAATCCAAGTAGGCCCACTAAACATTATACTTCTATCTTATTAGTAGGAAGAACCAGGTACAATAACTTATCCTTCACTTTAGGAACATCTTTGTATGCTCCATACCACTGGATTCCTAAGAATTTCCCTGAGGCAGAAGGTCCTTGAATTTTAGTTAAATTTATTTCCCATGCACTGACATGCATGTGTTACCAATGGATTCAAAGTGGTTGCTACCTCCTGCTTACTTGGTCCAATCAGTATAATGTTGTCAATATAGTGCACCAATGTATTTTGTGGAAGAAACAAATGATCAAGATCCCTTCTAACTAAAAGTTATGAAACAGGGCAGGAGAGTTACTATATCCCTGATGCAAAACAAAAAAGTATTCCTATATTTCTGGCCTTGCCAACTAAATGCATATTGCTTCTGGTGAAACTTATGGACAGGTACTGAGAGAAAGGCATTTGCTAAATCAATAATGCATACCATATACCAGGAGATGTGTTAATTTGCTCAAGTAAGGACACTATATCTGGTATAGCAGTTGCAATCAGATTTACTACCTGACTGTGTTTTTGATAGTCAGCTATCATTCTCCATGATGAAGCTGTCATCTGCACTGGTAAGATAGGAGAGGTAAAGAGAGATGTGGTGGGAACATCAGCATCTTTCAAATCTTTGATGGTGACACTAACTTCTGCAGTTTCTCCAGGGATGCGACATTGTTTATGATTCACTACTTTCTTTGGCAGAAGCAATTCTAAAGGTTGCATTTCCAACCATAATAGCCATCAACACACAGGTAAGGGAACCAATGTCCAGTTTTAAACTGGATCTTGAGATTGGAAGACACATGTTTCATTGTCAACTTCTAAGTATATATATCCCAATTTACATTCTGGAACTGGAGAAATAACAACAGGATGAGTTTGGGGACCTACTAGACCTACTATGGGTTAAACATCATCGAAAACTCCCTTAATCACCTGACCTCCATAATCCCCTACTTTAGTGGGAGGGCCATAATGTTCCTTGAATCATTCAGAATCAGCATCAATTCAACCATTATCCAACAGACCCTGGAAAGTCTGATTGTTTCCTTCCCTCTGCTATACAGTAACCATTGTAAAAGGCTGTATGTCCTTCTGGGGAAGAACTGGAGAAAGGCTAACTTTAAAACTTCTAGGTGTCTTATCAGGATCCTTCCTCAGAGGTACCTGGCTACCATTCCATTCAATGAGTTTTGGATCTGTAAATTGGTTCAAGTCTGGAAATTGATTCACTGACTGAGACTACCTTTTGCCAGGATACAATACAGCCTTTCTTTCATTTGTTTGAGTTTTTTTTTTTTTTTGCTTGCACAGATAAAACAGAAAATCAATAGGGCTTCTTACCTATTTCATGCCTGGAAACCCCATGAGATCAGCCAGTCCCGAAGATCCATAGAAGTTTTGCCACTATAAAATTCACCTTGCCACTTCTGCCTCCCTGCCATCTTCGGGCACATAACAGCACCCAGCTCAGCCTGTCTGGGCCCTGGGATGGAATCCGGAGGGCCACCGGGCGGGCGGGAATTCCTTTGTTTCAATAGCCTCCCTGCAGCAAGCAAGGTAGGCGCTTTGTTTATGAGCTACCCAACCAGCACGGAGATCTGATCTGGGCTCCAGGAGAACCATCTCTGGGGTGAGAGAGTTCCTGACCCTTGGCAGCAGCCCGGGACAAGGAACTACTTCCTGCAGGGCCTATACTCCTGCATACTGCCTCTCTCTTCCTATCTCACCCAGCTTGCATCCAGAACCCTCCCCACTTCTGCCTCCCTGCTGTCTTTGGGCACATAACATCTCCCAGCTCAGCCTGTCTGGGCACTGGGATCGAATCCGGAGGGCAGCCGGGCGGGCTGGAATTCCTTTGTTCCAATAGCATGCCTGGAGCAAACAAGGTAGGCAGTTTGTTTATGAGCTACCCAACGAGCACAGAGAGCTGATCTCAGCACCAGGAGAGCCATCACTGGGGCACCTAAAGAGCCATCACAGGAGAGTGCCATCACTGGGAAGGTACATCAGTGGGCAAGGAGACCTGATCCTATAAAAGAAGATCCTTAGGGGAGGAAGAGATGGGCAGGCGCCAATGCAAGAATTCACCCAACAATCTAAAAAACAACAGGAAACCACCAGAACCCAGCGACCTCACAACAGGAGGACATGAACACCTTAATCAAGAAGAAGTAGAAAAAATGGACTTTATGAAAGTGATTGACATCCTTAAAAAGCATGTAAAAAATGCCCTTATAGAAATGGATGAGAAGTATAACAGAAAGTTCGAGGAATTGAATAAAGCAGTGAATGATACCCTAGGAAACCAAGGAAAAATAATCAAACAGATAATGGAAACAGTTAAAGACTTGAAAACTGAATTGGAGACAAGGAAGAAAACACAAAAAGAGGGCCGGCTGGACATGGAAAGTCTAGGTAAACACATAGAGACTACAGAAAAAAGCATAACCAGCAGAATACAAGAGATAGAAGAAAGAATCTCAGATTCTGAAGATAACATAGAGAAAATAAACGCACTGATCAAAGATAACAGCAAGTCCAACAAACTCTCATCACAAAAAATTCAGGAAATATGGGACACAATAAAAAGATCAAACCTAGCCCTCTCTCTTACTATCCCACTCAGCTTACATCCAGATCCCCACACCCCCTGTCTCCCTCCCTCCTTTGGGGCATAGCGCCTCCCTGCCCAGCCTGCTAGGGCGCTGGGACCGAATCTGAACCAGGAGGACATAGGGGTGGCCGGTAGCTCCTTTGTTCCATAGCCTGCCCGCAGCGAGCGGGGTGGGCCCTTTGTTCGCGAGCTAACCAAGCAGCGCAGAGTTTCGATCTGGGCACCGAGTGAAACATCATTGTGGTGAGTGAGTGCTGCGGCAGCTGGGATCATACCTCAGCCCGCCCACACTTCCTGGCCATCCTACAGGGGCTATACTGCCCAAACCCCCTCTGTCTTCCTATCCCACTCAGCTTACATCCAGATCCCCACACCCCATGTCTCCCTCCCTCCTATGGGGCATAGCGCCTCCCTGCCCAGCCTGCTAGGGCGCTGGGACCGAATCTGAACCGGGAGGACATAGGGGCGGCCGGTAGCTCCTTTGTTCCCATAGCCTGCCCGCAGCGAGCAGGGTGGGCCCTTTGTTCGCGAGCTAACCGAGCAGCGTGGAGTTTCCTTCTGGGCACCGAGTGAAACATCATTGTGGAGAAACATCTCTGGGGAGTGACATCACTGGGAAGGTACATCAGTGGGCAAGAAGACCTGATCCTATAAAAGAAGATCCAAAGGGGAGTATTGGGAGGAAGAGATGGGCAGACGCCAATGCAGGAATTCTCCCAACAATCTGAAAAACAACACGAAACCACCAGAAGCCAGTGACCCCACAACAGGAGGACATGAACACCTTAATCAAGAAGAAGTAGAAAAAACTGACTTCATGAAAGTGATTGACACCCTTAAACAGCATATAAAAAACGCCCTTATAGAAATGGATGAGAAGTATAATAGAAAGTTCGAGGAATTGAGTAAATCAGTGAATGATACCCTAGGAAACCAAGGAAAAACAATCAAGCAGATAAAGGAAACAGTTCATGACTTGAAAACTGAAATGGAGGCAAAGAAGAAAACACAAACAGAGGGCCGACTGGACATGGAAAATCTAGGTAAACGAATAGAGACTACAGATTCAAGTATAACCAGCAGAATACAAGAGATAGAAGAAAGAATCTCAGATTCTGAGGATAACATAGAGAAAATAAACACTCTGATCAAAGAAAACAGCAAGTCCAACAAACTCTCATCACAAAACATTAAGGAAATATGGGACACAATAAAAAGACCAAACCTAAGAATAATTGGAGTAGAAGAAGGAGAAGAAGTGCAGCTCAACGGTACAGAAAATATACTTAATAAAATTATAGAAGAAAACTTTCCCAACCTGAAGACAGATGTACCTATGAAGGTTCAAGAGGCATACAGAACACCAAATAGGCTGGATCAAAAGAAAACATCCCCTCGCCATATAATAATCAAAACACAAAATATACAGAATAAAGAAAGAATATTAAGAGCCGCAAAGGAAAAAGGCCAAGTTACTTATAAAGGTAAACCTATCAGACTTACACCTGACTTCTCTATGGAAACCATGAAAGCCAGAAGGTCCTGGATAGATGTTCTCCAAAAACTAAGAGACCACGGATGCAAGCCCAGACTACTATATCCAGCCAAACTTTCATTCACTATAAATGGAGAAAACAAAATTTTCCAGGATAAAAACAAATTTAAACAATATGTAGCCACAAATCCAGCCTTACAGAAAGTAATAGAAGGAAAATCACTAACCAAGGAGTCCAACAATGACCACAATAACTCAGACATCTAGAGACCCTTCACCAGCACAACTCAAAGAAGGGAAACACACAAACTCTACTACTAAAAAAAATGACCAGAGTTAACAACCACTGGTCATTAATATCACTTAATATCAATGGGCTCAACTCACCTATAAAAAGGAACAGGCTAAGAGATTGGATAAGAAAACAGGATCCAACATTCTGCTGTCTACAAGAAACACACCTCAACCACAAAGACAGGCACCTACTCAGAGTAAAGGGCTGGGAAAAGGCTTATCAAGCAAATGGACCTAAGAAACAAGCAGGTGTGGCCATACTAATTTCTAACAAAGTAGACTTCAAACTTAAATCAATCAGAAGAGATGGAGAGGGACATTTGATACTCATAACAGGAACAATTCATCAGGATGAAGTCTCAATCCTGAATATCTATGCCCCTAATATAAAAGCACCCACGTACGTAAAAGAAACATTACTAAAACTCAAGGCAGCCATCAAACCGCACACACTAATAGTAGGAGACTTCAACACTCCTCTCTCACCAATGGACAGGTCAATCAGACAGAAACCTAACAGAGAAATTAGAGAATTAATGGAGGTAATGAAGCAAATGGACTTAACAGACATCTATAGATTATTCCACCCAAAGAGGAAAGAATATACCTTCTTCTCTGCAGCTCATGGAACCTTCTCAAAAATTGACCACATACTTGGTAACAAAGTGAACTTACACAGTTACAAAAAAAGGTTAGTAACCACCTGTGTCTTATCAGATCACCATGGATTAAAGTTAGAATTCAACAACAATGCTACCCCCAGAAAGCCTACAAACTCATGGAAACTGAACAGTCATCTACTGAACCATACCTGGATTAAGGAAGAAATAAAGAAAGAAATTAAAGTCTTCCTTGAATTCAATGAAAATAAAGAAACAACATACTCGAACTTATGGGACACTAAGAAAGCAGTCCTGAGAGGAAAGTTCATAGCACTAAGTGCCCACCTAAAGAAAACAGAGAAAGCACATATTGGAGACTTAACAGCCCACTTGAAAGCTCTAGAAAAAAAAGAAGCAGACTCACCTAGGAGGAGTAGAAGACTGGAAATAATCAAATTGAGGGCTGAAATCAACAAAATAGAAACACAGAAAACAATCCAAAGAATCAATGAAACAAAAAGCTGGTTCCTGGAGAAAATCAACAAGATAGATAAACCCCTATCCATACTAATCAAACGAAAGAGAGAGAACACGCAAATTAATAAGATCAGAAATGAAAAGGGGGACAAAACCACAGACACAGAGGAAATTCAGAGAGTCATTAGATCTTACTACAAAAGCCTATATGCCACAAAACTGGAAAATGTAAAAGAAATGGACGCTTTTTTAGATAAATACCATTTACCAAAACTAAACCAGGACCAGGTGAACAATCTAAACAGACCTGTAAGTCGCGAAGAATTAGAAGCTGTTATCAAAAACCTCCCTACCAAAAAAAGCCCAGGACCAGATGGTTTCAATGCAGAATTCTACCAGAACTTCCAAGAAGACCTAATACCTATATTCCTTAATGTATTCCACAATATAGAATCAGAAGGGTCATTATCAAATTCCTTTTATGAAGCCACAATTACTCTGATACCAATACCACTCAAAGACTCAACCAGGAAAGAGAACTACAGGCCAATCTCACTCATGAATATCGACGCAAAAATCCTCAACAAAATACTGGCAAATCGAATCCAAGAACACATCCGAAAAATTATCCATTATGATCAAGTAGGCTTCATTCCTCAGATGCAGGGCTGGTTCAACATACGAAAATCTATCAATGTAATCCAGCATATAAATAAACTGAAAGAAAAAAACCATATGATCATTTCATTAGATGCTGAAAAAGCATTTGACAAAATTCAACATCCATTTATGTTAAAAGTCTTGGAGAGATTAGGGATACAAGGGTCATACCTATATATAATAAAAGCTATATACAGCAAGCCGACAGCTAACATTAAATTAAACGCAGAGAAACTCAAAGCCATCCCGCTTAACTCAGGAACACGGCAAGGCTGTCCACTCCCACCATACCTCTTCAATATAGTGCTTGAAGTTCTAGCAATAGCAATAAGACAACATAAGGGGATCAAGGGGATTCGAATTGGAAAGGAAGAAGTTAAACTTTTGTTATTTGCAGATGATATGATAGTGTACATAAGCGACCCCCAAAACTCCACCAAAGAACTTATACAGCTGATAAACAGCTTTAGTAATGTGGCAGGATACAAGATCAACTCCAAAAAATCAGTCGCCCTCTTATACACAAAGGATAGGGAAGCAGAGAGGGAAATCAGAGAAGCTTCACCATTCACGATAGCCACAAACAGCATAAAATATCTGGGGGTAAATCTAACCAAGGAAGTGAAAGATCTATTTGACAAGAACTTTAAGGCATTGAAGAAAGAAATTGAAGAGGATACCAAAAAATGGATGGACCTCCCTTGCTCTTGGATTGGGAGGATCAACATAGTAAAAATGGCAATTCTACCAAAGGCAATTTATAGATTCAATGCAATCCCCATCAAGATCCCATCAAAATTCTTCACAGATCTTGAGAGGACAATAATCAACTTTATATGGAAAAACAAAAAACCCAGGATAGCCAAAACAATCCTATACAATAAAGGATCTTCTGGAGGCATTACCATCCCTGACTTCAAACTCTATTACAGAGCTACAGTAATGAAAACAGTGTGGTACTGGCATAAAAACAGAGAAGTCGACCAATGGAATCGTATAGAAGACCCGGATTTTATCCCACAAACCTATGAACACCTCATTTTCAATAAAGGAGCTAAAAGTATGCAATGGAAGAAAGAAAGCATCTTCAACAAATGGTGCTGGCACAACTGGATGTCAACCTGTAGAAGAATGAAAATAGACCCATATCTCTCACCGTGCACAAAACTCAAGTTCAAATGGATTAAAGACCTCAATATCAGCCCGTACACACTGAAAAGGATAGAAGAGAAAGTGGGAAATACCCTACAACAGATGGGCACAGGAGATCGCTTCCTATGTATAACCCCAGAAGCACAGACATTAAGGGCAACATTGAATAAATGGGACCTACTTAAACTGAGAAGCTTCTGTAAAGCAAAGGACACTGTCACTAAGACACAAAGGCAACCTACTGACTGGGAGAAGATCTTCACCAACCCCACAACAGACAAAGGTCTGATCTCCAAAATATATAAAGAACTCAAGAAACTAGACTTTAAAATGCTAATCAACCCAATTAAAAAATGGGGCACTGAACTGAACAGAGAATTCTCAACAGAAGAAGTTCAAATGGCCAAAAGACACTTAAGGTCGTGCTCAACTTCCTTAGCAATCAGGGAAATGCAAATCAAAACAACTTTGAGATATCATCTTACACCTGTCAGAATGGCTAAACTCAAAAACACCAAGGATAACATTTGCTGGAGAGGCTGTGGAAGAACGGGTACCCTCATCCATTGCTGGTGGGAATGCAATCTTGTGCAACCACTGTGGAAGTCAGTGTTTCGGTTTCTCAGGAAATTCGGGATCAACTTACCCCTGGACCCAGCAATACCACTCTTGGGAATATACCCAAGAGATGCTCTATCAAATGACAAAAGCATTTGTTCAACTATGTTCATAGCAGTATTATTTGTAATAGCCAGAACCTGGAAACAACCTAGATGCCCTTCAATGGAAGAATGGATGAAGAAAGTATGGAATATATACACGCTAGAGTACTACGCTGCGGTAAAAAACAATGACTTCTCGAAATTTGCATGCAAATGGATGGAAATAGAAAACACTATCCTGAGTGAGGTGTCCCAGACCCAAAAAGATGAATATGGGATGTACTCACTCATAATTGGTTTCTAGCCATAAATAAGGACCACGGAGTCTACAATAGGTGAACCTAAAGAAGCTAAGGAAGAAGGTGAACCGAAGGAAAAACATATAGTTGTCCTCTTGGCTAAGGGAAGTAGACCAAATTTCCGGGGAGAAAATGGGATCTTGGGGGAGGGATGGGGGTAAGGGGAGATGGGGAGAGAAAAGGTAGAAGGGAAGGAGGGGGGACCTGGGAAACAGGAGAATTGGGATAAAGGAAAGGTGGATAGGGGAGCACGGAACCACAATTCTTAGTTAAGGGAGCCACTTTAGGGTGGGCAAGCGACTTGACCCTAGAGGGGCTCCCTAGTGCCCAAGATGAGGTTCCCAGTTAGTTCCTTGGGCAGCTGAGGACTGGGAACCTGAAATGACCCTATCCTAGAGCAATACTGACGAATATCTTGCATATCATCATAGAATCTTCATCTGGTGATGGATAGAGATCGAGACAGTGACCCACACAGGAGCACTGGACTGAGCTCCCAAGGTCCCAAGGAGGAGCAGAAGGAGGGAGAACATGAGCAAAGAATTCGGGACCACGAGGCGTGCATCCACCCACTGAGACAGAGGAGCTGATCTACGGGGAGCTCACCAAGGCCAGCTGGACTGTGACCGAAAAAGCATGGGATAAAACCGGACTCTCTGAACATGGCGAACAATGAGGGCTGATGAGACACCAAGGACAATGGCAGGGGGTTTTGATCCTACTTAATGTGCTGGCTTTGTGGGAGCCTAGCCAGTTTGGATGTTCACCTTCCTAGATATGGACGGAGAGGACCTAGGACTTAACACAGGGCAGGGAACCCGGACTGCTCTGGGGACTGGAGAGGGAGGGGGAGAGAAGTGGGGGGAGGGGGAGAAGGGTGGGAGGATGGGGAGAAGGGTGGGAGGAGGGGGAGAAGGGTGGGAGGAGGGGAAGGGAAGTGGGAGGCTGGGAGGAGGTGGAAACTTGTTTTTTGTTTATGTTTTTTTTTCTTCTTTTCGCAATAAAAAAAAAGAAAAAGAAAAAGAGATAAATCCTGTCACCAGAGATACTGTTCTAATGCACATATGAAAACTAGTTTATGTCACATTTCAAGTGTTCATAGAATCATTAACTGTGCATAATTTTAATTTAATGGATAAATGTGAATTTGAGAGTAAAGCTGAGAAAATAAATTACTTCTATATTAAAAAAAAAAGACCAAACCTAAGAATAATAGGAGTAGAAGAAGGAGAAGAAGTGCAGCTCAATGGTCCAGAAAATATATTTAATAAAATTATAGAAGAAAACTTTCCCAATCTAAAGAAAGATATATCCATGAAGGATCAAGAAGCATACAGAACACCGAATAGGCTGGATCAAAAAAAAAAAACATCCCCTCACCATATAATAATCAAAACACAAAGCATACAGAATAAGGAAAGAATTTTAAGAGCGGAAAGGAAAAAGGCCAAGTCACTTATAAAGGTAAACCTATCAGACTTACACCTGACTTCTCTATGGAAACCATGAAAGCCAGAAGGTCCTGGATAGATGTTCTGCAGAAAGTAAGAGACCATGGGTGCAAGCCCAGACTACTATACCCAGCCAAGCTTTCGTTCACTATAAATGGAGAAAACAAAATTTTCCAGGATAAAAACAAATTTAAACAATACATAGCCACAAATCCAGCCTTACAGAAAGTAATAGAAGGAAAATCACTAACCAAGGAGTCCAACAATGACCACAATAACTCAGACATCTAGAGACCCTTCACCAGCACAACTCAAAGAAGGGAAACACACAAACTCTACTACCAAAAAAGTGACCGGAGTTAACAACCACTGGTCATTAATATCACTTAATGTCAATGGATTCAACTCACCTATAAAAAGGAACAGGCTAAGAGATTGGATACGAAAACAGGATACAACATTCTGCTGTCTACAAGAAACACACCTCAACCACAAAGACAGGCACCTACTCAGAGTAAAGGGCTGGGAAAAGGCTTATCAAGCAAATGGACCTAAGAAACAAGCAGGTGTGGCCATACTAATTTCTAAGAAAGTTGACTTCAAACTTAAATCAATCAGAAGAGATGGAGAGGGACATTTGATACTCATAACAGGAACAATTCATCAGGATGAAGTCTCAATCCTGAATATCTATGCCCCTAATATAAAAGCACCCACATACGTAAAAGAAACATTACTAAAACTCAAGGCAGCCATCAAACCGCACACACTAATAGTAGGAGATTTCAACACACCTCTCTCACCAATGGACAGGTCAATCAGACAGAAACCTAATAGAGATATAAGAGAATTAATGGAGGTAATGAAGCAAATGGACTTAACAGACATCTATAGAACATTCCACCCAAATCGGAAAGAATATACCTTCTTCTCTGCAGCTCATGGAACCTTCTCGAAAATTGACCACATACTCAGCAACAAAGCAAACCTCCACAGTTACAAAAAAATATTAGTAACCACCTGTGTCTTATTAGATCACCATGGATTAAAGTTAGAATTCAACAACAATGCTACCCCCAGAAAGCCTACAAACTCATGGAAACTGAACAGTCAACTGCTGAACCACAGCTGGATCAAAGAAGAAATAAAGAAAGAAATTAAAGTCTTCCTTGAATTCAATGAAAATAAAGAAACAACATACTCGAACTTATGGGACACGATGAAAGCAGTCCTAAGAGGAAAGCTCATATCACTAAGTGCCCACTTAAAGAAAACTGAGAAAGCACACATTGGAGACTTAACAGCCCACCTGAAAGCTCTAGAAAAAAATGAAGCAGACTCACCTAGGAGGAGTAGAAGACTGGAAATAATGAAACGGAGGGCTGAAATCAACAAAATAGAAACACAGAAAACAATACAAATAATCAATGAAACAAAAAGCTGGTTCCGGGAGAAAATCAGCAACATTATAAACCCCTATCCAAACTAATCAAACGGCAGAGAGAGAATATGCAAATTAATAAGATCAGAAATGAAAAGGGGGACATAACCACAGACACAGAGGAAATTCAGAGAATCATTAGATCTTACTACAAAAGCCTGTATGCCACAAAGCTGGAAAATGTAAAAGAAATGGATACTTTTTTAGATAAATACCATATACCAAAGTTAAACCAGGAACAGTTGAACAATCTAAATAGACCTGTTAGTCGCAAAGAATTAGAAACTGTTATCAAAAACCTCCCTACCAAAAAAAGCCCAGGACCAGATGGTTTCAATGCAGAATTCTACCAGAAATTCCAAGAAGACTCAATACCTATACTCCTTAATGTATTTCACAATATAGAAACAGAAGAGTCATTGCCAAATTCCTTTTATGAAGTTACAGTTATTCTGATACCAAAACCACACAAAGACTCATCCAAGAAAGAGAATTACAGGCCAATCTCGTTCATGAACATCGACGCAAAAATCCTCAATAAAATACTGGCAAACCGAATCCAAGAACACATTAGAAAAATTATCCATTATGATCAAGTAGGCTTCATCCCAGAGATGCAGGGCTGGTTCAACATATGAAAATCCATCAATGTAATCCAGCATATAAATAAACTGAAAGAAAAAAACCATATGATCATTTCATTAGATGCTGAAAAAACATTTGACAAAATTCAACATCCCTTTATGATAAAAGTCTTGGAGAGATTAGGGATACAAGGGTCATACCTCAAAATAATAAAAGCTATTTACAGCAATCCGACAGCTAACATTAAATTAAACGCAGAGAAACTCAAAGCAATCCCACTAAAATCAGGAACATGACAGGGCTGCCCACTCTCTCCATACCTCTTCAATATAGTGCTTGAAGTTTTAGCAATAGCAATAAGACAACATAAGGGGATCAAGGGGATTCGAATTGGAAAGGAAGAAGTTAAACTTTCGTTATTTGCAGATGATATGATAGTATACACAAGCGACCCCAAAAACTCCACCAAAGAACTCCTACATCTGATAAACACCTTTAGTAATGTGGCAGGATACAAGATCAATTCCAAAAAATCAGTCGTCCTCCTATACACAACGGATACGGAAGCAGAGAGGGAAATCAGAGAAGCATCACCTTTCACGATAGCCACAAACAGCATAAAATATCTTGGGGTAACTCTAACCAAGGAAGTGAAAGATCTATTTGACAAGAACTTTAAGGCATTGAAGAAAGAAATTGAAGAGGATACCAGAAAATGGAAGGATCTCCCTTGCTCTTGGATTGGGAGGATCAACATAGTAAAAATGGCAATTCTACCAAAGGCAATTTATAGATTCAATGCAATCCCCATCAAGGTCCCATCAAAATTCTTCACAGATCTTGAGAGGACAATAATCAACTTTATATGGAAAAACAAAAAACCCAGGATAGCCAAAACAATCTTATACAATAAAGGAACTTCTGGAGGCATTACCATCCCTGACTTCAAACTCTATTACAGAGCTACAGTAATGAAAACAGTGTGATATTGGCATAAAAACAGAGAAGTCGACCAATGGAATCGTATAGAAGACCCAGACTTTAACCCACAAACCTATGAACACCTCATTTTCGATAAAGGAGCTAAAAGTATACATATATGGGTATGGGAAGTAAACAAGATTGCCGGGAAAAAAAATTGGGAACTTGGGGGTGGGGTGGGACGGGGGTAAGGGGAGATGGGGAGAGAAAAGTAAGAAGGGGACAATGGGGGGAACTTGGGGAAACGGGGTGACTGGGAGAAAGGGAGGTCAGATAGAGGAGCAGGGAATCACATAACTTAATTAAGGGAGCCATCTTAGGGTTGGCAAGACACTTGACCCTAGAGGGGCTCCCAGGTGCCCAGGGTGATGTCCCCAGTTAGCTCCTTGGGCAGCTGAGGATAGGGAACCTGAAATGACCCTATCCTATAGCAATACTGATGAATATCTTGCATATCACCATAGAACCTTCATCTGGCAATGGATGGAGATAGAGACAGAGACCCACACTGGAGCATCGGACTGAGCTCCAAAGGTCCCAATGAAGAGCAGAAGGAGGGAGAACATGAGCAAGGAAGTCAGGACCACGAGGGGTGCATCCACCCACTGAGACAGTGCAGCTGATCTATTGGGAGCTCACCAAGGCCAGCTGGGCTGTGACTGAAAAAGCATGGGATAAAACCGGACCCTTTGAACATGGTGGACAATGAGGGCTGATGAGAAGCCAAAGACAATGGCACTGGGTTTTGATCCTACTTCATGTTCTGGCTTTCTATGAGCCTAGCCAGTATGGATATTCACCTTCCTAGACCTGGATGGAGGGGGGAGGACCTTGGACTTTCCACAGGGCAGGGAACCCTGACTGCTCTTCAGACTGGAGAGGGAGGGGGAGAGGAGTGGGGGAAGAAGGAGAAGAGTGGGAGGAGGGGGAGGGAAATGGGAGGCTGGGAAGAGACGGGAATTTCTTCTTTTTTCTTTCAATAAAAAAAAAAAGAAGAAGAAAAAATTTACCTTGTCTGTGTTGGCCCTTATGGGTTAGGCCATTAAAAACATTGTTTTTTCTACGTTTCCCATTGTGATAATTGCAATCACCTTTCCTCTTGGTAAGTCAATTGCTGCCACTAGGCCTCTCCTACCTCATGGTTTACCATTGCATTTAATTTGTCCAATGGAGCAGAAGTCTCGCCAAACCTATGTCTGGCACATGGAAAAAAGCAACAAGAAAACTTATCTAACATGCTGGTGCCCTCTCGCCTTTTTGTGTCTTAGAGGATTAGTAAAGGGCATGTGTTCTGGGCCTTCCCACTGTGGAGGATTAGAATTTACACATCATACTTACTCTAGCCTTGTAATTTCCCTGAGTCTTAAAAAAATCCCTTCATCAGCTGTAAATCACTAATTTCAAACATCTCCAACTCCTTTTCAGCAGGCCATCTTGTACTAAATGCTTCAGTCAACCATTCAGACTAAGTTTTACACTGTTTACCTGTGTTAGTTTCCATATTAAACCTAGAATCTCCATTCAGAGGGACCACATCAATAAACTCAGCCTGATCCTGTTTATATTCCCTCCACTTTCATCTCACAATCTTAAAACCTGTTCCTGAACATATTCCTCAGACTTCTGCTTGAATGAATTAGTCAACTCATTAAGCTCCTTAGTACTGTACCATACCTTCTCATTGATTACACTTTTTTCTACCTCTCCTCTAGGAGCCTGTTTTATCTTAAGTCCGGTTATAAGCCTAGAGGCAACTATTGGGGGGGTTCTGAGCGACATCAGTATTGTCTTGCCTAGAATTGCCTTCAGAGAAGGCTTCTGTGGCTTTAGCTGAGAATGAAGGATTAATTTCCTCAGAGATGAAAAAGGCAACATTTCAAGGGGGTGGAGTTGAGGGTAGAAAGACTTCTTCTGGTAAGATAAACCTTTGAGAATCTGAGAGTTCAAAATTCTCAGCTTCAGTAGGATCCTTCCAAACATCCTTATCTGAAGTTACAGGATCCGGTTCTTTATCAAGAAGAACTTGACTTTAACCCCCAACTTTAACCACCAACACCCTCAGAGACTGAAAATTGAATTTTTGCTGTAGTTCAGCTAACCATATAGTGAGGGTTTCTGTTTGATTTTCTACAAGTTGAGTTCTGTGCTTGCTGGAGAGAAGATTCTCTTCCAGAACACTCTTAGAAACATTTAGAATGCGTATTTACAGCTGAAGAGAGCCAATTTTTTTCACTAAGTCCAATGTTGTCCTTCACCTTCCTTGCTAGAATTTGATTGATTTTATCACAAAGCCCATTCCTTTCCTTTGTCAATTTATCCAGAGATACCAAGGGCAAAAAAAAAAAAAAAAATCATCATTTCCCTCATTTTCCCACATACTGTCAAACATTTAATACAAAGTTACCAAGTCCATTGTTGCCTCCAATTGGTGAATCAGAATAATCAAATATATTTATCGCCTTAAGTTTTTAAACTAGTACACACAATGGGCTATCGGTACTTGCTGAGCTCTCCGGAGAGACTTCAGTAACTGCAAAGGATTGGGTAACTATAGTTGTTTGCAAATTGAAAAGTCTATATCAGATACATAAAAGATTCAGCTTTATACTTCTGTTGCCCTAGAAACACTTCTTGTACCAAAATCTATATTATTGAGAGTTCTCTAGATTAAGAGAATTTATAGAATGAATCTTTCTTCTCGCTCTCTATATATATACACACAAACACACACATATATACACACACGCATACATACATACATGCATGCATACATACATATATACACACGCATACATACACGCATGCATACATACATGCATGCATATATACATATATACACACGCATACATACACACATGCATACATACATGCATGCATATATACATATATACACACGCATACACACACGCATACATGCATACATTCACACATGCATACATACATACACGCACATACATACATGCATACACGCATGCATGCATACATACATACATACATACATACTAGAATGACACACAGACTGTGGTCCAGTTAAATTCAACAATCGCAGTCTATGAACAGAAAGTTCCAGAATCCAGTAGTTTTTCAGTTCACAAGCCTGGATGTCTGTGTTAATCTTCAGTATATGCTGGAATCTTGAAGAATTGAGCTCTACTGCTAGTGAAGGGATTAAATTGCTAACAAGGTGAGGGCAAGCAAGCAAAGAGCAATAGCTTCCTTATTACATGTCCTTAATATATGCTTCCAGCAGAAGGTGTGGCCCAGGTTAAAGGCGTGTCTTTCCACCACAAGATCTGAATTAAAGATATGTCTTCCAACCTCAAGATCCAGATTAAAATTGGGCAGAGATGGAGCACACATTTAATCCCAACACTTGGGAGACAGAGGCAGGCAGGTCTCCGAGTTCCAGGTCAGCTTGATACACAAAGTGTTTTACAGGACAGACAGGGCTACACAGTGAAACTCCATCTTAACACATATATATGGCTTAAAAATGGATTTTTCTATCATGCAAAAATCCTTCAGAGGTGTGATCTATCTCCATTTTTGGATTTTAGTTAATTCCAGACATAGTCAAATTGACAACCAAGAATAAAACATGCTAAATAATTTCCTTCAACATAGTTTTAATAAGTTAATACTTAGGCATATCCATGTATAATATAACTTCAATCCTTAGTAATTTGCTAGCTCAATTTTCACAAGAAAATCAGTACATTAAGATCTCAGAATTTATCTACATATTTTTCCATTGTCTAATAATTCAAAATGTTTATCATCTCATTATACAAATTTGGTCTACAAAGTTGATCTAGAGATTATCTGGGATAATTACCTTAAGCAACTGAATAAAAAAAATCTCTATTCTAATAGGATTTCCAGTCAATTGGCATACATGTTACAGTTTAAAGATTTTGATACCTCACCCAATGGAAACTCAATGCAGAGATAACTCAGGCAACAGGATCCCTTATTTGTAATACCATGTGGAAGATGATTGTAACAGCAATCTCAACATGTCCATATTCTGTGCAAAGTGGTAATGTCACAGGCAGTTGGATATAGGCTCCGTGTTGGCTGTGACCTTGACTCAAGTGAAGCCAGATCCCTGGATTCACCACAAAGGAGAACTTCAGAACAAATCAGTGTGAAACAGAGCTGAAGGTGGTTAAAATGTATTTTTCGGGGCTGGAGAGATGACTCGGAAGGTTAAGAGCACTGTAGTGATATTTTGTTTGTGATCTAACAAATAAGATCACAAACTTCAGTTATCTGATCACTAAAGAAAAGAGTACAGAACTGAGCCACTAGTTAGCCATAGAGCCCAGGCGCACACCTTTAATCCCAGCACCCAGGAGACAGAGGCAGATGGATCTCTATGCGTTCATGAGTTTGATCTACTCAAAGAGAAACAGAGTCAGGCGGTAGTGGCTCATACCTATAATGCCAGCACCAGGAAGGTAGAGACAGGAAGTGATGTGGCTGGGTGGAGAAAGGAATATAAGTAGACAAGAGCTCAGATGCAATCTGGAGGTGCAGTCTGAGGATTTGTAGAGACAGGATTGCTCCTTGGGTCTGAGCAAAGATAGCATAGATAGTGACTGGTCACTCTGCTTCTCTGATCTTCAACATTAATGCCTATATCTGACTCTGGGTTTTTATTATTAATATCAATTAGAATTCATGCTACAGAGCACTGGTTGCTCTTCCAGTCATCTGGGTTAGATTCCCAGAACTAATGTGGTAATCACAAGTGTCTACCACTGCAGTTCCAAGGGGAATTTGACCCTGATTTTCTGTCCTCATGGGCAGTGCACACACATGGTACATAGACATACAAGCAGGCAAACACACACATAAAATAAAAGTAAGCTAATCTTTTTGTAAAAAAAGAAAATTTTAGCATATATCTTAAGCATGGAGTTAATAGAGTAGTGTTAGGGACAAGAACAAGGAATGCCTAAGTGACAGAATAGGCTTCTTAAGGGAGATGTGCACTTTATTGTCTTTACAATGGCTGTATCCATGATCCTGTGGCTTTCTAAGGTCATGTTTCAAGAGAATAATTTACAACAAGATTTGAAGATTAAGCAAAACTTAAAACGTCAGTAGATTTCAGACTTATTTATTTATGTAAAAAAGCTTATTTTTTATGTAAAAACGTTCTTTCATAAATAGAATTTTAAATATTTTTTCTGTGCTTTAATTTTTAAATTGCATGTATTTATTTAGTATATTGTAGAAGCAGGGAGGGTGTAAACTTGCCAAAAGCGTGATTATGGAGATCCAAGGCCAACTTACAGGAGTCAGCTCTCTCCTGCTTTGTGGTTCCTGGGTATTGAACACAGGTTCTTAGGAATGGCAGTGCCTTCATTCACTGATCCATATCAATAGCCCATAGAATGGTTTTATGAGAGGTCTATTTAGGTTTGACGATGGGATTGGAGTGCTAATATAGTAAGATACAAAGTTGCAAATACTCCTCTCCCAAATAAATACATTGTTGTCTTTCACATCCTTATTTGGGATGTCCTAAAATTGTGGCATTATCTGGCAAATAATTTGTTTTTATCAGCTGTAGTGAAGGTTCTTGCAAATAAGAACCCAGTAACTATTTTTTCTTTTTTTTTTGAGACAGGGTTTCACTGTAGCTTTGGAGCCTGTCCTGGAACTAGCTCAGTAAAATCTGTAAACTTTATGCAAATATATCATTAAGTTACATAAAAATAGAGGAGCTGTTCCTAAGTCCAACTCCTTCACTTTCCTGTTGTCTTGTGCCTCTTGGCTTTTCCTTCTGAGTTCCAATACTGTATCCTGGGAAAGCCCACACTGAGACACTCAGCTGGGAGCAGAAAGGGGTCAAGAGTCATACTGATGGCAGAGGTATCCTGAGTTAAAAAAAAAAATGGCCCATGTGTTATTCTGGAAAAGAACAACTCAGACTGTGAAACACCTACTTCTGTCTCCCTTCTTCCACTCGAGTATAGTTCAAGCATGGCCTTTACAGCTCACAAAAAGTGCAATTCTCATAAGCATACAAGATTTGAGTAAATGGAAAACTATGTTTTCTTTATGCCCTGCATTTCTGTTCCTGAAAATAAGGTTAATGCCAAGTAGTGGGAGGTCCCTCCTCACATGCCCATTGGCCTTCAAGCCACAGTAGACATGGAGAGATTAGGAAGGAAACAAGAGAGACTCTTGAAGAACAACACTTCAAAAACCAGTTCTTGGGCTCTGACCTTAAGATTCTGATTCCATGTGCATTCCTGGAGTTGACTCAGAAAGCTGAGGGAGGGATTCAGTTGAGGTCAGGAATCATACCAAACAATAATAAAAATAATTACCTTAGCTTTGGGGTAGGAGTATAGCTCCGTGGTACAGCACTTGCCTAGTGTATACAAAACCCTGTGTTTGAGCCATAACATTGCCAATAAAAGAAAAATAATCGTATTTGGTAATAGATATGCTATGAAAATTACATATTATAATTCCTACTGAAATGGCAAACACTACCACACAAATGTACTAAGTTAATACATATCAATTAAAAATAGAATGTAGTTTTCAAAAATGGACCACGAGGGGTGCACCCACCTAATGAGAACATGGGAATGTTCTATCGGGAACTCACCAAGGCCAGCTGGCCTGGGTCTGAAAAAGCCTGGGATAAAACCGGACTCACTGAACATAGCGAACAATGAGGACTACTGAGAACCCAAGATCAATGGCAATGGGTTTTTGATCCTACTGCACGTACTGGCTTTGTGGGAGCATAGGCAGTTTGGATGCTCGCCTTACTAGACCTGGATGGCGGTGAGTGGTCCTTAGACTTCCCACAGGTCAGGGAACCCTGATTGCTCTTTGGGCTGACAAGGGAGGGGGAATTGATTGGGGGAGGGGGAGGGAAATGGGAAGTGGTGGTGGGGAAGAGACATAAATCTTTAATAAATAAATAAATTAAAAAAATAAAATAAATAAAAATAAATAAAAAAATAAAACAAAAAAAAATGGCTCTACTCTAGAATATCTGGAATTAAGCACCAAAGTTTACGTCTTTAAAAGTGCTCAGGTTAAGTCTTGGGAAGAAGGTTTAGGCCCACATATCAAGGGGCAGTGCTGTAGACAAGGCCCCATGTTTATGACTACTATGGGACTGTATATCCACATAGACCCTTTGTGAGTATCTAGAATATCCTACTACAGTTTTCATCCAATACCACAGCCTAGCAAAAGAGCAACATTTATTTGTTTGCCGTAATGATCCCACCTCTCCCTGGTAGCTGGTGCAGCTGTCCAGCATCATGGAAGAATATTGTATTGCATATCACTAGCCAATGAAATACCAAAATTCAAAGTAGTTTCTGATGATGTTCAATGCTTCTGCACTAATATAAAGTTGCAAAACTGGAAATGAAGCAAGCACGGTAAGTTAAGAACTATTTTGAGGACTGCAATGCCACCTTGACTTACCCTTTCACGTCTGTTTCCCATTTTGAACTGATATGGTCACCATTCATTATTGAGAGATGATTCTCAGAGCACTGAACCATCATTGCTGATCCACTGCTGTGCTTTGGCTGAGTGGGTGTGATGGAAAATTGTGCAAGGTGTGGCTACATTAGAAAGCTATTTCTCAACTTCTCCCTGAAATGACAAACTGACTTTGAAGATTTGTGAAAGAGATTAGCTGAAACAACAGAATTACCGGAATTTAGTACCTGTTATCCAGAACCAGTATGCCAGTGGCTCCAGAGCTTTCTAAGGCAGTGTGTTAATTTGAAACTGCTGGGGTCCAAACCCTGCCTCTCTGCTTACAGCTTATTATCATAGCAAAGTAACTTAACTTTTCATCTTGGTCTACATGAGCTAGTTCCGGGACAGGCTCCAAAGCTACAGAAAAACCCGGTCTCAAAACAACAACAACAACAGCAACAACAAAACAAACAAAAAGAAACAAAACTTTTCTAAGCCTGCGGGTTTTACCATCTAGAAACTGACAGGTATACGGCAATACCTAACTTCTACGCCCTTGATTTGGTAAATAAAATGGTTAGAACACTTAACTAATCGATTGAAACAACCAGCACGAAGACTATATATATATATATATATATATATATATATATATATATATATATATATATATATATATATTTAGGTTAGTGCCACAAAACTACTGTGACAGTGTGGGGAGTTTCCAACCTCTGTTTGAAGAAAAAGAGTGAGTAGAAGTAAGCAATCTCTTCTATTTAGGCAGTTCAAATGAATTACTGCAATCCACTTGACTTGCCAGGGGGCTTGGTCAGTTGAAGGTTCATAACCGTTCATTTTCATGACACAAGTCTCCTAGCTCTGACCCTTCCCTTCCCAGGCCCTGGAAGGACTGGAGGCAGAGCAGCCCCAACAGGTGTTTTCTGGGCACAGCAGCCCGCCGGTTGTCAGGGTTGCCCCGCCCGCGGTGCGGACCGCGGAGGATGCGGCCTGAGCGTGAGTCTGCGCGGCCACGTGACGGCCGCTATAAGAGCGGCGGGCTGCGGACTCCCGCCCTCCCCGCTAGCCGCGGTCCTTCCCCGGCGCCCGGCTGCTCCGACCCACCCGGCCCTCCGCACTATGACAGGTACGCCTGCGTGACCGGCTTCCGCAGCACTGCTGCGCCGGGGAGCTCCGGGCAGCTCGGGAGCCGCGGGAGTCTGCAGCTGCCGGGGCTGCTGAGCCAGCAGCCTGCAGGGCGGCTGCTTCCGCCTGCTGCGTCCGGGACGGCCTGGCGGGGTGGGGCCGACGCGGGGCGCGGTGGGGTCGCCCGGAGCCCTGACTTCGGGGCTCCCGAGTCTGGGAGCTGCTGGCGTCCTGCGGGAACGCCGGGCCGCGGCCCTGCTTTGGCCTCCGCGCCGAGCCTATTTTTAGGCCTCTGGGCCGGGTGCGGCTACACAGGAGCCGGCTAGCGCTCTGAGCAGGCCCTGGTGCCACTTGTTGCGTTGCAAGGTGTCTGGCCCTGGGTGAATGTGCCCCCAGGACTGGGCACATAGAGGTAACTGATTCTTCCATGCACTTTAAGGTGTAGCCTGGGCTATGACAGCGACTGACCTGCCATCTGAAGGTTAAAGCACCTCGCTGTCATTGGTCTTTCCCTTCCGTATGTAGGATTAGCTAAATTTGGTGTTTATAACATCTGACCTCTTCTTTTATTAATTTAATCTGGGAAAGCAAAGCATTGTCACCTGTAACTTCTGAACCCTATTTATATAAAACTTTTCTCCACCTCCTGAATTCTGGGCCACTTTGGGTTTAAAGCCTAATTCATTGTGCTCAGATTAAGTACTCTTGGGGCAAAATGGTTTTGAATCATTAGTGTCTCCAAATGTTTTGAAGATAACAGAAGCAAGTACAGGCCAAGGTTGACATGAGCTTCAGCTGTGATTACAGAATATAATTGACTGGAGCTGGGAATTCAAAACTTTCTACATTTCAGTTATGTGATGGCTTGTTCTGAAAGTTGGCCCCACAGTATGAGTAAAAATGGCTCTCAGGTCAGCTACTGGGGGATGTACTGGCCCACCAGACAGCCTACAACACTTTCCCTGCTTCTAACTTCTACACTGGAAAATGAGTAAGGGAAAATGAGGAAACCTGAGTCAGAGAGTGACAGTGACAAAATCTCCCAACTTTCTTCTTGACAGGACCACTGCCAAAGTTTAACCAACTAATGTTAAAATCCCCTTAGATCACAGGAAAAGCCTGGAAAAAATCTTAAAGTCTGGTATAATGAAGATTGTTCAGAGGGGAAAGAATACATGTTTGCCTCCAACATGCTGGGGCTTTGGGGAAATTGGCATGTATGTTCATGTCTCTGTTAGGGGAGCAAGAGAATATGGGAGAGGGTAGCATATGGCTCATTGTCCCAAAGAAGTGGAGCTTGGCTATGGTTCATACCTGTAATTTTAGTACCTGGGAAGAAGAGGCAGGACAAATGCTTGGTCTATACAACTAGGCCCTATCTCAAAATAATCAGAGTTAGGGATGTAGCTTGTTGGTAGAACACTTGTGAAATATGTAGAAGAATTCAGAAGCATGGGGATTGGATCCTTAGAGAAGCATGGGAGTGAGAGGAAAGGAAAGAGAAGAGAGGAGAGAGACACAGGAGACAGCAAGAGACAGATTTGTTAGAGCTTGTCTCTAAGCTCACCAACAGTGATTGGCCACTAAGAGAGAAGGCTACTGTGGGAGGCTCACTCTAAGCAAAAGCTTAGTTACTTTCTGGGGTGGTAGGTAATAGCGCTCTTGCTTGGGTGAAAATACCACTCATCAGATCTTATAGAAGAAAGGACATATGCTTTGTGTCCTCATTACCAGTTTCCTAAGCTTCACCCTGTGTTAAACTACAGTTTAATCTAAGAATTTTTCTAGACTCTAACTGGGATTTGAGTTTTGTGGTTGATGAGCCTCTTGAAGGTTATCTGGCATTCCTGCTAAACTGCAGTCCTGGCCTATTCCTGGATGGCTGCTTGAGTTGTCCCACTAAAGGGACTGCTGCCTCACTAACACAGAAAGTTGACCTCTGAGGAGATGATTTTGCTGAACTATTATTTGAAAGTAGACCTGGAGAAAGACTTTTTCTAGCTGAGATATGGTTCTTTTTCTTTGTATTAAGATCAGGCCTTTGTGACGCTGACTACAAACGATGCCTATGCCAAAGGTGCCCTTGTCCTGGGCTCATCTTTGAAACAGCAAAGAACTACCAGGAGGATGGTTGTACTCATCACCCCACAGGTCTCTGAATCCATGAGGTGAGGATTACCTGCCTGTCTCTTTGTCATTAGGGTACTAACATCCTTTCCCTATTTCTGGAATCAGTGGTCACTAGGGAGCCGAACACTAGGTAGACACAGATATGTGATGCTAGGCTAAAGACTCCTGAATTTGAAATCTCTTCCTAGCTTTCGGGAGATGTCCCAGGATTCCTCCTGGGAGGTGTCGTTCTGACCTCTGTCTTCCTAATTCTATTTGGGAATGAGAGACCTTCCCCCTCATTAAGTCTTCTGAGGGTGAGCCTGCCAAATTGTGTCTGTTCTTTCCACTTGCACTCCTTTCCCCAAATGAAGCTAGAATTGCATTGTTTCCCGTACAGAAGGAAATCTTCAGGTAGATTGAACAGTTTTCTCCACGTCAGCTGACATTTGTCACCTGATGATCTTTACATGTGCTAGAATAAAATCCTTATTATTAGGCTTTCTGAAACTATTACAGAATTTTTTAGGAGACACAAGCTGCTTATTTATTGATTGGGTTAGTTCCTTTTGATATTTAGAATTCAACTTTGTGATATTTGGGTATTAACTTTAAAAATATCTTGGTGTGCCAGCAGCATTGTTTAATGTTACTTTGACAGTTACCTAGCCTTCTTAAAAATCGAGAATACCTTACATTTTAAAAACAAGATGTTATACATATGTGCATATGCATGTATATGTATCTTCCACATTAATGACACTGATTTTAAATAGCTCTTGAAAAGTATCCAGAAAACTTTCTTCTAATATTTCCATTACTGAGAACTGTGTAACATCCAGATTTAATCTTGAATCCCACTACCGTGATCCCCTAAAGTCATTGGTACCACTGATCATTGTTAAAAAGAAAAAAAGAACAAGTTTACTTTGTGAAGTAAAATGTATTTTTAATCTAACGGGAGAGGTAAAATGCACCACCAGTTTTCTTCTGTGACTGTGTTAGATGTTTGTATCGTTTATTTTCCTCTAGGTGTTGTGCCTATGTTAAATGTTTGTATCGTTTATTTTCCTCTAGGTGTTGTGCCTATGTTAAATGTTTGTATCATTTATTTTTCCTATAGGTGTTGTGCCTACTTGATTAACTAAAGACATGCAAACCTGAGTTCAATCCTCAGCACTGCTCTAAAAATCTGGGCATAGTGGTGCATGGTGGTGATGCTTGTCTGTATGTCTGTAATCCCATCACCAGGCAGAGAGAGGTGGATCCTTGGACTTCACTAGCCCCCTGTCCTAACCTAGTCAGTAAGTCCCAGATCCCAATGAGAAAAGATTTCTAAACAAAACAAAACAAAACAAGGCAGATAGTTCCTGAGGAATGATTCCCTAGATTGACCAATGAGTTCCACATATACATGCTCTTGTGTGCGTTCACTCAAATATATGAGCGCACACACACACATACACACATTTAGGTAATTTTGAACATTGAAAACTCTTAAATCTCACAGGCCAAAATGAGTCAATTATGACCAAGTAAGTGCTAAACACTTATTAAGAGCAGTTACACTGTGTTCCAAAACGAAGATATCATAGTTAATCCTATTAATCTCCCTTGCGACAATCTTCTCGTATGTTTTCTTTTGCTGTGATAAACACCATCACCAAAAACAACTTGGAGAGGAAAGAGTTTATTTTGACTTACAACTGATAGTCCATCATGAAGGGAAATCAGGGTAGGACTTCAGGGCCCTGGTGACAGGAACTGAGGCAGAGGTTATAAAGGAACTCTGCTTCCTAGCTTACTTCTTAGCTTGCTCACTCAGGATGACCTTGCCCAAGGTTGGCACCACATACAGTGGTCTGGACCCTCCCACCTCTACCAGCAATCAAGAAAATGCCCCTGCAGACTTGCCTAGAAGCTAGTCTGATAGAGACATTTTCTCAATTAACATTCTCTTTTTCCAGATGACTCTAGCATGTGTCAAATTGATAAAAAAAAAAAATCTAAGCAGTACAGACACAGGAAATTATTGGTTTATTACTCTAGGAGAAGTGATTAGTTATAGGCTTTATCTCATATACTGTATGGCCATTATCCAGCATCATTTATTTAAAATATACAAAAGCCAGTCAAGCCAATTCCAATAAAATGTCGCTGTCAAACACATGGGCTTTTACAGAGATATACTCCTAAATATTGCTCACATTTTTCAAAGGTATTTTCACAGCATGCCAGGTATTCGGTAACACAATAAGAAAGAAAATTCTTTTGTGATAATTTCTTAAGACAAATTGAACCATAAACAGTTTCATTACTTCATGGATTTAACTATATGTGCACATGAACATAGATGTTCTGGGGTGAATCAAGACATATTTAAGGGATACGGTATATGATATGCCGGAGCCCACAAATGAATCTGCTCCACTTTGACTAAAGGACAGAGAGTTCAGACCTATTCTTGCTCCTTCAAGGTTACGCAAAAGAATAGGATGCTTGTCCTACAGTGTGGATACAGGATGTTTTGCTTTGACAAAAGGATATTTTGACTTAGGGTAAGATTACTTGTTGTTATGAGAGGTGAGGAGGAAATTGCTTTGTTTGTTCTATCATGCAAGGGAGTGTTTTGCCTTCCCCCCTTTTGGATTGGGGTAGATAAGAACTTCGAATAATAAACTTGAGATGGGTCACAGTATTCACTGGATGCCCTCCTGACTCTGTGGTCTCTTATCTATTTTCTTCCTCAATCTACACTCCCCTCCTCTGGAAAGTATGGACCCCATAAGGCTGGACCCAACACCAATGACAAAGCACCTGAGTGTCTTATGATTGATGGGTAGGGCTGTAATGGAACAGTCTTAGAGTAAATAGGTCATGTGCTTTGAAAAGATTCTGTGTGACATTTTCTGAAATTTATTTTTACAGAAAAATTTTAGAGACTGTCTTTGATGAAGTCATCATGGTAGATGTCTTGGACAGTGGTGATTCTGCTCATCTAACTTTAATGAAGAGGCCTGAATTGGGCATCACACTGACGAAACTCCACTGCTGGTCACTTACTCAGTATTCCAAATGTGTGTTCATGGATGCAGATACTTTGGTGAGTGTGGCTTTAAGGGTTGAAAGGATATGCATAATAATAGAGACCCGTCACTCATTTGCGAAATACTGTCAAGACTTGACAGTAAAGTTCAAATAAAACCACTATTATAAAAAGTGTCAAGGAGTGAAGGGAAGTAATCTCAGGCTGCCTTACATATGTAACCATCTTTTGTGTTGGGTGACAGGGAGAACCTAGGAAGGTGTGCATAAGCAAAGCATTCTTGTAATGCCTTTCTTTGTTTTTCTCTTTCTTGAATCAGGTCCTCTCAAATATTGATGATCTTTTTGAAAGAGAAGAATTGTCAGCAGCACCAGATCCAGGGTGGCCTGACTGCTTCAATTCTGGAGTCTTTGTCTATCAACCCTCAATTGAAACATACAACCAGCTGTTGCACCTTGCTTCCGAGCAAGGTAGTTTTGATGGTATGTATCTGCTATCATGTATTTGATAAGCTATTAGTAAGACCCCTTTCTCTGACACACACACACATACACAGACTCAAGCACATTTTTTTGTGAATGCATCAGAGTAACATAAACAAAAATAGAAAAGTTTGTTTGTTTTGTTTAAGACAGAATCTCACATTGTCCAGCCTGATCTCAAATTCATTGTGTAGCCAAGAATGACTTTGAACTTCTGATCCTCCTGTTTCTACCTCCCCAAGTGCCATTCATCACCACAACTGGGTTTGCTGCTCAGTGGTGGGATCAAACCAAGCTTCTGTCATGCTAGGTAAGTACTTTTTCAGATCCACGTAGATGCCTTAAGTGACTTATTTTATCTAAACTAGAGTGAGGTTTGGAATGACTTCTCTCTTAGGGCTAAGGTCAAGCACAGTGGCAGCTTGCTTTTCTCAATCCCCAACACTGAAGAAAAAAAAACAACTTCTGTTTTTAAATCTGAGTATAATACCAAAGTGTTTGGCAGTCATTGCTAACAAGAATCCAGTGTTATGTCTGTGAGAACATAAAAAACAGCCTGATAATTTGGTAGCCATTCTTTAGTAAGTCATTAAAAACAAATTTTATATGAATAATTTCTACATTTCTACTTCCAAAGTGTCATTTTTTCCAAAAGTCTATGTATCAAGCAAAATGGTATCTTCATGAGTGTACACTGACTAAGTGCATAATAACTATATCTATGGTTGTATGTGGTATAGGCCTCTGTGGGGGTCTCTGAAGACCCCCGGGCAGGCAGTGTAATCCAAATGAGGCAAGAAGAAAATCTGGTTCAAACTTCTAGAGTGTTGACAATTGGGTAGTTTATTTTAGAAATATTAATTAGAGTGCAATTTAGAAAAATATTTCCTGATATAACACAATTCTATATGTACAATGAGGCATAGTTACATTGAAACTCTTTTTAAAACACTGTCATTTATCCATGAAGATGGGTTCTGGAGTTAGGCTAGATGTGTGATCTTAAGGCCATAGGAGAAGAACTGGTGTGGTCTCAGTCATGCAAATACAGTAGTCACTTTGTATCAGACATTTGACACTGTGGCAGAGTTGTAAGCAGGAAACATGATCATGGCCAGAAGCCTGCGCACTGTAGCAGACCCCGCTCCAGAAGCTTCTTTCTTTCTCTTCTAAGAACATATCTTGGATTTGAAGTAAATGAGTGTTTCAGAATAAGCTGAATTAGCCTTTCTCATTATAATTCAGCCCCGGGTATCAACAGAAGATTCATTTTTGAGTCTTGGAAGCTGGCTTAGTAGGTAAGAACCCTTGCAATGCAAGAATAAAGACCTGTGTTCGAATTCCCAGCTACCATGTACAAGATTGGTCTGTGATTTCAGTGCTAGTGGTTGAAGGTAGATATACAAAGATTCATTTTTGTTAATTAGTTATAAAAGTTAAATCTGAAATGTCTCAAAGGTTAAGCTGAACTTGCTAAATTGCTAAAGTCAAGCTTGAAACTTCACAGTATTTCAAAGTATACACAATAAGACTGGTTTTGTTTTTTTCTTCATAGAGAACAAATTCTGCATAGTAATTTGCCTGAATATTTGGGATTTGCAGCTATTTGTAATTTCATTGCAAAGAATACAGATAATTTAAATTTCAGTCTTGTTTCACTATTTGGCTTATGTACATCCGGAGCTAGCAGTTTTCAACTAGGAATGATTCCGCATAGTACCTCCTGTTCCCCACCCCCACCTCAAACCAAGGGATGTGTGGCAACTTCTGGATTACTTGTTTTCTTGGGACAGGGAATCTCATGTATCTAAACTAGTTACATAGCCCATCCTGCCTCAGCATTCCAGCTTCTTGGACACATATGGTTGTTGTCACAGCTGAGCAAAGCCTGTGCTTGCTACTGGCATCTGAAGGATAGAAGCTGATGCCACTGCTGAATAGTTTGCAGTGCATAGGACAGCACCTCACACCTAACTGTCCAACCCACCATGTCAACAGTGCTGAGGTTAAAAAGCTTGTTCTATGTCCGCGTCTTACACACTGTACCTGTGAGAAGTCCAGCCAGGCTGGGGAGATTGATCATTGGGTAATGTGCTTGCCCTGTAGTCATAAAGACCCGAGTTTAGTTTCCCAAGGCATGTAAGGAGCTAAAGGGAATTTAGAGTGCTGGGGTGTTTCTGTAACCCCATCAATAGGGGGATTAGAGACAGGAGGATCTCTGGAACTTATTACAGGCTAGCCTAGTGTAATTGATGAGCCTCAGGATCAGAGAGAAGAGACCTAGTCTCAAAAAAGGAAAGGTGGTAAGCAATTGAAGAACATACCAAATGTCAGTCTTGAACCTCCACATGCACATGTGCATGCCCATACTAACAAGTCAGAGAGAGAGAGAGAGAGAGAGAGAGAGAGAGAGAGAGAGAGAGACTTGTTTAAGCAACTTTAAGAAAATATTAACTGTTAACTGGGTCCAATAAATGAAAGGGTGTCACCTTACTGATTTGCATCTAGCTGCTATAATTTTCCTATCATGAATAGAATGGAAAGGTGGTAATATTCACATTTAGAACATTTCTTCTCCTTACACTGAAGACAGTGTGTTTGCAAAGAAAGAAGGGAGTGATTTTAGCAGAACTCCACTGTGTGTCTTAACTTTTGCTTTAGGTGAAGCTCTTTCCACTTCCTTTACTCTATTTGAAGGAAATTTAATCTTTCCAGAAAGCCAGCACAACCACTGTCAAGTTCTGAAAAAGAATCAGATTCTAAAACATATCTAATGGCCTGCCAGCTGCCTAAAAGTCACATGATTTTCATCATATAAAAAGAATCTAGCTTCTAATGTTGTGGCTGAAAGTTTAGCTGCCAATAGTCACATGTCATACTGAATTATGCAGGGTAAAACTAAAAGGAAATTTGTTAACAGCTGGAAACCAAGCTGCCCTGTACATTGTGGAGGCACTAGGAGTTGGGGGTTCGTTGTTAAGTAGCTTTCCTGTGTGCAAAGTGTTCTTCTGGGAGGTGCTTCTGCTTTTTCTGCAAGACCTGAACCGCTGAGATTCTCTCTTTTCTGCTAACATGGTTCATCATTTAACTGCAGCTTTGCAGACACTGGCCTTCTTTTCGCTTGCTCCTGGCAAGGGAATGAGTTTTTCCTGGTGTTAGAAGTGAAAAAGTTAAACAGTTGGCTGTTCAGCATGTTTAAATTCAATAGTAAACTAAGTAATCTTAACTAAAAAGCCTTTTCCACTTGAGCTGTGTGGATTTTTACGTAGTCCTTATTATTTACTACATAAAATGTCACTCCATTCTTAGCAGCTGGCCCGTCTCAGGTGTATTCACTTGGATCAGCAGCGCCTATTTGACAGTGATTAATGGAACTTATACCTAATACCAATAAAATATTTACTTATAAATAACAACCATCTGCTGGCAGTAACTATGATTTGTTTTGCATTTTAATATATTTTACATACATAAAAATTTTAAAGATCTGTTTATTTTTTAGTGTATGAATGTTTTGTTCTGTATATATGTGTATCACATGTGTTTTTGGTGCCCAGCTAGATCAGAAGAGGTCATCAGATCCCCTGGAACTGGAGTTACTCATAGTTGAGAATCACTATGTGGGTCCTGGTAATTGAACCCAGGTTCTCTAGAAGAGCAACACATACTCTTACTAGCCATTTCTCCAGCCCAATTTATGAACACATTTTTAATGTTTTAAAATATTTTTGTTGCTGGGCGTGATGGTACACACCATTAATCCAACCACTCAGGAGGGATAGGCATACCTCTGTGAGTTCAAGAATAACCTTGTCTGCAGAACAAGTTCCAGATCAGCCCACACAGTGGAACTGTATCTCAAATTTTATTGTTATTTAGGTGTCATGCCATAGGTATGGAGGCAAATGTTTTCAGATGCTCCTTTCTCTTGTGTACATCTTCTGATACCCCAGGATTTCCCTTTCCATTTCTCATATCAGCTATCACTGAAAGTGTGTTAGCAGGTGATTGTACTTGTCCGAGTATCTTGGCAGTCTTGCTTAATCTCTTGCTCACATTCAAAAGATTGGAGCATGGTGTCCCTGACAAGCCACATGGGCTGATGATGGCTAAGCTTTTGAAGCTGCTTTTAAGCCCTTCTGATGACAAGGAATGTGCCTGCTATTTCTCTAATCACCAGCCTTCAGTCACATCCTCTACCAATTGCCTTTGGCCAGGAGAACAGTCCTAATATGGCAAACTATACTTGTCTTCTCTTGTTTCTCCCAAGTGTCTGGAGTATCAGAATTTAGAATTAGTGACTACATACCTCATTCATGACTAGCATCTAATTTTCCATAGAGGCAAGTCTTAAGTATTTTGTGTTTTTAAATTGTTTTGAAATTGCTTCTTCATTAAAGTTTTCTGAAAAGTTGGACAATACTGTGAAAGTCCATTAGATTTCAGAGGACAGTACAGAAGCATTTCATAGAAAGAAGATGAAGTTCAAGCCTATTAACAAGAGAAAGAGATCATGCAACTGCAGGCACTCATCAGATGATGTGAAGCTGGTAGACTGAACTCTAAATCTGAAAGCAGTCTGCACAAATTCTGGAATGTACTTTCTTCCCCTGTGGCTCGAAAGACTTCTAAATTAAGGCTGCTTGTGTATCTGTATGTTAGTTTAAAAACTCAACACAACAATTCATATTGTTCAATCTGGAGCTTTATTGTTTATTTGTTTAATCTTGATACTTGCTTTATTTATTATAACCAAAGTACCCTACACTTGTAATTTATATACTGGAACTTGTGTTTATAATAAATTTTGGAGGAAGTAGAGAATGCATTTTTGTGGCAGAATATTAGGTTTGATTTTACTTAAAGCTGAATTTAGGATCTGTAGGAAAGTTATTGTCCCTGAAGGTTCTCAATTCTCATTGATATCCTTACAGTCTGATCATGTCTTAAAATGCTTTCCAGATTTGCTGTACCTTATCTAATCTTTGTAGTAAATCTGGATTTATACTGTACTTAGTCCCCCAAAACAGTGGATTGACACATTTCAAAATAAATAAGTACATATATGTCTTTTCTTAAGAGCTGTTTTTTTTCCTCCTTCTACACTTGAGCCATTTTCTTAGTTGTCTGTCTGCCATTAGCTTTGTAACGGGAAATGAAGGAGGAACTAACATGTTATGTGTCTGCAGACCCTCAGTCTAGCTATTTTCCCTTCTCATTTCTCTACAGTACTGTGAGGGATGCACCCTGAGCCCTGCCATCTAAGTAGCAGTGGGAATCCACCATGTTAAAAGTTCAGAACAGTAGCTTGCCTATTGGCTCTGAGCTGGTCTCAATGCCAAGGCTGACCAGTCTTTGTCAAATATGACTCAGTGTACAGAAGAAGGAAGAGAGGACTATTGCTGTTGATTTGTTTGTTTTGTTATGTTTCTTTCCCAATTATCCCATACTACAATATTCCAGAGAAACAGAAAAAATAGTTATTATCTTACCCATGTTATGGATAATTACTTAAAATTCACTTTTCTGAGTAGACAGAGCCTCTAATGCCTTTGTAATTTTATAGAAAAGTGAAAGAGATTCAGGTCTTCTGTAGCTGTGTTCCTTTCACTCTGATCTGCACAGCCCAAAGAGACTGTTATTCAAAATCAGCAGCTGTCAGCAACTTCCTGCTGTTTTTGGATGTTACTGCTCTCACCTGCATTTCTATAATGGGTTCATTCACTCGATATTTCAAAAATTATTTTAACCTTTAATATAATCAGGATACCAAGTTGAAGAAGCAAGAATAGTCCTAAATAGCACAGGTTTTGATTTTGGTCTTTCTAAAACTTACAGTATTTGAGAGCTCGTGGGTGCTGTGGCAGATAGTTATGCAGTCATGGCTCTTGTCAGGATCAGCATGCTAAGGAGACTCTGGACCTGGAGGCCCTGCCTCAGACTGGGAATGTGTAATTCTCGCTAACATCAGTGTCTTATGGCATTTATATAATATATTTTTGTCATTAAGAATCTTTTTCTTTTTTAAAAATTTTTTACAGTGGAAAGAGCTATAACATGAGTTGTTAAATTAGTTTTTCTTGGTTTAAATGGGTTGATGCTGGTGAAATGCAGGAATGCCTGGGCCAAGTGCCTGGATTTTCCTAAGTCATGCAGGGTTAATCCATTGTTGCCTGGTAAACCTCATATCTCCAGTAGCCATAGCACTTACTGAGTATTTCAGGTTTGCCAGCATAATAGACACCACTGATTCACCACCTCAACTTTATTGTCCTTTGTCCTGTTTTCTGATGCCTTGGTGCTCCTCACCTTCCCCTCAGCTAATGAACTAGGTATGTTTGCAGGGCTCTGACAAAGCAGAAACTGCCTGTCGTGACCAGAGGCCACCAGCTAGCGGCTGACCAAGGCAAGCAGCTCTGACTCTTATTTCTCAAGCTCACAGTGGTCAGATTTGGACATGACAATGCTAGTAAGACATTCATGGGATTTTTTTGATGCTTTATATATATAACTAATATTCATTTTAAGAATATTTTGAAAATTACTTACTTTTTATTTTGTGTTCATTGGTGTTTTACTTTCAGGTTTGTCTATGTGAGAGTATCAGTTCTTGCAGTTACAGACAATTGTGAGATATATGTGGGTGCTGGGTCATCTGGGAGAGCAGTTAGTACCCTTAACCAGTGAACAATCTCCATGGCATAAATAGGCAGTAAAAAAGTCAAGGATGTAGCTCAGTGATAGAATGGTTTCCTGAAGAACATAAGGTGTTGGGTTTGATCCCTACATATGCCAACAATCAAACAAAACCAGTGTGAGAAACAAAGTGGTTTTTTAAAGTTCAAAATAAGAGCAACTGTTTATATTGTCTTGGGATACATATGTAGAATAACTGTGAGCTTCATTTGCAATTATAACTTAAAGTTACCATGTCAGAAGGGCAGTGAAATTGGATGGGTGTGTCTTCACAGAACACAGAAGGTAGCATTCATGCTCTCGTGGATGGTGAATGTGTAGGGTTCTATTATTGATTTGTTTTATTATTTTTATATGTATACTTTTCTTTTGGTAGTAAAAAGAATACATAAAGAATGCTTTAAAAGGTCTTAGGATAATTCTCATTCCTACTCTTGTGTATTGATATTTTTGGGTTACAAAAATATAAAAAAATGAGGAATAAATATCTATAATTCATCAATCCCCTAATATAATGGCTTGTTCTATTTTTTTAATTCCTATATGTTTAATGTCTCTGTCTTCATTATAACTACAATGTATGCAGCTATGTATCTTTATAATACACTGTGGACTGATGGTCTTATGTTGGTTTATTGGTATAATAATAACTATGAGTGAGCAGCTTAATTTACTCTCCCTCCATGGTATGATGTTCTTTCATCTTCTCTGATGCGGAATGTCTAGAAGATTCTTGCATTAGTTCAGGAAATAGTTTTCCAGGGTTTAAGACATTTGAGGGATGACAGTGATAAGCAAAAAGAGCCAAACTCTTTGTCTTTATAGAATTTAGAATCAAAGGACTAACAGTTTCTTACTGTATTTTGCAATATTAATTACATTGACCCTTGTTAAACTTTTGTATTTTTGTAGTTTATTCTACATTATTTTTTTAACATTTATTTTATTTATTTATTAAAGATTTCTTCTACATTATTTTTATTTTGAGTGAATTATGGATTCACATCCTGTTGTAGGAAATAATAGAGATTCCCTATACCCCTCCCCATTACCCTCAGTGACAACCTCCTATATAACTATAATATAATCCTAAAATAAGGAATTAACATTGATTCAGTACATCACGATTATTCCAGTTAATCAATTTTACTTATGCACTGACTTGTATATCTGAATAGATGCATTTCTCTTCCATTTTACTACATGTGTACCTTGTGAGCACTACCACAGTCAGGAACAGAACAGGGCCCCTCGTGATACTCATAAAGCTTCCTCTCTGTTCTCTTTTGTCATTGGCAACCACAAATATGTCCTCTATGGTTTTTATCACTCCACGGAGGTTATGTAAGTGGAGTCATGCTGGTTTTCACTCAGCATAGTTTTCTTGAGATGCATCAAGTGTCCTATGCATCAGTAGTTTGCTACTTTGTTCTGAGTGACATTTTATTTATGGTAATGTTTATATACTTGCTGAATGACATCTGGGCTATTTCTAGTTCTTCCCTATAATAAATAAAGCTGCTATGAACATTTCCTCAGTCTTTGTGTAGAGACTTAGAAAAGAAACTTTGTAAGACTGCATATCCCTGTCCTTGGACATCAGTATCTGTTTGCTCTCATTTTTGTGATCTTTCTGAAAAACAAAGAAAGTCCCTGAATGGTGTAGTTACTGGTTTTAATGTTCTGTGCCTCATAATACATGCTTGTCTATATAGATAGGAACATCTTTTGTATTGCTCTTTTATTGTGGAGTTTAGGGATACTATTGACCAAGGGCCTATGAATAACAGGACTTCATTTCTTAGTTCTGGAAGCTGTGAAGCCCAAGGTCCAGATGAAAGTAGCTTGTCTACAGAGAGCCAACATTCTGCTCTCACACGCTGTCTTTCTGAAGTAACCTGAAATCGTGGAGGGGTGAAAGGCCTCCTGGACCACTCTTTTAGGATGTGAATTCAGTTCCTCTTAGAGATTAGGGTTTCAGCATGTGTGTTTGGGAGCCATAACCATTCAATCCATGTATCTTTGAAATAGTGCAGCATATTCTGTTACATTTCTGATTTTCGTTTTAGTTGTTTATTGAGGAATGGGACCTGTCAGAGGTTCCTATAGTTCCAGTTCAGAGAACACATTCCACAGATGTTCACTAAGTGAAAGCCATTGATTTGTCAATTGGATGGATGGCATTTGGAAAGAACAAGATATACATAGTGGGGATTGGCACATTTGGATTTTAAATAAGAAGCTCAGATCTTACTACTATCTCTTAAAGTTACTCGGATATCCGTAGCTTTTTTTTTTCTTTTTTTTTTTTTTTGTTCTTTTTTCTTTTTTTGGATTTTCGAGACAGGGTTTCTCCATAGCTTTTGGTGCCTGTCCTGGAACTAGCTCTTGTAGACCAGGCTGGCCTTGAACTCACAGAGATCCGCCTGCCTCTGCCTCCAGAGTGCTGGGAATAAAGGCATGCACCACCACCGCCCGGCTCTATCCATAGCTTTGAAATCTTCTAGTCCAAAGGAAACCAAATAGCACAGATAAACTGTTGGGCTTTCTGAATGATGAAAGAGAATACTGGAGCTTGACACAAAGCAGACCCAGGACAGGATAAAAATACACAGATGCTACTGCACACTTAGAATATGACTCATTTCCTCCACCATCTCCCATGTGCCCCCCCCCAACAGAGCCCATGTCTCTCTGCATCACACGCACATACTCCATATGTCTCCCCTACCACACACAGACACCTCATGTCTACTCAAGAACTCTGGTTCTATGTGTATTTTCTGAACTCTCAGAAAATAAAGTAGAAAAGTCAAAGGAAGATTGTATTTTGAGAGTTTTGTTTGTTTGCCACCCCTGCTTTGCTTTTGTTTCTTTTTGAGACTCTATAGCCTAGATTGGCCTGGCAGGGAGACATTAAACTCAAAGCAATCTTACCTTAGCTTCCCCAGTTGGGGAACTAGGGGCAAAAGGTTGGGGTTCAAGGCAAAAGCCACCATGCATGCCCACTTATTTTCCTTTAAAATGAATGGCCCTGTCTTCACTTTTCAATGAACACATAGAGTCCGGCCCCAAGGGCTGAACAGGTACTTCATGGCTAACTGTAGCCACAGCCATGACTGGCTACTACTTGTCCAGACCAGGTAAGCAACACACCCCTGTTGGTTTTTCATCATCATCCTCTTCTTCTTTTATCATAGGGGAAAAGTCTAAAATCTCATCTGAAAACTGATATACTGTGATTCTTTTGAACTGTTCACGGCCTCAGAACCCCTTTACTTAGGTCTCTTCCATGTCTTTCTGTAGCCTCATGTTCCTGCCTTCCTCTGTGCTGTATGTGCTATTTCTACCCTGTCTACCTCTTCTTCTGATGCTTAGGTCTCCTGCATTTGTCAAGTACTCCCCAGTAGACCTCAGGTACAGCTCCCCTCTGGAAATTTTCTGAGCCCTACCCATGTACCCTTATAATGCTTGTCCTTTTTCTTCTGTGTCCTGACCCCATGTGTGATCATTTTTTAAACTTTCATTTGCTAGTATCAGCATGTTTCCACTACAGACCCTTGTGAAGACAATGGCCATATCCGTCTTATGCATTGCCTCCATAGCACCTGGTACAATGTGTACATATGGTAGCTATACCTTAAGTATTTGTTGAAAAAAATCAGAAAATAGCCATTTGCCACCAAAATTCCTAAAGGGTATAATTAGGAATTATTTAAAACAGAATTAGTATCTATTTTAAGGTTTCCATATATTTCTGTAAAATCCCTGCACTGCCTTAGAGGTTTACAAACTATAATAATTCTTTTCTGTTTGTTTACTTTCAGGTGGGGACCAGGGCCTACTGAATTCATACTTTAGTGACTGGGCAACGACAGATATCAGGAAACACCTGCCATTTGTGTATAACCTGAGCAGCATTTCAATATACTCCTACCTCCCGGCATTTAAAGTGTAAGTGCAGACAGCTTAACTGTTGTCAGTTATGGTGAGCGCAGGGGAATGGACTTTTGCCTTTTGGGGAAAAAGAATAGGTGGGTACTTCGAGGAAAGCTTGCTCTTGTAAGAAACATGGCTGCAATTTTGAGAGGCTTGATATTACCCACTGCTCTATACTTGAAGCAGCCCAGAGACATTCTATTTTCTGGAACAGGGTTCCTCTCTGTTTTGGTTTGGAAAACAGAACATGGAGTCCACAGACAAGGCATAAACCTATCCCCTGCACCATACTAGCTGCTGAGCTGTGATCTCCCTTCCCCCTCTTTCTCCCCTCATCTTTCACAAAGAGGATGCTTATAGTCCTCTCCAAAGTTTTTGTGTGGACTTAGAAGAGGTAGCAGCTATTGTGGTTTGCAACTGACTGCACTCAGATCACATCCTGAAGTTGCCACTTAACAGTTACTAATTCTAGGCTCGAGCCTGACCTGTTCTGCTTCGTTGTCTCTATGGAATTATTGTGAGCACTGAGAGCTGTAACCATCAGGAATGTGCCTGCACTGAACACAAAAGGTATTTTGTGCCACCCCATTGCAGTGTCTATCAAACTGTGAAGGCCTGAGACCTGTTCTTTAGCTTCTGACTCATCTGTGTTGAACTGAGAGGATGATTCAGACTTCTTGAACAGGGGCCTAGCTGTCAGGGCAAAGATATGAATGAGGCTCTTTTGGGAGTTGAGCTAGTCTTTCCCATCCCTGCATGGCAAAGGCATTCTTGAGTGAGCAGAACAAAGGGGGCATTTATCCCTCATATCTCGTTATCCAAATCTTCTCTGTACATCTTGCAGCACAGTAATGAGCATCTTTGGACTTTTTGTGTCAGGAATGTTTCCTTTTCAGTGCTTTTTTGGGGAAGACTCTGTGAGCATCTCCAGATGAGGATTGTAAGTATTTTGTGGTTTTCTCTCACTGTTTCCTTGCATATCTCTGATAGGCAATCAATTCTTTCCTCCATCTATGATAAGATAGGCAGACTCTTAAATATACCCCTTTTCTGAGTAAAGCAAGTAAGTAGATCAGGATTTAACATCACCAAGACCATAAATGTCTTTTCACTCCTTGGGTTTGTAAAACACAATCTGTGTTGTATGCCATTATGGATCTGATTTATTTTAATCCTCATTGGCTCATAACTACTTCTGATACTTAAGCAGTATTCCTACAGAATGATAGCTTGGCCCCCAATAGCTGGATTTGTCTATAGTAGAGCAGTTGCTACAATCCAACTGAAAAAATGAGTATAATAAAACCATGTAAGAGTAAAGAATTTTTAATGGCATGATCAGTGCTCTGGGTTCTGTAGTGAGCAGGTGTTTTGCAGTGAGCACCACATGGAGGCATGAATCTGACATCGTCCATTTAGCTCCAGTTCCTGAACATGATGAACTTAATGTTCTTGAAGCTTCTGGCTCCCTGAGGCTTAGTCTAATCTGCTTTCCATCTTACTTGCCAATGTCAGACAGATCCCACCTTTCTGGGACAGCTTGGTTTGCTTGAGCACTGCTTGTGTTTTTTACCACAGTAGCAGAGAGATTAGCCTTAGTGCTGGGGAAGAAGAAGGACTATTTTTGCTAGAGCTTTGGTCCATATTGCCCAAGAACCCCACTGTTTCATGTGCTCTAAGTGAATTTCCCAAACACAGAGATCTAAATGGTCATAATGTCCTCTTCCTGTGCAGTGCATGATGCTGGCTCTGGCAAGATCCTTGATTTTTTGCCATTTCTGTTGAGTATATGGCACACTAAGGAAATCAGGCTCAGTCATCCAATAGTCAGTCAGCTTTCAGGCTGACAGGAGTTTATGCAACCCTAGGGTAGCTTGCCCTCAGTAGGGCCAGTTCTTCATTTCTGTCATATGACTGCTCAAAGTCACACCTTATCTCCTCTGACTGCTGCCTGGGTAGGAATGCTGAAACTGTACTTGAGAGCTCATTTTCCCTTCCCTCTGACTGAAAATGTTTTTGGTTTTCTTCCAGAGACTTAGCTTCATAGACATTTCCCTGTTTCCTTACATTGGGAAAGGGATAACAAGATGTAGGTAGTTCCATTTCTTTTATATTTTATGTTACTGTATCAATGCTAAAATCATTTTTTAGACTGAATTAGCCTATCATAAAACCCTGGGCCACCATAGCTTTTTACAGAGAGACCTGTAAATCAGTAGCCCACATTGGGTTCAGAATGGCTGGTGCTCCCCCGGGCTGAGTAGCTCTGGCCCATGCTTGCCTTCCATAGTACACACACACACACACACACACACACACACACACACACACACACACACATTTTTAAAAATATGTACTATTGCGTATAATTTCAATTCAGATGGCCTCATGGGAATGGACATATATTTGAGCCATGGAGTAGTAAGTCTAATGCCTTTCTGCATATCATCTGGCTAGGAGAAAAAAGGAAAAAGACTAAGGAGTTTCATCACCTTTTGTAAACATAGCTTCTGAAAACCGAAAATAGCATATTTCAGAAGATTCTATTTAGCATTATTTGAGAACAAAAATGCTTTCTTTGTTATTTTAAAGTCAGTATTTATTGTATGCATTAGGAGACAATTTGTAAATGTGTTTCTGGACAAAATATTGCTGTGCTTAGCATAATGTTTAAGGTAGAGTTCGCTTTTTTGTTTTGCTTTTGTTTCAAGACAAGGCTTCTCTGTAGTTTTGGGGCCTGTCCTAGAACTAGCTCTTGTAGACAAGGCTGGCCTCGAACTAACAGAGATCCACCTGCCGCTGCCTCCTGAGTGCTGGGATTAAAGGTGTGCACCTCCACTACCCAGCTTAGAGTTGGCTTTTAATTATAGCTTTTACATAATATAACATATGCATAGATATACACATACACATATGTGTATACATATATATTCAAATTAAATATAGATGTATGTATATATATATATATAAATTTGAGTTCCACAGTGCTTATGTGCATATGTGATATGTGTGTGTCCATGGGTTTAAAACTTGTTTTCTCTAATTAGAAAGCCTTTTTTATTCATTTGGTAGAGACTTTGATTTGTGCATTGTACTAGGAAAAATACCATTAATCTTTTGAAAGTCACCATGTTGCTGCCAGTTTAAACTTCTTTTTAATCCACTGACTGATAGCTCTTTAGGTCATATCATGCTATATAAAACATGTCTAAAGCAAAGGTATAGAATCACCTAGTATTGCTTTATACTACTGCAGGAACTTATTAGTCAAATTAGTTGACTAAAAATCTAATTTATAAATAATTTTCATATAAATAGTTTCACTTTCTCCTTTGATTTGAGTTCAGATATGACCTTAGATAGAGTATAGTGAAAAATGATAATTTCAAACTTTACTGCTTAAACTTGTCAGAGATTTTCACATATATTTCTTTTTAAGACTTGGCTTAAGACTTTCAAGATTTAGTATGGCTGAGTCCCAATCAGATATATTTTAAATCATATTTTTCTGAAATAATTTGACCCTTGAGCATCTAAAATTCTATTCTTTTGTTTCTGGTTGATATTCCAAGGTCCCTGGGACACCCTTGTCTCAGGCTCACGCCATGACTGTTTTCACCAAAACTATAACAGGGAACTCTCTCTTTTCTTTTTACATTCCCACATCTTTACCTAAAATCCTAAAATGAGTCGCTTCTCCAGCTTTTTATTGATTTACTTCACCATTCATTTTCTTGGTGATCCTGGAATGTGTTTTGCATCAACCCTAATCCATTTGGCAACAGATTAAGTGTGCAAAGCTTCTTTACATGAGCTCAGTGCTGAAGAGCCAAGTGGTGGCTGCAGATACCTTGATCCTTTTTTTTTTTTGATCTTTTTTTGTGTGTGTTGTTAACTCACAGTGGACTTCAGAAGTCCCATTTCTCAATGTAACCTAATCTCTAAGTGTTATCTCTGTTATCTCTGTTGGGTATTCTACCTCTGATCTTACTGCTGCTTTCTCTACCACCCAAGTCTTCATCAACATGGAGAAAGTTTCTGTATCAGAGTCAACTCAGCCTTTACGTGTTAGGTTTTGTTTGTTGTATTTTTTTAATGCTATTCTTCTTGAAAGCAAGCATTAACATCTTGCACATGCTAGGTAAACAGTCCATTGCTATGCTACACTCTTTATGCTCCCAAACCAGCTTGAGGAGGCATTCCAGTAATAGGCAAAAAGGAGTGGAAAGAGTGAGATCTCACAGGTAGAACCATGGGTAAAAACTGACATCTGAATTAGAGAGGGGCTCATGAAAGGAAAAAAAAACAAAATGATTAAATAGAAGATAAGCCTTTCTCACAAATCTTGAATTCTCAGGCTGTATACTTATTTGTCTTGTATGTATCTTCCATTTGTGCTATGCAGAATTTTATTAAATTCTGTTGTCATTGTTTAAAAATTATGTATTTACTCCCAGTACCACAATATAAAAATTAAAGAATTTCACATAAAACCTAAGCTTCAAGCTTCCTCTGAAAAACCAAGTATCTGGTGGGATGTCAGATATGATCATTGGAGTCTGTAGAATGCAAATGCTTCATTTCATAATGTAGGAAGATCTTTGGGGATAGGTGTTGGAGGTATGAAGTTTGGAAGTGTGTATTGATATCTTAAGTGAAACTGTGGAATAAACAGATATAAAAGGATCCTCCCAACCCTGAATGAGATAATTATACTACCCCTGTAAGTCTCATGGAACATTGCAAAATAAGGGATGGAAGGAATGTAAGTGCTGGAAAATAGGAAGAAAGGTTATACAATGACATCATCTAGATGTGGCATAGCCTCTGTATTCATGAACTCGCAGCAGCTGTGGTTCCTTGCATCGAGCCTACACAAGACAGGCCCTGTCAAGTGTCACCCAGGAATAGGGAAAAAAAGCTCTTGGGGCTTTACCCCTTACTACTGGCTAATGAGAGATTATGGAAGAGGGAGTTATTATTTTTAGGTGTGCACACAATGAGCTGACCAGGATCCAGTGGATAGGATAGCTCCAAACCCATAGTCTTGATGGCTCTGACCAAACTCAGTGGGTTGTCCCCAAACAATAAATGTCATGAATGTGGCCAATTTGTGGGGAAGAGGGAAGTGTATAGGGGAGGGGGGAGAAATAAGAGACAGTAGGAGATGAGAGCATCAGAAGGCCATATGTATATCTGTAGAATGGTCAAAAAATAAATTTAATTGTAAAGGAGTCAGACATTCAGGAGATAGGTCTGAATGAGACACGACTATTACAGCTGCTAGCACATAAAATGTTCATAGCCACAACATAAGATGATATAATCAATGGACTAGTAATTGGTAGAATTCCCAATTACCAGTAATTGGTAGACTCTTGAAGACTGAACCTGAGGAGAAGGAGTGCTTTAAAAGACCTGGAACAGGATGCCAGGAGACCCAGGAAATCGTGGTATTGTAGAAAGCCTCACAATGAAAATATTTCCAAGAGAAAGGAACACTCTATGTGAAGTGCTGTTGTAGATAAAAATGACACCTTAGAGATGGTACTGCACACACAGTGTAAAGATCACTGATGACTTCAGCAAATGTACATGTAGTAGCGAGGTGGAGGAGAGATCCTGGACGAAGTGAGTCTGAGGGAATGGAGGTTGTAAATGTACACGCCTTTCCCAGGTACCTGCTTCAACGAGGAACAGAAAGGTGATGGTAGTTGAGTGGGGAAAGTATTATATTTTTTTTGTAAAGAGAGAAGGTATTACAATATATTTCCAGCAACAGGAAAGGCATATGGAGGGATGTCTTTAATAAAGCAGAGAACTTGAGGAGAGAGCTGGGAGTGATATCATTGAGGAAGGGATCTAGTGTATACCCAGAAAGGTTGTGCTCAGAGTGGCCCAGGACACTTCATCCTCAAAAACATGAGGGAAATGGTTGTGTATATGTGTATGGATGCTGGTAGGTGGGTGCAGGCTCCAGATGGATTGATGAATGTTCAGTCAGTTGGTAGAGGTGGAGGACAAGCTGTCCCAGGAGACTCTTCCTCTTGACATTATGAGATTTTGTGGAGAAATGATGGTCTCAGGCAGTGCAGCAGACAAGGCTCAATCAAAGCTATGAAGTCAGCATTGAGTGCTAATGTTCTGACTTCTAGGACAATGTTGAGAGGGTTCACTTGGAAGGCAAGGAAAAACTGAGTATGCCGTATTGTTTGTAGTTTGTAACTGTCTGAGGATGGGACAGGAATGCTTCTATGTTTCACATCTCTATTGTACTTGGTGCATCACTGCTCTACAGAACTAACCATACCTAGTGGACACTTGGCTGTGACTTTTTAAAAAAGACTTGTACTAGATCAAGTTGGTCCTGAACTCAAACTTGTAACAATATTCACTTGAATTTCTCACTCTTAAGTGTTGAGATTCCAGGCATGAGCCATGATGCCAGACTCCTGATGGTGGATGGGTGAGAGGAAGGGAGTATTCATCAGTAGGAGGGAAGAGCTGCTGTGCAATTGTTTCCACATTTGTGAATCTGAACAGGCATGGGAATTAGTGGTGATGAGCCATTGTAGAGTGGGCAAGAGAATGCCTGGTATCTTTCGTGTGTTCCCAGAGGAGCACCATGCAAATACTGCTTTCTCATCCTTAGTATCTCATAGAACATTGCATATAAAAAGTTGACTGATAAATTTGCTACTGGGTGTACCCTTCTGGATTAGTTCCTTTCTGTTTTAAACAGGTCTGTAGCCTCATCCATGTTACCAACTACTGAACTGAAATAGGCATATATTGTCCATCTGATCTTTTGGTAACACCAGGTCACAGGGATTATTTCAAGAGCTAACATAAGCACTATTGTTGCTGGCTTGGGTTCAAACTATGTCTTGTGATCTGGATGACTCTTTAGAGATTCTATCAAGTTAAAATTAGAATACTTATTTTAAGAAATGCATGCAAGCTGATACAAATCCCCTTACTGGGTCAGAATAAATGGCTCTTGATAATTTAGAGACAATTGTACCAAACTTGTTTTTTAAATTCCTCGCTGGTGATTTTGTGTATAAACCCAGAATATGTTAGGAAACCACCTTATTATTCTTGTCATAATCTGGAGCCAAGTGAGTGTTACGTTCTCATAGTTACTACTGAATGAAATTCCCATACCCCTCTAAGTCTCAAAAGACTGACAGTATTTCCTTTTACTTATAACCTTACTCTTATTTCATTTTGATATGATTCTTTTGGATTTTTACAAATGACTAAAGGATAGGAAATGATTTCTAAGTCATTCCTCCATAACCATAATGTACACGTGAAAAATTATCTGAAACTTGTATCCAGATGAATTGAAACCTTGGAAAACCAGACCAGAGTTTGAGACCTTTTGCTCATTATTTTCATATAGTAGAATATCAGATAAACAAATGCTTTAGCCTCCTTGGATATTCTGCTATGTAGCTGGCATACTAAAATATAGGTGGAGGATCACCTAAACTTTTGTGGCCCGTGTGGGACCCAGGCATTTCTCCTCATACCAAGATAGCCCTACATGATTTCCAAGAACATTCTCTGCTATGACTGTCTAATATAAAACTGCCAAGTTTGTTCTCCTTTCCATTCCTAAGCTGCAGTTTGCTTTCCATCTAGCCTTCTCACCCCTCTGCCTCCATCACTCTTCACAAGTCCTTAGGTTGGCCCAGACCAACACAGGCACCATCTCTAACGTGTTCTCTTGTTCTTGCTCTCTACTGCTATCCATTTTGATAGTGATTATGTATATGCAGTTCATCTGACTACTCAAGTATGTAAGTCCTGACTCCGTACTGCACCAAAATAAGGTTGGCCTCAGCTGAAGCCATAACAGAAACCATTGGCTGCTTTCAGTGAGGTCTTTCACCATTCTTCCTTCTTCCATGCTTTTCTCTACTCCAAACTCCTCAATCTTCAGGGGCTATTTCTTGTCTTCCCTTAAATAATCTTCCCCAATTAGCATTTTAGGAAAGCTACTCAAATCCTATATTTTGATTGCTTTGTTGCCAAAAACTGTGGTCATTATGCCATGCTATTTTTCACAATCCTGTTTATCTTCTTGTAACAAGAAATTCATTACCTCAGGTCAGAAAGGCAGCATCACCCATACCTCAGACTCCTTGGGAGTTGAAGAACCCTTTCACAGTGTCACATATCAGGTATCATGCATATCAGATATTTATATTACGATCCATAAGTAGCAAAATTACAGTTACGAGGGAGCAATGAAAGTAATTTTATAGTTGGGGGCTACTACAACATGAGATTAAAGGTTCTCAGCATTAGAAAGGTCAAGAACTACTGCCCTAGTATCTTAGCATCTACTTCAAACAAGTTTATTAAGAATTTAAGACTGCTTTGTCTATAAAACAACTATCCATTGGATTCAGTTTTTTTTCCCTCTGTTACGGTAGAATAAGTGAAAATATTTTAAAGGAAGAGGATCTTTTATTACAAAAGGAATAGTAATTTAGCTAATGAGTATGGGAAACATGGCTTTGTGAATATGGACCACAATGAGACGCAGGCCTATGCTAACTCCAAATGCCATTGCTGTTGACATTTAAGAGGAAGATCACAGTCCCCAACATGAATCCAGGGAGGTTGTGGGCAGGACCTGAAACTGGAGTGCACATTCCTGCCCACAACAGAGGACTGGAGAGTCTATGAGGATGGGCTGGATCATTACGTCCTTTTTCCACATGCAGCTTGAAGTCCCATTTTACAGACTGAGATAAGGAGAGCAGCTGGGGAGGCCTTAGATGATTGATGCTGAACACAATCTATATGTGGGCCACTGTGGACCTAAGATACACCATTATTTTTCCTTTCTCCCCAAACTTTGTATAAACTTCATCCTTCTAAGAACAGTCTAAGTAATTTCCCTACTGGTGACTTCTATTGCAGAATCCTTGACTACACTTGACATATTCCTTTTTCTGCTTAGATTGGCTGTCCATAGGTGGGGAATTAACAAATTAACAAACAGTGCCTTGTAATCCTGAGAGTATTATAGAATAGCTCGTCCTAATAAAGTGCATTGGCTCTGAGACCAGATAGCCTATTCAGTCACCAGCCATGCGACTGAGCCTTAACAATTTCTTTAACTTTTTAAGCCTTTGTTTCCCTATATAGTTGTTTTAGAAATTAAATGAGGTATGATGCAAATGCTAAACAGAGTCTAACGTATGTACTTCAAAAATGTGTCAGCTGACTCCCAGTGGCGTACAGCTGTGAACTGTCAGGACAAGTAGGTTAGAAAGGATAGTTACTACCTAATGTTTCAGTGTATTTTAATCATCTTTGCTACCAAGTTATAACATATGGCATTTATATGAGGTACAGGTTAATGAAAATGTAAATTTTAGTATGTATGTTGAGATTTAGTGGCTTGAGTAATAGAGAAAAATAAAATTAGTGCTATGGCTTCAAGCAGGGAAGTTGCATCAGAAGTGGCAAATAATAACGCCTATGCTTCCTTATGTGAATTTTCTTGCATAGTTTCTACTGTTAGGATTAGACTGGGCCTGTCACCACTCTGTAACACACACACACACACGCATCAGATCTCTGAGACAGAATCCCTCATCAAAACTGGAATATTTGAAAATGATTACTTGAATCCTGCCTATTTTTCTCAGGTATTGTCCTATCCTTACTTCCTGCAAAAGCCTCTTTTGTAAGCCTACCTATATTGCCTTGGAATTCCTGTAGCTCTTAATGTCAGTTTGACTCTGGTGGCCCTGACTTGCTTCCTTACACTGATTATTTTTATGTGACCCATCTTCATGCATGGAAAGAAGCTTCTTGTGTACATAAACCAAACATAGTGCTTGGGATATAATAGTTACTTATTTAGGACCTTAGGATTTCTATCCATTTAAGTATAGAGTGGGGAAGATGGATGGGATGGAGAGAAGGATGGAAAGAAAAGACTCTACGTTTAAAATAAAGAGTTTGAGATATCATGCATCTGTTTTCAAAAGAGGCATGAGGTGGACTAAGCAAGCAAACCTTGAGGAGGCACTTTGTCAGTTTTACTTTCCTTCCATGTTCACAGAACAGTTGTGATATGTTGTGGGAACTGAACTCACGTCCTCTCCAAGAATAGTACCTGCTTTTATCCTCTAAGCCATCTCCAGCCCCAATCTGCAGGGTTTTAATATACCTGACACTCAAGAAACATCACAACATAGTAGGGTGACTTTAGGTAATAATGTACTATATATTTTTAAAATGCTAGGATTTTCAAAGTTTTCATCAAAGGGATATGATACTTCAGGAAATGTATGAGTACACTGATATAATTATGCAACATGTATATATACCCAAACTCTACATATTCCACATATATCAGTAGGCTTCATTACTTTGTAAGCAAGTATTTTACTACTTAATGTTTTGGCAGGTCAGAAGAGATAGCTCTCATCCATTCCCAGTTGAAATTGGGCCACAGATTTGTCAAAGATATCCTACGTTTCCAGTTCTTCTGTAAACTGGCAGGCTACAGACAACATGGTTCTGCTGGCAGGTTCACAGCTGAGGCTACATATAGAAAAAGGTGCTGATGCTCACAATCCATTCACCCTTTCTACCTGTTTATTCGGCAGGTTTGGTGCAAATGCCAAAGTTGTGCACTTCCTCGGACAAATCAAGCCATGGAATTACACTTACAGTTCCCAAACAAAAAGTGTCAAATATGAATCTCAAGACCCAAGTGTGAGTCACCCAGAGTTTCTAAACCTGTGGTGGGACATCTTCACCACCAGTGTTTTACCCCTGCTCCAACACTATGGCCTTGTCAAAGATGCCTCTTCCTATCTAATGATGGTAGGTTCTGTTTGTTTTCACTTTTATTTCAGGAAATTCAGTGCTGTACTTTTAAAACTTGGTATTTTGATAGAATTCAGCAATTCAGTATTATTTTAAGTAAAGGTAGGACCGTGTGGGGGCAAGCTATGGCCATCTTAGAGCTTGGAAATAACAGCACCTAAAAGTAGAAGTAGATTGTGTGGGAAATTTCAATAAATACATGTTTTCAGAATTCTTCTATATATCCATACATTGTAACTATAGAATTCTGATGGTTAGATGATTCCTAATATTGTAAATCTATACAAAGAAAGAGTGTTTAGGCTAGGCATGCCTAGTAAGGGAATGTTTATACAGTATGTGAAAGCCCTACCTTCCATCTCCAGCACTGGGGGGGAGAGGCGGGGGAGAATATCACATTTAAGACTTAGAGCCTCAAGTCTTTTATTTACCTGCTTAGAAAAATGGATTTTGTGTGAAAATTACAATAGAAATATATAATAAATAATACTGTAGGAATATTCTAATTTCCTGTTTTATTCTCATAAGATCTTGAAATGATCCCTTTCTGGAAGGGACATGACACTTGTAAATTTTATTATAACCACCTTCATTAGCATGTTTTCTGATTTTAAAGGTACTTTAAAGGTTTGTTCTTCATGATGAATTGGAAGAAGATGAAGAATATTATTTTACATATTAAGTTACCAAAATCAAAAAAACCAAATCAATAAATGAGGTAGTATCCAATATAGGCATCAGAAAAGGAGAAATAAATAGCATATTCTTAATCAGTACTGTATCATACTACCTAATCACAGCACTGGCTAGCAACATAGTAATTCCTTCTCTGCTCTTAATACAACTAGTTCATTCAACTGAAAAGTTATTGTTAATATCCCCCCTCTTTGTAGATAAATGATAAGGCTTAAAGAAGTCTGGAATTTTACTCACATAAAAGGTTATAGTAACAACTAGGACTCAAACCCATGTTTGAAAGACTATAATCTCTATGAGAATTTATCTCTAGAGCCAATAATTAAGTATAATATTTGATTGCAGAAGAGGGAAGAATTTTTTTTAATTGAATAATCTATTTGGTTAGCTCCATAAGCTTGACCTTAGGGATGTGTCTCTTAAAGGCTATGAGGTAGAAAATGATAAAGTGGCCATGGATTTAACCCATGGAGAAGGCGAAGGCAAGGCTGATCTGGTGTCCATGTTCTTGCTTTGCCTGCTCTGATTTTGCTCTGTGCCTAAACTCCTCGGAGCTTTAGAACATTTCCGTACATGGATTAATGGTTTTCCACATGTCAGTAAAAACCCTATACCGAAACTCCTTGGAGTTTAAGTACATTTAAATACTCATCTATAATTTTACACATCAGCAAAAAGCCTTTAAAATCTTGGGAGTTTCAATATATTACACACAGTTCTAACATTTATCCCAGTGTACCAAGTATAGAAAATTTATTCTACCATTTTTTTTTCTGTTAAAAGCATTGCCTATTTTTATTCATTCTTCTTACAGTAAGAGTTCCAGTACTAACTCAGCTTAGGGTTTTTGAATGTCAGCACGGACTGTCTTTTACAGCACACTTAGTTGATTGGCAAGCCATATGCAATAAAAATCTAATTTAAGGTAGAGTAGATTTGCTGCATGTCCCCTTCATTCTACAACACAAGAGCTGAGAATTATAAGTCAAGAAAAGGTGAAGATGGGAAACAAAAACAGTTGTCTAAAACCAAGCAAATTATCAGATGCTGCAAGAATAGATGCAACTTGCAATCCACATGAAAGCATGAACAGGAAATTTGGTACAGCCTCAAACCACTTAGCTTTCCTTCATAAAAACAATGAGTTGAGTGTGCACTCTCTCTCTTGGGTAAGTTCTCTGTGAAGCACAGTATCTGAGGAATCATTTTGTTTAAGTTCTCAACCTTTCCAAGCCCACACGGATCAAGAATTCATTGAGATTTGTGTTCCCTTGTCCGTCCATCTTACACTTTTTACTGAACTGTTTGCAGCTTTCAGACTTGGTCTATACACTGGCTTTCTCTTGTGGCTTCTGTAGAAAGGTATGCAGAACTTAAACATTAACCCTAATTACTGTGTTCTCCCAATGTTTTCACCAAGTCAAGAAGTCTTCATTTTTTAGGGGAAAAAAAAAATCATGTTGGCCCTTGTATTCTTGTCTTTTTGTTTGTTTCATGTAATACTTTTCAGTTTTTGCATGATGACTCATTTTGGCTTTTCTCATGTTCTGTTTATTGCATTCTTTAAGTTCATCGGACGTTCAGCTCTTAAGGTACCTCTGATGACTCTCTTTTCTAGGAGCATGTCTCAGGAGCTTTGTCACACCTGTCCATTGGGGAAACTCCAGCTACAACACAGCCTTCTATGTCCTCAGAAGAAAGGAAGGAACGGTGGGAACAGGGCCAGGCTGATTACATGGGAGCAGATTCTTTTGATAACATCAAGAGAAAACTTGACACTTACCTACAATAGAAGCACTGCCATTTCCCTGTGGACACATCCACGTCTTAGGCACGTTTCTGATACTTAGTATGTGAAGCTGGTTGAAAAGTCTGTTATAGTTGTTAGAGGCTTTCAACAAACCTCCTCAGATGAAGGTGGGCAGGATAAAAGGTGACAACTGGTCAGACATTATGAAGTACATGGATAAGTGCTGTTTAATCCTAGACTTTTTCGGGAATTCTTTAATTCTTCAGTTGCCCACATGTATGGTAAAGGAAAGCCAGCGTTAAGCTATTACAGTGGTTCTCCAAGTGGTGCAGAACTTGACTGTCCATCTGTCTCACCTCAAACAAGATATGACACTGTCCCATATTTGCTTGTTGTTCCCTTCATTAGACCTGCAGTTTAGAGTCGCCCAAAGCCTGCCAGAGAGCTAATTCTATTTTCAGGCTAAAGCAGCCTTTATTAACACTGTGGAGTGATTCATAAGCCTACCAGCTACTGTTAGTTCACCAGTTTTCTATGCACCCTGAAGGCAGTATGCAGGCTCACTTTTTTTCCAGTTCTGTCTACTTGAAAATTGCAGTGTGCTCTCTGATGGTTACCTATGGTGGCATTATATAAAATAAATAAATACTTATTGACATTCTTGGTTGTTTAAGTACTTCTCTACCTCACCCTTGGAAAAAATCATTCAGTAATTTTTTCAAAATATGTGCAATTGCTCAGTTTCAAAACTACAAACCTTCACACTGGTATATGCTTTAAAAATTATCTAAGACATTTAAATCTATTCTCCAGTGATGGTAACAGATATGATCAGTAAAGAAAAGTGAAATAAAAGGTACCTAGTCTATCATAATTATATCCTTGGTGAGTATTCAGAGAGCTTTACTCTTAAAACCTTAAAATTATGAGGCCATATCAGTAATTATACTCAGTAACCTTTTAGAATTATCTGACTCAGTCGTGGACCCAGTGATCTCTAGTGTTTTATAAAGAAAAACAATACAAATATAAGTCTTTTAGACTTCTGGGTGCCTGAATTTATGCATTCATTCAGTCACCCTAGAGCAATGACCCACAGCACCAACAGAGTGTTGCAATGAGTGGCAAGCTGTGAAGCATGGGGCCGAAAATAATCCTTTATAACGAAAACAAGGTATCACATATAACTGAGCTGAAGAAAGTAAGAGAACATGAATGGGAAAAACAAGATTTGATGGTCCTTATCTTCTTTTCTGTAATATCTTGTAGGTATCAGTCATTCATACTCTTTGTGGCTGAATGAATACTCAAGGGTTTGGATACCTTATGACAAGAATGACTAGGAAGCAACTCAGAAGCTATAACAAGAAATCCTTAACTTACTTATTTAAATTATAATAGTGATAAAATATCCTGAGACACTTAGACTGGTAGATGAGTTGCTATGGTCTTCTAGTAAAAGAAACATTTACCAAAAGGACTGAAATGACTCTGCCACTCGTCAGATCATATAATGGAATCACAAACCTCTTCGAGGTAATTTGGCTAAGTCATATGCATCTCTTTCTTTTTGGCTTATGAGTCTGCTAGAAATAAACAGAAGACCACCTCTATTTTTGTGGCCAAGCAATATGTAATCCAAATAAAGTGTATAGAAAAAAATATGACTGGAAATATTTTTTTAATTTAGAAAAGATTTATAAACATCAAATTCTGTGAAATCAAGCACTGAATTGTTGGTTGTTCTTTATTATTATTTTTATTTTTGTTTTGTTTTGTTTTGAGGACAGGGTTTCTCTAGCTTTGAAGCCTGTCCTGGCACTCACTCTGTAGGCCAGGCTAGCCTGAAACTCACAAAGATCTGCCTGCCTCTGCCTCCTGAGTACTGGGAATAAAGGCATGTGCCACCACCGCTTGGCCTCATTGTCTATTTTACAGTGTATATTACAGTGTAAGAAGTTAAGGTTTAAGGTAAAAAAAGCTTATATGATGATTAGATTTTACATAGTGGGTATTTAGTGAAGTCTGTTGACGTTGAGTTAGAAACAGTACATAGAACAGTCAGTATAAGGTGTATCAAGCCACATGGCTGCACTGTCACCGAGTAGTCTACCATTTCTTTAGGAGGCTTCATCTTTCAAAAATGCCTTAAGTAAACCTTATCGAAAAAAATCTTACAAAATTGTTCCCAGACAGTTCAACTTTCAAAATACCAACAAACCCCTGAAAAATTTTATAATAAGATTGTATAAAAGAGGCAGTAACTCAAAATATAAATATATAAATATATTTATGGAAGTGATCAATATGCACTTACATCAATATCCCCTTGTGAGCAATATACTCACTGGGAATAAACTAAATAGGATTATTTATAATCTTAAATGTTTAGTTTTTAAGGACAAAATCTACAATTTATTACACATAGTTATTATAATAACTCCCATTGTTCTTAAAATGAGGAGATTAAATGTAACCCAGTATTTCAGATCAGTGTATTTTATATAAACTTCAAATATACACTAAGATCTGAAGGAGAATTTCAATAGTTGCACAAAACTTACATGTGATGAGTAAATTACAGTGACAGTACTTTTAAGTGATTCAATAAAAAAAATGTACAATGAACATGTTTATAGAAGTGAGACTTTTTTTTTTTTTTTTTTTTTTGGTTTTTCAAGACAGGGTTTCTCTGTGGTTTTGGAGCCTGTCCTGGAACTAGCTCTTGTAGACCAGGCTGGTCTCGAACTCACAGAGATCCGCCTGCCTCTGCCTCCCGAGTGCTGGCATTAAAGGTGTGCGCCACCACCAAAAAAAGAAAATAGTCACTAAATGATGACACCAAGGAAGGCAATTTTTTTAGCTTTTTATTGAGTTTAAATTTAAAGAAAAATCCAGTTTGAAACAATTATAAATACAATATTTCCAGTATATTTCTAAGTAATAAAATAGCATAGCATAAATATTTTCATTCCAGTGGTTTATACATCTTGAATTACCTTTTTATTAATACTAATTAATATACTAAAAAATTACTTGATAAACCTGACTGCTATGAATATATTTTAAAGCACAACACTGTAGTTTTCTGGGTAAGCAGCACACTGCCTCCACTTCTGAGCCTGAGTTTATCTGTAATTAAAATAGGTAAGGTGGGTTTCTTTCTTGTTTGGGCCAGAAACAGTTTATACTTAATTTCACTGTGTGGGTACTACAGAACCATAATTCCATATGTAATGAGACTGGATTTGTAGTCTTACAAGGTAGAAAATCTCCCATGGGGCTCCTAACCCTAGCAGGCCAGTCCACTTACACCCTGATAGAAATGTTTTCCTGAAAACCATGCCTACCTCACCTGTTACTATGAGAAATGGAGCTAGGAAGATTCTTGCTGGCTAATTGTTCCCTTGGAGCAATAACAGGTAGTGGGTGAGCGATATGCCATACACCTTAGAAGGGTATCTATCATCTCTTTCAGTTACATCTCTTGTAGCACAAGTAAAATCTCAGATATTCTTCAGTCTGTACCATAAACCATGAAGAATTTCTTAGTAATCTCTTAACTGGATTTTAAAGCATCCATAGGAAAATAAAATGACTAATTATATAACCTGACTGCTTATTTGTTTAAGATGACTCAAAGTCATCTATAATTCTGTGGCAACTAGTAAGTTTTCTTATTAGCAAAAGGGGTAAGAAAAATGTATGGATCAGTTAGTGAAATTCCAAAATTAAATTCTGATTTAAAACACACAAAGCCATTTTTACAAAATTCAGGACTGAGATGTCTTTAAGGGTTGAAATGACTTTTGGTCATCCAGCCAACTTCCAACCTAATTATCACACCTCTCACATACAATAGTAGTCTTCTGTTTTATGAAAATTTATGAAGTTATTTCCAAAAGCCCTACACAAATAAAAACAATTTATAGAAGTATCTATTTAAATCAAGTTATTTAAGTTTTCAAAACAAACCGGGTAGAACTGGTTCTCTCACCTCTACAAGAATATTTACGGCTTGTGATCTATGACTACATTTAAATAATGAATGTAGCACCACTTTATTAAAATGAATACACAACTTTGATGAGGTCCCTATTTTTTTCTAAAGACATTCTGCAAACCACATATAAATTATAATTCAATGAAGCTATAAGAATTGCAATTAACTTGCTCCCTTGAATTTTGGTCTTCCATTTAAGGTTTGGTTATAACTATAGCTTTTGAACATCCAATAAAATCTTTCTTATAATCTGTATACATACTTGTTAATAATTTACAAGGATGGTAGACCCACTGGATCACCAATTAAAGACTTTGGTGAATAACCTAATATTTCCATCAAAGAAAAACTAACATTATGGTCAAAAGTATAAGCTATGACCACACTTCAGTATGAAGATGTGGAATACAGAATAGATGTAGGAAAATACTTAGCAAAGGCTTAGGAAAAGCTGGAGAGCAAAAGAACTTCTATGAAAACCTCCTTCAGGCCATTTTGCAATGGAACTTATTGCTATTGAAAGTTAACATTTTAAAAAAAGATTCATATATAGAAGAGATATGTCAGTAATACCACTTTATTAATAGAAAAAAATGCTCCATATAGAAAGAATATGTTCTATACCTCATTCTTAAATCTGTATTTGTCATGTGTAAAACTTAGGCATCTGTTCAACCCAACCTTACAAAAGTCATACAAATTATAAATCAACTAAAGTTCTGATTTCATTTATTTTAGCTTGCTTCATTTCATTAGCATCTGGTTTTTTAGTTCCAAAAGCACCGGCTGCAAGTTCTCGTTTTGTGTTTTGTATTTTCAACATATTTTCTTCGACAGAATCCTTTACAATGAACTTCAAGAAGAAAAATGAATGAAGTTGGTTAAGAACTTTTCAGGTAACAAAATAAAGGTTTTTTTTTTATATATACTCTTTAAAAAAACATTACAAAGAAAATTAGACTATTTCTGAGCTGCACAAAGGATTAACATGCTAACAACACTGCCCACTAAAGTCATAAGGAATAAACATACCACTTTAAAAGAATGTTTTTCAGCAATACCCACATTTAAAAGTCAAAAGATTATATATGCATACATACTTATGTGTGTGCCTTGTGTGTATATACATAAATATCCTTCAGGTCAGTTTACAATGAACTTAATGCTATTTCAACAATCATTTTTTAATTGATTTTTCATTGAGCTTTACATTTTTCTCTGCTCCCCTCCCTGCTCAAATATTATTATTTAAGGTCAGCTTTTTTTCCTTATTGCAGCAACTAGAAATTTTACAATGTATTATAGGAATATTTTATTATTTCACATTAAAATATATATATAATTTTTTTCTCTTCCTTTCTCAATATGCAATGAGGATATTTAAAACATCTGTAGGAGCTAAGCATGGCTTCCCATTCTCATTCAATGTCATTTTATTGTACAAAGAAAACGGCTAAAATGACAGAAGTTATACCACTCCCCACATCACTACGTGAGAAAAATAACACAAATTATATAGGTATTCCTGTAGCTAGAATAATATCAGATTTAATTCAGCATTATATTAAGAGTCAAATGAAGTTTCCACAATGAAAGTCTTTTTTTTTTTAAGAAATTTTTTTTAAATATTTATTTATTTATTTTATTATGTATACAATATTCTGTCTGTGTGTATGTCTGCATGCCAGAAGCGGGCACCAGACCTCATTACAGATGGTTTGTGAGCCACCATGTGGTTGCCGGGAATTGAACTCAGGACCTTTGGAAGAGCAGGCAATGCTCTTAACCACTGAGCCATCTCTCCAGCCCCCACAATGAAAGTCTTTATGTACATGAGAAAGTACGTGCCAATATGTCAAGCGATAATTAAGAAACTTGATAAAATTCAACATTTCTGATAAAAATCTTAAAAGTAATAAAATCTTCACCTAGGAATAAAAGGCATGTCCAAGTCTTGGTCAAGATCTCTACTAGAAACATCCTAAAAAAGCGTTTGGTGTGAAGTAATAAAGTATTCCTAACAAACACTTTAATGTAAAATGTCCTAGTTACTGCAATAACAAAAGAAGGTGTATTAAAAAACTTCACTGAAATACATTTTAAAAACTAGATTTGCATTTAATATGCGTCCAGAAAGATTTCTTATTCCTAATGATGACAGTTATCAAAGGAATTATAAATTTAATAAATCCTATTCAATATTCACCAAGTGGGATATAATGGTGTACTATTATCAATAATAATAGTGATAACTAATGAAATTTTCAAAATGAACATTAAAGAGAACTCTTTATCAGATATCTAACTTTGTAGACTCAGTCAGAAGAACATAAGCCAAAGTGCAAAACCCACATTTAAAAAGTCAGGTATGGAACAATATGCTAAAAATCTCAATGTTGGGGAGGGAGCAGGCAAGTTTCTAGGATTCACTGGCCAACCTGCCTGCCCTATTTGGCATTACATGGCCCATACTGAAGGCTACTTCAAGTATTTTAAATAGCAATTCTAAATCCAAAAGTATAATTTTGTGAATCTACCCTGAAGAAATACTGGTATATGTGCACAAATATGTATGTACAGCACCTCTGAAGGCAACACTGATGTTTTTACAAAGCTGAAGACTGTTTATTCATGATATCTGTCTGCAGGTGCTAATGAAGATTAAGAATCACAGATATAAAGCAGAATGGCAGTTTTGAGTGGCTGGGTAATGGAGAGTTAATGGGAAGTGTAAAGGAGCACAAAGTGAACATAGAAGATTCTGTTAGGTACAACAGAGACGTTCTGTAGATGGATGGTGATGGTTACTGCACATCGTAGGGTATTCCTAATGCAAAGAACTCTGTGTTTAAAATAACAGCTGGAATGGTAAACTGTGTACATATTACCCCAGAAAGAAAGTGTCGTTCTAAATGGATATAGAGAGTAAATCTTCAATGCACGTTTAAGGGGAAAGAATATATTATAAATGATAAAGTATTATCCAACTTTCTTCAATTTTTTTATGTTGAGATATATACATGACAAGAATGTATGTACCTTTGACCATGTGTGAAACTATGGAGTAGGATGCAGGGTGAGTTTTATATTTTCTCCACAATCCTACTTCAGTCATGGTAATATTCATATATACCTGTGTTAATTTCAAAAAGCAAACATAGTCTTAAAATAGGTAGCTCTAAAAACTCACTTTTGTAATGATAACCTCTTGCTTCTGGCCAAGCCGATGGCATCTGTCAAAGCACTGATCTTCTGCAGCAGGGTTCCAGGCCTAGGGAGATGACCATAGGATCATTGCTATGCGCCAGTCATTCATCTCAGTATGCTGTATTCACCTTTTTCCAATTGAATTCGAACACAGATTACAAATGTACCTGGAAGAAAGCTATTTCCCAATCACTATGAAAACAGGCAGTCTTTGCCCATCTACTGCATTCCATTAACTTAAGCAGTAGTTTAGCATCTTATTGTGGCAGAGACGGTGGACTGCTTGTTCATCCCAGCCGCCTGGCTAGCTTAGCCCCGAAATAACCACACAGAAATTGTATTAATTAAATCACTGCTTGGCCCATTAGCTCAAACCTCTTACTGGCTAACTCTCCCATCTTGATTTACCCATTTCTATTCATCTGTATATCGCCACGTGGCAATGGCTTCCTGGGAAAGATTCAGCATGTCTGACTCTGGTGGCTCCACGGCAGCTATCTGACCCTGCCTTCTTCCTCCTAGCATTCTGTTTAATTTTCCCCACCTACCTAAATTCTGCACTATCAACTAGGCCAAAGCAGTTTATTAACCAATGAAAGCAACACAATTGACAGAAGGACCTCCTACAACCATCTTATCTGAAATGTTTAAGGCCCGTGTGTTTTAATATTCAATTTTTCAGATTTTTCAGAATGTTTGCATAGATCCATAAACCAAAAACCCAAAGTCCAAAACGTTCTTAAGTTTGAGTCAGTCCTCGAACTGATCCAAGTTTAGAGAATCTCAGAAAGGGATGTTCAACTTGTGCCCAACAAAGGCCTGGCAGGCATGGGGACAGCAACATAATGATCAGAACACCTTGTGATTTTATACATTCTCTCAGATAGCTTAAACGGCCACCATATGAAAAAGTGTCTTGGCAGGTTTTCTTTTCCCACTGATGAAACACAAATACAAAAAAGTTTCAAGGGTAGTCAAAAGTCCTAAAAGCTCTCAGACTTGTGGATGCAAACATATGTATGTGGAATCACCTGAACTTCAAAACTGAAACATAAAAGTGCATAAAAAGGCTGAAAAAAATGATGAAATAAAGCAATAAGAACACCCAGGTACAGAGTTCTTCAGTAGCAGCCAAATGGCTTCAAAATGATAGAGGTAGTCATGTGGTGAGACTTTATGGGTATAGCTTCTGACATGCTAATATGGATGAGGAAAGACCAAGAGGTCCCAACCAGACACAAAGGACTACAGTACTTTGTATTCTGAGAGTGGAAAAAATGGTCTTCCTCAGGGAAGAGCACAGCAACGAATTATCTAGTACCAAACTGTAATTCCTGAAAACACACACCCAAATGACATTATACAGACTGAGAAGATTGTATTTATGCACTTAGGAATATACACATACATATATGTTTATAAAACAATTAAGTAGGCCATGAATTGAAAAGAGAGCAAGGTACATGAGAAGGTTTAGAGGAAGGAAAGGGAAAGAAACAATGATATTATATATAATATATTAAAATATATATCATAATTATCATATATAATTATATATGATATCATTGATATAATCGTAATTATATATAATTATGTGATGTGTATAATTTATGTATTATATATAATATATATTATAATCTCAAAAAAAGACATTGCTGTCAAGATAACCAGTATATTGCTCCTCACAGTGGCACAAACCCTTGATTCCAGCACTTTAGAGGTAGAGGCAGGCAGCTCTCTATGAGTTCAAGACCCACAGAGCAAGCTCCATCCTGTCTCAAAATAAAAAGATTAAATTTGGGGACTGGAGAGATAGGTCAATGGTTGAAGTGCTTGCTTCTCTTTCAGAAGATTGGAATGCAGTTCTCAACACCCCATTCAGACATTCCAAAACCACCATTAAGTCCAGCTCCAGAGTATCTGAAGCTTTCTGCCTGGATTCCTCAGGTAGCTGCTATGCACACTTAAGACAGACACACATAAATAAAAATAATAAAAGTTACAAAAAAAGTTAAATTTGAAGATTGTTAAAAATGAAAGCAAGAGCTAGGAGTGGCTCAGTGGTATGAGAACTTGCTGTGGAAACATGAGGACCTGGGTTGAAATCCCCAGCATCCACAGAGTAGATGGATCAATGTTGGGGGACAGAGAACAGAGACAAGTAGATTCTAGCTCACTGGTCAGCAAGACTGGACAAAATGCAACTTTCAGGTTCAATGACAGATCCCATCTTGAGAGAGTAACATGGAGAGCAGTAAGAAAAAGACAGCCAACATCATTCCCTGGTCTACATACTTACTTACACAGGCACATACCAAAACACATGACACATAAACCTGAAAACAGTATTTGGGGGTAAAGGAACACAGTAAGTACTAGCTGAAAATAGAAACAATCATATGTAGATGAGGTCATGTTTAAGGTATCATTTTCTAATAAATTCCCTGGGGACTAAGAAAAAAATTACTTTTTCTGTCAATTTGCTGATGACTTAAGTAATATATTTTCCAGTATAGGAGTTGATTTCAGGATATATCAGCTAAAATTTTCTAAAAACTTTATGAATTACTTGTATTTCACAGATATTTTTAAGTTATTATACCAGGAGATGAAATCAATTTTTCCTATTGCCTGTATTTTATTTTAGGAACAATGTTAAGCTGGAAATATAAATGTAGTTTTAAAAAAGAGATCTAAATTATCTCACAATATAAATCATACAGCACTCATTCTCACATGTAATGATTAAGGAGGTAACTCATGATGTCCATTTAAATATTACTCCAACATTTAGAGAATGCTCTGTGAATAGGTAAAAAATTTTCAAGTTTTTGTTGTTGAATCTTATTTTTCTGGGGGTTAGCTTTTGCTTTTAAGTTAGAAATGACATTGGAAAGTGTGGCAAGTTCAGTAAAAATCAATCTACTACAAAAGTTATAAAACATTGCGACACTTTTTTTAAACCATAACTTCAGTGGCCAACTTAAGAAAAACAATTTTATACTCTGTTCTAAAAATAAACTTTTGTTGTTTTGTTGTTTTTTTGTTTTGTTGTTTTTTTGTTTTGTTTGTTTTGTTTTTCGAAACAGGGTTTCTCTGTAGCTTGGTAGCCTGTCCTGGAACTCTCTCTGTAGACCAGGCTGGTCTTGAACTCACAGAGATCCGCCTGCCTCAGCCTCCCAAGTGCAGGGATTAAAGGATTATACCTGAATTAGTTAGTATAACATAGCATACAAGATTTCTAAAACAATAACCATAAATTTTAACTTTGGATTTGACCACAGCACTAAGGAAATATTCACCACTGCTACCCGTAATTTGTACCCATGGAAGTGGGTACAACATGACTCTGGGAAGGTTATCCTCAAAAAGGAAACAGTTTAAAAAAAAAAAAAAAGGCATGACGCATGCATCAAGCTAGGAAGCCTTAACAGAATAACTAATATTCTTATCTTAGTAAAATGTCTACATGCTACCATTTTATAAATCTGCTATTTCAAGAAGCAAGCCAAATCATAAATCATAAATGTATCAATGCATAGAAATTATACAGGACTGCCTGGCCCACATAGCATACTGAGCAAATTAGAAATTAAAACCAGTCTATGGTGCTTATATCTAAAGAGTCCATTCTGTACATTCTGAAAAATACACTCCTACATGTATGCAACCTCAGATTATTTGTCTTTGTGAAAAAGTGCAGAGTAAATTGTGGCTCTCTTATTTCTACAGCCTGAATTATACAACCACTATCAGCTAGTAAAACTTACCCAGAACATGTTGATGGACAGCTGAACCTGAATCAGCTAGAATACATGTATAAAATATACATTTTAAGTCTCCTCCAGGAACTCCTAAGTCTCAGAAGAGAGAGGTTTAAAACCGCATTTGACCTAATGTTTAGACAAGTTAGAGGCAGCACCACAATAGGAGCCACTATGTCTGATTCATAGTCAGATTCCCAATGTCGCTATCATACAACACTAAGTGAGAACTTATTAATTTGCTGCTTACTGAATCTTAAAAGCACTTTCACAGGCATGTTTTAAGCATTCAGAAGAGACTTAAGAACACAGATCTGACTTACAGAGCACTGTATGATACTGGGCACATTGTTTAATTCTGTTCACTTTTCTGTGCACCAGTTCCCTCAACTGCAAATAAGGGTAATGTTACCTTTATCACAATTTATTGTAACTACAAAGGCATCCACCAAACAGGTTTTGTTTCTTTTTCTTTCTTTTTGTATTTGCTTGGAAATGGAAGTGGGGGATAACATTTTGCAAAGTCTGTATAAGTACTTACTGGATCCATTAAGAACACCCGAGAAGCTGCACAAAGATTCAAGCCAACTCCACCTGCTTTTAAGGACAGCAGCATTATGGTGGGAGATCCTGCTTCTGTATTTTGAAAACACTGAATTGATTCAATTCTTTTCTTTTGAGTCATGGAACCATCTAAACGAGTAAACATGAATCCTGAGGCTCTAATGGGGAAAAAAGAACAGATAGGTAATACTATACTATAAAAAGTATGAAATAGTGAACACATTTTAGTTACACTAAATTCTTCCCTAATTAAATCAATGTGGTAAAAGGCCAGTCAAACCCAAGCACTTTCCCAGGGACTACACTTTCACTCCTTCCTTCATTTCTCAATAAAGCAATACTATGCATCTAGCCATCTATCAAATACTAGATTATATACAGGAGAAGTTCTGTGGTTACATTAAATATCATTTAAAAAAGATGAAATGACTAAACCTGGTAAAACATTAAAACCTTGATTTTAAACATGAGCAAAATCCTATGTGAAGTAAAAAACACTTAAACTTACTTAAGTGGTGTTTCTATTAAAGACAGGAAAGTGGTAAACTGAGAAACAACCAAACTTTTTATGTTGGGGTTCTTTGTCCGTAATTCAATCAAAGCATGCATTAGAGCATTGATCTAGAAAAAAAAAATATTGTATCCATTAGATACAATTGGTAAGATAAGTCCAAATATTGTAGTTTTTAAAATTTATTAGCAAACACTAATTTTAATTAGGTTCACATAATGCAGCATTCATTGAATGAATTCCAACATTGAAAGGGTTTTTTATATACTTTAACTAAAAGGCAAAAGTAAAAGAATAGAGACTGAAAAAATACCATAATAATCCAAATCCCTATCTTTTCTAACTTAACACAAAATATAAACACAAGTCAGTAGCAACAAAATAATATCCAATGACAGGCTTAAAGCAGAATTAGAATAACTATTTTAATTATATGATATTCCCTCATTAAATATGAAATAACAGAACATTTGCACATGGGTACTTTACCTTTGAACTGGATGTCCATTCCATATTGGATTTTTTCTCACTGTCACATGCCGATTCCTCTGGAGGACATTCCAATAAATTATCTCCGTGTATATTATTTCTGCATAAAGGGCATTTAGCATGTGGCTATATACAAAAGAACAAAGAGTGAACCACACTTGTCATAAGGATAGAGATACAAATTTTCTAAATTTTCTGTATTGTATAGAAAGTTCTACATTCCTTATGGTTAATTTTATTCAGGCTTTTTGTCACATACGTCTACGTGGGATCAACCTGACCTGATCTCCAAACATACAAACATGTCTTCTTGTTGTAAGAGACATATACAAAGGACAGAGCAAGAGTGCCGTCCTGACTGATGGCAGAAGCTCAGAGCACTGATTACCATTTGCTGCTAAATAAAATGTGATGAATAATTTCTTGAACATAACTATAATACAGTAAACATGCATGCAGTTCTCCAAAAGAAAAAGTCCTTAATTCAGTGGTTCTCAATCTGTGGGTCGTGACCATGTTTGGCATATCAAATATTTACATTACAATTCACACCACTACCAAAATTACAGTTATAAAGTAGCAACGAAATAATATTATGGTTGAGGTCACCATAACATATGGAACTGTATTAAAGGGTTGCAGCAATACAAAGGTTGAGAACCACTGTAAGAGTTTATAAAACTAGTTTACAAAGCTTGAAAACTCCATAGTACTAAAACGCTACAAGTACACTCAAAGCAAGATCTAATAAAATGAGATTACATCTTAACTAGATACTCAAAATCACTGCAAATCAAAAAGATACAAAAATTTATATATTAAAAATCTATTTAAAGAACCACCTTTTAGGAGGAGAAGATAAATGACTAGGGGGAAAATTAAGTACAAGTAGTAGTTTATACAGCTATGTTTACTTCTTAATCAAGCTTAAAATGGTAATTTGTGCATTTTTCCAAATGCATGGTATACATCAATTTGAAAAACTTTTAATTTGCATTAGCTGAAAGATTGCCTAAGGTGTCATTCAGTTTCCAACATTGTCCTCAGAAGAATCGAGCCCTATTTTGTTCACCAGGGCAAAGAGCTGTATGTGTCAATCAGATCCCTGAGACAGGTCCCTCAGCCAGATTAGGGTGATCACCAGATTTTGAAATTAGTTTAAGAAAAAATATAACAAATAGTTTACTTTAAATTAAAATAAACATGTTACTTTTTACTTTTTAAAATGTATGGCTACTATAAAACTTAAATTCACTGTCTCATTTTATTAATGTATTTAATTGAACACAAGGATCTGAAATTTACTGACTAAAAGGTAGTACCCCCAAAAAGTAATGAATTTAATTTTTGATAAATACATCACCTATTACAACATAAATAATTAACTGTGAAAGGTGCAATCTTAAATTCAAATTAGAACACATTATCATTCCCTGAACTAGGTTGGGTTTTCATCACACCAAAGAAAGTTGTATCACTCTATCAAACACTGACTCCACACTGAACAAAAAACTAACCTGCTCACTCTGAATGACCTGGCAAATACAAGGTTTACAAAACACATGTGCACAATGTGTTATCACAGGAAACGTTAATGAATCCAGGCAAATTGCACATTCTTCATCTGAACCAGAGCTCAGAATTAACCTCATCTTTTTTATTAACATCTTTCTCAGTTCTTCAGGTGTATCATTTCCTAGAAGAAAATAAAAAGAGGCTCAAAAATTCATGTAGAGCAAACTTTGTAATGTAACTAGAATAGTTCCTCTTATTTTCTTTCTTTTTCTTTCTTTTTTTTTTTTTTTTTTTTTAAGACAGGGTTTTTCTGTAGCTTTAGGGCCTATCCTGGAATTAGCTCTTGTAGACTAGGCTAACCTCGAACTCACAGAGATCTGCCTGCCTTAAAGGTGTGTGCCATCACTGCCTGGCCTATTTTCTCTTATATAAAGAACTTTGCTTAATTGTCTTTAATCTTTATTCTAGCATTTGCAAAACATGTCATATATTTGGAATTCTAAGAAAAATTCAGAAAATGCAATCTCACATCACACAAGCATAAAATAGTATCTGATATACTAGCAACATATGAGAAAGAATCAGTTTGAATAATCTGGAAATCCTGCAAAGACATCACACTTCCTTTCATTCATAAAAAAATTTTTGGAGTCAGAAAGAAGACTGAGCAGGTAAAGACATCTGCCACCATGCTTGACAACATGAACTCAATCCCAGGACCCACATGTTATAGAAAGAACTGATTCTTGCACGTTGTCCTCTGACCTCCATATATGCATCCATGCATATTCATATACAAACACATAAAATAAAGATGTAATTTTTAAAAATCTTAATTAAAGCAAGGCATAGCAAAGTAACAGACCAAATTCAAGTCATATAAAAATCTGTCCTTCTCAGTGAAATATTTAGCAAATGTAATGTTATGAACCAATCACATTTTCTTACCAGAGGAACCACTGGAAGATATGCCATTTGTAAGAAGATGAATATGACAACAAATCTGCCTCAATCTAAGCAGAAGACCCAAGACATCTGCATAGTGCGCAAGGACAGTACCGTCAGTAAAATACCTAGAGATAAAATGTCAAACATTGTCAATATCTCTAAATGAGGACAGAATCAAAAGCCACCCCATCTTTTATGAAACCAAGAAAAAAATCAGCTATGAAAATATCAATAAGCATTGACTACATTCCTCAGCTGTTTCTTCAAAGTAAGACGTGTATACACAATGAAAAGAAATTAGTACCTCTCGTGTGAAAACAGAAATAGGGTGTATGCATGGTGACTGAACTTTCTAGTACAATTTACACACACACACACACACACACACACACACACACAGAGGAAGGGAGGCTGTAGCACAATCCTCAATTTTATAAGCAATTATAATGCTTTCTGATCTCTGTTGTATAAACATCAATAAAACCTAGAAGGATTCACACTAATCTTATGAATAAAAAAACTGGGTATTGTTTCATGGCCTAGGACATAGCTAGGACCTTTATGTATCTGGACAAACAGCTATTCCAGAAAAAACTCAAGATAATCAAATATTGAATACCAGCATAGCACAAAGGAGGCAGTAAAAGAAAACTCAATGGAAAAAATTACAACCACAGAAAAAATAAAAATTAGGACTGTGAGCAACACCATGATTTAAGATCATCAATGGAACAAGTCCCAGCAAACAATATGAGTTCATGGCAAAGGTAAAGAGATTTTACAAGATGTAGTATGTCAGCACCACAGACCCAAGACAAACGTGATTATAACAAAGAAAAGGAAGCCAGAGTCACACTATGTCTTAGTTAGGGTTTCCATTGCTGTGAAGAGAATCTATGAATATTTAATTGGGGCTGACTTACAGTTCAGAGGTTTAGTCTATTGTTGTGGCAGGAAGCATGGTGGCATGCAGGCAGACATAGTGCTGGAAAAGGTAGCTGAGAGTTCTATATTTAGATCAGCAGACAAAAGGAAGAGAGTGCCACACTGGGCTGGTGCAGGAGGTTCTTGTGTTTATGTGCTGCTTTCATTGGTTCAATAAAAAAACTGCCTTGACCTTTTGATAGAGCAGAACTTAGATAGGTGGAGTAGACCAAACTAAATTCTGGAAAGAAGGGCAGTGTGGCAGACGTCATGGATCTCCTGCCTGGGACGGACGCTGGTAAACCATGGTCAGGTGACAATACACAGATTAATGAAAATGGGTTAAATTAAGATGTAAAAATTAGCCAATAAAAAGTTATATCTAATGGGCCAGACAGTGTTTTAATGAATACAATTTCTGTGTGATTATTTCGGGTGTAAGCTAGCCAGGCAGGACAGAACAAAGGGATCCCTCTCTCCATTCAACGCTGGACCTGGCTTGAGCATCTGAGACCTCAATGCCTACCTCCACAGTGACACACTTCCTCCAGCAAGGCCACACCTACTCCAACAAAGACACAGCACCCTATTGCCTATGGGGACATTTTTAATTCAAATCATGACACATTAAACCTACTAACAAAGACAAATGAAAGGAAAGGGACTAAGAAAACAAAAATTAGTTATGAAGAATCATAAATAAATACCAATAAAGGGTAGATGAAAGACATTTAAAAGACACAGAAAATAAAACAAAAAACTAAAAATAGAGCAAAAAAGTTTTTAAAGGTATGTGCAAGGTAGAGTATATACATAGAATCCAAAGATTTAAATGGTGCTATTATTCAACTTGAACTTCCTTCCAGTTAATTCCTGCAAAAGCCCCATTCCTCTCTCTCCAAACCTCACCCTCTCAGAGAATCTCCAACAAAGAAAAAACAACCACCAAAAAGCCCACTTCTGTATTCTTGGTGACTGTTGCTTTGATATACCTTAATATCAATGGACTCAAGTCACCTATAAAAAGACACAGGCTAAGAGAATGGATATAAAAATAGGATCCATCCTTTTGCTGCATATAAGAAATACATCTCGACCTCAAAGACAGACTTACCTCAGAGTAAAGGGTTGGAAAAAGAAAATTATCCAATCAAATGGACCTAAGAAACAAGACGATGTAGCTATCCTAATATCTATCAAAATAGACTTGAAATTAAAATCAGTCAAAAGAGGTAGAAAAGGAACGCCATACTCATCACAGGAAAAATTCATTAAGAAGACATCTCAATACTGAACATCTATCTCCCAAATACAGGAGCACCCACATCTGTAAAAGAAACATTACTAAATCTTAAATCACACATCAAACCCTACACACTAATATTAGAAGACTTCCACACCCCACTCTCACCACTGGACAGGACTGCCAGAAAGGAACTTTTTTTTTTTAATTTATTTATTTATTAAAGATTTCTGTCTCTTCCCAGCAACCGCCTCCCATTTCCCTCCCCCTCCCCCAATTAATTCCCCCCCCCCCCCAGCCCGAAAAGCAATCAGGGTTCTCTGTCCTGTGGGAAGTCCAAGGAACCCCCCACCTCCATCCAGGTCTAGTAAGTTGAGCATCCAAACTGCCTAGGCTCCCACAAAGCCAGTACGTGCAGTAGGATCAGAAACCCATTGCCATTGTTCTTGAGTTCTCAGTAGTCCTCATTGTTCGCTATGTTCAGAGAGTCCGGTTTTATCCCAGGCTTTTCCAGACCCAGGCCAGCTGGTCTTGGTGAGTTCCCAGTAGAACATCCCCACTGTCTCAGTGTGTGGGTGCACCCCTCACGGTCCTGAGTTCCTTGCTCGTGCTCTCTCTCCTTCTGCTCCTGATTTGGACCTTGAGAATTCAGTCCTGTGCTCCAATGTGGGTCTCTGTCTCTGTCTCCTTTCATCGCTTGCTGAAGGTTAATATTCAGGAGGATGCCTATATGTTTTTCTTTGGGTTCTCCTTATTTAGCTTCTCTAGGATCACTAATTATAGGCTCAATGTCCTTGGTTTATGGCTAGAAACCAAATATGAGTGAGTACATCCCATGTTCCTCTTTTTGTGTCTGGCTTACCTCACTCAGGATAGTGTTTTCTATTTCCATCCATTTGTATGCAAAATTCAAGAAGTCCTTGTTTCTTACTGCTGAGTAATACTCTAATATGTATATATTCCATACTTTCTTCATCCATTCTTCCATTGAAGGGCATCTAGGTTGTTTCCAGGTTCTGGCTATCACAAACAATGCTGCTATGAACATAGTTGAGCATATACTTTTGTTGTATGATAGGGCCTCTCTTGGGTATATTCCCAAGAGTGGTATTGCGGGGTCCAGGGGTAAGTTGATCCCGAATTTCCTGAGAAACCGCCATACTGCTTTCCATAGTGGTTGCACAAGTTTGCATTCCCACCAGCAATGGATGAGTGTACCCCTTTCTCCACAACCTCTCCAACAAAGGCTATCATTGGTGTTTTTGATTTTCGCCATTCTGACAGGTGTAAGATGGTATCTTAAAGTTGTCTTGATTTGCATTTCCCTGATCGATAAGGAAGTTGAGCATGACCTTAAGTGTCTTTTGGCCATTTGAAGTTCTTCTGTTGAGAATTCTCTGTTCAGCTCAATTCCCCATTTTATAATTGGGTTGGTTAGCCTTTTACGGTCTAGTTTCTTGAGTTCTTTATATATTTTGGAGATCAGACCTTTGTCAGTTGCGGGGTTGGTGAAGATCTTCTCCCAGTTAGTGGGTTGCCTTTGTGTCTTAGCGACAGTGTCCTTTACTTTACAGAAGCTTCTCAGTCTCAGGAGGTCCCATTTATTCAATGAGGTCCTTAATGTCTGTGCTGCTGGGGTTCTATGTAAGAAGTGGTCTCCTGTGCCCATGTGTTGTAGAGTACTTCCCACTTTCTCTTCTATCAGGTTCAGTGTGTTCAGACTGATATTGAGGTCTTTAATCCATTTGGACTTGAATTTTGTGCATGGTGATAGATATGGGTCTATTTTCATTCTTCTACAGGTTGACATCCAGTTTTGCCAGCACAATTTGTTGAAGATGCTCTCTTTTTTCCATTGTATACTTTTAGCTCCTTTATCGAAAATCAGGTGTTCATAGGTTTGTGGGTTAATGTCAGGGTCTTCTATTCGATTCCATTGGTCGACTTCTCTGTTTTTATGCCAATACCAAGCTGTTTTCAATACTGTAGCTCTGTAGTAGAGTTTGAAGTCAGGGATGGTAATGCCTCCAGACGCTCCTTTGTTGTATAAGATTGTTTTGGCTATCCTGGGTTTTTTGTTTTTCCATATAAAGTTGATTATTGTCTTCTCCAGATCTGTGAAGAATTTTGATGGGATTTTGATGGGGATTGCATTGAATCTATAGATTGCTTTTGGTAGAATTGCCATTTTTACTATGTTGATCCTCCCAATCCAGGAGCAAGGAAGATCTTTCCATTTTCTGGTGTCCTCTTCAATTTCTTTCTTCAAAGACTTAAAGTTCTTGTCAAATAGATCTTTCACATCCTTGGTCAGAGTTACCCCAAGATATTTTATGCTATTTGTGGCTATCGTGAAAGGTGATGCTTCTCTAATTTCCCTCTCTGTTTCCTTATCCTTAGTGTATAGGAAGGCCACTGATTTTTTGGAGTTGATCTTGTATCCTGCCACATTACTAAAGGTGTTTATCAGCTGTAGGAGTTCTTTGGTTGAGTTTTGGGGTCGCTTATGTATACTATCATATCATCTGCAAATAACGAGAGCTTAACTTCTTCTTTTCCGATACGAATCCCCTTGATCCCTTTATGTTGTCTTATTGCTATTGCTAGAACTTCAAGCACTATATTGAAGAGGTATGGAGAGAGTGGACATCCTTGTCGTGTTCCTGATTTTAGTGGGATGGCTTTGAGTTTTTCTCCATTTAATTTAATGTTAGCTGACGGCTTGCTGTAAATAGCTTTTATTATATTTAGGTATGACCCTTGTATCCCAAATCTCTCCAAGACTTTTATCATAAAGGGGTGTTGAATTTTGTCAAATGCTTTTTCAGCATCTAATGAAATGATCATATGGTTTTTTTCTTTCAGTTTATTTATATGATGGATTACATTGATAGATTTGCGTATGTTGAACCAGCCCTGCATCTCTGGGATGAAGCCTACTTGATCATAATGGATAATTTTTCTAATGTGTTCTTGGATTCGGTTTGCCAGTATTTTATTGAGAATTTTTGCATCGATATTCATGAGTGAGATAGGCCTGTAATTTTCTTTCTATGTTGGGTCTTTGTGTGGTTTTGGTATCAGGGTAACTGTAGCTTCATAAAAGGAATTTGGCAATGACTCTTCTGTTTCTATATTGTGAAATACATTAAGGAGTATAAGTATTAGCTCTTCTTGGAAGTTCTGGTAGAATTCTGCATTGAAACCATCTGGTCCTGGGCTTTTTTTGGAAGGTAGATTTTTGATAACGGTCTCTAGTTCTTCGCGACTAACAGGTCTATTTAGATCGTTCACCTGGTTTTGGTTTAGCTTTGGTAAATGGTACTTATCTAAAAACATGTCCATTTCTTTTGCATTTTCTAGTTTTGCAGCATACAGGCTTTTGGCCAGAAAGGAACTTAACAGAGAAATAATAGAACAGATGGCATGACTCAAATGGACTTAACTATAGAACATTTTATGCAAACACAAAATAATATAACTTCTTCTCAGCACCTCATGGAACCTTCTCTAAAATTGACCACCTACTCAGTTAACAAAGCAAACGTCAATAGATATAAAAAAATTGGAATAACACCCTGTATCTCATTGGATCACCATGGTTTAAAGTTAGAAGTCAACAAAAACACTGATTTAAGAAAGCCCACAAACACATGGAAATTAAACAGTGCTTAATTGAACCACCCTTTGGTCAAGGAAGAAATAAAGAAAGGAATTAAAGACGTCCTAGAATTCAATGGAAATGAAGGCAAACGGACCCAAACCTATGGGACACTGTGAAAGCAGAGGAAAGTTCATAGCACTAAGTGCCCACATAAAGAAATTGGGGAAATCTCACACTAACAACATAACAGCACACCTAAAAGGTCTAGAACAAAAAGATGCAGACTCACCCAGGAGGAGTAGATAACAGGAACAATCAAATTGTGGGGTGAAATCAATAAAATAGAAACAAAGAAAACATTACAAAGAAACTATTAAAAAGGAGATAGATCTTTAAGTATAATCAACAAGATATACAAACCCTTATCCAAACTAATCAAAAGGCAGAGAGAGAACATCCCAATTAACAAAATCAGAAATGAAATGGGGGACATAACAACAGACACTGCGGAAATTCAGAGAATCATTATGTCACACTTCAAAAACGTGTACTAAACAAAATAGGAAAATCTAAAAGAAATGTATGATTTTTCTGGATAGTTAACACATAACAAAATTAAATAAAGGACAGATGAGAAATTTAAATGGACCTATTACCCCTAAAGAAATAGAAGCATTCATCAAATGTCTCCCAACCAAAAAAAGGCCAGCGTCCTATGGTTTCAGTGCAGAATTCTACTGGAACTTCAAGTAAGAGCTAATACATATATTCCTCAAATTGTTCCACACAAATAGAAACAGAAGGAACATTGCCAAACTCTTTTTATGAGGCTATAGTTACCTTGAAACCCAAACCACACAAAGACTCAACTACGAAAGAGAATTACAGACTATTTTCCTCATAACCGTTGATGTAAAAATATACTGGGAGCTCACCAAGGCCAGCTGGACTGTGACTGAAAAAGCATGGGATAAAACTGGACTCTCTGAACATGGTGAACAATGAGGGCTGATGAGACGCCAAGGACAATGGCACAGGGTTTTGATCCTACTTAATGTGTTGGCTTTGTGGGAGCCTAGCCAGTTTGGATGTTCACCTTCCTAGATATGGACGGAGGGGGGAGGACCTAGGACTTACCACAGGGCAGGGAACCCGGACTGCTCTTTGGACTGGAGAGGGAGGGGAAAAGGAGTGGTGGGAGGGGGAGAAGGGTGGGAGGAGGGGGAGGGAAATGGGAGGCTGGGAGGAGGTGGAAACTTGTTTTTTTTTTTCTCCTTTTCTCAATAAAAAAAAATATTTCTATAAAATGCAAAAAAAATACTCAATAAAATACTGGCAAACTGATTCCAAGAACACATCAAAAAAAAAAAAAAAAACAAAACCATGATCAAGTTGGCTTTATCCCAGAAATGAAGGGTAAGTTCAACATGTAAAAATCTATCAATGTAATCCACCATATAAACAAACTGAAAGAAAAAAATGATCATTTTATTAGATGCCGAAAAAGCATTAGGTAAAATCCAATGCCCCTTCATGATAAAGGTCTTGGAGAGACCAGGGATAAAGGAATGTATCTAAACATTATAAAAGCAATATGCAACAAGCTGACAGTCAACATCAAATTAAATGGATAGAAACTCAAGCAATTCTACTAAACTCAGGAACAAGACAAGGCTGTTCACTTTCTCAGTATCTTCTCAATATAGTACTTGAAGTTCTAGCTGAGCAATAAGACAACAAAAGGAGATAAAGGCAATACAAAATGAAAAGGAAGAAGTCAAACTTTCACTATTTGCAGATGATATGATAATATACATAAGTGATCCCAAAATTCCATGAGGGAACTTCTACTGCTGATAAACACTTTCAGCAATGTGGCAGGATACAAGATCCATTCAAATAAATAAATAAATAGAATGGAGCCCTCCTACATACAATAGATAAGAAGGCCAAGAACAAAACTTGAGAAACATTACCATTTACATTAGCTACAAATAACATAAAATATCTTGGGGTAACACCAACCAAAGATGTGAGAGAACTGTTTTATAAGAACTTTGTCTTTGAAGAAGGAAACTGAAGAAGATATCAGAAAATGGAAAGATTTTCCATGCTCTTGTATGGGTAGGATCAACATAATAAAAATGGCAATCCTACCAAAAGCTATCTATAGATTCAGTGCAATCCCTATCAAAATTCCCAGCACCTCACAGACCTTGACAGAGCAATATTCAACTTCATATACAAAAAGCAAAAAAACCAGGACAGCCAAAATATTTCTGTACAATAAAGTAACTTCTGGAGGCATAACCATTCCTGACATCAAGCTCTATTATAGAGTTACGGTAATGAAAACAGCTTGGTAATTGGCATAAAAACAGACAAGTGGACCAATGGAATCAAATGGAAGACCATGATATTAAACCAATCACAAATGAACACCTGATTTTTGACAAAGAGCCTAAAATTATACAATGGAAAAAAGAAAACATCCTCAACAAATGGTACTGGCATAACTGGCAATAGGTAGAAGAATGCAAATAGATCCATATCTATCCTTATGCACAAAACTCAAGTCCAAATGGATCAAAGACAGCAAGATAAATACCAGTCACACTGAATCCCATAGAAAAGAAAATGATAAGTAGACTTGAACACATGGGCACAGGAGACCACTTCCTACATATAATACAATACCAGTAGCACAGACACTGAAAGCAACAATAAATAAATGGCACCTTCTGAAACTGAGAAACCTCTGTAAAGCAAAGGACACAGCCAATAAGACGAAATGACAGCCTACTGAATGGGAAAAGATCTTTACCAACCCCACATCAGACAGAGGACTGATCTCCAAAATATATAAAGAATTCAAGATATTAGACAGCAAAATTCCAAATAATCCAACTAAATAATAGGGTATATGTCTAAACAGAATTTGCAACAGAAGAATCTCAAATGGCTGAAAGACAATTGAGGAACTACTCAACATACTTAGCCATCAGGGAAATGCAAATCAAAACAATTCTGAGATACCATCTTACACTAGTCAGAATGACTAAGTTCAAAAACACCAATGATATCTTATGATGGAGAGTATGCAGAGTAAGGGGAATACTCTTCCACCACTGGTAGGAGTGCAAAATTGTACAGCCACTTTGGAAATCAATATGGTGATTTCTCAGAAAATTGGGAATCAACCTACCTCAAGACCTAGCAATACCACACTTGGGCATATAACCAAAGGATGAGCAATAATACTACAATGACATTTTGTTCAACTATGTTCCACAGCAGCATTATTTGTAATAGCCAGAATCTGAAAACAACCTAGATGCCTTCAATTGAAGAATGGATGAAGAAAGTGTGACAGTTTCACAATGAAATACTACTCAATGGCTAAAAAACACGATGTCTTGAAATCTGCATGCAAATGGATGGAACCAAAAAAAAAAAAACATCCCGAGTAAGGTAATCCAGACCCAGAAAGATAAACATGGTATGTACTCACTCATAAGTGGATATTAGATAGATGTAAATCAAAGGATAACCAGCCTATAGTCACAACCCCAGAGAAACTAGGTAACAAGGAGAACCCTAAAAGAAACATACATGGATCCTCCTGGGAAGGGGAAATAGGTAAAAATCTCCTGAGAAAATTGGAAGTGTGGGGGTGGGGGAACAGGGAGGGTGGAAGGGCAGCAGGAGAAGAAAAGGGTAGGGGGAGAAGAACAGGAGGGAAAGGGATGGCGAGATGAGGAAAGAACAGAGAGAGAGAGGAAGGAAAGAGATATCTTGAGTGAGTCATTATGGGGTTAACAAAAAACTTGGCACTAGAGAAATTCCTAGGAACCTACAAGGATGACCCCAGCTAAGACCCTAAGCAATAGTGGAGAGGTTGCCTGAACTGGCTTTCCCCTATAATCAAATTGATAACTATTTTAATTGTCATCAAAGTAGATGTAGACATCTGGGGCTGTGCTCCCACAGTCTAGTCAAAGAGAGGGAGGAGCAATAATATGAGCAAAGGGGTCAGAAGCGTGATGGGACTACCCAGTGAAACCATTTACACGAGCTAATGGGAGCTCACTGACTCTGGACGCACAGAGGAGCAAACAACATAGGACCAAACTGGGCCCTCTGAATGTGGGTGACAGTGGCATGGCGGGGTCAGTCTGTGAGGCCACTGGCAGGGCACCAGGATTTATGCCTAGTGCGTGAACTAGCTTTTTGTAGCTCATTCTTTTTGAAGGGCTATCTTGCTCAGCCTAAATATAGTGGGGAGGGCCTTGGTCCTGTCTCAAAGTGATATGCCAGACTTTGTTCACTCCCCATGGGAAGCTTTACCCTATCTGAGTGGATGGGCGAAGGGTGGGGAGAAGGAGGATTATCTTGGAGCTTTGGAGGGAGTAAAAGGAAGGCGAAATGATCAAATTACATTATAATAAAACAAATAAAAAAGTAGTTTTATTAAAGCTACATCTTGAAAAAAATGAATTCACTCCAACTTCAAAAGTCTCCAGTCTTAGCAGTTCTAACACTTTGAAAGTTTAAGTACACAGTCTCTTCTCAATCCTAAGCAATAATTTAACCATGAGCCTCTATAATATGAAAAAAAAGAGTTACATACTTCAAGCATATAATGGCACAGACTAAAGAGGTCCATTACCAAGGGAGGAATGTAGCATAGAAAGGAAAAACCCAGCAGGGCAAACACTAAATCCACATCTTCATCTGGGCTTATAGGGGTATGTGTATGCGAGATTATATTGATTAGGTTAAACTGTGTGGAAGATGAACTCAGTGTGGGTAAACACTAATCCACAGACTGAGATCCTGAATTGGATTTAAGAAAGAAAAGAAAATGGAATGCAAATATTGGTTATGCATGCAGACGCAACAACGTGACAAGTTGCCCAGAGTTGTTGCCACTGTGACTTCCCCTGTAGTGGTAGACAGTAACTTCCAACTGTGAGCCAAAGTAATCCTTTCCGCTAAATTGCTTTTGTTACTAGATTTTACTGCTGCAAAAGAAAAGAACAGCACACCAAGTGACTTACTCCTTTCTGAGATTTCATGAGCTTAGCCTCCACTCTTCACATTTCTTTCAGCATTCTTATTCAAATTCCCACCAGAATGGCTCATTCATTACACTCTGCTTAGAACAATTCTAGCTTTTCTAGCCCAAAGTTTCAAATTCCTTAACATTCCTTTCACAAATTCAAAGGTTTACAAACCACTTGGCCAGGTTTATCAAAGCAACGATCTGACTTATAGGCACCAATTTTCAGTATTAATTTCTCTTCCTAATGCCGATCCCAAATCTTTGAGAAGAAACTAAAAAATGTAACCAGTGCACTGTGAGGCTAGGGTATCTACAGAGTAAGATGCTAAAAATTTAAACAATTTGAATTTGCAACCATCTTTGAAAAAGTAAGGTTTTCTTAGTGTAGGTTGGTATTCTGTGTAGTATTATAAACATGGGTGATATGTTAGCGTGACTTACAACAAAGTGTAGAAATCTAAGAATAGGAAATGATGACACAAAGAATTAGGAATCAGAAGGTGAATAATTCTAGTTCAAGAAACATCATTATCTGGTGTCAATTGCCCACAGAGATCAGAATTAGACAAAGACAAAAGAGGACTGTAAACTGGGGACTCTTCATAACAGAGGCACTTTAATGAGGTAGGCACAAAGCAGATTTAATAAGAAAGCTAAAGAAAAAAAATTAAGGAGATTTCCAAGTTCCAATCACTTAGCAGTGCTAAGTGAAACTTCTCAAACTATTTCAAGCAAAAGTAGCTAACATACAGAAATAAAATTGATTAAAATGAGTTTATATTTTTGATAAAATAAAGCAATTTAAAATATTAAGTTTTATAGGGGGTGAGGGAGGCAGAGGGAAGGAATCAAGAAGTACTAAAGTTGTTTTTATAGGCCAGTAAGGGAAGACTACACTGAAAAGTTGATAGAGATAGATAGATAGATAGATAGATAGATAGATGATAGATAGAGATAGATAGATCGATCACAGATAAAGAGAGAGAAAAACAAAAACAAAACAAAAAACCCAAAAACAAAAAAGCAAAACAAAATAAAACAAACAAAAAAAACTTCCCAAAGTAAGTTGTGGTTCAGGAGTTTATCAAAGAGAAAACAAGTATGGAACTGAGCTGGAAGCATGCTGCCCTGTGTCTACTCCCATGACACTCAGAAATGGAAGTGAGCAAGCTCTTCATCACTGACAGAAATCAATATAAGCTTTAGTTTTTTGCAAGCCCAAGAAATTAATCACATGATGAATTATACTATTGTTTCATTAATTTCAACTACTTTTTAAAAGAAAAATTTAAAGCATAAGTCACAGGAGGAAAATAGTTTTCAATACATTTCAGATTTTATAGCTAAAATGTCTAAAAAACTGTAATTCAGCTAGTAAGAAGCTAAGAAAGAAAGAAAGAAAAAAAAAAATTTAACCTGGCAATCTGTTTCCATACCTTCCAATGATAGCTTTGCCTTCATTTTTAACAGACTGATAAATCTTTCTCTCTTCTTCTGAAAGTGAAACATGCTGAATAAATACTTTCCTTTCTGGTAATTCCAAAACAGGTTTCCCCTTAATTTTGCTTGTCTTTGTTCTTCGAAGTGTAATACTTTTAATTAAGGACTGTAAACGTCTAGTCAAAGTAAAAGAAAAAAAAAGTAATTATATAACTATCTCTAAATAGTTGAGCAAAAAAGAACAGAAAACAAGAATTTATTGATTTATAATTTTAATAAATTAAACATTTTTAATCCTTTATTTAGGCTTTTATTCAGAAGAATATTTTACAAATAAAAAATTATTACAAAAAAGTACTGAAATTGTACCAAGACAATACTAATAATCCTATATTATGTACTTACTTTCCAAAGCTTTTCTGGCTTTGTTGTCATCATTGACACTCTTATTCCTCAACTACTTTCTTATCAATTATACCACTTAATGTACAATATGTGCATTCTTACTAAGCAGCTGCTATGAAGTCAAAGGTACTTTATTAAATACAGTGCAGATAGTAGTAAGTAAGATCCTATCGTCTGTTATCTAAAGTAATCCTGTTCTCATGAGTTAAAAAAATCCCATCTAATGTAATATAAAAAGTACAGGTATAAAATGAAATCCAAATGAAGTTTTCATAAGTTAGTGAATAACTGAAAAATAAAAGTATGCAAACTCAGAAGAGGGGGAAATGTCTTTCTTGGCTCTGTAATCTTGCTATTTTTTCCTCAGTGTCAAAATTTAAAAAAAGAGACCAGTTAGAATATTTCTCATAATAGTAAAATACACAATTTTTAACTGAGTCTAAGTAGAGCATAAATAGTTCTCAGGAATTGTGTGACCAGTTTTGACACCTAAGATAAGAGTTTCAATTTTGAATCATTTTCACTTTAGCTCATAATCAGAAATATTTTGATGGCATCTGCCCAAAACAGAAATAAATATTCAATACATATACATCATGTATCTTTACTTAGAGAATGTACTCTGGTATTTTTCATAATTCTCTATTACGTCTCTATTTCTGTTTCCATGCTGACCACCACCCTTTATTCTGACACTATGACCCACCATTGAGTACCAGATCCTGTTGAGACGATCACCGCTCTAGGAACAGGGCAGCCAAGCATGTGGGAAAATACCCACCAGTGTTTTCGTTCCTTTCTCTGCCTTTATCTGTACCCACTCAAATCAACCATATGCAATGTTCATTAAATCTTGAGATCACTGTATGCTATATACTATATACCAAACAAAATACCTCTAAAAAAGTACTGTAAGTTATCAAAATATAATGCATAGTGAACCATCAAAGGATATAACTTTTTCTATCACTGTTAAATGTTTTTGTGATGGCTTTGGGGTAACAATCACAAATAATGACAATATAAAGGTCTGCCTTTCCTTTCAGTTTTGCTAAGAGGGAAAGTGCACAGAACAGAAATCTTGTCTCCAGACACAAGTCACTAGGTTTTAAGATGCAGTGACACTGATACCCATGTGTTTTGGAGACTAAAGTTAAACGTGAGATGAAAATGAATAGAAGTGGCAACTGTTTACAATAACTGTAGCTACTATATCTGCTGTCACAAACTTACTTACCTAAGTCCTCCCTCATCTCCTGTTGTAACAGGACGTTGTATTGTTCTATGCCACCATTCTCTATCAATAAATGGTTTAAGCTTTAAAAAGGACAGTAGAGACCACAAGTCCTTTAAAGAATTTTGGATAGGAGTACCTAAAAAAAAAAAGAAAAGAAACAAAACAGGAAACCATTATAACTCTTAAAAATTAAATTGATTTTGTGGTGCTAGGGATCACACATGCTAAGTAAGAACTCTACTACTGAGTTATAGCTCTTAAGGCAGAATATTCCCCTGGCCCAATGAGACAAAAGGTAGTTGAAATTGATCACCGTACTAGGCACACACTAACTCAGGTCATCGCATGGGTAATGTCGGACCACTGAGCCATCTCCTCAGTCTTGATTTCTTTTTCACATAATTTGGTGTTGGTGTATGTTGGTCCCTGCAAGCACCATGGCCAGCAGGAAAACAACCAGGGTGAGGTAAGAATGAAACTTGGGTCAGGAAGACTTAGCCAGTGTGGGTCAAAACTTCTGGAGTCTGATACCAGGTGATTTATTTTAGACAAATTTAAATACAGTATAATTTTGGAAAACAGTTTCCCGATAACAACCATCCCACGCACACGTGCACAATGAAATTTAAAGAGTGAGTATATTGAAACTCTTTTACAAAATACATGTGACCATGAAGATGGGTTCTATAGCTTTAAGGACCTAGAATCTGGTGTGGTCTCTGAAAGAGATGGAGGTCAGCAGGCTATAAACCACATGTGACATCTCCAGTAAGGATGGTTCTTATTGGCTGAGAAACAAAGCTAAAGAGAAAGGGCTAGAGGGAGAGTCTAGAATAAACATTCTGAGGGATTTAGGTGAGCTCTGCATCTACAGAAAACATCACCAGGTTATTTACAGCATCCACTCCCAACCATTTTGGTAGAAAACAGGTATTTACTTCTTCCATTGAGGAGACCACTCTGCTGATTAACAGCCCTAGTTTCTCCAATGCTTATGCATGAGCATTCATGCACCCTTTATCTCCTCATTTAAATAAATTTAAGTATTTATTTAAAGAAATAAATAGTGGTCATAATGGACGCCATGGTAGAATGCATTGCCTCCATGCTAAGATAATTAATTGTAAGAATAGCTAAGAGAGGAACAAGAAAAGGGGATTATCCATGATACAAAGGTTTGTTACTTGATAGATTTTTGTCTGTCTCTTTATGTAAATCCTTAATTTGACCATCAAAATAGTACTGGAAAAATCAGACACAGTAAAGCAATGCATTTCAGGAAATTGTTGACAATTAAGATTATCTTCGAGCAACAGCAAATAATCTTTAGTAGCACTATTTTGTAAAACTATGGTCATCACTGGTATACAAAAACAGTAGCAAAGTTCGGATGTCAATTTTTTATCCAATCTTTTAATTCACTCAAATGCCCAGGAACCATATAAAGGTAGACATAGCAGTGTGCATTTGTGAACTCAGGGATCCAACAACAAGGTGAGAGGCAGAGACAGGAGAATTCCTGGATGCTCACAGACCAGCTAATCTGGCATATGCTGTAAGGTCTATCTTAAGCAAAGAGACGAGTGAAGACTAACAACCAAGGCTGTCACCTAATCTACAATGTCCTCTAATCTAAACACACACACATAATTTAAAAAAACAAAACATGAAATTGACCTCTTAGAGACTGAAAGAAAATAGTGGTTACCAGAGGCTGAGAAGAAAAGTGGAGGAGAAAGAAGGGAAAAGATTCCTCAATGATTATTAAGGTACAGTATGGCTGAAAAAATAAGTTCTGCTGTTACATTGCACAGTAGTAAGATTAACAATAGGAAAACAAATAATGCACTATACATATTCTAAAAGCTAGAAGAAATTATTTTGAATGCTTTTACTACAAAAAAGAGGAAACATATAATTACCCTAATTTGAATATGATACAATGTTCTATCATTATGAATGATATGAATGAAGGTTATGAATATATTTAGGCATCAATTTAAAAACTAATAAAAAAATGAGAGCTGCGAGGTAGCTCAGCAGATAAAGTGCTTGGACACAACTATGATGGAACTGGAGTTGGACCCACAGAATCCACTTAAATTCTGTTGTGTATAGCAGCCTGCCTGTAATGCCCGTGCTTGGGATGAATATAGAATTCCCAAAGTTGGCTGGATAGCTAGCCTAGTAGTATTGTGAGCTCTGGATTCAACTAAGAGACGATGCCTCAATGAATAGGTAAAGAATGATCCAAAAGGTACCTGATACAGCCATCAAGCTTCCACAGGAAGGCACAACAGTTGGATGTGCACTTGCACACATATATATGCCCACATACATATGAATATACAGACACATAAAATTTATAGAAAAGAAAAAAAGGAATGCTGTAATTACCTGTCAATACCCATCTTCTTTCTGCCTCTAAGTCAAGTACAGCTTTTGTTTGTTGAGCATTTGGATTTCGTATGGCATGTCCTTCATCCAGAATTACTCTTAGCCATTTTATGCTATGTAATGGACTATCATCTTTAGTCTGAAATTGAGGTTTCATATTACATAGAGGTTTCAAAAAGCACAGGAAAATAATATAATACTTAAATGTTTGTTAAATAATAGTAGTTCTGATCTCTCCTATCAATTCTTACTAGGTACCTGGTACTGTTAAGTACTCCAAAGACAATTAGTGAAGCCCACAAGTCTAGAATATTACATTCATTTTACAGCTAAGAGCACCAAAGAACAAGATACTAAATATGTTTCTCAAAGTACCACTAAGAAGCAGCTAGCTCCTACTCCAAGCTCAGAGATCTACTGAGTCATGTATAATACAGAGAACAATTTTGCACCAGATTCAGTGATAGAAAAAACATCCCTTGTAAGGAATTTTTCAGTCACAACCTTACTTTCTTTTATACAAATGGCAATGTTCTTTCTAGAAGATTAAGATTTTAACTATATAGTATGTCCAAAATAACTGGAATTGTTAAGGAAAATAAAAGGCTCATGAAAAGAGTTGAGAACTTAATTAGTGACTACTATAAACAAAAGGTTTATTTTCAAACTGATAATACTCATCATTAAAAAAACAAAAAAATGTTCTTTTTGCATATAAATTGTGATAAAACACTAGATATAACCCAAATTTAAAATTTTAACCTAAAATGTTCTAAATGACGTACATTTCCAAATTAGTATCTCAAGTAAGTGTAAAGCTAGTGGTTAGAAGCATTTGCTGCTCCTGCAGAAGGCCCCAGTTCTGTTCCTAACATCCACATCGGGTAACTCAGAAATATCTGTAATGCCAGCTACAGGGGTCTCTAAAGTCACCAACATTCACTATCACACAGACACACACAATTTTTAAAACATAATAAATATTTTTAAAGCTTTACTTATTTGCATACTTACTCCATAATCATGAGTTAAAATATTATAAGTAGTCAAAACAATATCCTGTTTTGAAAGCAAGTTGGGATCTCTAATACGGTCAGGACCATAATAAACATAAAAATTCAAGTGCACTTCTGATTTTATATGTTGTCCAAATTGGTCCTAAAAGAAAATTACAGATATTTTAGTAAGAAGCAGATGAGTATCAAGTTTAGCATGGCCTTTTATCCTGTCACTTATTATTTTTAATAAACGCTGATTGGCCAGTAGCCAGGCAGGTAGTATAGGTGGGGCAACCAGGCAGGAACTAGAGGTGAGGCATGATACAGACACAGAGCAAGCAAGACGTGACTGCCTCACCGAAAAAGGTATCAAGCCCCATGGTTAACATAGACAAGAATAATGGGCTAATATAAGTTATAATAGTTAATAAGAAGCATGAGCTACTAGGCCAATCAATTTATAACTAATGTAGACTTCTGTGTGATTTCTTTGGGACTTAACAACTGCGGGAACCAGGCAGGACAGAAACCTCAGACAACAAGCATGTATATCAAAGAGCTGTGCCAGCAGGAATATCGTAAATCAGTCTTTCTACAATATAAAATTAAAGTGTAATGATAACTACATTAATAAGTATCATATTGTGTCAAATCGTAAAACTGATAAACATATAAAACATGTTACACAAATTAGCCTTTCCTACCAATGTTTATATAGTCTGTTTATAATAGCCATTTCATTACTATGTAGCCCAGGCTAGTCTCAAACTCATCATCTTCCTGCCTCTGTCTCTCAAACACTTGGATGAAAGGTATATCTAGCATGTCTTTAATCTTAAGTTAAAAGTCCAACAACTTTCTTTGTAAACAACAGACTTAGATGATTTTGAGCAAGAAAAGAAAGAAAGGAAGGAAGCAAGGAAGCGGGCAGGGAGGGAGGGAAGGAAAAGACAAGACAGGACTAGCAAGAAGATGCTATGGAGATAAAGCTAGCAAATTCTTAAGGGTGAGAATTGAGGCTCTAAGACCAGAATAGCAAAAGCTTGAAAATAATGAAAAGGACATGTATGAGAGAAAGAAGTTAACAGGAAAGAAGCTTAGGACATAGGACTTAAGTATGGGCCATGAGGAAGAGAGAAGATAGTGTTGTCCTTATACTTCAGATGACTGCCTTGGAAGAACTGAGTGATAAAAGTATAGAAAAATTTACTCAAAGAGAAAAGAAGTGAGAAAGAAAATTATTTGTGATATTTGGTCACTATAGACCAGTGGTTCTTAGCCTTACTAATGCTGTGGCCCTTTAACATAGTCCCTCGTGCTATGATGACCCCCAATCATAAAATTACTTTTGTTGCTACTTCATAACTGTAATTTTGATGCTGTTATAAATCATAGTATAAATATTTTTGGAGACAGGTTTGCCAAAGGGGTCTCAATCCACAGGTTGAAAACCACTACTATAGACGACATATAGTATAGCACAGAACATAAACATTGGCGTACAGGTGCAAGTAAGAGATGTGTACATGTATTTTAAAGTTACAGTTAGATAACAAATGTACCTAGGAAGATGTCTTTAAGTATCTTTAAAGAGAACGTGTACAATAAGAAAAAGAAAGTGCTTGGGGACTGAGCCTGCCAACAATAAAGAACCACACTACGCTTTTTCTAAGTTAAGGTTATAGTACTCCAGTGGAGAAAGAGTAAAGCAGAGATGACTGCACTCTGGTAATTCCTGGGTCTTCCTGAGTAAGTAAGAATCTCGTTAAGTTTTTTTATAATTATTTTTTCCTTTTAGGATCGCTATGTAAACCAGCTTTGCCTCAGAAGTCTAGAGCTCCTAAGAACAACTAACTGTATATGAGTCAGAAGCCAAGCAATGGCAGTCAGAAAGTCAGAAGAACAAAGGAAGAGACCCAGAAGACAAAGAATAGCAGAGCTCAAGAAGGAAATGGGGTGAAGTGCTCACCTGAAATTCACAATACTTTCTATACACAGTGACTCCAGGTGACATTTCAAAAAGTGCAAAGTACTCTCCAGCATGAGGGGGAAAATCGGAGCTCAAGAACATACAACAATGGGGGTCAAAGGTTTCCCCAAAGGGAGTTTCCATAGCAAATGAGACTCAACAACAGATTAAATAAACTAAAGAAATACACATAAAATAGAAAAGTCAAAATATTAAAACTTAGAGAGAATCTAAAATAAAGATAAAAACACAGAGAATATTTTTTGTAACCTGGTAGAGAAGAGATTCAATTTGAGAATGAATTTTTAATTAAAAAATCTGAAAAAAAATGGGTGGCAATGAAAGGGAACAATATATATTTGTGAAAAGAATAAAACTCAGAATGAAAAAAAGCTCTCAATTTGGGGGTTATGACCCCTTCGGGAATTGAATGTCCCTTTCTCAGCGGTCACTTAAGACCATTGGAAAATATATTATGATTCATAACAATATCAAAATTACAGTTATAAAGTATCAGCAAAAATAATTTTGTGATTGAAGGTCACCACAACATGAGGAACTAGATTAAAGAGTCACAGCATTAGGAAAGTTGACAAACACTGTTCTCTATGATTATTATAATATATAATAATAAATGTCCATTATTGCTTTAAATTTTTGAATGGTTTTATCTGCCAGGTTTTTTAAATATGAAATATGATTACAATTTTATATTTATCTAGTAATCTATTTTCATCTTGTTTTGCATGTGGTACTGGCCATGCTGGGCAAGCAGTCTACCACAGATCTATGCCCCTTAGCTGACCATTTTAAAAATACAACTGTAGATACCAAACCTTTAGGAACTATGAGTCTCTATCAGTATTTCTAAGTTTCACCTTGAACCTGCCATTTAAGCATGCACTTATAGCTCTTGCCAAGGCAAACCACACATCTAAAAAAAGACCATAGCTTTACTGGAACAAAAATAGAGAGGGGGAAAAAATACCACAACCCATATGCCTCAAGAGAAAAATGATACAAAAGTTGTTTGTTTCCCAGCTGCTCAGACTCCAAAAATAATCACACAAGAACTGTATTAATTAAATCACTGTTTGATCAATTACTTAAGTGTATTGCTAGCTAGCTCTTACATCTAGAATTAACCCATCTCCATTACTTTATATTTTACCATGAGGCTCGTGGCCTACTGGTAAAGTTTCAGCATATCTGTCTCTAGAGGTGGCTCCATAGCTTCTCCAACTACACCTTCTTTCTCCCAGCATGCAATTTAGCTATCCCCACCTACCTCTACTCTACCCTACCAGGCCAAGCCAGTTTTTTTATTAACCAATGGTATTCACAACATACAGAGGGGAATCCCACATCAAAAGTCAAGAGAAGGAATAATTTATTTTAAAATAAATAAACCAAAACAAAATGATGTCATGCTGTAGAGGGGAACAGAACATAATGTGAAGAAGAAATGTATTAAGTCAATGCCTAAGAAGTAATCAAGAAAAAATATATATATTAAGAAGAAAAGAGAAATATAATATCAAAAAGAAGAGAGTAGGTATGATGAGTCACCTGGGATATCCCAATGCAATTCTGACAACTGGAAGCAGAAGCCAATGCAGTAAGAGCATAAAGAAGACATCAACCTCCAAGAGCTTATCTATAACAGGGAAGGAATGCAATAATTTCGAGGTGAGACACAATCAAAAGGAAGTATATCAAATGAAGACCTGAATATTTTTCATGAAAAACCTAGAGTGAATAACCAAGAGATGGTGGAAAAGAACAGAGAAACCAAGTGGGGAAATGGAATAAGGCAAATGAAAGCAATTGTCTCCTGAAGAGCAGGACTTCCTCTTCCTGAGCTAGGACAGAACAGGAGACAGAGACCTGGAAGAAAGCAAGAATGAAAGCTCACACTCAGTGAAATTTACGTTCACATGCTTCCAAAATAATCCTATTTCATTATAAAATGAAGCAAGGACATAAAACAGAATGCTTCTTACGAGTAACATACAGAGATCCTATTCCAATGAAAAGTTCTTAAAAAAGAAAACAATCTGCAGGGAGAAAAAACATGCCTTTCTGGGCTTTTTAGCCTTAAAACAAGAAACTCTGGGGTCAGAATGTTTTCCACACTGAGCTCTCTGGTGTACTTGACTGGATGGTCTTAGTCAAGTTATTTAACCTCTCAATTTGGTCACCTGGAAACTGAAAATGGTGAGGATTAAGTGAGAAAAATCTATGAAAAGAAATTCAAACCAAAGCAAGCAGACAGGAACACATGTGATGCTATGCACTGTTTTATATTACAGGTTACTATTAGTGTAATTCTCACAATTTCCAAATTCAACTTTTAAATATGATAAGAGTATCAAATTATAAACATGTCCCTCTTGGAACAAGAATGGAAGGAACAGAAGTGCAAATCAAAGTCTACATTAGCAATTAGTAAGTTAATCATACAATTAGTAAGTTAATCATACAAGCCTTCAAAGACAAAGCACTCAGTTCAGCAAACATAATTCACTGAACAGACAGAAAGTGAAATGAAGGTCATATGTATTCCTAACAATCCTTTCTTACGGACAAATATGATATCCCACTTTAAGCAGACAGGCATTAGACTTACAATCCAATTGCTCAGCACAGAAAGTGGACAGATGATCAGTGTTGCTCTTGACCTCTCTCCAGTGTCACATTTCTTTAACCCCTCCATTACAGATGCTCCTAAAAGAACAAGGAGTTGGTAGACTTTACCTGTTTTCTTAAATACTGAGGTATTCATCTAAATACAGTCCTAACAATCACCATCTACGAAGACAGAAATCCAGAAGAATTGAAAAAGAGAAAATAGGCATGGGGTGAAGGGGGGGTGAAAGACAGATCTCTATGATTTGGGGGCAGTCTGGGTCTACAGAGGGAGTTCCAGGGCATCCAAAGCTACACAGAGAAACCCTGTCACAATAGATAGATGATAGATAGATAGATAGATAGATAGATAGATAGATAGATAGCCAGCCAATAATTAAGTAGTAATTATTTATCAGGAAAAATCAGAGGACTGTAACAGGACAATTGGAGCAGTTGTCCCTCTTCAGTTAAACTTTCCCAGAAACACCTTCATAGACACAACCAGGGGTATTTCTATGGTGATTCTAACCCCAAGCAAACTGACAAAGATTAACTATCACAATTCCATCTTCTGTCAACTTGACATACAAGCAAATCACTTTAAGTCATAACATTGCACTCTGGCACCTGAACCCTCATGCTCATCTCAAAATTCATTTAATTTCATTTCTAAAATGTCTCACAGACTTTTTGATAGCCCCAGGACTGTTCAATAGTTCAAAGGTTCTTATGAAACTCAGGCAAATTTCTTAACTGTGAGCCCCTGTAGCTTTTCTCTCCAACATCCTAAGGTTGTAGTATCTCCAACATCTTGGACTTCCACTCTACCCAAAGCCACACAGGCCTCCCACACCTCCCTCAGATGTCTGGCCCTTCCACACACTTTCCAGCCTCAGCAGCTTTTGAAACCTTGCCATGCCTCCACGAACCTTTCCTTATGCATCATATGGACAACACTTCCAAGTTACATAGTCAGCTCAAAATGCAGCTTGATCCCTTGGATCAAAGCTGTAACCACTTCTGTGTACTTTTAAGGCTGACCCTGAGCAAACACTACTCTGGGTGGCAGCTGTGGAGCAGAGAACACCTTCAGTGGCATTGTGTCTTGGCGCTCTCCTTTTAAATTCACCTGCCCTGTTACAAACTGAAGCCTTCAATGGGTAAGGTCTTGCCCTCTGTGTACTTCTCGTATCCCAGTACAGCTGCAAAACTCTTCTTCAATGCTGTTAATCTCTGTAACAATTATAGTCCCTCTCCCCATTATCTCTGCTGTCCTCAACTATAAATTCTTACTTCTTCCTTGCCAAGCTGCACGTTTTTCTTACCTTTTGCCCCTCTTGCAGTTTTCTCTGTCAACCTGTGTAAGAGCAGTGAGCAGTAACCATTGCACAGCCTAAATGTTATCCTTTCTTAAAATTACTGTGCCAAATAATCAGTCAATCAATGCTTTGCCACATCCAAACGGTTAAGTCACAGACGGAATGAAGTCAGGTTCTTTGCCAGAATAAAACACAAAAAGCCGCTAGCCCAGTTCACAAGAGAGTCCTTTGAAAGCTGATGGGCCAATTCCCTACTATTCTCACGTCTCTCAGAATTCTGATCTTCCAAATTCCCACCAAAATGGCCCATTAGTCTCTTGTCTAAAGAATGTCTATAGCCTGTAGCTTCAAAACCTCCCACATTGATTCTATAAACCAGTGCTAAATGCTTACAAATCAGTCAGGGTTAGCATAGCAATAACACCATTCCTCAGTACCAATTTTTTCTTAGTTTTGTGACAAAATACCTTACAAAAGCAAATAAAGAAATTATTTGGCCTTAAAACTGAGAATATATTGCTCATTATAGAGGCGGCAACATCCAAAGTCAGGACGTACAGAAAAATAAATGTGCAGCTCACTTTCTCCTTACTAAGTCCAGAACCTTCCCATGGAATGGAATTACCTACATTCAGGATGGATTTTTCTCTCCCTAATTAATTTTTTCTATATTTAAGTTTCATTATATGTGTGCATATGATGTGTTTAAGTGTGTGTGTGTGTGTGTGTATGCCTGAAGAGGTCAGAAAGAAGTAGCTATATCCCATGGAGTTGGGGTTAAAAGCATTTGTGTTAGGAACTGAATCTGGGCCCTCTAAAATAGTAGTATGTATTCTTAACCCCTAAGCCATACAGGTTCAAAACATACCTTTTTTATTAATTAATTTATTTTACATCCAGACCATACCGCCCCTCCCTCTCCTCCCACTCCCTTCCCCCCACTTACTTTCTGTCACGTTCCCCCACCTTGATCTACCCCTCCTCCATATTCTCTCAGAAAGGAGTAGGCCTCCCCTGAGCATCAGCAGAACATGGCATATCAAGCTGCCCTAAGAACAAGCACCTGCTCATGTATTCGGGTTGGGCAAGGCAATTCAGCATGAAGAATAGGTTCCCAAGAGCCAGCCAAAAGCACCAACAGCCCTGCTCCCATTGCCAGGCGTCCAACAGACAAACAAACCAAGCTAAAAACTGTCAAATATATGCAGAGGGCCTGTGTTGGTCCCATGCAGGCCCCTAGTTGTTTGTTCAGATTCTGTGAATTCCCATCAGCCAGACTAGCTGTTTTTGGGGGTTTCTGATGTCCCTGATTCCCCCCTAACTCATATAATCCCTCCTCCCTCTCCTCAGCAGAACTCCCAAATTCTGCCCAATGTTTGACTCATGTCTATAAATCGGCCCCACTCAGCCACTGGATGAAGGCTCTGTGATGACAACCTGGGTTGTCACAGGTGATGGCCCATTCAGGCTATGCACCCACTGCTGCCAGGAGTCTTAACTGGGGCCATTCTTGTAGACTCATGGAAGTTTCTTTTGCATCAAGCTTCTACTGGACTCCATAAAGCCTCCATTTCCAGTCATCGTTCTCAAAACTCTTCTCTTTGCCCACCTCCCAACTCAATCCCTCAAATTCCTATGCCCACCTATCCCCTAGTTGAACCAGATCTCCTCCATTTCCCCTTCCCTGGGAAATCCAAGTGTCCACCCTTAGGCCCTTCTTGTGACCTAGCCTCTCTGGGTAAAATATACAATTTTTATACAGACCACATGCAAGTCTGCTCTTACTTCATCATACTGTTTTATCTTCTTGTATCATTTAACATCAAAAATCTTTTATTTGTTGCATTCCCATGACTGCTTAATAAGCCATAGAAATAAGATTTTGTGCTGTATATGGAAACCAAGGCACAGAGATACAATTCTCTCAGACATCTATCCTTAATTCTATCTTTTTCCATCATATTCATAAAGCAATGTTGTTTTTCTATGAATAATAAAATTATAATAAAGCTCATTGACATTTTTAAATGAAAAGCAAATCATAATCATACTAAATTTAGGTCTTTAAATTCATCCAAGTTAAGCTTTAAATCAATCATAAATGACTCTGCTCCTTTACTAGAACAAAACAGGGTGGGGGGAGTGGAAAACTAGATTACTGACCCTTTTTCAACATTTTCTTCTTTGTTACAGGGGCAGATGAAGTAAGTGCATGAGCAAATGTTGTATCTTCTTTAACTTTAGATGATCCTGATAAGAAGAAAAAAAAATCACAGAATCATAAAATTCTTTACTCTGCCTCCTCAAGCACCTTCAATATTCTACAACTTGGAAGATTATATTATTAAATAAAAATAGTATTTGGTAAATAACAATGCCATTTATGACACTAAGCGTAGGACTATAGCTCAAAGATATGATGTAATTACACCCCAGCAGTGACTTCTCTTAAAAGATGAGAAAGTAGGAACAGATAAATGCAAACAGATTCAACTCTCAGGAAAGAAAGCTGTATAAGTATGAAGCAGCCAAATCTCACATCAGTCCAATGGTGATACGCTGTTTTCCAAATGTATTTCTCAGCTAACCAGAAAGACAATAGGACTTGAAAATAAAGAATGTCATAAAAATGAAGGAAACATTCTTTTATATGTGCTTAATGTGAATGTTGCCAAGAAGGAACTCCAAACCTGTTCATTACTTGTGTGTATGTGTGTGTGTGTGTGTGTGTGTGCATTTGTGTGTGTACATGCTTGAACAAACCTGTGTAAAAATACAATGTTTTATGCAAGATATTATAAGTAGAAGAAAATGACTGTTTTGTTTCAAGTTGGATTAAATATTCAGCACTAGATTTTTAAGTTGAAATTATTCGTTGAATTTAAATCACTTAATTCATTAACACATGATAAATTCATGAGAAGTTCAAATGCAGGGAAGAGCTCAAAAGCAGCCAAATTTTATACTATTGATAAAAACCTTTCAAACTAAGAAGATGTCAATTAATGATTGCTTCATTTTAAAATCTTCACACACAGATTATGTAAACACTGTGATGTAATATACACTTACTTTTTACTCAACTTTTAGTATCTGACTGTACATTTTTCAGCTTATCTAAAATATAAATAAATAAACAAATAAATAAAGCTGGACACACTAGGCGATCAGAATATATGACAGAGTCAAACCAAGTCGTATTACCTTTCATTTTCTGTGCCAGCTCACTAGTTTCAATTTTCTCTGAATCACTGCTTTCAGTATACTCAACAGAAATTTTTCTTCTGAAATTGAAAGATACAAAATAAAATGTAGTAAAGCAGTATGTTTAACACATTCAATACAGAAGCTGTTTAACTCCAATTCACTGTTTAAAAATTCTTTCAAAAAAGTCCCTGATTTGCCAAGTAAAAGTCAAATATGCTAAAAAGTTTTTTTTCCTCTTATGCATTTGTAAAATCTAGTACCACTAAGATTACATTTGAAAAGTCATTCACATAGAATTCAGTATTCAGTAGTTCAACTAAAACACTGATGGAACATTAGAACCAAAAAGAGACGGCAGGGGCTGGAGAGATGGCTCAGTGGTTAAGAGCACTGACTGCTCTTCCAGAGGTCCTGAGTTCAATTCCCAGCAACCACATGGTGGCTCACAACCATCTGTAATGAGAACTGGTGCCCTCTTCTGGTGTATAGGCACACATGCAGGCAGAACACTGTATACATAATAAATAAATATATATTTAAAAAAAAAAGAAAAGAAAAAGAGACGGCAGATGACAGCCACATGCAGACTGTTAAATTTACAAGGAAGTAAAGCAAGGACTGCTAGAGGCACTTTTCCTGTGAGAGGAGTGATGACAGGAAAACACTGGCTTCAGCAGCAAAGAAATAAGGAGTAAACAGAACAGGAATGTCCACAGTTGATTCTAAAATACTCAAGACCCAATTGGGGCATTCTCTGTTCTCCAAAGAGGACTGGGAACAACTGGACAGGATGAGGACCCCAGCTTAGGACAAACAGACCTTCAGACAGTCCTACTCTCAGTACAAGATAATGTAGCAAAGAAAAAGAAAGGAAGGAGGGCAGACATATGTACAGCCAATTTGTATAACATCTGTACAAATCACCAGAGATAGGCAGAATCGAAAGACAAAACAAAAAATAAGCCTTTACAGAAAGTACACTGATAGCAGTCACATCACTGAGAAGATTTACAGTTCAACCAGACAATAATTTGGGAGCGCATATTCATATTCAGTATTTGGCTGGAGCAGAGGTATCAGTCTAGTCATAAAAAAGACCTTTGCTTTGCTAGAAACTTGGCGGAAATAGATGCAAAGTTCCATTCTGTATGGCCCAGGACAAGGGTCATGGGACTATTCTGAGTCCTGAAGTGCAAAACACTTTGTTGGGGGAAGAATCGCTTGTTCCTCCCTGGCCACCCAGCCAGGAAAGAATCACTCAGTGGGGGTTGGGACTCCAACTAAGAGCACAGTGTTCTTAAGTAGTAGAAATAGGGTCTGAACAATGGACTACACTAAGATTCACTAGTTCTTTAAGAGTAGGACATGTGGTTCTAGAGGGAATCCCAGGTGTCCACGGGGATGTCCCCAACTAGGTCCTTGGGCATCAGAGTAGAGGGTGCCTGAACTGGCCTTGCCCCACTATCACACTGATGATTATCTCGAATATCACCATAGAATCTTTGTCCGGCAAAGGATGGAGATAGAGACAAAGTCCCTCATCAGAGCAACGGAGTGAGCCCCCAAGGTCCAGTTGAAGAGCAGAAGGAAGGAGAAGATGAGCAAGGAAGTCTGGACCGAGAGGGGTTGGTCCACCCACTGAGACAGTGTACCTGTTCTAATGGGAGCTCACCAAATTAAGCTGGACCAGGACTGAATGAGTATGTGATCAAACCGGACTCTCTGAATGTGGCTGACAATGGGGGCTGACTGAGAAGCCATTGATAAAGGCACAGGGACTTGTTTCTACTGCAGGTACTGGCTTTTTTTGGACCCTAGTCTATTTGGATGCAAAGCTTCCTAGGCCTGGATGGGGGGTGGGGGTGGAGGGGTGGGGGGGGTGGACTTCCCACAGGGCAGGATTCCCTGCCCTCTCTTAAGGAGGGAGGTAGAGGGAGGAGGGTGAGTGAGGGAGTGGGAGGGGAATGGGAGGAGAGGAGGAAGTGTAAAGTTTTGAATGGAAAAAAAAAAGTTAACTAGGGCAGGTGCCACTGGAAACCCTGCTGACATCCCTTTCTAGTGTCTACAGACTGACAGATATTTCTAAGTTACAATGCTCACAAAGCACAACCTCTGGATACAAGGCAAACAAAACAAAGATCAACCAACATAGGAAGCTTAATATCACAAAGCTTCTCCTATCACCAGAAAACACCAATCCAAACAGCAAAGAAAACATTTAACAGTGTAGAGATAGGATGGTTACCTACACTTATACAAGTGTTGGCTCAGAAACATTCTGTACCTATACTTAGGTATGTGACCACATAGAGAAAGTCACCTGTATAGACACAGTGAGCACTCTAAGACAGTCTGCATCTGCATGCAGTAACTGACTACAGATAGTCTGCAAGTGAACATATACAAATGCTTTAGAGAGATAGGTAGAGATTCAATGGGTCTGCACTAGTCCTCTCAATAGTCAGTCATCATGGGGGAGGAGTTCAAGGAGCCCTATTCCTCCCTGCTGAATTAGTGGATACTGGTAGATCTGGAGAGGGAATATAATCTTGATCAAAAGACTCTGGCTGGGAAGTTCAAAGGCCCTAAGGTAGAACCTATTAATGTTGTTTTGCTAAATGGCATATTGTCAAATTACCTTTTAACTATCTGTTTACATCTATAGTCTTGGGGTGCTCTTAATCTCAGTGAGGGAAGCTTCTTTTTGCAGTGGATTGAAGTCAATGCAGACATTTACAATTGATCAAAGTGATAAAAATAAGAGACTAAGGATTAGCTCCAATGTCCCTGATTGAGGACTTCTGTCATCCCCTATTCTCCAATAAAGTTCACGAAATGTTGGGAAAGAGGAGGTAAAAACAATGAGCTGGTAGATGGAGAGGACATGACACCGCTATCAAATTCATGAACTCATTGCAACTATGGTTACAGGCATACAATAAGGACAGTCAAAACCCTGACATAGGTTGATATTTTCTCCAGGCCCCTCCCCTTTCAGAGGAGCTACTAGAAGCTGATAATTGCTAGAAGAAAGGGAGTCATTCTTTTTTAAGATTGTGGCTACTGTTAGGTCTTTCTTCCTCCTATAGATGGTCCCATACCAATGAACCTATGGGCAGTACTAACCAGACTTAGTTGTTTATCAAGAAGAGGAGGAAGAAGGGGGAGGGGAGGAGGAAAAGAAGAAGAAGAGGAGGAAGGACAGATTGAGGAGGGAATTCAATTCCCACAAGGAATAAAAAGGGGGCATGTATGAAATTCTCAAGAATAAGGATTTTTTAAAAAAAGATAGGAAAAACAAAACAAATAAATGCCGATGGGGATGCAAGGAAAATGAGAGCCTGTGTGTTGTTCTGAGACTGTAAACTAGTGTAGCCATTTTTGAAGACATAATGGGTCATCAAAAAGCTAAAAACAGGGGCTGGAGAGATGGCTCAGTGGTTAAGAGCATTGCCTGTTCTTCCAAAGGTCCTGAGTTCAATTCCCAGCAACCACATGGTGGCTCACAACCATCTGTAATGAGGTCTGGTGCCCTCTTCTGGCCTGCAGACATACACACAGACAGAATATTGTATACATAATAAATAAATAAAATATTTTAGAAAAAAAAAAAAGCTAAAAACAGAACTACTGCATGGTCCAGGTATACCACTCCTGCATATATACCCAAAAGACTGAGTTAACACACTATGGAGATGCAAGCACATTAGTGCTTACTGTTGCATTATTTACAGGAGCTAAAGAATGCACCTAGTGTGGATGTCCCATCAACAGCCAAATTAATAAAGAAAGACATGTTACATCTAAACAATATGGTGTTAGCCATAAAGAAAAATGAATCATGACAAGAAAATGCCAAGAATAAGCCAGACTCAGGCAAGTAAATGTTTTCGCTCATTTTGTGTAACTTAAATTGAACAAAGACACATAAAGCTATATATACTCAAAATTCTCCACACATATTTATATAACATCAAAGCAAAAGAGATATTGGAAGAAAGGAGATTAGATGGAGGTGAAAAAAAAGCAGATGGAGGATGAATATGGCCAAGGTATCTGGTATTGAAAATAATGCCTTTATGAATTCTACCAGTATGTATAATATAAACCAATAAAGAAAATCTTGATAGAGTCTTTACAAATGGAATAAGAGGGAAAAATCCAACTCTTATCAAAGGGAAAATATGATTATTTCATAAACTTTGTATAGTAAGCATTTAAGAACAAAGGACTTTGGAATTAGACTACCAAGATTCTAATTCTCATTTTATTAGTAACTTGTTATGACTTCATGCAAATCACTGAACTATGTCTGTTTCCTCACTTGGAAAATGGGGATAAGAATAAAACCAACTAGATAGTATAAACGTAACTATATACAAAATACCTAAAAATACTATCATTCTGAAAAGTAAGCATGTCTGTATTGGCTATATAGTACATATTCTGGGTTCTGTTTGTACATATTTTCCTTGTTATATATTTATTTCCTTTTTTCTGATCTAGTCTACCCAACAGTGCTATATTATACAGGCTTATGACTAGTTTAGATTTAAGATTTGGCATTTACATAAGAAGGAAATGAGGCTAAATTCAGAGATTAAGAGCACTGGTTCATCTTCCAGAAGACCTAGGTTCAATTCCTCACATGTGGCTGCTCATATAGGTATGGAACTTCAGTTCCAAGTGATTAGATGCCTTCTTCTGGCTTCTTTGAGCACTGGGTATGCATGTGGCACACAGACATACAATAACCATGCACTTATGTGTAATAATAAATAATAAAATGAAAAAAATTTAAATAAAAAGAAAACTAGTAAGTAATGACTTTGAGTTCAGTTCATGAGGGAATTAATGACAGAATCATCAAGTACACCATATTTTGTGACTGCTGCTGAGAAATTACTAGTGGAGATTTAGACACAAATCACATCCATGTACACTGATGGGAGAAAACACTACATAACAAAAGTCTGGGACCTACACCTAGTTGAGAGGGTAAATGAAATTTATAAAGTCAACAGATTCAACGTATTACCAAACGGGAATGGTATCTTTTATCCAAATTCTCCCTAGATTCTAGTCTGTGTTAATGCTCCACAAATAATTTTTTGAACAAAGCAAAGAAAGCTGTGTTAAATACTCCAAACACATCCTTCAAAAAGCCTTCCTTTCTACATTCCCAAAAGCGAAAGGAAAACTCTTAATGTTTCACAAGAAAATCTAGGTCAAAAAAAATAATAATAATCACCAAGTGGCCAGGCAGTTGTGGCGTACGCCTTTAATATCAGCACTTGTAACGCAGTGGCAGGTGGATCTCTGTGAGTTAGAGGTCAGCCTGGTCTACAGTGAGAGTTCCAGAATAGGCTCCAAAGCTACAGAGAAACCCCATCTTGAACCCCCCCCTCCAAAAAAAAAGAAACGAAGAAAGGGAAGGGAGGAAGGGAGGAAAGGAAGAGAGAGGAGAGAAAGGAAAAGAAATAAGGGAAAAGTGGTAGCGATGGTTAGAAATAAACCACTTATTGTATAGATTAATATTACTTTACTTTTAAAATAAAAAGCAGGAAAAGATTGGCAGCATGATTTAAGAATTAAATTATTTTTATAGAGTAATATTATGTTTTATTTTTAAAATAACACTATACTGTCACTGTAATTTAGTAATCTGCAATTAGGAAATGTACTTGAAGTAAACTATAACTGAAATATAGTACTCATCTCTTTCTCTTACAAGAATGCAGAGGAAGAGTGTAGCAAACATGCCATGTAGCTAAACCCCGACACTTTACCTTTTAGGGCAAAAGCTAGACACTTCTGATATGAGAAACTTATTCATCTCCTGAATATGTGAAATAACGGGTTCTCCGCCACATCTAGATGGCTCTATTTCAAAGAAACACACAGAGTAAACAAGCTGTTTTAAAATAGCACCATCTCTCCAAAAAGCTTAGATTTTCCATAATCAACATTCAGCTTTAATAACTTTACTCCTTTCAAGCTCCTGGTACTCTTTCCGCATTTTTCCTAAACTAGTATTTTTCCACTGGGATATACCTTCAATTTTTTTATGAACCAATAAATATGTCTTTTTCCATAGTCAGTGACCAACCCAGAGGCTAAATTTTCAAATATATTAGCACTCTTCCTTATCACTGTTTAGTCCTCCCAGGTTCTGTAATACACCACTGTTGGCCTAAATTCAAACTCATTTTCTTCCCAGAGCACTTCATTAATTTTCAATGAAAATTTGATGCCATTATCTATTATAAGTCAATTTTCCTACCTCTCACCCACCACCCACTTGCTTATGTATTCTACCAAGCTTAAGAATGCTAACTTATGTAATTATTCTTGAGTTCTCATTTTCTCCCACAAGCTTATGGACTATTCTAACCCCTATATCCAAATAAAAAAGCAAAAATTATACTCAATTCTACTCTCAAAGAATGTTTTCTATCCCTTATTGTTCTTCATACTAATCTACAATACTTTTAGCCTTGTTCTACTTCAATCTGGCTTCAAAAATTAAAGTATAAAGGTCATGACTGCTAACATCACAGATCTCTTCCCTTCTTTGATTTCAGAGTTGGTTCTAATTTCTTTCTAGCTTTTAAATACAATGAAGTTCTAAAACAAAATATTATTCTTTTCTTTAAATTGTTCTTTGGAGAAATTTTTCTCTCAAAAACATTTCCCCTAACCTTTCTAACTGGTTTTATACTAATAACCAATCAATTACTTTGACAAAAACTTTTCTAATTACCAGTCCTCACACCATTCTTTAGAAAAATAGACCCTAAATGTTTATATATTACAAAACCCAAAACAGAATTATCTTAGGTGAGAAAAACATTCATATTCATAATTAAAACTCACCTGTGCTTAGTCCATCAGCCTCGTTGTTAGTATTACTTCCTCTGAGTTTAACAGTCTCGTCCTTGTATTCCTATGTAAAAAGGCATTTTCTTCAACGGAATACCAGTTTTTTTATTGCTTTACATAATGAAGTCTACTTAAAAATGCTGACAGATTTCTCACTATTTTAAAAATGATGAAAATAGAGGTAAAAATATACATAGATTTAAATTTTTTTCACCAGTATCACAACTGAAAATGATGAGAAGCTTCACACCTACTGATTAGTGTTTGCGGAGCTGAAGGTCTATGCACACTAGCAGAGTAGAAAAGGAATCATCACTATTATCTAGCTTTGAGCACTGCAAGCTACAATAATGACACACTTACAAAATATACTAGTACAATGACAGTATAAATGTTATTAGAGTAACTCCATGAGACAGAGCCCATACTTGGCACTGCTGAAGTAGCCCAGAACCTGAGACAAGGGGAAAACCTAGTACTGTTATTCCGACACATGAACACTGTGATAAAACAACTCCTAATGACACACTCCCACACTCACAGATCAGTGCATTCCACAGTTCTCAGTAGAGAGAAGTTTCTGCTTGCAATAGATGGTAATAAACAGATACAACTTGTAAACATACGAAGTGAAAGATTTTGAAAGATTCAACACCAAATGAGATGTGTTTTTTTTCTTTTTTTATTCCTTTTATTTTTTGGCTTATATACAGCAGTTTATTGCTAGAGAAAGTGCCGACACAAATAGCATTAAAAGCAAGATATAGATCCTCAGTCATATGCTGACTCACATCAAGGGTTCCCAAGAAACAGGAGAAACACACACACTACTTTTCATGTAGGTTAGAGGGCATATATCTGTTATATCAGACTTAAAAATGTCTTGAAGACATGACAAACAATGCTTTTAAATGTATGTGGCTTTACTGATATTAGTGCCTCAAAAAGAAAAGTTCTGTGATAACACCCATCTATCTTTCAGGGAAGGAATTGTGGTTTCTCTGATGTCCAAGAGTTGCACAACAGACAAAGATGTTTTTTTCAAACCTCTTACCTCAAGGGTCAGAGTCTATGTGGAAGAGTAGGCAGAACAACTTAAGAGTCAGATAACTCCAAGGAAACAGCATTTTCCAGACACAATACTGTTCACATTATGAACTTAAAAGTGTGACAGCACACGTAAGACCTACACACATTCAAGCCAGACAAAATCCCAGCACGGGGGAGAGAAAATAGGCACAAAGTCCCACCCCTACATAAGAAACTATTTGCAATTCATTCCTGTTAGGAAAAAGAAAATCAGTTGTTTATTCCAAAAAAGTGAAATTAGGTATATAAACCACATCGCAGGACAGGACCCATGCTCAGAAACAGCTGGCTAACACAAAACGGACGTCATGTTTTTATGTGCTTTTATCAGTGTTTTAAGTATCTTTTTCTTCTCTTACTCTTTTTCTTGCACCAATCCATACTTGTCCCATTTTTTATGTTTTTTGTTTCATTTTGAGAGAAAGAATATGAAGTTGGGTGGGAAGAGAGGTAGGAAAATCTTGTATAAACATTACAAAAAATAAAAATTAAAAAAAACTGCCTAGTTAGCTAATTGTACATATTGATATTTGCTTAAAATAGGAAAAGCTCCCACTATACTAAAAAAGTGAAAATTAGTTGGCCTTAATCTTTCCAAATGAACACAAACACACAGATGCACAAAAAAAAGCTTTCAATTATACATGTTAGTTTGGAAAAAAAAAAACTCATGACATGAGATTGACATTAGAATAAAACGCTCCTACACTAAATTTTATTTTGTTTTTTTTTTGTTTTGTTTTTTGTTTTTTCCGAGACAGGGTTTCTCTGTAGCTTTGGAGCCTGTCCTGGCACTAGCTCTGTAGACCAGGCTGGCCTCGAACTCACAGAGATCCACCTGCCTCTGCCTCCTGAGGGCTGGGATTAAAGGCGTGCGCCACCACCGCCCGGCCACACTAAATTTTAAAACAAAGATTCTGGAGCTCCATTAGGCTGCCTTACCACACTCTCTTTTCTGGAATTCCCAAAGCTAATAAGATACAGCAGTAGTATTCATAGCAAAATCAACAAAAAAGCAAACAAATAAATATATCTGAGATCCTAGCAGATTAAAATACCAGTAAAAGTAAAAAAAAAAAAAATTAAAAATTCAATAATAAGGTCTAAGGAAAACTAGTGTACATGAAAAGTAAAATACAGAAAGCAGCTTTGTGCTGTTTTCTGATTCAGGCTTTTAGGATTTTCAGTTGAGAACAGGAATATCTGTTTATTTCTAATGTCTCTGTCCGTCCCTCCCATCTACCAGCACTAATGAACTCTCAGCTACTGTTTCACTGCCATGCCTGCCTGCATACTTCCATGCTCCCCACCATGATCACCTTGGTGATAATGGACTAACCCTCTGAAACTATAAACAACCTCCCAATTAATATGGTTTTTTTGGTAAGTAAACCTGGTCATCGTGCTCTTCACAGAAACAGAACTAAGACAAATATGGTACTTATACTCTTATTTGTATATTTGGAGTTTTTTAATTTGTTTTATTTCTGTTGTTTTGAACTAAACTCTTACTATGTATCCCTTGACTGGCCTGGAACTCACTTTGTAGACTAGACTGGTCTCAAATTCAGAGATCTGCTTGAGTACTGGGATTAAAAACTGGGATTAAAAATCCCTTGAGTACTGGGATTAAAAACATTCACCCCTCAAGAAAACTTACACTTCTATAAGTGTCATTATGAGTGGTTTAAAAACCATTAATCACATCTCAACAAGATCAGTTATTATTAATTAGGTGTCAGGTACTTTAATGATATAGAAATGTCTATGGTAAAGCAGTCTTCCAAGCACACACTTTCTTTACCTTTCTGGGATGATTCTTCTCTCTTCTGTTACTGAGAAGAGGCTGGCCATCAGCAAAGTTGGTCAGAATCACTGCAATAGCAGTCAGAGTTTTGCCCTTTAAAATATTTTTAAAAGACAAATGGTCAGATTCTAAAATCCAACCAGAAAACATTTCAAAACATATTTTATTTTTTTAAAAAAAAAAAAAACCAAACCTATTTTAAAGTAATAAAATAGTATCAGTCAAAGTCACAGCATGTATGATTATTAAACAATATAACTGTTAATGAAAAATAAGTATTTCACTTAGTTAAGAGCATTTTTCTTCTAACATAAGTTACTAGATGTTTGACTATAAGCAGCAGAGAAATGTTACTTTATTGAATGATTAACACTCTACATTGAACTATCATTTTATCATGAAACTAATATCAACAGCTTTTACTGAACCTCACAGTAAAGATAATGAGAAATTCTAATATGCATATGAAGACCATCACTTTCAACAGTAGTATTCATAGTTAGTAACACAGAAATAAAAGTAGTAATTTTAAAGCAGTCCCCAAGCCGGGCAGTGGTGGCGCACGCCTTTAATCCCAGCAGTCGGGAGGCAGAGGCAGGTGGATCTCTGTGAGTTCGAGGCCAGCCTGGTCTACAAGAGCTAGTTCCAGGGCAGGCACCAAAAACTACAGAGAAACCCTGTCTCGAAAATCCAAAAAAAAAAATAAAAATAAAAATAAAAAAAATAAAGCAGTCCCCAAAGTCTGGTACCCTCATACCCTTTCAGGAGAATGTAAGATCAAAATTATTTATGTGTGTGTAGGTGCATGTGTATACATACGTATGGAGGCCAGAGAAGAATCTTACTGTCAGTCCTCAGGCACTGCTACATACCCCTTTTGGAGATTATAATCAGATCATCTTCTCCTCTCAAATCTTCCTTTCAAATTCATGGCCTCTTTTGTCATTAATTGTTGTTACATGCATATTTGCAAAATTCATATACTATTTTTACTTGAAAGAATGAGCAACTGTCATTGTTAATGACTGAGTGTCTATGCTGAATTTTGTTCAAAGTAATCAATGCAAGGTGTAAGGCATTGTCTTTAAGGAAAACAATAGTATTTGTTGTAAGGGTTAATTCAATTTTCAGTAATACATTAAAATGTTACAAAACTTGTACATTATAGTATGACTAAAGCAACTGCCAAGAATGTAATTCTTTGTTTATAAGATTAGGGGCAACACTCATGACGAAATGCACCATATGTAGCAGATGTACCATTAGCATGTTCCAAAGGGCAACAGGTAAAACATTCAATATACAACATGAACAGATGAACTGTAATGATAATAAAGTTAGTATTATTGTCTAGTGGTTAGTACCTTTAATGAATAAATAGTTGGATTTTAGTATTTCATCTTAAAAGGATATCATCTTAAGAGCTTTTAAAATACTTATGAGATTAATACTAATTGTAAACTTGACAGGAACTACAATCTCCTGGAAGACAAACCTCTGAGATATGTCCATACTAAAATTTCTAGACTAGGTAAATGAGGTAGGAAGGGCCAGCCACTCTAACTGTGTGTGGCACCATTCCATAGACTGGGTTATCATCTGCATGCATGTCTGCCTCTTGACTACAGGCACAAGATGGCCACCACTTAAATTCCTGCCCCTTTACCTTCCCCATGACAGACTGTATCTTCTAGAACTGAAAGTCAAAAAATAAAATAAAATTCCTCTCTAAAGTTAGAAATGGTATCATAGAGATAAGAAAAGAAACTAATAATACATTACTTTTGCACTGTCTGTAAGGAAAAAAGGCAACACAATCCCAACATAGCAAACAATGCCACAATTTGACAGTCAGTTGCCACCTTCTGCATGTACACATCAGAACAACTGCACAACTGAACAGTGACAGCATTCTCATAAAAGCTACTATTATTATTATTATGAATACTGATATGTGAATTATCTTTAAAATATGCTACTTCTAAGATTTTATCTATTGTTTCTTTTAAATATTTCAAAACTATTTAATTTAATGCCTGATACTGTATAGTTATAGAGCTCAAAGTGAGAGCTCTATGACCAAAGCCACAGGAATGGCTGTGGTAACCAGTCACTAATATGTACTATGCTCCAATGCATACCCAGTGTTTGAACTAGAATATGATTTCAAATAACATTATCTTCTTTCCTCCCACAAAAAAAAAAAACCCACAAAACAAAACTGTTACTAAAGACACCAAGGAATGGAGAGTTAAATATGTAGGAGCATATGTAGGATGCATGTCTAACAGAGATGAAGCCCAGATTTATCTGCAGGATAGAGAAAGGGAAGAAAGGAAAGAGGAGGTAAGAAAACTGCCAGGGGTCAGAGGAGTCAGGGTTCGGTCCTTCTGTTAGATCCTGAGTGAGGAGGCTCAGTGCTGGCAGAAATACAGTCCTATGAGCGGGATGGACACTGCTAGGAGAGTGACCTGGTCGTGTCAGCGTCACTGCCCATCATGGCCTCACTCTATTTGGGAAGCCCCAGGAGCAGATGCTGATCCATGGGGTCTAACTCTATCTTCCGCTTACCACTTTTTTGTGATGCATGTAAGACTGCTCTGCGCACTGGCAACACCATTTTCTGTCCTCTTCCATGTCTACCTTATCAGGCCTATTGCTCTTGTCCCATCCCTGCCCCACTCCCTTTGTCTACTTTATTACTGTTGTCATGGCTCCAGGCTAACTTGTCATGATACCTGTCTTGTTTCTTGTGCTAGCATCTGACATCTCATGGCTCCTGTCTAACTGTCCATGTCTCAGGTCAAACTTCTCAGAACCTGCATTATTACTATTTCTAAATTTCTCAGCAGACCTAGTGACACTGAAGCTGGGGTAATACATAAAGTCATAATATGAGGCCAGAATCCATATTCTAGTAGGAAAGGAACCTGCAGGGACAGCTAACTTGTTCTAGCTTAGCTTGGTGGTAGGCCCTCCAACCAGGTAACCTCAGTCTCTTGGGTCATCCGCATAGTCCTTAAAGATGATTGCATTCTCTGGTAGCTGAGGATGCAGGTCTGCAGCAGAAGCAGAATAAGAAACAAATAGACCAGTATAGTTAAATAGGTTGTAAGAAGGTTGTGAGACTATTGCTTCTCTCTTGTTGTTGACATTACTACCGATACCAAAGGTTTTCTTTCTGAAAGCACAAAATGAGGCGCAGGCTCCTCAGCTGAAATAACTGGGCCTTTCTTTACATTCTACTATTTTTTGCAATGATGGAAACTAAACTCACCATCATTTACTTTTTAAAAGCCACATGAATGGTAGGTTGTCCTGAATTCTGATAAGTAAAGAAAATTGGGAATATACGCTTATACACTCATTAATGTTACTGTATTTTATTACCCATTTTTAACTATTTTTTTGCTCTTTGATCCATCTGTTGGTTTCCTAGAAGCCTATACTTAAAAAAAAAATACTTAAAAATATGTATCTTACATCTACATTGAAAGCAAACTCCAGTCCTAAACTGGCACCCATCTTTCCACTTTACAAGTTCTTTTTAGAAAATTGTAATTGCAAAGTAAGATTTTCCTAACTGAAGTTAAAAAAAAAATTACCAAACCCATATCATCAGCTAAAATTCCTCCATGAACATTTTCTGGTCGTTGCTTTACAGAAAAATTTGTTATTGTGTTATAATATAAGTCATTTCGTTGTTCCCAGAATGGTGGAAGTTCTTTACTGTTCTCTTGTGAAATCATCCAAGCCAGAGCTTGTTTTTGGTGTGGAAGCAATGGGGTTCCAATAGCCTACAAATGCAATGTCATAAAGAAAAACATAATCAGTCTTTACCCTTTTCATATGCAGAACCTGAGTTATTTTCTTATATTATTAAATGTATAAATTACTGAGACAGCTAATAATTCAATACATTTGAAATATTGGTTTATATTTTTAAGTTCTTTATATTTTCTATATATCAACCCTAAAACAGACATGCAGCTAGCAGAGACTGCCCCAATTTCTAAACTATCTTGGCAGTCTGTTAACTGCTTTCAATGAGTCAGTTCCAGAAATAATTTCTTGAGTTTCTGGAATCCTTTTCTGAAATTGAAACTGTCTATCCACAAATGAGGAAATAAAGAAAACAGGCATTTCCAAAAAAGCAATATACAGATAGCCAATATACATGTGAAAGAGTGCCCAATGTCCTTAGCTATGTACTAAGTTATGAGAACAGGTATAATTTTAAACAAACAGAAAAATGTTCACAAGGACTTAGGAAAAAGGGAATTTTTCTATAATGCTAGTGGAAATGTAAGCTAGTGCAGCCACTATCAAAATCAATATGAAGTTATCTAGGAAAGCTACATATACATATAATCTACTGTGAGTGAGCTCTTCCAAGTTTAATCTGGCATTTGTCAATAAATGAAGAGATGAAAAATGAAGCATATTTGCATTGTGCAGTTTTATTCAGCCTTAAAGTACAAACTTATGTGTGTTACAGAAAAATAGATGGAACTGGATCATTATTATTTTGTGGTAAAGGCAGACCTAGAAAGAAAGTCAGACCCACATCACATATTTTCTCTCATACTGGGAACCTAGGGTGTGTGTATGCAAATATCCATATATACATAATACAAACATATTCTTTCTGACATGAAAAACAGAACAAACACTCCATGGAAATACTTAGGAGAGAAAGGAGAAGGTAATGGGTTATGAATATGGTTAAGCTCAAAGTATATTGCACATTTGAAAAGCAAAGTCATTATAAAACTTTATATACAATATAAACCACTTTTTAAAAAAATATATAGGTTCTGTACCTCAGCTGGCTCCATCTCATTAGTTTTGGCATCTTCTTTTAAATCCTCAAATAATTTGTCAAATTCCGTTTTGAGCTACAGTTTAAAAATAATAAATGCTGATTAAAAACAAAGTGAAAATTACATGTAATCTATAGGTTTCAAATCATTTACACCGAATAAGTCAAATGGTGAAGCATACATAAAATAAGTATCTGAGACAGTAAATCACTCACTGAAAAGCATTACAAGGTGATTTTTCTATAGAAGTAAATGTACTCATTTCAGATAAATATACAAAAGAGCTGTATATAGCCTGAGATATAGCCTGCTGAGAGAACATTGGCCCAACCCTCTACAAGGCCTAAAGATACTGAAAGGACAGGAGTGAAGTTTAAGTCCTAAGACATGTGCACAAATGACCCTGCATGTTTAGGCAGAGAACTATTGCCTGTGTCTTATTTTCATGAATCTAGAACATGAAAGAAGTTAAATTACCAATTTTCTCTCTCCCATTAGAACTCTATGATTCTGCTAGCATTTAAACTATTTTGGCAAACTTATTACAATGTCCTGTTAGGGTAAATCCAATATTACGCTAATTTAGCTGATCATTTAAATTGATCTAGTTCAGTTTTAAAGCAATTTACACTGTATGTCTTTACAAAATAGCATATGAATACATAGCAGTCATCTAGAAAACATCATGCCAGCTTAATAGAAGTGGCTTACGATCTGCCCACCGTGCACAAGCTCATGTCCTGTCAACATTCAGGAAAAGTTTATTTGGGAAATAAAAAGAATACCTCTAGTAGATAAACAGATACAAAATGTTTGAATGCTTTAGTCTAAAACTACTGGTGGGCAGTCATAAAAATGTTTTAATGTTATCGTCCAAATTATTTATATTAACATTAACAAACATCATATACATTTTTTCAGAGTAACTTGGTTTAACAACATCCTGGATTACAAATTAGGCAAAATAATTCCAGTAATGTCACAGATTTTAAGTTTTTTAATACTGAATTTGCAATCTTACTGAAGAGCGAGAATACTTTTCACAGTCTAGTGTTTTTTTATTACCACTTGGACATTCTGAAAATTTATATACAAAAATATTACCTATACAATGTATCTATAATTTTCTATATGTATAACTGCATAAATGTAAACCCATCCTCCTTTTCATAGATGTAATTAATCAAAAATATTGTGTCATACAATGTTTATGTCTGTACTAAGCCTCTTTACACAGACTTCCCTTGTCATTATTCCCTAAACAATAGACTAACTACTACATATCTTTTATATTTATAGCAGATAATATAATTTAGAAATTGTTTAAAATATGAGATATGTAGTGATTCTATACAAAAAGTGCTGTGTGTGTGTGTGTGTGTGTGTGTGTGTGTGTGATTGGATAGTTCGTTTCTGTGAATTAAAAGGGATGAGTATAATTCTTATCACTGCTTTTTAAGATTATGTTTGCAAATAAATATCTACATTCTATATGCAATACAGTAGTTTTCATTACAATTTTAACAACACAACTAAAGATCACTAATACCAGCACATACATATTTATCTTGTTCTCTTAAGCAGCAACCTTTATCACTAAAAATTTACATACAGTACAAGATAAAAACATACCTGAGGCAGGTGTGATGACAAACCTCTAATCCCAATATTTGAGTCAGAGGCAGGAAGACCAGGAGTTCAAGGCCATTCTCAGCCACACAGTTAAGGTGGTTTGAAAGAAATTGGCCCCCAAAGAGAGTGGCACTAGTAGGAGGTGTGGCCGTGTTGGAGTACCTATCATAGTGGAGGCGGGCTTTACGTTCTCATACATGCTCAAGCCATGCCCAGTGAGAGACCACTTCCAGTTGCCTGTCTTCCTGCATGACACCATGTTTCACCATGGACTGAACTCCTAAACTGTAAGCCTCCCAATTAAATGTTTTCCTTTTTAAGAGTTTCTGTGGTCATAGTATCTCTTCACAGCAATAGAAACCCTAAGACAAAAATGATTTTGAGGTAAATCTACATGAGACCCTGACTCAAGATAAAAATGAACAAACAACAGAAAGCTTACCTGTTCAGCTGTCATCTGTACCGCAACATGAGCTGGCATATTATATCTTGGTCCAGATCTTCCAGAGACCAAACTATTCTTCGAACTCAATCCTAAATCTACAGTTTCCAAAGAGAAAAAATAAAATGAGCAAATAAAAAGAAATTAAGCACCAGAATAAATGTAAATACCAAACAGTATTTAAAAATGCCATAGTCTTGGGGTTGTAGCTCAGTGTCAGAATAATTGCCTAGTATGGATAGTCCCAGAACTGCAAAGAATATAAAAGTATATAAATGATCTACTACTGAAATATATCCCTAAAGCTAAAAAAAAAATAAAGCTAAATACTAAATCATTCGCAAAAGAAAAAAAATTACATTTTAAAAATAATTGCATATTATTTGAATAAATTCTAAGAGAACAGCAAATTCCTTTTCACTCCCTACTCAACAATTCTTTTTGTTAAAAAAAGTTATTAAAAATAAATGTTTAAAATAAAGAATTAGGTTAATATTGGGGAAAATTAAATAGAGGACATTGACCCTCCTTGTGTACATTTTTTGGTGTGTGGATGAATCCATAATTACAAACATGAAGTTCTGATTTGGACATATAATGGTGGACCAATATGATTAACTATCTCATGTATGAGTGATCTATGATGGCTAGACAGTGACAAAATAAACACATTCATACATTCCTCAGAATCTATCATTTCAATAGAAATATAAAAGGAAACGTCAGCAATTCTTCAAAAGATTTTAAAAAAGGAGTTATAATTTAAAGTATTTTGCAGACATTACGTTAGCCAACCAAACTAAAAGAGACAAATTACAATCCCTGAACCTCACAGTATCAAACATACCTTTCAAGGTGGAACCCAGTTTAAATCCATGTTTCTTCAACTGATCTAAAACCACTTTTCTATTTTCTTCTTTTCCCCAAAAAGTCATATGAAGAGGCATGGTAAAAGCATTATTTGCACCAAAAGGAACTACTCTATTATAGTAAAGGGAAAAAAAATGAAAAACTGAAAGTTATTTTTATACTAATTCTGAATATATTCAATATATCACTCAAACACAAAAATTTAAAACAAAAAGGGATTATCTAAGCAAATCTGAAAAACAGAAAAAGAAATAAAATTAACAATCAGGAAAAAAGGTGTTTTTATAAAAGGATGTCAAAAAAACTTGAGATGATAGGATAAAGTAGTTCACAAAAGACAACTTACATGCAAGATTGCAAAATAAGCAAAATAATGCATATATCTGACAGGATAGTTTTAGCATCTAATGTTCACCAAAAATTTATAAAGGAAAAAGCAAAGGCGATGTTAACCATTTATTTTATCTTCCAAATCAAGTGGGATGAATATTCAAAGCATTAGGATTAGAATATAACTATCCCAAATATTTACAATAAGATCACAAATACTAACAGAGAACAAGTAACCAGAATGAAAAATGAAATTCTCACAATGAGAAACAAAATGGAGAAAAAGCTGGCAGAGAATATGCCCTCGCTAAAGGGCAGCCACTTCCTAAGTCCCAATCAATGGACAACATGTGCCAGATCTATCATTTATCAAAAGACAATTCTTAGTAAGTTCTGCATTCAGAGAGAAAATTATTATATAGATTATCTCGATTTTATTTCCAGTAAGAAATGAATAAAACTCTAAAATGTGCAAGTGAGCTAAGCATGATGGTGCCCATTTCTAATTCTAGTACACTGGAGGCTAAGGCAGGGTTGGGAGTACAAGGCCAGGTTCTAGCAGCAAAACCCCGTTTCGAACAACAGGAAAAACACCCCACCATCAGAAGTTCCTCTGGTAAGGCATACCTGTCATGCAGAATCTGGAGGAGTATGAGGCGGGAAGCTAAGTACAACTGCAAGTTTGATTTCAAGTTTGTTTTTCTCCATGGTAATAATAAGAAAATAAGTGTACAACTGTTTGATAGCTAGATAGGAAAGTCAAAGAAGAAAATTGAACATGTCTGAAAGTACACCAAAGTGTGGTGCCACGACACTTCCAGATGCCCAGGAAATGTGTATATATTCAAAGAGAACTAAAAATCACAATTACTAAAACAAACTCTAAAAGCACATACCCTTCCACTTGTACCAATTTGTTGTCCATGAGAAAGGCCAAGGCAGCTGCAAGATTCCGCTTTAAATGGCCGACCTGATCTCCATTCACATTGTTCACTTTAATTGCATTCTGATCGTAGGGATTATCAGGCTCTCGTTGTAAAGAAACCATCTCATTATTATTTACCTAGTAAAAATAAGAAGATAATAATAATGTAAATATGAACAGTAATAGTTTGATTTCCCTGTATTGTTTCAAGAATACTCATTCATATAAATTATTGTTAGTTTTTCTCTGTATTTTGTTTGCTGGCTTGAGACAGAGTCTCAAACTGGCCTCAAATCTGCTATGTAGCCAGAGACGATCTTGAACTGAAGACAGTACTGAACTTTGATCATTCTGCCTCTGTCTCCTGAGTGCTGAGATTACAATGTGTTCTACCACCCCCAGTTTATATTATGTTGGGGATTGAACCCAAGGCTTGGTAAAGACTACAAAGCAATCTGTCAATGAGCTAGAGGCACAGCTCAAACCAGAAATATTAAAGTATATATTTTAAAATGATTCTTCTACTCTAGTTTTCTAATTTATATTCATTAAGAAGCTAGTAAGTTTTAGCTGGGGTGGTGGCACATGCTTTTAACCATAGCACTCGGGAGGCAGAGTTCAAGGCCACAAGGCCAACCTGGTCTACAAGAGCTAGTTCCAGAACAGGCTCCAAAGCTACCGCGAAACCCTGTCTAAAAAAAAAAAAGAAAGAAAAGAAAGAAAAAAAGAAGCTAAAACTTATTAAAAAATAAGTTATAAGATATGAAAGGTACAGTAAGTCTACCTTGAAGAAGAGAACAATACCTACATTTTCCAAATAGCTAAACTTTGGATATATGTGCCCCTAAATGATTGAGTCAGAGACACATGCACACATACATGTTCCTATTTACTCTATTCATTACAGCTAGGACATGGAAATAACCTATATGTCCATCAAGTGATAAAGAGTGAAAATGTGGTACCTGCATAAAATGGGATTTTATTTAGTTATAAAGAAAAATGAGATTTGCAAGTCAAGAGATGGATATGAAAAACATTATATTGGGTAAAGTAACCCAGACCCAGAGACACAAATCATGTTCTAAATCATATATGGATCTTATTGTCTGCACAATCCAGGCAACCGGAAAGGGACAATAAGGGGTGCTTAATAGTGGGAGAAAGAAGTCAGGTGATATGAAGAGGAAAAGAGGAATAATAGGAAGATTAATTAGGGAGAGGGATGAGAGAGGGTAGAGCACAGGGTGGGCTAGGCGAGACATAATTAACATGACGGACGCATGAAAACAAAAATAACACAGAAATTATACACACACACACATACATATATTTCTACATACTATGTGTGTGAGATGTTTTTCTATGTAAAAGAGTTTAATTAGAGTTACTCTACACAGGGAACTATGCTCATACCTGAAACCCTAGGTTGACAAATTTAAAGTTCAGTGTCAGATATAGGATTCTGGACTTCAAGAAACTCCCAAAATAATACATGATATTGTTTTGGTTCTTGGCTGCCCTCCAGAATTTTATGGTAAGACAGTGTGAAGACACCACACACACTGGCCACAGGATCTGGAGAAATGACGTTGGTCCTGACTTATTCCCTGTTGAGTAGCTTTCATAGGTCAGGAAGGCGCTATGGAGGCTTCTGGGGGTGGTAGTGGTCCTGGGGTTATCAACAGTCTTAGCCAGCTGTGAACTATTCAAATTGGAATAATTACTGAGTGGCAAGAAATACCCTTAGGTACAACAGCGGCATAACTGTAATGGGAGTAACTAACCACTTTCTGTTTGGATTTATTTTTGTTAATGTATGATTTCAATTCATATATGCACATTTATAGAAAAAAGTATAGAACGTATAAGGTAAGTTATGGTATGAAAATTCAATGCATTTTATCTATTTTAAAATAATGAATGCATTACCTAAATACAATACTGTGGGAAAATGAGCTAAATATTTAATCAGCATATATTCTTATTAGTTAACTAGTGTTACAGAGATTATTCTAAGATAAAAATAAGTAACTGTTATGAGATTAATACCTATAACTAATCCTTCACAAAATTAAACTTTAGAAAAACAATATAAATTTTGAAATAGTGCAAACCTGAAATATAACAACTCATGAAGGGATGTGAGAGCCAGAGAGCAGTAAGATCCCAGAGAAGAAAGCATAGATTGCTAACAGGACAAGAGGAAAGAAAATATTTCAAGGGCCAAGACTGGAGTAAAATAACACAAATATAAACAAAGTATTTGGGAAAACATGGTAAGAAAAATAAAAGATAGGGGAAAATAGAAAAATGAAAAATTATAGTAAAAATATTCAGAGTCAGCAGCAGATATAGAGAGTATAGAGGTAACAGCAAACAGAGCAAGTCAGAGAGAGGACGTAAATGAGAGAAGATGGAGTTTCTAAAGAAGAAATAGCTTTGGAATAAAGCAAGCATTTAAAATTATAATCACAGAATTGTTCTGAAATAGTAGGAAACAAATTTATAGAACAAATATCTTAATGAAACTATTAGACTTTTAAGATAATAATAATATTTTTTAATCATCAGGCAAAAAAAATTATAATTTAGCTAAGTGGGAAAAGAAATCCTACCGATATCAAAATCTTCACTAACCATGTGTGTGCAGCATTAGGATACAGAGAAGAAACACGAAACAAGCACTTTATGTTTAGTCAAACACTTAAGTAGAAAATGAAAATTATGAATTTATAAAAACTCAAGAAATAATCGCTCTTCCCTAAGTAATCTCCTGGACAGCACATCTCCTACAACTACTAAACAACATGAGATGTTCCAACATAAAAAATACAGAGAATGAAAAGCAAGACAAAAGGGAAACACAGAATTCCCTCAAAGTATCCCCTCATTAATTCAGTTTATACATACTGAAAAAAATGTTCTGAAACCATCAAGTACTCAGAAGGCTGAGACAAGTGGACCTTTATGAGTTTACTGTGAGTTCAAGGTCAACCTGAATACTTAGTGAGTTCCAGGCCAGGATAGGCTATAAAGTTAAAGCCTGTCTCAAACTCACTCCCCCAACAACAACTGCAAAAAATCGTTTAGCAAGTTTTAACGTAAATATACAAGGGCAAAGGAAAAGTAACAAAACCAACAAGATTCCGCAAAACAAACCTTGTTTTTGACACACAAATCTGTAACAGCCTTATAGTCCATAACAGCCAGAGAGAATATATCAACCCTGTTTTAATCCTGATAAAAATAAGGACATTTTCAACAGAATCCAACTATTGATAACTTATTACATATAATTGTTAATTCTTTTAATGAAAATGAAATGTAAAAACTAATTTTTTTAAATATGTGTTGCATTTTTAGATATGTGTGTATGTTGTGGGGGCTTATATATGAGTACCCATGTGTGCCAGAAGAAGGCACAGACCTCTGAAACTGTAGTTAAAGGGAGTTGTGAATTGCCAGCCATGAGTGCTGAGAAAAGAACTCTAGTCCTCTCTAAGAGCAGCCAAGAGCTCTTAACTGCTGAGTCATTTCTTCAGCCCCCAAACTGCATTGTAAAGAAATATATACTGAACTATACTAATATAAAATGATACATTTACTATTTTTTACAAAAGACCAAAGGAAAAAATAAAGCAAATACAGAAAATACTTGCTAATCTCTGAATCTTATTTTGATTTTATGCTTGAAATTTTCTTGTAAAAAATTAGATATTAGAAATATTATCCAAATAACAAAGATGACCATAATGAAGATTACTGTCCAGAAAAAAATTATATATATATATTCTCAATCTGTCCCTTTTTCTTTCTCTTACACACGTGGGCGTTTGCACATGCGCGCGCGCACACACACACACACACACACATTCAATTTGGAGAATAGAGAAACATAGGAAAAAAAGAACAAGAGCTATTCATATTACAAAAATAAAGGGAGGAATCCAAAAATAAACAATTAACTTATTTAGTAATAACTGATGGATTCAAAGTCACTTTCTAAATTCAACATATATTTTCCACACTTAGGGCAAACCATTTAACCATCTAGATCTTCTTTAGCCATCTCTATCTTCCATTAAGGAAGAGTACCTCGGAAATTATAAGGATCAATAACAGTGTGGGCAAAAGTGCTGTATATACTGTAAGCATGGCAAAAATGTAAAAAATTAGTCAAAGATGGTAAAGGTATTTCTGACTAGCCTTTGAGAGACATATTTCAGTCACTTAAAGTAAAACATTAATTGTATATATCACCATTTAATATAATTTACTGTTAAAACCATTAAGTATACCACAATTTTATTTAGTATCTCTTCATACTCACTACTCCTGTGTAATAGCGTAGTCCAACAACTTGACCTCTCAAAATTCCAAATAAAACACAATCTAGCTCTTCATCACTATTTAGGAAGTCATCTGGAGGGATAATGTCTTGGGATTCAAAACGTGGAAAGAAAGTTGGGTATGAAAGTCTTGGAAAATTTCCATGGGTTCCATACTGGGCAGACTGCAAATACTTCCAATCAGGATCCCTATAAAAATAAAAAATTAAAAAAACAGACATCAAAACCACAGATTTAAGCAAGTATTTTTCAAAGAACAGAATCAAATAGTATTTCAGGCCAATCATTTCCTTCCATTTTATTTGTTATGTGGCAAATATAACTTAAAAATTACCTTGCCTAAAAAGAACTGAGTGAGGAAAGCTACCAGGATAATCTGACCTGTTAAATATTGGAAATTCTTTTCTGGTGAAAACTATATTACATTAAAATGTATGTGATACCTGAAGCTAGAGTTGCATGTCAAAGTTTTCAATGCCAACTAATGAAGAAAACATTTATAAAAATTAATTTTGTTACATGCTTTGTTTTTTTGTTTGTTCGCTTTGGTTTTTCGAGACAGGGTTTCTCTGTGTAGTCCTGGCTTACCTAGAAACTCACTCTGTAGAACAGGCAGGCAGGCAGGTCTTGAAATCAGATATCTGCCTGCCTCTGCCTCCCGCCTCCTGTGGAAGGGTGGTTCGACTATGAAAATATTTTCAACATAACACTGCTTTTACTCCTTCAGAACAGAATACATTTTAACTCAGGTATCACAGAAAGCTAACCTATGCACCAGCTTGTTATTTTAAAGGTAACTTCGATCTTAAGGATAATTATTGCAGGAATGGGCATGAAAACCATTAAAGATGATTAAAAGTTTGCTGGAAGCCTCCTAGACGTTGTCATTCTTCTAAAAGCACACGGAGCTATCCTTTGCGAGTTTTCCTTTCAGTTCCTCTGTATGTTAGCACGTCTGTGCACATTACTGTGAGACACCAGAGTCGGGCTGTCTCGGAGACGTTAAAACAGAAATTCCTAACAAAGCCTAGAGCACAGAGGGTAGCCAACTGGGTGGAGCTTCGGATTCCCCACAATCGGTGAAGATTTCCCGAAGTGCTGGCAGCAAATTCCCGAGTTGGCCGCGAGCCGCAAGCGACCCGCAGAAGGAACAGGAGCTGCACCTACGGCCCGGGAGGGGAGCGCAGAGCCGCCGGCCTCCCGCCCCACCCCCTCAGCCCTTCACCTCGTGGACGGCCAGGACATGGCGCCGGGCGCGGAGACCTCGGGGTACCCCTCAAGCCGCTTGAAAAATCTCCTCAAGGTTCCGAGACCCAGACACCAGGAAGCAAACCCGAACAGCGAGGCTCGACCCCAGAGAGAGACTGACGTGGGTTGATTTAGAAGTCGACACCCACTAAGTCCAGCAACAGGCCGAGAGGCCAGTGACGTTTTGTGATCAGCACTACGATTGTCCAATAGAAACGAAGAAACTGTGACTACTAACCAATAAGAATATGAGACGATAGGAAGCTCCGCCCCATGCTGCAATTCAAAGGCAATGGGAATGTCCGGGATGTTCCATCCGGGTTTTTCTGCGACCCAAGGGCGGGAAAAGTTCGAGGCCTCTAAAGTGAGCCACCTAGCTTAAAGTTCTGTGCCACACAAAAGACTTCTTTCAACCACTGCTCCAAAACTCTAAGGATGTCCCCTTAGGTCCGACTCTCCCTAGCCCGCCGTATCTAATGGAGTGCCTAACAGGGTCTCTCCTAGGAGTCCTGAGTAGGATGCCCACTATCTCTCTGCCCCTTCCTTTGCTACTCCCTGGTGTTTGTTCCGAGTAACCTAGGAATATTTCTAACACGAGCTCCCTGCTCCCTGCCCACGCAAATCTAAACAAGCCAAATTAAGAAATATCCAGGTTTAAGGGGAAATCTGCCCTCTTGGGTGACCCCGAGGGGGAACCTGGAAGCTGCAGGAACAAGACCCCCAGGAGGAAGAAAGGGAGACCACAAGTTCCTCTTTTGGGGGATCACTTAAGTACCCTGGGGAGTGGTCCTGACCAGGGAGGGGTCAGGACCTGGCCTGCTGGGATTTGAAGTCCAGACCAGGCCTAGGGGCTGGGATAGATGGGAGGGGCTGGGGCCTATGCTCCCAACTTGACATTAGGTGTATACGAGATCCTGAGTTCTCAAAATCCGAGTGAAAACATAATTTACCTTCCCCACCTTATTTTATTGTGATTAAAGAAATGTTCATCCCTTTGTAGAAGAAAGCCATAAAAGAGGACAACTTTACCACTCTATTGCTGAAAAATGGCAACCATGGTCCAGCGTTGATGTAAGGCGAGGTGGCAGCTGTGGCCATTTGTGTTTTTCTCAGGAAAATGCAGGTTTCCTGGTTGTAAGTTTTGAGTCAGTGAGCTCCAACTAGTACGGGTCAACGTTTTCTATGGGTTTCCCCATCACCACCTGGATACCTTTGCTCATGTTATCGCTCCTCCCTCTCTTCAATAGGATTCCGTGAGCTCTGTCCAGTGGTGAGTTCCTCAACTAACCATTCTGCATTTGCCTTTCGGCATCTGTTTCCATCAGTTAATCGATGGAAGTTTTAAGAGCTCATGTATATTTCACCTTTTTAGGCAGATCTATGTATGTTACCTACTTTCTCTGGGATTGTTTGCTTTATGCCTAATATTCACTTATGAGTGAATACATAACGTATATCTCTTTCTGGATCTGGGTTACCTCAGTCAGAATGATATTTGCCTTCAAATTTCAAGATGTTTTTTAATTGCTGAGTAGTACTCCACTGTGTATACGTACCACATTTTTTTATCCGTTCTTCAGTTGATGACATCTATGTTGTTTCCAGGCACAAGCTATTACATATAATGCTTCTATGAATACAGTTGAGCAAATGTCATTGTGGTATGAGTGTGCCTTCTTTGGGTATATGTCTGATAGTGGTATGGTTGGGTCTTGAGGTAGATTGATTCCCAATTTTCTGAGAACTTGCCATACTGATTTCCAAAGCAGTTGTAGACGTTTGTACTCCCACTAGCACTCCCCTTTCTCCACATCTTCTCTACCATAAACTCTCATTCAGTGTTTTTGATCTTAGTCATTCTAACAGGTGTAAGATAGTATTTCAAAGTTGTTTCGATTTGCATTTTCCTGATGGCTAAGGATGATGAACAATTCCTTTAATATCCTTCAGCTATTTGAGTGAGTTTCTTCTGTTGAGAATTCTGTTTATATAAGTACCCCATTTTTTAATTGGATTCTTTGGTATTTTGGTCGTTAGTTTCTTGAGTTCTTTTGTATATTTTGGAGATTAGTCCTCTGATGCGAGGTTGGTGAAGATTTTTTTCTCATTCTGAGGGCTGCCATTATGTCTTGTTGACTGTGTCTTGTCTTACAGAAGCTTCTCAGTTTCAGTAGATCCCATGTATTAATTGCTGTTCTCAGCATCTGTGCTACTGGTGTTATATTTAGAATGTATTCCCCTGTACTGATGCATTCAAGGCTACTTCCCACATCCTGCTCAATGGGGTTCATTGTAGGTGGATTTATGTTGAGGTCTTTGATCTTTTTGGACTTGAGTTTTGTGCATGGTGGTTTATATGGAATTACTTTCATCCCTCTACAGGTTGACTTCCAGTTATACCAGCACCATTTGTTGTAGTTTTCTTTTTTCCACTTTATATTTTCAGCTTCTCTGTCAAAAATCAGGTATTCATAGGTATGTAGATTAATATCAGGGTCTTCAGTTTGATTCCATTAGTCTACCTGTCTGTTTTTAATCCAGTACCAAGTTGTTTTCATTATTATAGCTCATAATAGAGTTTGAAGTCAGGGATGTTGATGCCTCTAGAAATCCCTTTATTGTATAGGGTTGTTTTGGCTCTCCTGAGTTTTTTGTTTTTACATATGAGGTTGAGTATTGTCCTTTCAATGTCTGTGAGGAATTATGTTGGGGTTTTGATATGGATTGCATTGAATCTGTACATTACTTTTGGTAAAATTGCCATTTTTACTATGTTAAACCTACCTATCTAAGACCATGAGAAATCTTTCTGTTCTCTGATGTCCTCTTCAATTTCTTTCTTCAAAGACTTAAAGTTCTTGGCACACAGGCCTTTCATTTGTTTGATTATAGTTACTCCAAGATATTTTATGTTGCTTTTGTCTATCATAAAGGGAGAAGTTGCTCAGATTTCATTCTCGGTTTATTATCTGTATATAGGAGGACTACTGATTTATTTGACTTAATCTTGTGTCACACCACATTATTGAAGGTGTTTATAAGATATAGAAGTTCCCTGGGAGAATTTTTGGGGTCACATGTACAATATCATCACATCTGCAAATAGCAAAAGTTTGACTTCTTCCCTTCCAATTTGTATACCCTTAATCTCCTTTTGCTCTCTTATTGCTGTAGCTAGGACTTTAAGTACTATATTGAATAGATATGGGGAGCCTTGTCTTGTTCCTGATTATATGGGATCACTTTGAATTTCTCCCCATTTAGTTTGTATTATTTATGGATTTGCTGTATATTGCCTTTATTATGTTTAAGAATGTTCCAGGACCTTTATCCTGGAGGTGTGTTGGATTTTGTCAAAGGCTTTTTCAGCATCTAATGAGATCATCATGTGGTTTCCTTCTTTCAGTTAATTGATATGGTGGATTACGTTGGTGGATTTTTGTATGTTGAACCATCCCATCTTCATCTCTGGGATGAAGCCTATTTGATCATGGTGGATGATATTTCTGATATGTTCTTGGATTCAGTTTGTTAGTATTTTATTGAATATTTTTGCATCAATGTTCATGAGGGGGATTGGTTTGTAATTCTCTTTCTTGGTTGTGTCCTTGTGTGGTTTGGGCATCAGGGTAACTGCAACCTTGTTAAAAAAAGAGTTTGGTATTGTTCCTTTTGTTTATATTGTGTGGAACAATTTAAGGAGTATAGGCATTAGCTCTTCTTTGAAATTCTGATAGAATTCTGCACTGAAACCATTTGGTCCTGGACTTTTTTTGGTTGGGAGGCTTTTGATGACTGTTTCTATTTCCTTAGGGGTAATAGGTCTATTTAATTGTTTATCTGGTCTTGATTTAATTTTGGTATGTGAAGTACAGGTTTTTGAAGTATAACCTGAAAATTCTCTGGATTTTTCAGTGTTTGTTGTGATGTCTGTAATGGTCTGTCCTGTCCCTTTAAGAAACAAGTCCCACCTTCCCAGTCCCCCTTCCCAGTCCCCCGAGACTCTTCCAGCCTGAATTCCTTCTTTTCCATCTCTCTCCCAAAGAGGAACCTTCTGCCTCTCTCCCTTCTGCCTACTTCTCCCCTTATCCCTCCTTTCTCTCTCTCTCTCTTTCTCCCTCCCTCTCTTTGTTCTTCTTTCTCCCCTTCCCCCTTTCTCTTTCCCATCCATAACCTGCTAAATAAATAACCATTCTCTCTGCGTGGTGTGTCTCTGTCTTTCACCCACACCCTGCCTGGGTGGCCCTCATGACCCATTGGCCACTTGGGAAATGGCAGTGTTTTACCAATGCAGCTCCTCCTGGCCAGCTGCCCACTGCTGCCACTCAGGGACCTGTAGTGTGGTCTTGTGGCCCACTTCTCATGGCGGACATTCAGGGACCTGCGGCATTTTATTTAAACCATAACAGTGTTCCCATTTTCATTTATGACTTTGTTAATTTGCATATGCTCTCTAGCCTTTTGGTTAGTTTGGGTAAAGATTTGTCTATCTTGTTGGTTTTCTTGATGAATCAACTCTACTCTCTGTCTCATTGATTTTTGTATTATTTTCTTTGTTTGTGTTTTATTTATTTCAGCCGTAAATTTTATTATTTCCAGGCATCTACTCTTCCTGAATGAGTTTGCTTCTTTTTGTTCTAAGACTTTCAGTTATACTGTTAATTCATTAGTGTGTGATTTCTCCAAATTCTTTATGTAGTCACTTAGTGCTATTAACTTTCCTCTTAGCACTGCTTTCATTGTGTTTAGCTATGCTGTGCTTTCATTTTTGTTAAATTTTTGGAAGTCTTCAATTTCTTTCTTTATTTCTCCCTTGACCCAGTGGTGGTTCAGTTGAGTGTTGTTCAATTTCCATGAGATTGTGGATTTTCTGCAATTAATGTTGTTGTTGAATTCTAACTTTAAGCCACGATGATCTGATGAGATACAAGGAGATATTTCTTTTTTATTTTAAATCTTCTGAGGTTTGTTTTATTATCAATGGTTATGGTTTAGATAAAATAGTTAAAATGTCACAGTTCCACAAGAGGCAGCAGCAGGCCAGGAGGAGCGTCCAGTCCCCAAACAGAGGCCTCTGTGGTTCCCAGGTGGGTGGGAGGCAGCAGGTAAGTGACCTCAGCTGGCCAGCAGGGTAGCCCTTCCCATGAGGAGCCTGGGTGAGAAATGGATACCATACAGAGACAGTTTATTTAGTGGGTTATGGAAGGGAAGGGAAAAAGGGAGAGAGAGGGAAAAAAGAGAAGGGGTGAAAGAAAGGGGGAAGGAGAGAGAGAGAGAGAGAGAGAGGGCTCAGAAGTTACCTCTTCAGGAGAGAGATGGAAAGAGAGAGTGTGTGCACTTCCCTTGGTGGATGGGGTAGGGTTGGGAGAATGCATGGCTTCTCTTAAAGGGATAGGATACCCAGGTGACAGAAAAGTCCAGCACATTTTAACATTCTCTTCTCTTTCTTAAAATAAAAAGGCAGGAAATTAGGCACAACAGGTTAAAGCAGATTCTCAGGACTGCTTCCTGCTTATTTGTCAGCATTGTCCTTGGGGGTACCTGATAAACCTGGGTGCTGGTCACATCCTGGGGTAGATGGTCACTTTACTCCTGTCCAGGGTTTGTGCTACTGAACTGTCTGGTGTCTCATGGAGCTGGCATAGTGTTGGAGAACAGAGGACAAAGTTAAGTTTAGGAAGAGAAAAAAAATTTCTGGACCAGGGAATTGAGAAGTGTATATCTGACATGTTTAAGGTGGATTTTTTATTTCGGCTCCCTGGAACTGACAAGAATTCTTTGGATTTGTGAAAATATAAGTTTTAGACTTCTGTCGCCTGGTTGCGCTACTGCTGCTCATGTGTCTGCTCCTCCCATGTGGGACTGCATGGCATACCACCACTGTTCATGCTTCTTCTCCTCCCAGAATAAGATAGTTCTTAAGTGGCTTGTGTGTGTTCATTGTCTTAAATAATGATGATCTGTGAACCAGCAGTGCAATGAGGGCATTTGAGGGTGGGCTGTTGGCATGGCATCCTGGGAAACATCAATGTCAACAACAATAACAAAACAGAAGAAAGAAACAGAAAACAATTTACTTTAACAGGATTGAGAGGCAAATACCAGGGAACATGGCCTGGGAACACAGGTTCAGATAACCTTAAAAGCTATATTCCCATTGAACTTGTTTTATGAAGTTTTGTACTAACAAAACAAATAAAGTTGTAAATCAAGACACTTTTCAACTACATTTGGTGGGCCTGTTAGGGAGGTGAAAAAAAAGTATAACAGAAAACATTTGTTATAAGCCTAAGGAGCTGACGTTATTCTTACCATTTTAGTTTATTGAAAACTAGTGCTGCTTGTACATTCCAAATGATTTACCAAATGGTCACAAAATGTGTTTAGTACAGAGGAGGACAATATATGGCTATCAAGGAGGCTAAAGTGTAGCCAAGATTGTTTGGCTCCAGGATTGCAGCTTTCTAAGCTTTGCAACATCATTGTAGCTCTAAACAGTTAATCAGCCTTGCAGAAGATTGATTTGAAAGTGAATCATCTTTTCTGGAATTTTTGAGCATCTTAAGCAGGCTTTCTTCTACTATAGCCCTCGCTGATAGAATCTGAAGCAATTATTACATGTCTCCAACAAGAAAAGTGAAGATAATGATGACATTTTTTTCAAACATTGTACTCTCTTCATGATATATTATGGTACAAAGGGCAACATTTGGACTTTTTTAAGTAGGAAATATTGAATCCTAAGGCCTATTCAGTGTAGGCAAGCTCTCTACCAGAAAACTATGTTCTCAATCTTTATTTTACTTATATCTTTGTAACAAGGACTCAAAAAAGTTGCCCAGGCTTTGCCTTAAAATAAATCTATAGTCTAAGTCAACTTTGACCCTGAGGCAGAAGTCTCATCCTCCACAGTAGCATGTATTATCAATCACAGTTTATTACATTTTATATGTAAAATTAATAAAGCCATGCTCAATAAACTAAAAGATAAAATTCTGTATAACATGATTCTCTCAAGACTTAGCATCTTTTTCTACTTAAAACAAAAACATAAACCCCCAAATAAAGGCAACGAACTGTCAATTTCAACATCATTTTTCAGCCAAAAAACCAATGTATTTACTCAAGTAATCATGTAGAAAAGAAGCTCTCTACAAGCTTCTTTTGCCAAAGAGGCTGCCATCATTCATCTATAGACAACATTATCACCTGAGGATTCATCTGAATACTGTACTCAAAATGTCCACAACAATGCTTCTTAGCTACTGCTCAAATTTATGCTAATGTGAGATGTCTTTCTGTATATGTGTTGCTTTTATTGGATAATGAATAAAGCTGTTTTGGCCAATGTCTTAGCAGAGTAGAGCAGGTGGGAAATCAGAACAGAGATATATAAAGAAAGCAGAGTCATGTTGCTGTCAAAAGAAACAGACACCAGAACCATACCTACATAAGCCACAGCTTTGTGACAGTACACGGACTGATAGAAATGGTTTAATTTAAGATGTAAGAGTTAGTTCATAAGTCTGAGCTAATAAGATGAACAGTATTGTAATTAATACAGTTTCTATGTGATTATTCAGGTCTGAGCAGCCAGAAAACAAATGAGTAGCCTTTGTCTACAATATGAAAATGAATATATTTGTGTTTCTATTGTATCTATGCATTACAAATTACCATATAATTTTCTAATTATGCTATTTATTGCCAAATGTCTAAAATAAATAAGATATGTGGCCTTCTCTGGGGCTGAGATTATCTAAAGGAAATACAGAAGAGTGTGATAGAGCAAGACACCCAACAATTTCTTGTAACTTCAGTATGTATATCCCTGCATGTATGAACAAAATATTTATCACACATGCATTCACATACCCACAAAAAACATACAGAAAGAGAACCATTGAAAATAAGAAAAGAGAAAAAATGTTATTTATAACTTTTTTCTTACATACATACATTCCTTGAGAAAATGCTGGAAGAATAAAAAAGGTGAAGGAAAATTAATGCTGACTATAGTTTCTTCTTGGTTAATTAGTATTGATTTTAATAATTATCAGAGCCCTTAGGCCCCAACAGGAGAGCAGACCCTGTACCTCACCTGGGTAGCCCCATAGTGCTGACATTGCTGGCAGGCCGTGATTGTGGGAGAGCTGGCCCTAAGTCCCTTGTCTGCAAGGTGGTGTTCTTAGCCCCTTGCCACCTGTGGCAGGGTGGAAGAGCTCACCCTGAGGTCATGAGAGCAAGAGAACTTCATCTACCTCTCAGCAGCTGCAGCACTCAAGAGATGTGACTCGGACCCTCATCTGCCATACGGTGTTATGAGCAAGGAGGAGATGCCCTCTATAGTTGTTTGGTTTCAGAAGTTGTTATAATCTGTGAGAATTTGAAAATTGGGTGTGACATCTGTGGCCATTGAGCTGTACAGAGGCCAAGCCATTTGTAGTTAGATACTGTGGGACAATGGTCTTGTATTCTATCACTTGTGTTATTTTAATAAAATTCTGATTGGTCAGTAGCCAGGCAGGAAGTATTGGCAGGGCAACCAGGCAGGAAGTAGAGGTGGGGTGACAAGAACAGGGGAAGTCTGGGAAGAGGAAAGACTCAGTCTGCAGTCATAACCAAGATGCAGAGGAAGCAAGATGAGAATATCTCACTGATAAAAGGTACCAAACCATGTGGCTGACACAGACAGGAATTATGGGTTAATGTAGGATGTAAGAGTTAATAAGAAGCCTGAGCTAATAGACCAGCCAGTTTATAATTAATGTAGACCTCTGTGTGTTTCTCTGGGGCTGAACCAATCAGGCAGTACAGAAACCTCTATCAACAGTAAGATAGTGAGTGTTTAATGAAATCTCTGACACTGAGGAGGAAAAGAAAAAGGGTGGCAGACAGAACTGAGTGAGGATTCCAATATCATATAGGTCCAGAAGGACATAAGGAAGCTGTAGGACTTAGAGTCCCATGAGGGTGTCAGGAAAAGACAGAGTAGGCAGCTCTTTTGGAGAGGTAAGGGAGTTCTAGAAATGGGTTGAAAACATGTGGGGAGAAGAAAAAGGAGGAGGAAAGAGTGGGAGAGAGAAGGGTAAGGTCCTCATGACAAGATTTTCCAAATCCAGAGCATCTCCAAGCAGACTGAGAGACCTGTCAGAAATGTCCCAAATCACAGAGGAGAGACATCCCTTTTCCATGTGATGGGGCCAGGAGGGTGAAAGGAGTATCCTAACATAGTGGTGGATGTGGCTTTTATAGTAATAGACAAAACAGGCAGCTCTGGGCTCACACCCTGTAGAAGAAGAGAGAGCAAGGGTAGGGAAAGACAGTCTTTTCAAGAAACAGCACCCAAGATGACTTAGCAAGTTCCTAAGCTAATTCAGATTCCCAGAATAATGGTGGGGAAGTCATGGCTTACAACATATATACCTATATCTATAGGTATATATAGATATATGTGTGTTGTAAGATTTATGTGTGTGTATCTTTCTAAGATATATATGTGTGTGTTGTTATATATATCATAGGAGAGTCAAATCAGCAACTTGGTTCAGTTAGGAGACTGGGTCCCTTAGAAAGAGGTCCACTTATGCCCCATCCCAGGTTTCAGTACCAGATACATAAAGTGAGAATAGGGCTGCTTCGAGGTATGGTTAAAAGAAAGGTTCCTATTGTATATAAAAGTCAAGGTAAGGGAGAGAATGTCATGCACTGAACACAACCAGCAGAATAGACTTGGCGAAGGGGGTGGAGAGAAGGAAGACAAAAGAGAGAGAGCAACAAGTGCATAGCAGAAGTGTCAGGATTATACTGGAATCAGAAACTGGGGGAAGGGAAGCCTATGAGCTGGAGAAGTTTAGTGTAAGATGTGGGCCCAGTTAAAGAGACAGGATGCCAGTCTGAACTCTTTTGTAACAGATATTTGCAATGCTGAGGAAGCCTGGAGGTCAGCATGCCCTTTGGTATGCTAATAGGTACCAGAGCTGGCCATTAGTCCCAAATTTTTGTTTGTTTGTTTCTGGTTTTGGATGTAACAGCCTCTAAATCCTAAGGACAATAAAATTAGAAGACTGACTTTTCTGCGCCAATTAGCAGAGTAAAAACTAAATGGGTGAAGAGAGTATAGAGAGGGAAATAGAGGAGCCCTTTGAAGCTGTAGTTACTTCACACACCATCAGTTTCCATATCTATGAATAAAGGAGACTGGAAACCTCAGTTCTGGGGCTTGAAGTTTTGCAGGCACCTTGGTTCCTTCTCATGGACCTGTTGATACTGCTCAGTGTTGTGGAAACTACCCATCATTTTGAGAAAGTCTTCAGGAAGGAGACTTCTACAATGAAGTTAATGTTTCATTTTTGTTTCTAGGGTGTTGCTTAGTAGCCCAGGCTGATCCACTAGATTAACCGTCCTGAATGCTGGGATTATACAAATGGACTGTACCACCACACCCACCTTTCCTACATTTCCAGAAAGTTCTTTTAGGATATGTAGTACTAAAAAAAATTAGAAATACATGTCATTTTGTGCCATTCATTCTCAATACATTATGCAGCTTAGATATCCTGGAGTTTGGCTCACACAGAGAATTGAGAATAGAAACTCCAAGATCCAGGGCCTGCACTTCCCACAGAGCCTACCCCCACTAGAAAGCCTGCTCTCTCAACAGAGCTTGCCCTTCCTGCATAGCCTGTCCCATCTACAGAGCCTACCCTCCTTAAGCTGCTGAGGAAATAGATCCAGATTTGTAGCAATTTCCAGAAGGGTTAACAACATCAATGGTCAGCCTGGTGTACTATTTATACCTGTATAATTCACCCAAGTTTCTCCAGCAAATGCAGTGTTGTAGGAGGAGGCCTCTTGTTTGTTCCCGGCTGCTTAGCCCTGAAATAATCACGACGGTGTTCAACATGGGAAGCGAAGTTAGCTCTTTTCAATTTTTTCCCAATGTCAAAAAAGCAGCCCTCAGTCAATCAATACATACATACACACATACGTGCATACATGCATGCATACATACACATTTTCTAGAATTGTTATAATTATTATACTATCTGGTTTATTAAATCTCCCAAAATAAAGGAATTCAGACTGCAAGTTTCATCTATACAGGGTATATTTATGAACACTAGACTGATCATCAGGGACATTTTTCTCTTTCCCTTCTATTATCTGCCGATTTAGAGGAATGTTTTGCGAAATGCCTGCAAAGTGTTCATGATTCTTTCATTCAATACATATCTTTTTTTGTTAAGCATCTTAAAGGATTTGCCCTTTCCAACAAAACCATTGTAAAATCTACAGTATTTCAGATCAACTCTGGCGTGTTCAATCTAAGTTTGGAGGCATATACCTACTTCAGGTTTTGCAGCTCCATCTTTCAGAAACTCAAATGCTATGGGAAAACAAGAGTGAAACCATGAAGTTGATCCAGGCACAAACCAGCACATGATCCAATGAAATACATTCAAGCTTCCAGATACCCGTCCAGCCAGAAGCAGTAAAGTGAAAATTCAAGAGAAGAACCCAAGGTATCCGCACTCGCCCACTGCTGTGCACCTAACTCCACCCGCACAGCCGAACTCTGGGCGGGGGCAGAGCGCTCACGTGATCCGGAGCAGCTTGCTTGCTTGCGGAAGCCGCTCTGCTGTTCAGTTGCCAAGATGGTGCAGTTGTACAACCTGCACCCCTTTGGGTCGCAGCGGGTAGTCCCCTGCCAGCGGGAGCCGGAGCAGATCTGCTGCGGCGGGCTGGACGCGCTGTTCGTGGCTTCGGGCTGCAAGGTGGAGGCGTTCGCTGTGCGGGGAGCAGAGTCATGCCAGCTGCGCTGCGCCTTCTCCACGCTGGGCAGGGTGTTGCGTATGGCCTACAGTGAAGTAGGTGAGGAACGGCTTTGGGGCGGGGCTCTGGGTGGGGAAGGGGCTAGAGCTTCTCCGCTGCTTGCCGCGGGTCAGGCATTTAAGTGCTGAAGGCGCTTTGTGCAGTTGTCATAGCAACCACAGATAGGCAGGAGCGCCCTGGTGGAGTGCTTGCCTAGTTTGCCTGAAGCCTTGGGTCTAAGCTTCCTCTCTGAGGTTGTTCAACTAGTAATCTCAGCATCTGGGAGGTGGAGGCGGGGGGGGGGGGGGGGGGGGGGGGGGGGGGGCGGTGTCAGAAGTTTAAGGAAGTCCTTTGTTATTTAGTGAGTTCCAGACTAGCCTCAACTACAGATAATCTAGTCTCGAAGCAAAACAAAAAACACTCAACATAGGCATCAGCCTGCAGGGGCAAGGAAATGCTGACGTCTTGAATTAAAGGCCTGTAGCTGGGTACAACTTATGCCAAACCCTTAAAAAAATATGAATGTAAAAATTCTCCAACCTCACACAAAAGAAGAGGGAAAATGATACCCTGGAGTTCACGGTATGCTCTCCTTCAAAAAATATTCCAGATCATAGCCAGCCCTTCTATATATTACTTATTGATGGTTTGACTTTTGCAAATTCTTAAGTGTGTGTGTGTGTGTGTGTGTGTGTGTGTGTGTAAAACAAAGACATGGGCTGTATATTTACACAATTTGCCTTACTCTTTTAAAGGGAGTTTTATTCTAAAATTTGAAGCAATGGGTGATGGGTGGTTTTCTTGCCTGTCATTACTGTTGATTCCTGGGTTCCTTCCATTGCAGTAGCTCTGCCTAAGAACTATTTAGAATAAATTATAAGAATAAAAAAAAAAAGAAGAAGAATGTTCTCATTCCTGGACCACACCTTCAGAAACACAGTGAAGTTTTTCTGGAGGATATCAAATGCTTGGCCAGCTTGTGTACTAAGGACTTGAGCCACACCAACTGCAGGAGGCTAGCACTAAACTGTGATAACCTCATTAATGAAACCTTGAAGAACAGAAATGCTTTTATAATTAAGTTGGCTGCCTAAAAAAACTTTAGGAGTCATGTGGGATGGTATTAGCGTCACGGCCCATATAACTCAAAGGTAGCTTCCAGTTCACAGTTGAACCTTTGAGTGTAACTTCTTTTAATCGATGCATGACCAAACATTAATAGACTGACTCCTGACTGTGCCTATGTCCAGAAAAACCTATCTTTAACTTGTCCTTTGGCTTTGTGTTCATATTCTCAGTACGTGGACCAGGGGATTTATATTCTTAGCTCAGTGTCCTCTGCTGTAGCAAATCTACCCTTGTCAAAAATCAGAAAAATTTCCGTATTTATATTTACTATAATGTTTTATAGATCTTCTACCCAAGCACAAAGCATTTTCTTTTTCTTACTGTCAGGCCCAATTCCAAAACTCTAAAAAGCCGTCCAAATATCCAGAAATGAGGAGTATAGGGGTATTTCTGGCAGTGAGATAAAAGCTAACATGCCTCAGGAACTTGTGAAGCTGGTTCAAAAGGAGTCATCTCCCTTACCTCCAGCAAAAGGGATCTATGGTTTTCCAATTTACCTGTGGTATGTGTCAGCATATCAAGGTCCAGGTTAGCCTCTTGGCTCCCTCAGTCCCTACTCACAAGTACCCGTTACATATTTCAGAGTCCATGTTAGTGTCTTAGCCTTCTTCACCTCCTTCTCTAACCTAAGCTCCTTTCAGCTCAGGCTTCCCTCACCACAGCTGCTCTCGTCCTACTTAGAACCTGGTTATTCTCATTATTCTCTGCTCTTGCTATTCTCACTACTCTCTCTATTTTCCTATCCCCTGCTATTCTCTCTCTTGCAGATAGCCCTGGCCATGTCCAGTCATCTGGGTATGTTTAGTCTGCTTCTTTCTCTCTCTGCTCTCAACTCTTTCAGATCTTCTAGCTTTTCTCTCTCTTATTGTCATAAAACTTTCCCCTTCACCATACAATTGAGTGATCAGATCATGTCTTTTTGACAGTTCCCCTTCACCATACAATTGAGTGATCAGATCATGTCTTTTTGACAGTTCCCCTTCACCATACAATTGAGTGATCAGATCATGTCTTTTTGACAGTTCCCCTTCACCATACAATTGAGTGATCAGATCATGTCTTTTTGACTGTTCCCCTTCACCATACAATTGAGTGATCAGATCATGTCTTTTTGACTGTTCCCCTTCACCATACAATTGAGTGATCAGATCATGTCTTTTTGACTGTTCCCCTTCACCATACAATTGAGTGATCAGATCATGTCTTTTTGACTGTTCCCCTTCACCATACAATTGAGTGATCAGATCATGTCTTTTTGACTGTTCCCCTTCACCATACAATTGAGTGATCAGATCATGTCTTTTTGACAGTTCCCCTTCACCCCCTACCCCGCCAACATACACTTGGTGCTAAAACCATCAGATGCACTTCCTAATCAGTTAAATGCTGTTCTCCTTCTGTAAAATGTGTACACTATGTAAGTCACTCCTGGGGTTCCTGAAGTTTAACATAATTGACATAAACAATTTGAAAGAATATAGATTTATGTTGCTCATAGTTTGAGAGGTGTGAGTCTACTTTGTTATGGAGAACTCACATCATGGTGACCAGAGAGTAAAGTGAAGCAGTAACAGGAAAGAACTAGGGCAAAGCAGAGTTTCTGGAAGCTCCCTCTTCAGCAGTGATCTTCCTTCCAGATGTCCCCTTTATTGAGCCAAACTCCTTTCTACAGTTCTACAGTCACCATATTAAGATCTCCAGATTTTAAATTTACCAGTGGATTAATGCATTCATTCATTAAGGCAGTGCTCATGATCTAGTTACTTTTGGAAATGTCCTCATAAGAAACAACCAGAGGTGTGTTCTAAGGTCTTTCTTAGTTCAATCAAGTTGAAATGATGAATGATTACAAGAACATTACGTATTGTATGAGGATGCTTGGCCACTTGTTTGTTTTCTGGTCACCTAAACTCCTGAAATAACCACACATCTTAATTTAACCCATTTCTAGTAATCTGTGTACCGCCACGTGGCTGTGGCTTACCAGCTAAAGTTCCATCTGGCTCCAACAGGGCTACATGGCTTCTCACTGACTCTGCCTTCTTTCTCCCAGCATTCAGTTTAGTCCCCTCCCCCCACCCCACCCTTGCTCTGTTCTGCCCTCCTCTGCTATAGGCTCAAAGAAGTTTCTTTATTTACCAATGGTATTGACAGCATACAGAGGGGACTCCCACATCAAATAGGGAAAAAGTAGGTAACAATTTAGAAGGTAAGTTTTGAACTTTTAGCATCATCAGGGATAATGGAAATAGAATTTAGGCTGCATTTATGATGTGAAGAGGAAGGATAACCAACAGACAAAGAGAGACCCAGTGAACAGTGCAGTGTTGAAGGCCCTGCTGTGGGACATGTGTTTATAAGGTGTTTGTGGGTGGTGGGGCAAAAAAGTGAAAACCACACAACTCTCCTTGTATGTATTGAACCAACACAAGTTATTCTTTAACATTTTAGCACAAGTATACTAAACCAGTGACCCTCCCCCACCTCACCCTGTATATTTAATGATGTACCAAGAACATAATTTCTTTTTAGGTTGGGCCCTCCCTTTAAAGGTTATATGAACCCTTGTAGAACCATTATCAGCATGAGCATAAGTCTTTGGACTAAATGATGGTCCATCATTTGTCGACTGTTGCCTTAGGCAAGTTGTTAATAATACTCTGAGCATCAGAGTGCTGAATTACAAAACTGGAAGAAAGATATTTATCCTGAAGGGCTTTTGTAAAGATTTACAGAGAACATTATAGGTTGGCTAATGAGGCTTGTTAAGTAGGCCTGTTTAGCAAGTGCTATGGTAGCATTTACAGAACCAGTCATCAATCTGAAATCATACAATATGGACTTGACCTACAACTTACAGACACCTCATTTCATATGTGGACATTATATATTTATAGTGTATATGAGTTAAAAGATTTTGTTGTAACTAAACAAATGTCCTTATTTTTAAATGTTATTTTCTAACGTAAATGTGATATAAAAAATTATAGGCAACCAAAGAATAATTTTGAATTGGACATCATCAAAATTAAAGATTTTTGTGTATCTATTCTACCAATATATGGAAAGAGATATCCTAAGGATTTAAAAAAATATTTGTAAATCATATATTTGATAAAAGACAGGTCTAAAATATATAATAAATTAACTTGATGAGAGGAAAACACATTAATTTATTTTTGTAATGAGCAAACAGAACTGGAGTATATAGCCAACTGACAGAGCACTTGCCTAGCACACATGAGGTGCTGGGTTTGATCCCTAGCAGTGCATATACAGCGAAGGACTGGAATATACAGTTCTCTGAAGAAAGCATGCAAATGTCCAAAAGCACAAAAAAGAGGCTCTACATCACTAATCATCAGAGAAATGCAAATTAAAGTCACAGTGATACACTCAAATCCCATAGTATAGTTCCTTACTTTAAAATTACCACAAAGGCCGGGCGATGGTGGCGCACGCCTTTAATCCCAGCACTCGGGAGGCAGAGGCAGGCGGATCTCTGTGAGTTCGAGACCAGTCTGGTCTACAAGAGCTAGTGCCAGGACAGGCTCCAAAGCCACAGAGAAACCCTGTCTTGAAAAACCAAAAATAAATAAATAAATAAATAAAATTACCACAAAGTAGGTAGGTATGATGGCATAAGCACTCAGAAGGCCAGGGCAGGAGGATCATGGCAAGTCTGAGGACATCCTGGTCTATGTAGTGAGTCTGAAGTGAGACTGGATATATCCTATTTACCCTGAGATGGTAGGAAACAGGCATGTGTAAATACCTTTGCTGGCAGTGTGAACTTCCATTATCTAATTATGGTGGTAACTTGACAGTTTCTAATAAAGCTTAAAATACTCTTGGTCTGTAGCCAAACATAAATTTCCGACAAAAAACAAATTATATACATATAGGCTTATTTGTTACAAAATATAGTGGTAATCCCCCTACATTAATAGGTGAACTAATAAATATTTATGGCACATGTGTTTATAACATATTTTATAGATATCCACATGTCTGTATGTTATGTTGGGATGGTGGGTGGTGGATAGCTGTGTATCACCATGGGGGAAAAGATATATTTGTTGTTTAAATAATTGGAGGTGATTTCTATTTTATGTTTACTCTGTGTAGTTACTTGAACCTTTTTTCTTAAAGAAACTTGCTAACCTATATGCTTGAGGTTGTTAATTCATAAAGCAGGTATTGTTACAAAAAATGTGATTATTAAGTTAAACATGAATTTAAAAATGGCATATTGTTATATAGATTGTTGTGATGTATAAAAAAGACAAAAAGCCTTGTTGTAATCCATGTTTATAAGAAAGTATTTGGAAGGTCACACACCAGACTGTGAATGTTAGTCCTTAAGGGTGAAACTGATGGGGGAGGGTAACATGCATTCATTTTGTACTTAACCAGTTAAAGTAATCCCATACAATCAATACTTAAAAGAATATTGACTTGAATATTTTATTTGGTATCTCTAGTTTTCTTACTTTTCTGAGTTGTGACTTCTCTAGAAAGGGAAGGAAATGTCAAATGTAAATTCTGTTAAACTCAAGAGTCCCTTAATTCTTTTAAAACCTGAATTTTCTAAGTTACATGAATATTGCTGCAGCTGTGACAATAGAGCTTCCAACTGCAGTAAAAGGATGAACTTGAGTGACTGCTGTAACTTAACACATATCTCTGTTCCTTAGAGGGCATCTCTGGTCCTTCCAGTCGGTGATCCATGTGTTGTGTTATGTTATGTATTCCATTTTCAGGCAGCAAATTAAGCTGTGGAATTTCAAATTCTAATTCAAATGCAATCTTGATTCCTTTTTAGGAGACTATCTGGTAGCAATTGAAGAGAAAAACAAAGCTACATTCCTGCGTGCTTACATGAATTGGAGGAGTAAGAGGACTGAAAACTCCCGTGTCTGCATTCGAATGGTTGGGCACAATGTGGAGGCGCCCTTCTGTGAAAGCTTTAGAGACCAGATGTCTATAATTGAAATTCCACTGTCTGAGGACCCTTTGTGCATTTCATGTTGTCCTATGAAGGGAGATCTACTTGTTGGCTGCACAAATAAGTTAGTCTTATTTACTTTGAAGTATTGGATCATTAATGAGGAGTTCTCAGTGTCGGACTTTGAACGTTCATTAATTATACACGTAGATAATATCACTCCTGTTGAAATTTCTGTTTGTGTTGGATATGTCGCTGTCATGTCTGACTTAGAAGTCTTAATCCTGAAACTGGAGTCAGACCCTACAAATGGAGAGAAAGTTAAACACCACCCACAAAAAACCAACAACCAATTGCAACAGACAGAAGGTAAATGATGACTTTTACTTTCTAAAGAACCCCAGTGTCTATGGTTTGCCACTTTTCTAACGGGTTTGAGTGTTCTTATTACATTGCTTTGGGTTTGTGACTATTCATAGCTTATTTTGTTTCTACATGTATTTGTTATATGTCTGTAATGGAGCAACTGTATTAGATGAGGGTTTCTAAGAAGAACATTTTTTTTTTTTGAGACAGCATCTCCATATGTTTCCAACTGACCTGAACTCACTTGGTTCAGGTTTGCCTCAAATCAGGAATCCTCCTGTCTCAGGCTCCTGCGTATAGGCATTATAGTTGTGAGTCCCTATACCTGGCCTATATGAGTTTCTAATTTTTGTCTTGTATTTGGTATTAAATGACATTAGATATCTTTGCTTTGGTTGCCATTTTTTTTGTTGTTGTTGTTGTTCCCCAACTTGACTCATGCTAGAATTTTTAAAGAGTGAACTTTAGTGAAATGATGTCTCCACAAGACTGACTTGTAGGCAAACCTCTCAGGGTGGGCATTATTGATAAATTATTGATGTGAGAGGGTCTAGCCATTGTGGGTGGTGCCACCTGTGAGCAGGTGGTAGTGGGGTGTATAAGAAAGCAGACTGAGAAAGCCATGTGGAGCAAGCCAGTAAACAGCCCTCCTCCATAGCATCCGAATCAGCTGCTACCCTGAATTCCTGCCCTGACTCCAGCAGGGGTGGAGTATGGTCTGAGTTATAAACTACAATAAACCCTTTCCTATCCAAGTGACTTTTGGCCGTAATGTTTTATCACAGCAGTAGAAACATAAGGCACATGCCATGTCTAATATTCATTCAGGTGACTGGTAGTACTTATAGTTGTTAAACTCTAAAATGTTATTTTTTAAGATGTCAGTAATGAAACTTCACAGCTTGAATCAGATTTTGTTATCTGCCTAAAACCCATGGAGCTTCTTGGTGAAAAGTGTGAACAGTCTGGAATATCTGTTAAACTGGAGTCCACAGGATTAGCAGATGAAAAAGCAAAATATTTAAATGTTCAGCACCTGCTATATAGGTATGAGAGCAACTTTTATTCACCAGCATTTAATATTTACGTACCTGCTTAAAGTGTATAGAAATTAGATCTCTCCTCTTTTTCTTCTTAAACCCACAGACGTTTTGCTCCTGATATTTCATTCTATGTCTTGTCTGATAACATCAAGTTACATTCCCTTCAACTGCTACCTATTCACCAAACAGGTAAGTATGGCTGAGTGCAGAGAGGTTTGACAAGGGCCTGGACTTGGGGAAGTTCAGTGTGAAGACATTAGATTTGCTTCTTCTGCTGAGACTTCCTGGGGAAAGCAAAATTTTATTGGTGAAGAGAAGTGAAGACACTAGGAGGGTGTGACCAGAAAAACCTCCGTTCTTTGGTTTCTTTGATTGTTTGTTTTGGTTTTGACATAGTCTGTGGACCCAGTAAAAGAAATTTGTGAGCACTGTTGGAGGATAGGTCTTATCTAGGTTCCTGCTGAGTATGGCACAGACTTTTGTAGGATGGCGTTGGTGTTGTAAGCAAAGTGGGAAAACCTGGTCTGAGTGGAAACTCATTCAGAGTACTAGTTTTCGACACTGCTGTACATTGTATTTACTTATACTTAAAATACTGGTATGGGTGATATAGCTCAGTTGACCAAGTGCTTTTCTAGCATGAATAAAATCTGGGTTTGATTCCTAGCACTGAAGAAACAGGGCGTGGTGGTATACACACCCAATATCAGCACTTGGGAGGTCGAGGCAGGGAAGGTCAGAAGTTCAAGGTCATCCATCTGGCTACTGAGTTCTAGGCTAGCAAGGGGCTATCTAAGACCCCCTGTTAAAATAATGCTGGTGATTATCATTCTGACTTAATTGGACTGTTTTGGACTCTGGCACCCAAAACTTTTTCTAGTGAGCACCAAGATTGATACCAGAGGCTCTGCACTTGCTCAGCATCTTCAGATGGTTTCTGAAAAAATATAAATGTTGCTGTAATCCAATGTCTTTATGAGGTTTTTTTTTTAAATATTTATTTATTTGTTATGTATACAATATTCTTCTGTGTGTATGCCTGCAGGTCAGAAGAGGGCACCAGACACCATTACAGATGGTTGTGAGCCACCATGTGGTTGCTGGGAATTGAACTCAGGACCTTTGGAAGAGCAGGCAATGCTCTTAACCTCTGAGCCATCTCTCCAGCCCAGGTTTTTTTTTTTTGTTTTTTTTTTTTAAGTAAGCATTAAGTAGCTACTTTTGTTGATCTGAGTACTAGACAAAAGTAGGCAACATGCTTGCACTTATGAAATTAGTTATCTAATGGTAAAAGCAGATACTCATCAAATACTGACAACATTGTGGTGTGGACCACATGACCACCACTGCTGCTTGACAAAGTTTCCGCATTTTGACATTGCAGACCACACTTCTCCAGCACCTTTTTACTTTCATTTTTAATGGTTCTCAGTATTCTAAGAGTTTCCTTATGCCTTGGAAAATTTTATGAGAGCTTTGAAGGACAAAAATGTATAAAACAGCAGACTCTTTAAACAAAATAAATCTTTGGGAAAAAAAGTTCCTGTCACCAAAGAACAATGAATCCCATTGTGCCCTTCTAATTACACCAAGAACAGAAAAATTAGAGATTTACTAGACACTCCTGATTCCAAGTATGAAGCACCTAAAATCCAGATCCAGAGCCTGAGGCCATTAAGGGCAAGAGCTCAGTCGTGAGGTATAATGGGAAAAGAGCAATCTATCAGGACCTTCCACTTTTGGACTTTATGTGGGGAACAGGCTCACACAATAAAACTAAGACACAAAGGGACACAATTGGGAAACAACTTAGTGCTTATCCCCTTGAGGAATGAAAATACTCTTAAATTATAGTGGAGTGTCTGGTTCCCAGAGGAAGTCCTTTCCCAAGGTCAGGCTTTTGGATCAGGGTCTCCACTTCCTCTGGGCCTTGAGGAATGTTCCTACTTGGTTAAAGCAGTCATTCTCCTTATCTCTGGGTGGATGAATTTGTTGCCCTTCCTTGCTGAGGGTTCCTGGTAGAGTTACTGAACCTTGAAGAACAATAGACATTTAGATACTAGCTTTTGTCCCAGGAAAAATGCTCTAAAGTTATTGGTGGCTTTCTGTCCCTGAATCATTGAGTCTGCTTTCCGTCTTTCCCGTGGCTAAACTATTAGGTACAAAAGATATTCTTTTTTTCAATAAACACTGCTGGCAGCCATCCCAATTTACCCTCAGACTGTGTCTCCCTCCTCCTTTCCTCTGCCAATTCCATTCAGCCTTCTTGGAACTGAGCCCTCTGGTAAAATTAGACACTAAAATTGTTAGACACTGTGGGAAGGGAACCTGGTAGCCAAAGCCTGTAGTAAAAGACCCCAACTTTCCCTGGTGTCTGAGAAAGTGCTTCCTGAGTCTTGGTTCAGCAAAGGGAGGAGAAGAGAATATTCTAAGTAGAGGAAGCCCCAAAGCTTGGCAGAGAGTCTTTTTGAGGAACCGAAAGAGCCAAGAACAAAGCAGAGTAAAGGAAAGGGGGATGTGATACACGGCCGGAGATCAGGACCAGTAGCCAGGCAGAGGGTCAACTCTTTCATTTAGTGCACTTCCCATAACAGCTGGAACAAAAAGTCCAATTATTCCATGACCAATGTTACCTACCACTGGATTCATTTTGTCTCAGCCTGACCTGCTTACTGTTCTCCATCAACAGTAGCCTTTCTGCCTTCCTCAGATATGCCAAACATCCTTTTCTGTAAAATCTATTATTTCTTCTATCTAGACCTAGAATATGCTTTATTCTGATCCCATGTGAGTGGTGTATTTTCATCATTTATTGCACAGCTCAAATGTCACCTTATCACAGAGGATTTCCCTGGTTTTCTCAGTTTGAGTTACTGTTATTTTAATTTTGTGTGTGTGTGTGTGTGTGTGTGTGTGTGTGTGTGTATGTGTGTGTGTGTCTGAATGTTGGCTTGCATATGAGTGTAGTACTGCCAGAGGCCAATGAAGATGTCACAGGTGGTTAGGAGCCACCCAACTTTGTTGCTTGGAGCTGAACTCAGGCCATCTGTAAGAGCATCAAGAGCTCTTAACTGCTGAGTCTTAACTCAGACCCTTGGCTCTCTCCATCCAAAAATCTCTCTTCACTTTAATTTACTTGTTTGTTCTCTGTTATAATGATTTCAGCCTCATGAGGCTGTTACTTCTGGGTTCTAGAGGTCATGTAGGTGCAGACAAGCCTTCTGACAGAAGTGCCTAATGGCCCCTGGGAATGCTAAAGGGCCCCACATGACCCACGTGCTATGGATTGCATCATCCACTTATGATTCAGCTAAGCCCTTGTGCGCATGCACGGTTACATCATCCATGTATAACTCAGTTAAGCCCTTGCACTCATGCGTGAACCCCATCATCTGCGTATGACGTAGCCACGTCAACCCCCCTGTGCACATGCATTAGGCAGCTTTTAAAAGCTGGACTCGCCATCTTCCTCTCTCTCTGCACACTGACTTCCCCAGGCCTGTAACGCCCCTCTAGTAAACTCCTAAGCGGTTTTGTTGCATGTTCCATGTTTCCTTCTCACTCGGGCCAGAGTGCTGTGAGTCTCAGGAGACTCTCCTCCCCAAGCCCCTCTCCCGTGGTCAGCATCCGGAGCTGGGTATTTTTTCCACAACGACCATGTGTTCCATTTTCTTGAGTGTGATTTCTCTGCACACCACCAGCTTCAAGTGGTGAACTTTCCCCATTCTGGTCAGCTTAACTGTTTCTTTGAACCAGAGGAATTGACCATTGAGCTCCTGGAAATCTTCTGGTGTTCCTAGAAATGGGGGGACAGCCCCCAACCATGGTCTTTTTGTTTGTTTGTTTTTTTGTTTTTGTTTTTCTAGTCAGGGTTTCTCTGTGGTTTTGGAGCCTGTCCTGGAACTAGCTCTTGTAGACCAGGCTGGTCTCGAACTCACAGAGATCCGCCTGCCTCTGCCTCCCGAGTGCATGGTCTTTAAGGCCGCAGTTGAGCCCTTCACTAACATTCATCTCTGGATTGCATCCCTTAGCTAAAATCATGTTTGGACGATTCAGGGTCAGTCCTCCTGCGACTGGGGACCCAGGGTCCCTAGATTCTTCTTTTTCTTTTTTTCTTTTTCTTATCTTTTTCCCCCCCACACCATGAAAGGCCGCTAAGTGCAGCCTCTGGCCTCTCTGGCTTCTGAGTTGCCCTGACCAGATCCAATCAGGCTGTAGCACCTCACCTGTAGGCAGAGGATGCTCTCCTACAGGACCTGTGGTTTTTGCCACTGATTTACACCCCGCCTATAGGGGGAGATGTCCCATTATAAGCCTTGTGGTGTCCCTGTTTTATGGGTTTTTGTGGTTTCAGCTATGGGTAGCAAGCCATCTAAGTCCACCAATCCCGCTAGCCCCCTGGAATGCCTTTTAGAGGCCTTTAAGCCCCAGGCCTTAATGTCCTACTGACAGACACCCACACTTGTCCATCTTTTTTCTAAAAAAATGGCCTCGTTACAATTTAGATAACAATCTAAAGTGGCAACCTAATGGCACCTTTGATCTCAATATCCTGGAGGGGGTCTTTCTAACTATTGTCAGTGCACAGGCAAATGGAAGGAGTCTTTATTTCCAAGCCTTTTACTGTCTAAGCTCTAACCCTAAGCCCTCTGTCTTTGCAAGTTCTTTGCCTGCTCACATGTTCCTGGCTATGCTGTCTGCATCGGAAGAAACTTCCGCTTCTGCTCTGGACCCAGCTAACAAACTCCTGTCTTTTTTACCTCAGAGGGCAGCTACTCCCGTTCCTTCAGCTACTGCTCTGGACCCCCTAAGGAATCCACACCTTCCCCACCTCAACAGACAGATACTTCCACTCCTTTACTTCCCTCTGCCTTGCCACCTCCCTTCACTCGCTCTTCAGCTCTCTCTCTCCCCCCAATAACTACTCCATCAGCCCCACTGGATCATTCTTCCTCTTAGTGCCTAGCTGCAACAGCCGCCCAGCTCTGGCACCCACCTTTACCCCTCCTCTCACATGCTCACATGCTGCTTGGTCACCCAGCCCTGACCAAGCCAAGCTGGCTGCAGTTCTTCCGTTGTGAGAGGTGACCAAAGTAGATGGATTGATTAGGGTACACGTTCCTGTCTCCCTCTCAGAACTCTCCCATATATAACAAAAACTATGGTCCTATACATCTAGTTCTACCACTTTCATAAAGCAATTTCAATATATTACCCAGTCTTATAATCTTGCCTTTCAGGATAACTATATGATCCTATCTAATAACCTACTTCCTGAAGAGCACAGGCAAGTTTGGGAGCAGGCCAGACTACATGTAGAGGAGATTCACCAAACACATGCAACACTCCCTCCGGGGGCAGAGGTGGTCCCTGAGCAGGAACCTTAGGAATTTTAGCTAGGGACCAGTTTTTGACTTACCTCCTGGCAGGTCTCTGCAAGGCTGCCCTCAAATCAGTAAACTATAATAAGCTCTCAGAGGTCATAAAAGATACGAAGGAAAATCCTTCTGCATTTTTGGAACACCCCACTAAAGCTCTGTTACAATACAACTTAGATCCAGAAAGCACGGAAGGCAGACAGTTACTTATGACTCATTTTTTTTCCCTCAGTGCTACCCTGACATTGAGGCTAAACTTAGACTTTTGGAGAAAGGCCCCTTGACCCTGCAGGCAGAAATCTTAGAGTTGGCTTTTAAGGTGTACCATGTGAGCAATCACTGTCACATGCTAGCCATGGCCCTCCCACCAGCTGAGGTGGCAGATTGCCTAATTGATGCTGTCTGTGATGTTCCCTTGCCCCCTGGGAGTCAAGAACTGCCAGACCCATTTTTCAAATGTGGTAGAACTGGTCACTGGGCCTGAGCATGCCCTAACCCTCATCTTGGTCTCACAAGACCTTGTCCAAGATGCCATAAGGAAGGATATATTGGGCAGTCAGTTAGCCTCATGCACATAGTGGCATGGAGATAGCAAACCCAGAAAATTCACAAGTTGACCTTCTAAATCTGGCCATAGATGAGTGAGGCTGCCCAGGCTCCTTTGTCCCAACCACAACCGTCATCTGTAACAGGCAGCCATGGGTATCAGGATGGTCAATCTTCTTTCTCTTAAACACCAGAGCTACATACTCGGTATTGAGGGAATTCTGGGGGCCTATCTCTCCTTCTAGTTTCCCTATTGTTGGGTAGGGGGACAGCCTTATCTACCTCAGAAGACCCCATCACTTAACTGTGTTTTTAGGGGTATTTATCCCACTCATTCATTTTTATTCCTGTCAGCCTGCCCAGTACCTCTTATGGGAAGAGATCTTTTAGCAAAAGTAGGAGCATCCATTTCATTTGCTCCTTCTATTCACCTTACTTCAGACTCACCAGTAACTCCCCTCCTCCTCCTCCTTATTCTTCCCAACCTCCCAGTCCCAATTTGTCTTTTCCTTTACCAGCCTCTCAGGTGAACCCCCAAGTCTGGGACACCCCAAACCCTTCTGTTGCTAAGCACCATTCCCCCATCATTATCCAATTACAAGATCCTAGTAAGTACATTATCCAAGCTCAGTTCCCTTCTCTCTCCAGAGCCGTAGGGCACTTAGGGCACTCTGAGCTTCTAAGTAAAAAGCTATTTCGCTCCACCTCTTCTCCCTTTAACACTCCTACACTTGCTGTTATAAAACCTAAGGGAACCTATCACCTGGTTCAAGACCTCTGGCTCATTAACTCCGTGGTGGTCCCTCTTCGTCCTGTAGTGCCTAACCCTTACACACTCCTTTCCACTATCCCCCCAGGAACCTCCCACTTCTCAGTTCTAGGTCTCAAGGATGCCTTTTTCTCTATTTCTCTCAGCTCTCAATCTCAAAATATCTTTGCCTTCACCTGTACTGACCCTGACACTCACTTCTCCACACAGCTCCAGGGAGCCAAAAGGACCTATCTAAATGTACCAGACTCGCCCAGAATAAGTATCATTTAATTCTTCCCTTATCATTCCTGGTCTCATGAACCCCTGAAAAATTTCCTTCTCCACCCCCTCAACCCTGTATCTTCCATCTTGGGACTCTCCTCCCTTAATCACCAGGATCTAAAATTTTTTCCAGACATAATGTTCTGCCTTTTCAGCATCTTGCAAGGTCCAAGCTGCCAGCCAGCCCATTCTGCAGAGCCGGGAAAAACACAGAAGTAATCAGCTACCCCAAGACATGGTCAAGCATCTCAACTCTCCTATGCTCACAAAATCAGCAGGAAGCAGTCACAGGAGACAACACCCCATTCCCACCCATTAAACTCCCCAAATTATTATAATAAACAAAAAAGTGGAATATAATGATTTCAACCACATAACGCTGATACTTCCAGGTTCTAGAGGTCATGCAGGTGCAGACAAGCACTCGGACAGAAGTGCCTAATGGCTCCCACATGCTGTGGGATGTTAAAGGGCCCCACATGACCCACATCCTGTGGATTACATGTGTGTATGCATGGTTGCATCATCCATGTATGACTCAGATAAGCTCTTGCACACATGCGTGAACCCTATCATCTGCGAATGGCAAAGCCATGTCAACCTCCTGGGTGCCTGTGCTAGGCAGCTATTAAAAGCCGGATTGCCATCCTGCACATTGATTTCCCCAGGCCTGTAACGCCCCCTCTAATAACCTAAGGGGGTTTATTGCATGCTCCGTGCTTCCTTCTCACTTGTGCCCGGTAATTTCACCTGTCCTAACTCCTATCATTAGAATGTGAGGGCTCTGTGAAACAAGTTGCCTTGCTTTGTGCATTGCCATCGTTGTAGAACCTTGAATGACAATACTGCAGCAGGCTCCTAGGGAGTATTTCTTGTATGGAAAAAGGACTGTAGATGTGTGGTTTATATTTGAACTGGGTCCTAGGTGAGTAGGTGTTTTAGAAGCTGAAGAATTGGGTAAGGTATTTTATAAGAGGAAGCAACATATGTAATTGTAGCATTGTCATGTATGTAGAGATTAGTTCTGTTCAACTAGAGTTCATATGCATACCAGAAAGAAGAAATGGAGATGATTTTGGGCTAGGTGTAGAAAGTGGAGAATTAGACTTTCAGTATCAATGGGTATCATAGAAGGAGGAAGAAGACTTTAGAAAAAAACTTTGATTATAAAAATATGAAACTTATTTTGATAGTCAGAAAATGGTACCATAAACCACTATATCCAAGGCTACAACTTACACGTGGCAATATCCCAGTCCATTCTTGTTTATTTTGATGAGTATTTTAACACCTATACCTTTTCTCTATCAATATTTCTCTAAACAGGATCTGAGTATGTTTTATTTTAACAAATTCAAAATATTTCTTATGTAAAAATTTTACAATGTCATCAGGTCTCTTTTCAGGGTACACACTTTCCTCATCTTCTAAAGATTTTTTCCTGTAAAGGAAAAAGTTCATTTGTTTGAATGAAGTACATAAACAGGTTAGATTTATACATCTTGATTGATTTCTGTGTCTTATATGGGATCAGCCTTCTCTTTCTATTTTTGTATTTCTGTAGCATGAAATTGGACATTTACTGCAAAGCTTCCTCTAATCTGAATTTTGCTGATTGGACTCTTCACAGTATCATTTATCAGGTTCCTGTTGTACCCACTTTCTTAAGTGAGTTAGTTATTAGATCTTAATTCATGCTTTTCAGTACATTATTAGCTATAAGTTGCCCTTAAGCATTTGAAATATAGGTAAAAGAAACTGAGATATATTATAAATATAAAACACAGACTAGATTTTGAATGTTTAGTAACAATATACAAAACTTTTGTTTTTTGTTTATTGTTTGTTGAAATGGCAGTGTTTTACATATGCTAAATTAATAGATAGTATTCCTGTTTCTTTTTTCTTTTTGGAAATGCTAGAAAAATTTAAGTTACAAATGTCAAATAATTGTGTTTTACTGACCATGTTGATGGAGATTTAGGCTTGATCAGGATATTATTATTATTGTGCAGGTAGTTTTGCTGTCTCTTGAAAAGCCCTTGCTTTTGTAAATGTTAACTTGATTCGTGAAATATCCAGGCCAGCTTGAAGATAAATAATTATATTTTTACTTATTTTAAGGGGAAACTCACACCACAAGAATAGGAAGTCCAAGCTCTGCTGTGTCCTGCAGCAGTCACTCAAAGAGAGTGAGCACCTAGTCCATCCCAGTTTTTATTCCTGAACTCCAGGTAGCCACGCCTAAATTAGGTTTTACTTCTTAGAGAAGATTGGTTAACAAAGCTTCCCCCATCATGTTTCCTGGTGGACACTACAGTATTAAAGCCATCAATGAGTGTAACTTAGTTCACTTGTTGCAAAATGGTGTTTTCCTAATTACCTCCTCCTTTTTACATTTCTCAATGACTACTTCCCCTTAGTACCTTGTAGTCTCTGATAGAGTCTAGTCTCATCAAAACTGTAGTTTGAATAGGAAAATCACAATATTGATTCTCTCCTTTTATTTTCTGGCTTCATTGCATGTCTCTCTTGCATTTTTCCAATGCAGGTTTACCTCCTGATGGAAAAGGTTCATCTCAGGAAAAAGAGCTGCTGAGTCTCTTCTGTTTCTTCTCATTCCCTCATGTGGGCTATCTGTACATGGTTGTGGAATCTGTTGCGTTATTGTCAGTCTATTGGTACCCTGAGAAGGCTCAGCAAGCAGTTCTCACGCCACAGTTTCTGCACGTCATCACAAGGTACGGCTCCATTGCTGCTTGTTAGTCTTTGACTCACTTGCTTTTCTCTAAGTTTTCAAACTGGTGCTAAACTCTTTCTCTCTTTCTTTCTTTCTTTCTTCTTTCTTTCTTTCTTTCTTTCTCTTCTTTTTGAGACAAGGTTTCTCTGTGTAACAGCTCTGGCTATTCTGGAACTAGCTCTTATATACCAGACTGGCCTGGAACTCACAGGGTTCTGCCTGTCTCTATGTCCCTTGTGCTGGGATTAAAGGCATGCACCACTGCCACTCGGCAATAAAACTGATTTCTTAAACTGGAGTTTGATGCCATGTAATTTTTGTCTTCTTGGTAGTGTCAGTTTTTATATTCTGTTTCTTCTTTTTTTTTCCATTCAAAAATTTGCACTTCCTCCCCACCTCCCATTCCCCTCCCGCTCCCCCACTTACCCTCTGCCCTCTCCCTCCTTCCTAAAGAGAAGTCAGGGATTCCTGCCCTGTGGGAAGTCCAAGCCCCCGCCCCTTCATCCAGGCCTAGGAAACTGTGCAACCAAATAGATTAGGGTCCCAAAAAGCCAGTACATGCAGTAGAAACAAGTCCCAGTGCCTTTATCAATGGCTTCTCAGTCAGCTCCCATTGTCAGCCACATTCAGAGAGTCTGGTTTGATCACATGCTCGTTCAGTCCAAATCCAGCTGGATTTGGTGAGCTCCCATTAGAACAAGCACACTGTCTCAGTGGGTGGACCAACCCCTCGCTGTCCTGTCTTCCTTGCTCATATTCTCCCTCCTTCTGCTCTTCAACTGGACCTTGGGAGCTCAGTCCAATGCTCTGATGAGGGTCTCTGTCTCTATCTCCATCCTTTGCCAGATGAAGAGTCTATGGTGATATTCGAGATAATCATTAGTGTAATTGTGGGGCAAGGACAATTCAGGTACCCTCTCCTCTGCTGCCCAGGGACCTAGCTGGGGACATCCCCTTGGACACCAGGGAACCCCTCTAGAGCCAAGTCTCTTGCCAACCCTAAAATGGCTCCCTTAATGTAGATATCTTCTTCCCTCCTCCTATATCCTCCCTTCCTCCATCTCCACCCTCCCACTCCCCCAAGCTCTCCCCAGTCTTTCCCTTCTCCCTTCTCTCTCCCCCTCTTCCCCACTCCCACTCCTATGCTTCCAACTATTGCCGATGATCTTGTTTGCTTCCAATTTCCAGGAGGATCTATATATGTTTTTCTTTGGGTTCACCTTGTTATTTGGCTTCTCTGGGCTTGTGAACTATAGTCTTAATGTCCTTTGTTCATGGCTAGAGTCCACTAATGAGTGAGTACATACCATAATCATCTTTTCGGGTTTGGGTTACCTCACTCAGGATAGTATTTTCTATTTCCATCCATTTGCATGTAAAATTCAAGATATTATTGTTTTTTACCACTGAGTAGTACTCTAATGCATATATATTCCACACTTTCTTTATCCATACTTCCATTGAAGGGCATCTAGATTGTTTCTAGGTTCTGGCTATTACAAATAATGCTGCTATGAACATAGTTGAACAAATGCTTTTGTAGTATGACTGGGCATCTCTTGGGTATATTCCCAAGAGTGGTATTGCTGGATCCTGGGGTAGGTTGATCCCGAATATCCTGAGAATTCTCCACACTGATTTCCAAAGTTTACACAAGTTTGCATTCCCACCAGCAATGGATGAGTGTTTCTCTTACTCCACATCCTCTCCAGCATAGGCTATCATTGGTGTTTTTGATTTTAGCCATTCTGACAGGTGTAAGATGATATCCCAGAGTTGTTTTGATTTGCATTTCCCTGATCAGTAAGGAAGTTGAACATGACCTTAAGTGTCTTTTGGCCATTTGAACTTCTTCTGTAGAGAATCCTCTGTTCAGTTCAGTGCCCCATTTTTAATTAGGTTAATTAGAATTTTAAAGTCTAGTTTCTTGAATTCTTTATATATTTTTGAGATCAGACCTTTGTCTGTTGCGGGGTTAGTGAAGATTTTTTCCCATTCAGTAGGATGCCTTTTTGTCTTAATGACAGTGTCCTTTGCTTTACAGAAGCTTCTCAGTTTCAGGAGGTCCCATTTATTCATTGTTGCTCTTATGGACTGTGCTACTGGGGTTATACATAGGAAGTGGTCTCCTGTACTCATGTGTTACAGTCTACTTCCCAATTTCTATTCTATCAGATTCAGTGTCGTTGGATTTATATTGAGGTCTTTAATCCATTTGGACTTGAGTTTTGTGCATGGTGATAGGTATGGATCTACTTTCATTCTTCTACAGATTGACATCCAGTTATTTCAGCCTCATTTGTTGAAGATGCTTTCTTTCTTCCATTGTATAATTTTGGCTCCTTTGTTGAAAATCAGGAGTTCATAGGTTTGTGGGTTAATACCCGGGTCTTCGATTCAATTCCATTGGTCGACATCTCTGTTTTTATGCCAATACCAAGCTGTTTTCATTACTGGAGCTTTGTAATAGAGTTTCAAGTCATGGATGGTAATGCCTCCAGAAGTTCCTTTATTGTATAGGCCATCCTAGGTTTTTTGTTTTTCCATATAAAGTTGATTATTGTTCTCTCAAAGTCTGTGAAGAATTTTGTTGGGATTTTGATGGGGATTGCATTGAATATATAGATTGCCTTTGGTAGAATTGCCATTTTTACTATGTTGATTCTACCCATCCAAGAGCATGGGAGATCCTTCCATTTTCTGGTGTCTTCTTCAATTTCTTTCTTCAAAGCCTTAAAGTTCTTGTCAAATAGATATTTCCCTTCCTTGGTTAGAGCTACCTTAAGATACTTTATGCTATTTGTGGCTGTCGTAAAAGGTGAAGTTTTTCTGAATTCCCTCTCTGCTTCTCTATCCTTTGTGTGTAGGAGGGCAACTGTTTTTTTTTTTTTTTTTTGAGTTGATCTTGTATCCTGCCACATGACTGAAGATATTTATCAGCTGTAGGAATTCTTTGGTAGAGTTTTTGGGGTCACTGATATACACTATCAAATAATGAAAGTTTGACTTCTTTTTTTCCGATTTGAATCCCCTTGATCTCCTTATGTTGTCTTATTGCTATTGCTATGAGTTCAAGCACTATGTTGAAGATATGGTGAGAGTGTACAGCCTTGTCTTGTTCATGATTTTAGTGAAATGGCTTTGAGTTTATCTCCATTTAATTTGATGTTTGCTGTTGGCTTGCTGTATATTGTTTCTATTATATTTAGACCCTTATCATAAAGGGGTGTTGAATTTTGTCAAATGCTTTTTAAGCATCTAATAAAATGATCATATGTTTTTTTTTCTTTCAGATTATTTATATGATGGATTACATTGATAGATTTGCGTATGTTGAACCAGCCCTGGCTCTCAGGGATGAAGCCTACTTGATAGTAATGGATAATTTTTTTGATGTGTCTCTTGGATTCTGTTTGCCAGTATTTTATTGAGAATTTTTGCATCAATGTTCATGAGCGAGATTGGTCTGTAATTCTCTTTCTTGGTTGAGTCTATGTGTGGTTTTGGAATCAGGGTAACTGTAGCTTGCTAATGACTCTTATGTTTCTATTATGTGAAACACATTAAGGAGTATAGGTATCAGCTCTTCTTGGAAGTTCTAGTAAAATTCTGCATTAAAACCATCAGGTCCTGGGCTTTTTTTTTTTGGTTGGGAGGTTTTTTATGACAGCTTCTATTTCCTTATGACTTATAGGCCTATTTAAATTGTTACATGGTCTTATTTAATATTGGTATATGGTATTTATCTTTAAAAAATTTCATTTCTTTTACATTTTCTAACTTTGTGGCATGTAGGCTTTTGTAGTAAGACCTAATGATTCTCTGAATTTCCTCTGTGTCTGTTGTTATGTCCCCCTTTTCATTTCTGATCTTGATAATTTTTATGTTCTCTCTCTGCCTTTTGATTAGTTTGGATAAAGGTTTGTCAATCATGTTGCCTTTCTCAAAGAATCAGCTCTTTGTTTCATTGATTCTTTTTTTTTTTTTTGAGACAGGGTTTCTGTGGTTTTGGAGCCTATCCTGGAACTCATGTAGACCAGGCTGGTCTCGAACTCACAGAGATCCACCTGCCTCTGCCTCCCGAGTGCTGGGATTAAAGGCGTGCGCCACCACCGCCCGGCTCATTGATTCTTTAGATTGTTTTCTGTGTTTCTATTTTATTGATTTCAGCCCTCAGTTTGATTATTTCCAGTCTTCTACTCCTCCTGGGTGAATCTGCTTTTTTTTTTTCTCTAGAGCTTTCAGCTGTGCTGTTAAGTCACTAATGTGAGCTTTCTCCATTTTTTTAATGTGGGCACTTAGAGCTATGAACTTTCCTCTTAGCACCACTTTCATAGTGTCCCATAGGTTTGGGTATGTTGTGTCTTTATTTTCGTTGAATTCAAGGAAGACTTTAATTTCTTCCTTGACCCTGGGGTGGTTCAGTGGTTGACTGTTCAGTTTCCATGAGTTTGTAGGCTTTCTGACCGTAAAATTATTGTTAAATTCTACCTTTATTCCATGGTGATCCAATAAGACACAGGTGGTTACTAAATTTTTTTTTGTATCTGTGGAAGTTTGCTTTGTTACTGCATATGTGATCAATTTTCGAGAAGGTTCCATGAGATGCTGAGAAGAAAGTATATTCTTTCCTATTTGGCTGGAATGTTCTATAGATGTCTGTTAAGTCCATTAGATTCATTATTTCTGTTAGCTCTCTTATTTCTCTATTAGGTTTCTGTCTGATTAACTGATCCATTGGTGAGAGAGGAGTATTGAAGTCTCCTACTATTAGTGTGTGGAGTTTGATGTGGGCCTTGAGTTTTAGTAATTTTTTTTTACATATGTGGGTGCTTTTATATTAGGGGCATAGATATTCAGGATTGAGACTTCATCCTGATGAATTGTTCCTGTTATGAGTATAAAGTGTCCATCTCCATCTCTTCTGATTGATTTTAGTTTGAAGTCAATTTTGATAGATATTAGTATAGTCATACCAGCTTGTTTATTAGGTCCATTTGATTGAAAAACCTTTTCCCAACCCTTTACTCTGAGTAGATGTCTATCTTTGTGGTTGAGGTGTGTTTCTTGTAAGCAGCAGAATGTTGGATCTTGCTTTTGCATCCATTCTTTAAAGAAGTTTTTCACATCCTGTTTAGTGGTCTCTAACACTTTCATAATTTTATGTTTAAATCTATTTCTTCTACTTCTTCTTGATTAGGGTGCTCAAGTCTTCCTGTTGTGTGCTGCTGGATTCTGGTGATGTCATGTTGCTTTTCAGATTGTTGGAGGAATTCTTGCATGGCACCTGCCCATCTCTGCCTTCAAATGATGTTAGGAAAGTCTTGGCAACTTAGTCTGATCTTTGCTGTGGCTACCTGTGTACTTGGGGGTTTTTCTTTGTCTGCCCTCTCTTAGGTCCCCTCAGCACTGGAATTGTCTCTCAGTTCCTCTCCACCCTAAAGTAGGCTATGGTGGTTGATCTAAGGACCCCGCAGATGGAAAGGTGTGCTTGGGGACAAGCTGGGATGGGATAAGAGGAGAAAGGCTACGTAGCCTGAGAGAATGGCCAGAAAGTTTAGCAGATTGGAGGGTGCCTGTGCTCCCTTACTGGGGTGGCCGGCTGGCTGGTCAGGCACACACTCACCCCTCTGGACGGATCTTCTTTTTTTTTTTTAAATATTTATTTATTTATTATGTATACAGCATTCCTTCCATGTATGCGTGCAGGCCAGAAGAGGGCACCAGACCCCATTACAGATGGTTGTGAGCCACCATATGGTTGCTGGGAATTGAACTCAGGACCTTTGGGAGAGCAGGCAATGCTCTTAACCTCTGAGCCATCTCTCCAGCCCCTGGACGGATCTTCTGGTACAGGATCAGGGATACGTCCTGGCCAGGGACCTCGCAGACAAAAGTGCAGGCTTGCTAGGTGCAGGCTCAGTGGAACAAAGAAACTCCTGCAGCAGTTGCACTCACCACTTTGTCTCCAGACCCTCAGCCCTGAAGCAGGCTTAGTTGGGGGATCCTATGACCCCGCAGATGGAAGGGGGTTCTTGGGGGCAAGCTGAGATGGGATAAGAAGAGAAAGGCGGTAGCTGGGCAGAAGCCCCCACTGAATGGCCAGAAAGTTTAGGAGATTGGAGGGTACCTGTGCTCTCTTCCCGGAGCATCTGGCGGTCCGGTGGGGCACACACTCACCCTTCTGGATGGATCTTCTGGTTTATATTCTGTTTCTCATTTTTTGTATCTAGGTTATATTTGAGGGATTGCCATGGATTTTCTGACCAGCAACCATGCATACATTGTGAATTTCCTAAAGCAACAGTATAAGAGATGACCAGAGAAACATTTAAAAAGCATAAATACTAGAAGATTTGGGGAAATATTTTAAGATTTAATGATGTACAAAGTGTCTTTGGAAGAGGGGTATTACTTCTGGCTAGGTTGTGTGGGAACATTTCAGATAGGTGGATGGAGTCTGAAGCTATGTCTAGAAGATAGAATTCTGATGGATGAAGAAAAATGTTAGCATTTTTGGTGTAAGGGTTACAGCTTTGATGGAAAGGCATCTTGGCAGCCAGGAGCCTAGGAATACCACAAAGTCACACTGTACAACAAACTTCACACAAGAGATTTATTGGTAGGGGAAACAACCAGGAGGGTGACCGCCTCTGTTTGGGTGAGAACTGAACTGAAGGTAGGGCTTATATAATACAGTTTCTTGGGGAGAGAATTGGAACTTTTCAGGGTGAAGCTTTCTAGGGTAAAGATTGCTGGATTTCAAATACTGAGCTTGGGTTTTTAATCTGTAGGGTGGAGGCAGGGTTCAACAGTCAGGCCAACTTAGAGTGTCCTGTGCTGGATCCTGGTAGTTGGAGGTCCTCATGTGGTTCAAGGGACTTAAAATTGGGAGAAGGAAGACAATATAGGCTGATATCCAGGTTTTCAGAAATGTCCAATAGTTAACTGCATACAACCTTGATTTTTGTTTTGTTTTAATTTTGTGGATGTGTCAGAATTCCAGAGGCTACTAAGAGTATGTTATTCTGATGCTCACCTTTATCCAGAGTTCTCCCTTCCCTTACTGTTTTCTGGTATAAGGAAAAGTGCTAACAGTAAAAGTGTATTAAATAGGGTCTAAGAATGAAGAATTCTGAGTGCTTGTAAGAAAAATTCAAGAATACAAGACAAGAGTCTTGTGATCTCAGTTCCTTCTAAGCATGGGTTTATTCTTGGAATGTTCTTTCATGCCCCTCCCAGGTGTAGTAAATAGGAATGGGTTTACTTCAGATTACCCATTATCTTGCTATTCTTATTCAAAATGTTTACAGCTTGAACTAATATGACCTTGCATAACCCTCAGAATACAGATTGATGCTCTAAATAGAGATGGCAATTGCATGAGACTTTGGTGTACCTCATTTTTAGGCTCCATTCTCCCAGGTCCTGTAGAATGGGGACAGGAGTGTTTCAGGATAGCTAATCTTCTCACTCTTCACATTTGTGTGTACTGATAGCCTTTGACTATGAGGAAGTTAAAAATAAACACATGATGGGAATCATGCCAGAGAGCTAGTGTCAGGTTTTGAAAGTCAAGCTAAGGATGGCTTTTTCTTTTGCTTCTGGAACACTGACAGCTGCCACTATGGAGGATGAGTTCATCATCTATCAAGTTGTGGGAGTAATTCAGGAAAGGGTATTAAGGGACTGTTTATAGGTAAGTGGCACACCTGTTCTTTTCTCCTAGTTTTAAAGAACTAATGTTTGTTTCTCCAAGTTTCTAGTTTGCTTCCAAGATGGATATGGTGTAATTTCTGAGGAAATAGCTTTTTAATCAATATTGCTATTGGTTTAGATCTCTTCAACAGATGACTTCCAGGTGTTTATGTGCTCTCTAAGTCTCCTTATGTGTCTTTACTCTGCAGAATGAGTCTGGGGTTGTAGAAGGAGACAGAGGAGTCAGAGACCTGCTTTCTAGTTGGTTATACTCTCTAGAGGCCTCAGCCAATATAAACCTTTCTAGTTTTCAAAGCAAGATAGTGAACAGGCATTTCTGAAAAATCCTGTGTCTTTCATTTTCATTTTACCTTTGATATGTTGGTGTAGCTGGTCACATGGCATAAACGAGGTTGAGTTTTATTATGAGATGTTAGAGTAGTCAGCAGTCGGGAAGCCAATTCTAAATTCTGTTCTAATAATCACCTGTTTATTCTGTGAGCTGCTGTTAGGGGCGTTTTGCTGTTTGTTAAGTGAGGATCTTGATTCCAACCTGGCTAGCCTGGCTCTTAATGAGTAAGACTGTGGGTGTACATGGCAGTTGGTGCTTGAGATTGTTTTCCATGGGAATGAGGTAGTCTACGATCATGCCTCAGGGATTCAGCAACACTGTCCTTTCTGAGAATCAGATCAAAATACTATCATGTGACAGTAGTATCATCTCTACCCTCTGCAATTGCTGTTTGTTGGTGAAGTCTTTCTCATCATGGTGGGTATATTGGTTCTTGGTCACCTCTTTGCTTAGTTCCATCTCTCTTCTTCCATAGCCAAAGCCTTCAGTGTTTCACGGTGCGTTGCAGTGCAGCAGTGGCCCAGGAGGACCTGCGTGTGGATACCACATTGAAGGTTAGAGCTGACTTCTGTTGACACGAATGCTTGCAAAGGCTTTATTGTTTGTGCTAGCTAACTTAATGTCACCTTGACGTAGGCTAGAGTCATCTGAGAGGAGGGAACCCAAACAAACCCTTTCCTCACCATCTTGCTTTTGGTCATGATGTTTCATTATAGCAATAGTAACCCTAATTAATACTTTTATTAAATTAGAAGTTCTGAATAAAAACTAGTAAGCATTTCTGATGTGTGATTTGACAGTTTTTAAGATTGTTTCAGTGTGTTTTAAAGTGTTATGAGTAATTGTAGGAGGAGGGAAAGAGCCGCTTGTTGGTTTCTGGATGCCCAACTAGCTTAGACCCAAAATAACCACACAGAAACCATATTATTTAAATCACTGCTTCTTTTTTTTTTTTAAGAAAATGGTTTATTCAGAGACAAATATGAATAACCATAGCTCAAGGGGATGCATTCAAATTGCCCTGAAATGACTTGTCCCATGGTATATGAAGTTGTGTAGTCACAGAATAAAAAAGAAATTATAAATCAACACATGTCCCAGTTACATTGATTGGCTAACCCCTACATCGTAATTTAACCCATCTCTATTAATCTGTGCATCACCATGAGGTTGTGGCCTACCAGCAATGTTTCAGTATGTCTGTCTCTGGCAGCCACTCCATGATTTCTCCTAACTCTGCCTTTCTCCTCCCATGCTATAGGCCATGCCAATTTTCTTTATTCATTAACCAATAAAAATAGCACATAGACAGAAGGACCTTCTACATCAAGTAACAGATACAGTGTACCTTCAGAGCAGTGTTTTCCAACCTATGGGTTGTGACTTCTATCTCCAAAAATATTTACATTATGGTTCATAACAGCAGCAAAATTACAGGTATGAAGTAGCAACAAAATAATTTTATGGTTTGGAGTTACCATGAGAAACTTTATTAAAGGGTCACAGCATTAGAAAGGCTAAGAATCATTGTTTCAGAGGGAAGTTTATAACTATGATATATTACTATTTTTCTTGTTTTATTTTTAGTCTTTTTTTAAAAAAAAAAAACTTTCTAATTCTTCTTTCATATATCTCAACCACAGTTTCCCCTCCTTCCAGTTCCTCCCTCTCACCTTCCCTCTCCAGGTCATCCATGAAATGTATTCTCTTTTCCTTTCCCTGAGCGATCCTTGTGTCCCACCTTGAGCCCTCCTTGTTACTTAACCTTTCTGGATCTGTGGATTGTAGCATGATTATCTTTCACTTTATAGCTAATATCCACTTAAAAGTGAGTATATACCATGTTTGTTTTTCTGGATCTGGGTTACCTCAATCAGAATGATTTTTTTCTAGTTCCAGTCATTTGCCTGAAAATTCCATGATGTCATTGTTTGTTGTATGAGGCCCACTTGTTTGGATCCCAGCTGCCCTGCAAGCTTAGGCCAGAAATAATCACACAGAATCTGTATTAATTAAATCATTGCTTGGCCCATCATCTAGCTTCTTATTGGCTAACTCTTCCATATTAAATTAACCCTTCTTAATAAATCTGTGTATCACCATGAGGTCATGGCCTACCAGCAAAGTTTCAGCACGTCTATCTTCAATGGCAGATCCATGGTGTCTGCCTTCCTTCTCCCAGCATTCAGTCCAGTTTTCTTGGTCTACCTACGTTCTGCCCTATCAACAGGCCAAGGCAGTCTTCTTTATTCATTAACCAATAAGAGCAACACATAATAGACAGACACCAATTGCTTTTAACAACTAAATAATACTCTTATTATGTAAATGTACATTTTTTAAATCTATTTTTCAGTTGAGGTTGTTTCCAGTTTCTGGGTATTGTGTATAAAGCTGCTGTGAACATAGTTGAGCAAATGTCCTTGTGATAGAATGGACTATTTTTTTAGTATAGGCCCAGGAGTGATATAGCTGGATCTTGAGGTAGACCAATTCCCAATTTTTTGTGAAACTGCCATATTGATTTCAAAAGTGACTATACAAGTTTTCACTCCTACTATTATTGAGAAGTGTTCCCCTTTCTCCACATCCTTGCCATTATGATCTATCATTTGTGGTTTTGATCTTAGCCAAGTTGACAGGTGTTAAGATGGAATCTCAGTGTAATTTTGATATGCATCTCCCTGATGGCTAAGGATGGTGAACCTTTCAATAAGTGTTTCTCAGCCATTCCTCTGTAGAAAATTTTGTTTAGATCTGTACCCTATTTTTTAATTGAATTATTTCATTTGGTTGATCTCTAGTTTCTTGAGTTCCTTACACATTTTGGATATTAGCCTTCAGATGTAGAGTCAGTGAAAATCATTTCCCATTCTATAGGCTGCCATTTTTGTCCTTTTGACCTTGTCGTTTGCCTTATAGAAATTTTTCAGTTTCACGAGGTCCCATTTATTTACTGTTTTTCTTAGTGCCTGCTCTATTGGTGTTCTGTTTAGGAAAGTGTCTCCTATGACAATGCCTTCAAGGCTATTCACCACTTTCTCATCTATCAGGATCAGTGTAATTGGATTTGTGTTGAGGTCTTTGATCCACTTGGACTTGAATTTTGTATGGATCTATTTACATCTTCTCCATACCAGCATCCTGTTAGACCAGCACCATTTGTTGAAGATGCTTCCTTTTTTTCCATTGTGTGTTTCACCTGGAATTCACTATGTATTCCAGACAGGCCTGTAACATGCATCAGTCCTCCTGTGTGTGTATGAGATTACAGGTGTGAGCTACCATTCCTGGTTATACAGTTTTACTTTTTTTTTTTTTTTTTTTTGAGACAGGGTTTCTCTGTATAACAGTCCTAGCTGTCTTGCAACTAACTCTTGTAGACCAGGCTGGCCTCGAACTCACAGAAATCTACCTGCCTCTGTCTCCCTAGTGTTGGGATTAAAGGCATTCACCACCACCACCCAGATTATAGTCTTGTTTTTAATGGACACGTTTGTTAACAGTTGTATAGAACTATTAAAACAGTGCAGTCAACACTGTGTAATTGAATGTAATACATGAAAGTGGTTTCTTTTACTATCATCATAATACAATATTTTTTATTTTCTAAGCCTTTAACAATTTTTATACTCAAAAGTTTCTTGATATGCTAGATCAATAATTTTATTTTTGTTTTAGTGAGAATATCTTTAACATCAAAAAAGCGTGAATTACAACTGAATATAGGCAAGTTTTTGATGATCATGTGACCTTGCATTTTTTTTCTCAGCAATGTAGTCACTATTTGCGTAACATTACCTGTGCTGTTTCACTTCTAAGGTATAAACTAACTGAATGCATGTTCGTACCTATTGTGCTTTCTGCAAGCAGCCCTAAATTATTCTTCCCTGTTTTTATAGGTTACTTTATGTCTGTCTTCAGTGCCTCTTTTGTTGGTAGGAGGGTAGTGCTTTTTGCTAATGATGGCTATATTAGATAGCAGCTTGCTGTTTGATCCTGCCCAGTGAGCCTGAAATGTGGTTACCACAGTACTATTACCAGGTATCTGGATAATGATAATGTCCTAGAGTGGGTTCATTTTTCACCTGCCTGACTAATGCCATAATTTTCTGCTGCTGACTTGACTTCAAGTTTGTTTTCAGATGCTGGGAAAACTAGATTCATAGATTTTATGTGCCTTTTCTCTAATGTGCACAGCACTGAAGGAGGTGTGAGAGGGAAGGGAGTGGTGTTCACACTTTCTGGCTCCCTTTCCCCATGGCCTCACCAGTTCTGAAACCCTAGATGCCACTGAGTAAGCATGCAATCATTTCACCCACTTGCTATTTTGCTGAACATTTTGGGAGCTGTTGAGTCTGAGACAGCCCCAACTGAAGAAAAGTATATACAATCTTCACTCCCTTTCCTTGGAGATTCTGCTTCTTCTACTCTATTCATATTCTATATCATATCTTATCCGTTTTCTTCCATTTAATGTTTTGGGGTGGAACACTATCCTGGCTCCTCCCAATTTACTTAACACATGTCTCAGGCTGTTAGATGCCCGAGACTTTGTTTACAACCAAGGGGTTTACAGTGAGGGACAGCAAAACATACAAGCAAAGAAAACATTTTATATGCTTTATGTGCTACAGTGTGGTCTTTTATAGCATCTGATTAAGCCCTAAGATGACATTTAGTAGAGATTTTACTGAGGGACAGGTAACAATTTCAGAGTTACTCTTCCAACAGGGTCTTCAGGGACTATTCTCCAGTAGCTTCCCCAGCTGTGAGACCTTCTTTCTGTATTTATAGTCATCAACTCAGAAAAGATCTATAAAATAGGTGGTGGCTGATATGCATAGGTTGGTATTCTAAAGAACAGGAACTGGGTGGAGAATTTTTTAATCAAATGAACAGACTGACTTTGTAGGTTTGTTTTTAAAGACAAGGTCCCATGTATCTCAGGTTAGCCTCTTAATTCACTTTGTAGCTGACTATAACCTTGAAGTTTTGATCATCCTGTGTCCACCTCTTGACTGAGGTATGAGTCACTATCCCTGGTATTATACCACGCTGGTGAGTGAACCCAGGGCTTCATGTACTCTGCTAACTGAGCTACATCCCAAGCCCGGATTTTTGAAGATGAAGTTCATATACCTTCATTCCTTGGTTAAATTTGATATTTTCCCTTCATTAGGCTTGCCCACCTGTCAGTATGGATGTGTGTGCCCTAAGGATACAGCTTTTCATAGGACTGAAAGCCATCTGCCATTTTAAAAACCACATCATACTTCTGACCAAGGCAGACCCTGAAGCTGTTTCAGAGAAAAGAGAATCACCCAAGAGACTTCTGTAAGTATTCTGCTATCCTGGCACATTGCTGCCAGTTTCTGGAATGAAGTGTAACTGGTGTAATGTGTATGTGTCTTAGTTTTATTTTTTTAAATTAAAACTCAGAATGATCAGATTGGTGGCTTTTCCAGAGAAAATAAAGATACAATGAACTCTAAAATATTGTTTATAATTTAACTTGGAACTTTTATAAGAAATGAATTATTAAATAGTTTCAGTAGCTGTCACCTGTACTGTGGATAAGAATATAAAAGATTAGCCTTCTTTGTGGAATTATGGGGATAGATAGAACGCCTAATGTTAATCCTGGCCACAAAAATTCTCCCTGCTTTTCTTCTTTGGCATTTCAGTACTTAAATTTTTATTCAAAGGTCATTTTATGTTATAAAAGAGCTTATTATATTTTTATATTGAAGAATAATCCATTTTATATTAAAGAAAAAACACAGAAAAGTAAGAGATGACACTTTAAGCCAACTCAGACTTATGTATTTCAACATTTCCCAGTGATGTTTACATGTTGTTTCTGTTAAGATTTTGTGGTCCCTGACATGCTAGACTCATGAAAACCACAATGAAGAGGGATCAGACATGAGGATTGTCAAAGCTGTTGGGTCTGCATGTCCCCAAGTAGGTGGGCTTAGTCTTGGAGAATTGGAAACAAGTTGGCTTACCTGTATATGACAGTAGTAAATGCTACTACTGTGTAATGTGTAAATGTGAAGTGATGTGAACTATGAAAACTGACTATATAAATAGCTAAATACCAGGTAAAATTAAATGAAAGTAATGTATTTGTATTATTTTATAGTACCCAATATTTACAGGAGAAAACTATAGTTTATTAATAACTTGTCTCCTAAGTCTGATCCTTTTCTGTTCTAGAAAAGATGCCAGTGTTAGGAGAAGAATCTCCCCCGTAGCTGAGGCCGGATGGAACCTGTATATTGTGAATACTATTGCACCACTTCAGCTATACAAAGAAATGGTACCTTTTTAGACATCTGATTCTTTTTCATAGAAATTTAGAGTAAAATTGAATGTAAGAGATTGCTTCTAGACAGATATGGCTCTTGTTACTGCCCAACCTCTGCCCTTGTATTTCACTAAGGAAATCTCAAGAGAGGAAAATAAATGGATCTAGTTAATTATACATTCAGTTTGCTGCATCAAGACAGCGTCCAGGCTCCATCAGGACAGCCAAGCATGTTTTCACAGCTTCTGGCATTTCCGAGGCCCCTTACTCATACTTGCCTCTCTTCGACTGGATTCACAGAGCTCGGCCTGGTGCTTGCTTGTGGATCTCTGCATCTGTTTCCATCAAGCTATCCGATGGAGGCTCTATCATGATAGAGGGAGTATTCACAGATCGGATTGCAGAGAAAGATCAGTTTTGTCACCCACTCCACTATTGCCAGGAGTCTTGGCTGATGTCATCTTTGTGGATTCTTGGGAATTTTTCCCTAACACCATAGTGGCTCTCTGTATCAAGAGCTCTCTTTCATTGCTCTCCATCCACTCAACCATCCTGTTCCCTAATTTCACATGCTGCGTCCCCCACCTTTATTGACAGCTTTTGCCCCCAGTTATACAGGAAATCTCATCTAATTCCCCATCCCAGAGATATCCATCTTAGGGTCCTCATTGTTACCTAGCTTCTCTGGAATTGTGAATTGTAGCCTGGTTATTCTTTGCTTTATATCTAATATCCACTTAGGAGTGAGTACATACCGTGTTTGTATTTCTGAGTCTCACTCAGGATGTTTTTTTCTAGTTCCATCCTTTTGACTACAAATTATATGATGTCATTGTTTTTTACAACTGAATAATACTTCATTCGGTAAATGTACCACATTTTCTTTATTCTTTCTTCAGTTGAGGGGCATCTAGGTTATTTCCAATTTCTAGCTATTACGAATAATGTTGCCATGAACATTGCTGAGGAAGTGTCCTTATGGTATGCTTGAGTTTATATATTTTAGAGATCAGCCTTCTGTCATATGTGGATTGGTAAAGATCTTTTACCATTCTGTAGGTTGTTGTTTTGTCTTATTTGCCATGTCGTTTACCTTACAGAAGCTTTTTAGTTTTAGGAGGTCCCATTTATTGATTGTCCCTTTCAGTGTCTGTGCTACTGGTGTCATATTTAGGAAGTGGTCTCCTGTATCAATGCATTGAATGCTACTTCCCACTTCCTCTTCTGTCAGGTTCAATGTAACTGGATTTATATTGGGTTCTTGGTCCACTTGAACTTGAGTTTTGTGTGTGGTGATAGATATGATCTATTTGCAATCTTCTACATGTTGACATCCAGTTATAATAGTTATAATTTGTTAAAGATCCTTTCTTTTTTCCATTGTACCAATTTGGCTTCTTTATCAAAAATCAGGTGTTCAAGGTGTGTGGACTAATTTCAGGGTCTTCAATTCCATTCCATTGGTAGACGTGTCTGTTTTATGGCAATACCGAGCTGTTTTTGTTACTACAGTTCTATAGTAGAGCCAGAAGTCAGGGATGGTGATGACCCCAGAAGTTCATTTATTGTGCAGGATTGTTTTAGCTCTTCTGGCTTTTTGTTTGTTTGGTTTTTGGTTTTTCAAGACAGGGTTTCTCTGTAGCTTTGGTGCCTGTCCTGGAACTGTAAACCAGGTTGGCCTGGAACTCACAGAGATCTGCCTGCCTCTGCCTCCCGAGTGCTGGGACTAAAGGCATGCACCACCACCACCCAGCTACAGTCTACCTTTTTTTTTTTTTAAAGTGAATCTTGTATCCCAGCATATTACTAGAGGTGTTTATCAACTTTAAGAGTTCCCAAGTTGCCGGCGGTGGTGGCGCACGCCTTTAATCCCAGCACTCGGGAGGCAGAGGCAGGCGGATCTCTGTGAGTTCGAGGCCAGCCTGGTCTACAAGAGCTAGTTCCAGGACAGGAACCAAAAGCTATGGAGAAACCCTGTCTTGAAAAATCAAAAAAAAAAAAAGAGTTCCCAAGTAGAGTTTTGGGGGTCACTAATGTATACTATTGTATTATCTGTGAATGGCAATAGTTGGTAGTTTGCCTTCTTTCTTTCCAAATTGTACCCTCTGGACTCCTTTTGTTGTCTTATTGGTCTAATTAGAACGTCAAGTACTATGTAGAATAGATATGGAGAAAGTAAACAGCCTTGTTTTGTTCCTGATTTTAGTGAAATCACTTTGAGTTTCTCTCTGTTTAATTTGATATTAGCTGTTGGCTTGCTGTAAATTGCTTTTATTATGTTTAGATATGTCCCTTGTATTCCTGATATCTCCAAGACTTTTATCCTAAGGGGTGTTGGTTTGTGTTGCAGGCTTTTTTTAGCAGCTAATGGGATGATCATATATTTTTTCTTTCAGTTTGGTTGTATGGTGGATTAAACTGACAGATTTCCATATGTTGAACCAACCCTGCATCTCTGGGATGAAGCCTAATTGGCCATGGCAAATGATTTTTGCGATGTGTTCTTGGATTTAGTTTGCCATTGCCAATATTTTATTGAGTATTTTTGCATCAATGTTCATGAAAGTGTTTGGTCTGTAGTTTTCTTTCTTTTGTTGCATCTTTGTGTGGTTTGGGTATAAAGGTAACTGTAACCTCATAAAAGGAGTTTTGTTCCCTCTGTTTCTGTTTTGTGGAACAATTCAAGGAGTATTGGAATTAGCTATTCTTTGAAATTCTGCACTAAAGCCAGCTGGTCCTGGCTTTTTTTTTTTTTTTTTTTTTTGATTAGGAGACTTTTAATGACTGTTTCTATTCCCTTAGGGGTTATAGGTCTTTTAAAATTGTTTATCTTGTCTTGATCTAATTATGGTATGTGAAACCTATATAGAAAAATGTACATTTCTTTTACATTTTCCAATTTGTGGAGTACAGGTTTTTGATGTTTCTGATGATTCTCTGGATTTTCTTAATGCCTGTTTTTATATCCCTCTTTTTGTTTCTGATTTTGTTAATTTGGATATTCTCTCTCTGTCTTTTGGTTAGTTTGGATAAGGGTTTGTCTATCATGCTGATTTTCTCAGAGAACCAACTCTTTGTCTCATTGATTCTTTGTTTCTATTTTATTAATTTCAGCCTTCAGTTTGATTATTTCCTCATATCTTCTCCTTATGGATGAGTTTGCTTCTTTTTGTTCTAGAATTTTCTGGTGTTCTGTTAATTTGCTAGGGTGGGGGTTTCTCCAACTTCTTTATGTAGGCTTTTAGTGCTCTGAACTTTTCTGTCCCATAAGTTTGGGTATGTTGTGCCTTCATTTTTGATGAAATCTTGGAAGTCTTTGATGCCTTAATTTTTCCTTTGACCCAGGAGTGATTCAGTTGAGCATTATTCAGTTTCCATAAGTTGGTAAGCTTTCAGGAATTTGCATTCTTGATGAATTTTAAGTTTAAGCATGGTGACATGATAAGATACAGGAGGTTTTTCCATTTTTGTTTGTTTGTTTCTGTTGAGGTTTGCTTTGTTGTCAAGTATGTGGTCAGTTTTACAGAAGATTCCATGAGGTGTTGAGAAAAAGGGATATTCTTTTGTGATTGGGTGAGATGTTCTGTAGATGTCTGTTAAGCCCATTTGAGTCATAACATCTCTTAGTTCCCTTATTTCTCTGTTAATTTCTGTCTTGCACACCTGTTCATTTGTAAGAGTGGGGTGTTGACGTTTCCCAATATTAGTGAGTGCAGCTTAATGTGCGATTTAAGCTTTAGTAATGTTTCTCTTGCATGTGTAGGTGCCCTTGTTTTTGGGAAATAGATGTTCAGAATTGAGACTTCATCTTCATTGATTTTTTTCTGTGAAGAATATGAAATGTCTTTCTTCATTTCTCTTGATTACTTTTAGTTTGAAGGTTTTTTTTTGTTAGATATTGGGATAGCTACAACAGCTTTATTCTTAGGTCCATTTGATTGGAAAATCTTTTCCCAATCCTTTGCTCTGAGGAAATGTCTGTTTTTGAAGTTGAGGTGTGTTTCTTGTATGCAGCAGAAGGACAGATCTTGTTTTGCTATCCATTCTGTTTGCCTGTGTCTTTTTATAAGTTGAGTCTGTTGATATTAAGGTATATTAATGACCTATGATTGTTAATGCCTGTGATTTTTTTTGGTGGTAATGTGTGTTTCCTGTCTTTAGGATTTGCTAGTGTGGGATTATTTGTTGTTATATATGTTTTATTATATGTTATATATAATATATTAATATATATTTTGTTATTATATGTTTATGTGGATATAACTAACTTCCCTGGGTTGGAGTTTTGTGGTACAGCTAACTTCCTTGGGGTTTGGTGTTTTCCTTCTAGTGCTTTCTTGTAGGGCTGGATTTGTGAATAGGTATTGTTTAAATTTGTTTTTGTCATGGAATATCTTGTTTTCTCCATCTACGATGATTGAAAGTCTTGTTGAGAACAGTAGTCTGGCTTGGCATCCATGGTCTCTTAGTGTCTGCATAATGTCTGTCCAGGACCTTGCTTTCGGAGTCTCCATTGAGAAATGGGATGTTATTTTGATGGGTCTGCCTTTTTATGTTACATGGTCTTTTTCCTTTGCAGCTCTTTATATTCTTTTTTTATTCTGTATATTTTGTGTTTTGATTATAGGTTTTCTGTAAGCTTCTTGTATCTTCATAGGCATTTCCTTCTTTAGGTTGGGAAATTGTTTTTTCTATGACTTTGTTGACTATATTTTCTGTGCCTTTGAGCTGGACTTCTTCTTCTTCTATCCCTACTAGTCTTAGGTTTGGTCTTTTCATGGTGTCCTAGATGGTGTTCTGGATGTTATATGGTATGACTTTGTTGGCTTCATTATTTTCTTTGAGAGATGAATCTATTTTCTCTGTCATATCATTATTGGTTGAAATCTTTCTTCCATCTCTTGCATTCTGTTGGTTATGCTTGCATCTGTAGTTCATGTTCGTTTACTCAGATTTTCCATTTCCAGGATTCTCTTGGTTTGTGTTTTTTTGATTGCCTCGATTTCAATATTCAAGTCTTGAACTGTTTCTTTAACCTGTTTGATTGTTTTTTCTTGGCTTTCTTTGACAGATTTATTGATTTCTTCCAATTTTTTGTATGTCTTTTTTTTTCGATTTCTTTAAGGGTATTTTTCATTTCCTCTTTAAGGGTCTCTAACATCTTCATAAAGTGATTTTTAAGATTGTTTTCTTCTGCTTCCTCTGCATTGGGATGTTCAAGTTTTTCTTTTGTAGGAACACTAGGCTCTGGTGGGGGCCATATTGCACTTTTAGTGGTTGAATGTATTCTTGCATCTCATCTACCCATCTCTCTTTTTTTCTGTTTTCTTTTTTTTTATTTTTAAAATTTATTTATTTATTAAAAATTTCTACTTCTTCCCCTCCCATTTCCCTCCCACTCTTCCCACTCCCCCTACCCCCTCCTTCTCCAGACCTAAGAGAAGTCAGGGTGCCCTTCTCTGTGGGAAGTCCAAGGCCCTCCCCACCACATCCAGGTCTAGGAAGGTGTGCATCCAAACAGACTAGGCTCCCAAAAAGCCAGTACATAGAGTAGAATCAAAACCTGATGCCATTTTCAATGGCTTCTCAGTCAGCCCTCATTGTCAGCCATGTTCAGAGAGTCTGGTCTGATCACATGCTCATTCAGTCCCAGTCCAGCTGGCCTTGGTGAGCTCCCATTAGATCAGTTCCACCATCTCAGTGGGTGGGCACACCCCTCGAGGTCTTGACTTCCTTGCTCATGTTCTCCCTCCTTCTGCTCTTCATTTGGACCTTGGGAGCTCATTCCAGTGCTCCAATGTGGGTCTCTGTCTCTATCTCCATCCATAGCCAGATGAAGGTTCTATGAAGATATGCAAGATATTCATCAGTGTGGCTATGGGAGAAGGCCAGTTCAGGTACACTCTCCTCTGCTGCCCAAGGACCTAGCTAGGGACATCTCCTTGGACACCTGGGAACCCCTCTAGAGCCAAGTCTCTTGCCAACCCTAAAATGGCTCCCTTAATTAAGATATCTTCTTCCCTGCTCCTATATCCACCCTTCCTCCATCTCAACCATCCCATTCCCCAAGCTCTCCCCATCTTCCCCTTCTCCCTTCTCTCTCCCCATTTCCCCTTCCCCCCACTCTACCCTCACCCCCATTCTCCCAACTTTTGCCCGGCAATCTTGTCTACTTCCAGTATCCAGGAGGATAAGTATATGTTTTTCTTTAGGTTCACCTTCTTTTTATTTAGGTTATCTAGGATCATGAACTATAGACTCAATATCTTTTGTTTATGGCTAGAATCCACGAATGAGTGAGTACATACAATATTCATCTCTTTAGGGCTGGGTTACCTCACTCACTAAAGTGTTTTCTATTTCCATCCATTTGCATGCAAAATTCAAGATGTCATTGTTTTTTTACCGCTGAGTCGAACTCTAAAGTGTATATGTACCACATCTTCTTTACCCGTCTCTTCCTCAATTGGTGCAGGCAGTAACTTTTCCTTTTGACCCTATAGTTGCAGTCGCTGTCTGTTTCTCTTGGAGCCCTTGGTGCAGTAGCTGTCTGTGTCTCAGGGAGCTGCTGAGGTCCTGGGGGGATGGGTGGGCTTGGCGACAGAGTGGGGCTTGTAGATTACAGGGTCTGATGGTGGGATGGTAGAGCAGCCTGCCTGCAGAAAGCTTTCCTGCTGACTGGCTAGTGGAGCTGAGATGGGCATGGGAGGGGCTCCGGCTTTTGCCTAGGAGTCTGGGCTGTCCAGCTGGGAGACTGGTCACTCGCCTCTTGGTCTGCTTTATGCAGTCACTCTCTGTGTCTCAGGGAGCCACTGAGGTTGTGGGATTGGTGGCTTTGGGGCAAAGTGGGATTACAGGATCCTCTCAGTGAGTGGTGGAGCAGCTTGCCTTTTGATCTGCTCTGTGCAGTTTCTGTCTGTGTTTCAGGAAGCTGCTGAGGTCACAGGGGATGGGTAAGTTTTCAATGTATTTTCCTAGTATATGAAATTATGGAAGCAGGTAATGACCATTGTTGCCTCACTGGTGATATCAGTTTTGGTAATATAGTTAAGGATTGACTGACTTGTTTCTGATACTTATCAGCGTTGTCATGGAAAGTGTTGGATCTCATCTAAAAGTGACTCCTAAAGTCTGATGATGTCGATAAAGAAGGTTAGCCAGTGATGGTTTTTGTATGCCCATTGTGAATATGGAAATAGATGTCATTGTTAGTTACAAGGTGAAACTCAACAGGGGAACTTTGTCCTTAGTTTGAAAAAGTTAAGTCATGGACCTTTCAAGAAAAAGTTAATTATTTCAAATGTCTTCAAAACCTTATCAAATTAGGAACAAATTATTGATAACTACACTATCAATATTATTATATCATTTGGAATTTCTTCGTGCTTTAAGCTACTAACAAAATAATGTTTGTCATCATATTTGTATTAACTGGCCTATAGATTTGCTAAGGTCCTATTAAAGGGTCAGATTAGTATTTTTGCCAACTTGACACAAACAAGAGTTATCTGGAACGAGGAGTCACATTAGAGAAAATTCCTCCATCAGATGGGCCTTAGGCAAATTTGTAGGGTATTTTCTTGATTGTGATTTATATGGGAGGGCCATGTTCCCTGGGGCAGTGCCATCCTTGAGCAGGTGGCCCATGATAGTATAAGAAAGCAGACGGAGGGTACTGAGGGCTGCAGTGATGCATCAGTGGTTAAAAGCACTTGTTGCTATATTAGGGAATGCAAGTTCACTTCTCAGCATCCATGCATGATGTCTTCGAACTATCCAAAACTCCAGCTCCAGGGGATCTGATGTGGCATCTCTTCTGACCTCCAGGCATTCATAGAGTACACAGACATATATGCATACAAAACATTCAAACATTCATACACATAAAATTAAACAAGTAAGTCTAAAAAATAAGAGGAGGAGAAGGACAAGAAAACAGGCTGACCAAGCCTAAGCAGTGTTCTTGCTGGTCTACATTTCAGTTTCTGCCTCCAGGTTTCTTCATTGGCCTTCATTAGTGATGAACTGTGTGATGGGTAAACCAAATAAATAAACCCTTTCCTCCCCAAGTTGCCTTGGATGGTGGTGCTTTATCACAGCAATAAAAAACAAACTAAGATAATATTCAACCACATATTTAGTTACTTTTTGTGTTTATATACCTATATGTTAATTTTATTAGCAAAATATAATGAAGTTCTTAAGAGTGGGGACAGGGTGAGGAATTGGTGATCTTTCTTCAGCAACACTACCTATTTTTCTTCTTGTTTCAGGTAGACTACAGTAACACCTACAAGACTGTGAAAACCCAGAGCTGTATCCACTTGCTTAGTGAGGCTCATCTGCTAGTGAGAGCTGCCCTGATGGAGAGCAGTCGACTGGAGCCTGCAGAGAAAGCAGAGCTCTTAGAAGCTTTTAAGGAAAGCTGTGGGCATCTTGGAGACTGTTACAGCAGGTCTGTGAGGCCTTTTAAGCCTTGTTATAGAATTTTATATGTACTTACCAGGATTTTTATTTCTGGGAGTTGGATCACTTTTTTCATTTATTTTACAGTCATTTCTTAAATGCATGTTGAGTGTCAGGTACTGTGGTATAGAGATACAAAGTGAATATGATCTGCCCAATCAATGTCTTGAAAGTGTCATAGTTTGTTAGAGAAATAAATAGTAAACCCATTACCAAACTTTTGAATTTGCAGGGTGGCTTTATTTATTTACTTTATTTATTTTCTTTATTTTATATTATATTTATTTTCAGGATTTGAGGGGCACATGACCAGGGAAAAGACCTGAGATAGCTTTGGTACTTGTTTCTTGTCTGTTAGCTTGAGGGAGGCATGTAGAAGGAGCAGCAGGCTGCATTCCTGCCCAGCTCCTGGCTGCCTGGCTAGCTTATGCCTCAAAATAACAGCACATAAATTGTATTCTTTTAAACACTGCCTGGCCCATTATCTCTAGCCTCTTACTGGCTAACTCTCACATCTTGATTAACCCATTTTCAATAATCTGTGTAGCACCACGCGGTGGTTGTTTACTGGGAAAGATTCAGCATGTCTGACCTGGCGACTGGCTCCATCGCGTCTGGCTCACCTCCCTTCTTCCCAGCATTCTGTTCGGTCTACTCCGCCTATCTAAATTCTGCCCTATTGGGTCAAGCAGTTTTCTTTATTAATTAACCAATGAAAGCAACAGATAGAAAGAAGCACTCCCACATCAGAGGCGTGTCACTGAAGCAGTCTGATATTTTTTCTTTTTCTTTTATTATTATTATTAAAAATTTCCACCTCCTCCCATTTCCCTCTTCCTCCTCCCACTTCTCCTCCCCCTCCCTCTCCAGTCCAAAGAGCAGTCAGGGTTCCCTGCCCTGTGGGAAGTCCAAGGTCCTCCCCACTCCATCCAGGTCTAGGAAGGTGAGCATCCAAACAGACTAGGCTCCTACAAAGCCAGTGCAAGGTCCAAACGAGGAGCAGAAGGAGGGAGAACATGAGCAAGGAAGTCAGGACCGCAAGGGGTGCATCCACTCACTGAGACATTGGGGCTGATCTAACAGGAGCTCACCAAGGCCAGCTGAACTGGGACTGATGGAGCATGTGATCAAACCAGACTCTCTAAATATGGTGGACAATGAGTGCTGACTGAGAAGCCAAGGACAATGGCACTGGGTTTTGATCCTTCTTAAGTCTGATATTTTAATATCAGTAATCTGTGCTCTCTTGATATCACAAAGGACTACTAAGGTCAATAGAGATTTTTATTTCTGAGAACCATGTATATAAAAGTTTTTGTAAACAATTGTTTTACAGGTGTACTTAATTTGGGCAAATGATTATAAATGACTGAAATAGGCTATGCTGAACCATAAATGCCATTATTTTAGAGGCATATTAAATATTACAATTCATGCCAGTTGGGGTTGTGATGTACATCTTTAATCCCAGCACTCAGGAGACAGGGGCAGGTAGATCTCTGACACTGAGGTCCACCTGGTCTACAGAGTGAGTTACAAGATTACAAGAGATCCAGAGATATACAGGGATACCCTGTCTTGAAAAACCAAAAATTAAAATGAAAATTCACTTGATGAATGATTGCTTTTCCACCTTAGTTGTGTTCAGGAAAAAAGAAACTGCAAATTAGAGTGACTTTATAAAATCAAATATGGTTGCCAGGGGCAGCGGAAAAGCACCGTGCGTCTCATTCTTTGGAAAGCATCACCTGTGTTCTTACTAACTGTGTTAAGTAGCTGACTTCAAATGCATATTTGAAGCCTTTTAAAATTTCTCTCTTTAGGCTTGACACGGAGCAATCCCACCTCGCCTTGCCATACTATAAGATGTCTGGATTGTCTCTGTCTGAAGTTTTGGCCCGTGTGGACTGGACAGAAGACAGTGAATCACAGAAATATGAGAGAGGATTAATATTCTATATTAACCATTCACTTTATGAAAACCTGGGTGAAGAATTAAATGCAGTGAGTATAGTTTCCTATACTGTTACAGCTTCTGTTTTTAACTTTTTAATTTAATAATTTCTTTTAGTAAATAGTATTTAGAACTTAAGTTCCAAATACTTTTTTCTTTTTTCCCCACTAAAACAAAAAAATCAATATGTTCTTTTCTTCTTTAATGATTTTAGAATTATAACCTGAACAAAAGTTTAGGGTTCGCCTTCTTCTATTTCCTTAGTATTTAGCATGGAGGTGTTATCTGTTGTGATTGAGGGACCTGCCCAACCATAGTAACATCCATTTCCGAAGTGAAAGATAGAATCAAGTTGCTGCCTTCCTTTGTTTTTTTTTTTAACTCTATTTGACCTATTTTTTAAGTGTCCAAAACATTATTATAGATTATTTTTAATCCTTTCTGTGTTTTAAGCAGAGTTGGATATTGTAATACCATATACTTAGAGATTTCAAGGGGAGTAAAATTTCTTTTGAATTACATTAGAGCATATTTTTTAACTAAGTTGTAGTTTTTAAATTGTAGACTTTTGAATATAATAGCATTTTCTCCAATGTGATTGAAGTTAGAAAAGTTGGTCACAAATTGGTATATATTTTTCCTTGATTTTTTTCTTATTGCATCTCTGCAGACAGATCATGTCCTCTCATTTCTAGTTTCCCAAATTGTCTCATGAACACTGTTTCTAAATCATAACTTATTCTTTATCTATTGACTTTATATATATACACACATTCCTTTTTTTCTTTTTATACTGCTTCCCATTGGCTAACCTTTTATTCTTTGCTCATACTTGTCAAAGGAAGTAGCAGCAAAAGTGGCTCAGATATTTCATGTGGCTGAGCCAAAGCAACTGCCTCATGTCCTCTGTAGTCCCTCTATGAAGAATATTGATCCTTCAACTGCCTTGCATTATTTAAAGAAGCTGGATACTCATGAATCTTCAACAGTCTTAGTGACCTTGACCAAGGCAGCAGTGGCCTTGAAAATGGGAGATCTTGACCTGTACAGGACTGAAGTGAAGAGCCATTCAGAGGTAGAGTACCAGGCCTGGTGTTGGCTACAGTCTGAGAGGATTGGAGGTGGTCCCAATGCACTTGGCTTTCTTCTGCCTTCTTTGTACCTCATGACTACGTTTTTTTTTTTTCTTTTCGAGTTAGGGTTTTTCTGTATAAATGCACTGGCTTTTCTGGATTATGCTCTGTATACAAGGTTAGGCTGAAACTCACAGAGAGCTGCATGCCTCTGCCTCCTGAGTGCTGGGATTAAAGGCATGAGCCATCACCTCCAGGCCTACCTCATGGTTTCTTAATAATAGATAATAGACATTATTAGATGGGGACTGCTCTAAGTGGGATTTTAGACTGGCAAATGAAACAAAAGAAAAATGACTGATAAATATCAGCAGAGGCTTTCATCATCTTAGTGTCACATACATTCAGAATATTATGTTTGATACAAAAGAGTATAAGAACAGTACCCACAGCTGCCCATCAAAGGAAGTGTAAGGTCTGACAGTGTATTCACTGGAAGCACAATAGGGTGTTGAGGTGTTTTTAGTATACAAAGAAGGATATTAACTGTAAACGATAGGAGTCTAATAGGTCAGAAATGCTCTCCACTCAGGAAAACCACAAGTGACACCATGGACTAGTGGATATTTAAATGGTGCACCAAAGGAAGAAAGGTTATTTATTTATTTATTTATTTATTTAGAAAGAGGGATCATTTAGGACAGAGGCCAAAGATGGGGATGAAGGATAATTTTGCACTCGTTTCCTAGGCCTAGTCTAAATTGCTTGCATGGAGTATTTCATTTCATTCTCGTTTAGTGCTGATATCAGTGTTGTCACAACTGCTTACACACGAGAGCCCTGAGACCCAGAGCTGAAATTATTTGTTTCTGATTGCACAGTTGGTCATCTTGAACTATCAAGGTGACTTTAGAGCCTGGGCCTTGTTGTTATTGTTGCCTGCTTGGTCAAATGTTTCCAGTATAAACATGTCTTCTAAAACAGGGGAAAGAAATCATTATACCAGGAGACAATTTGCTAGGAGAAGAAGTCAGCCCTAGGGCATCTGCTTGGAAATGAGTAGAATTCTGAAAATCAGAGTTTTCTTTACATAATTTTGAGAATCATATATATTCCTAATCTAAAATTCTTTACAAAATAGAATATCTCTAAGTTTAGTTCTCTATAAATTATTTACATAAGACAGCTAATAATCTCCTTTTTGGGACAAGAGGATAAGAATGGAAATAAAGTGTTAACAACTTTCCCCAGATGTGTGCATTGGGATATACATGTGAACTGAGTCACGTGCACTTCATTTCAACATTTCTTTCTGAACCTGAAGGTGAAGCTGCTGTACGGCTTCATTCTGGAACCTCGGCTGTTGATTCAACACTGGAAAGGACAGATTGTTCCTACTGAGCTTGCAATTCACTTGAAGGAAACTCAGCCTGGATTGCTTCTGGCTTCAGTCCTGGGCTTACAGAAAAATGGTAAAATTGGAATTGAAGAAGCAGATTCTTTTTTTAAGGTTTGTCCAGTTAAAAATATAATTTCTCTGAATGACCTGATAGAAACCAAAGGAGAGTAAAGAATAGAACTGAAGTGAATTTCATTTGTCTTTGAAAGGACAGACTTCTTTTATGTGCTTTTTATTATTATAATTATTATTATTATTAAAAATTTTCACCTCCTCCCATTTCCCTCCCCCTCCCCCAACTTCTCTCCCCCTCCCTCTCCAGTCCAAAGAGCAGTCAGGGTTCCCTGTCCTGTGGGAAGTCCAAGGTCTTCCCCCCTCCATCCAGGTCTAGGAAGGTGAGCATCCAAACAGACTAGGTTCTTACAAAGCCAGTATATGCAGTAGAATCAAAACCCAGTGCCATTGTCCTTGGCTTCTCAGTCAGCCCTCCTTGTCAGCCACGTTCACAGAGTCCGGTTTGATCACATGATCCATCAGTCCCAGTACAGCTGGCCTTGGTGAGCTCCCATTAGATCATCCCCACCATCACAGTGGGTGGGCGCACCCCTCGCAGTCCTGATTTCCTTGCTCATGTTCTCCCTCCTTCTGCTCCTCATTTGGACCTTGGGAGCTCAGTCCAGTGCTCCAATGTGGGTCTCTGTCTCTATCTCCAGAGGACAGACTTCTGTATAATCAGTTTGTAATGTAAATATACAGATTAAAAGAATGTGTCTGCAGAATGTTCATGCACAGAACCTAGAATATATCTATATCTTTGCTCTTGCCATGGCAGTCAAGCCAAATTTATAAGCTACGCGACCACATGGTTGAGCAATAGCTCTGTTTCACATCTGGCTCAGGATTTATGTGAGGTACCCTGTTTTCAAGGTCCTGTGTGGAAAGGATGAAGACACAATTCCTCAGCTTTTGGTAGACTTCTGGGAGGCTCAGCTTGTAGCTTGTCTCCCCAACATGGTTCTTCAGGACCTCTTCTTCAAGCTTACTACTCAGTACATCTGGAGGATATCTAGGAGGCAATGCCCTGATACCATACCACTGAGAACAGCAGAGGATTTGGTAAGATAATGAAATAGTGCCTTAAATGCATACGCTGCATGCTGCAATAATGTGTTCTTACTTTTGTTTTATTTTTTTTTATTTTTTCTTTTTTATTAAAATTTTTAATAAAAAAAAACAAGTTTCCACCTCCTCCCAGCCTCCCATTTCCCTCCCCCTCCTCCCACCCTTCTCCCCCTCCTCCCACTCTTCTCCCCCTCCCCCCACTCCTCTCCCCCCTCCCTCTCCAGTCCAAAGAGCAGTCCGGGTTCCCTGCCCTGTGGTAAGTCCTAGGTCCTCCCCCATCCGTCCATATCTAGGAAGGTGAACATCCAAACTGGCTAGGCTCCCACAAAGCCAGCACATTAAGTAGGATAAAAACCCCATGTCATTGTCCTTGGCGTCTCATCAGCCCTCATTGTTCGCCATGCTCAGAGAGTCCAGTTTTATCCCATGCTTTTTCAGTCACAGTCCAGCTGGCCTTGGTGAGCTCCCAGTAGATCAGCTCCACTGTTTTGTTTTATTTTTGAGAGAGAAAGCTAGAAAGAGAGATCAGATGCTGCGTGCAGAGCCTAAAGGTCACTCTCAGGAATTATTCTCAGGAACTCTGTGCATTTCTTTTGCAACAAAGTCTCTAATTGACCTACACACTATGAATTAGGCTGTACTAGTTAACATGAGAGCCCCAAGAATCTTCCCTTCTGCTTCCTCACCATTGAGATTACAAATGTGTACTGTCATACCTGACATTTTTGTCGGTTCTAGTACTCAAAATTCAGGTCTTCATTCTTGTGACATAAACACATTGCCTACTGAGGCTATCTTTCTAGCCTCCACCTTGTGTTTAATGCTTAGAATGTACCTGAAGTTACCCACATTTTACATACTTTCCCATTCTAAAGAGCATCACCTTGGACAGCTAAGATGGCTTATCAAGTAAAGGCCCTTTCTGCCAAGTTTCATCTAAGGCCTAAGCTCCATATTTGGGATTCACAGTAGGAGAGAACTGACTCCTGAAAGTTGTTTTCAAATCTCTACATGTGTTTCAGTACACCCACAAGCGTACACCCATAGCACACACAAACACACACACACACAAAATAAATAAAATTTAAAGACTACCCCCTAGAAGCCAGGTGTCACGGCACACACCTTTAACCCTATTACTCAGGAGGCAGAGGAAGGTAGATGTCTATAAGGTCTGAGACAGCCTGATCTACAAAGGGAATTCCAGGCCAGCCAGGTCCCACAGGGACCCTACTCAAATTTCACACGCTTAAAATAATGAATGCTCCTGTAGTCCTCTGTTCCCCCGTGCAGTGCCACAGCATGTGAAGGATGTTTCCCAGAGCACTACCTCACCTGTACTTGTTAGTGGAGGACTGAGTAAAGGGGGGCCTCTCTGAAGAATTTTGGAAGGCCTGAGGCAAGGGGCAGCAGCACTGTGCTTCTGTCTCCTGTCAGGGGCACACTCAGCTTTAGGTGTGTTTTGGGCAGTTGTAGCAGCCCTTGCTCCCCATCCTACCCTGTTTTCTTCTTTCAGCCCAGTCTTCGTGACTGCTGTGCTTACTCTGCAGTGACTGAAAAGGTTACCAGTATCATGTCTTAGACAAAGGGTACTCAATGGGATCATATCAAGACCTTACAGGGATGCTTTGTAATCCCTAAACGATATAAATAAAACTCATTTCCACCGTTACCTTTAATTCTTTTTAAATACATGGGTTTTTTTGTTGTTGTTGTTGTTGTTGTTGAGACAGGATTTCTCTGTGCAACAGCCGTCGCTGTCCTGGAATTAGCTCTGTAGACTTCAAACTCTGTGGGCTCAAACTCACAGAGATCCACCTATCTCTCCTCCTCAGTGCTGGGATTAAAGGCATGCACCCCTAACACCTGGTGAATATAATTGTCTTAAGAACAGTGTTATTCTTTGTTTCTAGAAAGCACTTCTGTTGAATATTTTTAAATTTCAAAATGTTAGGAAATAGTTATTGCAAATTATTTGGTGTGGAAGCAATGAGACTGCAACCTTTTCCAGGGAAAGACATTCTAAAAGTCTTTTTTCCCCCAGGAGAGTATGTAACTGAGTCTGAGATGTGGCATAGGATTTTAATGAGTGGATGAAGAAATTGTTTGTTTTCCTGTTATTTTTGACTTGTGATGCATTTCTGTAATGTTTCAGATAAATGCCTGCAGTCATTTTGGCTTAGTCTATCCATGGGTTCATGTCTTAACATCATCTGATTCCTTAGCCGATAAAAATTACACAGAAGACCTTTTGAAATTACAGGTAAAAAAATGTCTCTTTTATTTTTTAAATATGCAATATACTATAATATACAATTTAAATATAATGTGATATCAAATGGCTTGTTAATTTAGAATATAGCTTTTGGGGGCAAGAATCTATAGGCTTCTGCCTAGAATCACGGACACATGTGGCGTCTAAGCTGAGAAGCTGGTCTCACTGCAGGTAATGGGTAAGATTCGACACTGTGCAACTGTCCTCGTTTTTAGGCTGAAAACACCTGTGAGAAATAAAAGTGTATAAATATAGGGATGCTTTGTAAGCCTGAATTTTGTTTAATGTGGCCTAACAAAATTTAAACTTCTTACCCAAGCTACCACTACCATCTGTCTTATGAAAAATATGTTCACATAGCCAGTTTATCTCACCCCAGAAGAGAATTTTTCTAAAGAATTGTGGGACACAATTGATGTACAGGAATTCTGACTGTAACTGTTTCTGCATGTGCTGTGGTAGGTCTGGCTATGTATATCTTTTAATGCTGCTTATTGATCCAAAGACCAAATATAACTTTTGCCTTTCTTTTGTTTGGTTTAGTCACTGTAGCTGGCTATATATAACAATCACTATTTCATATTAGGGATTCTCTAAATTCACAGATACTCTTGATAAATTCAGGCTCATTGACCATCCTTGCCCTCCATGACTCCCGAGGCCTGATGCGAGTAGCTCTCTTGTGAGCCTGTGCTGTCCGCACAGCTCTCTTCTCTGTGGCTTCACATCCAGATGCTAAAGGATGTGTTGCATGTGTTTCCTTATACCCAATGAATGGCCTTTATGGATTTTCATTCTGCTTGATACCTTTACGCTTTTGAGTATAAAATTCTTGATATAAACTTTGGGAATTGGTGTCAACGTGATTATTATTAATTTTAGAGCCAGCTGTTGAGTTGGGGATGGGCTAGGGAAGGAAAGTCAAGAGGCTAGATCTTTAGGCTCAGACTTCAGGCTGTGTGGCCTACATCCTTCTGTTAAATCACCAGAGTTGAGCATGGTGGCCTATGCCTGTAATTTGGCACTGAGGAGGATGAGGCAGAAGGATACAAGTTCAGCCTCATTAATTTGTTAGTTAACCACAACAATCTATCACCAAAGAAGATTCTTTCACTGTCTCTTATTTTTAGGTTCTGTGTGATACTGAAACTCCCATGTTAGCCGCTCATTTGTTCATTTTATAGCTACTGTCTGAGAATGAGTTGTACAAGTGTAGTAGGTAGCTTTGGGCCTTGTCCTCCCAGAACACACAGAGCAGTGATGTCATTAAAATTGTAATTGTACTATGCTGTGAAATTTCTATTGATAAAACTTCAAAGCACATTTATGATCACAGTCAAAGATATAATTCAGTGATCATTTAAAATCCCTGTAGGCAACAAAAGATGGATTTTTTCTTTTACTTATTCCATTCAATTAAACTTTCTCGTTTGACTGAGAAATTAAAGCCAATACTTAGTATTGAAAAGAGTTTCTTCATTGCTATCATTTTGTTCTATTTTTTTCTCTGTGTTATTTGTCCTATTTGGTGTTTCTGTAGAGATGACTTCATTTGTTTCTTTATGTGGCATCTTGAATTTACTTATACTCTTCAGGACAAAGTATTGCTTCTAGTATTCTCTAGGGGATAGCTTGGTGGACAATAATTCTTTTCTCTTATTTATAGCATGAAAAGTTTTTCTTTCTCTTTTTCTTATGGCAGAGAGTTTTCCTGGGCTTTGCCAGCAGTCAGGTTGGCGACTGTGGTCTTTGGGTGCACTGCACTCTTCTGGCTTTTTTCTCGCATCTTCTTTGTTTTGTACATTTAGTGTTTTCATTTGATGTTCCATGGAGAATTTCTTCTCTGGTCCTATTTGGTGTTCTGGGTGCTTCTTATATCTGTATTGTTGTGTCTTTCCTTAGTTTGGGGAGTTTTCGATAATTATATTAAAAATCTATTCTATGCCATTGATATGTGATTCTTTTCTCTCATCTGTGCCTGTGCTTCATAGATTTCTCTTCTCACAATGTCCCCAATTTTCCTTTTCTTGGAATTTTTGTTTTTAAAGATAAAGAAATATACTGATTAAACTTTTCTAAATTTTTCCCTAGTTATGCTTCTTTCTCAATTATCCATAGATCAGGTAATCTCAGCCATTAATAAAAACATGACCATCAGAGCTCCCAAAGGCTTTCTTTGGCTCCCATTTAGGAGGTTGGAGGTTTAGAATCACCAGACAGCATTTCCAAATTGTGGCTATTTCCCCACCCCCAGTGGGTTGGTATGTTTGTCTGTTGTCCTTAGTTACTATAGGGCATATTTGTGTAATAATTAGTATAAAATCTGAAAGTTGTTGATAGGTTAGAGAGAACACTGACTAGTGAATACCTTGCTCTTTTTCCAGGTTGTCCTGGTTCCTACCCCTTCTATACCACCTCCCCATGTACTTGCCTGTAAAAATAGAGAATCAGAGAAATCTACCAAATCAGAGTTGAGGCAGAGAGATCTTGGTAGGAGAAAGTAATAAATAGTGTATGTGTTAAGAAGGGAGGTGGAGTCGATTTCTAGTTCTGAAAAAAAAATGAAGATGTCTAAGAAACCAATCTCAACAGGATTTTACAGAGTAACAGTGATCTTTGGCCATTTTTAGTCCAGTGATAGAAGTTTTGGTGAGTATTTATTTATTTGAGATAGTGTCTCATTTTGTGGGCAGGTTAACCTGAAATTCACTGTGTGATTCACGGTGCCACCAAATTCTGGGCTCTTCAATACTGCCTCTCTCAGTAAAAGGTTTATAGAGTATGATGCCACCACACCTGGCTCCTATTATCTGGGTCCCAGAGAATAAACTCAGGTCATCAGGCTTTGGTGGCATATTTGCATACCTGCCCAGCCATCTACCCATCCCACAATCACTTTTAAAAAATATATTCAATTTTCTTTGTGGTTACTGTTCTAGTTTGATCCTGTTGCTATGAAAACACCAAAATCAACTTAGGACAGGAGAATGTTTATTTGATTTATACTTCTAGATCACAGTGGATGGAAGATAAGGAAGAAGTTCAACAGGAGCCTGAAGGCAGGACTTCCTGCTAGTTATTCTATGCAACATTGCCTTCGATCAGGGAACTCACTTAGAGTCAAGGAAACACAACAGAAACCATGATGGATGTTCCTCTCTAATTTGTCCTATGCTCATGTTTAGCTGGCTTTCTGATACAGTCCAGGACCAGTTGCCCAGGGAACAGTGTTGCCCATCTTGCCCACAGTGAACTTCATCTCTCAGTGCTGGGTTTATAGGGTTTGATGACATACCTGGCTGAGCCTTCATATCTCAGTGCTGGATGTAGCATAATTAATGAAAACTCAGAAAGAGAAATTGGGTTCAACCTGAAGGTCAGAAAAGCAAGATAGCCAACCACTGACTCTTATCTAGACCTTAGTCTGCAATGGTGATCCTGCCTCCAGGAATCTCAGAATAAAACTGTTTCTGAGAGTTGTCTCCTCCCATTTTATAATCCTCTCTAGTTCTGGGATTAAAGGTGTGTACCACTACTGCCTAGTTTCTGTGGCAAACTAGTGAGTCTACTGGGATTAAAGGTGTGTTTTATTGCTGCCTGGTCTATAAGGGTGGCCAGTATGGCTCTTTTACTTTTCAGATCCTCAGGCAAGTTTTATTTATTAAAATACAAGGGAAATATCACTACAACTGGATGTATAGGGTACGATGCTACACCTGGCTGAGACTTCATCTCTCAGTGCTGGGGCATGCCTGATTAAGTATAGCTTAGTGTTGCTTATTATACTGACTTTTAAATTCTTAGCAATATAGCTAAAAGGAAGTAAAACTTTACAAGTAACCCATGTTGTGCTTCCCTGACTAGTTTCATTTCACCTCTGGTTTGGTACCCATGCTTTTCCTCTTCCTGCCACACCCATAATCCTGTTTAATCAAGAGTCAGGAGAGAAGCAACTTGTGCCTCCTTGTATGTTGGGAGATACTGTGAGTGGAAGAGTCTTACTTTATTTCATCTTTGCTATCTTAGTGCCAGGAAATTATTCAGCTTGGTAAGAAAAGATACCAACCTTATTTTCCTGGCCACTCCTTGGTAGACATCTGGAATAAAATAATCATGCTGATTAAGAATGTATAGTAGATGTTCCAGATTGTCCTGTAACTCTGAGAAGATGCTGTAGCAAAAGAAGATAGAGTGAAAGAAATTAAGCCATAACTATATCTCTTAATAGGAAAAGACAAAATAGAAATTATTTTGATGGTAGAATAAAAAAATGCTATAGAATTTAAGAGTAAAAAGGTTGCTTGAAAGGAAAAACTAGTAAATCTATGAATATTGAAGTACTGCTTGTGCTCGTCATTTTCTGTGTGCCAGGTGGTGTTGATACAAATGACTAGGTTCTAAATAGTCCCTTTAAAAAGAATTACTGTTTCTATCGGGGGAGCAGTGAGATACATGCCACAGTATATGTCTAACTTAGAGGAAAACTTGGGGGACTCAGTTCTCTCCTATTATCTGGGTCCCAGAGAATAAACTCAGGTCATCAGGCTTTGGTGGCATATTTGCATACCTGCCCAGCCATCTACCCATCCCACAATCACTTTTAAAAAATATATTCAATTTTCTTTGTGGTTACTGTTCTAGTTTGATCCTGTTGCTATGAAAACACCAAAATCAACTTAGGACAGGAGAATGTTTATTTGATTTATACTTCTAGATCACAGTGGATGGAAGATAAGGAAGAAGTTCAACAGGAGCCTGAAGGCAGGACTTCCTGCTAGTTATTCTATGCAACATTGCCTTCGATCAGGGAACTCACTTAGAGTCAAGGAAACACAACAGAAACCATGATGGATGTTCCTCTCTAATTTGTCCTATGCTCATGTTTAGCTGGCTTTCTGATACAGTCCGGGACCAGTTGCCCAGGGAACAGTGTTGTCCATCTTGCCCATAGTGAAGTAGAGCCTTCTCTAGTTCTATGAAGACATTACCTCATAGACATGCTGCAGACCAAACTAATAAAGGCAGTTAATCATTGAGTTTCATATGTGTTACAGTGACAGTTACACCTACACACCCACCACACGTACACTCATTTTATATGCTTCTTATTGAAATTTTGGAAAAGACAAGGAAATGTTATAAGAAAATAAAACAAAACAGGGCTTTGTCCCACCTCCTCATTTGTTAAGCTAATCTCTGCTTCAAACTGCAGTACTCTGCCAAATATCTTCCTATAAAGGTTTTGTACACTGTGTGGATTTTACAGCATTAGTCATGCTTTGTGTACAATTTTGCCTCAAGACATTTTGACTCAGTTTTGTCCTCCTTAACTGACCTTTGGAAATATAATTTTGGCAATTCTGTGATGTTCCATAAGGTATGTGCCATAGTTTATTAATGTCATTCTTTCTTGTTGGACATGCAGCCACCCACGGGCTTTCAGTGTTACAAGTACCCATGCAAAGCATTATGGAGCATAAATCCCTGACCACATGTTGGGCATATCCGTAGGATAGAGTTCTAATTAAAGATGATTGCTTTTTACTACACAGACTTTTTTTAAAAAAAAAAACTAGAGCTAAATTTAAGATTATTTAGCACTTCAGTACAAGTATTTCAGGGCCAATTCCTGCTCTCTAAAATTGCATTTTCTTTCTTTTTTTGTCAAAGTGGGATTTTATCATTTTAAAAAATGCTGTATGTTGTATTTTAATTTGGGGTGCTTCGTTCCATAATATTTCACTTTTCTGTTCATAGTCTCTCATTTGTGGCCCTTCATTTGACGTAAGTTCCATTATTCCATTTCTGGAGCTGCTCTCAGAAGATACTGTTGCTGGCCTCAGTGCTCATGTTCTGTGCCATACAAGATTACAAGAGTATGAACAATGCATAGACACGTTGCTAGAGAGATGCCCGGAGGCAGTCATTGCATATGCTAATCAGGAACTGAGAGAAGAACATTGGGTATGCATTTCAGATGGTGTTCCTAGTCTTGGTCCATGATGATAAGATTGGGTAATTGTGTTGACTTATCTACAAAATGAGGACTGTTAATTTTAGTATAGTTTTACTGGATTGTATGTCCAAAGAACTTTCAGGACTTTTAGGTGCTATTAAAATGCATGGGGATGGTCTATCTCATCTTTAAAGAGCCCTTATTTCCAGATGAGATCAGTGAGTACTTAAAGGGCAGGGCAACATGTGTGTGGCTGGGGGATACACCTTCCCTGTATTTGGTTTTTGATTTAGCAATTAATAGAGTTTTAGCTTTAGCACTTTTTTCATTTCTTTTTGCCAACCAAGATAAAAGGACATATCTATGTTTTTCCTTGAAAAGGAATGTGTGCATGTGTACCTCAAGTCAAAGGCTTTCCCTTCTGTTTGAGTTTCATCAGAAGCCTAGCTGCTGATAAAGCTCTTGTTGCAACAGAGGTGATGCCGTGACCAAAGGAGGCCAAAGGATACATTTTCCTCTTTGCTCTCTTGCATGGCCTTCTTTCTTTCATTAAAAATCTGAGGATTAGATGCAGCATACTAAAATGTCTTCATTCCCCCTAAAAATAGGTTCTGTGGTGGAAAAAACTGCTGCCGGATCTCTGTCAGAAAGTCAAGTGTGGTGGAGAGAAGCACCAACTTTATCTATCGTCTTTAAAAGGTAAAATTAAAATTCTCTTTTTTGATGGTTATGAATTTTACTCTCAGTTTTAAGTAGGACAAGTTCTTGTTTGTCTCCATGATATTAAGTGGGGTACAAAAGTCCCAGAAGCCATCTGAAGTGTTTTCAGCTTTCATGTTGCCCCTCACACTTGATTCTAACTCATCATCTATAGCCACAGAGTTGATGTTCTATGAAGTTAACATTTCTAAACTTTTAGTTTATTATTTTCATGGAAATTCCAATATTTAAAATATTACAGAAGTTTAGAAGTTTTGCTTTTCAATTTGCTTCATGTAGGAAATTAAGTTTAGCAAACAAATTGTAAGTATTGAAAAACTTATTGTTCTTCAACGATTTACACCTTGAACATGTAAATTCCAGTTTTCTGTAGCTTTGGAATAGTTGGGTTTTTATAATTCATAAGCTGCTAAAACAAACACCAAATATTCTGTGTGATTTACTATTTTTAGACTGCAGTATCTCAAGAGCTGGCATAGAGTTTTATTCTTTTTTTGTGGTACAGCCTCCTTATCAGCATTGAGCCCCTGTAGGGAAGGATCTGTGGCTCTTTGTTGATGGAGTTTCATTTCTTTGAGGTCTTCCTGTTGGCAGCTATAGACCACTGAGAAGAACTCAGGAGTAGATTCTTTGGAATTGGAACTGAGTTCCAGGTCTGCCATATACAATCCAGTTTTTAAATATTGTTAGTTAACGAGAAGTTCTTAACTGACTCTAGAGGACAATATTGAGTAAACTTACATAAAGATCAGGTTGAAGATGATGGACAGGGACTTACACAAGACATTTAGGAAAAATCTTTCGACTGTGATATTATTTTTTGAACTTTTCATTTAGCTTTGGAAAATTATCTGTGTTGAGAAGGGTTCCTCCCCATCCCATTAAGAATGCTAGTCAGCATCTTTGTCTCCTACCTGTATCACCACCACCCCAGTTATGACAGATACAAGTGTCTCCAGATGCTGCCAGGTGTCACCTGAGGACAGAATTATCCTAGTTGAGAACCAGTGCACTAATGCAGAACTATTGAAATGACAGTGAATAGGTGGATTATTTAAGGAAAAATTTGTTAATTATTTTGAAATAATGAACTATTATTTTTTAATTAATTTTTGTTTGCATATTTTTAGGTGTATGAGTGTTTGGTCTTTGTGTATGTATATGCATCATGTATATGCCTGCTGCCCTCAGAGAGCAATAAAAGTGCATCAACTCCCATGGAATTGTAGTAACAGACAACAGTGAGCTGCCATGTGGGTACTGGGAATGAAACCCAGGTCCCCTACAAGATCAACCAGTGTTCTTAACCACTGAGTCATTTCTCTAGTCCACTACTTTTATTTTTAAAAACATCTAATATTGTAACATATTGTAAAAATAAGGTTTTAAAAGTCATTCAAAATTTTGACAGTGAAATTAACTTTTAATGTTTGGTAAACGTATTTAAGATATACTGGGGTATTTTAAGTATGTAGATTTACTTTTTTTTGGTTTGGTTGGTTTTTTTTTTTTTTTTTTTTTTTTTTTTTTTTGGTTTTTCAAGACAGGGTTTCTCTGTAGCTTTGAAACCTGTCCTGGAACTAGCTCTTGTAGATCAGGCAGGCCGTGAACTCACAGAGGCCTGCCTACCTTTGCCTCCCGAATGCTGGAATTAAAGGCAGACATAACCACTGCCCAGGTTGATTTACTTCTTTCTGGATCATTCCTAGATGATCTCATAACTGAATAGTAGAATAAAGGCGAGTAATATTTTTGTGTGTGCTTAGTTATATGTGTGGTATGCACATATGTGCAGGTGTTTGGACACACATGCATATGTAGGCATCTGCAAAGATTTCATGTTGACATCAAGTATTTTCCTGGATCACTGCCCACCTTACAAATTGAGACAGGGTCTCTCTTTGCATCTGAAGCCTTTTGTATTTGCTACTATGACTAGCTTGCTCTGGGAATTCCCTGTCTCCTGATTCCCACACAATAAAATTACAGATGGACGACCAAGCACACCTGGAGTTTTATGTGAGGTTCTTGGTTGTTGTGTTCTCATGGCAAGTACTTTTCCCTCTGAGCCACATTCACAGCCTACATTTTTATATTATATTTGTTTATTTATTGCTCATGTATGTGCACACATGTTGATATGCTATGACGCACATGTGGTGATCAGAAAACAACTTTGGACTTGGTTCTCTTTTTCTACCTTTTTGTAGTTCTGAGGATTGAAGTCAAGAGCCAATGGGCCAACCAGTGATTTAATTCATACAGTTTCTGTGTGATTATTTTGGGGCTGAACACCCGGGAACCAACAAGCGGCCTCCCACTACAAGGTCACATACTTCTTACCTGCTGAGACATCTCAATCACCCTCTGCCCCATTTTAATATTTTCTTATCTTCATTTTCTCTAACTGAACCACACACCATAACTGTTAGTATATTCTCTTTGGATTAAATAAACAAAAACATTAAGGGATTTAGGAAGGGAAACCAAATGAGAGGTTAGGAGAAGTTTTTAAAATACTGTACAGATTTAAGGTGTTGGCTTCATTCTTAGAGTTATAATTTATATTAAGGCCTCACTGGTGACAGAAGAGAATTGAACAGTGGTGATATTTTTACTAACTTTGTAACTGCTCTGTCCTTACCCCAAGTAAAAGTTCTTATGTCTAGGCTACTACTTATAGTCTCTATGTTTAGGTAAGTAAACATGGTTGATAGGAAATTAATAGCAATTTAGGTGTTTCATATGAATTCTGTAAGCTAGTTAGTGGTTGCTGTTTATTAGGATCATCTCGTAGATTAGAGAAGTATCCTATTATCATTCTCAAAGAACACTGGAAACTAGCAGATGGTACCCAGGTATGCTGTAGATGAAGATACTCGCTTTGAAGACTCAGTAACTTTTTGTAAGATTTATTTTTATTATTCTAAATAATATAGTTTTATCTGTATATGGGTTTGATCTCAAAAGGTATGTGTGTGTGTATGTGTGTCTACATGTGGGTGTGTGTGTGTGCACATGAGGGCAGGTGACCTCAGAAGGTGTGTGTGTGTATGGGTGTGTGCACATTAGCGCAGGTAACCTAAGAAGGGGTATGTGTGTCTCCATGTGAGTGTGTGCACATGAGTACAGGTGGCCTCAGAGACCTGAGGTGACAAATCTAGAACTGGGGTTACAGGATTTTGTGACACCTGACATGGGTGCTGGCAACCTAAACTAAGGTACTCTGGAAGAACGGCAAATGCTCTTAGCCATTGAGTCATATTTCCAAGCCCCATATTTAAAGTCACGCGGCATGTACATTGAAGAGTACCCATCTGTTCTAGGTGTATCTGGTTGAACAACGAAAAGTCCTTCCCATGTGTCCCTGTTGCATAGTTCTTTAACTTCTCAGTGATAGGACTGGCCATCCCATTGTATGAAGGATGATTTAAATTGGCAGATGATAGAGGGGCTTGTACAGTAGTCCTGCAAATGGGTAAGGAACACACAGGAGATGATGCTGGAGTATGGGTAAAGAGGAGGAAGGAAATATCTTCCCAGAAATACTGTTCATTCTTGTTATTTATTCATTTTTGTAGAATGATGAAATGTGTGCATCTATATGTACATGGCAAAGGTCAGTCTTGGTCATTGTTCCTCAGCTAACCAGTCAGGCTAAACTGGCTGACCAGTGAGCTGCAGTGATCTACCTGTCTTTGCATTCCCTAGTCTGGGACTACAGGAATGCAGCAATGTCTAGCTTTCTTTTACATGGGTTCTGGGGATTGAATTTAGGTCCTCAAGCTTGTGTGGCAAGCACTACACCAACTGACCTATCTACTCAGCTCTCTGAAGTTATTGTTTCTATGATAGGGCATCACCAACTAAGAAGTAATAGAAACATAAAATTCATAATTATCTTTTTTAAAAATGTTTGGCATCCCCCCACACACCATCTACCTACACATGCTCTTTTATTGTTGCCGAGGAGTGAATCCAGGAAATTGTATACACTACACAAGGGCTCTACAGCTGAGTATTCCCAACCCAATTAAATTCCTTAATATTGAAAATGTTTACTTGAGTACGTTACTATTTAGAAGGTATATGGTCATGACAAATGATATATGCTTACTAATAACATGAAAAGCTCATTATTGAGAGGACCCTATTCAGGAAAATGTTTTATACTGAATGATATTCATGTCTTAGCAAACAATATTTATACACTAGCAGCAGTCTCAACTTTAAAAGCAGCATCTATGTGATTATATTTCTCATTAGAAAATGGTAGAAATTGATTAAAACAATGTAGCAATCTCCCAGTGAATTGGTAACTCATTCCAGTAGATAACTACAAAATGAAAGGCTTTAGAAGGGAGAAATTAGAAAGTATGGAGTCACGATATGTGGATTAAAGAGTTTTATTTATGATTCTAGCATTTTGTTACTTGAAGAAACTCTGTATTATTAATTAAGAGCAAATTTGTAGAAAATGGACTTCTAGTTGTAACTCATATATTCTTCTTTCCCACAAACAGAAGCCTTGTCAGTTATTGCTGTGGGACTGGATCTGAGGGATTTCTTGAATGTTCTTCCAGAAGATGGTGCTGCCGCATTTTTCCTGCCCTACCTCCTGTTTTGCAGCCGGAAGAAGTCACTGCCTTGAAGTTATTCTTTGCAGTGCATAATGACTCTACTTTAAGTGCTCAGTCCCAGATAAAATGAGCCCGAAGAGTTTTGTGTTAATGTGTATTGCAGCTGCTTTATGTTACTTGCTTACCTTAAGAATGGTAGCTGTTCACTTAATCTATAACCTGACCCAATTAATTGTCTAGAATGTAAAAAATCTTCAAGATGTAAGATCTCTTTACATGTGTTTCGTTTTATTTTTTAATTTTTTACTCTCTATCATATGTGGGCCTGGAACTCAGTATGACTCTTGTGGTAACCTCAGTCTAAGCAAACCTCCCAATTGTTCCAGGTATGAAGTGTCATGCAGGTGTTTTCAAAGCTGAACAAAGGGTCCTATTGTGAGAAACACCATGGATTCAGTGTTGGGAGCATGGCAATCCTGTCCACCCCAGAATAACAGGAAGAAAATACATCGCAAGTATGAGTATGTGCAATTGCCTCTCTTGCTGTTCAAACAGTATCCTCATTGTTACGGATTTTCCTACTTGGGCTATTATTTTGTTTTTTTCCCTAAGTATGAGAATGATGTAATGTTTCACTCCAGTGAAAGACTGCATACTTGGCTTTTGAGCTACTTTTAAAACTCATGCTTCTATCAGAATGAGATGAATGTACTTGTCTGGCTTTTACTGGTTGAGTTCACATATTTTCAAGCAAGGTCTTCTTTCTAATATATTTATATATACATTCTTATTCTTTCAACCACAGTATATGAGAAAATAAAAACTATCATGATGTTCTTGTTTTTCTTTGTAATAACTCACATGTTTGTTCATTTGTTTGTTTGTTTGTTTTGAGACAGAGTTTCACTGTATAAAAGCCTTGGCTATCCTGGAACTAGTTCTGTAGACCGGGTTGGCCTCAAACTAACAGAGATCCACCTGCCTCTGCCTCCTGAGTGCTGGCATTAAAAGTGTTCCCCACCACTGTTTGATTTGTTTGGTTTGTTTTGAAAATGTATTTTTATGTGTATTTTTTTTTGTGTCTATGTATGTGCACTGTGTGCATCCCGGTACCCAAAGAGGCCAGAAGAGGGCATTGGGTCCTCTAGAACTGGAGCCACTCAGTATGGGAGGTGCTCTTAGACACTGCCCCCTTTTAGTAACCTTTTGTGGCAGATTGTGGTATGGTCTGCTCCTTGCTAAAACTGTAAGTCCAGTAAGGCTCTGCAAAACTGCTCTCTCATTTCCTTGGAACCTTGACTTGGTCTTCTTACTGGCAGTTTCTTAATTTATTATTAATTTATTATCTGAATTTTATCTTTTTAATTTAATATTATTGGATTCTATCTTTCTCTATTTCCAGATAGCATTTTTTTGACAATTTTTTTTCAGATTTCTATAAAATGCAGCTTGCTGTCTTTATTTTTCTCATTTTTCTGTACTCTTATCCCCACCCCTTTGCTGCATGGTTTGTTAGTGTGATTGATAAGAAGGCAAGAGTTGGAGACAATTCAGTGAACTTTGTTGTGATCCTGGGAAGGTAGCAAGGACAGCTTCTGGCATATTTTTTGTTTATTTGGGGCTTTTTTTTTTTTACAAAGTCCTAACAATGCAGGTATAAATGGACTATGTGAAGCAATTCTGTTACCCAATGAACTTATACAGGCCATGGTATATGTTGATCTGTCCATTTTAAGTCATACCAGTTCTCTCACAAATGAACAGTTGCATGGCTTCACTTTGTGCTAACTGTTTGCAGCCAATCCAGCACACATGCTTTATTCAGCAGTGACACATACATTGTTATGAATCATTGTTCTGTTCTTTCATTTATCACCAATTCATTTCTCTCAGCCAGACTCAGTCCCTATAGGAGAAAGAAATTTTAAGATGATTACTTAAAATGCTGTGTTTTATATGGTTAAAAGTGCTTTACTTATGTTCTATTTTTAAAATAGTATTTTCTTTGATTAATTCTTGGTTTTTGTTTGATTTTGTTTGCTTGTTTGTTTGTTTGTTTGTTTGTTTCTGTTTTTCGAAGTCAGGGTTTTTCTGAAGCTTTGGAGCCTTCCTGGAACTAACTCTTGTAGACCAGGATGAGCTCAAACTCAAGGTCTGTGGGAATTCTTTTGCAGCTTTTTTTATTATGTTTTAAATTATATCCAAAGAAAGTTTAAAAAATTCTACTCTAGCAAATGAAAGTGTTTAGATATTCATCATCGTATTGTAATAGATTTGCCTATTTAGCTAGAATAGTGCAGCTTTGAGGAATTTAAAATTAAGTCAGCTTTACCACTATAGTCTGTATCCTAAAGATTATCTGACAGAGTAGGCATAGTTCAACAAAAGTGCTTTTTACATGTGTTGGAGAAGGTCTTTATGTGTTTCTTCACAAAGGAAAAAGAAATATAGACTTGACATAAAAGATAGCCACTATTTTAATTAATTAATTTTTCCTTGAAGAGACTTGTCACCTGATACATAATGTCAGAAGATTTATTTATTTCTATATGCTTTTGTGCAATAATTTCCTGAGCTGTAGAATTGAGTAGCTTTCCCCAAAGCTCTATCAAACTTATTTAAAGATAATATAGACTGATAAGCATGGATTTGTATTTTTCTGTGTTTAATTCAGACCTTTTTCCATTATTCTTTCAGTCCTATATAATATCTTTTCTTTTTATGAAAGTCAGTTTTTTAAAGATTATTTCCCATGTTCTTCTTTCCTATTGGTTATTTGCTGTCGAATTCCCCCTTCTGTTTTAAATGCATGTTCTCCTTATACAGCAACTCCCACTCCCTCTTCCCTCAGGTTTGTTAGACACAGAAGTCTCTCCAGTGTTTTTGTTTTTTGTTTTGTTTTGTTTTGTGTGTGTGTGTGTGTGTGTGTGTGTGTGTGTTTTCTTGAGACAGAGTGTCTCTGTGAAACAGTCCTCGCTGTTGTGGAACTCATTCTGACTGCCCCTGCCTCCCAAGTGCTGGAATTAAAGGTGTGCACCACTACTGCTTGGCCCTTTCTTTTATTTTTAATTTATTTATTTAATGTATCTGAGTGCTCTATCTGCATGTATACCTTTGTGCCAGAAGAGGGGATCATATCCCACTATAGGTGGTTATGAACGAATGTGTGTTTGCTGGAAATTGAACTCTGGACTTCTGGAAAAACAGCTCTTAACCGCTGAAGCCAGCTCTCCAGTCCCATCTTCAGTGTTTCTATTTGCAGGACCAGTCTGTGGCAGCATCCAGTGTTCCAAACATTTACATCATTTACAAACACAAGTTTTCAAGTATTTCAGTGTTTCTTCTTCTCCCTTCCTTCTGTCTTCTCCCTTCTTTTGGTTTCCTTCCTCCTTCCTTCCCTCCCTTCTTTTCTTCCTTTCTTTTTTTGGTATGGTTAATTTTCCCTGCATGACATGTATATTGGTATACCATTTGCATGCGTTGTACCCACAGAGATAAGAAGAGGGCATTAGAGTCCCTAGAACTGGAGTTACAGTTTCAGAACTGGAGTTACAGAGGGTTAAGAGCATGTGGGTGCTGGGATCTGAGCTCTGATCTCCTGGAGGAGCTGCCAGTGCTGCTAACTGCTGAGCAATCTCACTAGCCCTCCAAGCTTGTTTATTTAGAGCAGTGGTTCTCAGCCTTCATAATGGTGCAACACTTTAATACAGTTCCTTGTGTTGTTGTGACCCCAATCAAAGTTATTTTCATTGCTACTTTGTAACCTTGTTACTGTTATGAAGCTTAACGTAAATATCTGTTTTCCAATGATCTTTTTTTTTAATTTATTTATTTATTAAGGATTTCTGCCTCGTCCCCACAACCGCTTCCCATTTCCCTCCCCCTCCCCCGATCAAGTCCAATGATCTTATATGACCCCTGTGAAAGGGTCTTTCGACCCCTCCTAACGGGTTCGCGACCCATGGGTTGAGATCCACCCATGTAGAGACTTTCTTATTCTTTTTCCCAGACTCATTGACTTTTTATCTTGGTCTTGTTATTGGGGTTAAATCCAACAGTTTATTTGGTTTTATGAGTCTTAGGTGGCTGTTCATTACCAGTAACAACTTTTACGGCCCAAGTACCACAACACACACACACACACTCATACAAACATACCCATGCATGGGCACTCAAACAAACATGCACACACATATAAACATGCAAGCAAATTCGTACTGCTTCTATTATTTTATATTCTGTATGTAACTTCCTCCAATTACATTTTCATTTTTGTTCCTACAGTTCTCAACCATATTGCTAGAATTTTGCTTTTTTATCTTTTGTTGGTATTTATTCACAAAAAGATTGTATATTTTTCTGTGCTCTGTATATGCAAGTGAGTGTGTGTGTGTGTGTGTCTAGGTGTATGTATGTACTTATATATGTGAATAAGGAATTTAAATTTTAGCTTTTCCTAGTTCCTTTAGAAACAGTCCTGGCAACACGAGAAGGACTGAAATTACACTAGGCTGGTTTATGCTTCTTCTATGTGGGAGAAAACAATTGTTAATGTTTTCTCTTAAAGAAATTAAGTTCTAAATCTTTATTTATAAGTCACGGTTGCTTTCTTGTTTAAAAACTAAAATACTAATGTGATTGTTCCTTTATACTAGCTTTTGGTGTGAGGACAGTGCAAAGTTAGCGTCCGTTTGTACACTTAGACAGCCAATGCCGTTCTAGCAAGTAAGTGATATTCCACTGGCCCAACACTAGAGATAGAGAAAGAAGGCACCAGGGCTGTCAGTTCACAAGGACTTCATATTGGAAGATGTATTTAGACAAATCAGGAATCTTAATTGCATTCATAACACCTAGAGGTACTACCTGGATATTCACCTTGATTTGGTAAGACAGTGTAGGTAGTTTCCATTCCAGCATGGACATGGTCAGTCACATGGCAGTGGAGTAACCAGGTTCCAGGTGTTTGCGGAAACATTTCTAGGGTTTGGTATGTTCCAGGGAAAAGGTCAAAGACATCAGAACTGTAGATTCCCCTGTGCTTTATTAGAAAAATGACAAACATTTGAGTTAATTTATCAGCCTTTCATTGGCCAGCTCCAAATATTAGAAAAACAGAAACCTCTCTTTAAAAAACGAGCCCCTCCATATTTTATGTAGTGATATCTGTGGTTTTCACCTAAAACTTCAGCACTCTGGGCTTCCAAGGAAGTTGTGAAGCAGAGTATTGATTAGTCAGGACTATTATGTCTAACACCATGATTCTGGCTTGCCTCTTTGTCAGAGACTTGAGCTACACAAAGCAGCCAAGCTGTAGTGTCACTTCTGTTTGGATCCATCATAGTCTATCTTGTTTGTGAAACTCTAAGGCAAAGAGAGTATATAAGAAGCAGAAAAGGAGGCTGATGAAGAATTTAAATAGTAGTGGCAGTTCAAGTATTCACAACCTTTGTCACTGGCATATTTCTATGAAAATAATATTGAAAACCCATTAATGATATATGTACAGAAAACAATACAGATTATAAAATGGATAAAATGGACATTCTGCAATGTGCCCTTTTTGGTAGCCTGCACATTAGTTTAAAAATGGGGGAGGGGGGCATCTTCAAGAGGAACATTGCTTTTACTAGATAAAAGGGTAGTTCTGCAGATGTCAGTTGCATAAATAAAGGACATTGAGACTATAATTCGTGATCCTAGAGAAGCTAAATAAGAAGGAGAACCCAAAGAAAAACATAGGCATCCTCCTGAATATTAACCTTCATCAAGCGGTGAAAGGAGACAGAGACAGAGACCCACATTGGAGCACCAGACAGAAATCTCAAGGTCCAAATCAGGATCAGAAGGAGAGGGTGCACGAGCAAGGAACTCAGGACCGCGAGGGGTGCACCCACACACTGCGACAATGGGGATGTTCTATCGGGAACTCACCAAGGCCAGCTGGCCTGGGTCTGAAAAAAACATGGGATAAAACCTGACTTGCTGAACATAGCGGACAATGAGGACTACTGAGAACTCAAGAACAATGGCACTGTGTTTTGATCCTACTGCACGTACTGCTTTGTGGGAGCCTAGGCAGTTTGGATGCTCACCTTACTAGACCTGGATGGAGGTGGGGGTTCCTTGGACTTCCCACAGGTCAGGGAACCCTGATTGTTCTTTGGGCTGATGAGGGAGGGGGACTTGATTGGGGGAGGGGGAGGGAAATGGGAGGCGTTGGCGGGGAGGAGGCAGAAATCTTTAAGAAAGAAAGAAAGAAAGAAAGAAAGAAAGAAAGAAAGAAAGAAGAAAGAATTTTGTGAGTAGAACTATGAAAACAGAAAAAAACTGCAAGTGTAAGGATGAGCCCAAGATGTGAGGAGGCTGTTGAATCAGTGAGACTGCAATGCTGTTTGAATGTCCCCTTTTCATGGATGAAATGTATTGGCTTAAATTAAAACATATTAAGCAGAGCAAGAATGACTGCTGTGGGAGACTCTTACCTTGTATTGGAAGCTGTGGCCATGAAAGTGTACGGTATGCAAGTCTACTTCATTGCCCATTCCCATCATATACCAATTGACTTCATCTCCTACTTGCATTGTGAGGCCTTGTAGATTTCCAAACATTTTTCCATTAATAGCTGAGGAAAATTTGATACACTTCAGAATAGTTTAAACTTATTAATGGCTTCATAGGAATTATTACTAGGTCCATATAACAGAAATTACTTCACTATAGTTGGGGAAAACAGATCTTCCATGTTCACCAATATCACTGCTATTTTTCAATTTACCTTATATGAAGAGCATTAATCCTATTTGTAAATTTATTTAAAAGGGAATGAGGGTTTGGAATTGAGAGAAGAATTAGTAAAGATTTTAAACATAACCCTATTCTGATTTTGAGCAGAATTTTACATGACAATATTTCTAAATAAAACAGTCTTACAACATGATTTTTTTTGAAAGGGATAGAAAAGGAATAGAAAAGGAATGTGATTTAGAATAGTTTCTCATACCATGCATTTTATTGCTTTCTATAAATTTCTCGTCATCTTTGTTTACTTTCTCAGGATGATCAGAGTATATTTTGATGTTGTCATCTAAGTACCAAGATTCATTCTCATCAAATATTAGAAACAAAAGGAAAAACTCCATTTTCTTTTTAGCGTTGAATACTTTTATGTATGATTTCCGACAAACTATCAGTGGGCCTATTAGTCCACTGTAAAGATCCTGAAAACAAGCAGAAACTGCAGTTATCTTGGAAGTGTTGGTCAGGATTTCAGAGAGCTCAGACCTTATTATTCACAATTCCAGCATTTTTGGAAGGACTGATTTTAGTTGGGTACCTAAGTCAAAGGGAAGCCACAACTTTAGTATTTTCATATTTGACATCATTACGTTGAAATGACGAATAGTAAGTAGGTTATATGGGTGATGTGGAACTTAGAGAGATAAAAAAGATGGGTTAACTAATGAGCTACCTGAGTAAACAGTGGTAGTTGTTTAGTTCATAAGCTTGTGGGCTTATCTGGATGAGCCAGTTATTATGCCAGTTACTATACATCTGTGGCTGAATGAGACAAAACCTTTTGCTGTAGGAACTCTTATAGGAATATATGATATGAGTAGAAGTCAAGGGAATTGTCCATTGTCATGGGAAACAATGCTAACGAATACCCATGTGAAAAGCCTCAATTAACTCTTAACATCTGAGGAGGTTGGTGGGGCCAGGTGTCAGTGATGGCAGATTGTGTCTCTTATCATCTTTGGGCTGTATCATATTAGTGAAATTCAGGCAATGTCATAAGTAACCCTGAACAGAGAAAAATAGCAAATCTACATCTTAGTCCAGTAACATTGCTTAATTGACAGTCTTGGAAAAGTCTGAAGCCTGGGAGGCAGCAGCTGAGACAAATACAAGTCCTGAAGTGTGAAAATGGAGAGGAGTGAGCTGAGCAATTGTAGGAGCAAATTATCTTGGTAAGATGAGTGGTTCAAAGTTCTGCCTTGAGTGAATGTATAGAGCAGCACTTATGCTACTTTTTTTTTTACAACAGAAAATGAAGCAGGGATGAAAGACCTCTTTGGAAGTGTCCCTTTCAGAAGGTGCTAGCTTTTACATCTGAAAATTTCTGGTGGAGAAGCCCAGCATGCACCTGCATTGGCATGTCAGTTACTCAGAGGGATCCTGATCAAGATTATGTTCCACAGAACCGAATACCGTCTCACTTGAGAGGGTTGTTGGGGGAGTTTTGACTTTGTGATATTTTATTGAACAATGTCTACAGTTCTTATTTTCTATCAGGATTGCTTTTGTTATAATAAAGAGCTCTAAAGCCATACATCTTAGTTTTTATATTTAGTATATTTTCATATCAAAAATGAAATACTCTGGTTTGTAATTTTATTAAGTGTTATTAATAATCAGCAGGAATGAGATAATTATAAGTTTATGTTTAAAAGCAAACAAACTAGAAATATAAACTTGAATAGGTTACAAAGTAACTTATTTTCCTGGGATTTTGACATAGATTGGAGTACAGGCAAATTCTAACTTTATCTTCTTTCAGTTGTCTCTCTACCTGAAGAATCCTCATGAAACAAATGATTAAAGTTTACCTTAACTCGATCCACAGTTGAGTAGTAAGCCCATGGGATACAAGCTGCATCCTCTGCTCCAGCACCTGATCTCTCTGGGATTTTCCATATATAAGTGCGAATTTCACCTAAATTAACCAAGAGTTACATGTCTGATTATATTCAACTTGTATCTGACACACGTGTTTCATATGCGTATACATTTATTTATTCAACATTGATAACTAGTGGTCCAGAAAGTAAAAATGTCAAGAAATAATAGTACTCAAAGTTTTCCAGGAATTTAGTTTCTTAATCTTATAGTGAGTGTATGTGTACGTGTGTGTGTACCACAACACACATGAAAGTTGGCATAGTTTGTAACAGTTCTCTCTTTCAACCATGTGGGTTCTGGTGATGGAACTTGAGTTATCAGACTAAGCACCTTTACCCACTAAACCATCTTGATGGCCCTGGAGTTTAATTCTAAGATATAGTAAGGGTTTTTTGTTTGTTTGTTTTTTGATTTTTTAACACAGGGCTTCTCTGTGTAACAGTCCTAACTGTCCTGGAACTTGCTTTGTAGACCAGACGGACCTCAAGCTCATAGAGAACTGCCAGCTTCTGCCTCCCAAGTGCTGGGATTAATGGCGTGCACCACCTCCAGCCAGCTGCACTTTTTATGTCATCACATCTTTACTAGCAATTAAGCAGCTCTCATTCACTTGCCATACTAAAGCCAGAGTGATTGTCATTCTAATGTCATAATTTGAAGAAACTGATCCACCTTTTCTTATTAATATCTTTTTTTTCTGCAGATATCTCTGGCTCAGCACCTTGCTCAAGGTGTTTTTGTACTGATGCTGCCCTGTGGAACAAGCTTCACCTTCTTTTTCTTTCTTGCTTCTGTCTCACTAGCATCCTCAGTGAAGAGATGAATCCTTGTGAAGCCATGAGACTACTTGATTTCAACCAATTATGTCTGCTTCTGTTGTTATCTGATTCTGTCACTCCATGTGCTTCTTGCCATTTCTAAGAGACATGAAGCATACTCCCACTTGATGGCCTAGAATGTTACCCCACAATTACCTGAGCTGCACCTCCCTTATCATTTAAGTCTTCACCAATATCCAGCCCCACTGACTATCCTAAAATAACATCAGCTACTTTCTTATCTAAGTCTTTTCATAGCCTTCTTTATTGACTCAATATTATCTGTTTTTATCTCTTACAAGGTCAAGAGAGAAGGTTTTGCTCTATCTTTCCTTAAATTTATAAAAGTAATTCTACAGAATACTCTCTTTTTTGTGTTTGATATGTTTGGGAACTGATAAATTTGTAAAATAAATCCTTTTCCTGTAAAATAATTTTAATTTCTATTTAAGTATACATAGTCTATCTCAACTTTGATCTTAATTAAACATCTGTTGAGCTCTTGGGATATGCCAGATACTGAAGCAAATACCCAAACTTTAAATTCCAAATCACAGACATGGTTTGAGAGACTGGTGCATAAACATTCTACCCCATAGTGTAGCAGATGCCCCTTCAATTCTAGTTGAGTGGAGGGAACATCTCTCTAATTCACTCTTCTGTGTTTGTAAATGTCTACTACTTCCATGTTTGTTTTTACAACCCTTCTGCAAATTGTTTTGGTTCAAACAAGTTTGTACACAATCACGCACACAGGGCTGGTCGCTGCATCCTTTCTCTCCACCTTTGTAATCCCTTACAACACTCATTTGTTGTTGGCACTTGTGGAGTGGCTATAAAATCTGTATGATGCATCCCTCTGCTCTCAGTACCTGGCAATGTTGGAACAACTGTAGAACTCTCTGTTTTCACCCCATGGGCATGTATTGAGTATGGCCTGGTTGCCATGTTTTTAAAGACAATTTTTACTTTATCTCCAACATCTGCATGCATTTGGGGACCTGAATGGAGTGAAAGGAAAATTAGATTATTGTTTTGGAATTTCTGTGTTAATGATAAAAGCAAAATCAGGTAACTTTTCACTGTGAAGGATGGAGTCTTCTTTTCCTTCCGGGGCTTTGAGCTGTTACAATCCATGATTTATTTCTGGTCCAGAGGATGTACATAAAAACACTAGATAAAGCTTCCCTAAATATGGAGATCTTAGTGTATCTTTTTATCAGAGTTCCAGGAGACACTGCAGCCTGAAAACTGTCTGAGGGTCAGAGATTTAACAGGGAAAGCTGGTGGCAAGCCAGGAGATGCTGCACACAGCTTCCTGTCAAGGTTTAGTGTAGACTTCCAGGCTCTTAGCAAAGGGTTGTGCTGGGAAGGATGGATCCTGTGGTCCAGCTTCTGCTCTGCAGCCAGCTGCAGCTGTTTCCTGCCACATGTATGTGTTATCCCCAGCAATACCATTAGCTCTAGAGCAGTGGTTCTCAACCTGTGGGTATGGACCCCTTTAAGGGTTGAATGACCCTTTCACTATCAGGAAACATAGATATTTACATTATGATTCATAACTGTAGCAAAACAGCAATGAAGTAGCAACAAGATAATTTTATGGTTGGGGGTCCCCATAACAAGAACAACTGTAGGAAAGGCTCCCAGCATTAGGAAGGTTGAGACCACTGCTCTCGAGAATCTCACTAGGGAAATTCTGATCCTGTGAAAGCACTGAGAAGCTAAGGAGCTCAGCCCCTCATGGGTTGCAGGTTACGTTTTCTGCCTTACTGTGAATCCTGAAAACCTGAAGGCGGCTTTCCTGATTTTCTGTAAGGAAAAACATTTTTTCAACCCCCATATATATCTTTTCTTGTGATTAATTACATCTTAATTTTTCAAATAAATAGTTGAGCTTCTTTATTAAAGGGGTGTATGATAACAAGGAGAATTTGGTTAAGGTTTTTGTGAGGAGGTAATTTCTAGGAACTTCACCAATGCTATAGGCATCAAGTAAAAAAATTACTTTTTTTTTTTTTTGAGGCAAGGTTTCTCTGTGTAGCTTTGGCTGTCCTGGAACTCCCTCTGCAGACCAGGCTGACCTCGTATTCAGAGATCTGCGTGCCTCAATCTCCCAAGTGCTGTGATTAAAGGCTTATACCACTACTGCCTGGCTAAGTATAAGTAATTTAACCAGTGTGTGAATTGATGTTATTCTTGAAAGAAATAAGTGATATCTGTATTCTTCAGCAAACAAAACTTCTCTTTTTATTGGATGATTTTTTAAAAAATAACTTTAATACATGAACTAGATACATGCATTCTATATACATGGATGTTTGTTGCTGAAGGCATCACTTGTTTAACCCAAGACTGGCAAAACGGGGCTGTTTACCTTACCTAGGATGCCCAAGTGCTCATCTTCAGCTTTTCTCTGCACCTGTTCTCTGAATGTGCTGTCAGTAAATTGCCGATACACAACTTTCATGTACTTTGAGCCTATATAAAATTCTTCCTTATCCAAAAATACATTTGAAATACTAGAAAAGAAAAATCAATGCAGGTTACTATTTGTTTTAATTTTTGATTAAAATTTCTTGTTAATAGTTATGCTCATTTATAATTATTTTCCATCCCAAGTAAGAAAAAAATAGACTTTAGAAATAGTGAGGTGTCATACAAAGAGAACTGTCTAGTGAGCAGCTTCAGTCCTCGCCTGGACTTCTTGCCTAGCTAAGCTGAACTCTTGATCCATGCTGTCTGGAGAAGCCATAGTTCCTATGTCCCTTAAGAGAGACACTGATCAAATCATGTCATCTCATTTTCCTCTCTAACATGTTATGGACTTCAGATTCAATCAATTAGGAATTAATACAGTATTTCTAGTCAATAGGAACGGAAGTAGCATATATTTCTAGTCAATTTTTTCTATAGTTTTAGTTAACTAATGATTTCTTTAAATCACAATCCAAATCACAAAAAAAAAATGACATTTAGTCCTCTCTATCTCAGACCACACTCATCACTGAAGCTAAACTATCCAGCTATTTCCTGCTAGCCAGATCATTAATTTTCCTGGGCATACTGGGCCTATCTGTACCACAGCTAACCCTAGTCCCTCAGATCATGTTCACATGGGGCCACACGATGAAATTACATGATACTGCAGAGATGCCTGAGAAAATTAGAAAACATAGGGACACCTAGAAGTATCAGGTGACGTCACATGATGCTGAGACAGAAGTTTTTGATGTTTCTGTGGCCATTCTTTATTTGGATTTATCCTGACTGACTTTTTAGCTTTTCACAGCGTTTGTGTCATAATGGCCTTAAATATATTTTCCTTTAAGGTCTTAGAAGAAAGAACTGCTATGCATTTAAAAGCCATACAGCAGAACTAGGAATATGGAATGACTGATTATTATACTAGAAATAAAATCAGGAAGGGAAAATAAGCAACACTGTTACTGCTCTCCCTTCGGCTGAGTGTGAAGATGAGTGACAGTCCATCGGAAAAACAATGACGTCACAGAATCAGGAAAGGTCAAAGGACGGTACCCTGTGAGGATGCCAAGAGGAGTAGAAATGATGAGCACAGATTCTCAGGACGTGCTCATTGCTATTGCTTAATGCAGTTGCTGCTTTTTCTAAGGGTTAGTGTAACTCTTTAATGAAATGGAAACTTAAAATTACAGTTGAGCATTTGGGAATCTGAGACTGGACAGTTACTTTTGCTCTTGCAAATGATGCAGCTCCTTTTCCCAGTCCCTGCTTGGTGAATAGTCCCATTCCACCTCCACTGCTGCAACATAGTAGGTCCTTTCTCCCAAATAGACCGTGGGATCCTCAGAACGCTGATTGCACTGGTTCACAGTATATTTTTGCTTCATACCGCCTGTATAGTGATCTGTTGTAAGACACTCTACATCAAAAGTCCCTGGAGTGGCAAAATAGAAAACTTGTCAATATTTTTTTGTTGATGGTAGTTTATTTATTATGATTATTTTTGGCTTTTCAAGACAGAGGTTTTTGTGGCTTTGAAGCCTTTCCTGGAATTAGCTCTTGTAGATCAGTCTGGCCTCAGACTCACAGAGATCCACCTGCCTCTGCCTCTTGAGTGCTGGGATTAAAGGTGTGCACCACCAATGCCCAGCTGTCTTTTTTTTTTATCAGTGCTTTTATCTCTCAAATTTATGGAGCACAGCTCTAATCCTCACACCACCCACTGCTCCTTCTTCTCTAGTGACAGAAGTCTCTCACTGTTCTAAGATCCAATGTGAGGTGTTTCTGTCTCTGGGCATCTGGTATTCCATCTACCTGGAACCTCATAGATGTGCTCAAAGCTTATGTCTCAAGAGAGAATATCTCTCATTATTATCCATCACCTTTCTCTCTTTCTTTTTTCATGAGCATGCAGTTAACCGATCTTAAGTTTCACACAGTGAATCAAGAGAGGCCACAAACAAGTTAACATATTTTCATGATATGAATAAATTTCTTTCCCCTAACAAGGCCCACAGATGTGTCTAAATGTGCATGGCAACAGTAATTGTATAGAACACCCAATTGCAAGCAGTCAGTATGCCAACTCCACATCAAAGCTGTAGAGACTGATGAAAGCTTACACGCAGAAATCATTTCTTCTAGCCTGCTTTATCACAGTTATGTTTAAAATGTCCGAGAAGGAATCATGTCAGAGACTCTGCTGTTTGAAACAAGGAAAACACACATACACACAAATCTACACACATGTTCTTACATACATTCTACTCCTGCTCCACCTATAAATAGGAAGAGGGCCACCTGATGTGTGCTTCAACATTAGTGACCCAATTACTCTCTTAAGAAAAGGTCTGTTTGGGAGGCATTGAAATAATTCATTGCTCTGTATGTTTTTCAATAGTATTTTCAAAGAAAACCAATAAATCTACTGTCATGGCTAGTTTTATGTTAGTTTGACACAAGTTAGAGTCATCTGAAAGGAAGGAACCTCAATTGAGAACATGCCTCCATAAGATACAGCTGTATTTTCTTAATTTGTGATTGATGTGGGAGGTTCCAACCCACTGTGGGTGGTGCCATCTATGGGCTGGTGATATTAGGTTCTATTAGACAGCAGGCTTAGCAAGCCAGTAACCAACACTCCTCCACATCGTCTACATCAGCTCGTGGACTGTTTGAGTTCTTGTCCCATTTTCCTTCAGTGATGAACAGTAATAAAGAAGTGTAAGCCAAACAAACGCTTCTTTCCCAAGTTGCTTTGGTCATGGTGGTTCATCACAGCAATCATAACCCTAAGACGTTAGCCAATAAGAGAAATGTACCTTCTGTATCAGGTCTCATAAGAAGAGTCAGACTTGTATGAGGGAAGAGGTTTGCAGTGTCTCTTCTCTCTCCCTTGGACAGATAAGTGTTTCCTGAAAAGTATATCCCATGTATATCTGCTTCATTTCCAGCACTGAACAAATACCATACAACAGAATCTCCTAGACACATGCTGAGGCCAGGCTGATTGCCATACATGAATCCATTCATAGCTGAAAAAGTTGGAGGAGGGGCAGGAGAAAAAGGGTTGAAGATAACATATCCTATTAAATGAAAACAAATTATCCTATTAAATGAAAACAAATTCCTAATGTTACTTCTTAGTGTAAGGACACAGTCAAGTCTGCCCATTGTTTCTGTGTCAGAAATGCCTTTGCTGTAACAGACCCTGGCTGCAGGAGCAGGTCTGAGTTCACAGAGCATGAAGTGCTGTGTCCCTACAACACTAGAGAGTTCAGTGTTTTCAGCTGGAATGAGATTCCATGCAAATTTTCTCACTTCTTTCAAAGGTCGTGTTTGTGAGCGACTACATTGGTAAATAATAACAGCTTTCCCTGGGTGTCAGGACACTGGGAATGTATTTGTTGTTTTACATGAAAAATTTCCTGATTCGTCTTGGAAAATGAGGACAGTCTTGTATAGGAAAACTTTTCTCACTACTGTTTCCAAAAGAAAATAATTTTGTCATGTCCAAAATGCAAAATGTAGAATTTAAAGTAATATTGTAAATATTTTGGGTAATGTGAGTAGAATCATTCTAGCTTAAAACACAAACAAAAAACATCTAAATAACAAAAACTATGAATTTGTACTGAAACTTTACAATTTTTACTTCTGACAGCTACAGCAAATGTTTATTGTTCTTTCTAAATGGTGTGGGTCTTTGGAACAATTAGCCCATCATCTCTGAAAACTAATCAAATAGAAATTAGCTAAAACATAAAAGAAAATCTGATGCTAATCATCACTTAAATTAATGTGATACAGGTTTCTTTGGGTGTTAGGAGTTTTAAAAGTTGCCAGCTGATTCTGATGAGCAATCAAGTGTGAAAATCATGATGGCAGACTTCATATTTTTGAATCACAATGAAAGAGCTTATATTTTTGGATAACTGGAAATAATAAAAGGAGCCTGTCATTAATGGGTTACAAATGAGAATAGCATTTAACCCATTATTCTCAAATTGAGCATGCCATCAGAACCAATTAAAGGATTTGCTAGATACAGATTCCCAGAACTTATTGCAGTGTTTATAATTCAGTAACTCAAAAGTGGGTCCAAGATTTTGTAGTTCTAACAAGCTCTGGGGCAAAGCTGAGACTGCTGACATAGGGATCCCTAAAACACATTCCAGGGCCAGCTAGATGGCTCAGCTGACAAAGGCACTTGCTGTCAAGCCCACCAAAACCCAAATTCTGAGAAGACAAAACTGATTTGTGCATGTTCTCCTATGACCTCCACAGACAACATGGCTTGTTTTATTTTCCTTTCCTTCCTCCTTCCCTTCCCCTCACCCCCTAAATAAATGTTTTTTTATTTTTATTTATTTATTTTTTTATTGAAAAGAAAAACAAATTTCCGCCTCCTCCCAGCCTCCTAAATGTTTTTTTTAAAGGTTCATTCGTCTCATTAACATGTCTGCTACATCTGGTTATTCTGAGGGCTTTTGTTTGTTTTAAAATTAAAGACATTGCCTTCAGAGCACCATTAAGTTGTTTATTGAATAGTAATTTAAAAAATCTGCTCACTTTGGATTTAATTGGTACTATTACCTATGTACTGGTGAAGTAGCCTGACAGGTGGAAGAGATGTAGTACTCACAGTGCATCTTATTAGACTCCTGGAAGTCTTCATCTTCCTTATCCACATGATCAGGTGCAGTTGTGAACATTCTGATATTATCATCCAAGAGTAAACTCTCATTCTCATCAAACACTGTGGGAAACAAGTAGAACTCCTTGTCTACATCCTTCTGCAAATCAAAATAACAATCAGGTGAAGATAAAGTGAGTAAAGCAAAAGATTTCTGTATACATAATTCTCTTGTACAAACCACTTTAAGGAATTTCAGCAGAAGTTTCTGTTCCCCTTTAATATTTGGTTCATGACAGGTTCCACTTGGTCACCAAAGTTTTCACTGGTGTCTATTGAGGACTCATGCTTTAGTAAGGTAACATGAGCATCTTGCATCTAAAATTTCAAATTACCTTCTTCCTCCATGCCCACATTGTCCATACAAACTGAAACCATTAAAAAAAATAATTTACTCAAATAGAGGTGTGATTTAGATTTGAAATGTCCTGAAAGCTATGTGGTAACAGGTTAATTCCAAGCTGATGGCATTATTGGATTGTAATGGATAGTTTAATTTGGGCCCAATTGAAAGGACAACGTCACTCAGATCATATCAATGAATTTTGTAGCATATCTCCCCCTCTCTTTTCCTCTCTCCCCCACCTCCCTTCTCCCTTCCCTGTTTTCTTCCAATGTCTCATACACACCTATTCATGAGGATGAACAGGTTTCTTTGACCATATGCATGTCTGTTTCTCTATAGCTCAGAACGGAATGGAACTAGCTAACTGTGACTGACCCCTCTAAAACAAAGAGCTGAAATAGATCCCTCTTAAGTTATTTGTCTTGGGTATTTTGTTGTCCTGATAAAACCTAATGTGAGAATATCTGTGTGATGGAATCAGGAAAAAAGACTTCTGAATCCTTGAAACCAGTAAGGACATCTATAATCCACACAGATCGTCTTCAATGAGGAAACAGCATGACAACGAGCTGGGAAAAGGATCCACACAACATTCAGGCAAATTAAAACAAAATGAACAATGAAGTAGACAAACTGTCTAGTTTGGGGGATGGTCCAGTCATTCTGAAGACAATCAGTCCATGGAATCAAAGCAAATGAACTCTCAGGAAAGAGAATACTGAAGTCCTGTTTGTCTTTCTCTCATGATTCATTCAAGTGGACAACATGATTATTAAAATACAATAGGCCAACTAAGGTGTCGACTTGAAGGTTAGGGTGAGTTTCTGGGTGATTTACATTTATGTTACTACATAATGTTACATGAGCTACATTTATGGTACTCGAGCTTCTGAGGTAACTCCAGGAAAGGTAAAGCTACTGGTTCACCAAGCTAGACATGGGTAGGATCATTTCTTTGGTCCATCAGTGGTCTGTCTGGGACCAGCAAATACTTGTTCTCTTCTCTGTGGGAAAGGTCATGCTATAGTAACCCAGACTAGCCTTACATGTGATCCTTGTTTGTTTGTTTTATTGAGATAGGCTTTCTATATAGCCCCTGCTGCCCTGAAAGTCATTCTGCAGACTAGGCTAGCCTGACACTCACCTGTCTCTGCCTCAAAAGTTCTGGCATTAAAGGCATGTGCCATGATACCTGGCTAAATGTGGTCCTTTTCTCTCTCAAATACTGGGGCTACCATCATGTGTCTCCATGCCCAGTTCAGGAGACCCTATCTATTTAATTTTGTTTGTTTGAAACAGGGTCTCATGTAGCCCAGAATAGCCTTGCACTCTAAGTAGCTGAGAATATCTAGAGCTCTTTATTTTTATGCCACTGCTTCCCAAAGACTGGAACTATAGCTGTGTTGGATCACCTGACAGGATCCCTTATCTTCAGAGGTACAACATAAAATATTTTGCAGATTGAAGAAAAATTATGGGATTATAATGATGAATCAAGCGGTTATTTTCTTATTGCTAATTTTATCACAAAATACTATGCATTCCATCTATAATGTGATTTCTGATAAATTTGAGGTATTTCTAATGGAAAAATATGTGTAATACACCTTTAATGCATGATCTTACTGTGAGACCCAGAATGGTTTCACACTTTTGATCCTCCTGCCTCATCTTAGCCTAGTATTGAGATTACAAGTGTGTACCACTGTAACCAACCATAATAAAGAGCTTATAAATCTGAGGAAAATTTAAAATAAGACATATGTAAAATCTTCAGTGCCTTAAAGACCAGAAATCTCCTTACAGTGATAACTTAAAACAGATTGGAAGTCATTGTCACTCTCCCCAGCCTGGGCTTACCTGTCTCCCATTTGCAAGTAAGCTGCCTTTCTTGCATATTTTCATTGGCCCAATAAGCCCAGTGAATAAATCTTTGGTGGGGTCTACACCAGAATAATACATTCTAGATAAACACACAGGATCTGCATAAGTGGGTCCCATTTCTTTGGGGACAGTCCATTCATACGTAAAGGTTTCTTTGGGTGCCACATGGGAAGATGCCTGAGGATGAGGCACACCTACAAGAAAGGTCACAGCAGAGAGGTTACATTTGTGTTTTCTAATGTGACTATTGAGCCACAAAGTAGGCTAAATTTTGTAATACACTTCTAAATCCCTTGATCCCAACTAAAATATCATTCCCCATGTGTTGTCCTGTCACAACTGACATACTGGTATGATAAACTCAGGAAGGCCTCAACCCTGCACCAAACCTCTTTTTAGGATTAACTCCCGATTCTGTGCAGAAAGAGGGAATATGTGCATTTTTCCGCCAAGAAGAAGTAATATTGAAGGTAAGTATCATCTCCTCTATCCTATCAGCTCAAACGCTGCCTGGCAGTAGGAGGTAATCAGACTGACCAGAAAGTGATTCTAGAATTGAGAGAAACTTAATCTGTGATCCCTTGCAAATTATCTAAATTTTTCACTTGAAACTGAATCCAGAAAGCCTCAATAAGCTTCCTATAGTCACATTGCAATTGATGGCAAAGTCATGAAACTTCATTTGAAAATCTCAATATCAAAGTATTAGAGTATATCTACATTATTGAATATTTTATATCATTAAAATCATATAATTAAATCCTTATAACGTTATGAGTGCAAACATCACAAAATTATAATTCCAGTATATTTTTATACTACGAACTCAATCATATTTAAAGTATGTTATATATACACAAAAGAAAGGAGGATTACAAATACAAGTGTGTATATGTGTGTGTGATTATCTATGGAATTATAGATTACTAATATTTTTGGTTATAGCTTTCTGTACATTTCGAATACCAAAAGTGAGTCTCTAAGTTTAACATTAAAAGAACTTTTAAAAAGATCCTCCCAATAGTTTCTCAGAAATGTATAATTGATACAGCCCAACTAAATTCTTATTGGATTGTCAGTAGTTATCCAATTAAGGGAAAGCAATCTTCTGTAAACTAATTGGAAAGAATAAGAAGAAGGTTTATTTGCTGTTTGTATAATTCTGGAAAGTAATGGGCAGTATTCGTCATTCATCATTCTCAGGACTGAATTTCTGACTCACCTCCCTTCAGAGAGTGGGAAGGTGGGGCATAGAATGTCCCCTCATTTTCTACAGTGAATTTCACTCCTGTTGGCTGAATGCTGAGAGGATATTTTCCTTTGTTATGAAATGTGACTTTAATGATGTCTCCTACTTCTGCCCAAATGACAGGACCTAGAGACAAAGAGAACATTTGTTATCTTTATTTGTTGTGTGACATGCAGAATATGCACAACAGCTACTGGCTTTAGTTGTGTCCCCTGACAAGTATCCCAGGAACAAGGTGCATGTGTGTAGCAAGTTGGAAAGTTTGGTGTTTAAAAAGTCCATTATTGTTACAATGTGGAAAATTTAGAGAACTGCAAGAACTGTTTTAATGCAAGTTGAGGGAAATTAATTTGTTTATTATCTTTCTTCAAGTCAGTAAAACGTGCCCATCACAAAAACTAATAATAATGTCTACACACCTCAAAAAGCATCTGGAGCATCTACACATTCTTCACCCTAGTCTGGACTGCATGTCCTTTGTGCCAAGTCATGGTAAGTTTAGGATGCATTGTCTTGAGTGCGAAGGATAATATTGTTTTAGAATGTAAAACTCTAAAATTAGTATTGTTATCAATTATAGAGTAAAGATACAGCTATTTAGCATGCAAATGTTTTATGTAATATCCATAATGATATTTATTGAGGTCATCTTATTCCTACTATATCTAATACCTCATCTAACCCTTAGTAAAGTTTTATGTAGTAAAAACCACTTCTATCTCCACTTTTTAGAAAAAAAACAAACATAGAAAATTAAGTCACTTTCAAAACTCACCCAGTTTGTAGATAAAGAGGAAGACTGTCTCTTGAGTCTAGACTGTTTTTTATTTATGAAAGATCTCAGAGCTCACTGGGAACAACCTTTAGGACAGATGCAGCTGGGGTCATCAGTAAGACCACATTTGGTTTCTGAGAGAGTACGCTTTTGGCTAAGTCATTTACTTAAATCATTACGCAGTTCTCCTTATCTCTTCACGATGTGAATTTATGGCTGATAATTTGCTTTTGGCAAAGTAACGAGCGATGTGTCAAGTGGTACCTGTGCGCCTGACGTCTCTCTAGAAATCATGCTGCAGGTCCTGACACTTTTCCTACTGAGATTGGGAAAATCAAGAAAAACCAAGTACTCTGCTTGGACTTACCCAGAATTCCAAGATGTTCCTCATCAGGGCCTCTCTGTTTCCGGTTTGTGAAGGAGCCGTCTGTGTACTCACGATAAACCATTTTTTTATAAGAGCCACCAATTCTCATAGCACTTTCTTCAAAAAATACCCTCGAGTGACTGCCAAAAGAAAAAAAAAAGGTTTCTTATGGTGTGGAGGTAGAATAATGAAGTGCTGGTTGAATACCTAGTTACTATAGAACATAGCATCTTCAACATTTTTTTAGTGCAGATTAATATTTTGGTTTTATAATTATTAGTATGAAAAATATATAGTACAAAGTGGTACAAGTATGTTTAAGGTCATTTCAGAAATTGTTGGGCATTCTGCTTTAATCTCAAGCAAAAATTCATTTAACAATTTTGTGTTTTTATATGTGAAAGTCAAGTCGCCAACTCAAATAGCAACATTTTTGTTTAGCTTTGTTTTATTTTTCAAGAGAGGGGTTCTCTGGAACTCGCTTTGTAAAGCAGTATGGTTTTGAACTCGAGCTCACAGAGATCTGCCTGCCTCTGCCTCTCAAGTGCTGCATTTAAAGGCTGTGCCACCACTGCCTAGCTCAAATAAAACTTTTCAAAATCAAACATTGCAACAAATACAGTCCAAAGAAATGCCAGTTTGTACTTGCTTGCTAGGTGACAGGAAAATAGTGAGGTTTAGTTTGCTGTAAGTGTATCACACTGGTATAAGAGCAGAAATCTTTTTTTTTTTTTTTTTTTTGGTTTTTCGAGACAGGGTTTCTCTGTGGCTTTGGAGCCTGTCCTGGAACTTGCTCTGTAGACCAGGCTGGTCTCAAACTCACAGAGATCCGCCTGCCTCTGCCTCCCAAGTGCTGGGATTAAAGGCGTGTGCCATCATTGCCTGGCTAGCAGAAATCTTTTTATATACAATAACAGCATGGTACTTTATAACATTCAGTAAGTAGCCTTGAATCTGAGATGAGTTGTTTCAGGCAGCTGAGATGACTGTGTGAGGCACAGCGGCACACAGGGTGCAAAGTGATTTTGTTGTGCATTCAGGTCCAAGGCTGCAGAGAAATCATGCAGTAGACCATGGGGAAACACTGCCTTAAACACCTTGCATTCATGATAGATTAGGTTTTTAATTAATTTTTGGTTATTGTACATTCAAAAAGCTTTTAATGTTGACAAGATGTTTGTGATCCTCACATTTATTTGTACAGTCCCTTATCAGATAGCACCCATAGTTGAAGATCTGGGTCCAGAAATCACAGCAGAGGCAGAGAATAAATGGAAGAAGAGTAAGGAATGAGGCCTGGAAAGATAGAATTGGGTAAGCTGGCCTGGTTAAGGTTTGGGTACTCCTTTCCTTGGCAATAATGAAGGACTTAAGACTTCATAATGAGTGTTTAGGGGGAGACCTCCAATAGCTGCTTAGAGAAAAAGATAGGAAATAAGATACTGTAGGAGGAATGCCCGTCAGAAGCAGTTTTCATAACTTCAGTGAAAGATGGTGAGGAGTTTCATAGTATTGATGAAGGGAAAAAGGCAGCTTTCAGAGACCTGTACCTGATGGACAGATGAAACGGCATTGGTGAAGGAAAGGGAGTTAGGACAGTTTTCAAGTAAGTATGATGAGGTCAGATGGTGAAATTGTTCATTGAATGAAGAGGAAACTGGAGACAGTTAATTCAGTTTGTGCATGCCTCATCTAAGTTAAGGTGTCGCTAAGAAAATGGAAATGCATTTTTGAGAAGATTACATGAGGTGCTGAGAAGAAGGTATATTCTTTCCTGCTTGGGTAGAATGTTCTATAGATGTCTGTTAAGTCCATTTGATTAGTTACATCTGTTAGTTCTCTTATTTCTCTGTTAAGTGTCTGTCTGGTTGATCTGTTCATTGGCAAAAGAGAAATGTTGAAATCTCCTACTAATAGTGTGTGGGATTTGATGTGTGATTTGAGTTTTAGTAATGTTTCTTTTACATATGTGGGTGCTTTTATATTAGGAGCATAGATATTCAGGATTGAGTATAAAGTTTCTTTCTCCATCTCTTCTGATTGATTTTAGTTTAAAATAAATTTTGTTAGATATTAGGATAGCCACACCAGCTCCATTTGATTGGAAAACCTTTTCCCAACCCTTTACTCTGAGGTTGTATCTCTCTTTGAGGTTGAGGTGTGTTTCTTGTAAACAGTAGAATGCTGGATCTTGTTTTCGTATCCATTCCCTTAACCCGTGCCTTTTTATAGGTGAATTGAGTCCATTGATATTAAGCAATATTAATGACCAGTGGTTGTTAACTTCGGTTATTTTTTGGTGGTGGTGTTAGTGTGTTTCCCTTATTTGAGTTGCGTTGGTGGAGGGTTATCAGATGTCTGAGATATTGTGGGTGTTGTTAGCTTCCTTGGGTTGAGGTTTTCTTTCTAGTACTTTCTGTAAGGCTGGGTTTGTGAATACATATTGTTTAAATCTGTTTTTGTCATGGAATATTTTGTTTTCTCCATTGATGGTGAAGGAAAGCTTTGCTGGGTATAGTAGTCTGGGCTTGCATCCATGGTCTCTTAGGATCTGCAGCACACCCATCCAAGACCTTCTGGCTTTCATGCTTTCCATTGAGAAGTCAGGAGTAATTCGGGTAGGTTTACTTTTATATGTTACTTGTCCTTTTTCCATTGCAGCTCTTAATATTCTTTCTTTATTCTGTATGTTTTGTGTTTTGATTATTATATGGCAAGGGAGATTTTTTTTTTTTGATCCAGTCTATTTGGTGTTCTGTAAGCTTCTTGTACCTTCATAGGGATATCCTTCTTTTGGTTGGGAAAGTTTTCTTCTATAATTTTGTCAAATATATTTTCTGGGCCTTTGAGCTGGAGTTCTTCTTCTACCCCTTTTTTTCTTAGATTTGTTCTTTTCATGGTGTCTCAGACTTCCTGGATGTTTTATGTTAAGAATTTGTTAGATGTAATGTTTTCTTTGATCAATAAGTCTATTTCCTTTATAGTATCTTCAGCTCCTGAGATTCTTTCATCTATCTCTTTTATTCTGTTGTTTTTACTTGTCTCTCTAGTTCCTGTTCATTTACCCAGATTTTCGAATCCAGCCTTCCCTCAGTTTGTGTTTTTTTATTACATCCATTTCAGTCTTCAAGTCTTGACCTGTTTCCTTTACTTGTTTGATTGCTTTTTCTTGTTTTTCTTGGGTATCTTTGAGGGATTTATTAATTACTTCTAACTTTTTGTATGTCATTTCTTCCATTTCTTTAAGGGAGCTTTTCACTTCCTGTTTAAAGGTCTCCATCACTCATAAGGTTATGTTTAAAGTAGTTTTCTTCTACTTCTTCTGGATTAGAATCTTCAAGTGTTCCTGTTGCATGTTCACTGGATTCTGGTGTTACCACGTTGCTTTTCAGGTTGTTGGAGGAATTCTTGCATTGGCGCCTGCCCATATCTTCCTTCAAATGAGGCCAGCAGAGTCTTGGTGTCTTGGTCCAATCTTCACCGTGGCTGACTGAGTACTTGGGAGTTTTTCTTGGTCTGCCCTCTCTTAGGTCTCCTAAACACTGGAACAGGTTGTGTTGCAGTATTCCAAGGACCTCACAGGTGAAAAGGCAGGCTTGGAGGCAGGGTGGATTTGGGGAAAGCCTAGCAGCAGGGACACTCCCAGATGGCTGGCAAGAAAAGCTAGGGAATTTTGGAGGGGCTCCGAGGTTCTGGCCTACTTCTAAGGTCACGGATAATGGGGCATCCAGGTGTCTGGGCTTGTGGGCACTGACTCACCTCTCAGATCCAAATGGCCAAAGGATACTAAGGATATGTTCAACTTCCTTAGCTATCAAGAAAATGCAAATCAAAACAACTTTGAAATACCATCTTACACCTGTCAGAATGGCTAAAATAAAAAACACCAATGATAGCCTATGCTAGACAGGATGCAGAGTAAGGAGAACACTCATCCATTTGCTGGTGGGAATGCAAACTTATGCAACCACTTTGGAAATCAGTGTGGCAGTTTCTCAGAAAATTCAGAGTCAACCTAACTCAGGATCCAGCAATACCACTCTTGGGAATATACCCAAGAGATGCCCAATCATACTACAAAAGCATTTGTTCAACTATATTCACAGCAGCATTATTTGTAATAGGCAGAACCTTGATACAACCTAGATGCCCCTCAACAGAAGAATGGATAAAGAAAATGTGGCCCATCTATACATTAGAGTATTACTCAGTGTTAAAAAAAAATGACATTGTGAATTTTTCATGCATATGGATGCAAGTATAAACACTATCCTGAGTGAGATAATCCAGACCTACAACTATGAATATGTATGTACTCACTCATTAGTGGATTCTAACCATAAACAAAGGACATTGAGCCTATGATGATATGAGTTCATGATCCTAGAGAAGCTAAGTAATAAGATGAATCCAAAGAAAAACATGTATAGATCCACCTAGAAATCTGAAGCAGACACGATTGCCTGGCAAAAGTTGGGAGCATGGAGTTGGGGGGAGGAGGGTAGAGGGAAGGGAAGAGGGAGAGGGAGAGGAGAGAAGGGAAGTTGGGAAGAGCTTGGGGGAGTGGAATGGTTGAGATGAATGAAGGACAGATATGAGAGCATGGAAGGAGATATCTTAATTGAGGGAGCCATTTTGGAGCTGGCAACAGGTTTGGCTCTGAAGGGGTTCCCAGGAGTCCACAGAGATAACCCCAACTAGAACCCTGGGCAGTGGAGGAGAGGGTGTCTAAACTGGCCTTGTCCCATAGTCAAACTGATGACTATCTTGAATATCACAATAGAACCTTTGTCTGGTGACAGATGGAGACACAGACAGAGACCCACAGACAGAGAACTGGACTGAGCTCCCAAGGTCCAGTTGAAGATCAGAAGGAGGGAGAATATGAGCAAGTAAGTCAGGACCATGAGGGGTTCACCCACTGAGATAGCGTGCCTGAGCTAATGGTAGCTCTCCAAGTCCAGCTGCACTGGGAATGAATGAGCATGGGATCAAACCGGTCCCTCTGAATGTGCTTGAAAGTTGGGGCAGGTTGAGAAGCCAATGACAATGGCACTGGGATTTGTTTCCACTGCATGTACTGGCTTTTGATGATTCTACTCTCTTTGGATGCTTACCTTACTCAGCATGGATGTAGTGGGGAGGGCCTTGGACTTCCCACAGGGCAGGGTGCCTTGCCCTTTCTTAGAACTGGAGGGAGTAGGGGGAGGGGGTGGGGGTGTATTGGGAGACAAGTGGAATGAGGGGAGGAAGTGGGAGTTTTGATTGGTAATATTTTTAAAGTAATAAAAAATTAAAAAAAATGAAAATACAAATCTGAAATTTGTAAGACTCTTTTAGGTTGGAGATTCTGTTTTTGGAATTGTGGTGCGGATGTCAGTATTGCCTGGTACTTAAGTCTGTGTTTTATGAGAGTCACAGACCTGGCCACAGCCAGGCCCAACTATCCAACATGGAGTAACACAAAATAAACTTCTTAAACTTTTTAAAAGGGGATTTTTTTTGAAAAGATGGGTCACAAACAGAGTTTCTGTGAAACAGTACTGTCACATATACAGGCATGGATTAATGGCATATAATCTTGAAGACATTTAAAAAATAACCACTTTTATTTATTTTGTGTATGCTGTGATGTAAAAGTGGTAAGGATCAGAGGACAACTTTCAAGAATCAGCTGGCTTCTTCCTCCCTTGTACCTACAAGTTGTCCTCAGTTATCAGGCTTGGTTGTGACCCACTGAGTCATCTAAATGGTACCTGATAACTTTTGATATATTATCTTTTCTGTTTTGTGGAAAGTTGCAGATAGAAAAGGAAGACTAAAAAAGGAAGAATGTATCAGCTTATGAAATGCAGGCACATACAAAGAAACCTGTGTGTGTCTGATGACACAATTTATGGTGTGGGACAATGGTCTGTATTCTGTCAATTATATTTTAAATAAACATTGATTGGTCAGTATCCAGGCAGGAAGTATAGGTGGGACAACCAGACAGGAAGTAGAGTTGCGCTAAGGAGAGCAGGAGAATTCTGGGTAGAACAAAGTCCTAGTCTGCAGTCCTGACCCAGCCACAGAAGAAGCAAGATGAGACTGCCACGCTGAATAAGGTACAAAGCCACGTGGCTAACATAGACAAGAATAATGGGCCAATATAAGTTATAACAGTTAATAAGAAGCCTGAGCTAATGGGTCAGTCAGTTTATAACTAATGTAGAACTCTGTGTGATTTCTTTGGGACTTAATGACTGCCGGAAACGGGCAATACAGAAACCCCGACAACACATTCAGAGGGTGAAAGACTACACAATAGAAGAAAAACCTCTGTTGAATATCTGATGAAGAACTAATATTCTGGCTATATAGCACTCATAAAAAATAAATACCAACAGAAACAAATTATTCAAGTCAAAACTGGGCAAAGAAGAAATATGGACATTTTTCTGAAGAAAATATATGTATGGCCAGTATGCCCTACATAGACACTTCATATCATTACTCATAAAGGAAATAACCTTTAGAGGGCCACTACCTTTCTGGGGCTGTTAAGTTGTCTCCCGTGAAGGTGTCTGTCCCAGAAGGCGCATAGTCCCAGATGATCTCTTCAGCAGCAATGTAATAGTGTCTCACATGTTTCTCCCCAGTGTCAGCCTCTGGTGAGGGCTTGTTACAGTTGTGAACTTGGAAAAAGGCCTGCAAACCAGCTGAAACACCACAGAGAAGGCTCTTGTGAGTTGTGGCAATTGCTGATGAATGACAGGTAGAAATTGAACTCATTAAGAGAGATGATACAATGAAACATGACAAACACATATGAACAGACAACTGATGAAAAATTTGTTTTTAAACAGACACAAATCTTTTAATGTGTTTATGATTTAAAAAAGGGACATTAAACATGTGAGTTTACAGAGTAAGAAACCAGTTGTCATGGGATTCCTCTTGAGAGTCCAGTGATTCAATGTCACATGATCACTAGAACTTTAATAAAACCAGCCTTTTATTTTGAGGGCTGGATGTTATAAAATAATAGTCTTTTGGGGGAATTGCCTTCAAGAGGTAAGTTTTTCAAAGTTTAATATCCTTGGGAGAAAATTTCACAAATAGGGTTTAAGAACTAAGAATGTTCTTATACTTTGTGCTACAGACACAGAAATGATATTCACCAACTAGGACAAAGAACAGATACATCACAAAGAAAACAGTTAGTTTTACCTGACACAAGTAAAAAAAAAAAAGCAAGCTACTTTACAGTATAATGTGTAAATATGCTTTTACAGAACTCTATTTTTGCATTGAGAAACTACAAGTGGTACTATATTTTCATGGCAGGAGCCATTGGTATATTCCAAATGTTAATTTTTTTCAGATCTCATTACTTTATAAATATCCCAGGCTTAAGCTCAAGAACACTGATGACAACTTATGCTGGAGATATTGTGGGGTAAATGGAATACTCCTGCAATGCTGGTGGGAGTGCAAACTGGTACAGCCCCTTTGAATTCTGTATGGTGATTTCTTAAAAGATTATGAAACCACCTTCCTCAAGACCCAGTAACTACTTTTGGGTCTATATCCAAAGGATGCTCAAATGTACCATAAAGGATATGTGCTCAACTATGTTCATAGCAGCATTGTTTCTCATAGCCACAACCTGGAAACAACCTAAATGCTTCTTGACTGAAGAATGGATAAGGAAAATGTGGTACATTTACACAATGGAGTACTACACAGCAGAAAAAAAATAATGACATCTTGAAATTTGCAGGAAAATGGATGGAGCTAGAAAACATCATTCTGAGTGAGGTAACACAACTCCAGAAAAACAATTATCATATGTACTCACTCATAAGTGGTTTTTAAACATAAAGCAAAGAAAACCAGCCCACAAATCACAATTCCAGAGAATTTAGGCATCAATGAGGACCTAAGAGAGACATACATGGATCTAATCTACATGGGAAGTAGGAAAACAAAATCTCCTAAGTAAATTGGGAGCATGGGGACCATGGGAGAGGGTTGAATGGGAGATGAGTGACAGGGAGGGAAAGCAGAAAAAAAATGTATAGCTCAATAAAATCAATAAAAATCCCAGGGATACCTGGTTTATTACATTGTGATGTAAGCATTACAAAAATAAAACTAATATAATTCCGTGTTCAGATTACTTAATCAGCTGTTTGATTCTGCTTTTCCTCAACCGTCTTCTACTAGTAGAGTAACTAATACACACTGCTTTTACAAGTGACAGCTAAGTAGAGGTGAAGATATTTACCTTTCAAGTGGTTTAGGTTCTGACAACTGATCATCCAGACTCCAGGATTCTGGGCCACCATATAAGCTTCAAATAGAGTGGCAGGGAATAGGTTGATTGTATCAGTACGGTAGTTCTTGCTGGTCAGTGCTTGACCATGAAAGAAAGCTGCATGCACGTCAATTTCGTTACCCATACCAAAAAGATACCATTTCACTCTGTCTTCTGCACACATAGAGAGTCCTGGAAGGCTTCCAAATGTATATCCATTTATAGCTGCAAGTCAATATTAGAGTTTTTGCCTTAAAGACATTGGCGCTTGGGATAGTGATACAGAAAGAGATTCAATTTGGTATAGAAAACATCTGCCACACTTGCAATTACCCCACCCCATATCCATGCCAGACATTGCTAATCAATCACATACTCTTTCATTATGGGAACTTATTTTACGCTAAGGCTCATTGTCAATACAATACTGAAGATTAATACAATATTAGAAATAAAACTTACTTGATCTCTGATGTTTATAAAGTATTTACATTGTTTTCACATGTGGAAATATAAATGTGTCCATATACATACATAGAGAATACTCAGTTAAAGATAAAATATTGAAAATTATTTAATAATCAGTTACTAATTGTGCATGTAGGTACAAGGCAGATGATTTAAATTTCTTCTTTTTGCTTAGGACATTTTGGATTTAATGAATTTCTTTTGCAATAAGAACACCAAGTAAAAATATTTCTAATATTGGAGGACACAATTCAAAGAAATTTGAAAGAAGAATAAATTCGTGAAATGGCAGGAAGACTTGAAAATTCAAAAGCAGTATGGCCTGAGACCTTTGGAAGAAAGTGAGAGTCATTTTTCAAATTTGGAAATCCTAGGAAATTCATGGGTAGAAACATTATTGTTAAGGACCATTAATATACTAAATGTGACAGTGGTATCAAACCATGTTCATCTAGACTAGAAATTTGAGGATATTTTTCTACTATCTGCTTTTGTTAGAAGGATAATAGAGAAGATGAAATGAGTAGGAAGAAGACCCTCATGTCAGATGAAAACAAAACAAATATAGAAAGTTGGAAATAACTTCATTTTCTAATTTGGAAGTAAAGATTATTTTTAAAAAGCTAAATTAAATTGGTGTAACTAATGTTAAGATTCTTAATTTACCAGATAATTCTGAGGGATAAATAACCTAATGTTATTCTTTATGTCCCTGAGAATTAAGAAAAAACATGGGCTGTCAGAAGGCATTTGTAGGAGACACAAAGTGAACTCAAATATTTAAATGATGTAGAACAGGGGTCCTGGTGAGGGCAACATAGTTTGTTAAGGGGGTGCTTTTTAAAATTAGTGGTTTAAGTTATCTTATTAAAGATAGGTGGATTATTTATAATTTAAATCTAATTTTAAATTTTTACTTCAAAAGTCCTATTTCAAATAGCTTCTAGAATAAACTTGGAGGATAAATAAAGACATATAACACATATGCATTAAATTCCAACTGATGATTTTTCTTGTTAATTAAGAAACACGTTTGGTGTATTCGACTTTTACCTGGCTAGTATTTAGACAGTGTGCTAACTAGTTGTGTTACCTTGGTACAAGTTAGAGTCTGTTGTGGCGTGTCCTTCTTATGTGTGTTTCTTTTATTGGTTGTTGAATAAAACTGTTTCAGCCAATTATTAAAGCCAGCCAAGAAATATGAACAGAAAGAGAGAGAGAGAGAGAGATAATAGAGTTGAAGAGACACCATGTAGCCACCGATGCCAGAATATTACCAGTAAGTCAGAGCCTTGTATCAATACATAGATTAATAGAAATGGGTTAATTTAAGATGTAAGACCTACTTCCCATAGCCAAGAGGACAACTATATGCTTTACCTTCTTACTTAGCTTCTTTGGGAAGTAGACAAAATTGCCGGGGAGAAAATTGAGATCTTGGGGGTTGGGTGGGATGGGGGTAAGGGGAGATGGGGAGAGAGGGGGGAGAGGGGGAGAATGGTGGGGAGCTTGGGAAAGGGGGAGGATTGGGATGAAGGAAGGTTGGATGGGGGAGCACGGAAGCACGGTTCTTAGTTAAGGGAGCCACCTTAGGGTTGGCAAGAGACTTGAACCTAGAGTGGCTCCCAGATACCCAAGCCGAGGTCCCCAGTTAGTTCCTTGGGCAGCTGAGGATGGGGAACCTGAAATGACCCTATCCTAGAGCAATACTGACGAAAATCTTGCATATCATCATAGAACCTTCATCTGGTGATGGATGGAGACAGAGACAGAGACCCACACTGGAGCACTGGACTGAGCTCCCAAGGTCCCGATGAGGAGCAGAAGGAGGGAGAACATGAGCAAAGAAGTTGGGACCACGAGGGGAGCACCCACCCACTGAGACAGTGGAGCTGATCTATTGGGAGCTCACCAAGGCCAGCTGGACTGTGACTGAAAAAGCATGGGATAAAACTGGACTCTCTGAGCATGGCCAACAATGAGGGCTGATGAGAACCCAAGGACAATGGCACGGGTTTTTGAACCTACGTAATGTGCTGGCTTTGTGGGAGCCTAGCCAGTTTGGATGTTCACCTTCCTAGAAATGCATAGAGGTGGGAGGACCTAGGACTTACCACAGCGCAGGGAAATCTGACTGCTCTTTGGGCTGGAGAGGGAGGGGGAGAGGAGTGAGGGGAGGGGGAGAAGGGTGGGAGGAGGGGGAAGGAAATGGGAGGCTGGGAGCAGGAGGAAATTTGTTTTTTTTTCTCTTTTCTCAATAAAAAAAAAGTTAAAAAAAAAGATGTAAGACCTAGATAATAATATGTTTGAGCCATTGGCCAAACAGTGTTGTAATTAGCACAGTTTCTATGAGATTAGTTGGGTCTGGGCAACCAGGAAATGAAATCACAGCCTCCTTTACAAGAGTCATCTAAGATGAAGGAGCCTCAATTGAGAAATTGCCTCCATAAGATAGTGCCATAGGCAAGCCTATAGGTCCTTTTCTTAGTTTATAATTGTTGTGGGAAGGCCCAGCCCATTGTGGGTGGTGCTTTGATCTGGTGGTCCTGGATTCTAAAAACAAAATAATAATAATAACACAAAAGAGACTCTGCAAGCTATGAGTAGCAAGACATTAAGCAGAACTGCCTCTGCATGACCCCCTCCCCTTTAGGTTGCTGCCCTGACTTGCTTCATGATGGACAGTGATGTGAAAGTGTTAAACCAAATAACCCTATCTTTTCATACTTCTCTTTGGTCATACTGTTTCATCACAGCAATATAATAACTCTAACTGGGACAGACAGATATCAAATTGCATGTCCAACACACTTTTGTTATTAGGGCCTCAGGTTAGGATTATTCATGTGAGAGAATAATCTTGGCAGAATTAATCTGCTATATGTTTTGTAACCTTACAGTACATCCTGTTGCTTTCCTGGAAGTCTTCATTGTCTTTGTCAACTTTCTCTGGTTCAGAGCAGAAGGTTTTGATGTTATCTTCTAGATACCAGCTGAGATTTTCATCCACCACAGAGAACATTACTACAAATTCTTGGTCAATATCTTTTTCTTTTTCCTTATCTAGAGAATCTGAAGTAGAAATCTGTAGTTTAGTAGATCTGAAATTTTAGCATGTGATTCAACACTTTTTTAAAATTAGGTGATTAGAGCTTCTTTTTAAAATTTAGTGTTCACTTTCTTAACAAACTACAGATCTAGCCCAGCTACTCCACTTTAAGGAAATACTCAGGGAAGTCCCCCCCCCGCCCCCGTGCACTGCATTTATATTTTTGTATATATCTACTGACCAAAGCATTAAATGTTTTTTTTGGAAACTGAGAAGGTTATAATTCAGATGTGTCCATATCTTCTAGAACACACATATAACCACAAGCCACCACAAGAAGAATTTGAAGGTAACTATTTGTCCAAAACACATTACATTTCAATCTCTTGAGTTATGCTGTCTTCACAAGGTGAGGAATAAGTGTAATATTATCATATTTACCAATATAATACAGGTAACTATAGCCATTGCTAGGGAGTGGCATTAAAGTCATGTGTCTCCATATAACACCATCATTGGAAGTCATGCCCAACAAACCAATCCCACAGAAAACTGATATCAAGCATCTTAGCTTCGTTGGCATTTTCCTCTAAAGGTTTGTTCCATTTTTTCATGTCATTAAGGCCTTTCCTGTACTTTACTTCCTTCTTTTTAACTCTTATCATTTATCTATTCAACTTCAATACAGAATAACTTATAAAACTAATTGAAAAACAAGCTTCCTTGTACTATCTCCCACACTGTGAGCAGTAAGAAAATATACCTTTTTTACAGAGTATTAATGGTCCTATGAGTCCTGATGCAATATCTTTTGGAGCATCAACATGGGAGTGGTAAATCCTCGTCACACAATTGTTGTCTCCATCAACAGGACTTTGCTCACTGGCATGCAGCACATACAAATATTGTTCTCCAGGAAACACTTTGTCATCTGCTTTTTGAAAATTGGTGGTGTTGTCAGGGTAGATGGCACCTGGAAGCAGTGTAATGGAGTTAGAAAGTGGGTTCATATGAAAACAGTTGAAGGAATAGTGAGTCCTAGAGGGTGCCCTCTGGATTTTCAGTACACACATAAAGAAACCAGAGATTCCATAAACCTCACAGAAACAATTATTACTAATTTGATAATTGATTGAGTCCTACATGGTAGATATTTCAGGATGATTCTAACATCTATATCTATCTATCTATCTATCTATCTATCTATCTATCTATCTATCTTGTTTTTTGAGACAGGGTTTCTCAGTATAACAGCTCTGACTGTCCTGGAATTTACTTCCTAGACCAGGCTGGCCTGCTACTCACAAAGATCTGCCTGTCTCTGTTTCCCCAAGTTCTGGGATTAAAGGCATGTGACACCACCACCTGGCTGATTGCAACTTTTATAATTTAATGAAAAGTTTTTACCCGGGGATCATGTGATGTGGGATTCCCCTTTCTATGCTGTGAATATGTTTTATTGCCATTGGTTAATAAATAAGCTACTTTGGCCTATGTCAGTGCAGAATATAACAAGGTGGGAAATCCAAGCAGAGATAGAGGAAAGAAGTCAGGCAGATGCGATGTAGCCACCCAAGAAGCAAGAGGTAACAGACCATGCGTGGAAAAATATCAAACAATAGAAATGGGTTAATTTAAGATATAAAGGCTAGCTAGGAATATGCTTGAGCCACTGTCCAAACAGTGTTGTAATTAACATAGTTTTGTGTGAATATTAGAGTCTGGGTGTACAGGTAACAAAGCACAGTTTCTACTTCCAATTGGAATTCTGCTCTGTAAGCTATGAATATTCATTACCATTTGTTATTAAAGAAGCTGCTTTGGCCTATGGCAGGGCAGAATAGAGCTAGGAAGGAAAACTAAACTGAATGCAGGGAGAAAGAAGACAGAGTTAGGCAGATGCCATTTAGCTGCAGAAGGAAAAAGACACCAGAACCCAGAACCTTACCAGGATGCCACAACCTTGGTGCAATACACAGGTTAATAGAAACTGGTTAATTTAAGATGTAAGAGCTAGTTAGAGATACACTTGAGTCATCAGCCAAACAGTGTTGTAATTAATATAGTTTCTGTGTAATTATTTGGGTCTGGGTGGCTGGGAAACCAAACCAGTGTTTCTATTTACAGACATGGTATAAAGAATAAGCAAAATAACCACCTTCTCATATAACTGAAACTTCTGATTTGTGAGTATATGTGTAGTATTTATAGAAAACAAAAATTTTACACTAAATTTTAGAAATTTTCCAACATATGCAAGTTGAAATGAACTTTATTTTCCTCTAAGTGTTAGTGGATTTTCAATGTACCTATAAACCCACCTTTAATAATGGTAGACTGAAAGACATTCTTGTTTTTTTATAATTCTACTCAACTTTATCATCAGTCATATAAAATTATTTTAAAGCAAATTCTAGACATATTTAATTTCTAAATATCTGAGCATGTGGTTCTCACTATCAGAATCTGTTCATTTAGGCAGTATTCATTCCCACGACAGGAAGTCATATAACTAGAAAAAACAAAGCACTTTAAGGTGATGAGTTAAAATCCCATTATAGTATAGATTGGTGTTAAAGGGTTTGGTTACAAGTTCTATCTAAAGGTATCAGTTTTAGAAGTTAAAAGGTTTTCCTACTGAAGGGGAAACTCCAACCACAGCACACACTGAACTTACCCTCATGTTCTTTGTAGTAAGTTACCCCATGTGAATGAAAAGTATAGGGCCTAGAGGCAAAATTCTTTAAGTGAACATAAACTTTGTCTCCAACTTCAGCCTTGATGATAGGGCCTAAAAACCCTAGCCAGACTGGTTTGTCTACAGTTTTCCTAAAGGTCTCATCTGTGTACTGAACATAAAGGGCTTTCTTGTATGTTTTTCCAATACGATCTGGGCCACTTTGAAGATATAGATTGGACTGTTCCCTGCAAGAGAAAAGACACTTTCGTCAGAAACTTTCATTTCTGAAAATAATATTAGAACTTAGGAGAATCAATGATTACATCAACATTCAGTTTTTGCCTGTTGTATAAATGCCTCCAAAGATGAGGAGGAGAGCTGTTGATTAACTCTGTTATTTTAATATATGAGATGTTTCATATTAGACACATGATAGAGAACCACCTGTGAGGATCTTACAACACCATGGTGCCAAAAATGAAATGAAATAAAATTGAGTGGCTCTAAATTAATTTTATCATTTAAATTATTGATTTGTGTGTATGTATGCATGCATTTGGGTGTGTGCATGAGTGCACACTCACCTGTGGTGTGGATGTGGAGGCCAGAGCTCTATTTCAGAACCTTCCTCTACCACTTTCTACTTTAGTTGTTGAGAGAAGGTCCCTATGAAGTAGAGCTCCCCATTTCAGATGACCAGTGAGCTTCCCAACATCTGTGTCCAGAAGCTGACTGTCTCTGGTGATGCAATTCATTTTACCCAGCTGTGCCTCCTTTATCTGGGTGCTGGGGATCAGAAATCTTGTACAGCAAGTACTTTACCCATTGAACTTGCTCCACAGTCCAATCTATTGTTTTAATTTCTTTCAAAAGTCCTAGAATTGATATGTAATCCATATGAATTTAAAAATTACCTTTCCATTTAAAATATCATATGTATTTTTGAATTCTTCATTACCATAGATTCTTCATATTGAATGGTTATGTTCTGATTAATGCTAGTTAATAATTTGAAAATTCTTCTAAATATATCAACATAATAAATAGAACTAGGAAGGAAGTAAAAAAGAAAAGTGTATATGTAGGGGGTATATTTAATATTTACACCTAAATTGGTTCTTACATACTAAACAAAGTTAGTTTTAGTGGCATTTGTTTGGGAACAGTGCCATGCAACCATTTAGAAGGACTCAACTAGATCCTGGGTCTGGTGAGTTTCTACACAAACAAGTGCTCTCTGTTATAGTCCATCAGCTTTTATTTGCCATGCTCCACTTAACCATCACAGAACAGGAAAACCTGTCTGAAAAGTAAACTTCATCACATTCTCTGGGCTGAGAGTACATCGGCAAGGTTTAGATTTATTTCTTTCCATGTTTCAAGACAAAGATGGATCTGCTTAGGGGCTTTGTAATTGCTACAGAAGTTGAAAATGTGATTTTCAAAAGTCTAGGATTCTAACCTCGTGTTTTCTAATGTTAACCTGAATAACTATCTAGTAATGCGTTAGGTGATGTGTAAATAAATTCCTGACTTCAGTTTGATGATTCTGACTGCGGTCAGAGAGGAGTTGTGCACAGGCCCAGCCCCTTCATCTTTTTTAACCAGCAGGCTAGTGTATTCTGGTGCAGGCAGCCACTCTGGGCTTGTGGGGACCTGTAAAGTTGAAGGTTACGAGAGCAGCAAGTGCAGAGGCGGTGCAGCTCCTTGGCATTATGAGACAGAAATAGAAAAAGTTCTGCTTTCAGCTGATACTATCGTGGTACCAGATCTCTGCATGTGGTAGCTTTATAGATGAATGCATCACCACTTGGCAGTGATCCTGGGGCTGGATTTTGGCAGAGTGAGCAGGAAATAGGTCGTAAAAGAGTCACATTTCTCTGAATTGTCTAAGGGCTTCTAGGCTGACAATCTTAGAGAACCATATATGGACAACTGATTGTATAAATTATGGAGATTGTATTTCTTGTTCTTTCGAACCCATCTTGGTGTGATGGTTACACTGAAAGTAATTAAAAACACACCAATTGTGGATCAGTAAAATCCTACTACAAATACTAGCTGTGGTGTGTCCTGCCTGTGTTACCTTATTATGTGCTTTGCATTGTGTTAAAGCAAAGCAGAAGAAGAAAAATGGAGATGACTTGGAGATTTCAAGAAATTCATGAATAAAGATCAGAATACTGGGGTGAACTCTGCCCTAAAGCCACATAATTAGTGTGAACAGGAGGAATCTTAATAAATACATGCTTATACAATAGGTAGGCTGTGCAGCACTGAAGACCCGTGAGGTCAAACGTCAGTTGTGTTAAGAAGGACCCACAGGGAGCAAGGTCAGTCTGCAGCTAATGGCACCTTTCCCATCCAGCCAAAAGAACCCTGAACTAGTCTCAAGCACATTTGTCCAAACCCCAGAATAAATTGTCTTCAGGGTTTGACAGTATTTCTAGGAGACCTGTCTGATAATATTTAGCAGAGATACCAATCCACCATGCCTTGCTTATGTGTATCTTTTGGTGGTCCCAGATTTACAGCAGCCCTCTAGTCCTCAAGACTTTATTGAAACACCATATGCATGTTTTCCCTAACATGTTTCTACAGCACCCAGGGACCTATCCCGTTCCCATACACTGTAACAGGTGTCTACTTCTCAAAACTCATCCACTGCACTGTCTTTGGTTTTTATTTATTTATTTTTTATTGAGCTCTACATTTTTCTCTGCTCCTCTCCCTGCTTCTCCTCTCCCTTCTAACCCTCCCCCAAGGTTCCCATGCTCCCAATTTACTCAGGAGATCTTGTCTTTTTCTACTTCCCATGGGATTAGATCTATGCATGTCTCCCTTACAGTCCTCATTTTTTAAAATAGGATGTGCTCTGCCTTGGCTTTGTGACCCAGTTTTTTCTAGATAAAGTTTTTGAAGGGATGGAGTATTCATGAAAATGACCTTTAAAATAAAAATTGATCTGAAGCTAAAATATACTCAAAGATTTTACATATATATCAAACTGGTTCTTCCATTTGGTTCTTCCATTGTGAGAAATTTCCCTTACTTAATTGAGAAATATCTAACTTCGGGGAGGTCTGTTTGTGTACAATACTATCCTTTAAAGAAACATCAGGGACTATTCATGGCTTGGGTCATGAACGAAGGGTCAAACACCTACTAGAAGCTTGTGGAAACTTTGCCAGTCAAATGTTCAGCCACAATAATTAATTATACTTGGTCTTTGAACCAAAGAAATTCTTCACATTTATTTTCAGTCCTTCCTGTTGGCAACTATAATCCTTTCTACTCATTATAGAAAATGGATTTCTCTCCCAGAAATCACACTTCCTATTTTAGCTCCCTTTTTCATTTTTAAAGAAAAAAAAAAGGTGACTCCTGTTATTTCTGGTAAAGTCAGAATCAGAACTGAGAATTTTTTCTTTTTTAAATACTTCATTTATCTTTATTTTATGTGCCTTGATATGAAGGTACCATATGCCCTGGAATTGGAGTTAGAAACAGTTGTAAGCTGCCATGTCGGTAGTGGGAATTGAACCCGGGTCCTCTGAAAGAGCAGCCCGTACTCTTAACTGCTGAGCCATATTCCCAGAATTTTTAATGGCAGATAATTTATCATTAATGCTACTATAATTAGTTAATAATACTGTTCCACTGGTAAGTTCAGAATTCACTGAAGTAGTTTTTGGTTTATTTTTAGCTTGGTTACTAAAGTCTCAAAATTAAAGAAGAATTTTGATTTCACTTGTTGAAATGCTTCATTAGATTTTCATTACTGCATAACAAATCATCTCATAACAACATGAAGTAATATCTGCTTATAACTCTCAGATGAATAATAAGTCTGACAGTTCATGTGTCTGTTGCCTGCCTGGGACATCACAACACTGAAATCAAGGGGATACCAGGCTGAGCACTCCCCTGAAGACTTGTGGAAAAATCTGCTTACTCAATAAGCCAGGTTATAGGCACAATTCAGTGTTTGTAGTCTGGGAGAGGCCCACAGTCATTAGCCACAAGCAAACAGTACTTTAAATTCCACAGATTGTAGAGATTAGGACAGGAAATTTTTGGCAGGATATCTCAGAAATATTGCCTTTAACAAACAGAAATCACAGAAAAATGGTCTACTCACAGACATCTCACTCCCCCCAGGGGCATATAGCACAAACTTCAGTGAAATTATACATCAAAAATAGCTAAGCTCTGCAAGCACAACAGGAACCCAGTGTTAACTAACCTTCTTAGGAGAAACGGAAATGGTTATAGCAGGTAAGATTGTTTAATTAGTGTATCCAGAGAAGCTATCCTGTATGATGTGCTTGTGTCTTATTTTTAATTAGCCAAACCAGGGAGTGGGGCACTGTAAATGGATTTTTCCAATAACTGTTAGTCAAATTTTGTACTTCTTCAGAAGATTTAAAAAGAAATATTTGAGGCAAAATTTCATGTACCTTGGGTAAGACTTAAACTCACTGAATGAACTTGATGATATGAATACTCCTAGGGATGTGTGAGGAGAAGAGTCTTAGTGTAGATATGAGGGAAAGTACAACCCAAGGCATCTGGAAGAGTTCAGACTGAACCAGGCCATGAGAGGAGAGAGATGCAGGGGAGAGCGAGGAGGAAGAGAAGAGAACTAAGAGGGCAAAGAGTTCAAGTGTAAGCAGAGAGAGAGAGAGAGAGAGAGAGAGAGAGAGAGAGAGAGGCAGAAATGGCAGTGGCAGAGTTATATAGAAGATAGAAGTTGGAGGAAGAGAAGGGAAATCTCTGGGCTGGAGAGGTTTAGGATAGGAGGAGAGATGAGAAGAACAGAGATGGGCCATAGGTACTGAGAGAGCTCTGTGCTTTGGTATGTCAATGGCCAGCAGAGTTAATTTTCCTGGGTTTCTTTGGAACCTGACACTAGACATGTAGTCCTTTAATATTTTTAAAGTATTTTTGAGGGAGTGTTAAAATAATTATTTGGGAAACCATTCAGTCGAGTCAGGCAGAGCAACTTGGGTGCCTATATAAGCAAACTAAAACATAATTTAACCTGAATGGAGTGTCCAAGCTCTTGACATTACAATGACGTTGCCATCTACAAATGTGTTGGGCCACTTTCAGAACTGTTCTCTAAGCTATGTGTGGCCTGTGGAGTGCAAGTTGAACATATCTGATAGTAAATGGTAAAGTGAAGCGTGGGCCCAACCAAGCAGAAACTGCTAACTAACGTCTAACCAGAAAATTTTCACTTTAATTAATCAAATGTATTGTTTTATTGTTGCTTCTGGAAACATAACATTCATTTGCCACCCAGTGACCTGATTAGGAAGCTCAATCCATGACTGGCAGAATGCCAGGTAAATTTGTTAAAATGTAAATGTGTGTGTGTGTGTGTGTGTGTGTGTGTGTGGTTTTTTCTTTTTTCTTTTTTCCCTTTTCTTTCTCTCTTTTTTTCTTTTTCTTTTTAAAGATCTTTTTGTGTAATCCTAGGTGTCTGGGAGCTTGCTATGTGAACCAGGCTTACCTGGAACTCACACAGATCCTCCTGCCTCTGTGTCCAGAGTGCTGGCATTAAAGGCATGTGCTACAGGCCAAATGTGTTTGTGTTTTAATGTAAAATGTTTCCTTTGTTGCAAGTTTTTTTCTGTATAAAAACATTATCTCTGTTTTCTTACAGTAGACATTATTTGGGAAGTCACCTTTTATCCTGGTAATAATAATAATAGTAAAGATGAACACTTTTATATTGTGTAGTTGGCATACCCAGATTAGCGTAATTCTGATTGTACCTTTGGACAGTATTGTCTTAGTTGGTTGCCTGTTTCTTTGGTCAGAATTTGATTTTTTGTTTGTTCTTAGTCATTAGGTTTGCTCATAAGGATATTATTATTCTACCATTTAACCTTCAAGCCTACAGCAGGCTATAAAACTAAATATCAGTGTTTATAGCATTTTAGGAAAGTCACAATTCCTGATCAAAAGTCTGTTAAAATAATTATAAAGGGTTTATGATAAGTTGTTCTTGGGTTTAAAGAACACATAGCTTCTTAAAAGTCACTAGAAAACAAAAGTAATCAAAAGATAATGTCATTATTACTATTACTCTTTAATACAACAGTAATTCAATTATTCAATGCATATTTAATATTAATCATGGAACCTGGACACAATATTCTAGATATTTTTGTGTTTATACCTTTTTTTGTTATTTAAATATAAATTACTCATTTCAAGAATTGCTGTTTTTAGAATCTTTATATGTTGTTGGAAGTGGCAGCACTGACTATACTATAAGGATGTGATTTTCTGCTTCACTTTATTGGAAATAAATAACATTGGAACTGGTTCCAAAAGGGCAAGTCTAGTTTCCTAACCAGAAAAACAGAATAAAAACAATTTATTAATTTTTCTCCTTTAACATTGCTCTTGTTTTCAATTTCACTAACTCTAGTAGTCCACCTAGACCCATTTTCTTATTTTATTCTGTTGCCTGATTCATTCTACCATGTGAATCTATTCACTCAGGAACAAGAAAAGTTTTTATAATATGCCCTGTAATTTTTTCTGCCTTCTACTAAGCTTTCTTTTATTTTCATATATCCACAAATATTTGTTCAGTGTCTTCTGTCTCACAGACATTTGTGGCCAAGCAGCCATCATAGCACAGGGAGTTCTTGCCTCTCAAATGTATCTTCTTCTTCCAGCTTCAGCCTAATGCTCCACCTGACACTCATTTCAGACTCTTTCACAGCTTTGTCTTCGTCTTGTTTGTTTCTGCTTTGCTTTGTCCATAACCAAGGAGAAGAGCCACCCATGCCTGGTGACATTTCACCATGCTTCATGGACTAATTCACACACTGCTGATTTATGACAAAGGAGGGCACAAAAAATTGCTACTACACTCATCTGGTAAAGTTTAGCACATGGGCAAAGTTGCTGAAGCACCAATCAATGTTCATATAGATTAGGGAGAAAACTTATGGATCATAATATGATGGTAAAATCATAAAGAAAGCTGAACTAAAAGTGTCCAGTTTTCCTTCTGAACACCCTTCAGTGTCCCTATTAGATAATAATGGGGTAGGCAAGTTTATCTTCCTTTAATTTCCTAGCTGGAGCAGACATACCATTAGAATATTGGAAGTCAAGAAATCACCCCTTGAATTCCTTAGCAACTCTCTTTATCCTTCTACTTCCTTATACTTAGTGTTTACCACACTGGAACATGGTCAGAGCATTATAGATTTTACACAATAGACTGACTTGACTTTTTATTATAAACAATGGCAAGGGTGGGTAGAGCATTGAGTAGAACAGTACTTTTCCTTGTTTAATTAATTTAGGTGTGTGTGTGTATGTGTGTGTGTGTGTTGCTGATAACTGAACCCATGGCTTTGAACCCATATACTGAGGTATAGCCGCAGTCCAGTTCTTTTCTTTTGTAGTGTGTCTGACTCCTTTCCTTGGAAATAAAACAGTAGATAATTTACATCATACTTCTAATGAAAACAATGAATTACACAAAATTAGGCTTCTAGTGAAGTTGTAAAAATATGTCTGATTTTGGGGAAGAGAACACTATCTCCAAACCAGGCTTTAAAAAAATTATAAGTTCTATTTGTGTCTCTGAGGCCAGGTATCGGCTCAGAACCTTTTCATACTGAACAATACTAGGTTAGTAAAATGACAATTTGATATTATCATTAGTAATGCATTTTTTTCTTACCATAAAAAATTCAACCGAATATAAAATAAAATAAAATTAATGATTCAGTACTTACATAATTGGGCTCAATAAAAGAGCTGTTCTTAAAGAGACAATCTCAGACACTGCTGGTCGCTTGAGCTCTCCTGCCATCCTAATACATTTGCTAGTCTAGGAAATATTTGTTTGAATCCCAAGTTTCTATTTGTTGATAAATGTTTAGATAATATTAAAACTGGTGATCTCAGCTTAGCTAAATTTCAGAGAGACTCTACTATTCTTCGTATAGAGAATATTGCTTGATGTAAAGCAACTAAACACAAAGACTCTGACGTTACATGGTATTCTGTGAGGATGTGATAGTAAGAACATATCATTTCTTGCACATATTTTGTTTGGAGCTGTGCTGAGAACTTTGTAGGCACTTTTAAAATAGTCCTGTGAGGTGTACTTGCTGTCTCACTTTATAGATAAGGACTCAGAAACTGAGAGAGATTAGTATCAGTCCTTCACTGTCCTGAATCACTCAACAAGTATTAGACAGAATCATATTTCTTGAAGCTGTATCTCATTTCTATGTTTGATGTATTACTTTACTTTTACCACTAGGAAAATTTTATATAGTGATTTTTTTTAAGTGAAGAACTTCTGCATCCAGAGGTAGAATACATTTAAAATATAAATAAGGGAATGACTAACCACAGGAACAAGTGAGAAATTAGTGCAGTTCCCTTGGAGCACTAGGAGAAGAGCAGCATGGCTTCACAGTAACAAATCTAGGGAATATAAAGAAAACCAGTACAAGTATTGGTTTTCAAGTCAGCATTTTGTAGTTTCTATGTTTATCAAATTAAACAAATACTTTCCTTGCTAGTTTCATTTTTAAGTTGATAACATAAATTTGGCTCATAAATAATAAAGAGTAGTGACTTACATGTCAACTGAAACAAGTTTCTTTTCTCCATTTTCAGAAGCATAGTTCCAAACTGCTTCAATAATTCCGATGTAATAGTGCTTATCTCTTGTCCAGGCTAGGGGAGTATTCAAAAATAGAAAAGTACCAAGCAGCAACAGGTTCATTTTTCTTCTGTCTTGGAGACTGAAATGCAAGAAAGTGAAATAAGAAGCATGCAATTTTATAAATAAGGCTTTCTTTCTTTCTTTGCTTGATTGACACAGCTTAGTATTGCATAAGAGTAAATCATTTCATTAGAGCAAATAACATTTTCCAACTCAGTTTGCCTTTGGCAAACAAGGGAGAAAAAAAAATTCCCAGTTGTCAGGCTGCTCTAAACACAAATGAAGTCAGGACCACGAGGGGTGCACCCAAAGCCAGTTCTTAACAAGATAAGATAAAATGAACCAAAACATGCAGCTATTTACTATTCTAGAAGACTAACAAAACTTATTTGTAGTTTTAAATATACGAAAGATGATATTTAGCATGTCATAAAAGCACCCAATAGAAATTTTATTTTGAAATTTTATTTACTCTGTGAAATCTGGACATTTCTACATTGAAACTTCACCAAACTGTCTGTGTAAAAATTAATAACATAACAAAAATTGTCATCAGTTAGTGTTGGATTGACCAGTGTTTGTAACTCTGAATTTTCTTCAATTCATTGTATGAATTCCAGGAAGGCAAACAACATCTCTAAATGCTCTCTTTATTCTTCTAGAAATCCTAGGCACTGCCGCATTTTGGCCAAAGCCAGTTCTTTTTTTATTTTTTTTAATTTTTTTTGTTTATTTTTTTTAGTTGTTGAAAAAAAATTTCCGCCTCCTCCCCGTTTCCCATTTCCCTCCCCCTCCTCCCACACATCATCAGCTCTCCCATTCCCCCCCCCCCTCCCCTTCCCCCCACTCCATTTCCCCTCCCTCTTGAGAATGAAGAGCAATCCAGATTCCCTGCCCTGCGGGAAGTCCAAGGTCCTCCCACTTCTATCCAGATCCAGGAAGGTGAGCATCCAAACAGGGTAGGCTCCCACAAAGCCAGTTCATGTATTAGGATCGAAACCTAGTGCCATTGTCCTTGGCTTCTCATCAGCCTTCATTGTCCGCCATGTTCAGAAAGTCCCGTTTCATCCCATGCTTATTCAGTCCCAGTCTTGCTGGCCTTGGTAAGCTCCCAATAGATCAGTTCCACTGTCATAGTGGGTGGGTGCACCCCTCGTGGTCTTGACTTCCTTGCTCATGTTCTCCCTCCTTCTGCTCCTCAGCATTTGTTCAACTATGTTCATAGCAGCATTATTTGTAATAGCCAGAACCTGAAAACAACCTAGATGCCCTTCAATGGAAGAATGGATGAAGAAAGTGTGGAATATACACATATTAGAGTATTACTCAGTGGTAAAAAACAATGACTTCGTGAATTTTGCATGCAAATGGATGGAAATAGAAAACACTATCCTGAGTGAGGTATCCCAGTCCCAAAAAGATGAACATGGGTTGTACTCACTCATAATTGGTTTCTAGCCATAAATAAAGGACATTGAGCATATAATTTGTGATCCTAGAGAAGCTAAATAAGAAGGTGAACCCAAAGAAAAACATATAGTCATCCGCCTGAATATGGGAAGTAGACAAGACTGACAGGCAAAAACTGGGAACTTGAGGGTGAGGTGGCAGGGAGCTAGGGGAAATGGGGTGAGAAACGTGTGAAGAGGAGGATGAGGGGAGCTTGGGGGAATAGAATGGTTAGGATAAAGGAAGGGTAGAAAAAGGAGCAGAGAAATATATATCCTAATTAAGGGAGCCATCTTAGGGTTGGCAAGAGACTTGACTCTAGAGGGGCTCACAGGTCTCCAGGGAAATGTCTCCAGCTAGTACCTTGGGCAACTGAGGAGAGGGAACCTGAAATGACGCTGTCCTATAGCCATACTGATGAATATCTTGCATATCACCTTAGAACCTTCATCTGGCGATGGATCAAGATAGAGACAGAGACCCAAATTGGAGCACCGGACTGAGTTCTTGAGATCCAAATGAGGAGCAGAAGAAGGGAGAACATGAGCAAGGAAGTCAGGACCACGAGGGGTGCACCCAAAGCCAGTTCTTAACAAGCTAAGATAAAATGAACCAAAACATGCAGCTGTTTACTATTCTAGAAGACTAACAAAACTTACTTGTACTTTAAATATACGAAAGATGATATTTAGCATGTCATAAAAGCACCCAATAGAGAGCTCACCAAGGCCAGCTGGACTGTGACTGAAAAAGCATGGGATAAAACCGGACTCTCTGAACATGGCGAACAATGAGGGCTGATGAGACGCCAAGGACAATGGCACAGGGTTTTGATCCTACTTAATGTGCTGGCTTTGTGGGAGCCTAGCCAGTTTGGATGTTCACCTTCCTAGATATGGACGGAGGGGGGAGGACCTAGGACTTACCACAGGGCAGGGAACCCTGACTGCTCTGTGGACTGGAGAGGGAGGGGGAGAGGAGTGGGGGGAGGGGGAGAAGGGTGGGAGAAGGGGGAGAAGGGTGGGAGGAGGGGGAGGGAAATGGGAGGCTGGGAGGAGGTGGAAACTTGTTTTTTGTTTATGTTTTTTTTTCTTCTTTTCTCAATTAAAAAAAAAAGAAAAAAAAAGCACCCAATAGAAATTTTATTTTGAAATTTTTTTTACTCTGTGAAATCTGGACATTTCTACATTGAAACTTCACCAAACTGACTGTGTAAAAATTAATAACATAACAAAAATTGATAATTTTAATTGAATATCAAATATGTCAGTCATAAACCAAATAACCCAGGTATGATGGTGTGTGCTTGTGGTCCCAGTTACTGGGGAAGCTGACACATGGCAATCTGTTGAGCTCAGGAGTTTAAGACCAGTCTGAAAAGTGATTTCCTCTCTCTCTCTCTCTCTCTCTCTCTCTCTCTCTATTTCTCTCTCCCTCCCGCCCTCTATTCATGGAGCTCACATTCCGTCTAAAAGAAACTAACAATAAACACATAAAAATGAAAAACATAATGTCAGTCAGAAGGAGTATGGGGAGAAATAAATCAGGGTGGGAAAATAATGAATACCAGAAAATGTTGGGATAAGGGTGACTCCAGATTAATTGAAATGATGCTGGAACCTAGTAATAATGGTGTGTGTGTGTGTGTGTGTGTGTGTGTGTGTGTATTAATGGAATTGAACATAGGACTTTAGGCATCTTTATGCATATCAGTACTCTAGCATTGAACCTAGTTCCAGCTAGTTATAATATTAGCTACATAACTTTATAGAGAAAACTGAGTTATAGAAATATGGTGCCCCAATTCTCCTTCTGGATGCTTTCAAGGAAAGCTTTGAATAAGTCTCCTCTCATATCTATAGAGCAGATAGATAGAAGTAGGTCTGAAATCGTGCAGAATTCACTTCTCCTTCTCAAAGACACTTTCCCCCCCCCGAAATGGGCTATATAGGGGAAATCTTCTTGTAGTTCATTCTCTAGAGGAAAGGGTGTGCTTCTAATTGGAAAAAAGCCATTTAATGATCCTGCAGGTATCTTTTTTTTTAAATTTTTTTTTATTGCGAAAAGAAGAAAAAAAAACATAAACAAAAAACAAGTTTCCACCTCCTCCCAGCCTCCCATTTCCCTTCCCCTCCTCCCACCCTTCTCCCCCTCCTCCCACCCTTCTCCCCCTCCTCCCACCCTTCTCCCCCTCCCCCCCACTCCTCTCCCCCTCCCTCTCCAGTCCACATAGCAGTCAGGGTTCCCTGCCCTGTGGTAAGTCCTAGGTCCTCCCCCCTCCGTCCATATCTAGGAAGGTGAACATCCAAACTGGCTAGGCTCCCACAAAGCCAGCACATTAAGTAGGATCAAAACCCCGTGCCATTGTCCTTGGTGTCTCATCAGCCCTCATTATTCGCCATGTTCAGAGTCCGGATAGAGATCGAGACAGAGACCCACACAGGAGCACTGGACTGAGCTCCCAAGGTCCCAAGGAGGAGCAGAAGGAGGGAGAACATGAGCAAAGAATTCGGGACCACGAGGCGTGCATCCACCCACTGAGACAGAGGAGCTGATCTACGGGGAGCTCACCAAGGCCAGCTGGACTGTGACCGAAAAAGCATGGGATAAAACCGGACTCTTTTTTTTTATTTTTTAAATTTATTTATTTATTAAGGCTTTCTGCCTCGTCCCCACAACCGCTTCCCATTTCCCTCCCTCCCCCCCCCATCAAGTCCCCCCCCCCTCATCTGCTCGAAGAGCAATCAGGGTTCCCTGACCTGTGGGAAGCCCAAGGACTGCCCACCTCTATCCAGGTCTCCTAAGGTGAGCATTCAAACTGCCTAGGCTCCCACAAAGCCAGTACGTGCAGTAGGATCAAAAACCCACTGCAATTGTTCTTGAATTCTCAGTATTCCTCATTGTCCGCTATGTTCAGCTAGTCCGGATTTATCCCATGCTTTTTCGGACCTAGGCCAGCTGGCCTTGGTGAGATCCCAATAGAACATCCCCATTGTCTTAGTGTGTGGGTGCACCCCTCGTGGTCCTGAGTTCCTTGCTCGTGCTCCGTCTCCTTCTGCTCCTGATTTGGACCATGAGATTTCTGTCCGGTGCTCCCGTGTGGGTCTCTGTCTCTGTCTCCTTTCATCGCCTGATAAAGGTTAATATTCCTGAGGATGCCTATGTGTTTGTCTTTGGATTCACCTTATTTAGCTTCTCTAGGAACATGAATTATAGGCTCAATGTCCTTCATTTATGGCTAGAAACCAAATATGAGTGAGTACATCCCATGTTCCTCTTTTTGAGTCTGGCTTACCTCACTCAGGATAGTGTTTTCTATTTCCATCCATTTGTATGCAAAATTCAAGAAGTCCTTGTTTTTTACTGCTGAGTAATACTCTAATATGTATATATTCCATACTTTCTTCATCCATTCTTCCGTTGAAGGGCATCTAGGTTGTTTCCAGGCTATTACAAACAATGCTGCCATGAACATAGTTGAGCATATACTTTTGTTGTATGATAGGGCCTCTCTTGGGTATATTCCCAAGAGTGGTATTGCTGGATCCAGGGGTAGGTTGATCCCGAATTTCCTGAGAAACCGAAACACTGCTTTCCAGAGTGGTTGCACAAGTTTGCATTCCCACCAGCAATGGGTGAGTGTACCCCTTTCTCCACAACCTCTCCAGCAAAGGCTATCATTGGTGTTTTTTATTTTAGCCATTCTGACAGGTGTAAGGTGGTATCTTAAAGTTGTCTTGATTTGCATTTCCCTGATCGCTAAGGAAGTTGAGCATGACCTTAAGTGTCTTTTGGCCATTTGAAGTTCTTCTGTTGAGAATTCTCTGTTCAGATCAGTGCCCCATTTTATAATTGGGTTGATTAGCCTTTTACGGTCTAGTTTCTTGAGTTCTTTATATATTTTGGAGATCAAACCTTTGTCAGTAGCAGGGTTGGTGAAGATCTTCTCCCAGTCAGTGGGTTGCCTTTTTGTCTTAGTGACAGTGTCCTTTGCTTTACAGAAGCTTCTCAGCCTCAGGAAGTCCAATTTATTCAATGATGCCCTTAGTGTCTGTGCTGCTGGGGTTATACATAGGAAGTGGTCTCCTGTGCCCATGTGCTGTAGAGTACTTCCCACTTTCTCTTCTATCAGGTTCAGTGTGTTCGGACTGATATTGAGGTCTTTAATCCATTTGGATTTGAGTTTTGTGCATGGTGATAGATATGGGTCTATTTTCATTCTTCTACAGGTTGACATCCAGTTTTGCCAGCACCATTTGTTGAAGATGCTCTCTTTTTTCCATTGTATACTTTTAGCTCCTTTATCGAAGATCAGGTGTTCATAGGTTTGTGGGTTAATGTCAGGGTCTTCTATTCGATTCCATTGGTCGACTTCTCTGTTTTTATGCCAATACCAAGCTGTTTTCAATACTGTAGCTCTGTAATAGAGTTTGAAGTCAGGGATGGTAATGCCTCCAGACAATCCTTTATTGTATAAGATTGTTTTGGCTATCCTGGGTTTTTGTTTTTCCATATAAAGTTGATTATTGTCTTCTCCAGATCTGTGAAGAATTTTGATGGGATTTTGATGGGGATTGCATTGAATCTATAGATTGCTTTTGGTAGAATTGCCATTTTTACTATGTTGATCCTCCCAATCCAAGAGCAAGGGAGGTCTTTCCATTTTCTGGTGTCTTCTTCAATTTCTTTCTTCAAAGACTTATAGTTCTTGTCAAGTAGATCTTTCACTTCCTTGGTCAGGGTTACCCCAAGGTATTTTATGCTATTTGTGGCTATAGTGAAAGGTGATGCTTCTCTGATTTCCCTCTCTGCTTCCTTATCCTTGGTGTATAGGAAGGCAACTGATTTTTTGGAGTTGATCTTGTATCCTGCCACGTTACTAAAGCTGTTTATCAGCTGTAGGAGTTCTTTGGTAGAATTTTTGGGGTCGCTTATGTACACTATCATATCATCTGCAAATAACGAAAGCTTAACTTCTTCCTTTCCAATACGAATCCCCTTGATCTCCTTATGTTGTCTTATTGCTATTGCTAGAATTTCAAGAACTATATTGAAGAGGTATGGCGAGAGTGGACATCCTTGTCGTGTTCCTGATTTTAGTGGGATGGCTTTGAGTTTTTCTCCGTTTAATTTAATGTTAGCTGTTGGCTTGCTGTAAATAGCTTTTATTATATTTAGGTAGGACCCTTGTATCCCTATTCTCTCCAAGACCTTTATCATAAAGGGGTGTTGAATTTTGTCGAATGCTTTTTCAGCATCTAGTGAAATGATCATATGGTTTTTTTCTTTCAGTTTATTTATATGGTGGATTACATTGATAGATTTGTGTATGTTGAACCAGCCCTGCATCTCTGGGATGAAGCCTACTTGATCATAATGGATAATTTTTCTTATGTGTTCTTGGATTCGGTTTGCCAGTATTTTATTGAAAATTTTTGCGTCGATGTTCATGAGTGCGATCGGTCTGTAATTCTCTTTCTTGGTTGGGTCTTTTTGTGGTTTTGGTATCAGGGTAACTGTAGCTTCATAAAAGGAATTTGGCATTGACTCTTCTGATTCTATATTGTGAAATACATTAAGGAGTATAGGTATTAGTTCTTCTTGGAAGTTCTGGTAGAATTCTGCATTGAAACCATCTGGTCCTGGGCTTTTTTTCGAAGGGAGATTTTTGATCACCATTTCTAATTCTTCGCGAGAAACCGGTCTATTTAGATCATTCACCTGGTCTTGGTTTAGCTTTGGTATATGATACTTATTTAAAAAAAATGTCCATTTCTTTTGTATTTTCCAGTTTTGTGGCATACAGGCTTTTGTAGTAAGATCTAATGATTCTCTGAATTTCCTCTGTGTCTGTGGTTATGTCCCCCTTTTCATTTCTGATCTTATTTATTTGCGTGTTCTCTCTCTGTCGTTTAATTAGTTTGGATAGGGGTTTGTCGATCTTGTTGATTTTCTCCAAGAACCAGCTTTTTGTTTCATTGATTCTTTGGACTGTTTTCTGTGTTTCTATTTTGTTGATTTCAGCCCTCAGTTTTATTATTTCCAGTCTTCTACTTCTCCTGGGCGTGTCTGCTTCTTTTTTTTCTAGAGCTTTCAGGTGTGTTTTTAAGTCCCCAATGTATGCATTCTCCGTTTTCTTTAAGTGGGCACTTAGTGCTATGAACTTTCCTCTTAGCACTGCTTTCATTGTGTCCCATAGGTTTGAGTATGTTGTCCCTTTTTTTTCATTAAATTCAAGGAAGACTTTAATTTCTTTCTTGATTTCTTCCTTGACCCAGGTGTGGTTCAGTAGTTGACTGTTCAGTTTCCATGAGTTTGTCGGTTTTTGGGGGGCAGCGTGGTTGTTGCCTTCTAACTTTAATCCGTGATGATCTGATAAGACACAGGTGGACACTGATATTTTTTTGTATCTGTGGAGGTTTCCTTTGTTTCCGAGTATGTGGTCAATTTTTGAGAAGGTTCCATGAGCTGCAGAGAAGAAGGTATATTCTTTCCTATTTGGGTGGAATGTTCTATAGATGTCTGTTAAGTCCATTTGCTTCATTACCTCCAATAATTCTCTTAATTCTCTATTAGGTTTCTGTCTGATTGACCTGTCCCTTGGAGAGAGAGGTGTGTTGAAGTCTCCTACTACTAGTGTGTGTGGTTTGATGTCTGCCTTGAGTTCTAGTAATATTTCTTTTACATAAGTAGGTGCTTTTATATTGGGGGCGTATATATTCAGGATTGAGACGTCCTCCTGATGAATTGTTCCTGTTATGAGTATAAAGTGACCGTCTCGGTCTCTTCTGATTGATTTTAGTTTGAAGTCAGTTTTGTTAGAAATTAGTATGGCCACACCTGCTTTTTTCTTAGGACCATTTGCTTGAAACACCTTTTCCCAACCCTTTACTCTGAGTAGGTGCCTGTCTTTGTGGTTGAGATGTGTTTCTTGCAAACAGCAGAATGTTGGATCCTGTTTTCGTATCCAATCTTTTAGCCTGTGCCTTTTTATAGGTGAATTGAGCCCATTAATATTAAGTGATATTAATGACCAGTGGTTGTTTACTCCGGTTATTCTTATTGCTTTTGGTAGTAGAGATTGTGTGTCTCCCTTCTTTGAGATGTGCTCGTGAAGGGTCATTAGATGCCTGGGTTATTGTAGGCAGTGTTGGCAGTGTTGGATTCCTTGGGTTGCGATTTTCCTTCTATTACTTTCTGTAGGGCTGGATTTGTGGCTACGTATTGTTTAAATTTGTTCTTATCCTGGAATGTCTTGTTTTCTCCATTGATAATGAACGATAGCTTGGCTGGGTATAGTAGTTTGGGTTTGCATCCATGGTCTCTTAGCTTCTGCAGAACCTCTATCCAGGACCTTCTGGCTTTCATAGTTTCCATCGAGAAGTCAGGTGTAAGTCTGATCGGTTTACCTTTATAAGTTACTTGCCCTTTTTCTTTTGCAGCTCTTAATATTCTTTCTTTAACCTGTATATTTTGTGTTTTGATTATTATATGGCGAGGAGATGTTTTTCTTTGATCCAGTCTGTTTGGTGTTCTGTATGCTTCTTGAATATTTAAATGAATATCTTTCTTTAAGTTGGGAAAGTTTTCTTCCATAATTTTGTTGAAAATATTTTCTGGGCCTTTGAGCTGTGACTCTTCTCCTTCTTCTATTCCTATTATTCTTAGGTTTGGTTTTTTTATTGTGTCCCATAGTTCCTGAATGTTTTGTGTTGAGAATTTGTTGGCTTTGCTGTTTTCTTTGATCTGTTCGTTTATTTTCTCTATGGTGTCCTCAGCATCTGAGAGTCTTTCTTCTAGCTCTTGTATTCTATTGATTATGCCTGTTTCTGTAGACTCTGCTCGTTGGCCTAGATTTTCCATATCCAGCTGGTCCTCAGTTTGTATTTTCTTCTTTGCCTTCATTTCAGTTTTCAATTCTTGAACTGTTTCCATTACCTGTTTGATCATTTTTTCTTGGTTTCCCAGGGTATCATGTACGTATTTACTCATTTCATCAAACTTTTTGTTATACTTCTCATCCATTTCTATAAGGGCATTTTTTACATGTTGTTTAAGGGACTCTATTATCTTCATAAAGTCGATTTTTTCCACTTCTTCTGTGTTAGGTTGTTCAAATACTTCTGTTGTAAGATCATTGGGTTCTGATGTTTTCATGTTGTTTTTCGGATTATTGGGTGAGTTCTTGCCTTGGCGCCTGCCCATCTCCTCCTATTGATCCTATCCAATGGGTCCTTTAAAAACCGGATCAGGTTTCCCTGCTGGCCAAGGGCTCCGCTTACAAAATGCCCTCACTCTCTTTCGTGGTTCCTGCTGCAGGCCAAGAACCCTCTCACCCCTCTGAAGGATCTTCAGGACAGGACCAGGCTCCCCTTGTGCCAGTGACCTGGCCAACCAAAGGCCTACCTCTTTGATTCAATTGTAGTAGGGTGATCTGCTCTCCTTATTGCACGCCTGTCCCCGCTGCTTGGGTCTGCCGCTGCGCCGGTCCCTGAAAGCTTCTTCCCTTATGCGTTGTTGCTCTGCAGCGTCTGGCCGCCGCCGCTCCGCCGCGTCTGGCCGCCGCCGCTGCGCCTCTGTGCGTCTGGCCGCGCCGCCGCTCCGCCCTCCTGCAGGTATCTTATTTGTCTCAATATTTATATTTACTGTGAGGATAAGATGGCCAGAATAGCCATTTTCAGAGTGACTTCTTCCTGAAAATTCTACCAACCAACAAATAAACATGATCAAGTAATTGTTAAGGACTCCAGATGTATACTATAGTACCCTTCACAGTGATTATGGAATTAAATGGTTAAACACTAATCCACCTGGTGTCAGTGAGTTCTTATATATAGTATAAGAGGAATCATTGACTATGCAGGCTATTTTACCCATGGGAAGACATGTAGCTGCTATGTGGCAAGAAGTTGGGGAGAACCTCTGAGCTTTAGGGACCACTTACAGACGAGTTAGAAGCTCTAAGCAACCAGCTGTTTGCAGGAGCATTAAACAGTACACATCTCTTCCCAGAATTAATATGTACAAGGAAACTTTGGATAATTGTGTAGTTGAGGAATCCTCAGACTCAAAAAGTACAATACAGCAATACATATTGAGTAGACAAAAAATGTGAGCAGGAATATAAGAAACTCAGAAAATGTAGAGCAAAATAAAACAAAAAATCCTTTCCAATCCTCAAGCAGCATGTCTCTTAGCATGTCTATCAGAATGTCTGTACTTCAGTCCCAGGGTATGCTTTTGCTGTTATAAACAAGAATCATATGTCTAAGTTAACTGCTTGGTGGTATCAGTGCATTTGTACATCACATGTTTCAATCATTTTTGTGACTCCTTTTTCAGAGTCTTAATTGTGAAAGGAGGGAGTCTCTTCTACATTTAACATCAAGATTCTGAAGTTGATGATGGCTGAAATCAAGGGGCAAGCTTTCCTACTAATCCCACTTTGGTTTATTTCTGTCAGCAAGGATGAAATATCTCTGAACCTCTAATAAATATTCCTGTTCATATTTCTTGTGGGTCCAGTAAAACTGTTAATCTGTGTGCTAACGGGATTACAAAAAGACGAGTCACCACCAAGGGCTGCCCTTGACTCTGACAGCAGAAGTGTTAGTACAAAACAGCAGGACATTCTCTTTAGAGCACTCAGACCACCTTCCTGCTTGCTTTAACAGAGGAAGTTGTGCAACTCTGGGATTTTATCACTGGTGTGGACACCTGCCGGACTTTCATTATGAGTCCACTGACTTAGCCCCACACAACGTGAGTGCTGCCAAGTTTTCTGTTCTACTGATCATTTCATGGCTACTTAGGGATGGAGTTCTCAGAAAACTCGGGTTGCTTCATACTTCTTTGGCTGTCCAATCATAGGTCATGACCCAGCTCATCCAATCTGGCATGCAAAGGACTCACAGGCAAAAGAAGGAAAGCTCAATCTTTCCTGTTGCTGCCAAGGTTGGCAGCACAATGTGAAACAGAAGGATCCTTTACATTTTTAAATGATAGAAAAGCTTCAATTAATTTTTCATTTTAATTTGTTTACTGCCTTGAATGATATAGACACAAACCAGATGATTTATCAACAACGAACAAAACCTCAAAGATTGAGATGGGCTAGCTCGGATGTTTTTGCTTGTTTCTGTTTGTTTTGTTATTGGGTTTTTTTTTTGTATCTTTGTTTGCTTGTTTTTTGAGACAGTGTATCTATAATTCAGAATGGCCTGGAACTCACTAGCCTTGAACTCTTGTTGAGCCTTTGGTCTCAGCCTCCTGAGTGCTGGGATTATAGGCAGGTGACTGTGTCTGACTAAAGACATTTTTCTTGGGGTTAAGCAGGGTCTCACTATGTAGCCTTAAATGACCTGAAACTTGCTGTATAGACTAAGTTGGCCTCAAACTCATTGAGTTCTGCTTTCCTCTGTCTTTGTCTCCTGATTGATGGAATTAGAGGCAGGAGCCACTAATAATTATCCAATGACTAATATATCTGTTTTTTTTAAATAATAGAAATGTGTCCTTCAGATTTGATTACTGCAAACTTCAAAAGAGAAACTGTTGAAATACTCTAGGTCTCAACATATCTGACTCCATTTCCCCTTGTTCCTACTCTATGTTGGGGTGAAAGACTGCAAAGTTCGTAAATATTGCTTTGTGCAAGGACCTAGCTTGTAAAAAGTAATTGAGTGATGCACCTCAAGTTTTGAAAAATTTAATGATGATCCCTATTCCACATGAAGCAAGAGGGCAGCATGCTACACAGGGACATGTAGGGAAATCCCTGAAGCTGATCCCGAGAAAGGAGCAGAGGTAAAGAGAAACATAGGCCACTGACCTTACTGGCAGTGGAGGGTAAACAGTTTCAGATTGACGAATTTGAAAAAAAAAAACCAGTTTGTTTAAGAGAAGTGTTGTCCTTGTGTGTATTATCTGGCCCGGTGCTGAGTTTGGATGGAGAAGACAGTGGCTTGGTGCATGAGAATCAAATAAAACAGGGTTTTGGGAGTACATGAAAACTTGCTCACTGAGAAGTTCTTTACTACCCACTGTGAGTCAACTTGCTTTAGAAAAGCTTCTCTGGTCAGAAAAGTCTCCCTCCCCAAATGTTATAGCACCATAAAATATGAAAAACTTTTATAAAACAGAATGTACTTTGTATTAGAAGTGACATGCTATGTGGCTGTCTTCTTTATTAGGTCAAGCCTGTTGTATATTACATCCTAAATACTTGAAATAGTGTTAGACATATAATTTGATCAATATTGAAAGAAAAAAATGTAAATGGCCATAATACTCAGATTCCTTGGATGATCACTGTATGGGAAGCTCTGTTGTAGAATCATATTAATTCTCTTATTTGAATCCTACACAACTAATTAGGTAAATATGTTGTTTTTATGGCTATTGTAACAAATTTCCATGCACTTAGTATCGATTGTAACACAAATTTGCTTGTAGCTCCATGTCTGGAGCACATCTCATGGGGATAAAATCAAGATTCAAGGAGACTGTACACTCTCTGGGATGATATGGTAAGAATCTGTCACTTTGCTGGTGGTCATGGACTCTAACCCTCTGAAAATGTAAGTTAATGAATAAAGATGTTTTGGTCAGTTGCTTAGCAGAGTAAAGCCAAGCAGGAAATCCAAACAGAGATAGAGAAAGCAAATAGGTAGAGTAAAGCAGACACCATGTAGCTAGCAAAGGAAAAAGATGACAGAACCTTACCAATAAGTCACAGCCTTGTGGTAATACATAGATTAATAGAAATTATTTAATTTAAGATTTAAGAATTATTTAATAATAGGCCTGAGATAATAGGCCAAACATTATTGTAATTAATATAGTTTCTATGTGATTATTCGGGTCTGGGCAGCCACGACCAACATGCAATCTCCAGTTAAAAAACATAGAGGTCTAGAGGTTATAGACAGGAGACAGGAAGTTATATGGATGGGCAGAGAGAGAAAGTGGTAAAGAGGGAGCTCAGCCCTTTTTGGTCTGAGGAGTCAGAGAGGTAAGAGGTCGTTATGGCTGTTCCTTTGATTCTTTAATCTTTCAACTTTCACCCTAATATCTGACACTGGGTTTTTATTTTTAAGATTAATTAGTGTCACGCATCATTGATATATATATATATCACACCACACCCATCTGCGCTCTATGTGCTACCATACAGTTCATGAACCGGGCAAGGGACTGGAGATTGAAACTCACAAAGACTCGCAGACGGAGACACAGGTCATCCTTGATGCCAGAATGCCCCCTTGAGTGTGTCTAGGGGCAGGTTATATAGGGATCCTTAACTGATAGCCATGCCCCAGCCAAACACCAGAAACTACTCTCCTGCCATCAGGAACTCCTGAGAGTATCATGCTCAGAGCAGCTGCAAGCTGTATCAGAGCAAAGGAAAACAAGTTGTTTACAATAAATTCAGGATCTGGGAGGTCACAGCTCCCAAATATATACATAAAAGTGATATTGTTGAAGTGTATAATAGATATATTTTTAGTTTTTGGAGGAACTGCATACTGTTCTCCATAGTGGCTGTACCAATTTTCTATTCCATCAACAGTTTCTGGGTGTTTTCCATTCCCTATATCTTTGACAGCATTTGTTGGCCAAAGAAAAAAATAACAAATGACTAAGAAATATTTTAAAAGTTCTCTGTTATTTTTTTCTTCTGAGAACTCTTTATTCAGTTCTACAGCTGTTTTTCGGGGGGTATATTTTTGGTGTTTGTTTTTCTAGTTCTTTGCATATTGCAGATACTCATCCTATATCAGATGCAATAATTCCCTGCCCCTATTTAGTAGCCTGCTTCTTCAGTTGATAACAGTTCTTCTTGAAAGAGAGAACATTTTTGATTTCAGCAAGTTCCACTTGTTGTTTGTCTTATTTCCTGGACAAATGGAGTCAGGAAGTTCTTATGTGAGACTTCTCCAGAAGTGTACTTTCTACTCTTTTTCCTATAAAATATTGCAGAGTTTGAGGTCCAAACTTGAAGATCAACTTCAGCAATCTGAAATATCAATTTTCATTCTTCTATATGAAGATATATTTTTCCAATAATATTGTAAAAGATCACTTGTAATTCCCACTTTCCTTTGAAAACCTTCCCTTGCCTTGATCTCTTAAAATATGCTTCTGTCATAATTATTTCTTTTGCAATGCTGTGCTTTCCCATATTAAGTTTTATTTATTTTGAAAACTTTTTTTTTCTTCTTACTTAGGTTGACAACAATTTTCAAGACACCAGCAAATGTTTGCCCTACTGAGAGAAGGTGGCTTTAGGCAATAAGCTGTAGTTCACACCAAAACCAGGTTAGAAACATCAAAGCACTGATCCACTCTGTCCAGGAAATGTTGAGATAAAAGCCCAGAGCCCCATCACCCTGAAACCATTCAATTAGATCTCAAGATGGAGAGACCTATGAGATCACTTGGAGTGAGTCTGTTATGAGTGGCTACAATGAGAGCTGGTAACAGGAGGCTATTCTTAATTGGTGTCTGTGGAAAGCACTGGAGTATAGGTCTGGAGGGAGAGTCAGTGGGTCACTGTGGAAGTCCATCTTTTGCTGCTTTCCTTTACAAATACCTGGTTTTGTTATACTATATTCCATTTCCCTATAAGTTCCATATAGCACTTAATATTGTTTTAGCAATATTACAGCTATTTGCTAAACTGAACTATATATAGTGTTTGATAGTCCAAATACAGTATAACCAGATTTTGACCATATTTTTATTTGTTTTAACGACTTTAAACAAAGTTATGAACATGTTAATAATCCAAATTTCTATCTTTTTGCTTCAAATCATTACGGGTAGCAGAGAAGGAAGTGGAGAAGGTAATGGAAGGTAAATCTGGGTCATATAATGAGAGTTTATTATGTCATTTTCCCTACTTATTATATATCATTCTCCATAATAAAAAACTTTTATGCCAGAAAACAAAGTTTAAAAGGAATGAAATCTGTTTGTTAAAGGATAGGAAGCAAAGCAGCACACGCAGTAAGGCTTTGTACAAACTAAATCATGCATGTTTATCGAATTTATCTCATTTAATGTATTGCTATAATAAGCCCAGTACATTAGTAAACTATGAACAATACACATCTAGAATTCAGGAAAAGGTTACTTCAACTTTTAAAAATTTTAGAAAAGAAAGACTGTACTAATATCAAGTAGTCATATTTAATATCTGAGGCATCCAAAGAAAAGATTGTAATTGATTCTAGATTAAACATTAATGCTTATATAAAAGATTAAGGAAAAACGAAATGCTTCATAAATAAATAAATTATACTTACTTGAAACCCTAGAAGCATAAAATTTCAAATGCTCACAATAACTTGGTTAAATTTTGAGTCTACTCAAAATGTGCTAATAAAAAAGAACTGTGGAGTGAGGGGAAGCATTTCAGGCTGAAGTTATGAAATGACTGATATATGTGACTTAAATATGTAGAAAGAGATACCACAGTGGTGAAAGGTATCACAAAACCAGTGGTATGATTTTAGAAATAGTAAAGGCATGCTAGACCCTTATCATGAACATTGCTTACCCTGAGCCTGCTTTCTTAGTTAATTTATATAATCTGTTTTTATGGAAGCTGTCATTTGTACTTTACAAGAGTTTTGAGGTGATCATGTTTAAACTTTCTTGTACACACAGGATTGTATTAGTTATCACTAGAAAACTTTTTCCCAAATTGTCCTGTACTTAAATATGCCTAAAATAAACTACCCAGTGTCAGACTCTAGAAGTTTCAACCAATCTTGGCCACTGAGTTGTGTTGGATAAGACTTATTGCTTCCTCTGGATTAGCACTCTGCCTGCCATGTTGTTTTCAGAGACTCCTCTATCCTTTTGCCAAACATGTAACAAAACTAAACAAAGCAAATCCCAGTATGCTTAAAAGCTTATTTCCTAGGTGATTCTAGATCTGTTCAAACTGACAATCAATATTAAACATCACAGGTATCAGAAACAAAACTGGAGCCTAGTTCCTCAGCATATATAATTTCTCTTGTAGGGCACCTCCACTTCTACTTTGGTACTGGTCCAACTTCAAGTATTTTTATGTTACACTTCAGCTGTCCAAATGCAGTGTCCCATCCTGGAAGTAAATTTGATTTAGAAACTCTTTCTCCATGCCATTTTTGTAGTCTGGTGGTCATTTCTCTGGAACTATGTTTAATTTAAGAAAAAATACCAGGCTTGGTCTAGGTCCCAAGACACAAACTGAAGTTCCAAGGTTTTGTTCCAAGACAAAGAATTGGATGAGTTAGGAATAGAAATACAAACAGTTTATTAAGAAAGGGAAAGTACTTCTGAGAATTGGAATGGATTGGTGAGCTGGGGAAAACACTGGGCTTTTCCCAAGCACCCTTATTTTGTTATGCCAGTCCAGAGGTGAAGGATTTCCATCCTTCTGAAAATTGGGTTTTTCTTTTTATAAAAAAGACTTCATTAATTTTTTTAAATTTTATTTAGGTAGATGTTTTTCTTGCATATATGTCTGTACACCACGTGCATACAATTCTTATAGAGGTCAGAAGAGAGTATTGTATACTTTGAAACTGAAGTTACAGACGGTTCTGAGTCTCTCTTTGTAGGTATTAGGAATCCACTCCCACTCCTTCATCCTCAGAAAGAGTAGCTGATGTTCTTGACTACCGAGTAATTCCAACTGGCTCTTTTTTAGGTGTTATCTTTGATTTATTTAGCTTTCTCTAGTCCCTGCTCTTCTGGCATACAATCACTGTAGTAAAGCCTTAAACATGCACTTTCTCCCAAGCTTTAGCTGGGTTGAGATAACAGAGGAAGAGTTTCTCACATGAAATGAATAGAGCATGGTTTGGAGCCTTTATTTTTAAAGATAATCAGGAGCATTTGATCAAGGTTGAGAAACATTACTTGGCCTAGTAACCTAAGAAGGAATGCATGAAGAATTTTTATTTATTTTAAAGTGCCCTATTAAACTTGTATGTTGTCTTCCTTTTAACTTATATTCAGCTCAGAACAAAGACACAGTTAACAAGTAGTTCATTGCTAGTTTATGAAACATTATTTTTGCTTTGAAAGAAATGAAGCCATATACAAATTTTTAAAGTTTTTTCCTGGAAACTAAACTTCATAAAACATGAGATAATGGCTCATAAAACACAAAATTTGGATTTTGCGGTAGTTTTGAATTAGATATTTGAAACAGAAAATAGATAGGTTTACTGATATCCAAGTGAGTATTGAGCAGATTAAGGCTAAGGATGAGCCTGAAATTCTGATTCCCGAGCTTGCACCTCTGAAATCACTAAGATGAAATACTCTGTGCTGCATTTCTGTGGCATAGAAGGTGCTAAGGTCAGAACCCAGGTCCTATGGTGTGCCAGGTAGCATTCTACTGACTGACTACATCCTCAGTATTTAAATAACTTAGGAGGAGTACAGTGATGAATCATATTGAGTGTCAGTGAAGAGGAATCTAGAGTCACCCAAGGGACAAACATCTGGGCTCTCTTCTCACTCACAGACCACTCCTGCCAAGAAAGCAAGCACACAGTATGCTGTGGGATAATGCTCTTGTATACTGTAACATTTGTCACTCATATTGGTTTAATAAAATGATGAATGGTCGGTAGTCAGACAGAAAGTATAGGTGGGGCAACAAGACTGGGGAAATTTGGGGAAGAGAAAAGGTAAAGACAACTTCCTTGTTCATACTGTTAGCATGAATGGCTCTGGATCTTTCAGGTGGTCCTTCTACAGAGCACTTAAATGTGGTTTGTGAGCAAGATGTTAAGAGTTGGTTAATGGTGACATAGACCCATACATTCATGGGGCTGAAGCAGTGAGCATGGCTTGCAGAGGTGGTAAACATACCTCTGTCATGTTGGATGGAGTGAAGCCAACAGACAAAGCTACAGTATTAGTCCTTGTCATGCCTGCTTAGCATTTTAGAAAGTGCTCCTGGTCAGAGAAGGATTACAGACACATTGTGAAGATAGATTAAGACAAAACGTCTCTAAATGGGCCACAGTAAGCATAATAAATGTGCATGGGCTTAAGTTACAGAGGATAAAAGATAGTCAGAGTCATAGTTAAAAAAATAATTTGAGAATACTAAACTGAGGTTATTAAAGAAAAATAGAATAAAAAAATCATAATGGGCCAGGAAAAGATGGAAAATACAAAAATAATTTGGATTATGTATATTATTGTGTTTTCTTTGAATTTTTTCCCTGACTGAGACATTTTATTCTGGGGGTTGCTAAGTAAGTAACATATATATTTAAAGGTATCTTGACTTCAAACTCTGAGTATAAGCATATATTACCTTGGAAAAGATGTTCTTCTTTTGTTTCTGCCAAAGATGGGAACCTTTGCATTCCTTCCACACTAATGTGGTTTTATGGAACAAGACTCACCAAAAGGTATCTGTTAATGCTAGAAATGCTTTGTCCAACAAACAGCAGAAATCACTTTGGAAAAAACTGCCAAAAATCCTAAAAACATTTGCTTATAAATGTTTGTTTTCATTTAAAAGGGGTTGGGTATAAATGGTTAACTGTTACAGTCAATCTCTTTCTAAAAAGGTGGGGGATACGATATAGAAATGAATACTTTCTATATTGATTTTGGTCTAGTGATAAAAATTTAAGGTTGATTTTGTTATAGTGGGTATATTTCTACTCCTGTTTAAGATATTATACTTATACAGCTCATTTAAAAAATGTATAATTTTAAATAGCAGATTAATAGATAGTCAATTTTTTTGTTGTTTTTTTTTTTTTCGAGACAGGGTTTCTCTGTAGCTTTGGAGAATGTCCTAGAACTGGCTCAATAATCCAGCTTGTAGTCTTGTTAGGATGTCTAGATATACAAAGACATATTTCAGCTTGATAAATAATCTTCAAAACTTCAAAGACTTACAGAATTAGGCATTTAAAAGGATTTAAGAACTTAGACTTTTCTCGACAGTGAAATATGGCTGCTTTAAGAGAGGTTTCCTAATTCAGCATTAGTGGTAAAAAACCTTGCAGCTCTTTTAAGAATCTGTGCCTCTTTCTAAAACCAAACATTAAATGGAAAAGACATAGAGCAAAAAAAAATGTAAATATAGAAAATATACAGAGAATCTGGATACTGTATGATATTGTGTTGTCTTTGAATTGTTTGCTAAGGAAGGAACAACAACTGCTAAAAGACATTTGATTGTATATGTTGTTGGAATAATCTAACCTATATATTTTGAAAATGCCTGGACTTGAAAATTTAGGTTAAAATATATGTTACTTTGGAGAAAGATTTTGTCTTTGTTTCTACGGGTAATGAGAGACTGCGGATTCATTCTGAGTTAAGAAAAATAAGGTTTGAATAAAGAAAGCCCCTTGAAGAATCTCAGATAAGAGCCTCACATATTTTTTGATTATGGTCAAATAGGACATAACCATAATCCTAAATTTTCTTTGGATCTTCAAAAGATTATCAGTGCCCCCATCAGCAGGAAGTAGCTTAGAAAACTATGCTCACATTACTCCCAAGTGGATTATGGCTATTTGCCTTTGGTTAGCAGACAATAGGGCAGACATGGTGGAGGCAGGGTTGTGTGGAACAAAGAAGCCCCTGCAGCAGGTGCTGGAGATGCCCTGTGCTCCCTTCCCGGACAGTCTGCCCAGGGATGGCACACATCATCCATCTGGATGGATCTCCTCAGCACAGAAACAGGAACTCCTTGTAGTCCAAGGACCCACAGACAAAAGGGTGAACTTGGGGGGATGGCAGGGTCATGTGGATGAATCCTGCTTTCACAACCATTCTGTTAATCCATGTCTTTCTGTTGGGGAATTTAGTTCATTTGGTATTGAGTGATCAATGACTGATGCCCGTTAATTTCTGTTATTTTGTTTATGTTGTTAGAGGCGGTGATGGTAGTGTGTGTGTGTGTGTGTGTGTGTGTGTGTGTTTTCCTTCTCTTGATTTTTCTGGTGTGAGAGTATTTACATCCTGAGTGTAGTGAGTCTTTTCTCTGTCCCACCAGCCAGCTCCCAAATCATGACTTACTATTAATTAAGAATGTTCAGTCAATCACTTAACTAGCACTTACAACTTAAATTAACCAATTTTTATCAATCCAAAAAATCAATGAAACAAAAAGCTGGCTCTTGGAGAAAATCAACAAGATTGACAAACCCCTATCCAAACAAATCAAATGGCAGAGAGAGAACACACAAATTATCAAGATCAGAAATGAAAATGGGGACATAACCAGAGACACAAAGAAAATTCAGAGAATCATTAGATCTTACTACATGCTTGTATGCCACAAAATTGGAAAATGTATAAGAAATGGACATCTTTTTAGATTAGTACCATATACCAAAATTAAGTCAATACCAGGTGAACAATTTAAATAGACCTGTAAGTCATGAGGAAATAGAAGCTGTCATAAAAAACCTACCTCCAAAAAAAAAAAAAACAAAAAAAAAACAAAAAAAAAAAAAACTCAGGACCAGATGGTTTCAATGCAGAATTCTACCAGAACTTCCAAGAAGAGATAATACCTATACTCCTTAATATGTTTCATAAAATAGAAAAGAAGAGTAATTGCCAAAGTCCTTTTATGAAGTACAGTTACCCTAATACCAAAACCACACAAAGACTCAACCAAGAAAGAGAATTACAGAGAAATCTCACTCATGAACATTGATGCAAAAATTCTCAATAAATTACTGGCAAACCGAATCCAAGAACACATTAGAAAAATTATCCATTATGATCAAGTAGGCTTCATCCCAGAGATGCAGGGCTGATTCAACATATGAAAATCTATCGATGTAATCCATCTTATAAATAAACTGAAAGAAAAAGCTATATGATCATTTTATTAGATTCTGGAAAAGCATTTGACAAATTTCAACACCCCTTTATGATAAAGGTCTTGTAGAGATCCGGAAGGCAAGGTTAATACCTAAATATAATCAAAGCAGTATACAGCAAGCCAACAGCTAACATCAAATTAAATGGAGAGAAACACAAAGCCATTCCACTAAAATCAAGACAAGGGTGTCCACTCTCTGCATACCTCTTCAATATAGTACTTGAAGTTCTAGCAATAGCAATAAGACAACATAGGTAGATTTTGAATTGGAACGGAAGAAGTCAAACTTTCGTTATTTGCACATGATATGATAGTGTACATAAGTGACCCGAAAAATTCTACCAAAGAATTTCTACAGCTGATAAACACCTTTAGTGATGTGGCAGGATACAAGATCAACTCCAAAAAATCAGTTGCTCTCCTATACACAAAGAACAAAGAAGCAGAGAGGGCAATCAGAGAAACATCATCTTTCAAGATAGCCACAAATAGCATAAAGTATCTTTGGGTATCTCTAACCAAGGAGGTGAAAGATCTATTTGACAAAATCTTTAAGGAATTGAAGAAAGAAATTGAAAAGGACACCAGAAAATGGAAGGATCTCCCTTGCTCTTGGATTGGTGGGATCAACATAGTAAAAATGGCAATTATACCAAAAGCAATCTATAGATTCAATGCAATTCCCATCAAAATCCCAACAAAATTCTTCACAGACCTTGAGGGAATAACAATCACCTTTTATGGAAAAACGAAAAACCCCGTATAGCTAAAACAATCCTATACAATAAAAGTACTTCCAGAGGCATTACTATCCCTGACTTGAAACTCTATTACAGAGCTACAGTAATGAAAACAGCTTGGTATTGGCACAAAAACAAAGATGTTGACCAATGGAATCTAATCGACCACGCGGATATTAATCCACAAACCTACAAACACCTGATTTTTGACAAAGGAGCTAAAATTATACAATGGAAGAAAGAAAGCATCTTCATCAAATGGGGCTGAAATAACTGGATGTCAATCTGTAGAAGAATGAAAATAAATCCATATCTATCACCATGCACAAAACTCAAGTCCAAATGGATTAAAGACCTCAAAATAAATCTGACCACACTGATAGAAGAGAAAGTGGGAAGTAGTCTGCAACACATGGACACCGGAGACCACTTGCTACGTATAACCCCATTAGCACAGACCATAAGAGCAACAATGAATAAATGGGACCTCCTGAAACTGAGAAGCTTCTGTAATACAAAGGACACTGTCACTAAGACAAAAAGACAACCTACTAAATGGGAGATCTTCACCAACCCTGTATCAGACAAAGGTCTGATCTCCAAAATATATAAAGAACTCAAGAAACTAGACATTAAAACTTTAATTAACCCAATTAAAAAATGGGGTACTGAACTGAACAGAGAATTCTCAACAGAAGAATTTCAAATGGCCAAAAGACACTTAAGATCATGCTCAACCTCCTTAGCAATCAGGTAAATGCAAATCAAAACAACTTTGAGATGCCATCTTACACCTGTCAGAATGGCTAAAATCAAAAACACCAATTATAGTCTATGCTGGACAGGATGCGGAGTAAGGGGAACACTCATCCATTGTTGGTGGGAATACAAACTTGTGCAACTACTTTGGAAATCAGTGTGGTGGTTTCTCAGGAAACTGAAAGTCAACCTACCTCAGGATCCAGCAATTCCACTCTTGGGAATATAAATATTCCCAATAAATGCCCAGCCATACTACAAAAGCATTTGTTCAATTATGTTCATATCAGCACTATTTGTAATAGCCAGAACCTGGAAACAACCCAGGTGCCCCTCAATAGAAGAATGGATAAATAAGATGTGGCACATATACACTTTAGAGTTCTACTCAGAGGTAAAAAACAATGACATCTTGAATTTTGTATGCAAATGGACCAAAATAGAGAACACTGTACTGAGTGAGATAACCCAGACCCCAAAGAAAAATATGGTATGTACTCACTCATAAGTGGATTTTAGCCATAAACAAAGGACATTGAGCCTATAGTTCTTGATCCTAGAGAAGCTAAATAAGGTGAACCCAAAGAAAAACATTTCTTATCCTCCTGGATATTGGAAGTAGACAAGATCGCTGGGCATAAGTTGGGAGCACGGGGGGGGGGGGGGCAGAAGGGGTTGGGGGAAAGGAAAGATGGGGAGAGAGAAGGGAGGAGGGGAGGTTTGGGGAGAGCTTGGGGAAATGGGATGTTTGAGATGAAGGAAGGATGGATATGGTAGCAGGGAAGAAGATATATTAACTAAGGGATCCATTTTAGGGTTGGCAAGAGACTTGGCTCTAGAGGGGTTCCCAGGTATATAAGGGGATGTCCCCAGCTAGGTCCTTGGGCAGCAGAGGAGAAGGTGCCTGAACTGGCCTTCTCCCACAGCCACACTGACGAATATCTTGCATCTCACCATAGAATCTTCATCTGGCGATGGATGGAGATATAGACAGAGACCCACATTGAAGAACTGGACTGAGCTCCCAAGGCCCAGATGAAGAGCAGAAGGAGGAAGAACATGAGCAAGGAAGTCAGGACTGAGAGGGGTGCATCCACCCACGAAGACAGTGGGACTGATTTAATGGGAGCTCACCAAGGCCAGCTGGACTGGAACTGATGGAGCATGTGATTAGACCAGACTCTCTGAATGTGGCTGGCGATGAGGGCTGACTGAGAAGCCAATGATAATGACACCGGGTTTTGTCCCTATTGCATGTACTGGCTTTTTGGGAGCCTAGTCTGTTTGGATGCACACCTTTCTAGACCTGGATGGAGGGGTAGGGCCTTGGACTTCCCACAGGGCAGGGCACCCTGACTTCTCTTAGGACTGGAGAGGGAGGTAGAGTGGGAGGGAAATGGGGGAAAGGGAGGGGGTGGAAATTTTAAACAAACAAACAAACAAACAAACACTGAGGAAATCCAGAGAGTCCAAGACATTTTATTTCCAACAAATTGGAAAACTAAGAAGTGGTATAATTTTCTCACTAGATACCACTTGTGAAAATTAAAATCAAGATAAAATATACAATTTAAACAGATCTAGATCCTGTCATTGAGATCTTCCAACTAAGAAGAACCCAGGGACAGGTTGTTTAAGTGCAGAATACCATACTTTCAAAAACAGCTAATGCCAATGATTCTCACCTCTCAAGTTATTCCACAAAATAAAAGCAGGAGGAACTCTGCCCAATTTTTTTTTTTATGAGGCAATAGTTACCCTGATGTCCAAAACCATGTAAAGACTCAAAAAAGAAATAGAATTATGGACCAATATAGTATGAACACAGGTGTACCAAATAAAATACTTGCAAACTTAATCCAAGAGCACACAAAAATCATCATCCACTATTATTATGTTTCATTTAAGAGAGGTAGGGAAGGCATATTTATAATACATCAATAAATTTATAATACATCAATAAATTTAATCCAATGACATAAATTTTCCAAAAGACCAAAAACCATATGATCATCTTATTAGATGCAGAAAACACCTTTGACCAAACCAACATCTGTCTATAATAAAAGTCCTGAAGAGATTATGGATACAAGGGACATATCTCAACATAATAAAGGTTTTCTTTTTTAATTGATTTTTATTGATCTCTACATTTTTCTTTCCTTTTTTCTCTTCCTTCTCTCCCCCTTCAACCCTCCCACAAGGTCCCCATTCTCCCAATTTACTCAGGTGATCTTGTCTTTTTCTACTTCCAATGTAGATTAGATCTATGTAAGTCTCTCTTAGTGTCCTCATTGTTGTCTAAGTTTTCTTTGCATTATGGTTAAAAACTACCTGTGAGTGAGTATATGTGATAATTGTTTTTTTGTGTGTCTCACTCAAAATAATGTTTTCTAACTCCATCCATTTTTCTAAAAAAATTCAAGATGTCGTTATTTTTTTTCTCATGTGTAAATGTACCACATTTTTCCTTATCCATTCTTCAGTCAAGGAGCATTTAGGTTGTTTCCAGGTTCTGGCTATGACAAACAATTATGCTATGAATATAGCTGAGCACATGTCCTTGTGGCACAATTAAGCATCCTTTGGATATATACCCAAAAGTGGTATTACGGAGTCTTGAGGAAGGTTGTTTCCTAATTTTCTGAGAAATCACCACACTGACATGCAAAGGAGCAATACCAGCTTGCATTCCCACCAGCAATGCAGAAGTGTTCCCTTTTCTCCACAATCTCTCCAGCATAAATTGTCATCAGTGTTTTTGATCTTGGCCATTCTTACAAGTGTAAGATGGAATCTCAGAGTTGTTTTGATTTGTATTTCTCTGATGACTAAGGATGTTGAACATTTCCTTAAGTGTCTTTCAGCCATTTTATATTTCTCTGTTGAGAGTTTAAGTCCGTACTACATTTTTTTGGATTATTTGTTTTTTGATGCCCATTTTCTTGAGTTCTTTGTACATTTTGGAGAGCAGCCCTCTGTACAATGTGGGACTGGTGAAGATCTTTTCTCATTCTGTTGGATGTCATTTTGTTTTGTTGACCATGTCCTTTACTTTACAGAAGGTTTTCAGTTTCGGGAGGTCCCATTTATTAATTGTTTCTCTCAGAGTCTGTGCTGCTGGGGTTATATTTAGGAAGTCATCTCCTGTGCCAATGTGTTTAAGTGTACTTCCCACTCTCTTTTCTATGAGGTTGAGTGTGACTGGTTTATGTTGAGGTCTTTGATCCATTTGGACTTGAGTTCTGTGCATGGTGATTGATACGGGTCTATTTTCATTCTTCTACATGTTGATATCCTGAAGTATCCTGAAGACAGTCACTTCCCAGGTAACTTCGTATTACAAAAGAAGAAGAAGAAGTATATTTGCATATCCTGACCATCTGTCAGGTTGGAATGGATATACTTGTATGAGCCATCTTAATGTCAGAAGAACCAAGTAATCACATCCTGAGTCAGGCTGCCTAGCTATACTTGTCAATCATTTTGAACCACCTCCAAACTCTCTGATAGACAAGGTACAAATAGCTTACATTTTTGGGCCTCTGCAGTTATGGATGGGAATTTCTGTCTGTTTCCCCTTCTCAGTACTAATATATCATCCTGCTTGAACTCTCCTGCTGTCACTGTCTTTTGTGTGTTCTTATGTTCACCAGTTCTGCTGTATATAGAAGACACTGTTTATGAGTCCTTTATCACCTCTGACTGTAACATTCTTTCTATCTCCTCATCTTCATAAATCTCTGAGCCATAAAGGCTGGGGATGAGTTCAATAAGGCATCCATTTAGGACTAAATGATCCAAGTATCCTGTTTTCTGCACATTTTCTAGTTAGCTATCTCTTTTTTCCTTACAATATACAGTGAGAGGAAGTTCTCTGGTGGGGATTGACTGATATGTTGATGTAAAGTATAGCAATATGCCATTAGGAGTCATTTTATCTTCCTATAACAGAATAGTAGCAGTAGAAGTGGGTTTTTTCTTGCGGCCTATGTCTTATCTAGTCTCAGATTTCTGCTACTTTATTAGTGTGATTCATAGGTACCCTCTCCTGAAGTAAGCATTAAAATAAATTAAAAAGTGGTTGGTAACTTCCATCACATGTGCCCATATTGCACCAGTATGTTTTTCATACAATTCACTGTTGTAGTAGGAGTGGCGGGGTGCTTCCCGCCACCCGGCTGCCCACATGGCTAGTTTATGCCCCGAAATAATTACACGGAAACTGTATTCTTTTAAACACTGCCTGGCCCATTAGTTTCAGCCTCTTAACCCATTTCTAATAATCTATGTAGCACCACGAGGTGCGCTTACCAGGAAAGATCTTAACCAGCATCTGTCTGGAGTAGGAGAACCATGGCGACTCCCTGATCCAACTTCTTTCTCCCAGCATTCTGTTCTGTTTTCTCTGCCTACCTAAGGGTTTTCCTATCAAATGGGTCTAGGCAGTTTCTTTATTTATAAGAAATCACTCTCACATCAATTCACAGTTCTAAATTGCAGAGTTCATAGCTGGAAGCTATTGGGGATTACCTTTTTCCTCACATGGTATCTCATACATACATTTTCTATCATATTCAGAGTGGCTGCTCTTATTTTGGAGTATTGAGTTTAGTTTTATTCAGGGTTATGTATATGATTCTCTCTGGTTGACCTAGTATCATTTGTTGAAGCTGTTGCTTTTTATTTCAGTGTATTTTTGGCTTCTTTGTGAAAAATAAAGTGTCTTTAGGTATGTTGAATTATTCCTGAATATTAACTTCAAGTCCATCATTAAACAAGACTACCTTTATCTTGATATTAAGAGGTAAATTCCCCAGTGAATAGAGGTTAAGTAGAGGGAGAAGCTCCCAAATGTGGTCTGTAGTGAGACTAAGTATAGCCTATCCGGACTGAAATGAAGAGGTGGTAGGTTTCTGCATTTGTACTTAGAGGTGGAGTAGCCAGAGGATGGAGGTAGGCTAGGAGAGAAGTTCCTGCAGGCCAGCTACAGTAGAACTCAAGTGTGTACTTTAAAAATTATTTAAGACCTAGCTTATGAATGTTCTACATAAGTAGTTTAAGTTGGCTTTTTTGACAAACTTTAGTGTTATTTTTCCTTACCCATACTTCCTTTTTTACTTTACCTCATGCTTTCTACCCATTTAACCCTTTCTGATCCATTGTTCCCATATAACCCAATATACTGCTGTATTCAACATTTCTTCCCCTTGAAAATGCTCCTTTTCTACCCCTTAGTCATTTTCTGATATTTAATGGCATTTCAAATTAAGCACATATATTTAAAGAGTCATTTTTGTTATTGTTTGTGTTTTGAGACAGTGTTTCTTTGTGTAACCCTGATTGCCATGGAAATAGCTCTGTAGACCAGGATAGCCTCAAACTCACAAAATCTGCCTTCCTCTGCCTCCTAAATTCTGGGATTAAGGGCATGTGAGACAACTACAGAGTATTAAGAGTCTTATCATTCACAGAGGAGGGAAAACATGTGGTTTCTCTCTGTCTACATATGAGCTATTTGACTCAAAGTGATTGCTTCCTGCTCTTGGTAGTCAACTGAAGTTCAAATTTTCAATCCTTTCAATAGCTGAGTAAAATTCCATTCTAAAAATTTACCAGTTTTTGTCATCCAGTTATCATTTGATGAATATTTAGACATTTTCTTGATTAACATTGATGAGAAGGTATCTGCAGAGTAGGTTAGAGTAGGTTACAGAGTACAGGTGTTTTCTAAGGAATAGTATAGTTGAAGCATGTTGTAGGCTTCTTTCTTTCTTTTTAAGCAACTTGCACACCAATTTCCATATAGTTGTATGAATTTGCATTCCCATAAGGAGTAAACCATTGTTCCCCATTCCCAACATTTGCATCAACATTTGTCATTATTTGAGTTATTTACCTTATCATAAGGGCGATATAAAATCTTAAAATAAATTTAATTTAATTTTTTCATTGTTCAGGTGGCTAATGATGTTAAAAATATTTTAAAATATTTTTCTTTGTATGACATCTTTTGAGAACTCATTTTGTCTATCCACAATTTTGATTTGAATTGTTTACTTTCTTAATGTTCATATTTTTTATTTTTTTACATATTCTAGACACTAATTCTATGGCAACTAGCAAAGGCATTTTTCCATATTGTAGGCTACCTCTTTGCTCAGATGATGGTATCTTTTACTGTTCAGAAAATTTTTATTTCATAAGGTCCCAATTATAATTTTTGTTGTTTTTTTTTTTACTGTACTATTGCCATGTTGTTTAAAAAGTACTTTCCTTTACCAAGGAGCTTACATGAATTTCCTAGTTTTATCCTATAGAAGATCCAGAATATTGGAGATATGTGTAGGGTGAGAGATAAGGATCAGATTCCTTTCTTGTACACATAGTGATCCAGTTTGAACTGCAGTGTTTATTGAACATGATATATCTTCTCCACTGTGTATACCTTGCTTCCTTGTCCAAAATCAGGTGACTTTAGAAATGTGGGATCATATGAAGACATCAATTGTATTCCTTGGATAAGTGAAGCTTTTTATTCCAGTAAAATTTTTGTGTTTATTAATTCACTGCAGCATAATTTGATGTCTGTTGTGGTGAAACCCCCAATATTTTTTTGGTGTTTTTGAGGATGTTTAGTATTTAAATTTGTTATGGATATTCTTAGTCATTTTTATTTCTGCAGGAAGTATAAAATTTATTTTAATTGCTTTGAAAAATTTATTGGATATTTTCATAACATTGATTCTGCAAACCCATAAATATAGGAAATTTTCCATATGCTAGTGTATTCAATTACTTTTTCAGTGCTTTGTACTTTTCATTGCACAAATCATTTAGTTCTTTGGTCATATGATGGAGGAAGGTCATTGGTTAATTAATAAAGAAACTGCTTGGCTTGATAGGTTAGAACACAGGTGGGTGGAGTAAACAGAACAGAATTCTGGGAGGAAGAGGAAGTGAGCTCAGACATCATGCTGCTCCTCTCCAGGGCAGACACCATGAAGCAAGCCTCCAGGTCAGACATGCTGAATCTTTCCCGTTAAGACTGGTGCTACACAGATTACTAAATATGGGTTAGGCAAGATAAGTCACCACCTCGTGGTGCTACACACATTAATAGAAATGGGCCAAGCAGTGTTTATATGAATACAGTTTGTGTGTTGTTATTTTGGGGCATAAGCTAGTCAGGCAGCTGGGAGCTGGGTGGCAGGAATGCAGCCCGCAGCTATTACTACAGTCATATATATTTGAAGGTTTTGTTTTTTTTTTTCTTCTTAGGCTATTGAGAATGAAATTGCATTTTTTAGTTCTTCTTTCTGTAGTTGTTATTTTTATATAATTTTATATAATTAGAATACTTGCCATCCAGACCAGCCAGTAAACGTGTGAGAAACCTGCATTAAGGCTACATCCCAACCCCTGCCATCCACTGGACTCTGTCCTCCCAAGATCTTCTCTGCCACTGAACTTTATGCACCTGAACATTTTCCCATGGCCAGTCCTCCCCTGCAATCCCAGAAAACTACATAGGCCTGGTGTAAACCATACCAGTTGGATAAAACAATTGCAGAGACTTCCCTTTCAATCTGATTTGATTGCCAAAGTGAATCATCCAGGAAATATGGGAAAACAAAGACAAAACCTAAGAATAATATGGATTGAAGGATAATCACAGGTCAAAAGCACAGAAAACATATTCAACCCTATCATATAAGAAAACCTTCCCAACTTAAAGAAGAACATGCCTATAAAGGTACAAGAAGTTTACAGAATGCCGAATAGGCTAGACCAAAAAAAAGTCCGCTCATTCCATAATAATCAAAACACTAAACATAGAGAATAAAGAAAGAATAGAAAGCATGTTGACAACTGCAAAGAGCCCCCTGGATGTTGGTGACAGTTCTGTAGCTTCGTCTATTTGTAGGGCTCTTAGCAATATAAACAGGATCTTCCCCTGATACATGAGCTGGCTTTTTTGAACCTATTTCCTATGATGAGATGCCTTGCTAACTCTTGATAAGGATGGAGAAACTTGGTCCTGCCTCAACTTGATATGCCATGCTTTGTTGACTCCCATGGGAGGATTTGTCCTTTCTAAGGAATGGATGGGGTATAGAAAGAAGGTGGGGAAAGAATGGGAAGAGAGGAGGGAAGGGAAAATGTGATTGGTGTGTAAAGTACATTTTAAAAAACTTAATAAAAAAAGAAAAAAAATGAGATGCAAAGAAAAAAGTCCAAGTAACATATAAGATATACCTGTCAGAATTACACCCAAACTCTAAATGTAGTTGCTAAAAGTAAGAAGGTCCTAGACAGACATTTTCCAGACCAAAAATGCTAGTTCAGACTACTATACACATCAAAACTTCCAATCACCATACAGGGAGAAAACAAGTTATTTCATGAAAAAAAACCCAAATTTTAACAATACCTATCCAAAAATTCAGCCCTGAAGAATGTACTAGAAGAAAAACTCTATCCCAAGGTATTTAGTTGAAAGCATCACTCCAGTCCCTCTCCATTCCAACCCCCTCCCCTGGGAGTTGCCTCTGTCCAAACTGTACCTCTGAGAAAGCTCATCAAATGGTGACCACTACTCAGCTTCCACAGGCTATTTAAACTTCCTCAAGGGAACAAACCCATGGTCTCCCCTGTTCTCCATTCCCTTTTTTGTGTTTTCCCAGGAGGACCAACCAGGAACACTGGCATTCATTAAACCTGGGCTTCTTCTAATTCAGTTTGATTTGGTCTCATTTGGATTATTGCATCGGCATAGAGGTTTGTTGCACTGGAAAAAAAAATTTTATATTTGGAGGTCTTACTGAGATAGGCTGTTTTTCCCACTGGCCCAGGGCTACACGTTGGAAAAATGACCTTCTTGCCCATGCTCTCCACAGGCTAAGATTGGCTTCATCTGGGTGAATCCTCCCTTGTCAAGTACATGACCCCTAGGGCCCAGGGCCCATGTTTGTTGGATCATCTGTTGATGTCATGGCCCACGCCAGGCACTTGATCCCACCAAAAGCAGCAAGGCGGTCCTCACTGAGATGAGATTCTGTGGGATGAAGGTGTCTGGCCACACAATACTCACACCCCTCTGTTTTTTTGACCCAAGAGTCTTATCACAGTGGACACATTGTGGTAGACTTGGCATAGAATTGTAAAAATGGACATATGCAATTCAAGGCCTTATCTTCAAAGGCCCTTCGACTGCCTTTTACAAAAATCCTTTAAATTGGTGCTATCTAATACCTAATGTAAAACAAACATGGCTCCAGATGCCCATGGTTTCTGGATTCTGTGCTCTTGCTCCCACTTACCTTCTCTGCTACCCTCCCTGGTTCTCCAGCTGTTCGCTGTTTGCCTCACACTGGGACTTTCTACATCAGATCTGTTTTCTCCCTGACCCCCTCTAAAACTGTATAGCTGTTCTGTCCTTTGTTTCTGTTCCCTCTTGTATTGTCTGCTAATCTGGTCCTTAATGTGTCCATATGTGTGCTTCCCTGGCTTCTGCTGCTTGCCTAAACCAGAATTTTTAAGTTGGTCAGCTGACACAGGTTGCTAAAAAGTGTTTTATTTGTCTGTCTATCAAAATAATGTGGCTACACTATGCTTTTATGTCTATATGTGTATGTATGTTTGTTTTCATAGTATACTTGTATTATTTCTCTCTGTGTTTGTGTGTGTGTGTTTTAAGATTTTTAAAACTTGTAACTCCAGATATCAGCTCTAAAAAGATACAAACACATGGGTAGCCACCATTTTGACCTCAGCTCTATCTTGGGTAAAAGGACCCACATATACTGGAACTACCAAGGAGACATTCTGCCTTCAAAATTCTTTAACTTACTAAAACATTTCTTTTAATCTTCTTTCATTTAATAGCATTGGTAAGCTGTAACTAATTGGGTAAAATACATGTCTAAATTTAGATTATATGTCTAATTTAAATATAACTAACAGGTAATGGTAACCAATTGTCAAGTGCCGTTACAAATCTGAGATTATGACATTTAACAAAAGAGCTTCTAACACAGAGACATGACAGCTCCTGCAGCATCCTATAGCTCTTCCAAGAATACACATGGTTACAAAAGATCTTCAATCTGGAGGCTTGCTTTTGTGTTTGACAAAGCTACCCACACAGCAAAATGCTGCCTTCCACCTCATTAGCCTCCTGGATTCTACACCAGGATCTCAATCGTATCATCCTGCCAAGACAAATATTTTAAATCTTCACCCCACAGGAAAATCTTTGGGCCTCTTGGACTCAGCAGCTAGCAGAAAGCACTGCTTCTAATGCTGGTGTTCTCTAAAGACTACAGAGAGACTTTGGATTGCCTGCATAGCTTAAAAAAATGCTGTCTTATTTCTGCTCATTTATCACTTCCGATTTATTTAATGGCATTTGATGATTTAAAATACTGGTAGCTCATTACTTCATTTGTTAAATTTCCTACTAAAAATACAAACAGGTGTGCCTCCTTCACAGGCTTCATAGTCCTGGATTAACAGGTTTAAAATGTATCTTCAAAGATCCAAAGTTTCCACTTCTCTTTAAATGTCTTCTAAATGTTCCTGTTCCAGTTGTCTTATAGATACATGCAGGTTCCTGAAAAAAGCTCTGTGCTATATAAAAAATCAGGTCTGGTAAAAAACTAACAGTTTCCAAAACCTATTTTAACCACACCCATTTCCAAGCATATATTACAGGTCACTCCTGTTGTCTGAGCAAAGACCAAATTACAAAGGGCCCAACAGACAATGCCAACACCTGCACCAGTTCCCAGGACTTCACCATTGTTACCAATTCTCCCAGCTCAAAAGGACACCTACCAACTAAAATCTGGTTCTAAAAGCTCATATCTACTCTCATGTCTTACTTATTCACCCATACCTCTCCTGTATAACCAGGGCACTTTTCTGTACCATTCTTTCTGGCAGTTAATGACCCTTCCCATGGCTAGTCCCATTCATAGGACCAATAATAACAATATATTTTTCTCTTAGCCACCTGCCTTTTCATTTCCCTCAAGAAACAGCTGCCTGAGGACTCCAAGATAACATACCTTTCCAGCTACACCTCTCGCTGAGCATGAGCCCACCAAATCCCAGCTCTTCCTTCTCTCACATCACCTCATGCCCACAGGAAATAACCAGACTTGAACCAGTGACCCCTTTATCCAAGAATCTAGAATGCTTGTTTGGAAGACATTACTGAAAAAGAGAGTTATAGAACAATCTCACTCATAAACATTGATGTGAAACAACTCACTAAAATAATGGCAAACTGAATCCAAGAACACATCAGAAATATCATCCACCATGACCCAGTAGGCTTCTTCCCAGAGATGCAGGGGTGGTTCAACATATGAAGATCTGTCAATATAATTCACCTTATAAACAAACTGGAAAAAACACACATGAACATCTTATTAAATGCCAAAAAGTTTTTGACAAAATTTAAAATTCCTTCATGATAAAGGTCTTGGAGAGAGCAAAGATCCAAGGAACATTCCTAAGTAAAAAAAAGGCAATATATAGCAAGCCAACAGCTATTAGAGAGTAGAAGCTTAGGCCCTGGAACATCAAGGTACAATAGAAAATATGTGGTCTTCCAAGATCAAATTCTTGGTGAAGGCCATTATGTTATAGTCAGTCTTGAATGTTTGGGACAGGATTCAAGATCTAGGGAAAAGTATTGAGTCATATACTAAAGTTACACAAGGCCCAAGAGAACCCTTCAGTGACTTTTTGCAAATGTTGACTAAAGCTGTACATATGGCCCTTGAACATCAAGGTATGATTAGAAGATATCTGGTTGCCAAAAATCAAATTTTTGGCGAGGGTCATTATGTCAGGTTATATGTGATGAATACATATTGTTCCTATGTTGTACAACAGTCTTGAATGCTTGGGACAGGATTCAAGAGCTAGAATTAAATCACATATTAAGTTAAACAAGGTCCAAGAGAACACTTTAGTGACTTTTTACAAATATTGAATAAAGTTGTACATATGGGGGTGACAGATCAAGAAGCTAGATGAGAACTCATTGAATTTTTGACTTTTGAAAATGCTAATTTAGAATGCAAGAAGATATTTGGGACTTTAAAAGTCACATCAATACCTAAGGATGAATGGATCTTACACATAGTTAATGTTGAATTTCTTAACTATAAAGATGAGTCTTCAGTTGGAGAGGTGATTTCCAAAGGCCTGAAGAGAAATCAAAATGCAAAACATTTTAATTGTAGTAGAATATGTCATCTGAAAAGAAATTATATGTAGGGCATTCCTAGAAATAGTATTCCACCCAGGAATGACCCAAATAGAATACCCCAACCTACTGGATTATGCAGAAGATGCGGTAAAGGCTGACATTGGACTAATGCATGGATATCAACAAGAGACAAACAAGGCAACCCTTTACCACCAGGGAATAACTTAGGGGCCTATCCCAGGCCCCCACATTAAACATGGTCCAGTCATTTCCCATCACTGTAGAAGAAATTCCTCTCAGAATAATTAGAGCATCCAATTCCTATTGTAAATAACCATGCTGCTATAAATGATGTATATTTTGGCAGACTTCTATAAATGATTAAAGACCAAAGCTAAGAGTACAAATAAATAACATTGTAATAGAGGTATTATTAGATACAGGTGCAGATGTGACTATTATTATTCAATAATAATGGCATCTAAATTGGCCTCTACAGGATGTAGATATTCAGTTCATAGGGGATTTGACAGTTACTGCCTGACTAATTCATCTATACTGGGTGGGAGTCATGTAGATTCAGATATTTCAGGTAGAAATAACAGAGGCACAAAAGAAATAGACATAGGATAGATTGGGGAGAACTGTCAGTGAATATTGCAGTCATGCATTTATTTTCCATAGCTCTTTCACATGTTGTCCCCATGCCAAAGGGGAGAACAAAAGACTTTTTTTTTAAAATCACAATAGAAGGAGGAAACAAGAATTCAAAGCATTGAGGAACAAATCATTCAGTAGCTAAACCTTAGGCTAAACATCCTCTTGTTTGACCTTGAAGGAGGAAAAACAAGCTTGAACTCTCTAACCCTAAGTCGTGATAGAATCAACCTACAAAATGGAGTCACTATGGAAACCCAGAGGTATTGGAAGTCTATTTCAGAAAAAACAAAGCAAGAGATGGGTTCAATTCATAGGGTCAGAAGGACAGAGGTAAAACCTGAAACCATATGTGGCTAATGTAGCAGTGCATCTATGGGGTTGTGATCTGTTGCAGCATTGGAATACTTAGATTAGCACTACTCCAGTATCAGAAGTTGACCATTAACTGTAGTAATAAGAGCGGCGGGGCTGCATTCCCAGCACCCCGGCTGCCTGGCTAGCTTATGCCCAAAATAACAACACACAAACTGTATTCATTTAATCACTGCTTGGCCCATTTCTATCTTGCCACTTCTAGGCTAATTCTCACATATTAATTTAGCCCATTTCTAATCATCTGTGTAGCGTCCCTAGGTGCGCTTACCAGGAAGATTCTAGCCTATGTCCATCCTGGGTCGGAGCTTCATGGTGTGCGTCTGCCTGGGAGCTGGTTGCGTGGCGTCTCTCTGAGGCGTCTGCTCCCGAGAGGAGAGCTGTCGAGTCTGAGCTCACTTCCTCTTCCTCCCAGCGTTCTGTTCTGTTTACTCCTCCCACCTATCTTCTAACCAATAAAATGGGCCAAGGCAGTTCCTTTATTAGCCAATGACCTTCCTCCATCAATTAACCAACTCATGTCTCCAGGAAGAATATTAAGGCACTATAAAAACAGTCACCAACAATTAAGGTTGTGCAAAAACAGCAAAACAGTTGTTGAACTCTCAGTGGTAACAATATCCCTACCCATTAAATGGTTAACTTACAAACCTGTTTGGGTTGGACAATTTCCTATGACATCAGAGAAATTAGAGGCTTTAGAACAACTAGTTCAGGAGCAGCTAAATGCTGAACATAGAGAAGACACTACCAGTCATTACTCTGGGAGACTGGAAAGATTTCTACTAAAGTACGAATTTCCTAGACTAGGGCCCTGTCTGTTGGGTTGGAAGAACAGAGCTGGGAAGGCCCTTCTTGTCTGAGTCATTTTATCTCTGATTACCCAGTAGGAAAGCTTCTATTGTTCTGATGCAAAGCTGGGTGGACAGAGCTAATGTGAGACCTTGAAAAGCCCTAAGAATCAGGACTACTAGTGAAAGGTAGCTTGTAGGTTCTTTTAAAGGACTTCCTCTAATGCAGCTCTAGGGAGCTGTGAAGATGGCCACAAACCGTGTCATGGAGAGTGTGAGGTCACTGACTGGAGAGCAGAGAGAGCAAGCCTATTGAGCTGGCAGAACTGCTAGAAGTGGGATGGACCATGAGCCAGACTGTGGTACTGTTGGGCCAGGTAGTGACCTGGAAAGTGGTCTTTGTCCCCTGAGCCTCACTGGGTATGGATTCCCTGGGGAGGTGGGGAGCTCTACACCCTGGCTGCAGAAAACTGTGGTGGTTGTAATATCACTATCCAGTGTGTATACCCAGAAATTGCTTTTGGTGTGTGATGGGAAGACAGACTGGAAAACTGAAGGCCTGGTTTCTAGAAGCTCTGAAGATTGAATTCCACTTTCAGATTTGTCTTACAAATAGTTTAGAAAGTGGTAGAAGGAGGTGATAGGGATCATCCCTTAGGAATACATGATTACAATGTTTTTAACTTTCTGCCATCACCAGCCACAATGACCTGATTCAGTGAAGCTCACTTCCAGTTTGATAACTTTTCTCTGGCCACAATCTGGCCATCTCTTGCTATGGCTCTGAAAATTCTCATGCCACCTTTTGGTTTCAACTAAACCCAGACTTCTGATGCCCACACACAAAACAATGTAGAAGAATAATGTAATGTCTGACAAATAAATTTGGGAATAAATTGTGGAATTTGTCTCATCTACCTGCATAACATCAATCATATCTGAGAATCTTCTGCAACTCAGAAAGCTGAATACTGAGCTTAATCAGCTGTTATTGTAGGGTCTGGATGGTGGGAATGTTGAGAGTAATGGCAGATGGTGGAGTGATGTAGGAAGTCCTACTGCTTGTGTTGCTTTCATTGGTAAATAAATAAAGAAACAGCCTTGGCCTAGTTGATAGGGAAGAACTTAGGTAGGCATGGAAAGCAGAACTTCATGAAGGCTGGGAGAAAGGAGGCAGAGTCAGAGAGAAGCCATGGATCCTCTGCCTGAGAAAGGCACTGGTTAGAATTTTACCTGGTAAGTCACTGCCACATGGTGACACACAGATTAATAGAAATGGGTTAAATTAAGAAGAATTAGCTGATAAGAAACTAGAGCTAATGGGCTAAGCAGTGTTTTAATAAATACAATTTCTGTGTGATTATTTAGGGGCGAAGCTAGCCGGGCAGCCAGGACAAACAAGCAGGTCCTCCCTCTCCAACAGTGGAGGTCAGTGTCATAGAATTTTAGTGGGAAATGGGCTAAGTAGGGAACCATGAAGGTAGCCTGGCCTACCTGTTTTGACAGATGTCTCATAGATTTTTCAGGTTAGAATCGATGGCTCCTGGGCACAATGTGCCTACCAGTTCCTGAGAGACTGATGTAGCCCCTCATACAGTGAAGTATTCAGGCTGCTTTTTGTTTCTCTGTATGGTCCTTTAGTTTTCAAGAAAGCATTGAACCTGGACAGGACAAGTGGCCTTAGACATTAATCTCATGTAGTCTGTACAGGTTACAAATTTCCTTGTATCCTGGCAACTCTATAACTGTATTGATCCTGGAAATAGCCATTATCTTTGATTTTTGATAAAGATGTAAAATTTCTGATTGTTTTCAATAAACAAGTCATAGTCTGATCTAGCTTTACCCCTACAGCCCAAGGCTGGTTTCATTCCTCATGGTCAAATCAGGTGACTTTAGTTCTTGCTAGTAAACACAGGAACTTAAAAGACACCATGAGAAAGTAATATAGATGTCATTTGTATATTTTTTTAAACTTTTTTTTTATTGAGAAAAGAAAAAAAAAACAAATTTCCTCCTCCTCCCAGCCTCCCATTTCCCTCCCCCTCCTCCCACCCTTCTCCCCCTACCCCAATCCTCTCCCCCTCCCTCTGCAGCCCAAAGAGCAGTCAGATTTCCCTGCGCTGTGGTAAGTCCTAGGTCCTCCCCCCTCCGTGCATTTCTAGGAAGGTGAACATCCAAACTGGCTAGGCTCCCACAAAGCCAGCACATTACGTAGGTTCAAAACCCCGTGCCATTGTCCTTGGGTTCTCATCAGCCCTCATTGTTCGCCATGCTCAGAGAGTCCAGTTTTATCCCATGCTTTTTCAGTCACAGTTCAGCTGGCCTTGGTGAGCTCCCAATAGATCAGCTCCACTGTCTCAGTTGGTGGGTGCTCCCCTCGTGGTCCCGACTTCTTTGCTCATGTTCTCCCTCCTTCTGCTCCTCATTGGGACCTTGGGAGCTCAGTCCAGTGCTCCAGTGTGGGTCTCTGTCTCTGTCTCCATCCATCACCAGATGAAGGTTCTATGATGATATGCAAGATATTCGTCATTATTGCTCTAGGATAGGGTCAATTCAGGTTCCCCATCCTCAGCTGCCCAAGGAACTAACTGGGGACCTCGGCTTGGGTATCTGGGAGCCACTCTAGGTTCAAGTCTCTTGCCAACCCTAAGGTGGCTCCCTTAACTAAGAACCGTGCTTCCGTGCTCCCCCATCCAACCTTCCTTCATCCCAATCCTCCCCCTTCCCCAAGCTCCCCCCATTCTCCCCCTCTCCCCCCCTCTCTCCCCATCTCCCCTTACCCCCATCCCACCCCACCCCCAAGATCTCAATTTTCTCCCCGGCAATTTTGTCTACTTCCCATAGCCAAGAGGGCAACTATATGTTTTTCCTTTGGTTCACCTTCTTACTTAGCTTCTTTGGGATCACCAAGTGTAGACTCCGTGACCCTTGTTTATGGCTAGAAACCAATTATGAGTGAGTACATCCCATGTTCATCTTTTTGGGTCTGGGTTACCTCACTCAGGATACTGTTTTCTATTTCCATCCATTTGCATGCAAAATTTGAGAAGTCATTGTTTTTTAACGCAGCATAGTACTCTAATGTGTAGATATTCCACACTTTCTTCATCCATTCTTCCATTGAAGGGCATCTAGGTTGTTTCCAGGTTCTGGCTATTACAAATAATACTGTTATGAACATAGTTGAACAAATGCTCTTGTCATGTGATAGGGCATCTCTTGGGTATATACCCAGGAGTGGTATTGCTGGGTCCAGGGGTAAGTTAATCCCGAATTTCCTGAGAAACCGAAACACAGATTTCCAAAGTGGTTGCACAAGATTGCATTCCCACCAGCAATGGATGAATGTTCCCCTTCCTCCACAGCCTCTCCAGCAAAGGCTATCATTGGAGTTTTTTATTTTAGCCATTCTGACAGGTGTAAGATGATATCTCAAAGTTGTTTTGATTTGCATTTCCCCGATTGCTAAGGAGGTTGAGCATGACCTTAAGTGTCTTTTGGCCATTTGAACTTCCTCTGCTGAGAATTCTCTGTTCAGTTCAGTGCCCCATTTTTTAATGGGTTAATTAGCATTTTAAAGTCTAGTTTCCTGAGTTCTCTATATATTTTGGAGATCAGACCTTTGTCTGTTGCAGGGTTGGTGAAGATCTTCTCCCAGTCAGTAGGTTGCCTATTTGTCTTGGTGACAGTGTCCTTTGCTTTACAGAAGCTTCTCAGTTTTAGTTGGTCCCATTTATTCAATGTTGCCCTTAAAGTCTGTGCTGTTGGGGTTACACATAGGAAGCGATCTCCTGTGCCCATCTCCTGTAGGGTACTTCCCACCTTCTCTTCTATCAGGTTCACTGTGTTCTGACTGATAGTGAGGTCTTTAATCCATTTGGACTTGAGTTTTGTGCATGGTGATAGATATGGGTCTATTTTCATTCTTCTACAGGTTGACATCCAGTTATGCCAGCACCATTTGTTAAAAATGCTTTCTTTCTTCCATTGTATACTTTTGGCTCCTTCATCAAAAATGAGGTGTTCATAGGTTTGTGGGTTAAAATTCGGGTCTTCTATACGATTCCATTGGTCAACTTCTCTGTTTTTATGCCAGTACCACACTGTTTTCATCACTGTAGCTCTGTAATAGAGTTTGAAGTCAGGGATGGTAATGCCTCCAGACAATCCTTTATTGTATAGGATTGTTTTGGCTATCCTGGGTTTTTTGTTTTTCCATATAAAGTTGATTATTGTCCTCTCAAGATCTGTGAAGAATTTTGATGGGACCCTGATGGGGATTGCATTGAATCTATAAATTGCCTTTGGTAGAATTGCCATTTTTACTATGTTGATCCTCCCAATCCAAGAGCAAGGAAGGTCCTTCCATCATTTGTATATTTTGGGTTCTAATCATTCTGATTTTCTCCGTGTTCTGAGAAATTGAGTAAGGAAGAATTTAAAATTAATGGACTAATTTCTTAAAGAAAATATTGCTTCTTTTTGCATGGTTATTACTGATGACTCATTCAGGTCTATATTCAAAAAGAAACAAGTGAAGTAGAAAGAAATGAAAAGTCTGTTTTGTACAGAAAAACTGCACTAGGTAGTTTCAGATGATAGTCAAGTGGTGAAAAAGAGGCAGGAATTTTCAAAAACTTTAGCACAAGTAAGAAGAATGTCTTTGCTCTGCATTGGAAGCCTTTTAAGATGCCACAGGGTTAAGAATCCATCCAGTTAAGTCTTTAATCCATGGAAGGAAGGAAGCAAAATGATTCCTAGTCCCAGGAAGTAACTTCATATAAATCCTGCAGCAACTGTCATCCAAGCTTGCTAGGGTCCATCAAAATATGGCAGGATCACTTATGTTGTACTGACTCTGGAGAAAAGAAAGATGTAAAATGTAAAGGTCATGGATTCTTCTGTGCTTTTAGGTCATCACTATTGTACCCATGTATGCTTGCAGGGTCAGAGCCCCAGTGTGTAGACTGTGAGAGTTCATTGTATAAAGCTGTAAATATGAAGCTGGGTTGCATTTGAGACCACTGGATTTGGAGATACCAAATATATAAGACATCTGCTGTGGAGAGTTGCATGTAGGGAGTGAAAGCAGCAACAGAGAGAGATGTGTGAGTAGCTGTAGAAACAGGGCTATCTACGTCCTTTGAAAACTAAGCTCCATGTGTCATAGACAGAATGACTGAATTTGGTGTTTGCCCTGCTTATTTTAGTCTTTTCTTATTCCAGCCTTCCATCATTGTTCACATTCCTTTCATTCATTTATTTTTTATTTTTTCAGTCGTGTCTCCTTCCTGAACTCCTCTCAGCACTCCAACCCTCCCCAATCCCATCTTGTTCTGTTTTTCTTTAGAATAGAGCAGGTCTTAGTTAAAAGTTTCTTCTTTGATGAAACATTCTGACCAAAAAGCAAAATGAGAAGAAAAGGGCTTATTTGGCTTGCCCTTCCATCTTGATGTTCACTATTATTGGAAGTCAGGCTTGGAACTCAAAGAAGGCAGTATCCTGGAACCAGAAACTGATGAAAATGCCACGGAGGAGTCCTGCTTATTGGATTCACATAATTTTCTCAGCCTCTCTTCTTATAAAAATCAATACTACCAGCCCAGAAATGGTACCATTATCAATAGGATTGTCCTTCCCCATTGATCAATAATTGAGAAAATGTCTCACTGCTGGATCTCGTGGAGGCATTTCCTCTATTGAGGCTTCCTCCTCTCTGATGTCTCTAGCTTGGTATCAAAGAGATACACAAAATTAGCCCATACACATTACAGTAAGACTAGGCACAAACCATCTTATCAATGTTGAATAAAGCGGCCAAGTCTGAGGCAAAGTGTCCCAAAAGCAGTCAAATGACTCAAAGGCATTGCACACATTCCTAATCTTAGGAATCCAAGGAGTATTTAGTGCACTATATTTCCATATCAACTCCCAAATGTCCCCCAGTTCTAGTCATCTCTTTCCATACTCTCTCTCCTCGTTGCTCCCTCCTGTTCCCATCCCTACCCACTCCCAGTCCATCCAGAAAAATCCATTCTATTCTCCATTCCCAGGGAGATCAATATCGCTCACCTCAAGCAGTTAGGGTGCAGCCTTGACAGGTTCATATGTTCCAGGTAGTGGATTAAAAATGCTAGGCAGACAAAACACAATTACAAAAGAAAAGGACAAAGACACAGAATACAGAGGGCAATCTAGTGAATACTGAATTTACCTGTGTGTATTTTTCATATGCTTTAAATATCCCTATCCAAAAGGTGAGAAGGAGGCAAAAGACTGCCTTACAATGATACAAAGAAGAAACAGAGTAATAATCTCTTCAATACCTGTAAAATAAGGTAATTACATCCTGAGTTAAGTATTCTGCTGCATTCATGCAGTGACCACACCTTAAGCCAAGCATTCTGTAGGCTTCCACATCCTGGGTCAGACCTCCTGTCATAACCTTGAAGGAGAAAGAATAGGCCTAAACTCTCTGACCTTTAGTCAAGGTGAAATGGATCCACTTCTGTGGGCTCTTACATACTGCCCCTTTTAAAATTTATTTATTAAACCCTGTGCTTCTGCTCCAGGAAAGATGACTGTGCCTGTCTCAGGCTGTCTTTTTTTCCACCTTCCAGTGTTATCTGCCATCAGTACATACATTCTATCATGTTGTCTGTCTATGTTGCCTAGAGGTAAGAGATATTACCTGTCTTTGACTACCAGCATTTGTTTGTAAGGGATTAAGGGAGAGCGCTTAGCTACATGCCACAAACCTCAAAGTCAACACTCCATCAGGATAACTGACAAATAATTAGATAATTATAGGCAAGCAGATAATGCTTTTTGATGTACATGCTCCTATGATCACAACATAATATCTCCTAATAAAAGAGTAGAGGATGACCAAGATGGGTTGCCTTTTTAAATTGGTCCAGGATGTCTTTAACAGTTTTAGCTAAATAAAAATCCAAATTTGTGTTATTAAACATACAGAATTGAAGGACTCATTGGCATAATGTCAAATTTTTCTCAGTAGGCACTAACCTTTTTTTTAATGAATAACATATTTGTGAACCGAAGCAGTTACAAACACTGACAGGTCAATTCCATAATTCTAGTATGAAAATAAACAAAAAACCCACACAATTTGTCAAATCACAATTCTCATAGCTTCATTCTAATTAAAAAAAATAAGAGAAAGTTCCTGTGATGGGTAAGCGGCACATCTTTTTTTATTTCCTATAGTCCAATTGCATTGCTGCTTCTAACTATCAAAGATAAGCTTGACCTGTTCCTTCCAGTCTTTGAGGTGTAGCAAGAACTTCAATGCACTCCTTCTTATATTCTGAAGGTCTTCAGTCATACATTGCCTTCATACTAGTGTTCTCTTTTCTTCAGTTTTCCAGACTTCACATTTCAACAGCAGATGAACACTATACTTGCAAAAATGAGTTCTCTATTCCAGGATACAGTTTGAATAAACTGCCAAACATTCAGATTTTGGCAAGATCCAGAGTGATTGAAACTCAGAGGTCTAGAAATGTGATGTAGTAAGTTTGCCAAGAAGGTAGAAATCACTAGTCATCATCAAATTGTCTCTCACTTCAGAGATGGAATGATGACATCAAAGGGTCGGGACAGAGTGGTCCAGCAATCTCTCACTCCAAACGAGGCCTCAGCAGCTGCTGTGCCATCAGGACTGCTACTCCTCTGCTCCATACAATGCAAATATTCTGGAATCCAGTGAGCTTGATTCTCCTCCTGTGAAATAGCACAAACATATTAAAACAGGGTTGGGTCCTTCACAAAATCCAGTGCAAAGGTTTTTTCCATTTTGCTTTAGTGAAGGTCACTCTGATGTCATCATGCCAAAATATTGTTCACAGGCATCGATATTCAAGAAATTTATAATGAAAAGAACATAAGTTAAGGGATTATATCATGACTGAGGGGACAACTTTCAATTTTTATTTTCCAAAGTGGTGTTTTTCAGGAGCCATGGGCATGCTCCACAATTGTTTGTCCTTGAGGTTTATAAAAAGAATGTATGTTTTATGCTTAATATCCACTGGGTAAAAAATTACTGAAATGCTTTAATAATACATCTGAATCCATTATCTGTCTTTGGGAATTCCCATATATGAAAAACATGTTAAGCAATGTATTATTAAGTGCTTATTGGCTTCCACAGTTTGTGCACTAGCCATTAAGAAGTCTGAGTATTTATAAACTGTGACATGTACATGCCTTAATTTGTCAAATTCTGTATTGATTTGCCATAAATGACTAGGAAGCAGGCCTTAAGGATTTATTTCCAGGTGAGGTACAGGTAAATATCATGGGCACATATCACATTGTTTAACAATCTGATGAGCAATTTTTCTTATTAATCCAAATTGTTTCCTTAACTTCTACTATTTTGATAATGTAAAACATGTGATAGATAAGCAAGCTCAACTCAAGATAAAGCAATCAATTGAAGAAATTTAGCATCTAACACATACCTTCAGCCAATAAACCACAAACATTTGAATGTGCTCTAATATGACCCACAAAGCATGGCACTTTTTTGATGAATGGCATCTTGAATTTGCTGGAATATTATTTTAACTCGATTAACACTAGTTCCAAAGCAGGGGACAATTTCTATGACATTAAGAACTTTAAAAATGTAATAACTGTCAGTATATAAACTAGATGCATTATTTTCAAAAAGCTGGAATACCACAGCAACAGTTCACAAGTCAATTGAACTAAGGCTGGATCTGTTTGCAGTATATATTCTTTACCATCAACAATATATCCTGTTCTTCCATTAGAAGAACCACCTCCAAAAAATTAACATAACTTCCTTTAAGGAATCCTTCATTACAATTTTATGAAAAATAAAGAAATATATTTGTGCAAATTGCAGAAATCAATCAGCTGGAAGACTATTACCAATTTGGCCTAAAATTGAGCAAATGCAATTGCCCAAGAATTCCTTGAAATAATCAATCAACATGTTGTTTAGTATAAGGAACATTGATCACATTAGGTTTCCTACCAAAATATCACTTACATTCCATCTTGTTTTTCTTTACTAAATAAGTTACTGCTTAAAATAAAGGTTTAATACCTTGACTGGTGAAACAGGAAGATTTAGCCATAGAAGAGGACCATTTTCCCATAATTAGCATCTCTGGGTCTTTGTATTGTAGCATTATTATCCTTTACAGCTTATGTCCACTTATAAATGATTTCATACATGTTTGTCTTTTTGAATTTCGGTTACCTCACTCAGGATGACTTTTTCTATTTCTATCTATTTGTCTGCAAGTTTTATGATTTTCTTGTTTTAGTAACTGAGTAATATTCCATTGTGCATATGCACCACATTTTCTTTACCCATCATTTGTTTGAGGAAAATCTAGGTTGTTTCCAGTTTCTGGTAATTAAGATTAAAGCTGCTATGAACATAGTTGAGCATGTGTCATTGTAGTAGAATTGAGCACCCATTGGGTATAGGCCCAAGAGTGGTATAGTGGCGTCTTGGGGAAGAAACTATTCCCAATTTCTGAGAAGCTCCACTTTGATTTCCATAGTGGCTATACAAGTTTGTACATATTATTTTCCATGCAGGAGCTACAGTCATCTAGTACTGCTCAGCTCATTCCATTCTGATGTTTAAGAGTTTTTCCGAGACCTCAGATTCTTAGGCCTGTTCTTACTCTGCTGATTGGAATTTCTGTTGTTGTTTGGTTATGTAGTCCAGGATGACCACTATTTTATGGTATTTTTCCTCCCAGTTTCTGAGTGCTGAGATTATGTGCCATATGATCTCTGAATAGTTGAAAGTTGGTGTCTGATACAAAGATCTACATTTGCTGCTTCATTTGGTGTTAGAAAGGAAAGTGGTTCAGTCATTAGAGCTATGTAACAGAGATTGCAAAGACTAAGGGTATTTGTTCACATCCTTTGTGCCACTGACACTTTGGGGAGGGGTTGATATGGGGATTTAAAAAGAAAAACTCAGTAAGTGTGGAGTAATGGTCACCAAATTTGACTGCTTGTCAGGATTGCAAGAAGCACTCACCCCAGCTTACTTTAACACCTGAGTTATTGTAGTAATAAGGGCGGCGCGGGGCTGCGTCCCTGGCACCCCAGCCACCTGCTCGGCTAGCTTATGCCCGAAATAACAACACACAAACTGTATTCATTTAAACACTGCTTGGCCCATTCTCTTCTAGGCTAATTCTCACATATTGATTTAGCCCATTTCTAATCATCTGTGTATGGCACCCCAAGGTGCGCTTACCAGGAAGATTCTAGCCTATGTCCACCCTGGGTAGGAGCTTCATCCTGGGAGCAGGGCATGGCGTCTCTCTCAGGCGTCTGCTCCCGAGAGGACAGCGGTCAAGTCTGAGCTCACTTCCTCTTCCTCCCAGCGTTCTGTTCTGTTTACTCCTCCCACCTATCCTCTAACCATAAAATGGGCCAAGGCAGTTCCTTTATTAGCCAATGGCCTTCCTCCATCAAGTTATTATAAATCATAACAGATAGGAGATGCAGCCTAGAAAATGGAATTTGAAATACAACTGGATTAATGTAGGTATTTGTAATCTGTAGCTCTAGAGAGTTTCACAGAAGTAGGAATACTTAATTTGGTATAATGAAAAGTCATCACACTGTAAGGATTATTTGCTAGTACATGAATTCTGTATTTTTTTTTTTTTAGCTTTAAGGACTTTCCTGTCACCTGCCTACACTAATGGATGGTATTATAATTTGTATGCATCTTAAATTGCCACCTCTAATTTAGGAAAGAGGAATACTAGGCACAAGTACCAGACCACCTAGCAGGTAGGCACTGATAAAGTTGAAGACCACAGAGAATAGAGGCATTTTGAATGCTTGCACTTAGATGCTAGATGGTAGAATGAAGGGCAATGGTATTATTGCAGTCTTCAGAATGCATGGCACCCACAAAGTGTGTTCCTGAGGAGTTAAACAACTTCGTAGTTCTGAAGAGTAGGATGAGAGATAAGTGATATTTGGCTTGGAGAATTAACAACTGGTAATGTGAGAGAGTCTGATAGGACAATGGGTGAAGCCACAAAGGGTTAGTGAGAGTTTGGTCGCGGAGAGACACACAAGTACCATTCTCCAAAGAGGATCATGCTGAGTTATTGAATAGTTGATATGAGGTATTTAGGGTCTGAAAAAAGAGAAGGTTTGACAAGGAAGTGGGTCAATATTAAGAAAAAAGATGATGTTAAGGATGTAAGAACCATTGAGGAGCTTTGGATCTCTTCTACTGAATCAATACTCAGGGTTGGAGGGAGATGTGCACTCTAACTCTGTGTTTTGACCATGTCTGGTGGGTGGCTGTGATTAGTGCCATAGTAAAGCTAACCAATGAATATCATTTTCCATCTGGGGTGCCATTCTTAATTAGAATGTAAAAGATTCCCCATTCTTCATTAAAGGCAGAGTGCCTTCCTGAATATCCATTAAGCTTCCAACAGTCTCTACATCCACTTAAGTGGTCTGTTTGAACTGCTTTCTGAACCTCAACTGTCCATATGTAGAGTTTGTTAGCAATAGGGGTGAGTGGGAAGAAGTATGAGGAAAAGAGGTAATGCGTGAACCAACAGGGTAAGGCTTGAGTCTTTATAGGTGTGTGAGGTCTCATTCTGAGATCAAAGGTAGATGGGTAATCTTTATATACTTTTAGAGATCATCTCTTTGCTAATTGACAGGTATGAGTAAGAGTGATTAATTCAGTCTGCTGATTTGTGGTTTGGACTAGAAAGACCTGAGCTTCAACCACTATGGTGTCTGAATCCATAGCATATCCTGCTTTATGTACTCCTTCATATTGGAAGGAGTTGTCATCTGTGTACTTTATATAAGTGGCCTGAAAGAGTTCTAGTTCTTTTTCAGTAACATAAAAAGAGAAAGGGCAATTGAAATATGGAAGATGCAGTGTTTCTAAGATGACTTGATGAAGCCATCTTATGAAATGACTTTCTAGCAGGAGTCAGAAGAGTTTTGCATGAGGGACAAAGGGCTGCTTTATATAGTGGATGGGAAAGAAGAGAGGAAAAAGGAATTGAGGATTAAAAAAAGCTATATATTCCTAGGAAAGATAGAATTTCAGTCTTTGTGCCGGGGACTGCGAGTGACTGGATTAAGTGTCTTCTATCTAGGATAGGCTTAAGTGCCCTGAGGCCTTTGGAGACAGACTGGGTATTGGACATCAGTTATATATTTGGTCATGCTTTCCAGTTGCATGATAACAAGGGTGTATTCTTTGGCGAAAGAAGGATTTTGGGTATCACATGCCTGAGGATCTACTTGAGATAATAATAAAGGAAAAGGAGTATCAAAATGTGAGGTTGGGAGGAGGAGGAGAACTGCTGGTGAGCTAGGGTTATGGAGATGGAAGAAAAGAAATAGAGGCTCCCATTTTGATTAAAATGTCATTTCTCCACAAGGGGACTGAGTAGGTTGGTACCAATGGGAAAGAATGGGGGAAGAGAATATCCCTAAAGATACAGCCTAATGGTGGGGTTTGTTGAAATGATGATAGAGGAATAAGAAGGCAAGGTAGGTCCCCTGAATTTTGTCAGGACTGAAAAAGTGGCCCCAGTCTCCAGAAGGAAGGAGATGGATCTCCCTGATGCTGTAATGGCTACCTGAGACTCCCTGTTGGAATTGGCAGAAGTTGGGCAAATGGAACCAGAGCACCAGTGATTGTCCAGGGACAAACCAAGGAAGTTGGCTGAAGGGAGGTCTTGGCTTGATGTCCCGTGTCCCTTATGTTATAGGGACAGTCGATCCCCCAATATCCTTCTTAACAGAAACTTGGGCATTGCTTTAGTGGTTTACAATGATTTGGACAGGCCAGATCCAGTGACCTCTCGGCTGAATTTGTAGCAAGGAAATTTCTCAGGCTTTTGGAAACCAAGGAGTCTGGGCTTCTGTTTGGGTCAGCTTAAAGGGCTTAATTATCATCAGATATTTTTGTTTACAGGCTTTTTCATCTTTTCCAAGATCTATCTTAAAGGCCATAGCTAAGCCTTCTGCCTGTGGAGTCAGTGGTTCTCTCTCTAAAGTTTAGTCTTAATATCTGGGAATTTCTGGAAGAAGTAGTTCATAATGAGTTGATTTCCATCTGGGGTCTCAGGATCCAGGTTTGTCTGTTGTAAGAGGACATTTATAAGGCAGTTGAGTAACTGAGATAGGTTTCATGTCTTTCCTGGATGATATTATGAGCATTTTTATCATTCATTGGCTTGAGGCCATCCCAGAAGATACCAGTTAGGAATCAGGTTGGTTTAGATCTTGATTGTACAGGAGGTCCCATTGTGGATCAGGAATGAGTAAGTGGAGGACTAGGGACTGTTGGTGGACTGAGAGTGGGTGCCAGAGAAAGTTGACCTGTCCCTAGGGAGTAAGAAAGGGAAGCTTCAGGCATCAGAAAAGCAAGAGCTATGAGAGTTGTTTATAAGGGGAGGGTTATTAGCTGAATCATAGTCAATAGATTCATCCCTTTCTGACTTCATAGTTAGCAGGAGCTGTGTGGGGAAGCAAGCAGCACAGAGCAAGTAAGAGAAATCATTAGCATGGAGGGCCACTTCCCATTTCCTGGATCACTCACAGTAGTTGTAAATGTACCAAATGATACTGGGATCTAGTGTGGCAGTAAGCAGCCATTTATATTGGTTATCAAAGGGATACTGAGGCCAAACTTTATTGCAAAGGTGAAGAATTTTAGGGCTTTTCAAATTGGGTACCAGGTGTAAAGGCTTGAGATTTTCTAGGAGGCATCACAAGAAGAAATAAAAGAAAATGGAATGCTGATTTCCCATGGATAATAGAGGATAGGGTAAAGGTCATTACAGCTTGTAGTCATGAGCATTCTCTGGAATCAGGGAGGACTGAATGAGGACCAAGCTGTTCATAGGGTTGTCATCCAATGCGACAAGTGTCAAATGACAAAAGCTTAGTCTGGATAAGCCAGTGAAATCCTTAGGTGTCTGGTATTATGAGGCAGGAAGGTGAGGGAAAACTGAATTCTAGGGGAAGGTTCTAATTCACAGGAAAGGGTTGGATAAAAGAGGCTTCTATGGCTCCATTTTGTGTGGATGATAAGAAGGAATGTTATAACTCAATTGGACTTAAAGAAACTGCCTGATCGCAGCTCCAAGTGTGAGGGAATCTGAAAGTGATGAAAATGGCCATCCATATCCTTAAAAGCTGTGTCTAGGAGTAGCTCTGCTTCCAAGAGTACTACAGGGTTGCTGGATACTCACTGGTCCCTTCCTCAGACCCAGGGATGTGTTTACACAGTCCAAAGCGGGAACTCAACTAATTGCTCTTGTTGGAGATAGACTGCTGAACAGAATGTGAGTCCATTGCAGATGGACTGGAGAGAGGGGTAGGGTCCCAGTGCAGCTCAGACCAGAAGGGGAAAGCAAAGGAATGAAGGGAATCTATCCTAGGTTTTGGAACCAAAATGTAAGTGAGCGTGAGTGTAAGGATATCCTGACTTATCAGGAAGCTAAGCTATACTCAGAGCAACAACAGGACAACAGTGGAGTGTAGAGCTGTTATATCAGAGCTCTGAAAGCTGAAGTCCAAATAGCAGAGCTCAGCCCTTTTGGGAAACGTGTCCTAACTTGTCAGGAAGAAATCCTCTTTAGAACTGCAGTAGGACAGCTCTGGAACAGTAGAACCACAATAGGACACCTTAGGAGGCTTTATGTGCAATAGCACAGCTCAGTCCTAGAGAGAGACAAGTCCTGACTTGTCAGGAAGCCAGGCTATCTGAAGCTGGAGAGTGGTGGGGGATGGTCTCCCTGCAGAATATAGCAATTCCTGTCTTCTCCAGGAGAGCTGCTACAGCTGAGTTCTTCACTGTTCCCTTAGGGAACATCCTAGCAGAGCTATCCATTTCTTAAAAAAAAAAAAAAAGATAACTCTTTTTTACTTTTATTACTTTAAAAAAAAAAAGCAATCCAAATTCCCACTCCCTCCCCTCCTCCCACTCCCCTCCCACTCCCTCCACACACCCTCCCACCCTACCTCTCCAATCCTAAGAGAGGGCAATGCATCCTGCCCTGTGGAAAATCCAAGGCCCTCCCTACTACATCTAGGTTAAGCAAGGTATACATCAAAGAGAATAGGATCCCAAGAAGCCAGTACATGCAGTAGAGACAAATCCCAGCGTCACTATCAGTGGCTGCTCAGTCTGCCCCAAAGGTCAACTGCATTCAAAGGGACTTGTTTGTTCCCATGCTCGTTCACTCTCAGTCCAGTTGGAGTTGGTGAGCTCCCATCAAACTGTCTCAGTGGATGAACCCTTCATGGTCTTGAATTCCTTGCTCATATTCTCCCTCCTTCCACTCTTCAACTGGATCTTGGAGCTCAGTCCCATGCTCCAATGTGGGTCATTGCCTCTGTTCCCATCTGTTGTTGGATGAAAGTTCTATGGTCATATTTAAGATAATCATCAGTCTGACTACAGGGTAAGGCCAGTTCATACACCTTCTCCTCTATTGCTTAGGGTCTCAGCTAGGTTCATCCCTGTGGGTTCATGGGCATTTTTCTAGAGCCAGGTTTCTTGCTAACCCCATAATGGCTCCCTCAATCAAGATATCTCTTCCCTTGAACTCATATTCATCCTTCCTCCATCTCGACTATCCCATTCCCTTAAGTTCTCCCAAACCTCCCTTTCTCCCCTTCCTTCTACCCCCTGTCCCCATGCTTCCAAATTTTTGTCTGTTTCCAATTTCCAGGTGGGTCTATATATGTTTTTCTTTGGGTTCACTTTATTACTTAGCTTCTCTAGGATCATGAACTATAGGCTCAATGTCCTTCATTTATGGCTAATATCCATTTATGAGTGGATATTATTTGTTTTTTTGGATATGGGTTACCTCACTCAGGATAGTGTTTTCTAATTCCATCCATTTGCATGAAAAATTCAAGATGTCATTGTTTTTTACCGCTGAGTAGTACTCTAATGTGTAGATGTGCCACTTCTTCCGCTAACACTCTGCTAAAGAAGAAGCCCCTGAAGAAATGTAGCAACCTCTTGTGCCTTCCGTAAAAGTTGTTAGTTTTAAGCTTAGCCTTGTTCAGCCCCACTAAGGGAAAGTACCAGCCAGGTTCTTCTCTTCTTCTGTTCTGCTCAGCCTTCCTAATGAAATATCTCAGCAAATTTTTTCTCAGTACCCTATGGGATGTCACAGAAAGGCTCTTTTATTCTGTGCTGACTAATGAAAACTCTTGAGAAAGATTTATTTTGGAAGGAAGAGTCCAGGAGTGTGGCTGCCTCTGCCAGGGTAGTGAAGGACAGTACACAATTGACCAGGCAGTATGACTTTTATAGTGCTTCTTAGGAGTGGAGTTTTCCTGGGGAGAAATTTTTCTGTTCAGGAACTGATTAGATTTTCTGTTCAGGCTTTGTGTTTCAGTTGTTCAGGAGCAGAGACAGCTCTCATTTCAGAGCTGAACTGTATTTCTTTCAGGGGTCCTTTTTAGGCCTTTTGCTCTAATAAGGGCCAGGGCATATTTCTATCACTGGTTTTGAGTAAAGGGACAAAGTGTGTTTCTTTGGCACTGATTTCAAAGTTAGATTGTGTTTCTTTGTTTCTGGGTTTAAGGATAAAGTGTTTCTTTCACTGGCTCAGGTCTCACATCCAGGGTGTGTTTCTTTCACTGACTTTTGTTTCAGAGTCAGGGTGCTAAGGACTTGGTTGGTTTTCTGCTCAGGGATTTGTTGGTTTTGTGTTTCAGTTGCTCAGGGTCAGAGTTGGCTTTGGTTTCAGAACCTGAGTATGTTTCCTTTCACTGACTCTGGGTGCAGATTCAGAGTGGGTTTCATGAGAAAGGGAGAGAGAGAGAGAGAGAGAGAGGGAGAGAGAGAGAGAGAGAGAGAGAGAGAGAGAGAGAGAGAGAGAGCCTATGCTTTGCTGGTGTGAGCCTATTTATTTCCTGTGTTTTCATTAGTGTAGTTATTCTCTGTGGATTGGAATTTTCCTTCTAAGAAGCACCTTCTTTAGGGATGAATGTGTAGACAGATATTGTTTTAATATTTTAATAATTCTTCATAATTTATCATGAAATAACTTATTTTCTCCATCTGTGGTAATTCAAAGTTTTGTTGGGTATTGCGGTCTGAGTTGAAATCTGTGGTCTCTTAGATTCTTCAGCAAATGTGTCTAGGCCCTTTTAAAGTCTCCATTAAGAAATAAACTGCAATTCTAATAGGTCTGCCTTTATGTGTTTCTTGGTGTTTTTCCCTTGAAACTTTTATCTTCTGTTTTTGTTCTCTAAGTTTGACATTTCAGTTATCATGTGCTGAGGGTAGTTCTTTTCTTGTCCAATCTATTTTGTACTTTATATGCTTCTTTTACTTTGATAAGCCTCTCTTTTTGGGTTAGGGCCTTTTCTTCGGTCATTTTTTAATCTGAGTTTCTCTTTGTTCTATTATTTATTATCTTTATATTTAGTCTTCTGTAATATCCCAGATTTCCTGGATGCTTTGTGTCAGGAGTTTCCTTTAGATTTAACAACTTATTTGCCAGTTTCAATTTCTTCATCTTAAGTTCCTGAGATTTTCACTTCCATCTCTTGTACTATGCTGCTGAAACTTATGTCTGTAATATATTTGTGTTCCTTTATCTTTTCTTTTCCAGAATTCCCTCAGATTTTATTTTTGTTGTTGCTTCTGTATCCTTTTTCAGGTCTTCAACAGTTTTATCCATTTTCTTCAACTGTGTTTCCTTTTAGTTGGCTTTATTTAAAGGCTTTATTCACTTCCTCCAATTGTTTGTGTTTTTTGGCCTTTCCATAAGGGATTTATTCATTTCTTCAATAAGGTACTCTGTCATCGTCATAGAGGTGGTGTTAAGCTCTTTTTCTTGTGCTTCATCTATGTTGGAATATTTAAGACTTGCTCTGCTAGGATAGCTGCATTCTAGTGCAAACATATTGAGATGACTGTTATTATGTTCTTACGCTTGCTTCTAGGCATCTGGATTTGGAATGATAATAGGTCTTTGTGTTGATTTCTTGGTTCAGCTTAATTGGGTGAATGTTATGTTCTTTGTTTTCTCTCAGAATTTTTCTAAAATGTGATGGTTGTGTGTTACCTGATTTAGTGGTCTGGTGATATGGGATTCCCCTTTGTATGCTGAGAATACCGTTGTTTAATAAAGTAGCTGTTTTGGGCCTGTGATGGGGAAGAAAAGAACTAGGCCGGGGGCGACACTAAACTAAATGCTGGGAGAAAGAAGGCGGAGTTAGAGAGGCCATATTGCTTCACCAGAGAGACCTTTGCCAGAAAAAACCTTGCCAGTAAGCCATAGCCATGTGGCAATACACAGATTAATAGCAATGGATTAAATTTTGATGTAAGAGCTGGCCAATAAGAAGCTAGAACTAATAGGCAAGCAGTGATTTAATTAATACAGTTTCTGTGTGGTTATTGTGGGGCTGATCAGCTAGAAAAAAACAAACAGACTCTTAAAACAGTCTGGTCTGCTGCTGTGTTCACAGGAAATGCCTGCTGGTTTTGGTAACTGGGATTCAACAAAGAGTGTGGAGGAGAGAAGTTTAGAGGATGCACAGTAGATGTGGACAGAGAGATGGGAGGCTTTATATTCTTCCTATCACATCTTTCACACGGAACTCTGAGGCTTAGGAGTGGATTGACCTATACATGTTGCTTTAAGGCTGAGTATTTATCAATAACATGTATGCACCTACACCTGAGCCAGAGAGGAAAACACCCTGTAATTTACAACCTACTTTAATTAGAAGCATTCAAGTTGAGGGATGTAAGGTATAATGATATGTAGGTACAATGATAAATTAAGTCCATTTAAATCCTGTCCTCTTAGCAGCATTATAGCAATACATTCTACCCTAATGTCCCTGGTTTGTTTATCCTTAGGTTCTTAGTCTAATAATGGTACCAGGTATGTGGTTCATCCTCTAGAGAAGGATTTAGATATAGTAAGGACAAATTTGCTTAATCCTACAATATTTGTGGTTCTATTGCATAAGTGGGAAGATCTTGTCAGATCAGTCTTTATTGTAGCTTGAAGTCTTTGTAGTTGAGGAAGACTATGATGGCTTTTCTCCTCCAGTAGCTTTCATATCACCATCCAGCACTATGAGAGCAAGAAAGTAGAAATAAATCTGTCATATTTTACCACTTGTGTTTTGCCACGATTCATCAATAGGGTCTTACTATCAAGTTCTTGAAGGTACCCAATACAATGCAATGTTTGAGGAATCTTTGGGACCTAATTTGTAAGAACTACAACAGAAGTAACTCATACGTGGCACAGAGCCTTTATTTGCCACACTCTGGTGTTCAGTAGGGGCATTATTGCTCTGTTTCAGAGTAAATCCATTTTAATTCTGTCTCTCTTCCCTTCCTATTTCACTTCATAGGTGCAAGTTTATGTTTCTCTGTGTATAACTGGTATGTTAACAAGTCTGAGGAAGGAGGTTTAGAGAGAACAATTTGTGGAATCCACAGGAGATGTGGGCAAGGGGAAGGAGAGCTCCAGCTTGTGATCTGTTACAACACTAGGGACCTCAGAGGATTGGGTCTAGGGAAACAGAGTCCACCTCTAACATTCATGCTCTTTCTGAGACATCTATCATATTGATCCCTGAGACTTAGGAGGCGATTGAGCTGTATATGTTGATTAAAGACTGAACATTTCCCAGTCAATGCAGCTTGGCAGGTTATGTACAGCCATGTTAACCACAATTGACTTCAATTGGAGGCATCAAAGTGGAGAGATGGGAGATCCATTGATCTTTGTATCTGATGGTTAATCTTTGTCATTTTAATTCTGTGTCCATTTAGCAACCTAGTAACAATACATTCTTCCCTATGGCTCATGATCTATCCTTAGGTTATTAATCTGATAATTGTGTCAGGCATGTGTTTCATCCTGTGGAGAGGGACTTAGACACAGTCAGGTAGTGTTTGCTTACTCCCATAATACTCCCATACTAGATCTGTCATTACTGTAGGCAGAAAGGTTTGTAGTTGAGCATGACTGATGATTGCTTGTTTCTTCAAGTAGGTTGCATAGCACCTTTCAGTATGTTGAAAGCAGGTCAGTATAGATAAAACTTCTGCTTCTTTATCACTTTGATTTTTCAATGCTATATAACTCAAGCATATGGTATCTTTAGCAGTAGGGTTTCATTGTCAAATGCTTGAGAATAGCCAAGAGCAGCAGCAGTACCATATAATGCTTTAGTGTTATGTTGGACCTAATTGGCAAGAACTCCAAAAGAAGTAACTTACATGTGCCACAGAGTTTTTATTTGTTACTTTTTGGTGTCTATTAGGGGCATTGTTCCTCTGTTTAAGAATAACTCCTTTTAAATTCTGCCTCTCTCTTTCCATACTCTCTAGTTCTCTTTCCACGTTTGTGTTTGTATTGCTCTGTGTATGAGGGTATGTTAGTGATATGAAAGTAAATTTACATGTCTTTTTCAGAAGATCTTTTACTTTTTATTTATTTCTTTCACTTCTCCCTCTTATAGCCTACCTCCACTGCCCCATCCCAGTTTAAACACACTTGGTCCATTTTTCCTTTGCTAGCTGTGCATTCTATCTCTGCTCTATTCATAGCCATTCCCTTGGCACTTCATAATTTCATAAACATTATGAGTCTCACATTTGAAGCACGTATGTGAAGATTTAACACCAACAATCACAGGGACAGAAAATGTGTGATGTTTATCTTCCTTCATCCGGGTTAACTTTGTAAAAAAAAAAAGAACTATTTCCAACTCCATCTGCTTAGTTGAAATTTACATAGTTTCATTTTTTTCAGTATCTTAATAACATTACCCTGCATAAGTATAACAAATTTCATTATTCATTCATCAGTTGATGCAAATCTAAGGTGCTTCAAATTTCTGGCTATTGTAAATATGATCACAATAAACAAGGGTTAGCAGATGTCTCTAGACTAGGCTATGGAGATATGGAAGTGGTACTGCTGGATCATCATTTGAGTAACCTCTGTACTGATTTACAAAATGGTTGTACAAGTTTTCATTTCCTCAAATATTAAAATGAAGTTCACTTTTCTTAATATCAATGAAAACATGTGCCATTTTTGTTGTGTTTTGTTTTCTAATCCTAAGCAGTTTGACTGGGGTGAGATGAAATTAGACAGAAGTTGTAATTTGTATTTCTTCAATAGCTAAGTATGTGTACTAACTATTTTTATTTTACTTTTTGATAATTCACTACTTAGTTCTGTGTCCCATGATTAATACTTAAAATATAAACACATAACAACTCTCTTCTTTCTCTTTCCTGTCACTTTATTTCCACTTACTTACTCTGTCTTAAATTGTTTATCTTTCTTTTTTGTTAACATCATTGCATATATACATATATATTTATATATTCCCATAAATGCTGAGTTGATATGGCATTTAATATATAAATATTATTACAGGGCAGACCACTTCATTTTGGATATCCAATTAGGAGGCCCACACCTGGGAAAGAATAATAGTCCCTCTCTCAGCAGTTAATAGTTTCATGTAGTACTTTGTCTGGGGTTAGATTCTCATTAGACCCCTTCTTCTAACTTATGTTAGTGTGTGTACTGGCCATGTTTTCTCCTTCACTTCAAAACTGACACAACTTGCAGGGCTCAGGGTCTCTCTACCCTGTCAGCTGTTAATTTAGGCTTCCAGCTCTGTATGATACTTTCCTTTGAGGGCCAGGTCTCCTCTTCCAGGCCTTTGTGGTTACAGTTGGTGACTACCCTACTGTCTCCAATAGTCTTGATTACAGAGCTGCTCTCCAGTGTAGCTGACACGCACTCCTCATTCTGTCTATTTCCTCAAGGCTGAGGTCACCACAGGATCATCAGGTTCTCCGAGTCAGGCTAAAATAATGTCTACAAGGGCATTTCCTGAGAGGAAGGGTTGTGTCTGTGAGAATATTGTGTGGTTATGTCCATGAGGGACTTGCCTAGGCGTGAACCTGAAGTTTGCTGTGCTTGAAGAGATGAGTGGCGGAATTTTTGCTTGGATTTCCTCAGGGAGAAGGTGTGCCAAATAAGAAATTGACAGGCTTTACTGAGCAAGGCAGGAAGGCATGGTTGCACAAGATCACAGGTCCTGCTCACCTACTCAGCTCTTGTCTTGTCTGTCTGTGAATACCAGTGGAATGGAAGGACATTTTTCAGAGCATACTCCTCCTTCATACTTACATCCATGGAACTAGTCCCTGGAGATACCTGGCGATGAGTCTTACTAAGCAAGGAGTCAACCAAGTCTGATGATGAAACCCATAGGTGGAAGTCATCCTGCTGCTGCTGTAGCTGTCAGGTGTTGGGGGATGCCTGGAAGAGCCCAGGAACAACTGGCCACAGAGTTAGAGGTGACCTCTGATGCAGGGAACCTTCCATAGGACCATTACTGCCTTGTGAGCCATTAGAAATTGCTTGAGTCGGGCATAAAAGATTGCTTAGCCATTAATGACTACGTTCACATTCAAAAATTTAAGAAGTTACTAAAGTATTGAATTTTCCTTGGGTACTCTGGCAAATCCCCATAGGAGATCTCCTCAGTAAAACTGGAAATGTTATGAGGAAGACACACTTATAACTGTTGTTTTGAGGCATATGCTGTTTTGTATTAAAAAAACTAATTATATTGTCTATCATCACAATTATGGAGGTTATATTATATATTTTATATTATAAATTTTTCTTGTTTCTATAGAAAGGGTTTGGGTCTCTTAATAAGGGCTATGGTAATTGCAGATAGAATGGCAAAGACCCACTAAACAACTGGCAACAAGTGCTAGAGAGGAAGTGGTGGTAAATAAAAAAATTTGTGAGAGAGAAGATAGATATGCATTGCTAGTATAACCAACGTTATACTTTATTATGCTGTTAATCATTGCACAAGCTTTGTACCTAACTATAGTCCTAAGCCTGTTTCCCTAAAGCAAATCCTCTGTGCAATGTATTTTAGCTGATGTCATGTCCAATCTAGAAAAGACTTCTCTGGAGGGTCAGGATCCTGGTGGAGACACTCTGACCACAAAGCAGGTCAAGGCCACATATCTCCAAATGCACAGAGTTGAGCAATACTCTTAGTCTCTGCTTTTACACTGTCCATTGGGCATCTTGGGGTTTTAGGACTGTCTAGTTATCGTCAGTGATTGCTGTCACTGAATTCTAGTTATTAGGTGCAGTTGTGGATGTAGTGAAGTTCCTGACTAAGCCATTTTTGCACATCTAAAAGATATTCTTTTTATTTACTAAGCTCATTACAATGTTTCAGATTCACATATGCTTGGCCATGAATAATAAATAATACACCAGGATTCCTTGAAATTAATAATGGAAAGACTTTTTCTTGGGTGAATGAAAGAAGGGGAAAATTAAAATTTTATGCTTCAAAAGTTACTGGAAGTACAGTTATTAAAAGAGATATCTCAAAAATGTACTAGGTATTAAAGAAATGCCTCACTTCCTCTGTGTGTAAGTAGAGGACAGAAAGTAACCTTGTCATTTTTCCCACATTGGGTTATATATAAACTTAATACCTCATGTAATCTATCATGGATCCTTGGGTGGACCCACTCAGAATTTCATGTTCTTATAAGTAATGATATCAAAAGAAACATATACTTTTAGTCTTTCTCGGTAGTATGGGTTCATTGTTTCCTCATATAGGAGAACAAATCATACTTCTTTGTGAACTTAGTGTCTGTGGTAGTCCAAATGTAATTGGCACCGATAAGCTCACATGGAATGGCACCATTAGAAGGTGTGTCTTTGTTATAGTAGGTATGACCTTCTTGGAGGAAGTGTGTTATTGTGGGGGTGGGTTTTGAGGTCTCATATATGCTTAAGCCACACCCTTAACACAACCTAAGTTGCCATAGTCATGGGTGTCTCTTCACAGCAATAGAAACCCTAATTAAGGCAGTATGATTCATTACCCATTAGAAAAAACTATTATGAGAACACTGCTAATTCTACTTTTGATTCAATTGTTTTACACATGGACTTGCATTGCGTTGCCCCCATGTGTTACTAATAGAAAACCTATTAATCCAGAATAGTCATTCTGTATTTCATGTAACATGCAATAACAGCTAGTCTCAATGTTTTGATAGTATAACAAATAATACTATAATTGTGTATCAACAACCCTCTTTTAGTTTTTAATCTTAGTAATTAAAAAAGAGTGGTATTCCAAAACATTCAATAGAATATTTGAAAATTTCTAACTATTTGTAAGATATTCTTAAAAATTCATTTGGTTGGTGAGTAAGTTTGGTTCTGAGGAAGTAGGCCTGAACCAGGTAGGTCCTCTGCAGGTTCTGGAACACCCAAGTCTGGGACCTCAAAGAGAGTACAAGGGAGTCAGATACTTTTGCAGTACCAACCCCAAGCCAGAGACCTCCACAGGAGCAGACCCAGACCAGTGACATTTACAGAAACAGGTCTGAGCTGGCAGTCTAGGTCAAAGCAGGCCTGCAACAGTGAACATCACAGTAGCAGGACTGAGCCAGCAACCTAGGCCAGAACATGACTGAGGCAGCAAACTTCACAAGAGCAGGAATGAATCAGCAACCTGGGCCTGAGCGGGTCTGGGATGATGAACTCCTTGGGAGCAAGAGCAGATCCAGACCAGGGACATTTGTGGAAGCATGACTAGACCAGCCACCTATACCAGAACAGTCCAGAGGAGGTGAGCTCCATGGGAGCAGAACAGATTTAGACCAGGAACATTTGCAGAGGGAGAACTGAGCCAGTGACCTGGACCAGAGCAGACCTGAGACAGCAAACTCCACAGAAGCAACTACAGGGAAGCAACTGCTGAGTGAGTGGACCAGAGCCAGAGACTGCTGTGGTCTGGGTGTGAATCTGAGACCTTCAAGGGAGAGTAGACCTGAGCCAGGACCCCTTGCAAGTTTGGGCATGAATCTGGGACCTCTGAGGAACTAGGCCTGAGTCAGGTCCTCTGTGGATCTGGGTGTCAGTTTGAGACCTCAAAGAAAGTAGTGAGAAACAAGAAACCTTTGTGGGGCCCAGGTGTCTGTGACCTCTGAGGATGTAGGTCTTCTGCAGGTCTGGGTGCATGCGAATCTGGGATCTCCAGGGGAGAAGATCAGAACCAGATACCTTTGCAGGACTAATCCCAAGCCAGGGACCTCCACAGGAGAAGATTCAGACCAGGGACATTAACAGAAACAGGTCTGAGCCAGCAACCCAGGCTAGCACAGGCCTAAGACAGCAAACTCCACAGGAGTGGAGCAAAGCCAGGGGGTGCTGAATGACCTCAAAGAACACGGAGTGACCAATGGGGTAACTATAACCATGGCACTGACTGTACCACAAGGAGAAATCATCTGAGCACCTTGAAGATTAACCACTAGAGTCACAAGCAGCCCCAACCACACCAATTAGAGGAAAAGATGACTAGACAAAGAACACATGCAACACCACAAAGAGCAACATGACACCAGTAAAATCTAGAGACCCTACAACAGCAAGACTTAACAACCAAATATAGATGAAGCAGAAGAAAATGATCTAAAAAATAACTTCAGGAGAATGTTTAAGACTCATAAAGAGGAAATGAGAAATTTCCTCAAAGAAATGGAGGAAAAGACAAGCAAAAAATTGGAAGAAAACAGCAAATCCCTTAAAGAAAATCAAGAAAAAGCAATCAGACATTTGAAAGAAACTATACAAGACTTGAAAACTGAACTAGAGACAATAAAGAAAACACAAACTGGGGTAATTATAGAAACAGAAATCATGAAAAAACAATCAGGAACCACAAATGCAAATATAAATAGAAGAATACAAGAGATTGAATAAAGAATCTCAAGCACTGAAGATACAATAGAGGAAATAGACTCATCACTCAAAGAAAACATTAAATCTGACAAAAGCTACAGGAAATATGGGACAAAATGAAAAGACTAAACCTAAGAATAATAGGTATAGAAGAAGGAGGAAATGATCAACTCAAAAGCACAGAAAATATATTTAACAAAATCATAGAAGAAACCTTTCCCTACCCAAAGAAAGATATGTCTATGATGATTCAAAAAGCATAAAGAACAAGTAGACTGGATCAAAAAAAGTCCCCTCACCACATAATATTCAAAACACTAAACATACAGAATAAAGAAAGAATAATAAGAACCGCAAAAGGAAAAAGTTCACGTAACATATAAAGGAAGATCTATCAGCATTACACCTGACATCTCAAGGGAGGCAATGAAAGCCAGAAGGTCATGTTCAAGGTTTATGAAGACATTAAGAGACCATGAATGCCAGCCTAGACTACAATACCCAGCAAAATTTTCAATCACCATAGAAGGACAAAATATGATAATCCATGGGGGGAAAACAGATATAACCAATACCTAGCCACAAACCCAGCCCCACACGAAGTACTAGAAGCAAAACTCCAACACAAGGAGTTTGGGCTGTATCAAAATGAAACAACAAAAACCACAGACAGTGGACGATTTCACAGGAGCAAATACAAAAGAAAGGAAAAACACACAAATTAACATCACCAACAATGAGAAGTAAATTAACAGAAGATATCAAGCATTGGTCATTAATATACTTTTATATTAATAACTCAACTCACCTGTAAAAAGACACAGACTAACGGGTTGGATACGAAAAGAGAAACCATCCTTCTGCTGCATACAAGAAACACAACTCAACCTCAAAGACAGACATCGCCTCAGAGTAAAGGGTTGGGAAAAAATATTTCCAACCAAATGGACATAAGAAACAAGATGGTGGAGCTATCCTAATATCTAACAAAATAGACTTCAAACTAAAATAAATCAAAAGAGACAAAGAAGGATGTTTCATATTAGTCACTGGAAAAAAATCCATCAAGAGGAAATCTCAATACTGAACATCTATGCCCCAAATACAAGGGCACTCTCATATGTAAAAGAAAGACTTCTAAAGCTTACATCATACATTAAACCACACACGGAAATAGTGGGAGACTTCCATACTCCACTCTTACCACTGAACAGGTCAGTCAGACAAAATATTAACAGAGAAATAAGGGAACTAACAGATGTAATGACTCAAGTGGACATAATAAACATCTATAGAATCTTCCATCCAAACAGAAAAGAATATCCCTTCTTCTCAGCACCTCATAGAACCTTTTTAAAAATTGGCCATGTACTTAGTAACAAAACAAACCTCAACAGATACAAAAAAAATTAAAATAACCCTATGTGTCTTATCAGATCACCATGGCTTAACACTATACTTCAACAGTAATACTAATTCCAGAAAACCAACAAACACATGGAAACTGAGCAATGCTCACCTGAAACATCAATAGGTCAAGGAAGAAATAAAGGGAGAAATTAAAGACTTTCTAAAATTCAATGAAAATGACCACACAACATCCCCATATTTATGGGACACAATGAAAACAGTGTTAAGAGAAAAGTTGATAGCACTAAATGCCTACATAAAGAAGCTGGAAAAAAATCCCACACTCGTGAATTTACAGAACATTTGAAAACTTTAGAACATAAAGAAGCAAACTCACCAGAGAAAAAGCAGGAAATAATCAAATTGAGAGCTGAAATCAACAAAATAGAAACAAAGAAAACAATACAAAGAATCAATGAGACAAAGAGTTGGTTCTTCGAGAAAATAAACAAAATAGACAATCCTTTATTCAAACCAACTAAAAGGCAGAGAGAGAATGTACAAATTAACAAAATCAGAAATGACAAAAGGGGATATAGCAACAGACACAGAGGAAATACAGAGAATCATCAGGTCATATTCTGAAAACCTGTACTCCACAAAAATTGTAGCTTAAAGGAAATGAACAACTTTCTGTATAAGTATCACTTCCCAAAATTAAATCAAGACCAGATAAACAAATTAAAGAGACCTATAACTTTCGAAGAAATAGAAATGGTCATCAAAATTCTTCCAACCAAAAAAAAACGGCCAGAACCACATTGTTTTAGCTCAGAATTCCACAAGCTTTCCAAAGAAGAACTAACACCAATACTCCTCAAATTGTTCCACACAGTAGAAACTTTGCAATCTCTTCTTATGAGACTGCAATTACCCTGATACTCAAACCACATAAAGATATTAGTAAGAAGGAGAATTACAGGCCAATCTCACTCATGAACATTGATGTAAAAATACTAAATAAAATACTGGCAAATGATGTGGGAGTGTCATATATCAATCTGTTGATTTCATTGGTTAAGCAATAAAGAAACTGCTTGGCCCTGATAGGTTAAAACATAGGTGGGAGGAGTAAACAGAACAGAATGCTGGGAGGAAGAGGAAGAGAGCACAGAGACACCATGCTCCCAGCTCTTGGGCAGACACATGCGATGAAGCAAGCCACCAGGTCAGACATACTGAATCTTTCCCGGTAAGATCAGAGCTACACATTTTATTAGAGATGGGTTGATCGGGATATCAGAATTAGCCAGTAAGGGCTAGAGCTAATGGGCCAAGCAGTATTTGAATGAATACAGTTTGTGTGTTGTTATTTCAGGGCATAAGCTAGCCAGGCGGCCGGGGTGCTGGGGACGCAGCCCCGCCGCTCTTATTACAACAGAGTGGCACCTGACGTGATGGACTAAATCCACTTAAAAACCTGAGAAGGCTTAAAAGTAAGGGAGAGAGAGTTTAACACAGATTTTTGCTGTTTGTTGGTGGCATGCTGTAGAGATTTCCTGATTCGGCAACAGCAGCAGAAAAAAACCTACGTCATTTTAAAGCGCAGCTTCTTGGAGCTATGCTGCCAACATGAACTCTGGCTTTAAAGCATTCCAGTGGCTTTTATGGGGCTGGATGTTTGTGTCCCCACTTGGGATCGGAAGGAGAGGGCTATGAGACATGCTGATGGCTCAGCGCTCCCGCCTGCACCTGGGCAGATGGCAGAATCAGGCTTAGGCAGGCGGAAGAGCATGGCGGATTCCTGCCACCATACAGAGACGTGTTTTCAGACTGTGCAGTGCTCCGTGTGTCAGATTTGGACGTAACCTGGATGAAAAGAATTTCTGTGCTGCACGCTCAGTCTCAGAATTAAAGTGCTGAGGGCCGCTCCTAGCTGTCGGCCCCAGAGCTAGCACAAAATGGTACATCCTCCATTTTGAAATTTTCCTGACTCAGCAGCAGGAAAAAAACCTGTGTTCTTTTAAAATGCCAGCTTTCTGGGCCATCCTGCTAGGGCAAACTCTGACTGTTTGAGGTAGGAGGGCCAGCTACAGAGAGAGGACTTGAGTGTTGTCTGTTGCAGCTTGTTTGATGGCAAGGACCTTGAAACACTGTAGACTTGTGGCACTGAATGAGGCTCTGGCTGGTACCTCAGCCACAAGGTTGGAATGGCAGAAAGCTAAGGAATGGGCTACATCTAGCCGGCAAAGTCACGGCTTTAGTCCTACTGAGATTGCTTGGTAAATTGAAGACTCATGTGGTCAGAAAAAACAGAGAGATACAGTAAAGAGAGCGTCAAAGACAAAGAAAATTTTTAAATGATTTACAGTGCTAAAAATATATGCAGACTAAAAGTTAAAGTTCTTAAAGTAAAAAAACAAAAAAAAAGGAAGAAAGTAGTTGGGTGTGGTAGTACACACCTTTAATCCCAACACTTGGGAGGCAGAGGGAGATTGACCTCTGTGACTTCATGGTGAGGTAGCACACGCCTTTAATCCTGAATACTTGGGAGGCAGAGATGGGTGGATCTCTGAGAGTTCAAGGACAGCCTGGTCTACAGAGTTATTCCAGGTCAAAGATACAGAGAACCTGTCTCAAAAAGCAAAAAGTTAAAAGTAAAAATAAACGAAATAGAGGTTAAAATAAAGCACACAAAGATGGAAAATACACAGAGAATTTTGATACTGTATGCTATTATGCTCTCTTTGAATTGTTTGAATGCTGAGGAAGGAGCAACAGCTGCTAAAAGATATTTGTTTATAAATGTTGCTGAACTAATCCAACATAGATATTTTGAAAATGCCTTGACTTTGAAATTTGGATCTAAGAACATGATGCTTTGGAAAGGAGTTTCTTATTTTGTTTTCACAGAGGATGAGACCCTGTTCATTTCTTCTATTCCGATATGGTATGATGGACCACGCTCTCCTGAAGGGTTGCTGTGAACATCTTCAGAAAATTGCTTTGCTCAACTGCCAACTGAGATGAAACTAGCACACAGGTTATACCATGAAAGACCTAATTAACGACACCCCCATTCAGCAGGAAGCAGTTTGGAGAGAAAAAACTGCGCCCATGTTCCCAAATATGATTTATAAATGTTCTTTTACATTTAAAGGGGGATATGATATAGGTATGAATAATTTGCATTGACATGGATTTTGCTTTAGTGATATAAATTTAAGGTCAATATTGTTATATGTATATGTGTTTCTGATCTTTATTAAGGTGTTGTGATTGTGTAGTTCACTTAAAATGTAATATATATAGCTTGTTAATAGATAATCATAATAGTCAAGCTTGTAGTCATGTTAGTTAAGATTTTCTAGATGTTGGCGGGGAGAAGGCAGAAATCTTTAGTAAATAAATAAATAAAATTAATAAATAAAAAAAGATTTTCTAGATGTACATAGATATATTTTAGATAGGCATTCTTCATATTTTTCAAAGATTATAGAATATGGCATTTTAAATGTTTTAATAACTTAGGGGTTTTCATGACAATGAGACACTCTGCTCCTGGCAGCACCAATTTACTTCAAGAGGAAGATGGGCATCGAAGAGACTCGTTATGGAGTTTGATAGCCATTTGTGCAAGAAACTGCTTTTGCCTGGACTGATGCATAAACTGGAAACAGAAAACCCGCAGAGAGAGGACTACTGAACTTGCCTAAAGGTGAGATGATCTTTCAGGGTTCCTGATTCATGAAGGAGTCTGCAAAACATTCTGCGGACACAACAGATAGTGACTGAACTGACTTTGAATTTTCCTGCTTCATGGAAATGTCTGCTGGATACTGTGGGCCTGAAGGCTGAAGATTGATGCCCCAACAGTACAGAGGAACTTTGGGTGACTGTCCAGGCAGCGATATGTCTCTGTCATTTCTAGAGTTTTGAAAATTGCTTACTTTTTGCTTGCTTAGGTAATATTGTATTCTTCTGGAGTCTTTGATGGAGTTGCAGAATAGAAAGATAGTTATAGTTATAGTTTTCCATTGTTATGATAAAAGATAAAATAGATACAAATATTGTAACTGTAATTCTTGCTTGATAACTGTTTTGTTATAAAGTCTTCCTTTTTTGTTTAAACAGAAAAAGGGGAAGTGATGTGGGAGTGTCATATATCAATCTGTTGATTTTATTGGTTAAGCAATAAAGAAACTGCTTGGCCCTGATAGGTTAAAACATAGGTGGGAGGAGTAAACAGAACAGAATGCTGGGAGGAAGAGGAAGAGAGCACAGAGACACCATGCTCTCAGCTCCCGGGCAGACACACGCGATGAAGCAAGCCACCAGGTCAGACATACTGAATCTTTCCCAGTAAGACCGGAGCTACACAGTTTATTAGAGATGGGTTGATCGGGATATCAGAATTAGCCAGTAAGGGCTAGAGCTAATGGACCAAGCAGTATTTGAATGAATACAGTTTGTGTGTTGTTATTTCAGGGCATAAGCTAGCCAGGCGGCCGGGGTGCTGGGGACGCAGCCCCGCCGCTCCCATTACTACAGGCAAATCTAATTCAAGAACACATCAGAACTATCATCCGCCATGATCAAGTCGGCTTCATTTTAGAGATGCAGGGATGGTTCCACATACAAAATTCTGTCAACATAAACCACCATATAAACAAACTTAAAAATAAAAAAAAACACATGATCATCTCATTAGGTGCTGAAAAAGCTTTCAACAAAATACAACATCCCTTCATGATAAATGTCTTGGAGAGAGCAGGGATACAAATAACATACCTAAACATAATAAAAATATACAGCAAGCCAAAAGCCAACAAAACTAAATGGAGAGAAACTCACAATGATCACACTGAAATCAGGAACAAGACAAGGTTGTCCACTCTTTCCATATCTATTCACTATAGTTCTTGAGGTCTTAGCTAGAGCAATAAGACAGCAAAAGAGATCAAGGGGATACAAATTGGAAAAGAAATCGTCAAACTCTCACTATTTGCTGATGATATCATAGTTTACATAAGCGTCTATAAAAATTCTACCAAGGAACTTCTACAACTCACAAACACTTTCAGAAATGTAGCAGGATACAGATTAACTAAAATAATTAGTAGCTTTCTTCTACACAGATGATAAATGGGCTGAGAAAGAAATAATAGAAACATCACTCTTCACAATAACCACAAATAGGATAAATTACCTCGGAGTGCCTTTAACCAAACAAGTGGAAAACTTATGTGACAAGAACTTTAAATCTTTGAAGAAAGAAATTGAATAAGATACCAGAAAATGAAAAGATCTCTCACGCTCTTGGGTAGGTAGAATAAACATAGTAAAATTGACAATCTTACTAAAAATAATCTACAGATTCAATGCAATGTCCTTAAAAATCCTAGCGAAACTATTAACAGACATCGAAAGATCAGTATTCAACTTCATATGGAAAAGCAATAAAACCTACGAGAGCCAAAACAATCCTGTATAATAACAGAATTTCTGGAGGCATCACAATCCCTGACTTCAAACTCTACTACAGAGCTACAGTACAGAAACAGCCTGGTATTGGCATAAAAACAGGCAGGAGGACCAATGGAACTAAATTGAAGACCTAGATAATAATCTACAAGCACCTGATTTTTGACAAAGAAGCAAAAAATATAAAATGGAATAAAGAAAGCATGTTTAACAAATGGTGCTGGCGTAACTGGATATCAACATGTAGAAGAATGAAAATAGATCCATATATATGACTGTGCACAAAACTCAAGTACAATTGGATCAAAGACCTCAACATAAAGCCAGCTACACTCAACCTCATAGAAGAGAAAGTGGGAAGTACACTTGAAGGCATTGGCACAGGAGACCACTTCCTAAATTAACCCCAGTAGCACAGACACTGAAAGAAACAATTAATAAATGGGACCTCCTGAAACTGAAAAGCTTCTGTAAAGCAAAGGAGAGAGTCAACAAGACAAAATGACAGCCTACAGAATGGGAAAACATCTACACCATCCCCACACCAGATAGAGGTGTGATCTCCAAAATATACAAAGAACACAAGAAATTTATCATCAAAAGAACAAAAAAAAAAGTCCAATAATAAATTGAGTACAGACCTAAACAGAAAACTCTCAACAGAGAAATCTGAAATGGCTGAAAGACACTTAAGGAAATGTTCAACATCCTTAGCCATCAGAGAAATGCAAATCAAAATAAATCTGAAATTACATCTTACACATGTAAGAATGGCCAAGATCAAAAATACTGATGACAGCTTATGCTAAAGAGGATGTTGGATAAAAAGTGCACTTTTGCATTGCTGATGGAGTGCAAGCTGGTATAGCCCCTTTGGATATCAGTGTGGTGCTTTCTCAGAAAATTAGGAAACAACCTTTTTCAAGACCTAGCAATACCACTTTGGAGTATATTTCCAAAGGATACTCAATCATGCCACAAGGACATGTGCTCAACCATGTTCATAGCAGTATTTTTTTTTGTCATAGCCAGAACCTGGAAACAACCTAAATGCCCTTTGACCAAAGAATGGATAAAGAAAATATGGTACACACAGCAGAAAAAAATAGCGACATCTTGAAATTTTTAGGCAACTGCATGGAGCTAGAAAACATTTTGGGTGAGGCAACTCAGCCCTGAAATACAGTTATCATATGTACTCACTCATAAATGGTTTTTAAACATAAAGCAAAAAAAAAAAACCCTACAAATCCCAATCCCAGAGAACCTACACAACAATGAGGACTCTAAGAGAGACATAATTGGATATAATCTACATGGGAAGTAGAAAAAGACAAGTTCTCCAGAGGAAATTTGGAGCATGGGGACCTTAAGAGAGGGATGAAGGGGAGGGGAGAGACAGGGATGAGAGCAGAGAAAAATATAGAACTCAATAAAAATCAAAACTAATTTATTTGGTTGCTAGTAGCTGGAGCATTTACTTTACTAGACCTTGTTTCAGTCTCGACAGTTGGAACCTTAGCATAAAACAAATTGTGCAAACAGCTCAACTTACAAACTAGTTTAAATAATTCTAAATTAGAAAAAGTCAAAGATAGAATTTTTGGGGTCGCTTATGTACACAATTATATCATCTGCAAATAACGAAAGCTTAACTTCTTCCTTTCCAATACGAATCCCCTTGATCTCCTTATGTTGTCTTATTGCTATTGCTAGAATTTCAAGCACTATATTGAAGAGGTATGGAGAGAGTGGACATCCTTGTCGTGTTCCTGATTTTAGTGGGATGGCTTTGAGTTTTTCTCCGTTTAATTTAGCATACAAATGGATGGAAATAGAAAACACTATCCTGAGTGAGGTAAGCCAGACCCAAAAAGAGGAACATGGGATGTACTCACTCATATTTGGTTTCTAGCCATAAATAATGGACATTGAGCCTATAATTCATGTTCCTAGAGAAGCTAAATAAGGTGAATCCAAAGACAAACACATAGGCATCCTCAGGAATATTAACCTTCATCAGGCGATGAAAGGAGACAGAGACAGAGACCCACATTGGAGCACCGGACAGAAATCTCAAGGTCCAAATCAGGAGCAGAAGGAGAGGGTGCACGAGCAAGGAACTCAGGACCACGAGGGGTGCACCCACACACTAAGACAATGGGGATGTTCTATTGGGATCTCACCAAGGCCAGCTGGCCTAGGACTGAAAAAGCATGGGATAAATCCGGACTAGCTGAACATAGCGGACAATGAGGAATACTGAGAATTCAAGAACAATTGCAGTGGGTTTTTGATCCTACTGCACGTACTGGCTTTGTGGGAGCCTAGGCAGTTTGAATGCTCACCTTACGAGACCTGGATAGAGGTGGGCAGTCCTTGGGCTTCCCAAAGGTCAGGGAACCCTGATTGCTCTTCGAGCAGATGAGGGGGGGGGGGGACTTGATCGGGGGAGGGGAGGGAAATGGGGAGGGAAATGGGAAGCGGTTGTGGGGACGAGGCAGAAATCCTTAATAAATAAATAAATTTAAAAAATAAAAATAAAAAAAAGAAAAAGTCAAAGAAAAAAAGATATTGATTTTATAGAATGATTGGATGAAAGAAAACAATCCAGGAATGTAAACAGCCCAAATTTCCTCCACTTTCAGTTTTTTTGAAATGTAAGTAAATATAAAGAAAATTATTTGGAATCTCCCTCTTATTTAGAAAGCTGCCATGCTTTGAATAAAGACGCAATAGTGTAGAATTAAATGTTTACTGGAATTTGTTTTAAAATATTCAATGTATATTATTTAATAAACTGTTTATTTTTAGTGAGTTCTAGGCCAGCTGGAATATCCTAATGAAATCCTGTCTCAAACAACTAAGCAAAATTATATTAAACTATGTGTGTGTGTGTGTGTGTGTGTGTGTGTGTGTGTGTGTGTGTGTATGTATTAACATCCTACTCACTGTGTAGACCAAAACTAGCTTGAATTCAAAGACTTCTTCCTGGCTCTATTACCATGTTTGTCCATGTTCATTTTTGGGAATAATTTGACAGGGACCTGTGACTGTAAGAGAAATTGTTCTTTTTTTTTTTATTGCGAAAAGAAGAAAAAAAAACATAAACAAAAAACAAGTTTCCACCTCCTCCCAGCCTCCCATTTCCCTTCCCCTCCTCCCACCCTTCTCCCCCTCCTCCCACCCTTCTCCCCCTCCTCCCACCCTTCTCCTCCTCCTCCCACTCCTCTCCCCCTCCCTCTCCAGTCCACAGAGCAGTCCGGGTTCCCTGCCCTGTGTTAAGTCCTAGGTCCTCTCCGTCCATATCTAGGAAGGTGAACATCCAAACTGGCTAGGCTCCCACAAAGCCAGCACATTAAGTAGGATCAAAACCCCCTGCCATTGTCCTTGGTGTCTCATCAGCCCTCATTGTTCGCCATGTTCAGAGAGTCCGGTTTTATCCCATGCTTTTTCAGTCAGAGTCCAGCTGGCCTTGGTGAGCTCCCCGTAGATCAGCTCCTCTGTCTCAGTGGGTGGATGCACGCCTTGTGGTCCCGAATTCTTTGCTCATGTTCTCCCTCCTTCTGCTCCTCCTTGGGACCTTGGGAGCTCAGTCCAGTGCTCCTGTGTGGGTCTCTGTCTCGATCTCTATCCATCACCAGATGAAGATTCTATGATGATATGCAAGATATTCGTCAGTATTGCTCTAGGATAGGGTCATTTCAGGTTCCCAATCCTCAGCTGCCCAAGGAACTAACTGGGAACCTCATCTTGGGCACTAGGGAGCCCCTCTAGGGTCAAGTAGCTTGCCCACCCTAAAGTGGCTCCCTTAACTAAGAATTGTGGTTCCGTGCTCCCCTATCCATCTTTCCTTTATCCCAATTCTCCCGTTTCCCAGGTCCCTCCTCCTTCCCTTCTACCTTTTCTCTCCCCATCTCCCCTTACCCCCATCCCACCCCCCCCCAAGATCCCATTTTCTCCCCGGAAATTTGGTCTACTTCCCTTAGCGAAGAGGACAACTATATGTTTTTCCTTCGGTTCACCTTCTTCCTTAGCTTCTTTAGGTTCACCTATTGTAGACTCCGTGGTCCTTATTGATGGCTAGAAACCAATTATGAGTGAGTACATCCCATATTCATCTTTTTGGGTCTGAGACACCTCACTCAGGATAGTGTTTTCTATTTCCATCCATTTGCATGCAAAATTCGAGAAGTCATTGTTTTTTACCGCAGCGTAGTACTCTAGCGTGTATATATTCCATACTTTCTTCATCCATTCTTCCATTGAAGGGCATCTAGGTTGTTTCCAGGTTCTGGCTATTACAAATAATACTGCTATGAACATAGTTGAACAAGTGCTTTTGTCATTTGATAGAGCATCTCTTGGGTATATTCCCAAGAGTGGTATTGCTGGGTCCAGGGGTAAGTCGATCCCGAATTTCCTGAGAAACCGAAACACTGACTTCCACAGTGGTTGCACAAGATTGCATTCCCACCAGCAATGGATGAAGGTACCCGTTCTTCCACAGCCTCTCCAGCAAAGGTTATCCTTGGTGTTTTTGAGTTTAGCCATTCTGACAGGTGTAAGATGATATCTCAAAGTTGTTTTGATTTGCATTTCCCTGATTGCTAAGGAAGTTGAGCACGACGTTAAGTGTCTTTTGGCCATTTGAACTTCTTCTGTTGAGAATTCTCTGTTCAGTTCAGTGCCCCATTTTTTAATTGGGTTAATTAGCATTTTAAAGTCTACTTTCTTGAGTTCTCTATATATTTTGGAGATCAGACCTTTGTCTGTTGCGGGGTTGGTGAAGATCTTTTCCCAGTCAGTAGCTTGCCTTTGTGTCTTGGTGACAGTGTCCTTTGCTTTACAGAAGCTTCTCAGTTTAAGTAGGTCCCATTTATTCAATGTTGCCCTTAATGTCTGTGCTTCTGGGGTTATACATAGGAAGCGATCTCCTGTGCCCATCTGTTGTAGGGTATTTCTCACTTTCTCTTCTATCAGGTTCAGTGTGTTCGGACTGATATTCAGGTCTTTAATCCATTTGGACTTGAGTTTTGTGCACGGTGAGAGATATGGGTCTATTTTCATTCTTCTACAGGTTGACATCCAGTTGTGCCAGCACCATTTGTTGAAGATGCTTTCTTTCTTCCATTGTATACTTTTAGCTCCTTTATCAAAAATGAGGTGTTCATAGGTTTGTGGGATAAAATCCGGTCTTCTATACGATTCCATTGGTCGACTTCTCTGTTTTTATGCCAGTACCACACTGTTTTCATTACTGTAGCTCTGTAATAGAGTTTGAAGTCAGGGATGGTAATGCCTCCAGAAGATCCTTTATTGTATAGGATTGTTTTGGCTATCCTGGGTTTTTTGTTTTTCCATATAAAGTTGATTATTGTCTTCTCCAGATCTGTGAAGAATTTTGATGGGATCTTGATGGGGATTGCATTGAATCTATAAATTGCGTTTGGTAGAATTGCCATTTTTACTATGTTGATCCTCCCAATCCAAGAGCAAGGGAGGTCCATCCATTTTTTGGTATCCTCTTCAATTTTTTTCTTCAATGCCTTAAAGTTCTTGTCAAATAGATCTTTCACTTCCTTGGTTAGATTTACCCCAAGATATTTTATGCTGTTTGTGGCTATCGTGAATGGTGAAGCTTCTCTGATTTCCCTCTCTGCTTCCCTATCCTTTGTGTATAAGAGGGCAACTGATTTTTTGGAGTTGATCTTGTATCCTGCCACATTACTAAAGCTGTTTATCAGCTGTAAAAGTTCTTTGGTGGAGTTTTGGGGGTCGCTTATGTACACTATCATATCATCTGCAAATAACGAAAGTTTAACTTCTTCCTTTCCAATTCGAATCCCCTTGATCCCATTATGTTGTCTTATTGCTATTGCTAGAACTTCAAGCACTATATTGAAGAGGTATGGTGAGAGTGGACAGCCTTGCCGTGTTCCTGAGTTAAGTGGGATGGCTTTGAGTTTCTCTCCGTTTAATTTGATGTTAGCTGTCGGCTTGCTGTATATAGCTTTTATTATATTTAGGTATGACCCTTGTATCCCTAATCTCTCCAAGACTTTTAACATAAATGGATGTTGAATTTTGTCAAATGCTTTTTCAGCATCTAATGAAATGATCATATGGTTTTTTTCTTTCAGTTTATTTATATGCTGGATTACATTGATAGATTTTCGTATGTTGAACCAGCCCTGCATCTGAGGAATGAAGCCTACTTGATCATAATGGATAATTTTTCGGATGTGTTCTTGGATTCGATTTGCCAGTATTTTGTTGAGGATTTTTGCGTCGATATTCATGAGTGAGATTGGCCTGTAGTTCTCTTTCCTGGTTGAGTCTTTGAGTGGTTTTGGTATCAGAGTAATTGTGGCTTCATAAAAGGAATTTGGTAATGAACCTTCTGATTCTATATTGTGGCATACATTAAGGAGTATAGGTATTAGGTCTTCTTGGAAGTTCTGATAGAATTCTGCATTGAAACCATCTGGTCCTGGGCTTTTTTTGGTAGGGAGGTTTTTGATAACAGCTTCTAATTCTTCGCAACTTACAGGTCTGTTTAGATTGTTCACCTGGTCCTGGTTTAGTTTTGGTAAATGGTATTTATCTAAAAAAGCGTCCATTTCTTTTACATTTTCCAGTTTTGTGGCATATAGGCTTTTGTAGTAAGATCTAATGACTTTCTGAATTTCCTCTGTGTCTGTGGTTATGTCCCCCTTTTCATTTCTGATCTTATTAATTTGCGTGTTCTCTCTCTTTCGTTTGATTAGTTTGGATAGGGGTTTATCTATCTTGTTGATTTTCTCCAGGAACCAGCTTTTTGTTTCATTGATTCTTTGGATTGTTTTCTGTGTTTCTATTTTGTTGATTTCAGCCCTCAATTTGATTATTTCCAGTCTTCTACTCCTCCTAGGTGAGTCTGCTTCTTTTTTTTCTAGAGCTTTCAAGTGCGCTGTTAAGCCTCCAATATGTGCTTTCTCTGTTTTCTTTAGGTGGGCACTTAGTGCTATGAACTTTCCTCTCAGGACTGCTTTCATAGTGTCCCATAAGTTCGAGTATGTTGTTTCTTTATTTTCATTGAATTCAAGGAAGACTTTAATTTCTTTCTTTATTTCTTCCTTAATCCAGGTATGGTTCAGTAGATGACTGTTCAGTTTCCATGAGTTTGTAGGCTTTCTGGGGGTAGCATTGTTGTTGAATTCTAACTTTAATCCATGGTGATCTGATAAGACACAGGTGGTTACTAATATTTTTTTGTAACTGTGTAAGTTCGCTTTGTTACCAAGTATGTGGTCAATTTTCGAGAAGGTTCCATGAGCTGCAGAGAAGAAGGTATATTCTTTCCTCTTTGGGTGGAATAATCTATAGATGTCTGTTAAGTCCATTTGCTTCATTACCTCCATTAGTTCTCTAATTTCTCTGTTAGGTTTCTGTCTGATTGACCTGTCCATTGGTGAGAGAGGAGTGTTGAAGTCTCCTACTATTAGTGTGTGCGGTTTGATGGCTGCCTTGAGTTTTAGTAATGTTTCTTTTACGTACGTGGGTGCTTTTATATTAGGGGCATAAATATTCAGGATTGAGACTTCTTCCTGATGAATTGTTCCTGTTATGAGTATAAAATGTCCCTCTCCATCTCTTCTGATTGATTTAAGTTTGAAGTCAACTTTGTTAGAAATTAGTATGGCCACACCTGCTTGTTTCTTAGGTCCATTTGCTTGATAAGCCTTTTCCCAGCCCTTTACTCTGAGTAGGTGCCTGTCTTTGTGGTTGAGGTGTGTTTCTTGTAGACAGCAGAATGTTGGATCCTGTTTTCTTATCCAATCTCTTAGCCTGTGCCTTTTTATAGGTGAGTTGAGCCCATTGATATTAAGTGATATTAATGACCAGTGGTTGTTAACTCCAGTCACTTTTTAAGTAGTAGGGTTTGTGTGTTTTCCTTCTTTGATTTGCGCTGGTGAAGAGTCTCTAGATGTCTGAGTTATTGTGGTCATTGTTGGACTCCTTGGTTAGTGATTTTCCTTCTATTATTTTCTGTAAGGCTGGATTTGTGGCTACGTATTGTTTAAATTTGTTTTTATCCTGGAAAATTTTGTTTTCTCCATTTATAGTGAATGAAAGTTTGGCTGGATATAGTAGTCTGGGCTTGCATCCGTGGTCTCTTAGTTTTTGGAGAACATCTATCCAGGACCTTCTGGCTTTCATGCTTTCCATAGAGAAGTCAGGTGTAAGTCTGATAGGTTTACCTTTATAAGTAACTTGACCTTTTTCCTTTGCGGCTCTTAATATTCTTTCTTTATTCTGTATATTTTGTGTTTTGATTATTATATGGCAAGGGGATGTTTTCTTTTGATCCAGCCTATTTGGTGTTCTGTATGCTTCTTGAACCTTCATAGGTACATCTGTCTTCAGGTTGGGAAAGTTTTCTTCTATAATTTTATTAAGTATATTTTCTGTACCGTTGAGCTGCACTTCTTCTCCTTCTTCTACTCCAATTATTCTTAGGTTTGGTCTTTTTATTGTGTCCCATATTTCCTGAATGTTTTGTGATGAGAGTTTGTTGGACTTGCTGTTTTCTTTGATCACAGTGTTTATTTTCTCTATGTTATCCTCAGAATCTGAGATTCTTTCTTCTATCTCTTGTATTCTGCTGGTTATACTTGATTCTGTAGTCTCTATTCGTTTACCTAGATTTTCCATGTCCAGTCGGCCCTCTGTTTGTGTTTTCTTCTTTGCCTCCATTTCAGTTTTCAAGTCATGAACTGTTTCCTTTATCTGCTTGATTGTTTTTCCTTGGTTTCCTAGGGTATCATTCACTGATTTACTCAATTCCTCGAACTTTCTATTATACTTCTCATCCATTTCTATAAGGGCGTTTTTTATATGCTGTTTAAGGGTGTCAATCACTTTCATGAAGTCAGTTTTTTCTACTTCTTCTTGATTAAGGTGTTCATGTCCTCCTGTTGTGGGGTCACTGGCTTCTGGTGGTTTCGTGTTGTTTTTCAGATTGTTGGGAGAATTCCTGCATTGGCGTCTGCCCATCTCTTCCTCCCAATACTCCCCTTTGGATCTTCTTTGATAGGATCAGGTCTTCTTGCCCACTGATGTACCTTCCCAGTGATGTCACTCCCCAGAGATGTTTCTCCACAATGATGTTTCACTGGGTGCCCAGATCGAAACTCCGCGCTGCTTGGTTAGCTCTCGAACAAAGGGCCCACCCTGCTCACTGCGAGCAGGCTATGGGAACAAAGGAGCTACCGGCTACCCCTTTGTCTTCCCGGTTCAGATTCGGTCCCAGCGCCCTAGCAGGCTGGGCAGGGAGGCGCTATGCCCCAAAGGAGGGAGGGAGACAGGGGGTGTGGGGATCTGGATGTAAGCTGAGTGGGATAGGAAGAGAGAGGGGGTTTGGGCAGTATAGCCCCTGTAGGATGGCCAGGAAGTGTGGGCGGGCTGAGGTATGATCCCAGCTGCCGCAGCACTCACTCACCACAATGATGTTTCACTCGGTGCCGAGAAATTGTTCTTAAACACCGTGCACTTTTTTTTAAGTTTTATTATTCTTTTCATTGTGTGTGTGTGTGTGTGTGTGTGTGTGAGAGAGAGAGAGAGAGAGAGAGAGAGAGAGAGAGAGAGAGAGAAAGAGAGAATAGCACAAGTTTTCCTCAAAGTGATCTTTCTGCGTCTGCTTCTTGCATGCTACTATGATAGGCTTACATACCAATTAATGGCTCAAGTCGGCAATTTTCAAACTATTGAGTGAGACTTGTGAATGGAGAGACAAGAATAGCCATTCTGTGGAAAGATGAAGGAGTCAGAGACACAACCTCATGCTGTGTTTTTGCAAACTATTTGTTTATAGGAACCTTTTCTGAGGTTAATTAGGGACACATCAGTGCATTTAAGAAGAGGACTTCAGGATAGGTCAATACAAATCGGTTATTTTATTTTGAGGCAGGGTCTCTGTATTTTTGACTGTCCTGAACTAAGAATGTAGATGAGTTTGGCACCAAAAATCCCAGAATTCTAGGTTCTCCTCTGCTAAGGTATTGAAATAAAAGAGGTAGGTCACATCATCCATCTTGTAATTTTATTTTGTATTTACTTATGACTTGATTGTACTTGTGTGCTCATTTATGTGTAGAAATGTGTTCATGTGTGTCGTGGTATGGGTGTAAAAGTCAGATAATAACGTTAGATGTTGGTACTTATACTTAAGTGAGACAGGGTCACTTGTTTGTTATAATAACATGTGTACAGCTTGCAGGATTTTTCATGTCTACCTTTTATCTTGCCTTAAAAGCATTGGATTATAGGCACACACTGTTGCAATTTGCTTTATACTGCAAAAGTAAATAGATAGCTACAAAGTGAGTACTTTGTCTGTTAATACATTTTCTCAGTCCAAAAGTTTATTAAGAAGAGATTTTTGGAGTTAGTCTGTTTTGAGACACAGTTTCAATTTCTATCCTGGTCTGGACTGGAACTCACTATGTAGTAGATATGCTAGACCTGGAACTTGCATAGATCCATATGCCTCTGCCTCATGTGACCATACTGGCTAAAACGAGATGTTTAGCATGGATTTAGCACAGATATGACTAGAAGGAAAGGACTTTTAGAAAGTGTTGTCTTGTGGGAGTTAGCTACACTTAAGAATTGACAAAGTCATGTATACAGTTCTATATTGTAGAACTTGACTATGTAAGTTCCACTGCAATGGTTTCTTATCGAGTCTCTCTTTTTTTCTCCTTCTCTTTTCCTCTCTCTCTCTCTCTCTCTCTCTCTCTCTCCTCTTTGGTAACAAAATCATATGTCAGTTACTGAAGTGTGTTGGGTATGATTCTGATTTAATAGAGTAATTGCATGCATGGGTCAGAAGAGTTCTTCACTGTGTTTTACTCTACATGGAGTTCATAATCCTGCCCTGAAGTTCCTAAGAAGATTGCTTATCCTTCTTCTGGGAAAGGAGTAAGTCCATACTCAAAAGGTTTTATATACTTTGGCCTCAAACTTGGCTCAGTGGAATTTGAGATATCACTGAAAAAAGGAATATTGTCCCTGTCTACACAGGCAGTCTGCACAGCAAATTTTATTAATTTATTATTTTGTGTGATGATTAATATTGATTTTAATCTTAATTAAATACAGAATCTGCCAAGGGACAATATTCCTGGCACACCTGAGAGGACTTATCTAGATCTTATTATTCTCTGGGATGGGCTTGTGAGGGAGGATCAAGTATATAAGGTTCAATGAGATGGGAAGATTATTCTTTCAGAAGTGATATGACCACTCAATTCATTTGATTTGGTACTGAAGTATGCTAATCGCCAACATTAATCAGTGTTTGCTTTCTCACAGTGGATACAGAGTTATCAGCTACCATTACCTGCCACCATGGCTACATCTTATAGATATTTTTTTTTATTTGCTTTTAAAATTTTACCTTTTTGGTGTCTCCACGTTCATTTCATGACACTTAATAAAGTTGAATAAGATGTCACCAAAGTCACACACGAGGTCATAAACGAAGGATAGAGCCTATAATTCATGATCCTAGAGAAGCTAAATAAGAAGGTGAACCCAAAGAAAAACATATATTTATCCTCCTAGATATTGGAAGTAGACAAGATCGCTGAGAAAAAGTTGGGAGGATGGGGGAGGGGGTGGGGTGGAGGGAAGGGGATATAGGGAGAGAGAAGGGAGAAGGGGATGGTTAAAATGGAGGAAGGGTGGATTGGGAGCGGGGAAGAAGGTCTCTTAATTAAGGGAGCCATTTTATGGTTGGCAAGAGACTTGGCCTTAGAGGGGTTCCCAGGTGTCCAAGGAGATGTCCCTAGCTAGGTCCTTGGGCAGCAGAGGAGAATGTGCTTCTCCCATAGCCACACTGATGAATATCTTTTTTTTAAACTTTTTTTTATTGAGAAAAGGAGAAAAAAAAACAAGTTTCCACCTCCTCCCAGCCTCCCATTTCCCTCACCCTCCTCCCACCCTTCTCCCCCTCCTCCCATCCTTCTCCCCCTCTCCCCACTCATCTCCCCCTCCCCCCCACTTCTCTCCCCCCCTCTCCAGTCCAAAGAGCAGTCAGGGTTCCCTGCCCTGTGGTAAGTCCTTGGTCCTCCCCCCTCCGTCCATATCTAGGAAGGTGAACATCCAAACTGGCTAGGCTCCCACAAAGCCAGCACATTAAGTAGGATCAAAACCCCGTGCCATTGTCCTTGGCGTCTCATCAGCCCTCATTGTTCGCCATGTTCAGAGAGTCCGGTTTTATCCCATGCTTTTTCAGTCAGAGTCCAGCTGGCCTTGGTGAGCTCCCAATAGATCAGCTCCACTGTCTCAGTGGGTAGGTGCACCCCTTGTGGTCCCGACTTCTTTGCTCATGTTCTCCCTCCTTCTGCTCCTCATTGGGACCTTGGGAGCTCAGTCCAGTGCTCCTGTGTGGGTCTCTGTCTCTATCTCCATCCATCACCAGATGAAGGTTCTATGATGATATGCAAGATTTTCGTCAGTATTGCTATAGGATAGGGTCATTTCAGGTTCCCTATCCTCAGCTGCCCAAGAAACTAACTGGGGACCTCGGCTTGGGCACCTGGGAGCCACTCTAGGTTCAAGTCTCTTGCCAACCTTAAGGTGGCTCCCTTAACTAAGAATTGTGCTTCCGTGCTCCCCTATCCAACCTTCCTTTATCCCAATCCTCCTTTTTCCCCAAGTTCCCCCATCCTCCCCTTCTCCCTTTTCTCTCCCCATCTCCCCTTACCCCCATCCCACCCCACCCCCAAGATCCCAATTTTCCCCCCGGCAATTTTGTCTACTTCCCATAGCCAAGAGGACAACTATATGTTTTTCCTTTGGTTCACCTTCTTACTTAGCTTCTTTGGGATCACCAATTGTAGACACCGTGACCCTTACTTATGGCTAGAAACCAATTATGAATGAGTACATCCCATATTCATCTTTTTGGGTCTGGGTCACCTCACTCAGGATAGTGTTTGCTATTTCCATCCATTTGCATGCACAATTCGAGAAGTCACTGTTTTTTACCGCAGCATAGTACTCTAATGTGTAGATATTCCACACTTTCTTCATCCATTCTTCCATTGAAGGGCATCTAGGTTGTTTCCAGGTTCTGGCTATTACAAATAATACTGTTATGAACAAAGTTGAACAAATGCTCTTGTCATATGATAGGGCATCTCTTGGGTATATTCCCAGGAGTGGTATTGCTGGGTCCAGGGGTAGGTTGATCCCGAATTTCCTGAGAAACCGAAACACAGATTTCCAAAGTGGTTGCACAAGATTGCATTCCCACCAGCAATGGATGAGGGTACCCGTTCCTCCACAGCCTCTCCAGCAAAGGCTATCCTTGGAGTTTTTGATTTTAGCCATTCTGACAGGTGTAAGATGATATCTCAAAGTTGTTTTGATTTGCATTTCCCTGATTGCTAAGGAGGTTGAGCATGACCTTAAGAGTCTTTTGGCCATTTGAACTTCTTCTGTTGAGAATTCTCTGTTCAGTTCAGTGCCCCATTTTTTAATTGGGTTAATTAGCATTTTAAAGTCTAGTTTCCTGAGTTCTCTATATATTTTGGAGATCAGACCTTTGTCTGTTGTGGGGTTGGTGTGATGGAGGAAGGTCATTGGCTAATAAAGGCACTGCCCTGGCCCATTTTATTGGTTAGAGGATAGGTGGGAGGAGTAAACAGAACAAAATGCTGGGAGGAAGAGGAAGTGAGCTCAGAGACTCCACAGCTCTCTCGGGAGCAGACGCCTCAGAGAGAGACGCCATGCCCCGCTCCCGGGATGAAGCTCCGACCCAGGATGGACTAGGCTAGAATCTCCCTGGTAAGCGCACCTTGGGGTGCTACACACAGATGATTATAAATGGGCTAAATTAATATGTGAGAATTAGCCTAGAAGAGAATGGGCCAGGCAGTGTTTAAATGAATACAGTTTGTGTGTTGTTATTTCGGAGCATAAGCTAGCCATGTGGGCGGCCGGGTGTGGGGGATGCAGCCCTGCCACCCCATATTACTACATTTGGCGCCCAGACGTGTGAACAACTAAACCCACTTAAAAAACCTGAGAAGGCTTAAAAATAAGGGAAAGAGAGTTTAACACAGATTTTTGCTGTTTGTTGGTGGCGTGCTGTAGAGAGATTTCCTGATTCGGCAACAGTAGCAAAAAAAAAAAAAACAAAAAACAAAAAAACGCTGTGTCGTTTTAAAGCGCGACTTCCTGGGGCTGTGCCGCCATTGAGATCTCTGTCTGGCTCCTGCGGGAGACAGAGCTTTTGAATAGACCATTTGGAGTAAAGTGCTACGATTTGTTTGATGGCAACTAGACTCGCTGTGTTCTCGGGTCTACTCTGCTTGCTAGAGGCAAGCAAGAGCCTCATCTAAGAGAGGCTTCCTGACTCAGCTTTAGCTGCAAACCCTGCAGCTCATTAAGAGGTCCTGCCACGAAACACTTGAACGGTGTTGACAAAAAGCTGAACGCATGCTTTTCGGTTTTCAGCCGTAGCAGGAAAAAAGCTGCGCCATTTAAAAATGCCAGCTTTCTGGGCTGTCCTGCCAGGGCAAACTCTGACTATTTGAGGCAGGAGGGCCGGCTACCAAGAGAGGACTTGAGTGTTGTCTGTTGTAGCTCACTTGCTGGCAGGGACCTTGAAATGCCATACAGTTGTTGCAGTAAACATGGCTACAGCCTGTATATCCGCCATGAGGCTGGAAAGCTAAGGAATGGGCTGGATCCAGCCGGCAAAGCCACGCCTTTAATCCTACTGATATTGCTTGGTAAATTAAAGACTCGTGTGGTCAGAAAAAGAGAGATATACAGTAAAGAGAGATTCAAAGACAAAGAAAATTTCTAAATGGTTTGAAGTGTGTTAAAAATATATGCAGACTAAAAGTTGAAGTTCTTAAAGTAAAAAACATAAAAAAAGGAAGAGAGTTGTTGTGTGTGGTAGCACATGCCTTTAATCCCAGTGCCTAGAAGGCAGAGACAAACAGATCTCTGTGAGTTCAAGGTGTAGTAGTGTACACCTTTAATCCCACTGCCTGAGAGGCAGAGACACGCGGATCTCTGAGAGTTCAAAGACAGCCTGGTCTACAGAGATATTCCAGGTCAAAGATATACGCTCAAAAAGCAAAAAGTTAACCTAGGAATGTCACAGCTTAGATTCTTAAGCGCCTAGTGATTTAAAGGCGCAAATCAAAAGTGCCCCTGGATAGTAAAAAATTGCAGATTCACAATAGGACAGATTCAGACCACTAAATGAGTCACACTGTGGATGAATGTACGTAGGCTTGGGAGAGAGAAGAAAAAGAATATAGAGAATAAAGTTAATGGTTTAAAAAAGTAAAAGTAAAGTCTTTAAAGAGACAGAGTACAGATAGTTAAGAGATTAAAAGAAATAAAGAAAAATAAGCCACATAAAAATGGAAAATTCACAGAGAGTCTGGATTATGTACATTGTGTTTTCTTTAAAATTTTTGACTGTGAAGGAGCTAAGTACAGAGAGACATTTCATTATATGGGCTGCCAAGTGGAACCAGAACGGATATCATGAGGGTATGATTTCAGAATTTGGATCTAAGGATATGATACTTTGGAAAAGAGATTCTTCTTTTGTTTTCACAGAGGATCAGACCTTGTGGATTGCATTTATCCCGATTTGGTATGATGGACCACGCCCTCCTGAAGGGTTGGTGTGAATGCCTTCAAAAAATTGCTTCGCTCAACTGCCAACTGAGATGAAACTAGCACACAGGTTATACCATGAAAGACCCAATTAACGACGCCCCCATTCAGCAGGAAGCAGTTTGGAGAGAAATAACTGCGCCCATATTCCCAAAAAATGTTTATAAATGTTCTTTTACATTTAAAGGGGGATATGATATAGATTACAGAATAGGACATTTAATGTTTTAATAACTGAGGACTTTTCATGACAATGAGACACGTCTGCTCCTGGCAGCACCAATCTACTTCAAGAGGAAGATGGGCATCAAAGAGGCACCTTATGGAGTTTGATAGCCATTTGGGCAAGAAACTGCTCTTGCCTGGACTATTGCATAAACTGGACACAGAGAACCCGCAGAGAGAGGACTACTGAACTTGCCTAAGGTGAGATGATCTTTCGGGGTTCCTGATTCATTTTGAAAGAGTCTGCGAGACATTCTGCAGGACACAACAGATAGTGACTGAACTGACTTTGAATTTTCCTGCTTTATGGAAATGTCTGCTGGATACCATGGGCCTGAAGGCTGAAGATGGATGCCCCAACGGTACAAAAGAACTTTGGGTGACTGTCCAGGCAGCGAGATGTCTTTGTCATTTCTAGAGTTTGAAGTTTCTTAGTTCTTGTTTACTTAGGTAATATATCTTTCTGGAGTCTTTGATGGAGTTAAGAATAGTTAGTTATAGTTATAGTTTTCCTTAGTTATGATAAAGATTATTGTAACTTTTACTTGATAACTGTTTTGTTATATGTAATTTTGCTATGTTAAAGCCTTTTTTTTGTTTAAACCGAAAAAGGGGAAATGATGGAGGAAGGTCATTGGCTAATAAAGGCACTGCCCTGGCCCATTTTATTGGTTAGAGGATAGGTGGGAGGAGTAAACAGAACAAAATGCTGGGAGGAAGAGGAAGTGAGCTCAGAGACTCCACAGCTCTCTCGGGAGCAGACGCCTCAGAGAGAGACGCCATGCCCCGCTCCCGGGATGAAGCTCCGACCCAGGATGGACTAGGCTAGAATCTCCCTGGTAAGCGCACCTTGGGGTGCTACACACAGATGATTATAAATGGGCTAAATTAATATGTGAGAATTAGCCTAGAAGAGAATGGGCCAGGCAGTGTTTAAATGAATACAGTTTGTGTGTTGTTATTTCGGAGCATAAGCTAGCCATGTGGGCGGCCGGGTGTGGGGGATGCAGCCCTGCCACCCCATATTACTACATTGGTGGAGATCTTCTCCCAGTCAGTAGGTTGCCTTTTTGTCTTGGTGACAGTGTCCTTTGCTTTACAGAAGCTTCTCAGTTTTAGTAGGTCCCATTTATTCAATGTTGCCCTTAATGTCTGTGCTGTTGGGGTTACACATAGGAAGTGATCTCCTGTGCCCATCTGTTGTTGGGTACTTCCCACTTTCTCTTCTATCAGGTTCAATGTGTTCTGACTGATAGTGATGTCTTTAATCCGTTTGGACTTGAGTTTTGTGCATGGTGATAGATATGGGTCTATTTTGATTCTTCTACAGGTTGACATCCAGTTATGCCAGCACCATTTGTTGAAGATGCTTTCTTTCTTCCATTGTATACTTTTGGCTCCTTTATCAAAAGTGAGGTGTTCATAGGTTTGCGAGTTAAAATTCAGGTCTTCTATATGATTCCATTGGTCGACTTCTCTGTTTTTATGCCAGTACCACACTGTTTTCATCACTGTAGCTCTGTAATAGAGTTTGAAATCAGGGATGGTAATGCCTCCAGACAATCCTGTATTGTATAGGATTGTTTTGGCTATCCTGGGTTTTTTGTTTTTCCATATAAAGTTGATTATTGTCCTCTCAAGATCTGTGAAGAATTTTGATGGGATCTTGATGGGGATTGCATTGAATCTATAAATTGCGTTTGGTAGAATTGCCATTTTTACTATGTTGATCCTCCCAATCCAAGAGCAAGGGAGGTCCTTCAATTTTCTGGTATACTCCTCAGTTTCTTTCTTCAATGCCTTAAAGTTCTTGTCAAATTGATCTTTCACTTCCTTGGTTAGAGTTACCCCAAGATATTTTATGCTGTTTGTGGCTATCGTGAAATGTGAAGCTTCTCTGATTTCCCTCTCTGCTTCCCTATCCTTTGTGTATAAGAGGGCGACTGATTTTTTGGAGTTGATCTTGTATCCTGCCACATTACTAAAGGTGTTTATCAGCTGTAAATGTTCTTTGGTGGAGTTTTGGGGGTCGCTTATGTATTCTATCATATCATCTGCAAATATCTTGCGTATCACCATAAAACCTTCATCTGGCGATGGATGGACATAGAGACAGAGACCCACCTTGGAGCACTGGACTGAGCTCCCAAGGTCCAAATGAAGAACAGAAGGAGGGAGAACATGAGGAAGGAAGTCCGGACTGTAAGGGGTTCGTCCACCTGTTGTAATAGGAGCAGCAGGGCTGCGTCCCCAGCACCCTGGCCGCCTGCTAGCTTATGCCTGAAATAACAACACACAAACTGTATTCATTTACACACTGCTTGGCCCATTAGTTTCAGTTTCTTATTGGCTAGCTCTTACATATTGATCTAACCCATTTCTAATAATCTGTGTAGCTCCACGAGCTGGCTTACCAGGAAAGTTCTTAACCTGTGTCTGTCTGGAGTGGGAGAATCATGGCGACTCCTTGACTCAGCTTCTTTCTCCCAGCATTCTGTTCTGTTTTCTCTGCCTACCTAAGGGTTGGCCTTTCAAATGAGTCTAGGCAGTTTCTTTTTCTTTTTTTCATTTATTAAAACTTTATTTTTGTATTTTTGTCTACGTGCTGTTTGTGATAAAGCAGAGGACAATATTATGTGTCTTCTATATTTCCTGCCTTATTTTTTGAGATAGTCTCTCACTGAATCTGTAGCTCACTGTTTGTCTGGGCTAACTCCAGGCATAGTCCTGCCTTCACATTCCCAGTGTTGGAATCACTCCCACATCATCCCCCCACTGAGATGGTGTGACTGATCTAAAGGGAGCTCACCAAGGCCAGCTGAACTGGGACTGAACAAGCATGTGATCAAACCAGACTCTCTGAGTGTGGCTGACAATGAGGGCTGACTGAGAAGCCAATGAAAATGGCACCAGGTTTTGATTCTACTGCATGTACTGGCTTTTTGGAAGCCTAGTCTGTTTGGATACACACATTCCTAGACCTGGATGGAGGGGGAAGGGTTTTGGACTTACCACAGGGCAGTACACCCTGACTTCTCTTAGGACTGGAGAGGGAGGGGGAGGGTGGAGAATGGGAGGGAAATGAGAGGATGGGAGGAGGTGGAAATTTGAAATAAATAAATAAATTTAAAAAATATAAATGAAATGCCACCACACATGACATTTATATAGTGTCAGGGTCTCAGGGGATGAGGAGGAGACTTTGCCCTGCTGCTGATTTGATGGGGCTACTATCTTTCTGCCTCTTCCCTGCTCCCATTTTTCATTTCAGAGCTTTTGTTACTTGACTGAGGGTAAGTCAAGCTTGTTAGAGGCTACAAACACTAATTTCAAGACAGGGAATAGGAACACTTCACAAGACTCTACCCAGTGTTCCATGAAGTTACATGTCATTAGGGCTAACTTTTATACAGGTTGTATACTCAGAAGACAGAAATACCTCCTTTTATAATAAAATACCAACAGTCAGCAAACCTGGTGGTGGTCATCCTTTGTAAGCAAGGACAGCTGATCATAGGATGGTGCTAATTGTTTGTGCTTAAATAATGCTGACCAACAAGAATCCAAACAAAGCTGAATAGAAACTGTGTATAAGATTATGTAATAAATTCATATTTGCTTGGTACAGTCTGTTAAACTGAAATTCAGAGAAAACACAAGACAGTCTTCATATAATACATGGCATCACTACAATAACCATGCTTTTTGTTAATACTAGGTGTATGTAGGCAATACAAAGAAACAGTTAAAACCTAATAAATTATACAGCTTAACTAATGAAACTCTCTTAAAAGTATGATGTTCCTGTTTAGTGTAGAGAGATTTTTACACAGAGGCTTAGAGGCAGTCCCCTGCCCCCAGCTAAATTCTATTTTTTAACTATGTACTACGTTTTATTTCACCAATTCTACTCTCCTACATCACTGCTGAGTAGTGGAGAGCTACCCAGTACACAAGATTCAATTTATAACCTTCTCAAAATAACTCCAAGTGGATCTTACACATAAATGTCAAAGTTCAGAATTTCTACTAGATTCTTGAGAAACTAGGCATCTCTGAGTTTTGGAACCTGTCTTAGGAGGTTTCCCTGAGGCCCTGGTGTATAGAGTGGGAGAAAAGAGTTCCTTCTCTGGAACTAGGAATACGCTTGTGAGAGCTGATAAAGGTCTGGGACCCTGGCCTTTGAGAAAAGGTTGTTTCATATCCTGAGAACCATCTCTTTCCACACTTGGGACTGTGGTTATCAAGCCCATGGCCACTGTGGACTTGTCTATAATGTTCTAGAGATATCCTGTGTTTCTGTATGCAATGTTATCTGAATTGCCTGATTCTTTCTCTCAAAATGAACCCATTGGTTTGTATTAACAAGACACTTGCTGAGGAATTTTCTGCAAATCTCTAGCCAAACTGGATAGTTCTGTTCTACAGGTTTAAGTCAGGCCTGTGCTGTGTCCCTTCGCCTCACCAGGTCTTGTCACTCAAACTTCACTAACCAATCAGGGCCTTGAGCCAGTCAGATGGGCGGGTTCTTCTTCCGGGACCTAGCTTTCTGGCTCAGCTTCCCTGCTGAGGAAGTCGGAAGTTGTGCCCTGTGCTGCTCTGTGGGATCCATTGTGGGTAGAGCACTCGGCATCCGCGCCGTGATGAGCGAGGGGCTTCTGTGCCCAGACGGGAAGGAGTGGCCTGCCATGGTGAGTGAGGGGCTTCTGTTCCCAGATGGGGAGGAGTGGCCTGCCATGGTGAGTGAGGGGCTTCTGTTCCCAGATGGGGAGGAGCGGCCTGCTGAGCAGCAGGAGCCAGGTGGTGGGTCCTTCCTGGAACTGGGTGGGAGCTAGCGGCCAGACGCAGAGTTCCGCAGGGTCCAGCGTGGTCCTGCGTGGTCCCGCTTGTCCCACATGTACCTTTCTTGCCCTGCGTGTCCCGCATATTCCTTCCCGGCCCTACGTGTCCTATGTGGTCCTTGCAACTTCCTGGGCTTGGGCGGCACTTGACTCTGTGGGCTGTGTCTGTGCAGCTAACCGGGAGCAAGACTTAGAAATATCGTAGTAGTTGCTGTCACCGTGAAATGCTGGCACCTGTAGTGCTTGTACTGTTACTATGGAAGGCAAATTTGTCAATCTCAGAAAGCCCTGATTGTTAGGATTCAGGCATTATGCTGGCCTGTCCCCTGTCCCCTGGCTGGGTGCATTCAGGCAGGACACTGGCCAAACCAGAGTCTATACTGTTAGGTCAGTGTGTGGTCTGTAGGCAGGCACCGAAAGCCCCTTTAAGAGATAAGCTCTGCCCACTCCAACTTCCTTTCTGCTATTTCTCTGAAGAGATAGGTGGTGTTTGAGCCATGTTTCTGTCACCCTCTCTCTCTGTCACTCACACTGACTGTCTCTCTGTTTCTTTATCTCTCTCTCTCTCTCTCTGTGTCTCTGTCTTTGTCTCTCTCTGTCTTCCCATGAGGCAGCTCTGCACTCCCCTTCTCTCATTTTGCTCCCTTCCCACCTTCTTCCAATAAAACTCTTCATGTATGCGAGATCTGCTTGGCTTGTCTCTCACCCACCTTGGGACTCTTTGGACCTGCCAAAATCCCTCTTGTGCTATATTTTAACACTGGTCTGTCTGGTATCTTCTAGAAGCTCTGCACTTGTAAAATTTAACATTTAGGTTTCGGATCTATCCTAGTGAATATCCATAGTTAATTTTATGGAACTGGTAAACAGTATCCCCTGTGGAGAGCAGCACTCCACTGCTAAACTGTGGTGTAGAAGAGCAGAATGGATGGTAATAAAATTGATGGTATAAGGAGTTACCCATTCTTAGGAGACAGTAAGCCACAAAGTAGAATTAAGCTAAGGGAGGACTGTCTTCCAGATATGGCAAAGATAAGTAGTATGCTAATCATGGCTGTTAGAGATTAGTATGATAAGTTGCAAATATTTGTTCCCCAGGAATAACCAGCCATAACAAGGAGACAAGTCTTGATTTACAGCCAGCCAAAAGGGTCTCCCTATTCCCTGCTCCCCTGTCAAAGAACAGACCTTTAGCATGCTGCTGAAGGGTCAATTACAGGGTCACAACATCATTTTTACACGCTGGTGTGCCATAAAGGATGTATTAAGTCTCTTTGCATCTCTGGTCTTTTTAAAAAGTGGTTTTGAGTCAGGGTTTCCTATGTAGATTGAGGTGGACTTGAACCCTTTCTGTATCCCCACTGGGCATTCCCCTTTGTTATGCTCCAAACTAACCACCATCAATTCTTGGATTACAGGTCTGTAGCTCCAGAGTTCTTAAGTGATTGGTTTGATTCACATACTGAGCTGTCCATTGCAGTAACAAGAAAAGGGGAAAAGGATTTGTGTGTGGAGCATGTCATCTCCCTTCAGACCAGAAGAAGAGGAACGGTGTACTGTGTACATTGTAGGGACAAACAGCCTAGGCAAAAGCTAGGTCATGGCAGGAAGTTTAAGGTAGTGAGATGCAGATGTCTACATCGTAAGAAAGAACCTGCTGGGGCAGTGTGACTGGCTTTCTGTGTAATTTAACTCCTTGTTTTAGTCCTTCCATGTGAATGAAGATAGACAGAATTGGTGGGTGTACAATTTAGGGAGGGTAATTTGAAGCACTGATTATTCAGTGTGCATTTAGGGATCGCTCCTGTGCAAATATGGGCAATCATGGTTGATACAGTGAAGTCAGCTCAGAGATTTGAGCCACAGGTCATTGGCTTTATCTCCATGTGTCAGCTTATAGCACCCAGCAGTTAACACTTTACATGGGACAAAGTCATACAATGTCTTATTAACGGTATTCTCCCCAGCAGCAAAGCACCAACTCTGTTGCAAAGTCAGTATAGCTAAGTGCTCTTCCGATTAATTCTATCATTTTAAAAAGTCAATTATTCATTTTAAAAAGTCAATTATTTGTATCTTTTTTAAACTTCACTTTCTTTAAATGCATTACAGCGCCAATCTCTTTATGTTTCTATTTTCCAATGTTTCCCAGCCATTAAGAATTTCGTTCCATTTTTTTTCTTAGTTGCTATTTTTTGATTCATTTATTTATATCAGTTTACAGAACAGTGGTTCTCAACCTGAGGGGTTGAGGCTCCCTTTACAGGGAATATGTGACCCTATTAGAAGAGTGGCCAAAGACCATCGGAATACACAGATATTTTTAATATAATTTATAACAGTAGCAAAATTTTAGTTATGAAGTAGCAGTGAAAATAATTTTCTAGTAGGGCGTCACCACCTCATAAGGAATGGTGTTACTGTGTGACATTAGGAAGCTTGAGAACCACTGATTTAGATCAGTGTCTCCTGTAGCTCAGGCTTGCTTCACACTATATAATTGAGAATTGATTTGAACACCTAATCCTGCCTGTGCTACACAATGCTGGAAAGACTCTTTCCATGCTGGTCCTTGATTGGTCAGTGAGAAGGAAAAATAGGCCAGTGAATGAGGAGCCTCCAACTTCTGTAGATTTCATTGTGAGTTTACAAATGAAGACTTGTGTAAGAATTGAGTCCCCTGACCATCTGTAAACAGGTGTAGTCACAGCACAGAGAGGGGAGAAAGGAGGGTGAAAGCTTTCGTGCTGTAACAGGAGGGGGAACAGGAAAAGCTCTGGGAGGATGGAAGATTCTACTAAACTACAAATTTCCCAGATTAGGACTCTCTCTGACCTATTGTGGAAGGATAGAGCTGGGAGGGCTTGTGTTATCTAAGTCATTTGATCTCTGCTCATACAGTAGCATCACTGCTAATGTTCTGAGGTCCATCCAGGAGGTCCTAACCAGTGAGGAACTTTGGGAAGTGCCAGTGGGAGGTAGCTTACAGGATCTTTCCTGGATTCTCCTCTGTTTCTGCTGTAGAGAACTATAAGAAAGACCACAGTCATGCCATGGTGAACATGGCCTCCAGCTTAGGAAGACCAGGTTGGCTGAGCTGCAGAGTCTGAGATGCTGGGACTGGAATGGACCATGAGCCAGGCTGTTTCTGTTGGTCCCTTTGGTGACTTGGGCAGTGGCCCTTTGCCTCTGAGCCCTTGGCCTCTGAGTGTGGATTCCCTGGGGAAGAGAAGGCTCTGCCACCCTTGACTGGGGGGCTATGATGCTTTTGATATCACTGCCCAGCATGCACACACAGGCATTGTTTTGTCACAATGGGAATTTGAGAAGAAAAAATGGACAGCAGAAGGTCTGGTTTCTAGAAGTGCTGAACATTGCATTTCACTTTCATGTTTGTCTTAGAAATGTTGCAGGCAGTTTGGAAACTGCTAGAAAGGGAGTGAGTGATGGGGATCATCCTTCAGCAATGGAACGCTTTAAGTTTCTGCTACTGTTAACCACCATGGTATGATTCAGTGAAGTTCAGTGCCAGGATACAAAAGGAAGTTCTGCAGAGGTTTCTCAGATTTGCATGCTGTTGGGTAGGTGGATGGGGCAGATGCCACATCTTGTGAATAATCCATGGGATAGGAAGTAGATTAAATTATTCTTCTAAAGTGTTTTCTGTGTGGGTATCATTGGAACTTGGTTTGCCTTAAACCACAAGGAAGCATGAAGGGCTACAGAACAAGATCTGGCTAAGATCATCTCCCTTTTTGGAGAACTTTAGAGCCTATCTGGAATAAATATCAGTAGCAAGATGGTCAGAAACATAACATTTTAAGGGTCACTTTGAGTTAATTTGTGGGTGTTGTGAAGTCAGTGTTTGATTTTCTATATACATAGAATCATAGGTAGCTGGGTAACATTGGTCAGGATGACACTTTTTTTGGCTGAGTTTCTTCTGATCAAAAGCTGATTATATTTTCCTGCATTATGTTTTGGCTTTTATTCTCCATTCTTTTTTATTGTTGATTATTGTAGTTTTGTGGTAAATATAGAAGTCATAGTGTGTCAATGTGTTTACTATCGTTTCATAATCCCATTGGGCATTCTGAGTGTTTCTACTTTGTGCGTAGCTTTGGGTCAGCTTTCCTGTTATAAATTATTGGCCATGGTCTTTGGAGTGTATTCAGTTTATGGTGCAAATTTACCATATACAACTCTTTAATGCTGCTGCATCATGTAACCAAGAATCATTTATATATTTAGGTTTTGTGCTTGTTGTTGTTAATCTGTGAAAGGCTTTTGGTTTATCGGATAAACAGTATTATATCTGAGTTCTTGTCCCAACACCCATGTTGGAGCCTCATAACCATCTACTAGTAATCCAGGTCCAGGGTAACCAACTCCTATTTTCCTGTGTGTCATCTGTACAGGCATGGAAGTCATTCTCTTGATCACAAGTGTGAACATAAAAATGTGGATACGTTTACTTTCAAAAGTTCTTTTTCTTAGAAAACATTTAGAGCAAAGCAAGTTGCTGTAGGTGTGTGATGCAAATCATTGGGATTCTTTAAAAATCTGTTATCTTGCATTTCATTTGAAAAAGTTTTCCTTTCTATACTGTGTGGCAGACTAAAACCCATCATCAATCATAGGAAACAGTATGGTTTCTAAGTGATCCTGATTTTCATGAGCAAGAAGGTTGATATGCATAGTTAGCATTCCAAAAGTTATATTTTATTATGCTGATGGTCACCACACAAGGTTCATCTTCCAAATTCCTAGATATGGTCCTAGGTCTATTCCCCAAGGCTGCTCACTTGTTTATCTTTGTTGATGATCAGGTCCAGTCTCTAACAGAAGTCTCTAGTTCAAGAGTCAGCATTCTGGGAGAGATGCTCTAGTTGCAGGGCTCATCAAGGTGAAATCTCTTCAGATGTTCAGAGCCCAGAATTGCTCTTGGTATCTACTTATATACTGTCCTGTGGTTGACCTGTGGTTGTAGGACTGTGTCTGATCATCTTGAGTGAGTGAGATTCTGGGTTCTGGTTATCAGGTACAGCCTTGGATGTGGTGGTGTTCATGATTAAGTTGTTTTTGCATTATGAAAATGCTTTTTTTTTTAACTATGCTCATTACATTTTATCCGCTAGTCCTTGATACATACAGTAAATATTTCAACTACTAATAGGCAAATAAATGCAGGCAAATAAATTTTAGGCACTAAAACATATAACTATTAAGTAAAATGGTCAAAACAATATAGATCACAGGATATTGTTTTGATCTGTCTGGCATATAGATATTTTCCTATTTTTTTTTTATTTTCTCTAGGTTTGGTATGTACCAAGTTGAAAACACATTCAGAACTAAAAGGAAATGCAATCACTTTCAAACGTGTTGTAAAGGGGGACATAGCAATATTGAAACTGCAGGAACCTGAGCTAAGCTAATCACAGTAGATTATCTTCCTTACTTGCCTAATGTCAAGTAGGTGCAAGTGGTTCACGGTCATGAGAGAGGTATAGTTCTTTTATTAGTTAAAAGAGCAACTAAGATTTCAGATAGCTTCATAATGAGCTTCCAGTATTGTTTCTTAGATCTTTGTATGTTAATATGAAAAAGAAAATGATGAATATAAAGCATCAGGAAATCTGTTGAGTCTCCAGCGGCATCCATCTCTGGTTTGTGACTAATGTATAGATGCTCTCTCTCTTTTTTTTTTAAAGATTTATTTATTTATTATATATACAGTGTTCTGTCTGCATGTATGCCTGCAGGCCAGAAGAGGGCACCAGATCTCATTATATATGTTTGTTAGCCACCATGTGGTTGCTGGGAATTGAACTCAGGTCCTCTGGAAGGGCAGTCAGTGTTCTTAACCTCTGGGCCATCTCTCCAGCCCCAGATGCTCTCTTTTGTCAAAATGTCATTGACATTGTGGGGCAGAACCAAAAATTTTGAATGCAACATTTCCTGAAGAAGTTTCTTTAATCATGGTTTTCACAGATATATCTGCCAGAATCATGCTTGGCTGGTTTGTTCCTTCTGGTATGGTAGTTGTCTATGGAGCTCATTGTTATAGATCCTCTTAAGGTCAAGTTTATTAAACAAGCCCAAAAGAATCATAAGGAATTTATATGCGAAAGGGCCAATATTATACGTGCAAAAAGCCAAGAGCTCTCCTTTTTTTACCCGTGGAATAATATCTATGTGGAGAAGCAAGTATAGTAAAATTGAAATATCCTACCAGTCACAACAAATAAAGAGCATTTTTAAAAAGTCCTTCCTCTCTTCAACAGAATTCTTGCAGCTCAGCTCAGTGCTTGGCTGTAAATCTCTACTTCTGTTTCCATCACTTACTGGCCCTCTTAAGAAAATTAGGGCAATCACCAATCTTATTGTAGGAGATGGCCAATTCAGGAACCCTCTCCACTATTGCTAGGGGAAGAAAGAACATTTGTAAGCTTGTTGACTATGGATATAGGCTATTGTATTTTTTTTCTTTTTTTGTAGAATCCATGCCCACACCAAGAGGTTTTCCTTGGGTTCAGTAGAGACTTATATATGGACATTTTCCCATAGAAAAGGGCTGAGATATGTCAGTGTACTCATTGCAAAGTGAGTCTTGATTAGATACATTCTTCTCTTTATTTCTCTGAATAAGTTGTAGCAGAAATTTTGAGAGATCTGGTTGTCAACCGATAATTTCTTCAACTTTCCTGCTGTATATTCGTTAATATCTGCCTATGGTTGCTTCAATACATAAATTTCCAGATGAAGTCCAGTAAGATCATGAGTAGTACCTAGTCCATCAAACAAAACATTAATAGCCAATATCGTTGTTCAGTAAGATTTCTGATATCTGCTGTATCTTACTTGAAAAAGGACAGAAGAAACTATGCCATCTTCAGTTAAGGAGCCAGCCAACATAGCTGCAGCAACTATTGATTTATAAGGGCTTTCTGGAAGCAAATCTATTTCCTGAGGAGTAGGGAAGACTGGTATTCTACTGAATTCAGGCTCAGAGTAGAGTGCTTCAGGTGGGAGCCATGATTTGAGTTTGAAAGTAAATGAGATCTTCGGGATCCTAGGTATAATTATGTGTTTTAGGCAGACTAAGGTCAGGTATTACCATGGACTTCCCAGTAACCATTGGTGGGGAAGGAGGGATGTTGAAAAGTGCCACCTTGTAGTGGGCTGTGAAAAATTTATTGTTCTCATCCCACCCTCCTTTTTCAATAATGCATGGTGTTTGGCTGCCTTCTTTGATTTCACAGAATTTCCACGTTATGGGGAAGACATAGCCTTCACCAAATTGGGTCCTTTGTGCAGAGTTCCTGCATGTGATATATTGAATATGGCCTTATGGGTCACAAAGTGTCTAATGCCCCATTCCTTGAGCTGTGATAGTAGGAGAATCATGTAGAAATAATTGGGAAGTCCAGGTTATATATGCTTCCAGGGTTCCAGTTTGGAAAGATCCATACCTGCTGTTTTCTACCAATGTATGTTTCTGTAGTCTGACATTTTTAGGTGGTACTTGACACAGAGGAATCATAGGATCTGGGGAATCCTCTAGTTGTACATTGTATCATGTCCATTCTTGGGTTGATGTAATTAATTTGGTAGCTGAAAAAAGTCCAGGCTGGAATTTCAACAGTCTGGGAACTAATGTTCCATATTTGGGGAGGAAAAAGTATGTGATGTTCCTGGTGTGGATATCTGGAGGTATTGATGAGTCTTGTTTCATTGTCATGTAGTGCATTCAGGGTATAAAAGCCACAAAAATAATTTTTTTTTGCAACCAAATTTTTGTTTTTTGGTTATAAAGGTGGGTTCCAGTGTATCATTGATAATTAGTGGAATCCATTGTTCCTTTGGTTTTATAATTTTTCTTAAAGATGTGACAGTAAATGTAGTTGTCAAGTTGTAAATCTTCTGAGAATGGTGTATGATAAAGACTGAGGTCAATTAGGCTATTCCATTATCTTTTCCACCACTTATATTGCTATTTTGTTGTTAGTGTATTAAACCTTGTATAGTGGTGGTCCATTTGAAGTAGGAATCCTTAAAAGACTACAGGAAATTTGTACACATGTGCCCTTACAAGTCCAGTCTGAATTGGATGATTGCATTGAGCGGTCAACGAGTATGCAAGAGTTGACGTTAGTCAGTGCATCAGTCTTGTTTGCATTGGTTAATACCAATCCCAGAGATTCTCATATAGGTCTCTATGTGAGAGTTGAGGCCTTTTGCATTAAAAATTGTAACAGTATATAGGCCATGTCAGTACAAACTTTGGCTGTCTGTGGTAAGGTATAATCTGAGTTCTGTAGAACACTATGCAGGCACAATGTGTCTTGTCTGCATGGATTCTTATCAGGTGGTGAGGCTTCAAAACCATAAAGATGTGAAGGGTTTTGGCAGTGAGCCAAAACTCAATGGAAATCTGAATGTTGTGTCCCCAATGCTATAATTTCCATCCCATCATATAGGTAGAAATGAATCAGTTTCAGCCTTCCCTATCCATATGTCCATCTTACTATAGTACGGTAGGTTGGGGAGTTTGGCCACAAACAATTCAGTCATGTTTGGCCTATTCCATTTTCGGTATAGTCCAAAAAGGAAATTTGTTCATTTGGATCTATATGGCAGTAGAACTGTATTTGAAGAGAGAAAATGCTTCCATCATTTTCTCCTATTACTGAGGTACAGTTCTGGTAATCTTGTGGGTTTTTTGTGTGTGTGTGTGTGTGTGTGTGTGTGTGTGTGTGTGTGCGTGCGTGTGTGGCAGATGTTGATGTCATCCCAGTCAATTAATCTGGCTCCTCATTCTGCTTCCAATCAGAATAATTGTATACATTTTTGTTTACAATCTCTGTAGTTTTATTGTCCTGGGTGCCAATCACAGAGTTGGTCTGCCATATGTTTGAGGCCAAAAATGCTGAGAGGAATTTTGTGTTTGGTGCTATTTTTATGTCTGACATCTCAAATCTATTCTTCCCTTGTTCTTCATAAGGTAGAAGGATGATTTAAGAGACATTTCTCCCAAGTTGAAATTGTAAAGGGCTGGTGCTTCTGTGATATTTCTCCAAATTGGTGTTAAATAGCATTTCAATGGGTTTCTTTTGTTAAAATTGGTATTTTTAGTGTCCTCTTGGTCATTGGTGACTATGGCTATCAAACTTGGTACAAATATGAGCATTAGCCTTTCTCATTTATCACAATAGCTATATCAGACAGTATTTCCAGTAACTTCACAATGAACATGTTGCACACAGAATGCATTCCTTGTGTATGTAAGTAAGGTTTGGGATTAAGTGTTTATGGGTTCTAGTATTCTGGTAGTAATCAATCCAAGGTGCAAGGGTAAGTCACCAATATCATACTTTACTCTTGATTTATTTGTTATGATGGTTGATTCATTCATTGTTCCTATTGCTATAGATATGGTTGTTGATGAAGGGTTTGAATTATCGGGGACCTCTGAGTTCCAGCCTCAGTGCCCCCTAAGGGTTCAGACAGAACATTTTACGCAAGTAGGACAGGCTAAAGTGTAGTAGGAGGCTGTTTGCTAGTTAATGGCCGCCCAGACCCAAAATAATCATACAAAAATTATATTAATTAAAGCACTGTTTGGCCTATTAGCTTGGGATCTTATTAACTAATCTTACATTTTAAATTAACCCATTTGTATTATTTTATATTTTAACACAAGGTTTGTGGTTTGCCGCTAAGATTCTGGCAGGCAGGCATCTTTTTCCTTTGGTGGCTACTTGGCTTCTCTCTGACTCTGTTTTTTTCTCTCCTCTATCTCTGCCTATAATTTTTGCCTTGCTATATTCTGTGCTGCCAAACACCCAAAGCAGCTTCTTTATTAACCAATGGTAATAAAAACATATTCACAGCATACAGAGGGCAATTCCACAACACTAAAGGGATCTGCGGGTGACTGAATCAGCTCATACACATCTTCCTCTCAAGTGTCTTTATTCTTTCAATTATGTCTCCCTATTTCACAAGGTTTCTAGTTTATATACCCACACAGACACAATTAGCAATTCTCTAGAAGTAGCAAGGATACCAGGCACACATTTTTCAGGACCAAGAAGAGAGATAAGGCTGATAAAGTGGGTGCCTGTTATCTTACTTTTGTCTCAAAGGTCCCATGATTGTGAAGCACCCAGGCACATCTGAAAAGGGGAAATAGAGGAAGGGGCTGTGATTTCCAAGAGGGGGAGAGGGAGTTTGTCTTTTAACCACCTCTGTGTGGTTAGTTAAAGCTAGAAGTTTGCAACTGATAAATGAAAAAAAAAAAAAAAAAACGAAAACAAACACAGAAAACATGACCGTCCTGTGAACTCTCTTCCTAGGTGGCTGGGAACAGAACCTCATAGTAGTCATGTCAACCTGCATAATCTACAGAAGGAAAATGGGCGGAGTTTGTTCTGCATTAGCATTTTGTCAAATGTTAGCTGATTAAGGGGAACTGCTCAGACTTCGAGATAACATCTAAGGTGGCTAGATCAAAGGGCGGAATTGTGGTAGTGTAAAATCCAGAGCCTGGCATTTTTGACTTTTTAGCTAAGTAGTGCTTTGTTCCTGCTCTTGCCCAAGTGAGAAGAATATCTTTCTCTGGAGCCTTTTCAAGAATACAAGGTACCCAGTATATATTCTATATATCAAGATTATGCACCCAAACGAAAAGTCCAGTTACGCCTAAAACTTGATCTTATACACTGCTGGGGTTTCTTGTGGGAGAGACAAGTCGCGCTATGGAAAAGGGAGCTCCATGGCTTCACAGGGGTTTTACAAAAATGACAGTGACTATTCAAGAGGCAGGTATCCCTGAATCTCTGCAAATTTGATTTCCTGCACTGAAATGTTATCCGCATGGGTTAGCCTAAGTGATATTTGTCAGTTTCATTCTCTGTATTATCCTGTGGACCAAAGCAATGATGACTCCAGCTTTGACCATCTCAGTAGTATTGGCGATGGCAAAGCATGCATTGGTGTTGTTGCAGAGCCTGATCTTGACACACAGGGTAATCTTAAACTTATAGAATTCAACAGGGGAGTTTCAGTAACAGTGTCCTTGGTGCCTTGGCCCAACAACATAGTGTAGTTCCATCTTGTATTCTTTTTTATTTTCTTGTTAAAGATTTTATGAGGCATAGGGTGCAATTTGTTATGGCCCTGTCTTGCCATGTTTTATTTCCCTTTCTGTCTGCGCAGAAGGTAAAATGCCCAGTTAGCACCAACACTGAGTAAAGTAATACTAAGAATATTCCTATCTTTATGATAGTGCAAATCCAATATAGGTATTGTAGATAGTTTAATTTTTTTTAGGTTTAGATTTACCTTCTTGTCTGTAGTAAAGGTTATTTTGCCTGTTCCAGGTGCCTTTAAACTTGAGTATTCCTGTGTCTATAAACACATTTATGGGGAATTATACTGCATGGTCAGGAAATATCTGGTTGCTCTTCTGTCTCTAAATATGACTTAATAGCTTCTTGTAAGGGAGAAGTTCTATTCAAACTTTGTCTAGTATTTAACTCATAGAATGCAATTTTAATAACTTTTTTAAAGGATATCTTTGAGTTACAATAATTTGGCTTTAAACAGTTCTTTCCATCTTTGTATATTGTCAGCTGGATTTGAATTATATGTTAAATGGAAGACCCACTGTATTTCCATAACACAGAAACACCTCTGGACTTTAGATGTGTCCCTTGATGTAAATCAATAATTTTTGGGTAGCCCTATCTGGCTGTCCAACACCAGAATGTTTATTTTGTTGCCAACTGGTCTTATCTATGACTTTCTCTAGTTAACCCAACCTGTATGCTTACATCTACTAGGGTGCAGTCATATAGGCCCCTGTGAGTATTCAAGGGTCCAATGAAATCTATTTGTAGCTTATAATTTAATTGTTTAGGAGACCGTGTTACAGCTGGTATTTGATGTTTGAATCTAGTTTTAAGTGCTGGACAAAGGAGCAGTCTTTAATGGCCTGTTTAGAGTCCTGCCATGTTCCTTTCATCAAATCATTAAAACAGCACTTGTGTGCCTGTATATTCCAATGTTTTATATAATCTTAAGAATTCTTTTTTAGGAATTCTACTAACATTCTTACCATTAAATAGTTATTCTTATAGTTCCTGATTAAATTTGTTTCTCCATATTACTTCATTATTTTTAGTTTTAGGAGTAAACTTTCAAGTTTACCAATTGCATGACAGTCATCCTTGATAATTTATTGTGAATTTTTTCCCTAGGAAGTTTTAATAGTCTAATCTTAATTGAACATGATGACAATTTGTGTCCTATTTTATTATTTTTAGATGTCTTATGTGTCTTGCCTGTGTGTTCCATTACATGGGTTACATAAACTTTGATGTCTTTGCTATGTTTTGCCATTTCTATCCATGTCTTCCTACTAAATGTCTTGACATTTATCTGCCACCTAGTGGTTTTTTTTTCATTTTGACAACCTTATATCTGTACCATTGAACACACACTATGAACTGGAGAAACTATATGTTCTCCTTTTTCTGTCTTTAGCTGTTTGTCTTATACTCAGCAGTGTTGTGACTACTTCAGCATGTTGTGCTGGTTAGGTGGTTCCTTTTCAGTAAAAAGCCATTCATTCCCCTGTCTATAGCCTGCTGCTTTTCATTCAGTTTGTATTCCATGAGTTAGTTGTTAGCCAAATGCTGTGACCATTCTATTGGTCCCCACAGTCCAATAGGTTCCTCTTTTATGTGAGTGGTGAATAGTGTAGGTATGGGGACTGCATAGACCCCTTTGCTATCACATCCTGGTCACAAAGGAATTCATATAGGTACCATTTCCACTGTGCTACCTTTAATCCCATGTCTAAGCTTGCAAAGGACTTTGCTTGTGAGCCGATCCAGTCTATCATTGAGAAAGTATCTAAATGCCTATTGTTTGCAAAGTTTTAGTAACTCTACTAGGCAACCTATTACATTGATGGAAGGATTACAAGTCCTTCCTTCCAGAGCTAAGGAGAATGGTGCTTTTAGTAAGCAGGGACTTTCCTCAAGTCCCTGGAGGATTGTAGGTTCTTATCCAAATGCCTGACCTTGGGAAAAGGATTTCCTCCGGGACCAGAAACTCCATAACAATTTTTTTTAAAATATTTATTTATTTATTTATTTTGTGTACAATATTCTGTCTGTGTGCATGTCTGTAGGCCAGAAGAGGGCACCAGACCTCTTTACAGATGGTTGTGAGCCACCATGTGGTTGCCGGGAATTGAACTCAGGACCTTTGGAAGAGCAGGCAATGCTCTTAACCTCTGAGCCATCTTTCCAGCCCCACTCCATAACAATTTAAGAGCAATTTTCATTCCTCATTTTGGTTGATGCAGTGAGACGCACCACGAGAACACTGAGATATTCCCTAATTGTGTTCCTTTGTGTTTGAGTCTTGCTTGTATGGATCTCTTCCCCTCAAACACTTCCAAAAGGTAAGGATCTGATTTCTTAATCTTTTGCCTTTGTGCCATACCATTTGTATTTCCCAATACTTATTTACTGAATTCTTGCCCTTAATGCCATCTGCACTGGAGATGGATTGTATGCTTTGCATCTTTAGGCTCAGCCTCTTACTTTCTGTTCCTGTTGTAATTAGGAGTGAACAATGGGGTTCCTTTATGCAGTCATCATGCAAAATGGTTCCACAGTGGTGGGGCTGTTTTCCAAAGAATGACTTTGTTAAAAAGGCTACCATTGTATCCCTTTTCATCCTTCAAAGCCCTTACAAAACTCCCAAAGAGGCATAAGGAAGTTCCTTAACACATAGTACAAATCAATAAAAATGAAAGTAAAAAGGTGATGGAGAATTGTGGTATGCCAACTTTCATCTGGAACTTTATTAGACAGCAGTGGTCCACACCACCCACTGTCATTCTACCTTAATGTTCACTCAAGAAAACATCTGTAAATAATTTTATTGATATTTACTGAGTGTGTGAGTTCTTTTGCAATTGAAATTGTTCATCAATAAATTCTGTTGTTTAATCATTCAATAAAGGTTGAACATATGTGTCAAGAATTGGGTGATCCTCTTGAAAGTCAAGCTACAGTGTGATCTTTTGCTTGGAAACTTTTCTGAGAATTTTTGACTGGACTTGGGCTTAGTGGTGGTTTAGTTGCTTACATATTTTTTCCTTAATTTTTATTTTCCTTCACAAATGAATTTATAACTATTTGTAGGGTTTTGTTTCCTTTTCATGTCTATTCTTCTAGATTAGTTCATTTGCAAGCAGTTTGTAAGTCATTTTTCTCACTTAGTCATTTGTAGATAGATTTTTTTTTCATCAGAACTTCCAGCTCCCTATTAAATGACATGGTGACGTATTATTAATTAATAAAACTCTGCCAATAGCTTGGACTAGTTAGTAACCAACTCTTACAACTTAAAGTATCCCATTTTTATCAATGCACTATTTTTCTTCTGGCTTTATTACTTTTACTCTCAGCTGCCCATGCTGCTTCCTCTCTGTCTGTGTGACAACTCTTCTCTTCTCCTTCCCAGTGCCCTATATGCCTGAAAATCCTGCCTAACTATTGGCCACTCAGCTTTTTATTAAATCAATCATAATGACACATCTTCAGTATACAAATTTTATTCCAAAACAGACATTTGCTCTCAGTTTGTCATTCACTTACACCATGTAGCTGTGTTCTCTTAAAGCAAAATAAAAAACCACAAGTATCATAACTCCCCTCTTTCATAGTTCTTTACAGTAAAAATGAAAGAAACCAGAAAATTATATATATATTTTAAATTCAGCTTTAGCTTTCGTTTTTTATTATAGACTGGCTCGGAAGGATCTTGTAAGTAGACCAGGCTGGCCCAAACCCACAGAGACTTACCTGACTCTCATAAAACTCACTGTTTATTTTAGATTTCAGAGTATATCTTTGAAGTTCATATAGATGTATATATAATGGGTATGTTTGTTTTTTGCTGAGACAAGGCTTTACTGTGTGAGGTTACTCTACTGCCTCAGTCTCCCAAATTATGAAATTATAGAAGTGATCCATAGTTTCTAGATCCACAGTTTTGTTTTTAAATTGTGTTCAAAAAGAAAGAATAGAAAGTCTTGAGAGGATCTTTACATTTCTGAAAAAGCTTAAGTGTAAGAATACACATAATGTCGGCGAGAAGGCTTGGTGTCTTTGTAAAGAAAGATTCCACAAAACTCTTCACAGAACTTTAGTCTTAGAATATCCATTGCTATCTTCCAGGTACTAGTGTGAAAATGTATATTTGGAGTACACAGTAGATGTCATTTTTATGTTGAGCAATATCTCAACTGAATATTAGTTCCTGAATTTATGGGATCTAAGTAAATTATGTATTTCATTACTTAAAATTGGGCATTTCTTTAGCAGATAGAAAAACTGCGTGTCTTAGAGAGTAAGTATTGCTGCTAAATATTTTGTTTGTTTTTTGATTTTTTGAGGCAGGGTTTCTCTGTGTAGCAGAGTTGACTGTTCTGGAACTGACTCCATAGACGAGGCTGGTCTCAAACTCACAGAGAGCTGGGATTAAAGTCGTGTGCCACCATTGCCCGGCGCTTCTAAGGATTTTGAAGTTTCTATCCATATTATTTATTGTTGCTCTTAGTGTGTGTGCTACTGGTGTTATATTTAGGAAGTGGTCTCCTGTAGAAATAACCAGGCTACCTAAGAATAAAACAATTAAATTTTATTTATTATAAGGGGAAAACTCATGAAACAGAAAACAAGAAATCCAAGCACAGCAATGTCCTGCTGGAAAAGACTCAGAGAGAGCATGCACACGGAGGTCCATGTGTTCTACTCTGGCTCCCAGCAAAGTCATGCCTTAACTGAGACCCACCTCTTAGCAATGGTTGGCGAACAAGGTTCCCCAGCAGTCTCCTGTTCTCATGCATTTAAGACTACTTCCCACTTTCTCTTCTATCCGGTTCAGTATGGTCGGATTTATATTGAGGTCTTTAATCCTTTTGGATTTGAGTTTTGTGCATGGTGATAGATATGTATCTATTTTCATTCTTCTACAGTTTGACATCAAGTTATGCCAGCAACATTTGCTGAAGATGCTTTCCTTTTTCCATTGTATAATTTTAGCCTCTTTGTCAAAAATCAGGTGTTCATAGGTTTGTGGGATAAAATCTGGGTCTTTTACTCTATTCCATTGATCGACTTCTCTGTTTTTATGCCAATACAAAGCTGTTTTCATTACTGTAGCTCAGTAATAGAGCTTGATGTCAGGGATGGTAATTCCTCTGGATGTTCCTTTATTGTGCAGGATTGTTTTGGCTATCTTTGGTTTTTTTGTTTTTCCATATGACTTGATTATTGTTCTGTGTTGGGATTTTGATGGGGATTGCACTGAATCTATAGATTGCTTTTGGTAGAACTGCCATTTTTACTATGTTGATCCTACCCATCCAAGAGCTTGGGAGATCTTTCCATTTTCTGGTATCTTCTTCAGTTTCTTTCTTCAAAGACTTAAAGTTCTTGTCAAATAGTTCTTTCACTTCCTTGGTTAGTGTTACCCCAAGATATTTTATGTTATTTGTGGCTATTGTGAAAGGTGATGTTTCTCTCATTTCGCTCTTAGCTTCTTTATCATTTATATATAGGAAGGTTACTAATTTTTTTGAGTTGATCTTGTATTCTGCCACATTACTGAAGGTATTTATCAGCTGTAGGAGATCTCTGGTATAGTTTTTTGGGGTCACTTCTATACACTATCATATCATCTGCAAATAATGAAAGTTTGACTTCTTCCTTTCCTATTTGAATCTCCTTGATCTCCTTTACTTGTCTCATTCTTATTGCTAAAACTTCAAGAACCATGTTGAAGAGATATGGAGAGAGTGGACAGCCTTGTCTTGTTCCTGATTTTAGTGGAATCGCTTTGAGTTTCTCTCCATTTAATTTGATGTTGGCTGTTGGCTTGCTGTATATTATTTTTATTATGTTTAAATATGTTCCTTGTATCCCTGATCTCTCTAAGACCTTTATCATGAAAGGGGTGTTGGGTTTTGTCACATGCTTTTTGAGCATTTAATGAAATGATCGTATGGTTTTTTTTCTTTCATTTTATTTATGTGATGGATTATACTGATAGATTTTCCTATGTTGAACCTGCCCTGCATCTCTGGGATGAAGCCGACATGACCACGGTGGATGATTTTTTTTGGATGTATTCTTGGATTTGGTTTGCTAATATTTTATTGAATATTTTTGCATCTATGTTCGTGAGTGAGATTGATCTGCAATTTTCTTTCTTGGTTGAGTCTTTTTGTGGTTTTGGTAGTAGGGTAACTGCAGTCTCCTAAAATGAGTTTGGCAATATCCCTTCTGTTTCTATTATGTGGAATGCTTTGAGGTGTATAGGTATTAGCTCTTCTTGGAAGTTCTGGTAGAATTCTCACTAAAATCATCCGGCCCTGGGATTTTTTTGGTTGGGAGGTTTTTGATGACAACTTCTATTTCCTTGCAGTCTATTTAAATTGTTCACCTAGTCTCGATTTAATTTTGGTATATGGTATCTATCTAAAAAAATTGTCCATTTCTTTTACATTTTTAATTTTCCGGAGTACAGGTTTTTGTAGTAAGACCTAATGGTTCTCTTAATTTCCTCAGTGTTTGCTGTTATGTCCCCCTTTTTATTTAATTTCTCTCTGCCTTTTAATTAGTTTGGATAACGGTTTGTCTATCTTGTTGATTTTCTCAAAGAACCAGCTGTTTCACTGATTCTTTGTATTGTTTCCTTTATTTTTATTTTTTGATTTCAGCCCTCAGTTTGAGTATTTCCTGTCTTTTACTCCTCCTGGGTTAGTCTTCTTCCTTCTTCTTTTTGTTCAAGAGCTGTTAAGTCACTAATGTGAGCTTTTTGTGTGTGTGATTTTTTTTTTTTTAATGTGGGCACTTAGTGCTATGAATTTTCCTCTTAGCACTGTTTTCATAGTGTTTCATAGGTTTGAATATGTTGTCCCTTTATTTTTGTTGAATTCAAGAAGGAAGTCTTTAATTTCTTTCGTTATTTGTTCCTTGACCTGAAGGCGTAAGTCATAAACAATGCCACACCAGTTTGGAATTATGATTAATAGGGTGGTATTTATTTAAAGGGGAAAAAACTTACAGATCACCATCAGCCCTCTGCGCAACCAGGAAGGGAGTCTAGTCGCTGGTGGAGCAGGAAGTGAAGAGAGAGAGGAGAGGGAAGTGGCCGCTTTTTTAAAGGGAGAGAGACCACGCCCCAATGGGCTGGTATCTCAGCAGCTATAGGCTGGAGGAGTGGGAGGACCTCCCACAACACCTCCCCCTTTTGTTTAAATAAGAGAGTTCTAAACCTACTATGAAATTATATACAATAAGTATAAATATCCTATTCTAACTAGCTTAGGTCTTGTATAATAAATAACTTGGCCAAGTCATGAGAGAAAGTAACTACATTTATATAGTCTTCAACCCCATCGAAGATCTGAGAAGGGAAATAATGTTACCTGGGTAATTAGGAAGTTCAGTAAAACAACTTCCAAAACATGCAACAAATCACAGAGACAACTAGCTACCTAGGCAATCACCCAAAGTCACATTAGCAGTGTTGAAGCAACCAACTTTGGCTAAGGCCTAACATAACTGACATACCATTTTCAAAGGCAAGCAACTTTTCAAAACTATCTTACCCTGTCTTGGCAGGATATGACAGCCCTGTTTTATCCATTGATGCATGCTCTGTATCTTTGTCAGTGGTTGGGGTATGGGCATTTCTTTGCCCCAAGGCCAGTTCTGCCAAAAAGAAAGGCTCCAGGTGGAGTGTCTTTGGTGCTCAACATTCTCTCGGGAATAGAGTGGTGTTGCCAGGAGCAATTGTGTCTCACTACCACAAAACTCTGAGTTAGATTAAAGGCCATTTTCTACAGCTCTTTGAAGAAGTTGAAGATTATCTATCTATACTGAGTATAATCTCTATATATCTAAAGAACCTGATTAGTCTAATTATAAATGACAAACTTAGATGACTATTAGTCTATATAATTCTCAATATCTATCTAACTTAAAGACTAAGACAATAAACGACTGTGAAACAAATGAGGACAATGACCTCCAAATATAAAAAATGTACAAATATACATTGCAGTAGGTAAATATATATCAATACACAAACATTATATAAGTATCTTAATCAGAGGTAGAAATGTACACTGCAATATGGTAAATATATACAATATATATATCAATACAATATATGTCAATACATAAAAAAAACGTTTTAAACAGAGGTAGAAACATGCATGCATACAATAGTCAATATAATTTAACTTTGTATCAATATACAAGAATCTATACCAATATATTTGTCTAAAAACAGTAACTCACAATTACAAATCTATTATCCCATCATCCCTCTTTTTTCTTTTTTTCAAAATGATCCCTGAGCTTATAAAATTCCTCCCCAACCCTCAATTGTATACTAATTATAATCAACCCCTAAATGATGTCCCTAAACCCAAGGGCAAACTTTACTGGGAGAGGGGACGTCGTCCTCTAGAATTACTTCCAGCTGTCATGGGGGCAACGTTCTTTCTGGGGGATCCTGTGAAAGTAAAACGATGGTTAAATTTCAAGATCAATGTCTTTTAAAATTGCCAATAGTCTCTGAGTATTTTGTGCAGGTCTGGCCAAAATGTTGTATAAGATGTGCACCATTTCAGCTAACCAAGTTGGAACTGTCTTGTGCAGCTGGTACCCAAAGCAGGTCTTGTAGTAGCGCTATCAGTATCATGACGTCATATCAACCAGGTGGAGTTGTTGTTATGGGGCCCCATCTTCTTCCTGGAAACTTCAAATGTCACTTCAGGAAAAACTCATTGTTCATTATGAAAAACTTAAACATTAATCATTATAGACATATATAATGACATAAATATATATATATATATTCAATGAAAGACATGATAGATATATTCAATGAAAAGTATGATAGATATGAAGAAAAGCAAAGATGTTTTCTAAACTCATATTTCTTTCTGTCCCACATCATGGCTCTTGACATGAGACAGAAACTCCAGAAACTCTGGGTTTTTCTCTTACTAACAGGCTTGGAATTGGAGAGGGATTGAGCCAGAGTCCAACTTCAAAACCAGCTTTATAAATTTAGAAATATGGTTTAATATTACTTACACAACCCATTCAGTTTTCTTGATATTTCCTATTGGGCAGGTATTTTTCCATCTGTCAGTATCCAAACATCCAGGGTCCCTTGAATTTCTCAAAGATGAGTGTTTTCCTGTGGAGATAAGAACAGAACACTGCCCCCATTCTATATGTTTTTCTTACCACCTGTATGAATATCATCATTGTGGATGAGTTGTCATTTCTCCTTTCCAAGAGGTTTCTCCTCTTCAAATCGAAACTTTATTAATTTTGATGATATCCACAACTTTTCTTCTCCTGTGGAAACAAGAGCAAAACCCCTTCCCCAACGTAGCACATCTCCTGGCTTCCACTGAGAGGTCAGCACATCTTTGAAATAAATCGGTTGATTTAGTTCAGCAGACTTTTCCATTATCCAATGTCTTTCTGCTGCTGTCGTTCCTTTCTCATTAGCGTTAAGAAAATTCAAGGTTAATAAAGCATTATGTAATCTATTTCTGGGGGTATTTTCGGTCCCTTTCTGTTTGTTCAGCATATCCTTTATAGTACGATTTGATCTTTCTATAACTGCCTGACCTGTAGGATTATTTGGTATACCTGTAATGTATTTTATATTATAATAATCAAAAAAGCGTTTCATTTTCTTAGATACATATGCTGGACCATTATCTGTCTTTATTTGCGCAGGTATACCCATGATGGCCATAATTTCCAATAAATGTGTGATTACTGAATCAGCCTTTTCTGAGCTCAGGGCAGTAGCCCATTGAAAACCTGAATACGTGTCTATGGTGTGGTGTACATATTTTAATTTACCAAATTCCATAAAGTGGAACACATCCATCTGCCAGATTTCATTTCTCTTAGTACCCTTTGGGTTACTCCCTGCAGGCAACGGTGTTTGATTATAGAAAAAACAAGTAGGACATCTCTTTATAATGTCCTTAGCTTGTTGCCAAGTAATGGAAAATTCTTTCTTTAGGCCTTTACTATTGACATGATGCTTCTTATGAAATTCTGAGGCCTGCAACACACTTCCAATCAATAATTGATCAATCTCAGCATTCCCTTGGGCTAGAAGACCAGGCAGACCTGTATGGGACCGGATGTGTGTTATGTACATCGGACAAAGCCTGTTCCTGATTATGTCTTGTACCTGGATAAACAGTGAAGTCAACTCTGTGTCATCTGGTATAAATTCAGCGGTTTCAATATGCAAGATAACTCTTTCTGCCTATTGTGAATCTGTAACTATATTAAGAGGTTCTTTAAAATCCCTTAGCCCCATAAGAATGGCATATAATTCTGCCTTCTGGACAGAATTATAAGGGCTTTGTTCCACCTTACTCAATTCATCTGACTTGTAACCTGCTTTCCCTGATTTATTTGCATCAGTATAGAACGTACGGGCTCCAGTTATTGGAGGATCACGTACAATTCTAGGAAGAATTCAAGAAGTTCTTTTCATAAGGTTAAGTCTACCACTTTTGGGATAGTTGCTATTAATTTCTCCCAAAAAATTAGCACAAGCTCTTTGCCACGGTTCATTGTCTTCCCATAACTTTTTTATTTCTTCAGTAGTAAAAGGCACTATAATTTCTACTGGGTCTATACCTGCTAGTTGACGAAGTCTCAGCTCAACTTTTATAATTAATTCAGAGACTTTTTCCACATAAGTTTTTAATTTTTTACTTGGTTTATTAGGTATAAGTATCCACTCTAAAATAATATCTTCCCTCTGCATTAGAATCCCTGTAGGAGAAATTCTGGAAAGCAATATGACTAGGATGCAGCTAAGATTTGGGTTCACCCTATCCACATGTGCCTCCTGTAATTTTTCCTCAATCATTGTCAGTTCCTTTTCTGCTTCAGCTGTCAGTTTTCTTGGACTATTCAAATCTTTATCACCATCTAAGGTTTTGTTTAAATGAACTATTAGATCAGGTGTTATCCCAACAGCTGGTCGTAGACTGGAAATGTCTCCTAACAATCTTTGGAAGTCATTAAGAGTCTTTAAGCGGTCTCTCCTAATTTGTGCCTTTTGCGTTTTAATTTTCTCTAACCCTATTCTGTAACCTAGGTAATTAATAGAATTTCCTCTTTGAATCTTTTCAGGGGCAATTTGTAATCCCCACCTAGGCAAGACTTTCTTTACTTCTTCAAACATCCTTTCTAAGGTATCTTTATTTGAATCGGATAACAAGATGTCATCCATGTAATGATAAATTATGGACTTGGGGAATTGTTTACGAATTATTTCCAGTGGCTTACTTACAAAATATTGGCACAATGTAGGACTATTGAGCATACCCTGTGGGAGGACAGTCTATTGATATCTCCTATTAGGCTGAGAATTATTATAAGTAGGCACTGTGAAGGCAAATTTTTCTCTATCCTTTTCTTGTAACGGTATAGTGAAAAAACAATCTTTCAAATCAATAACTATAAGAGGCCATCCTTTTGGTAACAGAGAAGGCAAAGGAATTCCAGATTGTAGTGGGCCCATAGGTTGAATTACTTTGTTGACAGCTCTTAGATCTGTCACCATTCTCCATTTACCAGATTTCTTTTTTACAACAAACACAGGAGAATTCCAAGGGCTGGTTGATTCTTCAATATGGTGAGCATCTAGTTGCTCTTGCACCAGCTGTTCCAATGCCTGTAGTTTATCTTCAGCTAGAGGCCACTATTTGATCCATATTGGCTTCTCAGTTAGCCATTTTAAAGGTAGGGCTGTTGGTACCTCTAAAGGTTTGGTATTTGCTGTATGTTCTTGTACAGCCTGAATGGCTGGTGATCTTTTTCCATAATACCTTATCATATCCTTCCCAGAATTATGAGTTCCTGGAACTACAGGAATGTTAATCTGGGTATTCCATTGCTGTCCAGGTCACGGCCCCATAAATTTATGGCAATATTGGCTATATATGGCCTTAGTCTTCCTATTTGCCCTTCGGGCCCTATGCATTCAACCCATCTTGTGCTTTGTTTTACACGAGATAGGGTTCCAATTCCCAGGAACTGAACATCTACCTCTTGAAGAGGCCAATTCGGATGCCAAGATTCTGGGGTAATGATACTTACAACCGCACCTGTGTCTAATAAGCCTTCAATAAAAGTGCCATTTATACAGACTCTTAGCTTTGGTCTTTGATCATTAATAGAAGTCTGCCAAAATATATGTTTACTCCGTCCTACTGGTTTTTTTTGACTCATCCTCCACACGTATTTCATCATTTAGACCAGTATTACTTTTTACAGCAGCAATTGGAGCTTTTAATTTTCTTGGTGAGGCACGTTCTCCACTGTGACTGGGAATGACTGGGCCACTGTTGGCTTGGGGGCCTGCGAGAGGCCCCTCAAGGAGTTTCCCGACGGTATCGGGTTGCCTCGTTTGTCTGTTGTTGACCTGCATTCATTGGACCAATGTCGGCCTTTACCGCATCTCCTACATATACCTGAAGCCCTAGGTCTCCTATTTTTGTCATTCTCAGTGGAGATAATATTCCTAGAAATTCTGTGCCTGCAATCCCTTTTCAGATGTCCTAATTTACCACAATCAAAACACCTGGCAGTTTGATATCTCCTCATTGCTGTGGAAATCGCTTCTCCTACCCAAGATTCATCATTATAGCTAAACGTCTCAACATTCATCATATGCTGAATCCATTCATCCATCGGTGCTGATCTAGACTTTAAAGGCCCAATTATCTTTTTGCATTCTATGTTTGCATTCTCAAAAGCTAGAGATTCAAGAAGTATTCGTCTCGCTTCTGGGTCTGTTACCCCTATGTCCAGAGCCTTAATTAATCTTTGCAAAAAGTCAATAAAGGGTTCTCTTGGTCCCTGCCTAATTCTGGTATATGATTCAACCCTTTTTGCTGGATCTTGTATCCTATTCCAAGCATTTAAAGCTGCTTGGTGACATAGACACAGTACTTCATCATCATAAAGAGCTTGGACCTGTGGATCAGCATATTCTCCTGCACCAAGAATTTGATCTTGGGAAACCTCGACACCTTTTGCTCTTCCTTGCTGTTCCATATGTTTGGATTCTTCTCTGAAATAAATTCCAAACATCAAGGAAGGTCCATTATCTAAAACTGCAGACACTAACTGATGGAAATCATGGGGGGTAGCTCTAGCATTAGAAGCCCAAGTCCTTATCATTTCCTTTACATATGCAGAGTGCAAGCCAAAATTAACAATAGCTTGCTTAATTTCTTTTAGATCATTCATTGCTATTGGCGTCCATCTAGCTTCTCTGACTCCCTTTGAGCCTTTAGAAGTTGACGCTTTGTCAGAATTAAGTATCGGGAATGCTGCTAAAACCTTGGGTAAGCCAGTTCTAATAGGCTGGTGTTGGCATTATATCCTGTCCTTGTGCCTTATTACTCTGTTCACCAGCTCCAATCATTTCTTCAATCATTTCAAGTCTTTTTATTATTGTCTTTATTATTGTCTCTTTTGAATCCTGAATCTCCTGACTGCATGAGTTTCTAGTAAAGATTGTATGGTTCTTAGGAGAGCCATGATCTTCCTAAATGATAGAATATTCAAAAGAATACTGAAACCTAGTAACCAGTAAATTAAGTTATCCCCATAGTCATATAAACCTTGCATGATATAACCCATTGTATTGGCAACCAGAACAGTAAAATTCGCGTTGGAAACGAAAACTGCCGTATTACCTATTATCCAGCAGGTGGCGCTGTTGCCAAGTCGCGATGAAAACAGGGTCCTGTTTCAGAGTCCGCCTAGTATTTGTTAAAAACTGGAAAATGTAAGTTGCTCAACAAAGTAAATGTAATTAAATCAATTCCAGAGACGGAACCAGAAACCCAGAATCCAGGGGTAGAGAAGAGCAACCTGGTAGCCGCTTATTTCTCCACGTGACAGAGTCACCCTGAGGGGTTGCAGCTTTCAACAACCGTGTGCTCTGGTTTGCGCCACTTAAGAGCTGTGCTTGCAAGGAAGATTTAAAAACGACTCAGAAAAGAGCAAACCACGCGGCAGAGACTATGCGGGCCTGTGGAGTTTAAATCCACGTGGGGAGGCCAAGGCCACCGGCGGCGGCTGAGGAAGGGAGGGCTCCCGCCAAGCCGAACTCGCGGCCGGCAGCCAAGCGGGGAAAGGAGAGGTTCTAAAACCAAACGTTGGGTACCAACTGAAGGTGTAAGTCATAAACAATGCCACACCAGTTTGGAATTATGATTAATAGGGTGGTATTTATTCAAAGGGGAAAAAGCTTACAGATCACCGTCAGCCCTCTGCGCAACCAGGAAGGGAGTCTAGTCGCTGGCGGAGCAGGAAGTGAAGAGAGAGAGGAGAGGGAAGTGGCCGCATTTTTAAAGGGAGAGAGACCACGCCCCAATGGGCTGGTATCTCAGCAGCTATAGGCTGGAGGAGTGGGAGGACCTCCCGCAACATTGACCCAGGGGTGGTTCAGTAGTTCACTGTTCAATTTCCATGAGTTTGTAGGCATTCTGAGAGTAGTATTGTTAAATTCTAACTTTAATTTATGTGATCCATTAAGACTTAGGGAGTTATTCCATTTTTTTTATCTATGGAGGTTTGCTTTGTTACCGAGTGTGTAACCAATTTTAGAGAAGGTTCCATGAAATGTCGAGAAGATATATCCTTTTGTGTTTAGGTGGAAAGTTCTATAGATGTCTGTTAAGTCCATTTGATTCATGATATCTGTTAAGTTTCTGTCTGGTTGATCTGTCCATTGGTGAGAGTGGAGTGTTGAAGTCTTCTACTATTAGTGTGTGGGTTTTGATATGCAACTTAAGCTTTAATAATGTTTCTTTTATTTAATTGCGTGCTCTTGTATTATAATCATAGATGTTCAGGATTGAGGCTGCATCTTGATGTTCCTGTTATGAGTATATAGTGTCCTTCTCCATCTCTTCTGACTGATTTTAGTTTGAAATCAATTTTGTTAGATATTAGGATAGCTACATCCACTTGTTTCTTAGGTGTATTTTATTGAAAAAAATCTTTTCCCAGCCCTTGACTCTGAGGTAGTGTCTCTCTTTGAGGTTGATGTGCTTTTCTTATATACAGCAGAAGGCTGGATCCTGTTTTTGTATCCATTCTCTTAGCTTGTGTCCTTTTTTTTTTTTTTTGGTGAATTGAGTCCATTGGTATTAAGCAATATTAATGAGCAGTGTTTTTTAATTCCGTTTATTTTTTGGTAATAGTGTTTGTATGTTTCTCTTTGGTGTGTGGGGGTTTATCAGATGCCTGTGTTTTTGTAGGTAGAGTTAACTTCCTTGGGTAGGAGTTTTTCTTCTAGTACTTTCTATAAAGCTGGGTTTGTGGATACATATTGTTTAAATCTTGTTTTCTCCATTGATGGTGAATGAAAGCTTTGCTGGGTATAGTAGTCTTGGCTTGCATCCATGATCTCTTAGTGTCTGCGGAACATCTATCGAGGACCTTCTGACTTTCATGGTTTCCATTGAGAAGTCAGGTGCAATTCTGATAGGTATTCCTTTATATGTTACTTGACCTTCTTTCTTTGCAGCTCTTAATATTCTTTCTTTATTCTGTATGTTTGTGTTTTGATTATTATATGGCCGCGGGATTTTTTTTTATCTGTTCTATTTGGTGTTCTGTAAGCCTTTTGAACCTTCATAGGGATATCCTTCTTTAGGATGGGAAAGTTTTCTGTGCCTTTGAGCTGGAGTTCTTGCTGTAGATGGAATAATAGATTGGTTTGTGAGTTATTATTTATAGACAATTACATTGGTATAGATTCTTGTATATGATACAATGTTAAATCATATTAAATATTATATGCATGCATGCTTCTACCTCTGTTTAAAACATTTTTTATATATTGATATATACTTACCATATTGCAGTGTACATTTCTATCTCTGAACAAGATACTTATACATTGTTTACATTTGGAGGTCATTGTCCTCATTTATTGCACAGTTGTTTATTGTCTTAACCTTTAAATTATATAGGTATTAAGAATTATAGATCAATAGTCATCTATGCTTGTCATACTTATAGTTAGACTAATTAGGTTCTTTAAATACATAGAGATTATATTCTGTATAGATAAATAATCCTCAACCACTTCAAAGATCTGTAAAAAATGATATTTAAATAACTTAGAGTTCTGTTGAAGTGAGACACAATTGTTCCTGGCAGCACTGATCTATTCCTGAGAAAATGTTGAGCACCAAAGACACTCCATTTGGAGCTTGTTTCCTTGGCAAAACTGGCCTTTGGGCAAGGAACTACCCATACCTCAACCACTGACAAAATACATAGTATCCGAAAATGGATAAAGAGGACTATCAAATCTTGCCAAGACAGGGTAAGATGGTTTTGAAAAATTTCTTGCCTTTGAAAATAGACTTTCAGTTATTCTAGGCCATAGCCAAAGTTGGTTGCTTCAATGTTGCAAATGTGACTTTGGGTGATTGTACAGGTAGCCAGTTGTCTCTGTGATTTGTTATATGTTTTGGAAGTTGTTTGATTGCACTTCCTACTTACTCAGGTAACATTATTTACCTTCTTGGATCTTCAATGGAGTTAAAGACTAGATAAGTGTAGTTACTTTCCTCTCGTGATTTGGCCAAGTTATTTATTATACTAAAGCTAGTTAGAATAGGATATTTGTTTTTATTGTATATAATTTTGTCTTAGGTTTAAAACTCTCTTATTTAAACAACAGGGGGAGGTGCTGCAGGAAGGTTTACAGCTAGTAATTACCCACCTACTGGGGCGTGACCTCTTACACTATATACCTGGATGCCACTGCAGAGTCCGGCCCTTCTCTTCATCCCTGTGGATCCTGTTTGCTCTTTAGGATTGTTTTTGAAACTGTCTCCATCCACCATTCATGCGGAGAATCCTGATTTGTAAGTTTTTCCCCTAAATAAATAACTATCTCTCAGTTCTGAGCTAGTGTGGAATTTTAATTAAGCATCCGATTTCTCCACCATCAAGTTCTTCTTCCTCTTCTACCCCTATTATTCTTAGGTTTGGCCCATTTCATGGTGTCCCAGATTTCCTGGATGTTTTGTGTTAAGAATTTGTTGGATTTAATGCATCTATTTCTTCTATAGTATTTTCAGCGCCTGAGATTCTTTCTTCTATCTCTTGTATTCTGTTAGCTATACTTGTCTCTGTAGTTCTTGTTTGTTTACCCAGATTTTCCATATCCAGAATTCCCTTGGTTTGTGTTTTGTTTATTACTTCTATTTCAGTCTTCAAGTCTTGAACTGTTTCCTTCACCTGTTTGATTGTTTTTCTTGGGTTTTTTTTTTGTTGTTGTTGAGGGATTTGTTAATTTCTTCTAATTTTTTTGTATGTCTTCTCCATTTCTTTAAGGGAGTTTTTTTTATTTCCTCTTTAAAAGTCTCCATCATTTTCATAAAGTTACATTTAAAGTCATTTTCTTCTGCTTCTTCTGGGTTAGGATGATCAAGTCTTCCTGTTGTGTGACCGCTGGGTTCTGGTGTTACCATGTTGTTTTTTAGGTTGTTGGAGGAATTCTTGCATTTGTGCCTACCCATCTCTTCCTACAAATGAGTCCTGCAGTTTCTTTGCACCTTGGTCCAATCCTTACAGTGGCTGTCTGAGAGTTTGGGAGTTTTTCTTGATCTGGGTACTGTCATTGTCTGTCTCAGAAAGCCTCTGAGGTCCCTATATGCCTTCTCTCTTGGTCTTCTCTCCTGGTTTGCTCTCTTGGTCTCTCTTAATCCCCTCAGTGCTGTGGCAAGCTCTTGGTCCCCACAGTATTATAGCAAGCTCTCAGCACTTAGGTGGGGTGTGGCTAGTAGCTTGGGGGGGTCCAGTGGATGGGTTTTGTTTTTGGGGAATCCTAGGGGCAGGAAACTCCCTGCTGGCTGGCTAGAAAAGCCAAGGGAGTTGGGCGAAGGGCCGGGGGTTTGTTCCCCTGGGGAGATCCTAGAGAGTGGGGGCATCCTGCCATGTGACTGTTCAGTCACCTCTTAAGTCCCCTCAGTATTGAAGCAAGCTGTGTTTCAGAGTTCCACAGAAGTTGCAGGAGGATAGGAGTATTTGGGGGTGGGGTGTAGCTAGTAGTTTGAATGGCTGCTGGATGGGTTTGGGTTTTGGGGGAGACTGGCTGCAGGAAACTCCCTGCTGGCTGGCTAGAGAAGCTGAGGGACTTGGGGGAGGGGCCTGGGGTTTTGTCCCACTGGGGAGGTCCATCTTTGTGACTGTTCACTCACCACTTAAGTCCCCTAAGTATTGGAGCAAGCTGAGTTTCAGAGTTCCACAGAGGTTGCAGGAGGATAGGTGGGTTTGGGGGCAGGTTGAGGCGAGTTGTTTGGATAGCAGCTGGGTGGGTTTAGGTTTGGGGGCAGCGTAGCTGCAGGAGACATATATGTTTTCACTGTACTCTTTATAATACTGCTGCTGATTCATGTGTTTGGCCATACTTAAATAATACTGGAAAATGTCTTGGAATTAATAATGGTATGGATTTTCTTGGGTAAATGAAGAAAATGGGAAAAATAAAAGCTTACCCTCTACAAGTTATTGCAAGCAGACTTATTAAAACAGACATATCAAGAAAATACAAGTGTTAAAGAAGTGCCTCACTTCCTCTGTGTCCAATTGGAGCACAAGTAGCAAGCTTGTCATTCCCACATTTGGTTAAATATAAGTTGAATGCATCATATAATCAATCATGGTGCCTTTGGTGGCCACACTGAAAATCTCATGATAATTATAAATTATGATATGGAAACAAGCACACTTTTAGTCTTTCTCAGCAGTACATGTTCATTGTTTCCTTACACAGGAGAATATATCATTCTTCCTTGTGAACACTAATGGCTAGTTGCTTGTGGTAGTCTGAATGGAATTAGGCCCCATAAAATCCAAGGGAGTGGCACTACTAGGAGGTGTGTCTTTGTTTTAGTATATATGGCCTTGATAGAGGAAGTTTGTCACTCTGTGTGTGGGCTTTGAGGTCTCATTTATCCTCAAGCCACACCCAGTGTCCCAGACCACTGCCTTTTGCCTGTGTATTAAATTGTACAATGCCAGCTTCTTCTCCAGCACCATGTCTGCCTGCACACCACCATGTTGCACTATGATGATCATGGACTAAACCTCTAAAAATACAAGCCATCACAATTAAATGTTTTCCCTTTATAAGAGTTACCATAGTCATGATGTCTTCACAGCAATAGAAACTCTAACTAAGGCAGTACATGATTCATTACCCATTAGAGAGAAATTATTATGAGAATACTGTTATTTTGCTCTTGATACAATTGTATTACATATAGATTTGTGTTGTTGCTCCTCATGTGCTATTTTAGGAAACCTAGTAATCCAGTATAGTCATTTGTGATTTCACATAACATATAATAGCAGCTATTTAACTCAAAATGTTGATAGCACAACAAATAATACAATAATTGTATATCAATAACCTTTTATTTTTTCCCAGCAAACTTTAAAAAAGATGGTATTCCAGAAATTTCAATGAAATTCTTGAAAATGTCTTAACCATTAGAAAAAAGCATTCTTTACTGGTAGCTGGAATATTTACTTTTTACTGGGTGTTGTTTCAGCCTCCACAGTTGGAGTCTTAGCATAAAACAAAATGTGCAAACAGTTCAGTCTACAAACAAACTAGTTTAAATGTTCCTGGTTTTAAAAGTTCAGGAAAAAAGTAATATTGATTTATAGAATAATTGGATGGGAGAAAACAACCTAAGAATGTAAACAGTGTAAAATTTCTCCCACTTCAAGGCCTCTTGAAATCTAATTAAATATAAATAAAATTGCTTCGAGGTTCCCTCTTGTCTAGAAAGCTGCCATGTTCTGAATAGTGATACAACAGTATAGAATGAAATATTTCCTGGAATTTGTTTTAAAATATTCAATATATATAATTCATTAGGCTGTTTATACATAGTGAGTTCTTGGACAGCTAGAACTTTCTAGTTAGATCCTGTCTCAAACAACAAAACAAAATTATGTTCAACTATATTTGCGTGCGTGTGTGTAACTTAAGTTGTGTCCTCTTATCACTATGTGCAACAAGCTGGCTTAAATTCAAGGAGATTTCCCAGGCTCTTCTACAGTGCTTGGCTACATTCATTTCTGAGAATAAATTGACGGGGACCTGTGGTGACACCTGAAATGAATAAGAGATACTGTTCTTAACCTCCTGCACTCTTAGTTATTTAGTGTGTGTGTGTGTGTATGTGTGTGTGTGTGTGTATGTGAGAGAGAGAGAGAGAGAGAGAGAGAGAGAGGGGTACTTACATAGTTAACAGAACTGTATGCAGGGCTATGTGTCAATTTTTAGGTGTGGTTCTCCCTTACACGACCATGCTTTCCAAAAGTTCTTTCTTCCTATTAATACCTGTGCTAAATCCATGCTAAACATCTCTTGAGCCAGGTGTGGTCGCATGAGACAGAGACATGTGGATCTCTGCAATTTCCAGGCCTAAACTATCTACTACATACTGGGTTCCAGGCCAGACAGGGTTAGAAAGTAAGACTTACTCCAAAAATCTCTACTTAATAAACAGTTGGGGTGAGATAATTGGGTAACAGATAAAAGAACTGAACTGGTACCTATCCCTTTACTACTGCATTATAAAGCAAATTGCAACAGTGCATGCCTATAATGACGTTAAGGCAAGATAAAAGGCAGACAGCCAAAGTTCTGGAACTTATGAATATGTGATAGCAAACTAGAGATTCTGTCTCAAAGATGCTGAAGGAAACACACTCTTTCTCTTTGCCTCTTTGTCTTTGTCTCTCTATCTCCTTGTTTTAGTAACAAAATCATAAATCAGTTCCTAAAGTGGCTTGGGTAGTATTCTGTCTTGCTAAGGTAAAAGCATGGATCAGAAGAGTTATGTACGGTGCCTTGCTCTTGATTTCCTCGGAAAATTGCTGCTTACATCTGGGAAAGTGTAAGTTCATACTCAAAAGGCTTTTACCTTGCCTTCAAACATGGCTCATTGGTATTTGCGTTATTGCAAAAAAATAAAAATAAAAAATAAAGGAATATTGTCCCTGACTACATAGGCATTCTACACAGCAAACTTTATTAAGTTTGTGTGATGGTTAATATTGATTTTCAACCTCATAAAACATTGAATCAGCCAAGGAGCAATACTAGTGGCATGCCTTTGAAAGCTTATCTAGATCATGTTATTCTATGGATGTGCTTATGAGAGATTAGCTTGTATATTAAGTTCGTTGAGATGAGAAGACTCTTCTTCCTTCTGGAAGTTATAACACCATTCTATTCCATGGATTTGGTAATAATGAGTTACATAATAATGACCAAAATTCATCACTGCCTGCTTCCTTACTCTGGATACAGTGTGTTCAACCCATGGCTGTTTTTTACAAATGTTCTTTTTACTCACTTTTTAGTTTGCACATGTTCTTACATGTTCCACATGTAAGCCCTGACACTCTGTCAAGTTGAATAAGAAGTCACCAAAGCCAGACATGGTGTCCCATACCTGTGATCACATAATTTAGGAAGCAGAGGCTGGAGTTTGAGGGTTTCAACATCATCCAAGGACTGAGTGTATAGTGGGGAATGGAGTCAGGCTCCAACAATAGATAAGACTGTTGTGGGCTCAGGGAACTGTATCCCGGCCCAGAGCAAGCCTATACACCTGTATACAATCTCACCCCAATTGCTGAAGGTGTCTTTTTCCACAAGGCATGTGAACCCCAAGGTCTGAGCTGTGGGAGATATGAGTCCCAGTTGCCTTGAAATTCAAGCTCACAACATTTCTATAGTCGTGTGCTCTCAGGATGTGTGAGGGTAGGGGATAAGGAGAAGACTTTGCCAGGCTGCTGATTAGATGAGGTAAATATATTTCTGTCCCTTCCCTGCTCACATTTCAGTGTCCTTGTCACTTGACTAATAGCAGTTCATGTTGGTGTGAGGCAAGAACAGTAACTATAAGGCTGGGAATTAGAGCACTTCATCAGACTCCACCCTGTGCACCATCTCCTGGAGGTTATCACTAGATGACCCAGACAGTAGAGACTCCAGGGAAGTGATCTTGGGACTCAGAGACACATATGTCAGCAGCTCTAGTGTCCTGGGAACAGCAGTTCCTCTTCTGTATTCACCAGTCCTTTCACATCTTCATGCCTCATGCTGGCTTTCTTCATTTCCTCCTTCGCATCCTCTCAAAGTCTATAAGCTGTCCGGTAAAAAGTAGAGTCAGTGTAGGTTGAAGGACTAGAAATTACCCCTGCTTGCTTTCTAGGTAGACTCCACACTGGGCTTTGCTGGGATTCTTCTGCTTTGGTATCTTGACTGCCAGTCCAAGATTGAAGGGCCCATGGAGAACTGATGATGTGGTAACTGGTTTGAAACAGCTCTGGAAAGGCCCTGAGAGGTTAATGACTACAGTGGACTCATGAAGCTGTGGTAGATTTTTGGTCTGTAGGATGACAAGGAGATCTGTAGTTGTCTAGAATTGGGATGGTAGGAAAGCTGTGTGTGATAGGGATGTAAGAGACTGAAACATGGGGCTTCCTCCATCTATGAGAGCCCAGAATATCATTAAGAGTCTCAGAATTTGCATAATGTGATGATATAGGAAGCAGTTAGGTTTTGATTTCCATAGATGTGATTAATTATTTTCTTTTCTGTTTCGATAGATGGAAAGGTCTTGTTTTATAAGGATGAGTCAAGTGATTGTTTTATGAGTCAAGTGATTGACTCAGATTACTTTGAGTCAGGTTATTTAATTTTTTTTCAGTTTAATAGAAAAGAGACTACTCCACTGTCATGTTTGCTGCTTAAAACGAAAAGACCTTGGATATGAATTTATGAACATCTGTAAGGCCTCTTACTGAAACACACTTTTAATAGTGATCCTCGACTTAAAAGTTTGAGTCCTCGTCTGTGTGACTAATGCATAATTTCTTTACTGTTCTATGTGACAATATCATTAGTCCTGCAACTATGTAATAGAACCAATAAAAATGAACTCCGCAGGCTGTATTCATATATTTCAGCATGCTTATTCAAACACACTTATTAAGGAAGCAGTTTTTGGAAGGGAAGCATCTGAAAAGGGATGGAGTGAAGAGGGAACCAAGATGAAACATCTTTTAATTAAAATGTATAGAATAAACTTTAAATAATAAAACGCGCTAGAGAGATGGCTCCATTAAAGTTGTTACAGGGGACCCATCTTCCATTCCCAGAACCAATAGGATAGTTAGCCATTTGCTCTAAAACCAGTCCCAGGCATATTCTGCCCTCTTCTGGCCTCTGTAAGTACTGTGCAAAGACCCATAAAAGTAAAATTTTTAGAAAAGTTATAAAAAGGAAAGAATGAATTCTCTACAATGATTTCAGAGTCCTGAGGCATACAGTAGCCAGGGCCAGTGAAAATGAACTTTTTTTGATTTTTCATGGAAGTAGCTGTGGCCTTCTGAGACATCTTGCTTAGAAGCAAAAGCAGCCTTGTTCTAAAGGTACAGTAGCTCAGCAGAACTATCCAGCTAAGAGCGTCAACCACAGTGCTGATAGGTGACTTTTCCTTTATGTTTTCTGTGGCTATGTTCTCTGTCCTTTGTTATTGTGACAGTAGCAGAACTCTATATGAACGTGTCCAGATTCCTCAAGTAAAATCCCCATGCTTCTCTTGCCTAGAAAATGACTCCCATATTCTTGCCTCCTTCAGGTAAGAAATCTTTGTTAGGTCTACTGTCTTGGCTGTTGTGATGACTATTCTTGGTACCTAAACTGATGCCTCTGTAATTAACTAATACACAAAGAATTGGGTATACCTGTGAGGGATTATTCTTAATTAAAGGTTTGAAATTTGAAAGGCCTTTAATTAATTAATTAATCTTGATCTTTTAGGTAATAAGATCCACCTTTAATCTAAGGCAGACCTCTGGTGGCAGCCTATGCACATAAAGAACACTGAAGAATAAAGCTCTTTCTCTTTGCCTGATTGTCATGGCATTGCCTAGGAAGGTCATTCATTTACTATCTTTAGAGTCCATTCTCAGGAACTCTGGTATATACTGAATATCAGCTGAGACATTCGGCCTTATGGATTAAAGAATTATTGAATTTTTTTAACTTTCAACTGTTAGTCAGCCAATATTGGACTAATTGGACCACAGGTGGGGAGAGATTCTAATAAATCCAATTTTTACCTACATAGAAAGATTTATTCTATCAGTTCTGTTCAAGTGGTGAACTTTCACTACTACTGTTGATTTTTCTTTTTTTCACATGCCTAGAGGAAGATGTTCTATTAATAATAATGCTCATATAGGCATTCTTCCTTGTTTCATTTCTAAATATTCAACTTGCCGTGAAGACTAAACTTCATATTGTTATTAAATTGTCAAAAGATTGAAATGTATTGCAGGAATAAAACACCTAAAGCAATGGAGCCATCGCCAGCCTTCTGATGGAAGAAAGTCCTATTTTCTTGTTTGTGATTTCATTCTTGCTTTTCTCTCCTGGTTGTCTGAAGTTTCTGTTACAACTAATTAAAAAGTACCCGAGTTTACTAGACATCAGCATGAAGCCATAAAACAAACATCTCATTTTGTGACCTAAAACCTCTCTTTAATTTTTAATATTTTGGTCACCTTTCTAGATGGTGGAAAGGGGAATCACTCCACCACACATTGTATAATGGACTGTGCACGCTAGCCATAGGTGTCCAGGAGGAAGAAGGGGAAGTGCCTGTGGAGTGCAGGAATATATCAGGTTCAGTTGTTTGAGCCAGGACAAGTACTATTGAAATGCAGATCTTTGCAGATCTATAAAAGGTCTTGTGTGGATGGCAGATCCAGGAATCACTGTGCAGTCTTTAAACACACTGTAACTCTCTGGGAGCTGCTCTTTTCACTCAGTCCTCACTAGTCAATCAGGTCCTCCATTTCTGATCTGCCAGTCAGAAGAGTGCAGGGCCCTTCTGTGATGCCAGGCTGCAGGCTTGACTTTATAACAAAGTAGATACTAGTGGTTCTGTCTTCTGTCTGTGCTGCTGTAAGGATCCTGAGTGGAGAGCATGGGCAGGCTGGGAAGGTTTCTGATTCAAGGTCAGGAGTAGCAGATCCCAGTGTGGTGGTCCTTCTTGGGTTTGGGTAGGAACCTTCAGCCACATTCTCTGTCCTCTGATGGACCATGAGGTCCTTGCAGCTCCCTGGACCCAGGCAACAGGCCTATGATTAACAGCATTACACAGGCTTCCTCTGCTCAGAGCATTGGGAACAGAGAGCTGACAGGTTTCCAAATTTCGAGAAGCCTCATTTACCTAGTATCATCTAGAAGTTCTGCAGTTCCGATTTAATATTTAGAATCAGGATCTTTGAGGGCAGCAGCCCCTCAGACCCCTTCAAGGTCCGGCTATGGTGTGATATCCGGTGAGGGTAAAATAACTATGGAAATCTGAGGGTAAAACGAATCAAGTCACATGCATTTTCCCCTGAGCATGTCTTTTTATTGTGCTCTCTTGTTCTCTATTCTAATTCTTTTGTCCTATCTGTAATTTCTTAGCTCAATTCTCTGTCTCAATTCTAATTCCAACTCCAGTTCTCTACTGCATTCTTCTCTTTCTTCGCTTCTTCCTCCTCCTTCTTCATTTTCTAATCTCTGCTAGTTTCTGGGACACTTCTACTCCAACTTCTGCTCCAGTTTCTATTAACTCTTTGTCCTTACCCAGCTATAAAGACACACAGAATCTTGAAGGCACAGGGAGTAAAGGGGCAAAGTACATACAAGGGAAGTTAATTGCCCTTGGTCCATTAGCACTTTTTCCAAATATTAGCAAGCTCTGAGGGACTTTTAGATATGAAATTTACACCTATTGCTCTAAGCAGTTGAAACAATGAGGATAACCAAGCCTCTACATTATCAGATCTTGGTCTTGATGCCTATCAGAGGTGCCAGTGGAGGTTTGTCTTCCACTGGGCTGTGGGCAAATGGTTAATTATTTTTCCTGAGAGTAAGACACAAGCAGTAAATCTCCTCAACCTCAATAAACTGAAGTGAAGGCGAGGACTTAGGAATCACTTAATGCAAGGTTAATTTTAGGTCATTGCTTTTTCTTATCTGTAATTGAAGTAAAACCAGGGCATGCTAAAATTTTCTGTATATCTGAGCAGCTATGAATCAGCAACTTTGAGCATGTAGCAATTCTATGTCCTTAGATATCTGGGAATGTTTAAGATGGAATACTATTTCCTGGTTCATAAACACTGACCAAATGCCTGCTAATAAAGATATTTGCAGGAATGTAAATCTCTACAGTTACATTGAAGCAAGGAGCAAGGACCTAGTAGTGGGAAGCAAGTTCTTGGCTGTGTGACTGTTTTCACATATAGCTAGGAGATATAATCAGTAAACCCCAAATGCATAAGGTAAATTGTGCCCAGTAAATGATTAAATAGTCTGAGCTGTGGGAGATAAATCTCAAATTTATAACAGAAGGGGATAACCTTCAGCAAGAAATCTCCAGCAAGAAATAGCTACTTCTTTCACAAGGCAATAACTCCAACATGCCTTGCATTTTGGTTTAATCATCCATACAGAGCTCCTGACTTTGATATGTTGATCTTGTGAAATAAGGTTGATTAATTGCTAAATGCTATTGTTGTTCATAGTAACTTACGTGAGAGATACATTTGCAAATAATTTTGTGGCGATTATAAATGTCCACATCTCTTGTGTTTAGTAGCACTCCACTATTAAGCTGTGATGTAGAAGAGTACATTTGGTGACATAAAGGATTTATCAATTCTTAGGAGATAGCTAAGGGAGGTCTGTGTCTAAAATACCTCAAAGATAAATATTAGCTAACCAGGCCTGTTAGAGACTGGAGTGTTAGGATCCACCTTTGTTCACCAGAATTGTCCAGATATTTGGCTTCAAACCAAGTCAAAGGAGACACCCCTGATTTACAACTAGCCACTAGGCCCATCTTTATGTCAAAGAACAGGCTGCTAACAAGGTGCTTAAGGAGAGGGATTACATGGTCAGAGCAAAAATTTAGACCTGGCGTGTGATAAAGTTCCAGTTTTCTTCTTGAGAGAAAGACTGTTTTGACAGGCAAGGTGACGACTGACAAGGAAACCACTTGCGTTTAGGGCTGTGCTGATTAACAAGACTTTCCCTTTAGATTCCCATTAAGGGAGAAGGAATGTGTTTGGCAGAGTCAGGAAAGGCTTGCTGTCTAGGACTTGGAGGCTCTCACTAAGGGCCTGAGGTATTGAGAATAAAATAGGAGTTCCTTCACTAAAACCAGTGATATGCTAGGGAGAGCTGACAATGATCTGGGGCCAGGATCATTTGTGGAGATATTGCTTCAGATCCTGAGATACCAACTCTTCCCACCACATGGAGCTATGATTATCCATCCCAGGACCACTGTGTTCCCCTTATGCAGCATTGTTTAAATTGCCTCCTGAGTTTACTCCATCGTGTCATAGTTTCTGTTGACATCATAGATGTCTCCCACTTTCTTTCATTTTCCCCCTACAAGTAGTAACAAGGTGCTATTCTTAAGAAGCTTACTTCATATGAGACATAGCTTGTAGAAGACCTCCCCACCCCAACTTTTCTCTTTTTCTGCCCTCTCCTTTTCCTGTCCTTTTCATTTCCCTGGCACCTCCACCTCAGGAACTGAAGAATGATTTAAATTATTCAAAGCCTAACAAGTCTGAACCTAAATGAAACTTAAGGATGACAGACTATGTGGAATACAGCATCTGCTGTAGGCTGGCTCTCTTTGAGCCTCAACCAGAGCTGAATGCATGTTTTCATTAAAGAGATTTTTCTTTGTTTATCTCTTAAATGTATGGAGTGATTTCTCCTTCAGAAGTCATATTAATTTTAGAATAGTTGTACCTCCAGCTATTTAGAAAAATGTTTCTGACACAAATCCTCCTATATTGACTCAGGTGGCCTTGATCTTAGTCTGTTGCTAGATCCCTTCCTCCATTCCTCTTCAGCAAAAGCAATATCTCTCAGGAATATCAACCAAACATGGCATAACAAGTTACAGTAAGACAAGGTACAAACCTTCATATCAAGGCTGGACAGGGCAACCCCACAGGAAGAAAAGTTCCTGAGAGCAGGGATAGTGTTGTGAGGTACTGAAAGTGTAGAGGCGATCCATGAGCAGGCATCCCACATGTATTTCTGATGGTTGGTGTGTCTTTGGCCCATCAGGCTATCTTTGTCGGAGATTGTCTATGTGTTCTACTGACTGTGGCCTGTATTTGAACAGAGGGTGTCCAAGTTGGGAGCAGGAACATGACTAAAAGTGTGGTGACTGTAGGGTTGGTGAAGGGTTGTGTCTGTGGGAACAAAAGGGATGGGCTAGTGTCTAAGTGTGGCCTGTGCTTGAGCATAGGGTGCCTGCCTGAGTTGAGTGCAGGAACCTTGCCACATTTCTCTCTTTCTTAATAAGAAAATATCCTGTGCCATTTTATGGTGAAAAGGTTTATTTTTTTCTTGATTTTAGAATATTTCGAAATTATTATTATCTTGAGTGTTAGAAGAGGCTTTGGACATTGAACAGTGTTGGTTCTGTTAGAGAAAGTGAGGCTCATTTAAGTTAGACTAAATTCATTTTCATTTTTCTGTTGTTATTTATTCTTTTATTCTTTTCTCAAACAATCATTCTGATCACTGATATAGATATGAATAATTTGCATTGGTATGGATTTTAAGGTCAATTTTGTTATATGTATATGTATTTCTGATCTTGATTAAGGTATTGTGATTGTGTAGTTCATTTAAAATGTAATGTATAATTAGGAAATATAGGTTGTTAATAGATAATCATCAATGATAGTCAAGATTGTAGTCATGTTAGTTAGATTTTCTAGATATATAGAGATATATTTCAGTTAGATAGGCATTCTTCATATCTTTCAAAGACTACAGAATGTGGCATTTTAAATGTTTTAATAACTTAGGGCTTTTCATGACAATGAGACACGTCTGCTCCTGGCAGCACCAATCTACTTCAAAAGGAAGATGGGCATCGAAGAGGCTCTTTTTGGAGTTTGATAGCCATTTGTGCAAGAAACTGCTCTTGCCTGGACTGTTGCATAAACTGGACACAGAGAACCCACAGAGAGAGAACTGCTGAACTTGCCTAAAGGTGAGATGATCTTTCGGGGTTCCTGGTTCATGAAAGAGTCTACTAGACATTCTGCAGAACACAGCAGAAAGTGACTGAATTGTCTTTGAAATTTCCTGCTTCATGGAAATGTCTGCTGGATACTAGGGCCTGTAGGCTGAAGATGGATGCCCCAACGGTACAAAAGAACTTTGGGTGATTTTCCAGGCAGTGAGATGTCATTTCTAGAGTTTTGGACTTCTTGTTTGCTTAGGTAATATTATATCCTTCTGGAGTCTTTGATGGAGTTGAAAAATGATTAATTATAGTTATAGTTTTCCTTAGTTATGATTAAAGATAAAATAGATATAAATATTGTAGCTGTAATTCTTGCTTGATAACTGTTTTGTTATATGTAATCTTACTCTGTTAAAGTGAAAGCCTTTCTTTTTTGTTTAAAGAGGAAAAGGGGGTAATGATGGGGGAGAGTCTTCAGTTTTGTGTTAATTTCATTGGTTAAATAAAGAGACTGCCTTGGCCCTTTAATAGGACAGAAAATTAGGTAGGCAGAGTAAACCAAACAGAATGCTGGGAGAAAGAAGCCGAGTCAGGCAGTCACCATGCCTCTCTTCTCCAAGATAAATACAGGTCTTTCCTGGTAAGCCACCACCTCGTGGTGCTACACAGATTATTAGAAATGGGTTAATCGAGATGTGAGAGTTAGCCAATAGGAGGCTAAAACTAATTGGGCCAGGCAATGTTTAAAAAAATACAATTTATATGTTGTTATTTTGTGTATAAAGCTAGTCGTGCGGGAGCTGGGCATAAATGCAGCCTTCCGCTCCATCAACAGATCACAACCTTCCATTCCTGCATTCCACTCAGTCCCGTCTCCTTCCCATTTTCAGTTTTACTGCTTTTGTTGGTATATCAACAATTCATTACAAGATGCATTAAGACTGATACAAACCCTCATGCCAAGACTGGATTAGAAAACTCACTGGAAGGAGAAAGGTGCAAGAGTAGGCAAGAGACAGTCACCCTTCCTCCCACAAACACACCATGGTAAAGAATCACAGTATATGGAGAGGACCTGGACCAGACCCATGCAGGACCTATGATTGCTGCTTCAGTCTCTTTCAGCCCCTGTGATCCCTGCTTAGTTGATTCTGTGAGATGTTTTCTCCTGGTGTCCTTGATCTCTCTGGTTCCTACAGTCCCCAGTCCCTTCCTCTTCCATATATGCTCCCATAAGTTGCAGGAGGAAGTTTCTCTGACAGTTGTGCTAGCAGAATATAGTTAGGAATCAATTCACAGACTTTTTTTTTCTCTTTGGTCAGTCATATTTGGTTCTATATATTTCTCTGAGTCCCCCAATTTCTGGTTTCTCTGCATTCAGTTAGTGTTGGGCATAGGCTCCCTCTTTGGGTTTGGGCCTCAAGCTAGCCCAGTAATTGCTTGAATACTGCACTAACTCCAAGCCACCATTGCCCCAGCATATCTTGCAAACAGGGCAAGTGTAGAATTAATATTTTATAGCTGGGTTAGTGTACCAATTCCACCACTGGGAGGCTTAGATGGTTACAGAAGATGGTCAGTTCAGGCTCTGTATTCTCAAAGACTTGGAGTCCTCACTAGGGTCCCCCACATAGCTTCCAGAAATTTTCTAGTATACTAGATAGATTTCCACATCAACTCTTAAAAGCTCCCCTATTGCAGTCACCTATATTCTCTTTCTCTGTTCCTCCCATACTTACCTGACCCTTTCTGTTCCTGCTCCCAGTCCACCCACAAAATCTATTCTATTTCATCTCCCCAGGGAGATCCATGCTTTCCTTGCTCCCACAACCATCTTTGTTACTAGGCTTCTCTGGCTCTGAGGATTGTAATGTGATTATTCTTTACTTGACAGATAATATCTACTTAAATGAGTACATATCATGTTTGTCTATGTGGTTCTGGGTTGCCTCAGTCAAGATAATAAAGAACTCAAGAACTTAAACATCAACAAACCAAATAATCCATTAAAAATCAGATACATATTTAAACATAATTCTCAATAGAAGATTCTAAAATGGTTGGGAAACACTTAAATGTTCAACATCAGGGAAATGTAACTGAAAATTACTTTGATATTTTTTTTTTTCATCTTGCACCTGTCAGAATGGCTAAGATCAATAACAAGAAGTAGCAGCTCATGCAGGCCAGATGTGGAACAAGGGGATCTCTCCTCCATTGCTGGTGGAGAATGAAAACTTGAAATCACTATGATAGTTCATCAGATAATAGGGAATCTATCTACCTCAAAACCCAGTTATACAACTCTTGGGCATATAGCCCCAAAATGCTCCTCCATCCTGCCACAAGGATACATACGTAACTGTTCAAAGAAAGCTACCTTATTCATAGTAGCCAGGAACTGTTATGTCTGTAACAGATTGTATTGATTTATATTGGTGTTGGAAGACTCTCCTATAGTGATATTTTATTTATATTTTAATTAATAAAGCTTGCCTAAAGATCAGAGGGTAAAACTAAGATACTAAAGACCAGGCAGTAGTGTCACATACTTTCAATCCCAGGATTTGAGAGACAGAGGCAGATGGATCTCTGTGAATGCAAGACTTCACCCAGGACTTCACAAGATAAATGTAGACACAGATCCCAATAGTGTTAGCTCACACCCTTAATCCCAGTACTAGAGAGTTACATGCCTTTAATTCCAGCACTAAAGGGAAATATAAGATGGGAGGAGACAGAGGGACAGGGCTCAATCTGCAGTTGTCCAGCCTTGGTAGAGGTAAGTCTTCTCTAGTGGCTTTACTTTAGGCTGAACCCCAGTATCTGTCTCTTGGTTTTTATTATTTGTTTTACACTCTTCCATTTAGTTGGCAGTGCCTCTTTGCAAGTGGACATGGGGTGGATAAGAGCGTTAACTGAGCACAATACAGTGACAAAGCAAGTGAGAAATCCAGGAAACAATGTTTGTCAATGCTTTTCTTCCTCTATTTTCTAGCTTGATTTTCAATTCTATGCTCATGCAAGGGTGAACTGAGGTATTGCAGAACTGGCTCAATAAAATTGCCTCCGATACTTTTGGTTAGATAATGTAATCACAACAGCAGAGAAGCAAGTCAGAAAAAAAATGGAACACTAAAATTGATCATGCTCATAGGAAGAACCTTGGAGTGTTTGATTTTTTTAGATGAATGGAGAAGATACCAGGATGTAAATGGCAAAAGTCATTAAGGTGTACAGAGCTCAATCATCTCCTCTTGTGGGATTGGGAAGATGGACTCTTGAAGGGAATGCACACAGAGGAGGTCAAGATGAAAGGATTTTAGTGGGAACTGGTTTCCTTGAAAAATTAAGATAGAAGTAATTCTATCTAATTCTGCCCTTACCCTGAGATATTGAGTAAGGCCAAATTGAAAAGTAATGGGTTGACTTCATAGATGGAATACTGACTCTATTGCATGTCTACTACTGATGACTCATTCAGGTCCACAAAGGAGAAAGCAACAAGTTGAGCAGAAAAAAAATAATAATGGAAAGGTAGTTTCAGATGGCAGTCAAGTGCTAAAACAGAGGCAGGAAGATCATCACCATTAAAGAGAAGGCCCTTGCTCTACAGTGGAAGCCCATTAAGGTGCCCTAGCATCCTGTCAAGCTTTCAATTAATGGAAAAATTAGGCAAAGTGAATCCTACTCTCAGTAAGCAGCTTCCTACAAAATCGGCTGCAACTTTTGTCCAAGCTTGGCAAGGTACATTTGGCTCTCAATGAAGAAGCCAAACTTGTGGTTGTTCTGGAATAAAAAGAGAATCAAAATTTCAGGTCATGGGTTCCTGGTCTGTGGCTTTAGTTCAGCATTCTTGCAGTCATCTATGTTTAGCAGGGTCAGAGCCCCTGTGAGGAGCCTATGGGAGTTCATTTCATGAAACTTTGAGCATGAAGACTGGGTTGAATTTTGAGACCACAGAATGTTAAGATACCTAAGTCAGATATGAGACATCTGTCATGGATAACTGCATGTAGGGAATGGAAGTAGCCAAAGATATACATGAGAAATTCAATCAGCACAGACAATTTCTGATGTTAGCATACCTCTAGGTACAACTCTTTCACTACTAAAGTCCGCTAACTCTGGAATGGGCTCATCCCCAAGCCCTAGGAAACAAATAGCACCATGACAACATCGTCAACAGCATTAAGCACACCAGAGGATGCCATTCGATCATCTGGAACTCAGAAACCCACTTCCTAAAAAGTCAGCTTTAAGTCCACTCTCATTAACACAAGACAAAGTCACTAACACAAACAAACCTATACCCATGACAAGTATGGCAGTAATAAACACCTCTTCACCAGTCATAGCCACCCTGAAGACAACTTTTCTTATCAAAGGCACATCTGAGACTCAGGAAAAGTACAGTGCAACTGTACTCCAAACCCCAGCAACAACCTTCACAAGAGCTAAGCCACCACATCCACACTACAACACTGTCACCTAGACACATTCCCAGCCAGCACAGCTGGGCTCAAGCATAAGCACTGGTACAACCCAATCACCTGAGCATTCCATAGCCATTTTTCTTAGCTCCTGTTTGTTGTTTCTGGCTGTCATGAGTACACCACATTATAGATGGCATCACTAAAACCCGTAAGATACATTCGATGCAATTGCTGTTCAAGGTAAGCCATTTTTGTAGCCTGACATTTTTAATTTTATGTTAACATTTGGTGCAGAAGACAAAGTTTCTCTGTGTAGCCCTGACTGTCTTGAAAGTATTTCTGTAGATCAGACTGGCCTAAATTCAGAGACCCAAATGATTCTGGTTTCTTCATCCTGTGATTAAAATGGGGGCATCATGTCTGGGTTTCTTTGTTTTTATATTCTTGGCTGGTAGCCCTAGAATGTAGTTTTGTACATATCAAGTATATATTGTTTTCCTGAGCTTCACTTACATTTTGAATTTTGAAGTCTGACAGAGTGTGTCATTCTCTTTCCTAGGATGACAGTATTATGATCTTAATACTACCTGAGCCTTCTGATTCATTCAAATGCTGGTTTGTGGCATTATTCCTACTAACTGTGTTTGCTTTGAATTCTTTTGAGTCAATATGTGTCTTGTGTCTGTATACATGGATATGCACCACATGTGTGCCTTGTCCTCACAACAATCAGAACTGCCTTACAATCCCTGAACTTGTGGTAGTGGGTAGTTGTGAGCCCCGTGTAAGTACTGCCAATCGAGCCCACCTCTCCGTAAGACTGACAAGATCTCTTGAATGCCAAGCCATCTCTTCTATCCTGTTGTTTACTTATGATCAGCATTTACATCGCTAATGTTTTTACCTGTTCATTTGTAACTTTAAACATTCATTCCCTTTAGTAAAATCATATGATTGGTATAGTTTAAACTGGTTTCTGATGCTGAATGGAGTATAATGCATAATTCTTTGTAGAAACTTTAGTAAAATTCTGTTAGTTCTTTCTACATTTTTGTTCAGTTTATTTTTATGGGGGAGACAGAGTCTGATTAATATGTAACTAATATAGCTACCCTTAAATTTCACTGCATAGGCCTGGCTGCCATCCAACTCAATTAAATTCACCTTTCGTTACCTCCAGAGTGCTGGACTTAAAGGCATGATTCAATACACCCAGCTCGCCCATCCTTTTTGTAGTTAGTTCTTTCAGTTTATCAGATGTATACTTTGATCTGTTTGCTTGCTTCTCTTTATGTCTCTTAATATGCATTTCTCTTGTAAGCCTATGTCCTAGACAAAGGGTGTAGAAATGACAGGTGAACCTCATTGTTGCTTTTTTTTCTAAAGTGAGTTGATTAGAACTTCTTTGTGATGGTATAAGTTTGGGGAGCCCCAGCATCATATGAATATATTGTCAAATATGCATTCAGCATGCTGTCAGTGTCACACCTTCTGTTGTACACATGTATGGAATATTTTAGGATGCGGTGACCTATGATGATGTGCATGTGGACTTCACTTGGGAGGAGTGGGCTTTGCTGGATCCTTCCCAGAAGAATCTCTACAACGACGTGATGCTGGAGACCTATAAGAACCTCACCGATATAGGTAAGACTGAATTTTCCATCACATTTTAAAATAAAGCGACAACTGTTCCTTGGTTATTGATACTCGTCTGTAATTTCTGTTGATGAGAAAGTGGAAGAATGAGGTAAATAAATTTGGCATGCTTCTAAGGTTCACTGAAGAGAGTAACTTAAATTTTTCACACTTTCCCATGAAATATCATACATTTTCTGGTACTGTGTTTTAGGCTACAGTTGGGAAGACTATAATATAGAAGAACATTGTGAACGTTCTGGAAGACATGGAAGGTAATTTTCATATGCAAAGTATTCAAATGTGCATATGGAGAAATTTTAATGTGTGCAGCAGTGTAAATAAGCACAGTTTAAAGTATACTGGTAACTATTAAATTCTCAGAAAAGTAAATACCCCAATGTCAGGTAGCTGATGTGTGTTTGCAAGGCATTTTTCTAAGAAAGAATATAGGATAGCAGTGCCTTGACTGATATCCACATTTGAATTACATCTCCATGATAGCTATGCTGTACAACAGCCTGTCTGTTTACTTTCCTACTACTCAGACATTACAAAAAGTCTATGTGTTAAATAGGATATGTATAGATCCAGAACCTTCAGAGTAAACTAGTGTTCCTCATCTACTTGTGACTTTCCTAAGTTTAGTGAGAGGGACATTTTTTGACAGTTAAGAGCATTGTGGGCAGTTATGGCGCGCACTTTTAATCCAGGCTGATCTCTGTGAATTCAAAGCCACCCTGGTCTACAAGAGCTAGTTCAAGGACAGGCACCAAAGCTACCGAGAAATCTTGTCTTGAAGAAAACCAAAAAAAGAACATTGTTGAAGAGAAATGTTAATACTTTTACCACATGTCTATGAGGAATAGAAATTCAAGTTGTGTGAATGCAGTGTGGAATCATTTTATTATTCTTCCTTCGTCAGTGTATCACTCTGCATATCACTCTGCATAAAAGCCATGTGAGCATGGGGATGTGGAAAGAAGCAACATAACTTGCAACAGAACAATGAGAAGATATGCAGTAGTCACCACTTTCCCTAGAAGTTTTTAATGTGATACAAGTCTAAAATTATTTTTTTCCAACAATTGAGAGTACATTAATAAGCTTTCACTGCAGGAAAGTCCTATGAGTAGTGGAATGAGTAGTGTGTTTGTTCTGGTTTATTTTACAATTATAGTATGAGTCACAGTATTAGAAAATTTATGAATGCAGTATGTATGTTAAAGTTCTGAGTTCTTCCCAGTTCTCTTCAAATTTATGAAGAATCTCATATAGAACAAAAGATACTATAAATGTGGGCCCTATAATAAAGACTCTTACTGTTACACATACCTTCAGAGACACAAAACAACTTTAATAAAGGAGTACATTATGATTGTAAACAATAAAGTCATTTTCCTCTTAACATTTAGACCAATTTGTAAAATTAATTCATAGAGATATAAATATTTATCAGTGTAATAAATGTGATGAATCTCTTACTTGTGTCTATTATCCTCACAGATACAGAAAAGGGCATACTAGAGAGAATCCCTCTGAATATACTCAATGTTCTAAAGCCTTTTCATATCACAGTCATCTTCAGAGGCATGTAAGAATTCATCCTGGAGAGAAACCCTATGAAAGTATTCAATATGGTGAAGCCTTTACACAGAACAGCATTCTCCAAGTACATAAAGCAACACATGTTGGAGAGAAAACCTTTGAATGTAAACAATGTGGTAAAGCCTTTACATGTGCCAGTAGTCTCAGAAGACATGAAAGAACACATACTGGAGAGAAACCTTATGAATGTAATCAATGTGCTAAAGCCTTTTCACAGCACAGTACTCTCCAAATACATAAAAGAACACATTCTGGAGAGAAACCCTACAAATGTAATCAGTGTGATAAAGCCTTTACTCTTCACAGTCGTCTCCAAATACATAAAAGAACACATTCTGGAGAGAAACCTTATGAATGTAATCAATGTGCTAAAGCTTTTGCGTGTGCTGGCAATCTCCAAAGACATAAAGGAACTCATGCTGAAGAAAAGCCCTACAAATGTAATCTATGTGATAAAGCCTTTTCACGACAAAGTCATCTCCAAGAACATAAAAGAACACATACTGGAGAGAAACCCTACAAATGTAATCAATGTGCTAAAGCCTTTTCACAGCACAGTCATCTCCGAATACATAAAAGAACACATACTGGAGAGAAACCCTACAAATGTAGTCAATGTGAAAAAGCCTTTTCACAACACCATAGTCTTCAAATGCATGGAAGAACACATACTGGAGAGAAACCCAATAAATGTAGCAATGTGGTAAAGCCTTTGATTTTCCCGGTAATCTCCATATACATAAAGGAACATATACTGCAGAGAAACCCTGTGGATGTAAGTAATGTGGCAAAGCCTTTGCATGCTTCTGGAGTCTTTGAAATGATGAGAAAAAAATCATTGTGTAGAGAAACCCTATAAATGTATTAAATGTGGTAAAGTTTTGCACTTCATGGTAGTCTTTACACAAGAGTTAAACTTTTAGTGTTAGCTGGTCTCTTAAAGTCTTTTCAAGTCGTTCTTGAGGACCTGAAAACATTAATACTGAAGGAAATCTGACATAATGGTTTTGGTAAGATCTTTAGTCAACCCACTTACATTCATTTACATGAAATTATTCTGGGGAAAAAATGACAGGTGTCACCAATCTGTTCAAGTATTATGATGTCCCTCTTTATTTTGTACCTGCAGACTCACATAGACAAAAGCCCTATGAATTTAAATTTTGAGGTAACCCCTTTTTCTTCCACAGTTCTCTTCAATTACATGAAATATGTCATCCAGGTATAAAACTTAATGGATGTGTTTTAGTGCCTTTGTGTTGTTGTGATAAAACATTATGTCTAAGTCAATTTAAGAAAGAGTTGGTTCTTGGATCTAGAGGGATACCGAAATGCCATGAAAGTGGCATGGAAGCAAGTGTCAAACATGGAAGTTAAAACAGACTGCGGAGAACTCACATCTCCCACCTACAGCCTGAAGTGGAAATGGTGCGTGGATGTGAAATTGCATACTCACCCCCGGGACATGCGTTGTAACTGAGAAAGATTGATTTGTCTGCCATCAGCCCTACAGTGCTTGTTTTCTGTTACATGAGCTAGTATATGACAAATAGAAACAGTAAGTAAGCCTTGAGATGCTTCAACTCCTGTGTTGTAGGAGTAAATGTATTCAAGAAAAAATTTTTTCAATGAGAATCAGATTGTTTAGTGACTTAATTTTACTTGTTGCTGTCGGTGTGTCTTTGTGTGGATATGTTCATGTACATGCTGGGTCCCAAAAGTTTAAACACTTGGATGTTCTTTAAAAGGAATTACAGAAATTTGTCAAAAACCCGCCCTTCATCCTGGCAATGAACTTCTCTTAACTGCTTAGCCATGCCTCTGGCCCTGTAAATATGCTAAAACCTTCATATATCATCTTGATGTCAGGAAATAGGAAATAATTTATTCATAAATTCTATTCATGTAAACAATTTAGTAAAGACTTTAGACATAATACTTTAATTCAGTTTCAAGAAAAATGTTATTTGATTTCTTTTTCATCATACTGACCTTGCAGTCAGTAAATTGGTTACCATGTTCTATCAAGATAGATGGTGGAGATTACTGCAATGTGGTTTCTATTTTGCAACCTTTGAGGTAGATGCGGAAGTGTATGTGGTAAATCCATTTAGAGAAATTTATTTTGTGGTCCTTATATTCTTTATTGGATTTCTGGTCATCTTATTTTATTCTTTCACTGTGTAATAGGCATTTTTCTGCTGCAGTGCATAGAATGGCATGTCCAGCATATAAGTGGTCCATTGTTTATTTAAATATGAGGCCATGTGTGATCATGCTTTTGAAGAAAGGGTGTCAAAATGGTGGGCTTTTTTCTGTTTTTGTTTTTTATGTTTTCACAAATTCCCCTGAGGTGTTGTACATTATCCAGCCCGGCTCTGATGTCAGTAATTAGTAAGGGCTACATTTGAATTCATGATTGTCATATGTCAGCCTCCTTAATAAAAGTCCAAGGGTAGATGATGTAACCCCGATTCATTTATTTATTAACATGTTTAAATGATGTTGATGTTAAAATGTTTAATAGAATAGAATATAATAATCATTAAATGCCTCATGTGTATTCCAAGCAGCATTTTCATTTGTCTGGTAGAGATGTACTAATGTAGGGTAATCATCAATCAACTATGTATTTCATCACATATCTTAGTGTGCTATGGGTGTGTGTGTGTGTGTGTGTATGTGTGTGTGTGTGTGTGTCTGTGTGTGTATAATTTGAGTTTCCATCTTTCTTCATGTCCCTGTTAGTTATCGATTTTATACTTTATCTTGAAGTGCAGCATTCTAAGGGAATTATTCAGAGGTGCCAGATAATGCAATGGCAATAAGATTTATTTTTAAAAATTCTGGGTGTATGTGGGGGGGGATTATGGCTTTTGGGGGCCATGATACATACGTAAAGACAGGAAGACAACTTTATAGGATTTCCTTTTTTCCTTCATATGGGGATCAAGATGAGGTTTCCACATCTTAGCCATTTCCCACTGAGACATATCACTGATTCTCAAGATTAGTCAACACATTATGTCACTAAAATGTTGTCTTCTTTTCAGATTTTAAACATATTTTCACCCAAGGATAGAGGTAAACAGAACAATTTGGATAATAAATCTTATTTGCAAATGAAAATAAAATACTATTAATCACCTTATTTGGAATGTGTTAGTTTATTTTTTGAATGGCATAAAATTGTCTCTGTTTATGAATTTGGTTTCTTCTAAGCCTGATGACTTGAATTCTATCCTAGGAAACTTATATTACTTCTAGAATTTTTTCACTTATTTCTACACTTGGGCTGTAGGACATACACACTTGCATCTGACGTGTTATATTATGTTATGTTTGGAAACTATAGGGTTTGCTCAGTAGTATTGCTCCTGTTGAGTAAGCAAGTCTGGATCCTACCACCTACATTACATAGCTTGGAAGTACCTGTAATTCAAGGTCCAAGAGATCCGATGCCTCATCTGGCCTAGGGCACCAGATATGCAGATGGTAAAAAGACATATGTATTTCGGATTAAATATTGTGAAAAGGTTTTCTTCATGTATACGTTATTTTCGAAAAGAATTTAAAGTAATTTAGGTATATAAGTCTTGCCTCTGTGTATACCAAATGCATGTCAGTTACAACTGGAGACCAGAAAATGGTGTCAAATCATGACTGAAGTTAGAGTATTGTGAGCTGTCTCTTCGGTGCTGCAAATCACAACAAGGCCCTGTGGATGAGAAGCCTTTGCTCTTAGGTGCTGAGCCATCTACTCAACCCCATGAGCATGACATTAATAGCAGTAAAGTGGGAATAGTTGATCCTAAATTCATCTTTACCCCAGCCCTAATGATTCAGAAAAAAAAAAAAGAAGGTTGATTGCATCAGACACTGATTTAAACTTGGTGCCTTAAGATGTTTCTAAGCCCAAATTTCCACAAAATGAAGGAAGAGTACAAAAAATGATCAGGAGAGAAACTAACAAGTTTTTAAAAAGTGGCTAACCAATTGTCCAAAGCCACAAGACTGAGGTTGTCAGGTGTCTCCTTGCTGGAGTTTTATGACTGAGTTCAGGGCAGTGATGGTAATGCACAAGGACAATGCACCCCTGCTGGAGTTTATGTGTCCTCTGTCCAAATGATATCATCTTCTGTTTCCTTAATGTCTTCAAAAGCTTCAGTTAGCATCCTTTTGTGATGGTGACTCCAGATTATCAGTAGATCCTGAGACCTAAACAGAAGTCACCCTAAGGCTGGGGCACTCTTATATTTACAGAGAGATGTTGGGTATGGATAAATTGTTAGGGTTGGAGTTTTGGATGTGAGAGCCAGAGGATCACTTGACCAGAGAAAATGATGTGGCTATTCCTGGAGACAAGCTGGCTCCTAGTGAGCTCTCTGTATCTACACAGTTGTGGTGGGTTAAACACCTCCATTTCTTCCACTCTTTCATTATTTTTTTGCAAACACAATGCAACAGCCAATGACAGCACTGTGTATCTCTCCACCTGTTCTGCCCCACAGTGTTAGCCTCCAACCTTACTCCCTCACATGAGTGGGTGTATTTTAAAGAGAAATATCTATCTCCCTTTGCCTGACAATTAGGCAAACAGTGGACTGAATAAAACTCAAATTTTCCTTGAAACCACAGTTTAAAAAAATCCTCCAGAGAATATTTCTCCTGAAGAAATATTTGCACCGTACCTGAACAAATGCCTGCAGAAGACAGGAGCTAAAAAATGTAGGAGGGTTTAAAGGATGGTTAAAAAGTCCATTATATGACTTAGTTAAATTACTTGTGCATACTCTTACTTTCTATAAAAACAGGACACCAAGAATAGTTCATTTCTGTCTTCATCAATGTTTGAATTTAGTCGCATTAAATATATAATCATGTTTCTGATTTTCTTGATAAATTGCATTTTTTCTTTTTATATCCTCTTTTTTAGAAAAAAAAAATTGTTTTAAAGAATAGTCTCACTCTGAATTCCTTGTTGGGCTTGGATCTTCCACTAAATAACTACACTCTTCCAAAATATCAGAGAGATTTTTTCACCTTGATGCAGAGGGCCTGTTGGCCCATTACAATGACATGTGTTGGGCACATCACAATGAAGTAATTAGCTCTTTTAATTCATTATTGAGGATGAGTGGCTGAGCCTGACTAATTAAGAATAGTTCAGACACAGGCTCTGGTCCTAACTCTTGTAACAAGAGAGTTGTCCCACCAGCCCTCCTGTTGTAAAGTTTACTGTCTTTGAACTATGAGCAGTACTGTCGAGTTTGCAGTTTGTTATAACTCTTCAAAGGACCTTAGCAGAGATCTGTTCTTATTCTTATTCCTGCTATATTGAAATCCAGGCTCACAGTGATTAGTGGTCTTTAAATATAGTTGTATAATGTTTTGATTTCTGACAAAATAAAGCTTGCCTGGAGATTTGCTAGCCACTTGTTAACCATAGAAGCCAGGCAGTGGCAACTCACCTGTCTCATCGCAGCACTCAGGAGTTTCACACATTTGAACCCAGCACAATTGACAGGTGGAGACTGGAATATAAGGTGGGTGGAGGTAGTATCTTAGCCTCCTTTTGTTTAGAGGATCCAGAGAGGTAAGATTTGACTCTGGCTTCTATCATGTTATTACACTGATGTATGACTCTTAGTTTTTATTGATGAGACTAATAAGGAGCATGTTACGTCTGGTGCCCAGCTTGGGTTAAGAAGTTGCTCATAAAGCCTGAAAAGGCTTTTTAAAAGATTTTAAACACATAAAAATGGACTCAAAACTCAGCTTCTTGGTAACTGCTTTTTTTCTTGGTTAGACTGTTTGCTAGAGGCCAGCATGAGGGCAGTTTCTTTCAAGAGGTCCTGCTACCAAACACTTAAATGGGGTTGATGATCAGTGTGTGCTATGAAATTTCTAGTTGGACCCTCAAAGTTGGAGTGATACCTGTGGCTCCCACTGGTGCCTCTGCTATGAAGCTGATAGACTATCAAGAAGTCAAGGAATACTGCAAAGCCAGCTGATTTGGTCTTAGTCACGCTGCTTAGCACTTTATAGATTCATGTTCAGAAAAGAGAGATACAAAGTAAAGAGAGATTCAGAGAAAAAAAATCTAGACTCAAAAAAAGGGAATGGAGAGTTTTAAAAAATAAAGTCTTTAAATAAGAGTCAAGTAATATAAAAGGGCCACAGAAAGATGGGAAATGCACTGAGAGTGGTTACTGTGTGCTATTGTGTTGTCTTTGAACTCTGACTACTGCAAAAGGAGCAACAGCTGCTAAGAGACATTTGCTTAGAAACGTTGCTGGATTAATCCAACCTATGTATTGAAAATGCCTTGACTTCAAAATTTAAGTCAAAAGATGTTACTTTGGAGAAGATGTTATGCTTTTGTTTCTACAGGAAATAAGAGGCTCTGGATTAATTCCATGTTAAGAAAAGTAAGATTTGAATGAGAACGATCCTCTGAAAAATCTGCAACGGGCGCAGATGACCAACATTACCCACGGTTTCAGAGCACTTCTGTTGAAGTTTCTTTTGAGTTCTGTTTCCAGAATGGCTTCAGGACTTCAGGCTGAGATGATCCAGCCTCAGAGAATTCTCCATTCACAACTTGACCGTAATCCTGAATTTTCTCAGGGTTCTTTAAGCTCCTTTAAGGACCCTGAGAAAGGTCCCAAGTGTCTCCAATCAACAAGAATTATTGTAATGAACTACACCAGCATTCCCAAAAGATGAGTCATGAGTATTAACATTTAAAGTTGGTTCAGTACAAGTTGTTTCTGGTAATGGTCAAGAAAGAAACTAGACGAAAGAGATTCAGGGATCTCATTACAAAAAGAAAAGTGTTGTTCAGAAATGCTGTAATGCAGTTTAGAATAGAAAGTGATTTAGGTACAACTATTTGTATTCACCAAGATAGGATAGATAATGGAGTTATTTTTTTCTGAATTTGTCAAATGCTTGTGTACTAGACATTTTAGTTTAATTATCACCTTCTATATTTGTATGTAGTTATTTTAGTTTTGTATATAGTTTTTTCTGAGACGGCTAATGTCTTTGTGTTCTGACAAATAAAGCTGACATGGAGATCAGAGGACAGAACTAGCCACTAGTTAAACATAGAGGCCAGACTGTGGTGACACACACCTTTAATCCCAGCACTTGGAAGGAGAAACAAAAAAGATCAGGCATTCAAGGCCACCCTGGGCAACAGGAGATTTAACCAGTCTAAAAGAGAAACAGTCAGGTAGTGGTGGTATATCCCTTTAATCCCAGCTCTAGGGAGATGGATACAGGAATATAAGGTTGGTAGACACAGGATCTCAGCCCTCCACCTAGTCTGAATACTCAAGGTACTGGTGGTTGCTCTGTTTCTCTGATCTTTCAGCTTTCACTCTAATATCTGGCTCTGGGTTTTTGTTTGTTTGGTTGGGGTTTTTTTTGTAAGGTAATTAGGATCATGTTACATTCTCACTCCCATTGTAGTGACTCACTAAATGGAGTTGGAAAGACACCACCCAAGCCAGGCATGATGGCACAAGCCTGTAATCATAGGACATAGAAAGTAAAGGCAGGAGTTTCAGGATTTCAAAGTCATCCAAATTGAGAATGGTTAATGTGGCACGGTGGTAGAACTTCAAAACCAAGGGAGACTGGGCTAATGCCTATAATCTTTCCTAAAGCTCTAGAATTTCAGGGCTATGGCACCAGCATTTATTAACTAGGGTGCAGGATTACATCTGTCCCCTCAGCAGTGGCAACCACTTCTCTGCAGCCTGAGAAGCCAGTTTAGGACACCTGCAAATTGGGAGTCCCAGTCTTTTATACCAAGCCCACAGAACGTTTACCAAGTAGAGATTATTTCTATATTTTCATGGGGCTAGGTAAGGACAGAAATACCCAGTACAGAACATTGGTCAATGTGGTTATTCCTCTGTTTTCTCTACCCATAGTCTAGAGATCCAGTCACAGTACCAGGGGATGGTGTTGCAGGTCCAAGTGTGCTGAGGAGTCCCAACTCACATAGTGATGAGTAGGTCCTGCATACCTGGGATAGAGACTGAGAATTGGTACTAGATTTCCTTTCTGTGGCTGAAAGACTGACAAAGGAGACATCATTGTTTCAGGACCCCATGGGCCATGCTCACTGGAGCCACATGGGTCTTCTGCCTATCACTTCCAGTATCCCTCAGCTATCTTTATTTCCTCTTGTTCTCACCTTGTCCAGTGCATGGACATTTCAAATTCAGTAAGCGGCTAGGTTAAAATGGAACCTGCAACAGTTCTGTAGATGGAAGTTTATTCCCCACCAATCCTGCTGCCTTTCACTCCCAAAACACAGAGGTTTATATTAATTATAATCTGCTTGGCCTATTAGCTCAGGCTTATTAATTAGCTCTTACAACCCATAATTCTTGTCAATGTGTAGTCACATAATTTGATACCTTTTATCAGTGAGGCATTCTCATCTTGCATACTTTCCATCTCGCTGATGCCAACATCTCTTTCCTCTTCCCAGAATTCTCCTAGTCTGGTTGCCCTGCCTATACTTCGAGCCTGGCTACTGGCCAGTGAACATTGTATTAAATAAATATGAGTGGCAGGTCTTTACAGTGTATAAAAGTATTATCCCATAGCATATTGTAAGTATGATGAAGGAGTAGAGGCTACCTGGTTTGCCGTCTTTGGCTAGAGCCCAAACTGATGTGAAAGTTCCTGGGATTCTCCCATGTTAGCCCCTACCAGGTTTTTATAAACATGGGACATCATTCCTGCCCAGAGAAACATTGTCATCAACAAAATTTAGGCTTCCTTCAGCTAATAAGTGAACAAATAGCTGAGTTTGAATTTTTCCTTGGTCTAATTATTCCAGACTATGTCCACTGCCATCCTTTGGAAAGGGACTGTATATTACATGCTGTTGTATGTGGGAAAGATATAATTGGGTTGTTGATTATGTAAGACACTGCAGTCATGGGAAAGCCATACTGACCTAACTAGTTATATATAGTAATTATACTAATCAAACTAAAGTGTGTTTTCAAAGAAAAGGGTATAAAATGCACATTTAACCTCGAGATGTATGGATCTTGCAAGAACAGTACCTTACAATAAATGAGCTCATCTTAGAAGGCAGCAGAGTTAATCTTGAGCAGAAGGCTTATGGTCTATTACCAGTTTGATTTGTGACTTCATCATGAGTGAAGCAGGCATGGGACTTTGCCACCATTTTTTTGGTTTCATAACACAGATGAATGAAATGTGAATTCTTGGTTACTTTAACCTCTTGACATAAACCAAAATGATAGCATCAATAAATTTCCAGTGCCACTGAAAGTTCAGATTATTTCCTCATTTATACTAAGGAGATTGATTATACCTTATATACTTGGTGCATGTTTTCTTTATTGTTGACACATTATTTACATATCTTTTATGGCTTCCACAGAGTTTGAATAATTTTCTTATCCATGTGTCCCTGATGATAGCTAACTGTCAAAGGAAGTGGATACTTAAAAATTTTTAATCTTGAAGTAATTATGGTGATTTGCTGTTCTTGGAAAAATATGTGTCCCAATGTAAACAGAGGGACAGATTGCTGGGTGTCAGACAATCTGTAACTCCTGTCAGTTATGACAGCTTGCTGCTACATATGAGGCTATGCTGAGTCTTACTGTGCTGTCCCAGTCTTACCTCTACATGGAATCTTTTATCCTCTTTTTTTCCTAGGGTATTCAGGACTCCTTTCTTCCTGGTTTACTGCCCACTTTTGTGTCTGCCTCAAAATGCTCCTCAAATTCATGCTTTTGTTTTCATTTTCTAATTGCTATAATTTTATTCATAAATATGCTATGGAAAAGGAGCATTCTAATATTATTTCTTTCGCCATTATTTTGTATGTTTCTGTTTCCTGTATTCTCTGACCTATCAGTACTAAATCTAAGACTGCATGTGGTAAATTATACTATTCCTTTACAAACCCAGGCACCCTGACATTTAGAAAGCCATCTCTTAAAAGGGAAATTGAATCTGAGTGTTATCATGCTTCACTTCTATCTCGAGTAAGAAGTTTAATGGGGATTAATAGATTATAAATTTAAGAAGTAGGGTTACAAGAATGTTTAAAATAAATATTAGAAGTTTATCTCACAAGAGATCCAAAATTTTCTCTTACCAACAATCATAAGAAGTTTATTGATTTATTGCGCATGTGTTTCAAAATATATGTTACAGAAATTTAGTACAGACAAGTTAAAATTGGACATATAAAATTCAATGAAATCCTAGGAGTGGTGATGGCACATGACTTTAATCCTAGCAGGGGATGCAGAGACAGGTGATCTCTGTGACTTTGAGGGCTGCCTGGACTGTAGAGAGAATTTTGAGACCATCATTATTGTTACACAGAGAAACCCTGTCTCAACAAAACAAAACAAACCATGGAGAATTCTGTAAGTTCATAGATATTCCAGAGTCAAATGTTTGGGTTGGATAATTCATACCGACCCTGTTCTTTGGTTCATTGATAAAGAGAAGGATACAGGTACCTAGGCATACATCAATAAAGCAGACGATATGAGAGATTGTTCTTTGCTCAAGAGTGACTGTGAGAACAGGATTAAGAACAAAGATATTGTTCTGCAGAGGCAGACAGGAGAATTAAGAAGACAATCCAGGTTAATTTTATATTTCTTGAAGGATGGGTAAATGTCAGGAAAATCTCCCAATCGTTATATTTTTCCCTCTGGGATGTGTTCCTGATGTGGGAATGATTTCTTCTTAATAAAGAAACTGCCTAGACCCATTTGATAGGCCAACCCTTAGGTAGGCGGAGTAAACAGAACAGAATGCTGGGAGAAAGAAGCTGAGTCAAGGAGTCGCCATGATTCTCCCACTCCAGGCAGACGCAGGTTAAGATCAGTCCTGTGTGGGCTACACAGATTATAAGAAATGGGCTAGTCCAGGTGCGAGAGTTAGCCAAGAAAAGGCTAGTTATAAAGGGCCAAGCGGTGTTTAAAAGAATACAGTTTCCATGTAATTATTTCGGGGCATAAGCTAGCCATGCGGGCGGCCGGGTGCTGGGGACGCAGCCCAGCTGCTCCTTATTACAACATGTTCCAACCTGAGCCTTACAAACTTGGTGTCAATAGTTTTCTGTACAAAGTTCTGGCTTAAAGATAAATTGGGGGATAAAGGGTGACCCTTATAAAAAATTAAGTCAGAGTATCATATTTCTCTACCACGTAATCTCTTTATAGGATGAGGTGTATTAAGTATTTCAGACTGTCTGAATTTATTTATTATTCTTACAGGCATAGTACCCATACATTTTAAATAATGACTAAAACAATTTTAAAAAGAAGAGACAAATCACATCATGGAATTCATATTTCAATTCTGGCATGGTGGTGCATGCTTCAAATAAAGAAGTTGAGATCCACAGGTAGGAATATCACTGTCAATTTGGAGATCATATGTGCTACATTACCACACACACACACACACACACACCTCAGTCACACACACAAAGAAAAACAACAAAGTAGCAAAGGAAGAGGGACACTAGAGAAATGGGGCAGTACCTCTTAAAGTCTTTTCCATTTTCAGTCACTGGTTCCCATACCATTCTTCATTGTTCAAAAATAAAGCAGCATGTTAGCATATGCCACTAACTCCAGCATGAGAGAGACAGAGGCAGACTGATAACCAAGTACTAAATAAAGGCAGATCTATCAGAATTACAGAAACCATCAGAATATTTAACTGTAACACAAAAGAAAACACCTTTTCATCATCTCATGGAACCTTTAAAATTGGCCACATACTTGGTCACAGTGCAAATGGAGTGTGGAGTAAGCAGTGTGGGCTGTGGGGAGTGGGGTCCTAAGGATTCAAGGAACAGGGTCTTTCCCATATTCAGTATGAGGTAGAAGAAAGTGCCAGTGGCTGGCTTCTTTGGATTTATGGTCTTCAGGTTAAGTCCCAATGTCTGTGGATTTTTATTAATCATACTACATTAAACAGTAACTAAATAAGAATAATCTCTTGTATCTTATTGGATTAAAATGGATTAAAGTAGGAGCTACCCAACAACACAAACCACAAAATGCCTACAAACTCATGAAAACTGAACAACTTTTTAGTGAATTACCAGTGGGTTAAAGAAAAAATAAAGAAATTTAAGACTTCCTAGAACTCAATGACAATGAGTACACAACATACCCAATCTTACAAGACACAATGAAATAAATAACAAGACATGGTTGTGCACTCTCTCCATATATATTCAATATAGTACTAGTTAGTGCCATAAGACAACAAAGGAGATCACCAGGATACAATTTGAAAAGGAAGAAATCAAAATATCCCCATTGGAAGATCATAATATACAAAAGCGACCCCCAAAAATTCTGTCAGGGAACTCCTGTAACTGATAAACACCTTCAGTGATAAGGCTGATTACAAGATTAACTAAAAAACATCACTATCCTCCCATATACAAATTATAAATGGGCTGAGAAAAAATATAATATCTACAAATAATATAAAATATCTTGGGAGTATCTCTAACCAAACAAGTTAAAGACCTGTATGACAGAAACTCAAAGTCTTCAAAGAAAAAAAATGGAAAAGATATCAGAAGATGGAAAAATCTCCCATGCTCATGGATTGGGAGGATTAGCATAGTAAAAATGGGCACCTTCCCAAAAACAATCTACAGATTCAATGCATTCCCCATTAAAATTCCAAAACAATTTTTGACAGACCTGGAAAGAACAATACTCAACTTCTTATTTAAAAAAAAAAAAGATAGTTAAAAGAAACTTGTATAATGAAAGAACTTCCAGAAGTATCACCAGTCCTGATTTCAAGCTTTACCACAGAGATATAGTAATAAAAACAGGATAGTGCTACTGGCATAAAAACAGAGAAGTGGTTCACAGAAATCAAATCAAAGATCTTGATGTAAATCCACATACCTGTGAACACCTGGGTTTGACAAAGAAGTCAAAAATTATACAATATTATAAAGCATCTTCCACAAATGGTGCTGGCATAATTGGATGTTGACATATAGAAGAATGTAAATAGATCCATATCTATAACCCAGCACAAAACTCAAGTCCAACTGGATTAAAGACCTCAACATAAACCCAGTTACACTGAACCTGATAGAAGAGAAAGTAGGAAATAAGCTTTAATGCGCTGCCACAGGAGTCGTCTTCCTGAATAGAAGATCAGTAGCGTAGACAGTGAGATTCGCAGAATGTGGTACCTCCAGAAACTGAAAAATTTCTGTGGATATGTAGGAAGTTAAGGCCTACAAAGCCAAAAGGAGCAACCTGGAGTCTGCCTGTAGCTGTCAGATGTCCTGACCGTGCCTAGTCAATAAGGAGCGACCAAGTGGTGTTTCCTGAGTGCCTACCAATAGGCACTGTCAGTGGTACTGATTGTGCCTAGACAATGAGGGACAAACATAAAATGTCAACTCTCAAGGGATCAGAATGCCTGGGTCCTGGGAGGGTAAATACGGTTTTCTCCCTTTATTAAGTGAATCAGTCTGCTGTAAGCCTTCTACCTGCCTCCTGGTGTCTGTATTTGTTTTTATTTTATTTTTATTTATTTATTTATTTATTTATTTATTTATTTTTGGTTTTTCAAGACAGGGTTTCACTGTGGCTTTGGAGCCTGTCCTGGAACTAGCTCTGTAGACCAGGCTGGTCTCGAACTCACAGAGATCCGCCTGCCTTTATTTTTATTTTTTATTATTTTTTTTTGTTTATTAAGGATTTCTGCCTCATCCCCGCCACCGCCTCCCATTTCCCTCCCCCTCCCCCGATCAAGTCCCCCTCCCTCATCTGCTCGAAGAGCAATCAGGGTTCCCTGACCTGTGGGAAGCCCAAGGACCGCCCACCTCCATCCAAGTCTAGTAAGGACAGCATCCAAACTGCCTAGGCTCTCCCAAAGCCAGTACGTGCAGTAGGATCAGAAACCCATTGCCATTGTTCTTGAGTTCTCAGTAGTCCTCATTGTCCGCTATGTTCAGCAAGTCCGGATTTATCCCAAGCTTTTTCAGACCCAGGCCAGCTGGCCTTGGTGAATTCCCGATAGAACATCCCCATTGTCTCAGTGTGTGGGTGCACCCCTCGTGGTCCTGAGTTCCTTGCTCGTGCACCCTCTCCTTCTGCTCCTGATTTGGACCTTGAGATTTCTGTCCGGTGCTCCAATGTGGGTCTCTGTCTTTGTCTCCTTTCATCGCCTGATGAAGGTTAATATTCAGGAGGATGCCTATGTGTTTGTCTTTGGATTCACCTTCTTATTTAGCTTCTCTAGGAACATGAATTATAAGCTCAATGTCCTTTATTTATGGCTAGAAACCAAATATGAGTGAGTACATCCCATGTTCCTCTTTTTGGGTCTGGCTTACCTCACTCAGGATAGTGTTTTCTATTTCCATCCATTTGTATGCAAAATTCAAGAAGTCCTTGTTTTTTACTGCTGAGTAATACTCTAATATGTATATATTCCATACTTCTTCATCCATTCTTCCGTTGAAGGGCATCTAGGTTGTTTCCAGGTTCTGGCTATTACAAACAATGCTGCTATGAACATAGTTGAGCATATACTTTTGTTGTATGATAGGGCCTCTCTTGGGTATATTCCCAAGAGTGGTATTGCTGGGTCCAGGGATAGGTTGATCCCGAATTTCCTGAGAAACCGCCACACTGCTTTCCAGAGTGGTTGCACAAGTTTGCATTCTCACCAGCAATGGATGAGTGTACCCCTTTCTCCACAGCCTCTCCAGCAAAGGTTATCATTGGAGTTTTTGATTTTAGCCATTCTGACAGGTGTAAGATGGTATCTAAAAGTTGTCTTGATTTGCATTTCCCTGATCGCTAGGGAAGTTGAGCATGACCTTAAGTGTCTTTTGGCCATTTGAAGTTCTTCTGTTGAGAATTCTCTGTTCAGCTCAGTGCCCCATTTTATAATTGGGTTGATTAGCCTTTTACGGTCTAGTTTCTTGAGATCTTTATATATTTTGGAGATCAGACCTTTGTCAGTTGCGGGGTTGGTGAAGATCTTCTCCCAGTAAGTAGGTTGCCTTTTTGTCTTAGTGACAGTGTCCTTTGCTTTACAGAAGCTTCTCAGTCTCAGGAGGTCCCATTTATTCAATGAGGCCCTTAATGTCTGTGCTGCTGGGGTTATACGTAGGAAGTGGTCTCCTGTGCCCATATGTTGTAGAGTACTTCCCACTTTCTCTTCTATCAGGTTCAGTGTGTTCGGACTGATATTGAGGTCTTTAATCCATTTGGACTTGAGTTTTGTGCATGGTGATAGATATGTATCTATTTTCATTCTTCTACAGATTGACATCCAGTTTTGCCAGCACAATTTGTTGAAGATGCTCTCTTTTTTCCATTGTATACTTTTAGCTCCTTTATCGAAAATGAGGAGTTCATAGGTTTGTGGGTTAAAATTCGGGTCTTCTATTCGATTCCATTGGTCGACTTTTCTGTTTTTATGCCAATACCAAGCTGTTTCAATATTGTAGCTCTGTAATAGAGTTTGAAGTCAGGGATGGTAATGCCTCCAGACAATCCTTTATTGTATAAGATTGTTTTGGCTATCCTGGGTTTTTTGTTTTTCCATATAAAGTTGATTATTGTCTTCTCCAGATCTGTGAAGAATTTTGATGGGATTTTGATGGGGATTGCATTGAATCTATAGATTGCCTTTGGTAGAATTGCCATTTTTACTATGTTGATCCTCCCAATCCAAGAGCAAGGGAGGTCCTTCAATTTTCTGGTGTCCTCTTAAAATTCTTTCTTCAAAGGCTTATAGTTCTTGTCCAATAGATCTTTGACTTCCTTGGTCAGAGTTACCTCAAGATATTTTTTGCTATTTGTGGCTATCTTGAAAGGTGATGCTTCTCTGATTTCCCTCTTTGCTTCCTTATCCTTAGTGTATAGGCAGGCAACTGATTTTTTGGAGTTGATCTTGTATCCTGCCACATTACTAAAGGTGTTTATCAGCTGTAGGAGTTCTTTGGTATAATTTTTGGGGTTGCTTATGTATTCTATCATATCATCTGCAAATAACGAAAGCTTAACTTCTTCCTTTCCAATACGAATCCCCTTGATCCCCCTATGTTGTCTTATTGCTATTGCTAGAACTTCAAGCACTATATTGAAGAGGTATGGTGAGAGTGGACAGCCTTGTCGTGTTCCTGATTTTAGTGGGATGGCTTTGAGTTTTTCTCCGTTTAATTTAATGTTAGCTGTCGGCTTGGTGTCTGTATTTGTTAACATCACACCTTTTCACCCCTTCCCCCGAGGAAGACATTAGGGCCCAGCAACATCTGGTGCCAAGAATAGGGACTTCTAACGGATTTTGTCTAATAGGGGCTTCTTACCTGGTTAGAGTTCTATTTTTTCACTGTGGCTATAATTTTTGTGTTTTGCCCACAACAGTTGCTAATCATTTTCCTCTTCTCACTCGCGGTATTTTACAGTACCCCTAAGATGGTGTATTTTCAGTGAAAAGGCCTCTCAGTCCCTTCTGTGCATAAGCGCTGGGACCCCTATGCTTTCAGTTTTCTGAAAGGCCCCTCTGTCCCTTCAGTAGTTAAATACTGCAATCCCCACCCTTCCTTTCATGTTGTCTGTCATGTTTGTTTGCCCATTCAGTTAGGAAGGCATTTTTCTTTTCTATTTCAGTTCACCTAACATCTCCATATAAGGACCGAGCCCCCAGGATGTGTAAACAATGCTTGGCTCCCACACACCATCTCTCACCTCGAAATACTAGGCTGTGGCCTAGAGAATCACAAAACTTCCCAATAATCACTAGACATAAATATCTGATACAATTTCCCACTCCTCTTCACTATGGATCACCATCTGTCCCTCTCAGACGGGTGCTGACAAGCAGGGTAGAGTTACTTGTCGACTGGGAATGCAATATTTGCCTCAGCAGGGAGAAATGAGCTGCATGGCGGCATGGGAGATGAGGGTCCAGAGCCCAGTGCTGGAGAGGCCTGAGTTGTGTGAGCTGTGACTGGTTTGAGCTTCCTGCTTGAGTGAAGTCTCAGGGTGTTGTCTGAGCCTCAGGTGTATGTGAAACTCTCAGGCATAGGCTTGGAGGTTACAGACTTCCCTAGACAGGTGTGCAACTTGAAGACCTTCTTGTGCCTGACTACTCTCATGTGAGCAGTGTAGGCATCCACCCTTGTGCAGGACAGAGAACACAGGCTACAGTGAAGGCTCTCAGATCTCTGCTTGTCTGTGTGCCTGACATCTGAAGCACCTTCAGCTTCACAAAAGTGAACATGGGTCAGCAGCCCCTTAGAGTCAATGGTGTTAAGACTTATACTGAAAATATAGACAAAAGGCAAATTCTTCTGGACCTTCAGATTAGCTTTGTAGGAAAATGGGAGATTAAGTGGACAGGACTGACTAAAAGTCCTGGACATTCCTGGACTGAATGGCTGATTAGATACTATCACTTTGGATATAATATCAAACTAATTGACAATCACTTGCCAAAAAACAGTATCTTAGCAGGTCTCCATACACGTCCAATAAAGATAAAGCTCCATGCAGTCCTCTCCTCCATTCCCATCCCTCACATCCTTCTGGCATCGAGATTCCAATAAAAACTCAGAGGAATAAAAACTCAGAGGACTGAGCTCTGTTACCTGTCACATATTAGATCTTACTACCTACATGTCTATATCTCTTTATGTCTCAGGAAAATTGTAGTCCTGACTCAATTAAAAATCAAAGCTGACTTTGGAGTTGGAGTATGGCTTTCTCCTTCTCTAAATGCACCATGCTGTTAGGAGAAAAATTTAGAGTTTCTGTTTCATATCAGAAGAGCCACCTGGTGTGGGACAGAAGAAAACCAAAATACTAGGGACTATTGTTGTCAAAACTCTGTTATCTCCCCCAAATTCTATTTCACTTCTTTTTACTCTTTAGTACCTTTCGTTGGCTAAGAAACTTAAGTATATAGTGACAGACTGATAGATGATAGATAGATTCATACATGCATGCATTCATAGATGATAATTGATACATAGTTGATAGAAGACAGTAGTAAGATGATAGATAGATAGATAGATGATTGATTGATTGATTGATTGATAAATAGATAGATGATAGATGTGACATGTAATATTATTACATTTTTAAAATGTCTATGTGTCCACATGTCTGCCTATGCCTCTCAACAGTCCAATAATTTTCTGGCTCCTGGAAGATTTTCCATACCACTGGCATCCCCTACAACCTACAGAGACATGTGGAGAGGACCAATAGAGTTCTTAAGGATAGCAAGGGCTATCTCAACATAGGCTAGGAGTGAGCCTCATCTGGCCTTAACAGAGGTCCTTTTCCATATGAACTTTCTCAGTTTTGATGACAAGGAAATCAACCCAACTTTCTGCCAAGAAAGACACTTCTGCCACTAGTGAGATAGAGAGATCATATCTCTCTCCATTGGCAGCTGCCAGCCACCCTGCTAATCTGTGGGTATGTTTGTATTTTCCCTCAGACTGACACAATGCCAATATGGGTACCGTTAAGAGATGTATGCTCAATCATGGATCAACCCGCTTCTACCAAGGAGGGAATAACCCAGGATGGGTAATATATATACTCCACATTCTTGCTCTCATTGTCCCCCCTGCTTCTTACGGTACGTCTGCCCTTCCAGGTGGTCGTGATAGATCTGTGGCCCTGCAATGCTGGCCATGCAAACCTTTCAATAGTGCACGGAGGGTGGCTTGGGGCCCACCTTCTCATTGTCCCCCCTAACAATTTGAATTATTACGAGCAGAGATTATGACGTTAATGAGGGAAGAGTATGAAATATCAACTGATCAGAATGCCTGGATTCTAGGAGGGCTTCTTCCCCATTGTTATATAAATGAGTCTGCTGTAAGCCTTTTACTTGATCCTGGGCATCTGTGTTTGTTGACATTGTGCCTTTTCACCTCCTTCCCTAGCAACAAGCAAAAAACACTAGCAGTAAAACAAAATGGCATTCTACTGAATGGGGAATGATCTTCAACCCATATCTAACTCAGGGCTGATCTCCAAAAAGTAAAAATAACTCAAATAACTAGACATCAGAAAATAAATAAGCTAATTAAATATGGTACATATCTAAACAGAGAATACTCAATATAAGAATCTCAAATGGCTGAGATACACTTAGAAAATTATTCAACATCTTTTGCCATCAGGGAAATGCAAATCCAAATGATTCTAAAGTTCTGCCTTACAGCAGTCAAATTGCCCAAGATCATAAACACTAATGATAGCTCTTGCTGGAAAGGATGTGAAGTAAGGGGGTAACCCCTCCATTGCTGGTTGAAAGGCAAATTCATACAGATGCTTTAGAAATCAATATGGCAGTTTCTCAGAAAATAATGAATCAATCTACCTGAAGATCTTGCTGTACTACTTTTGGGCATTTACACAAAGGATACTCAATCATCCTGTATGGACACTTGCTGAACTCTTCTCATAGCAGCATTGTTTGTAATAGACAGAAACCTGGAAACAACCTAGAGGGTCCTCGAATGGAAAGTGCATAAAATGAATGTCATAAATTTTCACAATGGAGTATTTATTATTCAACTGTTAATACAATGACATCAGGAAATTTGAAAGCAAATATATGGAACTAGAAAAACTATTCTGAGGTTAGTCAGACTCAGAAAGTCAAAGATGGTATGTACTCACTTATAAGTGGATATTGGGTACAAAGTAAAGGATACTTATATGACAATCCTCAGCCCCAGAGAAGCTAGGTAACAAGGAGAACTCAAATATGGACTTGTGGATTTCCTTGTGAAGGAGAAGATCTCCTTGGTAGACTGGGCGTGGGTGAAGGAGGGAAATTGTGGGATCTGGTTGGAGGGTTAATGGAAGGGAAAATAATGAAAGTGATGTCTTAAAAGGGCAAACCATTTTGGGATTAGGTAGAAACCTGGTGCAAGGGAAACTCCCACAAATCTACAAGGATGATCATCCCTAATATTCCTAGTAATAGTGGATAGCTAGCCTGAACTGGCCTTCTCCTGTAATCAGATTGGTAACTACCCCAATTGTCATCAGAGAGTCTCCATCCAGTAACTGATGGAAACAGATGCAGAGATCCACAACAAAGCACTGGGCCAAGCTCAAGGAATTTTTTGTAGAGGTGGATGAAGAATTTCCCTTTGAAGAGATGAAGGAATGATTGTATAAGCCATGGGATGTCAGTGTCTTCACAAGGGAACACACAGAAGCAACTTACTTCACCTCATAATAGCTCACAGAATCTTTACTGACAGGTAGGTAGCCTTAGGCCTCCTAGATATGTGTGACAGTTGTGTAACTTGGGATACTTTTGGGCTGTCTACCAGTGAGAACACGGCCCAACCCTAAGACATTGGCTAGACATTGGCAACATATTCTTCATACTGGGTTGCTGTGCCCATCCTTACTAAAAGGGGAGGAGCTTAGTCATACCTCAACTTGATATGCCATGCTTTGTTGATACCCATGGGAAGCCTGACCCTTTTTGAATAAAAACAGAAACAAGAGTTGATTGGGGAGGCAAAGAAAAGGTGGGAAGTGTTAAAAGGAGAAGAAGAGGGAGGGAAACTGTAGCTGGAATAAAAAAAATTAGTGAATTAATTTACTTAATAAAAAAATAATAAAACCCAGATATGCTAAGAAATGGGGAAAGGGAAGCCACAGAGTTTGAGAAGAGAATAATGCAACTATTTCTCTATAGAAACTCCCCAAACCAACAACTTTCAAGGGTTTGCTAAATTACTATATCCAATTTTCAAAATAAAAAATAAACATGAAAATCTATTCTTTTTTAGAAAAAGAATAATTAATAATTTTTAAAATTATTAACATTAGAACATGGACAACATCACCAATGAAACACCTAAACCTAAAAATATATCATGGTCTTTTAAATGACAAAGTACAAGATTTTAATAAAAAGCCTCTTTAGGCTCATAACATCACCCAACTCAGCCTGTCTGGGAGCTGGGTCGGTCTGAATCCTCAGGGCAACCAAGCGGGTGGGAGTTCCTTTGTTTCACTAGCCTGCCTACACCAAGCAAGGTAGGCTCCTTGTTTACAAGCTACCCAACCAGCACAGAGACCTGATCTCGGTGCCAGGAGAGCCTACATTGGGGTGAGTTTCTGATCCCGCAGCACCAGGCCAGGACAGGGAACTCAGAAGTTCCTCAACCCCCTATCCTTCTTGGGCTCTCTGCAGGGCCTCTACTCCCTGCATACTGCCTCTTTCTTCCTATCCCACCCAGCTTGCATCCTGAACCCTCTCCAACTCGGCCCTCCTGCCCTCTTTGGGCACATAACATTACCCAGCTCAGCCTGTCTGGGCGCTGGGTCCGTCCGAATCCTCAGGGCAACCAAGCGGGCGGGAGTTCCTTTGTTTCACTAGCCTGCCTGCACCAAGCAAGGTAGGATCTTGGTTTATGAGCTACCCAACCAGCATGGAGACCTGATCTTGGCGCCAGGAGAGCCAACATTGGGTACGGAGACCTGATCTTGGCACCAGGAGAGCCATCACTGGGGAGAGCTATCACTGGGAAGGTACATCAGTAGGCAAGGAGACCTAATCCTGTAAAAGAAGATCCATAGGGGAGCATTTGGAGGAAGAGATGGGCAGGCACCAATGCAAGAATGCACCCAACAATCTGAAAAGCAACATGAAGCCACCAGAAACCAGCGACCTCACAACGGGAGGACATGAACACCTTAATCAAGAAGAAGTAGAAAAGATTGACTTCATGAAAGTGATTGACGCCCTTAAACAGCATGTAAAAAATGCCCTTACAGAAATGGATGAGAAATATAACAGAAAATTTGAAGAATTCAATAAATAAGTGAATGATACCCTAGAAAACCAAGGAAAAATAATCAAACAGATAATGGAAACAGTTCAAGACTTGAAAACTGAAATGGAGGCAAAGAAGAAAACACAAACAGAGGGCTGGCTGGACAGGGAAAATTTAAGTAAACAAACACAGACTACAGAAACAAGCATAACCAATCAGAATATAAGAGATAGAAGAAAGAATCTCAGATTCTGAAGACACCATAGACAAAAAATAAAAACACTGATCAAAGAAAACAACAAGTCCAACAAGCTCTCATTACAAAACATACAGGAAATCTGGGACACAATAAAAAGACCAAACCTAAGAATAATAGGAGTAGAAGAAGGAGAAGTGCAGCTCAATGGTCCAGAAAATATATTTAATAAAATTATAGAAGAAAACTTTCCCAACCTAAAGAAAGATTTACCTATGAAGGTTCAAGAAGCATACAGAACACCGAATAGGCTGCATCAAAAAAAAAACCATCCCCTGGCCATATAATAATCAAAACACAAAGCATACAGAATAAAGAAAGAATATTAAGAGCTGCAAAAGAAAAAGGCCAAGTTACTTATAAAGGTAAACCTATCAGACTTACACCTGACTTCTCCATGGAAACCATGAAAGCCAGAAGGTCCTGGATAGATGTACTGCAGAAACTGAGAGACCATGGATGCAAGCCCAGACTACCATACCCAGCCATGCTTTCGTTCACTATAAATGGAGAAAATAAAATTTTTCAGGATAAAAACAAATTTAAACAATACATAGCCACAAATCCAGCCTTACAGAAAGTAATAGAAGGAAAATCACTAACCAAGGAGTCCAACAATGACCACAATAACTCAGACATCTAGAGACCCTTCACCAACACAACTCAAAGAGGGGAATCACACAAACTCTACGACTAAAAAAGTGACCGGAGTTAACAACCACTGGTCATTAATATCACTTAATGTCAATGGACTCAACTCACCTATAAAAAGGCACAGGCTAAGAGATTGGATATAAAAACAGGATCCAACATTCTGCTGTTTACAAGAAACACACCTCAACCACAAAGACAGGCACCTACTCAGAGTAAAGGGATGGGAAAAGGCTTATCAAGCAAATGGACCTAAGAAACAAGCAGGTGTGGCCATACTAATCTCTAACAAAGTTGACTTCAAACTTAAATCAATCAGAAGAGATGGAGAGGGACATGTTATACTCATAACAGGAACAGTTCACGAGGATGAACTCTCAATCCTGAATATGCCCCTAATATAAAAGCACCCATGTACATAAAAGAAACATTACTAAAACTCAAGGCAGCCATCAAACCGCACACACTAATAGTAGGAGACTTCAACACTCCTCTCTCACCAATGGACAGGTCAATCAGACAGAAACCTAACAGAGAAATTAGAGAATTAATGGAGGTAATGAAGCAAATGGACTTAACAGACATCTATAGATTATTCCACCCAAAGAGGAAAGAATATACCTTCTTCTCTGCAGCTCATGGAACCTTCTCGAAAATCGACCACATAGTCGGTAACAAAGCAAACATCCACAGTTACAAAAAATATTAGTAACCACCTGTGTCTTATCAGATCACCATGGATTAAAGTTAGAATTCAACAACAATGCTACCCCCAGAAAGCCTACAAATTCATGGAAACTGAACAGTCAACTACTGAACCATACCTGGATTAAGGAAGAAATAAAGAAAGAAATTAAAGTCTTCCTGGAATTCAATGAAAATAAAGAAACAACATACTCAAACGTATGGGACACTATGAAAGCAGTCCTAAGAGGAAAGTTCATAGCACTAAGTGCCCACTTAAAGAAAACAGAGAAAGCACACATTGGAGACTTAACAGCCCACCTGAAAGCTCTAGAAAAAAAGTAGCAGACTAACCTAGAAGGAGTAGAAGACTGGAAATAACCAAACTGAGAGCTGAAATAAAAAAAATAGAAACACAGAAAACAATACAAAGAATCAATGAAACAAAAAGCTGGTTCCTGGAGAAAATCAACAATATTGACAAACCCCTATCCAAACTAATCAAACGGCAGAGAGAGAATTTGCAAATTAATAAGATCAGAAATGAAAAGGGGGACATAACCACAGACACAGAGGAAATTTAGAGAATCATTAGATCTTACTACAAAAGGCTGTATGTCACAAAACTGCAAAATGTAAAGGAAATGGACACATTTTTAGATAAATACCATATACCAAAGTTAAACCAGGACCAGGTGAACAATCTAAATAGACCTGTTAGTCGCGAAGAATTAGAAGAGGTTATCAAAACCCTCCCTACCAAAAAAAGCCCAGGACCAGATGGTTTCAATGCGGAATTCTACCAGAACTTCCAAGAAGACCTAATACCTATACTCCTTAATGTATTTCATAATATAGAAACAGAAGAGACATTCTTCATTCCTTTTATGAAGTTACTCTGATACCAAAACCACACAAAGACTCAACCAAGAAAGAGAATTATAGGCCAATCTCACTCACGATAATTGACGCAAAAATCCTCAACAAAATATTGGCAAACCGAATCCAAGAACACATTAGAAAAATTATCCATTATGATCAAGTAGGCTTCATCCCAGAGATGCAGGGCGGGTTCAACATACGAAAATCTATCAATCATATAAATAAACTGAAAGAAAAAAACCATATGATTATTTCATTAGATGCTGAAAAAACATTTGACAAAATTCAACATCCCTTTATGTTAAAAGTATTGGAGAAATTAGGGATACAAGGGTCATACCTAAATATAATAAAAGCTATATACAGCAAGCTGACAGCTAACAACAAATTAAATGGAGAGAAACTCAAAGCCATCGCACTAAACTCAGGAACACGACAAGGCTGTCCACTCTTGCCATACCTCTTCAATATAGTGCTTGAAGTTCTAACAATAGCAATAAGACAACATAAGGGGATCAAGGGGATTCGAATTGGAAAGGAAGAAGTTAAACTTACGTTATTTGCAGATGATATGATAGTGTACATAAGCGACCCCAAAAACTCCACCAAAGAACTTTTACAGCTGATAAACAGCTTTAGTAATGTGGCAAGATACAAGATCAACTCAAAAAATCAGTCGCCCTCTTATACACAAAGGATATGGAAGCAGAGAGGGAAATCAGAGAAGCTTCACCTTTCATGATAGCCACAAACAGCAAAAAATATCTTGGGGTAACTCTGACCAAGGAAGTCAAACATCTATTTGACAAGAACTTTAAGGCATTGAAGAAAGAAATTGAGGAGGATACCAGAAAATGGATGGACCTCCCTTGCTCTTGGATTGGGAGGAACAACATAGTAAAAATGGCAATTCTACCAAAGGCAATTTATAGATTCAATGCAATCCCCATCAAGGTCCCATCAAAATTCTTCACAGATCTTGAGAGGACAATAATCAACTTTATATGGAAAAACGAAAAACCCAGGATAGCCAAAACAATCCTATACAATAAAGGAACTTCTGGAGACATTACCATCCCTGACTTCAAACTCTATTACAGAGCTACAGTGATGAAAACAGTGTGGTACTGACATAAAAACAGAGAAGTTGACCAATAAAATCATATAGAAGACCCGAATTTTAACCCACAAACCTATGAACACCTCATTTTTGATAAAGGAGCCCCAAGAAGCTGCGCTTAAAAATACACAGCTTTTTTTCTGCTGCTGTTGCCGAATCAGGAAATCTCTCTACAGCACGCCACCAACAAACAGCAAAAATCTGTGTTAAACTCTCTCTCCCTTATTTTTCAGCCTTCTCAGGTTTTTTAAGTGGATTTAGTCCGTCACGTTGGGCGAAACTCTGTTGAAATAGGGAGCGGCAGGGCTGTGTCCCTGGCACCCGGCCGCCCACATGGCTAGCTTTAGCTTATGCCCCGAAATAATTACACAGAAACTGTATTCTTTTAAATAGCGCTTGGCCCATTTCTATCTAGCCTCTTCTAGGCTAGCTCTCGCACCTGGACTAGCCCATTTCTAAATATCTGCTGTAGCCCATGAGCTGGCTTACCAGGAATGATCTTAACCTGTGTCTGCCTGGAGTGGGAGAATCATGGCGACTCCTGACTCAGCTTCTTTCTCCCAAAATTCTGTTCTGTTTTCTCCTCCCACCTATGTTTTAACCTATGAGTACCAAGCAGTTTCTTTATTGCTTAACCAATGAAATCAACAGATTGATGTATGACACTCCCCCATCAGATGTGTGTTTTTGTGTATGGAAAAATATTTTTGTATATATACAGAAGACACCTGAGAAAAGAATTTTGTCAAATATACTGGATCTAGAGTTTCAAGTATATATTAGCATACATAAGTATTCAGATGTGAACACAGGTCATCCCCAAGAAGAGTACATGCTGAGCCACATGTCTACCCCAAATTACATTATCTGCAATAGACTAAAAGTCTTTCACATATTCAAAAAACAATATAAAGAACTGATTAAATGGCAAGTCATTTGATGATCCTTGTGAACTAAATGAATCAGTATTAAGATGTGTTCAAATTGAAGCATGAATTCAACACACCTACTCCCAACACACCTATTCCCAAAGCATATATATATAAAAGAAAAGCTGTTTCTAAAGCTATATGGAAGCAGAAAAGTCAAGAATTATTTAATAGGATTATGGTTAGGGAGTAACAGTACACAATTAACCTGTGATATATGTGTATCCTGCAGAGATTTTGCATGATGGGGAATTGACTAATCTTCCCATGAGACTAAGCTAACATTTAGCAAAATGGAACCATGTATTTTGCTCCCATTTGGCTGGGGACCTCATCACAATGAAAGCAGCCACATTGATTAGCCATCTTCTTTGCTAATGTTTTCCTAAAGAGTGTCAGTACTATGTGGCTTCTTCCTTACTGTGGCAACAAAATGCAGACATCCATAAACTTCTTCTTGCCACTGAGCACACAAAGCATTACCCCATTTATACTAAAGTAGTGACACCAGACTTCAATAGTATGTGTCAGCTTTGAATTTTTTAACACATTGTGTTACCTGATCTAGTTAATGGCATCAAGAATAAAGTAAAGAATTTTCTTAGCCAGGCTTCCAAAATCAAGCAAGACATAAAAGGAATCTGGCATTTTTAAATTCCTAGGCTTGGAAGGAGCATATAAAATTTGCATCACTCTAACACTAGTCTTGGGAAAGCATAGTCTCTACCATAACCCAAATAAATGAACAAAACATGATAAAAAGCTATTGCTGGCAGCATACAGGTGCAAGCTGGAGATAGAGGTTATGCTGGGTTTTAAACCTAGAACCAGCTGCCCACCTGAAATCTCCAATGCAATTTCTCTAAGCAATCCTTTGGACAGAAGGAGTATACCAGACCTGCATCCCTGTGGGCTTATTTACATGTTTGAAATAAGCTCAGTCTTGTGGCTTATGTCAAGTGGTCAGATATTTTAAAATTTTTATTGTTATATTCTCCTGTGATCATTCTTCAGACTCTTTCCTCATTTTGTGGAGATTTGAGCTCAGAAAATTTTGAACCACTGAGGCTAAATTAATTTCTGATATTATCTTCTGGGTCATCAGAACTGAAGTAAAGATGAACCAAAAAACTGGCATTTACATCTTACTGCTATTAATGATTCCTATCATGGGCAATCAGACACCCTCTCCTTGCATCCATTGGTACCTGGCATTCAATTGGTATACACACTTGTAAAATTTATACACCAAAAATTTAAATTAATTTTAATTTTAAAAACTAACATATTATGAAGTAAACCTATTCCAACATGAAGTCATTTATATATTTATCATTACACCATTTACATACCTGGTGCCAAAGGAAGGCTAAAGATTGCATTATTTCTTCTGGACCTGGAAATTTTACAGGCAGTTCTGAGGCATCTGACATGGGTTCTCAGAACCAAATTTCATACCTATTTGGAGCATTGTAATTGACCCAACTCTCTAAATACCAAATGTGTCACTATAATGCAGAATATGAGCATGTCCCATTACTCCTTCTTTCATCTATCACTTGAAGGTAATGAAAACCCCTGCTACATGGTCACTGAAAGATTCAATATATTTCTACCATTCTGTGAGTGGACTTTCTACATTGCTTCTTATTGTCATGTTTACCAAACTTATCTTGATGTGAGTAAAGACAACAAAATCTTTTGTTGATTAGAGATGTGTTTAGCCAGATTATATAGGAAAAATTCCATAACTTTTTTCTTCTTCTTCCTTCTTCTTCTTCTTCTTCTTCTTCTTCTTCTTCTTCTTCTTCTTCTTCTTCTGTTTTTTTTTTTTGAGGGGGCAGACATTTGAGTTAGAATCTCCCTACATAGCTATGGCTGTCTGGGAAATCACTATATGGATCATACTGGCCTTAAAGTGAGAGAGAGCCTCCTGACTCTGTCTTCTAGGTGCTATGGTTACTGTCATATACCACTATTCCCGGTTGAGATACGTTGTTTAAATGACCTAGCTTTGAATCAGAGAATGAAACAATCCTATAAATTTTAAATAGTGACCACCATTGTTTTGAGGATAAGTAATTCTTCTTAAAATTCTACAATGTATTAATTTTAATTTGTAAATCAATATATATATATATATATATATTCTCAATATTTTGGTTATTTTTCTTGTTTTGCTAGTTTCAACTTTTTAAGCTGTTTTTTTTAACTGTGTATGTACGCATGTGTCATGGTGTGCATGGAATATTTACAGGACAACTTACAGTTCTCAATTACTATTTTGTCTATGTGCACTTTAGCTGTACATAGTCATGTTTTATTGAAAGTAATCTCACTTGCTTTATTTGAGTTTAAAAAATATTTTTCTACATGCTTGTATTTGGACATCCATATTCCATTGCCAAAGTGTAGAAATAAAGAAAAACTTGTAGAAGTACTTGGGGTCTCCCAGACATTGAACTCAAGTCATCAGGTGCTATAGGAAGATGTGCAGCTTGTAATTACCCGTCTACTGGGGCGTCACCTCTTATACTATATATGCAGATGCTGAACCTGTGTCCATCCATTTTCTCCTTCCCCTTACTCCTTTTTGCCCACTTCTCATTTGGATTGTTTGGATTCAATCTCCATCTACCATTCAAGCAGAGAATCCTGATTTGTAAGTTTACTCCTAAATAAATAAATATCTATTTTTCAGTTCTGAGCTAGTGTGGAAATTCTTTTAAGCATCCATTCATCACTTTTCTCATTACACTTGGCACCCACGGTAGATTTAAACTCCACACCTCCCAGGCAGACTGCTGAGCCATTCTACTGGCCCAGACAGTATTTCAACTATGCCTGCTTGGCTTGCTCTTACCTGAGCAGTTTTTTGTAAAATCCCCATCACAATGAAGTTTGCAGCACTTATGTAGCAAACAAGAATGCAAGTGGAGTCACTGTTTGCCGACTGCTGCAGCCCTGGAACAATTCTTTCTCACGTGGCAGCATGTGCGGCTTCCGGGTTTCTGTTCTCTGTCCCTGGATTCTGGGTTTCTTGCTCTGTGTATGGAATTGATTTAATTACATTTAATTTGTTAAGCAACACACATTTCTCAGTCTTTAGCAAGAACCAAGGCAGAAACTAGCACAGCCCAGAACCATTCCTGTCACTGTTGCATTGTCACTGTTCCTATCATGACTCTGCAACCATACCATCTGCTGGATAGCAGGTAATGTGGCAGATTTCATTACCAATGCGACCATAAGAAATTAAGCAAGCTGTAATAATTTATGACTTGCATTCTGCATTTGTTAAGGAGATGATAAAGTCTTGGGCATCTAACATCAGGGCAACCCATCATGACTGTTTTCAGTTAGTTTCAGCAGTCCTGGATAACAGAACTTCCTTGATGTTTGGAATTTATTTCAGGAAGGAATCCAAGAATATGGAACCCCAGGGAAAAGAAAAAGGTCTTGAGGTTTTCCAAGATCAGATTCTTGGTGAAGGCCCTTATGCTGACCTACAGGTTAAAGCTCTTTATAATGAAGAACTCTTGTCCCTATGCCACAAAGCAGCCTATTCAAGCTTCAGCTTGGATAGATTCAAGAACAAGGAAAAAGAATTGAATTATATACCAGGGTTAGACAGGGACAGAGAGAAACCTTTACTGATTTTTTTACAAAGATTAACTAAGGCTGTACAAATAGGAGTATCAGACCCAGAAGCTAGATGAATAATTCTTGAATCTCTGGCTTTTGAAAATGCAAACTTAGAATGCAAAAGGATAATTGGACCTTTAAGGTTTATATCAGCACCTATGGATGAATGGATTCTGCATACAATAAATGTTGAGACATTTGACTATAATGCTGAATCTTGGGTAGGAAAAGCAATTTCCAAAGTAATAAGGAGAAATCAAACTGCCAAATGATTTAATTGTGGTAAAATAGGACATCTGAGAAGGGATTGTAGGCAAGGAATTTCTAGGAATAATATCTCCTCAGGGAATGGCAAAAATATGAGACCTTGACCTTCAAGTATATGTAGAAGGTGTGGTAAAGGCCAACATTGAACCAATGAATTCAGATCAAAAACAGACAAGGCAACCCAGTAATATCAGGAAACTCCTTGAGGGGCCTCTTGCAGGCCCACAAGACAAAAGTGGCCCAGTCATTCCCAGGAACTATGGAGGACATGTTACACCAAGAAAATTAAAAAACCCAGAACCTTCTGTGCAAGACCATACTGTTCTAAATGATGGCATAAATTTGGAGGATAAGTCAAAAATTCAAATAGGAAATAAAAAACATATATTCTGGCAAGCTTCTATAAATGATCAGAGACCAAAGCTAAGGGTACGTATAAATGGAATTGTGAATGTTAGCTTGATAGATTCAAGTGTGGATGTGAGTATCATCTCTCCAGAATCTTGGTATATAAATTGGCCTCTTCAAGAGGGAGATGCTCAATTACTAGGAATTGGAACCACATCTCAAATTAAACATATCATGAGATGGCTTGACTGTATTTGGCTAGAAGGTCAAAGAGGGAAGCTGAGGCCACATGTCGCTGACATTGCAATAAATTTATGGGGCTGTGATCTGCTACAGCAATGGAATACCCAGATTAATATTTCTGCAGTCCCAGGAACTCGTAATTCTGGGAAGGATATAATAAGGTACTATACACAAAATTCACTAGCCATTCAACCTATAGAAGAACATGAAACAACCAGAAAACCTTTAGAGGTACCAACAGCCATACCTTTGAAATGGTTAAATAGGAAGCCTATATGTATTAAGCAGTGGCCTCTAGCTGAAGATACGTTGCAGGCTTAGGAACAGCTGGTACAAGAGCAACTAGATGCTCACCATATTGAAGAATCAACCAGCCCTTGGAATTCTTCTGTATTTGTTGTAAAAAAAAATCTGGTAAATGGTGAATGGTGACAGATCTAAGAGCTGTCAATAAGGTTATTCAGCCTATGGGCCCTCTACCTTCTCTATTACCAAATTCCTCTGCCTTCTCTATTACCAAAAGTATGGCCTCTTATAGTTATTGATTTGAAAGATTGTTTCTTCACTATACCTTTACAAGAAAAGGATAGAGAAAAATTTGCCTTCAAAGTGCCTACTTATAATAAATCTCAGCCTACTAGAAGATATCAATGGACTATTCTCCCACATGGGATGCTCAATAGTCCCACATGTTTTCAATACTTTGTAATTCAGCCATTCAAAACAATATGTAAGCAATTTCCTAACTCTATAATTTACCATTACATGGATGACATTTTGCTATCTGATTCAAACACGGATACTTTAGACAGAATGATTGAAGAAGTAAAGAAAGCATTACCTAAATGGGGATTGCAAATTGCTCCTGAAAAAAATACAGAGAGGAGATTCTATCAATTACCTAGGTTATAAAATAGGTTTGCAGAAAAATAGGACACAAATGACACAAATTGGGAGAGACTGGTTACAAACTCTTAATGACTTTCAAAGATTGTTAGGAGACATTCCAGTTGATGACTTATACTATATATGCAGATGCAGAACCTGCATCTGTCCCTTTTCTCCGTCCCCTTGCTCCTTTTTGCTGACTGCTTATTTGGATTGTTTGGACTTGATCTCCATCCAGTGTTAAAGCAGAAAGTCCTGATTTGTGAGTTTATCACTAAATAAATATCTATTTCTCAGTTCTGAGCTAGTGTGGGATTTCTTTTAAGCATCCATTCATCACTTGTCCAGTCACAATCAGGCTTAGTAGCAACCAAATTTACCCACTGACACAATTCTCTGGCATTCACTTCTCATTCTGAGAAAGTATTATGAGCAAGTGTTTAGTCTATCAAGTAAACTAACATATTCCCCAGGGAAAAAAGGATGGTAATATAAATATATTCATTTGAAAAGAGGATTCATTTTTCAAATTGTCCTGTTCTCCTGTAGCCTTAAATGTCAATATATTTACTATTTAATAGGTGCAAAGTTTTACTTATGTAATGTTTCTAGTAATCTTATTTGAGCACCAATAAGCTGCCTGAGTAGGAAGAAAGGTCTGTGGTGTGAAACCTGGCAACATGACCTTGATCATCATATGAACAGGGCCAAAAGAAACCCCACAAAGATTTCTTCAGATGCTAACATAACTTGTACCCATTCAAACATACAATCATATTATGTATGCACACACATACAACAGAAATATTTTTAGAAATAAATCTCATTGCCTTATATTATCTGTCATTTCAAGATAATTTCTTTTTTAGGTAATACTTCAGAGATATAAGCTGGATCATGAAGAAGCAGGAATGATAAAATTTACTTACCTATCCATAGTACATCTGTATTATGTATTATGCGATATACAGTTAATTCTTGATTATTATCTTTTATTAAATGTATACTAATAACTGATGTCAAAGCCAGAATGGATAACAAGAACATATGAAGGGAATTTGTGAAAATATGTAAAACAAATCCAGAAACAACCCACCATTCTTTCCCAGACACTGGTACTTTAAAAATATGATCACACACATTTTGATATTAAGTAAACAATAGACCACTTAGATAATGAGCAACTGATTCTATGCATTTTAGCATAAAAATACATATAACCAAATGAAAGCACAATAGAAGATGAGCAAAAGTCAAATAAAGAATATATAAATCACCAAATAAATTTTGGTAAGTGGATTTATCACATATACAGTACACTTTAATACCTACTCCAAAAGTTTGAAAATACAAACTATAATACCTTGATTTCCACCATCAGACTTGAATGAACATGCAAACCATCTATCTCCTTGCATCAAAGCTATGATGAAAATTAGGTGATGCAAGATTATTTTCTTTGAATCTGAAAGCAACTATGATGTCTAAATTTTTTTATCACATTGTTTACATGAACAGTGTTTTTGCTCCTGTATAAGTTCTCCCTTATTTCCCACCATCAAGATATTATATAAAGACTTTAAAATATTTAGGGAGACCAAGACAGGGCCACGCAGTTAAGACAAATGCAGGCCTACCATGAAATGAGGGTTTTGACAAATCCCTGTAATTTCTGTTAGAAATATAAGAAGGCTACAGGATTTACCATTTTGGGGAAACATCAAACACATTCAGATATCTAAAGATACACTGACATAACAAAAAAAATAAAAACAAATAATTAAACAAGCATTTTCACTCATAACTATTCTTAATTTGTAAGTATTCATTCCTTCTTTCCTGTTGAGACACCTATAAGCTTACCTACAGAGATTTTCTATATCATGCGTTGGTTCAGATAATAAAAAGCAAGCACATACACTTCAAATTCATGGAATCAGTACTTTTCAGTTGCTGCTTTCATTTGGAACATCTGAGAAAATGCCACCCTGTAGGGAAAAGATATCACTGAAGGTGTAAGTACCACTTCCAATTCACACTCTGTACTCCAAGTTTCAAGTTGAGGAGGTGAGCTCTGAGCTTCCTGCTGTAACTGTCATGTCTAACACTTGTTGTCACTCCTCTCTCATGATGATCTTTCTTCACTCTTTAAGCCAAATTAATCTCCTTTATAAGTTGCCTTAGACCCTATGCTTTATCATAGAAGAAGAAAAGACACTAGTACACATCCATAAAGTTTTACTTTGGATGAGGAATTTCATGCAAATTAATGAAAAATGTGGTATCTAAAACATTTGACATACTAGGTAAACTCTCAGGACTTTTGTCCATGAGTTTGTATATATAAAGAGGGACATCATAATGCTTAAGTAGGTTTTTGACACTTGTTGTTTTATTTTCGCTACAATTATCTTGTATAAGAAAGTGAAAATTTGTTAGCAAAAGGGTTTGCTAAATCCTTTATACTCATAGTTTATATTTCAATATGAATTTTTTCGTATCAAAGACTACTGTGATTCATGAAGGTTTTAACAAATCATTACACATTGAATGTTTTACTCTTATATGAACTTTTTCACGGATTCAAAGGTTATGGTGAAATACAAAGACTTTATGATTGATTATATTCATGGGGTTACTATTCAATATAAATTCTTTCATGTCTTTGAAGATAATTATGATATACAATTGCTTTTACCACACTGCTTTCATTCAGAGTGTATAATAAGAGATGGCTTGTTGATTCCTGGCTTCCCAAACATAAAATAATTACCTAGAAACTATATTAATTACAACACCATTTGGCCAAAAGCTTAGGCATATTTCTAACTAAAACTTACATCTTAAATTGATCCATTTCTATTAATATATGTGTTGCCCTGGGGTTTTTGGTTTGCCTGTAAGGATCTCCAGTATCTGTCTCCTTTGGCAGCTACATAGTGTCTTCCAGACTCTGCCTATTCTCTCACTCTCTACATTTCTGTTTGGATTTTCCACCTGGATTTACTCTGTTAAGGCACTGGGAAACAGCAGCTTCTTTATGATCCAAAGGCAATAAAAAATGTTCACAGCATACAGAAGGGAATCCCACATCACCTCCCCTTTTCTGGCTAATTAAAACAGGAGGTTTTAACTTTAGCTTGGTGAGATTACATACAAGAAAATAGTTATCAAGCAAGAATTATAATTACAATATTTAGTTCATTTACATTTTACGAATGAAGAAAACTTTATCCTATCTTTGTGAGTCTAAAGTTATATGTCTAATTTATAATTTATAAATATAACTATCTTTCTTTACTTTCATCAAAGACTCCAGAAGGATATAATATTACCTACATAATCAGAAAGAGCATTGTAAGCAACTTTCTTTTTTATTATTTATTTTTTTTATTAAAAAATTCTGCCTCCTCCCCACCTCCCATTTCCCTCTGCCCACTCTCCTCCCCGTCCCTCTCCAGTCCAAAAAGCAGTCAGGGTTCTCTGCCCTGCGGGAAGTCCAAGGTCCTCCCCCCTCCATCCAGGTCTAGGAAGGTGAGCATCCAAACTGGCTAGGCTCCCACAAAGCCAGTACATGCAGTAGGATCAAAACCCAGTGCCATTATACTTGGCTTCTCAGTCAGCCCTCATTGACCAGAACGTTCAAGGAGTCCGGTTTGATCCCATGTTTTTCAGTCCCAGTCCAGCAGGCCTTGGTGAACTCCCATTAGATCAGCCCCACTGTTTCAGTGGGTGGGTGCACCCCTCACGGTCCTGACTTCCTTGCTCATGTTCTCCCTTCTTCTGCTCCTCACTTGGACCTTGGGAGCTCAGTCTGGTGCTCCAAAGTGAGTCTCTGTCTCTATCTCCATCCATCACCAGATGAAGGTTCTATGGTGATATGCAAGATATTCATCAGTATGGCCATAGCATAGGACCATTTCAGGCTCCTTCTCCTCAGCTTCCCAAGGAACTAGCTGGGGACATCTCCATGGATGCCTGGGGACATATCCATAGATGTCTCTAGAGTCATGTCTCTTGGCAACCCTAAAGTGTCTCCCTTAATATATTTCCCTGCTCCCATATCCACACTTCTTCCATCCCAACCATCCCATTCCCCCAAGCTCTCCCTATCCTTCCTTTCTCACATTTCTTTCCCCATCTTCCCTTACCCCCATCCTATTCCCACCCCCAAGTTCCCAATTTTTGCCCGGCAATCTTATCTACTTCCAATATCCAGGAGGATAACTACATGTTTTTCTTATTTAGCTTCTCTAGGATCACAAATTATAGGCTCAATGTCCTTTATTTATGGCTAGAAACCAATTATGAATGAGTACATCCCACGTTCATCTTTTTGGGTCTAGGTTACCTCACTCAGGATAGTGCTTTTTTTTCCATCAATTTCCATGTAAAATTCAAGATGTCATTGTTTTTTACTGCTGAGTAGTACTCTAATATGTATATATTCCAAACTTTCTTTATCCATTCTTCCATTGAGGGGCATCTAGGTTGTTTCCAGGTTCTGGCTATTACAAATAATGCTGCTATGAACATAGTTGAACAAATGGTTTTGTCATATGATAGGGCATCTCTTGGGTATATTCCCAGGAGTGGTATTGCTGGGTCCAGGGGTAGGTTGATCCCTAATTTCCTGAGAAACCGAAACACTGATTTCCAAAGTGGTTGCACAAGATTGCATTCCCACCAGCAATGAATGAGTGTGCCCCTTCCTCCACAGCCTCTCCAGCAAAGGCTATCATTGGTGTTTTTTCTTTTAGCCATTCTGACAGGTGTAAGATGATATCTCAAAGTTGTTTTGATTTACATTTCCCTGATTGCTAAGGAGGTTGAGCATGACCTTAAGTGTCTTTTGGCCATTTGAACTTCTTTTGTTGAGAATTCTCTGTTCAGTTCAGTGCCCCGTTTTTTAATTGGGTTAATTAGCATTTAAAAGTCTAATTTTTTGAGTTCTCTATATATTTTGGAGATCAGACCTTTGTCTTTGTGGGGTTGGTAAAGGTCTTCTCCCAGTCAGTGGGTTGCCTTTTTGTCTTAATGACAGTGTCCTTTGCTTTACAGAAGGTTATCAGTCTCAGGAGGTCCCATTTATTCAATGTTGCCCTTAATGTCTGTGCTGCTGGGGTTATACGTAGGAAGTGGTCTCCTGTGACCATGTGTTGTAGAGTACTTCCCACTTTCTCTTCTATCAGGTTCAGTGTGTTCAGATTGATATTGAGGTCTTTAATCCATTTGGACTTGAGTTTTGTGCATGGTGATAGATATGGGTCTATTTTCATTCTTCTACAGGTTGACATCCAGTTGTGCCAGCACCACTTGTTGAAGATGCTTTCTTTCTTCCATTGTATACTTTTAGCTCCTTTATCGAAAATCAGGAGAACATAGGTTTGTGGGTAAAAAATCCGGGTCTTCTCTTTGATTCCATTGGTCGACTTCTCTGTTTTTATGCCAATACCAAGCTGTTTTCAATATTGTAGCTCTGCAATAGAGTTTGAAGTCAGGGATGGTAATGCCTCCAGATGATCCTTTATTGTATAAGATTGTTTTGGCTATCCTGGGTTTTTTGTTTTTCCATATAAAGTTGATTATTGTTCTTTCAAGGTCTGTGAAGAATTTTGATGGGATTTTGATGGGGATTGCATTGAATCTATAGATTACATTTGGTAGAATTGCCATTTTTACTATGTTGTTCCTCCCAATCCAAGAGCAAGGTAGGTCCTTCCATTTTCTGGTATCCTCCTCAATTTCTTTCTTCAAAGACTTAAAGTTCTTGTCAAACAGACCTTTCGCTTCCTTGGTTAGAGTTACCTCAAGATATTTTATGCTATTTGTGGCTATCGTGAAAGGTGATGCTTCTCTCATTTTCCTCTGCTTCTTTATTCTTTTTGTATATATAGGAGGGCAACTGATTTTTTGAGTTGATCTTGTATCCTGCCACATTACTAAAGGTGTTTTTGGTGTCGCTGATGTACACTATCATCTGCAAATAATGAAAGTTTGACTTCTTTCTTTCCAATTCGAATCCCCTTGCTCCTCTTATGTTATCTTATTGGTATTGCGAGAACTCCCAGCCCTATATTGAAGAGGTATGGCGAGAGTGGACAGCCTTGTCGTGTTCCTGATTTTAGTGGGATGGCTTTGAGTTTCTCTCCATTTAATTTGATGTTAGCTGTCAGCTTGCTGTATATAGCTTTTATTATATTTAGGAATGAACCTTGTATCCCTAATCTCTCCAAGACTTTTATGATAAAGGGATGTTGAATTTTGTCAAATGCTTTTTCAGCTTCTAATGAAATGATCATATGGTTTTTTCTTTCAGTTTATTTATATGATGGATTACATTAATAGATTTGTGTATGTTGTACCAGCCCTGCTTCTCTGGGTTGAAGCATACTTGATCATAATGGATAATTTTTCTAATGTGTTTTTTGATTCAGTTTGCCAGTATTTTATTGAGATTTTTGCATCGATGTTCATAAGTGAGATTGGCCTGTAGGATCATACCAGTATAGACTGTTTCAAAACTGGTTCAATCTAAATCAGACTGGAATTAAACTGGTTCAAACTGGATCAAACCAGTGTAGACTTGTTCAAAACTGGATCAAACTGGTTCAAAGCAGATTAAACCGGTTCAATCTGGATTAGATCGCTACAGGACAGTCAAACCGGATCAAACCAGTTTAGATCGGCTCAAACCGGATCAATCCTGTTGAGTCCGGTTCAAATAGGATCAAAGTGGATCAAATCGGATCAAATTGGTTCAACCAGATAAAACCGATTAAGACCAGTCCAAAATCAGATCAAACTGGTTCAATCAAGATAAAACAGGTTTAGATCAGCTCAAACCGGTTTCTACTGGTTAAGACCGGATCAAACCATGTTCAAACCTCTTTAGACTGGTTCCAAAAGTTCAAACTGGTTCGAACCGAATCAAACCGGGTTAGACTGGTTCAAAGCGGATCAAAGTGGATCAAATCGGATCAAACTGCTTCACTGCGATTAAACCGGATTAGACCAGTCCAAAATCGTATCAAAATGGTTCAATTCAGATAAAACTGGTTTAGACCGGCTCAAACCGGATCAAACCGGTTTAAACTAGTTCCAAACCAGATCCAACTGGTTCAAACCGAATCAAACCGCTTTAGAACGGCTCGAACCGGTTCAGGCTGGCTCAAAATCGATCAAACTATCTTAGCCCTGTTCAAATGAGATCAAATTGAATCATACCGGATCAAAGTGGTTCAAACAGGATCATACCAGTATAGACTGTTTCAAAACTGGTTCAAACTAAATCAGACTGGATCAAACTCGTTCAAACTGGATCAAACCAGTTTAGACCAGTTCAACCTGAATCGAACTGAATCAGACCAGATAAAACTGGTTCAAACTGGATCATACCAGTGCAGACTGGTTCAAAACTGGATCAAATTGTATCAGACTGGACCATACTGGTTCAAACTTGATCAAACCAGTGTAGATGGTTCAAAATTGGATTAAATCGGTTCAAAGAAGATTAAACTGATTCAATCTGGATTAGTTCGCTACAGGACTGCCAAACTTAATCCTACAGGTTTAGTTCAGTTCACACCTGTTTAGAGCAGCTCAAACCAGATCTAACTAGTTTAGAAAGATTCAAACCAGATCAAAGTGGATCAAACCAGATCAAACTGGTTAAGACCAGAACAAAATCAGATCAAACTGGTTTAGAAAAGTACAAAATCGGATCAAACTGGTTCAATCCAGATAAAACCAGATTAGACTGGCTCAAACCAGATCAAACCGGTTTCAACTGGTTCAGACCAGATCAAACCCAATTCAAACTGGTTTAGACTGGTTCCAAACCATATCATAATGGTCTGTACCAAACCAAACCAGTTTAGACCAGTTCAGATCGGTTTAGGCAGGGTCAAACTGGTTCAAACCAGCTTAGACTGGTTCAAACCTAATAAAAGAGGATGAAACAGGATCAAAATGGTTCATACAGGATCAAACCTGTGTAGACTGGTTCAAAATTGGATCAAACTTGAACAGATCAGATCAAACTGGTTCAAACTGGATCAAACTAGTGAGGACTGGTTCAAAACTGGATCAAACTGGTTCAAAGCAAATTAAACCAGCTCAATCTGGATTAGATAGATATAGGACAGCCAACCCGATCAAACCAGTTTAGACCGGCTCAAAGCAGAACAAATGAGTTGAGACTGGCTTAAACCGGATCAAAGCAAATCAAACTGGGTCAAACCAGATCAAACCGGTTTAGACCAGTCCAAAAAGGGATCAAACTGGTTCAATCCAGATAAAACCAGTTTAGGCCAGCTCAAAATGGATCAAACCGGTTTCAACTGGTTAAGACCAGATCAAACCCGCTTCAAACCTTATTAGACTTGCTCCGAACCAGAACAAAATTGTCCGAACCAAATCAAACCGGGTTAGACCACTTCAAATAGGTTTGTGCTGGCTAAAACTGGATAAAACCAGCTTAACCTGATTAAAAACCGGATCAAACTGGATCAGACTGGATTAAACTGGTAAAAACTGGATCATATCAGTGTAGACTGGTTTAGAACTGGATCAAGCGGGTTCAAAGTGGATTAAACCATGTCAATCCGGATTAAAACTGTACTGGACTGACAAACCGAAACTGGATCAAAGAGGATGAAACAGGATCAAACTGGTTCATACCGGATCAAACCAGTGTAGACTGGTTCAAAACTGGTTCAAACTAAATCAGACCGGATCAAACTGGTACAAACTGGATCAAACAATTTTAGACCAGATCAAACTGGATCAGTCCAGATAAAACTGGTTCAAACTGGATCATACCAGGGTAGACTGGTTCAAAATTGGATCAAACTGGATCAGACTGGATCAAACTGGTTCAAACTCAATAAAACCAGAGTAGACATGTTCAAAACTGGATCAATCTGGTTCAAAGCAGATTAAACCGCATCAATCCAGATTAGATCGCTACAGGACGGCCAAACCAAATCCAACAGGTTTAGACCAGTTCACAGAGGTTTAGGCTGGCTCAAAATGGATCAAACCACCTTACCCGTTTCAAACCGGATCAAACTGGATCATACAATTTTAGACTAGTTCAAAATGGGATCAGAGTGGATCAGACCGGGTTAAACTGGTTCATACCGGATTAAACCGGTTTAGACTAGTCCAAAATCGGATGAAACTGGTTCAATCCTGACAAAACCGGTTTAGATCGGTTCAAACCGGTTTAGTCCGTCTCAAACCAGATGAAATCAGTTCAGAACGGTTCAAACCAGAACTAAGTTTATCACAGCGGATCAAACTGATTCATACTAGATCAAACCAGTTTAAATCAATCCAAAATTGGATCAAACTGGTCCAATCCAGATAAAACTGGTTTATACCACCTCAAACCAGCTCAAACGGGTTTGACGTGGTTCAGACTGTATCAAATCCGGTTCAAACTGGTTTATACTGGTTCCAAACCAGATCAAACTGGTTCGAACTAAATCAAACCGGGTTAGACTGGTTGAAATGGGATCAAAGAGGATCAATCCAGATCAAACTGGTTCATACCGATCAAACCTATTAGGACCAGTCAAAAATTGTATCAAACTGGTTCAATTCAGATAAAACCAGTGTAGACCGGTTCAAACCTGATCAAACCGGTTTAAACTGGTTTTAAACCAGATCAACCTGGTTCAAAACGAATCAAACTGCTTTAGACCGGCTCAAACCGGTTCAGGCCGGCTCAAAACAGATCAAACCAGCTTAGCCCTGTTCAAACAAGATCAAACTGAATAAGACCGATTCAAAGTGGTTCAAACTGGATCATACCAGTGTAGACTGGTTCAAAACTGGTTCAAACTAAATCAGACCGGATCAAACAGGTTCAAACTGGATCAAACCAGTTTAGACCAGTTCAAAGCAGATTAAACTGGATCAGTCCAGATCAAACTGGATCATACCATTGCAGACTGGTTTAAAATTGGATCAAATTGGATCACACTGGATCCAACTGGATCAAACCAGTGTAGACTGGTTGAGAACTGGATCAAAGTGGATTAAACCAACTCAATCCCGATTAGTTTGCTACAGGATGGCCAAACCAAATCCTACAGGTTTAGACCGGTTAAAACCGGTTTAGATCGGCTCAAACCAGATCTAACCAGTTTAGACCAGTCCAAACAAGATCTAACCAGTTTAGACTTGTTCAAACCGGATCAAAGTTGATCAACCCGGATAGAACTGGTTTAGACTAGTACAAAATTGGATCAAACTGGTTCAATCCAGAAAAAAACAGTATATACCAGCTCAAACCGGCTCAAACTGGTTTAAAGTGGTTAAGACTGGAACAAACTCTATTCAAACCGTTTTAGACTGGTTCCAGAACAGATCAAACTTGTTCCAAATGAATCAATCCAGGTTAGACCGGTTGAAACTGGATCAAAGTGGATCAATCCAGATCAAACTGGTTCATACCGATCAAACCAGTTTAGATCAGGTCAAAATCGTATCAAACTGGTTCAATCAGATATAACTGGTTTAGACCTGCTCAAACCGGATCAAACCGGTTTAAACTGGTTCCAAACGAATTCAAACTGATTCAAAGCGAATCAAACCGCTTTAGACCGGCTAAAACCAGTTCAGTGCGGCTCAAAACGGATCAAAACAGCTTAGTCCTGTTCAAACCAGATCAAACTGGATCAGACTGGATGAAACTGGTTCAAACTGGATCACACCAGTGTAGACTGGTTCAAAACTGGTTCAAACTAAATCAGACCAGATCAAACTGGATCAAACTTGATCAAACCAGTTTAGACCAGTTCAAAACGGATCAAACTGGATCAGACCATATCAAACTGGTTCAAACTGGCTCATAGCAGTATAGACTGGTTCAAAACTAGATCAAATTGTATCAGACCGGAACAAACTGGTTCAAACTGGATCAAACCAGTGTAGACTGGATCACTTGATCAAATTGATTCAAAGCAGATTAAGCCGATCAATCCGGATTAGTTCTCTCTAGGACAGCCAAACCAAATTTTATAGGTTTAGACCGGTTCGAACCTGTTTAGACCAGCTCAAATTGGATCTAACCAGTTTAGACCAGTTCAAAATGGATCAAAACAGTTTAGACTGGTTCAAACAGGATCAAAGTTGATCAAACCAGATCAAACTGGGTTAGACAAGTATGAAATCGGATCAAACTGGTATAGACCAGTAACAAAATGATCAAACTGGTTCAATCCAGATAAAATCGGATTAGACGGGCTCAAACCAGCTCAAACAGCTTTAAACTGGTTCAGACCAAATCAAACACAGTTCAAACCAGTTTAGAGTGGTTCCAAAACAGATAAAACTGGTTCGAACCTTATCAAAACTGTTTAGAATGGTTCAAACCAGTTTAGGCCAGCTCAAAATGGATCAAATCAGCTTAGCCAGAAGCAAACTGGATCAAACTGGATCAGACCAGATCAAACTGAATCAAACTGGATCATACCAGTGTAGACTGTTTCAAAACTGGATCAAACTGGATCAGACCGGATCAAACTGGTTCATACAGGATTAAACTGGTTTAGACCAGTCCAAAATAGGATGAAACTGGTTCAAGCCAGATAAAACCGGTTTAGACTGGTTCAAACCAGTTTAGAATATCTCAAACCAGATCTAACCAGTTTAGACCAGTTCAAACCAGATCAAACCCATTTAGACTGTTTCAAACAGGATCAAAGTTGATCAAACTGGATCAAATTGGGTTAGACAAGTACAAAATTGGATCAAACTGGTTTAGACCAGTAATAAAATGATTAAACTGGTTCAATCCAGATAAAATCAGATTAGACCGGCTCAAACCGGCTCAAACTGGTTTAATCTGGTTCAGAACAAATCAAACCCTGTTCAAACCAGTTTAGAGTGGTTGCAAAACAGATCAAACTGGTTTGAAATGTATCAAAACGATTTAGACCGGTTCAAACTGGTTTATACCAGCTCAAACAATATCAAGAATATTTAGACCGGTTCAAACTGGTTTGGGCCAGCTCAAAACGGATCAAACCCACTTAGCCAGGATCAAACCGGATCAAACTGCATCAGTCCAGATCAAACTGGTTCAAACTGGATCATACCAGTGTAGACTGGTTCAAAACTGGATCAAACTGGATAAGACTGGATAAACTGATCCATACCAGATTAAACCGGTTTAGACCAGTCCAAAATAGGACGAAACTGGTATAATCCAGATAAATTCGGTTTAGACCAATTCAAACCATTTTGGACCATCTCAAACCAGACCAAACCACTTTAGACCGGCTCAAAGTAGATCAAACCTGGTTCAAAGCGGTTTACAATGGTTCCAAATGAGATCTATCTGGTTTCAACCAAATCAAACCAGTTTAGGCTGGCTCAAACTGGATCAAACCAGCTTAATTCACATAAAACAAGATCAATCTGTATCAGACTGGATCAAACTGGTTCAAACTGGATCATACTAGTGTAGAGTGTTTCAAAACTGGATCAAACTGGATCAGACCATATCAAACAGGTTCAAACTGGATCATACAAGTGTAGACTGGCACAAAACTGGATCAAACTGGTTCAAACTGAATCAAACCAGTGTAGAATGTTTCAAAACTGGATCAAACTGGTGCAAAGCAGATGAAACCTCATCAATCTGAATTAGATCACTACAGGACAGCCAAACATAATCCAACAGGTTTAGACCGGTTCAAACTGGTTTAACTATCTTAAACCAGATCAAACCAGTTTAAACCGGTTCAAACAGTATCAAAGAGGATAACACTGGATCAAACTAATTCATGCTGGATCAAACTGGTTTAGATCAGTCCAAAATCAGAACAAACCGGTTCAATCCAGATAAAACAGATTTTGACCAGCTCAAACCGGCTAAAACAGGTTTAAAGTGGTTCAGAGCAGATCAAACGCGGTTTAAACTGGCATAGACTGGTTCCAAACCAGATCAAACTGGTTGGAACCGAATAAACTGGGTTAGACCAGTTCAAACTGGATCAAAGTGGATCAAACCATATCAAAATGGTTCATACCGATCAAACCGGTTTAGACCAGTCCAAAATCGTATCAAACTGGATCAATTCAGATGAAACCGGATTGGACTGGCCCACACCGGATCAAACCGGTTTAAACTCTTTCCAAACCAGATCAAACTGGTTCAAACTGAATCAAACTGTTTTAGACTGGCTCAAACCGGTTTAGGCCAGCTCAAACTGGACCAAACCAGTTTAGTTCAGTTCAAACAGGAACAAACTGGATCAGACCAGATCAACCTGGTACAAACTAAATCAGAGCAGATCAAACTGGTTCAACCTGGCTCATACCAGTGTAGACTGGTTCAAAACTGGTTCAAACTGGATCAAACCAGTGTAGACTGGTTCAAACTTGATCTAATTTATTCAAAGCAGATTAAACCGACTCAATCTGGATTAGTTCGCTATAGGACGGCCAAACCAAATTTTACAGGTTTAGACTAGTTTAAACCAGTTTGAACCGGCTCAAATCGGATCTAACCTGCTTAGACCAGTTCAAACCGGATCAAACTAGTTGAGACTGGTTCAGACCAAATCAAACCCGGTTCAAACCGGTTTAGAGTTGTTCCAAAATAGATCAAACTGGTTCAAACCGATTTAGGGGGGCTCAAACCGGATCAAGCGTATTTAGACCGGTTCAAACTGGTTTTGCCCTGCTCAAAACGGATCAAACCAGCTTAGCCAGGATCAAACCAGATCAAACTGGCTCAGTCCAGATCAAACTGGTTCAAACTGGATCATACCAGTGTAGACTGGTTCAAAACTGGTTCAAACTGGATAAGACCAGATCAAACTGTTTCATCCCGGATTAAACCTGTTTAGACCATTCCAAAATAGGACGAAACAGTTTCAATCCAGATAAAACCAGTTTAGACTGTTTCAAACCGGTTTTAGACCATCTCTAACCAGTTCAAACCAGTTTAGTCCGGTTCAAACGGGATCAAAGTGGATCATACCAGATCAAACTTATTCATACCGGATCAAACAGGTTTAGACCAGTCCAAAATCAAATCAAACTGGTTCAATCCAGACAATACTGTTTTAGACCCACTCAGACCGGATCAAACCGGTTTAAACTGGTTCAGACTGGATCAAACCTGGTTCAGAGCGGTTTACAATGGTTCCAAATGTGATCAACATGGTTTAAACCGTATCAAACCGGTTTAGGCCAGCTCAAACAGGATCAAACCAGCTTATTTCAGTTAAAACAGGATTAAACTGGATCAGACTGGATCAAACTGGTTCAAACTGGATCATACCAGTGTAGACTGGTTCAAAGCTTGATCAAACTGGTTCAAAGCAGATTAAAATGCATCAATCCGGATTAGATCGCTACAGGATGGCCAAACCGAATCCAACAGGTTTAGACCAGATCACACCGGTTTAGGCCGGCTCAAAATGGAACAAACTAGGTTAGACTGGTTCAAACCAGATCAAACTGGATCAGACCAGATCAAACTGGATCACACCAGTGTAGAGTGGTTCAAAACTGTGTCAATTTGGATCACATCAAATCAAAATGGATCAAGCCAGTGTAGACTGGTTCAGAACGGGATCAAACTCGTTCAAAGCGGATTGAACCTGCATAATCTGGATTACATCGCTACAGGTCAACCAAACCGAATCAAACCGGTTTTGGCTGGCACAAAACAGAACAAACCAGCTTAGCCTGGATCAAACCGGATCAAACTGGATCAGTCCAGATCAAACTGGTTCAAACTGGATCATACCAGTGTAGACTGGTTCAAAACCTGATCAAAATGTATCAGACTGGATCAAACTGGTTCATACCGGATTAAACCGGTTTATACCAGTTCAAAATAGGAGGAAACTGGTTCAATTCAGATAAAACCAGTTTTGACAGGTTCAAACCGGTTTAGACTATCTCAAACCATATCAAACCAGTTTAGACCAGTTCAAACAAGATCAAAGAGGACTACACTGAATTAAACTAATTCATGCTGGATCAAACCAATTTAGACCAGTCCAACATCGGATCAAACTGGTTCAATCCAGAATAAACAGGTTTTGACCGGCTCAAACCGGCTAAAACTGGTTTAAAGTGGTTCAGACCAGATCAAACATGGTTTAAACCGGTTTAGACTGGTTACAAATAAGATCAAACTGGTTGGAACTGAATTAAACTGTGTTAGACCGGTTCAAACTGGATCAAAGTGGATCAAACCGTATCAAAATGGTTCATACCGATCAAACCGGTTTAGACCAGTCCAAAATCATATCAAACTGGATCAATTCAGATAACAACGGCTTAGACTGGCTCACACCATATCAAACCAGTTTAAACTTGTTCCAAACCAGATAAAATTGGTTCAAACCGAATCAAACCACTTTAGACCGGCTCAAATCGGTTTAGGCTGGCTCAAACTGAATCAAACCAGTTTAGTTCAGTTCAAACAGGATCAAACTGGATCAGACCAGATCAAACTGGATCAAACTAAATCAGAGCAGATCAAACTGGTTCAAACTGGCAAATACCAGTGCTGGTTCAAAACTAGATCAAATTGTATCAGACCAGATCAAACTCGTTCAAACTGGATCATACCAATGTAGACTGGTTCAAAACTGGATCAAACTGGATCAGACCGGATCAAACTGGTTTATACCAGATTAAACCTGTTTAGACCATTCCAAAATAGGACGAAACTGGTTCAATCCAGATAAAATCTGTTTAGACTGGTTCAAACCGGTTTAGACTATCTCAAACCAGATCAAACCAGTTTAGACCGGTTCAAACAGTATCAAAGAGGATAACAGCAGATCAAACTAATTCATGCCCGATCAAACCGGTTTAGACCAGACAAAATCAGATCAAACTGGTTCAAACCAGATAAAACCGGTTTCAACCGGCTAAAACTGGTTTCACGTGGTTCAGACCGGATCAAACGCAGTTTAAACCGGTTTAGACTGGCTCACACCATATCAAACTGGTTTTAACTCGTTCCAAGCCAGATCAAACTGGTTCTAACCGAATCAAACCGCTTTAGTCCGGCTCAAACCGCTTTAGGCCAGCTCAAACTGGATCAAACCAGTTTAGTTCGGTTCAAACAGGATCAAACTGGATCAGACCGTATCAAACTGGTTCAAACTGGCTCATACCAGTGTTGACTGGTCCAAAACTAGATCAAATTGTATCAGACCGGATCAAACTGGTTCAAACTGGATCAAACCAGTGTATACTGGTTCAAACTTGATCAAATTGATTCAAAGCAGATTAAACCGATCAATCCACATTAGTTCGCTACAGAATGACCAAACCAATTTTAAAGGTTTAGACCAGTTCAAACCAGTTTAAAACAGCTCAAACCAGACCTAACCAGTTTAGACTGGTGCAAACTGGATCAAACCAGTTTAGACTAGTTCAAACCGATCAAAGTTGATCAAGCCGGATCAAACTGGGTTAGACCAGTACGAAATTGGATGAAACTGGTATAGACCAGTAACAAAATGATCAAACTGGTTCAATCCAGATAAAATCGGATTAGACCCGCTCAAACCAGCTTAAACTGGTTTAAACTGGTTCAGACCAAATCAAACACGGTTCAAACTGGTTTAGAGTCATTCCAAAACAGATCAAAATGGTTCGAACCGTATCAAAATGGTTTAGACCGGTTCAATCCGGATCAAGCATATTAAGACCGGTTCAAACCGGTTTTGGCCAGCTCAAAATGGATCAAAACAGCTTACCCAGGATAAAACCAGATCAAACTGGATCAGTCCAGATCAAACTGGTTCAAACTGGATCATGCCAGTGTAGACTGGTTCAAAACTGGATCAAACTGAATAAGACCGTAGGAAACTGTTTCATACTGGATTTAACCAGTTTAGAACAGTCCAAAATAGGATGAAACTGGTTCATTAAAATAAAATCTTTTTCCTCCAGAGGGCAGTATGTGCATGTATTACCAAGAAAGATATTTAAAGTCAGTGTACATATTTTCCCATTTGCTCTGGTTAAGTTCCAGCAAAATTTAAGCCTACTCTTCTAACCAACTGTGCTGATTTCTGGGTGGCAGAGATCAGGCTTCTGTGATACCTGGAAGGAGAACCGTAGTAGCACAGCTCACATAGGAACTGCTGTTGGTTGTTCACTACTCACATAGGAACTGTTGTTGGTTGTTCATTACTCACAGAGGAACTGCTGTTGGTTGTTCATTACTCACAGAGGAACTGCTGTTGGTTGTTCATTACTCACAGAGGAACTGCTGTTGGTTGTTCATTACTCACATAGGAACTGCTGTTGGTTGTTCATTACTCACAGAGGAACTGCTGTTGGTTGTTCATTACTCACAGAGGAACTGCTGTTGGTTGTTCATTACTCACAGAGGAACTGCTGTTGGTTGTTCATTACTCACAGAGGAACTGCTGTTTGGTTGTTCATTACTCACAGAGGAACTGCTGTTGGTTGTTCATTACTCACAGAGGAACTGCTGTTGGTTGTTCATTACTCACAGAGGAACTGCTGTTGGTTGTTCATTATTCACAGAGGAACTGCTGTTGGTTGTTCATTACTCAGAGGAACTGCTGTTGGTTGTTCATTACTCACAGAGGAACTGCTGTTGGTTGTTCATTACTCACAGAGGAACTGCTGTTGGTTGTTCATTACTCACATAGGAACTGCTGTTGGTTGTTCATTACTCACATAGGAACTGCTGTTGGTTGTTCATTACTCACAGAGGAACTGCTGTTGGTTGTTCATTACTCACAGAGGAACTGCTGTTGGTTGTTCATTACTCACAGAGGAACTGCTGTTGGTTGTTCATTACTCACATAGGAACTGCTGTTGGTTGTTCATTACTCAGAGGAACTGCTGTTGGTTGTTCATTACTCACATAGGAACTGCTGTTGGTTGTTCATTACTCACAGAGGAACTGCTGTTGGTTGTTCATTACTCACAGAGGAACTGCTGTTGGTTGTTCATTACTCACAGAGGAACTGCTGTTGGTTCTTCATTACTCACAGAGGAACTGCTGTTGGTTGTTCATTACTCACATAGGAACTGCTGTTGGTTGTTCATTACTCACATAGGAACTGCTGTTGGTTGTTCATTACTCACAGAGGAACTGCTGTTGGTTGTTCATTACTCACAGAGGAACTGCTGTTGGTTGTTCATTACTCACAGAGGAACTGCTGTTGGTTGTTCATTACTCAGAGGAACTGCTGTTGGTTGTTCATTACTCACAGAGGAACTGCTGTTGGTGAGCCATATTGCATTTGTGAACTGTAAGTAAAGTAAACCATACTCTGGGGTAGGAAATAAAGTAGAGGAGTTGAGGTAGGACACTGTTGTAAAAATATTTCAAAGTTATCAAGTAGCCAGGCTTGGTAACAGAAGAGTATCTAAACCAGTGGGAGATTTGGGATTTAATAGAGAGGTTATTTGATATAAAATATAGACAGTGGAGACCCCAAAGTAAATCTAAAAACTTCTCCTATTAAAAGAGTCGTGACAGCTACTATTCCTTTTTCTTTTTCTCTTCTTTTCCCACCTCCCTTCCCCTCTGTCCCCTTTTCTCTTTTGAACCAGAGTGTCTCCACATAGTTTGGACTGTCCTAGAACTCACTGTGTAGACTACGCTGTCCTAGAACTCAGATTTCACCTGCCTCTACCTCCCAAGTGCTAAGATTAAAGGCTGTAGTTAATGTATCCTGTCAACCGTTGGACAACTGAATCAGTTTTAGTAAATACCCTACAAGTAGATTGATAGCTTTGACCTAGGACATAATTGAGAACTCCAGGGTTACACCCTGGTATTTGGTAACATACAGTTTAAAATATCTGTCAGGTTGTGATAACCTCCAAAGTTACATCACTGATTAAAGAAGCCTTTGATTTCTCAGAAGACCTCTTTTGTTCTTAGTCCCATGAAAGAGAACTTGGTTGCTTCATTTTAGGGATTCATTTAGAAGCTTATGCATAAAGCTATAACTAGGAATCCAAAGTATACAGTAACATGTTAGTTTTCCAGAGGCCCTAAGCTGTTTTCTGGTGGTAGGATTTAAGAAAGACCTGGATGGCTTTGATAGGATTGGATACCCTGAGCCAAATGATTTCCAGATATAGTTTCTACAATAGTAATGGGGCTTTAGACTTAGAGATTCCATATATCCTGTGGTCTAGGAAAGTGAAAGGTTTTGTTATAAGATTTGGGGCCTCAGATTATTTCAGTTTTGTTGAAAACACCCAAAATATTGTAGATAGAAGCTAATGGAACATAGAGGGCCCTTTTCTTTCCACCAGGCCAATCAAGCTGTCGAGTTGTCTGTTTCAGTATCATGCATTTCTTTGAAACCTGTTTAAATTGATGCTTGCTGACTTTGACTTCCAAATGGAGCAGTTTATTACCTTTTTTCTTTCTTTTTTTTTTAATTGTTCGACTATATCAGAGGATATAGTGGGGGTGTAGTGATCATGCGTATTTTTTCTGGAATGGCTTTGAAGACACTGAGGTTGATTTGGGGTGGGACGTTTGCTTTGGATGATCAAAAATATGTGAAACTTGTATTCACCTTTTTGCATCACCTTCCTCTTTTTCGTGGCCTTTGCTTTGACTCTGGCTTTGGATGAGATAGAATTTTTTTTTCATTTTTGTTGCAATTTTCTTGAAAGGGCTCTTCAGATAACTTATTTTTGCTACTTTGTTAGAAAATGTGTGGGTTTTGTGTGTGTGTGTGTGTGTTATTTTTTTTGGTAACAAAATGTGCCTCCCAACATGCATTAAAATTCGTTGTCTGTTTTGATCTCTGTGTGTATGTGTTGTACATGTCTACATAAATGTCAGAAGTCATTGTTCTACCTGTGAATCCTGGTGGTTGAATTTAAGCCATCAGGCTTGGCAGGAATTGACTTTCTACCTGGTAAACCTTCTCACTTCCCCTTCTAGCAAAATTTTGATTAGAGAATACATAGAATGTGTTTTTTATAGTCTTTATACTGTTTATTTTCTTAAGTTCCCCTAGAGCTGAAGGAAATACCCATCTTACATCTTAGTATAAGATTATAAAATCTTTCTGCTTACACCATCTTCGTAGTTTTTGCCTGCTTGTAGAATTTTACATTATCTGATGAGGATTGTTACTCAAACACAAAGCAAGTGTTATATGTATTTTCGAAGCACCTGGTATAACATTCTCCATTCCAGTATTCTACTTTGCAAATTCCAGTTGTTCCAGCCTCTCCTAAAATTGTTTTCTGTCCTGTCCCCTGAACTCATTAAACAGCACTGGTCTTTTAGGGTCCTCCCATTTTGTGCAGTGATTCTGAAAGTGTCTCTGAACAGAAACCTGAATTAATCCTTGAGTTCAATATGTTTTCCATTTATGTTTAACAGTTTTCTGACCCTATTTCTGGGACCCCTTTGTCCATTTTTATATTGTTTAAAACAGTTATTTCAACATAGCTGTAACGGCTTAATTTTTTTTAAATTACGAGTTTCTATTAGTACATTTTACAGCTATATTTGGAAGTGTTATGCATAAAGTTGGATATCTGTCGTTATATTTTTATGTAAGTATGTAATAAAGGCAAAACAGTATTTACTATAGGATTATAAACAGAATGGACAAATAAGTGCTGGGCAGATGGCTCAGTCAGTAAAGTACTTAGTGTGCAAATGTGAGGACCCACACAGTCTATAATTCCAGTGTTCAGGGGCAGAGTTAATGAGAATCACATACATGTACATGATCTCGCGCTCCTCCCAAATTGGTGGGGTAACAAGTTTGTCAGTAGAGAACTGGTTAACGAAATGTTCATCATGCTGTTTTGTTTTGGTGATAAAGATGAACAAGGTAGATTATCTGTTAAATTATAGTAATGTCTATAATGTATTAAGTTCAAAAACTAAAAGCATATTCAGTACTTTCCACATCCATGAGTTCCATATCTGTAGACACAACTAGATGTAGCTTAAAAACATACAGTGGGAAAGAAATTACATCTATACATGTATAGACTTTTTTGTTTTCGTCTAAACAGTACATTGTTAGAGTTACATACTATTTGCATTTTTAGCTAGTCTAAGTAATCTGGAGATGATTTAATGTATATTGGAGTATTGACATAGGTTACAAAAGCAAATTTTGCTCCATAGTTTTTTGTATTTTGAGGTGAAAGTCCTGGATCCAATATTCACTGAAATCTTTAAAAAGACTATATTGTACAGTTCTTTTTCTTTAAAAAAATTGAAGTTAGAAGTTATGGTAAATTGAGGAAAAGGTCAGAAGGAAACTTCTGAATTTATTGTTTTGTTTTTCTGCCTTATGTTTCTTTGACGTGAGCATTTATAGCATTTAAAAGTAGCAAAATATTTTATTGTGAGAAAAGACATTAGTCCTAGAAATTGATCCTTGAAGAGTATTGATCCTTGGAGTAGATTTAAGGTATTTTTATTTAACTCTTTTATTTTGTAATTCACTAAAGTAAGGGTCAGTTGTTAAGAAAACAGAAGAAAGTTTAAGTTAGGACTGGGTTAAGTTCTAGTTCTGTCACTTAGTAACCACATTACTTCAGATGAGATAATAACTTATCTTCTAGTAGCTTCTTTATACTGAGACAGGATGTTCTTATGGAGTACTGTGAGAAGTAAATGAGACATGACACATTTGTCAGCCTTGCCTTCTGACAGATTTTTAGCCTTTTCATAGAGTTTTTCGTATGTCAGTTTCCTTAGACATGAATTGTGTTCTGAAATAGAAATCTTATTGATTTGTTTATTTGTGTATTCACAGAATGTTTTCAGGAAAGTGAACATCTCAAGGAAAGTCTTAAGTGTTGCTTATTGCATCTCTTTGGAGCCATTGTAGCCGGTGGGCAGGTGAGGACTGTGTTGAAAGTTAATGTATAATTTGTAGTTAACAACACGAAAGTCTCTTCATGGATTATTTAATGCATTCTGTCTTTTATAACTTGATGCTTCAGATAACTTTCAAATTTATATCTTATTTAAAACTAAACTTCTTAAAATCTTCCATTAAAAACCTAAGTAACATTAACACTGACAATTAGTATTATTAGATGAATAGATTAGATGAGTATTGATATTATAAGTTCCTATTTCTATTGACTTTTAGTTATTATTTTAAAGTATAAAGGAAATCAACTTTATTAGAGGTATGAAGAAATAAAATTCTAGCCAGTTTGATTTCCAAAGTCATAAATTTATTCACTCTGCTGTCTAGATGCAATTACTAAATATATTTATACAGCTATATATGTTCCAGAACTATTTCTCTGGCAAACTAAATGTAATTGCCTGTTGCCAAAAGGCTGATAATTCAGAGAGAATGTTCTATATGTTTTCTTAAATGATGCATTTTAAGTGAGAGAGTCTTTGTCCTTTTGTACATTTTGTGCGGTATACCCATGTAGAGTTTGGTAAAGACACTTATCAGAATTTATAAATGTCTAAAATACATATCATAAAAGAAAAACTACCTTGAAATTTAGTTGCTGAAATGGTAATAAAACAAATTTGTGATGTAATAATATGTGCTTTTGTATGGTTTTGGGATTGAATTTATGACCCCATACATGATAGAGGCAAACACTAATGCTTCTGTCCAGCTCCACTATGGTTTCTCCCCACCTCCCACCCTAAAACAGGGTTTCTCTTTGTATAATTTTGGCTATCCTGGAACTTGCTCTGTAGACCGAGGCTGGCCTCAAACTCAGAGATCCACTTGCCTCTGCCTCCCGAGTCATGGGATTAAAGGTGTGCTCCACCATGGCCTGGCTCTCCAATTATGGCTTTTTATAATTCATAAAACAACAGGATACAGCAATGAGTCAGTCATGGTGCTACAAAGCTTTAGTCAGAACGGTGCAGGAGGTTGAGACAGAATTCCTTGAGCCAAGGAATTTGGAAGAACAGCATACATAACCTAGGAAGAACTTACGTCTGATAGGCTGTAAAGGATCTTGCTATGTTGTAACAACTATAAAATATGAAAGTACACATTTTTATTGGTGGCAGAATCACAAGAATTACATCGCTGTGTTTTGTTGCTTACATTGAAATTTAAATCAAATACTATATTTCCACTGCTGAAATTTTCTCCCTATCTTTTCTATTTTTATTTCTCTCTATATTTTCATATTTTTCAATTAGTAATCTTCACATCTATTGCACATTCCCTCCTGTCGCTTTTGGATGTCTGCTAGAATTTCTTTCTCTGGTTTATTTATCTTGTTTCCTTTTTAGAATCCAGTGTCGCTATTTAGGCTTCCTAGTAGGTTTTGTGCACTTCTCTTGATTCTGGTGGAAGATCACAGTCTTTCTAAGATGAAAGAAGCAGTAGTTTAGATCTTGCTTTCTGGTTGTTTTTCTGAGACAAGGTTTCCCTGTGTAGCCCTGGCTGTCCTGGAACTTGTTCTGTAGACCAAGCTGGCCTTGAACTCAGTATCCTCCTGCCTCTGCCTCCAGAGTGCTGTGATTAAAGGGGTGTGCCACCTTTCCTCAACCTTACTTTCTGTTTTAAGTTTGCTTCATCACTTTGTTTCATTTGCTGCTTTTCTTCTTTGGATCATTGCCTTACAGTTTTTATCAATTTTTTACTGTTGTGATTAGGAATTGACAGATTGATAAACATGAAAAAAAAATAGGAATGGTGTTGTTGACTGAGGGGGAATCCTACGTGGGTCTCATTCATCTCTGAGCACCTAGAGACATATTCTTGTTAGTACTCATTCATGGGTTATGAACCTCAAGGATAATTCTGTAATGAACTGTTACCATGAAAAATAAAATAGGAACCAGAGACTTGATTTATTGTGTTATGTGCTACTCAGAATCTTTGTGATCAGACCATAGTCAGTTAGACTTACAGAAGTCAGAAGGTTGCTTGCTGGTTATTGGGTCAGGACAACAGAATTTTAGTTGGTTGAGTATTTGATGATGTAAGAAGGATCTTATTAAAGGAAAAGAAAAAGAAAAAGTCTGATAACGGGTCTTTCCCAAAGTGTTGTACTTGAATTGTTCACTGACATATTTGTATTTTAGATCTGTAAATATACATAAGAGATTCTGTTGTGTTTTGTTAAGTGTGAGGATGCTAGGGTTGACCTAGATTTGAAACAAGTCTGTCTCACAGAGGTTGAACTCAAATTATTTATCTTTAGATTACATACTTATAATGTGCAAACAGTGATATTAACAGGATTTATATAAGGACTAAAGGACACATACTTTTGGTAAAACAATGAGCAAAAGTGGCCTGTGCTTGTAAGAATGAAGGAGGTTAGAATTGTATCTGATTTATTATTTGCAGTATAATAATGAAATAATCCAAGCTTAATTTAGTTTATGTTTGTCTCTGAATCAAAAACTGCAATTGTGGAGTTGGAAATGTAGCTTAGTGATGCAGCATACACTTAGCATATGGTCGCCCTGGGTTTAGTCCCTAGCACTTGAGGGGAAAGAAAGAAAATAAAAAGTTAGTAAACAGTTCAGGCTCTTCAGAGACTCTTGATTCCTTCTGAACGTCAGTTTGTTAGTAGCTGCCAGTGTTTTGACCATAATGTCGGACATTTGGAGCACAAAAATGAGGTCATGACAGATACTGACATAAACTCTTTTCAGGAGATACTGATCTCTCATTTCTTCATTCTCCTTCCTTCCCTCCGTCCCCCTTCTCTTCTTACACAGATCTCACTATACAGCCCTGGCTGGCTTGGAACTCACTTTGTAGATCAGATCTGCATGCCTCTGCCTCTCAGGTGCTGGAACTAGAGAAGTGCGACACTGTACCTGCTCAGTCCCGTGTCTCATTTACCAAATCGGGCATTGTCTTGTAAAAGGACCAAATGTGTCCAGATGATAAAATTCATTTCCTGAGCCTTCTTATCAGCAGGGGAAATAGGCAGTATGATCTATATTGTTGGTAGCCATGTATCCAGGAAAAACATTCTGGTTTCTAAAAGTCTAGATTTTTAGGGGAGATCAAATACTGGTTAATGCCATCAGTACTTTCTTCCATAATATTATCTGTTATTATTATTATTGGTAAAAGTAAGACTGAGTGACCTATGGACTGTTATTACACAATTATGTTTCTTACATATTGTTTTTCTCCTGCATTATTGGGCAGTGAACCTAGGACTTCATATTGCTAGACACTGCTATAGCACTGAACTGTATACACTTCTCCTTTTTGTCACAATTAAAATTTGGGACAGGGTCTCACTAAATTGTCTATATTAGTCTCAAACTTGCTTTGTAGCCCAAGCAAGGTATGAATTTATTGGTTCTCTTGCCTTAACTTCCCCACGGATCTGGGATTATAGACCTGTGCTATAAAGCCTGGTTTCATTTAATTTTAATAGCAACTACTCAACATAAGGAGTTTCAGGGCTGGAGAGATGGCTCAGAGGTTAAGAGCATTTCCTGCTCTTCCAAAGGTCCTGCGTTCAATTCCCAGCAACCACATGGTGGCTCACAACCATCTGGAATGGGGTCTGGTGCCCTCTTCTGGCCTGCAGGCATACACACAGACAGAATATTGTATTCATAATAAATATATAAATATTCTTTTAAAAAAAGGAGTTTCAGAAATAATTATAAAATCAGTCATAAATGTGTCAGTCATTTTACAAACCTAAGTCATTTGGAATGGACTTAGTTCTATAACATAAAATCTAGTAACAGTGATGTTTTAAATTTAGTTAAGAAATTTAAATGTATGCAGTGTATTGGCGGAAGTTTATGTGTGCCCCGTCCTATATTATTTAAATCACTGCTTGGCTAATATTTTAGGCGCACTGCTAGCTAGCTCTTCTGTCTTTGGCTAACCCATTTCTCTTAATCTGTGTATCACCATGTGGCTGTGGCTTACTGGCAAGATTCCATCACATCTATCTCTGGCGGCGGCTACATGGCATCCTGCAACTCTGCCTTCTTTCTCCCAGCAGTTTAGTTTTCCATGCCTAACTCTGTTCTGCCCTATCACAGGCCAAAGCAGTGTCTTTATTCATTAAATAAAAGCAACACGTAGAAGGACTTCCCACACCATTTCCCCTTTTCTATTTAAATAAAAAGGAAGGTTTTAACTTTGACATAGTAAAATTACATAAAAAAAGGTATCAAGCAAGAATTATAACTACAATACTTACATGTACTTTATCATAACTAAGGAAAACTATATCTATTCTTCAACTCCATCAAGGACTACAGATGGATATATTACCTGAGTAAACAGGAAGTGTATTGTAAGCCACTTTCAAGACTCTAGAAATGACAGAGACATCTCGCTATATGGATAGTCACCCACAGATCTTCTGTATCATTTGAGCATCCATCTCCAGCCCATACTACTGGTCCATAGTATCCAGCAGACTGTTCCATGAAGCAGGAAATTTCAAAGACAGTTCTGCCTATATTGTCCGTTTGTCAGTCACTTTCTTCTGTGTCCTGCAGAATGTTTTGCAGACTCTTTCATGAAGGAGGGACCCCGAAGGACTGTCTCACCTTCTTTAGGTGGTTCTGTGGCTCTGGCAAGTCCAGTCAAACAGTTAAGGCAAGAACAGTTTCTTTCCCCAATGGGTAACAAACTCCTCACTCCATGAGGAGCCTCTTTGATGCCCATCATCCTCTTGAACTAGCTTGGTGCTTCCAGGAGCAGACGTGTCACACTGTCATGAAAAGTCCTAAGTTCTTAAAACATTTTAAATGTCATATTCTGTAGGACTTTGAAAGGATTGAAGAATAACTACTCATCTGAAATGTGTCTCTGTACATCTAGAAAATTTAACATAAATATAAGCTAGACTATTACAGATGATTATCTGTTAACCTGTATTTTTAAATTATACATTACATTTTTAATGAGATGCACAAACATGAGACCTTAATCAAGATTTGAAATATATAGTATACATATAACAACATTGACTTTAAATTTATATCAATAAAAGGAGTTCCATGCCAATGAAAATTTCTATAGCACATTCTCCTTTAAATGTAAACAAATATTTATAAACAATATTTAGGAATTTGGGCATAGTTCTCCAAAGTGCTTCCTGCTTTTTGTTGGGCAAAGTATTTTGGGGGGTGTTAATGGCATCCTTTCAGGGGAGTCTTGGTTCATCTAACCACATTAGTCTAGAAGAGATCCATAGGTTCTCATCCTCTGTGGAAGCAAGTAGAACCTCTTTTCCAAAGCATTTTTTCTTTCGGCCCATATTTTGAAATCAAGATACCTGTAAATTATGTATGTTAGTTTTTCTTAGCAGCCTGTACAATGAAATGTTGCTCTGTACCTAGCTCTTTCACAGTCAAAAAATTTAAAGGAAACATAATAGTACATATAATCCAGAATTTTTGTGTATATTTCATTGTTATGTGGCTTATTTTTCTTACTCTATTGTTTTTCTACAAGTTTACTCTGCCTCTTTAAAGACTTCATTTTAATTTTTAAAACTACTTACTTTTTTTTTTATAACTCTCTATATTCTTTTTTTTTCTCTGTCCCAAACCTATGTACATTTTTCCAGCATTGTGAATGGTTTACAGGTCTTTTTTTGTCTGAATTTGTCTTTATTGCATATCTGTAATTATTTCCTGACCAGAAACCCCCCCCCCTTTTTTTTAAATGCTGAGTGGGCATAGCTAGGGCCAATGCTTCTTAGCCTTTTGATTCAGCCCAGTCCAATGTGGTGGAGGGCCATTCACTGCCTCTGAGAATGCCGGGTGGGAGCCACGCTCACCACTTCACCTCTGGTAGCTTGTTGGCCCATGCTTCCACCAAGTAACTTACAGTACACTAGAAGCCCACAAACCCCATTCAAGTGCTCGGCCTCCAAAAGAGCCAGAGTTCATGCTGGCAGCATAAACCAGGAAGCTTTCATTTCAAAACCACTCAGGTTTTTTTCAGTGGTATAAATCACTGAATCAGGAAGACCCCTTTTAGAGGAGCTGTGTAGAATTTCTTCCCAAACTTTCTTATGTTTTAAGTAGATTTAGTTGGCCCCAATTTGTTGGTGGAGACCACTTGTTTGTTCTCGACTGCCAGGACCATGGAATAATCATTCAGAAGCTATTTTATTTAAATCACTGCTTGTCCAATCACTTAAGCGTATTGCTAGCTAGCTTTTATATCTTTGGTTAACCCATGTGACTTTTGGCCTACCTTTGAGGTTCTGGCTGGCAGCTTGCACCTTTCTTCTCTGGCAGCTCCATGGCATCTCTCTGACTCCGCCTACTCTCTCTCTATATCTCTTTCAGACTTTACTCTGTTAAGCCATTGGCCAAAAGCAGCTTCGTTATTAGCCAATAAAAGCAGCACATATACAGAAGGTCTTTTTTCACACCAGCAGTGGGTACAGAAACCCTGAGAAATGTTCATGGGCTAAGATCCTTTGTGTGTCCTGTTTTACTTTCTGTACACTGCCTACAATTTAATGCTTGTGTTGTATCTACTTTAGTGTAAGGTGGTTCTGAGCATTGTGTCTGCTCTCCAGGATGGAAAAGGAAAGAAAGAAACCCTTTCCATTTGTAAAGAATCAGCCCTTTTATAGTCTTTGTCGTCTGGTTTTTTGAGCAAAACCATCTTACATGGTGTCTTTTAGCTGCAAAGGAGGTGAAGTTGAACTTCAGATTAGTAGTGAACAAAATAAGGCCTCAATACAAGTAACATTTGCAGTGTTTATCAAATATATCTGTTAATAACTTTGTTCATTTATTTAAAAGAAAAAGTTACCCATAGGCTTACTAATTCTCTGCTATTGCAAATATGTAAAACCTTTAGATTTCATTTCATGTTTTATTGTTTTTAATGTTTCAGAGGAATGCTTTGCAAGCAATTTCTCCAGCCACCATGGAAGTTCTCATGCGAGTTTTATCTGATTGTGATTCATGGGAGGAAGGAGATCCTGAGGAAGTGGGCAGGAAGAGAGAACTAACTCTGAAATGCCTGACACAAGTGGTACATATCCTTCTCACCAGCAGTTCCGACCAGCGTCAGGTGGAAACCAGTACCGTACTGGAGAACTATTTCAAATTGCTCAATTCAGATCACTCAGCTTTACCTAAACAGAGGAAGTCCATGCGGTGGGAAAGCCAGTTCATAGTTCTGCAGATTAAGATGCTCAGTAAGTATTCAATAAAGATTTCCTTTCCTCAGTTCATTTTTGCTTTTTTATTCTCAGTTTCTTTTGAAATGCAGTCTGCTGTATTAAAAATATTGACTGTTTAGTTCAAGTAATGTGTATTTATATTTTTGACTTCCAAATGATTAGTATGGAACTGATTTGTTTACATTTTTACTTTATCATTTTTACTTGTCTATTCTTTTTTGGAAGTATAATCCAATAAAGTGTGTCTGTTAAAAAAGAAAGTTGTCACTAAAATTGCCAGGAAGAAGGATTTTTTGAAAATATTATTTATATTCTTTTACCTATGATAAAAATTAACTAAATAAATGCCTCTCTAACATTTCTATTCTTTAGGACAGAACAATATAGTTGTCCCAGAGAACCCTTGTGCCTTTGTCTCTTTTTCTTCTCTTTGTGTTGGTTGTTTTGTGTCTCTGTGCAACTATATCTGGTCTCTGTACTTTGCAAACTCCCTCATCAGTTTGATGATGATTTTTTGTTTTGGTTACAGTGTATTAGTATAGTACATACTCTGTATCCATTGTTTCAGTCAATAGGTGACTCATACTCATTATTCCTTTCTAATGGAGTCAGATACTCAGTAATTTTCCTAAAGTATCTCAGCTCCTACTGAGTAGAACTGGCATGAATACTACAGGCCCATTCTCTTTGTGATCCTGAAGAGAGAATAATGCATGCCAAAAAGTAGTGATGCTGCAAGCGCATTCCAGACTCCAGAACTGATATTAAACATATCAGTTGATCATTGCTTATTTTTCATTGTTCATCTAAATTCCCTTTGATAGTTATATATATATATATATATATGTAAATATTTGGAACACCAATAAGTATAATTAATATATATATAACTTAATACAAAAATAAATGTTTCCTTTTATATTAGTAATTTTTTTAAAGATTTATTTATTATGTTTATAGTGTTTTGTCTGTACGTATCCCTGAGGGCCAGAAGAGGGCACTAGACCTCCCTATGGATGATTATGTGTTGCTGGGAATTGAACTCAGGACCTCTGGAAGAGTAGTAGACAGTGCTCTTAACTGCTGAACCATCTCTCCAGAACCCTTTTCTTAGTAATTTTTGTGGTGTGAAATAGAGCACCAGATAAGATGTAGACCCACAGCCTGCCATTTCCCATCAGATGTCTCAAGTGTCTCATGGTCATCTTACACACTTGATTTTTTTGTTTTGCTTTTATTTTTTATTTTTATTTTTTTATTTTTATTTATTCATTCCAATATTTACACTTCCTTCCTTCCTCCCAACCCCTCCCGCTCCCCTACTTACCCTCATCTCTCCATCTCCTTGCTCAAGAGAGGGCAGGGAACCCTGCCCTGTGGGAAGTCCAGGGCCCTCCCTGCTACATACAGGCCTAGGAAGCTGTGCATCCATATAGACTAGGGTCCCAAACAGCCAGAACATGCAGTAAAAACACGTCCCAGTGCCTTTATCAATGGCTTTTCAGTCAGTCCCTATTGTCATCCACAATCAGAGAGTCTGGTTTGATCACATTCTTATTAAGACCTGGTCCAGCTGGATTTGGTGAGCTCCCATTAGAACAGGCACACTGCCTCAGTTGGTGGACCAACTCCTTGCAGTCCTGACTTCCTTGCTCATCTTCTCCCTCCTTCTGCCATTCAACTGGACCTTGGGAGCTCAGTCCGTTGCCTGATGATGGTCTCTGTCTCTATCTTTATCTGTTGAGGGACGAAGATTCTATGGTGATATTCGAGATAATCATCAGTGTGATAGTGGGGCAAGGACAGTTCAGGCACCCTCTCCTCTGCTGCCCAAGGACCTAGCTGGGGACATCCCTGTGGGCACCTGGGATCCCCTCTAGAGCCAAGTCTCTTGCCAACCCTAAAATGGCTCCCTTAATGTAGATATCTTGTTCCCTGCTCCTATATCTGCCCTTCCTCCATCTCCACCCTCCCACTCCCCCACGCTCTCACCAGTCTTTCCATTCTCCCTTCCTTCTCCCCCTCTCCCCTTCCCCCAATCTCACCCCTACCCTTTACCCCCTTGCTCCCAACTTTTGCCCAGTAATTTTGTTTGCTTCCAATTTCCCAGGAGGATCTATATATGTTTTTCTTTGAGTTCACCTTGTTATTTGGCTTCTCTAGGCTTGTGAACTATAGGCTTAATGTCCTTTGTTTATGGCTAGAGTCCACAAATGAGTGAGGACATACCATATAGGGACACTGTCATTAAGACAGAAAGGCATCCTACTGAATGGGAGAAGATCTTCACCAACCTCACATCAGACAAAGGTCTGATCTCCAAAATATATAAAGAACTTTAAGAAACTAGGCTTTGAAATTCTAATTAACCCAATTTAAAAATTGGGTACAGAACTGAACAGAGAATTCTCAACAGAAGTTCAAATGGCCAAAAGACACTTACGGTCATGTTCAACTTCCTTAGCAATCAGGGAAATGCAAATCAAAATAACTTTGAGATGTCATCTTACACATGTCAGAATGGCTAAAATCAAAAACACCAATGATAGCCTATACTGGAGAAGTTGTGGAGTAAGGGGAACACTCATCCATTGCTGGTGGGAATGCAAACATGTGCAACCACTTTGGAAATCAGTAATGGCGATTTCTCAGAAAATTGGGAGTCAACCTACCTCAGGATCCAGCAGTTCCACTCTTGGGAATATACCTAAGAGATGCCCAATCATACTACAAAAGCATTTGTTCAACTATGTTCATAGCAGCATTATTTGTAATAGCCAGAACCTGGAAACAACCTAGATGCCCCTCAATGGAAGAATGGATAAACAAAGTGCAAAATATATACGCATTAGAGTACTACTCAGCGGTAAAAAACAATGACATCTTGGATTTTGCATGCAAATGGACAGAAATAGAAAACACTATCCTGAACGATATCACCCAGACACACTGTATTTTAAAGTTTCATTTTTGAAGCCCATAATGACAGTTCATATGATGTAAATTGTGATCGGTACTTTATATGATTCTTGTATGTTCCCTGTGTTAGATTGTTAAAGAACTACTCATTTCAGAGGTAGATGTTGTCATTACCACTAAACTAGGAAACTTAGTAAGAAAAAAGAAAATGAAAGTTTTTACGTCTCAGTAGTGCAGTGGTTGTGCAAGCCTTTAATTCCTGCACTCAAAAGGCAGAGGCGGGCAGATCTCTGTGAGTTTGAGGCCAGACTGATCTACAAAATGAATTCCAGGACAGCCACGGCAGTTATACAGAGAAACCCTATATCGAAAAACAACATCAAAAAAAGTTTTTATATCTCACCACCTAGATATAAAAAACAGTTAATGATTTGGCATATATATTTATATGTACATGTATTAATTTAGAACTATAGCAGATAAAAATCTCATTGAAAATGAATCATTTCATTTGTTTATATGAAAGAATAGTTTTGTAGAGTTTTTAGTTCATATGCTATAATGTCATTTTCTATAGTTTTGTTTGTTCATTTTCCAAGACAGGGTTTCTCTGCGTAGTCTTCACTGTTTTGGAAATCACTCTGTGGACCAGGCTAGCTACCAGCTCAGAGACCCACTTGCCTCTGCCTCGCAAGTGCTGGGATTAAAGGTGAGCACCACCACCACCCAGCTATTTTTTTGATAGTAATTATTAGTTGTAAATTTAAAAATTAGTTTGATTCTCTGTTGGATGGAATTCTTTTTTTTTATTAGAAACTATGATATTTGCCATGCCAGATATCCTTTGATTTTTCAAATGGATTATCTCCACAGTAGGAACTGAGAGATAAATATTATGTTTTCATAGGCCATATAGTAAATAACATAAACAAATATTGCTTATTTTTTAAAGATTTATTTATTTATTATGTTTATATACATGCCTGAAGAGGGCACCAAATCTCATTATAGATGGTTGTGAGCTACCATGTGGCTGCTGGGAATTGAACGTCTAGAATAGCAGCCAGTGCTCTTAAATTCCGAGCCATCTCTCCAGCCCCCAGGTATTGCTTATTAATAGCGAATCAGACACAGGATGAGTTTTATGAAAGAACAAATAAGCAGTTTGCTAAAAAATATTTGCCGGTCATATGTACAGTTTAAACTAGCTTGAACTATAAAGTATGAAAATGTTCACTTTTCTTTACAACTTTTGTTTTCTGTTCCTTATCTACACTATTTCCCAGTAATTTGCATCTGTTCTGCCAACTGCAAAGCCTAACTTTAAAATGATGACGATACATGTTTTATCCCAAAGTTTTACTTTTACTTGAGTCATTTTTGTTTTTAATTTATAGATACCATCACAGCCATGTTAGACTGCGCAGACAGGCCTGTTCTTCAGGACATTTTCCTTAACAGTAATTGCTTTGAACATCTCATACGACTTCTACAGAACTGCAAGGTACTATATTATCAACTTTTTATATTTATGAACATTTGTTTGTTTGTCTATTTACTTATTTGTGTACAGGGACGTGTGCCACAGCATAAATGTGGAGGTCAGACTTGTGGGAGTTGGTTCTGTTTTAGCATGTAGGACTTAGGGATTAAACTCAGGTTGTCAGGCTTGGCAGCAGTGCCTTATCCTTCTGAGCCATCTTGTTGGCATTGTTTATGACTTTTTAAAATGTTATTGTTTTAGTAGTGCATGCCTTTGATCTCAGTGCTTAGGAGACAGAGGCAGGTGGATCTCTGGGAGTTTGAGGCCAGACTTGTCTATGTAGTGAGTTCTAGGACAGTCAGGGCTACATAGTGAGACCTGTCTCAAAAAATCAAAAAACAAACAAAAACAATAACAAAGGTTTGTTTTGATTCAGATTTGAGCATGCCATTGCAAAAAATTTTATTGTCAATTTGTGTTTGCATTTCATTATATTGTCAACTTTTATCTTTTTTGCCAGATAAACTGATTTATTTATCATTATAAAACTAGACTATATTAGCATATGTACATATATACTCACCCCATCTTAAAGGTGAGAAAAGTGAGGCACATAGATTTATACCCTGTCCAGGATCACAGACCCAGTGAGAGACAGAAGTAGGACTCCAGCCAAGGCTGTCCTCTCTGATGGTGTGTAAGTATCACTGGGTACTCTGCCTCTCACGCTCTCACTAACTCAGCCTAGGCTCGGAAGAGGGCAGGAGCATTCAGTCCATACATTCTGGTCTAGGAACTCGGCAGATATTTAAATCCTCCAAGCTCAGAAAAAACTGTTAAAGCAATCTACTCACTGTCTACATGTGGTCAGGCTTTATCTTAATTGAAGCTAGAATTACATTATTTATAATTGTCTGAAGATAGTAAAGCTCATGTGATATTTGTGTGTGATATTTTAGTTTAGGAAATAATTTATTTTCCAACAGGCATTGATACATATATTTATATTTAGGACCATTTAAAGTCATGGACTACTGATTTCTTGATTCACTAATTTCTCTTGAACGTACAGATACAGTCAAGGTTCTCGTGCTGTGTGGCAAGCCCTTGTATTCACTGAGTCATTTTCCAGCCTCTTTTTTAAATCAGAAACTCTTTTTTTTAGACTGGTTTCAAATCACAGGCATCCACCTGCCTCTGCCTCCCTAGAAGCTGGGATTAGAGACATGGACCATCACTGCCCAGCTTCAGTTAACACTTTGAAGTTTTATAAATGGAACTCTATTTTTTGTAGAATTCCTAGTCATAGGGCATAGAGTAGACCCAAATGTTTTTAAAAGTAGGAAAATTTGTATTAAAAAGTTGCAACTAAGTAGAAAATATAGAGAGCTGAAAATAATAGGAACACTGTTAAGACTCATGGTACATGTTGGTAGTTTGTTTTTCACTGTTGTTACTATTTACCAGTTTCTACTTGTAACACAGTTTGAGAGAGTGAGGGCACAACAGCTAATGTTTCTGCCCTTCATATTGTATGCCCATGGATTTAAGATGTTATCAAAAGTTTTTAGAAAGGTTAGAAATGAAACTGCTCCATAGATCTTATATCTTTCTATTAATTCTTATACTTCCTAGTTGAAAACACTTGGTTGATTCTAATATTATTCCTCAGTAAGGATTTTTGTTTTTCTCACTGTAAAATGGTATATCTCTGAAATTTTTTAATATTACTTCATTTCTTACTTTATAATAATAATATAGTTAAATAGAGCAGAAAATGCATTTAATATAATGATGTAGTCTGTAACAACAAAGATTTTAGAAGTTGTCAAAAACTTCTGAATTCTGGTTAGTCAGCATGTCTTACCCCCTGTCTTTTTTTTTAAACCTCATGTCTTTTAAATATTATTTATGTGAAAAATATCATAGAGAGATGAAAATGCACAACAGAAATATTTATAAAACACTTTCATTACTGATGAATATCTTGCACATCACCATAGACCCTTCATCTGGCGATGGATGAAGCTATAGACAGAGACCCACATTGGAGCACTGGACTAAGCTCCCAAGGTTCAAATGAGGAGCAGAAGGAGAGAGAACATGAGCAAGGAAGTCAGGACCTGAGGGGTGCGCCCACCCACTGAGATGGCGGGACTGATCTAATGAGAGCTCACCAAGGTCAGCTGGACTGGGACTTAATGAGCATGTGATCAAAACTGATTCTCTGAACGTGGAGGACAAGGAGGGCTGACTGAGAAGACAAGGACAACAGCATTGTGTTTTGATCCTACTGCATGTACTGGCTTTGTGGGAGCCTAGTCTGTTTGGATGCTCACCTTCCTAGACATGGATGGAGGGGGCGGGGGACCTTGGACTTCCCACAGGGCAGGGGAACCCTGACTGCTCTTTGGACTGGAGAGGGAGGGGGAGGGAAATGGGAGGAGGGGAGGAGGTGGAAATTTTTAATTAAAAATAAAAATCTTTTATTGTAAAGACAGTATGACTTTTTCACTTAGGAAGGTAGCATCAGTAACAAAGTCATCTCTGTATTATTAACAGAATCTGGATTTAGCAGGTGTTGGTGGTTCACGCCTTTAATACCCACACCCCACCCTTAACTCTGTCATGATTGAATGTAAGTAGCTCAGGGCAATAGTGAATAAACAGATATGGCAGTATTAGCAAAACTCTCAAACAAGTCAAACTGAATTTTATTAAACACTTGCATATTGACAAGGGAGAGGAGGGTTCCCGTCTTATTAAGTCACATTTGTACTTCATGTCATAGAAAAGAGTCTGCAAGTACACATTGTAATAGCTGACTCGGCACTGCTAAACGTTTGTTTGGTGTTAACCCTGAGCCCAGGTGGCCTTGGGAATACTCTGCACAGCAAGTTCAAGAGAAACAAGAGGGAAGCTGCAGCACTATGACTCTCAGAGACAAGGCTGACCACCTGATCAGAGCAGGAAGACTAAACTTTGAAAAGGTTGTCTGCTTCTGTTTTCATTTCATTAAAGACAACTGGCTGGAAATCAGGAGGCAAATAGAGGATGCTAATCTGTTGTCTCCTCAGATCACAAGGTTTCTAAATAAAGTGGCTTAATGACTCACTTCCTGTTTTCTACTCATTGGTGTTTGTTGTGACAGGTAAAAGGAACTGCATTTTGATGACAGTATCACACAATCTACTTTCACCCTTTGATAGCTAAACTGTGGTATAGTTTGCAAAGCTTAAACATTTATTCTGTGGTTCTTGACAAGAAAAGTTTGTAGATTTGTAATAGATGAAAATAGAGGGTGGAAGGTGGTGACTCAGTGGTTACGAACACATGCTGCTCATCCAGAAAATGTCCCTGATTCCCATGTCAGAAGGCTCTCAGCCCCTACTACCTAGCTCCGGAGGGATCAGACTTTTGGCCTCTGAGGATGCACAAACACACGTGGCACAAGGACACACCACACACAGCGAAATGGGGCATTAGTTGATTTTTAAAATAAAGGTCACGAGGGTGAAACTCCCATGATGGCATTCGTAGCTTTATATTTATTTATTTACTGTGTGTGTGTGTGTATGCCAGAGGTTAATTTTTGTGAGCAGGTCCTCGCCTTCCATTTTGTTGAGGCAGGCTCTCTTCAAGTTATTACAATCTAGCTGGCCCTCCTGTCTTCATCTTTCATCTCAGGAGGTCAGGCTTGCCCAGCAACCCATCTCACTCCCTTTCTCTCCTCTCATCTTGTCTTTGATCATTTCTGAAGCTGAGTGATTCCTTATGAAAGTTCACTTTGCTAAGTTTACTTCATTGTGCTTGATGGGAATTAAACACAGGGTATCTCAGATATTAAGCTGAGCTATAACATTGAGTAACGTTTTCACAATAGTGTTTTAAAATTTTTAGATTTAAAAGATGGTTAATCTTACGCTTTTCTCTTCCTTTCAAACAACAACAACCAAAAAAACCCCTTATGAATGTTGTGTGGGGCTAATAACAGACTCTTGCCCTTTGCTTCTTTTTTGAAAGACAGAAGTGATTCTAAGTTCTTGGTGGAGCAATATCCTTGGAATAGTCACAGACATAGTACAAAGGCACCAACACAAGTAAAGGAAAGGATTTTTGTCTTGGAGGTGTGTCCCAGGACCAATCGCGTGGCTACAAAGAAATCAAATCGAAATCCTCTCTAGATGTCACCATAGAGTCCCTGGCGCTCAGCTGACCTGCAGAGGCAAAGCAGGAGCCAGGCGAGGGACATTCCGTCCGCCCCACCTAGCAGGGGCGGGGCGCGACGTCAGCACGTCGGTCCTCACGTCCAGCTGGGAAAATACTGACCTGAGAGCCCAGGCTGGCGCAGGCCGCCCGCAAAGTCCAGGAGCCGAGCGCACTGCGGCTGCGCGAGCATGCCGGGGGTGGGGCTTCTGTACCGAGCGGCCCCTGAGGAGCGGCGGCCGGAGGGCCTGGTAAATCCCGAGACGCCGGAATGGTTAGCCGAGGGGCTGCTCCGCCCCCGGCTCCTCCCCGCCCCCGCCTCCCGCCGGCTCAGCTTCGGGTTGACACGGGGCTTAGCTCGGCAGGGCGGAGGGCAGCAAGTTAGCCCGCGGCTGGGTGGCGGCGGCAGGCCTGAGCGCGGTGAGGGGGCGCGGAGGTCGGGCGGAGGCGGCTGCCGGGCGCCGAGCGGGGTAGCGGGAGGGCCGGGGCGCGTGGGGCGCGGGGCTGCAGCCTGAGGGGCGCGGCCGGCCGGGCGGGTCCGGCTGGGGCCGGTTGGAGTTGATTGGCGTGCCTGACGTTTGTCGTACTTGCTCTTAGCGGGGACGCGGGGAGCTCCCCCGGAGGTGGTCCCTGCCTCGGGGTGCTGGCTCCTTTCCTCTAGCGTGGAGAGGTAGAGGCCAGGTAGACAGGGGTAACGTTCACGGTGTAGATGGTTAAAACAAACAAACCAGGAATTCCTCCGGCCCTCCCCCACGCCCTGCCCTGCTACGCTGCAAACATTCCCAGCAACTTTTAAGTAGCAGGCTAGAGATCGCAGAGATTTGATGTTTGATCCGTGTTTCTGGTCTTTTAAGTAAAGGCAAACACGTTATTAGAGAGTAGTTTTCTCTTGCCATCTATTGTAGTTTTGGTGGTGAACATGCCTGGAAGATTTTAGTACTTTATGTTGATGTTAGTCGCGGGGTACAAAACAGCTTCTCTGAGATCCAATCAGATTAGAAAATTATTATCCCTTTTATTGGGTAAGCAAGGCAGACAAATATTTGTATAAAAAAAATGAATGTAGAAAAACGTTGGGTATTTTTGTATTTCACAGACTTATTTACAAGCCCAGCTACTACTGATGAAGATGTGTTGGGAGAGTGGCTGCTGAAATTGACCTTTACTGACCCGAGACAGTTTTATTTGTTTTACTTGTTTATCCCCCTGCTTTGAGTTTTACTGCAACGGCTGAGAAACTTGAAAAATAAAATAACATGCTGTGGTCTTGAACCTTCTTTCTGAGGAAATACTGAGGTGCCAAAGTGGAAAGCCAGAATGGCAGCCAGAGAGAGGCTCTTTGAACTTTGGATGCTTTATTGTACAAAGGTAATTGCTTTTATTTCTGTACTTAAAAATACGTGATTATAAAATTTTGTATTCAGCATTATGATCTCAGATGCCTAGTGTGTTTGTTCGTATTAATAATCCTGAATTGGCAGGTGTGGTGGAACATGCCTTTAATGCCAGCACTTGAGAGCAGAGGCAGATGGAGAGAGAGTTCTGTGAGTTCAAGTCCATTCTAAGAGAGTTCTAGGAAAGCCAGGGCTGCATAGAGAGCTCCTGTCTCAAAACAAAACACCCTAACAGCAGCCTCCCAATCCTGAATTTTAAAAACATTTAAGAGATTTTGTATTTTCCATAGTTTTTCAGATTTGAGTACATTGACCACTGGCCTATTATTAAAAACTTAACAATGTGTTTTTTGATATTGTCTTCAATGATCTCAAAATTATATAGGTAAAATTGTGCCTATGAAAGGAAAATAAAACTTTTTTTGTGTGTGTAGGATGTGTGGGACACACGGGTGCCATGGTACTTTTATAGAGGTCTGGGGACAGCTTTGTGGATTTGGGTTTCTCTCTCCACCTTTCCATAGCTACCTAGGGTTGTATTTAGGTCTGCCGGATCATGTGGCCTATGCTTTAACCATGGAGCCATTTTACTTGGAAACAGTTGACCTTTAATGCTGTTTTTGGCTTAAGGACTCTTTTGTGAGGATATTAAACTTTTTTCAGCAGCCTTTTATGATTTTATTTTTATTGATTTGAGGTGGTTATGTGATTACCATTGTGTTAGCACATACTAGCACTATCTCATTTGATACTAACTAGAGTCTGGAAAGGTGGGTATTGTAATTATTCCTTTTCACTGATGAGAGAACTGGTGTAGGAGTGAATTTGAAATCCAAAAGCACGTGATTCAGGTCCCCATGCTTTAAAAAATCATTTTAACTCTGTAAGGTTTTGCCATTCAGAAATAATTTCTTGGACTTACTTCATGTGGATTTTGCATGGAAAGTTAGATTTTAGGTCATTGATACTAATTGAGGGTGCTTCTCAAGTAAGGATCCATACTACTACTTTGAAGATACTGGCAATGGCCAGAGAAGCATCCTTAGTATATTTAAGTTAACTTAGGTATTTGTGATTATGCTCTCAGGTCACAGCCTGCAGTTTTACATTATTTTTTTGGGGGGGGGGCTTTTTTCTTTTAATATAATTTCAGATATTTTATTTTATTTATTTTTATTTTATGTGTGTTGACATTTTGCCTGCATGTTTGTCTTTGTGAGGGCATCAGATCTTGGAGTTACAGATAGTTGTTAGTTGCCACATGGGTCCTGGGAATTGAACCCAGGTCCTCTGGAGGAGAAGTTAGTGCCACTGAGCCACCTCTCCAGCCCCAATTTCAGCTATTTAAAAATCAAATTATTCCTTAAAAGCCATCTACTTTTCACTGGAGTTTTCCTTAACTTCCTGGTTAGATCTCCAAGTTGAAGGCCAGCCTGATCCACATAGAGAGTTGCAGGTCAGCCACTGCTACATTATTAAAGTATATCTCTGTACATACATATGTGCACAGACGTGCACACATACATATTTTGAAATGTTACTATGAAATTTTAAAATAGCTTCCAGGCTTATGTAATTGACAGAAACATCTTTAAAAAATAGACAACCCTTTCAATAAAAAGGGAATCTATTGCATCCAGACACTTTTGAACATAGTCACTAATTAATACTTTAGCCAAAAGTTAAAATGAAATTTAAATATGATTGTCTAATAATTTTAAAATGACTTGTTAAAAATATATCAAACTTTCTAATTTTCACCATTTTCAGAATAAGAAAAGGTAAATTAGATTACATTGTTTTACTAATTATGTTTTTTTCTAGGTAGATTGAGTGTCAGTATTGAAAAGATTTTATGTTATTGACATTCCCTGTGTTTTTTTTGTTTGTTTGTTTTGTTTTGTTATATACATGAATCCTTTTGTCATGATCTCAGGTTGTGTCCCTGAGCTCGATTTAACCCTACTGTTAAATTTTGAAGCCTTTCTTCTTGACAGAAAGATAAATTTGATTTTTACCATTAAATTTAAATCATGTTTCGTCTTAATAGAATTTATTTTTATTGTTTCAAAGAATGGCTGTTTAAAAATTTTGATTTTTTTTGTATATATTATCAGTTCATGGGTAGATGATGAACTTGTTAGATAACAACTTCTAAGTGTACAGCTCACAAATGGAACTCATCTCCCCACTGAGGTTGCTAACCAGTGGATGATTGATCTTTGGCCCTATCCTATTGTTCCTACTCTAGCAGTTAGTCCCTCAAAACATGATTTCCCACCAACATCGGACACATTTTAAGGTCTTTTTGCTTTGCATTTTATTTATTTATTCATTTATATATTTATTTGGGATTTTCAAGGCCTGGTTTCTCTGTGTTGACCTGGTTGTCTTGGAACCAAGTTCTATTAGACCAGGCTGACTTCAAACACAGAGATCCACTTGCCTCTGCCTCCCAAATGAGGGGATTAAATGTATATAGCAGTACCACCCAATTGCGTTTTATTCTTTTGATGAGTTTTCATGCAATTTAAAGACTTTCCAGATCTTCTAAAAACATTATATCAGCTTAGTTCTGAGATCTTCTTAGCCTTTGTGGCTTCTAATTGTGAGGTACAGTTTTGGCTCTGATATTTTGTTTGTGACCATGAGTAAGACTTTTTGTGCTTGTTTTGTCATTTGCTAAGTAATATTGTATGCTTAGGGAGGATGCTTGTCCAACTCACCAAGGTTTTTTATTTGTAGACTTACATGATGTATGGATGTTTTGCCTGTGTATATGTCTTTGCACCACATTTCTGCCTGGTGTCGATGGAGTCTAGAGAGGTCATGGGATCCTCTGGAACTATAAATATGGACATTTGTGGCCTGGGGATTGAACCTAGGTCCTCTGGAAGAACAGTCAGTGTGCTTAACCTCTGAGCCATCTCTTCAGCTTCAGATTTTTTTTTCCCTTTTTGAGTTAATGAATCTCTGTGAGGTTTTGAAAATTGTTTATCTTTGGATTTGGGTACTTGTAAACTGGCAAGTGTAGAGCCTTGATTCAGGTTCTAGTTTGGGTATGATAGGCTATAATAGTTCATAAATGCAGTCTTCACCAATTATTTTTATCTATTTTATGAGGATTTTTTCATGACTAATATTAAAGGACCTTTTATTTGTAAGGATATATAGAGAATAACCTTTTATCATTTATTGATGGTTTCCTTAAAAGAAAGTCATGCTGCGTAAATGATTGATTCCCTTTGCCAACTTCTAGAACAGTGATTTGATTAACAAAATGAACAGTTTCTCTGGAATGCTGAAGATTATTTTTAATTAATTAATTAATTTGTAAAAGTATTTATTATATATAGTGTTCTGCCTGACTGTATGTCTGCATGCCAGAAGAGGGCACCCGATCTCATTCCAGATGCTTGTGAGCCACTATGTGGTTGCTGGGAATTGAACTCCGGACTTCTGGAAGAGCAGCCTGTGCTCTTAACCTCTGAATCATCTCTTCAGCACCCCCTCCCATTTATTTTTAATGATTAAAATTTAAACAGTGTTTACCATTTTGCTACTCCACTTGATTTTTTGAGTATATGAAACATTGTATCCATACCCAGTTAAAGAAGAAATCTTTGACGATCACGCAGTGAATTTATGACATCTTTCATAATTGCCACAGTGCTAAACTGACTTCGGTACATGTACTCCAGTACATCAGTAGTAAGTCACTCTTGTCATGTTTTGGATGTTGCCACTGATTAGTTTGAAAGATTAGTAGAAGCACCCTTGGCTTATACTGCTTTGTAGAAGGAATGCTATGGACTGTGTCTACTTACTCATCTGAGTTCAAAACTAAATGTTAGGAATTAAAATCTGAGTAGAAGCTTCTATTTTAGCAGGTGGATCTCATATTTGTTGAACATTTGGTAAAACACTTGGTATTTTTCTTATTTTTAATAGGTTTTTCTTAAATTAGCCAGTATTTATGGAGTGTGCTCTGTTTTAATACATGTACACATGAGATAAGCCAGGCTAATTAACATATATATTCCCTCACATAATTACTTTGTGATGTGCAGTTTGTTTTGTTACCAAATGTTTCAGATATAATTTTTCTTACGTTATACTTCCAACAGTAGGGTTTAATTGCATTGTTTGAAATATGGCTATTTATAATAGATTTGTTGACTTATGTATTTCTTACATAAGAAGATACAGTATTCCTGTTCTCTGAACATTGCTTCATTAGTGCATGTGACCACTTATTCAACTTACGTGTAGTCTGAACATTCTTGCTTTCAAAACCATCTCTGCCTAAGGTCAAGGATTTGCTTGACAGTGCATTACATACAGCTCTTAAAAGTTAGACATTAAATTTGAACAGCTCTAATCTAGTATCTGATTTTTATACTTCTCTGGATATATTTATAGAGTAGACAGTTAATTTGGATGTTCTCTCTTTGCCTTTTGATTAGTTTGGATAAGGGTTTGTCAGTCTAAAGAACCGGTGCTATGAACTTTCCTCGTAGCACTGCTTTCATAGTGTCCCATAGGTTTGGATTCGTTGTGCCTCCATTTTCGTTGAATTCTAGGAAGTTTTTAATTTCTTTATTCATTTATTCATTGACCCAGGGGTGATTCAGTAGTTCACTATTCAATTTCCATGAGTTTGTAGGCTTTCTGAGAGTAGTATTGTTATTAAATTCTAACTTTTATCTGATAAAAAGGGGGTTACTCCACTTTTTTTTTGTATCTGTGGATGTTTGCTTTGTTACTGAGTATATGATCAATTTTAGAGAATGTTCCATGAGGTGCTGAGAAGAAGGTATATTCTTTTTTGTTTGGGTGGAATGTTCTATAGATGTCTGTTAAGTCCATTTGATTCATTACATCTGTTAATTCTCTTATTGCTCTGTTAAGTTTCTGTCTTGTTGACCTGTCCATTGGGAAGAGTGGAGTGTGTTGAAGTCTCCTACTATTGGTGTGTGGGATTTGATGTGCGATTTAAGCTTTAGTAATGTTTCTTTTACATATGTGGGTGCTCTTGTATTAGGCCATAGATGTTCAGGATTGAGGCTGCATCTTGATGAATTGTTCTTGTTATGAGTATAAAGTGTCCTTCTCCATGTCATCCGATTGATTTTAGTTTGAAATCAGTTTTGTTAGATATTAGTATAGCCACACCTGCTTGTTTCTTAGGTCCTTTGATTGGAAAACCTTTTCCCAACCATTTACTCTGAGCTTGTGTCTATCTTTGAGGTTGAGGTGTGTTTCTTGTATACAGCAGAAGGTTGGATCCTGTTTTTGTATCCATTTTCTTAACCAGTGTCTTTTTATAGGTGAATTGAATCCATTGATATTAAGTGATATTAATAATCAGTGGTAGTTATTCCGGTTTATTTTTTTGATAGTAGTGCTTGTGTGTTTGTCTTCTTTGGTTACACTGCTGGGAGGTTATATGTTGCCAGTGTTTTTGTGGGTACAACTAACTTTCTTGAGTTGGGGTTTTCCTTCTAGTACTTTCTGTGGGACTGGGTTTGTGGGTATGTATTGGTTAATTCCGTTTTTGTCATGGAGTATCTTGTTTTCTCCATTGATGGTGATTGAAAGCTTTGTTGGGTATGGTAGTCTGGGCTTGCATCCCGGGGTCTCTTAGTATCTGCAGCACATCTGTCCAGGACCTTCTGACTTTCAAAGTTTCCATTGAGAAATTGGCTGTAATTCTGCTAGGTCTACCTTTAAATGTTACTTGACCTTTTTCCTTTACAGCTCTTAATATTTTTTCTTTAGTCTGTATGTTTTGTGTTTTGATTATCATATGTCAGGGTGACTTTTTGTTTTGTTTTATTTTGTTTTTTTGATCCAGTCTATT